>NC_068918.1:91113842-93513842 GCF_023091745.1 Budorcas taxicolor
ATGTGGGACATCCTACATGGCCTATCTGATGAATACAAGACTGCAAAGAATCCATTCGATCGAATTGTATCATCAATGAAAATAAAAGTAGCTTGAAGAATTAGATTGACTACCTGTAAAATAACCTAATCTCAAACACGAAATGCTGAGTGAAAAGGCAATAACCCATGAGTGCAGTTGCATTCCTATGTAGCTCAAAAGCAAAACTAAACAACATGGCTTTTAATCTCTCTCACACACTCACACATACACACACACTTAGCTATGAAAACTGTAGAGACAGTGAGGGGATAACTAACACCAGAATCAGAATTGCAGTTACTTCTGGGGAGAACTATCAGCTGGCATTTGCAAGCGGCAAATAGGAGGCGTAAGTTTCTAACAATATTCCAATTTTATTATTTTTATTTTTTTTTAACTTTACGATACTTTATTGGTTTTGCCATACATTGACATGAATCTGCCATGGGTGTACATGAGTTCCCAGTCCTGAACCCCCCTCCCACCACCCTGCCCATATCATCTCATTTATTCCTCTTCAATCATTCAAACCATTCCTCAGCATTTTGGAATCTGTTTTGTTTCTATCACAGATTTTGTAAAAAAAAAAAAAAAAAAAATGGAAAGAATATTTAGGAAGAATGAAGTTTATTATAAAATAATTTATATAAAAATAAAACAACTCTGTGATAATTTAAGTGAGTAAATGTGCAACTTTGTGAACCCCATTTGAGTGGCAAAAGAAATCTAGTTTTGAGCTGAGAGAAATAATTAAAATGGAAAATATTAATATTTAAATACATAAATTGATGTTAACATGTTTGTACATATATGTATATAAATGATTATTGAATAGTTTAAAAGTAATAACTACTCACAATAAAATATTTATCAAATGCCTTCCCTGTAAAGTGCAATGGAGCTTCATTTACATGCAGCCTTTTAGTTAATGTAAAATCTCCATAAAGTCAGTAGTATTTTGTTGTTACTGTTATACATTATACTATGTATATATACCTATTTTTAGGAGCTTTAATAAACCTTTAAGAATAAGTAGCACTTTTTTAGTATTGCTTACTCTTTTTAAATTATTGTATGTTTTAGAGCTTTATTGAGAGAAAAATTACATAAAAATTATTCACCTATTTTCTATGTCGAATTCAATGATTTTAGTAAAATTATAAAGTGTGCAAACATTACCACAATAGTTTTAGAATATTTCAAAACGCCCTTGAGTCTATTTTCAATTAACTGCTATCAATCTAAGCCCAAGGCAATCATTGATCAGTTGTTGGTCTCTAGAAATTTGTATTTTCTGTATACTTCATATAAAGTGATTCATATAATCCATTCCCATATATTTATTTTATTTTTGGTTTATATCACTTTCATTTATCATAATAGTTGTGAGGTTAATCTGCATTGTAGCATTTATCAATTGTTCCATTTTTTGTGTGTGTGTGGCGAAATAGCATGCCATTTTATGAACACACCATACACTGATTTGTGTTTAACTTTTTTAAAAACTGCCACACTGCTTCAAAAGCAGCTGTAACATTCTTTATTTCTCCCTGGTATGTTGAAGTTTTCATTTTTCCTCCTCCTCAGGAGCAGGAGGCATTTTTTTTGGTCTTTAAATTATGGTCCTTTTCGTGGATAGACACGAAGTGGTATCTCATTTAATTTGCATTTCCCTGCAAACATGTTTGAACACATTTTCATGCATTAATAGCCATTACTGTATCTTCTCTAGTGAAATATCCATTCAAACCTTTTCCCCATTTTAACTGAACTGTTGTCTTTCTTTTCATTGTTAAGTGTATTATATAGTCTGGATACAAGTTATTTATTAGAGAAATGCCTTGTAAATGTTTTCTTCCTGTGTGTGACTTGTCTTTTCATTTTCTCGATAGGGTCTTTTGAAGTGCAAAGGTTTTAAATCTTCCTGAAATCCAATTTGCCTTCTGTTTTTGTTTTATGGATCCTGCTTTTGGTGTTACCTCTAGTTCTTGACCAACGCGCAGTCTTGAAATTTTTCTCCTAGAAACCTTTGCTCTTCTATTTACTTTCCCAGTGGACACTATTATGATCCTCGTTTACCAGAGAGGCTTAAAGATGCAGTGTGACAGTCCCCAGGCACACAGTGATGGAGCCAGGATTTGAAACTCGCCTACTGGCACGAGCTTCTAACCTTCTCAAAGCTGTGCAGTGCTGCTTAATGCTTATTTCAAATCTGCTCTGTGCATGCTTATGACGTCATCTGTGAGGCTCGAAACCAGCAGTAGTCACGAACATCGTGAAGATGTGCAGTTTAGAGATCGGCCACAAGAGCAACCGCAGTCTTCATGAGTTTGGAAAGAGACCTAGTTTAAAATTTTAAAATTGAGTAACCCTGAGCCTGCATTGAAGATCTACCGCTGCCTTCATGCAAAATGAACACTCCTTCTCTAACTGTCAGTTCACTCTTTCCTCTGCTGCCCCACCTGTGCATCTGTAGACTCTTGCCTCCTTCCCTCCATAGCCTCTTTACCCATTTCAGAGCCTGAAATGCTGCTCACAATTGTACATCTCTCTGTTCTTCCCCTGATCTCACCTGGACCATTACATTCATTAATATTCTGTGACGTGAAGTGCAGTTTATAGACATAGTTGGGTGGACCAGGTTTAACGTCCAGTAGCTATATTCTACTGGCGGAGACAGATGTTCTAAAAAAAGGTCCCTGTCCCTCTAATGAGCTTTGCATCATTAGTTGTCACTTTAATGCCTTCACAAGGTTACTACTCTCTGAATTTAATCTGTGACCTATAATAGAGACACAATATGTAGAACGGAGCAATCGATTATACCTGTGAAGATCCCAGAAACCTTTACAGAGGTGATATTTGAGCTATAACAAGTATTTGCAGCCTCTTTATTGCTTTTAAGGCCCATTTTCTTATAAAGACCTTGGAAAATGTTTAAAGTTTATTGCTAAGCAGATGCTGTGAAGCTTCACCATGGTCTGTCTTCCTGATTTACAGGTGTCTAATGAGATTAAAGGCTTGATGGATCACTGTGCTTTAATGATAAATAATAATAAAGTCCAGGGATGTGACAAGCCCTGTGTTATACTTCACTCATGGAGACACCTTTGTTTTATTCTTCCTTTCCCTCCCGCTCAACGTAAAGGCCAAATCAGTAAAAGGTCAAGCTGACTGGTATGGATTATTATAATATTGTTCTCAACCTGTCCAGAGATCAATAGTGAATGTCATCATCCATTTTCCAGAAACATAGACACTAACTTCATTATCCTAATACATTAAAGAAAGCAGAGCCTGAAGCTACATTTCGACAACTTTCAAACTTAAAAATCTGAGTGTTAAATGTGTTACAGTAAAATGTTTTACAGTTAAATGTTTTTCATCACAGCTGCTTTAGCATCAATCTGAATCAAGCCCCCCCAATTTACTTTGATAAGTTTGTGAATTTCAGATTTATGTCTTTAAGAAAACTATACTCCAATAAAAATCTTTTTAAAAAATAAAAGGCCTAATGATTATGCTTTCACCATAAACTTCAGTGAATGAGGAATGTCCGTTCCATGTGCCTTCTCTAAGGGTCTTAGCTGTAAATACAGGTGCTGACTACCATAATCACCATGACAAGCAGCACGTGAAAACAGTCCCTTCTCTGCTCACATATCCTACAGTCCCCTAGTACTTCTGGCAAGATGAGCGATTTTAGTAAGAATGAAAATCTTACCTGAAAAGTAGTCTTAACATAAAAGAATAACATTGACTCCCACCTAAAAACAATCTTTCAATATCTGAATTATCTTTATAGTCAAACTTAAGGGAATAAGGTTATACAAAGTACAACCTATACCACATTTCTTATTTCCATGATGCACCTTACATGTCTTAATGACTTGATCTCTAAACTATTTAACCCATGTCTATCTGAAGTTAGATCTGAAATTTACTAGTTATAGTCAGCATCCATGATTCAAACATCTAAAATTTGACTACCTTTTCTGTAATATTAGGACTAACACTATCTACTTTGTAAGCTTTATGAGAACAAGAAATGTAAATCTACTCATTTCTATTGGGTTTCCCTGGTGGCTCACAGTAAAGAATCCACCTGCCAGTGCAGGAGAAGTAGGTTCAGTCTTTGAGTTGGGAAGATACTCTGGAGTGGAAAATGGCAACCCACTGCCTGGGAAATCCCATGGACAGAGGAGCCTGGTGGGCTACAGTCCATGAGGTTGCAAAGAGTCGGACATGACTTAGAGACTAAACAACCACAGCAAACAACTCTTTTCAGTGCCTGGATACACAGATATTTTCTCGATACAGTTTGCCTTTTTTGCTTGGATTGCAGAACATAAATTTCAAGGGTCTGTTGGGACCAGTACAAGCATCAGTATTGATAACATTTCATTCATGATGAAGTAAAAATATTATACAATGTATAAATTAATGTCATTTTATAAGTTTTCTATATTTAGATTTTTATATATTTGGAGATTATGATTATAAAAATGCCAATACACAATATACAATACACTTTAAAATGTTTTCAGCTTTACAACAAAATTTCTATCTTTAATAATTTACTACCAAATCAAAAGGAGCTTAAAAATATAGACAAAGGGTTATATATAATGGTTTAAATATTACATTGGATAATATTCTAAAAGTAAAAGAATAAAATCGACTCCCACCTGAAAGCAATCTTCCAATATATGAATTATAGTCAACATTAAGGGAGTAAGGTTACACAAATTACAATCTATACCACATTTCTTATTTCCATAATGCACCTTATGTTTCTTAATGACTATGATCTCTTGGTACCAGGATCAATGACTGATTCTTTTTTATATATCATATAAAACTAGCATATAGCCTTGTACATTTCTAATGAATGAATAAATTGACAAGCAAATAAACTTATAAAGGTGTGAATGAATCATAGCAATGTTACATGCACCAAAGGAATGCAATATCTTATTCTGTAGAATAACATCTTTATCTCAGTTCTTTCTGATATTTCAATATAGTAATGTAGCCTAGGAGATAAACTACCAATTATCAGATTATTGAGATTTAAAACAAAATGCAAATATTTTTCTAGAAATTCTGGCATCTCCAGTGATTGTTGTTAGAGAACACATTTGAAGATGAAGATAGGAAAATTGGAACATATTTTAAATACCAACACCAGCATGATGAAGCAACACATTTTTTCCTATAAGCTGTTGAGATACATTTTGTTTGCAGAAAAGGTCATGTTGGGGGAATATGAAAAGCTGTCCCCCCATACAAGGGAATTAGCTTTTTGCATTGTCCTAAGAGGCAGGACTGTTATCTACAGGTTACAATTTACATATAGGGAGATGTGCTTTGAGTGAATTTAAGAACTTCCTATAGACATAGCTACCTCATGAGAAAATACCTTGTTCCCAGTACTCCTGGTGTTAAATGTAGACAAGATACTCATGATGGATGAAATCCAAGCTTAACAAGTGTAGCTTTAGGATTATTTCCCACCCAATAGTAGGTTCAATCCCCTGGCAGGGAAGATCCCCTGGAGAAGGAAATGGCAACCCACTCTAGTATTTTTGCCTGGGAGGTCCCATGGACAGAGGAGCCTGGTGGACTATAGTCCATGGGGTCACACAGGGTCAGACATGACTGAGGAACTAACACTTTCACATGATTCATGATAAGGGGTTTTTTTGTTTGTTTGTTTTTCTTTTTTTTAATTCCAGTGCTGAGTCCAAGGAATTGAGCATTAATGAAGTACATTTATCAAGGAACAAGTTGGTATGGAAAGGAGATGAGGAGACCTCCCTCTACAGCTGAACTCTAAGGCCACGTGCTTCTCCCAGGTCCTGGTTGGTGGACTCTCCTGTGTGTATGTGAGAGTGGGTATGTGTGTGGGAGCTGTCTATGTGGGTATGAGTGTGCTGTGAGTTTGATGTCTTCTTGTTTTTCACTTGAAAGGAGGGGTATAGTGGGAGAAAAATTTGTGTGTTTTTTTCTGAATTATGTAAAGAGTGCAACTCTGAGATTTTCACTCAGAAAAACCTGATGAGATGAGGGAGCATGTATTATTCCAGCAGGTAGACTTTATGTTCCATATTCTAGAAGTGGTTACCCTTCCTCCATCCCCCCAGTAAATGGTGACCATTAGAAAGATATCAGAGGAAACAGTGTCAACCACAGTTTTGCCAGTGATCATTCTGATCCTCTTTAGACAGCTGTGATATCAGATATCAGATATCAGATCAGCCTTGTCTAGGCGTTTGTAGTAACCAGCTAAGATGCCATCTGAGAGCCAAAGACCATTTAAGATGGATTTTTAAAATTTTTCTGCAGTTGTAAGTGACACACATAAATAAAATAAGTAAAAACACAAATCCCATATTCGGTTAGCCATTACACTGTAGACAGAAAGCTAAGTTAGTGTGCGATACTTCCTCTCCTGCAATAGGCTATATAGATGCTCATTTACAGTTGAACACAATTAAGTGCCAATACAATTTTCTCCAGTGAGATAGATATTCTATGAAATGTCCATTAGAGCATTTCAGTATTTTAATCAGTTGAGCGCAGAGCAGTTACAAAGACACTATTTGAGAATGATAATTTTTTTTTTCATTTAACAATGTAAAGCATTGATTGGTTTTAATAGATTTTTGTGTTTAAAAAAACTATTAATGTCGATGTTTGACAGGGAACAACAAAAGTCTGTAAAGCAATTATCCTTCAATTAAAAAATAAATGAATCTAAAAAAATGAAAAAAAAAACAAAAAAACTAAAAAAGCTGTGCCTAAATGACAAAGTCTGCCATGTCTCTCCAGCTGGTCAAGGTCATTAGTGTGGACACTCACCCCCTCCATATATGGTTTGGGTTTTAAAACCTAAGTTTGTACATTATACTTGGGAAGACAATCTGAGAAAAAAACTGGATACTGGAAAAAGATAAATTCTGAGATAAGATTAAGGAAAAAACAGAAACAACTAAGGTAAATTCTACTGTGTGTTAAGTGTAAATGCCATCAAGTTATTAGGGAACTATTTTGGTGGTGTTTTCATTTATATGGATTCCTCCTTCCATCCTTACCACTGACAAAAGAATAAAATGAGGAGTATTTAAAAACATCTCATATATTCATTAATTGTTATATTTGTAGGTATATTCTTATATATGCAAATATATGAGATGCTTTCAAATGCTCCTTATTTATTTGTAGGGCATAAATAGAGGCACAAACATGGAGAACAAATTTTGGACACAGTGGAAGGAGGGGAGGGTGGGACACGTTGAGAGAGAGGCACTGACATATATACACCACCACGCATGAAATGGAGAGCCAGCGGGGAGCTGCTCTAGGACACGGGGAGCTCAACTCAGTGCTCTGCGATGGCCTAGATGGGTGGGATGAGACGGTGGTTGGCGGGAGGTTCAAGTGGGAGGGGACCTATGTATACCTATGGCTTATTCACGTTGTTGTATAGCAGAAGCCAAAAGAGTATTTTGGATCAATTATACTCCAATTAAAAAAAATTAAAATATCTTATTCATGAAGCATTGTAATTTTGTGAAATAAAATATTTAGGATATGATGCATTCATAACTATCCTTCTAGGAAGAAAATATCTTTCCAACATTGTGCAGGCAATTTAACTATATCTTTATTGGTATTTTAAAAAATTAGATAAAATTAAAATTATGGCATAAATTATGCTAAGCCATTCATGCAAAGGTATCATTTTGCAGTTAACTAAACAAGGAAAATTTAATGTGTAAAAGCTTTGCTCCACTAATAGATAAAACGAAACATATTCCTTATTAAACAGTCAGTTTTAACTCCAATCCCAAAGAAGGGCAATGCCAAAGAATGTTCAAACTACTGCACAGCTGTTCTTTATTTTGCATGCTCATAAGGTTATACTCAAAATCCTTCAAACTAGGCTTCAACAGTACAAGAAGGAAGAACATCCACATGTACATGTTGGATTTGGAAAAGGCAGAAGAACCAGAGATCAAATTGCCAACATTCCTTGTATCATAGCAAGGGAATTCCAGAAAAATGTCTACTTCTGCTTCATTTACTGTGTTAAAACCTTTGACTGTGTGGATCACAACAAACCATGGAAAATTCTTAAAGAGATTATAATACCAGACCACCTTACCTGTCTCCTGAGACACCTGTATGCAGGTTAGAACATTACATAGAACAATGTACTGGTTCAAAACTGAGAAAGGAGTACAACAAAGCTGTATATTGTCACCCTGCTTACTTAACTCATATGCAGAGTACATCATGCCAAATACTAAGCTGGATGAATCACAACCTGGAATCAAGATTGCTGGGAAAAATATCAACAACCTCAGACAGATGATACCACTCAAATGGCAGAGAGTGAAGATGAACTACATAGCATCTTGATGACTGTGAAGAAAGAGAGAAAAAAAGTTGGCTTAAAACTTAGCGTTCAGAAAACTAAGAGCATGGCATCCGGTCCCATCACTTAATGACAAATAGATGGGGAAACAATGGAAACTGTGAGAGACTTTATTTTTTTGGTCTCCAAAATCATTGCAGATGGTGACTGCAGCCATGAAATTAAAAGACAGTTACTCCTTGGAAGAAAAACTATGACCAACCTAGACAGAATATTAAAAAGCAAAGACATTACTTTGCCAATAAAGGTCCATCTAGTCAAAACAATGGTGTTTCCAGTGGTCATGTATGGATGTGAGAGTTGGGCTATAAAGAAAGCTCAGCATCAAAGAATTGATGCTTTTGAACTGTGGTGTTGAAGAAGACTCTTGAGAGTCCCTTGGACTGCAGGAGATCCAACCAGTCCATCCTAAAGGAGATCAGTCTTGGGTGTTCATTGGTAGAACTGATGTTGAAGCTGAAACTCCAATACTTTGGCCACCTGATGCGAAGAGCTGACTCATTGGAAAAGACCCTGATGCTGGGAAAGATTGAGGGTAGAAGGAGAAGGGGATGACAGAAGATGATATGGTTGGATGGCATCACCGACTCAATGGACATGGGTTTGGGTGGACTCCAGGAGTTGGTGATGGACAGGGAGGCCTGGCACGCTGCAGTTCATGGAGCTGCAAAGAGTTGGACATGACTGAGCAACTGAGCTGAACTGAACCGCTATGGATGTATACTTCAGGTTCTACTTTGCCATTTGTTTCTTTTAATTCATGAAGTGATTGTTCAATTCTTTGATAATTTTAATATCTCTCCATTTTTCCCTTTAATATTTAGTCATGAAAGTTCTTTACACCTTATTGTTTCATGGGTATGCTCTTGTTTTTTGCTGTTCAGTAGTGTCTGACACTTTTGAGACCCTATGGACTCTCTCTAGCCCACCAGGCTCCTCTGTCTGTGGAATTTCCCAGGCAACCATGCTGGGTCTTCCTCAACCAGGGATCGAACCTGCATTTCCTGCATAAGCAGGCAGTTTCTTCACCCCAGAACTCCCTGGGATGTCCCAGGTATACTCTTAGGCACAGGTATTTACTGTGGAAAGAAGTTTGGAGTACAAAGCATGTCTGTCAGGCTGTTGCTGTAACCTGAGCAAGGTGGAACTTCCCCCATCTGCACACACGTGCACTTTCTGTCACTTACCCAATGTGTTCATCTTTCTTCCTGCTTGGCTTGCTTACTAAAAGCAATCAATGGACACAAGCAAACATGCGTAGACATCACAGAACATATCTCTTCCCTTCAAATTCACTTTGTGTGAGTTGGAATGATGTGCAGATGTTGCAGAATCATGGCGGCAACTTGTAAATGATGCATGCAAAGGAAACAAAATATCCCAGCACAGTGTGTGCAGGGCAGTCAAAGCTTTACGGTGTGTGTGTGTGTGTGTGTGTGTGTGTGTGTGTGTGTGTGTCTGTGTATATGTATGTGTGTGTGTGTGAGTATGCACAAAGCTGAGTACAAAGCTGTGGTGTGTGTGTCTGTGTACGCACAAAACTGAGTACAAGCAAAGCTGTGGTGTGTGTGTGTGTGTGTGTGTACGCACGAAACTGAGTACAAGCTTGGCCTCCCATAATTTCCCCTTAAGTTAAGAAAATCCTCAGCTATACCTTAAAAAGACGTACTCCAGATCCTTACTTCCTCATTGGCAGTACTTTAGAAGCCAAATGAAATCCTAAAACATGGACAGTAACCGTGCAGCTGAAACGAGTCATAAAATATGTGAAGTGTTTCTCCACATTTTAAAGGACACTTTCTAATCAGGAAGGAGGGATTAGTGAAAGTGTCTCAATTTTATGATCATCTGGCACTTAAAAATTTCCTTGCAAACTAGTCCTGACATATTTCATGATTAAGGTCGTGCTGTGCAACCTGTTACTCTGAGATGTAGGCTAAGGCTCCTGTTTATAATAACAGGTTCATAGTCCACTTTCGGTAAGGAGAGACATTCTCACATTTCTTGAAAATATGGAAATTAAAAGAGTAGGCTCCATACAGCAATATTACAGGGAAAGAGTCTCAAGATGACTGTCTGATTTTGTGTTTTTAAGAAAAAGCCATTGTTTTTTGTTATATGATAGAACTAGAAGCTTAAATTGACAAAATTACTAAACAGATGTAAATTTTGAAATATACTACGTGTGAATTTTCTCAATGTCTGTAATACAAAGCAGTCTTTTATAAATGAAATTATTTAAAAATTTCCAAGCTGGTTAGTCTCTGTCTCTTACAGAAGAAATAATTATGATTTCTTTCTTTTGAGCAAACTTCTCTCTGAACAGTGATGGACTGTTCCCTTGGATTCTGCTTTTGTCCTGGAATAGAGGTATCCTCAGGTTAAACACATTTTCCTTCTTTACAGCTATTCAGAGCTTAATTGAACCCCAGACTGTGTCATGCAGGCCACTTTACACACCACACCCAACATGCATTTGCCTTATTTTCAATCTATTGGTTCTCTATCTACATAATGAATGCCATAATCAGGAAACATTGTTGTGAATTTTATACCTATGATATTGAGGAAGATCATGGAACAGATGACTTATCAACCAAGATTAATCAAGAATATGGTTTTGTACTTCATATTTAAATGTACTGGTGAAATGGGAAAAAATGTGATATTTTTACCATCGTGGAGAAGAGAAAGGCAGAAAACTCTATTTTCATTGTCTCTTTCTTAAAAAAAAAAAATCAGAGAATGAGATAGAATAAGCATTTTAATTTGTTGAGATATTTCTCTGTGTTATTATTGGGTTTTCAGAGCCCTGTAGCAGCAGATTATTAATAGACACTGGAGTCATAAAACCATGATGTGAAGGAATAAGTGAGGATTTAATTAAATGGGAAGTCAAAACTCAGCTAGAGTTCTCCCGGAGGGTCAGTGGTAAAGAATCCACCTGCCAATGCAGGAGACACAGGAGACCCGGATTCAATCCCTGGGTCAGGAAGATCCCCAGGAGGAGGAAATGGCAACCCACCCCAAAATTCTTGTCTGGAAAATCCCGTGGACAGAGGAGCCTGCAAGCCACAGTCCATAGGGCCACAAAGAGTCAGGCAAGACTTGGTGCCTGAGTGTATATCCACGCAAAACTCAGCTATACTGTGTTATCCTTCAAAAGTGCTAGACAAATGTTTTGAATGTTTTTCTATGTATTACTTCTCATTTATCATAGACAATCTTTTATGGCTTAAAAATTTTGAGAATTAAAAACAAACTTTGTATTCTATATCTTTTCTTGAAATTATTTTAAGAAAAATCTGTTATGTTGTGAAAAGTAGTTTTCCAGTCACCCAAAAACTCATCAGACATCGTGACTACTGATAGGAAGCCATTAGGTAAATTCAGCTTTCTTACAAATAAGCTTCTAATAATCATGTTTAGCTTCTGACAACTTCACATATTTTTAGATTATTCATAATATACTCATATCTTGACACAGACTTGGTTTAGAATTACAGCAGACGGAAAGCCAGATTTCTCCTGGGACTCTGCACCATCCTTAAAGACATGTCATGCACCCACCCTTCTCTGTCATTTTGATCTCAAAAACCCAACTAAAGAAGATCTACTTAAATATATTGCTTATTAAATATACACATTATTAGTTTGGTATATAGGTTCTCCTGAGAAATTTGTTCCCTTTTAGTTATAGAATTTTTGATAGAAACTTACTTGCCTGTGTCAGAAACACAGTTGCAGAACCTCATGTTATTTCCTTAGGGGATAAAAATTTCCACAGAAACATTTTACATACTTAGAAAGCTTCCCTCCAGTGAGATATTAAGTGTTTCTCTCTTGTTCCCATCTCTTCCTCCTGGATTTAATGTATTTCCAGGTCAATTCCCATATGGTTCCAATTATTTCTACTCCACTTACTTAGGAAATTTAGGCAACACAATTCTCTCAGCCTACACTTTCTGGAATATAGCTTAGATTTTACCCTCATGTAAGTGGTATATTTCATGGTTAACACAGACATGTATTGATCCACTAAAATGACCCTGATCATTCCCAAATATTATTCTTAGGACAGTTTTCAGAAACCAAAAATAACATCTGGTATAAATCTCAGTGTTTCAACTAGCTTCTCTTTAAAAAATATTGTTTCAATTTTCCAAATTAAAAATATTACTGTCCTTTGTGACAATTTTGACAAATGACTTAATGAAACTTTTATAAATCAGAAAAAGAATACAATGCAAAATGGAAGATTTTTTTTTAAAAAAATCGGTTTCGGAAAGATCATTTGGATATCCTTAGAAATGTGAGTTTATAGTTCTGAGAGGATTTTTGACACTGTTTTAAAATTCTTACTTATCTATTTTCTTACCTGTGTTGTGTCTTCCTACAATATGTAGTTAATAACAGTATGTCAATATGTCTACTTGATAGCGGAATGAAAGATGAATGGATAATGCTAAAATGTGTTCTATTCTTACAACAGATTTCATTATAATAGGAAATTTGGGGAGAAACAGCAAAAAATGTAATCAGAAAATGCAAAAAAAATACTTTTGAGGATAAATTATGAGTAAGGAAGTCTTCCTCCTTGTCTTATGCAAAATCTAAACTGCATATTTACCCTTATTCTAAGGGATTTTATGATCTACAGAACTTGGATAACACCAAAGGAAAATTTGGCATGGGGTATACAAAACCAATGGACTCTGGGAAAAGCTGCTTCTACAGAAATAGGCAAAGCCCTGCACAGAGTCTATGTTGGTACTACCTGAATATGACCAAACAACATTGCTCTTGGAAGGTTAAGGAGTTCCAGGTCAACTGAGCTGGACATTGTACCAATAGAAAAAAAGTGTGTTAGTTGCTCAGTCATGTCCAACTCTTTGCAACCCCGTGGACCATAGTCCACAGGGCCCCTCCATCCATGAGATTCTCCAGGCAAGAATGCTGGAGTGGGTTGCCATTTTCTTCTCCAGGGGATCTTCCCAACAAGGGATTGAACCCGGCTCTCCCACGTTGCAGGCAGGCTCTTTACTAACTGAGCCACCAGAGAAACCCAACAGAAGAAAAGAGGAGAATGAGTGACAGTTTCTCGGCTGTGTTGTCATCCTGCCCGTCCCACTCTTTCAAGCTAGAAGAGTCTTACTCTGCCTTTCCCCGCTTTTGAGACTTCCACTTTTGGATTAGTTAGTTACTCCTGTAAACAAATGTGAGCCCCAGTGAGTCATCTGGGAAAAACATCATATCCCAGAGGATCCAATAGCAACAAGAGAGAAAAAGATTGGAATAAACTCAAAAACTGGCAAAACATGGCAGCTATAGGAAATCGCATAAGTTAGGGTTCTCTGGAGAAGCAAAAACTATAGCTGGAGACCCAAGGGAGAGCCTGTTTTGGTTCTAGTTTAAAGACCATTAGCCTGACAGAGGAGAAGGCAATGGCACCCCACTCCAGTACTCTTGCCTGGAAAATCCTATGGATGGAGGAGCCTGGTAGGCTGCAGTCCATGGGGTCGCTAAGAGTTGAATACGACTGAGAAACTTCACTTTCACTTTTCACTTTCATGCATTGAAGAAGGAAATGGCAACCCACTCCAGGTCCCAGGGACGGGGGAGCCTGGTGGGCTGCTGTCTATGGGGTCTCACAGAGTTGGACATGACTGAGGTGACTTAGCAGCAGCAGCAGCAGCCTGACAGAATCCCCTCTTTCTTGGGGGATATCTTTTGTGGAGCCAAGGTTTCAAGTTATTGTATGAGACCACACATTATAAAGAACAATCTGCCTTACTAGAAGTCCACCAATTAAAATGTTAACCTCATCCAAAATAGAACAGAAACATTCAGAATAATGTTTGACTACATATCTGGGCACCATGGTTCAGCCAATTGTTGACACATAAAATAAATAAAAATAGAAACAATGCATTCAGCAGATAAAAAAAGAAAAAAAGAGGTTTAGGAGAATCATTAAAAAGACATGATGTAGATAAAAAACATATATGATTTATCAGATATAAATTCAACTGAAGATATAAAGATAGGGATCATCATTATTCATACCTGTGTAACCTCAAGAATCACATGAAATTGGTATTTCATTGAACAAAGAGAAAATATAAAGTGATGAAAATTATAAGATTCTTAGAAGATGTAAAAGACTGTGAGTAGTTGAAGTTCCAGGAAAAAAAAATACATATGTGGAAGATAAGATTTACACAAAGAACAGAGGAAAATGCCCATGAGTTGAAGAAATAGCTACACCTATTTCTTCAATAGCTATTTGAAGGATCCACCTGAATCTAAACTGAAATGATGAGACAATTGTAAATTCAGACTCAAATTGGTTAATAAAATGCCAATTTTCCAGATAAAAGTTCATGTTTTCTGTGAAGGATGAAACATCAGACTCTGCATGAGGAATCTGTCTACTGAAGGAGGAGTGTCAGAAAAGCGAAGTGAATGCAGAGTCTTCCACACAAGGACTTATGGATAGCATTAAATACAGAATTGCTTGCAGAACTAAGATTAAACAGGAAGGAAATGGGAGATGATAGCATGTAGAAAACCATATGACCTGAAAATATAGTACACAAATGTAAAAATAGAGAGAATGAGAAGGTAGAGTATATAAACTAACCCACTTCAGCTATCAAGATTAGTGAGATAGCACTGGTATGCTTATTCTGAGAGATTTGTATGTGTGATGATGAGATATTCCAGTTCTGGCGTCTCCTGCAACCCTGACAACTAGGATTCTCAATGTAAGTGAAAACAGACACAGATGTGATGTTAAAGATATGGAATAGAAACTGTGCTGTCCTGAGAATTAGAAGAGCAAACATAAACTGACAAGGTACGGGGTAGCTATTAGGTAAATACATCTTTGTATTATATATACACATTATAATTTATGCTATATACATAACACTATACATTATTTACATATGTGTTTATTATACATTATATATTATACACATATCATATATGTTATATATATTTTATATATATATATACAAATTAAAATATGTGATGATTGGACTCTAGCATATTTCTGATGATCCTCACCTCCTGGAGATACTCTCCTGCTTGAGCCTCCAGATAAGCATGCAGCCCAGAGGACCCTCAACTCTACTTTGTAAGATCCTAAATAGAAGATCCAGATTAGCCCTGCCCTGAAGCTCAGTCCAATGAAGACCCTAGAATTCATGAGAGTCCAAAGACAAAAAAGAGTCATGCCGATAAGCTTTAGATTTGAATATGAAATGCCATTTTCTATTTGAGAAACCAGAACTTCTTGAAGAAACAGACGAACTTAAACTTTGAGAAGGAAATGTGCAAGAAGAACATGAGACACAGAAATGATCAAAGATTGCTAGGTTTATGTCAAAAGGAGTGAGAAGCCAGCTTGAAAGAGCCCTCACTGACAAAGATATGGAAATGCCATAAATATAATAATAACAATACATATAAAAAATGTTTCGGCTTTCCTAATGTGTAAAGGATTTTATCAGATTAAATATATTTAAGCTATAAGTTATATCAAATAAGATTAACTAGCTGCCTCTGAAGATGCTAGAAAAACAATTCACTTTCTTAAAATTGGGCACTCATTTTGACTTTCCTATATGAACTGTATGAATGAGCAAACAAATAGATAAAGGAAAGAATCTTATTAGAAAATTACTCTAACAAGTATTAATAAAAATATTATAAGCCATTAAAAAGAATACATTTGAATCAGTTCTAATGAGGTGGATGAAACTGGAGCCAATTATACAGAGTGAAGTAAGCCAGAAAGCAAAACACCAATACAGTATACTAACACATATATATGGAATTTAGAAAGATGGTAACAATAACCCTGTATGCAAGACAGCAAAAGAGACACAGATGTATAGAACAGGCTTTTGGACTGTGGGAGAGGGAGAGGGTGGGATGATTTGGGAGAATGACATTGAAACATGTATAATATCATGTGAGAAAAAAATCGCCAGTCTAGGTTCAAGGCAGGATACAGGATGCTTGGGGCTGGTGCACTGGGACGACCCAGAGAGATGGTATGGGGAGGGAGATGGGAGGGGTTTGAGGATTGGGAACACGTGTACACCTGTGGTGGATTCATGTTGATGTATGGCAAAACCAAGACAATATTATAAAGTAAAATTATATATATATATATATATATATATATATATATATATATATATATATAAAATAAGAGAATTATAAAAGTGATTACTTTGCAATTCTCCAATAAATTGAGGATACAGAAATTAAGGGCTTCCCTGGTGGCTCAGGCGGTAAAGAAACTGCCTCAAATGCAGGAGACTTGGGTTTGATCCCTGGATCAGGAAAGTCTCCTGGAGAAGGAAATGGCAACCCACTCCAGTATTCTTGCCTGGAGAATTCCATGAACAGAGGAGCCTGGTGGGCTACAATCCATGGGGTTGTAAAGAGTCAGAAATGACTAAGCGACTTTCACACATACACACACACACACACACACACACACACACACACACACACACATAAATTAAGGAGGAACACTACCACGGTCAAAAAAGCATGAAAACTAGAAATCCTGCATCAATATAGTGGAAATCATACTGTTTTCTTTGTAAGGCCGTTGTATGCTTTAGTTAATGCATAGAAGAATTTCTGGAACCAAGAAATCACTGTACAAATCTTAACTATTAGTGTGTATATATATATAGACTCAGGGAAACACACATTTACAAAGAAATATTCTTGCATGCAGTGCTCAGTTTTGCCCAACTCTGTGTGATCCATGGACTGTAACCAGCCAGGCTCCTCTGTTCGTGGGATTCTCCAGGCAAGAATATTGGAGTGGGTTGCTATCTCCTTCTCCAAGGAATCTTCCAAACCCAGGTATTGAACCTGTGTCTCTTGCATTGGCAGGCAGATTCTTTATCACTGAGCCACCTGGGAAGCCCTTACAAAGAATTATAATCAATATAAAATGTATTTATCAATATAAATATAAATTTTATCAATATAAAATGTATTATTTAAAATACATGCCTCTAGGAGGCTGAACAACACTCTGCTGTATAAACCAACAAATCACAGAAGAAATCTAAAAAGAAATCAAAATATGCATAGAAATGAATGAAAATGAAAACACAACAACCCAAAACCTGTGGGACACTGTAAAAGCAGTGCTAAGGGGAAGGTTCATAGCAATGCAGGCATACCTCAAGAAACAAGAAAATAGTCAAATAAATAACCTAACTTGACACCTAAAGCAACTAGAAAAGGAAGAAATGAAGAACCCCAGGGTTAGTAGAAGGAAAGAAATCTTAAAAATTAGGGCAGAAATAAATGCAAAAGAACAAAAGAGACCATAGCAAAAATCAACAAAGCCAAAAGCTGGTTCTTTGAAAGGATAAATAAAATTGACAAACCATTAGCCAGACTCATCAAGAAACAAAGGGAGAAAAATCAAATCAGTAAAATTAGAAATGAAAATGGAGAGATCACGACAGACAACACAGAGATACAAAGGATCATAAGAGACTACTATCAGTAATTATATGCCAATAAAATGGACAACTTGGAAGAAATGAACAAATTCTTAGAAAAGTGACAACTTTTCAAAACTGAAGCATCAAGAAATACAAAATCTTAACAGACACATCACAAGCACAGAAATTGAAACTGTAATTAGAAATCTTCCAGCAAACAAAAGCCCAGGTCCAGACGGCTTCACAGCTGAATTCTACCAAAAATTTAGAGAAGAGCTAACACCTATCCTACTCGAACTCTTCCAGAAAATTGCAGAGGAAGGTAAACTTCCAAACTCATTCTATGAAGCCACCATCACCCTAATACCAAAACCTGACAAAGATGCCACAAAAAAGAAAACTACAGGCCAATATCACTGATGAACATAGATGCAAAAATCCTCAACAAAATTCTAGCAATCAGAATCCAACAACACATTAAAAAGATCATACACCATGACCAAGTGGATTTTATCCCAGGGATGCAAGGATTCTTCAACATCAGCAAATCAATCAATGTAATACACCACATTAACAAATTGAAAAATAAAAGCCAGGTAATTATCTCAATAGATGCAGAGAAAGCCTTTGACAAAATTCAACACCCATTTATGATAAAAACTCTCCAGAAGGCAGGAATAGAAGGAACATACCTCAACATAATAAAAGCTATATATGACAAACACACAGTAAACATTATCCTCAATGGTGAAAAATTGAAAGAATTTCCCCTAAAGTCAGGAACAAGAAAAGGGGGCCCGCTTTCACCACTACTATTCAACATAGTTTTGGGAGTTTTGGCCAGAGCAATCAGAGCAGAAAAAGAGATAAAAGGAATCCAAATTGGAAAAGAAGAAGTAAAACTCTCACTGTTTGCAGATGACATGATCCTCTACATAGAAAACCCTAAAGACTCCACCAGAAAATTATTAGAGCTAATCAATGAATACAGTAAAGTTGCAGGATTAAAATCAATACACAGAAATCCCTTGCATTCGTATACACTAATAATGAGAAAATAGAAAGAGAAATTGAGGAAACAATGCCATTCACCATTGCAATGAAAAGAATAAAATACTTAGGAATATATCTACCTAAAGAAACTAAAGATCTATATATAGAAAACTATAAAACACTGGCGAAAGTAATCAAAGAGGACACTAATAGATGGAGAAATATACCATGTTCATAGATTGGAAGAATCAATATAGTGAAAATGAGTGTACTACCCAAAGCAACTTATAGATTCAGTGCAATCCCTACCAAGCTACCAACGGTATTTTTCAGAGAGATCAAATAATTTCATGATTTGTATGGAAATACAAAAAAAAAAATAGCCAAAGCAATCTTGAGAAAGAAGAATGGAACTGGAGGAATCAACCTGCCTGACTTCAGGCTCTACTACAAAGCCACAGTCACCAAGACAGTATGGTACTGGCACAAGGACAGAAATATAGATCAATGGAACAAAACAAAGAGCCCAGAGATAAATCCATGCACCTATGGACACCTTATCTCTGACAAAAGAGGCAAGAATATACAATGGAGAATAGATAATCTCTTTAACAGGTGGTGTTGGGAAAACTGGTCAACCACTTGTAAAAGAATGAAACTAGAACACCTTCTAACACCATACACAAAAATAAACTCAAAATGAATTAAAGATCTAAACGTAAGACCAGAAACTATAAAACTCCTAGAGGAGAACATAAGCAAAACACTCTTCGACATAAATCACAGCAGGATCCTGTATGACCCACCTCCCAGAATACTGTAAATAAAAGTAAAAATAAATAAATGGAACCTAATTAAAATTAAGAGCTTCTGCATAACAAAGGAAACTCTAAGCAAGGTGAAAAGATAGCCTTCAGAATGGGAGAAAATAATAGCAAATGAAGCAACTGACAAAGAACTAATCTCAAAAATATACAAGCAATTCCTGCAGCTCAATTCCAGAAAAATAAATGACCCTATCAAAAAAATGGGCCAAAGAAACAGACATTTCTCCAAAGACATACAGATGGCTAACAAACATATGAAAAGATGCTCAACATCACTCATTATCAGAGAAATGCAAATCAAAACCACAATGAGGTGCCATTTCACTCCAGTCAGAATGGCTGCTATCCAAAAGTCTACAAGCAATAAATGCTGGAGAGGGTGTGGAGAAAAGGGAACCGTCTTACACTGTTGGTGGGAATGCAAACTAGTACAGCCACTATGGAGAACAGTGTGGAGATTCCTTAAAAAATTGCAAATAGAACTGCCCTATGACCCAGCAATACCACTGCTGGGCATACACACTGAGGAAACCAGAATTGAAAGAGACACATGTACCCCAATGTTCATCGCAGCTCTGTTTATAATAGCCAGGACATGGAAGCAACCTAGATGTCCATCAGGAGATAAATGGACAAGAAAGCTGTGGTACATATACACAATGGAGTATTACTCAGCCATTAAAAAGAATACATTTGAATCAGTTCTAGTGAGGTGAATGAAACTGGAGCCAATTATACAGAGTGAAGTAAGCCAGAAAGAAAATCACCAATATGGTATACTAACGCATATATATGGAATTTAGAAAAATGGTAACGATAACCCTGTATGTGAGACAGATATATAGAACAGATATATAGAACAGTCTTTTGGACTCTGTGAGAGAGGGAGAGGGTGGGATGATTTGGGAGAATGGCATTGAAACATGCATAATATCATATATGAAATGAATCGCCAGTCCAAGTTTGATGCAGGATATAGGATGCTTGAGGCTGGTGCACTGGGATGACCCATAGAGATGGTACGGGGAGGGAGGAGGGAGGGGGGTTCAGGATGGGAAACACGTGTACACATGTGGCACGTTCATGTTGATGTACCGCAAAACCAATACAATATTGTAAAGTAATTAGCCTCCAATTAAATAAATGTATATTTTAAAAAATTTAAAAATAAATCTAAAAAAATAAAATAAAGTACATGCATATGCATCCTTAAATTCTCCTCCACTCTTGAAAAATAAAAAGCTTAAATAATTATTCAATTTGTGATAGTTGGATATCTACCAAGAATTTAGTGTACATAAAAGTTTAAACGTCCATGTCTATTTGAAAGTGTGTGCATTTGTATTCACACGTAAACATTTGAAAAAGATCTTACTTTAACCTTCAGAAAATCTGCTGTAATCAAGCTTTTGCAAACCATATGGAATTCCTCAAAGGGCTCTCCTTTAATGGGGCATTGGTGCTTTGAATACAAGGTAATGTACTGTTTATGTTGGCTTGTGCCAGGAATATCAGAAGCAAGTCTTAACTTTCAATGATTTTTTTTTTTTTTCCCCAACTGTGGCTTTTGTTTAAGGTTAAGACAAGGCAAAGAAAAATAATGAATCAGGACATCTTTACAAGTGCTGTTAAACCTGAAAGTCCTTGCATGTCTGGCTCCAACTTCCCCCACTGAATCCTCAGGACCCCCTTTCTCAGCAGGATCCACTCACACCAGCATTCTTTAATGTTCTGGATATGGCCTTTGCCTGTCTCTTGACTTTTTACTTGCTGTTTCTGATACCTGAAATGCTGAGCCTCAACACTTTACTATCACTGTAATGTTAAAATGCAGAAATGGGTAACTTGTTAAATAAACTGGATATTACCAGAGAGATGGGCTTCCTGGTGGCTCGTAACGCGTCTGCCTGCAATGCACGAGACCCAGGACACGGGTTCGGTTCCTGGGTTGGGAAGATTCCCTGGAGAAGGAATTGGCAACCCACTCCAGTACTGTTGCCTGTAGAATCCTATGGACAGAGGAGTTCGGCAGACTATTGTAAGACTTTAATCTAAAGATTCAATCCACCACATACTATATGGACAAGTACAGGGTGTATAAATTCTTGGGCTATACCTGCTGCCTAGGCATGCTTTGGGGGCTTCCCAGGTGGTCCAGTAGTAAAGAATCTGCCTGCCAATACAGGAGGTGCAGGACTTGCAGTTTCAATCTCTGGGTTCAGGAAGATTCCCTGGAGAAGGGCATGGCAACCCACTCCAGTACTGTTGCCAGGAAAATCCTACGGACAGAGTAGCCTGGAGGGGTACAGTCCATGGGATCACAAAAAGTCGGAAACAACTGAGTGACTGAACATGCATGCACTGGAGATATAAAAAACATCCAAATAAATATAATCAAGCAGTAATTCTTAAATTTGTGTTTTTTTAATTGAGGTAAAGTTAGTGCAAAGCACATGTCTTAAGTGTACAATTCAATTTTGACAAATACACATTTTAGCATCACCCAAACAAGATAGAGAATACATCCATCTCCTCAGATTTCCTTGTATTCCTCTTCTTTAATTTTTTACTCACTGTTCACATTTTTGTCACTATAAACTAATCTTGTTCCTTCTACAGCTTCATATAAATATTTAACTTGTTTTAGATTCCTCCAAGTTATTGCTTATGCCAGTAGTTCATTTAAAAAAGAATTACTGAGTAACTATTCCATTGTGTGTTTGGCTTTTTAAAAATAATTTTCTTGTTGATGAAAACTTGTCTTTTTCTCAGTTTGAGGATTGTTACAAATAGAATTGTTGTGAATAATTTTACATGAGTCTTTAGGTAAGCATTTTTCCATTTCTCTTAATCAGATACCTAAAAGTAAAATTGTTGACTCATAACCTAGCGTGCGCTTCCCTGGTGGCTCAGTGGTAAAGAATCCTCCTGCCAAAGCAGGAGACACAAGAGATGTGGGTTCTATCCCTGAATTGGGAAGATCCCCTGGAGGAGGGCATGGCAACCCACTCCAGTACTTTTGCCTGGGGAATCCCATGAACAGGGGAGCCTGGCAGACTAACAGTCCATGGGGTCACGAAGAGTTGGAAAGGGATGAGCGATTGAGCACAACCTCAGTGTATATTTAGCTTGGTAAGAATTTTGCAGATTGTTGCTCCATTTGTGCTCCCATTTATTCTATATTTCAGGAAATATTTATCTGAAGTTAAAGATTTCCAACCTTTTAGTATGCTTATCTAATCTATAATTCTTATAGTTTTTTAAACATTAATTAGATGAGCATGGTTAAAACAAGTATTGGATTGTTACCTAAACTAGTGTGTGCTGTTTGTTATTAGTATATTGTCATTCTAATTATGTCTTTAAATCACTAGAGCCATATTTTTCAATATTGCATGTGAGTAAAAATGGGACCTATAGAGGTTGTAATTGCTCCACATCTTCCCAACACTTGGTTTAGTCATTAACTTGAATTTTGACATTCTTTTTGATATAAAATAGCATCTCACATGGAGAAGGCAATGGCACCCCACTCCAGTACTCTTGCCTGGAAAGTCCCATGGATGGAGGAGCCTGGTAGGCTGCAGTCCATGGGGTCGCTAAGAGTCGGCATGACTGAGCGACTTCACTTTCGCTTTTCACTTTCATGCATTGGAGAAGGCAATGGCATCCCACTCCAGTGTTCTTGCCTGGAGAATCCCAGAGACAGAGGAGCCTAGTGGGCTGCCATCTATGGGGTCGCACAGAGTCGGACACGACTGAAGCGACTTAGCAGCAGCAGCAGCAGCAGCATCTCACAATAGTTTTATTTTCTCTTTCTCAGATGGCCAGTGATACTGAGTACCTGTTGATATGATTATTGGTCATTTCTGCATTATCTTTGTGAACTTTCTGCGTGTTCCCATTTTTAATTAAAATTACATCTCTGTTATTGAGCACTGGGGGTTATTCATGTGCATTGTGTTGGTCACTCAGCCGTGTCCGACTCTTTGCAATCCCATGGACTCTCTCCTGCCAAGCTCCTCTGTCCATGAACTTCTCCAGGCAAGAATAATGGAGTGAGTTGCCATTTCTCTCTCCAGGGGATTGTTTATGTATTCTAAATCTAAGTTCTCCAAAAGATACATGTATTGTAAACAACTTTTTTCCCCAATCTCTGGAGTCAGCTTTGCTTTTAAAATTCTCTGATAAATTAAAAATGGAAAATAAATGCTCATTTAATTTAGTAATATTTCATTAAATTCATTGCAATTAATATTTGAACAAATTTAAAACATCATCAAATCAAAATTTATTCTATATTTCAGTGAACATTTATCTGAAGTTAAAAATTTCCAGACTTTTAGTATGCTTATCTCACCTTTGGATCTTACAGTTTTTAAAAAACATTAATTAGGTTAGAATAGTTAAAATAAATATTGGATTATTACCTAAAGTAGTGCATGCTGTTTATTAGTAGTACATTGTTATTCTTATGTTTTTAAATAATTAGAGCAATATGTCTCAATATTGCATGCAAGTAAAAATGGGGATGTATTACTTTCTTCGACTATAATTATTTTTCTTCATCACATTAACAGTTCTAGACAGTAAGTAAGGTTTTTATAAGTACTTAAATAATCAGGCTAAGCATCTTCTGTGCTACTGAATATTTTATGACATTCCACTGCGACACTATGACATGTCTCTTAATTCTAACCTAACCCTAAAAAATTATACAAATTTTATTCTATGAAGAATCAAATTAGTCATTGTAATTTTAGCTATGAATAGTATATTAAAATAATAACCTATAAGGCAAAAGAATTTGAAAAAGAATATATATAACTGAATTGCCAAGCAGTACACCTAAACCTAACATTATATTGTAAATCAACTATATTTCAAAAATATTATAGAAATATTAATATATCAATTAAGTCCATACTAAGCAATTAATAAGTTTGATATTTAATTTCTTAATTTCAGACATTTAGCTTTATAACAAATTTCTCAAGATCTTTGTAAAATATTATTTTTGGAGGAAACCTTAGTTGTTCCTGGCATAGCAAGGTCCATTTCAGAAGAATAAAATAATTTCTGAGTAAATAACAGGATATCGTTTTTTCACGTATGTGCTTCGGCGGTAGATGCTAAGTTTGCTCAGTAGTGTTCTCTGTTCCTCTCCTTTCGAGCACAAGGTTGTGGATGCTCTCCACCATCTCAATATCAGGTATGGCCATGTGAACCGACCTCATTGGATTGCTAGTTCTGGACACTTCAGCCTTCTCTCATCTTTGCCTTTGGGGAGCTGGTGTCTATCCCTAGGTACTGTAACACTGAAGCCGTCTGCTGCTGCTGCTGCTACTGCTGCTGCTATGTCGCTTCAGTCGTGTCCGACTCTGTGAGACCCCATAGACGGCAGTCCGCCAGGCTTCCCCATCCCTGGGATTCTCCAGGCAAGAACACTGGAGTGGGTTGCCATTTCCTTCTCCAATGCATGAAAGTGGAAAGTGGAAAGTGAAAGTGAAGTTGCTCAGTTGTGTCCGACTCTTCGCAACCCGATGGACTGCAGCCTACCAGGCTCCTCCGTCCATGGGATATTCCAGGCAAGAGTACTGGACTGAGTTGCGACTGCCTTCTCTGACTATATCCCAGAGTTTGTTCAAATTCATGGCCATTGAGCTGGTGATGCTGTCTAATCATCTCATTCTCTGCCGCCCCCTTCTCCTCTGGCCCTCAATCTTTCCCAGCATCACAGTCTTTTCCAGTGAATCAGCTGGCTCCTCACATCAGGTGGCCAAAGTATTGGAGCTTCGGCTTCAGCACCAGTCCTTCTAATGAATATTCAGGGTTGCTTTCCTTTAGGACTGACTGGTTTGATTTTCTTGCGGTCCAAGGACCTGTCAAGAGTCTTCTCCAGCACAACAATTCAAAAGCATCAATTTTTCCATGCTCAGCCTTCACTGTGGTCCAAATCTCATATCCACATATGACTAGCGGGAAAACCATAGCTTTGACTATATGGACCTTTGTCGGCAAAATGATGTCCCTGCTTTTTAATATGCTGTCTAGCTGTGTCATAGCTTTTCTTCCAAGGACCAAGTTTAATTTCACGTCTGCAGTCACCATATGCAGTGATTTTGGAGCCCCCCAAAATAAAGTCAGTCACTGTTTCCATGGTTTTCGCATCTACCTGCCATGAGTTGATGGGACCAGATGCCATGATCTTAGTTCTTTAATGTTGTGTCAAGCCAGTTTTTTTACTCTCCCTTGTCACCCTCATCAAGAGGCTCTTTCATTCCTCTTCAGTTTCTGCCATTAGAGTGGTATCATCTGTATATCTGAAGTTGTTGATGTTTCTCCTGGCACCCCTGATTCCAGCTTGTGCTTCATCCAGCCAGGCATTTTGCCTGATGTACTCTGCATGTGGTTTAAATATGCAGGGGACAATATGCAGCCTTGTCACACACACAATAAAAGCCATATTAATCCTATTGATGTGTACTTACTTTGATATCATTTCTTTTACAGAATTTGCTTTTCATTTTCCACATATAACTTAAAATTGTTATTATCTACTACGTAATGAAATCTGACTACTCTGGAAGTAATTGCATATTTCTAAAGTGCATTTCATTGTCCCCCAGTTTATTAAACAATAAATATTATTTTATCTGTTCATTTGATTTTCTTAGGAGCGTCACTATGAACAACAATTATTGTGCTGTGATATTCAAGACCCCAAGGGAGCTGGAGGGAGCTATTGTCTCACACCTAAGACCTTAAGTTTATGCTCTATTATTGGGAGCACTTTTGATCACAGTTCCTTCTTTCACTGTCAGGATCATGCAGCTATTAGCATGTATCCTCGGGCAAGCTATTTCTCATCTAGGCTTTAGTTTTGCATTTTCAAATATTCCTACTTCATAAACTACAGACGAGAATTAGATGGCAGTAATATAAGTACTGAGTAGGTACAGTAGGTGCACAATAATTAGCAACTCTTATTACAAGTTTGGCTATGGGCATTGTCTACATTTAAACTGTGACTTCAGTTGTACTGTGAGCTTTCAAAAAAAAATGCAAACCCAGGAGAATTACATGAAAAAAAAAAAAAAAAAACGGAAGAAAAATAACAAGCAAATTCCCCAGGGAATGAACACTGTGAAATTTATTTTGTGGCTCAGTGGTCATGGTTCATATGAACACTGTGTTTTGAATATGCAAGACTAATGACTGTTTTGTTTTAATAAATGAAGAAGCTGTTGTGAAACATAAAATTTACCAAAATTTAAATTTTTGGCTAAGTTATCTTTCAGGAAATCCATTACTGAATTCCACTTTTTCTTTTTTCCCCTGTATTATATATTGCTTTATATCAAAACATAATATGCAGTTATAAAAAGTAATAATTAAACAGAATACTAGCATTTATACTGTATTAGCACAATAGTATTTGATAACTGGAAGAGTGGAGTGAAAGATTCAAAGCTAGAAGATCCCCAAGACATCATTTATCTCAAAGGGACTTTATCTGAAGGATGGGGCTATCAAGTCTGAATGGCTGGGCCAGAAGCTCAGAGCAACACTTCCCACTTCTGCTGGTACTTGAAGGGTCAGAGACACACGAGATGACTCCTACTCTGTAGACATAACAATTCTCTTTTCCACACAACCCCAGGATTTTGAACTTGTGTGGTGCAGGAAGCAAAAGCAAACTTCAAGAACTCGGAAGGAAAGAGCTTTCAGTATCGAAAAGGCAGCGTTGAGTTGCTGTAGTCGTGTCCGACTCTTTGTGACCCTATGGATTATAACCCACCAGGCTCCTCTGTCCATGGGATTCTCCAGGCAAGAATACTGGAGTGGATTGCTCTGCCTTCCCCCAGGGGATCTTCCCAACCCAGAGATCCAAACCATGTCTCTTAGGTCTCCTGCATTGCCAGGTGGGTTCTTTACCACTAGCGCCACATGGGAAGCCGAGAGTTTCTGGGCATTCCCTAGCAGTCCAGTGGTTAGAAAGCAGAACAGGGAAGCGAAGTAATCTCTCATCAACTTTGGGTGCTTAGAAGATGAAAGCTCCGCAATGTGATGTAGAGTGGTTTGCCATAAACTTACAGTTCTTCCCCACAGATCATTTGGAATCAGAAGTAAATGAAATTTAAGTGAGACTTCACCCTAGTTGTGGGCAAGATGCATAATTAATTGACTGATTGTTTCATCTCCTCATCCTACCTGTGTAACAGGTAAAACAATATGCACTGTCTGGGGAAGAATAATAACAACTTCGATTACTAGATATTGTGAGACAAAGAAAGAATTTTCTTCAAGGCCAAGAAAAAAGCAAGACAATAAAAACTGGGATCAAGAGGAAAAAACTAAATAAAAGTGAATGCATAGACAGGCTATCTGCTGAAGTTAATAGGTACAATCTTTACTTCAAATACATATTTTTTTTTCAAATACATATTTTTTAATAGGAGAAAAGACAAGGAAATCAGGATCTTAAAAAGGAGAGAATGTTAACAGATAATTGCAATCTCTTAAACAAAAAGCCAGCATTCTGTAATTAATACAATGTCAGAAAGTTAATGATCATGAAATAGATTTAATTAATGCCAAGAAGATATGATTAGTAAATTTGAAGACAAGTAAATGGAAATTATCAAAATTGACCCTATAGGTAACATTCAAAAAACCTAATCAGGGTACAGAAGTTTATAAAACTATCAGATTATTGATCATATATAAGAGAATGCTCAAACTACCGCATAATTGCACTCATCTCACACACTAGTAAAGTTATGTTTAAAATACTCCAAGTCAGATTTCAGCAATATGCGAACCATGAACTTCCAGATGTTCAAGCTGATTTTAGAAAAAGCAGAGGAACCAGAGATCAAATTGCCAACATCCGCTGGATCATGGAAAAAGCAAGAGAGTTCCAGAAAAACATCTATTTCTGCTTTATTGACTATGCCAAAGCCTTCGACTGTGTGGATCACAATAAACTGTGGAAAATTCTGAAAGAGATGGGAATCCCAGACCACCTACCTTGCCTCTTGAGAAATCTGTATGCATGTCAGGAAGCAATAGTTAGAATTGGACATGGAACAACAGACTGGTTCCAAATAGGAAAAGGAGTACGTGAAAGCCGTATATTGTCACCCTGCTTATTTAACTTATATGCAGAGTACATCATGAGAAACGCTGGGCTGGAAGAAGCACAAGCTGGAATCAAGATTGCCAGGAGAAATATCAATAACCTCAGATATGCAGATGACACCACCCTTATGGCAGAAAGTGAAGAGGAACTAAGGAGCCTCTTGATGAAAGTGAAAGAGGAGAGTGAAAAAGTTGGCTTAAAGCTCAACATTCAGAAAACGAAGATCATGGCATCTGGTCCCATCACTTCATGGGGAATAGATGGGGAAACAGTGGAAACAGTGGAAACAGTGGCTGACTTTATTTTTCTGGGCTCCAAAATCACTGCAGATGGTGACTGCAGCCATGAAATTAAGACACTTACTCTGGAAGGAAAGTTATGACCAACCTAGATAGCATATTCAAAAGCAGAGACATTACTTTGCCAATAAAAGTCCATCTAGTCAAGGCTATGGTTTTTCCAGTGGTCGTGTATGGATGTGAGAGTTGGACTGTGAAGAAAGCTGAGCACTGAAGAACTGATGCTTTTGAACTGTGGTGTTGGAGAAGACTCTTGAGAGTCCCTTGGACTGCAAGGAGATCCAACCAGTCCATCCTAACAGAGACCAGTCCTGGGTGTTCATTGGAGGGACTGACGTTGAAGCTGAAACTTCAATACTTTGGCCACCTGATGCAAAGAGCTGACTCATTGGAAAAGACCCTGATGCTAGAAGGGATTGGGGGCAGGAGGAGAAGGGGACGACAGAGAATGAGATGGTTGGATGGCATCACCGACTCAATGGACATGGGTTTGGGTGGACTCCAGGAGTTGGTGATGGACAGGGAGGCCTGGTGTGCTGTGGTTCTTGGGGTCACAAAGAGTTGGGCATGACTGAACCACTGAATTGACTAACTGACTGATAATTAAAGGACCAGAAAAAGAGGAGAGAATGATTGGGATAGAATTAGGCTTAGAAATATAAATGGAAATATATTTCCTAATGTTCGTTGTTAGAATACTAAAATACATTAGATCCTTATTACAGTGAATTAGGGACATCTGATCCTGCTAGATAAGCGTGTTCAGTCCTGCTGACTGTTTGATGGCTTTGTTAAGATATTCTTCACATATGTCTGCATCACCAGTGAATAAAGAAACTGATTGCTTTCTTTCTATTTAGTAATGCTTTGTATGTTTTTCTTATCCTGTTGCACTAAGAACTCAAGCACAAAGTTAAATAGTATACTAACACATATATATGGAATTTAGAAAGATGGCAATGACGACCCTGTATGCAAGACAGCAAAAGAGACGCAGATGTGTAGGGCGGACTTTTGGACTCAGAGGGAGAGGGAGAGGGTGGGATGATTTGGGAGAATGGCATTGAAACATGTATACTATCATGTAAGAAACGAATCGCCAGTCTATGTCCGATGCAGGATACAGCATGCTTGGGGCTGGTGCACGGGGATGACCCAGAGAGATGTTATGGGGAGGGAGGTGGGAGTGGGGTTCATGTTTGGGAATGCATGTACACCCATGGTGGATTCATGTCAATGTATGGCAAAACCAATACAGTATTGTAAAGTAAAATAAAGTAAAAATAAAAATTTTTAAAAAAAGAAGTAGTGAAGAGAGACATCTTGTCTTGTCTTATATAGAAGAAAACACTCACTCATAAATACAATGTGGCTTGTAGGTTTTATAGAGACTGAGTATCAGGTTAAGCATGCTTCTTCATATTATTACTTCATTGAGAAATTGTATGATGAATTTATTTTAAATTTTGTCAGATGTGCTTTTTAAAAAATCTATTTATTCATTATATTTTTCTCCTGCTGCTGCTGCTAAGTTGCTTCAGTCGTGTCCGACTCTGTGAGACCCCAGAGATGGCAGCCCACCAGGCTCCCCCATCCCTGGGATTCTCCAGGCAAGAACACTGGAGTGGGTTGCCATTTCCCTCTGCTAAATGCCCTTAATTTGGTGAATTGCATTTATTGAGTTTTTTTTAATGTTGAACAAATATTGCATTTTTATGATAAACTTCTTTAAGTATAACATATTATTCATTTTATATATCACTGATTTTAATATTCTAGCATTTTGTTAAAGGTTTTTGGTTTTATATTATGAGTGATGCTGACCTGAATTATTTTTGCAATACCTTTTGCTGGTTTTAGAAGCAAGATTATACTTGTCTCCTAAATGTGTCTGAAAGTTTCCTTTCTGTGTCCATTTTCTGAATAAAAAAAAGAAAGTTTGCATAGACTGACACTTTTTTCTCCCCCAAGAGTTTGACATATTTCATGAGCACTGACATCTTAGTCTGAGATTTATTTTGTACGAAAAATATTTACTTATGCAATTTTAATAGGATTGAAATAGGGCAACTTATTTATTAATAGATAACAAGCTTTAATGGGCTATTGAAGAGCTTATGTTTATGAAGCTAATTGTCTATTTTATCTAAGCTGGTGAATGTACTATAACAGATTTTCTCATGCTCTTCTTTATTTCTTTAAAAAACATTTTTATTGTCTATACTGGTGTCCGGTCCTAAATACTGGCCATTTTTATCCTTGTTCTTACTCTCTCGATCAGTCTAGATAGAAATTTCTTGATTTTATTGAGAAATCTTGACATCCAATGCTTCATTATTTTTTATTTTTTACTTCTTTTGTATTTTTACTTCACTGCTTCTGTTCTTTTAATTATCTTTTCCTTTTTCTATTCATAAGGTGGAAAATTAAATTTTTCTTCTGAAATCTTTATAGATTTATATAGCTATGATCAATATTGTTTGTTTTATTTTGTGTGATAAAAGCCAAACATTCTTTTTCATCTTTTTATATCAATATCTGGTTTTCCAAGAACTATATGTTTAGAGACTATTGCTCATTAAATTATCTTGGCTCTTGGGTGGGGGGGAAGTAGACTATATTTGTTTGGTCACAGTCCACTTATTCACACTTTCAGTGTTATCCAATCTCTTCCAAAATTTTGTGTTTTCATCTAGGATCATTCTTCAGTCTGAAAATTGTCTTTGATTATTTCTTGTAGCGTAATTCCCCTATTGACTCAGTTTCTGCCTGAGAAGTCCTAATTTCACTAGCTCTAGAATTTTAGGTTGACTATTATATTTTCTCTTAATTGAGCACGACACTAATTAATTCTCTTTATTAAGCGCAAACTGTTTCTGGCCCTTTCAGTCTAACTTAATTGTAGAGTTTTCTTTTATATATCCTTCTTAAATCCTTTCTGGGCTTCCTATGAATATAATAAAAATTTACACAGTGCTCCAAAAGGATCATCCATAAATCTTTTTGAGACATTCTTTTATATGTGGTCTTTGTGTGAGACATTTGCAGTGCAAGGCACTGATGATTCTTAGAAGGCCTTTTGTCAATTTTAGCTTAATTCTACTATCCACTGCCTTATATCTCTCTGAATCCTTGAAAGTAGATTTGATAGCCTCATCCTGATGTCATCTCTCCTCTGATGGCTTTCACTGCATACAGATTCTTCTAAGAATAAAACTCCTATTAAAAAAAAAAAAAAAAAAAAAACTCCTTCAACCATATACCTTGTCCTCTATATTGCCACTAAGTTGTGCTTACAAGCTGAACACAACTGAAGAAAGGAATTTTCAAACAAACAGTTGAGAATTTCAGAGAGTTCTTGAAAATGGAAGGGTGAATCCCCCAGGAAAAGCTAAACAAACTTGGCTGTACATCTGCCCTGCTTTTGCCATCCCATCGTTGCCTTCACTGTAACTCTTTAAACAAGAGAGATAGCTCTTAAATTCTCAAACAGAGGGAACCTTGGGATTCCAAGGTGGCTCACACAGTAAAGAATCTCCCTGCAATGCAGGAGACACCAGTTCGATCTCTGGGTTGGGAAGATCTCTTAAAGAAGCTAATGGCAGCCCACTCCAACATTCTTGCCCGGAGAGTTCCTTGGACAGAGGAGCCTGTAGGGCTACAGTCCAGGGGGTCACAAAGAGTTGGACACAACTGAGTGACCAGCACTTTCACTTTTCAGAGGACATAATTCTTCTCTGTGAAAAATCTGCTCCCATAAAGGAAAATGACCTAGAACGGTTCAAACAGAGAAGATGAAGAGAACAAAAACATTTTGAAATAAGCACATTCTAGACTGCATTCTGAAAGTTCTATGAACTGCTTTGGGACATTTGGGTTTCTTAATTCTATCTCTTTTTTTTTTTTTGACATCACTAACACTTCATTTCTCCTTTCTCCTGTAATCTCTCATCCACTGAAAATGAAGGAATAAGGGATTATTTCACCAAAGCAAGGAGCCCCTGGCTAAATGGAAAATCGCATGAGGCTGAAGTTTCTTAGTGAAAGAGTGCTGACAATATTTTATATCTTCTGCATGCATGGTTTAGAATTTACATCAAACTAGAGCAAGTCTTCGTTATCTCTATTCTTCAAATTAGTAAATTCTAAAGAATATGACACAAATACCCATTAAGCAACACCAAATCAAGTCACATAATTAGGACAGAGAAAAAGTAAAGACTAGTTATTAACCTGGTTGTGATATGAGTAAAATATGTGGTGAAGGGAAATGACATGATCATAAAGGTATTTGAAGGAAGGAGGGATAAGTAAGTAAAGAAACATTTTACCTTTATTTTCTCTCTGTACCTCTCTTTTGCTGTTCCTTTCCTTCCTTCTAGGGAGAGGCCACTATGATGAGATAGAGGAGCAGAAATCAATGGCTCTGGCTCCTTGGTGGCAGTCACTCAGCCTGCACAGTCACCACCCTCCCCCGCCCCCCGTGCTGGCCCATGTCACATTTGGAATTCATTTGCATAGCTGGGTAGCACTCCCTGTGGAGTCGTATTGAGCAATTTTGCAGCTGTGACAGCTTGAAATAGAAAAACTAATGCAACCGGCCATTGACTTCCTCTTTTCCTAAGCGCTAACAGGGAATTCTTGACATGGAAAGGGTGAGGATCCCTTAAAATAGAAGGGAAAATGAATAAAGCTCTCAGGTATTGTGTGTTAAAATATCATCAGGCGTTTTGCATTTCTGATTTAACATTCCTTGGCTCTGATTTCTGCATCCACCTCTGATTATACTTACCTACTTCGCTTTACTGGTTAAAAGGAGAATAGCGCTTTCGGGTTCCTTAATAGATATCTTCCCTGTGCCTTTTGGGAAACAAAGACTTGAGTAATTTTCCTAAAGTTTGAAAATTCACGAAAGCTTTTTTTCACTTCTCTTTTTTGTGTTTCCTTCGATGTGTACTGGCCTCCTTATCTTTTACTCTCTCTCCAGCCATATCTCTCTGTACAAACACAAACATGGACATACGCATGCATATGGCACAACGCATTGTAAAACAGAAGCCTTTGATTGATTCTCCTGAATTAATTGAATTTTAATGTTTTCAGAACACTATGTGGAGAAAGCAAAATATTTTTCACACACAGACCTCTGTACATTTGTCTATTATATTTAACATTACCTTGCAATTTAAGCAATGATTCTTCTAAAATGTGAAAATAATATACTCAGTTATCTTTCATTGGAATTTCTCTTCACATAAACCAAATAATGGATTACATGTTGACCATATTTCTTTTAAAATAAGTGAGTCACTGCAACATAGCCTCATTATTTTAGAATATATTATCATGAGATAGGTACTTGGGGAGGTGGGGAAAGTCAGTTTTTTTCACTAAAAAGGAATCAAGACAAAAAGTGTATTGGTTGGATAAAGCTGAGTTTTTGAAGATTAAAATTTTGCTAAAGTTTATTCCTTTACTATTTGTATCCAGAAAGGTCTTCATTAAAATTTATTGGCTCAACTAAATAGGTTTATATCAGATGCATTGACTTTTTCAAAATCTAATATAATGCCTTAAATTAACATTGTAAAACCCAGTAATTATTTTATTTCATGCCAAATGTCAGTTAAAACATCAATATCTGAGTGGTTTCCATGAATAAGATTTTGCTAAACTTTGTAGACCCTTCTGGAGGATATATTGCTTATTGATACATATGTACATTTGTGATGCTCTTGGGAGCGTGGGGTGAGTACAGAGCAGAAGTGGTGGTTGAATAAAGCTGCTGCAAAAATGATCAGAGAGTTTTATATTGTTCTACACACACATATATAGGGAACCATGACTGGACACGAAAGACATTCAGGACTCACTTAAGGAGAATATTTCACTCTGTTGATGACTCCCGTGAAGTGTCAAAATCCCACCATGACTCCTGTTTTATCAGGATCCAGGCGGCTTTCAAATTACATGCATGTGGAGTTTCCTTTCCAATTACGTCTCCAGGCCAACTTCTCTGAACAATGCCATCTGCTTATGCTGGCCAGGGAAAATCAGAACATCTGAGGACTGGCACTAACCAGAAATCTCCCTGACACATATTATTGGGGATTATGTGATAAGTCTTTGATGAATTTTCCAAATTGGGTGTGTATATTATCAGGTTTGGCTAAAACTAAGGCAAGAATTAATTTCTAGGTCAACTAATGAATGGAAACATTTTCAACTAATGGAAACATTTTTTCAGGAAAAGGTAAATATCAAGATGATCCTACCAGAAACTCCCATGTAGTTACAAATTCCACTTAGGTTTTCCCAAGTGGAAAACCCACTTTCCCACTTTCTCCTCCAGTTCAGTGCCTCTTCTATTGACTATCGTGTGCTGTGTGCTATGCCACTTTGATCTTGTCTGACTCTTTGTAACCCCATGAGCTGTAGCCAGCCAGGCTTCTCTGTCTGTGGAATTATCTAGGCAAGGATACTGCAGTAGGTTGCCATGCCCTATCACATATACCACTTACAGATCTCTTGCTTCATTATCACATATTATATAATGTATGTGTTATGTCAGTCCTGAGGATGAAGCACTAACATTAGTCTTACTACTGAAACTCCAATACTTTGGCCACCTGATGAGAAGAGCTGACTCATTGGAAAAGACCCTGATGCTGGGAAAGATTGAGGGCAGGAGGAGAAGGGGACGACAGAGGATGAGATGGTTGGATGGCATCATCGACTCAATGGACATGGATTTGGGTGGACTCCGGGAGTTGGTGATGGACAGGGAGGCCTGGCATGCTGTGGTTCATGGGGTGGCAAAGAGTCAGACAAGACTGAGAAACTGAACTGAACATAAATGAGTAATCTGGGATAAATTAAGGTAACAATGAAAAGAGGAAGAGAGAAAGAGAGTTCATTACTCTATGTATCAGGCAATATGTTGATATAATATTTTTTCTTTAATCTTTGATTTTCTTTAACTCTCATAATTCAATGAGTTGAATATCATCTCCATTCTACACCAGACAATTGGTGGAAGCAGTAATGTCCTTGGACACAAAGAGAAACATGTACTTCAGAAGCCTCCATGATGGCCCTTCTCTGACCATGCTTCTCTCCTGGCAGGGAGTCTTAAGCAATAAAGGGACATGGCCACAGAGCTACTATGCCCATCTGTAGACCAGGTTCAGGTTCAAGAATCCTGGATTCTTGAATCCTCGGCCAAATGATCTAATGATCTAATGATCGGTTCCATCATCAGTATGGATTTTTTCTCCTCCCAAGAGTAATCCATACCTCTCAGGACTTTTACCATTGAGTCCAAGGGGACTCAGCTTGGGTGTGCAGGTCGGCATCCACATCCATGCACATCAGACTCCTTGTGATGCTGCGTAAAGTCAGAAGTAAGAACAAGGGATGTTAGGCCAGAAACTTGGGGAGAAATCTAAGGAGTCTCAATGTGGTCCTAGCGTTTCAGAGTGCTATAAAAGTACATTTGTCAAGCTGAGAGGAGAGAACCTGTTTTATTTAACATCCTACTAGCTTGATTTCTCTTCCCTGATGGCTCAGAAGGTAAAGCGTCTGTCTACAATGTGAGAGACCTGGGATCAATCCCTGGGTTGGGAAGATTCCCTGGAGAAGGAAATGGCAACCCACTCCAGTACTCTTGCCTTGAAAATCCCATGGACAGAGAAGCTTGGTGCAGGCTACTATCTATGGGGTTGCAGACTGAACAACTTCATTTTCACTTTCACTAGCTTGGTTTGCAATCTTCCAACCCTGAATATACATTGGAAGGTCTGATGCTGAAGCTGAAGCTCCAATACTTTGGCCACCTGAAGTGAAGAGCTGACTCTCTGGAGCTGACCATGATGCTGGGAAAGATGGAGTTCAAGAGAAGGGGACAACAGAGGATGAGATGGTTGGATGGTATCACTGACTCAATGGACTTGAGTTTGAGCAAGCTCTGGGAGATAGTGAAGGACAGGGGAGCCTGGCAGGCTGCAATCGGTGGAGTCACAGAATCAGACCTGACTGAGTGACAGACAATGACAACGATACTTAGATGTATTGTACATGAACTTTGGGCCTCATAAATAGTCTGACTGACACTTGGTGCAGGAACCAGGCTTTAAACCGAAATCTCTTACTCCGAGTTCTAAGCCCTTTGCCAGTAAACCAGATCTGACTCTCTCCTTTCCCTTTGTGGGAGAAGTAAAGTAAAAGCCCTATAGATTCCCATCCACTACGTTCTTCTTTTTATCTTTTTACATACTTTCAGGACAGGAATTCTTTCAAACCTGCTGCAGACTGAATATTTCTCATCCCCATGTGGCAATTTTTGGAGGCGGGGCCTTTGGGAGATGTTTACGTCATGAATTCAGAGCCCTCATGACTGGGATCAGTGGGCTCATACGAGAGAACTCAGAGAGATTTCCTGCCTTCTGCTTTGTGAGGACAAAGCAAGGAGAAAGGAGTCTAAACCAGGAGCCCAGCTCTCACCAGGTGCTGACTCTACCAGCATGTTGGTCTCCAACCGCCCAGGCTGTAAAGCTGTGAGAAATCCTGGCTGGCCACAAAGCTTGCTTCAGGTTTTCTGTAAGACGTTGCAGACTTTTGGACAATCCAATATATTTCTGCTGTTTATAACTTGAGAAAGACATTTCTGTTGTTTATAATGTCCTGGATGGGCTCTGATATCATTTTTTCTTGTTTCTGGTCATAGAAGGAAGGCTTTCAAGAATGTACCAGTAAGCATAACGTGAGTCCATCCTAAAGGAGATCAGTCCCGGGTGTTGAAGGACTGATGTTGAAGCTGAAACTCCAATACTTTGGCCACCTGATGCGAAGAGCTGACTCATTGGAAAAGACCCTGATGCTGGGAAAGATTGAGGGCAGGAGGAGAAGGGAACAACAGAGGATGAGATGGTTGGATGGCATCACCGACTCAATGGACATGGGTTTGGGTGGACTCCAGGAGTTGGTGATGGACAGGGAGGCCTGGTGTGCTGTGGTTCATGGGGTCACAAAGAGTCAGACACAACTGAGCGACTGTACTGAACTGAACTGATAACGCAAGTTTTGTTTTATTTTTGTATATCCTATTGTTGAGTTCAGAAAGTTTGCTTCTATTCCTAGGGGTATTATTCAGCTTTTTTTTTTTTTCATGAAGTGATGGATTTTATCAAATGATTCTTCTGTGTCTATTACAACTGTACGTTTGCTTCCCTTTTATTAATATGGTATATTATATTGATTGATTTTTGTGTGTTAAGACACACTTAGAATTGTGTGGCAAATTCCATTTGGTCATGCTGTATAATCGTCTTAATATGTTAGATTCACGTTTTCAGAAATTTGTTGATGTATTTTGTGTCAATATTTTTGTAATAATTTACTATCAGATGAGACTGATCTCAATAAAATTGAATCAGAAAGTGTTTTCTTTCTTTTTTTTTTTTAGTTAAATGTTAATTCTTTAAATCATCATTATAGTTTACCAACAAAGTAATGTAGGTTTGGATTTTTCTTTGTGGGAAAATGGTTTCAAATACTCAATCTGTACACTCACTACTGTTCTATTCAGGCTTGTGTCTTCTGAGGCAGTTATTTATTTATCTCTTTATTTATTTATTTATTGACCATGCAGTATGGCATGTGAGATCTTAGTACCTCAACCAGGAATTGAACCCAAGTCCCCTGCTTTGGAAGCAGAGTCTTATTCATTGGCCAGCCAGGGAAGTTCCCTGAGTCAGTTTTGGGAGTTTGCATCTTTTTAGGAATTTGTTCATTTCACCTGCATTATATAATCTATTGCCATACAATTGCTCAGAGTATTTCCTTACAACCTTTATATTATAAATCCAGCTCTAATTTTCCCTTTATCATTCCTGATTTTAGTAATTTAAATCTTTTTTCTTGGTCAGTCTTGCTAAAGTCATCAATTTTATTGGTATTTTAAATGTTTCATTTTCTTCACTTTCTGTATTACTTTTTATGCTTTGTAGGTGTGATTTATATCTACAGTCACTTGGCCTTCAGGATAAGAGATTATCCTTAATAATGTGGGTGGGTCTCATCCAATCAGTTAGAGGCCCTGAGAGAAACAAATGAGGTTTAAAGTGAAAAGAAATTCTGTCTCAAGACTGAAGTGCCAGCTTCCGCCTGTTTCTAGCCTATGGGTTGCCCTGCAGATTACAGACCTGCCAGCTCTCATAAACACATGAGAGTGAAGTTTTTAAAAATTATATGCATATAAATATATGTATATATATCATACATACACACACACACATACACATGCACACACACACTATTATTCTGGTTTGGATTCAGTGAATTTCCTAAATATGTAAATTGTATATAACAGATTTGAAAACATCTTCCAATTTGCCCTTCTCTCCTGTCTTCTATTATTTCTAACTGAAGCCTTAAAATGGTGCTAGAATGTCTTACACAATCTTATGTATCTTTTTAAGTCTCTTTAAGATATACCCCCACTCTTCTACAGAGCATTTCCTGCACAATGTCTTCAAGCCATCTGTTTAAGTTTTTCAAATCTATCTCTAATTCTCTCTTAAGTGATGTTTATTTTGGTGCCTAGCTGCTTAATATCTATTTTAATTTTCATTCTATAATTTGTTTATTTCAGATTTAAATTTGCTGTCACGTACTATATCCTACTTTCCTTCATTATATTTTGTCAACTTTATTTCTTTAAGTATATCAACCATTTATTTTTATATATTCCATATGATAGTTCTAATATCAGTTGTCACTGTGTATCTATATCTGTGATTTTTTTCTGATAAATCAAATTAATTGGGACTTCTTTCGCTTTGTATTTAGAAGACTCAGTTTCAGAGCTTTGTGTTTCCATACACAAAAATAAACTCAAAATGGATTAAAGATCTAAATATAAGACCAGAAACTATAAAACTCCTAGAGGAGAACATAGGCAAAACACTCTCCAACATATATCACAGCAGGATCCTCTATGACCCACCTCCCAGAATATTGTAAATAAAAGCAAAAATAAACAAATGGGACCTAATTAAACTTAAAAGCTTCTGCACAACAAAGGAAACTATAAGCAAGGTGAAAAGACAGCCTTCAGAATGGGAGAAAAGAATAGCAAATGAAGCAACTGACAAAGAACTAAACTGAGAAATATACAAGCAACTTCTGAAGCTCAATTCCAGAAAAATAAATGACCCAATCAAAAAAGGGGCCAAAGAACTAAACAGACATTTCTCCAAAGAAGACATACAGATGGCTAACAAACACATGAAAAGATGCTCAATATCACTCATTATCAGAGAAATGCAAATCAAAACCACAAGGAGGTACCATTTCACGCCAGTCAGAATGGCTACTATCCAAAAGTCTACAAACAATAAATGCTGGAGAGGGTGTGGAGAAAAGGGAACCATCTTACACTGTTGGTGGGAATGCAAACTAGTACAGCCACTATGGAGAACAGTGTGGAGATTCTTTAAAAAACTGGAAATAGAACTGCCTTATGATCCAGCAATCCCACTGTTGGGCATACACACCAAGGAAACCAGAATTGAGAGAGACATGTGTACCCCAACGTTCATCGCAGCACTGTTTATAATAGCCAGGACATGGAAGCAACCTAGATGTCCATTAGCAGATGAATGGATAAGAAAGCTGTGGTACATATACACCATGGAGTATTATGCAGCCATTAAAAAGAATACATTTGAATCAGTTCTAATGAGGTGGATGAAACTGGAGCCTATTATACAGAGTGAAGTAAGCCAGAAAGAAAAACACCAATACAGTATACTAAACCATATATATAGAATTTAGAAAGATGGTAATGATGACCCTATATGCGAGACAGCAAAAGAGACACAGATGTATAGAACAGTCTTTTGGACTCTGTGGGAGAGGGTGAGGGTGGGATGATTTGGGAGAACGGCATTGAAACATGTATATCATATATGAAACGAATTGCCAGTCCAGGTTCGATACATGATACTAGATGCTTGGGGCTGGTGCACTGAGACGACCCAGAGGGATGAGATGGGGAGGGAGGAGGGAGGGGGGTTCAGGATGGGGAACACGTGTATACCTGTGGTGGATTCATGTTGATGTATGGCAAAACCAATACAATATTGTAAAGTAATTAACCTCCAATTAAAATAAGTAAATTTATATTTTAAAAAATAAATAAATTTTAAAAATTAAAGTTATATATAAAAAAAGAGCTTTGTGTTTCTTGTCATCATAATGGATCTACTGGTTGAACTTTGAACCCTAGATGTAGGATGTGTGTCCTCTGGATGTGTGTGTCTCTCCCCTTGTGTCATATATGCACCCAATTTCTTTCACCTTTTCCTTTCTTCTTCAGGGAAATAGGAGGCACTACCAATTCCAAATTGATGTAAACTAAATGTTTAGCTCTCGTGTAAATTCTATATTTTTCCTATTTTATCTACTGAACATGCTACTGATCAGAAGTCCTCATGTTAGAAAGGTTCTCCTCAATAAATTTGTGTTTTAAACCATCAGAAACTGGCATTCACTGTTAGAGAAATATTGACTCCAGAGATTTTTGCTGAGTAGATTCATGACTTATTTTTGTTTCTGACCAGAACAGTAGGTAGGAATCTTTAAACTTTTCTGTAAATTTTAATTCATTAAAAATAAATATAATCTACCATACACTGACAGATAATATGTTTTTAATATTTATGGAATAAAAAGCAGTTTTATTTCTTATAAGAATATATTTAATATATTTAACAAAATACTTTTTAATATTTCATATATTTAATATTCATATTATGTGCACACATGATTATTGCAAGAGAAAGTTATATTAACATTACTAGTTAACATATATTTCATATTGACTTTAAATGTTTTAAAAGTTGAAATGTGGCATGTGTATTTTAAATTATGTTACTGTACCCCTGGGCTTAGTGACATAGGGTGTAACTCATAAACTGTATAATATGAATATTTATATACACACAGAATGATACATATTTAAATATGGTGCTTCCTCTGATTATTCTAACTCTGAGTGAATAAGAATACCTTACCATAATAAGGAACTTGACTTTTTATGGAGACTATAGTGAGAATTCATTATATTACTTGTGAAACACTCATGAGGAAACCTTTTTGTCAAGAATTTCACATCCGTTCTAGTTACGCGTTCACCATGTTCAACCCTGAAACATTATTGCTTTGGAACAACATTCAAGAAGATGCCCCTGAGGAATACAAAAGGCCAGCGGTAAATTTTAAAGAATTGCTTTAAAAATCTGCTCAAGCTAAGGCTTCGCTCAATCTCCTGGTGTTTGTGCAGGCGCCATGCGTTTCCTGTCAGAGGCACAGGTTAAATTTGGTTACCTTCTGATCGAAATCTGGGGATAACTTGAGTGTAGAACAAGGGAGCGAATACAGTATCCACAATCCAAATGCAGGATTGGTTCTAAGGTTTCTCCTGGGATTGTAGAATATGTCTGGGTTGAGTGACTGTCTCAGCCACTCGCCGGTCACTGGGAGCCTGCCAGTCACGGCACCCTTGTCTCAGCCATCACTCCTGAGCCACATCTCACCTAAGCCCAAGAGCAGGGGAGAAAGACAACAGCAAACATTTGGAACAAGGATAAAGGGGGGCAAAGCACTTTGGTTTTTAGGAAGGTGAGGGCTAGTCTACCGCTGAAAAAATCTTTAAGAGTGTTATATCTGATATATGATAAAAGCTAAGATAGTATATTTTAAAAAATTATTACAGCATAGTTGCTTTACAATGTGGTGCTAGCTTCTGCTGTACAGCAAAGTGAGTCAGCCATATGCATATGTCTATCCCCTCTTTTGGGGATTTCCTTCCCGTTTAGGTCACCGCAGGGCACTACACGGGGCTCCCTCCGCTCTACAGCGTGTGCTCACTTGCATCCATCCCTCTGTGACCCTACGCCAGCTCCTCTGTCCATGGGATTCTCCAGGTTAGAATACTGGCGCGGATTGACATTTCCTACTGCAGGGGATCTTCCTGACCAAGGGATGGAACCTGTGTCTCTCGCATTGGAGGCAGATTCTTTACCTACTGCGCCACCCAGAAAGCCTGTGTTTTATAGTGGATCAATATATTTTTACCTGTAACTGGCCTTCCCTTGAAATACCGTGAGTTCTGCGTATGAACACACACTAAGACTTAGAGGACTTTTCCATTCACTTTTGCTGTTCCACTTCGGATTTGCCTTTCTGTGGTTAGGGAATTACATTGCAGGAAGCAAAACTTCATCTCCCCGCAATAAAAACCACAAATGCCAGGTTTCATGCCCCAGCCTCTCTTGCAGGCAAGCAGGGAACACGACATAGCAACCCAAACTGGACATGCCGCGCCCACACTTTGAATCATGAGCAATGTGACTGAGCAGGATGCATTCTTGCTATGGGTGGAAAACGCTAACGGCAGTTACCTCCAGGTCCCTGTGGCTCAGATGGTGAAGAATCCACCTGCAATGTGGGAGACCTGGGTTCCATCCCTGGGTTGGGAAGATCCTCTGGAGGAGGAAAGCGCTACCCACTCCAGTATTTTTACTGGAGAATCCCCATAGACAGAGGAGCCTGCCGGGCTATAACCCACGGGGTTGCAAAGAGCGACTAAGTACACACACTAGAGGTTCGATCTGTATTGTGTTGTCCACTGCTGGTGAGATGACTTTAGTAGAAAAGGTATGTCTGCAGCCAGTACTTCACTGATTTCATTTTTTCTTTCAATATTTTTTGGTCATGCCCCATAGCATGTGGCTTCCCTGGTGGCTCAGATGGTAAAGCGTCTACCTGCAATGCGGGAGACCTGGGTTCGATCCCTGGGTTGGGAAGATCCCCTGGAGAAGGAAATGGCAACCCATTCCAGTACTCTTGCCTGGAAAATTCCAGGGACAGAGGAGCCTTGTAGGCTACAGTCCACGATGTCACAAAGAGTCAGACATGACTGAGCGACTTCATTTCACTTCACTTCATAGCATGTGGGGTCTCAGTCCTTTGACCAGGGCTCTAACCCCTGACCCTTGCATTGGAAGCTCAGAGCCAACCAGTGGCCCACCAGGGAAGTCCTTTACTGACTGGATTTAGTTTATCATTTCTCTTTATGTAGCCTCCAAATTCTGTTCATTAGATTTCCTAGAGGATTTGTGAATCACTTTATATCTTTTTAATCCATTCCTCTTCAGGTTAAATTATTCATACTTGATCTGTTGCCTTCAGTTAAGTATCTCATATAAAATGTGATGGGTGATATAGCTTATTTTGTTCCTCAGAATTTCATTTCAGAAAATCGTGTAGAAACAACATCAACATTCATTAGTTATCAGATTATGATTTTGCAGGATGATGGTGATTTTGCCAACTTTTTCTGAAGGCAAGCTATGTTAGACACTGTGCTGAGTTTAATATGCAATGTTGCCTATAATATTCAACATGGCATACAAAGTACATACTATTATTACTTTTCTCACACAGGTATAAAAATCTAGTCAAAGATAGGCAATACTGTGCAAACACTACGGTAAAGCCATAGCAAACGCTGCCTTGTATGCAGTTTCATGCTCTGCTGTGTGCCTGTTATATATCAGTTAATGTGCTTAGAGCTAGAAATGCAAAAATTAATTATGAATGTTCCTATCCTTGATTCATCTTTTAGGTAAAATAATAAAGTAAATCTATAACTATTATTCATTATGAAAATTTTATAATAGCATGATGGAAACTCAAATAAGGGCACAATCATTTCTCAACACAAGTGTCCCAAAGAGCTGTAGACCAGAGAAGACAAGGATTCCCCCTTGTGCATATGTGGCATCTGCTGTTGGACAGTTTTATCAGCGGTATTTATGGGCTGAAAGGGTAAGACTGCTGCTGTTCAGTTACTACGTTGTGTCTGACTCTTTGTGACCTCAGGTACTATAGCGCTCCAGGCTCCCCTGTCCTTCACCATCTCCCAGAGTTTGCTCAAACTCATGTCCATTGAGTCAGTGATGCCATCCAACTATCAGGGTCGACAGAGGATGAGTAGGAAAGGGTAAGATATGGTGACTCAACAAAAACTAAATCCCGAAGATCACCCCTGATGCCTAATATATCAGAGAAGGGTGTCAAATTTCACTCCTGCGATTCCCTCCTAAGACTGCATTATCAGGAATTTCTTGGGATTTTGTTTTACAAACGATGACTAACTTTGGGGGTTAAGAAAAAGAAACAAATATCAGATTTGTTTGCAATATTTAAATGATAGGAAAACATCTGACTTTATATGGGTCGATTTTGACCTGACTACAAAATATTTTTATTGTGTAGATACTTAATGGTGTCTTTATATGTAAGAGATGGAGAAGGAAATGGCAACCCAGTCCAGTATTCTTGTCTGGAAAATCTCATGGACAGAGAAGCCTGATTGGCTTTAATTCTTGGGGTTGCAAAGAGTTGGACATGACTGAGTGACTGAGCATGCATGTGTATGTAAGAGATAGCAATTTTCTCAGTAAGAATCAAGTCTGTGCTTTTAATGAAATAGTTTTATGAATAAAGAGGTCAATAAGAAATATAATCTCCCACCACCAGAAACACACTTCAGATGTGAAACCTTTAAGGGAAACAGACCAGATAGAAGCTGCAGCGGCTTCCTATTGTCTCTGAAACAAATCAGGCAAAAGTAGTGGCTTAAAAGAACACAAATGTATTATCATCATTTGGAGGATGGCAGAAATCCCATGTGGTGCTGGTGGTGAAGAAACTGCTTGCCCTTGCAGGAGATGTGAGAGATGTGGGTTGGATCCCTGGGTCGGGGAAATCCCCTGAAGAAGGGAAAGGCAACCTACTCCAATGTTCTTGCCTGGAGAATCCCATGGACAGAGGAGTCTGGTGGGCTACGGTCCACGGGGTTGCAAAGAGTCAGACACGACTGAATTGACTTGACACACGCAGCAGAAATTCACACTATGTCTCAAGAGGCTCAAATCAAGGTGTCAGCAGTGCTGTGTTTCCTGAGGCTCCAGGGGAGATGCTTTTCTCTGCCTTTTCCTCCTTCTAGAGCCACCTTGGGCCTTGACTGCCTTTCATCTTCAAAGCCGTCAAGAACATCACTCAGCTTCTGCTCTGTCCCCACGCCTCCTCCTCTGACCGTCTTTCCTGTCTCCCTCTTTCACGTTTAAGGGCCTTTATGATCCATTGGATCTACTGGGGTGATCTCTCCATCTGAAGCTCCTTTCCCTAACTGCAAAGCTCCCTTTGTCATCCAAGTAACAGATCCACAGATTCCAGAGATGAGGGTGTGGATCTATTGGGGGACGTTATTCTGTCCGCCACAGAAGCTTTATCCTTCTACTTTGGCTCCCAATTCTCTCCTACTGAAGAAACTTCTTTTTCTTTCCTGATTTCTTTCCCTTAAATATGCAGGTCTATTTCAGAATGTCTCGTTAAAGCAAATAAACTTCTCTTTGGACTTTATATCTCTCTCCAAGTACCATCTTGCCAGGTTTTATTCTTTAACAGCAGTCTTTTGACAGTTCCTTTCACTCACTCTTTCCATTCCTTCTCTCTGAATCAATCTCCAGTTCATTTTATTCCCCAGGGAGATAGTATAGCTGGTAACTCCAGAAAACACTCCCTCTCCCTCTATATTCCAAACCCTCTCAATAGCAATTAGAGGCCTTCCTTCTTGAAATGGCCATTGAGCTTGGATCTCATGCCATCACATTTCCACATTTTCCTCTGATCCCTGCAGGTTAATCTTTTCCAAGTTCATTTGCTTTTTTTTTTTTTTTAAATTTTCTATCTAGGTTAGTCATGAACTTTTCCCCATTCCTGCAAAACTGTTTCTCTCTAGGTAATCTCATTCACTTGCTTTAAGTATGGTCTATACGTCTTTTCTTTCTTTCTGGAAAAAAAGAAAAAAAATGTATACATATATTCTATTTGAAGAAAATGAATGATAATTGTTCATGCCTATGTTTCAATGAAGTTATATATGGAAATTTTCTGTGTCAATGAATGCATATCTATCTCATTTCTATGGCGATGCAATATTATGGACATACCATAATTAACAGAGCTAGCTTATTGAGAAACTCTAATTTTCTATTTTGTCTATTATAGCAGCATTTTGATAAATGTGTGATATGTAGTGACAAACATTTTATCAGTGAGGAATACCAGAGAAGGATATTGAATTCAAAAGAAAAATCATAGCTGTTATACTGAGAACAGTATTTTCATCTGAAATCCTTTCTGTCAGCAGAGTCCAGGAGTTCGCTAACTTACTTCCCTATGCATTAAAGGACCCGAAGTCAGAAGAAAGAGAGTAAGTAGTTATGCAATCACATTGGAAAGTAGTCAGTTTTCAACTATCTTCTCTTTTTCTCGAGAGGAGATACTCCCTCTTTCCTCGGCACTTTTCCAAAAGAATGCCCCTTCAAGAAATGAAGAAATATTCCAATAATACACATGTACAGTGAAAAATTCTTTCTATATGTTTTGTTAAACTTGTATGGAAGCGATGACAATATTTTTGAGCAACAATATAGGTTAAAACTCAGGATTTATATGGTCACATCTCTGATGATACCTGCTTTAAAAGCAGCTGATACCCAGCATAGCAGTGGTTTTGCTAAAGGCACACCTTCTGCCCTGTGGCTTAGGTTAGCCTTAGGAAGCCACCCTGTTTACCTCTGAGAAGGTTAGAAAGAGTCCCTCCAAATTCCTGTTCTTTTCCTTATAAATGATTATCTGAACTGATCAATGGGAACAAAAAGGATGGAATCCAATTTTCCTTAAGATGTCCTTGAACTTGAACTTTGGCTGATTCAGCCCCAGCTGGCACAGTGTACCTCCTCAGCTGTCTTCCAGAAAAGCAGGCTGACCTCAAGTGAAACATCCACCTTCCGAAAACACAAAAGTTGAGGAAATTTCTGAACCTTTTCTGTTTTCCAGGATCACAAGGCTCAGGTAATAGTCAACATTGTCAAGAATAAAAATAGTTGAGCACGAATACACACATATGATTTTTAAACAAAGTGGCAGAAGCAATTTAATGAAAGAAAGTGAAAGTGAAGTCGCTCAGTTGTGTCTGCCTCTTTGTGAACCCATGGACTGTAGCCCACCATGCTCCTCTGTCCATGGAATTTCCCAGGCAAGAGTACTGGAGTGGGTTGCCATTACCTTCTCCAGAGGATCTTCCCAACCCAGGGATTGAACCCAGGTCTTCCACATTGTAAGCAAGATGCTTTACCATCTGAGCCACCAGGGAAGTCCAATTTAATGAAGAAATGTATTAAATAAATCATATTGGAAAAAATGGATATCCATAAGCAGAGCAAACAAGCAACAATCTTCATTAAAACTACATTGTATTTAAAACATTGACCTATAAGTCCAAGTGTAAAAAGCATAATTATAATTTTGGAAAACACTGGAGAAGACTGTGTGATCTAAGATTGGGAAGAGTTCGTAGATATGACTCCAAAGAGCACAATCCATTAAAAACATAATGAAGAAATTGTGCTTCACCAAGATTAAAATCATTTGATTTCTGAAAGACCTCATTAAGAGGCTGAAAAGGCAAACCACACAGATGGGGAGCAAATATCAGCAAATCACATAACTGACCAAGGACTTCTTTCCATAATTATAAAATATTTTCTAAATGATACAGTAAGAATACAGTTCAGTTAGAACATGAGCAAAAGACGTGAAAGACATCAGGGAAGAGAATATGAAATACCAAGTGTTCACAGGAAAGTTGTTGATGTCGTTGTCCATCATGGAAATGCAAATTAAGAGGGAGGAGGGAAAGGGGTTCAGAATAGGGAACATGTGAATACCTGTGGTGGATTCATGTTGATGTATGGCAAAACCAATACAATATTGTACAATAAAAAATAAATAAACCACAAAAAATATTTCCATATAAAAAATAATAAATAAAAGCCATGATGAGATACCACTTATTCCTGAAGAATTACATGTGCTTGTCTGTTAAGTTGCTTCAGTTGTGCTTGACTCTTTGTGACCCCATGAACTGTAGCCCGCCAGGCTCCTCTGTCCATGAGATTCTCCAGGCAAGAACACTGGAGTGGGTTGCCATACCCTTCTCCAGGGGATCTTCCTGACCTAGGGATCAAGCTCTTAAGTCTCCTACATTGGCAAGCAGATTCTTTCCCACTAGTAAGTGAGTGTGTGTGTGTGTGTGTGTGTGTGTGTGTATGATAAATATACATGATTCACACACACAGACACACACACACACACCAAGTTCTGATGAGGATATGGAACAACTAGATCCTGATGCATTGCTTGGGAGATGAGAGATCATTACAGCTACTCTGGAGACTGCTTGGAGATTATTTTTTTTGCACTCACTGGAGTTCATCTCATTGAATTGATCTAAATATTTTATTTAAAAAATATCTGAAGATTATATTACTAATGGGAAAATATAAACAAACATATTTAAAGATCATTTTGTAGTGACATGGGAAATCGATTTCTCCAATAACATGGTTTGTCTTGTCGTTCTACGAGTGGAATACATCCTGCAGAAACATGTTTTTACCTTCAAATCTGAGCACATTCAGTTCAGTTCAGTCACTCAGTCATGTCTGACTCTTAGCAACCCCATGAATCGCAGCACACCAGGCCTCCCTGTCCATCACCAACACCCAGAGTTCACCCAAACTCACGTCCATCGAGTCAGTGATGCCATCCAGCCATCCCATCCTCTGTCATCCCCTTCTCCTCCTGCCCCCAATCCCTCCCAGCATCAGAGTCTTTTCCAATGAGTCAGCTCTTCCCGTGAGGTGGCCAAAGTATTGGAGTTTCAGCTTTAGCATCATTCCTTCCAAAGAATACCCAGGACTGATCTCCTTTAGAATGGACTTGTTGGATCTCCTTGCAGTCCATGGGACTCTCAAGAGTCTTCTCCAACACCACAGTTCAAAAGCATCAATTCTTCGGCACTCAGCTCTCTTCACAGTCCAACTCTCACAACCATACATGACTACTGGAAAAACCATAGCCTTGACTAGACAGACCTTTGTTGGCATATAATGTCTCTGCTTTTGAATATGCTATCTAGGTTGGTCACAACTTTCCTTCCAAGGAGTAAGTGTCTTTTAATTTCATGGCTGCAATCACGATCTGCAGTGATTTTGAAGCCCCCCAAAATTAAGTCTGTTTCCACTGTTTCCCCATCTATTTCCCATGAAATGATGGGACTGGATGCCATGATCTTTGTTTTCTGAATGTTGAGCTTTAAGCCAACCTTTTCACTCTCCTCTTTCACTTTCATCAAGAGATTTTTTTTTTTTTTTAGTTCCTCTTCACTTTCTGCCATAAGGGTGATGTCATCTGCATATCTGAGGTTATTGATATTTCTCCCGGCAATCTTGATTTCAGCTTGTGCTTCTTCCAGCCCAGTGTTTCTCATGATGTACTCTGCACATAAGTTAAATAAGCAGGGTGACAATATACAGCCTTGATGTACTCCTTTTCCTATTTGGAACCAGTCTGTGAGCGCATTACCCTGACATAAAAAAAGAGAAAAAAAGATAATTGAAAACAAAAAGGAAACTCTGATTAGTTTAAATTTGTGATAGACCGCATCTGATTTGTTGAAGAGCAAGTTCTTTTCCAGTCCCTAAGACATCCAACACCCATGCAGAGGAATTGAATTTAGATGCCCTTCTTCAAATGGCTGATAATTTACATGTGATTTGCAAGATTGAGAGTTTGAACTACTTTTGTGACCAGGAAGAAAAGTTTAGAGATGAAATGGTGTTTATTTGGCAATTTGCTCCTGCTCCTGGAGATATGCATGAGCTATCTACAAATGCACAAGAAAAGAAGCATCATGCAAATATTGTAAAGACACGGTGAAAACGCTATGAAGAGAACACTCAAGAATGGGCGTTGTCGTCTACGGTATGTGGTTTTGTGTGGCTGTGTATCTGAATTTGAGGGCTTACAAAACAAAATCAAATACCGACAACACTTCAAGGCACATCTAGATGAAACAAGGGAAGGTACTGTTACACTCTCAAAACTGAACCGGGCTGAGCAAAAACATGGCTGCTACTCTGTTTGGAACAATACCATCCTCAGCTAAACAGGAAGCTTTGCAAAATTTCCTTAAGGCCAAAGAGCTACAGCCTGGGTTTTCTAAGTCCAATTACACATTCTTAGCAATTTCTTATTGAGCTGCTGCTGCTGCTGCTGCTAAGTCGCTTCAGTCGTGTTCGACTCTGTTTGACCCCATAGATGGCAGCCCACCAGGCTTCCCAACCCAGAGACTGAATCGGGGTGTCCTGCATTGTAGGCAGATTCTTTACCAACTGAGCTCTGAGGGAAGCCCAAGTCATCTGATAACTGCACATTTTATGGGCAAATCACATATTGCTCAGCTCAATAAGCTGAATATGTGCTATATGTTCCCGAAATTATATTCCTGGGTATTTATAATAGAAAAATGAAAATATCTCTACTTAACACTCATAGCATGAAGTTGAGCAAGATGTGATTTGCCCATAAAATATGTGGTTATCAGATGACTCGGGCTTCCCTCAGAGCTCAGCTGGTAAAGAATCTGCCCACAATGCAGGAGACCCCGATTCAGTCCCTAGGTTGGGAAGATTCCCTGGAGAAGGAAAAGGCTGCCCACTCTACGTGCTTGCCTGGAGAGTTCCATGGGCTGTAGTCCATGAGGTCATAAAGAGCCGAACACAACTGAGTGACTTTCACCCTCACTTTTCACTACCAGATGACTCAACAAGTAGATGACAGCGTGTTCAGTTCAGTTCATACAGTCGCTCAGGCATGTCTGACTGTTTGCGACCCCATGGACTGCAGCAGACACAAGGTGCAATCAATTGTTCACAGTAGTGTTAGTCATAACAGCCCATAACTAAACAAATTCCCACTGAATGATACATAAATAGATAAAATATGCTATATAGACATCACAGAACATTATTCAGAAATAAAAATGGAATGAAAGTCTGCAGCATGCTAAAATGTGAACTTTGGCGCCATCAGTTTTCAGCTGAAAGAAGCCAGAAGACCATATATTGTATGGCTCCACTTATATTACATACACAGAATAGAAAAATCCAGGGAGACAGAAAGTAGAAAGCAATTCCTGATCTCTTAATGCTGTATGAGCTTTTAGAGTAGTGGAATGGGGGGAGGCCATGATGGGCATGGAGTTTCTTTTTGGGGTGAAAATGTTTTAAAATTAGTTTATGGTGATGGGTTATACAATTCTGTGAGTATCCTAAAATGCACTGAATGGTATATTCCAAATGAGTGACTTGAGGATATGCCGAGTCTATCTCTGATAAGTTGTTTAAAACAGCTTATATGCTTTTTCATTTAGTTTTTATAACATTCTTTAAGTGACAAAATCGTAATGATGGAGAAAATTCCATAGTTGCCAGGGTGTAGGAGTGGGAGGAAAGACTGTATAAAAGCGGTGTATCAATGTCATATTGCTGCTCTTGATACATGTATAATAGTTTTGTACAACGTTATCATTTAAGGAAGCTTGGTCAAATGTGTGTGGGAATGCTGCTTTGTTTTTCAACTTCTCCTGAATTTAAACCATTTCAAATTTTAAAGTTTCTAAAAATCTAACTCTTTAAGAGACTGAATCTTATTTTTGAGAAAGAAACTGTCTGACATATTATGTGTCAACATTGTTTGAAGTCAAAATCCAGCTGAACAATTGTATTACTGATATTTCAGTCTGTTAGTTCTCTTTCACAGCTTAAGTCTTGGGGTTGGTTCTGCTATGTCCACACATTCATCTGTTAGAACTTTAAAGTTTTCAGCTTCAGAGAGCATCACTTTCAACACTTAGGGGAAATATTGCCAGAAATCCTGGAGATTTAAGGAAAGAATACAACATATTTAGCCACACACTCTCTAGTTGAAAATAAATAAGTAAAAAATAAAATATGTAACTCACATTCCCAACCTCATGAAAAGGCAGAAATTAAGTGGTGTGAAGCATCACTGTGCTAGAAATATATCATTTCTTGTATTTTGTCCCCTTGATGGTAGTTTAGTCACAGAGTCATGTCTGATTCTTGCAACTTCATGGACTGCAGCCTGCCAGGCTCCTCTCTCCATGGGATCCTCCAGGCAAGAATACTGGAGTAGGTTGCCATTTCCTTCTCCAGGGGATCTTCCCAACCCAGGAGTCGAACCCAAGTCTCCTGCATTGCAGGCAGATTCTTTACCAACTGAGCCACAAGGGAAGCCCTTTGTCCCCTTAGGATATTTTAAAACAATAAAATGAGTTAGCTCATATATGTATCCTCTTCGTTAGACCTTCATGTTGATTTATTGATTAGTCCTTCATGGCATCTGTGTGATCACGTGAGCTTGAAGAAAGAAATAAAAAGGAGACTAAAAAGTGATACCTGCTGAGCCTGCCAATACAAAAGCAGCCTTGACAGTTACAAGAGAAAACTGCCACGCTGTCAGAAAGGCTTTGATGGAAGTAAATGAACCACATGGACAGGATATCGTACAGCATCTGGTGGGCTGTCTCAGGTGAACGCTCTTGCTTCCTTGTCAACGTGCTTACGAGTGATGCATTCTGTGGACTGTCTTGGTTTCCCACAGCTCCTGGAAAGCAGGGGACCGGTACCTTGAGCGGAATCACTGCTCAGCTTTTTATCAACTGCCTTCCAAAGGAAACGTGGCCATCTGAGAGGTGAGAGTGGAAAATTCTGAGTTTTAGCCCAAATTGCTGGTCGAAAGGAATTTCCATTGCCACAATGCCGGGTTAACAAAACAGGCAAAAGGAATTTTCCCCTATACTTCTCCTGTTTTTGGAATACTGTCTCTTTTTTCAGGGACATTGTTATGGAAATTCACTTATCTCTGCTCCAACAAAAGGAGAACACAGTGAAAAGCTACTTTCCAAGTGTGATTTTTTTTTTTTTTCACTGCTTACCTCATTCCCTATCTTATGATAGACTCTCTGGTCCTTCCACACACAGGGAAGTAATAATTACTGAACTACGAGACTCTACGCTATGAGGATCAGAATAATATTTAATATCATAATTTGGGAGTACAATAAATATTCTATGGCATTCTCCACTGACCAGTTATTTGTTACAGCCTATTACATAGTTATTAAAATGCTTTTATAGTAGAAACAATAGAAAAATGGAACTACTCAATAGGAGAGCTGTTATACTAATTATAGTGAATCCAGAATACTGCATTGCTGTAAAAATGAGGTAAATATCCACGTGCTAATATGGAAATTTTCCATGCTATGATTTCAGTAAAAAGCAGAAGTAAATAATTATCATCTCTTTTCCCTGAGGGAGCAAGAAAATATTTTTTTTCCTTTCTTTCTTTCCAGGAGAAGTTATAAGAAAATTAAAACAGTGAGCATCTTTAGGGGAATAAACTGGGAACTGGGGTAGGGTTATTTTTTTCACTTTTCATCTCACTCCTTTCTAAATGGTTTAAATATTTTAGCTATGCACGCATAGCACTTTTTTTATATTAACTAACATTATCCAGGAAGAAAGAATACATACAGCTGTTCATTTCATTCACTGTGTTCTCTTTCTTCAAACAAACAAACAAGAGCCACAAGCCTGTTTGCCGCATACATTTGAGAGATTCTGTCTGTTTATTCACTGTTGGGCCCTCACACTTGGCACACGTTAAGAACTTAATAAATGCTCATTTCATAAATAAAAAACAAAAATGAATAAATATATTTAAAATGTCATTGAAGTTAAAATAAAAGGTCTCTTTAAGTGCAAAATAAACAGATTCAATTATATTTATTTTTAGCGTGTACTTTCCCGGAGTGTTTACCCTGCTTGATAAGAAGTGAAGACATTCCCTTTAGTGAAACACTCTTAACGCTGAACTCATTATGAAGGGCGTCATTGGCTCAGCCAGTAAATATGTCAATACTAACGCCTAGGATGAGCTAGATGGATGAACTAAAGAGATAAGCGTGCACAAATGTGTACATGAGCTTCAAATTATCATATGAATACAATTCTAAAATTAATTCGGGATAAAGAGCTGTAACAGAGTGAGAATTCACTTACATTAACCTTCCAAAGAAAGTCTTCCTGATTAAACTCTACAGAGATTTAAATCTAGAGTCTACCTGTACATGAGGGGAAAGCCTTTCGAAGCCATGACAGTTTTAGTTGAGAAGAGCTTCCCAGGTGATGCTAGTGGTAAGGAACTCGCCTGCCAATGCAGAAGACATAAGAAACGCACATTTGACCCCTGGGTCTGGAAGATCCCCTGGAGGAGGGAACGGCAACCCATTCTAGTATTCTTGCTGGGAAAAATCCCATGGACAGAGCGGCATGGCGGGCTACAGTCCATGGGGTCACAAAGAGTCGGACACGACTGAAGGGACTGAGCGTGCACACGTGCGCGCGCGCGCGCGCGCGCACACACACACACACACACACACACACACACACACACACACAGCAAATCCCCAGAGACTGTGAGCAGGGCCTGTAATTGATCTGTGGTGTGTAGCACCAGAGAGATCACAGAGGCCAGTCCTGAGAGAGTTCCGGGACACTTGGAAAACTCATTCCTCAGTCTGAGAGCAATCAGAAGCCATGGAAGAGTCTTAAGAATGGGTATAATTTGCCAAATGTCTTCTCTGTATTGACTCAACCATGTGGGGTTGTATTCCTTAGACTGGTGATATAATGGACTATATAATTGATTTTTGAATATTGAAAATATTAGCATTTTGGAAAGAAACCTGACTTGTTAGTGGCATGTTATTCTTTCAGTTCAGTTGCTCAGTCGTGTCCAACTCTTTGTGACCCCATGGACTCCATGCCAGGCCTCCCTGTCCATCACCAAATCCTGGAGCTTGCTTAAACTCATGCCTGTTGATATGGTGATGCCATCCAACCATCTCATCCTCTGCCCTCCCCTTCTCCTCCTGCCTTCAATCTTACCCAGCATCAGGGCCTTTTCCAATGAGTCAGTTCTTTGCATCAGGTGGCCGTAGTATTGGAGCTTCAGCCTCAGTCCTTCCAATGAATATTCAGGACTGATTTTCTTTAGGACTGACTGGTTTGATCTCCTTGCAGTCCAAGGGACTCTTGAGAGTCTTCTCCAACACCACAGTTTAAAATCATGATTCTTCAGCAGTCAGCTTTCTTTATGGTCCAACTCTTGTATCCATACATGACTACTGGAAAAATCAAAATTTTGACTAGACAGACCTTTGTTGGCAAAGTAATTTGCAGTGATTTTGGAACACAAGAAAATAAAGTGTCACTGTTTCCACTGTTTCCCCATCTATTTCCCATGAAGTGATGGGACCAGATGCCATGATCTTTGTTTTCTGAATGTTGAGTTTTAAACCAGCTTTTTCACTCTCCTCTTTCACTTTCATCAAGAGGCTTTTTAGTTCCTCTTCACTTTCTGCCATAAGGGTGGTGTCATCTGCATATCTGAGACTATTTATATTTCTCCCAGAAATCTTGATTCCAGCTTGCACTTCATCCACCCCAGTATTTCTCATGATGTATTCTGCATATGAGTTAAATAAATACGGTGGCAATATACAACCTTGACGTACTGCTTTCCTGATTTGGAGCCAGTCCATTGTTCCAGTCAGGTTCTAACTGTTGCTTCTGGAATGGTTAGGCCAGAATAGGCTTCTGGAGTGGGTAGCCTTTCCCTTCTCCAAGGGATCTTCCCAACCCAGGGTTTGAACCCAAGTCTCCCACATTGCAGGTGGGTTCTTTACCAGCTGAGCCACAAAGGATACATGCTATTCTTTAGATTTCTAGTTGTCTATGTATTTATGTATGAGTGTGTGTATCCATCCACCCACCTAAATTTATACCAGTATAAATTTATATCAATCTATCTATACACATAAAACTGGATTTGATTTGCTATCATTTATGCTGAGGGGTTTTTGTGTCTAAGCTCTTACAGGATAATATTCTACAGTTTTGGTTTTTTTTTTTTGTTTGTTTGTTTGTTTTTGTACTTTTTTTGTCTAGTTTTAAGATCAGGGCAAAGCTGGTGTCATGAAATGAGTTGAAAAATGTTCATTCCTATTCTATCTCTGGTGCAGACTGTGCTGAATTGCTATTTCTTCTTTTATGTTTGGTAGGATTGAATCTTCCTGAGGGACTTTGCTTATGTGTAGTTGTCAAGGATCCCTTTTATGTAAGCTGCTAAATTCATGTGCTGATAGATGTTTCTAGTATTCGTGGAGATTCTCGTCAAGTCTCTGGGATCTCTTCTCATTATCCTCTACAGGACTCCTGATATTAGCCATTTGTGTCTCCTCTTTTTTTTTTTTAATCAGTTTTGATAAAAGGTTGTCATTTCATAGTTATTTTTACAAAGGTAGGTTTCGGTTTGACTGATTTTTTTATTATTTTTGCTTTTGATTTCATTGATTTCTGTTCTATTTCATTTTCTTCCTTATGTTCGTTTTGAGTTTGTTTTGTTATCTGTTTTCTATTTCTTGATGTGGAAGCTGTTATTATTAATTTGAAGCACCTCCATTATCTTTTAAATGAACTTCAAATAAGAAGATCTGTCTTATTATTGACATTTATAGGTCCCAGTGCTCTTAAATTCTTTGCATAGATCCACATTTCCATCTGGTCTGTCTTTTGATTGAATGACTTTCTAAATATTTCACTGCTTACTGGTGATGAGTTTGTTAATTGACTGTACATTAAACATTTAATATCACCCTTATTTTTAAAAATTGACTAGGTATAGAAATCTTCTTTTCTCCTTCTTTTACCATAAATGTGGCCATCCTTGGTTTTCTAACTAGGATTTTTGATGAGAAGTCACCTGTAGTACATTTCCTTTTTCTTATCTATGTAGGTCTTTTTGGATGGTATTTTTAAAATAACTTTCTATAGACTTAGACAATTTTATTTTGATCAGTTCTGTACTTTCTTATTTCAGCTGCTTATGGTTCATTGAGCTTTCTGCGTTTGTGTATTTACAGCTTTTATTTTATTTTTTCATCCATGCCATGCAGCATACAGGATCTTAGTTCCCTGTCTAGGGATTGAACTTGTGTGCCCTGCAAGGGAAGCTCAGAGTCTTAACCACTGGACTACCAAGAAGTCCCAAGAAGAAGAACTAAAGAGCCTCTTGATGACAGTGAAAGAGCAGAGTGAAAAAGTTGGCTTAAAACTCAATATTCAGAAAACTAAGTTCACAGCATCTGGTCCCATCACTTTATGGCAAATAGATGGGAAAACAACGGAAACAGTGACAGATTTTATTTTGGGGGGACTCCAAAATCACTGCAGATGGTGACTGCAGCCATGAAATTAAAAGACACCTGATCCATGAAAGAAAAGTTATGACCAACCTAGACAGTATATTAAAAAGCAGAGACATTACTTTGTCCACAAAGGTCTGTCTAGTCAAAGCTATGGTTTTTGCAGTAGTCATGCATGGATGTGAGAGCTGGACTATAAACAAAGCTGAGCGCTGAAGAATTGATGCTGTTGAAGTGTGGTGCTGAAGACTCTTGAGAGTCCCTTGGACTGCAAGGAGATCCAACCAGTCAATCCTAAAGGAAATCAGTCCTGAATATTCATTGGAAGGACTGATGCGGAAGCTGAAACTCCAATACTTTGGCCACCTGATGCGAAGAGCTGACTCATTTGAAAAGACCCTGATGCTGGGAAAGATTGAAGGCAGGAGGAGAAGGGGACAGAGGTTGAGATGGTTGGATGGCATCACCGACTCAATGAACATGAGTTTGAGTAAACTCCAGGAGTTGGTGATGGGCAGGGAGGCCTGGCCTGCTGCAGTTTAGTTCAGTTCATCCCTTCAGTCCATGACCGGACACGACTGAGGGACTCAACTGAACTGAATTTACAGCTTTTATTAACTCATGAAATAATTGGCCATATTTCTTAACACATTTTTCTGTATCCCCCTTTTTCTAGAGTTCCAATTTATTCAGTATATACTCAGTATATTCATTTCCAGTATATATTTGGCCTCCTGATGCTTCCTATCTTACTGAGTCTCTGCACATTTTTTTCTCACTTTAGGTTTTTTCTGATACTGTTTTTTTTCTACATCCTAAGTTCATTTGTCTTTTTGGTTTTGAATGTCTAACATGCTTTTGATCCCACTCAACATATATTTTATATGATACATTCAGTCTCTAGAATTTTGATTTGAGTATTTTGGGCATGCATATCTGTTCTTGACATGCAGCCTATATTCAAAATAGCTTCTTTACTGTCTTTACCCACTAATTGCATTTTCTGTTTCTTTTTACGGTCTGTTTCTATTGACTGACTAGTTTTGCTGTGGGTCATCTTTCCTGCCTCACTGCATGCCTGATTTTTTGTATGTGTAATTCTATTTATTTATGGCTATGCTGGGTCTTCGCTGTTGCATGGGCTTTCCTCTATTGAGTGCGGCCTACACTCTAGTTGTCGTAGAAGGCTTCTCACTGTGGGGCCTTCTCTTGTTGAGGAGCACGGGCTCTCTGGCATGTGGGCTTCAGTAATTGCAGTGCTTAGCCTCAGTTGCTGTGGTTCCCAGGGTCTAGAGCTCAGTGGCTGTGGTTCCCCAGGTCTAGAGCGCTGGTCAGTAGCTGTGGAGCAAAAGCTCAGATACTCTGCAGCCTGTAGGCTCTTCCTGGATCAAGGATTGAACCCATATGTCCTGCATTGGCAGGTGAATTATTTACCACTGAACCACCTGGGAAGCCCCCTTTGTCATCTTAACTTTGTTATATTTTCTCAGTCTGGTAGAATCAGAGCATTATTTTCCATTAATCAATATTTTTTAAAAAATTTCTCTTTGGCTTACAAACTTGTTTTGAATATTCAGAATCATCTTGTCAAGAATTCATTTCTGACCGCATATGCCTTTTAACCCAGCAAAAACACACAATCTCCATAGAATGCTAATCAATAATAGTGAAGTTGGAAATTTAGTTGGAAGAATCTGGCTGCAATGCAGGAGACCCCGGTTTGATTCCTGGGTCAGGTAGAGCTGCTGGAGCAGGGAAAGGCTACCCACTCCAGTATTCTTGGGGCTTCCCTTGTGGCTCAGCTAGTAAAGAATCCGCCTGCCATGTGGGAGACCTGGGTTCGATCCTGGGGTTGGGAAGATCCCTGGAGAAGGGAAAGGCTACCCACTCCAGTATTCTTGCCTGCAGAATTCCAGGGACTATATAGTCCATGGGGTGGCAAAGAGTCAGACACGACTAAGCAACTTTCACTTCACTACAGTGGTTTCAGGTCCATCTTAATAAACATAAAAGACTGCTGCTCAGTCAGTTCTTGTGGCTGTATAGGTGCCTTCTTCCCTCCCATATTTCCATCATGCTGTGCAAGCTCTTGCCATAAGAAACACCCTCGAATTCCTGGACTTCCCAGCTAACTATATATTCTTCATCACCTTATTAAGGGAAAGCATGTGCATTCTATTTTGCATCAACTTTAAAAGGGAAGGATGAAGCAGAAATCCGAAACAAACTGGAGTTAACAGTTGTCATAAATAAAAATTGGGAGGAGATGGGGGGAGTCCTGAAGCAGTTTTCATGGACATTTGATCAAGAAAAGCTTCCCAGTTGATTCATATATTTATTGACACAGATGATTAAGGTGATTATTCCCAATTCCTGGCAGTAAAAACTATACCACGCTCCCACAGGATCCCAGCATTTATTTTCTCTCTCTGAGTGCATTAATAACACTCCTTTTTCGTAGAAAAATATCCAGCTTTAGTCACCTTTCCAAAGCTGTGCCCTTGACAACTGTACAGCCACGTTCAGTGGCAGAGTAAAGTTGCAGGTGGGTCAGAATGACCTGAGAGAGGAAGAGAGCAGTAGGCGGCACAGCTGGATTTTCTCTCTTTATTGGACCAGACAGCCCAAGTGGCACTCAGAGAAGCACACAGGGACGCAGAAACACAGCTCCTATTGGCTGTGATGAGCTCCATCTCCTATTGGCTGTGATGAGCTCCATCTCCTATTGGCTGTGATGAGCTCCATCTCCGTCAGTCCCTCCACGCTGGGCAGTAATTTTCTGATGTGCTTTTGCGCACAACAAGGTGTTTGATAAATAAAGTGAAAACCCTGCATCCGCCACTTTAATGTCTTCTTATAACGGCATTTTAAATTATCTTTATGATCTGATTTTAAGTGTTGGAGATGTCCTGAGGGAAACTGTCAAAACCAACAGCAATTCTTGAAAATTTTTATCTGCATACAACACGAATATACTTGGAAATATGTATGTTTAAAATAAATTGGAATATATTAGTGTAGCAGGAAAATAAAGGGGGTTCCCAGGTGGCAGAGTGGTAAAAAAAATCCACCTGGCGTTGCAGACACCAGAGTCATGGGCTTGATTCCTGGGTCAGGAAGATCCCTTGGAGAAGGAAGCTGGAACCCACTCCAGTATTCCTGCCTAGAAAATACCATGGATAGAGGATCCTTGCCAGAGAAGGCAATGGCACCCCACCTCCAGTACTCTTGCCTGGAAAATCCCATGGATGGAGGAGCCTGGTGGGCTGCAGTCTATGGGGCCGCACAGAGTTGGACACGCCTGAGGCGAGTTCACATTTACTTTTCACTTTCATGCATTGGAGAAGGCCATGGCACCCCACTCCAGTGTTCTTGCCTGGAGAACCCCAGGGATGGGGGAGCCTGGTGGGCTGCCGTCTCTGGGGTCACACAGAGTCAGACATGACTGAGGCAACTCAGCAGCAGCAGCAGTGGAGGGTCCTAGCAGGCTGCAGTCCATGGGGTCGCAAAGAGTCAGACACGACTGAGCACACAGAAAAGTAAAACTTAAAAAAAAAAAAAAAGATTTCCTCTTAATATTTTTAACAAAAAGAAAGAAAAACATGATTTTTTATGCATGGATAAAAATGTCAGTAGACTTCAGCAAATGATAAAAACAAATTCCGTGGCATGATGCTATCAAGACAATGAACGAGGTCACCCCTAACTTCAGTCATCTCAATATAATAAAGGCCATATATTACAAGCCCACAGCTGACATCACACTCAATGATAAAAGTTTGAAAGCCTTTCCTCTTGTATTAGTAGCAAGACAGAAGGGCTCACTGTCATCACTCCTATTTCACGAAGCACTGTAGGTTCTATCCACAGCAATCAGGCAAGAGAAGAACTAAAAGGCATCCAGAAGAAAGCAGGTGGCCAGTAGATTTTTCTGACTAAATGGATGGAGAAAGAAGTTAAGAGCTTAATCTATTTCCCTTGTTAATGAAGTCAAAATGTAGTGCTGGCAAGGGCAGTATTCTAAAATCATGAATCATTATAGCAAAAGTTCAATTACTGGAAGGATGGAAGATTAACCTTAGGATACACCAGGTCTCAGTCACCTAGATAAAGAAAAAATAGATAATAAATGCACCTTGGTAAAAAATTTAAAAATAAGCCAAATATCATTATAAAAGATCGGAAAAATAATAGTTTCAAATTCATCTAAAGGGACTTCTGAGCCTCTTGGCTTCTACATTTACGGGTGTTTTGCACATGGCACATAGTGGGCTTTAACACGATTCCAAAGTTCAACTATCAGTCTGCTTTATCTTTTAATATTCCAAACTCAAAATAAAATATTGACTCTATATTTAGTTTACCACACAGCAAAATGCACTTAAGTGAAGTATCTGTAGCTTCAACTGAATGCATAGGCTTCCCCGTGTAAGAATGAAGCAAAAATCTAGTCAAGGGAATATTTACCTTGAAATTTTTATCCTAATAGTAATGATAAATTGGACTGTGTCATCTGCATTCCTGTGACATATCACTTTTATAACCCTTAATGTGCAGCTACGAGACATCAAAGTGAGAAGCACAGGTGGTAGCTGTGTACAGAGACCTTTTTCTAACTGAGAGCCTAACAGGAATTAAAACCACAGCCCTGGCCTCACGCTCACCATTCTAACCTCCAGAGCTGAGTGACCCAGACAACAGAGGCTACTGAAGATACTTGCTGAGCTATTAGGGTGATGAATGGGAAGTATTTCAGAATATGGCATTTTTGAAAAATAATACAATAATAAAAGTAGTTGTCCATCCCAGTGGTACCAATTTATAGACAAGGCTAACTCAATAGTCTTTTTTTGCCCAGAGGCCAAGCACTGCTGAACTACTTCATTGCCAGAGAGACAGAAAATAAACACACCTAATATATAACAACGTTGTGATCAGGCTAAGACAAAAGCAGATTCCAGGCAGAATTTCAAAGCTCCCCTTTCACCACTACTATCAAAAATGAAAGAGAAAGGAAAATGTACATTAGAATGCTATCCTAAATTATTATTTTTAATAAATTATTTAATCGATATAAATGTGTCTATAAGGATATGACAGGGTATGTCATCATAAGAAGAATATTAAATTTATTTTCTAGCATATATTAACAATGAAATATAACATTTTTAAGCTATGTAGCAACCATCAGCTTACATAAAGTATATCCAGAGTGTTCTGCTATCAGAACACTGATAGCAGAGTTGTTAAAAATAAAAATTTTAACTCCTGAGTAATACACGTATTGACAGTTTCTTTTGAGTCACAATGAAGACCTTCAGTATGGAATATTTGTTAAGCAGCATGTAAACTTATCTATTTGAGAGAAAATTTAGTAAAGAATGTATTTTGTTAGCATTGCTTGAACTTGGTTTTGCTCTGTTGACCTTACAGCACTTTGACCAGTTCTTAATAGAGAGAGGCTGGAATTTAGGCCATTACCACTTAGTTAGCTGAAATCCCTGGTGGCATGACTAATCAGCTATATTTTCCAGAAAAATCTGTAACTGAAAAAGACAAACACAAGTATTTTTAATAATTCTGTTACTAATATTACCTAAATTATAGATGTTAAATACATACATAAAGTGTGCTTTTATATTTTGTATATATTTGCCTCAAGTATATACATATGTATATGTGTGTATATACGTATAAATATACATATATATGTATATTTGTTGTGGTTGTTCAGTTGCTCAGTCATGTCCAACTCTTTGCAACCCCATGGACTGTAGTACACCAGGCTTCCCTGTCCTTCACTGTCTCCTGGAGTTTGCTCAAACTCATGTCCATTAAGTCGAGAGAGAAAATATGTAATAACATGTACATAAACATAGTTACATAATCACAGATTACAGATGTTCTTCAGAGAAAAGGTAATCATTTCCCCCTTTCGTGTATTAATAGAAAGCTAAGCATCTGACCTGCCTCTTGAGAAACCTATATGCAGGTCAGGAAGCAACAGTTAGAACTGGACATGGAACAACAGACTGGTTCCAAATAGGAAAAGGAGTATGTCAAAGCTGTATATTGTCACCCTGCTTATTTAACTTATTACAGAGTACATCATGAGAAATGCTGGGCTGGAAGAAGCACAAGCTGGAATCAAGATTGCCGGGAGAAATATCAATAACCTCAGATATGCAGATGACGTCACCCTTATGGCAGAAAGTGAAGAGGAACTAAAAAGCCTCTTGATGAAAGTGAAAGAGGAGGGAGAAAAAGTTGGTTTAAAGCTCAACATTCAGAAAACAAAGATCATGGCATCTGATTCCATTACTTCATGGGAAATAGATGGGGAAACAGTGGAAACAGTGTCAGACTTTATTTTGGGGGGCTCCAAAATCACTGCAGGTGGTGATTGCAGCCATGAAATTAAAAGATGCTTACTCCTTGGAAGAAAATTTATGACCAACCTAGAGAGCATATTCAAAAGCAAAGACATTATTTTGCCAACAAAGGTCCATCTAGTCAAGGCTATGGTTTTTCCAGTGGTCATGTATGGAGGTGAGAGTTGGACTGTGAAGAAAGCTGAGTGCCGAAGAATTGATGCTTTTGAACTGTGGTGTTGGAGAAGACTCTTGAGAGTCCCATGGACTGCAAGGAGTTCCAACCACTCCATTCTGAAGGAGATCAGTCCTGGGTGTTCTTTGGAAGGAATGATGCTGAAGCTGAAACTCCAGTACTTTGGCCACCTCATGCAAAGAGTTGACTCATTGGAGAAGACTCTGATGCTGGGAGGGATTGGGGGCAGGAGAAGAAGGGGATGACAGAGGATGAGGTGGTTGGATGGCATCACTGACTCAATGGACATGAGTTTGGTGAACTCCAGGAGTTGGTGATGGAGAGGGAGGCCTGGCGTGCTGCAATTCATGGGGTCGCAAAGAGTCGGACACGACTGAGTGACTGAACTGAACTGAACTGAAGCAAAATTAAAAGAAAGGAATACATCATTTGAACAATATTATTAAACACATGACCTAATTGCTAGAATACCAATACAGAACAACTGTAGAAAACGTATTATTTCCAAATGGATGTGGTATTTGCACCAAGACAGATCATATCCTTGGCCATAAGGTATGTCTTAATAAGTTTAATAGATTTCTGTCTTACAGAGTACATTCTCTCACTACAATGTAATTAATATATATGAGAAGGAAATGGCAACCCACTCCAGTATTCTTGCCTGGAGAATCCCAGGGTCGGGGGAGCCTGGTGGGCTGCCGTCTATAGGGTCACACAGAGTCGAACACGGCTGAAGCAACTTAGCAGCAGCAGCAGCAGCAATTTTACATAAAAATTCCTGAAGAATCAATGAAATAGTAATAAAGTCAGTAAGTAAATTTAACTAAATTACAAAGCATAACGTTGAAACTCAAAAATCATTTGCACTCTGTATACTAAAAGGCAGAAAATTAGATGGTTAGATAGCATCACCAACTCAATGGACATGAATCTGAGCAAACTCCAGGAGATGGCAGAGGACAGGGGAGCCTGGCATGCTGCAGTCCATGGGGTCACAGAGAGTTGGACAGGAGTTGATGGCTGAACAACAGAATACTGGCAGTGAAAAACTAAACCTGATAGTTTCAGAAGGTTTTATTACAGTTACATTGAAAATATTCAATAGTTATGCATAAAATTTTTAAAGACTTTTGAGTCTTGAAAACTGTAAAATACAAACTAAGAAAAATTAATTAGCAAAAAATCTTGTTAATCTATTGAAAATCTCAATATTTTCAAGATATCATACTTTAGATTGACCTGTAGATTCAATATAAACCCAATAATAATCCCACCAGGCTTTTTCTTTACATTTACAGGCTGATTCTAAAACTTTCATCGAAATTCCAAGGGCTTAGAACATTAAAAAAAAAAATCTTAAAAAAGAATAAACTCAATTCCATATATATGCATTAGTACACTGTATTGGTGTTTTTCTTTCTGGCTTACTTCACTCTGTATAATCATGTTGATGTATGGCAAAACCAACACAACATTGTAAAATAATTAGCCTCCAATTAAAATAAATAAATTTAAATTAAAAAAATAAAGAGACTGACATAGTAAAATCACACACACACACACAAAGAATAAACTCAGAAGACTTGCATACCTGTTCTGAAGACTTCCTGTAAAACTAACAAAGACAATCTGGTGCTGGTCAATGGAATGGGACAGGGAGCCCATAAATAGATCCTCGGGTAAACAGTCCTTTGATATAGACAAGCCATCAAATCAATCTTAAGTAGAAAGAATGGTTTTTCAAGAAATGATTCAGAAACAACTGGATAATTACATGAAAAAAAAAAGTCAATGCTCACTTTCACCATTCACAAAAATCTGTTACAAATCTAAGTATAAAAGTTGAAATTGTGAAATTCTTGATTAATCTTACTGTGGTATATTACCAGGTCCATATAGAAAGTGGACTAAAGCCTAGTCTTTAGTTTTTTTTGTTTCTTTTCTGTTTTTCAATGTCTTTCATTTGCTCTTGCTGTGATATTGGCCTAAAAGGTGAGGTGTAATGTTGTGGTTTTTTTCTCTTATATTTTCTCAAAGAGTTTGTTTATAATTTTTGTTATTTCTTTCTTAAATGTTTAGCAAAATTTATCAGTCAGTCATCTGGGCCTTGGGCTTCCCAGACAGTTCAGTGGTAAAGAATCTGCCTGCCAGTCCAGGAGCCACAATAGACATGGGTTTGAGCCCTGGGTCAGGAAGACCCCTGGAGAAAGAAATGTCTACTCACTCCAGTATTCTTTCCTGGGAAACCCCATGGACAGAGGAGCCTGGTGGGCTACAGTCCAGGAGGGTCACGAAAGAGTTGGACGTGACTAAGTGATTAAACAGCAACAGCTGGGCCTTGAGTTTGCCCTATGGAAGGCTTTTAACTACAGTTTCAATTTGTGATAGGTATGGGGTGCTGTGGCTCTCTGTCCATATATAAATTATTTAAAGTAAATTTTAAAAGTTTCTGTCTTCCAAAGAATTTGTCCATTTCAAGTGTGTGCTCAATTAATTTATATAAGCTTATTTACAATTTCCCCATGTTATCCTTTTAATTTCTTTAGTATCCAGCAGCATCATATCCCCTATTTCTTTTCTAATATTTTTGATAGATCATGTTTTCACTTTCATTCAAACTATTTAATTTTTTTTTTTTTCCTGACAAAGGTCTGACATTGAAAGCTATGATTTTTCCAGTAGTCATGTACAGATGTTAAAGCTGAACCATTCAGAAGGCTGAGCACTGAAGAATTGATGCTTTTGAGCTGTGGTGCTGGAGAAGACCCCTGAGATTCCCTTGGACAACAAGGAGATCAAACCAGTCAGTCCTAAAAAAAAAAAAGAAAAATTAACCCTGAATATTCATTGGGAGGACTGATGCTGAAGCTGAAACTCCAATACTTTGGCCTTCTGATTCGAACAGCTGACTCACTGAAAAAGACACAGATACTGGGAAAGACTGAAGGCAGAAGGAGAAGAGGGTGGCAGAGGATGAGATGATTGGATGGTATCACTCACACAGTGGACATGAGTTTAAGCAAACTCTGGGAAATGGTGAAGGACAGGGAAGCCTGGCATCCTGCAGTCCTTGGGATCACAGAGTTGGCCATGACTTAGCAGCTGAACAACAAGAAATTTTATTTGACCTCTGAGATACTTAGAATTGAATTGCACAGCTTCCAAGTATTCAGCGATTATCTAGATGCCTTTTTATTATTGATTTTTCATGTAATTTTATTTTGGACAGCAAACATACTTTATATGATCTTGAAATATTAAGTTGGTTGGTAATATTCCCGCAGGCATTTAGCTCTCTAGAAAGGTGTTTGGGTTTTGTTCTGGTGGAAGAGGTAAGGAATAATGCAACCCTGTCCCCCTCAGGGTGTCCTTTCAGCCACTGTATGTCGAGTCTTCCTGTGCATGACATCTCAGTAAGCTAGTGGCCCTCAGCTGGGGAGTAAGGAGGATGGAGAGAGGAGTGAAGGGATTTCCCTGGTGGTCCAGTGGCTAGGACCCTGCATTCCCAATGCAGGATGTGCAGGTTCCATCACTGATCAGGGAACTAGATCCCTCACGCTGCCACTAGGAGATGCCACGTGCCACGGTGAAGACAGATGATGCCTCGTGCTCCAACTGAGACCTGGTGCCGCCAAACAAATAAAAACAAACATCACAAAACAGAGCGGGAATGACGTCTGGAGCTTTTTCCAAATGCACGCACTATCTTGGCCTCAATTCCCTGGTTCATAGAAGGTAGGGGACACATCTCAAAATTTTTCCACAGGTCATTTTGACTCCACTGTCCTCAGTCCTTCATTAACAGCCATGTGGTCCTACTTGTTTTTATTGAAATAACCTCTCTCTTTCCATTTCTCTTTCCTGTTTTTACCCCTCCCTTCCACCCATGCTTTTCATCAAGAATGATCCACTCTTTACCTCCTGGGTACTACAGCTTTAATCACAGTCCTGAGGAGAGTACCCGCCCTCCATGTGAAGAGAACACACACACACACACACACACACACACACACACCCCACACTCTTGCTAAGAAAACGTAGCAAGAGGGAATGGAATTCAATGGCAACTTAATTGGTACATGAATTAATTGCTGACAAACTGTGTATTTGTATTACATACAAATCCATATATTAGAGGTAGGTTTGCAAGAAAGACTGGATTAAGATTTAAATGCAGAATTTTAATTGATAAACTTAGGGTAGGTTTGAAAGAAAGAATGGGTTAAGATTTAAATGCAGAATTGTAATTGATAAACTTAGGAATTAGTCATGAAGCTTAGGAAGCGCACACCTGTATTGAATAGGATGTGTTCAATACATACTAGATAGGCTGCCGAAATTGTAAAAAAAAAAAAAAAAAAGCAAGAAATGCAACCCTGTGCTTTAATATCAAACCAAATAATGTAAAATCTTCAAGTAATCAAAGAATCATACCAAAATACTTATGGTCTCCTTTTTTAGAAGTAGAGATATTTAGAAGCTCATTTTTTGTTTTTCTGTATTTGCTAAATATCTTTCTATTGATTTGTATTTGTGTTCATTTTTGCTCTTTTATATGGTTCCTCAGTACATGAAATATATACAAAGACATTTCATTGTTAACAAGTTATGATATAAACTGAAATTATTACATGAATCTTGACTTCTCAAGTGAGTCCACTCCTTCACAGAATGCTTTGTTCAGACCTTTACTCCAGGTTCTGTCTTCAGTTTTATATTCAAATGAAAATGTATAATCCCGTGTTTAAAAAAATGTGTTCCTGTTATATTTGTGGTTCTAAAATGTGTGTTTTACGTTTTCTTCATGTATTTTCTTAGGCATTTTCATATGCATGTATGTGCAAAATTATGAAACAGAAATCATACATATCATTCTATGTAGTAACATTCATTCTTTTTTATTTTATGCACATATATCTTTACTTTCCAGTGATCCGCCATCTGGCTTCCACCCAGGGAACACCGCTCTTTCCCACTTGTCCACCTGCCAGCCTCACAGCTCGTAACTGGTCCTCCCCTCCACTGGTCTCCTCTGCAGCCCTATTTACCTCCTTCTCACCTTTCAGAAATTACCGATAATTCTGGGTCCCCTAAAGGCAGTCCATTTTCCCTTGCTAATTTGGATTTATCTTTCTAAACATGCCCCTCCACCCCCTCTAGAAATTATATCTGGGGGAGACTGGTAGATTCATGAGTTCAGTCATCCATCTGATCAATCCATATATTACTTCTTATGGGACAAATTAACTGCTTTCCACAATTTAAAAATGTTACAACCTAGATGATCTTTTTATAATCTATTTTTCCTCAGGCAGTAAATCCAATCAAATATTGAACACAGGAGGAACAAATTTCAGTTTAAGAAATAAACTAAAGGCATTTGAAGAAAAGGAAACAAGTCAATTACTTTCCAGAAGAGAACAAGGTAGACATGCATGAGTTTCACATAAGGGGCATGTTTACTGCAGCGTCATTAGGCGTTCCTGTTGTCAACTAATCTAACCACCTTCATAAAAGATGAGATAATCTAAAGGAAAAACAAATTACCCACTCTTTCCTGTTTACTTATTTTGGAAAAGCATTATCTTCACCCTAATTTTCTACCCAACTATAATTATTTCATCTATCATTTATCTGGAATTAATTATCTCTCCTTTAAGTCATCATAAGGAAACTATGGCATTCCTTTTCTTTCAAATCCTAAAAGATAATGCTATGATGAAAATGCTGCACTCAATATACCAGCAAATTTGGAAAACTCAGCAGTGGCCACAGGACTGGAAAAAGTCAGTTTTCATTCCAATCCCAAAGAAGGGCAATGCCAAAGAATGCTCAAATTACTGCACAGTTGCACTCATCTCACATGCTAGTAAAGTAATGCTCAAAATTCTCCAAGTCAGGCTTCAACAGTACATGAACCATGAACCTCAGGAGATGTTCAAGCTGGATTTAGAAAAGACAGAGAAACCGGAGATCAAATTCTCTTCAATGTCCCTTGGATCATCGAAAAAGCAAAAGAATACCAGAAAAACATCTACTTCTGCTTTGTTGATTATGCGAAAGCCTTTGGCTGTGTGGATCACAATAAACTGTAGAAAATTCTTCAAGAGATGGGAATACCAGACCACCTTACCGCCTCCTGGGAAACCTGTATACAGGTCAAAAAGCAACAGTTAGAACTGGACATGGAAAAACAGACTGGTTCCAAATAGGAAAAGGAGTACGTCAAAGCTGTATATTGTCACTCTGCTTACTTAACTTATATGCAGAGTACATCATGAGAAACACTGGGTAGGAGGAAGCACAAGCTGAAATCAAGGTTGCCGGAAGAAATATCAATAACCTCAGATACACAGATGACACAACCCTTATAGCAGAAATTGAAGAACTAAAGAGCCTCTTGATGAAAGTTAAAGAGGAGAGTGAAAAAGTTGGTTTAAAGCTCAACATTCAAAAAATGAAGATCACGCCAACCAGTCCCATCACTTTATGGCAAATAGATGGGGAAACAGTGGAAACCCAGTGTCAGACTTTATTTTGGGGGGCTCCAAAATCACCACCAGTGGTGACTGCAGCCATGAAATTAAATGACGCTTGCTCCTTGTAAAGAAAGTTATGGCCAACTAGACTGTGCATTAAGAAGCAGAGACATAACTTTGCTGACAGAGGTCTGTCTAGTCAAAGTTATGGTTTTTCCAGTAGTTATGTATGGATGTGAGAGTTGGACTACAAAAAAAGCTGAGCACAGAAGAATTGATGCTTTTGAACTTTGGTGTTGGAGAAGACTCTTGAGAATCCCTTGGACTGCAAGGAGATTCAACCAGTCAATCCTAAAGGAAACCAGTCTTGAATATTTATTGGAAGTATTGATGCTGAAGCTGAAACTCCAATACTTTGGCCACCTGATGTGAAGAGCTAACTCATTGGAAAAGACCCTGATGCTGAGAAAGATTGAAGGCAGGAGGAGAATGGGACGACAGAGGATGAGATGGTTGGATGGCATCACCGACTTGACAGACATGAGTTTAAGCAAGCTTTGGGAGTTGGTGATGGACAGGGAAGCCTGGCGTGCTGCAGTTCATGGGCTCTCAAAGAGTTGGACACAACTGAGTGGCTTAACTGACTGATTGACTTCTTTCTATATATAAGTGTAATATCTCTTTCCCCTTCACATCCCCCTTAAATAAATTGTTTGAATCTGGTAAGAAAAGTTAGATAAGAAGTGTATTGAAAAGATCAGGAAATGCTCTGATTTGTGTAATAGTTTAGATTATTGCTCAGCAGGTTGCCACTTGCTTCTCCCACACCCATCCTGCTTCTTAACCACCTGACATGGCGCTTGGCTACATCACTTGCTTTGGTCAATGGAATGTTAGTAGATGTGAACAGAGTCTCTAAGATGCTGTTTTGGGATGGTTTTGCTCTTGCACTACAGTGATTTACAGTGGAAAACCACAGCCCAGGGAGCTGATGCATCTTCACTCTAGGTCCAGTAACAGACACCAGGATAACACTCCTGAGCTAGTTACCCTATGGAACCAAGCATAGGAAACCAACAACCTGAGGTAGGGCTTAGCTGGGCAAACACTTCCTAGATCAGCCAAATGTCCTGCATATTCATGAACTCATTGCGTTTGGAGATGCTTTGTTATGAGATACTTCTGTGGCAGTTGCTGGCATTTACATTGTGAGACGCATTGAATGCATTTAAAATGCCGAAAGCTTTCCAAGGTATCGGTCTATGGAAAGCAGCAGCCATTCTCAGAATCTGGGCGAGAGACTTCGGTGATGTTTGTGTTTCTTTCCTAATCTGTCACTTCTTTCACCTGAAGTGAAAAAGAAAAGGAAGGAAAAAGAACATACAACTATCATTTTGGCTCTCGACAAAGAGCAATGGACAAAGCAAAGGAAGCCCTCTGGTGACAAGACAGGAGAAATCCATCTGGAGTTTGTAGGCTGATAAGAACAAGACACTTTTCAGAGACCCTGGAGGCACCATGGCTCCCAGTTGGTGACTCAATGTGGGGTGGCAGCCACACAAGTTTACCGCAGCAGCTTTTCTTATCAAGGAGCAGTGATGGGCAAAAGTTCATGGCCCATCACAGCATGGACAACAGCATCATCTTCTGCCCTTCCAGATTTCTCCCCACCCCTTCTCCTTAAAAACAAGAAGCCTGGAAATTGACGCTGCTTCGAACTTACTGGACTTTTCAATAGGTTTTGTGGCTACTTGCCACTCGGTGAAAAAGCATCTGCTTGCAATGCAGAAGATTTGGGTTTGATCCTTGGGTTTGATCCCCTGGAGAAGGGAATGGCAACCCACTCCAGTATTCTGAATTCCGTGGACAGAGAAGCCTGGCAGGCTACAGTTCATGGGGTTGCAAAGAGTCAGACACAGCTGAGCCATGAACACTTTCACTTTCTAGGAACGTACTAGATACAGGGAATACCCCTTCCAAACTGGAAGGTAAGTTATTGATCCTGAAGTGACCACCACGAAAGGAGACACAGACTTGCTGAGCCTCTTCATATCACTGTCAATATTAGCATGTTTAATGGTTGGAAAAGCTGTAAAGAAATTCATTACCATCTCCCGAGTCTACATTTATTTTGCCATTTGATAATGAAATCCTTTGCTCACAGCAGTGGAATCATTTAAGCAACTTTAAGATCCTTTGGAAAAATCCCCTGGGAGACCTGTGTGAGAATCTACACTGTAATTAAGAATATATTAAACTTATACATAGAGTGCAATGCATCTTGCATTTTTAAAAGAAAGTTATATAAATATCTAAGATGTTTAAAATATATAAGGTGCAAAGCATAACAAAAAGCCTAAAGAGGAGGTTTTCCATAGACTGTGAATAACCGTCAATCTATAGGTTCCAATTTACCCTTCCAGAACATTCTTCCAACAAAAGCAGAAAACAGCTTCTTTCCAAGCACTGTTGGAACATTCACCAAGATAGAGCATATTCTGGCTAATAAAACAAATCTCAGTGCATTTCAAAAAAATTAAGCCACATAGAGTATGTTCTTCTACCATAATGCAATCGAACTAAAAATCAATAATAGAAAGACAGTGTAAAAATCTCTAGATACTTGGAAATTAAGCACACACTTCTAAATAAGCCATAAAATATAAAATATAAACAATTGAACAGAAATGAAAATACAATACGTCAACTGGGATTTTTCCATTATTTTACATGAGGAAGTTTAAGATTGTCTACTTGGGAGGTCATAATCAAACTAAAGTAAAAATAATAATGAGATACATGGTTATTGCACCAGGATTTTATGTACCTCTTTCATTTTATTTCCTTGGTTGTTTTTCATGTCTGTATTGATCATGTCTTGATTTTAGGGCCCCTTTGTCTTATTTTATCAGCAGAATCACTACAGCTATTATAAATATGCTAATATTAACTACTCAGGTTTGGAAATTAAACGTTGAGACTTTTGTCACACCTGCATTTTCAATAACGGTGGGTCTAAATGCAGTTTTCAGAAGTAGTTCCTTTACTTGTTTTACTGAACTGCTGCTGCTGCTGCTGCTGCTAAGTCGCTTCAGTCATGTCCGACTCTGTGCGACCCCAAAGATGGCAGCCCACCAGGCTCCCCCATCCCTGGGATTCTCCAGGCAAGAACACTGGACCAGTGATGAAGTATTAAAATAGAACTTTGAGGTAATGCATAATCACACAGTTACTCTCTGAGTCTGTTCTGAAATGAACCTGGCAAATGATGATAAATTATAATTGAACATCTCAATTTATGACAAGTGTGTTATTGCTGGGGCAGTGTATTACATTTTTAGAACAGTTTTGATTGTTTCAGAGTTCTTCTAATTAACCTGAAACATATTTCAATTTCATTTTTAATACTGGTACTTTCTTAGTTTGGCTTCTCAGAGTTGGGGGAAATTCTAGTAAATCCATATACATTTTCCCCCTAAATTCTTCACTAGATTTTATGACTCAATCATGGTTACCTTAATGTCTTGCTATTGTTGTTTTTCAGTTGCTAGGTCATGTCCAACCCTTGTGCCCAGGGTCTGCAGCACACCAGGCTTCCCTGTCCATCCTTATCTCCAGGAGTTTGCTCAAATTCATCAGATTCATGTCCATTAAGTCAGTGACGCCATTTAACCATCTCAACCTCTGCCATGCCCTTTCTCCTTCTGCCTTCAATCTTAATCTTTTCTTAATATGGATAGCCTCAACCCTGGACACAGTTGCTCGGGTCGCCCTCTCTCATCACTAGGAAATTTTTCTCTGTGTTGAGACCCTCTTCTCATTCAAAGGAAGTATCCACTTGTCTCTTCATCCACCTTTTTGAATCAGAGGAACTTCTCCCTCCCTTGAGTGTCTCTGGCAATATATTCATAACATATTGTTTAACTTGCTTAACCTGCATAACTTCTCAGTCTCTGAACACACTTTAAATAGAAGAAAGAAGAGAGACAGTCCTAGAGCGTTATCATCTCTTTTCATGTTAAATTGCTGAACTCCGTTTACTTTTGTCATTATCTCTTCGAGAAACATGTTTAAAGTGTCCTCTTGTTTTTTGTCAATCTCAAATCCACTAATACATAAGTAAAATATGTATTTTATATATCATGATCTTTTAATTAGTTATTTAATGTCTTGGACAGGAAGTTTCTTTGGAAATGACTTCAGATACAAAATCTATAGGTTAAGAAATCACAGTGTAACAGAATAAAGTGAACTATATTTTAAATTGATTCCTGGAATCAGTAACACTAAGAATCACAGCTAAGAATCCTTTGTATCGCACACCATTGATTGGATAAAGGCGTTCAGTCAGAACAGCTTCTTGTGAACTGCAAGGAGATAAATTATTGCACTTATTAATTCTGTACACAGAACTTCAGAAAGTCCCTAAAGTAAACAAAGCAAGTAGCTAGAAGGGAAATGCTGAATGTGGAAGGGAAGATGAGCTAATTACGTGATTATTGAAATATATTAAACAGCCAGCAAATCTAAAGGGGTTAAACTTTCCATCTGAATGCAACTTCTGGAAGGTTGTTCTCAAAACAATAAGGGAGTTAGTGCTGCAGTATCAGGGAACTGAATATTTCATGCTTCATTGCTAGCCTCATTTAAATATGTTCCTCTGAATAATGTTAAATATTTCAGAGTGGAAATGATATTTCATTGTTATTTGCAAGAATTCTCTTTTTTTTCAATGTAAATGTAATACGCATATTTTTCTCTGACCCATCACCTTAGGTTCAAGAAAAAAGAAACATTAAAAAACAGTATGATGTGGTCAGTATAGGAACGAGGACTGCTTTTAAAATTAAGTGCATTTAGAATTTTAACTAACTGCGTTTTCATTAATGTGGATGATAAGATCAGGCTTGTTAATATTTTAGTGTACTGGCCTCACACATTAAAATCGGACTCACGTTGTGGTCTGGCTTCCTTGTTTTCATTAAATTGCTGCCTCTCCACAGGAATCCAGACAAACGGGGTGCCTGCATCACTCTGTGTGACTTTCTGTAGGAAGCTTCCATAAAAGGTTGCATAATTGTGAATAAGCCTTTTGGAAGAGATGTGAAAGCTTCCATTGTGGGAAAACAAGGAAGTCGGCCAATGTTTGAGAGTAGGTTGCTATAGTTTTGCCAAATTAAGGAAGGAGAAAATGCATGGGGCCAATTTTAAAGCCCAGCTGCATCTTTCTAATCTAAATATATAGAGAAATTGGGGTTCAGATTTTTAGATTTGAGTAAAATGACAGCTCTACTAAGGTGATGATTAAAAATATGTTTTAACTTTATGAAAATAATGTATTTTGGCCTGCATAAGACACCACAAAATCAACCACTCTTTTGCCAGCGTCTTTCAGTGAGCTGAACTGAAACCTTTTTGACACTGTCCATTCCCTAGTTGAGCCCAGCAATGCCTCTCATTGTCTGCAAATCTTCATTCACCCCTATTTTCTTTCCCAGCTTTGTATCTACTACATCCAAAGCCCAGACCTCGGCGTCGTGGGGTGGAGCCCTGGGCTCTCCATGGAAAACAGAGTCTTAAGTAAAAGATCAAGCTTGCAATATTCTGGGTTAGAATATCCTCTCCAACTTCTGTTTCTCTCAAGAAGCTTGCCTGCTTTCCTGAGTTCGGGTCTAACCTCATTTCTCAAGATCTGCTGCTTCTGGTCACATGACATGGTACTTCCTCAGCCACCCACGTTCAAGCCCACAGGCGTGTCTTTGCGTGTGCTGCTCTGAACATGAGCTGACAGGCCTTCTCCGTCACACAACCCCAGGGGAGGGGTGTCAGTCGTATGGAACTAGAGCCCCCGCTCTGCCATTTACCAGATGTGTATGCACTTCAGAAACTCAGTTTCTCAGAACCCTTAGAGCAGAGACTCTGGAACTTGCTTTGATTTACTTTACAAAAGTTTTATGAGGCTCCCATGAGACAGAAGCTCTTAGTAAACTATTAAGTTCTGTGCAAAGTGAGTTTTCATTGGGAAAACTGCTTCATGTACACCTGGCTTGTTTCTTTAGCTAATTAAAAATTATTAATGGGGAGTAACCATACCTGATACTCCACTGACTTATTGGAAGTTTAATAGAAGCACAAAATATTACAGTCTCTAGATGCTCAATAAATACTGTCTAAACAAGTGCTAGTTCGTATGTTATCAAATGGGTTAAACATTCAGTCAATTGAATATTCCCCAGCACATACACTGTTGAAAGCACTGATAAATCCTATTGCCTGGATACCTGGGATGTATCTGGTAACTTTCAGAAAATCCTGAACCCTTCTATGATGCCCAGGTGGGCTGCCCAGGTGGTGCTAGTGGTAAAGAACCCACCTGCCAATGCAGGAGATGTCAGGACACAGGTTTGACCTCTGTGTCAGGAAGATCCCCTGGAGAAGGAAACGGCACCCCGCTCCAGTACTCTTACTTGGAGAATCCCATGGACAGAGGAGCCTGGTGGGCTACAGTCCACGGGGTTGAGAAGAGTTGGACATGACTGAGCACACACACAGGAACAAGAACACATAGATCCTGTCCTCCAGAAACTACTTGAGGAGGCAGGTCTCCTGTGGTTCATAAAACAGCAGAGTTATGCACAGGGAGCTCAACCCAAGGGTGGAATTCAACATGATTGAAGTGGTTGTTAACATTTTTGATTATGACACATTGCAGAGAGAACACACTAAGACGTGGTACAGGGCTCCAAGAAGCCTAGTGAGGGCAAAGACCATATGTCTTTAGCCTTCAAGATGAAAGGGCTACCGAAGAAGAATTGAATGCTCACAGAGGCTGTACAGAGATTGGATGCAGTATGCAATTGGAACAGCTCTTAAATTTCTTTTAAAGCAAACAAACTGGCCTCATGAATAATACATGACTGTTTGGCTGAATGCCTAGTGATTGCAGAATCCTTTGGGGACAGTAGGTTGAGAGTTTGCATTTATTAAAACATACACTAACAATAATAACAATAATGAATCTTAACTCTTGTTTTTTCATCTTATCTTTGCTTCAGAGATGCAGAATATTCAGATGCTCTAACTGCAAAAATAAATCAATAATAGACAAGTCTCTTAAAAATGGCACTTAGGTGTTTAGGATTCAAAACTCCTTCCCTAGTACATAGCAGGCCTCTGGTGGGCTTCCCAGATGGCGTTAGTGGTAAAGAACTCTTCTGCCAATTCAGGAGACTTCAAAGACTCAGGTTTGATCCCTGGGTTGGGGAGATCCTTTGGAGGAGGGCATCACAACCCACTCCAGTATTCTTGCCTGGCGAATCTCATGGACAGAGAAGCCTGGCGGACTACAGTCCGCAGGGTTGCAAAGAGTTGGACACGACTGAGGTGACTTAGCGTGGATACAGCAGGTCTCTGACTTGACCCTTAAGCAAGCACTAACCCTACACTTCCTCCTCACTGAAGACAGAAGACTTGGTTCCCTAAGACACAGATGTTTGATTAGGTCTCCATTTCTCTTCCAAAACAGATTGTAAGAATTTAGGTCTTCCTCACTATTCTACTTTCCTTGACATTTTCCGAACCCCATTTTCTCTATTACTACTCTTGATTTTTATTTGTATCTTAATATTTTATAGCACTTTGTACCTCTTAAAGACATTTTATAGATACTCTTTTTAAGATGACATCAATCTTGCAAGATGAACTGGATAAATAAAACAGGTGAGAAAACTGCCTTACAAAAAATTATGTTAACATGTCTGGCAATTCACCAGCCTTTTATATTAAGTGCATTTTCAGACATGTGAAGATTACTAGTTCTCAGACTTATCCGTTCTGTGCAAACTCTCTTGAACCCTTACTTTACTGGCTGCCCAGTTTCCGCTCTCAGTTGATGTTCCTCTTCCTTTATTGGAAAAGCAGCAGAACCGTCTAGTTTGTCATCAGCGCAACGGCACGCGTCCATGCTCGCACAGCTTCTCCTGTTCTCCCTACTAGAGCACTAACCAACACACACTCAACGGATATTCTCCAAGGCTTGTGTCCTTGAGATCATGTCTAATTCCTAAAATGCTCAAGGGTCAGAGGTTGAGAAAATAAGGAGAAAGCTGCTGCATAGAGGTGAGAAACCCAAGAGAGCTTTCGGCATTCTCTCAGGAGAAAAACAAACAAACAAGTAAACAAATAAACAAATTCTTTCAGATAAAACCAGGCCTTCAGATCCCCTGAGAGAGGAAGAGTCCTGCAAAATGCCCTGAGTTTTCTGCTGAGACCTCCGAGTGGCTTTTCTCAGGGAGACAGGGCCTATGAGAACACACCAGCACTCACAAAGCCTGACACTCCAGTCCAAAGCGTCTCAGTTCCTGCTACTGCTGCTCAGCTGCTCAGGCGTGTCTGACTCTTTGGGGCCCCACAGACCATAGCCCACCTGGCTTCTCTGTCCACGGGGTTTCCCAGGCAAGAGTACTGGAGTGGGTTGCCATTTCCTTCTCCAGGAATCTTCCCAACCCAGGGCTTGTAAGCACACCTCCTGCATTTCCTGCTAGCTGAAAGAAAATTAAATCCAACATCAGGAAAAATAACTAAACTGTAAGATATAAAAAGTAAAAAATGAAAACTGTCATTATTTGTATAAGAAATATTTGTGTACATAGAAATCAAGACAATAAATCATAGATAATTTATCTGTAGATAAATTATAATAATTCATATGTGAATTTAATAGCATCATTGCATGTAAGTTCAACATAAAAATTAATTATAATTCCCTGTAGTAGCAATAAGCAAATAAACTGAAGTATAAAAAAATATGCAAATTGAAGTCAATAAATGTGAATAAAATAAAATTTGAAATTTAATCAGTATCACTGACAATATCAAACAATCTACAATGTCATAATGAATCTACAAAGTGATGTATGTAAGTTTTACTCTGAAATTTACAAAACATTACTAAAAATAGTCCAAGAAGACTTAAACTTATGAATGTACACGTTATGCATTAAAGTTTCATTGTTATAAAAACATCATTCTCAAAATAATTTGTAAATTCATGGCAATTCAAAACAAAATTCCAGAATTCTAAAATTCTAGAATTTTTCTAGAAGAGTGTGGAAATTGACCAGCCCATTCCAACATTTTTATAGAAATCCAGAGATCTGAGATGAGAAGCAGAAATGTAGAGGTCTTACACAAGGAGAAGTGAGGCCTTACATACCTACAGTCACTAAGAGAGGGGTGCAGCCTGTGGACAGACAAATAGAATGGGGGAATGGAAGCAGAGCAGTCACGCACTTAGCATGGTCACCAGATCTATCGCAACAGTGGGAAATGTGAAACCAGATGCAAAACCAGCCCCTGCAGTAAGACGTTAGACAACAGGAGGCTGGCAAATGGACAATAAATCCGTGAGCAGTCACTCCATTCACAATTTGGCAGGGAAAGGCAAATTAAAACTATAATGAGATACCCCTACCTACCTATTAGAATCATTAAAATGAAAAAGCAAAATATCTTACAAAGTTTTAGTAGAAACGTGAATCAGTTGAAATCTTTCTAAAGCTGTCAGGAATTGAAAACAGTACAATTATTCTGGAAATAAAGTTTGGCAGTGACTATTTAAGCTGGATATATGCAAACATTTGAGGAGTAATTCTGTACCTTGATGTTTAATCAAGAAAAATGAAAGTATTTTTCTACAGAAGGAAGATGTTAGAGAATATTAGAGCATCTCATTCATTACTGAACAAATCCAGAAATAACCTAATGTCTATCAAAAGAGAATGCAACAGAAAAATATGGTATATTGGGGGAAATGCATATGATATAGCAATGAAAGTGAATGAAGTGTGTTATAAAATGCCATGAAATATAGGAATTTCACAAATATAGGAATGGATGGAAGAAGCTAGACATAAGCAAACACATGCCGCATGATTTCATTTATGTAATGTTCAATAATACGCCAAGATAAGTGGTGGTGACGGTAATATGCAGAGCTGACATTTTTGGTAAAAGGTGATGACCACAAAGAAGCTGGAAAGATGTTTCTGGGTGTTTTTGTAGTGGTGTATGACTAAATAAGCAGGACTGGTTTCACAAGTGTTTTAACTGTTAGAAATTACCTACCTGCACCTCCATTATTTGCGCTTTTTCCCCCACCATCTCTATGGCCTCTTGGTGCTGAATCTCTTATCTGTATCTCTGCACAGATAACGTCTAAGCTTCAAAAATATAGATAAACTTCCAAAAAAGTGTTATCAGTGCAATTGGTTCCTATCCTCACCTCTCATTTTTTATCCAGTTTTGTCATATGTTTTTGCTCCCAAAGTGCAAAATACCACTTATAAAGATCCAAAGACCAGGCTACTTGTTTAAATCCAACAGATCCTGTCCTGTTCTCATCTTGTTCCTCTCTCAACAGAATTCAGCATTTCTGAAATCCTCCTCCTAAACACACTCCTCTGTTAACCTGTTAACTGCCAAATCTTTGGTTGATTTTTTTATTTCTTGTTTTCTGTGTTCTTTTGAAATAACCATGTATTTTTAATCATTTTATTATATTTTTCCTATTAATGTTGCTTTATAACTTTTCATATCATTATTTTCTAATTGAAAGTCTAGAATTAAAATATATGCTTTAACTTATTCAGTGATTTCCTAATTTATTATCTTTCCACATGCAGAATACTACAAGTGTTCTATAACAGTTTAAATATTTTTACCTCCTTTGGATCTTTTCATTAATGTTGCCATGTGTTTTATTTCTATAGCTTATAAATCTAAATAGACGAACTTATTGTTTTCTTTTTAAACAACCAATATTCTTTCATCTTTGTCTACAAATTTCCATTTTCCAGTGTCATTTCTTCCTGAAATTTACTTTTAATGTTCAACAGTTTGACTAGGATATGTCTAAAAGTGGTTTAACATTTGATTATTGTACAATCAAATATTAGGTATTTGTTTTTGTTTTAATCTACCTTTCAGCCTGTAATTGTACATATGTGAGACCATTTTGAGCTTCCCTTGTGGCTCAACTGCAATTCCGGGGACCTGGCTTTGATCCCTAGGTTGGGAAGATACCCTGGAGAAGGGAAAGGCTAACCCCACCCCCATTATTCTGGCCTGGAGAATTCCATTGACCATCATAAGATGGTGAATATCGAAATCAGATTGACTATATTCTTTGCAGTCAAAGATGGAGAAGCTCTATACAGTCAGCAAAAACAAGACCAGGAGCTGACTGTGGCTCAGATCATGAACACCTTATTGCCAAATTCAGACTGAAATTGAAGAAAGTAGAGAAAACCACTATACCATTCAGGCATGACCTAAATCAAATCCCTGATACAGTGGAAGTGAAAAATAGATTTAAGGGACTAGATCTGATAGACAGAGTGCATGAAGAACTATGGACGAAGGTTCCTGACGTTGTACAGGAGGCAGTGATCAAGACCATCCCCAACAAAAAGAAATGCAAAAACGCAAAATGGTTGTATGAGAAGGCCTTACAAACAGCTGTGAAAAGAAGAGAGGTGAAAAGCAAAGGAGAAAAGGAAAGATATATCCATTTGAATGCAGAGTTCCAAACAATAACAAGGAGAGATAAGAAAGGCTTCCTCAGTGGTCAATGCAAAGAAATAGAGGAAAAAAAATAGAATGGGAAAGACTGGAGATTTCTTCAAGAAAATTACAGATACCAAGGGGCCATTTCATGCAAAGATGGACTCAATAAAGGACAGAAATGGTATGGACCTAACAGAAGTAGAAGATATTAAGAAGAGGTGGCAAGAATATCCAGAACTGTACATGTACATGTACAGTCATGATGGTGTGATCACTCACTTCAGACATCCTGGAATGCAAAGTCAAGTGGGCCTTAGAAAGCATCACTATGAACAAAGCTAGTGGAGGTGATAGAATTCCAGTTGAGATATTTCAAATCCTGAAAGATGATGCTGTGAAAGTGCTGCCATCAATATGCCAGCAAATTTGGAAAATTCAGCAGTGGCCATAGGACTGGAAAAGGTCAGTTTTCATTCCAATCCCAAAGAAAGGCAATGTCAAAGAATGTTCAAAACTACCACACAGTTGTACCCATCTCACATGCTAGTAAAGTAATGCTCAAAATTCTCCAAGCTAGGGTTCAAAAGTACGTGAACCATGAACTTCCAGATGTTCAAGCTGGTTTTAGAAAAGGCAGAGGAACCAGAGATCAAATTGGCAACATCCATTGGATCATCAAAAAAGCAAGAGAGTTCCAGAAAAACATCTACTTCTGCTTTATTGATTACACCAAAGTCATTGACTGTGTGGATCACAATAAACTGTGGAAAATTCTGAAAGAGATGGGAATACCAGACCACCTGACCTGCCTCCTGAGAAATCTGTATGCAAGTCAGGAAGCAACTGTCCAGTTAGAACTGGACATGGAAGAACAGACTGGTTCCAAATAGGAAAAGGAGTACGTCAAGGCTGTATATTGTCACCTTGCTTATTTAACTTATATGCAGAGTACATCATGAGAAATGCTGGACTGAATGGAGCACAAGCTGGAATCAAGATTGCCGGGAGAAATATTAATAACCTCACATATGCAGATGACACCACCCTTATGGCAGAAAGTGAAGAGGAACTAAAGAGCCTCTTGATGAAAGTGAAAGAGGAGAGCAAAAAAGTTGGCTTAAAACTCAGCATTCAGAGAACTAAGATCATGGCATCTGGCCCCATCATTTCATGGCAAATAGATTGGGAAACAGTGGAAACAATGACAGACTTTTTTTTTTTTGGCTCCAAAATCACTGCAGATGGTGACTGCAGCCATGAAATTAAAAGATGCTTGCTCACTGGAAGAAAAGCTATTATCAACCTAGACAGCTTATTAAAAAGCAGAGACATTACTTTGCCAACAAAAGTCCATCTAGTCAAGGCTATAGTTTTTCCAGTAGTCATGTATGGATGTGAGAGTTGGACTTTAAAGAAAGCTGAGCACCAAAGAATTGATGCTTTTGAACTGTAGTGTTGGAGAAGACTCTTGAAAGTCCCATGGACTCCAAGGAGATCCAACCAGTCCATCCTAAAGGAAATCAGTCCTGAATATTAATTGGAAGGGCTGATGCTGAAGCTCTAATATTTTGGCCACCTAATGCGAGGAACTGACTCATTTGAAAAGACCTCAGTGCTGGGAAAGATTTAAGGTTGGAGGAGAAGGGGAAGATGTAGGATGAGATAGGTGGGATGGCATCACTGACTCAACGGACATGAACTCCGGGAGTTGGTGATGGACAGGGAGGCCTGGAGTGCTGCAGTTCACGGGGTCACAGAGTCAGACAAGACCGAGCGACTGAACTGAAACTGAGACCATGTTACCATCAGCTCAGTTCAGTTCAATCACTCAGTCATGTCTGACTCTTTGCAACCCCATGAATCACAGCACGCCAGGCCTCCCTGTCCATCACCAACTCCCGGAGTTCACTCAAACTCATGTCCATCGAGTCAGTGATGCCATCCAGCCATCTCATCATTTTACCATAGCTATCCATTTCTTTACTTGCTTCTGTCTTTTATTTTGTTTCTCCTTTGTTGCTTTAATTTGTGTATTTTCCATTGATCTAGCTTTCATCTTACTAATTTTGTTTAAAACTATTTCCAGGATGATTTTAATACCCCTCATTTCATATATTTTATTATTTAGTTCCATCATGTTCTTTTGGTCCATTTTTATAGATTGCAACTCCTCATTAAAATCTGTATTTTTAATCCATTTTCTACAGCTGTCTCCATAGTTTGACACATTTACATTGTCTATTTTAAAGTCCTTGCTGGCTGACTTCTAAGCCAACAGCAGATTAGCCTCCATTACTTGTTTCTTGCTCAAGTATGTTTTGTTTTCCTATATCTTTGCATTTCTTGTAATTATTTACAGTGGATTTCATGTTTCAATAGACTATACAGAAGAAAATCAATGTTTTTTCTCCACAGATGCACTATTTTTTCTTATTTATTCATTAGACAGATCAGATGAAGGACTGTTTCATTCAATAGAGTCAAGTATTTTGCTGTGTCCAGGTTGAATTCCAGTTTTAATTAGTTTCAGTCCAGTTCTTTGAATTTTCAAATATCTTGAAGCTGAGTCTCTTTGCCGAGACTTTGTTTCCTAAGCATTGTGAACAGGTAATTCAATCTGCATTTCCAGCCCATTCTGAAGGTTCGCATTTCTCCACATCTACCAAATATTCCAGGAAGAAACATGGGTGGGCATTTGGACTTCTTCTAATGTTAATTCATTATGTCAGTTCTGGAGGCCATCAAAATTTCTTTTTAGTGACCTTCTACCTATGGCAAGTCCGATTTTTAGCCTGTTTCTACTTCAAGAAATTCTCTGAAGGAAAATGTTTCCAGTATTCTTTCTACTAAAGAAAAACATTTTTCTACCTGGAATTATAGTATTCCAATGGGTTTCCTAGGGGGTTCAGTGGTAAAGAACTCACCTGCCAATGTAGGAGACACAAGAGACGTGGGTTTGATCCCTGGGTTGAGAAGATCCCCCGGAGAAGGAAAGAGCAACTCACTCCAGTATTCTTGCTTGGAGAATCCCCATGGGGAGAAGAGCCTGGAGGGCTATAGTCCATGAGGTCACAAAGCGTCAGACACGAATGAGCACAACTGTTATAGTATTTCTGGTCCTCTTAAGTATTTAGACTTCCATATCTTCTAAAAATATTTTTCAAACTATGTTTACTTCTTTAATTGTTGCAAAGGAGTGATTTCCTCCACCTACAACATCCTATAATAGTAGGAAAAGTCTTACTGCCATTTTGTTTATTTTTATGCTAAAATCTCCTTTAAAACCTTGTCACTCTGAAACTATCTCTGCCTGTCTTTAACTCTTTCTCCTTGTCTTTGTGGGTGTGCGTATTTCAAAGCTTTATAGTCCCAAGTAAGAATTATATTATTTGTTTAAAAAAAAAAAAGCTTCTCCACCAGTATAAGATATGCAAAATTTTCAATATGTTTTGAAATGTTTAAAGTGAAAATGAAAGTCACTCAGTCGTGTCTGACTCTTGTGACCCCATGGACTGCAGCTTGCTCAGACTCAGTCTATCAAGTCGGTGATGCCATCCAGCCATCTCATCCTCTGTCATCCCCTTCTCCTCCTGCCCTCAATCTTTCCCAACATCAGGGTCTTTTCCAATGAGTCAGTTCTTTGCATCAGGTGGCCAAAGTATTGGAGTTTTAGCTTCAGCATCAGCCCTTCCAATGAATATTCAGGACTGATTTCCTTTAGGATGGACTAGTTGGATCTCCTTGCAGTCCAAGGGACTCTCAAGAGTCTTCTCCAACACCACAGTTCAAAAGCATCAGTTCTTTGGCGCTCAGCTTTCTTTGTAGTCCAATTCTCACATCCATACATGACCACTGGAAAAACCATAGCCTTAACTAGAAGGATTGCTGGCAAAGTAAGGTCTCTGCTTTTTAATATGCTGTCTATGTTGGTCATAACTTTTCTTCCAAGGAGCAAACGTCTTTTAATTTCATGGCTGCAGTCACCATCTGCAGTGATTTTGGAGCCCCCAAAAATAAAGTCTCTCACTGTTCCTATTATTTCCCCATTGTATTTGCCTTGAAGTGATGGGACTGGAAGCCATAGTCTAGTTTTCTGAATGTTGAGTTTTAAGCCAACTTTTCCACTCTCCTCTTTCACTTTCATCTGTAAAATTTTAATAATTTCTAGAAAAATTACTTTTATAACTTTTTCTCAGAGATAAACCATAATTTAAAAGCATAATCATATACAAATAGAAATGTAACAGTATTCAAATATGTAATATAATTGCAATATTTTATTTAATTTATATATTTGATATCAAGTTTACTGTTCTACCATAACAAGTATTATGAGTAAAAATATAACCCAATTTTTCCACGAGGTATATGATTTTTACTAGTGGTATCTAAATATTATTTGGTATTCCCAGGTGGTACTAGTGGTAAAGAACCTGCCTCAAGGCAGGAGACGTAAGAGATGTGGGTTTGACCCTTAAGTCAGGAAGAACCCCTGGAGTAGTGCACAGCAACCCACTCTAGTAATCTTGCCTGGAAAATCCCATGGACAGAGGAGCCTGGCAGGTTATACAGCCCGTAGGGTGGCAAGAATCTGTCCAAATATGCTCTTTATCTCACTCACTACCTAATCTTAATCTCTCCTTCTCCTTAAGAAGGTTGACTCTCTTAGTAAAGGGACGACTGTTACCATCACCTTCTTTGTTGTTGTTCTGTCTGGACAAGTGAGTAATGAGGTTGGACAGCTTTTCGGGGCACTAGAGACAGCCAAGGGGTATATGGCCCTGCTGATGACAGGCCCTTGCTCAGCACTGACTTCTCAGTGAACGACAGCAAGCTTCCTGGGGCTGGCCTGGAGCAGTGCGCCAGCAGAGCCGATGACCATATTGAGCCCCTGGCAGCAATAACAGTAGGAGATGTCACTCCGTCACTTCAGGGCCGGCCCTGAGCAGCACAACCTGATTGGTCTTCGGTGGTTTCTCCCTTCTGCTCATGGATCATCCCTACACATTCGAAACTGCCTTGCCTTTATATTACCTGTTAAGTGACTGGTTATCAAATGCCTCGTTATAAACACAATGAAGAGTGTGCTCAGATTGAATCCAGTCCAGATGAGTAGTGACCTAGCACACCATTGTTAGTAAACTATACTCCAATTTAAAAAAAGGAAAGAAATCATCTGCCTCAGAACAGGAGTTAGTATTTATAGTCCACTCTAAATTTTTAAAAGTAAATTAAAAATTTAAAAAACTCTTAGCAGAAAAAAAGTAATAAATACTATATGAAGCAAATTGAGAATATCAATATTATTAGAGATAGGCAGCAATACAGTTTATTAATATTTTCCAAAGTAAATACATGATTGATGTTTAGGCATCCATCAAAGCAACAATAGTCCCACTTTTACCACTTTTGTCATAGAAATACAATTCATTGTGCATTTTTTGGTTGGAATGCTTTAATTATTTATGTCATTTAGATGTGGATTTTAAAGTACTTATAAATTTATTATAACTTTATCATACAGCAACAGTTTGGGCCTCTCCCTAAAAAATTTACAGCAAATTATATCCCATCTTCCATTTTTCCCAAAATTATTAACAGTCTGATTTTATAATGAGGATAACTTGGAAACAGAATACATATGTATACTATAGAAAATTAAGAAAAACTGATTTAAAAACATTGAAAAGTTGAATTATTGTGACACATGAAATTATTATTAATGTTTTGAATGTATATTAAAAGCTGAAATGCTCTGGGACTTCCCCAGTGGTCCGATAGTAAAGAATTCACCTGCCAATGCAGGAGACATGGGTTTGATCCCTGGTCTGAGAATATTTGACATACCGCGGGGCGACGAAGCCCACGCCCCCAACTACTGAAGCTCCTGGGGCCCATGCTCCACAGTGAGAGAGCCTCTTATTCATTGCTTTCCTTTATAAGAGAAGCAATGAAAAGCGTAAGCACTGTAGCTGGAAAGATGCTCCAACTTGCCACAGCTAGAGAAAGCCCATGAACAGCAGCTAGAAAAGATCCAGCGCAACCAGGGAGAAATACATAAATACACGTATATTTATATATTTTTAAAGGTGAGGTGCTCCAATCACTACTTAGTGTGATTTAAGGCCTTAGGATTTGTTGATATGATTCAAATTTGGGACTTACTAATAACGGATCCTCTGCTGGAGAGTGGTCAAAGCTCATTCATACTCTGCTGTTGTGGGTGAAGATCTCAGACATTCTCCCTTCCATCCTCACAACAAAAGAGCTGAACAAACTGAAAACCAACAGCTCTTCTTAGCTCTGTCAGAGAAATGAGGTCACAGGAAGAACTGCTTCCTGCAGGAACGAAGAAATAGATCAAGAACCACAAATCCTTGAAGGTGAAGCCTAGAGGCAGAAACTGCCCTATACTTTGGACTTAGCCTTAACTTCCCCTTTGCACACAGCCCTGGGCATGTGCAAAGTGCATGGAGTGAGTGTGACCTTGTACATACGCCCTATGGACAGCTCATTCTCACTGTTTCCTTCACAGAGTTTTTCCCAGCTCCTTGTTTTCCCAGTTGTCATCACCCACATAGGCAGCTTCAATATTAATTAGTTCCCGCTGATTTTTTTCAAAAAACACCCTCAAGGTAAGGCTGTCCCCGTAGGGTGACCTCTGTGCGTGTGTTTGCGTGTGTGTTTGTTTGCTGCTCTGTCATACCCAACTCTTTGTGAGCCCATGAGCTGTAGCCCACCGTGGGGATTCTCCAGGCCAGAATACTGGAGGGGGTTGCCATGCCCTTCCCCAGGAGATCTTCCCAATCCAGGGATCGAACCCAGGTCTCCCGTATTACAGACAGATTCATTACTGTCTGAGCCACCAGGGAAACCCCAAGGTGAACTCTAAGTCAAGTCAAATAAAGACGAACTTCATGAGTGTGGTTTTCCAGGGAAATACTGGAGAGCTCTAAAGATGATATCTATATGAAAATTGAATTTTGCAGGAGTTTCAGCCACGTTGTTGTGCACCTTTTGGGAGCTCTGAGGCTGTTGGTTTTCACTGGGACAGTGGGCAACTTGTTTTCAAAGTTTTCATTGCACTTAAGAAAGGAGAGTTCATTTTATTTGAGTCTCTTTAAATTTCTCAGGTGTTTATATTCCCGTATTCATCAAATTTGAGACGTTTCCACCCATCATTTCTTCTAATGTTCTCTCTGCCCCGTCCCTCCCTCTCTTCCTTCTGGGACTCCCGCAGGGTGTGTGCACATGGATCTGTTTCTAGCCCATGGATTCCTTAGGCACCTGTCACTTTTCTTTAATATTTTCCTCTTTCTCTTCTCTTTCCATTTCCGCTGTCCTATTAATATCTTCAGGTTCATTAATTCTTTCTCATTTCTGCTTAAATCTGCTTTGAATCTCTCTAGGCAGTTTTTCATTTCAGTTGTACTTCCCAGTTCCAGAACTTCTATTTTAGGTGGTCTGTCTATCGAGACATACATACATTGTTTTCTGGCTTTCTTCATATTTTCTTTAGTTCTTTGAGCTTTTATGACAACTGTTTATACAGCCTTTGGTATGTCTATCATCAGTCATTTTCAGAGGTTACTTTCTCTTGATTTGTTGGTCTCCTTTGAATGGGCCATACTTTCTTGTTTCTTTGTCTGACTTCTGATTTTTTGTTCAAAACTACACATTTGAGTCTAACGATGTGGGAACTGGAAATCAGATTCTCCATCTCTTCTAGGGATTGCTGCCTTTTGTTATTAACTTGTGTGTGTGTGTGTGTGTGTGTGTGCGTTTAAAATTTTCATAGGCTATTGTGTACCAAGGATCAACATGATCTATGAACTTAAGGTCGCCTCAAGTTCCTTCTAAGCTTGTGCCTTTCCCTGGACAGACATAATTATTATTTAATTTTCTTTATATATGCAGAAGCTTTGGAATGTCCTCATTTTTTAATGTCTGGCTCCCAAAAGGGGACAAAAATATGAGAGGAAATAAAGGTCACTGGCGCTTAAACTCCCCTGGAAGTCACTTTAGTCTGATTGAGAGGGGCTTTCAACAATGGAGGGCAGATGCAATAACAAGGGTTACCCATCTATTGCCTACACTTCCCTGATCAGAAGCAGCTATCAGTGATCAAGGCACACACCCATGATATTCAGAGGGAGGGTCCTATTTGCCCACCTTGGGTAGGTGATGGGAATGAGTAGAGTGGAGGATGAGTAGCTGTTTCTGTGCTAAGAGATAAAATAGACCAAATTAGCCACAATTTGCCTTCCAAGTCTTCCTCTGGAATGTGTTATCATTCAGTGGACCCAGGTTTCCAAAGCACTTATATCACAGAGATTCTGCCAGTGTGATTGCTGTCTGCATAGGGAGGCTCATTCCTGTTGCTTCCTCTGATATCAACCCTAAGTCCTCAGTGCTGGGTGCTTATTCTATTGAGAAGCTAAAAGACAGATCTAGTTACTTTAAAATGAAAGAAATTTTAGTAAAGCTCTCTTCTGGCTCTTGTCAATGTTCTTTTAGAAGTTTACCTATGTGTGGATTAAGTAATCATAATTTTTAAAATACCCTAAAGCTGTTTTTATCCTTTCAAAAGATGCTTATATGTTTAAAGTATTTTTCCCACCTTTTTGGCAAATTTTGTGATATATGTTAGTAATTACTGAGAGTGCTTCAGAATCATTTATTAATAAAATATGGCATTTCCCTGGCAAGAAAAATCCCATTAGTGCTTTGCTATAAAAGTCTTGTAAATGGACTTCGAAATACTTTACCAGCTTCCGATTTTTTTTTTTTGAATGACAGCCTGAATCATTAAAAACAGTCAGCACTAAAATGATTTATTTTCATCTAGATAGAGATTACTTAATTTAATTAAATATGCTTTAGGCTTTGCAATTGCCACAAAGTGGTTCCTACAAACGTCTAACTCATTATTTAATGCAGTTACAGCCTCAGTGGAATACTAAGAGGATACAGATTTTTCGACCTTTTAGCTCTACTTTGTAAACATCTTTAAAAATTCAAGAACTCTCCGGAAGTTTTTGTGTTGGTCTATGAAACGTCCATAGCTCCTGATCATTTTTTACTGCTTACTATACTTTTTCTCGTACTTCTGCAGTTCTGATTTGCTTCCTTGCGCGTGTGTTTACACCATGAGAGCTAAGAATTACTCTCACAAACATTAAGAATTGCATTTTTAATTTTTCATGGCTTTATTTAACTCATCCTGATTCCTTTTCATTGCTGTATACAGGACCAATTTTCTTGTTTCAAAGCTTCATTTTCAAAGTTTGAAATTTAAAAAGTATCAGTTTCACAACTTAAAACTTTCCAGTTTCAAACTATGAGTATACGTCATCTCATGGAATTTCTTATATTAAATAAAAATACATTGGCACTCCTGAAAGCCTTTTTTTTTCCTTAATGATAAACATAAATTCCTTTCATTATCTTCTTGCTGACTTTTAGATTACTGCAATTTGTAACCAAGGCAGGCATAAGCACAGCTGATGAGCCAGGGAGATACTGGTATTAATCAGTATAGGTAGATGTCTAGGACTCTGAACTCAACCTGCACAAGTTTGAAAAACTATTTTGCTGCCTTACTTGTGCAGCTACAGGAGGTCACATTTCTCCTATGAATCTCAATTTCTTCTTCTATAAAATGGCAATTATAATAGTACTTTATAAAGGCAAGTATAATAGTGCTAATAACAGTAGTACACTGTAATAGTATATAAATGTATAATAGTACATTTATAATAGTATAAACGTATAATAGTATGTACAATACACGATAGTACTGTATATTATACATACAGTATAATATACAATCGTGTCATAGTATATATAAAAGTATAATAGTATGAGGAGGTTATTGTAAGGAATAAGTGAGTAAATATACATAAATTATTAGCCCAATATCTGCCATGTAGCAAGCACTCAATAAATGAAGACCTTCATCAGCTACATTTTATCTGGCACCACATTTATCCTGGCCTTTTGTACTTCATGTACATTATGTGTGTGAAATGAACTATTTTCTCTTCTAGGCTCTAGTAGTAAAGAAGCCTTTTCCATTGCAAATTTTTGAGCCCAGTCGAAGCAAAGCAGCTAGATGGAGGCCATCAGCTCCTTCCTCCCCCGGAAGAGCTGAGGAGCTGGGAGGATGTGAGAAACCATCTTCTGCCACATTCTCCATCTCTGGATGTAAATAAGGAATTACTGTGTGAATCGTAAAGAAAGCAGGCTGGCCCCAGATAGCCCGATGTATACAAAAGAAATGATTTCGCCAAGCCTGGGCATTTGCATCTTCTCATACATAGAAGATCACTTTTCTCTTAACTACCAATTATCTCTTCATATTCTGACTGCCTGCCCCTTGCTGCACACTTGCATACAGCCTTGCTCCTCCCCTGCCTTCTCAGAGGCAGCTCTCTCAGCATCACTCTAGCCTGTGTCTCCGGGCTTAAGTCCTAACATTTCCGCTGAGTAAAACCTAACTCTCAACTTTTAGGTTGTGTGTATTTGTTTAGTCAACAAAATACCTTCAAAATACCTCTGAAGAGCAGTTACAATTACCCATTATGCACTTAAACATGCTTTGCTCAAGGTCACGGAACAGATGCTGGTAGAGCTGGACCTCCGTGCAAGTCTAGGACAGACAACCCAGCCTTCCCCTTTCTGATGTCCTCTGCCCAGAAGAGAGAAATCAGAAAAACCAGTCAAACCACAGATATTAAAGTCTTGCTTTGTATACTCCAAATATGCAGAAAATCTGAAATGTTTTCTAGGTGGGAAGGGAAAATCAAAGGGAAGTTGGAAATATTTTATGCTCACCTGAATGGAGAACTTGGGGAAAGCTACTGATTTCCCTCAGCTCAACCCCTTCCCTACTACATCTTCCAGGGAACAAACGTCTCTTAATTTCCTGGATGCAGTCACCGTCCGCTGTGAGTTTGGAGTTTTATTTTCTTATAAAATCTGTCACTACTTCTGCTTTTTCCCCTTTTATTTGCCGATTTCCCAGTGGCTCAGCAGGTAGAGAGTCTGCCCGCAGTGCAGGCAAGGCGGAAGACTCAGGTTCGATCCCTGGGTCAGGATGATCCCCTGGAGGAAGTAATGGCAACCCACTCCAGTCTTCTTGCCTGGAAAATTGCATGGACGGGGAAGCCTGGTGTACTGCCATCCATGAAGTCACAAATTGGACATGATTTAGCGGCTGAACAACACAACAACAATATCTTGTAACACAGGGTTGCACTGTGGAGCAACCTTCAGGGAAGGATAACTCTTCCAGGGAGGGTGAGGATAGAAGAAAGTTTCAAAGGAAGATAACTTTAAAGCAGGCAACACTATTCTTCAGGAGCTATCCCCCTCCCCAATACCAGAGCCCATGTGCTTTTCGGACCCTGATGCTCTCAACTGAGGGACCAGTCCAGTCCAGACTCCCTGTAGGATGCAGGCTGCAACTTCACCCCCATTTCACATAACCCATCAGAATGCAGTGTATGTCCACCCATTTTCCTAAATTTGATTCACATACACAGAGCTGTCTTGGGAAACCAAGAAATCTTACAAAATAATTTTATTCAGTATAAATAGTCATCATTAGGTTAGACGTGACTTTTCCCAAGGACATCACTATTTCAGCACAGAAGCAAAGGACTATTGAGTTTGGAAAATAATTCGATGCTGGGAATGAGTTGCTAAAGGGGGAATTATTAGGGTCACGGGGAGTTGCTCAGTGCTCCTAAATTTATTCCAAGAAGCAGCTGCTTTCTCTGCTGTCAGTGAAGTCTGCTTCTACTCAGGGTTTGTGGAATGCCTGAGGAATTAGGGAATCCTCACCTGAGGATGCTGTGATGGCATTCACTTCAGAGTGGTCCGGTAGAGACCTCTGACGACCCCTTGTGCACACGGCCCCTGTGTATGCTTGGTTTACTTTAGGACAGAGGTTTCCATGTGGGGAAAGATAGTGATCTGAGCAAAACCAATTTCACCCCGCTCTCCAACTGATCATACATGGCCCCCTTTACGGATGCTCCTGAGTGCCTTTTCTAAATTCACACATATTTCTGCACAAAAACTAACGGCCCATTGACTCAGGAGTTGCGTATGTGACAGTAGCTGATGCCAGATGTTCCAGAGGAAAGCTGAAAGCCCCCAGGATGGAGCTAACCATCGGAAACGGAAGCACAGGGAGGCGTCTGGGCTGACCCAAGGTGCGAATCCATCACCACTCTTGAGCCAAAACGATCATGATTGTTGGCAAAACTTCCTCTTGGCAAGTGCTGTTGCACACACCATTTTCCATACAAATTAAGCTAAATGCATTATGAACAGTTGGTAACTATTAGCAGTGACTACACTTTTCAACAGTCTCTAACAATTTCTTCAACTCTTACCATGTTAATAGAGGTGTTAATCACCGCACTAAACAAGGCATATAATGAGATCAGTTACTGTGGCTCCTAGATGGAGAAAGGGGAATATTGGAATTATAATGGCAAAATCATGCACATTTTAAAGAGATGTTTTACTTAGATATCCCAATAATGAGAATTCTAGGATGTTCAGAGAAAATTTTAATAACCTACTTAGAATATAAAAGCAACATATACAGAAATCAGTCTATGTTCCTCACAGCTTTACATATAAAGTTAGATTGGAAAAAGTGAGGAATCTGATACATAAAATAAATTATATTCACAGGACTAACCTCTCTGTAGTTACTGAAATTAATTTTCTAAAATATATTTATGAAAAAGAGGTCACAAAACATGTGTGCAATATGATTTAATCTGTCACCGGGCTATCATTCTAGCTAAATAAACCAGTACACTCAGACTTATGTGCACACAACCCTGGATGAATATATACCACAATATTCACAAAGCCTTTACAGAAATGTAAGTATTATATGTGTGTGTATATATATATATATATATATATGCATATATATTTATTTATATAGTGTTCTGTGTGCTCAGCCGCTCAGTCGTGTCTGACTCTCTGTGGCCCCGTGGACTGTAGCCCATCCGTGGACGTTTCCAGGTAAGAATACTGGAGTGGGTTGACATTTCCCATTCCAGGGAATCTTGCTGACCCAGGGATTGAGACCCAAGTCTCCTGCATTGGCAGGTGAATTCTTTACACAAGAGTCACCTGGGAAGCCTACATATAATATACATGTATTTCTTTTATCTCATTGCTTCCTTGCAAATAACATATATCACATTTTTAGTACGGAAATACAAGTGAATTAAAAAAAAACAAAAACCCAGTACTACAGTGGTTTAAAACAAAAGTCCTTCCCAAATATAGGCCAGCGCTGTCTTTAACAGTTCCCTTTAAAATATCTGAGGCAGGTTAGAATTCTCCAAAGGACTTTTAACTAACTCTGAGAGAGAGAATAAAGAGAAACAGCCAAGAAAAGGCAAGAAACATAAAAAACAGTCGCGCTTTCAAAGTATAGGTTTCGCATCCCATAATAACTACCTTCCAAGCTAGCAGGCCGAGTTTCAGCTGTCATCTTGTCTTGTTCCTGCCTCAAAGGTTTAGCACAGCTCTTCAGGAATGGGCATCAGGCTATGATTCCCACACTCTCAGCTCTAGACAAAGATCCCATTTTGTTTTCAAATACACACAAAGAAAGTGGTCTTCAGGTCATCCCAAATTCTTCCCTGCCTCCAGTAAAAAAAAAAAAAAAGAAAATTCAGGCAATGAACAATTTATTCTATTTCTGGTTTTTGCTCTGGAGGATGTAAATTATCAAAAGTTCGTTTAGAAGTCATTTGTGACTCACAAATGAGCCTTTCATTCAAATAAAACTGTATTTTCCAATTCTCAGCCCCCAACCCCGTTACCTCCAGCACTACAGGTTTTGGAATGACCTACGCAAGTCCAGATTATCTCTATATCTCTATGGGATTCATTTGAGAATTTTTGAGTCCGAGGTCCTGATTTTGAATTTCAAGTTTCCCATGACTCAGCTCTATGTTTTTGAGCAAATTGATTAATCTTTCTAATTCACAATTTCTTCCCAGATAACAGTTCCACTCTTATGAACATTTGATGAAGATTAAAAGAGGTGCTCTTGTTGTTCAGCTGCTAAGTCATACCTGACTCCTTGCAACCACATGGACTGCAGCATGCCAGGCTTCCCTGTCCTTCACTATGTCCCTAAGTTTGCACAAACTCATGTCCATTGAATTGGTGATACCACCCAACCATCTCATCCTCTGTCATCCCCTTCTCCTCCTGTCTTTAATCTCTCCCAGCATCAGGCTCTTTTCCAATGTGTCAGTTCTTCACATCAGGTAGCCAAAGGATTACAGCTTTAGCATCAGTCCTTCCAGTGAATATTCAGGATTGATTTCCTTTAGGATTGACTGTTTTTATTTTATTTTTTTTATCTCCTTGCTGTCCAAGGCACTCTCAAGAGTCTTCTCCAGCACCACAGTTCAAAAGCATCAATTCTTTGGTGCTCAGACTTCTTTGGGCTTCTCAGGTGGTGCTGTGCTATGCTTAGTTGCTTAGGCATGTCCGACTCTTTGTGACCCCATGGACTGCAGCTCACCAAGCTCCTCTGTCCATGGGATTCTCCAGGGAAAAATACTGGAGTGGATTGCCATGCCCTTCTCTAGGGGGTCTTCCCAACTCAGGGATCAAACCCAGGTCTCCAGCACTTCAGGCAGAATCTTTACCATCTGGGCCATCAGGGAAGCCCAGGTGGCCTCATGGTAAAGAACCTGCCTGCTGATGCAGGAGATGCCGGAGACGTGGATTCCCTGCGTCAGGAAGATCCCCGGGAGGAGGAAATGGCACCCCACTCCAGTATCCTTGCCTGGAGAATCCCGTGGGAAGAGGAGCCTGGTGGGCTGCAGTCCATAGGATCGCAAAGAGTCAGACACGACTGAAGAGACTTAACACACAAACAGCCTTCTTTATGGTCCACCTCTCACATCAGTATATAATTACTGGAAAAACCATAGTTTGGCTAGCAGCTGTCCATTGTTTTCACTGTGTCTAGTACAAAGTAAACTCTGAGGGAAAAGAATATGTCACAGGCTTACAGCAGTGGTTCGCAGGGACTCTGCTCTGAAACTTTTCCAAAGACCTTTAAATTAGTTACTTGTACGGTTATTTATGACCACATTTAGGACTGCAGATGAGCCATGAAATGTGTCATTAGCTACTACTGAGTGTGAGGAGTGGAAATGACCGTGCATACTTTTTTTTTTTTAACTTGGAGCAAATAATCTAAGATGCCGAAATGCATGACATCCAGGGTTGCCTCTCATCCCTCATGTTCACTCCCTGTTAGTGCAGCGAATGGATGAGGTCTTGGTGTACACACACAGCCAGGGGTGGAAACACATGAGAGATCAGTTCCACGAAAATGCACAGACTAGACAGCTAATCCTCCAGGAGAAACTAGAAAACCCTGCTCTGTCTCGCCTCCCCCCAGACGCTGTGGTTAGGGAGGGAAAGCACTTTCTTGCTAATATGGCCAGCCTAATATGGCTGATTATCTTTTCTTTCTTTCTTTTCTGTTTGTAGGCAGTTTGGAAAGCTTTCCGGGTGATGATCTATTTGTCTTTCCGAACAGCACCTCACAGGCTGAAGAAACAGGATGGGTGCGAGGGAAAACCAACTTGTGAGCAGGGTAGAGTTTTTCCTTTTCTGCGTTAGCAGATTCCTCAGTGTCTATTCAGAGGTGAAAGAAAAGATCCTGCCTGTTAACCAAGTTTCAGCAAACACACAAATCAAACACATCTCTGTCTACAGCCTGAGGGGCAGGCCTGTGAGTTTGTTGCTGTCCAGGGGCTTCACGTCAGCCCTCGACTAAAAAGGGGTTCAGTCCAGGAAGGAATTCCTTGGCAGCAGAGTGAAAGCATCGTTTTTTCTCTTCTCATTGCCGCGTTCATTTTAACTCTTCTCCAGATGTTTTCTCTCTACCATGTTGGGGGAGGTAATGGATTCAGAGGAGCTAGAAGAGGAGAGAAAGAAATGATGCGTCGGGGAGACAGGCTCACAAGACAGACAGCATGTAGGTCTCTTGTTTGTGCGGTTCTATTTCTAGACCATGAGGAGCAGGAGGAGGAGGTCTGAATCGAGAATCGGTGCCAAGAGTTGAGATGCAGCGTCTCTTCGTGGTGACGGAGGAGGCACGGAGATGCAACTGGTTGCAAAAACATCTTTAGCTTTTTCTCGCACATAAAGAAAAAAGTGATTTTTTCTGGTGGGAAATGTGTTTGAATTCCCAAGTTAAATACACAGAGAGATTGAAAGCATAAAACTGAAGAAAGAGGGGGATGGAAGAACTCCCAAGATGCCGATTTATTGGTGAGCAGAAGGAGACTAGAAGATGAGAAATACATTTAATACACCCTCTAAACAGCATATGTGTCTTCACCGGGTCACATGCTTTTTTAGGTTAAGTTGTTTCTCCTAGAAGATGCTCTGAAATCCAGATCCTAGCACCAGGGGAGGTGACCTTATGAGGAGAAGGGGCCTTTGTGGATGTAGCCGAGTTAGAATGAGGTCACACGGGGGAAAGTGGGCCCTGGTACAATGTGGTAAGTGTGAGTACTCAATCGCTCAGTTGTGTCCTATTCCTGGGGACCCCATGGATCCTTGCCCATCAGGCTCCTTTGTCCATGGGACTTTTTTCCTGGCAAGAATACTGGAGTGGGTTGCCCATTTTCTCCTCCATGGGATCTTCTTGACCCAGGGGTCAAAGCTACATCTCCTGTGTCTTCTGCACTGCAGACAGATTCTTTATCCCTGAGCCACTGGGGAAAGCCCAATATGATGGATGGGTGTCTCTAAGAAGACACAGAAGACACACAGGTAGAGTGTCACGTGACCAGAGCAACAGCGATTAGAGTGATACGGTGCCAAGCAAACACCAAGGGCCGGGGCCACCACCAGTGGCTTGGAGGAGGGGAGAGAGAGTTCCAACCAGAGCCTTAGAGGGAGCCCTGCCCTGCTGACAACTGGCTCTGGGACTTCTGGCCTCCAAAACGGTCATGGAAGACATCTCTGCCATTATAAACCATTGGGTGTGTGGCATGTCACCACAGCAGCCCTTGGAGACTAACACACACGCTGAAGGAAACATGACCAGAACAGGACATTGTTTTTCCTGTAAAAGGATCTGCATCATAGCAAGGAAGGTTACCTGGTGGGTGCTGAAAACAACTCTTCACGGCCTCTGGGGGAAGAAAGATGGATATTACCATGTTGAGGCTGTTGATGAAGTTTTGTGCTAAAATCTCTGATCAAAGCCTCGTGCTCTACATATGTAATTTTAGAACTATGTTATTTCAAAAATGAAATGGACTGAAGAGAGTATCCAAGCCCTTGCAAAATATGTCCTAATTACAATTAAGGTCCCAAAGGGTCACTTCACCCCTGGTCCCAGTCTTGCTGTTTCTGCCTCTTCAACAAGGGCAGGTTCACTGTGATCTGCACCAGACACTTAGCATCAGGACATAATGCTGTCACGCAGCATGAGCGTGAAGGAGCCGGCTTTCCCCAGCCAGTGAGAACAGAGCTTTCCAAAGCTCCAGCAGACTCACCCAACTTCATGTTTGCTTGTGTCTTGATCGAGGACTGAGGAGCCGACTCGTTGGAAAATAGCCTGATGCTGGGAAAGATTGAGGGCAGGAGGAGAAGGGGACGACCGAGGATGGGACGGCTGGATGGCGTCCCCGACTCAATGGACGTGGGTTTGGGCGGACTCCGGGAGTGGGTGATGGACAGGGAGGCCTGGCGTGCTGCGGTGCGTGGGGTGGCACAGAGCCGGGCAGGACTGAGCGGCTGACCTGACCTGACCTGATCGATGATTCTAAGTCTCTGCCACTCCTATCCCCGGGCCACAGAGGTCCCTCCTATCCCCGGGCCACAGAGGTCCCTCCTATCCCCGGGCCACAGAGGTCCCTCCTATCCCCGGGCCACAGAGGTCCCTCCTATCCCCGGGCCACAGAGGTCCCTCCTATCCCCGGGCCACAGAGGTCCCTCCTATCCCCGGGCCACAGAGGTCCCTCCTATCCCCGGGCCACAGAGGTCCCTCCTATCCCCGGGCCACAGACGTCCCTCCTATCCCCGGGCCACAGAGGTCCCTCCTATCCCCGGGCCACAGAGGTCCCTCCTATCCCCGGGCCACAGAGGTCCCTCCTATCCCCGGGCCACAGACGTCCCTCCTATCCCCGGGCCACAGAGGTCCCTCCTATCCCCGGGCCACAGAGGTCCCTCCTATCCCCGGGCCACAGACGTCCCTCCTATCCCCGGGCCACAGAGGTCCCTCCTATCCCCGGGCCACAGAGGTCCCTCCTATCCCCGGGCCACAAAGGTCCCTCGGAGAAGGGGTGGCAACCCCCTCCAGTATTCTTGCCTGGGAAGTCCCATGGCTGGAGGCGTCTGGCAGGCTACAGTCCATGGGGTCACCAAGAGTCAGACATGACTGAGCACACGGGCACAATGAGCAATCATTTTTCTTAAGGAGCACATGCTGCTGCTGCTGCTGCGAAGTCACTTCAGTCGTGTCCGACTCTGTGCGACCCCATAGACGGGCAGCCCACCAGGCTCCCCCGTCCCTGGGATTCTCCAGGCAAGAACACTGGAGTGGGGTGCCATTGCCTTCTCCAGTGCGTGAAAGTGAAAAGTGAAAGGGAAGTCGCTCAGTCGTGTCTGACTCTTAGCAACCCCATGGACTGCAGCCTACCAGGCTCCTCTGTCCATGGGATTTTCCAGGCAAGAGTCCTGGAGTGGGGTAAGGAGCACATGACCCAGATGAATTTCAGTGGAAAGTGATTTTTTAGAAGGATGTTGTCTAGCTTATAAGACGCTTAGAAAGACTTCGGCAGTGGACCATAAAAAGAGCAGAACCAAGCATCCCAAACTCCCACCAGACAAGGCATCCGAGGACAGTGGGCCGTGCCCTCAGACTCACAAGACACCAGGTCATCTCACTGCCCACTGCTCTCTCTTTTTTTTTTTAATTTTTATTTTTACTTTATTTTATTTTACAATACTATATTGGTTTTGCCATACATTGACATGAATCCACCACGTGTGTCCATGCGTTCCCAAACATGAACCCCCCACCCACCTCCCTCCCCATAACATCTCTCTGGGTCATCCCCGTGCACCAGTCCCAAGCATGCTGCCCACCGCTCTCTTGCCCACTGCTGTCCTGGTCCTGAAGGCTGGGGCTGCTGCCTCGGTCTCCCGCCTTTAGTCCATGACAAGGCATCTGGGTGTGTGAGCCTGGCCTCACGTGAATCTCATGGAATTGGTTGTTCAAGTAGTATGTAACTGTGTAAATGAATGGCAACTTCTTAGTTCCTCAAAATATTTATATTAATAACAAGATTAAGACATCTGTTATGAAATAAGAAAAAAAAGACTGTTAACTCCTTCCCAGGAGCACCAATAAATAATCCATCATCACATCATATCCTACATTGTAAGAGCAAGCTGGAAATGAGAACACAGGTAAAAATTACAAGACCTTTTTGATTCTGAGTTTCTTCCAATAAGGTGATAAACTCCCAGAGGTAGAGAATATATTCCAACCTTCCTTTCTCTGTCTGTGGACACCTGAGCCTGTGTCTTCGTGCCACCGGTGCTAGTTAAATGCCACCCCACCCCCCACCCCCAGGAACATCCTAAAACAGACAAAGTGATTGACAGGACACCGTGGGAGCCGCAGGTCACAGAGGGAGGTCGGCCACCCGGCAGCCTGATCGTCTCTTGTGGGTAACTCCAGCCCAGTGTGTCGGCTGGTTTCATTTCTATTGTAAGATGTGGATACCTAGCCAGGAGAAAGGAGCTTTAAAATTAGGTGTGCTCTGACTTGTCTATCTTTCCAGATTTTGAACTTCTTGAAGAATCCAACTGCATTTTCTATTGCTAAAATTTCCAAGTGCCTTAGCTCACTGCAATTCACGCAAGGGGTAGACACTTTACATTTCACGGGAAGAAAAAAAATGGGTTATAAATAGCTCACAGCACGGTTTATGGATATCTTTGAAAACAGTGCTCTCCATCCACAAGCAATATATGCTGGGAACCAATTAAATGCCGTGTGCAGCACTTCCTGGGTGACTGGAATTTACTCAGGAAAATCATCACTGCTTTTGTGATTATCCAAACCTTCGGGACACAGATCAATTCCAGAGTGAATTCTGTGAAGTGCGTGGCAGACAAGGCCCCCTCTGATCTCAGTGTGTCATCTCACAGGGATCATGCCTGCAGACAGCCACAAAGAGAATTGAGAGTGGCTTGCAAGCTGAAAAAACATCGGCGTGCTCGGAGTATGTTTGTGAGTTGTATCTGAATGCAAAACGTCATAAAGAAAGCATGACATTTCAGGAAGAGCTGGACCCATCATACCCAGTGTCATTTGCAGAGTCTTTCCCTAGTTTCTTTTGTCTTAACGAGTGATTATACAAGGCTCTAGGCTCAGACTCCTGGAACCGATTGTTTGCAATGCGTCTTCCTTGTTGTCAGAGGGCGTCGCACAAACATATATAAAATGAGAAATTACAAACAAAGATAGTCTTTGCAAGACAAACTTGTTTTTCTTTAAATTCACACACCTTTTTATTTAATCTTTTTCACACAAAACTATTATGTAATTGTAGAACCACTTAAGACAGATAAGCAAATAAAATGCAAAAATATTATTGAATTTATTAGTCACAGTTAGCATTTAGTTCATTTCCTTCTATTATATTTTAATTACATATATTTATATATTCTCTATTGTTAATAATTATATATTACATATATGTAATTGTGGAACAACTTAAGATAGACAAGCAAATAAAATGCAAAAGTATTATCGAATTTATTAGTCACTATTAACATTTAGTTCATTTCCTACTATTATATTTTAATTACATATATTTATATATTCTCTACACTAATAATTATATATTATACATAATTGTATCTATTATATATTTACATTATTATATAACACAAATGCTGTTTTATTGTTCCTGTGTATACATGCATATAGTTTTATTTATTTTTTACACATCTGTATATGAATAGAAGGGCTTCCCAGGGAGCTCTAGTGGTAAAGAACCTGCCTGCCATTGCAGGAGACAAGAGACATGGGTTCGATCACTGGGTCGGGAAGATTTCCTGGAGGAGGGCGTGGCAACCCACTCTAGCATTCTTTCCTGGAGTCCGGTGGCCTACAGTCCACCAGCCGCTGAGTCAGACGCGACTGAAGCGACTTAGCACAGCACATGTGGATAAGATTGTCATGTTCTTTCTAGGTTATCGCTCAGTTTCATATGTAGCTAAGTAATATTTGAAAATATGACAGAATGTTCATAATATTTCATAATTTGATAATTTTTCTATGAAGTGAACATTTGATATTGATGTTGACTATCCACGGGTATTCTGCTTTGTTTCCAAGCTTTTAGCATTATCTATCATTTTGGATGAACATTCTTAATCAAAACATTTGCTTATATAAAGTTTTATTTAGATTTCTTGGTAAGAGGTAATGAACATTTTGGAAAAGAGAGAGAAGAGAGAGAAAAAGAGTGTATCCCCCAAATTATTCACCCTCCCCTTAAAAGTCTGATTTTTCAAAAAGTATATGAGAGAACTCATTTTATTCCAACCTTTCTGAAATTGAATATTACTATTAAAACTTTTTTCATAATCTCTCAATCAAGAAAGTTATATTTTTGTTTTAATTTTAGTTTAATTATTAAGCTGAACAATGTAAACAGTTTTATTAATCATCTGTAATTTCTCTTCTCTAGTAGTCATTTAGAATTATCTTTCTGCTAAATTTTAGTATTTTTCTTATCCACTTATGTTGATTCTTTTTATAATAATTTATTGTCCCTCTTCTCTTATATTTGTTGTAATTATGTTTCTTATTTGCACTTTTAAAATTAGGTTTGTGATTAACATCTTCAAATTCATATTTACTGTTTACGTTCTTTCGTATTTCACATTGATTCAGATTTGGGAAGTGACTGATTTCAAGATCATATATATGTTTTCCTATAATTTTATATCCATTATCTGGTTTTTATCTTTTAATAAAATTATTTAATGTATTAGAATTTCAGTGTTTCTTATGAAGTGAAGTTCCAAAATTCAAATTTATAATATCAAAATTAACACAGAAAATGAACCCACAATCTGATTTATATGTAATTGTATTTAAAATTTCTATATAATTGTACTTAAAACCCATAAGTGACTTTCCATAAACACAGATCTAACTCTTCCTATTTTCAAGTGGAACAATATTTAAAACAATGGTATCATTTTGAAATGTAAGAAAAACAAATGTAAAATATAAAATTCCTTTTGAGAGACAGGATTGAAGGTAAAGTGAGATTTAATATGGCTGGTAGCCATCTCCTCTCCCTATCAACTGAGTGTTGAGACCAGAGAGTAAATCTGGTGAGACTGATCTGAAAATACTACCCTATCTGGTGAGGATGTGATTTTTTAAAACCTGCAAGATTAGAATAGTAAACTCACATGAGTAATGTACAGCTGCAAAGATTAATGCTCCTGCTGCCTCTTCAGCTAGGCTGTCTCTGCTGATGGCATTTATGTAGGACTGGCTGGCTCTGATGAATAGTTTGCAATAATAGCAGGTGGACCGAGTTAATCAAAATGGCCACATTTATGGTAGAAATAATCCCCAAGGGCTGTTAAATTGTCTGCATGTCTGAATGTTCTGATATGACTTTTTTTTTTCTCTTGCCATCTTAAACAATAAAACTCAATGTGAGGAACGTAGAGACAGATGCAGAAAGTAGGCTAAGAACCACATGGGTCTGAAACCAGGACAGTTGTCTCTGTCGACGATGCCTCTAACAGAAACTGAAGATAAATCACAAGACAACGAATGCTTATTGTCTCTTATTTGGTGTCCCATGGCTGAAAAACTCAGTGTTCTGATGGATATATTTGTGGAGCTTTTTCGGATAAAGAGAATCATGTAAGCTAGGGCTTCTCTGACATAAATATGATCTGGCATCAACACACTAGGATCTTTTTGTGTCTACATGTAACTCATGCCCAGGGCCCTGGAGGGCACGTATGCCATGGAATTTTTTGCTGGGCTTTCAGTGCTCTGGAGGATTTACATTAGTGAGACAAATGGCTAATTCACTACAGCCAAATGTTGCACATTTCATGATTAAAGACAAGCCTCGCAGGACTGGGCTTCATTTATTTCTCCCACAGTGAAATATGTGTAGATTTATATTTTTTCATTACTACATACATACAAGCAGTTTATAAAATGCTGGAGGAATTATCAAAGTGAAATCTCCCATTCTAAGACAATGAAAGGAATTTTCCTGTTGTTTTTGTTCTTTGTAAAAGTACATCTCATTCCATGCTCAGTTGTGTCCAACCCTTTTGTGACCCCATGAACTGTCTCTTCTGTCCATGAAATTTTCCAGGAAAGAACACTGGAGTGGGTTGTCATTTTCTCCTCTAGGGGACCTTCCTGACCCAGGGATCAAACTTGCATCTCCTTCAGTTTCAGGCTGATTCTTTACCTCTGAGCCACCTGGGAAGGCCTTACAGCCCTAGCCGCCATATAATGACTTAATGACAATGAAAAGATCCATTTAATTGCATTACTTACGAAGTGAAATGAATAAAATTCGGCACATCCACTCATTAAGTCAGCTGGAGTTAAACTCTTGCTTTCTGAGAATTAAAGGCCACTGGAGAAATCTGTACCGCTAATGGCCCCAAGTTACTGCAGTGTTTGGGGCTTGCCAGATGGCTCAGGTCATAAGGAACTTGCCTGCCAGTGCAGGAGATACAAGAGGTGAGGATCCAAACCCTAGGTGGAGATCCCTGGAGAAGGAAATGGCCACCCACTCCAGCGTTCTGGCCTGGAGAATCCCTTGGACAGAGGAGCCTGGCGGGCTGCAGTCCACAGGGTCACACAGAGTCGGACACGACTGGGCACGCTTGCACAGGACACAGGGCAGCAGGGCCCGCTGCGACGCTGTTTACCAGCTCATGGGAGCGACTTAGCGTCCATCACCGCGGAATATTGCTCATCCATACAAGGAATGAAACAGTGCCCTTTGCAGAGACATGGATGGACCTAGAGACTGTCACACAGAGTGAAGGAGGGTGAAAGAGGACAGCAAATACCATATAGTATTGCTTATACATAGAATCTAGAAAAACAGTGCAGACGAACTTACTTGCGAAGCAGAGATGGAGACAGATAGAGAGGACAAACATGTGGACACCAAAGAGGGAAGGTGGGGTGGGACCAATTAGGAGGTTGGGGTGGACATATATACTCTACTATGTATAAAATAGACAGTTAATGAGAACCTACTGTATTGTACAGGGAACTCTACTCTGTACTCTGTGGCAGCCTAGATGGGAAGGAAATCTGAAAAGGAAGGGGTATGTGTATACTATATATATAGAAAAAAAAGAGGGGCTATATAACTGATTCACTTTGCTATACAGCAGAAACTAACACAACATTGTAAAGCAACTACACACCAATCAAAATTGGTAGAGATGGCATCGGATCATAACATCAAGGTTGCTGGTTTACTACTCATGATGATGCTGCAAATTTCCCAGGTTATCAAACTATTCATTTGTCTATTCACCTACCCCAGGAATTTTTTAGTGACTCCCTTGTGCTTGCTCCCAGGAATCAGGAATTCGGTAGTTCAGAAGACAAAGTGTGAGTTTCCTGGAACTGACTGTGAAAGGCAGCAGTTAAAAATAGAACTCCATATTTCACCCATCAGAATGCTTTCATACCTTTATAAAAAGTCATCAGGGCATATTTACGGGGTTCCATTTCCAAACTCTACTCTGTTTCATCGGTCTGTGTGTCCCTCCCTTCATCAACACCATGAAATTTGATTTTAGCAACTCAATAACTCTTGGATTCAGGTAGAGTAATCCCTCCTCTTTATTCTTCTTTTTAATAGTTTTACCTTAGATTAATTTAAAGCTTTTATTCTTTCCTAATGTATATGTTTAATATCATAAGATTCCCTCTCAGCATTGTTTTAACTGTATCCCACAGATATTCCTATTTCTTCAACTTTATAGCTTTTAGCATAATCTTGTCTATAAGTGACTATACAACATTTTACTAGGATTTTGAAAGAAATTAGTTAAACCTATGTTTCAATTTCAGGAAAATTTTTACCTTCATCATGTGAGTTTTCCAACCAATGAACAAGATGTGTCCCCCCAGTTATTTAGATATTTGATTGCTTTAAACAGTGTTGTATAGTATTTAGCATACAAGTCCTACATATTCATTAGTTTATTTTGTTTTTATATTTTATTAGTATTTATTAGTATTTATATTTAGTATTTATTTTAGTATTTATTAGTATTTTTTTTAGTATTTATATTTAGTATTTATTTTTTAGTTTATTTTGTTTTTATATTTTATTAGTATTTATTAGTATTTATTAGTATTTATATTTAGTATTTAGTATTTATTTTATTAGTATTTATTAGTATTTATTAGTATTTATATTTTATTAGTTTATTACATTATTTCATTTTGCAAATGACCATCAATGGTATTATATTTTAAAGTTAAGTCAAAGTGCTCATATAAAAATTCTACTGAATTTTGAATATTTATATCCAACAATCTTGCTAAAAATATATTACTTATAGATTTATTTGATTTACTCAACAAGGATAATTATGTAATCTGAAAAGCGGAAGTTTTATTTTCTTCTTTACAATCTGTATGCCTTTTACTTATTTAGCTCACTGTTTTTCACTGGCTAGAACTTCTGGCTAAAACAATGTATTATTTTGAACAATGGTAGTATTAACAGATATCAGGGTCTTCTTCCAAATCTCAAGAGAAATGAATTCAAGGTTTTATAGTTAAGTACAATAGAAGCTATAGTTGTTTTGCAAGTACCTTTATTAAACTGAAGAATTTTAGTCATATTATTCTAAGGGTTTTTATCATGAATGAGTGTTTAATTGTGGGTTTATTATTTTTTTCAGTACTATGAATTTTTGCTTTTCACCAGTTCAGTTCAGTTGCTCAGTTATGTCTGACTGTTTGAGACCCCATGGACTGCAGCATGCCAGGCTTCCCTATCCATCACCAGCTCCCAAAGCTTGCTCAAACTCAAGTCCATAGAGTTGATGATGCCATCCAGCCATCTCATCCTCTGTCATCCCCTTCTCCTCCTGCCTTCCATCTTCCCCAACATCAGGGTCTTTTCCAATGAGTCAGTTCTTCACATCAGGTAGCCAAAGTATTGGAGTTTCAGCTTCAGCATCAGTCCTTCCAATGAATATTCAGAACTGATTTCCATTAGGATGAACTGGTTGGATCTCCTTGCAGTCCAACAGACTCAAGAGTCTTCTCCAATACCACAGTTCAAAAGCATCAATTCTTCGGCACTCAGCTTTCTTTATGGTCCAACTCTCACATCCATACATGAGTACCAAAAAAACCATGGTTTTGACCAGATGGACCTTTGTCAGCAAAGTAATGTCTCTGCTTTTTTGTCTGTTTGTTTTAATATGTTTTTAGGATTATTGGGTATTCCTGGTTGATTGACCCTTTCATCATTATATAACCCCCACATTTTTGGTTTAATGTGCTCTTTTCCCTCCTGAAGTTCTAAGTGTGCTAAGTATTTTTAAAATGATTTATATTGGGGAACTGCTTTTAGCTATCCTTTTATGTCAGGTCTTCTGACAAAAACAAAAAAAAATTCTCGCTATATTCTTTCTTCTGAGAATATCTTCATTTCTCCTTCATTCCTTAAGGACATTTTTACTGAATGTAAAGCTCTAGATTAATAGTTCTTTTCTCTAAGCGTTTGAAAAATAAGCTGCTTTCTTTTGGTCTGTATGGCTCTTGGTAAGACCCAATGTCATTTGATTTGTTTTCTCTGTAGATAAATTGTTGTTTCTCACTCACTGATTTCAAGATTTCTTTGTCTTTGGTGCCACGTATTCAATTATAATAAACCTGAATTTGTTTGAGTTCCTCTGGTTTGAGTTTCACCCAGCTTCTTGCATCTGTAGTTTTCTGTCTTTTACTGTATGTGAGAAGTTCTATGCCATTATTTTTTAAAGTATTTTTCAGTCCCTCCCCCTTTACCTTCCATTTCCAGGATTTTGATGGCATGAACATATGATTTGTTACAGTCCTTGCTGTTCTTTCCCACAGGTCCTTGATGTTCCTTCTTTTAGCTCATTTTCTCTCTGTTGCTCAGACTGGATTATTTCTGGTGTTCTCTCTTCAAGCTCATCAGTTCTTTCCTGTCTCACCTTGCTGCAGGTTGAATGTGTGCCCCCTCAGAATTCTCATGTTGAAGTCCTAGCCTGTGATTGTTCATGGAGATGGGGTCTTTAGAGAAGTAAAGTCGCATGAGGTCATACAGGTGGGGTCCTGATCCAAAGGCAGTAGTGTCCTTATGAGAAAGGATCCCAGAGAGCACCTCCCACTCCTCTCTCTCTCTTCTCGCCACCCTTGTGCTTTTGCACAGAGGACAGGCCATGTGAGAACTTCACAAGAAGGCAGCTTTTTGCAAGCTGAAGAGAGAGGAGAGGCCTCTCTAGAAAAGAAATCAGCTGAAATCTTTATCTTAGACTTTCAGCCTCCAGAACTGTAAAAACTGGATTTCTGCTGTTTAAGCCACCCAGGTTCTGTTTTGGCAGCCTGCGTAGACCGAGACATCCCCGCCCCCCATTCTTCCACTGAACCTCCTGTGGAGGGCTTTACTTCCGTTAGTGGCACTGGGCATGGTTATCGATGAAGAATAAGCACGCGCTGAAGTAGGGAGGGACACAATTCATGAGTAAGGCAAACTCATCATGTAAATATCAGCTATTCTGCAGCTTTTATCTAAGACAAAAAAAAAAAATCATGGGACCTTAAGACTTGAGTTTTCAGGCCTTTGGAAATTATCTAAAACTTCTCAGTTAAAGGTATGATTAAACTTTTCAGTTAAACAAGTTTGATTGATTAGCTAATTATTCGAGAAGCTATCATTGCTATTCAGTATTCTCTCTTAAATACCTACTATTTTAACAAGTTTCTGTGCTATATGTATACGTTCAATAAATTATTATTTACTGAGGGCAACTGATTTCCCTGAAACCATGGATAGTCTTTTTGACTGTGTTATATTTATAGTCTTATAATAATGATTTCTAAATTATACCCAGGAAAGGAAGTCTTTCATATTCAGCATGGATGCTAAGGCTACTGGCCTCATTCCTAGTTCTGTTTAATATCTCTCCTCTCTACTTTTAGTGGGAGCTGTTTTCTTGCCTTGTTTATGGCTATGAAAGAAATAAATACCATTAAATTCAGGCAGTGTATGGCTTCCCTTTGTCTCTATCTTTGTTTGGAATTTATCCTGAAAAATAAAATTTATCCTTAAAAAAAAACAAGTTTCCTGATCCCTGTGGGTGGTCTGAGGCTTCCTGTGGCAGCTGGTAAGCCTAGCCCACTGCTGTGGGGCAGCAAGGGAACCACTAGAAAGAGCCAGTTACAAGGACTTATTTTCCATTTGGTTTTTTTTTTACCCTAAATTAACTGGAAAAAAAAAAAAAACTGTATAATACTTAGTTTGGCAAGCAGAAAAAGGAAAATGCAAGATTTAAATTATTGGTTCATAAAATAAGGCACAGTAATTTAGTTCATATTCACCATGGTTGGTCATCGTCTGCTGGCAGGCAGAAGTGCTATGTGTCCAGATGCTGAGATAGGAGGAAAGAGCCGCTGACTGGGGAACCAGTTCCCCTGCCTGAATTATTTTCATAGTGCTTCTGTATCCACTACCTTCATAGATCATCCATAAACAGAGTACACCACAAACTCCAGATTTTCATTGCATTTGCTTTTGTTTTTGCAGTAGATAGTTTTCAATCATGCTGAGATAAAAGTTTTAAGTACTGTGTTGTCTCTGATTTATACTTTTGTCACAGTTGTGGGTAATAAGGCATGTTGGCAGTCTAATATTCAAATTAAATGCATTATGCATTGGTAAGGGACTGAACCAAAAGGAGGTAAAGATACTGTGAAATTCTTGAATCTTAAAAGCTTTTGAAAATTTGAATTTATGTGCATTGTAATACTCTGGTGGCTCAGATGGTAAAGAATCTGCCCACAATGTGGGAGACCTGGATTTGATTCCTGGGTTGGAAAGATCCCCTGGAGAAGAGTATGGCTACCCACTCCAGTATTCTAGCCTGGAAAATTTCATAGACAGAGGAGCCTGGGAGGCTACAGTCCATGAGTTGGACATGACTGGGAGTCTTTCACTTAATAATAATATAAATATAGGGAAAAGAGCCAAAAGAGTCCAGTTCTCAAAATTCAGAGTCTTCATGAGACATAGACTCAGAATCAGACTTCAGATTTTGGAGGCCCCACCCATTCAAAGTTTTAGCTAGTATTGTGGGGTCATTTACTGATCCATTTAAAAAATATTATTGACAGCATACAATAAGCTGGGGACTATTTTGATGTTAAGGGTCAATGAATTTGAGGGCTAAATCTCAGGAATAACTTGTCCCTGAGGAGCAACTAAAATCTGAGAAATCGGTGATTGTGAGATACACCCTCTTGGCCCTGCGGACACGCTTCCCTCCCTCTTCTAGATGCGCACATCCTGCTAAGGATAGGGTGGCTTTTCCCTGAAGTTTTCATCACAGAACCAGTCTAAAGTGCACTTTCCTCATTAGAGATGTGAAGAAGAGGGCTTGAAAATGGCCATCTACAGTGGTGTTGTGGGTGGTTCTCTAGGGTGGAGAAATGTACAGTGTCCAAGAAATGCATAAATAGTCAGGAGAAACTTGCTGAGGAATCAACATATACGTATGAAAGCTATGGTGTACTGTTGTCTACTGCTAAATGAAAAACCGCCTAGAACCTATTGGCTCAAACAATAATGACTTTTCTGCTGGTCTAGCTGGGCTCACCTCCAGGGCTGGACCAGTTGGCAGCTTGGCTCGGACAAGGGTCCACGCAGCCTCTCACGCATGCTGCTGGAGGTGGCTGTCGCACAAATCTCATTGGAGATGTCAGGAAGGGGCTTGAAAATGGCCATTATGCTTCTATTCAGTTCAGTTCAGTCGCTCAGTCGTGTCCAACCCTTTGCGACCCCATGAATCTCAGCACGCCAGGGCTCCCTGTCCATCACCATCTCCCAGAGTTGACTCAAACTCACGTCCATCGAGTCAGTGACGCCATCCAGCCATCTCATCCTCTGTCGTCCCTTTCTCCTCCTGCCCCCAATCCCTCCCAGCATCAAAGTCTTTTCCAATGAGTCAACTCTTCGCATGAGGTGGCCAAAGTATTGAAGTTTCAGCTTTAGCATCATTCCTTCCAAAGAACACCCAGGACTAATCTCCTTTAGAATGGACTGTTTGGGTCTCCTTGCAGTCCAAGGGACTCTCAAGAGTCTTTTCCAACACCACAGTTCAAAATCATCAATTCTTCGGTGCTCTGCTTTCTTCACAGTCCAACTCTCACATCCATATGTGACCACTGGAAAAACCATAGCCTTGACTCTTCTCCAGGGGATCTTTCCAGTCCAGGAATCAAACTGGGGTCTCCTGCATTGTAGGCAGCCATGACGGGCTAAGGTCCGTCAGCAAATGTCTCTGCTTTTGAATATGCTATCTAGGTTGGTCATAACTTTTCTTCCAAGGAGTAAGCGTCTTTTAATTTCATGGCTGCCTACAATGCAGGAGACCCCAGTTCGATTCCTGGACTGGAAAGATTCCCTGGAGAAGGGAAAGGCTACCCACTCCAGTCTGACCTTGAGAATGCCATGGACTGAATAGTCCATTGGCATCGCAAAGAATCAAACACAGGTGAGCGCCTTTCACTTTCACTTTGATAAGCGTTAAGTGAATGGATTTTATTTTTAATGATATTGAATCAAAGGTTATGGGCTTCTATTTGTGCCAGGACATTGTTGAAAACTTCTCTAAAAACAAATAATCAGAGAATCTAAACAGTCAAAATAAACAAGGACCATCTGTGACTTTCATGTTATAATTTGGGAACTGACAACTTGGCTGTTGACTCTGAGGCCTAAGGAAGAGTCAGTCATTTCATAGGCCCAGGATATAATTCAGGTCTCAGTGGACTTGGAGAAACTGGAGGGCTGACCAATATCCACTGGCTGTGCTTGGTCAGAAGGTACACGAGCTTGACCTCAGCCCATCCTCACCCAGAATTAACTTGATTTGGCCAGAGGTCTAATAAGACAGTTTTGATTTGATGGCTCACACAACACAAATATGGCATAATTGCAGATTTATAAATATATAGAAAAATAGGGACATTGAATATTGTTCAAAGAAGAAGAAAACAGAAAGCATTCCTGTTCACAGAAGCAATTGTTTCTAAGTTTGTTCATCAGAGCATTCTTTGTACCAGTAACTTAAGTATCTTGCTTTCTTTCATTTAAAATTTGCTCCCAATTTTGTGGTGTGTGTAGTTGATATTAAATTTTATGTTTCATTTATAACTCATGTTTGTGTCATCATATCCAGAGAGTTATTAATAAAAAATTACCTTAGCAATTAAAATAAAACTGATGCCTTTTGGAATGCTTTAAACAATTTTTGAATAAACTCTCAATTGCCACTATAGCCAAAATTGTGAAAAATACACACTATACTATTGTCAAGGTGAGACACTGAGATAAGTTATAGGTAATTTTCACTTTTAGGGCCTTTGCTATGGCTATATAACATATATAACATGTATTACTTCAGAACATGTTACCACGGTTATTTCAGGTAATTCCAGGTTATTAACACTTTTAAAACAAAAATAATTTTTCTGCAGTGATTGAATAAAATTGTTCAAGAAAGAAATACCCATGGAGCATTTCATTTAGTGCCCCTGATGGGAGGTGGGAGGAGGCAGTTGGGGGTACCCTTCCCTTCTTAAACCTCTCCCATCTTTACTGAAATCAGGACAACAGGATAGAGTCTCACACATCTACAGATAAGCTGCTGTACGTGAGCCGGAAGCAGCGACAGATGGAAAATAAGCTCTAAATCTTAGCATTCCCTCTGCTTCTGGATATAAAAGCAGGGACAGAAAAATGATCGATAGCAAAGCCCAGAAAAAGAAAGGGCTGAGCAGATGCTTGTGTGTCCCTTGCTGTGGCGGTTGTTACTGTTTGTTTATTTCTCTCACTTTCCCCACTGATGGACACACAGGCTGACATAAACCCGAAGAGCAGATGAGTGCTTAGGAATAGCTATCTGAAATGATATTTCAAGAGTTAACTCTGTGCTGGAAAGTATCTTTAGAGCACACTGTATGTCCAGGGACAGAGGGACATGTGGGCAGATGAGATGCTGGCTGGATCTGATCACTTTGAAACAGGATGGGGTTTCTTCCAACCACACGTGAGCTTTTAGCCATAGGCCCAATGTATCAGGCTTCTGATCTTCGTATTACTTGGTGACAGTCTGTAAACATCTGAAACCAAATTTCTGCCCTCCCCCTCCCCAGAAACCTGGAACAGAGAGTATGGTTGTATGAACACAGAGCAGACACAGGTCCTGAACAGCTTAAATTTTCTGTGACTTTTTCTTTGCTTTTAAAAAAATTTTTATTTTATATTGCACTATAGTTGATTTACAATGTTGTGTTACTTTTGGGTGTACAACAAACTGATTCAATTATACATATACATAGATTATCCTTTTTCAAATTCTTTTCCCATTGAAGTTGTTACACAATATTAAGCAGAGTTCCCTGTGCTATACAGCAGGTCCTTGCCTGTTGTTCCAGTTTTTCAGTTGCTAAGTCACGTCTGACTCTTTGCGACCCAATGGACTCCCCTATCCTTTACTGTGTCCCAGAGCTTGCTCAGATTCATGTCTGTTGAGTTGGTGATGCCATCCAACCATCTCATCCTGTATTGCCCACTTCTCCTCTTGCCCTTGGTCTTTCCCATCATCAGGGTCTTTTCCAAAGTGTTGGCTCTTCTCATCAGGCAGCCAATTGGAACTTCAGCTTCAGTCCTTCCAATGAATCTCCTGAGTTCATTTCCTTTAGGATTGACTGGCTTGATCTCCTTGTTGTCCAAGATTCTTGAGGATTATCTATTATTCTTCTTCCTCTGATGATTCCTTAGCCTTCCTTTCTTACTCTTCCCACTCATGTGATTTAAATTTCACTAACATTGTGTTGTGTCTTATGTACTTACATAAGCAGTAGTAAATGTTTTATGAAGCAGGCTGTGGGAGGAATTTATAAAAAGAATAGAAATCAGGAAACATGACTGTTGTGATAACACCAAAGTGAAGTAAATGCCACAGGTACCACACAAATACACAAATGTGCACAATTGCCCAACACTACCTTATTTATCTATCGGCATCCATAATTATCTACAGAGCAGGTGTTGTCTTCTAAGGATTTGTAAACTAATGAAAATAATATTTATATGTATAACTGAATCACTTTGCTGCACAGCAGAAATTTAACACAATATTGTAAATCAATTATACTTCAAAAAACAATTTTTAGAAAAGGAGAAAAAATTTAGAATAAATTATTGCTAAAATATAAAAACGATCATATCCATAAATAATTACATATCTAAATTTTACTCATATTAAGTAGCAGGGTTTTCCAAGAAAACGTCACGATCTAACACAACATCTTATTGGAAAACTCTAAATCTGTGAATCTTTGTCGTAAAGCTGACATTGATGGAGAGTATACTTGGACAGGTATAAACAGTGTGCCCACTACCCTATAACATGTACATCTCACTAAATCTTATGGGTGAACAGTGCCTGTTAACTGTTTTCCTCTGTGCAGAGACAGGGAGGAAGCCTAATCAGAAAGAAACAAACAATGGTCCGTTCAGTTCAACATGTGGACACATTAGAGCAGTTTAACTGAATTTTCTGCCTGTTTCCTCATGTGCAAATAGTTGCTGACAAAGACCTTCCCAGGGCTGCTCTGAAGTTCAAAGCAAAAAATTGATTTGTCATTACCTGTAAATGCTCTACTAACATGAATGGTCAAGTTAATAATAAAAAGGACAATATCAAACTCTTCATTTTCTTTACTAAATAAACTCAAAACATATACATGAAACCAATTTCTATTCCACATAAGTATTTGGACAGAATATGTTTGAACTGCTTATCTGGATTCTATCTTCACAATTCTCTCTCATTTTTTCCTTCTTCTTTTCTTTTCTTCTATTCTTGTTTTACCTTGAGTACTTTTCTGACGTAGATCTGTCAGTTTTATAGGGTGCTTACTGACCAAAGTCTTTAAACAAGCTGTTGAGTCAGACTGTTTCAAAGAATGTTGCACAGAGTATATCAAAGGTTATACAATTCCAGCTCAACTTTAATAACATTGTGCTTTATTATAATTATAAACTATGTTCAAAAGCAGCTTCAAAATTAAAAGAAAAATTGAGCAAGACATCATAGCAGCCACTGGATAATTGAAAAGGAATCTTGTTTGAGTGGATAGTGGATTTCATCTTATGAAAGCTTAGATGTCAAAAGAGTTTTGGTAAAAAGAAAATCTATTTTCTTTTCAGGAAACAAAGGGCATAAGAATTATAGATCTGGAAAATTAGGAATCTTAAAGAATTACTTGGCATAGCCCATAGTATAAAAAAAAATTAAGCAGCCTTATAAAAGGACTTCAAATTTTGAGAGACTGTCCCCAAGAAAGAGAAAAATAAGATGTCTGATTAATTTCCTACTTGAACCTGAAAAGAATACACTTGCATTTAGTCAGAATACTCAGTGAGTCAGTCAGTTGAGTCACTGTCATGTCTGACTTTCTGCAACCCCATGGACTGCAGCATGCCAGGCTTCCCTGTCCATCACCAACTCCTGGGGCTTGTTCAAACTCGGTGACCATTGAGTCAGTGATGCCATCCAACCATCTCATCCTCTGTCATCCCCTTCTCCCCCATCTAAAATCTTTCCCAGCATCAGGGTCTTTTCAAATGAGTCAGTTCTTCACATCAGGTGCCCAAAGTATTGGAGCTTCAGCTTCAGCATCAGTCCTTCTGATGAATATTAGGACTGAGTTCCTTAGGATTGACTGATTTGATCTCCTTGCAGTCCAATGGACTCTCAAGAGTCTTCTCCAACACCATAGTTCAAAAGCGTCAATTCTTTGGTGCTCAGCTTTCTTTATGATCCAACTTTCACATCCATACATGACTACTGGAAAAACCAAATCTTTGACTAGATGGATGTTTGTTGGCAAAGTAATGTCTCTGCTTTTTAATATGCTGTCTAGGTTGGGCTTTTCTTCTAAGGAGAAAGCATCTTTTAATTCAATGAATCACCATCTACAGTGATTTTGGAGCCCAAGAAAATAATGTCTGTCACTGTTTCCATTATTTCCCCAACTATTTGCCATGAAGTGATGGGACCAGATGCCATGATCTTCGTTTTATGAATGCTGAGTTTTAAGCCAGGCTTTTCACTCTCCTCTTTCACTTTCATCAAGATGCTCTTAAGTTCTTCACTTTCTGCCATAAAGGTGTTGTCATCAACATATCTGAGGTTATTGATATTTCTCCTGGAAATCTATATTCCAGTTTGTGCTTCATTCAGTCCAGCGTTTCTCATGATGTACTCTGCATATAAGTTAAATAAGCAGGGTGACAATATACAGCCTTGACGTACTCCTTTTCCTATTTGGAACCAGTCCGCTGTTCCATGTCCAGTTCTAATTGTTGCTTCTTGGCCTGCATACAGATTTCTCAAGAGGCAGGTCAGGTGGTCTGGTACCTCCATTTCTTTAAGAATTTTCCACAGTTTGTTGTGATCCACACGGTCAAAGGCTTTGACATAGTCAATAAAGCTAAAGCAGATGTTTCTTTGGAACCGTCTTGCTTTTTCTATGATCCAAAAGATGTCGGCAATTTGATCTCTGGTTCCTGTGCCTTTTCTAAATCCAGCTTGAATATCTGAAAGTTCTCAGTTCACATAGTGCTGAAGCTTCACTTGGAGAATTTTGAGCATTATTTTGTTAACATATGGGATGACTGCAATTGTGTGGTGGTTTGAATATTCTTTGGCATTACCTTTCTTTGGGATAGGAATGAAAACTGACCTTTTCCAGTCCTGTGGCCACTGCTGAGTTTTCCAAATTTGCTGGCATATTGAGTGCAGCACTTTCACAGCATCATGTTTTAGGACTTGAAGCAGCTCAGCTGGAATTCCATCACTTTCACTGGCTTCATTCGTAGCAGCTCTTCCTAAGGCCCCCTTGACTTCAAATTCCAGGATCTCTGGCTCTAGGTGAGTGATCTCACCATTGTAGTTATCTGAGTCATTAAGATCTTCTTGTATAGTTCTTCTGTGTATTCTTGCCACGTCTTCTTAATATCTTCTGCTTCTGTTAGGTCCATGCCATTTCTGTGCTTTATTGTGTCCATTTTTGCATGAAATGTTTCCTTGGTATCTCTAATTTTCTTGACGAGATCTCTAGTCTTTCCCATTCTATTGTCTTTCTCTGTTTCTTTGCACTGATCACTTGGGAAGGCTTTCTTATTTCTCCTTGCTATTCTTTGGAACTCTGCATTCAGATGGATATATCTTTCCTTTTCTCCTTTGCCTTTAGCTTCTCTTTTTTTCACGGCTATTTGTAAGGCCTCCTCAGACAACCATTCTGCCTTTCTGCAGTTCTTTTTCTTGGGGGTGGTCTTGATCACTCTCTTCTGTACCGTGTTAGGAACCTCTGTCCATAGTTCTTCAGATAATCTGTGTATCAGATCTAATCCCGTGAATCTATTTGTCACTTCCACTGAATAATCGTAAGGGACTTGATTTAGGTCATACCTGGATGGTCCAGTGGTTTTCCCTACTTTCTTCAATTTCAGTCTGAATTTGGCAATAAGGAGTTCATGATCAGAGCCACAGTCAGCTCCCTGTCTTGTTTTTTTGACTGTATAGAGCTTCTCCATCTTTGGCTGCAAAGAATATAATCAAATATTTCAGTATTGACCATCTGGTGATGTCCATGTGTAGGGTCTTCTCTTGTGTTGTTCAAATAGGGTGTTTGCTCTGACCAGTGCATTCTGTTGGCAAAACTCTGTTAGCCTTTGCCCTGCTTCATTTTGCACTCCAAGGCCAAACTTGCCTGTGACTCCAGATATCTCTTGACTTCCTATATTTGTCTTCCAGTTCCCTATGAGGAAAAGGGCATCTTATTTTGGCATTAGTTGTAGAAGGTCTTGTAGGTCATCACAGAACCGTTCAACATCAGCTTTCAGCATTACTGGCTGGATTAAGTTCTCTTCAAATCAAGGTAAATCATGGTGCTCAGTTACAATAGTACTGTCTTTACACTCAAGGGATTCAAGGTTGTCAAGGTTGACGCTTTATACGAGAGTCCTTTTGTCCCCTGTAGTACCTGTGCCATGTTGACCATGATGTTTATACTAATGACATGGTATTAGAGATTGGATGTAGTCACTTGGCCAGTAATTTTGGCTAAAGAAAAACTACACAAGATTGCCATATTACCAATGTATCAAGTGTAGGTGTGGAAGCATAAATACAAAACATGTACTGAGATGACAAAGGGCAAACAACTACCTAATGAAGACGATTTTAAATATCATTAGAAACATCTTTATATGAAAGTGTTAGTTGCTTAGTCATGTCCAACTCTTTGCAGCCTCTTGGACTGTAGCGCACCAGGCTCCTCTATGGAATTCTCTAGGCAAGAATACTGGAGTGGGTTACCATTCCCCCTCCAGGGGATCTTTCTCACCCAGAGATCAAACCCCATTCTCCAGCGCTACAGGCAGTTTCTTTACAGTCTGAGCTGCCAGGGAAGCCCCTCTTTATATAACACTGTGTAAATAAATTGTTTAAAAGCCTACATGAAGAGAATTGCTTCCTGCATAAATGTTAATTTATCTGTATCAGTGCAAATGGAAAGAGAAAACCCAAACTGAATAACTGCAAAAGAAACCAAAAGGTAATTAGAGTGTCACAAAGCTTAAAACAACAGCTACAACAACAAAAAATATATTCTTTCAGTCCTATCACTTTTTGGTCAATTCATGTTTCGTGTGTTTGAAGGTCTGCTACTAGGTGTCTGCAGTGGTATCACTGTTATATAATTTTCTGACACATTTATCATTACTCGTTTTATATCTGATCCTAGTTTTTAATACACATCTACTTTGTCTAATACTAATATAGTCAATCTAGCCTTCTTTGATTGGTGTTTGTATGGAATATCTTTCTTCATTCTTTTATTCTTAATCTATAATTAAACAAGTATTATTTGCTTATTCATTTAAGGCAGACTTCTTATTTTAAAAAAATATAGTTGTGTGTCTTGCTTTATAGAATATTTGATTTCTTTTTGAAATTAGTGTGTTTAAGTAATTTATATTTGGACTTCTCTGGTGGCCCAATCGTGTATTACTGAGTAATATACCACAGTAATGTATGCTACAATCTATGTTGCGTGTTAACACATAAATATGAAATTTAAAAAGATGGCACCAATGATTCTACATGCAGCACAGCAAAGGAGACACAGACGTAGAGAACAGACTTCAGGGCTCAGCAAGAGAAGGCGAGGGTGGGGTGATGTGAGAGCATGGCACTGAAATGGGTGCATCACCCTGTGTGAAACAGACGGCCAGGGTAAGCTCCATGCAGGAAGCAGGGCACTCAAAGCCAGTGCTCTGGGACAACCCAGAGTGTTGGGGCAGGGAGGAGGTGGGAGGGGTTTCAGGATGGGGGACACATGTGTACCTAAGGCTGATTCGTGTTGATGTATGGCAAAAGCTATCACAATAGTGTAAAGTATTATCTGATTAAAATAAATAGATTAGTTAATTAGAAATATTATTTTAAAAATTTAAACTGATTATAATCAAGCTTGTTTCTACAAAAATTAAAAAGAAAAAGAAAAACTGTGGTTTGTTTAATAAATAAAGGCCTATTAAAAAAATAAAGATAGTTAACTGACACAGATAAAAGGAACTTAGGAGAACTATCATCCAAACTCAATGAGTAAACTTATTTGGATTCTGATTCAAATGAAACAACTATAAAATTTCAGTTGTGACAATTGTGTGGTTTTATTATACATGGTAAAGTCTGCAAAAAGACAATTTAAATTTGTTAGATATGAGAAAAATTTTGAGTTTTTTGAAAATCGTATTTATTAGAGATGTATGCTATCGTACTCAAAAATGTAATTACATAATTAATAATTTCTTTAGAATATTCTGGCAAAGAGAAATTTAGAGGGTAGTTTTAAAAAAAGAACAAAATGATAAGTTTTGAATTTAAATATTGTATATATATAAATTAATTATTTATTCTCTTCATTTTTATATATATTAACAATTTCCAAAATTAAAAAAATTTATACACATACATATGTACACACATGCATAATTCTTTTATATATATACATACATATATACATGAAATAATGGGGAAAATAACAAATAACTTATGGAGGAATACTTCAAAGCATTTTAATTTGGGATCCATCTACAAATCCTAGATACTGAAATACAGGAATCTAGTAGATCAGGAAGAACTTACTGAGGAATGGTAAAAGCACACGTCTTTTCATAAAATTATCTACATATATTATTGTATCATCAATGAAGACCTAAGTTATAAAGGTCTCCAAAACTAATCGTGCTTAAGAAAAACAAACGTTAGTGCTCTGGTCATGTGCCATGAAAGGACATTGCTATACTGAACGACCAGCAAGCAGGAAAATCTGTAATGGAGTGCAAGATTAATATGTAAGGATATAATACAACATTTGGCAAATGCAGGTGATTTATTGAGATTGTGAAGAGTATACTGAAAGACATGCTTCATTATTTCCCATGAATAAAATTCTAAAAGAAATAAAGCTAGTTTTCAGTGGCCTACTTTCTAAATCACGTAATATCAGGTGACATTTTTGAAGCTTATATTATTTCTTTTTGAAGTTGAGTTTGAGTTTTCTGTTTCATAAGATTAGGCATAGGTTAAGTCACTGAAATTTTTTGAACCCAGTTATGTTCAATAGAATTGTGTAAGGATAGAACTCTCTCTCCCCCTATCTTCTTAGAAACCATGCTCATGTTTATTTCTTTAATCCATAGTCCTTGTTTGAACATGGCTTATAGGGTAGGGGACAAACCTTAAACAACAAAGAAAGGCTAGACTGGTTTACATTTCAAAAGCCCTGAATCAACCTTATATCTAATGGCAGTCAGAGAGACCGTGTTGAAGGCCACAGTGAGAGCATGGGTTTGCCTGGGCTGAGTGGGCCAGATTGCAGGTTTTCTGAGATGAAAGTCTTGAACAGAATTGTCAGGATTCAGGTGAAGAAATATGACGTGTAGGCCATCTCGTTGTAAGTCATGAGTTGCAGTGTTGTTTTGGCTCTCCTTCTCTCTCTTTTTTTTTTTTTTAATAGAGCAGGAGTAAATATTTATTGTTGTTCAGTTGCTAATCGTGCCCAACTATTTGTGACCCATGGACTGTAGTCTGCCAGGCCCCTCTGTCCATGGGATTCTCCAGGCAAGAATACTGGAGTGGATTCTCCTTTCCTTCTCCAGGGGATCTTCCCAACCCAGGGATCAAATCTCCGTCTCTCGCACCTCTTGCATGGGCAGGAAGATTCTTTACTTCTGAGCTGACAGAGAAGCCTAGTAAACCCTTAAGCTTTTGTTTAATATATTTATTGTGTATGCAACTGTTGTGTGTCTACTGATTTCCTTTTGAATGTGCTATTGCTGTGAGGCAGGTAGCAAGCTAGCCCGGCTTTATTCTGGTTACAAGAATTTCCTCCTAGGTTCTGAGAACAGGTATGGTTGCTCCGTGTTGGCAGTGTTCTTCTCAGTTCCCATTTTGTTTTGCACCTTCATCCACCTTTTAATGAGAAGTGAGGAGGGTCTATTTTAGGGACTGCTGCTTTCCAAACACTATTTTTAAATGCATTAGTTGTTTTTCTCTAACCTAAATTTTTCTTACCATGTAAGCCATAATCAGAAAAAATCACAGCTGAAAGTCCTTTGGCAAACATTGTTTATTAATTTTCTAGTTACAGAATCAAAATATCAAAGCTATATTAAACAGAGATTTTGCTCGTTGTTTTTTCAAAGCAACCAAAATAAATCTCACTGAGGTCTGACTGGTTGTATTTTGAAGATAACCCCTTTATAGATCACTGAGATTTGTAATACTTAACTCAAATCCATTATTTGACCTTTCTGCTCCAGGTAACATGACAACAAGAGTGATACTCCAAAGAGAGGAATATTCTCATTAAATGCTCTTGCCTATCTCAGTATTTGATTGTTCAAATTAGTGAACTCTTACTTCAAAAAGTGGTTAATGCTTGCAAATAATAAAAATGACCTTCTCGGCCCTTCATTTATCTCCATGCAAAGGCCAAACAAGTGTTTTATCATAAGCCAATTCCAGAATAAAACCACTGTTTAAAAATACTAACAATTAGGCAATCATTTCAGAGGTTTTGACCGTAAACACCCTGTGTGGAACAGATTAAGGGACTACTGTCTCTGTATTTCGGGAGAAAACCAATTAAGACAACGATATAATGAGCAATGATGTTCTCTTACATCTGTCCACAAAAGCCATCAGCTTAACCTGTTGAGGACTGTATGCTTCTATTCAGTGTTCTATATGGATGCCTTGAAACTGCAAATCGTGTGCAATGCATACACATGGCGATATGTTTCTGAAGCAACAGTTCTCAGAACCAAAGTTCTTTCTGAATCAAACTATTAATCGCCAACACTTTAGAGTTTCAGTCAAGCAGGAAGAAGAACACTTTTAATATTCTGCCTGTTATATTTTCTGAATATCTATCCTCATTTTTCATTCCCCAAATTATCTCTCAGCCAGTCTGAACAAATGATTCACTTTAGAAAAATCTAAATTGAGCATGGTTGATATTCCTTGAGTTCTTTATTTTTCAAATGTTTAGTTATTTTCTGAATAATAAGAATGAAAGCATCAATAGCTTTCCAACTGCTTTTCATGTAATTCAGCTCTTCATAACATATATACAATGTTCAGCTTATTTTCACTCAAATATCTAGAATTATTTATAGAAGAAGTTACCCTCTTTCAGTGATTTTTCTGTATCTTTGGAGCAAAGTATAAGAACTGTATTTATAATCAAAATCATGATTCACAAAGAAGACTCATTATCCTATCTTTGGGAACCAAAAATATGTAAATTGGAGGTATTAATAATTGATGTTTTAGGCCTAGGGCCAGATGGAGAGATGAGAAATGAAGCATATAGCATTCAGCCTTAGAGAGTTTACTCACTAACACCTTAATTCCTTAAGGACTCCCCAGTATCTCAAACAAATGCAATTTTCCAACAACCCCAATCAAGCAAATAGGGGTAAATTAAAACTAGCAATTTTCTGTCTGTACTTTGAACAAAGATTTCTCAAGGGGCTTGTGTGCCCTCAGCATGAGTCTAAAAAGGCTGCATTTCAGAATCACACTCGACAGAAAGTAGTTCAACTAACAGGCTTCTGTAGCAACTCCTCCACTGCCTTCAAGTGCTTCTTTCAGTCCCTTGATCTCAACCTCAGTTTACCAGACAGAGTTTTCACAGGAAGTGTGTGTGTGTGTGTGTGTGTGTGTGTGTGTGTGAGTGTGTATGAGTGAGTGTGTGTGAAGAGAGAGCCCAAAATGTAACAAGTGAATAAACCTATCAGTCGTGGTAAAGACCTGTTGTTCACCTTGGCCCTAATCCTATTACTAACTTTATATTAGCACTTTTTAATCACCTGATGGATTATATCAAGTTGGATTTAACAGCATTATGAATGCAGGAGACCCCAGTTCAATTTCTGGGTTGAGAAGATCTGCTGGTGAAGGAATAGCTACCCACTCCATTATTCTTGAGCTTCCCTTGTGGCTCAGCTGGTAAAGAATCTGCCTGCAATGCGGGAGACCTGGGCTTGATCCCTGGGTTGGGAAGATCTCCTGGAGAAGGGAAAGGCTACCCACTCCAGTATTCTGGCCTGGAGAATTCCACGGACTGTATAGTCCACGGGGTCACAAAGAGTCAGACACGACTGAGCGACTTTCACTTTCATTCTTGCATTTACCTACAACACATTCTTATATGAAGGAAATTTTAGTTTTAAGGATTTTACTATCAATTCATTATCTATGTTTATATTCATATTTAAATACGCTTATTGATCTTTTGATACAGCCTGTTTCTTACATATGCTGTTGTTGTTGTTCAGCACTAAATCGTGTCCAACTCTTTGCCACCCATGGACTGCAGTACACGACGCTTCCCTTTCCTTCACTATCTCCCGGAGTTTGTTCAGACTTATGTTCATTGAGTCAGCGATGCTATCTAACCATCTCATCCTTTGTTGCCCTCTTCTTCTCCTGCCCTCAGTCTTTCCCAGCATGTCTATTTTTACCCACTCAAACATTAATTAGCATTTTATTTATTAAAATAGTTATTTGTGCTTATATTTCAGACGTGTTAAGTACATTGTACAAAACATAACACATGCTCCCTTAGAACAATACATCTCCTGCCACAGTAATTCTGTGCAACATAGGTTCAAATGAATGAAATTATCATTGTTGTGGGAATTTTTTCAGTGAATTGGGGAGTATTCCAATAATTGCCAATAAAACAAGAGCCGAGAGACTCAAAAGTAGGCAAATTCTTTAATAATTACTTTAAGAAACATTGAGACTGACTGAGAAAAATAAACAACATTAAATAGTGTTTAATAGTATCCAAGAATCATTAATTGTGATAGCAATGCACTTTGAATGCAATATCTAATTATTAGCTAAAATGGTATAATGAAGATGTGCTAGATTTTAATAGAGTAATGTAATCAATGGAATATTAAATAACTTTCTAATTTTATACATAAAGCTTATTGCTGAGAGCTTGGAAACATTGTTTTCACATATATGTACATTATTAACATATTTCTGTACCATATTTGTCTAGAACATTTTCAGTAACTTCCTAATATTTCAAAAAATATCATGATTGAATGCCAAGGATATCTTCACTTCAAATAATGCTGTAATAATGCTATAATCGTAAAGCATCCACAGTATAGGCATCTCTGCACACATCGTTTATATTTTCCTGAGGATATATATCTAAAAGAGTAATTGCAGAGCCAGATTTCTTTGGAGCATCACCACACTATATATGCTACTTTCCACATCATAGTTCTCAAGCATCTTTCCATGCTCCCATACTAATAATCACATTGTTTTCAGATGGCAAACGCTCACTTATCCTTGTGATGGAGATCCTTTCTACATTCATTGCCTATCTATATATATTTTTCTATGGAGTTCTTTTTTCCAAGTTTTCTTGTGATTTTTACTTATTAATTAACTTGCAAGCAACCTTTGCAAATGAAAGTGAAGTCGTTCAGTCATGTCCGACTCTTTGCGACCCCATGGACTGTAGCCCATCAAGCTTCTCCGTCCATGGGATTCTCCAGGCAAGAATATTGGAGTGGGTTGCCATTTCCTTCTCCAGGGGACCTTCTCGACCCAGGGATCGAACCCAGGTCTCCCGCATTGCAGGCAGACGCTTTAACCTCTGCGCCACCAGGGAAGACCCAATAATTCATTATATGTATTGTACATAAATTCTCCAATAATGATACTGTGCTAACACATGTTACATCTTCAAAATAAAAAATGAGCAGTACTGCAATTATCTTTCCTGTATTTAAGATGTTATTTAACTATAGTCTTCCTGGAACATCATCTAAACTTTGAGAATTAAGAATAATCTTAGGCTACATATTTTGGTTAATATTAGGTTATTTGGTTAATATTAGGCTATTGCCTGATTTGCATCCTTTTAAATTGCATATGTGTTTTCAACATTGAAACCTGTTACCATATTGATGCCTCTCATATTTATCTAACTTAGAGATGGAATTTTAAGCTGTAAGCAATGCTTGCACACGACAGCTGTTGCGTGTTTCACTGTTGCCATATCCTTAGCAATATAAGCAATGAACAAAGGCCATTACATAATTCTCATGGCCAGGAAAATTGGTTTACAGTAGTCTAATTATGATCGTTGTTGGTCTCATTCTTTATAGCTTCAGTTCAGTTCAGTCGCTCAGTCGTGTCCGACTCTTTGCGACCCCATGAATCGCAGCACGCCAGGCCTCCCTGTCCATCACCAACTCCCGGAGTTCATTTAGACTCATGTCCATCGAGTCAGTGATGCCATCCAGCCATCTCATCCTCTGTCGTCCCCTTCTCCTCCTGCCCCCAATCCCTCCCATCATCAGTCTTTTCCAATGAGTCAACTCTTCTCATGAGGTGGCCAAAGTACTGCTGTTTCAGCTTTAGCATCATTCCTTCTAAAGAAATCACAGGGCTGATCTCCTTTAGGAAGGACTGGTTGGATCTCCTTGCAGTCCAAGGGACTCTCAAGAGTCTTCTCCAACACCACAGTTCAAAAGCATCAATTCTTCAGCACTCAGCCTTCTTCACAGTCCAACTCTCACATCCATACATGACCACAGGAAAAACCATAGCCTTGACTAGACGGACCTTAGTCGGCAAAGTAATATCTCTGCTTCTGAATATGCTATCTAGGTTGGTCATAACTTTTCTTCCAAGGAGTAAGCGTCTTTTAATTTCATGGCTGCAGTCACCATCTGCAGTGATTTTGGAGCCCAAAAAATAAAGTCTGACACTGTTTTCACTGTTTCCCCATCTATTTCCCATGAAGTGATGGGACCAGATGCCATGATCTTCGTTTTCTGAATGTTGAGCTTTAAGCCAACTTTTCCACTCCCCTCTTTCACTTTCATCAAGAGGCTTGTTAGTTCCTCTTCACTTTCTGTCATAAGGGTGGTGTCATCTGCATATCTGAGGTTACTGATATTTCTCCCGGCAATCTTGATTCCAGCTTGTGTTTCTTCCAGTCCAGCGTTTTTCATGATGTACTCTGCATATAAGTTAAATAAGCAGGGTGACAATATACAGCCTTGACATACTTCTTTTCCTATTTGGAACCAGTCTCTTGTTCCATGTCCAGCTCTAACTGTTGCTTCCTGACCTGCATACAGATTTCTCAAGAGGCAGGTCAGGTGGTCTGGTATTCCCAGCTCTCTCAGAATTTTCCACAGTTTATTGTGATCCACACAGTCAGAGGCTTTGGCATAGTCAATAAAGCAGAAATAGATGTTTTTCAGGAACTCTCTTGCTTTTTCCGTGATCCAGTGGATGTTGGCATTTTGATCTCTGGTTCCTCTGCCTTTTCTAAAACCAGCTTGAACATCAGGAAGTTCACAGTTCACGTATTGCTGAAGCCTGGCTTGGAGAATTTTGAGCATTACTTTACTAGCGTGTGAGATGAGTGCAATTGTGCAGTAGTTTGAGCATTCTTTGGCATTGCCTTTCTTTGGGATTGGAATGAAAACTGACCTTTTCCAGTCTTTTATAGCTTAGGGACTGTCTATAACGTGATACTTGATCACTACAGGAGCCGTAGCATCAGTAGTGAACAGCATGGAACAAGAAGGGCTAGAGGCAATGTGTCTCCGTGAGGAGAAATGAAGTGAAGGGAAAGGACAGGATGGAAGAGAGGCAGAGGAGGGGAACTGATGAGGGTGGAAGGCCTTAGGAGGATGGGGGCAGGCCGCTGTGCGGGGGCACGGCCTATACCTATGGCTCTGCTTCACAAAGTTACGGTTGCCAGGGGATAGGTGGGGGAGGATAAACTGAGAGGCTGAACTGACATACACACATCTCCACACAGAAAATGCGTAACTCATAAGAACCTGCCATATAGCACAGGGAACTTTACTCCATACCCTTTAAAGGACTATATAGGAAAGAATCTTTTTTTTAATTTAAATTTATTTATTTTAATTGGAGGCTAATTACTTTACAATATTGTATTGGTTTTGCCATACATCAACGTGAAAATGCCACGGGTGTACACGTGTTCCCCATCCTGAACCCCCCTCCCACCTCCCTCCCCGTACCATCCCTCTGGGTCGCCCCAGTGCACCAGCCCTGAGCATCCCGTATCCTGCATCGCTGCACTCCTGAAACTAACACAACGTCGTGAATTGACTGGACTCCAATAACTGTTTTTCAAAGAGATATTGTCAGCTGTGACACAAGCAAGAGAGAGCAGATGAAGTGGGGACGAAAGAGAATGCTTAGAATTGCTAACAAAGAGGTTCCTAAGCCACATGGGATGGTGTGGTGGTGAGAAGAGATATGCTCTCTCACACAAAAGACACATGAGTGAGCGTGCTTCTTGAAGCAGCATCCCAAAGGGAGGAGGGAAAAAGGAACCAAGGAGACATCGGGAAATGGCGGGTGGGCAGGAGAAAGGGAAACTGTGGGTGGATGTGGGGCTTGGGTTGCATTTCATGGGCCCTGAGAAACTGAAGACATTCACGTGGAATGGCCCTGCCCTTCCCAATGAGGTAGTAGCAGGTGTCTCCTTGTCCATCAGTCATTGTCTGGCTTTATTTCACAGGATCTTTGTGTTTTACTCAGTGTCTTTGTATTTTTTCCATGTTCTCAAATGTCTATTTGCATTAAATATTCAAGAACTTTAACATAAGGACATCAACAAATTTCAAAAATATTAAATCAATGTCTTCGTCCATCTTGAGCTGCTATAACAGAACGCCATAGACTGGGTAGTTTATAAGCCACAGAAATTTATTTTTCAAAACTCTGGGGCCTGGAAATCTGAGGCCAGGGCCCGTGTAGATACACTGTCATGCCTGCTTTCCAGTTCATAGCTGGGTGCTCTCTTCTGTGGCCTCATGTGGCCGCTGGGGTGACGAAGCTGTACAGGGTCTCTTTTATAAGGGCATTAACCCCATTCATGAGGCCTCCACCCTTAGCACCTTCGTGCCTCCCAAAGGCCTCACCTCCGAATCCCATCACATTGAGGGATATATTTTAACACATGGGTTTGGAGGAAGCACAACATTCAGTGCATCACAGTCAAGGATATTGAAAGCAAAACAACTTAAATGAAGTTGCAAATTACATGGGCAAAATAGTGGATGGTACATGAAATCTTAACTAACTTCAATCAACTTATAAAATGTTTCTTCTCTGCAATGGTCAGTCTTCTTAGTCGATCTTGACCAAATTATCAAAATACGAGGTACACTGAGTCTGGGTGCAGAAGCCAAGACCTGGGCGCTAAGAACCTCACCATGAAACACGCACAAGATGTGCTGAGGGCCACCACGGCCACTGTGGCATGCCCCTCCTAGGGCTGGACATCAAATGGAAGCTAATGTTTCAGTACTATAGTCACTATTCAAAGGAAACGGGGAGAAAGTTCAGATTGCTACATTCTTAAGCCATTAGCCCATCTTTTAAGAGTACAGAAGGCCACTTTTCCTTCCAGCTCTTCAGTCATTGCTCTGACAGAAACACGGTGTCATTTTCCTTTAATGTGAGCTCTGTGTGAAAGCTGAAAAAGCTGAAAATGAGCTAAAGCTTGAACATGTTATTTTGTTAAGACGCATACACTGGCGAGCACTCAAGCCCTGTCTGATCGAGCTGGTAACGCGCCCTCTCACCACCGGCAGCAACAGCGCCTGCAGCAGCCACTCGCCCCACCTTCCTGTTCTCCATCCGGTCACTCCATTCGGAGGCTTATTCCTATTTTTTTTTAAATTTATTTATTTTTTACTGAAAGATAATTTACTTGACAGAATGTTGCTGTTTTCTGTCAAACCTCAGCATGAGTCAGTTCTCATGAGGTGGATGAACCTAGAACCCATTATACAGAGTGACGTGAGTCGGGAAGAGAAAGATAAATCCCGTATTCTAACACATATATACCGAAACTAGAAAAACGGTACTGAAGAATTTATTTACAGGGCAACAGTGGAGAAACAGACATAGAGGCATATTCCTTTTAATGGAGATAGCCCTATGCTTCTTGGAGCTAAAAAACTAAACTTGCACTCTCTTGCTTAGACGCTGAATGCAAGCCGTCAGCGCTAGGAAATGTAACCGAAAACAAGCAAGAACCTCACACCAGCAGCCTCTGTGCGTCTCTGGATGGGTGTCTCCCCCCTCTCTCTCCCCTTCCTTGCTTTAACTGGAATTCTTCTTCTAAACTGTTTTCTGTCAGACCTACTTAACGCTTCCTGTGTCCCACTGAAACGTGGACTGGCGGGTAGGGTCGTTTCAATCTGTTCTCTGTGCTCCGTCCACTTTGCCAACATTGGAATCTGACAGAAATTTGGGAGCTGGCTGAGGCTGGCAGGACAGAGCAGGGCGCACCATATTTCTCTGCTATTTGTGCTTAATATATTGCTGGCAGCCTCGTCTGTTTTAGCTTCTTGGCAGTGTTCGTTCTCTCTTCCCTTGGCACTGTTCCCTCATTTTTGAACGTTCGGGGAAACTTATGTGGAGAGCTTTTAAATAGTCCGTTTTTAGACCAACGGATATAAAAGTCACCAGCTGACCCTATCCTGTCAAGCAGCCAAGAAGTGCAATCTTTATTGTAATCAACAAGCACTGAAGGGACTATGCAAAGAGATGTTGAATCTGAGAAATCCAATAAGTGTTAGCAAATCTCTTATCATATTCGTCACAACCTTCAGAAGGCACTTCTGTGAGTGTGAAGGATCTCACCGTGAAATCCTTGGCTCTGATAAACCGAAATGCATTGAACAAAATACAACATGTGTTGAAACCAAGATCCTAGTGACAGGTAGCCGTGACAGTGAACTCTGTTACTGGTTTAATTCAGGTTCCACTCGGGAAAAAGTGACTAGACATGGCTACTCCCTTAGAATGGAAGCATGATCGTAGCTGGGTTACCAGCTGCTTTGCTGGGAATTCTTCCTGTTGACAGCATATGTCAGTCCACACAGAGCACAAGCTGTGACATCTCGCACTGGGTGGATTTACTTTAACCAACACTGACATACTTCTTAAAAAGAGATTTCACTCTGAACACACGTGCCTGTTCATTAGTTTGTCTGGACCACATCTTACATGATTAACATACATTTAGTAGGCTGCAGTCCACGGGGTCGCTAACGACTGAGTGACTTCACTTTCACTTTTCACTTTCATGCATTGGAGAAGGAAATGGAAACCCACTCCAGTGTTCTTGCTGGAGAATCCCAGGGATGGGGGAGCTTGGTGGGCTGCCATCTATAGGGTTGCACAGAGTCGGACACGACTGAAACAACTTAGCAGCAGCAGCAGTAGCAGAGAAAAAAAAATAAAAAGTAAAAAAATCCATTAAAATGTGAAGTCAGTCACTGGTACACTGCAGAGCAGGCCCACCTTAATAGGTCTACAATGCAGTGCCTTCTAAACTGTATTAGATCATTCTTCCACAGTTATTACAAACATCAAAACCCTCAGGTACACAGATCACGTACTGTCAAAAAAAATCTGTAATAGAATTTAAAATATGCACTAGAAAACTTTGAAAGAAATATAACACATTGTAAAGAATACTTGTTTCTGAGTTATGGACTTGTGTCCTTTTTATTCATTTATATGCAATTCTTTTATATTATGAAAAATAGTATGTAATTTTAAGAGAGTAGAAATGAGTATGTCATTTTTTCGAGTATAAGTGTAATGAACAATCACAAAACTTAGAACCAATTATGTGTGCAAGCATTTCCCTAACTCTTGAGCAATTTTTGAACCAAATCCGAAAGTTTCACAACTTTGCAATTCTTTCTAACTGTGGTGCTGGAGACCACTCTTGAGAGTCCCTTGGACTACAATCCTAAAGGAAATCAACCCTGCGTATTCACTGGAAGGACTGATGCTGAAGCTGAAGTGCCTATACTTTGGCCACCTGATGGGAAGAGCTGACTCATTAGATTAGACCCTGATGCTGGGAAAGGCTGAAGGCGGGAGAAGCAAGGGGCGACAGAGGATGACATGGCTGGATGGTATAATTGATTCAATGGACATGAGTTTGAACAAAGTGTGGGAGAGAGTGCAGGACAGGGAAGGCTGCATGCTGCGTTCCTTGGGGTTGCAAAGAGTTGGACGTGACTTAGTGAGTGAAAAACGACACTGTGCGTGTCCCCAAAACCCCGACACTGTCAGTAGACAGTCTCCACATAAAGGCTGGAGAACTTCAGCCTGTGGGCCCAGTTTGGCCAGTCACCTCTTTTTTTTTTTTAAGAATCAAGAGTGAAACATGCCTTTTAACATTTCAAATGACTATATTTTAAATGTTAACTAAGCATCTACACCACAGTCTCAATGTTTTTCCCCAGCAAAACCTAAAACATTTATTTTCTAGGTCCTCTAAGGGAAAACTTTACTGGCTTCTGATCTGAAAAAATAAAAAAAAGTGTTCCAGATTCAAATGTGTAAAAAAATGTAGACTAAATTTGAAAAGGTTGGTTTCATGCAACCTCAACATTTTAATGTGTTGTTCGTATTACAACTATAAGGAAATTATAGATTTAAAGATAGGCAGCCTCTCCTAACTATTTGAGCATGGAAAAATTGCATATTGGTATGACTTTTGATACATTTCAGGTCTTGGTTTCACAGAAAGTTATTTGCTATAAAGTGCAATGCATATGTTATTCAACCAGAAGCTTTCTCTGTACTTAGTGGGGCAGTAGCATGGAAAGAAGCTTCCAGATCAGAAAAAAAAGTGGGTTTCAGTCCTGACTGTCTGCAGTCTGTGGTGTGAAAGTTTCCCTGTATGTAATGGGAATCTTCTCAGGGCAGTACATCGGCTCATAGCCTTACTTAAGGGCTAAGGAAGATAACATACCCAGAGTGGTTAGCGCAGTGTTGAGTTCTTAATAAAACCAGATTGAAAGCTAATTATTATTTGTTATGGTGTTTAAGGCCATGGGTATGGTTGTTGGTAAACTTGAGAGATGGGACAATTCTGAAGAGAAACCAAGAAGTAGGCAACTGCTCTTCACTGGCATGGGAGTCCCGTTGTCAGCTGGGTAGATGACATGCTTAAAGGAACCTGACTTGCCCTGGCAGGTGAGAAGTGTCCTGCATTCCCCCCAGCTGGATATTTCTACTAACTGCTAGCCACTGTTTCCTCTCTAGGTGGTTCATCCCATGGGGCAGTGATGGAGAAGCTCTTACTGCCTTGGGGAAGCTTGTCAGTAGGTCCTAATTGAAGCAGCCTAGGGTATCAAATTATCACATGTGCCAGCTGTCTTAGAGATTGACACAGACCTAGAGCACATTCCCTGGGAGAGACACCCCTCTTTCTGTGGTTAATTCCCTGAGATTGTTTACTTCAGAACAGTTTAGACTCTATGGATTCATCTAACTTGTATTTAAACAAAATTCAGCAACTTGTTATAATTCAGGTAAAATTGTTTGAGTCTATGGGGCTCCCCAGGTGGTGCCGTGGTAAAGAATTTGCCTGCCAATGCGGGAGAGGCAAGAGACACATGTTCAATCCCTGGGTCAGAAATGCCCCCTGGAGTGTGTGTCTGTGCTAAGTAGCTTCAGTCGTATCTGACTCTTTGTGACCCCCATGGACTGTAGCCCTCCAGGCTCCTCTGTCCATGGGATTCTCCAGGCAAGAATACTGGAGTGGGTTGCCATGCCCTCCTGCAGGGAATCTTCCCAATCCAATAGGAAATGGCAACCTGCTCCAGTAATGTTGCCTGGAAAATTCCATGGGCTGAGGAGACTGGCTGGCTACAATCCACAGGGTTGCAAAAAGTCAGACATGACTGAACACGTGTTTGAATTTATGCGCATGCATTTTATGGCCATGTACATTTCATGCTTCCTAAAGCATAATCCAGCGTTTAATGTATTGAAAAAAAATGGATATATATTCATCCAGTAAAAAAAACAAAACACAGTTTCTTCTTGCATTTTGTGTTTTCTATACAAAAGGTATGAATGCTGTATTGTACATACTGCACCAGCAGTTGGCTTTGCAGACTATTTCTCAGCCACAGTGCACTGCCTGCGCTGAGCACACTCCTCAGAATGCTTATTGACAAATGCCTGATTATTCCCAGTCCTGATGAATAGAGCAGGTTGTCATAACAAATTGCTATCTTCTAGAACAGATTTTGAGAGAAAAAAGCCAATAGTGAAAATGTCAATGATTCTTGGGCTTTTCAGCTTACGATAAGTGGAGATCAATACTATTCATTTAAATGGCCATGTATTACACCTGCTATAATTCTTTCAACATTCATGTCAACCCGACATTTCCCTAGAAATTTCTCTATAGGAAAAGAGGCAACAATGTAGGCTCCATGTGTGTGTCCTATGAATCTTTATTCAAGGTGTTTCCATAGAAAGACTTCATAACCAGTGACTATAAATAAACATTTGAATAAAGAGACTGTGATTTTCTTTTAATGAATTACATTTTGCTATATTCTGGATGAGGAACTTGATTAGAATACTTATTATAATAGGTAAATTGAGGCCATTTCAATATCTTATGCAGAAAATACATGCTTTTCTTTAGTTCAACAGAATTGTATAATTAATTGGCAAAGCTTATAGCATTACTTGTAGGAAGCACTAGCTGATTTCATTTATTATTTCAGTACATTTCATCAATTATGTAGCTAAAACTACATATTAAATTTCATTTCAATATTTTCATTATTTACTTTCAAAGTATGGTGAAAAAATAGAAGAAAACGGACATCCTGAGGGAAATATAAGAACAGCTGATGGTAGATTAGGATGAATAAAATGTTCAGAATAGGAGCTTCACAGGGAAACTATAGACCAAGTATTCTCAGTAACAATTAATTGACTGTCTATAACAATTACTTAGACAAATGATGATGAGAAGGGAAGGTGTTACAGGAAGGATGGGCTGAAACTGCAGGGTGAAATGGAGCGCCAAACCACAGGGAAAATTGAAAGCAGGAGCTACAGCTCAACCAAGGAGGGGGAATATCCTTAATGTTGAGGCTACAGGGAAAGTCTTAAAAGTTTTTGACTGAAAGTCTAGTTTCCTACAAGATAAAAAAAAAAAATCAGGCTTTTCCTTTGCAATACTGGAAGCAAAGAGAAAACCAGACAAGCACAAAAGATCACCTATAAAGCTGTCAAGAATGGGAAGAATAAAACTAACTTTAGGACACACAAAAATTTAGAGTATATTGCTCACAGAAAACTGCCCGAAAAAAAGACACTAGCCAAAAAAACCAGACAGTGAAGCCGAAAATGCAGGCCAGGTCAAGAGAAATGGCGGTAACATTCACGTATGCCGATAAGGTCTCACAGGGTCACACGAAATAATGCGTTGTGCTGTTGTTAACTGAGCCCGAACAGAAATGGATACGGTGGATAAAGGGGCCCTCACATCTACTGTATTCTGAACTGTTTCTCTTTAATTATCCAGTAAGTTACAAGGAGCAGTGCACTGATTATCTCCAGCTGTATTTGTTAATCTCTCCCGCTATGCCTGGGGATTTGTCCGCTTCTCCCTTAAATTCTGTCAGATTTTGCTGTAATAATTGTACACATGCCCACTGATGATTATTTAGCATTCCGTGCCCTCTCTCTGTCTTTTCTCCTAGCGATGTCCCTGTCTTCAGGTTTACTTCGTCCTTCCTTATTATATGGTCTCCTCCTGTCTCACATTTCTTATTTTCCAGGTGCATTTTTCTAACACTATGTTTTGAAACTATTTGTGCTTGTGTGTTTTGTTTCTCTTGCAGAATAGAATAGGCTTAAAAAAACCCCAACCTGATCATCTCTGTCTTGACTAGATTGCTCAGTCTATTTGTATTCAATATCGCTGTTGATATGCCTGTATTTACATTTTACAGACTGTTTACTATTTTTCTCTTTTTTTTTTCATTATTTTCCCTCCTTTCCTTCATCCTTTTTTGTCAAATAAGTTTTTTATGATTTAATTTTATTCCTTCTATGGACTTCTTAGCTATATTTCTTTCAATTGTGTTTAGTAGATTCTCACAATATACATCTTTATCACAATAGACTTAGAACCGTTATTCGGATGCTTAAGGTAAAATGGAAACTTCTGTCCAGTGTATTTTTTTGTAACACTCTCAGCCTTAGCACTTACTGTCACATTTCTTATATACCTATATACACTGTAAACTGAACCAAAAAAATTGTTACAATTTTTGCTCTAAATAATCCTATGTATCTTCTAATGAGATAGATAATACACTGATGGCTTCAATTAGATAGTGTTTGACTTTGTTTACTGAAGAAGGTTCAGGGGAGCTCAGATGACAAAGTCTGTGACTCAAGTTTATTGCAGGAAAGGACACAACATAGCCGTCGCGCTGCCGAGAGGCGCTCAGCCTTCTTCATGGTCCAACGCTCACCTCTGTGCATGACCCCTGGAAAAACCACAGCGTTGACTATTCGGACCTTTGTCGGCAAAGTGATGTCTCTGCTTCTAGGTCTGCCACAGCGTTCCTTCCAAAGAGCAAATGTCTTAATTTCATGGCTGTAGTCACCATCCACAGTGATTTAGGAACCCAAGAAAATAAAATCTATCACTACTTCCAATCTTTCCCCTTATTTGTCATGAAGTGATAGGACCAGGTTCCATGGTCTCAATTTTCTGAATGTTGAGCTTTAAGCCAGATTTCTGCTCTCCCCTTTCACCCTCATCCAGAGGCTCTTCCGTTCCTCTTTGCTTTCTGCTGTTAGAATGGTATCATCTGCATATCTGAGGTTGTTGATATTTTTTCTGGCAATCTGGATTCCAGTTTGTGATACATCAGGCTTGTATATCCTGTCTCTTAATCTCTCTTACTCTATTCCATTAACCTGTTTTACTTTTATCAAAGCATTTATGACCTGAAATTATCTTGAACTCACTAGAAGGTAAACTCTGAGATGAGAGACCTTGCTTGTCTGTTCAATGCTTAGGAAAGCCTTGACACAAAGCAGATATTGAATGAATATAAATGATGAAAGAAGGGTACTTTTATTCAGTTTTACACATGTGGTTTACTGGATGAAAGTTACACCATTATAAGGAAGTATAAGTTTACCCAACTACTGAATTGGTACTTACATTTAATTGTGTTTTCAAAATTGTCACTATTAGAAGCAGTCCCTCTCATTCTTGTAGCTAATCTTGGCACAAATCTTTTGTTATTGCCTTGCCTTAAATTTCTAGACAAGAGATTGATGAATCAAAGGGTATGCATAATTTAAGTGTTTTCATATACTTTATCCAATTCAGATGTAGAACCTTTTTTTCCCTCTTCTATTAGTTTTTCCTGACATATCTTGAACTTTTGCCAACATTAGCTATTACCATTTATTGCTACCAGTTTGAAAGACGGAAAATGGCTTCCCAGTCTGTTTATATTTGCATTTCTTAGACGATTAACAAGTTTAGACTTTGATACAGTGATTTATGAATTACTTGTTTATATCTTTTGCCAGTTTTAATGGGGATACTGTCTTTGTCTTGGGTGTTTTCAAACAATAAAAGCATTAATCCTTTGCCTATCATGTTATATTCTTCCCAGTTTGTAATTTGCCGTTTATACTGTTGACTTTCTCATGATAATCAAACTTAGGTTTTCAGTTTCTAGCATCTCCATCAGTTTATGCCAAGAAATTTCAAATAGTATTTTTATGAAGTCTTCCTTTTATCATTTTGGTTTTTATTGGTTTTCTTGTATTATCTTTTGAATTGACTTTCTTTTGAAAATGTACTTAATGCATGGATTTCTGCACAGCATTTCAGAAAAGATCACTCATGGCATAAAATTGTGAACTAGGGGATGTTGACTGAATAGTGTAGTCAGTTGGCACTACAGTTGAACTCTTACATGGGTGGCGCTGATTTATAGATCAGATCAACTCAGAAACAGGCATCTACTGACTGTCATGTGGGCCTTATCCCTGACCATTTTCTTTAGCTCCTGTGAAATTACATGTTCTTTTTCCTCTCCAGCCTCCTCAGCAAGCAGTATATTCTGCAAAGAAGTATGACGAGGGAAGACAGGGACACCGGTGGAAAGGCAGCTGTGTCCACTGGTGTCTGACCCTATCTGAGGTGTGTGAAGGAGCAGACGGTAGAGGCCCACGTGCTCCAAGGACAGGCCTGCAAGAGTGCATAGGATGTCCCTGACCATAATGGGGCAACACGTTTTTTAGCACTTCCTATTCACGAGGTGAGAACTGGGTCAGAGAGAACTTCCCTTCCATGAGCCTTAGGCCTTTCCCAGGTGAGATGCTGGGCATGGAAACACAATCCCTGTTGATGGGGAAGGAAACAGTCAGAGATGCAAGTCAGAGATGTCTGGGTGAAGGACCCTGAAGGTGAGCACTTCATCACCGGGGGAGGAAGATGGGAAAAGAAATTCAGTAGTTGATCACATGCCATATGTACACAGAGGCACCCTGGAATGATAACCAAGTTCCTGGTTTTCTCAGGACGGTACCAGTGAAAGTAAAATATCTCCTGCCCGTTCGCCAAGAATCAGAAAGAGAAGTGAGTTGGGTGGGGAAGGCAGGTCGTGTCTCCCCTTCCTTACCAGCACAACTAGTGGGTTCAGGAAAGCCCACACCAACAGATCAATTTCTATTTAACTGGGAATGTTTTTCTATTTCTTACTAAAATTAGATATCTTAAGTATGGAAAGTTACAGAACCAAAACCATTTATGGAAGAATAAAAAAGATTGGAAAAACTTTCTATCACTCAAAAAGTGAACTGAAAGTGATTTTTCCCCCCAGCCTAAATCTCATTCATATGTAGGAGAAAAACATTTCCCACACAATGGGCTTGCAGTCTCAGTAAGGAGAAAAAAAAAAAAAAAACAATTGTTTTCTGATCCACTGGAGATCCTATTTCTGCAACATAATGAATATAATTATAACCATGAGCTCAAATCAAAAGAGTACATTTCAGAAAGAAAAATTTCAAAGCTGGCCAAAATTGCAAGGAAGTTGATCGCAGTTTGTGGGTGTGTCATTGTATGGATAATTTAACCTCTTGATGAGGGTGAAAGACCGCGAAAAAACTGGCTTAGAACTCAAAATTCAAAAACTAAGATCATGGCATCTGGTCCCATCATTTCATGGTAAATACATAGGGAAACAACGGAAACAGTAACAGACTTTATTTCTTGGGCTACAAAATCACCGCAGACGGTGCAGTGATGAAATGAAAGGACACTTGCTCCTTGGAAGAAAAGCTATGACCAACCTAGAAAGCATATTAAAAAGCAGAGATATTACCTTGCCAACAAAGGTCCATCTAGTCAAAGCTATGGTTTTTCCAGTAGTCAGGTATGGATGTGAGAGTTGGACCATTAAAAAAGCTGAGTGCCAGAGAATTGATGCTTTTGAACTGTGGTGTTGGAGAAGGCTCTTGAGAGTCCCTTGGACTGCAAGAAGATCAAACCAGTCCATCTTGAACGAAATCAGTCCTGAATATTCAATGGAAGGACTGATGCTAAAGCTGAAACTTCAATTTGGCCACATGATGCGAAGAACTGACTCATTGGAAAAGACCCTGATGCTGGGAAAGATTGAGGGCAGGAGGAGAAGGGGACGACAAAGGATGAAATAGTTGGATGGCATCACTGACTCAATGGACGTGACTGAGCAAACTTCAGGAGCTAGCAATGGACAGGGAAGCCTGGCGTGCTGCAGTCCATGGGGTCGCAAAGAGTAGGACATGATTTAGCAACTGAACAACAGCAACAATATAATTACTACTTGTGTGCCTTTCTGTTTGAAATAAGACACACTTTAAAGGAAAAAAAAAAAAAAAGGTCTGGTTTGCCAGCCTTAGCTGAAAATGAATTTATGACTTTTTCCTTAGAAAGAGCATCAGAATCTTAACTGACCACAAGGAAATGCGCCTGGTGAAAGCTGACAGCTCCAGGTTCCCTGTAAAAGAGATGGTCACTGAGATCAGCAGCTGCTGATAGCCCTGCCCTCGATGGTCATTCCTGATGCCTGGAGATAGCCATGCGTCTTACAATAGTTTTATACCTTGAAAGTGGGTTCTGTTCCAAGGAGTGAAGTATACTATAGCGTCTCCATTGTGAATCTTACAGGCATCATTTCCCAAACCATCCCTGCTTCATCATCAGCATGAAACTGCCAGGAGAACCCGCAGCAGAGGTGAGCTTCCTCCTGTCCCATCTGGGTCGCTCCTCTTGCTTTTTCTCCTTTCCTCTCCGGGCAAATCAGCCCTTGTTAAGTGAAGCAGCTGTCCAGCCGGCTGGCGCCTGGTCTACAGCCAACCAGCCTTGCCCCGGAGATACAGAAGGAACGAGAAAAGGGGAGAGAAGCCCGAGAGGAAGCTGCTGGAACTTGGCTCAGTCTGTCTCACACTGCTGATGCTGAGCTGCTGGCTCAGGCACCCAGAAGGTGACTTTGATGGGGAAGCTAAGAACATCCCAGGACAGGAGGGGCCTGGGATTAGCTGGAGAGAACATTCCTGAAGTAAAGGCACATCTTCAAACCAGCTTCATCTGAATGCTGCCACCGAGCCACAGGGGCTCGCTGTACCACCCACCGTGGATTTGCAAAGAGGCAGCAAGTCTGGATTTCTATGTTTATTGATGTTTACATATTGCCCCTAATTGAAAAGACTGTGTGGTCTAACGCATGTGGGCCACACGGAAACACACCCACAGGCCTGGTCTGACTGTGGATGACAAGTTTGTGATCTCAGAATGCGAAGACTTCATTCAGTGGATCCAAGAAAGCCCAAATTTAGCTTGAGAGAAGTGTGTGTGGTGTAAAAATATGATGTATGAATATATAAGATGTATAAACAGGGTAGGTTCCAGTTGATGTCTACAAAATTATTCCTTTTTTAAAATTTTTTATTGGAAGATAATTGCCTTACTGTGTTGGTTTCTGCAGTACAAAAATGTGAATCTTAATTATATATATTCCTTCCCTCTTGAGCCTCCCTCTTCCTTCCACCTCACCCCTCTAGACATTCATATAGCACCAGGTAATTCTCAAAGTATACCCTGTGGGCCCACCAGAGTCCCTGAGAATTTTCATGGTGCATTCATTTCTATTTCTGAATGTTGTATCCATGTAGAACAAATTACCAATAATTTATAGGCTTAAAACAGTACACCTTTATTGTCTCTCGGTTTCCCTGGGCTGGAAGTCCAGACACGTGGCTGGATTCTCTTTGGTTCTCACATAGCCACCACGAGCATGGTGTCTGCACAGTGATGTCTCTTCCTGGAGGTCCTGATGGAAATCCGCTTCAGGACTGTTTATGAGGTTGGTAGAATTGAGTTTCAAGCAGCTTTAGGACTGAAGTCTCATTCCCTTGCTGGCATCATTCTCAGCTTCTAGTTGCTATCTGTGTTCTTGGGCACATGACCCTCTCCATCCTCAAACCAGCAGCAGTGGGTCAAAGCTTTCTTTAATTTTCAGCTCTCTAACCTCCACTTTCCTCTTATGCCAGAGAAAACTCTGTGAATTTCAGGGCCCCTGTGATTAGATGAGCTGCACTGAGAGAATGATTTCCTAAAGGAAATCAGTCCTGAATATTCACTGGAAGGACTGATGCTGAAGCTGAAGCTGAAGCTCCAGTACTTTGGCCACCTGATGAAAAGAGCTGACTCACTGGAAAAGACCCTAATGCTGAGAAAGACTGAAGGCAGGAGGAGAAGGGCACGACAGAAGATGAGATGGCTGGATGGCATCACAGACTCAATGAACATGAGTTTGAGCATGCTCCGGGAGTTGGTGATGGACAGGGAGGCCTGGTGTGCTGCAGTCCATGGGATCACAAAGAGTGGCACACGGCTGAGCATGTGTCCAACTGACCAAGATAATGTGCCTTTCCCGACCACATAATCTGGGGAATGATATTTCATTACCTTCTTTTACAGATCCTGTGGAATGTGAGGAGTCGTGTACAGGGGCACACGAGTTAAATCTACTTTTATAATAATGCTAAGATGCCACAAAAGCAATTGTAGGTCAATCTGCTGGCCCCTTGGAATCAAGACAGTGGCACCATACTGGACTGGACAAGTCAGTAGATTCTCCACAGTTAAACACCCACAGTGAGGGAGTGAGTACAATCATCTAAATATTGCTCTCGATAAAAAGGTAAAAATGTATGAAGTTCTTAAAATTGCAATCCTTGAGTTCACATCTTTTAATATAGTTTAATGAAATGACTGATGTGTATGTATTTTCGGTCACATCCAACTCCTTGCAACTCCATGGAAGGCTGCCCACCAGGCTCCTCTGTCCTTGGAATTTTCCAGGCAAGAAACTGGAGTGGCTTGCCATTTCCTCCAACAGGGGATCTTCCCAAACAAGGGATCAAGCCTTTGTTTTCTGCACCTCCCGCATTGGTAGGTGGGTTCTTTACCACTGAGCCTTGAGGGAGCCCTAATGAAATGGAAGTATGCATAAATCATTTCAGATGGCTCTCTCAAGGAGAAATACAGAATAGTTTGAGCTTCAAACTGAACTAGCTGCTTTTTCATAAAATACCATTTTACTTAAAATAATGACTCACAGACTAATTATGGATATTCAGACATGGGTATTAGATTGACAATTTCTTTTTTTGCATTAATTTTTTAAAACATTTTATACTAAAGTATAGCTCATTAGCTATACTAATTATGAAAGAGGATGAGATGTTTGGATGGCATCACCGACTCAATGGGCATGAGTTTGAGTAAACTCCAGGAGTTGGTGATGGACAGGGAGGCCTGGCGGGCTGCAGTCCATGGGGTCACAAAGAGTTGGATATGACTAAGCAACTGATCTGAACTGAACTGATAGCTCATTAGATGGGCATTCCTAGTGACTCAGTGTTAAAGAATCCGTCTGCCAATGCAGGAGATGCTGGGTCGATCCCTAAGTTGGGAAGATCCAACTTGGATGGCACCCTACTCCAAAATTCTTGCTTGGGAAATCAATGAACAGAGGACCCTGACAGACTAGATTCCATGGGGTCACAAAGAGTCCATTACAACTGAGGGACTGAGCATGCACATATAGTTGATTATCAGCGATGTGTTACCTACATACATACAGCAAAGTGATTTAATTGTACCCATACAAGTATCCGTTTTTTTTTCAAATTCTTTTCTCCTTTAGGTTATTACAGAATACTGAGGAAAGTTCCATATTATACGGTAGGTCCTTACTGGCTATTTTAAATATGGCAGTATGTACATGTCTATCCCAAATTCCCCATCTATTTCCACCTCCTACCCCTTGGTAACCATAAATTCATTCTCTAACTCTGAAGGTGTTTCTGTTTTATAAGTAAATCCATTTCTATCTTTTTTTTTTTTTTTAGATTTCACATATAGGCGATATCATATGATATTTGGTGGATTAACAGCTCCTTGAAATTAGCTTCAAAGCTTTTGCTTTCAGGAAAATAATTGACAGTAGTTATTGCTGACAATAAAATTTGAGGATGACTTTAGCAAGATGGCAAGATAGGAGATCCTAGTGCACACCCTCCTACCAACACATCAATTTGGACAACTATCTGCGTGGGAAAATACCTTCACTAGAACTAGGGATTCCACAGCACAAGGTAGGGGACGGAAATAAGGAAAGGCGCGACAGAGAGGGAGTCAGGTCAGTTGCACCCTGCCACCTGTCCACCACGCATGGACCGAGATGCCCTCCCTGTCTGGAAAGAAGAGTCAAATGAGCCCCGGCTTCACTGCTGCTGATGCACAAGATGATGGTGGTTAAAAATAGTGTATTGACTACCGGGGCTTCCTGGGTGGCTCAGGGGGTAAAGAACCTGCCTGCAATGTGGGAGAGCTGGGTTCGATCCTTGTGTCGGGAATATCCCCTGGAGAAGGGAATGGCAACTCACCCCAGTATTCTTGCCTGGAGAATTCCCTGCACAGAGGAGCCTGGGAGGCTACAGTCTGGGGTCGCAGAGTCAGACATGATAGAGTGATTTTCACTATTGATTATTGGAAATATATAAAGACAAAAATGTTTGGATGTCCTTATCAGGAAAAAATGAGGAAATTTTAAAACATATTTTATACTTTATATATTTATTTTCTTTTATTTATTTTTAATTGGAGACTATTCGCTTTACAATATTGTGTTGATATATTTTAAAACAGAAAATAGTCTTTGCGCTTTCAACTGAAAGTTAGATTTTTGGAAAATGAATATCAGCAACATGAGCTTTAAAACTTCCAAGCGTTTGTGTTTTAGTTTTCTGATAAATTTGTGGTGATGTTACCAAATGTCATTTTTTTTTTAATTACAGGATAAGGTGCATCAATATTGGAAAGATCTGCATAATGCAATTAAACAGCATTTTCTAGATGACCAAAGAACAACTGGTGAAAGAGCCATTGACAGTGGAAGATGGGCCAGTATAATATAGAACAATAAACTGAAAGTATATTGACATTGTTTGAGATTCTATTAAACTTGCAGCTAAACTTTGAGAAACTGCCATTTGTTGAATTTTGGTATAATATCAAAGAAGACTGTCCATTATTATTGAGAAATGTTACTAAAATACCTCTTCCTTTTTGAGTTACATATCTATATAAGAAGAAAGTTTAAACTTCAGCTAAAACTGCATATTGCAATGGATTGAGTATAGAAGCAACTGTAAATCCATCTGTCTTCAATTATGTCAGATATTAATAGGTTTCAATTTTGGGGGCTGCAAAATCACTGCAGATGGTGATTGCAGCCATGAAATTAAAAGACGCCTACTCCTTAGATAGAAAGTTATGACCAACCTAGACAGTATATTAAAAAGCAGAGACATTGCTTTGTCAACAAAGGTCTGACTAGTCAAAGCTATGGTTTTTCCAGTAGTCATGTATGGATGTGAGAGTTGGACCATAAAGAAAGCTGAGCACCAGAGAACTGATGCTTTTGAACTGTGGTATTGGAGAAGACTCTTGAAATCCTTTGGACTGCAAGGAGATCCAACCAGTCCATCCTAAAGGAGATCAGTCCTGGGTGTTCACTGGAAGGGCTGATGTTGAAGCTGAAACTCCAATACTTTGGGCACCTGATACAAAGAGCTGACTCATTTGAGAAGACCCTGATGCTGGGAATGAATGAGGGCAGGAGGAGAAGGGGACGACAGAGGATGATATGGTTGGATGGCATCAGCGACTCAATGGACATGGGTTTGGGTGAACTCCAGGAGTTGGTGATGGACAGGGAGGCCTGGCGTGCTGTGGTTCCTGGGGTTGCAAAGAGTCAGACACTACTGAGTGACTGAACTGAATGGTAGATTAATGCCAGTCCTCTAACTGCATTTTTTATCTGAAAAAATAAGATATGTTAAATGACAATGATTTAATTACGTTCACTTTAAATAGATTAATAAATATATTTTAATTTTTCCTTTAATTTCTAGCACAGTAAATATTGACAAATTTAACCCACATTAACAGAAACTTCTTGATGCTCTCAATAAATTTTGTGTAATGGAGTGCTAAGGCTGAAATGTTTGAAAAGAATAATAATAATATCATGATTCTCAAGCTATCTAAAAACTTTAGAAGTGTTTCTCTCTTGCAAGACTCCTTTTTTTTTGGCAGCACGGTGTGATATGTAGAATCTTATTTCTCCAACCAGGGATCAAACCGTGCCCCCTGCATTAGAAGCTCAGTCGTCACCACTGGACCACCAAGGAAATCTTCAGGACTTTTCCTTAACCAACGCTCCTCATTTTTTTTTCCCAAATGACCAACTATTTTGTGTTAGTCGAGACAGCTTTTACTTCTTCTCTTGCAGAAAGCCTCTTAAGACTTAACTTCCCCCACACTGTAAAAGGCATTCCTCTTCCCTGGTTTTGCATCTCACTATTTATACATTAAATAACAGCACTTGCAATGTTTATTGCCGTTCTTGACTGTCTACTCCATGGGATGGAAAGATGCGAAGGCCTCATTTTCCTTAGGGACAGGATTTCAGACATTTTCTATCATTACGTCATCAGTAGCAGATCCGTCCTTGCATATGGACTTTGCTTATCCTCACCTTCTGTTTCCTTTTCCTTTTCTGATTTTATTATCTCACTACAGAGCATCAGGAGCTAAGATTCTAGAAGGACAATTTAAATTCCTTCATAAACAAATTATTCTCACCAAGTGTGTTGCTGCGACATTGCATGTTTATTGTATCGATGACTACGCAGAAGCTGACATCTCAAGGAACTCGCCCTTCACTGAGTTACCAAATGTCTCCACTGACAGCATGCACACAGCTTTTTAAAGAGCAGGCGTACATTCTGTGGAGCACAGTGGTAGCCTCAGCTGTGAGACCTGTCATTTCTTAAGGTTCTGCTTCTTAGATGGCCACCCCTCTTGCCCAAAATGAGTCATTCCCTCTCAAGTTGTTGCCTGGCACACTGATACATGCCTGCTGCTACAACTCTGTCTGAAGACTTGATTCCTTATGTCACTGTGCCAGCTTTCAGCTCATGCTTCCTGGGGTGACCCGCCTTCATCTGAGATGCTCAGGAGTTGCTCAAATGTCATGTTGTCAGTCATCCTGTAGACACGCTTGTATCATGATGCTTAGTTTCATTGCTTCAGGACCTTGTCATTATTCATCTCCTGTTGCTGTGTGCTATTAAACTTTAGGCATAAGTGACCTGATAGAACTTCTTAAGAAACTGAAGGTCACATCCAGACATATTCAAATGTTGTAGTAAAAACCAAAAAAAAAAAAAAAAGTTAAAAGGAGTATTTGTCTTTAGAAACTGGAACTTGATAGTTCTAAGCCTAGTTTCTCAAGAATGTTAAATATTGGAGTTTCCTTGATATATGTCTTTCATTCCTTCAGTCATTGGTTAAATGCCTGAAAGAAAAAATAAAAGCCACTTTAAAACCATATTATCAAAATACTTTAGCACTGAGAAAATTACAACATTGACTCCAGCCTCCCAGTCACACTGAGAAAGAGAGAGACAGAGGGAGAGTGTAGCATGGAAAATATGAACCCAACAGTGTCAAGAGTTTCTATGAGATAATTTGACTTCTGACATGCAATCTCAATGAAAATTTTCAAATTTTTACATTGGTCAAAAAATATGACTCTGATCTGTTTCAAAATTTGCATGGCAAATTTCAGGAGTTTTATGGGGATATTTATGGTGTTTCTTTCCATAACACTTTTATATTTCCTCTTGGATATTTGGACATATATTAAAATATTCCGAGTAATGTTCCCTTGTTTAATTTAGTCTGTACTGATGTGGGATTGTATGCATGTATAATAAGCAGCTTAGTTGAAATCTGAAGTTTGAGTCTGTTATCTTCTATTTAACAAATAATTCCTGGAGAAGGAAACGGCAACCCATTCTTGCCTGGAAAATCCCATGGACAGAGGAGCCTGGTGGCTACAGTCTATGGGGCCACAAAGAGTCAGACACAACTGAAGCAACTCAGCACCCACATGACAAGCAATTTATTGTTTAACCAGTTGCACTGTTTTCACATGTAAAGCTGAGATACAAGTAACATAACCCCTCTCTCATGAAACGTTGGCATTGCCTTTTAAGAAATATTAAGCTATCAGAGACCCCTCCTGGTGGTCCAGTGATCAAGAACCCACCTTGCAATGCAGTGGATGTGGGTTCAGTCCCTGGTCAGGGAGCTAGGATCCCACGTGTTGAGGAGCAGCTAAGTCCTCTCCACAGCTGTTGAGCTCTCACGCCACAACTAGAGTCTGTGCTCTGCCATGGTGGAAGACCCCGTGTGCCACAGTGGAGACCCAGCATAGACAAATAAATATTTTAAAAAATAAAAATATTAGGCTATCAAAATATATACATGACTTTATACATTTCTATACAAGCATCCACAATAATGGATGTAAACTGTTTAAGAAATTAATACTGCCTCCAAATCTATGTCACAACACTAGCTACTTGGCTCCAAAAGCACATACACAATATGGTATAAACATTGAGATTTTATGTCTTAATGTTGTTTTAGGGACTTCCCACGTGGCTAAGGGCTAAAGGATATGCCTGCCAATGCAGGAGATGTGAGTTCAATCCCTGGGTCAGGCAGATCCCCTGGAGGAGGACATGGCAACCTGCGCCAGTGTTCTTGCCTGGAGAACCCCATGGAGAGAGGAGTCTGATGGGCTACAGTCTATGGGGTCGCAAAGAGTCAGAGATGACTGAGCAGCTAAACAACAGACAACAATGTTGTTTCTAGCAAATTATATCTAATTATCAACAGAGAGATTCTGATGTAATCCCTAAAAGCACTCAAGTATTTATATGAAAACACCAGGATACGAAACTGTTCTTTTATAACTCTAGGACTGATGATCCTTCCAGTTTGTAAACCAGAGGCTAATGTTATAAATAATAAAGTCCAAACGGTAAGAGTAGTATTGTTTGGATATATGCAAATCCAACAAGTATCAGTTTCAAGTTCCTAATAAAATTCGTAATCTGTAGACATTTACTCTCTTCTCTAGTAAGATATAAGCGAAAATCACATTTTCAGAACCCTATATAGATATATAAATGCTAGTTGTTAATTCAAGTTTTTAAGTTAACTTTGTTAAACCATGTGAAATTAGCTATCATCATAAAAGCTCATTAGTGCCCCCAGTATGTTATGACCAAAATGCAATTTAAACAACTTTGTTACTTGAATAAAGGAACATTTCTTCCATTTCCAGTTATTGATGGGAAACTGTTCACATGTTTGGTCATGACCTTTTCCACAGGACTCAACTGACTCCCAATTTTCTTTTTTTTCCTGATGAGACCTTGAGAATAAACACCCCCACCACTCTGCCCACCCAAACCGCTGATCCTCTTCTCTTGTGCCTTGGAAAGAGTAGGAAACAAACAGATGAGCAAAAAGAAACTGAACAAACACATGACACACTACAGATGTGATTTCTGGAAGTAATAAGAATGGCCTGCCATCAGTCTGGTTCTAATTGTTTTAGAGTCTCTTGGCTCTTTAGAAGCAGGCAAATATGTAAATATGGCTCTTTTGATTCTGGACCTTGGAAAGACTGTGGCTTTAGCCAGACCCAAGGTGAACAACGCGGATAATCCGGGAAGGTAGACCAAGGCGTGGGCAAAGGGCGACAGCAGGATTGCGAAGCCAGAAGGACTTTACCGAGTCCGGGGACAAAGTAAGAGAGCCTTTTCCGTACTCTGCTCCCTGAAGCCTTGATCTCAAAGCTCAGTTTCTAAGTCATTTGCATGAACTATTGTGCCGATCTATTGGGAGAGTGTTCACCTCCTTGGACAGCAGCGCTGGTCTGTTACTTCTCGGTCTGAGAGCACCTGGATTTAGGTCCCATGTATGTGTAAGGACAGTGCATTGGTGAGGAAGGTCTTTGTAATCTGGGTCCAAACAGTAGAAAGCTGTTTGTTTTATTTAGAAGATACTTTGCCCTGGCCCACCCATCATTCACGTGTAGCTCACGGTCCATCAGGACAAATGTCACCTGATTCAATCCTTCACTCCGTCATTCATTTATTCATTCAATCATCCAGCAAATGAGTGAGTTAACAGCATCTTCAGAATGGCGATAGCCTGCAGTAGTTTCCAGGAATTCAAACGTGAAGGAAAGGAAGCCCTTTGCCTCAAGGACTGGCAAATAACTGAAACAGTGTAATGTGGCATTGGGTGCAAGAACCGGGTGTTCTTGGATATGATGAGGACACACAGGCACGATGGTCATATTGTGAAATGTTGATTGCCCTCTTCCAGTTATACGCGAATTCCAGCTCCATGTTTCCCTGAATCCTATTTATGCCCTAGGGAGGCAACTGACAAGCTGTGTTTTAATCATCCATAGGATTGCCTCCTTCATTGGACAATTAACTTCCAGAGAACACAAAGTAAGTTTGGTTTCTTTTTAGCATCTCCACACTCAAAACAGCTCCTAAAGTGTTGAGTAAAAGTATGAATAAAGCAAAGTTCATTGACTGGCCTCAGCTGTCTTCAGTTAACTTTATATGCCTCTTTAAATCATTATTCTTCCCATCCCCTCTTCTCAAAATGACTATTCCTTTGACAAATGCATAGCGTGATGTGTGATGCAAAATCGTTCTTCCTGTAGCCAAAATTAATTTGCCTGGACATCATTTGTAATTTTCCTCTTACCAGAGCTCTGGAATTATTCCCAAAGAACTTGTTTGCTTATAGTCTCTATTGCCCCTAAAAGGGGAAAGCTCAAATTACGGTAGAATTCAATGTATGATGCAACACTCGCCCAGCCATGAAATATTTTTCTCCCTCACCACAAAGTCACTGCTGCTAAATTTATCAGCCTGCCGCTCAGGCTGCCATCATGCAGAAAAATAAATAAATAAAAGGCATCAGCAGCTATGTCATCCTGTATGAGCTTCCTATTGCTGCTGTAAAAAAAATTATCCCTAGTGACTGGTAAAACGTCAGTGTTATTATCATACAGTTCCGGAGGTCAGAAGTCTGAAATAGCTCTCCTTGGGCAAAAGCCAAGGTCTCAGCAGGACGCCATGCCTTTCTGGATGTGCTAGGAGGGAATCCACTGTCCAGCCTTTTCCAGCTTCCAGAGGCTCTCAGCATCCATGGCTGGTCCCCTTCCACCTTCAAACCTCCAGTGGTTGGTTGATTCTCCTATTTGCATCATCCTGACACACGTCTGCCTGCTTCCTTCACTTACAAGGATCTATGAGATTACATTGGATCCAGCCGGATAATACAGGGTCATTTCCCCATTTCACAGTTAACTTACTAGCAAATTAAATTTCATCTGCCATCCTAACTCACTTTAGCATAGAACACGGCTGAGTTCCCAGGTTCCGGGGACTCAGATGTGGACATTTTTGAGGGGTCATTATTTTGCTGACCACACCCTCTTATGTACCCGCTTTAGTGTTTTCTCCTATGAAAGCTTGTCCAGGGAATCCCTAACAGATAAATTCATCTGCTGCACCATCATGCTGTCAAGAAGTAGAGAACAATTGGTTCTTATCTTATGCCTTAAAGAAGGTGGGTCTCTAATCACAGAATTGGATATACACAGTCTTTTTAGATCAGAGCTGTTTATTCCAACAGGGACAGATGAGTTTGAAAATGTTGGCATGCATTTCCCCAGCATGGCCTTGTGTTCCCTATGCACTACTTGGGAGAGGGATGGGGAAATTTGCTTATACGTTGTTCTGTGGCTGATAGTTCATGTGTCACAACTGGATGGCTTGCGTGAGAGTTTTCTTGGTGGTTCTCAGTTCCCATGGAGACACCCACCCCGTCCTTCTGGGACTCGGGCCACCAGCTGCCTTCTGTCCCCACCACCCCACTGCAGCTCTGCTAGATATCTCCCCAGCGCTGCTATCGGTACAAACGTGTCAGCACTTTGTAACAGATGGTTGCCTTCAACAGTGAACACAGTCTCTTAATATATCACGTGGGCTCCAAGAAATGCTGGGTGCACATCTCCGAGACAGGCTGGCTGCACTGTGAAGCACAGGCTAGGGAAAACAGTAACTGCCCTGGGAAGCCTGGGGCAGAAGCCATGGAAGGTGGTGGCGAACACCCAGAGCAAACTGCTAACCTTTCCTTGGCTGAAGTCAGCCAAGGAAGTGGCAGGTGTCCCAGTGTGGCGAAGATCCACTCCGTATCAAGGGCTTAGATGGCTGAACTAACACAGCCGAATAGAGACCCATGCTTTTACCTGCTGGCTGCTTGACTTGGAACAAATCACTAAAATGTTTTAAGTTAAATGTATCTGAAAAGGAGAAGTGACAACTTTTGCAGTTTTTGAGTTAAGAGTTAGGTAGAAAGTACTTTGAAATTGAAAGAGCAAATTAATGCGAGGAACTATTATGCTATTGTTTCTATTGAATATAATGTCACCAGGCTAAATTAAAATAATCTGAAGTGGGTGTAAGTTAGACATTGGTTCTCAGCAGAATCCTCAAAAGTTATTTGGAAACATGGGAGTTGCTTTGTGTTTCAGGAAGGGTGGCAATGCACTGAGTTTTAGTGGGTTGGACGCATGTGACGCAGATACGCTGACGTTCATAGGACAAACCTGCACACTAAGGAGCCGTTCAGTGCCCACTAAGACCCCTGCAGGAGGATGACGATCTGAGCCTGTATCTTATACTCTTTTGAGACGTAAAACATTTTCTTCTGGTCTTTAATATCCGTGGATTTATCCAGAAACAATTGCCATGTACCTTGAGGAAGAATGTACTTTGCTGTGTTTAGACATTAACCATACATTGTTTCAGATGCTTTGCGACCCCATGGACTGCAGCTCTCCAGGCCTCCCTGTCCATCACCAACTCCTGGACCTTACTCAAACTCATGTCCATTCAATCAGTGATGCCATCCAGCCGTCTCATCCTCTGTTGTCCCCTTCTCCTCCTGCCTTCAATCTTTCCCAGAGTCAGGGTCTTGAAAAGAGTCAGTTCTTCACATCAGGTGGCGAAAGGATTAAAGTTTCAGCTTCAGCATCAGTCCTTCGAATGAATGTTCAGGACTGATCTCCTTTAGGATGGACTGGTTGGATCTCCTTGCTGTCCAAGGGACTCTTAAGAGTCTTCTCCAACACCACAGTTCAAAAGCATCAATTCTTTGGTGCTCAGCTTTCTTTATGGTCCAACTCTCACATCCATACATGACCACTGGAAAAACCATAGCCTTGACTAGATGGACCTTTGTTGGCAAAGTAATGTGTCTGCTTTGTAGTATGCTGTCTAGGTTTACATTTAAACGTTTACATGTAAACATTGCTTACAACCTTAGAAAATCAGCCTATTAACCGCCACACCTCTTGTGGTGTATGTCACCCATCCAACAAATGTATCCATCTGTATTTGTAACTATGACATGCACAATAACTTTATTATATGAGTATACTTATTGATGATTTACTACAAAATGCCAATAATACAGAAAAAAGGCTTAGAACTTAGCTGCTTTCCTCTCTGGAATATAAATTTGAGTGGAAACAAGCTCCCAACTACGTATGATCCATTGCATATTCCTTTATTTACATAATAAAATACATGTAATTTTATTATTAACTACATTATTTTCATTTTTTCACACTTTAAAGATAGAATATGTGTACACGTGTGGATGTACATAATGTTATCCATGTATGTTTTCCAAGTTTGCAGGCTGCTTGCATTGTTAAGCATAATCATTACAGGGAAGGAAAGGAATAGATTATGACACTGAAAGCAAGGAAATTGAAATTAAGCAGACAAGATTAAATCTGACTTCCAAATCTTAGTAACTATCTGATAATCAGCTAGTATTGACCTGTTGATTTCGTTTTCCTTAAATTTATTGTGGCAACTGTGGCAATAAGATAAAAAGTGTAATGTGCATAAATTACTGTTTAATATAGTGGTAGTTATTGATGTATGTATTTACAGTTTGCATTTAGTAAGTCTTATTTTAAGAAAGCCCATCCTACTGTAAAGTTATTCTACTATGTTGTTTAAAAAAAAATTATGTTTTGCTATTCACATTTAAATTCAGGACTCATGTAATCCAATTGTCTATTGACCATATATTATTTGTGCTATTTTTTTAAGAAACTTTTATTTTGAAAGAATTGTATGTTTATAAAGCAGTTACAAAAATGCAGAAAATTCACTTACTGTCTTTTCCCAGCTTCTTCCAATGTTAATATCTTACATATCCATAGTGTAAATAGAAAAAGCAGGATGTTGATGTCAATGGAACCCTAGTAACTAAAGCAAGCTTTGCATTTGAAGCTCATTACTCATATGGAGAAGGAAATGGCAACCCACTCCAGTATTCTTGCCTGGAAAATCCCATGGACAGAGGAACCTTGAGGGCTGCAGTCCATGGGGTTGCAAGAGTTGGACACGGCTGAGAGACTTTGACTTGACTACTACTCATATGGAGCAACTGCTGTTTATCATCAGTTGAGATAGAGATCTCTTTCCTTTTTCTCACATGGATACATGGCCATCCCTAAACTGTGCGCTGATGATTATCCCCCCCACGCCCCCCCCAGAGGGGACACGACAGCTCTAATCTATTCCTGGTTTTCACGTAAGCATGGGTCTGTTTCTGGCCTTCCTTACTATTTTCTGCTGTTCTAGTCAACAATCCCTAAATCTACACCAGTGAAAAAGCGTAACAGAGCTTGACAGCCACTGCTTAGATACACTTAATACATACAATATACTCAACATGTAAGATAAATCCTATCTCGTTCTTCTTCGGGAATGTCTTGGTTATTATTGCCCTTTACCCTTCAATATAGTTTTAGAATCTTAGATGATGTATGTATAGAATATAAAGAACTATGTAAGTACTCAATAATTTTCTAAATGAGATGTTGTAAATAAACAAAGTACAAAGATATCTTCGATCTTTATTTTCCCAGTGACTGCAATCATCACGAAACAGATAGTGGATTTATATTGAAACAGATCTTGAAATGTATTCTATCCTCTGGTGTGTATACTAAACTTATTTTGCCACCAAGCTGTCCGTTGCCTAGGTGTATTACATCTCTCTGGAGTTTCTCAGCTTGTCTTAAATTCTTCACTAACCAAACGTATCCATTTAACACAGTATTTGTTTGACTGTTTCACAGGAGCCCATTGTATCTTTTTGACACAAGGCCTTTGTTTCAAGAGTATGTATTCAGACTCTTTCTATATGTCACCACTTCCAGAGCCACTGCCTTGTTCTGAAACATCATCATTGCCAACCTGGACTAATAAAATAATATCTTAGTTTGTCTTACTTCTAGTCCAGTCATGGTGGGCTTTTTGTGAGTCTGTTGATTAAAGTGTGGTGCATGCATGCAAAGTCCTTTAGTCCTGTCTGACTCTGTGAGACCCTATGGACTGCACCCTACCAGGCTCCTCTGTCCATGGGATTCTCCAGGCAAGAATACTGGAGGGGGTGCCATGCCCTCGTCTAGGGGATCTTCCTGACCCAGGGATCAAAATTGAATCATCTGCATCTCCTGCATTGCAGGTGGATTGTTTACCACTGAGCCACCGAGGAAGCCCCAAAGTGTAGTATATACACAGAGAAATTTTTGCAAAGAATAGATTTACAGCTGGATGTGTATATATTTAAATATGTCATATTTGATTATCTTACAGTTCAGAATATTTTCTCATTTCCTTTGTCACTTTCCTTTTTTTAACTCATGAGTTGTTGGAGAAGGAAATGGCAACCCGCTCCAGTGTTCTTGCCTAGAGAATCCTGTGGACAGAGGAGCCTGGTGGGCTGCCGTCTGTGGGATCGCAAAGAGTCGGACACGACTGAAGCAACTTAGCATGCGTGTATGCACTGGCGAAAGAAATGGCAACCCACTCCAGCATTCTTGCCTGGAGAATCCCAGGGATGGAGGAGCCTGGTGGGCTGCTGTCTATGGGGTCTCACAGAGTCAGACACGACTGAAGCGACTTAGCAGCATCAGCAGCAGCAGCATGAGTTGTTTAAAAATAATTAGTTCTTTACCATTGGGAGACTTTCCGCTTACCTACCCTTTACTGATCTCTAGATTAACTTCATTGTGTTCACACAGCATACTCTGAATAATTTCCACTCTTAGTATGAAAGATAGGTTATACAGTCCAGCATATAATCAGTTCTATGCCCATGTTATCTATATGCTAATTGGGTCACAGGTATTGATCTTGTTTGGGTCTTTCACATGTTTCCTGATTTTGTTTAAACTCTTTGTTCTGTTGGATACTAAGAAGGGTGCATTAGAGGATTCTCAGTTTGGCTTGCAGATGGCTGCTTTCTCAGTGTCTGCTCACGCGGTCTTTTCCTGATGTACGTGCTTAAGGAGAGAAACAGATCTCTTTTTCTCCATCTTCTTAAGAGGTCAGCAATCTTATAAGTTTAAGACCTCTCTCTTATGACCCCATTTAACCTTAATTATACCCTAAAAGACCGTCTCCAAACATTCATATTGGGGCTTAAGGCTTTAGATATGAATTTGAAGGGGAAACCATTCAGTCCATAACAGACATGCTAAGCCCAATATCAGGATTATCAGAAACTTGGAAAACAGAATTCACATGCCATTATCTTTGTGCAATTGTTTTTGCTAAATAACACTGAAGAATGACACTGAACTCCAGCTAAAATTCTTCCTGAAGAACTAATATGATGTTGAAAATACATTTTTTAAAAATACCGTAACAAGATCCCACTTGTAGCCCTTATCTGGATCAGCCAGGGTTGAAGAAGGGTAGCCAGGGCTATGAGAAGAGCCATATTAAAAGACTCTGTCAGATAAACAGCATTCATAATCAGATATATTAGGTGGTCTTAGAGCACCAGGTGGTTCAGTGGGTAAAGAATCCGCCTGCAATGCAGGAGACATAAGAGACGTGGGTTCAGTCCCTGGGTCGGGAAGATCCCCTGGAGGAGGGCGTGGCAACCCATTCCAGTATTCCTGCCTGGAGAATCCCATGGACAGAGGAGCCTGACAGGCTACGGTCCATGAGGTCGCAGATTTGGACACGACTGAAGCAATTGAACAGGCAGGCACATGGCACCATACAGATCATCCGGCCATACTATGGACTTTGTATTTTAAAGAAAGTACCAGATGCAGATCTTGGAATATTTCCAAGAAAGGACTGCCATCAATCAATAGAGATGCTTAAAAATAACCTTGGTTCCCTATAAAGAAGAAAGTGGAGGGGACAGGAGTTAAAGTCAAAGCATCATTTGGAGTGACTCCACACTCTGTGAAGACATTGTGGGGACTTTAACTGGGGTTTTTGCACTGACTGAATAAGAAGTGAAATGAGTATTTTGGGGGGGGGGGGCGGGGAGGAGAGGTAGATATCCTTGAAGTTGCAGCAACAGGATTTTTAGTGGAGAAGAAAATGTAAATGTCAGAAGTAAGTCCCAGGTTTGGTTTGGGCAATTGGTCTCATACAGGTGCTATTTTTGTGAAGCAAGGCTAGGAAATAAATAGCAGGGCAAAGTCAAAGTATGTAAGGAGGCTGGGCCTGGGCCTAATGGTCTACCCAAATGGAGAGAAGGTGCTTTCCACAGATACCCTGCCAAAATCCAGCTTCCTCACTCATTGCTTAACTCATTCCCCCACATAAGATCCAGAGAAGAAAATCTAACGGCAGCAAGTACACTGTAAGGTGAGATTCCCAACACACAATCTGAAAAAGTGCAAGCATCATCTCAGTGAGGATCCCTGCTCAAGGATTAGCCAGCATGAGAACCAGGACAAGTCCCGTGAAATTACTTTGCAACATAAGAAGACTCAAACTATCAGTAGATTAAAAAGGAAAAATAAAAAAAGGTTTTAAAAAGTCTTAATTGAGAGAAAATCCATTTTGACAAAATCTGTTTTGAATTCTCTCAAAAATTAAATGAAAGAAGGGAGGGAGTCTCAAGACGGAAGGAGCAGACGTATACCTATGGTTGATTTATGCTGATATATAGCAGAACCAGCACAAGGCTGTAAAGCAATCATCCTCCAATTAATAATGAATAAATAAAACATAGAAATGCCAGAGACTGCAGCACATGGGGAGTCAATGCTCATTGTCACTAAAAATATTAAATGAAATAAGATAAACATTAGAAATATGGCAAAACCAATACATTTTTGTAAAGTAAAAAAATAAAATTTAAAAAAAAGTTATTGGCACATTTGAAAACATAAGTGAGATAGCAAGTCAGGCCACAACAGTTTGCAGTGGCACTTAGAATAAGTGAAATGAAGTGAAGAAGTGAAGTGAAGTGAAGAAGTGAAGTGAAGTCGCTCCGTCATGTCCGACTCTCTGCGACCCCATGGACTGTAGCCTACCAGGCTCCTCTGTCCCTAGGATTCTCCAGGCACGAATACTGGAGTGAGTTGCCATTTCCTTCTCCAGGAGATCGTCCCAACCCAGGGATCGAACCCAGATCTGCCGCATTGCAGGCAGACGCTTTACCATCTGAGCCACCAGGGAAAGCTCAACTAGAATAAGTAATGAGGCATGATAACTTCACTTGTGATTTTTTTTCTGCATTAATAAATTGCCTCATTGCCTAGAATAAGTAACGAGGCAATTTATTAATGCAGAAAAAAATCACAAGTGAAGTTATCATGTATACCTTTAAAAGAAACAGAAAGAAGAACATGTAAACAAAAATGATAGGCATAAAGGACAAATAATAGGGAAAAAATAACTAATAAAGACTATAATAAAAAGGAAAAACTGGTAAGAATTTCCAGACAATGATAATCTACCTACAATATTCAAAAGAATCAACTGAAAAGGTACAGTTAAAAAATGGCTTGTGTAAGATCAATATATAAATATATATAAATATTTTATAATCAATGAACACTAATTATAAAATGTGAGTGAATATGTTAAAAAAACATAAAATACTTAGGAAATAATGTTACAAATCAGAAGACATTTATAAAGATGTAACTGGGGTCTGAATTACTAGAGGGATGGTGTCCCTGGTATAGAATCAATGTGGCAAAGACATTAATTCTTCAAAACTAATCTACAAATATAGTATGTTACAGATAAAAATTTTACAAGATTTTTCATAGAGCCTGACATTAATGGTAATATTAATATATATATTTATATATATATAATGAAACACATGCGCATTAAGAGCAGACTTTATTGTGAAAAATAATGAATGTAGAGTTTTTTCTTCAAGCTATCAAAAGAGATTTTATATTTCGTGTTGCTAAAAGTGTAGGATTTCTGTTAAGTGAAGAGAGGAAGAGAACTGAAGGTATAAGAATGAAGATATATATTCACTCATGAAATTCAAAGAGTCCTTATAATGAGATCAGTGCCTTTATAAGAGACCCCAGGAAGCTCCTTTCCCTTCTAACATGTGACACTGAGAAGTCTGAAACCCAGAAATGGGTCTTCATCAGAACCCCAGCATGCTGGCCCCATTATCGGGGACATCCAGCCTCCAAGACTGTGAGAAATTCTGTTGTTTTTAAGCCACCGAGTCTTGGTATTCTGTTAGAGCAAACTGAACCAAGACAGGAAAGAAAGAAGTGATCCAAAAGACCCAAAGCCTTGCAAACACAGATGCTCTCATCAAAAAGAAGCAATCCTATATCACTTGAAAGAAAAGTTAAAGGAGAAAGACCTGCATAAAATATTTTCTGTGTATATAACAAAGGAAGAATATGGTAAAAAAATAAAAATTAATTAAGAATTAACATATACATACTTCTATATATAAAATAGAGAATCAGAAGGACTTACTGTATAGCACAGGGAACTTTCCCCATATTCTGTCATAACCTCTATGAGAAAAGAATCTGAAAATGAATGGATGCATGTATATACATACATATGAGTATATATGTATACATATATATATGAATCATTTTGCCATACACTTGAAACTAACAGAGCATTGTAAATTGACTATGCTCAAATATAAGCTAAAAAAATTTAAAAGACATATTGTTAAGCTTTTCCTTTAAAAAATGGAATATAGCAATAATGAAATAAAATATCAGTACTTGATAATGTAGGCAAACCTCATTTTACTGGGATTTACTTTTTTACACTTCAGAGATGCTGTGTTTTTTACAAATTAAAGTTTTGTGCAAACTTGTGCTATCAGATGATGATTTACTTTTTTATAAATAGAGTATTTTTAATTAAAGTGTATATATTTTTAAGACACAATGTTATTGGACATTTCACAGGGAGTAGCAAAGTGTAAAACGTAACTTTTATATACAGTGGGAAACCAAAAAAAAAAAAAAAAGTGACTCCTGTTGTTGCAATATTCACTTTATTATTTGGAATCAAACCTACAATGTCTCCTAGGTAGGCTATAATAAAGAAAAGTTATTGAACTTCTCTAGTATTGAAAAATATGTAAACTAAGCCAGAGTCAATATTTCCACTGCTGAAACGGGTAAAATGTATAGTTTTATGCCATTATTGCCAGGTATGAGAAAATGTACATCCCTGTGCACTCTTGGTTGACTGTCACTTCATATAGTCCTTGAAAGGAAAAAAGAAACCTTAGAATTGTCAGTCTAGAATTCCACACTCTGAACTTTCGTTAAGTCAGACAGGCATACTTAGACCTGTTACCAAAAAACAAAGGAATGGACTAATAGTAGAGTGTGGGCACAGATTATATTTGTTGAAATTTATTTGGATTTTCTAAATACAAGTTGAAGCTATTCAATTCAAGTTGAAGTCAATTCTTTTTGGTCTTAAATGTGATGTGGTTGCCATAGAAACTGTTTCCCCCCCCCCAAGAAATTCTTTAAAAGAACACCTGTGTCAATAAGCATACATCTGAAATATATAAACCCTTACAACTCCATGTGCTTTAATTTCTATGTTATCGTAAAGAAGAAAGATTAATAATGAGTCTCCTAACTGTATCACTGTAGGTCAAAATGTCTCCATTTATGCACAATTACATTTTTCATGATTTCCTGGGAAAGCCAAATAGAAATTCAGTATGAATACTTTTGAAATGATAGCTTTTTTCGGTCTGCATAGCAGGGAAGGAAGAGAAAAATGGTGGCAGATTTTGAGGAAAGAGGGATCCTGGAATGCACCCTCGATTAGTGGAAGTATTTTAAAGAAATTTTAAATCCACCTGGCACTCAGATGTAAAAAGCCGTGAAGACTGAGCCGCAGCGCTGGCATTTCTTTCTGGGTGCAGAGGACTGTAGTGACTCAGGCTTCATTGCTATGCCAGCCTGTCTTCCAGAGCAAGCTTCATTAAGGTTAAAACAAACGTAAAAAGCAAAATGCAAGGCTAGTGTCAGGGAAGTACTGGCAAGTCTCAGTGACCTGTCACGGTGACACAAACCCCGATGTGCCCGACTAGAAGCTCCACGGGAAATGAGTCTAATGACAGGGACCCCGGGATGATTCTGCGCAGAAATGAAACTGGGAGTCACTGTAATGCCACCAGACAGCATGGAGGCTGACCTTCACAGGCACTAACACGGCGTGAATGATGCCCGAGTAGCCAGGCTCAGAGCAGCATAATTGGCAAAGTAAGGGACTTTACTAGTGTGCATGAGAACGCGTGGGGGGCAGATAGGTACCGTGTTATCCATGTAATTTTCTAGTAATGGCAATTGTATGTGTGCTAAATGGCAGCATGGGTGAGTCTAATTCAATCTTCACAGAACAACAGCAATATTAAATATCAAACGATCATAAAATACTATCTGTGCATGCTCCAAAGTCAATTTTTTATGTGTGTAAGTTGTCAGGTTGCAAGCCAAGATTTATCTTAAGGGCTGGATCAGGCTGAGGTTCCCTGGAAATACATTCTTTATTCTTCCATACGGTGGTATTACACTGTCCTCTGAATGAGATGTGGGGTGTGTGTGTGTGTGTGTGTGTGCGCGTGCGCGTGCGCGTGCGCGCGCGCACACGCATGTGCATTGAAAGGGATGGGGTGGGTGGCTGCAGAGTGAAAACCAGGGATATTGTTCCGTGTTTTCCATGTTGCTCTTAAATTCCTAGCTAAAGGGATCTTGGAGGAGGAATCCTTGTTGGTAAAACTTTTCTCGAAGCTTCAGAGCATAAGAGTTTCTTAGATTGTGCTTTAATTTAGGACGGGGAGGAAACCGAGATGTCACGCTAGCTAAGCCCTCCAAAGTTCTCCTCCATGCCCTCGTTCCCGCCAGTGTAATGACAGCCCTCAGTACTTACACATGATGTGCTGTACGTCGCCGTGAGGCGATGATGACCGTGGCAGGGAGTTTCGATCTTCAATTGTTCCTCTGGTCTCAACATCTTTCCATTTCAGAATCTCTAAACCTTCCATCTCCCCACCCCAGCTGAAAACAACAGGAGCCTCAGAGGTTCATATTGCCCTATGTAATCGTGTGCAGAAATACACCTGGAATGATAGCAGTGTCTAGATTATGCAGTAATAGCACACAAGCCTCTGTCAGTAGGCAGGAATGTTTTTTCCGTGGGTTTTGTGAGTTGGCTTTCTCTGGACAGGCACCTGGGCAATGGCCTGAACCTGGGCCCACATCATTTCAGAATACATGACAATCCCTGCTTCCACTATTGCTGCTTCCAGACCCTAGACTAACTACTTTGCGTCTTTGAGCCTCCACTGACTGATCTGTAAATCAGGACACTAGTAAGATGTCTCTTACAGGACTATTGCAAACATTAATTGAGAGCATAAATGCGACATCTGTAAAAGATGTCCTCAGGCTCAGTTTATCTGAAAATGGGCTCCTTGAGCTGGTTTATGGAAAAATGGCTTTCCTTCAAATTCATTATTGAAAAAAAAATTGAAAAATTTTAATTTCATGTTTATTTTTGAAAAAAGTTCTGTATAGAATTAGGGGTTGTGAGGTGCTTTTTCTTGTCATTTTACCTCGTTAACAATCATTCATATAATTTGCAGCTTTGAATGAGACATGGCAAAGTCTTTATCTTTGCTCCTTTGTGCATGTGATCTCTTGGGATTCACAAGGAATTGGTTCCAGGATCCCCCATGGGTACCAAAATCCATGCAAACACAAGTCCCTTGTACAGAGTGGCGAGCTTCTGCTGGCCCTTCGTAACTATGGGCTCCATACTTCCATCCATAGTTGGTTCAGTCTATGGATGTGGAACCCCCACCTACAGAGGACTTTCTGTAATGTTTTATTTCCTGACTCTGACCGCCTTCAATGTTTTGTCTTTCATATTCGTTTTCAGTGGTTTGAACATCATATGTTTATCTTTGGTGACATTTATCCTATTCAGATATCAGTGAATTTCTAGACCTCATTATTATTTTTTATTGTTCACTATCATTGGAAAACTCCTACTGTTATCCCTTCAAAATTCGCCTGTGTTTTACTCACTGTCTCTTCTTTCACTAGGGTTCCAATTCCGCATATGCTAGTTCCATATTTGTTCTGTGTGTGCACATCCTCACTCTCTTCAGTGGTGTCTGACTCTTTGCGACCCCGTGGGCTGCAGCCCACCAGGCTCCTCTGTCCTGGGGATTCTCCAGGCAAGAACACTGAAGGGGGTTGCCATTTCCTTCTCTAGGGCATCTTCCTGACCCAGGGATCGAACCCACTTCTCTTGCATCTCCTTCATTAGAGGCAAATTCGTTACCCGCTGAGACACCTGGGAAGCCCATTTGTGCTACAGTCCTGAGATATTCTCCATTGTTTTATTGCTACTTTTATTCCTTGGTTCATGCTGTTTCGACTCATTTAATCTCTTTTAACCTGTCTCCATATTCAGTGATTTTTTGCTTAGCTGGTTTGAGTCACCTGGTGAATCTATTAAAGGCATTCTTCACCTTTCTAACTGTATTGTTTTTCATTTCTAATTTTTTTTTTACCTCTTTCTTGCAATTTCTTTTCCCCTGCTTAAATCTCATCTGTTCTTACATGGTGGCCACCTTTTCTCCTAAACCCATGCACAGATCAATTACAGCTATGTTAAAATGCGTATCTGGCAGTGGTAGAGGTGGCTGTGAGAAATAATAAATTCTCATGCCTTGACCAAGTGTTGCTTCCCCACAGGCCCTTTGTACCTTGGCTTCAGTGTATTTTTCTCAGCCTTCTTGACCTTCCTCTCCAGAGAGGCATAACCCTGCCTTGTATATGTGTGCTCATATATTCATGAGCTGCCCTTGGTGATGCTGTCATCTCAGTTGCTGAAATAAAGAGTGAAAAATAAGGATAAGTGGACTGGAAAAGCCAACGCTACCAAACCCCAATGGCTCAGTGGATAAAGAATTCGCCTGCAATGCAGGAGACACAGGAGACAGAAGTTCGATCGCCAGGTTGGGAGATCCCTGGAGAAGGAAATGGCAACCTGCTCCAGTATTCTTGCCTAGAAAATTCCAAGGACAGAGGAGCCTGAAAGGCTACAGTCCATGGGATCACAAAGAATCAGACATGACTGCGTGACTAAGCAGGTAAGCACAAAACTAGCATGCATAAAACACCTGTTGGAATTCCATGTTATTTTAGACAGAAATTGCACAAAATCTACTGTACTCTTGATCTTTTTAGGGTAGGATCTTCTCATTTGTCTTTAGAGATTCCCCAGCGTCATGTTACAGGTTTTGAGATGTTGCCAATGAAGGTCTGTTTAACTCGATCCTCACACCTTTATAAATCAGGAGGGCAAATGTTTTCTGTATAGAGGGAAATGAAGCTATATCCAAGAGTGGGTGTTTTCGGGTATATGGGGCCAAAGAAACGTTGCTACCTGGTTAATAATGAGGTCCTTCCAACAACAACCACAACTACCACCACCACAAGGGCAATAGCACATTTTCCCATTAGTTTGAAGGGAGAAATTTTCCCAAAATCTCTGTGAGGAATTCAGAAGAAACTTTCCAATATGTTGTCCATAGCTTCTTATAATGTATCCTCTAAAAATTCCTCTGTAGCATATCTGATAATTGTGAGAACTCAAATTGGGTTAATCAAAGCCAAATAATATAAGAGATGCAATATACTAGATTCCCCTTCCTAGTAAGTTCTATTCCCTTGAGAGTCATCTAATAACCTATGCCCTCTGTGAAAATACAGGCAAATGATGGAAGGTAATTGCCCGCAGTAACATGGTTGTTCACCTGTTCTGCTTTATGAGGCTTATGCTCTATTCCTCCAGATTCTGCAGGGCCTAAAGCTAGCTGATTCATTTAATCAGGGCTCTGATACATAACACTGTTATTTTCTCCTGGTAACTGCCAGCCACAGATTTACTTTGATGAACTTCAGTGCCTCTAAACAATGAATAAGTGGGACAAGGAACCAGTTAAATGGTACCTTGAGTGTTCTTCATGGGCCAGTTCACGGTCATTGCAAGGGTGCAGCCATAATGTATGGCAACTGCTGGCCATCCTATTGTGCTTTACCTTTCCAATCATTCTCCTTACAATGAGGACGTTAAACAAGTTAAAGCCCATTCTTAGTTTAGTGCTCAAAATCATTTTTATCCAATTTATGGAAGAGTAACTCAGGACAAATATCTTGTTAACTAGGTTCTTTTTTGTTTGTTCGTTTACTGAGATTCAGACGACTGAGAAAATCCCTTAATTCAAACTTGATGCTTGCAGTATGGTTTGCACGAAAGGTTTACAATTGCATCACCACCCAGATAACCATGAATGTGAGAGTGAACAAGTGTCCATTTGTAAACAGCCTAGAATGGCTCTTATCAACAGGACCTGATTACTTCTGTCTTACACAAATGTGAAAGGGCCTAAACCATATAACTTAGCTTCAAGGTCATCCCCTCACTCCAAGACTGGTTCTTTGCACATAATGTGTAATCACTCACTTTATACACCTTGAGTTGAATTAAAATTCACCCTCTGTATCCTCATGCCTTCTTCCAAACATACCAATATTAATTATACAGTCAATAAAAACAGTAAAATCAAATCAAAACCATTTCTGCTCTCTATTCTATTTTTTGGAGATCCTCGACGCTAACTCAAACCAACCCACCCAAATTGTTAAGGAAAGAGCATCTCCTGTATATTAAACCCAGTTGATGCCATCTAGTTTAGTTATCAATGGAGAGTGATGGTGAAACTGGAGTCAGGATATTAATCAGGATGAACTTCATATTTTTTCATATACTCTCCCATCAATAATTTCACTGTACTAAGGTCTCAATATAAATTAAGCCCAGGAGTTAAATTAACAAGCAATTTATTAGAACTGCATGTCTTTGCTCGATGCCCTTATTCATGACTTCTTATGAGATGTTTTAAAGTTCTTTGCATCAAAAAAAGTGTGTAAAAAAGTTGTGCGTGTGTATGTGGCTTTCTGTATGCTCTTTTCTTTTGCACATTTGTGACAAAATTAGTGAATACTATTTTCACTTCAGTGAATGATTGTTTGGAATACTCTTTACTTCTAGATATAACTTTTGACTCACCACTTAAGTGGTATAAAAATAAAATATATTGTCTTTTATGATTCAAAAACCTAGGAAAAATACATGTAACACAGTAGGATTGATACATAAATAAACACACAACAATAATGACCACTTTCACATACAACGTGGCTTATTAAAGTATTTTCATAACTGAATTCACTTGTCTTGCTAAAAAAATTATCTTATCAGGTTCAGTTCAGTTCAGTCACTCAGTCATGTCTGACTCTTTGTGACCCCACACACTGCAGCACGCCAGGCCTCCCTGTCCATCACCAATTCCTGGAATTTACTCAAACTCAAGTCCATCAAGTTGGTGATGCCATCTAATCATCTCATCCTCTGTTGCCCCCTTCTCATCCCACCTTCAATCTTTCCCAGCATCAGGGTCTTTTCAGATGAGTCAGCTCTTCCCATCAGGTGGCCCAACTGTTGGAGTTTCAGCTTCAATATTAGTCCTTCCAATGAATATTCAGGACTGATTTCCTTTAGGATAGACTGGTTGGATCACCTTGCAGTCCAAGGGACTCTCGAGGGTCTTATCCAACACCACAGTTCAAAAACATCAATTCTTTGGCACTCAGCTTTCTTTATAGTACAACTCTCACATCCATACATGACTACTGGAAAAACAATACCCTTGACTAGATGGACCTTTGTTGGCAAAGTAACGTCTCTGCTTTTTAATATACTGTCTAGGTTGGTCATAACTTTCCTTCCAAGGAATAAGCATCTTTAATTTCATGGCTGCAGTCACCATCTGCAGTGATTTTTGAGCCCCCCAAAATAAAGTCTGCCACTGTTTCCACTGTTTTTCCATCTATTTGCCATGAAATGATGGGACCAGATACCATGATCTTTGTTTTCTGAATGTTGAGCTTTAAGCCATCTTTTTCACTCTCCTCTTTCACTTTCATCAGGAGGCTCTTTAGTTCTTCTTTACTTTCTGCCATAAGGGTGGTATCATCTGCATATCTGAGGTTATTGATATTTCTCCCAGCAATCTTGATTCCAGCTTGTGCTTCATCCAGTCCAGCATTTCTCATGATGTCCTCGGCATAGAAATTAAATAAGTGGAATGACAATATACAGCCTTGAAGTACTCCTTTTCCTATTTGAAACCAATCTGTTGTTCCATGTCCAGTTCTAACTGTTGCTTCCTGACCTGCATACAGATTTCTCAAGAGGCAGGTCAGGTGGTCTGGTATTCCCATCTTTCAGAATTTTCCATAGTTCGTTGTGATCCACACAGTCAAAGGCTTTGGCATAGTCAATAAAGCAGAAATAGATGTTTTTCTGGAACTCTCTTGCTTTTTCAATGATCCATCGGATGTTGGGAATTTGATCTCTGGTTCCTCTGCCTTTTCTAAAACCAACTTGAACATCTGGAAGTTCATGGTTCATGTACAGTTGAAGCCTGTACATGGAGAATTTTAAGCTTTACTTTACTAACATGTGAGATGAGTACAATTGTGCAGTAGTTTGAGCATTCTCTGGCATTGCCTTTCTTAGGGATTGGAATGAAAATTGACCTTTTCAGTCCTGTGGCCACTGCTGACTTCCAAATCTGCTGGCAAATTGAGTGCAGCATTTTCACAGAATCATCTTTTAGGATTTGAAAGAGCTCAACTGGAATTCCATCACCTCCACTAGCTTTGCTCATAGTGATGCTTCCTAAGGCCCACTTGGCTTCACATTCCAGGATGTCTGGCTCTGGGTGAGTGATCACACCATCGTGGTTATCTGGACCATGAAGATCTTTTTTGTACAGTTCTACTCTGTATTCTTGCCACCTCTTCTTAATATCTTCTGCTGCTGTTAGGTCCATACCATTTCTGTCCTTTATTGAGCCCATCTTTGCATGAAATGTTCCCTTGGTGTCTTTAGTTTTCTTGAAGAGACCTCTAGTCTTTCCCATTCTATTGTTTTCCTCTGTTTCTTTGCACTGATCACTGAGGAAGGCTTTCTTATCTCTCCTTGCTATTCTTTGGAACTCGGCATTCAAATGGGTGTATCTTTCCTTTTCCCCTTTGCTTTTCGCTTTTCTTCTTTTCACAGCTATTTGTAAGGTCTCCTCAGACAGCCATTTTTTTTGCATTTCTTTTTCTTGATGGTCGTCTTGCTCCCTGTCTCCTGTACAGTGTCACGAACCTCCGTCCATAGTTCATCAGGCAGTCTGCCTATCAGGCCCTTGCCCTTAAACCTATTTCTTGCTCCCACTGTATCATCGCTAGGGGTCTGGTTTAAGTCACAGCTGAACAGCCTAGTGCTTTTCCCCACTTTCTCAAGTCAAGGCCGAATTTGGCAATAAGGGGCTCCTGATCTGAGCCACAGTCAGCTCCTGGTCTTGTCTTTGCTGACTTTAAGGTTAAAATATGTTAGCCTGTACACCATATATGGGCTAATGCATCCTGGATTAGGTGGTAAACGCTTCTTCCATTGTATTTGCATTTTGCTTTCACTGTGGCTAAACCCAGACCTCATCCTGGCCTCTAGCCCCTTCGTCCTTCTACCGTCCCACGCTTATCATCCCTCCCTCCCTAGCTGGCTTGGAACCATCATCCATCATTACAACCAAACTATTTGTATCTTCAGCTACTTTGTTCCTTTCTTCTACCATATGACTCACCTGGAAAATTTCCTTTCTAGAACAATTGTAGGGTGACCAGCCATTCTAGTTTCCCTGGGAATTAGAAAGTGCAACAAATCGGGATGGTTAATCCTCTGACATCAGTTGTTCAGCCTCACTTCCTGTGTCTCTCGTGTGCTTTCCTCAGTGCTTCCGGCCCATTCCTGAGATTCTTTCTGCCCTTCCTTCTCCAGGTCTAGTCTGATGGGCGCTGCTGATTTCAGCCTTTCTCAGTACTGTAAAGCCTACCCTGTCCTTCTGCTGTTCTAGACAGGGGACCTAAGCACTGCTTTATACTTCTTAACACTGTGATTTAAGTTAAAATTTAGTAGGTGCCTGATTTACTTGCCTCCAGTCAGCAACATGTGCCAGTAACCACAACATTTTTTCTCCAACTAGACATCACTTTTGAGCCTGAATTTTTCCCCATTGTTCCCAAAACTTTCTCTCTCAATTTAACATCAGTTTTCACGAGATGATCTGAAAATTAGGCATTAAGGAAAGGAAGAGTCTCAGGGATGCATCTCTATGAATAATTCATAAATCTTAATGAACATTTGTTGTTCCCATTTTTTTTTTCAGTTTTGTCTCTTCCCATTGGGATCAGGAGGCAGCTGAATTTTTGATCCGGATATTTTGGATTAGCTTTATTTTACTTATTCGCTCAAGCAGTTTTTGCCTAAGTTCACCTATTTTTTTGGATGTCTTGATAAAAACAGAAAGTAAAATTAAACTATACCATATTTTGACTCTTGCCAACCACTCCCCTAAACTATACTTCGGTATGCATATGAGTTGCTTTTCAAGTTTTTATAAAGGACATATTATCAAATGTTTTGCCACTGCATATAAAAGGTCCTCTCTTTCCAACCCATGTTGGTTTCCTCATGGTCTTCCTTCTGACCACGAGTGTGCAAAAAAATGTGAAAATGTCAGTTGCTCTGTTGTGTCCTACTCTTTGTGACCCCGTGGGATGTAGCCCACCAGACTTCTCTGTCCATGGAATCCTTCAGGCAAGAACACTGGAGTGGGTTGCCGTTTTCTTCTCCAGGGGATCTTCCTGACTCAGGAGCTGAACTCAGGTCTCCTGTATTGCAGGTGAATTCTTTACCATCTGAGCCACCAAATCTGACCACTAAGATTCGTTTTATTAGGCAGCATTTCACTTCAAGGTACCCCTTTCTTCACTCTTTGTTAAAATTAAAGAGTTAAGTTGAGTGAAAGAGGATAATTAAGTTAAGAGTAATTAAGTGGAAGGCAATCTATCATATGTATTATCTGTGTTTATAGTCATCCTAGACATGTTATCCATTCAATAGTAGAAAAATGGAGACGACATAACTGTTTCTTTATTCCTTAGCCTGGGAATATTTTATGTCACTTCCACTTAGCCTCCACTGCTAAGAACCAGCCGTATGGCCATATCTGAGCAGGGGGAGAAGCAGAAAGTGTTTTCTCCCAGTGGACAGCCAGTCCTGACAGTTCACGCTAGCCTCTAGGAGGTGAAACACAGTCAGAATCCAGCAGACTTCTCTGATCAGGAATGCGTGCCCTCTTTTACAGTTGCTCTGTCATGCATCCAAGAAGTAACGTCCACTTGTACTCACCTTATTTCCTGAAGATATTAGTTGCTTAGTCTTGTCCGACTCTTTGCAACCCCGTTGACTGCAGCCCGCCAGACTCCTCTGGCCGTGGGAAGTCTAGCTTTGTCTAATTCCTCAGCATTTCAGCATTTCTAGTGCTGCTATGCATCGCTCAGGCCTCCAGGATTGTGTTTGGTTTCTACCACTGAGTTCTGGCCATATTCTTCCCTCCATTCATTGCACTGAGTGCTGTTTCTAAGCCAAAGTACCAGTTCTTCAATCAGCCCCTTTCCAAAATAGTCCAAAGCTTCCCACTGACCTCAGTTACCTGCGAACTCCTCTCTCACCACTCACTCACATATTCTTTCCCCAACTTTCTTGAGTCACTTTCAGATCCTCAAGCTGAAAATGTCTCCCCCCCACCCCGCAACCCCGCCCCACATCTGAGCCTGATGGTGACTATGTCTTCTGCTTGGCATGTTCCTCTCTTCACTTTCTCCCAAAGACCTTGCTAAGGTAAAGTTTATAGCCCATATCTGACAGCACTCATTTTAGACATCACCTCACCCAACCTGTTTCCCCTGTCACAACTGCAAGTTCCTGGTTATATGCTCTTCTTATTCCATCTCACAGTAGCTTTCACTCCCTTGGATTAGCATATAAAAATATGGTAAAATTGCCTGATTACAGTTCAGTGTGGATGACCCTGTGAGACTGGAAATTTGTATCTTTTCCCTCTATTTGTAGCAGTGGCTCCTGGTACCCTTTCATGCATATAGTGGATGTTCAGGGAATGTTTCCTGCATTGACTTAAGCTTAACTTATATGACAGAACGTCTCAGAACACTGCCTCAAATTATTTGCCTGATATGAGTTGAATAAAATGGCTAAACACGGTCGTACTTTGTACATACTTAAATTGAAGTTCGTAGGCTGAATTTTATATGAGAAATCTTTCAGTAACATTATCAAAATGAATCAAACACTTTCATAAGCAAATGCAAATTGAGAAAACATACATAGTTTGTGAGAGAAATTTGAAGTTCACTTTGTCATCAGAAAACTAAATCTCTCTGGTATAAAATGCTTAGCTAATCACAAAGCTAAAGGGAAAAAAATGCATTTTAGATACAATTGACATATCTGTTTTGAAATCTTATCAATTTAAAAACAAAATTGTTCTTTTTTCTGCAATGCTCACTAAATCTACCCTCAGGAAGTACGCATGAATTTAGTGTCCCTTGTTTTAGGAAGAATGAAGTAAATTGTATTAACTATAGCTACATCTTGGCCATTTAAGAAATAAAAATATTGTATTAGAAATATTAGTAGCTTAGTTTGAAATGTGTATTTCTTTGCAATTTATAAAATGAAAAAAATGATTCAAAACTAGATGAAGAACTTTTCATATAAATTTTATTTGACTAAGAGAAGAGATTCTGAATATTATTGGAAGGACTGATATTGATGCTGAAGCTTCAGTACCCTGGCCACCTGATGCAAAGAACTGACTCATTGGAAAAGACCCAGATGCTGGGAAAGATTGAAAGCAAAAGGAGAAGAGGGCGGCAGAGGATGAGATGGTTGGATAGCATCACCAACTCAAAGGACATGAATTTGAGCAAACTCTAGGAGATAGTGAAGGACTGGGAGGCCTGGCTTGCTGCAGTCCATGGGGTCACAAAGAGTTGGACATGATTTAGCGACTGAACAACAACAACAAAGAGACTCTTTTAGAGTTATATTTAATGAACAAATGGAAAATACTCATTTTTTAAAAATACGGCCACTTGAAATTAAGAACATTTTAATATTAATGAAACTTTTTTTTTCTGCTGATGTATTTGTAATAGGACTGGGAAATAAAGCCTTTGCTTTCAGAAAGTTGGTTGAAAGAAAAATAAAACACCAAAACCAGTTCACAGATCATTTACGCATAAAGTGAAGAACAGAGACATAAGGTATTCAAGTAGATTAACTAATTTTATTCTTACCCAGAAAGAAGCAAGCATTGGACTTTCTTTAATTGTTATCTTGTAGAGAAAAGGGCTGACCTTAGAATGTGGTCAGGGTTGGGGAAGCCTGCCCAAGGTCACTCACCTGGTGAACCCTGAAGTCAGGACTTGGACCCACAGAGTGTGTTCCCAGAGCCCATCTTCATGTCCTACACAGAGAGGGCTGGTAAAAAGGCCACATTTTCCTAAGATGAACAAGAGGCTGGAAGTACCAATGATTAAAAGTGCATTTATGAATTCTCACACAGTTTTGACTGTTCTCCTCTACCAAGTTCTCTGTCTCATGAAAGTCGTTCAGTCGTGTCTAACTCTTTGCGACCCCATGAACCATACTGTCCATGGAATTCTCCAGGCCAGAATATTGGAGTGGGCAGCTTTTCCCTTCTCCATGGGATCTTCCCAACCCAGGGATCAAACCCAGGTCTCCTGCATTGCAGGTGAATTCTTTACTAGCTGATCCACAAGGGAAGCCCAAGAATACTGGAGTGGGTAACCTGTCCCTTCTCCAGCAGATTTTCCCAACCCTGGAATCAAACCAGAGTCTCCTGTATTGCATGCGGATTCTTTACCAGCTGAGCTATGAGGGATTCAAACTTTTTTATTTACTCAGAGATAACTTTAGAATTACACACAGTTTAAAGAAATAAGACAGAGAGGCCCCGCATGCACTTTGCCTAGTTTTCACCGACAGCAGCACCTTGTAAGCCTAGGGTGAAATATCACCAGGAGGACTTTGACATTGAGTCAGTGCAGAGAGGTTCCTGTGGCTTCCAGGACCACTCTGAGCATCCCTTCCACCACCGCTGGGTTGAAAAGAGTTGATGTTTCCTGGGCTTTTTGTATGTATGCATGTGCTATTTCTGCGTTCCTAGCTCCACAGTTTAGGGATATGAGGGAAAAAGGAAACAGAACTCACCACTACATCATTTCCTGGATCCTGAGGTCCCCAGCTGATTTTCCTGCTCTGCACTTTTCAGGTTCCTTACGTTTGTTTTAAGTGGTACTTATTGGAGGAGAAATAAGGAAACATATGTCTGCCTTATGGTTTCTAACACATTTCTCTCCAGGACCAACACCACTAATTCTTTCCTGGGTTCTTGTCTATCACCAAGGAGGTGTTGGTTTGCTCAGCTTGCTATAGGAAGTGAAAAGACTGGGTGGCTTAAACCACCCCAAGGTTGTCTCGTGGTTCTGGGCTGAAAATGTAGGATCGAGGTGCTCAGAGGTTGAGGGAAGGATCGGCTCCAAGTTCTCTCCGAGCTTCTGGTGGGCCCTTGTCTAGATGCTCCAGTTTTGACAGGGCATCCTCCCCGTGTGCATATCTGTACCCAAATTTCCCCTTTGTATAGCAATATCAGCCACATTGAGTTAGCAGTGGTGGTGGGTTAGTCGCTCAGTCATTGTCTGACTCTGTGACTACATGGACTATAGCCCATCAGTCCCTTCTGTCCGTGAGACTTTCCGGACAAGGATACTGGAGTAGGTTACCATTTCCTTCTCCAAGAGATCTTTCTGATCCAGGGATCGAACCCACGTCTCCTGCATTGGCAGGCAGATTCCTTACCCCTGAGCCACCAGGGACGCCTATTGCATTAGAGTCCACCCTAATTACTTTCTTTTATTGTAATCATCTGTTTAAAGACACTCTCTCCAAATAAGGTCATGTTCTGAGTCACTGGGGGTGAGGATTTCAATGTATGAATTCTTAAGGGACGCAATTTAGACCACAACAGGGGCCATGTTTCTAAAGAATTTATTTATTTCTATTGCATTTAAAAATGATCTGTAAATCTCCATCTAGTCTAGCAGCCTACGAAGGCCAGGCATAAGAATGTGGTGCTGAACCCTGGCTCCTCCCATCCCCTTGTTTGCTGTGAATCACTACCAAAAAAATAATCTTTTGGGTCACTAAATATGTCAGTAAAATTCATTCATATTTCAGTGGAAAACATTCCACATTTTATTTGTTTTCTTCTCTTTCCAGCATTTTCAGTCTTAGCTTTTCATGGCCTCTTTGAAAAGCAACATAGTACAGTGATTGAAAAGAAGGAATCAAGTGCCAGATGGTCTGAGTTAAAATCCAGACTATGCTCGTCAGCTATGAAGCTGTGGGCATGTTATCTAAAAATCTGCCCCCATACTCATCTGCAGAGTGGAAAAAATGATGATGACTATCACGGTACAGTTATCATGAGGATCATGTAATAACTGCCCAACATCCAAGTAGCCAGCCCAGGAAAACCACACTTGTATTGTTTGAAATACAATATAAAAATATAATGTGTTAGTCTCTCAGTCATGCCTGACTTTTTGTGACCCCATGAACTGTGTCCCACCAGGCTGCTCTGTCCATGGAGTTTTCCAGGCAAGAATACTGGAGTGGGTTGCCATTTCCTCCTCCAGGGGATCTTTGTGATGCATGGCTCAAATCTGTATTTCCTGTGTCTCCTGCATTGTAGGCACGTTCTTTACCCATTCTTATATATGTGTTATTACACAAAGCACTTGACTTGTTATTTCTTTCGGTGTTCACTTGACTATCTTTTCCAAAATGAGTAGAGACTTAAGGTTTGTATCTTGGATATTTTACATTATACACTTCTAGGCCTCTTTTTTCCTTATTCTATGGAGAATATTGACATCTTCTTGGGCTGCAGTGAAAGTGCCGACTATGTTTTCAAAGTTTCTGCAATGCCATCCTGCTGTGTGCTATCCAGTGGTCAGTCAGGGATCTTGCTGGAACTTTACCCTTTAGCTAGTTCTTGGCATCTTTTCCTGGAAGCTCTTCCTTGCCCTTGCCTCTGCCTGGGACAACTCAGCGGCTGAGGCATGTGCAAAGAGAAAATGAAAAGGAAAATATCTCCTGACCCACATGACTGTATATACTGTTCAAAATTCTCCATACTGACATGTGCCTGCTGCAAAGGTGTCGTAGCGGAAACTGGTGAGAGTGAAAGGAGGTATTTACTCCACCAACTCCCATCACTGCAGCTGTTTTAATTTGTCGTTTATCATTACTGCTGTCATGCTATTACTATGACTGAAGCTTATAAAAATGACTACTATTCATATTTTTTCTCTTGTAGATTATGTGCCTTTGCTTTCATAATTCTTCCTGTTTCATTATCTGTTCTCCCTTTGTGAGTTCTTTCTGTCTTGTGTTAAAAAGAACGACGCTTTGTCACATATATTGAACCAGGAGAACTGTCCTTGCTCTTTTTAAAGACCAAGCCCTCCTAACTTTGCTTTGAGCCCCATTCGCTGTAGTCTTACTCATGAATTTGCATCTATCGTTTTTATTATTTCTTCTCTTATCATCAATTTCATATTCTTTCTCAGATTATGTCTTTTGGCCAAAAAGCCTACCAGAACATTTTAACATGAGAAATCTACGCCTATGTTCACTTCTGTCTCAAGAAATCTCCCCACAGCTCTATCCTCCTCACAGCAAAAGAAGAAAAAAAGATGAAAAGAGCCTGTAGTTGCCTACTTTATGCCTTCCATTCCTTTTGTAGCACTTGAATCTTCCTATCCTTCCCACCACTCCACTAAAAATGCTCTTGCGAAGGTTAAAACTCACCTCCTTGTTACAAAATTCAGAGTCACTTTTCATCTCACTCAGTCTCTTTGAACACACTTATTTGAGATTCACTAACAACATTTACTTCAATTGCTGCTCCTGCTGAGATGCCTTTGTTGCGTCTTCTTCCCCCTGCCTCTCAGCATTGGAGCACCTCTCTGCCCTTGTGGCCATGTTCTTCTACTCTCTTGTATTAATAATTAAAATCCTCAGCAAACGAGATCTAGAAAGAGACCTTCTCAATTTCATAAGAGTGACTTATAAAAATCCTACAGATAGCGTGCTGAATGCTTTGCCCCTAAGCTGTGAAACAGTCATGGTTGTCCACTTATAAATCCTATTCAACAAATGATTGGAAGTGCTAGCTGGCACAGTGAGGCAAGAAGAAGAAACAAAAATTTGCAGCCAAAATGATTGTCAGTATTCACAGAGAAACTACTGGAACCAAGGAGTGAGTTTAGGATTACACAGATCGTAAGTTAAACTTCCAAAAATCACAGTAGCAACAAACAGTTTTAATTTAAAAATTTAAATTGTCATTTGAAATAGACCAAACATCATGAAATCCTTTTGCATAAATCTTTCAAATTGTTTGAAAGATCTGTATCTGAAAAACTGAAATCTACAAAAGACTGATGAAAGAAATCAAAGAAGATTTAAATAAATGGAGAAATATATCACATTAATTGATTAAAAGCCTCAGTATCATAACAGCATCAACTCCTTAAAAATGTATTGCAGATTGAACTCAATTTCAAACATATATTAGTAACTTTTTATAGAAATTACCAAAGATTCTAAAACTTATACAGATGGAAGAAGAAAGTAGAGTCACCAATTTTGTAAAAGAAGAACAAAGTTTGATAACTCTATCTGATTTAAATATAAATTCACAATAGATAACATGAATGGCACTGACAATAATAATTTTTGTCCTTAAAAAGAGACTCAACTATAATGGATTAACGAGAAAATATATTATGGAGATGATGACAGGGAGCAGAAATAATACTCTCTCTGAATTTTATCATCTGGAAGAGAGGGAATGGGACTGTGGCCATCCATAGGACAAAATTTTATCAGAAATATTTATTTGCAATATTATTTGATGGGTGTGCTCCAGAGGAAGAATTGATGATTATCTGGCAGAAGAAATGACTGCAGTAGTAAAGTCCTGAGCCAACTGACATTACGGAGTGGTGAAACAGACATCAATAATCTCTCCAAAACTAAGATTTCCCCTGACCCATTGTAGAGAAACAGTGGAGTGTGGTTGGGGTTGACCTTACTCCCCTGATTCAAGATAGAATTTCATGGTCTAAGCTACACAGGGGAAGCACATTGACCTCTTCATGGTTTCAGGGAGCCCAGGCCTACTCACATGGCATTTTTAAATAACATCTGTTGATTAAAGACCCACATAATCAGCCCAAAGCTAAGGGATCAAGTTTGGATGATTATGAGAAAGGTACACCCCTTGAAAGTGAACAGAGAAGTGGGTAGCCCATGGGACTGTAGACAGCCTTGTGGTAGCCATGAAGAAATCAATCCTAGGATGGGGCAACCAAGGTCCGAGGAATTTAAGAGAGGAGCAGTAACTCGAGGGAATCAGATAGAAATGGAGCAGAAGCTCAGGTCACACCTTTCATCAAAGTTGTTCTCACTTGCAATATTGGAGATGTGGGTCAATAAATTCCCTTTTCAATTCAAGATGACTTTATTTGGTTGTTCTATTACCTAAGTTTCTCCCTTTAGACACACACGCACACCCCCCTAACAGCACAGCCAGATGGTTGTCTTTGAATATGCATTGTCAATAGGTTCAATGAATGTTACCACCAATTGGCCAGAAGATGGTTTCTAGGGAGCAAAATATCTTTCTCTTTTATGCCTAAAATATAGTGTGTGCAGTTTATGGGCAGATAGACAGTGTGTAAGTGATGTTAAAATTAGGAAAACTAGTCTAAAAAGATTCTTCGAGTAAATGAGAAACACTGCTTCACAGGAATATAAACATCCTCTTTCCTTTGTGACAGAAGTGAAGGCAGAGATTGAGAGCAAATAAATACACCGAGGATGGTAGATTTGGGTAAGAGGAGTTTGAGAACACTTGCCTCTGCTTTCTTTGTGAAGAATGAGGTGTGATGGCTTTCCAGACGGCAGCCTAGAGATCAGGGTTAGGGTCCTAGGAGGAGATAAGGTGAGTGCCACCTCATGGGCAGCTAGGGGGTGCAGTAACTCGCCAGGCAGTATTGAGGGGGTCAAACTAGGACAAGTTTGTGGCTGTGCAGACTCTGCTCCCAACTGCTGACCAAGATCACTGTTCACACCCACAGCACACAGGCTACTGGCAACATGTATATCTTCCAGAGCTGCCATTCTTGTAAAAATGTTTACTGAGTTTAGCCCCCTACTAGGAAATTTACTAAAGTCTGTAATTTATTTCCTTGTTAAATTTAAGTACCTGAATTCTCATTGACAGTCAGTAATGACTATAATTAAAGGCACTACCATTTAGCAACAGATGCCTTCATTGACAATGGAGTTGTAAACACAATCCCAGGTAATGATTTCATCTTTATGAGCTAGAACACAGACATATATATATATATATATATATATATATATATATATATATATATGCTACTGTGCAGGCATACATGTGAAATGATATGCAGTAAGAAAATAAAGCAAATGATTATTTTCTGTCAAGGGTTTTCACAACATACTTAGAAAAGTGTATCATTTTTTGAAGTCCATTATCTAGGAGTCCATACATTGTGAAAAACAAATATATCACTGAGAAAAGCCACATGTATTTGTAAAGTTATCACATTTATGGTCCCTGTTTTCCATGGACAAATGGGGTAAAAAGCTAATATTTGCCTTCATTGTTTGTTTTTATTTTTGTTCCAGGAGAACAGAAAAGGTTTTAAAACATTTTTTTTTAATGTTTCACTCTTATGAAAAAGCAAAAAAAAAAAAAAAAAAAAAAAAAAATCCCCCAAAATGACATGCTTAAAATAAATTATAAAAGCAAGAGAGATTTGCAAGATCTGAAGTGGACAAATTTTCCCTAATTTTAAAGCTAAATTTTAAAGCAAAAATCTTAGTGAAATAAGTTAAATGCAATATGTACAATTTTCAATATCTAGAAACCCACAAAAATAAGCATATTATCATTTCTTTCTTACAACTAGCTAAAGAAGTAACTATTTTTAGCCATTCACACAGGGCACTTGCTTGCTTTCCATTCCCAAGGACTCATGTGTCAACAGCTCCATCTCAGCACACCTGTCCTCTTTCTCCCTCCTGTTCAATATGCTCCACTTGGCACAGAACACAGCTCCCACTTTCATCAGCAAGCAGGTGGCAGGTGGCAACTAACTTCTCAGTAAGAATATACTCCGGAATAGTACATTCTATTCCACTTACTTGACCAGTATTAGCTTATATTAAAAAACTTAGACTTGGCCTCAGAGTCTTCAACCATGTAGAAACTACCCAATGAATTCCCTCTTGCTGCATTTTAAAGTAGAAAATACAAGGCCAAATTGATGCATACAGATAGATAGAAATTTTTTTTTTTTCATCAATTTCCTCTCAAAACATTTATTTTCTTTTTGTTGTTGTTGTTCAGCTGGAAAAAAGACTAGACTAGAAACTAGATCTAAAGACACAATTCTTCCAATCTTTTCCTCAGTGGGCTGGGGAAGAAAAAAGTGAAAGGATAGAGAAAATGAGGATTCAGTATTTATTTCCTGTGTTCCTTGGTCTACACCATACTTGCTCCTTCAGGAGACAGCCATTTCAATGGGTGTTTGCAACCCTACCAAGTAAGTCCTAATTACTCTCCTTTTTCCAGTTTTGTTCCCTGTAACAATGTCTCACCACAATGTCAGAATTTTTGCTAACATATCTGGTCTTGATTGTTAGCAGTACTAGCATACTGCTCTCATAGGTAGCAAAGGAAAAGACACTGGAGCTTCTGCTTCTCCTAGTAAGTGTTTTAATCATTAAGACCCCACCCACACCAAAAATGCTTATTCTCTGATTTCCCTAAAAAGAAATAATTTGAGGACATAACACATTCAAAATTCTTATTCTATGCTTTCTCTTTATAAAAGCAATTTGAGAATTTATCACGTTGTCTGCTACAGTAGACAAATGAACACTTAATATCTCGAGATTTAAGGCTTCACACGTGGCTCAGTGGTAAACAACCCACCTGCCAATGCAGGCGACAAGGATTCAATCCCTGGGTCAGGAAGAGCCCCTGGGGTAGGAAATGGCAACCGCTCCAATATTCTTGCCTGGAGAGTCCCGTGAGAAGAGGAGCCTGGCAGACTACAGTCCATGGAGTTGCAAAGAGTCAGACCCAACTGAGCATGCACGCACACACACACAAGATTCTGTACTAAATGCTAAAATCCGTACAATTTTCCCCCTACCCAATTCCAAAGGCAGGTGTTTTTATACTTGAAAGTGATTCTTTCTCTGTTGATTTCCAGAAGCAAAACTTCCAAGGAAAAAGAGTTGCACATGTATCATTAAATGATGACTTAAAAAAGACCTACACTGACAAGCCCAGGAGAAGGCAATGGCACCCCACTCCAGTACTCTTGCCTGGAAAATCCCATGGGCAGAGGAGCCTGGTAGGCTGTAGTCCATGGGGTCGCAAAGAGTCGGACACGACTGAGCGACTTCACTTACACTTTTCACTTTCATGCACTGGAGAAGGGAATGGCAACCCACTCCAGTGTTCTTGCCTGGAGAATCCCAGGGACGGGGGAGCCTGGTGGGCTGTCGTCTATGGGGCCGCACAGAGTTGGACACGACTGAAGTGACTTAGCAGCAGCAGCAACAGCAGCAGCAGCAGACAAGCCCACAGTTAATCCAAAATAATTATTCTCTCTGTTCCATTGATGCTATCCTGGTAAATGACCAGGGATTTAAAATAAGATTTCCATATTATTTCTATGTTTTAATATAATGACATTTATTTGTTATTATTTATGCTATTTAAAATTGAACAAATACCTGATGATACTAGATTGAATAAATATATCATAGTACAGTTATAGATAGAATATCACACATTGGCTCCAAAATCTTACATATTTAAAGATTATTAGATTACCTGGTGAATATTCAATATATTAGTTTAAGTTATGATCAAAACTTTATATAGAAGATGAGCACTATTCAAGTGTGCATACGTGAATGTGCATACACACACACACACACACAATTATATGCATGTGCTTAAAGAAATACAGCATTTGCCCATGCTCTGGACAGTGGCAAACCATCTTATTTTACTTGCAAGAATAATCAGGATCAGATGTGTTAGCAAAAAATCTGACATGATGGCGAGGCGTTTTTACAGAAAACGTACTATAGAAAGGAGAGTAATTAGGATGTTACTCAATAGATGGACTTATTTCTTTTCTTTTTCTCTTTTGAGGGGAAAGGATTGGACTAAGGCACTAGGAGATGGTAAAAACAGAAGAGGAGTCAAACGAGAAAGCGGCGTTGTCTGCGTCACCACACATGATAAATGCTCAGTGTCTGTGTGTTTTGTTTACCTGTAAGTATGTACCACCTTGGGAGGCACAATTCTAGATGACTGTGTGACAGTTTAAACTTTGCAAAAATAGCTCCCAGGTCCCAGCTCATGGAAAGGAAGTGTCTAAGGGCTCCTGGAAGCCAACACTTTGTTCCTGCAGCTTCTGGCATAGGGCTTGGCCCTAGGTAAATGATAAATAGAGATCAATGCAGTCGATTTATAATCCTCTGGGAGAATGAAGGTGAAGTTTTCTGCTCTTGTCCCTAACAAGCAGGTTTTCTTTGAGTTTTCCCCAAAGTCAACTTCCTCCAGTCTCTTTTACACAGGTTCCTGTGTGTGTCATTTCTGTGTTTGATTAACTAAGGCTCAATATTTACATTGATACATTAAACCAACTCTAAGACATCTCACAGCTCACAGCACTTAAAATGGGGACAAATATGCTTTGGGAGAAGGGGAGCAAGGGATGTCCCCAAAGAACCTATTAGTTACTGAGAATCTAATACTGGTTGGGAACTTCAGCCAAATTTTTGCTAGTTCCTTCCTGCGTTTACTTCACAAAGACCAATTGCCTCTGGAGTATGGAGAAGATGATCAATATAAGTCTCTTTGCTGACTAGCGTGGAGTCTATGAAAGTTCACAGTGGTTGAGTCTGACAGAACACTTCGCTTTGTCCAACTTAAAAGTTATTGGATTTGATTTGTACCCTGAGACATGCTATGAAAATGCTCAGTTGCTATGGCACTTGCTAAAAATGAAGAAGAAATCAGATGTCAGGATTAAGAAGCTGAAAGTGCAAGCGCAGAGCAGGTGAGTTTATTGACCCCTAGAGACAGTGCAGCTCAGAGGTCCAGGAGAACTGAGGACACAGAGCCGTGTTGGGCCAAACTGGACCTGGATGAAACCGCGCAGGAGTTTCAGGCTGAAAAAACCCAGGAATCTTGGAGCCCTGTTTGAATGAGTGACTATATTTCTGTCCTAAAGAAAAACTTGTTTAATGATTCTTTCATTAACTTCAAGCAACAGTTATTTTTAAAAATCACATTTATTTCTTAGTTTAATGATGGTCCTATTTTAAAAACAATACATAATAGAAATTTGAAATACATAATATATAATAGAAAATTTGAATATGTAATATAAAATTTGAAAATACAAAAACAGTGAAAGAAGGCAAAAATAAAATGTAAAATTGTCACCATCTCATGGCAATCAGTGTTAACATTTTAGAGTGTGCTGATATAATTTTGTGTGCACATATGTCAAAAATGTATAAGTTTATACAATAAGTAGTATTTATATTCTTTATGTTCTCACTTGACATTTTATTGAAAGATTTTTGACAAAATTTTATAAGTTATTTTATATTGGATCCATAAAATAAAACTATATGGCTCTCTATTATTTATTTAAATAATTATCTATTTTTATATGCTTGGATAATTTTTAATATTCTCTTACTTTCAAAAGGGAGACCAAACTTGCTTAAAGATAACCATTGGACTACATCTATGATTATTTCCATAGTATTAAAACCTAGAAATTAAAATTACAGGATATAAATTTGTTAAGAATAAATATTTCAGTGACAATGTAGTGGCGGGTCAGGGAATAATCCCTGAAGTAGACAGACACATTTCCAAATTCTTTGTTCTGATACTTACTTCCTGTGTGAAAGCAGGCAGGTTCCATTTTATTTTTTCTCATAAGTGCATAGGACATAGATGGTTTTGCTTTATAGGATCATTACACAAAGTAAATAATACACTACATATTATCATTTGACAAAAAGTCACACATGGAATAAGCACTAAATAAATATAATTACTGTACCGATTATTAAATTAAATAATGTCCTTTGACAAATGTGCTGTGATTCCCAAATTTGACTTGGAGTCCCACATTTCATACTTAACATGAAATTTCTTTTGAGAGTTTAAAATTCTTCTTATAGAATGCATCAGAGGATAAACTGCTTTAGCTGATTTAATTTGCTATGTGTTCTGTTCTCTAAATTAGCTTAAAGCCTTTGATTAGTAGCTGAGAAGGTAAACGTGGCATACTAACGATAGTACAGTTGCTTTGAGTGTACTTAAAAAGAACAAGGAATTATTGTTCTGAATTCTGTAAATACTGAGTTCTTGAGTCCAATCATGACTGAACAACAGCAACAACTTAAACAACTAATAAAGGGAAAAAAAGTTCATCTTCCTTTTTAGTTCAGTTCAGTCGCTCAGTCTTTTCCAATTTTTGCGACCCTGTGGACCACAGCACACGAGGCTTCCCTGTCCATCACCAACTCCCGGCGCTTGCTCAGACTCATGTCCATTGAGTTGGTGATGCCATCCAACCATCTCATCCTCTATCGTCCCCTTCTCCTCCTGCCTTCAATCTTTCTCAGCATCAGGTCTTTCCAAGGAGTCACTTCTTCTCATCAGGTGGCCAAAATATTGGAGTTTCAGCTTTAGCATCAGTCCTTCCAATGAATATTCAGAACCGATATCCTTTAGGATCGACTGGTTTGATCTCCTTGCAGTCCATGGGACCCTCAAGAGTCTTCTCCAACGCCATGGTTCAAAAGCATTGGTTATTTGGTACACAATAGTCCAAGTCATTAATAATAAGTAAGAGTGCATGTGGGAAATCCTGTCTCTGCTTCTCCAAAGTCCAGTATCTTTTCGATCCACTCAAGTGGATGCTCACCCACTGGAAACTACTCTGAGTAAGGTCACTGGTGACTTCATGTGGACACTTTTCAATACCTTATTAGTCATTAGTGAAGTCGCTCAGTCTTGTCCAACTCTTTGTGACCCCGTGGATTGTACCTACCAGGCTCCTCCATCCATGGGATTTTCCAGGCAAGAGTACTGAAGTGGATAGCCATTTCCTTCTCCAGAGAGTCTTCCCGACCCAGAGATCGAACCCAGGTCTCCCGAATTGTAGGCAGACCCTTTACCGCCTGAGCCACGAGGGAAGTCCTAGCTGATTAGGAAGTACTTTCTTTCAGGAAACACGCTTTTCTCTTGACCCTCAGGATGCCACAGCACTGGCGTTCCTCATTCCTCTGTAACCATTTTTTTTCCCAGTCTTTAGTGTTAGCTCACTGTAGGTCTCTTTTCAACACCCCTCTTCTTCTGGCTCATTTCTGGATTCTGCAGTTTGAGCTCAGTTGTGGTACATCATCTTGCACGTGGCACACTGTCTGAAGCCCTGATAGACCTCAAAGTGCCTCTCCGCCCCACACCTCCAGATCCACCGACTTGCCGAGGTGTTTCCAGCGATCTAACAAGCATTGCAAAAAATAAACAAACCCTCACACTTTATCAACTGAAAATCTGTTCCTTTAATGGTGCTTCTTAGCAGAAATCACTCCTGGAACTTCTGTCTCCCTCCCTCTCCTCGTCCTCAAGGCAAATCTTTCATGCTTATCTCTAAAATTGTACCTAGAATCTATCCACATGGCTTAATAACAGCTAACAATACAGGATCAAGTCCTTGATGGACTGATGCAATAGTCATTTAACTGGCCCATTACATTCTTGTTCCTAATCACTCCATTCTCTGCAAACCAGTCAGAATGATCTCTGCAATATGCAAAACATAATAAGCACAATGTAAAATTTCTTCAGCCTAAAACCACACTTGGGATATAATCAGAAATCTAACTAACATCTACAAGGCTTTACATAACCTAAGCCCTTATAATCTGGTCAATATTGCTGGACATTCCTCAGAGTCTCTCTTTCTCTCAACTTGCTTCTGCAAAACCACCACTTTAGAAATTCATATCTGACGGACATGTCCTTTTTCAGAAATTCCTTAAGTATGCTAAAAGTCTTTGTTTTCCCAGATGGTCAGTCGTAGTATTTCCTTTGTACCTTAAAATGCGATAATGCTTTCCCTGCACTGTTTAGTTAATAAAACCCAGTCTTCATTCAGGTACAGCTGTATGTATATATCTGCAGACCATACGTACCCAGAGTTTTAAAAAATGTAACTGTGTAAAACAGTGTTCTTGCCAGTTTTCCTTGCCCACAAGGAAGCAAGAAATCTAGCAGCAGACGTCAGAGCGCATGTCAAGCACCTGAGGAATGATGTGTGCGTGCTCAGTCACTTCAGTCCTGTCCGACTCTGAGACCCCATGGACCATCGTCCTCCAGGCTCCTCCGTCCATGGGATTCTCTAGGCAAGAATACCGGAGTGGGCTGCCATGCCCTTCTCCAGGGGATCTTCCTGACCTAGGGATTGAGCCTGCGTCTTTTATGTCTCCTGCTTTGCAGGCATGTTCTTTACCCATTGAGCCCCCTGGGAAGCCCAAAGAATCTTATCAAGGCGAAGTTCTACCAGCAGAACCAACAGTATGGAAGAAATTCACCCAGGAATAGCCATGGTTAAATAATCACTGTGCCACAGATCATATGACATAATCCTCATTAACAATGAGTGGTTTATGGCCATTTGAGAACCCCAAGTTCATGATGATTGGGGAGAAAGTGCTTGAGATTCCACTCATGGATTAAATGACACTAATGATGTCGTACACCTCTGTATCACAGGCAGCTCTTTGCATAAAGCCAAACTTTTCAAAAATAAGAGATAGAAAACTAGATTATCTATCTTTGGGAAGGAGAGAAATCACCAGTCTATCCAACTAGACTCCAAGCAAGGCAAGTTGAAAATGATTCTATGCGACAGAGTTCTGGACAGACTTGTCCACATGCCAGACGACACTTTAATGCTTGTTTTGGTAATAGCACACCGCTGCACCATCGTGATGACTTTGAGGTAAAGATGACAAGTGCAGCCCTGGTAGGGTCAACATGATTACACTTCGTTCCATGCACACACAATCCTGAAAATGTCGCATTTGGGAATCTGTAGTTGGGACACTGCAAAACCATTGTTTGAATGAAGATTGTGTACGGTGTCAATAGTGGATGAGTAATTTTCATTCTTACATATCAGGGGTAAGTGAGTAAGTGTTAGTTGCTCCGTTATTTTCTGACTCTTTCTGACCCCATGGACTGTAGCCTGCCAGGTTCCTCTGTCCATAGGATTCTCCAGCAAGAATACTACAGTGAGAAACCATTTCTTTCCCCAGGGTATCTTCCTGACCCAGGAATCAAATGTGGGTCTCCTGCATTGCAGACAGATTCTTTACTGTCTGAGCCACCAGGGAATTTTCACTCAACCCTAGGAAGCCTTAAAATTCCACATAGGTAAGCATGATGGTAAGACAAGGGAAGATCAAGAGCATTTTGTTACCCCCTACACTTCATCCTGTTTTCCCCAGAGCTCAGGTAATTATAAAATCACTTCAGTGTGCAATGCTCAGCACATTTTTCTGACATTTCAATAGCGTATACACTAATTTTGAATAAGAGTTTTGTTTTTTTTTAACACCCTACTGCTAAGTTTGAAACAATGCCACATTATATTTAAGCATCAGGGCGTGGCAGTGTCAGAGCACAAGAGTAGGTCTCAGGCACTCATGTGTTAAGTCTCTTTGGCCACTGGTAGTTACGAGAAGCCATTGAGTGAATAAAGCTTCTTATCCATCATGCTGTGCTAACAGCTAGATAAATATAGAAGTAGTAGCGAAGTAGCTACAGGACAAAATCGCCCTTAACAGAGTCCTGTGGTTTGGAAAGTTCTGTAGTACTAAAGTCAGGTTTTCCACAAAGCATTCTAACTGGGCTTCCTAGGCGGTGTTAATGGTAAAGAATCTGCCTGCCGATACAGGAGACACAAGAGATGCGAGTTCCATCCCTGGGTCGGGAAGATCCCTTGGAGGAAGGCCTGGGAACCCACTCTAGTATTCTTGTATGGAGAATCCCATGGACAGAGGAACCTGGTGGGCTACATTCCATAGGGTCACAAAAAGTCAGACACGACTGAAGTGACTTAGCATACACGCATCAATTCAGTTCAGTTGCTCAGTCATGTCTGACTCTATATGACCCCATGGGGTGCAAAACATCAGCTTCCTTGTCCATCACCAACACCTGGAGCTTGCTCAAACTCATGTCCACTAAGTCAATGATGCTATCTAGCCATCTCATCCTCTGCCATCCCCTTGTCCTCCTGCTCTCAATCTTTCCCAGCATCAGGGTCTTTTCCAATGAGCCAGCTCTTTGCATCAGGTGCCCAAAGTATTGGAGTTTCAGCTTCAGCATCATTCTTTTCAATGAATATTCAGGACTGATTTCCTTTAGGATGGACTGGTTTGATTTCCTTGCTGTCCAAGGAACTCTCAAGAGTCTACTCCAACACCACAGTTCAAAAGCATCAATTCTTCAGTGCTCAGCTTTGTTTATGGTCCAACTCTCACACCCACACATGACCACTGGAAAAACCATGGCTTTGACTAGACGAGCCCTTGTCATCAGCACACATGCCTGCATGTTGGCAAATCAGTTACATACCTAGTCGCTTAGAGAAATATCCCTCTTGGTATGGTATTCCAAGGAGTAAAAGAGGTATCACCCCCATCTGAAGCTCAGACAAGAAAAGGAATGGATGTGTAATGAATAGCAGTGGTAAAAAGTCACCCATAGAAAGGATGGAGAGTGAGTTTTCTCCATCATGGTGCTACGCTTGATTTGAGGTGAATTAAACTAATAGAGCCATGCCCTTGAGAAGTTTGTAATCTAAGATCAACAAGGATAGAGCTGCTGCCTTTGCTGTCTAGAGAAATAAAGAGGTTAAAATCTCAGTTACAGTGAACACCTATGACACAGCTTAAGGGAATTTACAAGGAAGCAAAGCAAGATTGAATTGCTGTATCCCAAGATCAGTCCTCTTCTCTTCTCACTCAGAAACTCATGGTTCCCTTTCATCTTCATCACTGATCCTCACAGCAAAACTGGAGTACCTTAAAGGCAAATACTTCTCATCCACAAAGAGAAACAAGTGGTGCTTTTGGGATCATGGGTGGTCCTATGAAACACATTTGGATCTTATCACATTCAATTGCCATAAAGATTGATACGGGTGAAAACTTCAGAAATCTATGCAACTAACCATGATGCCAGTGATGATAAATTCTTCCTTGTGCCCTTGAAACTCTGCTCCAAAAAGCAAAGTGGAGCCATGGATTCCCACCAGCTACCATATTTGTTGTGTCACTTGAAACAAAAGCTACTTAGGAGAGTAAGCTAAGAGGAACAATTTAATCTCAGTGGACATGAACTTGAGCAAATTCCAGGAGATAGTGGAGGACAGAAGGGCCTGGTATGCTACAGTCCATGGAGTCGCAAAGAATTGGACACAACTTAGCAACTTAAAAACAACAATTTAAGCACTGCTATTAGTATGGATGTGAGAGTTGGACTGTGAAGAAAGCTGAGCGCCAAAGAATTGATGCTTTTGAACAGTGGTGTTGGAGAAGACTCTTGAGAGTCCCTTGGCCTGCAAGGAGATCCAACCAGTCCATTCTAAAGGAGATAAGTCCTGGGTGTTCTTTGGAAGGAATGATGCTAAAGCTGAAACTCCAGTACTTTGGCCACCTCATGCGAAGAGTTGACTCATTGGAAAAGACTTTGCTGCTGGGAGGGATTGGGGGCAGGAGGAGAAGGGGATGACCGAGGATGAGATGGCTGGATGGCATCACTGACTCGATGGACGTGAGTCTGAGTGAACTCCAGGAGATGGTGATGGACAGGAAGGCCGGGCGCGCTGTGATTCATGGGGTCGCAAAGAGTCGGACACAACTGAGAGACTGAACTGACTGATTGTCTGATTAGAACATTTTCTGGAGGACAAAATTATTTTCAACATCCAGTCAGTTTAAACAATGTTTAATATGAAACCAATTTACAGTAGAAGAGAAACATTTTATTTACCTTAATGTACAGGTTTTACCCATATATAGTCTTTGAAAAACATTTTACAAACAGGAACATGTGATGCTCATGTTTCTTTATAAGCCAGTATTCGTCCCCTCAAAGATGGCAGCTATAACAAGTGGGAAAATTATTCACTGAAAAGTAAAAGAAAATCTCTTAAGGAAAATAAACAGCACAGATCTCATCTCTGCAAAGATGTTTTTCTTATCTCTCCATGCCCAGCCTGTATAGGCATTATTACCCAATTATGTCTCTTAAATTTCTCCCTTGACTCTCATAAAAGACTCCTAGTTTAAATGAAAACATTTTAATTTGATATGCCTTTCTATATTTATCTAATATATTAGAAAGCTTTAGGCTTAAAGTGCAAGCAATACTTATACAAATATCTTATATCCTTCCCATGTCCCATGAATATGATGTGGAATACCATTAGCATGAAAAACTGGTCTTCCCTCTCCTTAGGCTCCTGATGATAATTATCACAATCTTTTTACTGAATCAAAGTGGACATAACACTGCCCTGAATTCCTGGTGTAATGACATTTTTATCTCTGCTTTAAGAAAATGGCATTAGGCTATGATGAGATGGTATACAGTTTTGTTCACTAATTTCACAATTCATCTGATCATGGTTATGATAGAATTACTTCCCTGGACTGCTTTGTCCCAGGTGCTTTCAGACTCTTTGATCTTTGATTGGCAGTGAAGTTCTCAGGTGCTCAGCCATCGCTGTCTACCCTTCGATTCTGAGGACTGTGTCTGGACTTCGGCTCTGTGGCTTGCGCTATGAAACCAGCCCTTGGTTGCCTGCCTCGCTTTCGACTCACTGCCCTGCTGTACACTGACTCCCGGTGCTTTCAAAGCGCAAGGACGTCTCATCGCCTGCATCCTGCTCTGGCAGTCAGCTGCTTCCACTTCTGCCCAATATGTCTCCAACATCAGCATCATCCCCCTGCCAAGCGCCTTGTCCTGGCAACCCACATTTAGCCATGGTGCTGATGAATGGAGACCTTTGGAGTGTATTTGTCAGCGAAGGAAATAACCTGGCAGAGTTTGTAGCAGCGGTAACTGCGTGGCATGTTCACGTTGTCCTGGAGGAGGAGAAGCAGGACGTCTACCGTTCATTTTACTCTGCATTTAAGAAACCCAGAGTATCCACTTCCCAAACCTGAACAACCTTTCCAGCAAGCATAGAGCGGTAAGTTGTTCCTTCATACCCCAAAGACAATAATGCTAGCGAGGTTTGTCTCAAACGAGTTTAGAAATTGTGACCATACGAACTCAAACAATGGGTTTCTAATAGTTAAGTTGGCGCCAAGCATTCATTCGTGTATTTGGTGGACTGCATTTAAGCCTTCCTCCAGGGGATCTTCCCAATCCATGGGATCGAACCCGCGTCTCATGTCTCCTGCATTGGCAGGTAGGTTCTTTAACACTAGCGCCACCTGGGGAAAACCTAGTAGATTTTTATTAAAAAAAAAAAAAAAAACCTAGTAGATCCCCAGTCTGTCTCCAGTACAGAGCACACTAAGATTCAATCATTTTCTCTACCCAGAGAACGTTACCACCATGTCAAATTACTCCCCTTTTGCAGTGGATGAACTTCTCCAGGAAGCTTGAAAAGCAATTTCTAGTGCTATATTGCACTGAATTTTTATCATAAAAAAGATAAGGGAAATTTTTTATCCTCTTTCAGAAAAGTCTATTACAGTACTCAATGCTATGATTAGAGAGATGCTGACTTAAATCTTTTGAATATAAAAAGAGAGGAAGGCAGCCTTTGGCCATAATCACTGCTCAGCTGCTTTGGTTAAACAGGAAACTCAGAAAGATTCCTCTCATTTTATTTCTTGGCTCAGGAAAGGAAATCTTTGATCTCGTATACTTCAGGAGACTTCTGGGTGTATTATGGACATTTTCACCTCCCTGTATAAGCCAGAAGGAGGTCTGTGGAGCTGCAAAAAGATAACAAGGAATATTAGAGGAACTTTATATTTCATACCAGGGAAAGTGTTTGGCTAATGATATAATTCCTGCGTTTCCATCATGGTCTCATGTACTTTTTCCCTCCTGCATGCCACCCACGGGTTGGAGTATATCTCCTGAGATCTGTTTATTAATAACGTGACCACTTCTATTGAGAAACAACAATTTTATTTCATGAATATTGATTTTTGTTCTATAGTTTTTTAAAAAGTACTCTGGTTCTACCATTTATAAGTGTGGAAACTGTGAAGACCGTTCCAAGCAGAATTTAAGAGGAAAGAATGAAGGATAGTGGGGGTGTCCTGCAAAGTTTCCTCTTCATTAGGTAGAAAGATCTATAATAGTTTAATTACACGTATCATGGATACCCATTCATCAATAGTCTTTTAGAAGCTCTACCTTAAAAAAGATGTTATCCAAGGTAAGAAACAGCACATTGAATGCAATAATGAAACTAATCATTAGGACAATTTTGAGGTTAATCTGCTAAATTAATCACAATTTGAAATATGGTTTTAAGGGTAGCCAAGACACCTGAGGGTTCCCTGGTAGCTCAGATAGTATAGAATCTGCCTGCGATACAGGAGACCCAGGTTTCACCTCTGTGTCAGGAAGATTCCCCTGGAGAAGGGAATGACTACCCCTTCTAGTATTCTTTCCTGGAGAATTCCATGGACAGAGGAGCCTGGTGGGCTGCAGTCCATATAGAGCACAAAGAGTCGGACATGACTGATGGATTAACACTCTCAAGACATGAAAATGATTTGCGATGGTACACAAATACCAAGCATTCAGAGAGCAGGCCTTCAGTTACATTTGTCATAAATGTCCCAAATGCCTAATCCAACAGCAAAAACACAATGATCATTAGCTATATGTTGAGTCCAAAATCACTGCAGACGGTGATCGCAGCCATAAAGACGCTTGCTCCTTGGAAGGAAAGTTATGATCAACGTAGACAGCATATTAAAAAGCAGAGACATTACTTTGCCAACAAAGCTCCATCTAGTCAAAGGCTATGGTTTTTCCAGTGGTCATGTGTGGATGTGAGAGTTGGACTGTGAAGAAAGCTGAGCGCCAAAGAATTGATGCTTTTGAACTGTGGTGTTGGAAAAGACTCTTGAGAGTCCCTTGGACTGCAAGGAAATCCAACCAGTCCATTCTAAAGGAGATCAGTCCTGGGTGTTCATTGGAGGGACTGATGTTGAAGCTGAAATTCCAACACTTTGGCCACCTGATGAGAAGAGCTGACTCATTTGTGAATACCCTGATGCTGGGAAAGATTGAAGGCAGGGGGATGACAGAGGATGAGATGGTTGGATGGAATCACCGATATGATGGACATGGGTTTGGGTGGACTCCGGGAATTGGTGATGGACAGGGAGGCCTGGCGTGCTGTGGTTCATGGAGTTGCAAAGAGTCGGACACAACTGAGCAACTGAACTGAACGGAGTGAATGAGTTCATTAATTGGCGATTATTTACATCCTGGTTGAAACAGGCAAATTATTTAACCTATGCTGCTGCTAAGTCGCTTCAGTCGCGTCCGACTCTGTGAGACCCCATAGACAACAGCCCACCAGGATCCGCCATCCCTGGGATTCTCCAGACAAGAACACTGGAGTGGGTTGCCATTTCCTTCTCCAATGCATGAAAATGAAAAGTGAAAGTGAGGTCACTTAGTCGTGTCCGACTCTTCGCAACCCCATGAACTGTAGCCTACCAGTCTTTTCCGTCCATGGGATTTTCCAGGCGAGAGTACTGGAGTGGGATGCCATCACCTTCTCCAACTTAACCTATAATTGGGGAGAAATGACTTAGTTACTTAACTTAGATGGCAGTAAGGTATCCAAGTGAAGCTGAAGAGAGTTTGAAAAAGCTTTTAAGATTTTAGTGCATATGTTTTCAAAATCACAGCTCCAGATGGCTTTCCTGCTAGTTCATTTGGTGAGAAAACCACTATCAAAGAAGATATTATAGCCTCAAGCTCTTTTCTGTTCCAGTTTCTGTTTGTTTTCACATGTGATTGTTTTCTCAATACAAAATTAATTCATTTGCACACATATAAATGAGAATCTACAGAAGTATAATAGTAAGAAAATAAAAACCACCTACAATGTCAACAAGATTTGCCCTCTGCAATTTTATTATTTATTATCATTTGATTATTTTTTCAGAAAGAAATCCTACAGGGTACAGTGTTTTGCAATGTGCCTTTTATTTAGCAAAAGTACAGATTATGAAATACTACTTTACAACAGTTTAACACACCACAAAATATTCCATGAGTGAATATGCCATTGCTTTTTAAAATACCTCCTGACAGACACTACAGTTATCTCAATTTCCTGATATAATAAATAATTTAAAAATCTAAAAATACTTTAAAATGTTTCTTCAGGTTGTTCTTATATAAATAGTGTTACTTGGTAGAAAATGTTAATAAATGTTATCTCATTATTCTCCAGAAAGTTTTCATCAATTTGCTCTCTCCCAGAAAGTCTGTAATACTGCATTTTTCACTTCACTGTTATCAATAATATGTATTATAACTTATATCATTCTCAATTTGACTAGTCATCTAAATTATAGTGAGCATCAGCAGTGTTTGCATATGTTCAACAGTGTTTCTATTTCTTCTATAGGGAAATGATTATTCATATCCTCAAGCAATTATTTCTATCAATGTGTATTTATTTTTCTCATTGATTTATGAGACTTGTTTAAAATATTAAATATATCAATATTTTGCTTGTTTTGTATACAGAAATTATTTTTGAACATTTTTCCTTCCCAGTTTCTTGTGGTAGATCATAAGTCTGGTAAAGTGTGTGCCTAACCAACTTTGGTATGTGTTCTTGGCTACAGAACAGTGTAGCCTTTTGCACAAATTAAACTGATAGTATTGTTTGCAGCACAATTTGAGACAACCAAGGGCCCATCAGAAGTGTGAGGTGGATGCTAAGGACTGTCCAAATAGGTGCCTTGGCAGTGAGAATGATCAATACATTCTTTCATATGTATTTATTCATCCACATAGCTAAATGCATCGGACCACCATGCCATGCCAGAGTCCACGTTAAACAGGGAGGTGTTTCGTGAACCATCCTTGCTCTTATGGAGCTGACATTCTGCCAAGGGTGAGTCTTCATGGTCAACTTCTAAATTGCATAAGAGTCAATAGTCTAGCAAATCAAACAAGCAAACTTTAGAAATGAGTCGAGTTAGGTTTTTTCTTCACCACAGATGCTACTGGTGAGCTATATATCCCTAATACACGAGGAAACAATGAGGTGAGCCCTATAAGCACCCCAGCTCATGCCTCACGATGCTTGTAGAGCACAGCCCAGGGAAGGGAACCCAAGCGGAATCCACTGGGCTCCGTGATGAAGGACAGAGCAGAAGCTTTGGGGGACAAGCTGGCTGGAGTTTAATGGGCTGAATATTAGAGATGGGAGACTAAGAGAGGCAGAGAGAGTGTGAAAGAAAGAGAGAGACACAGAGAGAACGGAGCTATTCAGGGACCAGGAAGTGGGACAGAGAGAGAGAGACACCTGGGGCCTTGTCAGGGGTTCCCCTCAGACACTTGGCTGAGCACGAAGCTGTGCACATGTGTGAGGCACTATCTCACGGCAGGAAAGAATCACCCAAAAGGACTGACATAAACGGAGGAAATAGTAGAGGGGTATTACAGACAGAGCAACGGAGATCGCCGGCAGCTTCTCACTGGAAGCAGTGCAAGTGAGAGCCGACTGGGCAGCACTCTGAACTGTCGGAAGAGACGCCTGTCGCCCCAGAAACCAGACAAAACCAGGTGAAAATCAAGACGCTTTCAGGCATACTACAAACACTTCCGTCACTGGTACGGTTAAGTCACTTCACTCCGATGATGAGTAAAATAAGAAAACACTTTCAGCTAATGTACCAACAAGGAGATAAAACAGAATCATACAGACATGCTTAAACCGAAAGAAGAGAGAGAGTAAGAAAATGAAGAAAGAAAGTATAAAAGCAGGAAATGACAGAATTAACTATAACTATATCATAGTCACTTAAAATATAAAGGTATAAATATTCCAATTGCAAAGTGGAGATTGCCAGATTGGATGAAAAGTTAAGACCCAATGATATGCTGCCTACAACATGCATTTAAATATAAATAAAAATTAATTAAAAAGAAAGGATTGAAAAGACACATCAGGCTAACTCCAATCAAAAAGAAATCTGACTGGCTATATTAATAGCAGACAAGTATTTCAGAGTAAAGATTACCAGGAAGGTGGAAGGTCATTTTACAACAATAAGGGGGTCAAAAAGACATGACAGTCCTAAATATTTATGCACCTAATAAGAGAATGTATTCCACGTGAACTATTCAGGAAAATTAAAGAATAAATTCTTCCCAAATCCTTCTAAGACCAAGAACCAGATACCTAATACCATAAATAGCAAAAGATGTCAAAACAAGGCAATGCTGTCAAATACTCCTCGGGACATAAGCACAAACATTCTTAACAAATTTTTAGTAAATTAACCCAATGATATGTAAAATGAAAAATACAGCTTGACTAATTCATAGCTCATCAAAGAATGCAGGGTTGATTTAATATTCAGAAATCAATTAATACAATCAACATTTTTAAAAAAAAAGAGAAATTACATAATGGTCTCAATAGGTACAATAAAGGTTTATGATAAAAGTACAGCATCCTTTCCTGGTTGGTACTCTCAGTAAAATAGTAATATAAGGGAACTTCCTCAACCTGATAAAGGATATCAACAAAAAGCCTGAGCTAACGATACTCAATGCTGAATAACTGACAAGGGGGTTTCTCTGGCAACTTCTATTCCATGTTATGCTGAGTTTCTGGCCATTGCTATCAAGCAAGAAAAAGAAATAGAGGGCATTCACATTAAAAAGAGGGCTTCCGAGGTGGCTCAGATCATAAAGAATCTGCCTGCAATGAAGGAAATCAGGGCGTGATCCCTGGGTGGGGAAGGCAGGAAATGGCAACCCATTCCAGTATTCTTGCCTGGAGAACCCCACAGACAGAAGAGCCTGGCGGACTGCAGTCCATGGGGCTGCAAAGAGTCAGACATGACTGAGCAACTAAAACTACTACTGCATTAAAAAGGAGAATAATCTGTATTCACAGGTGACAAGACCATCCACACGGGCAATCTGATAAAATCTACAGAGAGAGCTGGATCTAATAAGCGAGTTTACTAATTTGAATAGTAGAAAATTAACATAAAAATCAATATATTTCTATAGACTACCAATATTCAAATGGAAATTTAAATAAATAAAATATCATATTACATATATAGAATAATATGAACATATAAAATATTAAGCAATAATTTTGATGAAAAAATATGAAAGACCTAAACATTGGAAACTACGGAACCTGGCTGAGAGAAATCTTTAAAAGACCTAAATAAAATATCCCATGTCTGTGGGTTGGAAGACTCCTTATTGTTAAGATGTCAGTTCTTCCAAAAATGATGAATAGAATCAATACAAACTCAGTGAGACTTCCATAAGAACTTTTCGTCAAAAGGGACAAACAAACAAAAGAACTATGAAAGAATTTAGAATACAAAGGCTGGCATACCTGTAAACACAGAGAAGGCAGTTTTAGCACTGGGTTTATCCTCTCTGTGGAGTTCACTTGTAAACTGAAAGTAATATGTACATCTTAGTCACAAAACGCTGAGTGGCATGCAAAGTATAGTAGTTACTGAGGCAATATTCGTGAAGAAAATAATTCCCTAATGTAAGGCCAGCCTTTGGGAAAGGCAGGAGAGTGACTATTTCGAAAGCGAAAAGGAAGAGCAAACACAATATGTCTGTCCATAAAGAAGGGGACCTAGAGGCGAGCCCTGCGCTTGCTCTGGATGTTAGGTTTGGATACAAAGTAACAAAGAATCAAGTCAACTAAGTGCAAATATTCCTGTTATCAACCATGTGCCAGTCATGTTACAAGTCGAAAGAAACCTAAAACAAGTAAGATAAGAGTAGTTGGAACAGAATGCAAGGCCGAGAAAGGGTTTTCAAAGGACAGGAGTTCCTGGCCTTCTGCACATGAGTGTCCTGGCTTTCCAAGTGAATGTTACTTTTGCCTAACTTTTCAACATTGTCATCCAAGATCTCATTCATACCACTGACTCTGGCTATATACACTACACTTATGCCATCTTTTCATTTCTATTTTACCTGTTTATTTTAATCTGTACTAGCTCAGATAACCTAGGTACTCAATAAATATTTTCAATCATTGTGTTGAATTCCCCAAGGGCTTCTCTTGGTGGCTCAGTTGGTAAAAAAAAAAAAAAAAAAATCCGCCTACAATGCAGGAGACCTGGGTTCTATCCCTGGGTTGGGAAGATCCCCTGGATAAGGGAAAGGCTACCCACTCCAGTATTATGGCCTGGAGAATTCCATGGATTGTATAGTCCATGGGGTCGCAAAAAATCGGACATGACTGAGTGACTTTCACTTACTTTGAATTCACCAAATGACTAACAGGTTTGCCAACTGATTAGATTCGTCTTAAGTTAAATGAGGATATTCTGTGTTGAATTTGAGCAAAATGGTTATATAATGGTTTAATCATTCTCAAAATCATGACTGGGAATGGGATTTATTTTGTGAACATCCTGGATAATTGGAGGAATTACTGAAGTGCAAGAGGTCAGCAAACGTGTTTCAAATATTGAATAATTCAACAGGCCCAGATTGTGGTATGAAGATCAAGAAACTAAGGCCTCAAGAGATTTAGAGACAAAGATGAGAACTAATACCAGAGACTGCAATATCTTTAGGGATACACTCCTACATCTGGAGTGTATATGGGACATATTTATGAATATACTCTATATGTCCTAGGTGGCTTAGAAGTTAAAGACTCTGACTGCAATGCAGGACACCTGGGTTCAGTCTCTGGGTCGGGAAGATCTCCTGGAGAAGGGAATGGCTACCCACTCCAGTATTCTTAAATTCCATGGATGGAGGAGAATTGTGTGGATGGAGGAGCCTGGCTGGCTACAGCCCATGGGGTCACAAAGAGTTGGACATAACTGAGCGACTCACACACACACACGTGTATACAGTATAAACTTTCGGATGTTCTGTGGACCCAGAGTTTCTGCCCTTATCACAGGCCCTAGGTTCTGCAGGCCTCTACCTGCTCACTGGGGTAGGAAACAGCAGTGATTCTGAATCATCTCAGACAGGGAGTAAAACACAAAGTCTGAGTATAGGTGTCAACTGAGGACCACAGAATGTTCGTAGGGTGAAAACTGTGCCAAATAAGTAGATTCAGGGTAAGGAGAATGGCTGTCTTCTTCTTTCTTGACTCCCCGAAAAAGTGTTTTCTTTTATTTTCCAGTTTTGATCATTAAGTTAATCTACTGGAAAATTAATATGTGTTCTATATTTCAAATATAGAAAAATGACCTTTTTAAGTTGTTCACAGCTGCAACTGTAAGAAAATGAAATTAATATTGCTGCTAAACATGGCCATGAGCTGGGAAAATGCCAGGGCTTCTATTTAGAACACAAATATCCTTTCTTGAAGAAGAGTGTGGGAGCAGCTCAGTCCATTTTCCAGGACAGGTGACTCTTTTAAATGCCCCAACAGAATTTGAGCACCTAAAATTTTCACGTGGATCTCACTGACTGTCGGTATTTGTCTGTACATCTTGAAGCAGGCAGTCCATCCTGTTGTTGCTGTTGCCAAGTAGCGTCCAACTCTTTGTGACCCCATGAACTGCAGCACACCAGGCCTCCCTGTCCTTCATTCACTGTTTCCCAGAGTTTGCTCAAACTCATGTCCATTGAGTTGGTGATGCCATCCAACCATCTCATCCTCTGTCGCTCCCTTCTCCTCCTGCCTCAATCTTTCCCAACATCAGGGTCTTTTCAAATGAGTCAGCTCTTCGCATCAGGTGGCCAAAGTATTGGAGCTTCAGCTTCCAACGAATTGGAAGGAATCAGTCCTTCCAATGAATATCCAGGGTTGATTTCCTTTAGGAATGACTGGTTTGATCTCCTTGCAGTCCAAGGGACTCTCAAGTCTTCTCCAGCATCACAATTCAAAAGCATCAATTCTTTAAGCCTTGTTTTTTTATGACTGGCTGTGAATATCAATTTTGGACGTCTCCAGGGCTCCTCGGATTCCACACATCCCCAAATAAATGCCTAGGTTTCCTTTTAAATCTTGCCATTCTTCCTGTGCTCCATTCCTGATGCCGGGCAATGCCATTCCCCCAGCGGCCCAAACCAGAAGCCTTGATTTCACCATAATCCCCCCACTTGACTTTAATCGATGAATCCAAACATCAGCTGTGTCTGTAGGATTCCTTCTCTTTAAAACGTATCTGTGAAGCTCTCTCACTGCCTTCTTTACCACTGTAGATCAAGTTCCCCAAGGTAGACACTGTGATAAACGTTTAAGGGTAAATGCTTTGTCTTGGAAATAGTCCCAACTGAGTCAGTAGGAGAGTGGCAAAAGGAAGGAAGGGGACCAATAACGCATGCATTTTCAGTGCATCGCTGTTGCAAGGAACTGGAGGTTACTCTAAGGAAGCCAAAAAGCCCTGAAGTGAAAGCCTTCCGCAGTGAAATAAAGAGCACGCCTGCATCAGGTGGGGGCGTGGAGGCGCCTGCATCCACCTGAGGCTTTCCTCTGCCCCCATGTCTCGTGCTGTGAGCCCAGACGCAGTGGACGAGGTCGGGTTTCCTCACCCATCCTGGCTGCTTCTCCAAGCCTGTGTGTCACTTCAGACAATCGCATCTGCTTTGGCAGAATGCAGACAAGGCTCGGCTCCACAGGCGCCTCATCTGTACTGCCACCTCGTCCCAAAGGTAAAATTTCACAGACCCTAGAGATGCCCACTTGAGGAGCTAGACTCCTTTTCTACTTGCTTGTCTGTCTCTCCCACAAGGCGCCGATTCTTTCAGTGACCGGCCGGGGGAGATGGATCCCAATCCACAGCCCCGGCCCCGCCAGCGCCTGCATCGCGCCTGCGTGTTTGGGAGCATAGAGAAATATGGAGTTCAGGAGTGAAGTGAAGTGGAGTGACTTTGCTTGATCTTAAAGTTTCTAGTGAGATGTGTGTGTGTGTGTCTGTGTGTGTGTGTGTGTGTGCATGCGCGCAGATGTCCAGAAGGAGGATAATTAAATGTCTGATGCAATTTAGCACCATTCCTTCCGTTTATTTTTCTGTGTTGCTATCTGAATTGATAGCCTGCATTTGGCTTAAACCCTGTGCTAAGCATTTCTGATGGTTTTGGCAAGTTTCCTGATGAAGTACCAGATGTGCAGGTACCAGAATAGGGCCTGCCAGTTTATATCCAGGGAGAAATTAGTGAGCTGATAAAACTCACACCTTTCAAATGACAAAAGCTGGTATTTTAGTCCTTATCAAGGATTTTTAGCCCATGGGTCTATCTACAAAGAGACAGTGAAGAACTGTTTAAAAGTAGGACATATAACAAGTAGTTATTATAAACTGAGATATAATGTCTTTGACTTGAAAGTGACTCTGGCTATGGGCCAGATTTCTCACTGCATCCCCGTCGTCTATGTCCTTTCTCCCGACATAGAGTGTATTTTTACATCTCCTTCATCACAAACATAGATACCTCTCTCTGCCAAGCAGTCACCATGGTGTTTTTGGAAGCACACACTTTCCGTTGCCAAGAGGCTTGGGTCAGAGAGCAAAAAGCGCCTGGTCTGCATCCCCTGTCCTGCTCCCTCCTCGCCAAGCTGGACCTCTTCTCTCCCTGGATGGCTCTCCCATGGATTCTAATTATAGGAGAGGGAGAACAGCCAGCAGGAAGGAGAGATTTTATTTTTATATCTGCTGCCTGTAGATTGCTCCTCACATGGCTCCAGGAAAAAAAAAAAATGTGTTTACAAATGTATCATTATACAGCAGACCTTAAATTGTACAACTATTAGCTGTTACTATTGACTATTGTCAGAGCAGTTCTACTGCCTGGGAAAGGTCAGGCCTTTTCATTTGTATTTTTTTCCTGTGATGAATAACAAATAATGAAGCACAGAATTTATTGGGCTGTTGAGATTTCTCTCTCATATCTGCAGACTAGTTACCGGTTTTATATTTTCTTTGCTGGCATCAGACAAATCGGTTCATATTTATTTCATTTTTTAATCCCAGAAAGGAAATCTGATTGGGGAAATTACTGCTCAGAAGAGCAACTACAAGCAAATTATATTACTTGTACAAATCTTCTCATGCTATTTCATGCCTTTAGCCAAGAGCAGAAAAGCATGCTGGCTCCGCTCACAGGAGTACAGGTGATCAATGCATCCTAGAGGTGTCAAATGATAGCCTCTTTCATTTCCACACACATCAGGGGCTCTAGCTAGTCTGAAATCTGAAAACAGAAATGATGTACTCTCTCCACTTAGCAGTTCCCTGGCTGGAGAAAGGTGTTAACGGTAGCTGGGAGGGAGAAACAGCGGTTCTAATGCACCATGACCGACTCCTCACCTCCCAGGGGAGCATTATGACCGGCACGGCGGGAGAAACATCCTTGGCGGATAATCACCGACTCGCTAGGCAAGTGCGTGTGAATTACGCCCGTGGCTTCGAGGAGCCGCGCCAGGAAGGGAAAGCTACTCTCCTGTTCACGGATGTCCTGCGACCTTGAATGTGGGTAATCTGGTTACAAGAAGGTGCTAAATCTTCATAAGGGCTCAGGCTTTAGACAAAACACGTGATCCCAAGGTTTCAGCAGAAGAGATGTTTTAAAAAGGAAATATAGGTGATTTTCCCTGGTGAATTTCCCTGGTGGTCTAGTCACTGAGACTCCGTGCTTCCACTGCAGAGTGCACGGGTTTGATTTCTGGTTGGGGAACCAAGTGGATTTCCCACATGGCGCTACTGGTTAAAAAGAAAAAAAAAAAAAATTGCCTGCTAATGCAGGAGACTCAAAAGATGTGGGTTCGATCCCTGGGTCAAGAAGATCCCCTGGAGGAGGAAATGGCAACTCTCTCCAGTATTCTTGCCTGGAGAATCCCATGGACAGAGGAGCTAGGGGAGAGGTGAGATGGAGGTGGGGGTGGGGTGGTAGTCATAAAAAGTCAGACTCAACTGTATGACTTAGCACAAATATTGATGGGGAGCTAAGACCCCACATACCAGCACAGCCAAAAGAAAATTTCTTGAACTGAATAAAAATGAAAATACGTCAACTTTAAAAATTATATGGGAAAAATAACCAAAAATAAGTATAGGCAAAAATAAAAAGATCTTGCTGCAAGAATTAAGTACATGTGTCCCATGTTAAGTGCCCAGTTAACACTTCTTTGTATTGCTATTTTTGTTATCATTGGGAAGAGCAGGGTCTATGCAGAACAGGAATGTTTGCTCAGCTACAACATTGTTTAATTGTTTGCTCTGTGACGTGCCTCCTAAGTCACCATGGATGGAGTGGGAGAGGTGAATTTCATTTAGGGCACCTGCCATGTGAATGAAGATTGCAGGGAGAAATATCAACAACCTCAGATACACAGATGACACCACCCTTATGGCAGGAAGCGAAGAAGAACTAAAGAGCCTCTTGATGAAAGTGAAAGAGGAGAGTGAAAAAGTTGGCTTAAAACTCAACATTCAGAAAACTAAGATCATGGCATCTGGTCCCATCACTTCATGGCAAATAAGATGGGGAAACAATGGAAACAGTGACAGATTTTATTTTCTTAGGCTCCAAAATCACTGCAGATGCTGACTGCAACCATGAAATTAAAAGATGCTTGCTCCTTGGAAGAAAAGCTATTACCAACCTAGATAGCATATTAAAAAGCAGAGACATTACTTTGCCAACAAAGGTCTGTCTAGTCAAAGCTATGGTTTTTAAAGTAGTCGTGTATGGATATGAGAGTTGGACCATAAAGAAAGCTGAGTGCCAAAGAATTGATGCTTCTGAACTGTGGTGTTGGAGAAGACTCTCTTGAGAGTCCCTTGGACAGCAAGGAGATCCAACCAGTCCATCCTAAAGGAAATCAGTCCTGAATATTCGTTGGAAAGACTGATGCTAAAGCTGAAACTCCAATACTTCGGCCACCTGATGCAAAGAACTGACTCATTTGAAAAGACCCTGATGCTGGGCAAGACTGAAGACAGGAAGAGAAGGGGCCGACAGAGGATCAGATGGTTAGATGGCATCACTGACTCGACAGACACGGGTTTGAGTAAGCTCCAGGAGTTGGTGATGAGCAGGGAAATCTGGTGTGCTGGAGTCCACGGAGTCGCAAAGACTCAGACACGACAGAGCGACTGAACTGAATTGAACTGCTGTGTGACTGGAACTGTATGAGCCAGTTTCCAAAATGTATTTTGTTTGGTACTTGCAACCACCCTATAAGATAAAGTCACACTCACATTTAGCAAATGAAGAAACTTGGCCACAGAGAAGCCATGCACATTACTAAAACTCAGGGCTACCGGGAGAGATACTGGTGCCACACTACGGCCAAATGCCAGGCACACCTTTGCTGAGCTGTGCCTCACTTCCACAACTGCCTAAACTTGAGGAAAATAGTCACAGGGTGAAGAGAAAGCACTAACAAAATAGTAAAGAAAATCCAAATAAGTGACCAAACACAGCAAAAAAGGGACTGAGAACCCCAGTTGGGAGATAGAAATTATGTAACCAAATTTTACATTTCTAAAATTCTATGCTATTTGCAAGAGATAGATCTAAAACATAGGGAAATAGACAACGTTAAAGTAAAAGGGTGAGACTGTACGCATTGATCTAGAACATGACATAAACTTAATAGAAACGTTAAGGAATGACATTCAACTCTATAAGAAAGAGTAACTATATACTGATATAAACAGTCAATTCACTAGGAAAAGCAAAAAGTTCTAAACATGAATTCAGTATTTAATATGCCTCAAAATAAATAATGTAGAAATAAACAGAACTACAAGGAGAAAAGGGTAAGCCCTCCATTACACGAGAGAATTTAGCATCTTATTCTAAAATAGGTAAGGCTGGAAATATAAGATTAAACAATGAACAAACTTGAACTGAGAACAACAAGAACCATATTTTTTAAAATCACACTGAAAATTTTAGAAAATTAACAATGTAAATATCTTTAAGCCAAATGACAACTGATTTAAAAGGAATAACGTACTGAAAATTAAGTCCTCAATTTGAGTACAATTAAGGTAGATCAAAATCTAAGAAGCTAACCAGAGAATGAAAAAAACTTCCGGCAACCAATAAGCAATTTGCATATTGCATAAATCAAAGATGTACTTTAGACTAAGATAAATATATACTCATATATATACTCAAGGCTATAGATTTATTTCAGATTACTGTTTTAGCAGCAGTCATGACTGAAAATTAATCTGCTTAAGAAGTCAGAATGAGAAGTAACTGATGAAATAAGTTTATAAAAAATTAAGAGAAGAAAAGCATAAGGATAAAAGGGGAAATTAATAAGAGAAAAATAAGTATTAGGTAGAAATGATCAACAAGGTTATATATTGGCATTTGAATCAATATGTCTCTAAGATATAAAAGAGAGAGAGAAACAACATTAAGGAATGAGAGGAGGTCAGTGCAGGACATGCTGAAGATGGTAAAATGCTAATTAACAAGTTTCTATCAGTGCCTTTGAAAGCTTAGGTGAAGGGAGCAAGTTTCTGTAGCCATACAACTTTCCAAAATGATTCAGGAAGATACAGAAATCCAAATAGTCCTATATCCCTTAAACAAATTCAATTAATTCAAATTCTTCTCACAAATGAAACACCAAACCCATACCCAACTTCTGTTTGACAGAAGTTACTAAACATTCAAGACAAAATTGATTCCAATGTATACAAGCTCTTCTAGGGAATAAAAAAATGAGAAAATGCGTTGTGTTTACATTGTTATTTCATTAATGCTCTATTGCATGATGAAAGGAAATATAAACATTTCTCCATTTGGGAAATTTGTTTCTATAAGTTCTCTGATATAGATTCAGACATATTCTGCACATACATTGCAGCTATATAATCTGATACGGGGCATTTTGATGTGTGACGTTCCAAATGCTGAAATCCTTGCTTCCTACCTCCAGGGCCAATGGCAGCTAAGCAGGCACTGAGGTGAAGACTTGGATTCGCAAAGCAGCAACGCTGCACCCAACTGCCCACGACCTTCTTCTCAATGGACTGAACGTAATAGTCTAGCAAAATGTGCCCAGGGCATCTTGAGGACTCAGGGCTATGCAAGTACTGCTTTCAATCTTTGCAGCAACTCTGAAGACAGGCTGTGCTACTTTTTTCCTGGAGAAGAAAAGTGAGGTGCATGTGTTAAGCAGCACCCAAAACAAAACAGGGCTGCTAAGTGGACGCACCGAGCTGGGTCTTCGAGTCATCTTCATGACAACTGGCCTCTCTCATCACATGTTTTCCTTAATTAAATATGGCCCAGTTCCATTCGATTAAATTAGCACTCATTCCAGTACTCTTGCCTGGAAAATCCCATGGACAGAGGAGCCTGGTGGGCTGCAGTCCATGAGGTCGCGAAAGTCAGACACGACTGAGAGACTTCACTTTCTCTTTTCACTTTCATGCATTGGAGAAGGAAATGGCAACCCACTCCAGTGTTCTTGCCTGAAGAATCCCAGGGACGGGGGAGCTTGGTGGGCTGCCGTCTATGGGGTTGCACAGAGTCGGACACGACTGATGCGACTTAGCAGCAGCAGCAATGCTTCCTAGTAGCAAGGCATCATTCTGCCTGATATAGTTGCAATGGCTGACCTCAGAGAGCATCTAGCAAAAGTGGGCACGTGTGACGGACCGCACAGCAGAGCCATCGCATGCGCAGGAGAGGTCGCATTATTGTTCTCAATCACTTGCTTCCTTCCAATAAGGAGATCGAGTCTCCCCATGTTTCCACATCACTTGCCAAAGCCCCCTTCCTCAGCTGGGACTGCAGGACACAGGATTCCACCAGTGAGTGGGACATGGGTACAGAGGACATGTGCCACATATGAGCAGAGCTACAGGGCCGCCAACGGCCCGGGATGAGGGGCCTGAGCTGCAGCGACCACGGCTCCGTTTGCAGCTGACCCACAGCAGCCATGCTTATCACGTGAGCAGGAGAGAAGAGCTCTTCATGGTGAGGAAGTGAGACTTGGGGACTACTGTTACGTTAGCAAACTCAGCTGCTCTACACGTGTTTGTGCGTGTACACACACACACACACACTCACACACTACAGTATGAAGTGATGCAAACATCAGGGAAGGTTTCAGAGAAGAGCTAACAGTTGACTTGACGTTTGAAGGTTTTACCCAATATTCACTCTGCTCCTCTAAATTCAACATTACCTTCGTCATCTGAGCTCGCACACATCCCACCTTAGTGATCCTGCTCCTGTCTCTGCTCCCACCATCCTGCCACAGGATCCACCCCCAACTGAAGCCCAAGCTCCTCTCTGGTGTCCTTGAGTCACACTGGCCACGACTGCTGGGACACACCAGAAGTTCCTAAAGCAATGACACCACACTGGTTTACATTAGGGAAACAGTCTTGTTCTGCCCAGCCAGTGGGACAAACACGAGCGCTGAGTTACCAGTGCTGTGTTTTCTCATAAACAAGAGCAAAGTATCATCGATTCATCACAATCTATTAGTATCTTCTTGTTTATTAACTCGTTGTGTGTGTTCAGTCAATTCAGTCTCATTCAACTCTTTGCAACCCTGTGGACTGTAGCCCTCCAAGCGCCTCTGTCCATGGGATTCTCCAGGCAAGAACACTGCAGTAGGTTGCCAATTCCTCCTCCAGGGAATCTTCCTGACCCAGGGATCAAATCTGTGTCTCCTCCAATGCAGGTGGATTCTTAACCACTGAGCCTCTTGGGGAGCCCTTTAACTCATTGATGCTCATTTCTGCTAATTCAAAAAGGAATTTGGCTGGTTGTAGGGGTGAGGAATATGGGGACGTACCCAAGTCCTTGAGAAATCTGTATGCAGGTCAGGAAGCTACAGTTAGAACTGGACATGAATCAACAGACTGGTTCCAAATAGGAAAAGGAGTATATCAAGGCTGTATATTGTCACCCTGTTTATTTAACTCATATGCAGAGTACATCATGAGAAACGCTGGACTGGAAGAAACACAAGCTGGAATCAAGACTGCCGGGAGAAATATCAATCACCTCAGATATGCAGATGACACCACCCTTATGGCAGAAAGTGAAGAGGAGCTAAAAAGCCATGAAAGTGAAAGAGGAGAGTGAAAAAGTTGGCTTAAAGCTCAACATTCAGAAAACGAAGATCATGGCATCTGGTCCTATCACTTCATGGGAAATAGATGGGGAAACAGTGTCAGACTTTTTTTTTTTTTTTTTTTGGCTCCAAAATCACTGCAGATGGTGACTGCAGCGATGAAATTAAAAGATGCTTACTCCTAGGAAGAAAAGTTATGACCAACCTAGATTGTATATTCAAAAGCAGAGATATTACTTTGCCGACTAAGGTCCGTCTAGTCAAGGCTATGGTTTTTCCAGTAGCCATGTATTGACGTCAGAGTTGGGCTGTGAAGAAGGCTGAGCGCTGAAGAATTGATGCTTTTGACCTGTGGTGTTGCAGAAGACTCTTGAGAGTCCCTCGGACTGCAAGCAGATCCAACCAGTCCATTCTGAAGGAGATCAGCCCTGGGTGTTCTTTGGAAGGACTGATGCTAAAGCTGAAGCTCCTCATGCAAAGAGTGGACTCATTGGAAAAGACTCTGATGCTGGGAGGGATTGGGGGCAGGAGGAGAAGGGGATGACCGAGGATGAGATGGCTGGATGGCATCACGGACTCGATGGACGTGAGTCTGAGTGGACTCCGGGAGTTGGTGATGGACAGGGAGGCCTGGCGTGCTGCTTCATGGGGTCGCAAAGAGTCGGACACGACCGAGCGACTGAGCTGAGCTGAACCCAAGTCCTTCATCTCCTGCTCCATCCCGTCAGCAGTCCCCTCAGGCTCTAAGTTAACCCAATGACAGGCGAGGGGCAAGGCCTGGAACTGAGGCCTCCTGACACATCACTGACCTCGACTTCGTTTAGACGCACTGATCTGCGTGCGGTACAAGTGACTTCCACCCGGAACACCAGAGGAAGGGGTCCTCTCACACGCTGCCGTCTGTAAGCCTGTGGGCAGAAAGAAAAGCCAACCTGGCATTTTGGGAAAAGCTGGGACTCGGGCATTACCCATAGAATGATGGATGCACTCTTGATAAAAGAAGGGCCCTCTCCTTCCCCCCAAAGCCAGGACTGCAACACTGGTTTCAGGCAGGAGGTCACAGGCAACCACAACACAGGCCCTGAACATTTCAAAACAAGGTCAGCAGGACTTGGAAAACACAGGCTGCAAAGTCAGGAGTGGGCCTTTCACAAGGATCTGTCTCTCAGCCATCCATCTGACCCAACCAAAACTGTGAGTTCCTGGCCTTCGAACTGGGCCAGCTTTTGACTTTGGATTTGACCACTGATTCTCTTGTCCCTCCATTAAGGAGTAATTGATCTCTGACAAGTAAATTTCAGGAAAATGTTGGGAAAAGGAAGGCAGATTGTCCTCGGCTGGGTCAGGAAATGCAGGACAGTCTCATCCTTGAAGAACTTTCTGAGGGTCTTCACCTGCCCTCTCTCAATGGACACTCGATGTTGTATCACAGGTTCCAGTGACTTTTTCCCAAACCCTGACTTTAGGAAAGCAGTGACAGAAGCCAGTAGGCAATCAATGAGATTTTGATTAATGAATTACAGATAGTGAAAAATGAGTCACTCACCTCAGTTGTGTCCAACTCTTTGCGACCCCATGGACTAAACAGTCCATGGAATTCTCCTGGCCAGAATATTGGAGTGGGCAGCCTTTCCCTTCTCCAGGGGATCTTCCCAACCCAGGGATCAAACCAAGGTCTCCCGCATTGCAGGTGGATTCTTTACCAGCTGAGCCACAAGGGCAGTCCAGATAGCAACTACAGCTACAGATAGCAGGATACAACTACAGGATACAGATACAATTACAATTACAGGCTAATGGAAGTGGATGAAGAAGGGAAGATAGAGTTTTTAGTTTTTCAGGTGTTTATATTGTTCTTTTTCAGAGGAAATAATCAGCTTTTATAACATAATTTCTAGTGGCACAGTCTTTTGAATCACGTAGGTCTATAAAGTCTCTGTTATTTGTAGCTTGGAGCCATTGGCAAGTTACTCAGCCTTTCAGAAACTCAGTATTTTCATTGATAAAGTGGGGATGATGTCTCTGAGGAAGAATGGTGTATGGATTAAAATTAGGTCATGGAATGCTGAGTTTTCATGACAGACAGGATCTGGTCCACAGTGTATGTTTAAGGACAGTTTGTGTGTGCGTGTGTTTTGAAAAGAAAGGAATTATTCCATGATAGGAAAGGGAGGACTTGAATTTAAAGGAAGTGCTGGAAATAATGAAGGTAACATTTGCCGTTGGTAGAGGGTGAGTGGAAGGGAGGTGGGTTAGAAATAATGAAACCAAGAGCATGGAAAAGGAGTTTACAGCATATCTCAAAGCCCTGCTCAGGAGCCCTAAAGAGGTTAATACATCAGCTTACCTGTCAGCAGACACAGGATTGAAAGAGAATCCTTAGGGGCCACTCTCATGAAATTGATGGGGAAGACCCTCTTTCAGCCTGAATATCTCAGTAAATAGTCACACGAAATTTTCTGTAAATAGTCATGCTTTACTCTTTTTAGTTTCGCACCTGCTTTCTTTTTCCTTGACTCACCGTATCTCAACAGGAGGAGAGATGTTTTTTTAATGACTCTGCTCTCTGGAAAGGCACCCGTACGCTTTCTAACCAGTGGATGTGGCACCGCGTGTCTGAGGACACCTGGCTCACATGTGTGTAGGCTCATGTGTGTGCACCTGTGCGTGAACCACAGGCACTGCCCTGTGCAAAGAGCTGCTTCCCCACTGAAGGCAGTTACAGGGCACCCGCAGGGGCACACACATGACACCCTCACACAGAAGGTTCACACAGAGAAAACCAGGCAGTGCACCAGCACCATCACAAACTCTGCCTCCTTTTACTTGCTAGAAAGTTTCGTGGAAAACTCATTTCAATTTAGCATAAGTCATTAATTCTGCATCATAACACCAGTAACTACGTCTAGATTCTTTTGACTCAGTTGAAAATTATTCCAAATATGGGTCCTAGAATTAAACACATCTCTGCATATTTAGTTCATCACTGCCGAAGCTGCGGGGTTCTCAGTGATTTCTTTTACAACTTGGCCTTTTTTTTTTTTTTAATGTGCTCTTTACAATGTATTTTCTGATGTTAAGTGCCCTGCTGCTGCTGCTGCTAAGTCACTGTAGTCGTGCCTGACTCTGTGCGACCCCACAGATGGCAGCCCACCAGGCCCCGCTGTCCCTGGGATTCTTCCGGCAAGAATACTGGAGTGGGTTGCTAGACACCCCCAAAAAGTGGAAGAAATGAATTGCACTAAACGATGGTACAGGCTAACTCTGTAGCACCACCTAGAGCCTTGGGAGATCATGACAGTCTTTCTGATAAGCAAGGCATTCTCTTCCTCTCCTGGAAGAGAAAAAAAAAAAATGCCTTTTTATCCTCCTTACACTCATCAGTTTAACTCTGATTATTTAAACCCATGGTATACCAACGGCCTTCACTTTAATAACATCTTGTCTTTTCTGAGAAATGGTCTCTGAGTGCAGTTATGAGACCATGAAGACCTCACTGAAAGGGACCGGAATATTTCAGGGCCTATTTTCAATCATGAAGCTCAGTCCCAGACAGAAATTGGGCTTCCCTAGTGCTTCAGCTGTGAAGAATCCTCCTGCAATGAGGGGGAGGTAAGTTCGATCCCTGGAGAAGGAAATGGCAACCCACTCCAGTATTCTTGCCTGGAGAATCCAGGGACAGAGGAGCCTGGTGGGCTACAGCCCATGAGGTCGCAGAAGAGTCGGACACAGCTGAGCAACTAAACAACAACGAAAACAACCTCCTGCTGCTGCTGCTGCTGCTGCTGAGTCGCTTCAGTCGTGTCCAACTCTGCACGACCCCACAGACGGCAGCCCACCAGGCTCCCCCGTCCCTGGGATTCTCCAGGCAAGAACACTGGAGTGGGTTGCCATTTCCTTCTCCAATGCACGAAAGTGAAAAGTGAAAGTGATGTTGCTCAGTCGTGTCTGACTCTCGTGTCCGACTCTTCGCGACCCCATGGACTGCAGCCTACCAGGCTCCTCTGCCCATGCCTTCTCTGAAACAACATCCTGGGGAAAAGATATTTTAAAGCATTACGTTGGATAGGGTAAAGGTAGGAAAATATTCAACTGGACATCTAAGCAAATGCATCTTTGACCAATGCATCTGTTTTGAATGCCAAGTAGAACGTGTTCAAGAAAAGCGAAGGAAGAAGCACAAAGTGTCTATTATTTTTCCAGCGCGCTTCCCCATTTCCGTTCCAAACCACTTCTTTATCTCAGGCAAGTTGGCAGTCTCCGGGGTGCGTCTGCATTTAATGAATATTTCCTTTTGCAGAAGGCTGCCCAAAGCTATCAGTGGTCCCTGTTCCCTCTGAATTAATGCCATTTATAAGCCCTAAAAGGGGAAAATGTTGGCAATATATGATTATGGATTAAATGATGCAGTTTCAGGGTCAGTCTACAGAAAGCACTTAACGAAGACTCTGACAGGCGAAGATGAATGGGCGCGAAGGCGGATGTTTACAGCAGTCACAGCCCCGGGCCCGGCGGCCGCCCGGGCTCTGCTGACACCTGCTGGCGGCCGGAAGACCCGAGCCCGCGCGTCAGCACTCAGCACAGGGCCGTGTGGCTGTTGGCTCATTAAGAGAACAGCTCTCCTGGAGGTCACGGCTCGCCTTTAGACTCAGAGACCTGTCAATTAGCCCTCTCTCCGTATTCTGACTCATGTCCGGGAACAGGCATGCCAAAGGCTTGGCAGGAACGCTAGGGGAGAGATTCTGAACTCACGGGGTACGCGATGTGCTCAGTGTGCAATTCCTTAACGCTTTATCGAAGCCAACAGTACATTTAAATAATACACACGTGAGAGCAAGCCAGAACTAAAAAGAGAACTGGAGATAAATTTGTGGTTATGAGCTATCACTTTAGGGTATTCTCTGCCCCCACGCAGTCAATACATGAACACGTTTGCATTTTGCCAAAATTTGGTTGAAATATGAGAAATGCATTCAGTAACTCTGTGAGCGTGTACACATATCTCCATCCAGCAGGGAAGCTCTGTCTCCTCTCTCTCCCTCTCCAATCTCAACAGGGTTGAAAATAAATTTGATGCAGTATTTCTAATTTATTTTTTTCTTTTCCCCTTTCAAATTGACTAAGTATTTGATTTCTCCCTAGAGTCTGACTGTTACTTCTAGGTCAAGATGAGATTTCTGTCGTGCATTAAAGCTAATTTGGATTGTGAAAAAGTACAAGACCAGGAAGTCAATTCCGAGACCAGATATCCTGAGAGGAGAGTGCAGGATAAGCAGGGAGAAATTAATCAGCCCTGCCTTGAGCAATTTCACTGTCTTGGGCAGGAGGGCTGGTGGGATTCCCCAGGAAACTGACCCCAGGAGCTGGGGTCACAGCCCTTTGAGGGTGTGTCTCTTGGCCTCACTGCATGAGGAATGGAAATAAGGCGTCTGTCAGGAGCATGGGAAATCTCGAGAAGGTGGAAATGCAGAGTACTAATTATAACACAGGGAAGCTGCCATTCCCACAGCTTCCTGAGTTGCATTCCCAACTCTGGTGGGAGGGGAAGGGAAGATATCTGAGGTCTTTCAGTGGAGCCCAGAGGTATTTTAATGGTGTGATACCCCCAGTGGAGTGAGCTGAGAAAACTCACCCCGAAGAGCTCTTGGATAAAACACTGCTTTTCTTTGTAAAAGAGAAGATGGCAGTAAGGGCTCCTCTGGGAAATAATGGTTTAAAAGTTTATAAATACCTGCAGGTACATCTTCCCTCAGCCAGGTACGCATCTCTCCAGGAACATATTTAGCAGGCTCACGTCCTTGTTTTGTTTCTCTGGCTTGGTGTGTTATTTCCCTGGCTTATCGGCCAATGAATATTTATATTAGAACAGAATAAGCGTATTCTTTCCTGTCATCCAAATAAAATGTATTAAACAAAATATAGCCAAACAAATTCACGTATTTCTGAAATGAATGTCATAAAAATAGGTTACATGAGTGATATGTCTTCTACCTGAGAAAAGGGATAAGACCTGATAACTGAGTAACAAGGCTCACGGACACTGCTGGTCAATTAGCAAGGATGGGAAAACACGGAGGAGATCCACGTGGCCAGAGCAGCGCACGAAGGCTGTGCTGTGCGCAACACATGATGGATGTGATGGACACTGAGCTACATTCCAGCTGAAGAGTTGATGTGGAAATCAATTTGAGTCTTTTAACTTCACTGTTTCCGCCTCATGAGTGTGTTGAGTGTGACATTTATTTTGAAACTTCAATATAGATGCATTATGCTATTTTTTCATTTAACCTTGTATAGCTATTTCCTCTATTATGAAAATATACATTAATATAAACGTTAATTAATAATTGGATGTATGGTTTCATCCCAATTTTCTCATTACAAAGGGAGGTAAAATAATTCAAAATTTAGAGCTATGTTTTTCCACATTTTTTATTGTTTTTCTAGGCTGGATTCCCAGCAGTAGAAATATGGACATAAAAGTTAAAAATATCTAAATTATTTCACTTCATATAACCAAAACACTCTAGTAATGAAATCTTAACTCTCATAGCAATGTATAGAACTACTAACTTATTGTTCACTATATTTTAAACATTTTGCTAATTTAATTTGCCAAAAATGATTTATGGCAAAAATGAGCTATTGGGTTTGTTTATTATCCTACATAGAGAAAAACAATGGAAAATTGGGAATATGGCTCTAAAGCCTGGAAAAAAGTTCTGGGCTAGAGATATTGAGCTTAGGGTTTTGGGGGAAGCAGAAGACAGTTGAAGCCAGGAGCTTCTGGGAGGCACACCCAGGTTATGTGCTCAGCTGTGTTCTTTAGTTTACTTTAAATTTGGACAAAAAAATGATAGAAAGTGGCAAAGTGAAAGTGAAAGTGAAGTCTCCCAGTTGTGTCCGACTTTTTGCGACCCCATGGACTGTAGCCTACGAGGCTTCTCTGTCCATGGGATTTTCCAGGCAATAATACTGCAGTGGATTGCCATTTCCTTCTCCAGGGGATCTTCCCAACCCAGGGATTGAACCCAGCTCTCCCACATTGTAGACAGACGCTTTACCATCTGAGCCCCCAGGGAAGCTACCAGAAAGTGGCAAGGAGTAGTAAAAACTACATGCAAGACAATGGCTATAATGTCACTGATGATGAAAACATCAATAATAAAATATATATATATATGTTCAGAACATATTTGGTTCCAGGCTACGCATGCGCCTTTATTCACAACAAGGCAGTCATTCATGGTAAGTGCTATTAATATTGCTATTACAGAAATGAGGAACTGAGGTCCAAAGCTCAGCTCACAGGTGTGGATATGAAACTTCCTCCCAGTCTGTCTGAATCCAAAATGTGTCCTCTTATCCATCAACTTAAGCCACTTACACAACAGTCATTAATTAATAAAGATGTTGGATTGACAGACTGAAATTGAGCTTTAGACTTGTCTTGTTCAACCCAATATATTTAATAGGTTTGTTGACTTATAGCTCTTATAATTCCTTTTGCTCTTAGAGAAGTTATTAAAATAAATATCTATATGAAATTAAGATAAATATTAATATATAGGAATATAACATATGTCTATGTCACATATGCATATATATAGTATAACCTAAATCGTAAAATTAGACTTATAATTGAAAATTAAGCAATAATATTTCCAATCTGTATTTCATGATGTTCAGCATAAAAATACTTTAAGTACTTTAAAATGTAATTGATGAAATGCTTGTGCCTTTGTGTGAAGCAGCCTGATTGCTAAAAGCCTCAACCTTGAAGAGCCCCACATATTCTTGAGATTTCCCTCAGCTTCCCACGCAATCTGAGAAGTCCCTAGAACTTCCTACAGAGGGTGGGGAAAAGTGACAAGTTTGAGAAAAGTTCAGAACTCTCTGTTTTCCTTAACAGGTCTGCCCTCAAAGGAGATGATTTTACCAGAAGCTTGCTTATTAGGGTTTTTCTGAAAGCTATCTGAACTAGGGGAAGGGAAATACCCAACTCAAGCTCACTAAGACACCGGGACTTACTCTTGGGACCATAGAATGATTCCTGTGCCAACCTCTTACCTCCGCATCAAAAAGGCATTGACATAATAACAGGAGATTGCAGCTAAAAGAACTACAAGCCTCAGCTCCTACTTCAGGAGGCTCTAGGGAAACCCAAAGGAAAAAGAGGATACAAAAGCAAGGCCGCTATAGGAAATTTTAACCTCAGACTTACACCATGACTACCGCAAACATTAAACATAGCCTGACTCCCAGCCAGATAAACATGAAACTTCACACCAAAGGACTGTCTTCTTTTGTTCCTTTTACCTAATGTATTATGTCCTCCTTGAACAAAAGAGTCAGAAGGCATGCCAAAAGTGGAAAACAAAGTATGAAGAGACAGACCAGGGATTAGAACCATACTCAAATGTCACACAGATTTGGGAATGGCCAGACATGGAATTCAAAATAACTATGATGAATATGCCAAACCTCCTAGGGGAAAAGTTAACAGCATGCAAGAACATGCGGGTAATACAAGGAAGGAGATGGAAACGCTGAGAAAGAATCGAAAGGAAATGATAGAAATCAAAAACACTGTAACAGAAATGAAGATTGCCTTTGATGGCCTCATCAATAGACCAGACAGGGCCAAAGAAAGAATCAGTATTCTTGAAGATATGTGAACAAAGATCTCCACAACAGAAATGCAGAAGAATAAAGGAATGAGAAATACGGAAGAGAATAGCCAAGAAGTGTGGGCCAGTTACACAGGATGTAAGGCAGACACAGTAAGAATACCGGAAGAAGAAAGCGAGAAAGCAAAAGAGGGAATGTTAGAAATAATAATGGCTAAGAAGTTTGGAAAATTCATGACAGATATCAAGCTACAGATCTAGGAAGCTCATAGAACACCTAACCAGATGAATTCCAAAAATCTACACCTAGGCATATGATATTCAAACTTCAGAAAATTAAGACAAGGAGAACATTTTTTAAAGAAGGCAAAGGGAAAAAAAATTCCTATACTCTATACACTGGACTCCTCTTCAGAAACCATTCAGTGTATCCAGGAAAACCATAATTTTAAAGTGAAGGAGAAATAAAGATTTTCACAGAAAAATTAAAATTGAGGGAACTTATTTCCAGCAAACTTGCTTTATAAGTAAAGTGAAAAGAAGTTTTTGAAAGAGAAAAAATTTTATAGGTTTGAAACTCAGATCTACATTTTAAAAAGAAACAGCATTAGATAAAGAATAAATAAGATAAATAAAATGTTTTATTTATTTTTAATTCATTAAACAGGTAACAGGTTTTTTTTCTGATTATAATATCAACAATGTGTCAGTAATTGTAGCCTATAAAGTGAAGTGAAAGTCACTTAGTCATGTTTGACTCTTTGGACCCCATGGACTATACAATCCATGGAATTCTCTAGGCTGGAATACTGGAATGGGTAGCTGTTCACTTCTCCAGGGGATCTTTCTGACCCAGGGCTTGAACCCAGGTCTCCCACATTGCAGGCAGATTATTTACCAGCTGAGCTACTAGGGAAGCCCCTTGTAGCATATGGGTAAGTGAAATGAATAGCAGCAGTGTTGCAAGGGATGGGGAAAGGGATTATGAATTCTGTGTTACAAGGTCTTGCACTAAACATGAAGCAGCATAGTGTTATTTGAAAGTGACTTGGATTAGCTGTAATTGTCTATTGCAAACACTAAGACGATCACTCAAAAAGTTAAAAAGGAGGTATAACTGACTTGCTAACAGAATAAAGAAAACCAGATCATATAAAACACTCAGTAAAAATAAGAGAAGGCAGAAGAAGAGGAAAAGTCAAAAAACAAAGGAAAAAAAGACAATGAACAGAAAGCCTCGACAGATAGAGTAGATATCCATCTAAATATATAAATGATCACTTTTAAACATTAATGATATAAATATATCAATCAAAACACAAAAACTTTCAGAATAGGACAAAAACAAGAACCAACTATATGTTGTTTATAAGAAATCCACTTTAAATATAAAGACACAGATTGATTCAAAGGAAAGAGATGGAGAAGGGTATACCATGTTAATACTAATCAAAAGAGAAATGGAAATTTTATATTAATTTCAGACAAAGCAAACTTCAGAGCAAGGAAAATTATCAGAGGTAAACAAAAGCATTACTTGATGGCGAGAGGATCGATTCTCCTAGAGGACACAACAGTCCTTAATATGTATGCTCGGGACAACAGGTCATCAAAATATGTAGGACAAAATTGCTAAGAAAAATATATGGACCCACTATTACAGTTGGCGATTTCAATACCCTTGTTTCAGTAATAGATTCAGCAGGGAGAAAATCTGTAAAGATTGAACTGAACTGAACAGCATCATCAGTCGACTGGATCCAGTTGACATAGTTTACTCCACCCAACAATAACAGAACATACATTCTTCTCAAGCACACGGAGAACATTCACCAATATAGAACACATTTTGGGTAGTAAAACACATCTTGACAAATTTAAAAGATTAGACATCATGCAAAATGTTTTCACACAACAACGGAATTAAAGTGGAAATCCGTAACAGAAAGATGGCTGGAAATCCAATATATTTGGAGACTTAACAATGCACTTCTAAAATACAAGTGACTCATAGAAGAAGGCCCTAGATAATTTTAAAATTTTTTGAACTAAGTGAAAGTGAAAATGCTGCTTCTGTTGTTTAGTCACTAAGTTGTGTCTGACTCTGCAACCCCATGGACTATAGCCCACCAGGGTCCTCTGTCTCTGGGACTGCCCAGGCAAGAACACTGGAGTGGATTGTCATTTCCTTCTCTGGGGAATCTTCCTGACCAAGGGATCTTACCTGGGTCTCCTGCATTTCGAGCAGATTCTTTACCACTGAACCACCAGGGAAGCCCCAAAATGAAAGGAGAGCATAACAAAACCTATGGGGTGCAGCCAAAGCAGTCTGAGAGGGAAATCCATAGCTCTGAATGCACAGACTACAGAAAAAGAACAATATCAACTAAGCCGCCTGAGCTTCCATCTTGGAAAGATACAAAGAATTATAACTAATAAATAAGGTCTAAATAACTAAGACCCAAATAAGAGGAAAGATATTCTATGTCCATCAATAGGAACATTTAATATTGTTAAATTGTCAGTTCTGCCCATCTTGATCAATAGAGTCAATGAAATCCAAATCAACATTCTGAAAGTTAAATTATGAATATCAACAAATCAACCCTAAAGTTTATAAAGCAATGCAAAAGGCCAGAGTGCTGAATACCTACGGAAGGAGAAAAGCAAAGAGAATTGACATTATCCGACTTCAAATCCTTTCGAACATCAAGGCTCAGTAATCAGGAGAGAGGGATCCTGGAAAGTGATAGACAAAGAGAACGGTGAACAGAATAGAGGCAATAAAAACTTCCACACAAAAATAGTCAACTGATCTCTAACAAAAAAAGCAACGGAAATTCTCTGGAAAAGGATCGCCTTTCAACACACAGTGCTGAAACCACAGGGTCTCCACATGGCGGGAAAAATTCATCTAGACACTGACTCTACACTTTCCACAAAAATTAGCTTAAAATGGATCATAGACCTAAATGTAAAATATAAAAGCATGAAACCCCTAGTAGAAAACTATTAATGGATTTTGAGTTTGACAATTAGTTTTTAAATACAACACTAAAAGAATGACCCACAAAAGAAATATTGATAAATTGGGCTTCATTAAAATTTAAAACATCTGTCCTGCAAAAGATATTGCTAAGAGAATGAAAAGACAAGCCACAGACACAGAAAATGTTAGCAAAAACGTATCTAATACAGGCTGCATAGCTATGATTCCAACCATATGACAATTTGGAAAACTTAAAGCTGTGGAGAGGGCTTCCCTGGTGGTCCAGTGGTTAAAAATCCACCTCGCAATGCAGGGGACTTAGGTTTGATCCCACACGCCATGGCACAGCTAAGCCTGCATGACACAACCACTGAGCCCAAGGGCTGCAGCGCCTGTGCACTGCAAGTCGAGAGACTCTGCGTGTCACAACCAGCAAGCCTGCAACACACACAGGGGAAGCAAGCCCCCCATTTGGAGGCCGTGTTCCCAACCCCATGGTTTAATTCTGAAGCTTCTTAAAAGAATACCGGTAAGTCAATGCCATCATCAAATCAGCAATATATTAAAATGTAAACCCAAGACACCAAGAACCAAACATTTGTGTTTCGATTTGAGATAATTATTCAATATGAATTTTTTTTTAACTGACTGACCAAAATTAATGACCCATACCCGGAACTGTAGTTTTTTTAGAAATAGAATTCCTATGAAGTATTTTTAAAGACCCAAGATACTATTAATGTCACTAATTAAAAATTTTATAACCTCTGGGTAGTTCACCCTGTAGAGACTAATACCAGAATGAATATATGTTAGAAATGTATCTTTCATTTAAGGGGCCAAACGGGCGTCCATTTACTTACTGAATTATATCCTGGCAGGACAGGCTTTTCATAAAGTACTTAAAAAATATTCTTTAGATTAAAGTTATTTTATTTACCAAAAGGAAAACAATTTTGAAAAGCATAATACAATTTTCAGTCACTCATTCTTCCCTATTAATTAATCTGCAATTCTTTCTTGAGACAAAATTTTGTAAAGAGATGAGATGATCCACTTTCTAATTTTTTGAAAGTCACACAGAAGAGACAGTGGTGGGTTCATAGACTCTTTCCTGTTCAAATGCACAAGTTCTGGCCTTCCTCTGAAAATAAATGAGAAGTAAAGTCATCAGTATGCCAACAAATTTGGAAAACTCAGCAGTGGCCAGAGGACTGAAAAAGGTCAGTTTTCATTTGATTCCCTAAGACAAGCAATGCCAAAGAATGTTCAAAGTGCCACACAATTGCACTGATACCACACACTAGCAAAATAATGCTCAAAATTCTCCAAGCCAGGCTTCAACAACATGTGAACCATGAAACTCCAGATGTTCAAGCTGGATTTAGAAAAGGCAGAGGAACCAGAGATCAAATTGCCAACATCAGATGGATCATCAAAAAAGCAAGAGAGTTCCAGAAAAAAACATCTACTTCTGCTTTATTGACTATGCCAAAGCCTTTGACTGTGTGGATCACAATTAACTGTGGAAAATTCTGAAAGAGATGGGCATACCAGACCACCTAACCTGCCTCTTGAGAAACCTATTTGCAGGTCAGGAAGAAACAGTTAGAACTGGACATGGAACAACAGACTGGTTCCAAGTAGGAAAAGGAGTGCATCAAGGCTGTATATTGTCACCCTGCTTATTTAACTTATATGCAGAATACATCATGTGAAATGCCAGGCTAGATGAAGAAGAAGCTGGAATCAAGTTTTCCAGGAGAAATATCAATAACCTCAGATATGCAGATGACACCACCCTTATGGCAGAAAGTGAAGAGGAACTAAGGAGCCTATTGATGACAGTGAAAGAGAAGAGTGAAAAAGTTGGCTTAAAGCTCAGCATTCAGAAAACTAACATCATGGCATCCGGTCCCATCACTCCATGCAGATAGATGGGTAAACAATAGAAACAGAAAGAGACTTTATTTTTGAGGGCTCCAAAATCACTGCAGATGGTGACTGCAGCCATGAAATTAAAAGACGCTTTCTATTTGGAAGAAAAGCTATGACCAACCTAGACAGCATATGAAAAAGCAGAGACATTATTTTGTCAAAATTCCATCTAGTCAAAGCTATGGTTTTTCTAGTTTTCATATATGGATGTGAGAGTTGGACCATAAAGAACTGTGGTGTTGGAGAAGACTCTTGAGAGTCCCTTGGACTGCAAAGGGATCCAACCAGTCCATCCTAAAGGAGATCAGTCCTGAATATTCATTGGAAGGACTGATGCTGAAGCTGAAACTCCAATGATTTGGCCACCTAATGTGAAGGACTGGCTCATTTGAAAAGACCCTGATGCTGGGAAAGATTGAAGGCAGGAGGAGAAGGGGACGGCAGAGGATGAGATGGTTGCATGGCATCATCGACTCAATGGACATGAGTTTGAGCAAGCTCCGGGAGTTGGTGATGGACAGGGAGGCCTGGAGTGTTGCAGTCCATGGGGTCACAGAGTCGCACACAACTGAGCAACTGAACTGAACTGAAAGTAGTCAGACTCTGTGTCATGAATTCAAGGCCAGTGAAACTGTTCCGTACCATTGTGTTCTCTGTTAAATATAACTATCTAATTTCAAAATGCCTAGACTATCTGGTACCATCTCCTACTCTGAACATATTCTGCAAGTATATGCAATGATGACAGAGATTATCTTTTCAGGATGAAAGTGAGACAGTCGTTTGGATCTAAGAGATAATGTTCCATCAATTCCATTTCCTTGTGCATGAATTGATTTCAGTTGCAGACATACAACAGAAGAGGAGGAATAAGTGAAGGATTAGCTCTCTGTCCTTGGAGAGTAAGAAGCCACAGCTCTGACTGCCCTGAGGCAGTGGCCGTAGCCTGAGCGGAGATTAGGCTGGTGTGCATGCCGGAGATGTTTTCTTCAACCATTAGAAGAGATGCTCTATTTCTCACGTGCTTCAGAGCACTTCTGTTACCTTCTGATTTGGGTAAATAAGAATCCAGGGATTAACTCATAGAACAGACACTCAATTTTAAACTTTGTTTCTGACCAACTTCTTAGTCTTAATTATTGAAAATTGTATTTTATTGGTTAGCAGTAAAATTATCCACGGATGATAAAAATCCTCAACCAAACATTGTTCACTGATGCGAAAAGCATGGCTGGCAAAATCACAGTGGGATGCAGGTCAGAGGAATGAGGTGATGCCACAAAGGACATGGAGTCACAGCTGCTTTAGAACACATAAAATGCTTGTCTTCTTCTCCAACAGTGACTTCAGCCACCAATGTGTGTCATCCATGGACGTTTATTGTTACCTAACAGAATTCCCTTTCGGTGCTATTGCGGGTGAGATTGACAGATGGCCCCACAACAAAAACAGAAAGAAATTGCTCCTTCAGTTCAGCTCAGTTCAGTCGCTCAGTCGTGTCCGACTCTTTATGACTTCATGAATCGCAGCACGCCAGGCCTGCCTGGCTGTCATCAACTCCCGGAGTCCACCCAAACCCATGTCCATTGTGTCAGTGATGCCATCCAGCCATCTCATCCTCTGTCGCCCCCTTCTCCTCCTGCCCCCAATCCCTCCCAGCATCAGAGTCTTTTCCAATGAGTCAACTCTTCACATGAGGTGGCCAAAATATTGGAGTTTCAGCTTCAGCATCAGTCCTTCCAATGAACACCCAGGACTGATCTCCTTTAGGATGGACTGGTTGGAACTTCTTGCAGTCCAAGGGACTCTCAAGAGTCTTTTCCAACACCACAGTTCAAAAGCATCAATTCTTTGGTGCTCAGCTTTCTTCACAGTCCAACTCTCACGTCCATACATGACTACTGGAAAAACCATAGCCTTGACTAGACAGACATTTGTTGGCAAAGTAATGTCTCTGCTTCTTAATACGCTGTCTAGGTTGGTCATAACTTTTCTTCCAAGGAGTAAGCATCTTTTAAGTTCATGGCTGCAATCATCATCTGCAGTGATTTTGGAGCTCAAAAAAATAAAGTCTGACACTGTTTCCCCATCTATTTCCCATGAAGTGATGGGACCAGATACCATGATCTTTGTTTTCTGAATGTTGAGCTTTAAGCCAACATTTTCACTCTCTTCTTTCATTTTCATCAAGAGGCTTTTTAGTTCCTCTTCACTTTCTGCCGGAAGGGTGGTGTCATCTGCATATCTGAGGTTACTGATATTTCTCCCAGCAATCTTGATTCCAGCTTGTGGTTCATCCAGCCCAGATTTTCTTATGATGTACTCTGAGTATAAGTTAAATAAGCAGGGTGACAATATACAGCCTTGACATACTCCTTTCCCTATTTGGAACCAGTCTGTTGTTCCATGTCCAGTTCTAACTGTTGCTTCCTGACCTGCATATAGGTTTCTCAAGAGGCAGGTCAGGTGGTCTGGGATTCCCATCTCTTTCAGAATTTTCCACAGTTTATTGTGCTCCACACAGTCAAAGGCTTTGGCATAGTCAATAAAGCAGAAATAGATGTTTTTCTGGAACTCTTTTGCTTTTTCAATGATCCAACAGATGTTGACAATTTGATCTCTGGTTCCTCTGCCTTTTCTAAAACCAGCTTGAACATCTGGAAGTTCACGGTTCACGTATTGCTGAAGCCTGGCTTGAAGAATTTTGAGCATTACTTTACCAGCATGTGAGATGAGTGCAATTGTGTGGTAGTTTGAGCATTCTTTGGCATTGCATTTCTTTTGGATTGGAATAAAAACTGACCTTTTCCAGCCCTGTGGCCACTGTGAGTTTTCCAAATTTGCTGGCATATTGAGTGCAGCACTTTCACAGCATCATCTTTCAGGATTTGAAACAGCTCACCTGGAATTCCATCACCTCCACTAGCTTTGTTTGTAGTGATGCTTTCTAAGGCCCACTTGACTTCACATTCCAGGAAGTCTGGCTCTAGGTGAGTGATCACACCATAGTGCTTATCTGGGTCGTGATGATCTTTTTTGAACAGTTGTTCTGAATATTCTCATCACCTCTTCTTAATATCTTCTGCTTCTGTTAGATCCAGACCATTTCTGTCCTTTATCGAGCCCATCTTTGCATGAAATGTTCCCTCGGTATCTCTAAGTTTCCTGAAGAGATCTCTAGTCTTTCCCATTCTGTTGTTTTCTTCTATTTTTTTGCATTGATCCCTGAGGAAGGCTTTTTTATCTCTCCTTGCTATTCTTTGGAACTCTGCATTCAGATGCTTATATCTTTCCTTTTCTCCTTTGCTTTTTGCGTCTTTGCTTTTCACAGCTATTTGTAAGGCCTCCCCAGACAACCATTTTGCTTTTTTGCATTTCTTTTCCATGGGGATGCTCTTGATCCCTGTCTCCTGTACAATGTCATGAACCTCCATCCATAGTTCATCAGGCAGTCTGTCTATCAGATCTAGGCCCTCAAATCTATTTCTCACTTCCACTGTATAATCATAAGGGATTTGATTTAGGTCATACTTGAATGGTCTAGTGGTTTTCCCTACTTTCTTCAATTTAAGTCTGAACTTCCCTGGTGTCTCAGATGGTAAAGTGTCTGTCTACAATACGGGAGACCCTGGTTTGATCCCACGGTTGGGCAGATCCCCTGGAGAAGGAAATGGCAATCCATTCCAGTACTATTGCCTGGAAAATACCATGGACAGAGGAGCCTGGTAGGTTACAGTCCATGGGTCACAAAGAGTTGGAGATGACTGAGCGATTTCATTTCACTTCACTTGGCAATAAGGAGTTCATGATCTGAGCTACAGTCAGCTTCTGGTCCTGTTTTTTCTGACTGTATAGAGCTTCATCTTTGGCTGCAAAGAATATAATCAATCTGATTTAGGTGTTGACCATCTGGTGATGTCCATGTGTAGAGTCTTTTCCTGAGTTATTGGAAGAGAGTGTTTGCTATGACCAGTGTGTTCTCTTGGCAGAACTCTATTAGCCTTTGCCCTGCTTCATTCCATATCCAATGCCAAATTTGCCTGTTACTCCAGGTGTTTCTTGACTTCCTACTTTTTCATTCCAGTCCCCTATAATGAAAAGGACACCTCTTTGGGGTGTTAGTTCTAGAAGGTCTTGTAAGTCTTCATAGAACCATTCAACTTCAGCTTCTTCAGCGTTACTGGTTGGGGCATAGACTTGGATTACTCTGATATTGAATGGTTTGCCTTGGAAACAAACAGAGATCATTCTGTCGTTTTTGAGATTGCATCCAAGTACTGCATTTTGGACTCTTTTGTTGTCCATGATGGCTACTCCATTTCTTCTAAGGGATTCCTGCCCACAGTAGTAGATATAATGGTCATCTGAGTTAAATTCACCCATTCCAGTCCATTTTAGTTCACTGATTCCTAGAATGTCAACGTTCACTCTTGCCATCTCCTGTTTGACCACTCCCAATTTGCCTTGATTCATGGACCTGACATTCCAGGTTCCTATGCAATATTGCTCTTTACAGCATTGGACCTTGCTTCTATCACCAGTCACATCCACAACTGGGTATTGTTTTTGCTTTGGCTCCATCCCTTCATTCTTTCTGGAGTTATTTCTCCTCTGATCTCCAGTAGCATATTGAACACCTACTGACCTGTGGGATTCCTCTTTCAGTATCCTATCATTTTGCCTTTTCATACTGTTCATGGGGTTCTCAAGGCAAGAATACTGAAGTGGTTTGCCATTCTCTTCTCCAGTGGGCCACGTTCTGTCAGACCTCTCCACCATGACCCGTCCATCTTGGGTGGCCCCACATGGCGTGGCTTAGTTTCTTTGAGTTAGACAAGGCTGTGGTCCATGTGATCAGATTGGCTAGTTTTCTGTGATTATGGTTTCAGTGTGTCTTCCCTCTGATGCCCTCTCACATCACAATCGTAATTGTTCCTTACTCCCCCATAAATCCTCTGTGAAACTCTAGGTGTGTAATAAAAATGCAAAGCCAGATTATCCAAGAGAAAATATTTCCAATGATTCTGTGTTTCATCAAGTAACCCCAGGAGAAGCAGCCTTCCAGAAGATTAATATTCCAGGCAACAGGGGCACATCCTTATAGACCATTCTTGGCATTGGTTCTGGGACTTCACTTTTAAAGAGGTGACCCTGGCAGTCCTTTGTGACGATCACCCTTTAGGCAGAGTTCAGTTCGGTTCAGTAGCTCAGTCGTGTCCGACTCTTTGTGACCCCATGGGCCGCAGCGTGCCAGGCCTCCCTGTCCATCACCAGTATTTGTAGACTAATAAAAATTGTACAGGTATCTCTCAGTGTCTCTTCTATGTTTCCAGGAATCTGTGTCGATAGAGATAAGCACTGATACCTTGGGACAGAGTGACATAAATTTAGTGACACAATTAACACCAATAAAGTAAATGTATCTTTATAAATTTAACAGGATTGACTCTTGTGGACACATTGATTTTTACCAATGCGATATATCAGAACACTTTGGGGGGAGTTTCCAGTCCACTTGAACAGATTATTAGTACACAGTTTAAAAAAAGAAAAGATAAAGAGGTTATTAGTACAATGTCTCTCCTTGAAGACTGGGGTGGAAGAGCAAAACAAATTTATTATGGTAGAAAAATATGTCACAGAAGGAACGATTTTTAGTTCTAGGATCAACAACTCACGAACTGTGTGCCCTTGAAAGAGTGACTTTACAATTTTTAAACCTCATTGCTTCTATTTATAAAATGAAGACTCTTACTTCCCGGGGGGGTTCTGGTATAGATTAGTTGTGATACTTATAAAAAGTATCAAGGACAATACCTGACACATGAGAGTATTTAATAAACACTGGCTTCCCACTTTTTACCTCAACTTGCGTTCCCGTTTGAAAAATCCCTTGCTGATTAGGTGACTAAGAATCATTTGTTGAAATTCACAACTGTAAAGTCACTTTCAGATTAGAATGTAGAGATATGACCCATATGGCAAGAGGGAAATTTTGTCAAGAATCGATTATGCAAGGGGGGACTCTTCTAATAAAAAATAAGTTATGAAAGAAGAACGTCCTCCTTAAAAAATGTTCATCTGCAAACATTAATTTTTCCAGGTCCTGGAACTTTTTTAGGAATTGGTCAACACAGTCCAGTATCAGACTGCTCTGGTGGAAGGAAGACACCAGACTCCCAATTCTACCAAGTAAAGAATAACCAGTTTGTTCCCAAGAGACTTTTGGTATACCCTATCTCCCACATGCATTTTGTGATGATGGGGAATGGTTTTGTAAAATGAGTAGAAATATCATCTATAGTCACCCTTCCCATTGTCTTAGGATTTAGCACTTGCTGGTAATGTTCTAGTCTTTGATCTGGGTGTTCTAAATTTGGGAAAATTCAGTGAGCTATAGGCTGAATGATAGGTACATTTTCTATATGCATTGTATGTTTCTATAAAATAAAGTCTTATAAAAGGACCCAGTAGCCAAATTGAAGAAGCTCTTGCTGGCTGAAAAATGATCAAACTCTGAACATCAGATTACGTTCAGATTACTTACTGAACAATAAGTATAATAAGGGACTTCCCTGGTGATCCACTTGTTAAGACTTTACCTTCCAAAGGAGAAGATACGGTTCAATCCCTGGTCAGGGAGTTAAGATCCCACATGCCTTTTGCCTAAAAAACTGAAAAATAAAAAAGAACCAATATTTTAAAGACTTTAAAAATGGTCCACATCAAAAAAGGAAAAAAAAATTAGTATAATAAACAACAGTGGATTTAATACAACAATGTTTAAATCTTTTCCTTCTTAAAAGTACTCAAATAAATGAATAAATAAGCTTTCTGGTTATCTCTTCAGGATACTAGAGAACATATTCACTATTTCAAAAACTAGTTTTTAAAAAAACTGAAAAAAATATTCAAAACTTTAACTTGCCTTTCTGAGAGAGTCATTTCCTAGGCAGGTTGATAAGAAGTCTAGGGGTCCCCAAAGAAAGAGGGGTCTGGGATTCTCAGGGAGCAAGGAAGGACAAACTTTTTTTCCCCTCTACATTCCTTAGGATTACATAACAATGTATCCTGCCTGAGGACAGTCTCTGGATTAAACCTCTGGCTCATCCTGTAATCTTAAAGTGTAAATTATGGGAGTAGGTCTGGTGAGGTCTTTACAACCTGCAGACATTCTTTGGACTTCCCAGGTGGCTCAGATGGTAAAGCGTCTGCCTCCAATGCAGGAGACCTGGGTTCGATCCCTGGGTTGGGAAGATCTCCTGGAGAAGGAAATGCCAACCCACTCTAGTATTCTTCCCTGGAGAATCCCAGGGACAGAGGAGCCTGGTAGGCTACAGCCCATGGGGTCGCAAAGAGTCGGGCATGACTGAGTGACTTAACTTCACTTCAATAACTAGTTGGAGAGTGTATAACTCCACTGCTAACCCTAGCAAGGGGGTACTCTTTCTGCCCCCTTCTGATACCTATGTCAGAAGCTTTCTCTATCTCCTTTATACTTTAATAAAACTTTATTACACAAAAGCTCTAAGCAATCATGCCTCATCTCTGGCCCCAGATTGAATTTCTCTCCTCCTGAGGCCAAGAATCCCAGCGTCTTTGCATGGTTCAACAACCTTTCACTTTCTTTTGTGAGCTTTATCACAGTAAAACCAAATATCATGAGAATTTTTTCTTGATAGTGTCCCAGCTAATTAGTGAAGAGCGAATAAATGAGTGATTATTAAATTATCGGCAGTTGATGACAACTGATGACACTGTGGACCAAGGTTATAAATACCACAATGAACACCTCTCATCACAAAAGGAAGGTAGCCGTTCATGTTTCCTGATGGAAGGAAGCAGACGATACACTCTAAGATGCATGAGATTATTCTTGCCAAAATTTGATCTCAGATTAAGCCTTCAGATCTCACTACCCAATTCACAGGAAGTTCAGGAAAAGATGAACATATTAAAGGATACCACAGGGATGCAATTAGCGATTTCCCCACAAGAGTTGGTAGACAAAGGACTCAGTTTCATCAGCAAATAAAACTTCAGGGAAAAAAATGACTCAGGTGAGGGTGTGGGTTAAAAGAGGCTTAAGAATCGTGTGAATGTTATTTTGATGCCAATTCCAAAAATGCACTTTACAATTATGAGCCAGTTAACACCTACTAGATGGTTATTAACATTAAATTTTATTTTTCTTGTTTTAGGTGAGATAATGATTTTGTCATATTTTTCAGAGTCTTTTACAGGTATGTACTGAAATATTTATGGATGGGATAAATTTATGTCATGCCTTTGCTTCAAAATAATCCTAGACATGGAGAAAATGTGGGCGTGTGCTGTTATATGTAGATAAAACAAGATTAATCATGAGTTGTTAGTTTCTGAAGCTGTATGATAAGTATATGGTAACTTTCTCTCCATTTTCATGTGTCGGTGATTTTTTTTATTATTATAAGCACTATGTGTGCATGCTAAGTTGCTTCTGTCATGCCCAACTATTTGTGACGCTATGGACTGTAGCCCACCAAGCTCCTCTATCCATGGGATTCTTCAGGCAAGAATATTGGAGTGGATTGCCATGCCCTCCTCCAGGAGATCTTCCTGACCCACTGTAGATGGCTTAATTCCTTTCAAAACTGAGTAAAAGAACTCCAAGTATTAACCTATCCTTTGTCAGATAAAAAGACAAATTTATTTGTAACAAATTCTTTGTAACATAATGGTAACTTGACTTTAATTGTCCCCTGGTTTATGAAGTATCTTCCAACTCTGTGTTTTTCAGGATTATATGTGGGTGGCTGTAAACATAGGAAAAACAGTGATTCTGGGAAATAGCACATGGATAAGAAATTCTACGCACTTTGAATGGCCACCATGAATAGTTGAAACTAGACTATAAAATCGGTGATACCAAATGCCTGCTGTCACAGAGTTCAGAGTCAAACAGGTCACATGTATGACTGTATAAGTAAGTGCAGTAAGGTAAATGCTGTAACCAAAGATGACACTATGTAAATTTGTCTTAAACAATGAAGACTTGCTGGGTTTGAGGAGCGATATGAGAATTTTCAGGATTATAAGTATCTTGGTGAATCCTAAATTGGGCAACAAATGACATAGCTTCAATTCAGTTTTAGAAAGTATATCCATTTCTCTTTTTCTCTCCCCTCTAAAACTGACTTTCAGTCTGCTTAAATGTTACATGTCTAGGTCATAGAAAACAGTATCAATGCTGCAAAATACAAGGGCCAATAACCCAAAATTCGATCAGTCAGTCCCCACCCCTCCAAATGTACTCAGCGAGGCCAAATGTTCCCTTTTTATCTCCACTGCTCCTTTCTCTGTGTCCTCTCACAGCACCTTCAGGAGATAATGGGGCGAATGTAGCAGTGAAGAAAGAAATGAGAAAATAAATAGTATTATAATACTCTGCAATGGAAAGAAAGAAGTGAGTCGCCTGTTATCCTTCGGATAAAGGAGGCTTTGTGAAGTGATCTAAATGGGTAGCATGGAAAAGGGAAATGGACGCCAAGCTGTCACTTACACAAGAGTGGAAATTCTCCAAGTATTAACCTATCCTTTATCAGATAAAAAGACAAATTGATTACAAGAGAAATTAAAGTGCAGCAGAGTGAAAGCTTCAAGACCAATATATGGAGAGTGTACATATTTTAAATAAATTAATAATAATAAAGATATTAGACAATTCACTTTTCAAACCATACTGGGAAAAAAAAATCTCTAAACACTGAGTTGTGAATAAGTAGATAATTTTTTTCCTGAAAAAAAATTAATAAGGGCAGCCCCTATTTGTAGTTTTCTACAGGGTGTGCCGAAAATAGGGAGGAAATAATAATATTTAATATATGCACAGATTTGAATTAATTCATTTCTTTAATACTTTTAATAAGACTAATTTTATATCTAACTTGTTCTTATAGGCCTTCATATGTAAATTCTTGAGTTATTAGTTAACTATACAGTAATGGGAAGATATGGCAATATAAGTCAAAACTTTTGGCTTCAAGCGCATCACATTGTTAGCTATTTGTTTGTTCTACCCAAGCTTACATCTATCTTCCTTAATTAAGTTAACAGAGATTTGCTTAGAAGGAACAAGTAAGTTTCCTGTTCTGCTGTAGGCCCTGGTTTAGGGCTCCAAAACCAGCCTCGGGATGGAAAATGTTGCCCAAGTCTAGCCATGACATTCTCCAGGCAAGAATACTGGAGTGGGTTGCCATGACCTCCTCCAAGGGATCTTCCCAACCCAGGGACTGAACCCATGTCACTTAGGTCTCCTGCATTAGCAAGCAGGTTCTTTACCACTGGCACCAACTGAGAAGCCCCAAGTCTAGCCAGGAACACAATAAACACCTCTTGTCCAACCGACTTAGCAATAAAACAAAGACAGAGCTTAGTCGCTCAGCTCAGTCATGTCTGAATCCTTGCAACCCTATGGAGTGTATGTAGCCCACCAGGTTCCTCTGCCGATGGGATTTTCCAGGTGAGAATACTGGAGGGGGTTGCCATTTCTTTCTCTAGGGGATCTTCCCAAGCCAGGGATCAAAGCTGTGACCCCCTCTCCTCTGTCACAGGCAGATTCATTACCCAGTGAGCCAGCAGGGAAGCCCAGATACAAAGCCCGGGACATGGTAAACAGTGCGATTTCGTCCCCATGGATCCACCTGGATCCCAAGGACTGAAACCTCAGGATTTTTCTAAATCAGCCAGGAGGAGGCAAACTCTTCTTCCTCCAAGTTGAACTTTTGACTTGCTGGACTTAGACAAAGTCAGAAACCAAAATCAACATAACTGAGGTAAGCTGAGGAGCAGAAACAACAGCACGTACCATCTGAATCCCTGGGTCAAGCCATGCCTGCAGCCAGTCCCTTCGGCCACTGAAGCGAATGGACTGTGCTTTTATTTAAGCAAGCTTGAATCGATGTTCTGTCATCTACAATTCCTTTTAAACTCTTCCTTATAAAAGACTATGCACTTGTTACAATGAGGTTGCCATTGTTCCAAGTGGTTTTATTACGTGTCTCAGAGAACTGACTTCAGAAACAGTTTACAAGACACAGATGAAACAAATTTCACCACTTTATAAACACATCTCATTTCCGATCCCAATAGTATTTCACAGGTTGACCACTAAGCACTTTTCTGCTCAGGATAACAATAGATAGTTAAGACACATGTACACATAAACACACGACAAAAAAGGTTTCTGCTTTGTAAAATATTCAGACAACTGTGTTGGAGGTGTTATTAATATGCCCTGAATTATGGCAGTTAGCATCCTTACATAACAATATATTACTAGTGATTGCATAAGCAGACAGCAACAGTTATTTACCGATTTCTCATGTTTATTTAAAAATCTGTCCTTTTTTAATAAGCTGGGATAACAGGATTTATGTTCACCTGAGAATTCATTCATTCTTTTTGGATTAGAAGTTTTTGTATTTTAAAGGAATTTTCATGTTTTCCTAAATGCCTATGAAAAAATAACCTGCTGATAAAGGTCAAAAGTCAGATCTTCACAAGAAGAAAATTCAGTAAAGATCAAAGGAAAACATTGCTGTGACAAAGCTCCATAGCTGGAAGATAAAATTATTCTTTACTATTTTACTTGGTGAATATTTATGATGAATCACTGGAAAACAAATGATGCAATAGTTGGATGGCATCATCAATTCAATGAATATGAGTTTGAGCAAACTCTGGGAGATATTGAAGGACAGGGGAGCCTGGAGTGCTGCCATCCATGGGGTCTCAAAGAGTCAGACACAGCTGAGTGAACAACAACAAATACACACAACGCAAGATTTACAGTTATTCACAGGAATGAAATTTCCAATTGGCTGTGCTTTAAAACAGTGACATTTTTCAAAAATCTCATTCCAAATATGGAATATTTATTCACTTAAATATTCTCATGCATCAGTAAAAATACAAATTGGTGTATATAAACAGTCAGTTCTATTAATACACATATTAGACTTGTGAATTTGTACCAGGAATGATCTTTCATAGGGTGGTTGATTGACCTCAGTTATCAGAGTCTTACCACTTACAGTGCCACCTTTTGGGAATTTTGAAAGAAGTTTTAAAATATGTTTATCATTGTAGTGTTAATTATATCTTAGTATTTCATAATTTCAAGTTTGTTATTAGCTGTCTAATATAAAAAATGAGAGGGATCTCTATTCACATTGGGAAGATCCCCTGGAGAGGAAATGGCAGCCCACTCCAGTATTCTTGCCTGGAGAATCCCATGGACAGAGGAGCTTGGTGAGCTACGGTCCACAGGATTGCAGAGTCATAAACGACTTAGCAACTAAACAACTCTGTTCATAAAAATAAAGGACATGGATAACTAATAATGATGCTGATAAGACTTCTACTCAGATACCATTATTTTAGGAGAAGACAATAGATCCAGGGAAAGAGATAAACCAGCATGACAGGACTCAGCAACAGGAAGGGACAATCCAAGCCCACTGCTTTCCCCCCTTCATGAAGAGCTTTTATCATTTACAAAATACAGTATTGAAAGGTTGTTGTTGAACCACGCAAAGATGCCAGGATTCTTGGCCTCCGGAGGAGAGGAATTCAATCTGGGGCCAGAGACGAGGCTTGATCGCTCAGAGATTTTGTGTAATAAAGTTTTATTAAAGTATAAAGGAGATAGAGAAAGCTCCTGACATAGGCATCAGAAGCAGGCAGAAAGAGTACCCCCTTGCTAGTGTTAGCAGTGGAGTTATATACTCTCCAATTAGTTATTACAGTGAATCAAAAGGATGTCTGGAGGTTGTAAAGACCTCACTAGACCTACTCCCATAATTCACACCTTAAGATAACAGGATTAGCCAGAAGATTTTTTTCCAGAGATTGTCCTCAAGCAGGATACATTATTGTTATATAATCCTAAGGAATGTAGAGGGACAAAAAAGTTTGTCCTTCCTTCTTCCTTGAGAATTCCAGACCCCTCTCTCCTTGGGGACTCCTGGACTTCTTATCAATCTGCCTAGGAATTGACTCTCTCAGTATGATATCAGTGCTGAATTGTAGAAGTATTTGCAATATATGATATAGACGATCTGTCCACCACTGCAAAACTCAGAGCTAAGGCCCATAAAATTGAAAGCAAATTCTAATGCTTCATGAATAAAAGTAAAAACTAGGACTGAACAACACAAGAAACCAGAAGTCTTGCTTCGTGTGCGTGCTTTCCAAGTGAAACGAGGCATCACCACAACAATGATATAACTGCATTAGTTTATAGATAAGTATTATGAGCTTCATACATCATAAAAAGCCTTTCAAGAACAATACAGAAGTGATATAACCAGATAAATTGACTGTACAATGCTAACGCTGCCCATGCAGCATTTTATGTATATATATATATATATGTATGTGTGTGTGTGTGTGTGTGTATATATATATATATATCTGAGATCACGAGAGTCCTACATCCAAGCCGTTAATGTGATAAAGCAGCCATCTGCAGGAGGTGAGAGACACCTGCTCCCATCATGATGTTTATGGTTTTCCATAGAGAAGGCTACAGTTACGTCAAATTGCTTGTGTGTCTGTGCTTGTGCAGGTCCAGCTCTCTGAAACCCCATGGACTATAGACCTCCAGGCTCCTATGTCCATGGGATTCTCCAGGCAAGGATAATGGGGTTGGTTGCCATTTCCTATGCTAGGGGATCTTCCCAATCCAGGAATTGAACCTGCATCTCTTAACGTTTCCTGCACTGGCAGGCAGATTGTTAACCACTGAGCCACCTGGGAAGCCCATGTTTCACCTCATACTGATGTCTCAAAAACTTTACAGCTTAAGCACTCTTTCTTGAAACAAAACGTTTGACAGAGATGCGCGTGAAAATACTGTTCAAATGCCCTTGCTGCATAAAATTCAAGTGCGTGCCATGCAAAAGAGCACTGTGTGTGAAAAGCAGATGCAGTTTTTATCCTGATTGAAAATTTAAAATAACAACAACAGCAAAGCACCACAAATGAACTGACCCTGTGTACATTTTAAGCTGGAGTTATAGGGGATGATATAGTTATAATGGTATTATAAGTGCTGTCAATTTTCAAAATGAAGAGGAATATTGAGAGATGAAGAGAATGAGTGAAAGTAACACACAAAAATGAAAAAAAAAACTTCAAAATGAAAGCAAAAATGCCTTGTTCTAGAAACAAGTCGGCAGGATGGTTTTATGGTTGAGAAGCAAGTAGAGGAGGGGAAAGGAAGAACGTCGATAACGTCTGAATAGAATCCTTCAGGAAAATGAGTGCCAAGAAGTGACAGAATGACCCTCAAAATTATGGGAGACGGTGTTGTTCTGTTTATAGGCCAGCAGAGAAGCCAGAGGTAGCGGAGCTCTGTGAAGACCGCTGCAGTCACCCGGCGGCAACGACCAGTCTACGAGCTTCTTCCCTGTGTGTTTCCCAGTTACCAGCACAATAACCAGCGAGGTGCTTTTGCCCCTCACATCAAGGCTTGCATTTCTGCCCTGTCTTAAATGTGTCTTTTCAGTAAAGCAGGATCTTTTTTCTTTCACATGCTCTGTTCCAGCAGTGATATTTACTGTAGAATCTCAAATGCAATTACCAAATTTAAATAAGAGAACAGGAGATTAATCAAAAGCAAGGATGGAGGGGACTCGGCGTGGGCCGTGGGTCACGTGCTGGGAGGATGCGCTGTGTGGTTCCTTGGCAACAGCAGCTCATCCCTAAGTCTGTCTCCAGGCCCGGAACGTTAAGAAAGCTTTCTCTGTACGCGGTTTCCAAGGCGCTTCTCCTATCATATCCCAGGCTCTCATTCCAGCTGCATCGTCAGAAGCCCGACGTCCTGGGGCTTCAAGCTTCACAGGCAGGCGCTTGAGATGATGGAGCTGCACCAGGCTTTGAAGACGCTTAACCCATCTCCGAGTGCAGCCTGTGGTTTCCACAAATATTAGATTCCCCGAAAGAGACTCACACCAAGTTCATTGAAATTCATAGATAAGCTGCAGAGCGAAACACAGCTATTTAAGAAACTTTAATTACTTAACCAAAGTAATAAAATATGTATGAGAAAAAAAGAACATCCAGCCAGTCCATAAAGTAAACTAGCTGACAAATTAATTAGTGTTTAATAACAAGAAATTTCTATCAATTGCCAAAAGCCCACAAATTACTTATGGAATAAACAGACTGTGTTCATTTCTGGTTTCGCTTCAGTGACTAGTATTTGGCCATTATTCATAAATTTTTGTTTGGAGTATGCAGGATGATTAGTCGCATATAATATTAATAATCTAGGAAATTGATTTCAGAAGGTGATTTTTCCACTTTTAATATAGGTGATTTTTCTACTTTTAATATGGTAGCATGCTTTGATGTGGAAAAAAGTCAAGCAACCCAACTGACCTCTTTTGCTTTGCAAATATTGAACTTAATAGTGAACACAAGCAATGCTCATTTAATCAAGCCAGGTATGCTACCTATATTTTAAGGGGTTGGATTACCACTTCTTGAATTTCCAAGCTTACTAGATACATAGCATGGGTATGTATGCAGGCAAATGTAGAATCAGTTTTTAATATTTCTAACTCACCAGAAACTTAGGCGGAAAAGCAGTGTTCATTTGTGGAGTGTGTTGAGCCTTATTAAAGATAAAAGTCTAATTAAATATAGGATAATAAAAAACACAACAAATTCAGGATCTCTGAATTAAGTCCAAAATATCGATTTAATATCAATAGATAAATATAGAATAAATACTTTTATTAAAGTAAAGTAACTCAAAGACTTAGTTAGAAAGGAAATTTTATTATATGTCAAACACAAAAAGTTGAACTTGAAAATCTCCAGGAAATATGTTCACATACACACACACACATACACACACACACAAAATGAGCAGGCTTTCCACAAGAAGAATGAGCTAAATGAGATCGGTGGAGGGAGCATTTAGCAATGAGGGGCAGAATGTTCAGTGAGGTTTCACACATAAACATTTACACAGCAAACAGCAGCAATCTGACTCACAAACTAGATATTTCAGGAATTGTACCAGGTTACAATTCCTTTTCCACTGGGAAAGCAAGGATAGTAAAGTTAAAAAAACAAAAAGTGTAAGGAATCAGAATAGCATTTTCAGAGAATAATTTAATAGATGTTTAATAAAAGCTGTATTGCTAGCAAAGTATTTTCAAATTGTATAATACATTTAGTCAAAATTGTGAATATATAAAATTGTAAAGAGAACCCAAATAAATTTTGAAATATAGAAAGAATATGGATAGTGTTTTCTAACCATGGGGAATAAAACAGAAGAATAATACTAAAAATAGAAGAAAAATTAAAAGTTATCTGAAAGTTTTAAAACTCTAATAAACACTTAGACTGAAGTAGGTACATAAATGATTATTACTTGATAATAAAAAATATACAGCAAAGTTTATTGAGTATGACTAAACTATGTTCATAGGGAAATTCATAGTCTTAAATTATTACACAAATAAATAGCAGCAGCTGTTTTTAAGCTGTGTTTATTGTGTAGCGCGTGTGCTGTGCTGAGGTAAGTCGCTTAAGTCATGTCCGACTCTGCAACGCTATGGACCGTGGCTTATTAAGCTCCTCTGTCCATGGGATTCTCCAGGCAAGAATGCTGGAGTGAACTGCCGTTCCCTCCTCCAGGGGAGCTTCCCGACCCAGGCATTGTACTTCTGTGTCTTTTGTCTCCTGCATTGGCAGGAGGGTTCTTTACCACTAGTGCCACCTGTGAAGCTCTGTAGCACATAGATTGCATTTTTTGATTGCATATCTTTAATTAATTAATTTATGTGGTGTGTAAGTCGTGTTTTTTAAAGAGAAACAACATTAAGAAATGAAATCAGAAGTGATAAAGAACCCGCCTGCCAGTGTAGGAGACTTCAGAGACGTGGGCTCGGTCCCTGAGTCAGGAAGATCTCCTGGAGAAGGAAATGGAAACCCACACCAGTATTCTTTCCTGGAGAGTTTCATGGACAGAGGAGCCTGGGAGGCTATGGTCCATGGGGTCGCAAAGAGGTGGACATGATTGAAGCGACTTAGCACACACTCACAAAAAGGCAAGAAAAACAAAACAGGCCCCCCAAAAAAGGAATTGATGAATTAGCTACCAGCAAAACATAATTAATTTTAAAAAGGAGAAAGCACAAATCTAAAAACTCAGAAGAGTGAAAGAGACTATAATTACAGCTACAAAGGAAATCTTAACATAGATGTGCTATGCTTAGTCGCTCAGTCCTGTCCAACTCTTTGTGACCCCATGGACTGTAGCCCGCCAGGCTTCTCTGTCCATGGACTTCTCCAGGCAAGAATACTGGCGTGGGTTGCCATGCCTTCCCCCAGGGGATCTTCCCAACTCAGGGATTGAATCCAAGTCTCCCACATTGCAGGCAGGTTCTTTACCGTCTGAACCGCCAGGGAAGCCCTGAAACAGGTTCATGTATATAAAAATTACTTTACAATCTCCATGAAGCCAGACAATCTATGAGGAAAATAGTCTATCACAATTGTTCCTAGAGATACAAGAAACCAAAATGAAACAAAACATGTAAGAAATGCAAGAACTGTTAAGTTACACAAACTCTAAATAGCACAGTTTGGCAACATCAACTGAAGTACACATTTCAGGTACTCTTCAATACTTGTGCCCTATAAGAAACATATCCTATTGATAAATTCTAAGTGAGAAGTGTGTTATATGAATATTCTTTTATTTAAATCATAGTTTGCAATAGTAAGACAGTTAAAACAAACTATCATGTCCTTGGAGAAGGCAATGGCACCCCACTCCAGTACTCTTGCTCTGGAAAATCCCATGGACGGAGGAGCCTGGTGGGCTGCAGTCCACGGGGTCGCTAAGAGTTAGACACGACTGAGCGACTTCACTTTCACTTTTCCTTTCATGCATTGGAGAAGGAAATGGCAACCCACTCCAGCGTTCTTGCCTGGAGAATCCCAGGGACGGGGGCGCCTGATGGGCTGCCGTCTCTGGGGTCGCACGGAGTCGGACACGCCTGAAGCTGCTTAGCAGCAGCAGCTCTAGGGTGACATAAGTCTGTGTATTATTTCACATTTTGGTGTCCATTTTGTTATTTTTTTTTTTTCCTATACATGTTCTTACACACACGCAGGATTCAGAGAAAGAAGAGCAGGAATGAAAATCTAAAGCGTTATCTTAATGTTACTTTCCATTGCTTCTCAAAATGTTCGGAGCGGATGTTGAAGATACTGGAGAAGTAAGAGAATCATCCACTTTTCTTAAGTTTGAAAGGGAAACTGCTAATATTTGGTAGAGATTTGGCAACATTTGCTTGAGATTCTTGGAAATGAGACTTTCCGTGAAAATCCCTAAGCTTTTGTTGATCAGAAAAGTATTAGCGGAGCATTTATAAACTCAGAATTCTGTATTTCTTCTGTAAATGACAGCCCCTGTGTCTTTTTCTATCTGTCAGCCCATACAGTAGCCTTGATCTGCAGCCCCACGCTCCTGAGCTGGCCTGACTTACAATTCCAGGAAATGAATGGAAATACCAAATGGCGGCAGTTTTAGAAAAAGCACAGTAAATCCAGTGTGGGGTCAAAATGGCACCACCCAACCATTCCGTCTCATAAAAAGCAGTCATCTAGAAGGATGCAATAACATTGTGTGTAACACAGATGAAAAGCTTAACTGACTCACAGGAGGAAGAGGGAAAGAGAAGACTGTAGTCCTGCTGAAAAGCAAAATGAGCTGCTTCCCAAGTTCTGGGGAAGCTACTCCTGTTGCTTCCGCAGCTGACTTTACAAAGTGCCTGTCGACCTAGCCTCTCTTGTTGGGTGCATCTGTGAGTACACGTTTTAACTGCTGCAATGTGCCATCCTGAGAGATACAGGACCCAGCAACCGTGAGGAAAAGGACACGTGGAGTTTCCCCTCAGAGAGGAAATTTGCCCTTATATGGACTGCAGATGGTGACTGCAGCCATGAAATTAAAAGACGCTTACTCCTTGGAAGGAAAGTTATGACCAACCTGGATAGCATATTGAAAAGCAGAGACATTACTTTGCCGCCTAAGGTCCGTCTAGTCAAGGCTATGGTTTTTCTTGTGGTCATGTATGGACGTGAGAGTTGGACTGTGAAGAAAGCTGAGCGCCGAAGAATTGATGCATTTGAACTGTGGTGTTGGAGAAGATTCTTATCAGTCCTGGGATTTCTTTGGAAGGAATGATGCTAAAGCTGAAACTCCACTACTTTGGGCACCTCATCCGAAGAGTTGACTCACTGGAAAAGACTCTGATGCTGGGAGGGATTGGGAGCAGGAGGAAAAGAGGATGACAGAGGATGAGATGGCTGGATGGCATCATCAACTCGACGGACGTGAGTTTGAGTGAACTCCGGGAGATGGTGATGGACAGGGAGGCCTGGCGTGCTGCGATTCATGGGGTCGCAAAGAGTCAGACATGACTGAGCAACTGAACTGAACTGAACTGAATGGTTTATGAAAGTGAAAGTCACTGAGTTGTGTCCAGCTCTTTGTGATCCCATGGTCTATACAGTCCATGGACTTCTCCAGGCCAGAATACTGGAGTGGGTAACCTTTCCCTTCTCCAGGGGATCTTCCCAACCCAGGGATCGAACCCAGGTCTCCCACACTGTAGGCAGATTCTTTACCAAATGAGCCATCAGGAAAGTCTATATGGTTTATATGTGTGCACGGTAAAATCTTTGTGTTAGGTGCTAACTGTTTGCAATCAAACACATTGTTTCCAAGTAATAATAACACTTGATACACAAAAATATTTCATCTGAATAGGAATCCACTTTTTAGATGTAAACAATAGGTTTCAGACTAAAAGAAAAAAATGACAACACACACACAACAAAAAATTGAGAGTAATTCTTACAAATCTAGTGAAGTGCAAGAAGGCTACTTATCACACGATGCTGAGAAGAAAAATGCAGGGGCTCCATTAATGGCATCCGTTCCGTTCTTTTAACTCATTACTTTTGAGTCAGAGAGGATGAGCATTCCCCAGTAAAGCATCCAGATCTATGGATTTGTCCATCTTTTTTAAGCTTTCCAGTTTATTGATATAATTGCACATATCATCTTAAGATCTTTTTAATGTCTGTAGACCCTGTAATTGTATCCTTTTCACACTCCTCATATTGGGATTATGTGTCTTTTCTCATTTTTTCTTGCTAGATATTCCATGTGTTTTATTTATTTATCTGTTTTTGTGCTCACTCAGTCGTGTCTGACTCTCTATGATATATATGTACATATATATATACGTCTCAATTCAGTTCAGTCACCCAGTCATGTCCAACTCTCTGCGATGCCATTGACTGCAGCACACCAGGCCTCCCTGTCCATCACCAACTCCCGAAGCTTGGTCAAACTCATCTCCATCAAGTCAGTGATGCCATCCAACCATCTCATTCTCTGTCTTCCCCTTCTCCTCCCACCTTCAATCTTTCCCATATCAGGATCTTTTCCAATGAGTCAGTTCTTCCCATCAGGTGGCCAAAGTATTGGAGCTTCAGCTTCAGCATCAGTCCTTCCAATGAATATTTAGTGAATATTCATATATATATATATATATATATGAATATATATATATATCTCCCCTCTCTCTTGAGCCTCCCCCGACCCCATTCCTCTAGATTGTCACAGAGCACCAGGCCCATGTACTTTGAAAAATAATACATATTCTTAAGTTTTGGGTAAATAGTAAATTTGTAAATATGCTCAGATATATAATCAGTCTAGTTAACTTCTTTGCTCAAATATTCTTTATCTATGATTATTTTTGTTCTAGTATTTTATGTACATTCAAATAATTCTCCATTTCTTTCTTTTATTCGTTTGTTGATTTATCTTAGGCAATAAAATAGTCTCCAGAAAAACACCATATCTTCGAAAATTAACAAGAAACTTGACAAACCATGCTTGATCAGAAGCCATGCGGTCAGCGAGATGCCCCTGATCCTTGAGTAAGGAACTGGACACCAACCAGTCATCACCCTCGCCACCTCCATCACTGAACAGTCGCTGCGACAAAAACTGCTGTTCCTCCAGGCTGACTTGAAAACCCAAACTATGAGTTCCTGAAAGTTAATAAGTAAGCTACTAAGTCTCTTACTTATAAGTCTTTTAAATGTAATTGTTTGTCTTACGTATTTAAAATTCTTCTGATTAATGTATACAATTTCATGATGTTATCTGTACTTGGGTTGATAATTTATTTTTACCAGTATGAAATACCTCTGTCCGTGTTGAGGGTAATTTTGCATTAAGTAATATTCCTTGTAATAGTAATACTGCTCTAATAACTTTCTTTTACTTACTATTTCCTGTTATATCTTTTTCATGCCTTAATTTTCAAATTGAAAAACATTATTTTTCCTCCAATGAGTTTCTTCTAGGCAGCACAGTATTTTTTAAAACAATATCTTTGTCAATCAAAGAAAATGAAGTTTAATTTCCCAATACTTTATTAAAAATGTATTCTATTATATTTTATTTCAAACATAAAATCTTTCAACAGAGAAAGAACTGCCATAATAACAAAGGTGGTGTAATAAAAAGCTGTAAACCAATATAAACTCTCTTGCAGTTTCTTTTATTGTTAAAAGCCTGTAACATAAAATTTACCATCTTAGCAATGTTCAAGTGTACAGCACAGTACTCTATGTGCACTGCTGGGCAACAAGCCTCTAGAACTCTCTTTATCTTGCAAAATGGAAACTCTGGAACCATTGAATGACTTCTTTCCTTTTCCTCTTTTCCTTCTCCACCTGCCCCTTCAAGCCAGCATTCTCCTTTTGGTTTCTAAACATTTGGCTACTTTAGATACCAGATGTAAACGAAATCATGTAGTATTCATCCTTTTGTGACTAACTTATGTACTTAACAATGTCCTCCGATTTCATCCATTTTGCAGCATATGATAGGATTTCCTCATTTTGAAGTAATATCCCATTTTGTGTATGCATATATATACCACATGTTCTGTATTCATTCATCCATCAGTGGACATCTGGGTTTCTCCCACCTCTTGGCAATTTTAAATAATGAAGCAATAAATATATTTGTTAAAATACCTTTCAAGATCCTGGATGTATACCCAGAAGCAGAGTGTTGGGTCACATGATGGTTCTGTTTTCTGAGGAGTCTCCATGCTGTTCCCCTGGCGGCTGCACTATTTCACACTCCACCCAGTGGTGCACGAGGGAGTGGGTTCCAGCCTCTGCACATCCTTGTCAGTAGCTGTTACTTCTGTTTGTTGGTTTTTCAGTGGCTGTTCTAATGGGTGTGAGGTGTGATGTCCAGTCTCTTGTTTGGCACAGTTTTTGATGACAGCTCTTTCTTCTTTTATATTTAAAGCATTTTATTTCCCTGGCTTCTTCAAGATGGTTCCTTTGTCACTGGTTTTCTGACATTTGAATACATTATGCCTCACTTCAGTTCAGTCACTCAGCTGTGTCTGACTCTCTGCGACCCCAGGGACTGAAGCACGCCAGGCTGCCCTGTCCATCACTAACTCCTGGAGTTTACTCAAACGCACGTCCATTGAGTTGGTGATGCCATCCAACAGTCTCATCCTCTGTCTCCCCTTCTCCTCTTGCCTTCAGTCTTTCCCAGCATCAGGGTCTTTTCAAATGAGTCAGTTCTTCACATTAAGTGGCCAAAGTATTGGAGTCTCAGTTTCAGCATCAGTCATTCCAATGAATATTCAGGAATGATTTCTTTTAGGATGGACTGGTTGGATCCCCTTGCAGTCAAAGGGACTCTCAATAGTCTTCTCTAATACCACAATTCAAAAGCATCAACATTTTGGCGCTCAGCTTTCTTTATAGCCCAACTCTCACATCCATACTTGACTCCTGGAAAAACCACAGCTTTGACTAGATGGACCTTTGTTGGTAAAGTAATGTCTCTGCTTTTTAGTATGCTGTCTAGGTTGGTCATAGCTTTTCTTCCAAGGAGCAAGCATCTTTTAATTTTATGGCTGCAGTCACCATCTGCAGTGATTTTGGAGCCTCCCAAAAAAAAGTCTGTCACCGTTTCCACTGTTTTCCCATCCATTTACCATGAAGTGATGGGACCATGCCATGATCTCAGTTTTCTGACTGTTGAGTTTTAAGCCAGCTTTTTCTCTCCACTCTTTCACTTTCACCAAGAGGCTCTTAGGTGTAATTTATTATTTTTTTATCCTGCGTGTTATTTTCTCTATAGTATATTTCCTGTTATTAATTTTGGTGAAATTTTGGCCATTATTACTTCAAATAGTTTTTTTGTATTCTGGTCTCCCTCCTTCTGTTATACCATTTATGTGTGCTATACAGTCTGAAACTGCCCCACAATTCTGGGGAGATTCTATTCTATTTCTTTAATTTTTTTCTATTTGCATTATTGTTTGAAGAATTTTTATTAACTTATCTTCAAACTCACTCACTCTTTTCTCAGCCATAACCAATCAATTTATGAGCTCATCTTTTACTTTTTCTTTCCAGCATTTACTTCTGATTATTTTTTCCTTAGATTTTCTATTTTCCTGCTAATATTACTTATTCATTCTTAAATATTGTCTATTTTTTTCCATTAGAATCCTTAACATCTCAAACACAGTTATTTTAAATGTTTATCTGATAGTTCCAACGTTTGTGTGTGGTTCTGATGTTTGTTTTGTCTCCTGACTGTATTTTCTCTTACCTTTTATCGCATCTTGTTAATTTTGCACTGAAATTCAGGCACAGTGTGCCAGGGGAGAGGACCTGATGTCAGTGGGCATCCGTGTGCAGCTTTGTATTCCGGTCGGGAGTTTGACTGTATCCTCTTTGCTGCAGTTGTCGGTGCCAAATCCTCTGAATCCCCTAGTGTCCCTCTTGTCTCCCTGTTAGTTTGGCACTCCCTAACTGTTTCTCTGCAGAGACAGTCTGCACCTTGTGGCCCATCCAGCTGCAACCCACTGTTACTGTCCTGGAGCTCTGTTGGTATGGGGACAGGGTGTGTGAGAGGCAAGGCATTTCATAACATTAAACATAGACCTCAGCTTCTCACTGGGTCTGTGTCTCTGGGCCGCAAACTTCAGGAGTATTTTTTGCTTCCCAACCCCTACCAAGTATTCTACCAGTCCATGTCTCTGGAGATCTCTGCTCCAGATAAATAAGGATATTTCAGCCATCACTCTCTTAATTTTCTGGTCTCTGGATTTGGGAATGGTAGTTTGCCCCATGACCTCAGTTCTCTGAAGAATCCAAGAAAAACATTTGATATAAAAGTGCTCCTATAAGGATAGGAGTGACAACTTTTAAGCTCTTTACATGTCACAGATGAAACGAAAAGTTCTAGGTAGTCTCATTTTAATCTAGAAATTAGCTCTAACTTTACCCTGCGCTGTAGCCCATCCTAAATTCATATAAATTCATATATTCATGCTATAACAAAGGAAAATGCACCATAGTATCCTGTAACTTCACTTTCTTAGACTACCTAAAACTACCTAGACCATCTAGACTACTTTACTTTTCTTCTGACAGTAGAAATGCAATTTTATCTTTATTATATTAGCCTATATTGGGGTAAATAAAAAAATCGGTCATCTACAAAGCTGAAAACTAGATTTTAAAAAGCAGCATTAAAATAGACAAGTATAACGCAGAATCAGGCAGAACAACATTAACTATGGCAGGACAAGAAAGATTAGGAGGGGCCAAAAAAAAGGACTAGAGATGTTTATTGATGCACAACACACCTTGCAGAGAAAAGGACTAGGTCATAATATGAAAATAGCTATCCAAAGGATCCAAGGAAATAGTTACGGGAGCTGGTTAAATATTCCAACATAATTTAATGTTTAATGATAAATGTTAGCAGTAATGATTCTACCAATTACATCAGGGAAGTCTAGCCAGAGGATCTATCACTGGGGTAGGTTCTGGCACAGAATTTAGTCTGGGGTGGAGAGAAGGGTAGTAGTAAAAAGGAAAGAATTTGCTTAGAATGAGGAAGAACCAAATATAGAAGCTCTTAGAGATCAGGAAAATTTCTAAGTCAGGTTAAGAAAGCAGAAACAAAATTCTCAGAATTGGGTAAATAGGTACAGCTCCACTCAAAGCAATGTGTATGCTTTTTGGCTAGATATAAAAAATGTTTCCCACATATGGTTAAAATTAATCCTTGAAACAGATGTGAAACTCACCTAATAAATATGGATCAGGTCACCCCAGGTATGAAAATGATACAATTAGAGAGCTTGAGGAAGAGAGCCTGGCAAGAGATATGAATATGAAGGCACAGTGTCCTCTACTATAATCACACCAGTTGCCAATACAGAGAGAAGAGGGTAGAGTGAAGCAGAGAATTTGAGAGATGAATGCACTTTTCCTAACATATTAATACTTTTGCAATTTAATGTGCCTTTTGGCTATTTGTGCTAATGTTTTAGCATTACTCTCTGCAAGCTCCTTTAGTAGAAAAAATAACTTTCCCCCCCCCCCCTGAAGTCACAAGGCTGGCAAATACATAGTTTCATATAATATACAACTTTTTCCTATGAAATGTGCAATGTTTTATAAACAAAGTCCAATAGCCTAAGAGTTGAAAAGTTAACAAGTTGAAATGTTTTACAATTTAAGATATCCTTTCATCTATTTTGCAGGAGAAAAGCAAAATATTGAAATGTGTTAAAGAGGTTACGTTAGAAAGTAATGACCTGAGGAAAATACTCTATTTTCCTTTATTTCAATACCTCTTAACATAGAATACTATCTCATTATCAACACCAAATCCAGTTCCAAAAGCAAGATTTAATGGTCAAAGAAGTGAGAGTAGGTGCCATCTCAACTCAATGATAAATGGCTGATACTTTTTAAATGCATTCTGAGCCAATTGACCAACTAAAATAGTATAAAACTACAGATTTTTTGTTAAGCTTTTCTGGATAATACTTACATGGTTAAGAATTGAGTTGTAGGACTTTCCTGGTGGCATAGTGGATAAGAACGTGCCTGTCAACGCAGGCGGCAAAGGTTGAACCCCCGATTTGAGAAGATCCTACGTGCCACAGAGCGGCTAAGCCCTTGGGTCACAGCTTTTAAGCCCACACGCCTCAATGACTGAAGCCCCTGTGCCCTAAAGCCCATGCTCCACAGCAAGAGAAGCTTCTGCAATGGGAGGCCTGTGCAAAAAAAATTTAATTAAAAAAAACTGAATTATGTACTAAAAACAACATTTCGGAAGAAACTATAAATTAATATTTGTATAATCTTGCAGTTAAAGAAATGTTCCTGCTCCTTTTATTCTATTAACATCTAGGTAAAATCTAACATGGAATATATGCAACCAGATATTAAGATGTTTTGAGTTAGCATAATCCATACTGGAGGTCATCGGCCTCTGTGTAAAAGGCCACAATATTTCACACCTATAATTGGGCATGTTCTCACTAATTCTTGACCCCTAACACTACTGTAATATCTTATGGCTCACATCACTATTTAGCACAGTGGGTTTAAGTGTATAACGTTTTTGGAATTTTCTCACAAAAGCAGATGTTCCATGGCAATTTTAAATAAAGACAAAACAACAAACCAGGAAATCTGAGTGCTTTTTGATTTCAACAGGAGAATGAAGAAATGCTTTCCAGCTATGGCCCCCAAAGGCAGAAATCTTAGAGAGAAAGACTAATAGATTCAATAACATAAGTAATTGAAAAACCACTGTAGCCTTGAAAAAACAAATATAAGTAAGGATGAAAAGTAAATGAAAATCTGAAAAAAATTTCAGCTTGTGTCACAAAAAGGGTTACAGCTTTTATTACTTAGAGGAAACGTTATCAATAGAAAAACAGCTTGATTCATGAATGAACAAACCACTAAAGAAGAAACACAGATGCTGAGAAAACACCTCAGTGTTGTTAAAAAGTGCAGTCTTACTAGTAACCAAAGAAATTTGGAAATTAATAATGGAGCAACCTTTTCCTATTTTTTAACCCATGAGAATACTTAGCATTTGTGAGAATAAGTGAAAATTTTAGTGTAAGCACATTGTTTAGGGTGCAGGTTAGCACAGGCTTTCCGGCTGACAGCTTAACTATGCATCCAGCGGTCTCCTAAAGAATCCTATTAGGAAAGCAACAGTTCTCCCTCTAGAATTCATTCCAAAGAAATAGTGAGACCAATGCACAATTACACCACTGAATGGATGCACAGTGGCTACCATTTACAAGGTATTTACTGCATTCCAGGGATAGCGCCAAACAGCTCACAAGTGGTATTGAAATTCATCATCACAAAACCCTGTGAGTCCTATCCCCATTTTCACACGAGGAAACTAAAGACTCAAAATAGTTTTGAAACATGTCCAAGTTCTCACGGGACTGCACCAGGTGGTACAGTTGTAAAGAGTCCACCGGTGATGCAGGAAACACAAGACATGGGATTTGATCCCTGGCTCGGGAAGATTTCCTGGAGCAGGAAATGGCAACCCACCCCAGCATCCTTCCCTGGGAAATCCTAAGGACAGGGGAGCCTGGTGGGCTACAGTCCCTGGGTCTCAAAGAGTCAGACAGGAATGAGCGACTGAACACGCACACACACACCAAGTCCTCAGGGCCGTCTGCAGAGCGAAGTCAAATGGAGCACCATATATGCCTGCACACTCAGCATTCTACCTTCTTACAAACTTTGCCGTTGCTAGTTGCTCAGGCGTGTCTGACTCTTTTGTGACCCCATAGACTGCAGCCCACCAGGCTCCTCTGTCCATGAAATTTCCCAGGCAAGAATACTGGAGAGGGTTGCCATTTCCTTCTCCAATCCTTACGAATGTTTATTATGTTCATATTTAAGTAGCAAAATAATAAAGAAGAGAAAAAGGAAGAGGAGATGGGAAGAGTAAAGCTGAACATAACAGGACATTTATTAAAATTTCTTGTGATTTCATATACTTTTATAATAGTGCACGTTAAGAATGATGATTAGATTAAATTCATTAATCAGAAACACTGTTCCTAGAATACAATGAACAATAAGCATAACTTTAATATACAAGTAAGTATATGCATAGAAATGTTTGAATTCTATACAGTGTAGTTTAGATAATTTTTTAGTTTCATATTACACTGCATATTTTTTCAAAAGAATATGTATGTCTTATATAATAAATGAATTATTCATTTTAAAAGTGAATGAATCAAATGATGAATTTTAGTGCAAGAGTTAAGAAATCAGAGTCCCTGGGAGACTTTTCAGACCACCTGATATCTATCTGAGCATTTTGTGAACTTGACCATTTAGGAAGACCAGAGTTCTGTGTCACCAGTGAATTTTAACTGTACTCCCCCTAAATATTATATTTGGCTGGCAAGTTAAGATGAAAAGAGCTTCTTAGCTCTTAACTTTTTCCTTCTAGCAATGCTTCTAAACATACATATATACACACACACATATGTACTTAGTAGTTTCAGTCATCTCTGACACTTTGTGACCCCATGGACTGTACACAGCCCACCAGGCGCCTCTGTCCATGGGATTCTCCAGGCAAGAATACTGGAGTGGGTTGCCATGCCCTCCTCCAGGGGATCTTCCCGACCCAGGGATCAAACCCAGGTATCCCGCATTGCATGTGGCTGCTTTACCACTGAGTCAGTGCAGAAGCCTATATATATGTGTGTCTGTCTGTCTGTCTGTGCGTGCACATGTGTGTGTGTCTGTGTGTGCATTGATTATATATATATATATAAATATATATAACTGGGGATCTTTTATTTAGGAAAATCTAGTTTAAAATATAAGAAACATGTACACTTAAGTTGGAAAATATTTACACTAAATCAATGAGAAAAATTTCCCTAATCAGTTCACAGTATATGTCCATGAAATGGAGGAGGGAAGACAGTAGCTACGAAATCCAAACCCAGCTAACCTCCACGTCCTTCTAAACATGTCTTTCTTGCCTTTGTCACCGTGACCTTTTAATATCCACACAAAGGAGGGAAAGAACAGGTCACTAATGTTCCTCTGTGTGTGTCTGTTCCTTGGAAAAGGATTCTAAGGCAGACAAGTGAAGGTGGTGATTTACCACCCATTAAAAGGTGCTAATAAGCAGAAAGGAAAAAGCCTCTGCCCAGCGCTGCCTTGGCCCCTCAGCCCCGGCTCTCTGGTGTGGGTGCGGGAAGCTAATGAACCTTTTATATTGCCAGTCATAAAAAGGGCCAATGGCTCTCCATGCAGTAATGGACTCTACAGTGAAACCTGCCTAACAGGCTTCATAAGGAACTAGGAAAAAATCAATTGCCTCATTGAGGTTAGTCTCACATAGCTTTGCAGCAAGATAATCTAGTGGAGGTCAGTCCACTGCAATTTCATGAAAATTTTAAAGAATGGCTTTTGAACTGTGTTTCCCTCAATTTTAAAAGGAAAAAAATATATATATTTTTTCCACTCACTCAGCCACAGTTGTCTTTATCACAAGTCAAAAACAACCAGAAGAAAAAGGCAACAGAAATGAACGAGGAAGTGAATCACTGCTTGCTTCCTAACTGTATAAAACAATAAGCACTTATATTTGCATGGCACTTTCAGGTTCACTGATGATTTTTTAACAGCCCTGTGAGGTGGCATTGCTATCTCTGCTTCACACATTAAGCTCCAGACCTAGAGTTAAACTCGGCTCTGTTTCTTCCAGCCACAGTGACTTATTTGTGTCTTTTCTCCCTGTTTTGCTTCCCTCCCATTTCAAGCAGATGGTCAGACAATATGCTTCTTTGTCTCCGGGAATATTTATGGCAGGCAGGGAAGACAATATACTTGGAATCAAAGCTTCCTTCCTCCCTTCCTTCCTAGCATCGTTCCTTCCTTCCTTCTTCTTTCTTTTCCTTTCTTTTTTTTTTTTTGATGAAACCCAAGTCCTCTAAAGAGAAGATTCTGTGTATCCCCAAACTCAGAGACCCTTCAGGAGGCAGCAGGAGGAGAGTTTCCTGGGACTAGGAAGGTAGGGTGCAAGAGAAACCTCGAGTTCTTGGATGGCAGTACTTTGGGGCTAAAGATGTGGATAAAAGGAGAAGTGTTGACGAAAGATGTTATAAAAGTAAAAGGAAGTTCAGTTCAGTCGCTCAGTCATGTCCGACTCTTTGCGACCCCATGAATCGCAGCACGCCAGGCCTCCCTGTCCATCACCAACTCCCGGAGTTCACTCAGACTCATGTCCATCGAGTCAGTGATGCCATCCAGCCATCTCATCCTCTGTCGTCTCCTGCCCCCAATCCCTCCCAGCATCAGAGTCTTTTCTAATGAGTCAACTCTTCGCATGAGGTGGCCAAAGTACTGGAGTTTCAGCTTTAGCATCATTCCCTCCAAAGAAATCCCAGGACTGATCTCCTTCAGAATGGACTGGTTGGATCTCCTTGCAGACCAAGGGACTCTCAAGAGTCTTCTCCAACACCACAGTTCCAAAGCATCAATTCTTCAGTGCTCAGCCTTCTTCACAGTCCAACTCTCACATCCATACATGACCACAGGAAAAACCATAGCCTTGACTAGACGGACCTTTGTTGGCAAAGTAATGTCTCTGCTTTTAAATATGTTGTCTAGGTTGGTCATAACTTTTCTTCCAAGGAGTAAGCGTCTTTTAATTTTATGGCTGCAGTCACCACCTGCAGTGATTTTGGAGCCCCCCAAAAATAGTCTGACACTGTTTCCACTGTTTCCCCATCCATTTCCCATGAAGTGATGGGACCAGATGCCATGATCTTCATTTTCTGAATGTTGAAAAGTAGAAGGAAAGGGGCGTGCAAAAACCTATTGAAGAGGAGCAACTATTCAAAGTAGCGATCCTGAGGCTGAACAACCATCCCTCAAAAGGTATTCTTGTCCAAATCCCCAGAACCTGAGAATGGGACACTCCATGGCAAAAAGGACTCAGAAGTGTGATTAAACTAAAGATCCTGAGATGAGGTTGTGATCCTGGATTATCCAATCTACCCTAAATGTAATCATGTAAGTCCTTACAAAAGAGAGGCAGGGGAGGTCTGGGTATGGAGGAAGAGGTGTGATGATAAAAGCAAGAAGTTGGAGTTTTGCGGAGAAAGAACCACATGCCCAGGAATGAAGCTGGAAAGCCCCAAAGCCTCCAGAGGGAACTCGGTCCTTCCAGCACCTTGTGTTTAGACCCTGACTTCCAGAACCGTAAGAGAAGAAATGTGTGTATGTGTTTAAGACACTATGTTTCTGGTTATGCATTATAGCAGCAACAGTAAACTAGAGAAAATAAGAAATCAAACCCCAGTGAAGAGGGATGAAAGTCCACAGATTACAGAAAGATATAGAGAGCTGTATAGAATATATGGATTTTAAAAATCCACACTAAACATATTAGAAAGAAATTTTAAAATATCAAAGACACAAGAGTGTCAAGACTTTCAAGGTTTCAAAATTGAGCACCTGAAAAGGAAGACTTGTTAAGCTTCTCCACAGAAGTAGTAGTTGAAGGAAGACAATTAAATGGTCCTTTCAAAGAGATGAAGGAAACCTATGTGTGAGGCAAACAAGAAATTTATATCTGGTGGCTCAGTGGTAAAGAATCCGCCTGCCAATGCAGGAGACCTGGGTACAACACCTGGGTCAGGAAGATGCTCTGGTGAAGGAAATGGCAATCCACTCCAATATTCTTGCTGGGAGAGTCCCATGGACAGAGGAGCCTGGCAGGCTACAGCCCACGGGGTTACAAAGAGTCAGACACAGCTGAGCCACTAAACAACAATAACAAAAAGTAATTTAGATGTTAGCATTTAAAAACACCCTTTCTAAAAACACTCATGAACAAAATACCCAGGAAGAAATGGAAGACGTAAGAGATACATGGGAATTCACCATGAATAAATAACTAAGGAAAATGTGTAGCTTATAAATTAGTAAAGCTGAAAATATCAATATTTTCATAATAGTTTGATGTAACTAGCAGCAACATGGTGGTGATGGTGAGCAAGACACGGAGGAACAGAGAGGGGAGAACGCTTGAGAATTGTCGTGTGCACCCAAACATAAAAATTCCATCTAAATTACCAACATATGCTTTTGTTTTATAATTGTTTATGGGTTCTTAGAGAGCAAGCTTCTTCTTCTTCTTCTTTTTTTTTTTTTTTTAGTTTTTCACTTTTTTAATTTTAAAATCTTTAATTCTTATATGTGTTCCCAAACATGAACCCCCCTCCCACATCCCTCCCCATAACATCTCTCTGGGTCATCCCCATGCACCAGCCCCAAGCATGCTGTATCCTGAGTCAGACATAGACTGGCGATTCAGTTCTTACATGATAGTATACATGTTACAATGCCATTCTCCCAAATCATCCCACCCTCTCCCTCTCCCTCTGAGTCCAAAAGTCCGTTATACACATCTGTGTCTTTTTTCCTGTCTTGCATACAGGGTCGTCATTGCCATCTTTCTAAATTCCATATATATGTGTTAGTATACTGTATTGGTGTTTTTCTTTCTGGCTTACTTCACTCTGTATAATCGGCTCCAGTTTCATCCATCTCATCAGAATTGATTCAAATGTATTCTTTTTAACGGCTGAGTAATACTCCATTGTGTATATGTACCACAGCTTTCTTATCCATTCATCTGCTGATGGACATCTAGGTTGTTTCCATGTCCTGGCTATTATAAACAGTGCTGCGATGAACATTGGGGTACATGTGTCTCATGAAGAACATTTTAAGTCTGTTACAATGTTGTCACACTTTTCCTTTATTCTTCATATGTCCTAATAATAGTATTGATCATCTAATGGTGAATATGTAACTTTCAGGTGATAGTCAATATTGCTATCATTAAATTTTTTAAAAAAATTTACACCTCTAAACACAGACAAGTATACACAAATCTTGAATAAGTAAAAACAAAAATAAAATTGTATTTTAATGAACAAAAATACTTTTTTATATTTTTGATGTAATTTTGATATGTTTTGGGTTTTCCCAGTGGCTCAGCAGTAAAGAATCTTCTGTGCAGAAGACACAGAGGACTCAGGTTTGATCCCCAGGTCAGGAAGATCCCCTGGAGGAGGGTATGGCAACCCACTCCAGTGTTCTTGCCTAAAAGATCCCATGGACAGAGGAGCCTGGCAGACTACAAGTCCCTGGGGTCACAGAGTTGGACATGACTGAGGCAACTGAGCACAATGATACGTTTTATGTTTTAGTCTTTGAAATAATATTTTTACCTCTTCTAGATTTTAAGTGAGACTTAATGTAGTATATTTTATATTTGGTAAAAATATTCCGCTTTAAAGCGCTACAGTTGAAACGTGTTGGCAAATTTACACAGCTGCGTGACAACTATTGTAATTGAGATATAGAACTTCTCAAACACCCCCTGAATATTCATGTACAAGTTGGTGTCTACATTTCCTTGTTATTTTTAATTTCCCCATCTATTCTTTGTTACTTATTCCCCCTTTATCTTCATTTTAGTTAACAAATTATTTGTGGTTTATTTCATCTCTAGTGGCTGATATAGGGTTTGAAAGTTAATTCTGAATTTGCCATAAGCTAACTTCAATAGTATTTCACCATTTCACGTAGAATCATAAAACTTTACACCATTTTACTTCCATGTTTCTGCGCATGCTTTTTTTATTGATTTGTTTTTTATTGAAGGATAATTGCTTTACAGAATTTTGCTGTTTTCTGTCAAACCTCAACATGAGTCACCCATAGGTATATGTATATCCCCTCCCTTTTGAACCTCTTCCCATCTCCCCTCCCCATCCCACCCCTCTAGGTTGATACAGAGCCCCTGCTTGAGTTTCCTGAGCCATACAGCAGTTTCCTGTTGGCTATCTATTTTACATACGGTATTGTAAGTTTCCATGTTACTCCCTCCATGCATCGCACCCTCTCCTCCCCTCTCCCCGTGTCCATAAATCTAATCTCTATGTCTGTTCCTTCACTGTCGCCCTGCAAGTAAACTCTTCAGTACCATTTTTCTAGATTCTGTATATGTGTGTTAAAATACAGTATTCATCTCTCTCTTTCTGACTCACTTCACGCTGTATAATAGGTTCTAGGTTCATCCACCTCGTTAGAACTGACTCAAATGTGTTCCTTTTTATGGCTGAGTAATATTCCTCTCATGCCTTACGCTACTGCTTTAATCATCTCCCTTCTACATATGTCATGAACTCGGCAACACAGCATCACTCTTTTTCTTTAACAATTTTCTTTTGAAGCAATTAAAAATAACATAAACTGCGTTTTATGTTTATCCTCATTTTAACTGTTTCCAGTGATTTTCATTATTGTTTGGATTCAAATTTGCCTCCACTATCATGATCCTCTGTCTGAGGAATTGTCAATGTTTCTGGTAGTACACATCTGCATGGGTATCCTTTGGCTTACACTCCTCTTCCAGAAGCAGTCATCTTTTGTGTGGGCTGGAGGCTGGAAGGCTGACTTCACATAGAGAAGGGTCTGAGGCGATGGTGCTGTTTCTCAACGGCCCCCAGCAGCAATCAAGCACCACTGGGATGCCCGCTTCATCCAGGAAAGAGTGTCCCCAGGTCCCTGCCCTGTCCTTTCCCCAGAGCCCCTGGAGGATACACAAGAAAGCATGTGAATGAGAAAGTGTAGAATCCTCTCATGTCCCGGCTCCCAGTTATTCTGGGTTGTTGTTGAGCCAACTCTTGTCTTTTAAGAACTTGTTAAAACTTAAGCTGCTTTCTTCTTACCCTCTTTCACAAGGACCACCCCTTTCTCCCACACTCCACCAAAGGCAAAGCAGTCTGCATGCCCTTAATCTCCTCGGAAGGTCTCAGCAGCCTTTGTTTTTCAGAACACCTAGCTGCTGTCTGGTAGGTTCAAGGAAAATTATCTTTTGTAGATTTTCTGAGTTTTTTTCATTGTTGGGATTCAAGTGGCATTCCACTGAAGCTTTTGACATGCAGGGTGGAAGCACCACCCCTTGTCCATTTTGTCCTGATTTTAGCTATGTTCAATGGTGAAACATGGCTTTACTATTTTAAGTTTTCTCTAATTTTAAGGTTCTTAAACCATAGACTCCTAGAGAAATGGTTGTCTTGAGATTTCAAAGGAGAGCCACAGGAACCATTTATTGCATAGTAACTAAGGAGAATAGTAGGCCTCTGATATATAAAATGATATTTAATCATGTAATTTCTGAGTCACAAATAGCACATTAGTCTGACTCAATTGCCATGGGAAAGTCTCAAGTTATAACCAGTTTTAAATGATGTATTTAATATACAAGGGAAAAAAGTGAGCTATACTTATTTTTCACATGCTATACTCACTAAATACTCACTGACCCAGTTTCCCCTCCCGAAAACATTCTGTCAGGCCTCTCAGCCTTTCAGGATCCCCCCTAGTTTTCATCAAGTTCAACAGCCAACAACCGTTCTGTAACTCCGTGTCCACTCATTGGTCAGTTTCCCTGCTTTCCTCAACATGGGTCTACTTCGGTCTTACAAGTTGTGTGTGGGGAATCCCTTCTTTTCCCTTCTTCCCTCCACCTTTTCTCCAATGAGCTTGTGGTTTTCTTGGACCCCTTCCTCGCCAGGGTGCAGGAGAGAGGAGGTTAAACTGATGTTCAACCACCAGTTCTCCAAGGAATAAAGATCCTGAGTCATTGTGCTTGCTGATCCCAGAGGTGGAAAGGCTCCTGTGACGGCAAACGCGTCACGGAACGCAAAGAGGAGAAGTGACGCACGCAGCGGCTCTCCTGAGGATCCGCGCTCTGGCCTAGAGGAAAGGCACGTGCCCCTTGACTAGTGCAGACAGTATCTGCTGCTGGCGCACTGGGTACCTGAGTAACTTGATTGTCAACCTTGTGTGGTTCACCTGAGCATCTTCAGCAATGCCTCTTTCCAGCTGAAGACTCTCCTGTCCCCGTCTTCAATATTTGCATCCCCTTGCCCCTCACGTGGCATAAACAAGCAGGGTCTATCTACAGGGTCTATATATAAGCCCTCAAGAACATGCATCTTTGGTGCAGGGCAGCTCTCTCGCAGCGCCAGCCTCCTTGGCCCTGCCCGCCACAGCGGGCCGGCCATGGCGTCTCAGGCTTAGTCTTTTCAGCAGGAATCAGATACCAGTTCCTAAATAAGAATGAAACAGCAGGCAGCACACTGATGACTCGCTCAAGGAAATGCTGACCGCCAACTCATCAGCAGAATCGTGTGTGTGTGCTGAGGGTGAATAATGGGCCCGTCCTGGGAAAATTAGTGTCGGTCTCCCAGTGGGTCTTGAATAGAGAGAGGGTCTGTCATCACACTAAGACCTAAACCCGGCAGTTCTCATGTTGCAACTTCTATTTTTTAATTGGAGGAAAATTGCTTGGCTATGTTGTGTTGGTTTCTGCCATAGACACGCATCAGCCACAATTATACATATTTTCCCTCCTCTGGGGCCTCCCTCCCCACGCCCATTCCATCCCTCTAGGTCATCCCAGAGCACCAGGTTGGGGTCCCTGTGCTATATAGCAATTTCTCACCAGCTATCTGTTTTACACATGATAGTGTACCTTGAGAAAACCACAATTCTAAAAGACCCATGTACCCCAATGTTCACTGTAGCACTGTTTGTGATATCCAGGACATGGAAGCAGACTCGATGTCCATAGCCAGATGAATGGATAAAGAAGATGTGGTACGCATACACACTTGAATATGACTCGGCCGTGAAAACGAATGAGTTTGAATCACTTTAAGTGAGGCAGATACCCCTACAGCCTGCTATACAGAGTGAAGTAAGTCGGAAACAGAAAAAATAAATTCCATATATTAACTCACATTGCTTTTTCTTGCTGGTGGCTTCATACACACCAAGACAGAAAGGGTCCTAACCGAACACTGAGTTAAAGTCTTATCACTCTACAACACTTCAGTTATATAGCGAATAACGTAGTTGACATACCCATAAGAAAATTTGAAAGCAGTAGCCTTAGAATGCAAAGCACACATACTGTGCTATTGCTTGCCAACAAAATGGTTCTGTAGACATTAAATGAGCAAGAATTGCCTTAAATGGTGATGTTCCTCTTTTTATTTCAATTACAGACAGAGTGGAAAAGTGTGGAGCTTAGTGGGGTACCCTGAGAAATCTCAAGTTCTGTGTTTGAATAGAAACTCCACCATAAATGGATTTGCAATGTTGCCCTAAGCAAGATGCTGTCTCTAATTTCTTTCCTTTTTCTCATGTATGAAATTGAAGAGAATTCATTGCAGGACCACCTTAGAAATTACATAGAAAGATTGAAATTTGTCATTTCCTGCATATTTATTCTCTGTCTCCGTCTCCCTCTTCTCTCTTACATCACTTCTCTCCTAAATTGCTCTTCCCCCAGTTTGCTTCCACGTCTTTTCTTTCCACCAGCTTTCATGTCCCACTGCCGCCTGCCTTTCCTTCCCCAACCCCATGGGAATCCCGTCTCGGCACACAGCCTGGGGCCTTCGCTTTCACTCTCCACCTGTCCGCGGCGCTACACACAGCGATGTTTCCGGCACATTTCCTCCTTCGCAGCCACATGATCCTCTGTTTCACTCCTTAGTGCAAATCACTCACTTAGGGATTTCCCCTCGTCTGGCTTATTTACTAGATTTTTCTGGCTTATTTACTAGATTTTTCTGTCTCAAGTTTTCGTCTTTAAAATAAAAATTATAATAGTAATTCAGAGGATGTTGCTGAAAACTCAGCGCATTGCTATTTGGAGAGATCTGAGAACATGCCTCTTATAAAACAAGAGCAATGTTGTCGCTGTTCAGTCACCTCATTGTGTCCAACTCTTCGCAGTCCCATGGACTGCAGCACACAGTTACGTATTAATGCATTTATCAAGATGAGTGGCAAATGTTATGTGATAGTAGTAACGTTAATCATGCGTTTATTATGTCTAAGCATAGTTGCAAGTCCTTCAAATAAAATAACTCAGAAACAATATAAGCCATATATTGCAATTCTTACAACAGATTCAGAAAAGGAACAATTGCCTCAATTTTATAGAAAAGTGAAGCGGTAAGAGATACACCCAATAATGAGAAAGCTTGTGTTTGCACCTAAATTTGCTCGACTTCAAATCCCGTGATCCTTCACAGGCTCTATTTTCACACTGTAATGTCCACGGCTGTCTTTTTCCTACCTGTAAATGTTATCCGACCCCTTCTGTGTTCACTGTCTTGCTGTTACGTCACCAGCTGCACAATTACAATTTCCAGAAACATCCAGGATTTTTCCTCTTCTGTCGACACTCCGCATTCATTGAATCTGTGACTCTTTCTCGCCTTCTCTCTGCTTTCTCCTTTAACCCGTGTCCTCCCCTCCGGGTTCTGCTGCTCTGCCTCTCAGACCTTCACTATCTCCTGCACATTAAATGAGCATCTCCATCCTTACAGCCTCTCCTTTGAAACTGCTCCACAACATCTTCTATAAAATACAGGCATGTTCATGTAATTCTTCCTTATTATGTATAAAAATCTGAAATTGTTCCCTACTTTGACAGAAAGAGCTCAGAAACAGCCTAATGCATACAGATAATCAATAAATTGGGAGAGGATAGATAGATATAGTGATGGACTGAGCATCGTGTCCCTTTAAAATTCACATGTTGGAAGTCCTCCTCCTCAGGGCTAGCATTGCTTGTGGTGCCTTTAGAAGGCAATTAGGATTAGAAGGGACTTCCCCAGTGACTCAGTGGTAAAGAATCCACCTCCCAACGCAGGAGACATGGCTTCAATCCCTGGATCAAGAAGATCCCCTGGAGGAGGGCATGGCAGCCCACTCCAGTATTCTTGCTTGCAGAATCCCTATGGACAGAGGAGCCTGGTGGGTTGCAATCTATGGGGCTGGAAAGAGTTGGACACAGTTGAGCCACTGAGCATGCACCCAGGAATCAGTGAGGTCGTGAGGGTGCAGTGCCCATGATGGATTAATGTCCTTGTAAGAACAGGAAGAGAAACCAGAAGATTCTCTCTCTCTCTCTCTCTCTGTGCAGATGGTGGCGGTGGGCGGCGGGGGGGGGGGGGGGGGGGGGGGGCGGGGGGGGTGGTGCACGGCGGGCAGAGGGGCTGTCTATTTACTGGAAGACAACGCTGGTCAGCTTCCAACACTGTGAAAAATACATTTCTGTTGGTTAGGCCTCCCAGTCTATGATATTCTGCTGCGGCAGCTCAAGCCATATAAGACAGAGGAAGAAAGAGACATTTCTTGATGACATGTGTGTACAAAAAATAAGCAAATTCTTCCCAAACAAGAGGGTAAATTATCTTTTGGCACAATAAACTACCTTATGACCTTTCTTTTCTTAAATTCCTCTTTAGCTTCCTTTCCCTTCCAAGAAAAATTCCAGTCATGTCTCAGAATTTAACTCTAAAGTAAGCTGCCTTAGCTTTTCCTGCAGGATTTTGTCCATATCAGGAGCGGCAGTTTCATCTTGCATGTTTTATTTATGGACCCTCGTGCCATAGGGCAGTTCAGGCTTTTTCATCACTGGGACTCCAGTCCTTAGCAGACTGACTGGCCCGCAATGCACAGTAAAAATGGACAGAGTTCATTTCAAGTGTCCCTTTCATGCTGGCTTCTGTATTAGGTGCCAGACAAGGAGGTAACAGAGAAGAAAAGCCATGAAATGAAGACTCCTTGTTTTCACACAGCCGACTAGCTACTTTGGAGAAGGAAAGGGCAACCCACTCTACTTTTCTTGCCAGGAGAATCCCATGGATGGAGGAGCCTGGCGGACTACAGTCCCCAGGATCACAAAGAGTCAAACACGACTTAGCAATTTAACAACCAGCCGGATAGTGCTACACAGCTAATAAGTGCTGTTCAGATGCAGGACCTTCCTCAGGGGCTCAGCAGTAGAAGAATCTGCCTGCCAACACAGGAGACATAGGAGATACGGGTTTGATGCCTGGGTCGGGAAGCTCCTCTGGAGGAGGAAATGGCAGCCCACTCCAGTATTCTTGCCTGGGGAATCCCGTGGACAGAGGGGCCTGGTGGGCCGCAGTCCATGGATCTAAGACCACCCGTCAGGCAGTGTTGTGTGACTGACACCAGTGTTCAGAATCAAAGAGGTCAGTGTGCCCTCTTCTCCAGCAATCCAGTCTGTTCCACTGGATCCTAGAGGTGACAGAGTGCTGTGTCAAGGAAGGAGTGCTCCCTCGCACGGAGGTCGTATTCAGTGACCTGTCATTTTCCCTGTGTGCTTTTACAAAGCATTCAGTGTTAGTACATGAGGACTGCTCCCTCTGGAGAAGCCTATGGCACTACACACGCGTGCACACACAGATCTGCACACCCTCACGTGTGTACACACACATCGATCACACTATTGCACTCCACACACTGACACATGTGTGCACACTTGCATCCATACCGAGGCGCCCCCTCCCTCTCTCCCTCTCTCTTACACACACACACTTACTCACACCTGGCTGCTGAATCCTTGTGGCAATGAGTCTCCAGTCTCTAGACACACTATGCTCTTAGTGTTAACTCAGCTTTCAACTGGGGAAAAAGGCAAGCCTCAGTTTATAAAGTAGACTGAAGAAATGTATGGTGCATTTTCTTGATTTTCTAACATTTCCCTCTCAAAAAGGTGAAGTATTTCCATTCCCACACTGACTTGTTTTCAGGAGACAGTTCTGTTTTCACACAGAGACACTGACTCCTCTTCTTCAGGTGGGAGTTTAGCCACTTTCCAGAAGTGGCTGGGCTCCAAGAAGCTGCCTGTTTCTTAGTAAAGTGCCAGCTGTTCAAATATTTTTAAAGCAATCTGAGTAAGAACCACTGAGGAAGAGAACTCACGTATGTGAGGCCTAGATACGATTTCCTTCATCCCTGTGACTGCCTGTCATGGAGATGCTCACAGGGCCCACGCACCTGAGGATGCTGCAAAGTATTGACGCACAGCTGAAAACCGTTAGAGACGGGCTGCGCGTCCTTCAGCCTCCACTTACGCAGTTAGCAGTACCAGGCCGGAGGCCCATTGCTGGCCCTTAGGGACGCGTAGGCAAACCAGGGAAAGACACAGCTTCCTCTGGGTCAGGGTTTCCCTCACTGGCTCTTCTGACACTGGAGGTCAGCTGTGTCTCAGCTGTGAGATTGTGTGCGGGGCCACTCATCGCAGATTTTATCAGTATCCTGAGCTGCTACACACTAAACGCCAGTAGTTGCTGTCGTTTAGTCACTAAGTCGTATCCGACTTGTTTGGGATCCCGTGGACTGTAGCCCACCAGGCTCCACTGTCCATGGGATTTCCTAGGCAAGAATAGTGCAGTGGGTTGCCATCTCCTTCTCCAGAGGACCTTCCTGACTCAGGATTTGAACCTGTGTCTCCTGCATCTGCTGCACTGGCAGGTGAATTCTTTAATGCTGAGCACCGGGGAAGCCCAAACGCCAGCAGAAGTCCTCTTCAGTTATAAAAACCAAAAACTGTCCTCAGACCTCCTTTTTCTTAAATACATTTATTTTCTCCCAGTGTAAGTAGCTGAAATATACTTTCAGAAAGAGACACTATTTTGTGACCACAGACAGAATTCTCCAGTTCAGTTCAGTTCAGTCACTCAGTCGTGTCAGACTCTTTGCAACCCCATGAATCGCAGCACGCCAGGCCTCCCTGTCCATCACTGACTCCTGGAGTTCGCTCAGACTCATGTCCATCGAGTCAGTGATGCCATCCAGCCATCTCATCCTCTGTCGTCCCCTTCTCCTCCTGCCCCCAATCCCTCCCAGCATCACAGTCTTTTCCAATGAGTCAACTCTTCACATGAGGTGGCCAAAGTACTGGAGTTTCTGCTTCAGCATCATTCCTTCCAAAGAAAGCCGAGGGCTGATCTTCAGAATGGACTGGTTGGATCCTCTTGCAGTCCAAGAGACTCTCAAGAGTCTTTTCCAACACCACAGTTCAAAAGCATCAATTCTTCGGCGCTCAGCCTTCTTCGCAGTCCAACTCTCACATCCACACATGACCACAGGAAAAACCATAGCCTTGACTAGACAGACCTTTGTTGGGAAAGTAATATCTCTGCTTTTCAATATGCTCTCTAGGTTGGTCATAACTTTTCTTCCAAGGAGTAAGCGTCTTTTAATTTCATGGCTGCAGTCACCATCTGCAGTGATTTTGGAGCCCAAAAAAATAAAGTCTGGCACTGTTTCCACTGTTTCCCCATCTATTTCCCATGAAGTGATGGGACCAGATGCCATGATCTTCATTTTCTAAATGTTGAGCTTTACGCCAACTTTTTCATTCTCCTCTTTCACTTTCATCAAGAGGCTTTTTAGTTCCTCTTCACTTTTTGCCATAAGGGTGGTGTCATGAATTCTTCAGCTCAGTTCAGTCGCTCAGTCGTGTCCAACTCTTTGCGAACCCATGAATCGCAGCACACCAGGCCTCCCTATCCATCACCAACTCCCAGAGTTCACTCAGATTCACGTCCATCGAGTCAGTGATGCCATCCAGCCATCTCATCCTCTGTTGTCCCCTTCTCCTCCTGCCCCCAATCCCTCCCAGCATCAGAGTCTTTTCCAATGAGTCAACACTTCGCATGAGGTGGCCAAAGTACTGGAGTTTCAGCTTTAGCATCATTCCTTCCAAAGAAATCCCAGGGCTGGTCTCCTTCAGAATGGACTGGTTGGATCTCCTTGCAGTCCCAGGGACTCTCAAGAGTCTTCTCCAACACCACAGTTCAAAAGCATCAATTCTTTGGCACTCAGCCTTCTTCACAGTCCAACTCTCACATCCATACATGATCATAGGGAAAACCATAGCCTTGACTGGACGGACCTTTGTTGGCAAAGTAATGTCTCTGCTCTTGAATATGCTGTCTAGGTTGGTCATAATGAATTCTTACATGAATCTAAATGTGTAGTTATTTTTGCCCCACTTCCAGTACTTTCATTATGATTTTGTAATTATTTTCTTATTTTCTCTTCGTTGCAAACCATATTTCTTTATTTTTTAGCCTCAAGAGACTAAAGTGCTAAGCATGACAGTAAAGAGCAGTGCTGTCTTTTCTTTGTAGATAATTAAATGTTATTGCCTACGGTCTTAGAGCAATCTTAAATGTTCTACTCAAATGATATGAAAACATACACTTAATATACAAAATAAGTTTTATTTTATCAATGAGATCCAAGTGCTTTCAATAAATGCAGATTTCTAACAATAAATTGCCACACACTTTCCAAAGACGAAGGCCATGAGCTACTGCCTCTAAACATGATTTATTTTTGCTAGGAATTGACCAACGAATGGTTATTTTCCAATTTCCTCAGTAGATCTCTAAAAACTTTCCTCTTCCGTAATCAGGAGTCTCTAGTTGAAGGTCTGACATTAGTTCTATTTGTGGAAATTCATTCACAAATGTAAATTATAACCTATACTCACTGGATTTAAGCCACTGAAAACAATGTTTATGAGTCAAGGACCCTGGAGGATGTCAAAGAAAACCCACAGTATTAATTAGTTATCTTTATCTATCCATATCAGGTTAACTAATTCTATTTTTATTTAAATTTACTTGTTTTTGATTTGAGGATAATTGCTTTACTATGCTGTGTTGGTCTCTGCCATACATCACCATGAACCAGCCATAGGCATACATACGCCTCCCTCCCCTGGAGACTCCCTCCCGCCTCCCACCCGGTCCCAGAGCACTGGGTTTGAGCCCCTGCATCACACAGCGAATCCCCACAGGCTATGCCTCTTACACATGGGAATGTGTGTGTCTGCCTGCCGCTCTCTCCTTCCTATGCCCCCGCCCCATCTCCACAAGTCTGTTCTCTGCGTCTGCATCTCCACTGCTGCCTTGCACATAGATTCCTCAGTAATCTTTCTAGATTCCACATATATGTGTTAATATATGATATTGTTTTTCTCTTTCTGATTTGCTTCACTCTGTGTAATAGGCTCTAGGTTCACCCACCTTATTAGAACCGAGTCAAATGCATTCATTTTTACAGCTGCGTCATGATGTTTAGGGAAACCTTGGATACAAATGAAACCAAGCATTACCCTTGACATTCAGAGCTCTCCTGACACACCTCTTCTCACTTCCCATCTCACAGGCCACGCTCCAGACAGTGGTGCAGAGACGCTGTCGTGATCCTCTTCCACGCATCCCCTGTCCCCTGCATCGAGGGCAATCTCAGCAGGACAGAGCTCTTCACAGGTCCCTGCCATGGAAATTTTTTAAAAATATAAAAGCAAAGTCACAAAGAACATTTTTTTATATTTACATATCTCATGACAACACAGATTATATCATCAGTTACAATTTTATACACATATACAATTCAACCCCATATTTTGCAGACAAAATATATAATATCAGTAGTGAGGTATCCATTATTTACAGATAGCAATGAAATCCTATTTCGCCATAGGATCTAACACTATTTAGATGCCCACAGAGAAAGTCAATAAGAGTCTGTAAGAGAATCCTTTTTAATTAATTTTGATTAAATATTCAGCGAAACCCAGTTATATTTCCCAGTGTACAACTTTTAATGACTCTGTCTAATGCTCATATGATTTCCTCTGTTAAATTGTTTCCCTATAGCATTTTCTTTTCTCAGTGTGTTGGAAAAAAATGTCATGGAGAAGACGCACTTATTGTATTTTAAATTTATGCTCACTGCTGAGTGGATGCCCAAAGGGCATTTGATAAATGCCATTTCATAAATCAAAAAATAAGTTGGGCAACAAAGATCGCTCAACAGCCTATCAGACTTGTGTGGACATCATCGCTCCATGTCCATAATCTGCCCACTGTAAGCTGGACCTTAAAGACCCATCTAGCACTTATCATACAGGATCCGTTTCATTAGTTATTCATCCACATCAGAGGACTTTACTAGGAATATTTAAATAGGAATCCCATAAAGGAGTGTTGATATTTGCTTGGGTGGATTTACAGATTTACAGCTGGTTGAATATCATGCATTTGTTGCTATGATAGGAGGTCTTTTTGTTTTCTTAACTTTTATCAATGATCTGAAAGTGAAAGTTAAAGTCGCTCAATCGTGTCGGATTCTCTGTGACCCTATGGACTATACAGTCCGTGGGATTCTCCAGGCCAGAATATTGGAGTGGGTAGCCTTTCCCTTCTGCAGGGGATCTTCCCAACCCAGGGATGGAACCCAGGTCTCCCACATTGCAGGTGGATTCTTCATCAGCTGAGCCACACATGTTGTGCAAGCAATAAAAACTAGCTATTAGCCAAATCACAGCTTCAATATTTGTAATGGTTCTAAAGCAAAATGACCTTAAATTAGAAAGACCTCCAAATCCTAGCTCAGAAATTTAGTGTCATTTGACAGGGTCATTTTACTGAATCTCTCCCTTCAACAGGATATTCACAGATAAAACTGAAATACCTACTCTCACATGGAAAGGCTGCTGGCTGAGGAAAACACAGTGTAATGTTTCCGAAGTGGAGGTGGAACCACTCTGGGCAAACCTGATAGCATTTCTATTCTCAATACACAAATACACCACTTTTGGATAATCTTTATCATGAATATGTGCATTTTTCAAGGTAACAGGATACAAAATCAATATACAAAAGTCACTTATAATTTTATGTGCTATCAATGAACAACTGGATAATAAAATTTTAAAGCAACATTCTTTGTAATAATATCAAATACTGAAAATGATTAAGAATAAATCTATCAAAAGATACTCAAGATTTCTTCAAAATACTTATAAAATTTTGTTGAAAAAAATTAAAGAAATCTTAAAGCATTTCTATCATGATATATATTATGATATACATATGATATGGATATATATATAATGATATAATTATCATATCCTTGGAGGAGGGCATGGCAACCCACTCCAGTATTCTTCTCTGGGAAATCCATGGACAGAGCAGCCTGGCAGACTACAGTCCATGGGGTCGCAAAGAGTCAGACACGACTGAGCGACTAACTCTACACTACTAATTATCATATATAGTATGATTATGGGCTACTTGGAAACAGTGTCAGACTTTATTTTTTGGGCTCCAAAATCACTGCAGATGGTGACTGCAGCCATGAAATTAAAAGACGCTTACTCCTTGGAAGAAAAGTTATGACCAACCTAGAGAGCATATTCAAAAGCATAGACATTGCTTTGCCAACAAATGTCCATCTAGTCAAGGCTATGGTTTTCCCAGTGGTCATGTATGGATGTGAGAGTTGGACTGTGAAGAAGGCTGAGCGCCGAAGAACTGATGCTTTTGAACTGTGGTGTTGGAGAAGACTCTTGAGAGTCCCTTGGGCTGCAAGGAGATCCAACCAGTCCATTCTGAAGGAGATCAGTCCTGGGATTTCTTTGGAGGGAATGATACTAAAGCTGAAGCTCCAGTACTTTGGCCACCTCACGGGAAGAGCTGACTCATTGGAAAAGACTGTGATGCTGGGAGGGATTGGGGGCAGGAGGAGAAGGGGACGACAGAGGATGAGATGGCTGGATGGCATCACTGTCTCCATGGACGTGGGTCTGAGTGAACTCCGGGAGTTGGTGATGGACAGGGAGGCCTGGCGTGCTGCGATTCATGGGGTCGCAAAGAGTCGGACACGACTGAGCGACTGAACTGAACTGATAGGCTATCAAAGTCAATATTGGGAGAGATTTCAACCTAATGATTTCAAAACATTATAAAGCAACAGATATCAAGACAGTGTGGGATCTGAATGAGGATAGACAAATATGAAACAGAATCAACAGCCATATCTATACTACCATTTAAATGAAAAACTGATTTTCAATAAAAATAAATCAGCAAACAGTTAATAAGGAAAGAGAGATTTCTTCAATAAAAGGTGGTAAAACAACTTTATGTCCACATTTTGAGGAGTTGCCTCAAATTCTAATTATACTATTTTCCTCTTGGTGTAAATAGTTGAAGTAAGTACGTTTGTAGAAAGGGACAAATTGTTTTGATCACAGGAAGCACTCCTGTTTGTTGTTGTTGAGTTTCATGTCCAACTCTTTGTGACCCATGCACTGTGACCCCACCACACTCCGCTGTCCTAGGGATCTTCCAGGCAAGAGTACTGGAGTGGGTTGCCATTTTACACATCAACAACTTTCTTATATGTGTGTGCGTGTATGTGTGTGCGTGTCACTTACAGTATTTTTTCACTATGATTTCATAGACATTTTCTTATTCTGTCTGCAAACCATATATCCTTTCAGTTTTAGTCTCAGGGGCTAATTTGATAAACACGATATGGAGAGCAATGCTGTGTCTTTTTTGTGAATAATTAGATTGTATTTTCTACAATTGTAGACCAATCTAAATTTCCTATCAAAAGGATATAAAAATATGAAGCTTTAAAATACAAAGTAAACCTATTAAATTATTTAAATCAACCAGATTCAAGTCTTTTAAGTAATATATGTATATTTCTAAAAGGCTTCCCAAGTGGTACAGTGGGAAAGAATATGCCTGCCAATCCAGGAGACCCGGGTTCAATCCCTGGGTGGGGAAGATCCCCTGGAGAAGGAAATGACAACCCACTCCAGTATTCTTGCCTGGAAAATCCGATGGACAGAGGAGCCTGGCAGGCTGCAGTCTATGGGGTCGCAAAGAGTTGGACTTGAACTGAAGTGACTTAGCAGGCACGCACCTAATATTACATTGAGGGACCTCAATTTTAGTTACAAAAGCCAGACACAAAAGACTGTATATGTGATTCATTTTCTGTTGTTGTATCCCAAGTGTCCCACACACTCGGCCGCTGACACAACACTCATCCAGCGTCTCACTTGTGGGTTGGGGGTCTGGACACAGCTAGCTGGGTCTTCCACGAAGAAATCAAGGTGTCAGCCAGACAACTCCGATCTGGAGGCTCTGGGGAAGAATCTGCTAGCAAGCCCCTTCAAGCTGCGGCGCAGTCCAGCTCCTTGCAGTGTGAAGACAGAGCTCCCCATTTCCTGGCTGGCTGCCACCTCCTGAGGCCTGTCCCCTCAAGGGGTCGCCTCCTTTTCCAAGGCCTGCAAAGGCTCCTGGGATTCTTTCAGTGCTCCCAATCACTTCTCTGACTTCCCCTCTGCTCCTAACCAAAGAAGACTCCAACTTTACAGTGCTAATGTGATCAGATTAGCACTTCCCTCATCTCTCTTTTGTCATAAAAATTACCAGGGTCACCATTATCATACCAGGGAGAGAAGTCATGAGGGAGCTTTAAATTCTTTCCGTTACCGTGCTGTATGATTCTATTTTTATGAATGTCTAAAAACACAGTTCCACAGATACAGAAAGCAGGTTAGTAGTTACACAAGGCGGGAGGTGGGAATGAAAAAGACCACAAAAATGGCATGAGCGATGGTCCTGGGGTGGTGGAAAGTTCTAGGACAGGATTGTGGTCAGGAATACACAGGTCTATCACTTTACTAATAATAGCCTTTACGTTTAAAATGAGTAAACATATGGTACATACATTGTACACGAACAGAGTTCTTAAAAATATTCAATACAGTGACAGAGTAATACATGCAAATGTGTAAATAAGCATGTACATTATTATATATATATATATTTAGTTAATTAGGTAGGTAGGTATCTTGGGATAAAGACTTCTTAGAAAATACAGAAAAAGAATTTGTCATAAAGCAAAATTTGTAAGTTGGACTTTAAAGACATTTTTAAAAAGAGAACACTTCTGCTCCATAAAAGTCACGGATAAATGATAGGAAAGCCATACACTGGAAGAAAATACTTTTATCACATGTATCTGGGAAATGACTTACATCTAGAATATAAAAGACTTCTATAACTCAACAATAAAAAGACAAAAACCTCAACAATGGGCAAGTGAGTTGAACACAGACTTAACAAAAGAAGAAATAGGAGTTGCCAGCAAGCATACAAAAGAGTGCACAGCGTCATTACTCATCAAGGAAACACAAACCATGCCCGCTGTGTGAAACTGTGCCTGGGACGTCCCTGGTGCTCCAGTGGTTAGGAATCCGCCGCACAGCGTCATTGCTCATCAAGGAAACACAGACCATGCCTGCTGTGTGAAACTGTGCCTGGGACGTCCCTGGTGCTCCAGTGGTTAAGAATCCGCTGGCCAGGGCAAGGGACGTGGTCTGGAAAGGTTCCGCGCGCTGCAGGCCGGCTGAGCCTGTGCACCACAGCAACTAAGCCCAGGCTCTGCGGTCGGAGCGCCTCACAAAGAGAAGCCACCGGAAGGAGAAGCCTGTGCTCCGAAACTAGAGAGTAGCCCCCACCCGCCACAACCATAGCAGGCCTGCGTGTAGCAGCCGAGATCCAGTGCAGCCAACAAATGAAAATATAAAAATAAACAAAATTTTAAAAATAAAATAATAAAAATGAAAACTATGCCTTGAATAATGCCAAACCACTAGAATAGCTAAAAAATTTTTTTAAAATTAAAAACTGATGATACTATGGCTGACAAGAATGTATAGAAGCAGAAACTTTCCTACATTGCTAGCAAGGATTAAAAAAATGTCATAGCAACTTCAGAGAAATTAAAAATATACCTGCCATACAATCAGTAATATCACTCTTAGGTATCTACCTAGGAAATTTTACTTATATACTCAAAGCTTTGTCCAATATCATTCATCATAATTTCATTTATAATTAAATTATGAGTGTTTCATAACCCGGGAAGAAACCTAAATGTAAAATAACAAAAATGGGAAATATTGTGTGCTACATTAACACAATGAAATGCTGTAATGAAAATAAATGGATTAGCACTACTCATCAAAAATAAATAAAACTCATGTGCATACCCCTGAGTGAAAGAAGCCAGACATGAAATGAATCCATTTCTATGACTTTCTTAAAGAAGCAAATGTACCATGTGGGGATAGCAGGGGAAGTTGTGTGTGTCCTGGGACTCTCTGCTTTCCACTCAAGTTTGCTGCAAACCTAAAATTCCTCTAGAAATAAAATCTTGAAAGAAATGCAAGGAAAGGATTAAAGATATAACATGAGAAAGGATGTCAGTGATCAAAAATATGACAATTTGAGTGTTTTCAAAATGACTGTAATAACTGAAATGCCAGAATATATAAAACTCATAAAATGAGTGTTATTACTTAAAGGAGATTAATGGAGAATGAGCCAGAGAGAAGGGAAAAGAAACACAAGGGAAGAAGCATCAAAGCAGTGCTTGCCACTGACAGTAAGCAGGGCATCCTTCTAGTTCGGGTCTCACACAGAAGAGACCCTGGCCAAGGATTTGTGTGCGTGCAGTTTATTTGGAAAATAAACCCCAGAAACACCATCAAAATAGTGAGGGCACGAGATGGAGAAAGGAGGAAAGCTTGAGAAGACATGTAGAGTGCACACCAGTCCAGTTCAGTCACTCAGTCGTGTCCAACTCTTTGCGACCCCATGAACCACAGCACGCCAGGTCTCCCTGTCCATCACCAACTCCCAGAGTTTACCCAAAGCCATGTTCGTTGAGTCGATGATGCCATCCAACCATCTCGTCCTCTGTCATCTTCTTCTCCTCCTGCCCTCAATCTTTCCCAGCATCAGGGTCTTTTCAAATGAGTCAGCTCTTCGCATCAGGTGGCCAAAGTATTGGAGTTTCTTCAACATCAGTTCTTCCAGTGAACACCAAGGACTGATCTCCTTTAGGATGGACTGGTTGGATCTCCTTGCAGTCCAAGGGACTCCCAAGAGTCTTCTTCAACACCACAGTTCAAAAGCATCAATTCTTCAGTGCTCAGCTTTCTTTATAGTCCAACTCTCACATCCATACATGACCACTGGAAAAACCATAGCCTTGACTAGATGGACCTTTGTTGACAAAGTAATGTCTCTGCTTTTCAATATGTTGTCAGAGTGCACATTTTTAAGCTAATTGTCACAGTGAGGTACTGGGGCTTGATCCTCACGGAGGATTTGGGAAGCCAGTGTAGAACAGAGACCTCAGCGGTACCCCACCTGAGTGAGGAGCGCCCTCGGTCTCTTTTCACCTGTCCCTGTCCGGTAGTGGTTAGAGCAATGAGAAAGGGGGTCATAGGCGTTGATTTCCCTTTCTCTCTGGTCTGCTGTGGTTACAGGCAAAGAGGGCCTGACCACCAGAGAAAGTTGTCAGGAACAGAGCTGAGGTTTCTGTTGGTGTGAGGTTTGAGGAGCTTGTGCTGAAATGCTCAAAGTCAGGGAATGTGGGCAGGGAGTCACAGTGCTACTAGAGACCACAGCTTCTCAGTCTGAAGTTGCCAGAAAATGCAAAAGAATTAAACACATTTCTGTCATCCTTTTCTGAAATGTACTTCAATGGAATCAAAGAATTCTAGCTCGTGAGAGGTATGTTTAGAGAACAATTCCAACTAATAACTAGAAATGAGAGAAAAAAGAAACAACCATTTTGCAACATTTAAATAAAATGATGAATTCAGGCAAAGATTATCACTTGATCAAAGAAGGCAAAATTTCAGTGGAAGGTGTAAGCTGCCTCCACTAAATGGAATGGTCCATCTTGGCATCAGCAGGCGTGGGAACCAGGAGGCTGAGATGCAGTCAAAATACATAGCGTCACCAGGAGGCCTTTTTCCTCATCAGTTGACCTGTCGTCTAACCAATCCCTTAGAGCTTGCTTTAAGTTTACAGATAATCCAGAAGATGGAGAATCAAGTTAAATGACCACATGAAGCCATCAATAAATCAAGAAACTATAACTTTCTACAAGGTAATTGACCCACTTACTTTAAGTCAATTGCATGAAAACAAAAATGATGGAGTGATTCTATTATATTTTAAAAGACCTAAGAGGTTGAACAAGTGCACGCAATGAGTGAACTTTCTGAAGTCTGCTTCAAATAAACCAACTGTAAAATCCTATTTCTGAGATAATCAAGGAAACTTGAGTGGGAAATGAGTACTAAGTGTTACCGGGAATTATTGTTCCTTTTCATAAGTGCGACGAGAGCATTATGTCTTAGTAAGAAAATGTTCATATTTTTAAGAGAAACATGCTGATTGTATAGCAGTAAAATCACAAGTAATCTGGAAATTTGCTTTAAAAAAATATTTCAGTAATGCATGTGCGTGAGAGACAGAGAGAAAGTCACCAGGTGTGGCTAAATCTGGAAGGGGTCCTCTATAGGAGATACAGCATTAGAAAAGGAACCAAAGACAAAGTGAAATATAATTATACCAAGTAAGTGTTCCTCTGCAAGGTGGTCCTGGCATCACCTGGGCACAGTGAGAAGAAACACCCCTAAATGTATTGGACTCTATTCTGGGCCTTCATCTTCAAACAAAGGAGACACTCTGCAGACAAATAGCTTCTCTCTTGCTGGCATCTGTAATACAGCTACTCAATAATACTATTATTTTGCTCTCAGACTCTCAGTGGGTACTAGTTATTGTTAAATTTTCTTTTTTCTTCTTCACCATCCATTATCCATCTATTGCTTCCATTTCCTTGACTAACCCCTTCCCCTTCTTTTCATTAGTCATTAACTTATTTACACAGAGCCAAGGTCCCACTGATATAAGACCTCAGATTTAGAAATAGGACCAGCTCATAGAACTGGTAGCTATAAGAGTCTGTCCAGTGCTTCCATTTGTCTGTTCCCAGTTACACAGAGTGGGGCGGGATAAGTACAAGCTTTTAGGACCATCATGTACCCTAGGAAATAAAGAGGCAGAAATAGTTACTCACCCCTGCAGCTGAGGAGAAAGATTATTGGTTAAAAAACCCTGTGTTTCAGTCCCTTGATTGCACCTCCCTGCAGCTATCCAACTGATTGGTAATCTATAAAAGCAAGGATCACCTTCTGATCCAAAGAAATATCTATTCAACTCCCATTTTGTGTCATGTCCCTCATTTCCTGCCTCATTTCCTGACAGCCAAGACCTCTATGCAGGTACTTCATTTTCCTCAGAGAAGTAAAAAAGTGGTACTGAATTCTTGACTGATTTCCCATCTGTCTGAACTTGTCTTGCAAATTCATTTAGATACCACCCCATCTCTGAATCTGTTAGCCTGTAACTCCACAGGTAAATAGAATTACGCAATATGTATGTTGATTAATTTGAAAAGCAGTATTCCAGGACATTTTTTATTTTAAAACTGATCAAAATCGATTCTATATTTTAAAAGAAAATTTCTCTCAGTTCATGATCAAGGTCAATGCCAATAGTGATATGATGCTGATACGTTGTGATGAGAATGAGGTTTACCTGTGGGGTCTCCCTCCCAAAGACATGTAACTGAAGTCTAATCATGAGAAAACCATGAGACAAAGCACCACTGGGGGACGTTCTGCAGTATATTTGCCCAACATTATTCAAAACTGTTAAGGTCATCAGAAACATCATAAGAAACAGTCACAGCCAAGAGGATGAGGATAAGAGTATATAATTTATGTAAAAGTTAATGTTCAGCATTAGTATTTTAATAAAAGTATTCCAAGTACTAAATGAGACAACTTGAACTGAATGATTATTTTTTGTTTGTCTGAAATCCAAATTTATCTAGGTGTTCTATATTTTTATTTCCTAAAAATGGCAACCCTAATAATACCATTCAACAAGTCTCTGCCATCTAGACTCTGATACCTTTCCAATTTATACAGAACTCCTTGCCCAGTCAAATTTCAACTGTGACCTTTTGATAAATCTCATGTTCTCAGTAGATTAATTATCAGATATGGGCCTTGATAATTTTGGGGGGTATAACACCTAAAGAACAAGCAATACAATCAGCAAAAAAACAAGTGGGACTACATCAAACTAGAAAGCTTCTGCACAACAAAAAAAACCATCATCATGTAGCGAAAAGGCACCTACAAGGTTGGAAATAAAATGTTTTCAAACTATGTACCTGATAACAGACTAATATCCAAAATATACTTGTAAATCTTGTACAATTCAATAGCAAGCAAACAAACAAAAACTCTAAATAACCTAATTAAACATGAGCAAAAGGATGTGAATAGATATTTCTTCAAAGATAGAGGAATGGCCAAAAGGTACTATAAAAGATGCTCCACATCACTAGTCATTAAGGAAATGCAAATTAAAACCAAAACGACATATCGTCTCACCCTTGTTAGCATGTCCATTTTCAAAGGGGATGACAAATGTTGGCTTGAATGTGGAGGAAAAAAGAAGCCTTCTGCACAATGATGAGATTAGAAATTGGCACAGCCATTATGGAAAACAATATGGAGGAGCCTCAAAAAATTTAAACTAGAACTCCCAGAAGTTCTACTTCTAGGAAAATACCCAAAGGAAACAAAAACACTAACTTGAAAAGATATCTGCACCTCCATATCCATCACAGCATTATTTACAATAGCCGAGACATGGAAACAATTTGTGTCCATCAACAGCTGAATGAAGAAGCTGCGGTATATATGTATGTATTCCCTGGTGGCTCAGACGGTAAAGCGTCTGTCTACAATGCGGGAGACCTGGGTTCGATCCCTGGGTCAGGAAGATCCCCTGGAGAAGGAAATGGCAATCCACTCCAGTGCTATTGCCTGGAAAATCCCATGGACAGAAGAGCCTGATAGGTTACAGTCCATGGGGTCACAAAGAGTCGGACACGACTGAGCGAATTCACTTTCACTTTTATATGTATATATATACACAATGGAATGTTATTCAGTGATTAAAAAAATGAGGAAACGTACCATCGCGACAACAAGGATGGACCTTGAAGTTACTGTGATAAGTGAGGAAAGTCAGAGAAAGACAAACAGCACACGGTCTTACTTACGTGTTGCTGCTGTTCACTCGCTCAGTCACGGCCGACTCTTTGCTACTCCAAGGACTGCAGCATTCCAAGCTTCCCTGTCCTTCTCAACAAACTCAGAGGAAAAGCGCTCAGATTTGCGGTTGCCAGGTGCACAGGTTAGAGGGAGGGGAACCTGGAGAAAGTAGTCAGAAGGCACAAGCTTCCAGTTACAAGCGCTAGTGATGTATAGACACCAGGATGACAACAGTATAGCTTGCCCTGTTCTGATCTTCAGGAAAGTTGGTAACGAAGTAAATCCTGAGTTGTCATCACAGGAGAACGTTTTTCCTTTTCATTCCTTTTATTTTTATCGTGTCTAAAGAGAATTACACTAGCTGGACCCACTTCCGTAATCATTTCCTAATATATATAAATCATGCTGTTCATTTGAAATTTATACTGTTTTTGTTGTTTGGTCACTAAGTTGTATCAGATTCTTTTGCAACTAAGTGGACTGTAGCCCATCAGACTCCTCTGGCCATGGGATTTTCCAGGTGAGAATTCTGGAATGAGTTGCCATCTCCTCTCCAGGGTATCTTCCTGACCCAGGGATAGAATCAGCATCTCCTGCATTGGAAGGCAGATTATTTACCACTGAGCCATGAGGGAAATTTATACCATAAGGTATGTCAATTATTTATTAATGAGACTGGAAAAATACTCTAAGTCAAAATCTGAAAAAAAAAAAATATATATATATATAAGGTGTTGCACCAATGAGTCAGGGAAGCATGGGAATAAAATTATACAGTAACAGAAGGTCTGAGGATAAGAATATAAGTAGGGTGTGTTTGTACAAGATTACATATAATGCTATTTGAATTGTTCCCCAACTTTATGTTTTGTGTGCCAAGTCACCTCAGTCATATCTGACTCTGTGTGGCCCCATGGACTGTAGCCCACCAGGCTCCTGTGTCCATGGGATTCTCCAGGCAAGAATATGGAATGGGTTGCTGCGCCCTCCTCCAGGGGATCTTCCCCACCCAGATATCAAACCCATGTCTCTCAGGTCTCCTGCATTGACAGGCAACTTATTTACCACTAGTGTCGGTTTATGTTTAATTATAGTTTTCATTGTCCACATAAACTGATGATACAACTCAGCTGAGAACAACCTTTCTCTGAAAACTTTTAACCAGCCCAATACAGCTTCCGCGTCATCTTAGAAAAAGAACATGGCTGTTGGTCTTCGCGTTGCATGCTGCATGTCCCTGCAGCAGAATCGGGCTTAGACTGAAGGGGAAGCTGTAGACGAGAACAAGAAGACGGAACGAAAGCAGAAAAGAACCATTTTTCTCTGCAACAGCCTGAGGCGACTCTTACATCTTTAAAATATGCATCAGCAGTTAATGAAAATGTAGGGTCCTGGTGAAGAAAAATCAGATTTCAAGTGTGTGAGAAGCTGTCACTTCCATGGCCCAAGAGCCCTACAATATTAACCTCTATGCAAGTTTAAATTACACCTCTGGTATTGAGATTACAGAACAATGTCTCACAGCATAAGCATCAGAGAAAGGCTGAAAGTTTCTGCATTCAGAACCCTTCTCCAGTGCTATATTAGAAACTGAAAATTTAGTCTTGCAAAGAATATTAAGTTCCATGAAATATTTAGGGTATTTCAAATTTAGAAATAGGTGTTGCATATGATCAGATTATTAATAAATTTACCATAAGAAGTTTGAGAAATCAAACTGGATGAAAATAAAGAGAAACACAGAGAGATATTTGTGCATATTCTAACCGTGCTTTATTGTACTGATCAAATAATATGTGCTTACTATTGATTTAAAAAAGGGTAAATTTAAATTATCTTTAGTAAGAATCTTTTTGTAAGAGATTTCTATTTACAGAACTCTAGATACACTGTCCCAGAGGGAAGTAAGAGGGGAAACCCACTCACTAAAAGTAGGTTGCAACTTATCATCTATATTCAATGAAAAAGTTTCCACTGCCCATTTAAGATTTGAAAATATGAAGTTTTATTCATAGAAAACCCTCCCATTCCCAGAACTCTTAATTTAAACTTCAAACTTTATAAACCTCTGAAGTCATATTCAAATATCCAAGTATAAGTTATGGAAACATATGATCTAGGTAAGTACCACGTGGCTTTAAAATCAAACTGAATTTTACTAAGTCAGAACCAACCAGAATATCACTGGAATATTACTTTCACTACTGTCTCTCTGTTTTTCCCAATCTCTTTTCCTCTCTCTCTCTGTCTCACACACACAAACACACACACCCACACACATACACACACACACACACATATTCACGTATACATACCTGTGTATATCTATATCTATATGCAACTGAGTGTATATGCTTATGGATATCATATGAAAACTAACACACAGGAACTGAAGCACTTGATTTGAATGGTAGCTTCCTAAGTAAAATTGCAACCTACACTCCAAGTTAGCGAACCTGGGTAATGTCTTCCTTTACAAAATTTTTATTTCTCCTCTGCTAAGTGAAGACTCTATGAAGAGTTGAAATTGCAGAATCTGTCCCTGACCATTTGGGGACCAGATGAGTAGTGTGCATAAGACAAGCAGCTTTCTAGGGGACCATGGGCTGCATGACGCAGACGCAGAAAACAGCTTCTGTCATGATGCTGCAGGGGGGGTGGAGCCTGAATAGCACTGGTGGAAATTAAATATCAAGCTTCCAGTTTAAAAAGAATGTATGCAGCACACATATTTGCCCCTTTTCCCTCCAAGACTTTACAAATAGTAGAGTAGCGAAGTTCAAGAGGTGTTAACCCAAATGACAAAGAAAACTAGAACAGCAACAGGGAGTTAGGGCAGTTACTAGGTTCACACAGGAGTGGACGGTGAAGGGCTGAACACTGGCCGGAGAAGGGAGTGGGCTGGAACCCAGAACAGGACAGAGGGTCCACATGGAGGGCAGGGACCCCAGCCCCTTCCTCTACACACACCGGCTCCACCACCCTTCATCCATGGCACTGGAGTCTTCTTTCCTGTAAAAACTCAACCTGGGGGGATATGGACTTGAGAAACCAGATACAGCAGAAGCCTGGGCTGAGGTGAGAGGCTGAAAAAGGAAAATTAAATTCTGTAATTGGACTGTGGCGGCTTCGACACCTTCCCCTGACAAACTCCCAGAAGGCATGCTGCCTCTTCCGTGTCGCCCGCAGACGGGATATGGTAGGCCTGTCTCTGGAGAAACTCAATAGCCACAGACAATCCCTCCCACAAACTGTACGTTTTCCACACCCCACCCACAGCAAGACAGCCTCTTTGCCACTCGATTACTCTAAATGTGAGCCACCTCAACAAATCTTGGCTCTGCACAGAAAGCTTTAAATAGGCTTTCTCAGGGTTTACTCAAATAAGAACAGGGAAGGAATGGCACCAAAATCCATAAAAACCATCATAAATGGAATTTTTAACACACCATTTTTTTCCAGATCTTCAGAAAGATAGGAGAATACTTATTCAGTTCAGTTCAGTCAGTTAGTCGTGCCCGACTCTGTGCAACCCCATGGACTGCAGCACGCCAGGCCTCCCTGTCCATCACTAACTCCCAGAGTTTACTCAAACTCATGTCCATTGAGTCGGCAATGCCATCCAACCATCTCATCTTCTGTCGTCCCCTTCTCCTGCCTTCAATCTTTCCCAGCATCAGGGTCTTTTCCAATGAATCGGCATCAGGGGGCCAAACTATTGGGTCTTCAGCTTCAACATCAGTCCTTCCAATGAATATTCAGGACTGATTTCCTTTAGGATGGACTAGTTGGATCTCCTTGCAGTCCAAGGGACTCTCAAGAGTCTTCTGCAACACCACAGATAATTATTACTAATTGACCTAATAATGCTGCATAGCGAGTGTCAGGGTGGTTCTCTGGGAATCAGAAATCGAGAGAGAACCAGCCATGGGTGGGGAGTGCCTGTGCTGAGTGGAAGGGAGAGGGTGGCCAGATAGGCAAGGCCAACCTTCAGGTCAGTGAGCGCAGGTCTCACTGTAAGAGGAGAGGAGGCAAGGATGGTTAAGAAGAGACTGAAACTGGGACCTTCTTGAGGATGCAGAGGGAAGGCCCAGAGCAACATAATTGTTGGAGGAGCTGATGTCCGGCAGGAATTCTGGGGTTCTAGCACCTCACCCCACAGTGAATGGAAATGTGACATCTTTACTACTCTCACAGGCGGAACTGTTGGGGTCCCAGCACCCGGTCCCCCTCATCAAGTGGGGAAGCCCAAGTCTAGCACCTTCACCCCGCTTTGGGTGGCACTGTCAGAGTTCTAGCTCCTTTTCTCACACTGAGTGAAAACACTTGGGTTCTAATGCCATCACCCTGGAATGTTGGGGTTCCAGCAGAAAGGTTCTGGTTTCAGCACTGACACCCCACATTGGATGGGAATATTGGTGTTCCAACTCCCTCACTCCATGTTTGGTGGGAAGGTACCAGGTTCTAGCTCAATAGGCACCTCAAACTTTCAGATCAAGGTATAGTCAGAGAATAAAGAAATTCTCTGAGAAGTCTAAACAATATCTTATCAGTAAGACTTATATACATTCAGTGTGCGTGCATGCTCAGTCACTTCAGTCGTGTCTCCTTGAGAGCCCTAGGACCATAGCCAGGCTCCTTTGTCGATGAATTTTGCCCAGCAAGATTACTGGAGAGGGTTGCCACTTTCTCCTCTAGGGATCTTCCTGACCCAGAGATCGAAATCACGTCTCCTGCATCTCCTGCATTTCCTGCAGTGAAGGGAGATTCTTTATCACTTTGTCACCTGGGAACCCCATTCAAATCATGCCCAAATTTCAATATTGAAAGAATTCTGATATTTGGATTTACAAGCTATCCAGAGTCTTATATACAAATTAGAGTCTTGATTGGGATGGAATGAGTGTTTAAGAATTGGAAACGTGCATTTGATGCTTTGGGGTGAATCTGGAACCTTGGAATTCTCACATTCCTGTGAGATCACCCTGACATGTGGAGGTAAAGAGTTCTCTGGTTTTAAAGGAGATGATGGGCTTGCATAAGAGCAGAGGCCAACTGGCATCACTTAAACGCCAGAAACAAGATGGGTCATTTGTCTTATTAGACACTAGGATTGGTAAAAGAGTCAGAAGGCTTTGATCGGAGATCCTTGACAGTGGAAAGCTGCTCATTGTATCCTGAGTGGTGAAAAATACTGTTACCATTTAAAAACAGATCTTAACACAACATTGTAAAGCAGCTACACTCCAATAACATTTTTTTATAATAAAATTAAAATATCTTGATCAATATAATCAGAAAAACTCTAGGACTGTGGAGCCAAAATCTAACTTAAATACAACATTAAGAATCAAAGCCTCTTGGACCCTTCTCAACCCAATATCCCTTGACAAAGAGAATATGAACTTCCCTTAAGGAAAATCTTGCCAAACCACAACCATGCACCATGAAGCTCTCTTCATGGCTTCTTGTTTCCCAAGGTGAAGGAAGCTTGTAAAAAGGGAAGGGGGAAAACGAAACCTCCTGAAGATGATTAGGTAGACTCTAATCATCCCAAAGTTGCACCCAAGTTACTGGTGATCCAAAACATCACTGTGTTTCATCCGTCAGTGGAGTTAAGGAAATCAGAAAATAATTGGGTTTGGCCCAAGGTTTTCTCACAGTAGGCCCAGTGAGTACACAGACTCAGTGTGATTATTATGTCTATTCTTGAGGCAGAGCTGAAAGAGATATACCCAATAGCTGGAAGAATTCCCACCTGGGGTCTCTGACTGTGAAATGCAGACTGTTCTAGTAGAAAGAGCAAGTAGAAGCCCCTGGGAGTAGCTCCACTGACAAAAATAGAAAAACAGAAGCAATGCTGCATCCCTAGGAGATCTGCAGGTATTAATGTCATGTTGAAATATTGAGAGATGCAGGGTCGTGACTTCCATCACATAACTCTCTAATTTATCCATCAGCTATTTGCAGAAAGTAATGAAATTCTGGAAAACCGTGTGGATTGTTGGCAAGCAGAAAATGGTGTTAGCAATATACAGGGCACCTCAGTAGGACAAAGGGTGCCCAAGAGCACATTGTGGGGTCCTGACAATCTGAGAATTTTGCAAGAGGAGGTAGTTCCTCCTTCCGTGGTACCCCTCTTGCTCAATGTCTGATGAAACCATAATATGACCTTCATAAACTTAGGCTCCTTCTGATCAAGAGATAGGCATTTATTGTATTTTTTAGAAAATAAGTTTGTCCGTATTGTACACACTTACATGGTTTTTCCAGTAGTCATGTACTGATGTGAGAGTTGGATCATAAAGAAGGCTGAGAATGGAAGAAATGATTCTTTTGAATCATGGTGCTCGAGAAGACCCTTGAGTGTCCCTTAGACTGCAAAGAGGTCAACCAGTCCATCCTAAAGGAAATCAGTCCTGAATATTCATTGGAAGGACTGATGCTGAAGCTGAAGCTCCAATACTTTGGCCACCTGATGCGAACAGCCAACTCTTTGGGAAAGACCCTGATGCTGGGAAAGACTGAGGGTAAGAGGGAAAGGAGGTGGCAGAGGATGAGATGGTTGTACGGCATTACTGATTCAATGACCATGAGTTTGAGCTAACTCGGGGAGATGCTGAAGCACGGGGAAGCCTGGCGTGCTGCCACTCATGGGTGTTGCAGAGTCAGATATGACTCAGTGACTGAACAGCAATACACACATTTGCATGAGGATCTATAACAACCGTTAATATGGAAGACCGCTGGATTCTACTCAAACACACAGAGGTTCTTCAAGTCACGTGCAGAGTCACACCGAACGCCTATCCTAGCATAGATCTTTACGTTGTGGTTGTTCAGTCGCTAAGGCTGAACTCTTTGAGACCTCACTCTTTGAGATCCCACTTTGATCTCCGCTCTTTGAGATGGAGGGTAGCATGTCAGGCTTCCCCGTCCTTCACTATCTCCTGGAGTTTGCTGAGATTCACGTCCATTGACTTGGTGATGTTATCTAACCATCTCATCCTCTGGTACACTGGAATTTTTCAGTTACTATAAAAGAACCAAAACTGGAACCCCAAAGCATAAAGAGAACAGAACGCAACAAAAAGAGAAATGGACACTTGGATGCAAATAGTACCTGGCAAGTTCTTCATGTTTCACATTGAAAGACAGAACTAATACCAGATATTTATGTATATATTCTAATTTGTGGTTGTTTTTGTCTAGTCGCTCAGTCGTGCCTGACTCTTTGCGACCCCATGGACTGTAGCATGCCAGGCTTCCCTGTCCATCACCACCTCCCAAAGCTTGCTCAAACTCATGTCCATTGAGTTGGTGATACCATCCAACCATCTCATCCTCTTTTAGCCCCTTCTCCTCATGCCCTCAATCTTTCCCAGCATCAGAAATATTGACAAATAATCATCTATTCAATCTGAAACCAATTGTTCAGAAATCCAAAATTAGTGGATTTCATGCCACAGTATAGGAGGTCTTAAATATATCAATTTTTATTTAAATACATTTTTTCCTTAAAAAGTATCAGCTTGAGAATTGATAAACCATGTCACTCTGGGAGTAAACAAAAATAACTGACAATTGATAACAGTTAAACGAACAAACTGCTGTCTTAGGTGGATTAAGTCACGTCATATACATTAAGTGTATACTTAATATACATTCTATCATAATATTGTCACCTCACCTTCAGATAGATTACTGTTCTGCTCCATCACAAGGCAAGTGTTTCCTTAATTTTCTCACAAGGAAAACAAATGCTGCAAGGTCAGCAAAGGGTTTCCCTCCTCTTGGTTTTTCTCTGCCAGAAATGTTATGTCATCGTTAAGAAAGTATTACATTTTCAGATCATCTTAAAAACAATCAGCTCAGCCTTGAGTGAAGTGGAGTAGAAACTGGGCAAATCAAGTGAGTTGGGTCTTGTTAAATCACTCCAAGAAGCAAGAAAATAGATGTTGATACTATAGCCAAGGCTTTCTGAGCCTCCAGTTAGGTGTTTTTCCTCTGTCCTGAAAGTTCCTTTCACATCTCCAGGGTTTTGCTGTACAGCACATCAAAGAAATAACATTTCCTCTCATATGTATGTTGTCTCCTGCTGTGGGCTCTACCCACAGATACCCCAAGGTATCTGATCCCCATTTGGGATCAGAAATAAGTCACTGTATCAACCATGAAGCCTAAGCCAGTGGCAAGTACAGGAACTGTGTCTTCATCTTGAAGCATCTATTTCTTTCCTAGACTAAATCACAGGTTTTGTGAGGCAAATCCATTTTTGCATCAGCTCAGGGGACACTTATTTCATGGGACTTGCCTGGCAGTCCAGTGGTTAAGACGTCACCTTCCAATGCCAGGGGTGCGGGTTGCATCCCTGATTGAAGAGCTAAGACCCCACATGCATTGGGGCCAAAAATCCAAAACATAAAATAGAAGAAATATTGTAACAAATTCAGTCAAGACTTTAAAAATAGTCTACATTTTTAAAAAATGACATTTATTTCAAACGAAACAGTTGTGCTTTCCCGAGAGAGTTTTGAATTTCTGATAAAAAGCCCAAATCCCTCCTTTTATGGTTAGGAGTGTCCCAAGTACTGAAAATGACCAGCGCCAGCACAGAACCACTACTTGATCCCTCCAAGCCTCTCGTGGGGTATCTGTACACGACTGCGTTTTTATTCTTAACTAGCTCCTAAGGGGGCCCCTGATGTTGTTGTGGACCTGCAGGTTTATACACTGACAAATCTAAATGAGCCCATGAGCTGAGCCAGTGCAGTCTGCTGGCATGTAGGCAGTGCTAAAATCCCTAAACATTCTTCGAGGGATTTAGAGGAATTCAGACCACCAGGGCTCCATCTATTAAAGACCGATAACACTCATTCTATCTGGACCTTCTCCAGCACAGCGCTTTGTTTTACCCCATCTCCAGTTGGTTTGACTTGGTACGTGTCCTAGAAACAAGCGCCAGGTGTTCAGCACTGCCAAGCCAGAAGCCATTTCCATTTTGGATGGAATTAACAATTCCAATTTAATTCTACTTTAAATCTTTCAGAATCATTTGTAAACATAGCCTGATTTTTCAGGGAAGCTAGGTTACTCTAACTCTAGTTCCCTGCTTTTTAGAGAAATTCAATATATGTTGATTGATTTTTTTAATTCAATTCTTTCTACTAATGATAAGCAGATGATCAATTTCAAATATTACTAGAGAATATGCCAATTTTATTACACCGAGTAAAATATTATTGTGATGATTCAAGTGAAGGAGTCAATTATTACAAGGCATAGTTTCTCAAGACTCAAATTGTAACAACCTAGACATATTCGTGTCATAGCCTTGATGTCAATAAAGTCTCTCTATGTGTGTTTAGTAATTACATGCATAAATGGATCTTCCAACATTGTCTCCAAAATTTAAAGAAGGGAAAGATTAGGTTTCTTGTTAAATTCTTAATTCTAAAGCAGAACCTCAGTTTCTACTATCTCTAGGAATTTTTGAGTCTAAATGAACCAAAGTACCAAACCAACGTATTGACAATTCTTGCTCCAAGACTTGAAATCAATAAGCTCTCTAAATCCAACAGTTTCATTAATAGAACTGTTCAGTCATTCACTCACAGAAATAAGGATGCATATTGGTATGATCTAGAATAGCTTGAAAGATAATTAAATCAACACCATTTAGCTTCCTGAGGATTGCCTGAAAAAAGATGAAGGAAAGAAATAAACAATTGAAGACAAACTCCAAATTTATTTAGTGAAACATCCTTTTTGTAGGAGTCTAGTGCACTCAAAGGAAACATAATCAACAGTGATTCTCCAACAGTTTCTCTTCCTTTTCAGCCTCATAGTACTGCCTGTGATTCAGGGGAAGATAGAATTAATTGAACATCTCTTCAATATATGCACTGATTTTATTTCTCACACAAGACACCACAAGGCATAAATCCCAGAGGTAACATGCACCTTGATGTCTCTTTGAAGGGCACCCCCATTTACTACTTCAATCCAGGAATTCAAAGAGAAGGAAACCATGCTAAAATCAAAATTATCTCAGATCGATTTGTAGCATCGTAAAATTTTCCTGAATTCTCTGAATATTTGGAAAATATTAGGAAAACAAATTGAAACAAAACTCTAAGAATTTTTTAAATAAACCAAAACATTCCAGTTAAATTCAAAGCAAAACATCAATAGGCCTTTACTCACACTTACTAGTGGCTTGTGGCCAAGTATAGCATAGCACAGCATAGCATACTTTAAGTATCTGCATACGTGCTAAGTCACTTCAGTCATGTCCAACTCTGTGTGACCCTATGGACTGTAGCCTGGCAGGTTCCTCTGTCCATGGGATTCTCCAGGCAAGAATACTGGAGTAGGTAGCCATTCCCTTCTCCAGGAGATCTTTCCTACCTAGGGATCCAACCCACATCTCTAAGTCTCTTGCATTGGAAGGTGGGTTCTTTACCACCGGGTTTCCCTGGTAGCTCAGCTGGTAAAGAATCTGCTTGCCGTGCAGGAGACCCTGGTTCAATTCCTGGGTCAGGAAGATCCCTTGAAGAAGGGCTAGGCTACGCACTCCAGTATCCATGGGCTTCCCTTGTAGTTCAGATGGTAAAGAATCCACTTGCAATGCTGGAGACCTAGGTTTGGTCCCTGGGTTGGAAAGATCTCCCGGAGGAGAGCATGGCAACCCACTCTAGTATTCTTGCCCTGGAATCCCATGAACAGAGGAGCCTGGTGGGGTCACAAAGAGTCGGACGCAACTGAGCAACTAAGCACAGCACAGTGCCAACTGGGAAGCCTCATAGTGTAAGTAGAACAATTAAAAGTGATTGAGAATGGCACTGGAACATGTATACTACCATGTAAGAAATGAATCACCAGTCTATGTTCGATGCAGGATACAGGATGCTTGGGGCTATCACATGGGGATGATCCAGAGAGATGAAATGGGGTGGGAGGTGGGAGGGGGGTTCATGTTTGGGAACTCATGTACACCTGTGGCGGATTCATGTCAATGTATGGCAAAACCAATACAGTATTGTAAAGTAAAATAAAGTAAAAATAAAAATTTTAAAATATTTTTTAAGTGATTGAGTAGATCAAAAGGGAAGACCCAAACTTATACTGTGTAGAAGATATCCATTTAAAATAAAAGATACGTATAGATCAAAAGTAAATGAATGAAGAAAGATAAAGCATGCTGAAACTAGTGGAAAGAAAGCAGGTATAGCTGTATTAATTCCACACAATGCAAACCTCAGAGCAAGAAAAATTATTGAGATAAAGAGAGACATTTATCATGATAAGGGGTCAGTTCTCCAAGATGAGCTAACAATCCTTAATGTGTATATACACAGCATCAATATATGTGAGGCAAAAACTGATAGAACTGCAAGGAGAAATAGATGAACCCTCTATTGTATGTGAAATATCAACACCTTCTACCAGAAATGGGCAGATCCAGTAGGCAGAAAATCAGTAGTTGATCTCAATAGCACCATCAATCAACTGCATACAGTTGATACCTATAGACTATTTCATCCAGCAGCTGCACAATACATTTTCAGCTCAAGGTCACATGGAACATTCATTAAGATAGACAATATTCTGGGTAACAAAACTTACCTTTAAAAAAGTAAAGGAACAGAAATCATACAATGGCTGCTCTCAGACCACATTAGAATTAAAATAGAAATCAATAAGAGAAAAATAGTTGGGAAATCCTAAAATACTTGAAGATTAAATAAGACAGATCCACATAACCCATGGGTCAAAGAAGAAGCCTCAAGAGACTTAAAACTTTCTTTTTAATGATAGGATACCAAAAGAGGAACTCCCCAGGTCATTAGGTGCCCAATATGCTACTGGAGATCAGTGGAGAAATAGCTCCAGAAAGAATGAAGGGATGGAGCCAAAGCAAAAACAATACCCAGCTGTGGATGTGACTGGTGATAGAAGCAAGATCCGATGCTGTAAAGAGCAATATTGCATAGGAACCTAGAATGTCAGGTCCATGAATCAAGGCAAAAAATGAAAATGCAGCTTCTTAGAATTTGTGGGATACAGTAAAAGCAGAGCTTAGAGGGGAATATATACTATAGAATGGATGTATTAGAAGAGAAGAAATATCTAAAATCAAAGCTTCCATCTCAGGCAGCTAGATCAATAAAACTGACTAGCCACCAGCCAGGATAGCTAAGAAAAGACATAAATTACCAGTGTCAGAAATGGAAGATAAGCCACCAAAGCAGCTCACATTGACATGAACAAGATAGTCAAGAAATGTTATGAATAACTCTAAGCCCGCAATTTGATAACCTAGATGGAATGGACCAACTGCTTGAGACAAAACCTGCTAAAACCCACACAAAGAGAAACAGACTACTTGAATAAGCCTATATCTATTTTTTAAAATTAAAATACTAAGCCTATGTGGGTTCACTGATGTATTCTACCAAATATTTAAGGAAAAAAATTATTCCAATTCTCTACAATCTCTTGCAGGAGATAGAAGCAGAAGGAATGCTTCCTAACTCACTCATTCTGTAAGGTTGGAATTACCTTAATATAAAAACCAAATAAAGACATTACTGGAAAAGAAAACTATAGATCAGTATCTCTCATGAACATAGAAGCAAAATCTTCACAATATTAGCATGTCATATCCAACAAGTTGGTTGCCAAAGGGGAAAAGTGGCATTGGATAAATCAGGAGGTTGGGATTAACATATACACACTGAGTGAGTGAGTGAATGAAGTCGCTCAGTCGTGTCCAACTCTTTGCGACCCCGTGGACTGTAGCCCACCAGGCTCCTCTGTCCATGGGATTCTCCAGGCAAGAATACTGGAGTGGGTTGCCATTTCCTTCTCCAGGGGATGTTCCTGACCCAGGGATCGAACCCAGGTCTCCCGCATTGCAGGCAGATGCTTTAACCTCTGAGCCACCAAGAAAGCTTATATAAAATACATAACCAACAAGTACCTACTGTATAGTGCAGGGAACTATACTCAATGTTTTGTAACAACCTACAAGGGAAAAGAATCTGAAAAAGAAGATAGAAACTGATTCACTTTGCTGTACTCCTGAAATTAACACAACATTGTAAGTCAGCTATAATTTAATTTTAAAGTAAACTAAAAAATTAAAAGAATTATACATCACAACCAAATGGGATTTATTCCAAGTAATGCAAGGCTGGCTCAACATTTAAAAATCTATTAATGTAATCGATGGGTTTCCCTGATGGCTCCACAGGTAAGGAATCGGCCTTGCGATGAAGAAGTCACGGGAGACAGAAGCTAAGACCCCAGATCAGGAAGATCCCCTGGAGGACAAAATAGCAACCCACTCCAGTGTTTTCACATGAAACATCCCATGGACAAAGGAGCCTGGTGGACTATAGTTCATGGGGTCACAAAGAATCAGACACGACTGAATGACGAAGCAATCATGCATGTACACAGTGTAATCCATATCATCAACAAGCTAAAGAAGAAAAATCACAGATCATGTCTATAGATGCAGAAGATGTATTTGACAAAACCCAACACCCATTCATTAAAAAAAAAAAAAACTTATTAAACTAGGAATATAGGGGGACGTCCTCAGACTGATAAAGGACATCTACAAAAAATGCTGTAGCTGGCATTGTACTTAACGGTAAGGAGCTGGAAGACTTCCCACTAAGGGTGCAACACTATGAGGCCCCTTCTTGCCACTGTTTTTCAACATCATACTGGAAATCCTAACTAAACCAGGAAGGCAAGAACAGGGATCGAATTTTAGAGAGATTGAGAAGGAATAAATGAAATTGTCTTTGCTCAGAGATGATATGATGATGCATACAAAAATCCAAAAGAATCAACAGCAACAACAAAAAATTTAGAACTAATAGCAATTATAACAAAGTTATAGGATACTAGGTTGATACACAAAAGGATGCGAAATGATGTACAAGTCATATGTCATGAGGGAATTTTGAGTTTAAAATAGCAATGAGATACCAGTGAAATCCAAAACACCAGCAACATCAAATGCTGGTGAGGGTGAGGGGCAACAAGAACTCTCATTTGCTGTTAGTGGGAATGCAAAATAGTACAACCATTTTGGAAAACAGTCTGCCAGTTTCTTTAAAAAAAAAAAAAACCTAGATATTATCTTTCCATATGAATCACGATTCTTTTATCTATCCAAAGAAGTTGAAAATCAGTATTATACAAAAACCTGCACAAGGATGTTTATTGCAGCTTTATTCACAATCGCCGAAACTTGGAAGCAAGCAAAATGTCCTTCAGTAGGTAAATGCATGGAGAAGGCAATGGCAACCCACTCCAGTACTCTCACCTGGAGAATCCCATGGATGGAAGAGCCTGGTAGAAGACTCAGACACAACTGAATGACTTCACTTTCACTTTTCCTTTCATGCACTGGAGAAGGAAATGGCAACCCACTCCAGTGTTCTTGCCTGAAGAATCCCAGGGACAAGGGAGCCTGGTCGGCTGCTGTCTTGTGGGGTCACGCAGAGTCGGACACGACTGAGGCGACTTAGCAGCAGCAGGTAAATGCATAAACTGGAGTACATCCAGGCAATGGAATATCATTAAACACTAGGTCATGAAAAGACATGGAAGAAATTTAAATGCCTACTACTAAGTAAGAAAGGCTAATCTGAAAAGGATATATACTATATGTGATTTCAACTATACAAAATTCTAGAAAAGGCAAAACTTGGGAGATGACAAAAACACAGTGGCTGTCAGGAGCTGGGAGGAGGTAAAGGGGTGGAGAGGCAGAGCCTGGCGGACCTTTGGGGCATTGAAACCACTCTGCATGATACGGTTATGGTGGACACACATCACTATACATTTGTCCAGACCCACAAAATGGAAGTGAACCCAGTGTGAACCACAGACTGTGAATGGTGACGGTGTGCCAGCATCAGTTTACTGATTGCAATGTATGAACTGCTCCAGCGGAGGATGCTGGCTTGAGGAGGTTGAGCGTGTGGGGGCAGGGATGCACAAGGATTCCCTGTACCCTGCACTCAGTCCTGCTGTGAATTTAAAGCTGTGCTAATGCAGCCTATTTTCAGTTCAATTCAGTTCAGTTGCTCAGTCGTGTCTGACTCTGTGACCCCATGAATCGCAGCACCCCAGGCCTCCCTCTTCATCACCATCTCCCGGAGTTCACTCAGACTCACGTCCATCGAGTCCGTGATGCCATCCAGCCATCTCATCCTCTGTCGTCCCCTTCTCCTCCTGCCCCCAATCCTCCCAGCATCAGAGTCTTTTCCAATGAGTCAACACTTTGCATCAGGTGGCCAAAGTACTGGAGTTTCAGCTTTAGCATCATTCCTTCCAAAGAAATCCCAGGGTTGATCTCCTTCGGAATGGACTGGTTGGATCTCCTTGCAGTCCAAGGGACTCTCAAGAGTCTTCTCCAACACCACAGATCAAAAGCATCAATTCTTCGGCACTCAGCCTTCTTCACAGTCCAACTCTCACATCCATACATGACCACAGGAAAAACCATAGCCTTGACTAGATGGACCTTAGTCGGCAAAGTAATGTCTCTGCTTTTGAATATACTATCTAGGTTGGTCATAACCTTTCTTCCAAGGAGTAAGCGTCTTTTAATTTCATGGCTGCAGTCACCATCTGCAGTGATTTGGGAGCCAAAAAAAATAAAGTCTGATGCTGTTTCTACTGTTTCCCCATCTATTTCCCATGAAGTGATGGGACCAGATGCCATGATCTTCGTTTTCTGAATGTTGAGCTTTAAGCCAACTTTTTCGCTCTCCTCTTTCACTTTCATCAAGAGGCTTTTTAGCTCCTCTTCACTTTCTGCCATAAGGGTGATGTCATCTGCATATCTGAGGTGATTGATATTTCTCCCAGCAATCTTGATTCCAGCTTGTGTTTCTTCCAGTCCAGCATTTCTCATGATGTACTCTGCATACAAGTTAAATAAGCAGGGTGACAATATACAGCCTTGACATACTCCTTTTCCTATTTGGAACCAGTCTGTTGTTCCATGTCTAGTTCTAACTGTTGCTTCCTGACCTGCATACAGATTTCTCAAGAGGCAGGTTAGGTGGTCTGGTATTCCCATCTCTTTCAGAATTTTCCACAGTTTATTGTGATCCACACAGTCAAAGGCTTTGGCATAGTCAATAAAGCAGAAATAGATGTTTTTCAGCCTATTGTTAAAACACACAAACTTTGTGGAGTTGAAACTGAAGTTTAGACTAATCAAAAACTTGTACACTGAAAAGCAAAACAGATAAATCCACAAGTTACATATAGTATTATTGCATTATATGACCCTCTGGTAAAGTGAAAGCATGGGCACAGAGAACAGATGAGCAGCTGGAAGGGACTGGGAGTGGAGGAACGTTTGACTACAAGCCATTGAAGGGAAATCAGTAGGGGGATGTCCAAAATCTTTACCGTGGGGATAGTTAAAATGTCACATTGGTCAAAACTCACTGAACCCTGTACTAAAAGGGTGAATTTTACATATGTACATTTTACCTTAATTTTTTTAATTTGGAAAAATAAGCATAAAAATGTGACAGAGAGGGCTTCCCTATGGCTCAGTAGTAAAGAATCCGCCTGCCAATGAGGGAGACGTGGATTTGACCCCTGACCCAGGAGGATCCCACAAGCTATAGGACAACTGAGCCAGGGTGCCACAACCACCGAATCTGTGCTCCAGAGCCGGGAGCTGCAACTCCTGAAGTCCGTGCCCCCGGAGCCTGTGCTCCACAGAAGCCACTGCTCCACAGGAGAAGCCGCTGCTCCACAGGAGAAGCCTGCACCTTGGAACTACAAATAAGTACTATTTTTAAGAATAGCAACAGAGAAATATTCCTGGGGGTGCAGGGAGCAATAGTTCTTGCCAACAGAATGTGAACTGAGGTATAGTTGTCACTAACCATCAAGTCAGGAAAACCTGGAATGTGCGTTCTTCATTCCCTTTCCCTTCTGTCTTGCTCAAGGCGAGGCTGAGGGTGAGCTGTGAGATTTAAGGAGCCTCGGACTCTAAATCGTGGTGGTCTGACCAGGGCCATCGGCCTCCGACTTTTATACGAGCAAGCAACAAACTCCTATTGTGTTAAACCACTGGAAAGGTTGGGTTCTGTAGATTGGAAAAAAAGAAGCACAACCTAAAATTGAGAGTTATATTTTATGTGGCAGACACGAAACTGAGGATTTAAGCCCAGGACTCAGCCTTTCAGATAGCACTGACGTATGAAGTGTTAGTCGCTCAGTCATGGCCAACTCTTTGCCACCCTACTGGCTGAGCCCACCAGGTTTCTCTGTCCATGGGATTCTCCAGGCAAGAATACTACAGTGGGTTGCCATTTTCCTCCAGAGGATCTTCCTGACCCAGGGACTGAACCTGCCACTCCTGCGTTTCAGGGGAATTTTTCACCATCTGAGCCACCATGGAAACCCAATTAGCTCTGAGGGACTGATCTGAAGAGGTAGGAGAGGGACCTCTTTTTTTTTTTCAACAAAGACCAAGTAGTCAGAACATCAGAAGACTACCATTCAATAAAGAAAGCCAGACTTCTCAAGTTAGTGGATTTAAGGGCTTCTCTGTGTAGGGGAAGATGTAAGAGCCTGGGCTTATTGAAATCATTCCTTTGATATGAACCATAGCCATTTAGGAGCAGCATCAGTTCCTTTCCATTCTGAGTTCCTTACAGGCGAACCCTTGAAGAGGCTTCCCTGACTGAGGGCTTAGCAATGCAGAAAGTTAGTCTCCACCCTGAGTTCACCATGAAATTAAGACCCTTGTTCTTTCAAAAGTTTCTTTAGCCATGAAATTAAAAGACACTAGCTCCTTGGAAGAAAAGCTATGACCAACCTAGACAGCATATTCAAAAGCAGAGACATTACTTTGCCAACAAAGGTCTGTCTAGTCAAGGCTATGGTTTTTCCAATGGTCATGTATTGATGTAAGAGTTGGACCATAAAGAAAGCTGAGCACTGAAGAATCGGTGCTTTTGACCTGTGATGTTAGAGAAGACTCTTGAGAGTCCCTTGGACTGTAAGGAGATCCAATCAGTCCATCCTAGAGGAAATCAGTCCTGAATAGTCATTGGAAGGATTGATGCTGAAGTTGAAACTCCAATACTTTGGCCACCTGATGCGGAGAACTGACTCATCTGAAAAGACCTCGATGCTGGGAAAGATTGAAGGTGGGAGGAGAAGGGGATGACAGAGGGTGAGATGGTTGGATGGCATCACTGACTCAATGGATATGAGTTTGGGTGGACTCTGGGAGTTGGTGATGGACAGGAAGGCCTGGTGTGCTGCAGCTCATGGGGTCACAAAGAGTCAGACATGACTGAGCAAATGAACTGGACTGAACTGATTTCATCTATATATGTATATTTGTATCTATGTCCATCTGTCAAATTATGGGTTCATACTGATAACTCCAATTCCAATTCAATGCCAAAGGTTTATTATCACCTCTTTTTATAATTCACATTGAAAATTCTGGATTCGTCTAGAGTGTATTTACTTATTTGCTCAATACTAAAATTAAGAGAAAGTAGTATTAGAATAACTCAATCAAACTCACTGAAAAATGCAAGAAATTCCTAATAACTAGGGTTTAATGTTTGCTTAAGCTTATTTTCTTATTCATCCCTCATGGTAATTTATATATCACTTGGTGTGACCTGTATTGTTCAATTCATTCTTTCAGTACATTTTGAAAAGGGTCAGAGGGTGTTGGGATTGAAAAGAGCAGTGTGTTTTAAATTAATAAGCAAGGGGTTAAAGCAAATTCTCACTCTGCCTCTTACTGGTATTGTGAGCTGAGCAAGTTGTACAGCTCCTAACCCTCAGCTCCTCACATATGAAGTGGAACAATAACAGGGTGTACTCTTGGCATTTATTACTTTCTAATTACGTCTTCTCCAAACTGAGGTGTTACATATAAACATTTAATACACAGCAGTGACATATAAAGATAAAGAACATTAAGGATGGCAATAAATATTTATTCCCATCAGTACTTTTATTCTATTCTAACTCAGGCATTTTGTCTTTTGAAAAACCTCCATGTAGTTTAACATGCAGTCTCTGTGAGATGAGCAGGGAGAAAGTACTCAGATCTATCATTTACAGACGTTCACTGAACCACTACTAAAATAATCCCTTTTATGCTTTCAGACATATCAAATCTACTTGGTGCTTAAAACATCTTAATTTGTTCTGCATTAAAAATTCAACTTTAGACTTCAGTGCAACATAACTCAGGAAGAAAAATCAATACTTACATGCTCAGTGTTAAGCAAAACCAGGTTTCGTGTCGCAAGGTAGATCAATTTGGTGCTAAGATCAGGAAATCCATGCCTATCGGCAATGCACTTTTAATTGATAATGGCCTCTGATGTTAATGACTCTCAGCTTTTCAAGTGAATATGCACCATTTTCCTGAGTGATTTCTTGACACATGGGACATGACTAGTGGAATTGCATGCATTGGGTTTGAGAGACAACGTGATCCATAATTCATGCAGAACATAATTTATTAAAAAAGAAACCATTATTATAAAAATATGTTCGAGTCAGACAAATGGGTAATTATTCATGGGAAAGAATAAACATTTTCATTGACCACAGAATTTGCTGTGAACTCAAACTGACTTTTAATTTTTATACTCTTTTGTCTATTTCAGCCTGCAGTTTGAACTAGTAATCTAGTAACTTTATGAAGATTAGTAGACTCTGTGTTTAATTAACATGATTTTTGATCTTGCTAATAGTTGCTTCATATCACAGAAATATGCCAGATAATTTTATTGCCTTTAATTTCTGGGAAAAGTACCTAAGAGCCTATTACAATAGGTGAACTAAGTAAAATGAAGATTGTGGCCTGAAAATAAATTTGTAGATGACATGATTTCTATTGATTGTACGGGAGATACTTCAGCTGTAGCTCACATTAAATTGTAGTCCATCAGTTGTGTCTGACTCTTTTCGACCACATGGACTGTAGCCCACCAGGCTCCTCTGTCCCTGGGATTTTCCAGGCAAGAATACTAGAGTGGGTTGCCATTTCCTTCTCCAGGGGATCTTCCAGACCCAGGGATCAAAACCGGGTCTCCTGCATTGCAGGCAGGTTCTTTGCAGTCTGAGCCACTTTATCATAGCTCACATTATCAATTGATAATATTGGCATTCTGATTTATAAATCAATATCTTTCAAGAGTTTGATCCAAATAGATCATTTTGCCTGAACTTGACCAGTTCTGACTTAAGCAGGTAAAAAAACAAAGTTATAACCTTCTTTATACTTCTGTGGTGGTGGTGGTGGTTTAGTTGCTAAATTGTGTGAGACTTGCATGACCTCAGGGACTGTAGCCCGCTCCCAGGCTCCTCTGTCCATGGGATTTCCCAGGCAAGAGTACGGGAGTGGGTTGCCATTTCTCTTTTCAGGGGATCTTCCCAACCCAGGGATCAAACTGGGGTATCCTGCATTGTGGCGCTTTCTTGCATTCCAGGTAGGTTCTTTACCATCTGAGCCACATCTGGACTGGAATGATAAACAGTTAGATCCTCTGTTGGATTTGCTGCTGCTGAGGCCCTGGTGGAGTTGCCCTCTCCATAGACGGGCAAGGTTTTTAGTAGCAGGGATTCAAGAGAGTTTCTTTCAATAGAGGCACTCCTGACTCTTGAGCATATTTCAGGATGTCCCTTGAAGGCCTTTATTTATATCAATAAGTATGTTAGTTGCTCAGTCATGTTTGATTCCTTTGACCTCACAGACTGTATCCCACTAGGCTCCTCTGGCTGTGGAATTCTCCAGGCAAGATACTGGAGTGGTTACCATTTCCTTCTCTAGGAGATCTTCCCAACCCAAGGATTGAACATGGATCTCCTACATTGCAAGCAGATTCTTTACCATCTGGGCCACCAGGGAAGCTATATCAGCAAGAGCTAGATATTATAAATTTTACCTGGAATAAGAAATTCAGGTTTAATACATTTAAATAAATACTCTTGAGAAAATGACCTATTATTTTGTTTTTCCTTATTTCTTTCACTGATATCTGGGGTTTATCTGCCTTTAATTTCATAAGCAATTCACTGTTTTCTAAATATAAGCACTGGCTTAGAAAAGGTCTTTGGAAAATGGTACACAAATTTTAGGTTCAGTTAAATCGCTCTGCTGCTGCTAAGTCACATCAGTTGTGTCCGACTCTGTGTGACCCACCAGGCTCCCCCGTCCCTGGGGTTCTTCAAGCAAGAACACTGGAGTGGGTTGCCATTTCCTTCTCCAATGCATGAAAGTGAAAAGTGAAAGTCAAGTCACTCAGTCGTGTCCGACTCTTAGCGACACCATGGACTGCAGCCTACCAGGCTCCTCCGTCCATGGGATTTTCCAGGCAAGATTACTGGAGTGGGTCACCAGTGACCCATGGACTGTAGCACTCCAGGCCTCCCTGTCCATCACCAACTCCCAGAGTTTAGTCAAACTCATGTCCATTGAGTTGGTGATGCCATCCAATCATCTCATCCTCTGGTGTCCCCTCTCCAGCCTTCAATCTTTCCCAGCATCAGGGTCTTTTCAAATGGGTCAGTTCTTCACATCAGGTGGCCAAAGTATTGGAGTTTCAATTTTAGGTTAATATGTTCATATCAAGTCTGAAGGACATTATAAAAACAGAAGTATATATACATTTTTATTCCAAAATAGGAATTTTTGATGAAAATATGTGTTGTCTGGGTGGAACTGCTTGGGAAGTGGTAAGTAAGCCTAATGAGGGTAGCCTTGTGGAATTAAAAATACTTATTAATTAGTGTGTTCAATAATGAGCTTTCTAACTCAGGAATGGTTTGAAAAGGTGTCCTTATGCTAATATTTAACACATCGTCCAGGTTGAAGGAAGGCTACTTAATGTTTGCCTTTTCTAGCAAGACAACCTTACATTTACTCTGTGTAACTGTTTTTATTTATAGAGAAAACCAGTGAACCTTGGAGAACAGTGCAGTCACAGAGCCACCCTACTAAGTGTGTGCATGCTAAGTCATGTCTGAGTCTTCCCAACCCCATGGACTGTAGCCACCAGGCTCCTCTGTCCATGGGAATCTCCAGGCAAGAATACTGCAGTGTGTTGCCATTTCCCTCTCCAGGGAGTCTTCCCCACCCAGGGATGGAACAACCCACTTCTCCCGTCTCCTGCATTGGCAGCTGGGCTCTTTCCTGCTAGCGCCGTCTGGGAAGCCCACACTACTAGGTGCTCAGGTCTAAACTTCCAGCTTAGATTTAAGCTTGATGGAATTATTTTCCATTTGGAACAATGTTTCTAGATGTGGGGAGGGGGGGGACACAGACCTGTCACACCCAAGTTGTATTCATTCAACAGCTACTAACTGGATACCTGCTCACAAGAATGAATGGTGGATGGCTAAAACAGAAATTCCTGATTAGGGAGTTTATATTCCAGTGAAAAAGACAGGCAGGGAAGGGAATGAAAGTGAGGTGGAGAGACATAAGCATGCTTCAGGGGCAGAGAGTTACAGTCAGGTGGGTGGTTGGTCAGCAAAGAATTCTCCAAGCAGGTGGCCTTTAAGTAGAGAGAAACTTAAACATTTGAGGACATACTTACTCAACGGCAAATCCCCATCTTTTATTTGGACAAATGGGGGCTTCAGGATCCAGTTTCTGCTTCTCTTCTGGACTTCGTCAATGACTCCCAAGTTTTCAGATTTTCTTTTACCTCTTCATAGAGCGCTTTATAGAACCTCTGTTTAGTACTCATAATCCTCTATTGTCATTTAATGGGGGGCCAGGCATTATTTTCTGAATCATCATCATCGTGCTCATTGCCATCTGAAATCAAGATGTGCTATGCAGGAAGAGAAGAACCACCTGGCAGCAGATTTTCTAGTCCCTTGAGAGTCTTTTCCAGGCAAATGGCAGTGTGTGTGTGTGTGTGTGTGTGTGTGTGTGCATGCACATGCACACATGTGCAAGTGTGTTGGGATGGTATTTGGGAGCTTAGTCTCCATCCTTTTCTAAACCTGAGAGGGTGAAAACAATTTTTAGAAGGAATTAAGGAGTATCATTAGGAAAGAGCCTAAGATCACATGTTATAAGAGCAGCTACAACAAGCTAAATGTGAATAAAAAAACATCACTTATCTTATCAGTAAACAAAAGATGTTGCAGCCATCAGTCACCACAGCCTGCCCCAAAGGTGAGCCCTGCAGAGACTCAGCGCAGTTCAGTTCAGTTCAGTCGCTCAGTCGTGGCTGACTCTGTGACCGCATGAAACGCAGCACGCCAGGCCTCCCTGTCCATCGCCAACTCCTGGAGTTCATCAAAACCTGTGTCCATTGAGTAGGTGATGCCAATCAACCATCTTATCCTCTGTCATTCACTTCCCCTCCTGCTTTCAATCTTTCCCATCAGGGTCTTTTCAAATGAGTCAGCTCTTCACATCAGGTAGCCAAAGTATTGGAGTTTCAGCTTCAACATCAGTCCTTCCAATGAACACCCAGGACCGATCTCCTTTATGGTGGAATGATTGGATCTCTTTGTAGTCCAAGGGTCTCTGAAGACTCTTCTCCAACATCACAGTTCAAAAGCATCAATGCTTTGGTGCTCAGATTTCTTTATAGCCCACTCTCTCAATCATTCATGACTACTGGAAAAACTAAAGCCTTGACTAGACGGACCTTGGGTAATCAGGCATGAGTGTGTGTATGTGTGTTTCCTATCTCTGCTTTTTCAAAGGAACTTCAGTAAGTCCTCTACATATGAACCTTCAAGCTGCAACTTTCAAAGATGTGAACATGCATTCCATCATGTCAGGCACGAGTGAATCGGCAGCTTGCATTCCCTCTCCTGTTGCTCCCGGTCCTTCAGCTCTAGCATCTCCAGCCTCCAGACAATAGCTCTTCTTGCCTGTTGACTGAATGGCAGCCCTGGTATGCCCGCTGTGGTTCTCTACTACTGTACTTTTCAAGGTACTATGCTGCAAGATTAAAAATGTTTTCTTTATTTTTCATGTTTTTTAATGTATTATTTTTGCAAAAAGTATTATAAACCTATTACACTACAATATTATAGAGCCGATAGTGTTAACTGGTACCTAAGGCTTCCCCAGCAGCTCGGATGGTAAAGAATCTGCCAGCAATGTAGGAGACCTGGGTTCTATCCCTGGGTTGGGGAGATCCCCTGGTGGAGAACATGGGAACCCACTCCAATATTCTTGCCTGGGAAATCCCATGGTCAGAGGAGCCTGGTGGGCTACAGTCCATGGGGTCGGGAAGAGTTGGACATGACTGAGCGACTAAGCACAGGCTAACTTTGTTGGACTTCAGGACAAATTGGACTTACAGAGACAGTCTTGGAACAGACCTTGTTTGTATGTAGTGGATTCAGGGTACTATGCAAACAGGAAGCGTCAGGAATCTGTAATGCTTCTCTGACTGTTGGACAAACTGGACTTCAAGGCAACACCTAGGTAAATGTTGAATAAAAGGGACTATCAGCTGGCCAAGTTGATGTATATAACAGAGTATCACACTAGGTGTAGAACTTCAAAATACACAAAGAAAACTACGACAGATGTTCAAGAAAACATAGACAAACCCACAACGATAGTTGGGTATTTCTGTACCTCTCTCTCAGTAATAGAGAATAGGACAAGATAAAGAACTAATAAGGGTAGGGAATATCTAAACAGAATTAACTGTCTCAATTAAGTGCGACTAATTGGGAGATTCAGATTCACGCATATACGTTACCATGTGTTAAGCAGAGAGTTAATGGGAAGCTGCTATATAGCATAGGAGCTCGGCTCAGCGCTCTGTGATGACCTAGAGTGGTGGGATTAGGGTGGTGGAGGGAGGGCCAAGAGGGAAGGGATATATGTATTCATATAACTGATTCGGGTGGTTGTATAGCAGGAATTAACACAATCTTGTAAAGCAATTTTACCCAATTAAATTTTTTTTAAAGATGAATAAAAGACTTTTAAAAAGGATAAGGAGTATCTGTACAGCTCTATCTTAAGTCACATTTAAAGATAAACATACTGTAACATAGGGCAAACATGTGTATGCTGCATAACATATTTCCACAAATTACTGGCTTAAAACAACAGACCTTTATCATCTTGCAGCTTCTGCGGTACAGGATTCTGGGTATGGTTTAGCTGGGTCTTTAGCCTTAGGGTCCCAGCAGACTAAGAGATAAGAAGACACATTCCACTACATATCAGTTGTCTTCAAAAGTGGATGATTCTCACTCTCATTTAATGGATTTCTTTCTGCTGAATGATTTTGATTCACTAAAGTCATTCTAACACTACAGGTCATTTGAAGATTTGATTTTTATGCCCTTTCTCGGAACTTTATATTCTGTAATAACTGTCATTTACTTAAGAACTAGAAAATCAAGATGACATACCTTTCTCCCTCAAAGGAACAAAATGATCAAATCATCACACACACACACACACACACACACACACACACAAGGACATCAACTCGTACTTGGTTGTGTACAAGTTGAGAGGGACAATAAGAGAGTGCATTATCCACAGAGGAGTTCAAACCATAAAGCAGGGACCCCCAAGCTCTAGGATCTAACTTGATGATCTGAGGTGGGGCTGATGTAATAACAATAGAAATAAAGTGCACAGTAAATGTAATGTGCTTGAATCATCCCCAAATCATCCCCCATCCAGGTCTGTGGAAAAACCATCTTCCACAAAACCAGTCCCTGGGGCCAGAAAGGTTGGGGCCACTGCTGTAAATGTCCTGCTTTGAACTGTCACTGGGCCTCTGTAATTCTAAGCAGTGTCAGGAATTACATATCCCTCCCCACCATGACGGAACACTCCCTTCACCCACCCACCTGCCTTGGTCCGCCTCTGCCTGCACAGAGGTTTGGTTGCAGAGAGAGTCAGAATCAGGGAAGTCTCATGGTCGATAGTCATTGTAGAGTCCAATGCTTGGACAAGTGGCTAGTGCAGGGTAATGTGTAATCCCTTCCTGGAGACCAGTACAGATGCTGTGGGCAAGTGTCTCTGACTCAGGCCCCACGGAGTTATAACATGTAAACCAAGAGCTGTTAAGGACTGTCTCAGGTTGAAACGAGAAGCTGGCTGGCATTGAACCTACTGCACAGGTAAGCGGAGCTAAGACACAGAGGGACAGGCTCCTGAGGGCATTTGTGAAGCCAGAGATGTGACCGTTTCTGATACTAACTTTTATAAGTTAATCAGAACTTTCAAATTCTGTCACTTGCCACGGAAAGCACCCTAACTAATAAACCATCAGATAGATGTATTCTGAATTTCTCATCATACTGTTAAATGCCTGACTCCTTCATGCATCTCGCCTTTGATTTCGGTTCAATTTTATCTGCCCTACGAGGTCTCAATGTCTTCTAATAGGCTTAATTGGTCATTTTCTGAGCTTCCACTGAAATGTGTCTGTGAACTTTATTCCCAGCATCACAATCTGGTTTCTACTGTCATCTCCTACTTAATCTTCTCTAGAAGAAAATAAGGTTTAAAATATCTATAAGATATATTTACATATAAACAGATAGGCACTAGTTACGCAACTGCTTGGTTGTAAATGCGGCAAATATTTACATTTTGCATCCAAGCAGCATCTATGTTTCCTTGAAATTCTCTCTTCTCTTAGCCTCCACGATACCTCTTATTCTTTTCAAACTAAAATATGATCCATCTGTCTCTTTCCCAAATGCCTACATTGCTACCCAATGAGCCTTCAAGTATAGAATGAAAACCTCCTCCCTGGCACAGGTCAGATTGTGTAATCATGGTTGTTTATGGGTTGTTAACACTTGAATCTCAGTTGCCTCACCACAACTAGAATGTAAACTAGTGCATATTTACATAATTAATTTATATAAAATAGTTCAAATTAATACAAGCAACTATTTGAGACCCATCCACTTTGGGACATGTCTTTGATCAGAATAAGACTTAATCATAGAGGTCTGAAGAAGGGGACCAGTGAAGACAGAAATGGTATTCAATGAAATGGTAATACAATTGCTACATCATCTCAGAAGAAAAAACAGAGAAAGAAAAAAAATAGATTTTTATGTTCCTCAGAGTCAAAGGAAAATAGGAAATCATTATTCTCCCTGGGTAGCAACTACAGAAAAAGTGAAAGGATGAAAGGCATACTGAAAGAGGACAAGCAGACACCACAGATTTTTTCAGGTGTCAACAGGAACTTCACGGGGTGACATGAAGGACAGATCAGCACAAGAGAGCCAAGTTTCTCCTACATAGTGTGACACCAGGGCTCACATGTGGCAAAGCAATCTGAGAAATGATCTGCAATCATCCTTTCATTCTCTAAGTCCATCTGAAAGGAGAGCAGCCCCCTCCCGTCTTCGAGGGCATCATTGCATTAGCACAGAGCTAGGATGGTGCGCAAATTAATTGTGAGTGAAAAATCCATGCTTGAGACTCGTAAAATGCAGGAAACGACTTGCTTTATACTAGGGGAAAGGCAGAGTCATAAACTGGCAGGAAGAGAGAGAAATAAGTCATCAAAGGGCAGCTGCAATGCCAAAGTGCGTAATTGGAGAGAATCTGTCCCCGGGGAGGCGTGTTCCAGAGAGACGATGAGCTGGTGCCACACGGCTTGTGGTTTAAATGAAAAGACTTATGAGACAGTCACATCAGTATGACCGTCCTGGAGTGCCGTGTGGTGCTTTGGCCCGGGACCTCCCATATCGGGAAGAGCAGGTGGGCCTCATCGCTCTACCGCCTGACGTTTGTAGAAACACAGCCCCGGAGGGACCATCAGAGTAGGTCAGGATCCTGCCTGCGCTCTGTCTGCAGGTGAGTGTTCGCCTGCAGGAGCTTGTGTCCATAAGCATATAACATATTTATATTCATTACAGAGATATATAAATGGGGGAGAATCTCATATTTTGGACTACTTCCGGCCATGTTTGTGTAGCCAGGAAATGGTTTGGAACAGCCTGTTTTCAGCAAGAGTTTAAGGTAACTCATTTGATAGCCTTTATAAGTGAACAAACTATTTGTCAAATACTCCTAAGTGGCAGGCATTGTGCTGAACCCAAGACATACAAAGATGAATTAAAAAAAAAAAAAGTAAGGTCTCTGCCCTTATGTAGCCTCCTGTCTAGTGGAGAAACAGATTGTTAACAAACAATCACAAAAACAGATGAATAGTTTCCATATATACAGGTGCTAAAATAAAAAAGGTGCCGTGATCTGCAGAGTTGAAGCTTTCAGCCTAATCGGGGAGCTCAACAAAGCCCTCCTGAAGGAAATTGCTCCTAAGATAAAATCTGTAGGATGAGAAGAAAATGTTTTTTGTTTTTTGTTGTTGTTGTTTTTTTTTTTTTTTTCACTTTTTTCCATGAGGCTGAATAGAGGAGGGAGAAAGGGCTCTGTCAGAGGTATTCAGCACCTAGGAAGATTCTGGATAATACAGACTGAAGAGTGGGAAGCAGCAAGTGAGCCGTGTCCCTGAGAGTGGGTGCAGGTGGGTGTTCAGATCCAGGGACCAATAGGAGATGGTCTTTAGACAGGAACAGGAATTCATCTTCTATTAAAACATAAGGGAAGAGGGGAAATAGGGGGAAATAAAAGCAAATTTTTAATGTGATGGCAACAAACTAAAGAATTTATAATATTAGTAGATTACATTGCATGTTCCCTGGGCGATATAAGGCAAGTGGAGAAAAAGTCTGAGGAGAGTATACAAACTTAGAAATACATTCTGTGGAGAATCAGGATTTTTTAAGTTTACTTGGAAAAATAACTGCACCAGCTGCAGTCCAGTGCTCAGTTGACAGTGGGGATCATGTGAGGAGGAGATCAGAGATGAACGCAAGTAGGAGGAGACAGACCCCTGGAGAAGCTTGAACACAGTGCAGGGTTTCAGGTCCCATTTGGCAAAGGAGACGAAGGTGAATGTACGATGAACACATCTGAAGAACCAATGAGGGACCGGGGACTGGAGGTGGAGGTCCTGAAAATTTCCATGAGCAACTTTACAGGAAAAGACCATATGAGACACCTGACAATATAGTTCAGTTCAGTTCAGTCACTCAGTCATGTCCGACTCTTTGCGACCCCTTGAACTGCAGCACACCAGGCCTCACTGTCCATCACCAGCTCCCAGAGTCCACCCAAACCCATGTCCATTGAGTCAGTGATGCCATTCAACCATCTCATCCTCTGTTGTCCCCTTCTCCTCCTGCCCTCAATCTTTCCCAGCATCAGGGTCTTCTCAAGTGAGTCAGCTCTTCGCATCAGGTGGCCAAAGTATTGGAGTTTCAGCTTCAGCATCAGTCCTTCCAATGAACACTCAGGACTGATCTCCTTAAGGATGGACTGGTTGGATCTCCTTGCTGTCCAAGGGACTCTCAAGAGTCTTCTCCAACACCAGTTCAAAAGCATCAATTCTTCGGCACTCATCTTTCTTTACAGGTGCTGAGAGAGGGCATCAGAGGGCAGACGGACTGAAACCACAATCACAGACAACTAGCCAATCTGATCACATGGATCACACAGCCTGACAATACAAGTGGACGTCAAATGAAAACCGCATGTGTGAGAGAGCCGAGAAACCCAGCAGGTAGACTTGACTCTGTTGGATGATTGTTGTGATGGTGGAGCCACACAGATGGTGGGGAGCTTAGATGGAAATAAAGGTTCATTTGTTTCCATTTAAGTTTCTTGTGTGTGTGCATGCTAAGTCGCTTCAGTTGTGCCCAACTCTTTGTGACCCCATGGACTGTAGCCCACCAGGCTCCTCTGTCCATGCAGTTCTGCAGGCAAGAATCCTGGAGTGGGTTACCATGCCCTCCTCCAGGGGATCTTCCCAACCCAGGGACCAAACCTGCATCTCTGACATCTCCTGTGTTGGCAGGCAGGTTCTTTACTGGAAGTGCCACTTGGGTAGCCAATAAGGATTTTACAGGATATTGATTATGGTTCTGATAGCTTACAGTGAACAGTGTTAGATTTGTGATCTCTGAAGGTTTAACTTCTGGACCAGGGACTAAGCTTGATCACTCAAGAACTTTTGTGTAGCAGAGTTTTATTAAAGTGAAAAAAGACAGAAAGCTTTTGACACAGACATCAGAAGGGGTATGGAGAGTGTCCCCCTCACTAGTCTTAGCAAGGGAATTATATACTTTTTTAATTGTTTATTACAATAAATCAAAAGAATGTCTCAAGGTTGTACTAGACCTACTCCCATAACTTAACATTTTTAGATGACAGGATTAGGACTTCCCTGGTGGCTCACATGGTAAAGTGTCTTGCTTACAATGCGGGAGACCTGGGTTCCATCCCTGGGTCAGGAAGATCCTCTGGAGAAGGAAATGGCAACCCACTCCAGTTCTCTTGCCTGGAAAATCTCATGGACAGAGGAGCGTGGTGGGCTACAGTTCATCGAGTTGCAAAGAGTCAGACACGACTGAGCGACTTCACTTTCACTTTCAGGAACTGACTCTGTCAGTTCCCTGTGCCACACATCAGGTTCTTCTTGTTTATTGACTTTACATGTAGGAGTGTGTATCAGTCAATCCCAAATTCCTAATGTATCCCTTCACCCCCACTATCCCTTTTGGTAACTATAAGTTTGTTTTCTATGTCTAAGAGTCTGTTGCTGTCTTATAAATGCATTCATTTATATCATATCATAGAATCCAAATGTAAGTTATATCATATATATTTGTCTTTATCTTTCTGACTTACTTTAGCAAGTATTATTTTCTCTAGGACCATTCATGTTGCTCCAAATGGCATTATTTAATTCTTTTTTATGACTGAGGAGACTGTGAAGAAAGTTGAACGCCGAAGAACTGATGCTTTTGAACTGTGGTGTTGGAGAGAACTCTTGAGAGTCCCTTGGACTGCAAGGAGATCCAACCAGTCCAGTCTGAAGGAGATCAGCCCTGGGATTTCTATGGAAGGAATGATGCTAAAGCTGAAACTCCAGTACTTTGGACACCTCATGCGAAGAGTTGACTCATTGGAAAAGACTCTGACGCTGGGAGGATTGGGGGCAGGAGGAGAAGGGGACGACAGAGGATGAGATGGCTGGATGGCATCACTGACTCAATGGACATGACTCTAAGTGAACTCCGGGAGTTGGTGATGGACAGGGAGGCTTGGTGTGCTGCTATTCATGAGGTCGCAAAGAGTCGGACACAACTGAGCGACTGAACTGCGCTGCACTGAGTATTCCACTGTGTATGCACATACACCACATCTTTATCATCCATTTATCTGTCAGTGAACAAATATTTACATTGCCTCTGTGTCTTGGATATTGTGAGTACTGCTGCTATGAACATTGGGGTGCATGTGTCTTGAGTTTTCCCTGGATCTATTCCCAGGAATGGGATTGCTGGATTATATAGCAACTCTGTTTTTAGTTTTTTAAGGAACCTCCATGGGCTGCACCAATTAACATTCCCACCAACAGTGTGGGAGGATTCCTTTTTCTCCACACCCTCTCCAGCATTTGTTATTTTCAGACTCCTTAATGATGGACTTTCTGACGATGTCAAGTTGTACCTCACTGTAGTTTTTTATATATATATATAAATTTATTTATTTTAATTGGAGGCTAATTATTTACAATGTTGTATTGTAAATAATGTTTGGCATACATCAACATGAATCCACCGCCGGTGTACATGTGTTCCCCATCCTGAACCCACCTCCCACCTCCCTCCCCATCCCAACCCTCTGGGTCATCCCAGTGCACCAGCCCCGAGCACCCTGTATCATGCATCAAACCTGGACTGGTGATTCATTTCACATATGATATTATACATGTTTCAATGCCATTCTCCCAAATCATCCCACCCTCGCCCTCTCCCACAGAGTCCAAAAGACTGTTCTATACACATGTGTCTCTTTTGCTGTCTCGCATACAGGGTTATCATTACCATCTTTCTAAATTCCTTATATATGCGTTAGTATATTGTATTGGTGTTTTTCTTTCTGGCTTACTTCACTCTGTATAATAGGCTCCAGTTTCATCCACCTTATTAGAACTGATTCAAATTTATTCTTTTTAATGGAGTAATACTCCATTGTGTATACAAACCACAACTTTCTTATCCATTCATCTGCTGATGGACATCTAGGTTGCTTCCACGTCCTGGCTATTATAAACAGTGCTGCGATGAACACTGGAGTACACATGTCTCTTTCAATTCTGGTTTCCTCGGTGTGTATGCCCAGCAGTGGGATTGCCGGGTCATATGGCAGTTCTATTTGCAGTTTTTTAAGGAATCTTCACACTGTTCTCCATAGTGGCTGTACTAGTTTGCATTCCCACCAACAGTGTAAGAGGGTTCCCTTTTCTCCACACCCTCTCCAGCATTTATTACTTGTAGACTTTTGGGTAGCAACCATTCTGACTGGCATGAAATGGTACCTCATTGTGGGTTTGATTTGTGTTTCTCTGATAATGAGTTATGTTGAGCATCTTTTCATGTGTTTGTTAGCCATCTGTATGTCTTTGGAGAAATGTCTGTTTAGTTCTTTGGCCCAATTTTTGATTGGGTCATTTATTTTTCTGTAGTTGAGCTGCAGAAGTTGCTTGTATATTTTTGAGATTAATTCTTTGTCAGTTGTGTCATTTGCTATTATTTTCTCCCATTCTTAAGGCTGTCTTTTCACCTTGCTTAGAGTTTCCTTTGTTGTACAGAAGCTTCTAATTTTAATCAGGTGCCATTTATTTATTTTTGCTTTTATTTCCAATATTCTGGGAGGTGGGTCATAGAGGATCCTTCTGTGATTTATGTTGGAGAGTGTTCTGCCTATGTTCTCCTCTAGGAGTTTTATAGTTTCTGGTCTTACGTTTAGGTCTTTAATCCATTTTGAGTTTATTTTTGTGTTTGGTGTTAGGAAGTGTTCTAGTTTCATTCTTTTACCAGTGGTTGACCAGTTTTCCCAGCACCACTTGTTCAAGAGATTATCTTTTCTCCATTGTATATTCTTGCCTCCTTTGTCAAAGATAAGGTGTCCATAGGTGCATGGATTTATCTCTGGGCTTTCTATTTTGTTCTATTGATCTATATTTCTGTCTTTGTGCCAGTACCATACTGTCTTGATGACTGTGGCTTTGTAGTCAACCAGATTGATTCCTCCAGTTCCATTCTTCTTTCTCAAGATTGCTTTGGCTATTCGAGGTTTTTCATATTTCCATACAAATTGTGAAATATTTGTTCTAGCTCTGTGAAAAATACGGTTGGTAGCTTGATAAGGATTGCATTGAATCTATAGATTGCTGTGGGTAGTATACTCATTTTCACTATATTGATTCTTCCAATCCATGAACATGGTATATTTCTCCATCTATTAGTGTCCTCTTTGATTTCTTTCATCAGTGTTTTATAGTTTTCTATATACAGGTCTTTAGTTTGTTTAGGTAGATATATTCCTAAGTATTTTATTCTTTTCGTTGCAATGGTGAATGGAATTGTTTCCTTAATTTCTCTTTCTATTTTTTCATTATTAGTGTATAGGAGTGCAAGGGATTTCTGTGTGTTGATTTTATATCCTGCAACATTACTATATTCATTGATTAGCTCTAGTATTTTCTGGTGGAGTCTTTAGGGTTTTCTATGTAGAGCATCATGTCATCTGCAAACAGTGAGAATTTTACTTCTTCTTTTCCAATTTGGATTCCTTTTATTTCTTTTTCTGCTCTGATTGCTGTGGCCAAAACTTCCAAAACTATGTTGAATAGTAGTGGTGAAATTGGGCACCTTTGTCTTGTTCCTGACTTTAGGGGAAATGCTTTCAATTTTTCACCATTGAGGACAATGTTTGCTGTGGGTTTGTCATATACAGCTTTTATTATGTTGAGGTATATTCCTTCTATTCCTGCTTTGTGGAGAGTTTTTATCATAAATGGATATTGAATTTTGTCAAAGGCTTTCTCTGCGTCTATTGAGATAATCATATGGCTTTTATTTTTCAATTGTTAATGTGGAGCATTACATTGATTGATTTGCAGATATTGAAGAATCCTTGCATCCCTGGGATAAAACCCACTTGATCACGATGTATGATCTTTTTAATGTGTTGTTGGATTCTGATTGCTAGAATTTTGTTGAGGATTTTTGCATCTATGTTCATCAGTGATATTGGCCTGTAGTTTTCTTTTTTGTGGCATCTTTGTCAGGTTTTGGTATTAGGGTGATGATGGCCTCATAGAATGGGTTTGGAAGTTTACCTTCCCTTTCAATTTTCTGGAAGAGTTTAAGTAGGATAGGTGTTAGCTCTTCTCTAGATTTTTGGCAGAATTCAGCTGTGAAGCCATCTGGACCTGGGATTTTGTTTGCTGGAAGATTTTTTATTATAGTTTCAATTTCCATACTTGTGATGGGTCTGTTAAGATTTTCTATTTCTTCCTGGTTCAGTTTTGGAAAGTTGTACTTTTATAAGAATTTGTCCATTTCTTTCAAGTTGTCCATTTTATTGGCATATAATTGCTGATAGTAGTCTCTTATGATCCTTTGTATTTCTGTGTTGTCTGTTGTGATCTCTCCATTTTCACTTCTAATTTTATTGATTTGATTTTTCTCCCTTTGTTTCTTGATGAGTCTGGCTAATGGTTTGTCAATTTCATTTATCCTTTCAAAGAACCAGCTTTTGGCTTTGTTGATTTTTGCTATGGTCTCTTTTGTTTCTTTTGCATTTATTTTCTGCCCTAATTTTTATGATTTTTTTCCTTTCTGCTAACCATGGGGTTCTTCATTTCTCCCTTTTCTAGTTGCTGTAGGTGTAGAGTTAGGTTATTTATTTGACTTTTTTTCTTGTTTCTTGAGGTAAGCCTGTATTGCTTTGAACCTTCCTCTTAGCATTGCTTTTACAGTGTCCCACAGATTTTGGGTTGTTGTGTTTTCATTTTCATTCATTTCTATGCATTTTTTTATTTCTTTTTTGATTTCTTATGTGATTTGTTGGTTATTCAGCAGCGTGTTGTTCAGCCTCCATATGTTGGAATTTTTAATAGTTTTTCTCCTGTGATTGAGATCTAATCTTACTGCATTGTGGTCAGAAAGGATGCTTGGAATGATTTCAATTTTTTTTAATTTACCAAGGCTAGATTTATGGCACAGAATGTGATCTATCCTGGAGAAGGTTCCATGAGCACTTGAGAAAAAGGTGAAATTCATTGTTTTGGGGTGAAATGTCCTATAGATATCAATTAGGTCTAACTGGTCTATTGTATCATTTAAAGTTTGTGTTTCTTTGTTAATTTTCTGTTTAGTTGATCTGTCCATAGGTGTGAGTGGGGTATTAAAGTCTCTCACTATTATTGTGTTATTGTTAATTTCCCCTTTCATGCTTGTTAGCATTTGTCTTACATATTGCGGTGCTCCTATATTGGGTGCATATATATTTATAATTGTTATATCTTCTTCTTGGGTTGATCCTTTGATCATTATGTAGTGGCCTTCTTTGTCTCTTTTCACAGCCTTTGTTTTAAAGTCTATTTTATCGGATATGAGTATTACTACTCCTGCTTTCTTTTGGTCTCTATTTGCATGGAATATCTTTTTCCAGCCCTTCATTTTCAGTGTGTATGTGTCCCTGGTTATGAGGTGGGTCTCTTATAGACAACATATATCGGGGTCTTGTTTTTGTATCCATTCAGCCAGCCTTTGTCTTTTGGTTGGGGCATTCAACCCATTTACGTTTAAGGTAATTATTGATAAGCATGATCCCGTTGCCATTTACTTAATTGTTTTGGGTTCAGGTTTATACACCCTTTTTGTGTTTCCTGTCTAGAGAAGATCCTTTAGCATTTGTTGGAGAGCTGGTTTGGTGGTGCTGAATTCTCTCAGCTTTTGCTTGTCTGTAAAGCTTTTGATTTCTCCTTCATATTTGAATGAGATCCTTGCTGGGTACAGTAATCTGGGCTGTAGGTTATTTTCTTTCATCACTTTAAGTATGTCCTGCCACTCCCTCCTAGCCTGAAGAGTTTCTATTGAAAGATCAGCTGTTATCCTTATGGGAATCCCCTTGTGTGTTATTTGTTGTTTTTGCCTTGCTGCTTTTAATATTTGTTCTTTTGTTTGATCTTTGTTAATTTGATTAATATGTGTCTTGGGGTGTTTTGCCTTGGGTTTATCCTGTTTGGGACTCTCTGGGTTTCTTGGACTTGGATGATTATTTCCTTCCCCATTTTAGGGAAGTTTTCAACTATTATCTCCTCAAGTATTTTCTCATGGTCTTTCTTTTTATCTACTTCTTCTGAGACTCCTATGATTAGAATGCTGGGGCGTTTAACATTGTCCCAGAGGTCTCTGAGATTGTCCTCATTTCTTTTAATTTGTTCTTGTTTCCTCTCTGATTCACTTATTTCTACCATTCTATCTTCTACCTCACTAATCCTATCTTCTACCTCCATTATTCTACTATTTGTTCCCTCCAGAGTGTTTTTGATATCATTTATTGCATTATCATTATATATTGACTCTTTTATTTCTTCTAGGTCCTTGTTAAACCTTTCTTACATCTTCTCAATCCTTGTCTCCAGGCTGTGAGACAAGGATTTATGTGATTCTGTTTTGTTTTCAAGATTTTAGATCATTTTCACTATCATTACTCAGGATTCTTTATCAGGTAGATTCCCTATCTCTTCCTGTTTGGTTTGGTTTTGTGGGGATTTATCCTGTTCCTTTACCTGCTGGGTATTCCTCTGTCTCTTCATCTTGTTTATATTGCTGTGTTTGGGGTAGCCTTTCTGTATTCTGACAATTTGTGGAGTTCTCTTTATTGTAGAGTTTCCTTGCTGTGGGTAGGGTTGTACAGGTGGCTTGTCAAGGTTTCCTAGTTAGGGAAGCTTATGTTGGTGTTCTGGTGGGTGGAGCTGGATTTCTTCTCTCTGGAGTGCAATGAAATGTCCAGTAATGAGTTATGAGATGTCAGTGGGTTTGGAGTGACTTGGGCAGGCTGTATATTGAAGCTCTGGACTATGTTCCTGTGTTGCTGGAGAATTTGCATGGTATGTCTTGCTCGGGAACTTGTCGGCCCTTGGGTGATGCTTGGTTTCAGTGTAGGTATGGAGGTATTTGATGAGCTCCTGTAGATTAATGTTCCCTGGAGCCAGGAGTTTTCTGGTGTTCTCAGAATTTGGTCTTAAGCCTCCTGCTTCTGGTTTTCACTCTTATTTTTACAGTAGCCTCAAGACTTCTCCATCTATACAGCCCCATTGATAAAACATCTATATACCTCACTGTAGTTTTGAGCATCTTTTTCATGTGCTTATTGGCCATCGTTGTGTCCTCTTTGGAGAAATGTCTGTTTAGGTCTTCTGCCCATTTTTTGATTGGGTCTTCTATTGAGCTGTATGAGCTATTTGTATATTTTGGAAATTAAGCCCTTGTCGATCACATGGTTTGCAAATACTTTCTCCCAGTCCTTAGGTTCCCTTTTCACTTTGTTTATTATTGCTTTTGCTGTGCAAAAGCTTCTAAGTTTGATTATGTCTCATTTGTTATTTTTGTTTTTATTCCTAGTGCCTTGGAAGACTGGCCTAAGAAAACATTGCTATAATTTATGTCAGGGAATGTTTTTGCTTATGTTGTCTTCTAGGAGTTTTATGGTCTTTAAGCCATTTTGAGCTTATTTATGTGTATGGTGTGAGGGTGTGTTCTAACTTCACTGATTTACATGAGGCTGTCTACTTGCTGAAGAGACTCTCTTTTCTCTAGTGTATATTCTTGCCTCCTTGGTTAAAGACGAATTGACCATAGTTGTGTGGGGAAGGAGTATTCAAGATTGCTTCCAAAACCTGCCACAAATAATGAACGGGGTGTGGACTGCTGGAGGTCTATGAGGAGGCAGGAGAGGAAGTATACAGCACACCACCAGGAAACCTAGGCTTTCTTAATGTATTTTGGTGATGGTTTTGTTTGATTTCCTTACTTTTTCTTTTCATCTCTCTGTTTGCCTAATGCAAGGTGGAAGAGTGATAGCTTGGAAATAGAAATTGAGGTGGATAAAAATGTCAGCCTCTCCTTCTGAACTTGACAGAGGTAAGAGGGAGGAATCATGAGCAGCGGCTGTCAAAGTGTCAGGGTCACCGTGGAACAACTGAGGTCAGGAGTTAAAGGAAACAATCAAGTGAAAATATAGTGATATACTATGGTCGGCAGATAGCTAGAATTGCTTGTGGATAAATGATGATCTGGAGAGAAGCTGGGCAACAGCAAGTGGAAGGACTGAGGAGGCAGGACGTACAGGAGATGGTAGGGGGCTCCTCTGGGGACTGAGGACAACACTGGTGCCAGCAAGGTGGGATCAGCAGGGCTTCCGATATCATCCCCACAGTCTCTGTGTCCGTTCGTGAGAGTGGGAAGAAGGAGGTCCAAGATGTTGAGAGAATTCAGCTCAAGTCTGAACGGATCAGGCTTCCTCGCATGCCCTAGTACAAGTAAGAGAGCCCTAAGCAAAGTGCTCGGTTTTCAGGACTCGTAGCTATGCTGAGGGCTGTACCCAGAGATGCGCAAGGTGCTACTTCTTCTGATGTCTTGCTTCTCAAAATGTAAACCTCCCTTCTGTGGAGAGGCTCTTAGTCATACCCTGTGCAAAGACAAATTAACAGAGCAAAGCAAGTGCGAGAACAAAGAAACAAGGAGAAAGTCAGGAGACCAAATGCGGGATACTCTAACGTGTGGTGAACTAGCTAGAGCTGAATGGGACAGGAAATAAAAAAGTCCCATTTAAAAAGAGGGGTTGGGCGGTCTTAAGATGGCGGAGGAATAGGACGTGAAGACCACTTTCTCCCTCACAAATTCCTCAAAAGAACATTTCAACACTGAGCAAACTCCACAAAACAACTTCTGTAGGCTGGCAGAGGACATCAGGCAACCAGAAAAGCAGACCATTGTCTTCAAAAACAGGTAGGAAAAAATATAAAAGACAAAAAGGAGACAAAGGAGGTGGGGAGGGAGCTCCATCCTGGGAAGGGAAGCCTGTCCCGGGAAGGGAATTTTAAGAAGAGAGGTTTCCAAACACCAGGAAACACTCCCTGCCGAGTCTGTGGCGAGCCTTGGAAACACAGAGGGCAACATAACAGGAAGGGAAAAATAAAGAAATAATTAAAACCAAGAGATTACAAGCCCAACAGTAACTCCCCCAGCGGAAAAGCAGCACAGACGCCTGCATCCGCCACTGGGAAGTGGGGGCAGGGCAGGGAAGAGCGGGAGGCACGGGCGGCAGTGCTTTGTAAGAATCAGGCAGGAATGCCCCACGTGCAACCAGAACGATCTAACTTGGGCTAGCAAACCAGACTGTGGGATAGCTACCACACGAAAAGCTCGAACATAAGACACCTCCAGGACCAAGCATGGAACAAAGGACCGAATGGAAAAAGCCGGCTGCAGACCATCCCCCGCCGGGGACAGGCAGCCAGAGCCGTAAGGGCTGGAAAGGGGCAATTGCAGACCCAGAGAGACTTCACTTACCAAACTGCAAGCAGGCTTCTTTGCTAAGACTTCTGGGGGTGCTGGACAGTCATCATCTGCCTCACAAGGGGCGCCAGCAGTCCACCCAGAAAACTGAGCAGCAGAGGCAGAAAAGGCGACAAGTCACAGCGATCGCGCTCGCCAAACTCCTGAGCTACTCGGACCCAGGAAGGGCACAAAACGCAGTCCCAACCGAATCTGTGCCTCTGAGGGCTACATGAGCGCTGAACCTGAGTGGCTTAGACCGGGGAAGTGCACGCAGCCTAGGGCCGGCCTCAGACGGTTCCTGGCTGAGCATCGTAGAGCCGGAGCGGTTTGTACGCCATGAAGAGGGACAGGTCCAGCAGGGCTGAGACACTGTGTGCACACGACAGCGCTATTTGTTTGCAGCATCCCCCCTCCCCACAGCGCGACTGAACTAGTGAGCCTAAAAAACCAGCATAAAGAAGAAGTTAAACAGAGGGAACCGCCTTGGAAGTGACCCCACAATGCCCACAACATCAGAGAAGGGCCAGATATATTTTTACTATTTTTAAAATCATTCCTTTTTTTTCTTTTTTTTTCTTTTTTCTGACTTTTTTTTAATAGTTACGTCTTCTATTTCTCCTCTAATTTTTATTTCTATAACCTATTATTAATACTCAAAAAAAAAGACTTTTTTTTTTTTAAGGCAAACACCATATATAGTCTTTGGGTGGTTATTGGTGTTTGTTTGTTTGTTTTTTTAATAATTCTTGTGGCTTTTTTTTTTCTTTTTTCCTTTTTCCTTCTGCTTCTTTTCTTTAATATTGTATTTTTGAAAATCCAACCTCTTCTCTAGATTTTTAACCTTTGCTCTTTGGTTTTTGTTGTCAATTTTGTACATTTAAAAACCCAAACTTCACTACCCAATTTTCCCTGAGAGCAAGATTACAGGCTTGACGACTCTCTCCTCCTTTGGACTCTCCTTTTTCTCCACCAGGTGGCCTCTGTCTCTTTTCTCCCCCATCTCTTCTCTATCCAACTCTGTGAATCTCTGTGTGTTCCAGACGGTGGAGAACACCTAAGGAACTGGTTACTGGCAGGATTTGTCTCTCTCCTTTTCATTCCTCTCTCTTATCCTCCTGGCCACCTCTGTCTACTTCCTCCCTCTCCTCTTCCCTGTATAACTCCGTAAATACCTCTGAGCGGTCCAGACTATGGAGCGCACATAAGGAAGTGACTACTGGCTAGCTTGCTCTTTCCTCTTTTGATCTCACCGCATCTCATTCCAGTCACCTCTAACTACCCCCTCCCTCTTCTCTTCTCCTTGTAACTCAGTGAACCTCTCTGGGTGTCCCTCAATGTGGAGAAACTTTTCATCTTTAACCTAGATGTTTTATCATCGGTGCTGTATAGATGGAGAAGTCTAGAGGCTACTGTAAAAATAAAACTGAAAACCAGAAGCAGGAGGCTTAAGTCCAAAGCCTGAAAACATCAGAGAACTCCTGAATTCAGGGAACATTAAGCAATAGGAGCTCATCAAATGCCTCCATACCTACACTGAAACCAAGCTCCACCCAAAGACCAACAAGTTCCAGAACAAGACATACCACACAAATTCTCCAGCAACACAGGAACACACTCCTGAGCTTCAATATACAGGCAGTTCAAAGTTACTCCAAAACCTGTGACGTCTCATAACCCATTACTGATCACTCCACTGCACTCCAGAGAGAAGAAACCCAGCTCCACCCACCAGAACTCCAACACAAGCCTCCCTAACCAGGAAACCTAGACAAGCCACTGATACAACCCCACCCACAGTGAGGAAGCTCCATAATAAAGAGAACTCCACAAATTACCAGAATATAAAAAGGCCACCCCAAACGCAGCAATATAATCAAGATGAAGAGACAGAGGAATACTCAGCAGGTAAAGGAACAGGAGGGTTGCCCACCAAACCAAACAAAAGAGGAAGAGGTAGGGAATCTACCTGAGAAAGAATTCCGAATATTGATAGTAAAAATGATCCAAAATCTTGAAATCAAAATGGAATCACAGATAAATAGCCTAGAAACAAGGATTGAGAAGATGCAAGAAAGGTTTAACAAGGACCTAGAAGAAATAAAAAAGAGTCAAAATATAATGAATAATGCAATAAATGAGATCAGAAACACTCTGGAGGCAACAAATAGCAGAATAACGGAGGCAGAAGATAGGATTAGTGAAATAGAAGATAGAATGGTAGAAATAAATGAATCAGAGAGGAAACAAGAAAAATGGATTAAAAGAAATGAGGACAATCTCAGAGACCTCCAGGACAATATGAAACGCTCCAACATTCGAATTATAGGCGTCCCAGAAGAAGAAGACAAAAAGAAAGACCATGAGAAATCCTTGAGGAGATATAGTTGAAAACTTCCCTAAAATGGGGAAGGAAATAATCACCTAAGTCCAAGAAACACGGAGAGTTCCAAATAGGATAAACCCAAGGCGAAACACCCCAAGACACATATTAATCAAATTAACAAAGATCAAACACAAAGAACAAATATTAAAAGCAGCAAGGCAAAAACAACAAATAACACACAAGGGGATTCCCATAAGGATAACAGCTGATCTTTCAATAGAAACTCTTCAGGCCAGGAGGGAATGGCAAGACATACATAAGGTGATGAAAGAAAATAACCTACAGCCCAGATTACTGTACCCAGCAAGGATCTCATTCAAATATGAAGGAGAAATCAAAAGCTTTACAGACAAGCAAAAGCTGAGAGAATTCAGCACCACCAAACCAGCTCTCCAACAAATGCTAAAGGATCTTCTCTAGACAGGAAACACAAAAAGGGTGTATAAACCTGAACCCAAAACAATAAAGTAAATGGTAACAGGATCATACTTATCAATAATTACCTTAAACGTAAATGGGTTGAATGCCCCAACCAAAAGACAAAGGCTGGCTGAATGGATACAAAAACAAGACCCCGATATATGTTGTCTATAAGAGACCCACCTCATAACAAGGGACACATACAGACTGAAAATGAAGGGCTGGAAAAAGATATTCCATGCAAATAGAGACCAAAAGAAAGCAGGAGTAGCAATACTCATCTCCGATAAAATAGACTTTAAAACAAAGGCTGTGAAAAGAGACAAAGAAGGCCACTACATAATGATCAAAGGATCAACCCAAGAAGAAGATATAACAATTATAAATATATATGCACCCAATATAGGAGCACCACAATATGTAAGACAAATGCTAACAAGCATGAAAGGGGAAATTAACAATAACACAATAATAGTGGGAGACTTTAATACCCCACTCACACCTATGGACAGATCAACTAAACAGAAAATCAACAAAGAAACGCAAACTTTAAATGATACATTAGACCAGTTAGACCTAATTGATATCTATAGGACATTTCACCCCAAAACAATGAATTTCACCTTTTTCTCAAGTACTCATGGAACATTCTCCAGGATAGATCACATCCTGGGCCATAAATCTAAACTTGATAAATTCAAAAAAATCGAAATCATTCCAAGCATCTTTTCTGACCATAATGCATTAAGATTAGATCTCAATTACAGGAGAAAAACTATTAAAAATTCCAACATGTGGAGGCTGAACAACACACTTCTGAATAACCAACAAATCACAGAAGAAATCAAAAAAGAAATCAAAATATGCATAGAAACTAATGAAAATGAAAACACAACAACCCAAAACCTGTGGGACACTATAAAAGCGGTGCTAAGAGGAAAGTTCATAGCAATACAGGCATACCTCAAGAAACAAGAAAAAAGTCAAATAAGTAACCTAACTCTACACCTAAAGCAACTAGGAAAGGAAGAATTGGAGAACCCCAGAGTTAGTAGAAGGAAAGAAATCTTAAAAATTAGGGCAGAAATAAATGCAAAAGAAACAAAAGAGACCATAGCAAAAATCAACAAAGCCAAAAGCTGGTTCTTTGAAAGGATAAATAAAATTGACAAACCATTAGCCAGACTCATCAAGAAGCAAAGAGAGAAAAATCAAATCAATAAAATTAGAAGTGAAAATGGAGAGATCACAACAGACAACACAGAAATACAAAGGATCATAAGAGACTACTATCAGCAGTTATATGCCAATAAAATGGACAACTTGAAAGAAATGGACAAATTCCTAGAAAAGTACAATTTTCCAAAACTGAACCAGGAAGAAATAGAAAATCTTAACAGACCCATCACAAGCATGGAAATTGAAACTGTAATCAGAAATCTTCCAGCAAACAAAAGCCCAGGTCCAGACGGCTTCACAGCTGAATTCTACCAAAAATTTCAAGACGAGCTAATACCTATCCTCCTCAAACTCTTCCAGAAAATTGCAGAGGAAGGTAAACTTCCAAACTCATTCTATGAGGCCACCATCACCCTAATACCAAAACCTGACAAAGATACTACAAAAAAAGAAAACTACAGGCCAATATCACTGATGAACATAGATGCAAAAATCCTCAACAAAATTCTAGCAATCAGAATCCAACAACACATTAAAAAGATCATACACCATGACCAAGTGGGCTTTATCCCAGGGATGCAAGGATTCTTCAATATTAGCAAATCAATCAATGTAATTCACCACATTAACAAATTGAAAAATAAAAACCATATGATTATCTCAATAGATGCAGAGAAGGCCTTTGACAAAATTCAACATCCATTTATGATAAAAACTCTCCAGAAAGCAGGAATAGAAGGAACATACCTCAACATAGTAAAAGCTATATATGACAAACCCACAGCAAACATTATCCTCAATGTTGAAAAATTGAAAGCATTTCCCCTAAAGTCAGGAACAAGGCAAGGGTGCCCACTTTCACCGCTACTATTCAACATAGTTTTGGAAGTTTTAGCCACAGCAATCAGAGCAGAAAAAGAAATAAAAGGAATCCAAATTGGAAAAGAAGAAGTAAAACCCTCACTGTTTGCAGATGACATGATCCTCTACATAGAAAACCCTAAAGACTCCACCAGAAAATTACTAGAGCTAATCAATGAATATAGTAATGTTGCAGGATATAAAATCAACACACAGAAATCCCTTGCATTCCTATACACTAATAATGAGAAAGTAGAAAAAGAAATTAAGGAAACAATTCCATTCACCATTGCAACGAAAAGAATAAAATACTTAGGAATATATCTACCTAAAGAAACTAAAGACCTATACATAGAAAACTATAAAACACTGGTGAAAGAAATCAAAGAGGACACTAATAGATGGAGAAATATACCATGTTCATGGATTGGAAGAATCAATATAGTGAAAATGAGTATACTACCCAAAGCAATTTACAAATTCAACGCAATCCCTATTAAGCTACCAGCTATATTTTTCACAGAACTAGAACAAATAATTTCAAGATTTGTATGGAAATACAAAAAACCTAGAATAGCCAAAGCAATCTTGAGAAAGAAGAATGGAACTGGAGGGATCAACTTGCCTGACTTCAGGCTCTACTACAAAGCCACAGTCATCAAGACAGTATGGTACTGGCACAAAGACAGAAATATAGATCAATAGAACAAAATAGAAAGCCCAGAGATAAATCCACACACATATGGACACCTTATCTTTGACAAAGGAGGCAAGAATATACAATGGAGTAAAGACAATTTCTTTAACAAGTGGTGCTGGGAAAACTGGCCAACCACTTGTAAAAGAATGAAACTAGATCACTTTCTAACACCACACACAAAAATAAACTCAAAATGGATTAAAGATCTAAATGTAAGACCAGAAACTATAAAACTCCTAGAGGAGAATATAGGCAAAACACTCTCCGACATAAATCACAGCAGGATCCTCTATGATCCACCTCCCAGAATACTGGAAATAAAAGCAAAAATAAACAAATGGGATCTAATTAAAATTAAAAGCTTCTGCACAAGAAAGGAAAATATAAGCAAAGTGAAAAGACAGCCTTCTGAATGGGAGAAAATAATAGCAAATGAAGCAACTGACAAACAACTAATCTCAAAAATATACAAGCAACTTATGCAGCTCAATTCCAGAAAAATAAACGACCCAATCAACAAATGGGCCAAAGAACTAAATAGACATTTCTCCAAAGAAGACATACGGATGGCTAACAAACACATGAAAAGATGCTCAACATCACTCATTATTAGAGAAATGCAAATCAAAACCACAATGAGGTACCACTTCACACCAGTCAGAATGTCTGCGATCCAAAAATCTGCAAGCAATAAATGCTGGAGAGGGTGTGGAGAAAAGGGAACCCTCCTACACTGTTGGTGGGAATGCAAACTAGTACAGCCACTTTGGAGAACAGTGTGGAGATTCCTTTAAAAATTGCAAATAGAACTGCCATATGACCCAGCAATCCCACTGCTGGGCATACACACCGAGGAAACCAGAATTGAAAGAGACACATGTACCCCAATGTTCATCGCAGCACTGTTTATAATAGCCAGGACATGGAAACAACCTAGATGTCCATCAGCAGATGAATGGATAAGAAAGCTGTGGTACATATACACAATGGAGTATTACTCAGCCGTTAAAAAGAATACATTTGAATCAGTTCTGATGAGATGGATGAAACTGGAGCCGATTATACAGAGTGAAGTAAGCCAGAAAGAAAAACACCAATACAGTATACTAACACATATATATGGAATTTAGAAAGATGGCAATGACGACCCTGTATGCAAGACAGGAAAAAAGACACAGATGTGTATAACGGACTTTTGGACTCAGAGGGAGAGGGAGAGGGTGGGATGATTTGGGAGAATGGCATTGTAACATGTATACTATCATGTAAGAATCGAATCGCCAGTCTATGTCTGACGCAGGATACAGCATGCTTGGGGCTGGTGCACGGTGATGACCCAGAGAGATGTTATGGGGAGGGAGGTGGGAGGGGGGTTCGTGTTTGGGAACGCATGTACACCCGTGGTGGATTCATGTCAATGTATAGCAAAACCAATACAGTATTGTAAAGTAAAATAAAGTAAAAAAAATTAAAAAATTAAAAAAAAATCACAGGGGAAAGATTTTTTAACAAATATGAAAAACAGAGGTTTACTATCTTAGGAAAATTTTTAAAAATGATATCTTAATAATAAAGAAGAAAAAGACTAGCAATTCCAAATGAGGATCTATGCTAAATAAAGACGTATATAGGGAAAAAAAAAAGATTGTATTTGGACAATTGTATAAATAACATAGAAGAACTTTATTGAAAAATGATATTAATATTTATAATCAGTATTGCAGATTGAGATGGAAAATCACTTCATTAAATTGCAGAAAAGGGGAAAAGGATATATTTTTAGAAATGAAAATGACTTCAGATTTAATTATAATGTTAAATTATTGTTGAAATAAAGGTCATAATCATAAAATGTAAACAAAAAAATAAAATAAAATAAAAATAAAATGAGGGGTTGGTAATCTATGGGATGAGATTATCAGTTCAACAAAGTAAGAACAAAGGACTGGGAGTAAGGAGCACAGACAATGAATTCATAAAGCCCTTGAGAATTGCGTCAGCATGGAGAGCTAAAATGGATTCAGTTTTCCATTTTCTTATTTTCATTTTCCAGCCACCATTGTTAGCTTTCAAGTGCCTTCCTGCCAGCTGCCATTTTATCTATTCACTATTAATTTCTTTTAAAAAAAACAAGCTATTTTTGTCATAAATTTAAAAACTGGAAGATTTCAGAGATCATCTTACAGAACTTTACATTTTATAGATGAGAAAACTGACTTTAGGGAAGATTACATAAACTGCCTACATCACACAGTTTAAGACACATTCAGAATTAAAACCCATATGGCTAACTTCCAACAGAATGCTCCTTCCAAATGCAATATAAATACTCCATCAATTAAAAACTGTTGACATTTTTCAGCTGATAATTCTAAAGTCCCATTTTTACCATAACTTTAAAACAAAAAGTGTTCAGTCCATTCAATGCAAAGAAAAGCTGTCAATTAGTTTTTCCAAAATTTTTGGTCAGTGATGAAGTCTTGAGAAGTCATTTTCTGCACATGGGGTACTGTGTGTGTGTGTGTGTGTGTGTGTGTGTGTGTGTGTGTGTGTGCGCGCGCGCACGCACCCTTACATGTTGGGGAGAAATAGAAGAAGAAAATATGTTTGGAAAAGGAAGCATAGGTCATAAATACAAAAAATAAAGGACAAAGTTCCTAACCTCAAAGAACCCTGTATTTTCAGGGAGTCGTGACATGAAATGACAGAACAATTACAAAACAGCTTATCAAAATTACACGAAGCATAGTGAATACATAAACTTGAAGATGATGAAAGGTCAAGGAGTGATTCTAAATAATATTGTTCCCAAAAGCAATATGAAAATCATAGCTGAGAAACCATGCATGCAGTTAGTGGCAGCCACATATAAATTACTCATAGAAAAACTTCAGTGAAATTCACACAATCCTACCCATTGTGGCATTACACATCATTCTTTTAGGCTTTGGATTGGACCTGGATAGGAGAACAATATTGTTTTCAAAGTCACACAGTCTCTGTCCTTAGATTTCATGGTTTTAATGTTATTAATATCATTTTACCCCATCATGCTCTATGCACTGTGATTTATTTCGCTCCCAGGTAAAGTGTTTATTTAGTGTGACTTTCCCCCATCTCAACTTTATTTCCTATTTACATGTGTCATTCCTCCTGGATTGTTCTAAAGCTTCATTCATTCTTTTCTTATAAATTTTCTTTGACGTTTTACTGACCTCATAGGTTTTATAAAGCCTTATGTCGCTTTTTCCTACATTTCCAAATGTAGGGGAAAACGACCACCCCATAGGATTTTCATGCACATTGTGGACCATATGGAGTTAATACTTAACATTTTCTTTTAAAAAGTTGTCAAGACTCTTTAACAGAAAGAAATTTGAATCTAACTGATATTTGAAGTTAAAATAATTGCAGTAGGAAATTGTGAAAACCATTGATACTTAAGAAGTAGAATTTATTTAGAAAATGAAGTTCAGTGTATAATGATTTTAACTATTAAATATAAAAATGATGATTATAAAGATGAGGTTTAGGATAGGGGATGTAAATATTTTTGTTCCTGGTCATACCTGAAGTTTATATCACAGAGGCCCATACTTGAGGCAGGAGCTGCTGCTGCTGCTAAGTCACTTCAGTCGTGTCTGACTCTGTGTGACCCCATAGATGGCAGCCCACTAGGCTCCTCCGTCCCTGGGACTCTCAAGGCAAGAACACTGGAGTGAATTGCCATTTCCTTCTCTAATGCATGCATGCATGCTAAGTCACTTTAGTTGTTCTTGACCCTGTGTGACCCTATGGACAGCAGCCCACCAGTCTCCTCTGTCTACGGGATTCTCTAGGCAAGAATACTGGAGTGGGTTGCCATTTCCTTCTCCTGAGGCAGAAGGGAAATCTACTAAGAAATCTACTTAGTGGAGACTAAGTTGTTTATACTGGCATTTTTCCAATAAGTATGCATTCTCATGAACTAGATGAGATCCTAAAAATGTTTCAGGGAAACACAGTTTGGGTAATAAAATCCTATTTCCTCTTTGAATTTATGAGCTGGTAAGCCCTTGAGGTGGTTAAGCAGCATCACCAAATCAATGGACGTGAATTTGAGCAAACTCCAGGAGATAGTGAAGGACAGGGAAGCCTGGCGTGCAGCAGTCCATGGGGTCACAGAGTCAGACAGGACTTTTAGACTGAACAACAGCAAAGCCTTCAAGTGTTGGCTGGACATTCTCTGGTCATTCTTCCTTTGGTAAAGCTAGACTGCTCATGACCATGAGTGACCAGGTTGACTATACTTTAGAGACCAGAAGGGCTCTCAGCTGTTGGCAGATATCAATTCTAAGACCTGGTGCCTCCAAGCACCAGCTTCGCAGGTCTGGTCTCAAATCCGGGATAAGCCAACATGACCCCTCGCACAGCATCAGGGAATCTGTCACAATCACCCCAGGCATGATATGACCTTTCACTGTTTCACTGGAATGTCACTTCCTGGTTCTTATTTTTAAGTGAAATTAGAAATCAATCCAGTACCAAATAAACGAATAAGCAAAACCATTTAAGGTGAAGCAAAACAGAAACTGCAGAAACGCATGTGAACACATGATCGTTGACGTGTATACTTGGAAAGTCTGAGTTTAGATGGAGTAAGGATTGTCTGAAAACTCAAGGAGTGGAAACTCATGGACAGGGAACTCCATGCCTCAGATAGTTTAAAATAACCGGATTAGGCTTGAGACGGAGTTGTTCATGCTAAACTTCACATCAGCAAGCTCCTATGCTTGTTATCCCAGAAAAGGAAGAGCAGCAAGTCAGCAACCTACCTAAGAGCAACCGATCAACTGTGCTGGGTGCTTAGTCACTCAGTCGTGTCTCTTTGGGACCCCACGAACTGTAGCCTGCCAGGCTCCTCCATCCATGGGAATTCTCCAGGCAAGAGTACTGGAGTGGGCTGCCATGCCCTCCTCTAGGAGATCTTCCCAACCCTGGTGTTGAACCCAGGTATCCCTCATTGCAGGCATTCTTTACTATCTGAGCGACCAGGGAAGCCCATGAATCCTGGAGTGGGTAGCCTATCTCTTCTGCAGAAAGTGAAAGAAAGTGAAGTTGCTCAGTCATGTCCAACTCTTTGTGACCCTATGAATTGTAACCTACCAGGCTCCTCAGTTCATGGAATTTTCCAGGCAAGAGTACTGGAGTGGGTTGTCATTTCCTTCTCCAAGAAAGTGAAGTCATTTAGTCGTGTCTGACTCTTTGCAACCCCATGAACTGTAACCTATCAGGCTTCTTGGTCCATGGGCTTTTCCAGGCAAGAATGCTGGAGTGAGTTATGATTTCCTTCTCCAGGGAATCTTCCTGACTCAGAGATCAAACCTGGGTCTCCTGTATTGCAGGGAGATGATTTACCATCTGAGCCACCAGGGAAACCCCCCTTCTGCAGAAGAACTTCCCAACCCAGGAATCGAACCTAGGTCTCCAGCATTGCAGGCAGATTCTTTACCAGCTGTGCTACCTGGGAATCCCCAACCAATCAGCTGAGGCTACATATCAACTAAGTGCTTCTCTGCTCAGCACAACCACTTGCCCAGCTCCAAGACTTCCCTCTGCTCCAGGAAGAGAGAGTAACCCAGTTTTACCCAGCCAGCCCATGCCCAGTATAACTTCCTTGTTCTTGCTCCCCTTGGTCTATAAAAATCTCTTCGTACAGCTTTTCCATTGCAACTTTCTATCTGCTAGACTAAGTGCTGCCCAGTTTATTAATCACTGGATAAAAGCCTACTAGATCAGTAACTTGTGGAAATTTTTCTTTTAACACAAAAGGATGCAGCATGAAACAACATCAAGAATCTCCAGTGTATTCTGGGACTTTCAGAAGCAGGGTTGACACTTTCTCAAGTGTAACATGATGCTTTTTACCCTCTGTAGGACTAAAACAAAAAGCAAAAAGACCAAAAAACCTTAACCTCCACCCCCACCCTGGGCAAAAAAATAATAATAATACAAAAGCCCATAACAAAACAGTCTACATGAAAGCCTGAAAGCCTCTGATTCCTGGAGAGTTTCTGAGACGTCTTCATGTATTACTACTCTTCAATCGGCCTCACTTTTAATCTTTGAGGCTTTAACTGCTCTTGCACCCCAAGCACTTTTAAACTAAGACCTGAGTTGTGAATGGCACTTTGGCTAGTCAAACTGTGGTCAGGGGTCAAGGCTCTTGACTTTCTCAACTCAGTTCAGTTCAGTCCAGTCGCTCAGTCATGTCTGACTCTTTGCGACCCCTAGGTCTTAGCTTTTCCAAAGAACCACATTAGTGATCTCACTAACAGCACAGTGGTGTCAATTATTTTGAAATAAGAAATCATACTATTCCAGCATGTCTAATGAATCAGTAAAATATCAACTTTGTTGATTTGGAATTACACGCATAACTACATTTCAACATTACTCCTTGTCCTAAATTATACATTTTTTCCTTCTTAACTCTGATTGCCATCTTTAAGTATTTAGTTTTCAACATAAATTAATACATATCTTGGTTTCCCAGGTGACTCTAGTGGTAAAGAACCCACCTGCCAATGCAGGAGACATAAGAGACACAGTTTCGATCCCTGGGTCAGGAAGATCCCCTGGAGAAGGAGCCCACTCCAGTGTCCTTGCCTGGAAAATCCCATGGACCGAGAAGCTTGGTGGGCTAGCAGACCATGGGGTTGCAGAGAGTCAGACATGACTGAGCGACTAACCATGCATGATAGCAAATTACTAAAGGAAGGTACAAATGCAAAATGAAAGCACCCCCACTGAGTCTTGTGACACCTATTAAGAGTTCCATCTCTAGAGGTGGAGATTTTAACACAAGTATGAATACACTCTGCATAGCATTTCTCACAATGCATCTTGGGAAACTTTCATAGCAGTACCTACAAATTTACCTCAGTCTCTTGCACACTGGATAACATATTCTGATGTGGATCCTCCATAATAGGTTTAGCCAATGCAGTTTTAAAACCCAGGTTGGAGTAGGGAGCATTTCAGGGTCTGCGACCATCTTTTGCATAATCCTCTGATTGGCTGATGTTGAGGTAGCCGGGTGGTGTCACAGGGGTTAACATCATCAGTTCTTAGGCTCCAGGAGGGCTGGGGTTGTGTGCTCAAGGTCATCAAGTAGTTAACATCTTCCATTTGCTGGACACTGGGAGGTTCCTCTACATCTGCAAAACAACTCAGGGAATGTGCATCAATTACTTTTACTTAGGTACTTCAGAGAGGAGCTAAAGCAAAGGATATGATGGAGGGCCTGTCTCTGGAAGGCCCACAGGGCCCTGCTCAGGTACATTTTCACAATACATTTCAACTGTGTATGTACTTTTCTGGCCCTCTCACTGTAAGTTCTCTAAGATCTGGGACTGGCTTTGGTTAAATTTTTATCTCCAGCAGCTAGTACATTACCAAGCCATGGCAGGTATGAAACGAAAGGCAAGCAAACAGGTGAACAAATGCATGAATGGTTGATAACGAAACTTAGCATGTGCTGTAAAATCGTAGATCCAAGAGACATGGACTAGCAGGTCCTAAGATAGATAGGCTCTACAAAGGATAACCAAGACTCCATCAGCTTGGTAGCCTTCTAATGAAAACAGCATGATCAGCCTCTTCCGGGTTGTGCTCCATGCGGAAATTGTGCACTGTGGTCTGTGGAGCCCGAGACATTGACTCCAAAATGAACTTTCTGGCTGACTCATCTCAGTTCAGTGGGAACACTGAGAAGGACAGCCTCTAGCATCAATTTCTTTCACACTAATTATCCAGCCTCTTCCAGATTACATTCAGAATAGAATGGCCAGGTCAGGCAATCTCCTTAAACTTTAATAGAAGTTAATTATTCACTGATTAAACTCATTTAAACCTAATTAAAGTTTTCCTGCAGTAGGAAACACAGGGAAGCATGAGTTACCGTTCTCTCCTTGGGTGGGGGTGGGGTACCTGACGTAGAAACAGATGGGAAAACGTGACATTTGTGTTACATGAATTCACGTGTGACAACTGAATTGTCAACTTGAGACATAATTCTTGTAGATGACTTTCTAGGTTAATGTAATTATGACAGTAGTTCCACATTTAGGCAATTTTTGTATCCAGCGGAATAAAGTCTTACTATAGACCAGCAATGCTTATGTACAAGCAACAGTTAAACAAGATCAGAGACTGAATTTTATGTAGGTAACTACTACTGCTTTATGAAGCATAATCAATTGGGCCTCACCATAAATATTTATAATAAAAAACTAAAGACTTGAGGCTTAGAATGGAAATGCCATTTTATAATCGATTTTTATGAGATCCTTTCTGAAAGCCTCTGAAATGGTAGAATCATCTATGAAGTGGTAAAGATTGGATGCTTTGCCCTGGAAAAATAACATATGTTTATCCTAAAAAAAAATTTAAAAATTCTTGTGCATTTCACTTCTAACAGTCATCAGTTACAATATGCTGCTTGAAAGATGTTGCTTTCTTTATAGAGTGTTTTCTAATATTGAACATATTTCACAGTTGTAAATTCTTGCTTTGGGGATGTAATTTCTTCTCTAACAGCCTATCTTTGAATGTCTTGTTCCCTTATGATGGCAAGATTGACAGTTTTGTTTCCTAACACTATGCATCTTCAATTTAAACCACTGTCTGAAAATGCCAATTACCATATATAAGCCATTATAAATAGATATCTGTACAATGTCTGAGTTTCTAAGGCTAAATGGTAAATCTTTCTAAATCCATAAAGTGCTTTACAACTTTGTTATTATTTTCATTTATAATAGCAGTGATCTAAAGTTTGATTTGAAGCCCTCAAGCCACTTCAGTCTTCATGTTTTGTGTACACAAAATGTTCCCAACCCCTGGATCTATAAACACAGAAATGGGTATGTCCTACACCAATCCCCTGAAGAAGGAAATGGCAATCCACTCCAGTATTCTGGCCTGGAGATTCTCATGGACAGAGGAGCCTGGCAGGCTACAGTCCATGGCATTAGTGACTAAACAACAATACAGATAATTAATATTTTCTGGAAGAGAGCAAAAAGTCTTTTTTTTTTTTTTTTTTTTTTTTTTTGGAGGCGGGGAAGGACTAGAGAGAGTAAGGTCTTCTCAAGGTCACATCTTGTTAACTTGGGTACTTCCTATAATTTTCTAGAATTAAACTGCTTTATAACTGTCTGTTAGTATGTTTTTCCCCCTGCCATACTATGAGTAATATGTATATTTTATTTTTCTTTGCACTCAGAAACTAAAAAAAAAAAAGTAAAGAAAGAAAGATAGAAAGAAAAATGTGCTTAGGAAACTCTCAACAAATATTTGTGAAATATGTAAAATAAGAAATACATGGAGGGATAGATGGATGCCTGACATCATCACAATATGCTGCCTATTATAACTGGCATGTTCATTGTCACAGATATTGGGTCATCTGAACCTATTCCCTTTTGAAGATAAGTAATGGCTTAAAATAATTTCTGAAGGATGTAGCTATAAATGCTAATTTTAAAGATTTTAAGAGACCTTAGAAATCTTCACTGAATCATGCAAAGTGTTTTCACTGGAGGAGATAAACAGCCACTGTTGTTTTTCTTAATGAACTTTCATAATCTTAAAACTATTTAAAGTCCTTGTGGGTGCATGCTAAGTTTCTTCAGTCGTGTCAGTCTTTGTGACCCTATGGACTGTAGCCTGCCCAGCTCCTAGTCCATGGGATTCTCCAGGCAAGAATACTGAAGAGGGTTGCCATTTCCTATTCCAAGGTGTCTTCCCAACCCAGGGATCAAACTCACGTCTCTTACGTCTCCTACATTAGCAGGTGGGTTCTTTACCACTGGTGCCACACGGGAAGCAAGGCCCTTGTATGTGAGCACAGATTTCAGTGACAGAGGGTCATCAGGTCATGTTTATGTTAAATCTCTTTTTACCAGGAAACTGAGAAAACACAGTTTAGAACCCAGCGTAAACGGCTCCCTGGACAAGCCAACAAGAACAGCCTATTTGCCTTCTGAAAGATAATAAACATTATTTTGAAATAGCTGTAGCTTCAGGTAGGCAGCGTTAGAGAGCATATTTCATTCTCAGAACCTTAAAGGAATAATAATAGTATTAATTATTAATGATCTGATAAAGAAAAGAAAGAGGATTTTCTAAACAAGATAAGGATGAGATATACTAGTTTTTAAGGAAAAGACACAACTGGTTAATGGCCCTATCTTGAGAACTGGCAATCAGTGCCCCATTTTAAAAGAAGTAAAGACACAATAATTGGCAACTATTGCAGCTATTTCTTCTTCGCCAGCCCACATCTCCTATATCTTTTGTTAATTTGATTAAAGCCAGCTGCTGTACAACCAGAAACAGAACTTTCTCACGCAGGGGAGCCTCGTGGTAGTAGCTATGTTCACCCAATGTGACGAGAAGTACTTCCCAGGTGGCTCAGTGGTAAAGAACCCATCTGCCAATGCAGAAGTTGCGTAAGATGCAGGTTTGATCCCTGGGTGTGGAAGACCCCATGGAGAAGGGCATAGCAACCTACTCCAGTATTCTTGCCTGGAGAATCCCATTAATTATGGATCCTGGCAAGCTATAGTTCATGGGGTCACAAAGAGTCAGACACAACTGAGTGACTGAGCAGACACACACACACACACACTCACCAACATCCAAGAAATGGCACTTCCTTGTTATTTAAATCAACTGAGAGTCATGTTTAAAAATTTCCACATTATGAAAATATAAGCCAATATGCTCTAACATGGGGTCCCGTGTTTCGACAACCGTGGGAGTTGCTGAGACTTGCATCAAGTTGTGTGCAGGGGGTAGAGGCACTGGGTATGACTCCCATGGATCCACACGACCTGCAAGCAGTCAATGCAGAGCCCCCGCCCACATTTCTGGCCCTTGCAGGACACCCTAGGTATTCCTAAAAACCAAAACGTCGCCACTTTAGAGGCCCTGGGGGTCCAGACTGCATTTTCACTAACCCTGAAAATTTCTTCCAAGATTTCTTTCTAAATACATTCTCTTAAATTTCAGCTTGTTTCCTGGCTTTGAATAGAACTACTGTCTACATTCTCTATAAACTCCCAACTCCTTTCATTACTATCCCAACCCTATAATGTCCTTTCTGTGACGTTCTCTGCTGAGAAATCCATGAAACAGGTGCACGGTTTCCAGATAGTTTTTGAAGAGCCGACCACCATGGGTGCTGTGGAGTGAGCTGAGGCAAAACCTTGAAGCATTTCTCTGGCACAGGTCAGACAGTCCTTTGAACAGCAGGAAATCATCATCACTGAATTTATCTGCTTATTCTCTCATTTCAGGTCATCTCAAATCAGAGGGAAAAAGAAGCAAAGAAGAAAATAAACCCCCTGTGGCAAATGTGTCTTTTAAAAAAGTGGTACATTTAGAAGCACCTACTTAGCCTGAAACCATCTGAAATGTCAAGGAAATGACATCATAGGCTCAACTGTCACTGTTAATTAGATGATACTGTCAATTAAAGGAGACAGTTATTTTCTGATACAAACCAAAAGTAGTTTAAATTATTACTGCTTCTCGCCTCATCTCTCACAACTCAGGCACCCCACAACCCCGCTTCCTCAGTGTCCCTCATCCAAGCAGAGGAATCACTGGCCCCCCAGGCACTCATTGCAGAGACTGGGCAGCCAGTGCCACCGCCCTGGCTCTCATCATAACCAACAAAATTCCTCTCGAACCTATCCCTCTCCGTCAGCTTCTCATCATCCCCATGCCCAGCTGTTTCACATCCTTCTCTTCCATCTCACTCGAATCCCTGAGATGGTACCTAAACTATTTCACATGGACTCTCCTGGACTACAGAATCTCTTCTCCACTTGGCAGCAGGGGGATCATTGAAGACAAATCTGATATCATTCCCAGACGTCCTGCTGTCTTGTCTGCATCAAAGTCCTAAATGTTCTTTCTGATCTGGTTTTCTTTAGGATGGACTGGTTGGACCTCCATTTCATCCATGATGTTTTGAAGTCTCTGACTCGCTTTCCTTCCTTTCATCCTTAAATGTACCAAGGTCCTCTACAACCACCACTGTCTCTTCCTAAATTCTTTTCCATCACTTTTTCCCTTTGGCCAAGCCCTGCTCTTCATTCAAGTGCTAACATCAGTGGTGGTTCTTCATGAAGGCTTTCTTTAAGCCTCCAAAACTAGAAAAGACCCTCCCCACCACACACCATCAAAACACCTTGAACTAGGAAACTATATGCAATATTCTATAAGAAACCATAGTAGAAAAGAATATAAAAATGAATATGTATATACACATATTCCATATATGGAAATGAAAGGAGAACGTCAAGGCTGTATATTGTCACCCTGCTTATTTAACTTATATGCAGAGTACATCATGCTAAATGCTGGACTGGAGGAAGCACAAGCTGGTATCAAGATTGTCAGGAGAAATATCAATAACCTCAGATATGCAGATGACACCACCCTTATGGCAGAAAGCGAAGAGGAACTGAAGAGACTTCTGAAGAAAGTGAAAGAGGAGACTGAAAAAGCTGGCTTAAAACTCAATTTTCAAAAAACTAAGTTCATGGTATCCAGTTCCCATCACTTCATGGCAAATAGACTGGGAAACAGTGGAAACAGTGAGAGACTTTATTACGTTGGGCTCCAAAATCACTGCAGATGGTGATTGCAGCCATGAAATTAAAAGACACTTGCTCCTTGGAAGAAAAGCTATGACCAACCTAGACAGCGTATTAAAAAGCAGAGACATTACTTTGTCAACAAAGGTCCATCTAGTCAAGGTTATGGTTTTTCCAGTGGTCATGTATGGATGTGAGAGTTGGACCATGAAGAAAGCTGATCCCTGATGAATTGATGCTTTTGAAGCGTGGTGTTGGAGAAGCCTCTTGAGAGTCCCTTGTACTGAAAGGAGGTCCAACCAGTCCATCCTAAAGAAAACCAGTCCTGAATATTCAACTGAAGTTGAAATTCCAATACTTTGGCCACCTGATGTGAAGAACTGGCTCATTGAAAAAAGACCCTGATGCTCGGAAAGATTGAAGGCAGGAGGAGAAGGGGATGACAGAGGATGAAATGGTTGGATGGAATCACCGACTGGATGGATTTGAGTTTGAGCAAGCTACAGGAATTGGTGACAGACAGGGAAGCCTGGCATGTTACAGTCCATGAGGTCGCAAAGAGTCAGACACGACTGAGTGACTGAACTGAACTGAATTATGAAAAGGAGGCTATGTGGACAAAAATCCTGCTTCTGAAGAAGCAGGATTAGGAGTCAGGTTATATACAAGTTTGCAACAAAGAGGGGCAGGCACTCTAAACATCAAAGATCGCTAAGTAACGAAACCCATCAGATACCAAGTTGAGGAATTTAGCATTCTTCTATGTATGGGAAGATGAAAGCCTCTCGGCTCACTGAAGTCATTCCTTTCATATGAACTTCAGCTTCTTTTTCAGTCACTAAGTCATAACTGACTCTTTGCAACCCATGAACTGCAGAACACCAGACTTCCATGTCCTTCACTACCTCCCAGGAAGGTAAGTGTGAGTCAATCAGTCATGTCTGATTTTTTGCGACCCCATGGACTGACTATGCCAAAGCCTTTGACTGTGTGGATCACAATAAACTGTGGAAAATTCTGAAAGAGATGGGAGTACCAGACCACCTGACCTGCCTCTTGAGAAATCTGTATGCAGGTCAGGAAGCAACAGTTAGAACTGGACGTGGAACAACAGACTGGTTCCAAATAGGAAGAGGAGTACGTCAAGGCTGTATATTGTCACCCTGCTTATTTAACTTTTATGCAGAGTATATCATGAGAAACGCTGGGCTGGAAGAAGCACAAGCTGGAATCAAGATTGCCGGGAGAAATATCAATAACCTCAGATATGTAGATGACACCACCCTTATGGCAGAAAGTGAAGAGGAGTTAAAAAGCCTCTTGATGAAAGTGAAAGAGGAGAGCAGAAAAGTTGGCTTAAAGCTCAACATTCAGAAAATGAAGATCATGGCATCTGGTCCTATCACTTCATGGGAAATAGATGGGGAAACAGTAGAAACAGTGGTTGACTTTATTTTTCTGGGTTCCAAAATCACTGTGGATAGTGATTTCAGCCATGAAATTAAAAGACGCTTGGTCTTTGGAAGAAAATTTATGACCAACCTAGATAGTATATTCAAAAGCAGAGACATCACTTTGCTGACTAAGGTCCGTCTAGTCAAGGCTATGGTTTTTCCTGTGGTCATGTATGGATGTGAGAGTTGGACTGTGAAGAAGGCTGAGAGCCGAAGAACTGATGCTTTCGAACTGTGGTGTTGGAGAAGACTCTTGAGAGTCCCTTGGACTGCAAGGAGATCCAACCAGTCCATTCTGAAGGAGATCAACCCTGGGAATTCTTTGGAAGGAATGATGCTAAAGCTGAAACTCCAGTACTTTGGCCACCTGATGCGAAGAGTTGACTCATTGGAAAAGACTCTGATGCTGGGAGGGATTGGGGGCAGGAGGAGAAGGGGACGACCGAGGATGAAATGGCTGGATGGCATCACTGACTCAATGGACGTGAGTCTGAGTGAACTCCGGGAGTTGGTGATGGATAGGGAGGCCTGGCGTGCTGCGATTCATGGGGTCGCAAAGAGTCAGACGTGACTGAGTGACTGAACTGAACTGAACTGAACTGATGGACTGTGTCCATGGGATTCTCCAGGCAAAATACTGGAATGGGCTGCCATTTCCTTCTCCAGGGGATCTCCCAGACCCAGGGATTGAACCTCGGTCTCCCACATTGCAGGCAGATTTGTTAAAACCTGAGCTACCAGGGAAGACTTATACTATCTCCCAGTGAAGTGAAAGTCATTCAGTCGTGTCTGACTCTTTGCAACCCATGGACTGTATAGTCCATGGATTTCTCCAGGCCAGTTTGCTCAAATTCATGCCCATTGAGTCAGTGATATTATCTAACCATCTCATTCTCTGCCACCCCCTTCTCCTCCCGCCTTCAATCCTTCCCAGCATCAGGGTCTTTTACAAGGGATCGGCTCTTCGCATCAGATGGCCGAAGTAGTGGAGTTTCAGCTTCAGCATCAGTCCTTCTAATGAATATTCAGGACTAATTTCCTTTAGGAGTGAGTGGTTTGATCTCCTTTTTGTGCAGTGGACTCTCAAGAAGTCTTCTCTAGCACAATTTGAAAGCATCAACTCTTCAGCACTCATGTTATAACTTGAGACCTTACCTCTTTTCTGTTTGGGCTGCATTCTTAATACACTGAGTAAGACAAAAAATTTCAAACATTATTCCACTCTCAGGGAGCATTTTCACCATTTTGACTACATAGATGAAACACTCATGTGTTATTTGTGAGAGAAAAACAAATAAAGAATGCCGTACAATGTTGTAAACAATGTCCCTCTTGATTCAGGATTTCACGGTACTGATTCTAGTTGAGAGGGAGTTCAGGTTTTGCCAGCACATGTTCAGTAATAGAAAACCTCACAAAATGCAATCCAGCATGAGTCTTGACCTGACCATTCGGGTCAGCCTGAGCCTCTGAACAGACCCTTGGTCTGTCTGGAATCCGGGACAAGCGCCTTCTGAAGGCAGGATTGGTTGCAGGAAGCAGCGGATGAATCTCGAGCATCTTAACTTACCTTAGTGAGGCATCTACAATGATTGTGTGCCCCTTGATGCACACGTGCCCTGGCCTTCCCCTCGCGAATGAGTTCTTTAAAAGGAAAGACCACCCTTGCACTCCATGCTCCCTGGTCCTCAGTGCCATTTACCCCTCAACTCACTGCTCTACCCATACCAGTGACACAGCTTTAGCCATTAACCCCCACCCGTGACCTCTGCTCGCCAGACCCAAGAGATTGTGCAGTTCTCAACTTCTCGGTCTGTCCGAGGTATTTTGTAAAGTTGCTTTTTTTTCTGGCCATGTGCAATCTTAGTTCTTCAACTAGAGGCTGATCCTATGCCCTTTGCTTCGGAAGCACAGAGTCTTAACCACTGGACCACAGGTGAAATCTCATCATGGAGGCATTTGTAAATAATCATCCCATTCTTTCAAAATTATCTTTCTTTAAGTAGCATGGATTGCTGGGGTCCAGCCCCAGTGGATCCAGGGAATTCGAAGTGGGGACAGAGTCAGTGAGGAGAGACTTATTTAATTAGAGATATAAAGAGAGATTAGGAAAGAATAGTGTAGTAGGAAAATTAGTGGAGAAAAGAGGCTGATATTCCTTGGTTTACACAGAAAGCTAATAAAGTCTCAAGACAAGAAACTTGCGCCATCTACGTTAGGCCACAGGTGCCCGCTTGAATAGCAGAGAGTGCCCTGCCTTGGGCTCCCTCTCGCATGGGTCTTAGAAGCCCGGGCAAATAAGTAGACATGGAGAGCCTCTGCGTTCCAAGGGATCAGCCTGAAAAGGAGAGGGAGGGAGAGGGAGAAAGAGAGAGAGTCAACACGGGGGGAGCCAGATTTCCAAGAAACTAGTTTGAGAAACTGGTCTGAGAAACTGGTCCATCCTTTATTTTCCAGGAAAGCTTTTTATACTTTTGGTTGTACATAGAGATCAATGGATAATACAAAGTTATGCAGGGTCAGCAGCCCTGACCCTTATCAAGACCAGGCTTTCTTTCTGCAAATCTTTCCGTATACAAAGGGTCTCAGGTGATTTACATTATCTTCAAGCCAAAAGGCCTGTTAACATTTTATGGCTCTCTTCCTTAATGAATGTTAATCTCATTGTCCCTGTAGTGTTTTTCCTTAATCTGCATCACCTTCAAAGTACTAAATAAAGTTACATCAAAAGATATGAAAACTTGGCAGCAAGTATTGGCTCAACAATGAAACCCTTAATCAGTTTTATTCTAATGATTTTTCCTAGAATTTCTTTCTTTCTTTTGTTTTTTTTTTTAACTTTATTTTGCTTTACAATACTGTATTGGTTTTGCCCTACATTGACATGAAGCTTTCAGTGCCTCTGGCGGTTGGGAAGCTACAATTCACATGTGCAGTTGTAAAAATCCCGACAGACCGGTCAGGTAAGTTAGAAAGCTATCAGAGGGGTTTAAGCTGAGGCATTGTTTTTACGCCCAGGAGACTTATTAACCGGAGCTCTAAGTTAATTCCTTTTAGAGGAAGGTGGTGGGGGACAGCCCCTGTTAATGTCAGAAGTGTAAGCGAAAAGCATAATGCAGTAAGGCAGGCAGACTCTGGTTTGGGGGGTAGATGCACGAGCAGATCCAGCGAGGCTCCCTTAAGGCCTGACTCGCCTTTGCCTGTCGGGCCCCTTAACCTCATGACCTTTGCCATGGGCGGGACTCCTCGTGCTGGCTCCCGGCAATGGCTACTGATTATCTGCTCATTTTCTTAGTATACTGTAAGGAACTCTCAGGTTCAAGATTCTATCCTTTATTCACTTCTCTTTTATCTCAGCACACATCCTGAAACACCTTATTTATTTCTGATGTTCAAATACCACCTATTAACTGATTATTTCAGACAAAGTAGTCCTCCTCACTTACACCCTGCACTTTTAGGTACATTAATAGTTGTATCTATTAGGTTTCAACATGCCCTCAGCTGATGTCATCTTTCCTCTCCAGCCTTCACTTTTGGTTCTGTCCCCTGTGTTAGGTAACGATTCCATTGTGCAGCAACCTACCCCAGGCTCATGTCAGGCAGTTTTCCTAAACCAGAGGTTCTTAACAGAGATGAAATTTAAATGAGCTTCAGGGATGGAGTACGGCTGCACTTGAGAGGAATGTGGATCATTGAAATCCTCCCCCAAATCTCTCAGCAAAAATGTGTGTGTGTGCCAATAACGTTTTCCAAGTTAATATTTAATCTGATTCTCAAAAACTCAACTAAAAAATGCAAGAATCATTATTTCAGGTGCTCAACTGTCCTTCAAACTCTGTACCCAACGGATTACAAAGATACTTTAATATCTATTCAAGCTGTCCCACCTACTGCTATTACCAATGTCCTATATTAAATTCTTATAATCTTTGCTTCACAAAAGGATCATTGGTCTCCAGTGTAACCCATTCTCCACATTACTAAAAGACTCATCTTTCTAAATGACAAAACTAATAATACATCTTCCCTGCCCCCAAACCCTCTAAAGGGTTTCAGTGACTTTCAGGAAAACTCTGCCAGGCAAACTAGGCCTTTGTGATTGTTACACGCCTGGCCCTTCCTCACAGATCACTCCCATCTCTCTCTTTCATCTCCAGATAAACCCTTTCCCAGACCACCTTCCACCTCCTGACTCCTGGACATGCTTCCTGGGCCCCACTCCTGCAAACCCACCTGCCATAGCCTCTAGTCAACCAGCACAATGATATTCCAACCTCCAGGAGTGATCATATCTAAGCAATTTCACTGGATGGAACTTCAGCCCTTAATCCCTGGCAAAGTCCTCTTCATCCACCAAAACTCACTTCTACAAACACCTGTGACCATCAGCCTCCAGGCAATTCACATATTTGAAGAAGCTTTTCCTACATTTCTTCTTTAGTTTCTGTCAAACTGACCGGCTCACTTACTCCTTCAACAGAGAATCATCTACTGCGTTATCTTCTCTACTACCTTTGTCCCTTTACATCCTTCAGTTCAGTTCAGTTCAGTCGCTCAGTCACGTCCAACTCTTTACGACCCCATGGATCACAGCACACCAGGCCTCCCTGTCCATCACTAACTCCTGGAGTTTACCCAAACTCATGTCCATCGAGTCGGTGATGCCATCCAGCCATCTCATCCTCTGTCGTCCCCTTCTCATCCTGCCCCCAACCCTCCCAGCATCAGAGTCTTTTCCAATGAGTCAGTTCTTTGCATCAGGTGGCCAAAGTATTGGAGTTTCAGCATCAGCATCAGTACTTCTAATGAACACCCAGGACTGATCTCCTTTAGGATGGAATGGTTAGATCTCCTTGCAGTCCAAGGGACTCTCAACAGTCTTCTCCAACACCACAGTTCAAAAGCATCAATTCTTTGGCACTCAGCTTTCTTCACAGTTCAACTTTCACATCCATACATGACAACTGGAAAAACCATAGCCTTGACTAGACGGACCTTTGTTGGCAAAGTAATGTCTCTGCTTTTGTATATATTATCTAGGTTGGTCATAACTTTCCTTCCAAGGAGTAAGCATCTTTTAATTTCATGGCTGCAGTCACCATGTGCAGTGATTTTAGAGCCCCCAAAATAAAGTCAGCCACTGTTTACACTGTTTCCCATCTATTTCCCATGAAGTGATAGAACCAGATACCATGATCTTCATTTTCTGAATGTTGAGATTTAAGCCAACTTTTTCACTCTCCTCTTTCACTTTCATCAAGAGGCTTTTTAGTTCCTCTTCACTTTCTGCCATTAGGGTAGTGTCATCTGCATATCTGAGGTTATTGATATTTCTCCCAGCAATCTTGATTCCAGCTTGTGCTTCTTCCAGCCCAGCGTTTCTCATGAGGTACTCTGCATATAAGTTAAATAAGCAGGGTGACAATATACAGCCTTGCTGTACTCCTTTTCCTATTCAGAACCAGTCTGTTGTTCCATATCCAGTTCTAACTGTTGCTTCCTGACCTATATACACGTTTCCCAAGAGGCAGGTCAGATGGTCTGGTATTCCCATCCCTTTACATCCTTACATCTCAATATTTTGTGGAGATTTTATTTTTCTGGAATACTTTGACCTAATAGAAACTACATCCATTCATTCATCAAGAAACTGTTGAATCAGATGGAGCAACCTGACCAGCTCATGTTAAGGAAATGACCATACAAGGGATAGAGACACAGTTTGGTTCTCATATAGTTTATACTCTGGTAGAGTAACAGACAGCAGTCCAAAAATTACATAAATAATTGCTCAAATATAATTGTCATAGGGAAGAGGAAGAGAAACAATAGGCTGCTTTTCGCGTGTGTCATTGGAGGTCTACTTCAGTTGACAAGTCAGACATATTTTACTTCTACCTTGTTCAGTTTTCTAAGTAAAGAATGTTGGTGTGTGCACATGTGTGTGTGCGTGCGTGCATGCATTTCTCAGGATGAAGAAGCAGCCTTTAGGCTCATTTGCCTGTCACCAAAATCTAGAAACACGCCCTCTTCAGCTAACATCGTCGCCACACAAACACACATCCTGACCCTCCCTACTGTTTCTCTCTTTACAACTCCCTAGTATCTTTTTTCCATTATTTTCAACTCTTCTGACTTGCATATTCATTCATTCGCTGCCTTCTATTAAACCCATTTTATCTTTTTAGAGCAACAAGGAGAGCAGGATCAGGAAAGATTCAGGAGCATGGCATTCCCCTGGCGCACCAGACGAGCTGTGTTCTTCGTTAATGCTGTCTGCGTTAGAGTGAGGTTTTCCGGAAACCAGAAGTCCCGTCTTGATTTTACTCATCGCAGCATGAGTAGCTCGTGTCAGTGCCTCATCCAGCATATCCCCCAAGTCACTCTCCTTGTTTTAATGAGCTGGCTGCACCTCTCGCTGCGTCCCTGCCAACATGTGCTCTGCAACTCAACATTTTCACTGCAGTTCTTAAAACAGTGTCACTGAATAACAACTACCAATAATACATCATTACATAAAACAAACATTAACTCAAAGGAACAGATTTGGGGCTGAAGACTTCATAAATAAGTGAGAGTGTTAGTCGCTTAGGCATGCCTGATTCTGTGAACCCCACGGACTGCAGCCCACCAGACCACTCTGTCCATGGGATTCTCCAGGCAAGAATACTGGAGTGGGTTGCCACTCCCTTCTCCAGGGGGAATCTTCCTGAACCAGACTGAACCCAGGTCTCCTGCATTGCAGGCATATTCTTTACTCTCCGAGCCACCAGGGAAGCCCTGAAAACTTCATCACAACCCAGATTTCACTGCTTTCCATGTTTTTCACCTCATTCATGATGGACATGAGTTTGAGTACACCCCAGGAATTAGTAATGGACAGGGAGGTCTGGCGTGCTGCAGTCCATGGCATCCCAGAGTCAGACATGACTGAGTGACTGAACTGAGGATGGATGAATCTGAGGCTTCAGATTGCGTCTTTCCAGTGGTTTCCATGCCTCTCCTGGTTTCTGTCTCCAGAACCTGCTTTACTCCAGGCGATTGGTTTTTGTCTCTGGTGTTTGCTTAACTGGTTTTGTTTTAACGTGAAAGCATCACATCATTTTACTGACAACATTTTTTCCCTTTTCCTAGTATAAATAATAATGATGCATCTTATAATAATTGAAGTGTTAGAGATAATAAAATACCATAAATGTCAGGCTTTTATAATTATTATTATCCTGCTACCTTGACTATGTCAGCATACTCTCTTAAGAATAAGAATATTCTCCCTTAAAATTGTGCTGTGTAAGTCATTTCAGTCGTGTCCAACTCTTTGCAACCCTGTGGACTGTAGCCCACCAGATTGCTCTGTCCATGGGCTTCTCCAGGGAAGAAGATTGGAATGGGTTGCCATACCCTCCTCAAGGGATCTTCTGGAACCAGGGATTGAACCTGAGTCTCTTGTGTCTAACCTGCATTGGTAGATGCATTCTTTACCACTAGCACCACCTGATAATGATCACATCTCAGAAAATTAAAATGATATGATATTAAAATGATATCACACTCAACTACTATTTAAATATCTCTAACTGTCCCAAGAATGTCTTGTATAATTGTTTTTCTTTCTTCATAAGCATGAAACCAAGGTTTATTATATATTACATCTGGCTATAAGTGATAATATCAACACCATATAACAGTTCAGTAGGAACAATATTTTTTAAAAAAAAAAACTATTTCAGTCATTGCTATTTATTTCACTTTCATTTTAGTTTTCTCTTTTGTACCTCTTTTTTAACAACTGTATTGAAGTATATTTTATATATGATAAAATGCACCCATTTCAAATGTACATTTCAATGATTTTTATTAACTTTACTGAGTAATACAACCATTACCATGAATCATTATTAGAGTTTTTCCAGAATCCACCTGCCAGTGCAGGAGATGCAGGTTTGATACCTGGGTCTAGATGATCCACTGGAGGAGGAAACAGCAAGCCAGTCCAGTATGCTTGTCTGAAAAACCCCATGGACAGAGGAACATGGCAGGATAGAGTCCAGGGGGTTGCACAGAGTTGGACACAACTATGCATGCACACATTCCCCCCAGGAAGATCTCTGATGCTCTTTCTAGCTAATCCCCACTCCCATTTGCAGCAGGCAGCCACTGGCCTATTTCTGTCTCTATAAATTTCCCTTTTCAGCACATGTCGTACAAATGGAATCCTAAAATACACGGTCACTCTGTCACTTAGCAGAGTGTTGTTGAGGAGCGTTTTGTTTTAAAAATCTCACTTTAAAGCCTTTGAATCCAACTGGCAACTTACCCACGTCTGTCACATTCTCAGAGATGAGTCCAACACCCTGCTTCCTAGGAACGAGCTCTTCCTACACCTGTTGATTTGCATCATGGAAGGCAAACAAGCTTTAGCTCTAAGTGGTTTTCTCTCTGCCTTGACATATTTTTTTTTCCTTTGCAAGACAGTGAGTTTTTGACCCTTTTTTTTTTTTTTAATAGCATTCATTGTCATGATTTGGGAAGATTCTTTCTGCTAGCCGTGATCCACTCCTTCCTCCCCACCCCAACATGAAAACATACTTTATTAAGAAAGCAAACCTTTCTTTGCTTGTGAAAGATGCAAACCCACCTAACACGGGGTCTAAATTTGCAGGGGATCCACTACAGGTAGACTCCCAGCAGCAAACCAGGTTATCTGAACTTGGCCAATAGGTAGATAGACAAATAGCTGAAAGATAGACAAATAGACAGATAGACAATAGGTTGATAGACAGGTCTACATGTACATATACAGATATAATTCTTTCTTTTTTTTTTACCAGACCACTGACATGAGGGATCTTCATTCCCCAACTCATGCTCCCCTATAGTAAAAGGCCAGAGTCCTAACCTCTGGAAGCCCAAGGGTATCCCCTAGAATTCCATTTCTCCCCCCACCTTTTCCTCTTCCATGCTTGACCAGCCTTCCTTTGGTTAGCCTCATTCTGAGTCAGGCTGTCTCAACATGGTGATTGAGTCATCTCCTAAAACTTAGCAAAATTATAGGAAGAAAAAAGCCCTCTCGCCTAAACAGAAAAAATACCTTTATCAAAGGTCCTGAATTGACCCCAAGCACATGGAACTCCCATCCTTAAACTAATACCCTGACTTTGGCAGCCGAGGTCGGACCCGGTGCCCCTTCCTGGAGCTGGAGCAGGACTGGCCACTCAGTGTACACAGATGCAGAGTGAAGGAGGTCAGCTCCCCAAAGGGGAGTCAGGAGCTGTTGCCAGGAAAGGGAGACTTGGGTACTGGACGGGGAAAAGAGTAAATGTTCACCAACCTCCTCTGTGTCAGAGGAGGCAAGCTTGCTGCAAACGGCCAGAGAGTAAAAGGCTTTGTGGCCTCAAGGTATGTGTCAAAATGACTCAGTTCTGCCAGGATAGAGCAGAAGCTGCCATAGACAATGTGTAACCAGAGGACCATGACTTTGTTCCAGAACAAGCTTATTTACAAAAACCAGCACCAAGCCCAGTTTGGTCTGAGGCTGTGGTTTGCTAACCGTTGTTCTGTGTCGTCAACACGAGTCACACCCGGGGACCATGGGCATGGCTCTCTCTGGCTGCTGCACAGCCTGCCAAATGGTTTTCAGTAACATACCATCCATATGCTGTTTCAAATGCCAAGCCAAAGTTCTCCTGCAGACACTCTCAGTGAAAAAGATGCCCACCATGCTGTGCTGGGCTCAGTCATGTCCAGCTCTTTGCGACCCCACGGACTGTAGCCTGCCAGACTCCTCCGTCCATGGGATTCTCCAGGCAAGAATACTGAGTGGGGAGCCATGCCCTCCTCCAGGGGATCTGCCTGACCCAGGGATCCAACTCGTGCCTCCTATGCTTCCTGCATTGGCAGGCAGGTTCTCTATCACCAGTGCCCCCTGGGAATCCCGCTCATGAACAATTGCTATGAAAATAATAATGACAAATCCCAAATTGAAAGGACTATTAGGAACTAAGCAGAGTTCCTTTTGACACAATCTTTATGTTCACAGTGATTTAAACAAGGATGGAGAAAATAAGAAAAGATACTGAGAGAACCTAAAATTTTAAATCACATGGGCATACTCCCTCTTATCTATTTAAAATCTTGATCCTTCTAGAATTTTTAAGCATTAATATTTCTTTTACACAGGGAGAATATACTATTTCTGCATTACCAGTTAAGAAAGCTAATAATTTTAGAAAATGCAGACAATTTCATACCTCTCATCTAAAATTTTAAAATATAATTTTATAAGTAATATTCCAAAAACTTTTAAATCAAAATATAAGTAGATGAGAGTGAGTTGTTAAAGTTTGTAAGACTCTATAATTCAGAATACCTACACTTACCTCAATAAATACAAAGTGTTTCCTAGTCTGTTACTTTCATTTCGCAGCCTTAATACATTCGTAAATACAATCCTTTCTAGTTCATCAATTTGTATGCTGCTGCTGCTGCTGCCAAGTCGCTTCAGTCATGTCCAACTCTGTGTGACCCCAGAGATGGTAGCCCACCAGGCTCCACCGTCCCTGGGATTCTCCAGGCAAGAACACTGGAGTGGGGTGCCATTGCCTTCCCCTACTTAATTATTTTAGTAGTATTTATTATCAGTGTTTTCTACATTAATTTTGTACCTCCTCCCATTTGTCTGGATTTAATTTTTGCTCTATTTTTATCATCATCTGCTAAGCATGAATCATGAGCACCAAGCCGCATAAGTCAGTTCACTCCTCTCCAGTACCTGTGTATAGTCTCATAAACATTTCTTATTTCTTCCTGGGACAGGAAGCTTGATTTTTCTTTAGAATAAGAGACATACCTTATTTGGGAGCCTTTGAAAAAGGAAACTGGTGATTCTGGAAAGTGTGGTCATGTTTTCACAGCAACAGAAACAAAATAAACACCTTGGTTTGCAAACTGGGCACTGCGTTCTACCTGATGCTTAAAGGTGCCAGTAAAGAAGGCGACTTGCTTCCAAATCACAGAACCCACAGCTGGCACAGGTCTGTCTAGCTGACCATCACATCATGTTGAACTTGTTAGTCGTGCAAAGTTATGTGCAGTTTTTTTGCGAGCTCGTTGCCCTCTATAATCTACCCTCCAGAAAACACGAATATTGTGGATATTAGTGCTGTGTGTGTTTGGGGTAACTTCCTGATCCCCTACAGTGGACACTCCTGGGGGACCCCTGCTGCTGTGGACTGCCTCCTGTCTGCAAAGCAGAGACACTGGGACCCAGAGAGGCTCTGGTCCTTAATGAAGAATCATTCCAGTTCGTGAACTTTTCTGGAGCTCAGTTTACTCACTAAGTGGGAGAAGGAGGACTTGCGCAGCTTCACAGGATTATTGAGAAGCTCAAATAAAACATTTTCTTTCAAAGGACAAGGTGAGTTCTAAAGTGTCAAATAAGCAAAATGCTGATTATTAACGGATGAAAAGTGCAAAATGCCCCACAGCTATACAGTACCCATGGAGCACTGCCCAGCAGCCAGATGATAAATTCTTGATGAGCAGTGGTTTGCTTTTGTTTGAAATTGTCCCTTGGGTAAAGCAGCAAGCCACATTTTGTGAGGTATAAAGAAGCATAAAGTATAGTCTTCAAAAATTAGAAACTGCTGCTTTCATTGAAAGAAATGGACTCGTAAACATAACAAGCACAAATACTTTAAAGTGCATGGTAAATGGATGATACAGTATGTACCTCAGGATGACTTTCCACTGTGTGTTTTGTACAGCATGAGTCCTATTTGTCTTTCCAAGAAATCAAGTTTGTATTCAAATACAAAAGTCAACTCTGAATACTGTAAGTCCTACTTGAGGATTCCAAATGCAGATCAGGATATAAAAGACTCAGAGAAATCCTGTAGCAAAGTTAGCCAATGAACTTTATTTAAATCAGCAACTCCCAAAGGTATTTGACCAGATAACCCTGTTTTAATAAAAATTTTAAAAAAAGAGAAAGATCAGCTTTCCAAAGAAGCAGTGTTTTTCAGGCCATGTTTGGGAAATGCCATTCTGGAGGCTAAAGGTAAACGAAAGGCCCCGTGATGAGGAGCCTGGAGGATCCCTGGAGACAGAGTGATGGCAAGGTCAGAGAAAAGGGAAAAGCGGCTTTCCAGGTTTGGGATCTGGGGTGGGTGGAGTGTTGAAGGCAGAAACCATGGACTCTGCAAGGGTAGAAGTAGGCAGGGCAGGCATCCTTAGGTTAATCACATCACATCCTGGTGTCTTCAGTAGGGCAAACATTCAATGTGTTCAGTTAATTGAGTTCACTGAACTAGGAAACTGGGACTCATATTCAGAGGGTAGTGAGTAGACAAAGTAAGTACTGCAGAGAAGTAGGCGGTGAGCTGGGGAGGGAAGGGAAGATGCTGGGAGGAAGGACCTTGAACACACGATGGCATAAGGCAGCTACCCCGCAACCCGCCTCACTCATCCTGACCGCTGTCCTGCAGCAGGGCAGTGAATGATTTCAGGTGAGGAGCAAGACAGAGGTCAGGAAGAGAGGGGGAAAGCCCTGAGCAGCCAAGAGTCAACAGAACAGAGATTGTGAAGCAGGAGGTGGGAGCATGAAGGGAATCCAGCGTGGACAAGGAAGCACAACTCAGTGAGAAAGGGAAACAAAAATTCTTCCTCTGGATTTATCATCAGCCTTTCAAACTGATGAATATTTTTAATAGCATCTGTAGACCCCAGATTCCTGAGCTATTTTATCTCACTATTGCCTATAAAATGAACAAGAATTATATATTTAGGATAAGTACCACACATTATTTTTCTTTTTAAAAGCTATATCCCGCTTCCTATTTTCTGATCTTCTGATACCTTCCTCTAGTTTCCATTTTGGTACTCTAAAAATACTCTTTAGTAGCTGAATATGTTTCTTAATTCAGCTGCAGCACTGCATTCAATGACATCTGTAGCCACTAATTTTATTTTGCTTAAATTATCCAAGTGTGCTCTTACCTGAATTTCAACAGCAGCTATTCTTACAAAATCTTCCTTATTTTCTGATTTTCCAGAACATGTTTCTTCTTTTCCCAGTATTTTTAAAGGAATAATCAAAGCTACCAAAAGAATTGAATGTCTGTGAAATGCACTATTTTATGTCTCATTTTAGCAACAAACATCAGTAAGATTTGGCTGAAAGACTAGACTTTTCACTTAGCAGTTTTCTACTACTTGCTTAATTAAAAGCCTCTTCAAGTATTATTTTAGAAACCTTCATTTTCAAATCAGCAGGATACTGATCTTGCCACTGCTTTTCAGTCGCTAAGTTGTGTCTGACTCTTTACAGCCTCATGGACTGCACCACGCCAAGCTCCTCTGTCCTCCACTGTCTCCCACAGTTTGTTCAAACTCATGTCCATCAAGTCGGTGATGCCATCCAACCATCTCATCCTCTGTCGTCCCCTTCTCCTCTTGCTTTCAATCTTTCCCAGCATCAGGGTCTTTTCCAATGAGTCAATTCTTTGCATCAGTTGACCAAAGTATTGGAGCTTCAGCTTCAGCATCAGTCCTTCCAATGAATATATAGGGTTGATTTCCTTTAAGATTGACTGATTTGATCTCCTTGCTGTCCAAAGACTCTCAAAAGTCTTCTCTAGCACTGCAATTCAATTTCATACTCAGCTTTCTTTGTAGTCCAACTCTCATATCTCTACATGACTACTGGAAAAACCACAGCTTTGACTGTATGGACCTTTGTCAACAAAGTGATGTCTCTCAGCTTTAATAGTGATGTGATCTGATTTGAAAGATATTTATTAAAACTGAGTCACAAACTATTATTTCAGTAACCACTGGGGCACAGGTGGGCTTTTAAGATTGGAACAGGAAACAACAAAAGATGTCATCATCAGTAAAGAAGTACGTGCTTTCATGAAAGACTGACACTTACCAACATAATCTGATGCCCTCAGGTTCAGCCGGAGCCCTGCTCAATCTGACTCCAGGCCCTACGTAGAAAGACCAAGACAGCAAAGTCTCTACACACCCCTGACTCGGAGAAATGTAAGGAGCTTAGCAGTCCAGCGTCAGCACCAAATCCTGCTCACCTTGAAGTCCTCCTGAGGCCTTGTAGTAGACTAGCTTCCTGAGTCTCTGCCCTTCTCCTTACACCTGAACCCTTATTTAAGCCAGCCTCCCAGTATGTTTGGTCCTCTGGGACTAGGATCCCATCCTGCTTTGAGCATCTACACCCACAGTTCTTCCTATATCTACCTGCTATCCACCTGGCCCTGGCCCCTGCCCTGAGACAGACCTGCAGTGCTTGAGGACATACCTTGCTATGCCATCTGCCTCCCTACTTAGACTTCTGCTCCCCCACTGCCGCATACTGCCTGCAAGTAGGACGTTCCCCGACCTCACAAGAGAAAACCACAGCAGCTTTTTGACTGAATTTTCACTCGTCAGATTCTTTGATTTACATACCTTTATTGTGGAACAGACCACAGTGGTCCCTTCAGATGGCCATACTAGGGATCACGTTTCTCTTGGTGCCAATCATCCTCCGTCTAGTTTAATAACAACCAGAGCAGGTTCAATGTAATCTAAGCTTTAAAAAATTCTTAATCTCTGAATAAAAATTGAACTGGCAAGCAGTAGCAAATTATAGCAAGCACATAATTATTCAAATTGCAATTATGCTTTTAAATTAATATAGTACGTAATGATGAGTTGGAAAAGAAATTTGGACAAGGTAGTAGAGAGGACATTGGAAGATAAGATAATGAGCGATTCAAGGGCCCAGACCACAAAGGCCACAAAGCTCAGCGCAGAGGCAGTGGATGGAGGTGAAGTTTGGCCAAGCACAGAAGCTTGGTCAAGGGCTTGTTTTCCATAATAGGGAAATAAATGTCCCGCTGAAAAAAAATGTTCTCTATAAATAATATTGAGGGAAGGAGTAAAAGAATCATATTTTCAAGTGATGACCATGTCAGTGGAGTGGAAAAATGACGTCAGAAGCAGGGAGGCCAATGTGGGGGTGAGGAGGTACTCTGCTTTTACTAAAGCAAATGGACATGAGTATAGAGGTTAACAAAATGGCTTAGACCTTAGTATTATTTTAACAGTATTTTAATATTGGTGCAATTCCACTACGTAACTCATGGGCTAGATCGCAGTTTTGTCCGTTGTCCTAATAATGTCTTCAAGTTTTATTCCTTGAGGAATTATATAGTAGAGTTGCATCAGTATTAACTATCCCAACTACGATCACTGTACCATGGTTCTTAAGAGAACGTCTTTTTCTTAAAATATACATTCTAACATATTTATAAGTAAAAGGGCATTAAGTATGTCATTTACTCTCTAATGGCTAAGAAAAATACGAGACACATATGTTTATATCTGGAAAAACCATAGCTTTGACTAGATGGACCTTTGTTATCAAAGTAATGTCTGTGCTTTTTAATATGCTGTCTAGTCATAACTTATTTTCATTTATAATATATGATTTCTCTCTCTCCCTCTGCCCTTCTGCAAATGAGATAGAGTGAGCATGAAAGCAAGTGGGGAACATGTAAACAGTTTGTAAACCAAGATAAAGAACACACGTTTCATTTATCGCTTCTTACAAATTTTCTGTAGCTTTTGGATTATTTTAAATGACAAATTTATAACAAAATAAAATGTTTTTAATAAAACTTGAGGAAATTGTGTCATTTTGGAAAAGCTAAAAAAAGAGAGAGATTCATATGGAGTAAAACTTTGAAGGATTATGTAATATGAATAAATTTTTTTCTTAAGTCTTTTAACATAAGCCTGGCTTATGCATCTGACTCATTATTTAGTGACCTATCTTCAGTCAAAAGCAAAATCTTTATAACCAATAGGGCAGGACTGGGATATAAGAATTCTGGACAAAATCAGCAGGTGGAAGGCTTACCTGGGAACCAAGGATTTCTGGCAACTGCACATTCAGTGTATGTGATGAGGGCCAACTTTGATCAAGACGTGTTCACTGTCAGGAAGAGTCTAGGAGCCCCTGTCTGAAAGCTGGCACAGGAATCAGTTTGCTCAGAGGGAATCTCCTTGGACCCACAGGAGCCCTTCCTGCCTTGACACTGTTGGCATATTACGTTTTGGGCTTTCTTCCATCCTCACATTCATGTGACTGTACATAAATACCTCTCCCGGGTAGGATTAAATAGAGTGATTCCAACTCTATAGTTATCTTTTAACCGTTTCACTTTTCTTGGATATAATAAAAGATTGGATTCCTACTGATTGGACTCTAATTTTACATAAAAGGAAACCTTGTTAGTTGTGGGTTATTGCTGCTGTTCAGGTGCATCTGACTCTTCTGGGGCCCCGTGAACTGCACCACGTCAGGCTCCTCTGTCCTCAGTCTCCCGGAGTTTGCTCAGACTCATGTCCACAGTGCCGGCGATGCTATCTAACCATGTCATCCTCTGCCACGCCTTCTCCTTTTGCCTTCAGTCTTTCCCAGCTCCCTAGCTGCAAGTTAGGTGGGACTTATGATAAGATGAAAGTGTGAGGAGGAAGCACAAAGCAGGAACAGAGCTGTACCTCAGGGAAACACTGGAAGCAGAAATCATCAGAGTTACAGATTACATCTCCGTTTTTTGTATTTTTGTTTCAACCTCCTCTCATAACAGACTAGGTGTCTCCTCATACTTCACAATTAAGATATTGTTTGCTCAGGGCCCCTGGCTTTAATAGGAACAATAAATAGATTTCAGTCACACCCTGAGTGTATCAAAAACATGCAATTTCCCTGCCAATTGATTTTACACAAGGTCCCAAGACTATTCAATGAGAGAAGAATAGACTTTTCAATAAATGATGTCAGAACAATGGAATTTCCACATTTGAAAGAACAAAGTTGGACGCTTCATACCATATACGATAATTAACACTAAATGGATCAACAACCTAAATATAATAACTGAAACTATTAATCCATCAGAAGGAAGCATAGGAGTGGATCAGTAATGGGTTCTTTGATATGACGCCAGAAGCGTGAGCAACAAAAGAGAAAAGAGAGAAGCTGAACATGCATCGGTTATAAATGTTCATCTGTCAAAGGTCATCACCAATGAAACAAAAGACAGCCTACAGAATGGGATAAAATATTTGCAAATCTTACATCTGACAAGGGTTTGTGTCCAGAATATATAAAGAATCCTTAAAACTAAAGAACAAAAGGATGAGCAATTCAATTTAAACATGAACAAAGGACTTGAAAAGACACCTCATCAAAGAAAAGATTTATATTACAGTGTAGTATGGTATAGTATAATATAGTATATACATGTGCTTCCCACGTAGCTCAGCTGGTGAAGAGTCCACCTGCATTGCAGGACACCCCGATTCGATTCCTGGGTGGCGAAGTTCCGCTGGAGAAGGGATAGGCTACCCACTCCAATATTCTTGGGCTTCCCTGGTGGCTCAGCTGGTAAAGAATCAGCCTGCAATGTGGGAGACCTGGGTTCAGTCCCTGAGCAGGGAAGATAGCCTGGAGAAAGGAACCAGAATCTCCAGTATTCTGGCCTGGAGAATTCCATGGACTGTATAGTCCATGAGACGTAGAAGGGTGGAACACAACTGAGTGACTTTCACTTTCATTATGTTCTGTTCTGTTCTGTTATATTATATTATATTATACTCGACCTGAAGTTAGGAAGTGGTATCAAAACCTGGGGAAAGCCAGTGCAGCTGTAAGACATAGCTGCCCACACAGACAAGACACAGCTACCCGGGGGGAAACTGGGGACAGAGCTCCAGTCTCCTCCTGGTGAGTCTCATGAGCCAGAGGGCCCAGCAAGGGCGCCATTGATTCCGCCCATGCAGTGCAGCCTCCTGAGGCTCACAGAGGGTAGAGAGAAGGAGCAGCTGTGTCTGGCAGGACCAAGCAGAAATCACAGGCACGTGCCAGAACAGCTATGGCGTGAAACTCCAAGTCATCCTGCCCTCTCCACCAAGCTGGAAGGCTCCCGCACTCACTTATAACCTCTCACATTGGACCCTGGCTTCTGTATCTTAACAACCATGCTCAGATGTCCTCCTTGGATGGAAGAACCAGTGGGGACAAAAGGTCCAGATCAGCAGGGTCTCCTGGTCCTCCTTGCTCCTGAGTCACTGTAAGCTTCTAGAGTTGGCAACTGGTTCTTGTTCATAGCTCCATGCTCGGCTCCTTTTTCTAGTGTTTTGTCACTGTTCAGTCACCAGGTTGTGTCTGACTCTTTGTAACCCCATGGATTGAATCACACCAGGTTCCCCTGTCCTTCGCCGTCTCCAGGTATTTGTTCATGTCCATTAGTCAGTGATGCCATCCAGCCATCTCATCCTCTGTCACTCCCTTCTCCTCCTGTCCTCAATCTTTCCCAGCATCAGGGTCTTTTCCAATGAGTTAGCTGTTAGTATCAGGTGGCCAAAGTATTGGAGCTTCAGCTTCAGTCCTTCCAGTGAGTATTCAGGGCTGACTTCCTTTAAGATTGCCTGATTTGATCTTCTTGCTGTCCAAAGGATTCTCAAGAGTTCTCCAGCACCACAGTTTGAAAGTATCAATTCTTTGATGCTCAGGCTTCTTTATGATTTGACTCTCACATCCATACAGGACTATTGGAAAAACCATAGCATTCTAGTGTTTGGTGACTATTAAATGGCATAAAATGCTTATTGAGTTATAAGCGAATGAATGAACATGTGGTTTTTCCTCCTTAAAAAAGGCTTTAGTTGAAGTAACTCCATGTCCTAGGACTTCTGAAGCACCCTTATGTCAAATATTCTCAATCAAAGCTCCCATGTAAGTGCGCAGACATTTGACAGACCCAGTGCCCTGACTTTTCAGTCTGATACAGACATCACAGCCAATGAGACCATTTTAGTATGCTAAATGTAAGCACCAAGGGCAAAAATAGCAATTGATTGCTTGCTGAGTTCATGGACCATAGTTACCAATAGTCTTGCTCACTGGCACACTGTAATATGCCGGCCTTGAACCCAATTTTGTGTGTTCAAAGGGAAGTACCAAAATCAATTACCAAAGAAGGATTATTTTTGTATTGCAACCTCTTGCCTTCCAGAGTAACTCAAAAATCATTACAGACCACCACATTCACAGAAAAACACTCTTCCCCAATAGATTTTTCCTTACAAAAAAGGAGAAGAATGTGACAGGCTACTTATTGAAGGGTAAGAAATGTATAAATGTCTTTGTTTTACTGTTATTTCAGTTTGAATCCACTGTGCTTCTTTATTTCGATCTTTAAAAGCTAAGTTGTCAAATTTAGACAGTTTATAAGTTAAGGAGAAACTAGGATCATCACAGGGCCTGTTATAAAGCCATTTTTCTTTTTTATTAGCCACATTAGCATTCTATTGCCCTTTAAATGTCACTAGTTCAAGAGCACTGCTTTCTGCATCCTGGAAATATTTCTTCTCATTGTAATAAAACATGAGGATACAATTTCCTAGGACATAGATAAGATGGCAGAGAAACAACAAATTCAGAATCAAAACATGTTGGGTACTGTTACAGATAAGACACTGGTTATTTTTCAGTCAAAGCTCTGTCATTGTTATAACATTGAGCTATTCAAGAAAGAGTTTAATTTGTTTGTTGGTATAGGCTATTGATTTTTCTTTTATCATCTAAGCCATGATTAGAAAAATGATATTTATTCATTCTGAGATGTGCAGAAATATAAGAGGAGCTACCTCTTTCTAATAGAGAAAGAAAAATCACATCATGATGTATGGTATCCTTGTAGAAGTGCTTGCAATTTGCTAGCAATCTCTGTATCACTTCCAAAGTTACATTTTTGTAGTTACAGATAAGCTTGGCAGCATAACATCCCCCATATCTCAAAACCTATAGTGAGCTAAAGCAGTAGGGTAGACTGATAGAAAAATGAGAAAGGGAAGAGAGCAAAGAATACAGGGGGGACTTCCCTGGTGGCCCAGCAGTTAACACTCTGCACTTCATCACAGAGGGCACAGGTTCAGTCCCTGGCCAGGGAACTAAGACCCCACATCCCACCTTGGGGCAAAAAGAAAGAAAGAAAAGAAAAACATCAAACAGTGCACAGGACAATTCTCACAACAAAAAAGGATAAATGAATTCTGATTTTTCTGATGTTGTAAGTCCGTGTTTAGATCTTTTAAAAAAATGGAGTAAAGCGTGACTTTCATAAAATTTTCAGTGACTGATACCCAAATGACTTATTCCTTTATCTTAATCTTCCTATTGTAATTCTTAGCATTTTCTAAAATTTTGAATTCTTTCATGTTTCTTTTTTCACCTATGTCCATGTCTTTTCAGCTCTCCTTCCAGAAATTTCACTAGCCAGTCTGATTTTATTTTTCATATCTTTTACAATGTGTGTGCTTTGTTATTCATTTAATCTACCTTGACCTTTCCAATTCCTTTTTCTGACTTTTAATTCTTTTCTATTTCACCTACAGCACTGTGATCAAATGAGCTTTCTGAGACATAAATCCAGGCATGTTTTCTTTTGATAAATAATATTCTATTTCTCCCTAATACCTATAGTGATGATTTCCAAACTGTCAGGAGAAAAGTAACATACATATAAGTTTCTATATGTCTAAATTACGTATACGTAAAAGAAGCACCAGAAGTCACCATGTGATCCACAGATCAAAAGGCTCATTTCCTAGGATACAAAAAAAAAAAAGAACTGGCTTCAGCAATGAGATAAATGCATTGGTTTAACTGCAAAGGAAGGAGTGTAACTAGTGACGATTAAGAACCAGAGATTTCCGCGACTCATTCATGCGTGGTTTCGTCTCACTGTACAGTTCTATCTTTACCTTTCATAAGTTTCATTTCCCTTGGACTCACACTTTAAAAGAGTTGCTCAAAGAGGAAAACAGTTTTCTCTCTAGTTACAGGGCTTCCAACTAGGGAAAGAGTCTGATTGGCTGGTGTGGGGAGCGGAGGGCTCTGATTGGCAGCTCCCACTGAGGTCGCCTGGTTGGAGCGGAGGTCCCAGTAGTTTCTGAAACATACATTCCTCTGTGAGGAGGAGACTCGGTGCTGTTGGTCTGTCTAAAGAAAGGACATCTACCATAGGGTGTCTTGAAATTCTCTGTGTTAAAAACGTCTCCTGGTGGCTCAGGGATAAAGAATCTGCTTGCCAATGCAGGAGATGCCGGTTTGATCCCTGGGTCAGGAAGATCCTCTGGAGAAGCAAATGGAAACTCACTCCAATATTCTTGCCTGGGAAATCCCATGGACAGAGGAGCCTTGTGGGCTACAGTCCATGAAGTCGCAAAAGAATTGGACACAACTTAGCAACAAAACAACAATAGGTGGATATTCTGGTCTTATTATAGAGCATCAATTTAGCAAGGAGAGGAAACCAGTCAATTCTAAAGGAAATCAACCTTGAATGTTCATTGGAAGGACTGATGCTGAAGCGAAAGCTCCAATACTTTGGACACCTGATGCAAAGAGTCAACTCATTGGAAGACCCAAATGCTGGGAAACCTTGAGGGCAAAAGAAGAATGGGGAGACAGAGGATAAGATGGTTGGATGGCATCACTAATTCAATGAACATGAGCTGAGCAAACTTCAGGAGATAGTGAAGGACAGGGAAGCCTGGTGTGCTGCAGTTCATGGGATCACAAAGAGTTGGACATGACTTAGGGGCTGAACAACAATAGAGGGCCACCTGATTCTTGTGGTAGAGCATCAGTTTATTACTATATTTCCTGCAGGAAAAAAGAAACGTAATTTGCAGAAAACACTAAAAAACTTTTAAGAGTAGATAGCACAGGCAAGAATTGAGATGCTCTGATCCTCTAAGAAGGAAGCACAACAAAGGGTGCTTCACATTCCCCCCTGGCATTTTACTGAAAACACTTGCCATTTTTGACATAGAGGAATAGAATGCCAGCAGACAGCTACCAGCAGCTGGAGTTCAGGCCAAGACAGAGAACTTCTAATAAACACCAGAAGGATCACCTTCTCGGAATAAGAACAAAACTGAAGTCGATCAGCAAGATGGACATACATAAGCTAAAAACAGTCCTCATCAGAATTTAAGAGATTTCTTACACTCTATGCATGCTTGTGTGCTGTCTCTTCATCATGTCTGACTCTATATGACCCTGTGAACTGTAGCCTACCAAGGTCCTCTGTCCATGGGATTCTCCAGGAAAGAATACTGGAGGGGGTTGCCATGCCCTCTTCTAAAGGATCTTCCTGACCCAGAGATCAAATCCTCATCTCTCTTCCCTCGCCTGCATTGGCAGGAAGGTTCTTTACCTCTAGCGCCAGCTGGGAAGCCCCACTTACACTCTATATATGCTATCAAGAAATGCAGGAGGGACACCATGGCGGCCTGAAGACGAGGTCGCAGGCATGGGAACCTAACCTGCCCGAGGACCTAAACCTGCTGTCATCACCAGAATCATCAAGGAGGCGCTCCCAGACGGTGTCAACATCTCCAAGGAGGCCCGGAGCGCCCTCTCCCGCGCCGCCAGCGTCTTCGTGCTGTATGCCACATCCTGTGCCAACAACTTTGCGATGGAAGGGAAACGCAAATGCCAGCAATGTACTGTCAGCCATGGAGGAGATGGAGTTTCAGCGGTTCGTTACCCCGTTAAAAGAAGCTCTGGAAGCTTATAGGAGCGAGCAGAAAGGCAAGAAGGAAGCTTCAGAGCAAAAAAAGAAGGACAAAGACAAAAAAGCAGATTCGGAAGAGCAGGCCAAGAGCAGGGATGAGGACAATGATGAGATGAGGAAAGGCTGGACGAAGGAGAACAGAATGAAGGGGAGGGAGTGGACGACTGAGGAGGGTGGGGAGACGCCGCTTGGAAGGAACCCGCGAAAACCTGGGACACGTTTGTGTGAAGCCTTTTCTGGCTGGGCAGAGTCGTCTTAGGCAGAAGAGCCTGAGAAGATTGAAATAAAAACTGAATTATCATCAGGATTATCATCAAAGCCAGGGCTTCCCAGACTCAGAGCATCTGAGTAGTAGAATCCTGTTTTGCTTAATCAGTCTCCAGGTTATAACTTTTTGGCAAGAGGGATTCTGAATGGCTAATTGGTCAGTCTGATCTCTTTTGTTTACATACACATATAGTTAGGCAATTGGTGATCCCCAGTTCCCTCCCTGCCCCCCAGAAAAGTAATAATAACTTCCATGCTGCCAACTGTGTCCCAGATCAGAGAGGCAGTTAAGGCTCAGGAAAAATTGGGGTTTGATCGCAGTCAACCTATTTGATTATACAGTATTTGGCAATACTAGCTTATTTCAAGTGATCAGAATGGCTCAGCTATAGGAAACTACTAAAAAGGTTGAAGAGAACAATGAAATCTGCTCTCTCTTCACTTGACAGTAACATTAATTGAATTTTGTTTTCTACAGACCCACTTGGCTTAGAGCCCTTCTATATTGCCGTAGGCATGTAACCTGCTTGGGAGGCTACCTTCTAGGCACATTGTTTTCAAATCCACAGAGTAGAATTAGTTAAGCAAGGTTGCCAATGTCTTACTCTTATAAAACAGATGGTTTAGTTTTAAATGCACCTCACTGCCTGCCACTGTACAGCTTCAGGATTTGGCATCACCTCCTGGAAGGTGTAAAATTCCAGGTTTTCGTGTGCCGTAGTCCATCTTCCAGATTTGTGACTATGGCTTTTCGTTTTTCCAATTCATGACAAGTTTTGAACTTTATTTCTTCTTGGCGCAGCTTTCTCCCTCTGTGCTTCTCAGCACCTGTCTCTGTCCTGCCTCTCCTCTGCTCCCCACTCCCACTTTCTCTGTCCCTCCTTTTTTTTCACTTCTGCCAACCCAGGAACTTGGATGACCTGCAGTATCCCAGAGAATGGGTTCCTTTGAGTCCCTAGTTCTAATCTCATGTCTTAAAACTGATTTTGTAAACCTCTTTGACCCATGAGTGAAATCTGATGGTGCTCAGGAATTTAATTCCTCCCCTAACCCATCCCCTGCAACTGCTTCCAGGTATCTCTGTTGACCTTCCCAGGTGTTCTTCTCTTTCCATTTGGTGCTCTAAGCACTTTTTTGTTGGTCTCTTTAAGTTGAGTGCTTGGAGGTTGAAAGGTAGTGAAGTGTAGTTTGACACTGTTGATTTGTTAAATGAGTACAGTGGAAAGTTTATTGATAATTGAGTGAAGAATATTGAGAAAATTATAATGCTATGTATAATAAAAAAAATATTGTTAAAAGAAAAAAGAAATGAAGGAATACCACACACGCAATTCTTTCTTTAATTTTAGCAAGTTTATATATACAGTTTATATATCATAAAATTCACCCATTTAAAATATAGAGTTTCGTGGGTTTTCAGTACATTCACAAAGTTTTACAACCACCACCATAACTAATTTTAGACCATTTTTATCATCTCATCCCTTAAAAGTCTCTATCCCTATTATTGGTCACTGTCCAACTCTCCCCCTTCCCCAGCTGCTGGAAACCACCAATTTATTTTTCTCTATGTATTTGCCTTTTCCAGACATTGCACATAAGTGGAATCATACAATATGTTGTCTTTTGTGACTGGATTATTTCACAACACCTACAAGTGGAATTTCAAGCTCATATGGTAACTTTATGTGTATCCTTTTGAAAAATAAAGCTATTTTTCAAGTGCTATACTATTTTACATCCCCATCAGCAAAGTATGAGGGTTTGAATTTCTTCCCAACCTAGCCAGCTGGTTTTGCTGTTTATCTTTTCTTATTGTAGCCATCCTAGTGTGTGTGAATTGGTATCAATCCCATTGTGATTTTAACATGTATTCTTCTATGATATAGGCCAATGCTACTTTCACCTATTATAATTTGCCTATTTCCATTGAAGAAATAATTCTTAAAATCATTTGCTCATTTTAAACTGCTTTACATATTGCTGAACTCATTAGCTCTAATAATTTTATTGTGGAATCCTTAGAACTATCCATATATATAAATACAAAATTATATAATCAGCCAATAGAAATAGTCACACATCATCCCATCTTCCTTTCAAACTCAATGCCTCCTATTTCTTTTTCTTGCCTAATTGCATTGGCTAGAACATTCAGTGTGATGTTTAAGTAGGAGAGGTGATAGCAGAAACACTAGTTCAGTTCTTTATCTTAGAGGGAAAGCCTTCAGATTTTCCCCATTAAGTATATTGACTTTGGGGCTTCCCCAGAGGTCCTTTACCAGCTTAAGAAAGTCTCCTTTTTTCCTAGTTTGTTGAGTGCTTTATCATAAAAGCATGTTAGGTTTTTGTTAAATGATTTTATTGTATCTATTGACATGTTCATGTGGTTTTGTCCATTGTTCTATTAATATGATGTGTTGCATTGATTGATTTTCAGATGTTGAAACAACATTCTTATCCAATGACAAGTCCCACTTGGTCATGGTATATAATCATTTTATATGTTGCTTGATTTGGCTTGAAGGGTGTATAATCATCCTATATGCTTCTTGATTTGGCTTGCATATAATCATGTTATATGCTGTGTGTTCAGGAAATTGTATTATTTTTATTCATAAGTATACTGGTATGTTTTCTTTTATTGTATTGTCTGTCTGGATTTGACATCAGAATAATAGTAGTCTCACAGAATGAAAAGAGAAGTGTTCTCTTTTTCTACTTTTTTGGTAAGGTTTGTGAGGCTGATATTACGTCTTAAAATGTTTGGCAAAACCAGCAATGAAGTCCTCTAGGCTGGGGTTTTCTTTGTTGTAGATTTTCATTTAGTGACTCAGTCGCTAAGTTTGGGATCAGTCTTTTCCAATTATCCATTTATTTTCAGCCAGTTTCACTAGTCTTTGTCTTTCTCGGAATCTGTGCATTTCATCTAAGTTGCCTACTTTGTTGCCATCTTTTGTTTATAGCATTTCTTAAATCCTTTTACTTCTGTGAGGTCAGTAGTGATGGCAGATCTTTTATTCCTAATTTTAGTAACTTCAGTTTTCTCTCATATTTTCTTCCACTCTAATGGGTATGTCCAACATAAGCACATGTAGATGGGCATAAAAACTCATAGAAAAGACATGTGTACTGTCCCTCAATTTGGGTTTATGTGACATTTTCTCATGACAAATAAATTGTGATGTGTGGTAAGAAATTGTGTAATACATAGGAGTATTACAAATCAATAAAAATGAGCAAACTACCTTGACCTAAAACAACCAGAGTGAAACCACAGCATCATAATAAGAGAACGAAGTAAGATATAAAAAATACATATGTATGATTCCTTTTGTGTTAGATTAAAAACAAGAAGTATTAATCCATCATGTTAGAAGTACAATTTGTGATTCACCTATGGGAAGGAAGGCCTCCTCAACAACTATTTTGCCTTTTTACATTTCTAAATTCTCCAAGCCAGGCTTCAACAGTATGAGAATCGTGAATTTCAAGATGTTTAAGCTAGATTTAGAAAAAGAAGAGGAACCAGAGATCAAATTGCCAGCATCCATTGAATCATAGAAAAAGCAAGAGAATTCCAGAAAAACATCTACTTCTGCTTCATTAACTATGCTAAAGCCTTTGACTGTGTAGCTCACAACGAACTGTAGAACACTCTTAAAGAGACGGGAACACCAGACCACCTTACCTGCCTCCTGCGAAACCTGTGTGCAGGTCAAGAAGCAACAGTTAGCACCAGACACGGAACAAGAGACTGGTTTCAAATTGAGAAAAGAATACATCAAGGCTGTATATTATCACCCTGCTTGTTTAACTTATAGGCAGAGTACATCATGTGAAGTCTGAGGCTGAAACACAAACTGGAATCAAGATTGCTGGAGAAAATATCAATAACCTCAAATAAGCAGATGACACCACACTTATGGCAGAAAGTAAAGAGAAACTGAAGAGCCTCTTGATGAAAGGGAAAGAAGAGGGTGAAAAAGCAGGCTTAAAACTCAGCATTCAAAAACTAAGACATTGGGTCCTTTCACTTCATGGAAAATAGATGAGAAAACAATGGAAACAGTGACAGAATTTATTTTCTTGGGCTCCAAATTCACTGCAGATGGTGACTGCAGTCGTGAAATTAAAAGATGCATTCTCCTTGGAAGAAAAGCTATGACCAAACTAGACGGCATATTTAAAAAGCAGAAACATTACTTTGCCGACAAAGGTCCATCTAGTCAGAGCTATGGATTTTCCAGTGGTCATGTATGGATGTGAGTTCAGTTCAGTCGCTCAGTCGTGTCCGACTCTTTGTGACCTCATGAACTGTAGCAGGCCAGGCCTCCCTGTCCATCACCAACTCCCAGAGTTCACTCAAACCCATGTCCATTGAGTCGGTGATGCCATCCAACCATCTCATCCTCTGTCGTCCCCTTCGCCTCCTGCCTTCAATATTTCCCAACATCAGGGTCTTTTCAAATGAGTCAGCTCTCCTCATCAGGTGGCCAAAGGATTGGAGTTTCAGCTACAACATCAGTCCCTCCAATGAACACCCAGGACTGATCTCCTTCAGAATGGACTGGTTGGATCTCCTTGCAGTCCAAGGGACTCTCAAGAGTCTTCTCCATCACCACAGTTCAAAAACATCAATTTTTTGGTACTCAACTTTCTTTATAGTCCAAATCTCACATCCATACATGACCACTGGAAAAACCATAGCCTTGACTAGACGGACCTTTGTTGGCAAAGCAATGTTTCTGCTTTTTAATATGCTGTCTATGTTGGTAATAACTTTCCTTCCAAGGAGTAAGCATCTTTTAATTTCATGGGTGCAATCACCATCCGCAGTGATTCTGGAGCCCAGAAAAATAAAGTCTGACACTGTTTCCACATCTACTTGCCATGAAGTGATGGGACTGGATACCATGATCTTAGTTTTCTGAATATTGAGCTTTAAGCCAACTTTTTGACTCTCCTCTTTCACTTTCATCAAGAGGTTCTTTAGTACTTCTTCACTTTCTGCCATAAGGGTGGTGTCATCTGCATATCTGAGGTTGTTGATATTTCTCCCAGCAATCTTTATTCCAGCTTGTGTTTCCTCCAGCCCAGCATTTATCATGATGTACTCTGCATATAAGTTAAATAAGCAGGCTGACAATATACAGCCTTGCTGTACTCCTTTTCCTATTTGGAACCAGTCTGTTGTTCCATGTCCATTCTAACTGTTGCTTCCTAACCCGTATATAGGTTTCTCAAGAGGGAGGTAAGGTGGTCTGGTATTCCCATCTCTTTCAGAATTTTCCACAGTTTATTGTGATCCACACAGTCAAAGGCTTTGGCATAGTCAATAAAGCAGAAATAGATGTTTTTCTGGAACTCTCTTGCTTTTTGATGATCCATCAAATGTTGGCAATTTGATCTCTAATTGCTCTGCCATTTCTAAAACCAGCTTGAACATCTGGAAGTTCACAGTTCATGTATTGCTGAAGCCTGGCTTGGAGAATTTTGAGCATTACTTTACTAGCGTGTGAGATGAGTGCAATTGTGCGGTAGTTTGAGCATTCTTTGGCATTGCCTTTCTTTGGGATTGGGATGAAAACTGACCTTTTCCAGTCCTGTGGCCACTGCTGAGTTTTCCAAATTTGCTGGCATATTGAGTGCAGCACTTTCACAGCATCATATTTCAGAATTTGAAACAGCTCAACTGGAATTCCATCACCTCCACTAGCTTTGTTTCTAGTGATGCTTCCTAAGGCCCAACTGACTTCACATTCCAGGATGTCTGGCTCTAGGTGAGTGGGAGTGATCACACCTTCATGATTATCTGAGTCGTGAAGATCTTTTTTGCACAATTCTTCTGTATATTCTTGCCACCTCTTCTTAATATCTTCTGCTTCTGTTAGGTCCATACCATTTCTGTCCTTTATCGAGCCCATCTTTGCATGAAATGTTCCCTTGGTATCTCTAATTTTCTTAAAGAGATCTCTAGTTTTTCCCATTCTGTTGTTTTCTTCTATTTCTTTGTATTGATCGCTGAGGAAAGCTTTCTTATCTCTCCTTGCTATTCTTTGGAACTCTACATTCAAATGCGTATATCTTTCTTTTTCTCCTTTGCTTTACATTTCTCTCCTTTTCACAGCTATTTGTAAGGCCTCCTCAGACAGCCATTTTGCTTTTTTGCATTTCTTTTGCTTGGGGATGGTCTTGCTCCCTGTCTCCTGTACAATGTCACAAATGTGAGAGTTGAACTATAAAGAAAGCTGAGCACTGAAGAATTGATGGTTTTGAACTGTGATGTTGGAGAAGACTCTTGAGAGTTCCTTCAACTACAAGGAGATCAAACCAGTCAATCCTAAAGGAAATCAGTCCTGAATATTCCTTGGAAGGACTGATGCTGAAGCTGAAACTCCAGTACTTTGGACACCTGATGCAAAGTGCTGACTCATTGGAAAAGTCCTTCATGCTGAGAAAGATTGAAGGCAAGAGAAGAAGGGAACAATAGAGGATGAGATGGTTGAATAGCATCACTGGCTCAATGGACATGATTTTGAGCAAGTTCCAGGAGTTGGTGTTGGACAGGGAAGCCTGACATGCTGCAGTCCATGGGGTTGCAAAGAGTCGGACATGACTGAGCGACTGAAATGAACTGAATGGGGAGGAAAGGAGTGGGAGTCTATACAACATGAAGGGATCTGATATGAATAATATTCAATTTCAAGCCCTGGACAGAAGACACCTAGGTTTGTTCCCATGTGATGAGACATTCTGTATGTTTATGTTTTGTCACTATTTTGAGGGTTGGTTATCTGGCAGTGGAAAACTATAACATTGTTAGTATGAATTCATAGTCTTAGAAATTTATCCCATAGCTCTTATCATATATATTATTATTGCAGTATCTTCCCATAGGCAAACAATTCCAAACCTGGTTTTAGAACATTGCTACTCTTGCTAGTTATTTCAAGAGCATGTTAGGGTATTTCAAAGATCCTCAAAATTAAATTATATTAAATTTCTTTGAAATTCAAAAAGTATACAATATTATAGTTTTAGGAGACAATAAGACTATCACAAAATTCCACAAAGAATTTGAATTTCATGTCTTGAACAGTGGAATGCACTGCTTTAAAAGAATGGAATTCTTGTTCAAGCAAATATTGATGGAGTCAAATTTTCCAAGGTGATTTTATGGTACTAGCAACTTCTGTAAATGTTCTGGGATAAAATATTGAATTAGTATTATTATCCTTTCGTGTGTCATTAGACGTTTAATGAATGTTCCTTTACATCGATAACAATGGACACTGTTATCCTGGTAGACATATAAAAGAAACCGTTATCTCACCACTTTAATATCCTTCTTCACTTTAGTTCTCTTAAAATCCTTCTAGAAGAAAAATGCGTAGACCTCTTTTCATCCTTTATGCCTCTCCAGGGCTTACATTAGTGGCTAATTGCCGCATCTTGTTTTATCTGCTTTGGTCCACAGAGATCAAAGACCTTTCTGTGACTTCACTTCCATAATGCCAAGCATAAATTGCTATTTATTAGTAACATATATAATGAGCCAGCATTGTCAAGGGGAAATTTCTCTTAGATGGGAAAATTTGCATAAAAATAGGTGTTTGCCTTTTAGTTCTAGGGGATATGGCTACTCTTATCCATGCCAGAGTTAAAATACAAAAACAACAAAATAAAAATGTGATGGGAAAATTAATGCACTAGCTAACACACAATATGCCCTGCTCTAACCCTCAATAAGCTACCGAGCATCAGCTATCACAGTGAGTCTGATAAAAATAACATTGCTCTGATAGCAGCGGGTCAGAGTAGCTTTCATGTAGAACCCACAGACTTGAGGGTTTTCTGAATTATGATATTCCTGGAAACTTTGTCATAAATTTCATTTTGTGGAATTCTGAAATTTATGCAGAATGAAACTTATGCAGACTTATGTTTTCCACATGTGTGTATGTCTCATTCGCTCTCACCTTACAGCTCTCCTGTTCATTGTAAAATGGAGTATTTTCTGGGAAATTGAGGTCTCTCTGGTCTGTCAGGATAGCTGACAAAAGAGCTGACAAGGTATTCCCACTAAACAGTGTATGACAAGCTAGTCTAATGAAGTATGGCAATTTTTGTCACACATCAGTGACCTGACAAAAGTTACCCATTCCTCTTATAGAAACAAATTACATTCTGCTTGATATGCTTCTAGTTTCTGAAACAGAAAAAAAATAAATAAATAAACACAGAGATCACTCACTGGCAGAGTCATTCCCACATTGTGCCATCTGCTACAATCCATTAATGACCCTTGAGAGCTGTCGTGACTGCAGTTTGTGTGGTGATCTGTGTGTGTGCATACGTGTGTGTGTTCATGGGAATGTGTGAGCCTGTTTGTGCCTGTCTCTGCTGTTATGCGTGTATGCACTTAATTATATTTTAGAAGAAGAAGAGAAGAGGAATCTTTCCTCTTTTAATCTGGAAAAAACAAGCTGTATTTTCCAGTGGTCATGTATGGATGTGAGAGTTGGACTACAAAGAAAGCTGAGTGCTGAAGAACTGATGCTTTTGAACTGTGGTGTTGGAAAAGATTCTTGAGAGTCCCTTGGACTGCAAGGAGATCCAACCAGTCTCCTGTAGATCCATCCATCTTAAAGGAGATCAGTACTGGGTGTTCATTGGAAGGACTGATGCTGAAGCTGAAACTCCAATATTTTGGCCACCTGATGCGAAGAGCTAACTCATTGGAAAAGACCCTGATGCTGGGAAAGATTGAGGGCAGGAGGAGAAGGGGATGACAGAGGATGAGATGGTTGGATGGCATCATCGACTCAATGGACATGAGTTTGAGTAAACTCCAGAACTGAACTGAGGCAAATATATATATTTAATATTCTTCATACTTTGTTCTATCTTTGAAAACAAAGAGAAGAAATGTACGGTTTTTTTAATCACTTTTTTCTCTTTTTTTTTGGTAGTACCATGTGGCTTGTGGGATCTTAGTTCCCCCAGTTAGTTCAGTGAGTTCAGTCGCTCAGTCATGTCCAACTCTTTGCGACCCCATGGACTGCAGCATGCCAGGCTTCCCTGTCCATCACCAACTTCTGGGGCTTGCTCAAACTCATGTCCATTGAGTCAGTGATGCCGTTCAACCATCTCATCCTCTGTCATCCCATTCTGTTCCTGCCTTCAATCTTTCCCAGCATCAGGGTCTTTTCTAATGAGTCAGCTCTTTGCATCAGGTGTCCAAAGTATTGGAGTCTCAGCTTCAGCATCAGTCCTTCCAATGAACACTCAGGACTGATTTCCTTTAAGATGGACTGGTTGGATCTCCTTGCTTTCTAAGAGACTCTTAATTCCCACACCAGGTATCAAACCCACAGCTTCAGCATTAGACAGTGGATTCTTAACATCTGGACCACCAGGAAAGTCCCAAGAAGGGTAGGATATTTCTGGTGGCATTTTCTGAAAAAGACAGTGGAATTGTGATTTCTACAACTCACTGATCCATGGCTGCTTGCTCACCACTTTCAATAGAAACAATATTTTTTCTTTTCTTCTCTGCTTGTGTCTTTCAGTTCAGTTCAGTCGCTCAGTCGTGTCTGACACTTTGCTGTCTCTACTTCTGTGAATTTTCATACTGGTGAAGTCATAAAAGGAAAGAAAAATTGCACATGAATATAGTGTACCTCTTTGTTGAATTTCTTTAGTTTTTATTTCAGCTCTCTGTGCTCTGAATACAAGTCACCCATCCACGTGAAATGACTCCTTTGTCTGCTTAATCTTCTGTAGATAAGACTGAGTGCCTTGCCATACATCTAATATCAGAGCTCTAGTGTGGAGTCCAGATGGCTTGGGTGTGTCCCAGCATGGGAAATAGTGAGGGTGCTTTTTTTTTGTTTTGTTTGTGTTGTTGCCATTTTAGTATAATGGGATCCAAATAGAAAATGGGGGCAAACAGCAAATTCCCACTGGCTATCAACTTTATCTGTGGCTCAGATCATGAACTCCTTGTTACCAAATTCAGACACAAATTGAAGAAAGTAGGGAAAACCACTAGACCATTCAGGTATGACCTAAATCAAATCCTTTATGATTATACAGTGGAAGTGAGAAATAGATTTAAGGGCCTAAATCTGATAGATAGAGTGCCTGATGAACTATGGATGGAGGTTCATGACATTGTACAGGAGACAGAGATCGAGACCATCCCCATGGAAAAGAAGTGCAAAAAAGCAAAATGGCTATCTGGGGAGGCCTTACAAATAGCTGTGAAAAGAAGAGAGGCGAAAAGCCAAGGAAAAAAGGAAAGATATAAGCATCTGAATGCAGAGTTCCAAAGAAAAGCAAGGAAGGATAAAAAAGCTTTCCTCAGTGATCAATGCAAAGAAATAGAGAAAAACAACAGAATGATAAAGACTAGAGAGCTCTTCATGAAAATTAGGGATCCCAAGGGAACATTTCATGCTAGAAAAAGGACAGAATGGTATGGAATATCTCCTAACAGAAGCAAAAGATATTAAGAAGAGGTGGCAAGAATATACCGAAGAACTGTGCAAAAAAGATCTTCACAACCCAGATAATCATGATGGTATGATCACTCACTTAGAACCAGACATCCTGGAATGTGAAGTCAAGTGGGCCTTAGAAAGCATCACTACGAACAAAGCTAGTGGAGGTGATGGAATTCCAGTTGATCTATTTCAAATTCTAAAAGATGATGCTGTGAAAGTGCTGCATTCAATATGCCAGCAAATTTGGAAAACACAGTAGTGGTCACAGGACTGGAAAAGGTCAGTTTTCATCCCAATCCCAAAGAAAGGCAATGCCAAAGAATGCTCAAACTACTGCACAGTTGCACTCATCTCACATGCTAGTAAAGTAATGTTCAAACTTCTCCAAGCCAGGCTTCAGCAATACATGAACTGTGAACTTCCAGATGTTCAAGCTGGTTTTAGAAAAGGCAGAGGAACCAGAGATCAAATTGCCAACATCTGCTGGATCATGGAAAAAGCAAGAGTGCTTCAGAAAAACATCTATTTCTGCTTTATTGACTATGCCAAAGCCTTTGACTGTGTGGATCACAATAAACTGTGGAAAATTCAGAAAAAGATGGGAATACCAGACCACCTGACCTGACTCTTGAGAAACCTATATGCAGGTCAGGAAGCAACAGTTAGAACAGGACATGGAACAACAGACTGGTTCCAAATAGGAAAAGGAGTATGTCAAGGGTGCATATTGTCACCCTGTTTATTTAACTTATATGCAGAGTACATCATGAGAAACGCTGGACTGGAAGAAACACAAGCTGGAATCAAGATTGCCAGGAGAAATATCAATAACTTCACATTAGCAGATGACAGCACCCTTATGGCAGAAAGTGAAGAACTAAAAAGCTTCTTGATGAAAGTGAAAGAGGAGAGTCAAAAAGTTGGCTTAAAGCTCAACATTCAGAAAATGAAGATCATGGCATCTGTCCCATCACTTCATGGGAAATAGATGGGGAAACAGTGGAAACAGTGTCAGACTTTTTGGGGGGCTCCAAAATCACTGCAGATGGTGATTGCAGCCATGAAATTAAAAGACACTTACTCCTTGGAAGGAAAGTTATGACCAAGCTAGACAGCATATTAAAAAGCAGAGATATTACTTTGCCAACAAAGGACTGTCTAGTCAAGGCTGTGGTTTTTCCAGTGGTCACGTATGGATGTGAGAGTTGACTGTGAAGAAAGCAGAGTGCCCAAGAATTGATGCTTTTGAACTGTGGTGTTGGAGAAGACTCTTGAGAGTCCCTTGGACTGCAAGGAGATCCAACCAGTCCATTCTGAAGGAGATCAACCCTGGGATTTCTTTGGAAGGAATGATGCTGAGGCTGAAACTCCAATACTTTGGCCACCTCATGCGAAGAGTTGGCACATTGGAAAAGACTCTGATGCTGGGAGGGATTGGGGGCAGGAGAAGGGGACGACAGAGGATGAGATGGCTGGATGGCATCACCAACTCAATGCACATGAGTTTGGGTGGATTCTGGGAGTTGGTAATGGACAGGGAGGCCTGGCGTGCTGCAATCCTTGGGGTCACAAAGAGTCAGACACGACTGAGTGACTGAACTGAACTGAACTGAGTTAGAGGTAATTGGAAATTTGTTTTATGTGATGACATATTTATCAGCCCTTTTCCCCAGCTGATATTATTGTTGTTCCTTTTTTTTTTTTTTTTTGCCTGTTTAATTAAAAGGCAAAAATGGTTGAAATAATAAGAATACATTGATATAAATCCTGGGCTCCTCAATTGAAACTTCAGAAACAGTCCTCCGGATTCTTTCTTTACTAAAGAGCTTTTAAATTCCAGTAGCTCTTTTATGAATTAATATTTTTAGAACTTGACGCTTCTGAGCAAACTAGACTTTCCAGCTACCACCAAAAACATAAAGCGGGAGTCAAGAAAGCAGCATTCAGTACAGAATCTGTGAAAAGAATAACACACGCATGACGACAAGGAATCGCCCAAAGCCAAAGGCTCCGTTTTGCAGCTGGGACACTTTTGCAACTGAATTTTCTCAGCAAGTTCAGCAACATCCACGCTGCCTACAGAGAATTTCTGGAGTCAGAGAGAAAACAAATCTGCAGGGGAAGAAACTCAAACTCCAAGGTGAAACCTTATGCTGTTTGAAGGCACTTCAGCTTCAGGCTTGCTCTGAGTGGAGGCACAGTGATGAGATAAGGAGGACGATGCATTTTGCCCTTAAACTGGTGAGATTTTCGTCGCTAACCTCTGTGGGTGACGGCTCTGAGCCTCTCACCGGAAGGCTGCATGTGTGTAGGCTGAGCAGTTTGTGGTCATCTGGCAGGTGAGGGAGATGAAAAGAACATTTCTGAATTTAAAGGCAGGCTGCCATGCCAACGCTTGAGCAACAGTCACCTCCTCTGCTCCTGACCTTGCCAAGGCTGTGACTAGAGTTAACTACAGAGTGGGAGCCACAGAGATAGAGAGATAAAGAGAGACACTGAGAGACCTAAGCACTCCACTGACTTTCAATCTGTAAGAAATTTCTTTCCCTACAGAGTCAGCTGGGGAAAACCCTTTCTTAACTGCAGGCCTAGAATAGGTGTTAATTCAGCCTGCAAATATTTGTGAGTGCTTCATATTACTGGCCACCTACCCCTGTGGAGATCACAACTCTTCATAATAATAGAGTTTTCCAGAGTATTCAGAAGGAATTTCCATTGTCAGTCATGCCATCTTTTTTCCTGCGCTTATTAAATTCATATGATTGCTGTATCTAATTCTACTTAATATCTATATTGACAAATATGATATGAGAAATTTAGAAGTGAAAATTATCCCAAAAAATCCTGTGGAAATTATCCAAATTAAGTAAGACAGAAATGAGTACATGCAAAAAACTATTTCATGTATAACATTTCACAGGAACCAGAAGAAGAACCTAACATTTAATTTGTAGCTGCTTCACATATTTATTGAACATTTACTTTGTGAAAGATCCTATGGAAAGCATTATACATATAAAAGATAAACAAAACCTGCTCCCAGCCCTTAGGGAACTAATATTTTAGTAGGAAGATAAAGCAAATATATTAATAACCCTAACACGTGGAAGAATATGGTGAGAGCAAGGAGGATGTGAGAAGGGGTGAAGTTCAAGTGGGATGCTTACTTAGAAACAGAGTCTGGGGGGCTGGGCGGCTTCCCTGGAGGCTCCGTGGGAAAGCACCCACCTGCCAGTGCAGGAGACAGAAGTTCGATCCCCGGCCTGGGAGGATCCCACGTGCCGTGGGGTGACCAAGGCCATGCGTCACGACTGCAGAGCCTGTGCTCTGGAGCCCCGGAGCAGCAACGCCTGAAGCCCACACTCCCTAGAGCCTGCGCTGGGCCACAGGAGAAGCCGCTGCAACCAGGAACCTGCTCACGGCCAGCAGAGGGGAGCCCTGCTCTCCACAACGAGGGAAAAGTCCGCAGCACCAAAGACCCAGCACAGGCAAAATGAAGAGAGAAATAGCGAAATGATTGAAAAAAGAAAGAAAGAAACGCAGAGTCTGGCGGGACATCCCTGGGAGTCCAGTGGCTGAGACTTCGCTTTCCACTGCTGGCGTGTAGGTTCGATCCTTGGTCGAGGAGCTAAGACACCAGGGATCTGGAGCCAAGATCCAAAACATGAAACAGAAGCAATATTGTAACAAATTCACTAAAGACTTTTAAAATGGTCCACATGGGAAACGTCTTAATAAAATAACAAAGAACTTTCTTGAAACAGAGTCTGAAGAATATTTAAAATCAGGGCTGGAAGGGCTGTGGGCAGGCCTGAGGGAGGATCCAATAGTGCAAAAAAAAGAAAGAAAGAAAGAAAAGAAAAAACCCGTGAGTGAACAGGGGTGTGCGGAGAGCACAGCCGGTTGAGGCTCCTGTTCAGTTGAGTAACAGAAAGCCTCACTGACCTAAACACAGAAGGAACAGGGCTTCTTCATGAAACAATATGAATGGTTTGCAGCTTATTTTTAATTAACATTTTAATGAATATTTTTATATGCAAAACAATAGAGAAAATGGTATAATGAGCCCTTAATCACCCAGTTTCAAAGGGGCCTAAATGTTTACCTTTATGCTCTCATCAGTGCCCCTCCAGTCTTCTTTTGTGGAAAGAGCACATCAAGGCTATTTTAAAGCAAATCCCAGACAGCATATTATTTGACCCACATTTGCTCAGTTCAGTTCAGATCAGTCCCGTCGCTCAGTCGTGTCCTTCCGTCGCTCAATCGTGTCCGACTCTTTGCGACCCCATGGACTGCAGCATGACAGGTTCCTCTGTCCATCACCAACTCTGAGTTTAGTCAAACTCATGTCCATCGAGTCGGTGATGCCATCCATCATCTCATCCTCTGTCGTCCCCTTCTCTTCCCGCCTTCAATCTTTCCTGGCATCAGGGTCTTTTCTAATGAGTCAGCTCTTCGCATCAGGTGGACAAAGTATTGGAGCTTCAGCTTCAGCATCAGTCCTTCCAGTGAACACCCAGGACTGATCTCCTTTGGGATGGACTAATTGGATCTCCAGTACTCTCTTCGTGTAAGAACATGTTTTTATGAAAACAAAACCACCATTAGTGCACTTAACAAAATTAAAACTTATTTCTTGATGTCTTTTCACAATCTGAATGTGATTACTCCCGATTCACTCAAAAATGTGTTTTTTATTGTTGATTTCTTTGAATTAGGATCAAGGAAGATCCATATCTTACAGTTTGTTGATGACTTTTCATCTGTAATAGGTTCCCTTTCCCCTCTTTTTTGGAGGGGATGGCTATTTGAAGACATGAGGTTATTTGTTGTGATGAATTTCCCACTGTTTGGACTGAACCACATTCCTCCAAAATACATGTATTGAGGCACTAATCCCCATACCTCAAAATGCCACTGCATTTGGAGAGAGGGCTTTTAAAGAAGTAATGAAGATAAAAAGGAGGTGCTTGGGGATGGGGGGCCTAATCCAATCTGACTGATGTCTTTGTAAGAAGTGATTAGGACACAGGTGTGCAGAAGGAAGACCATATGCAGACCCAGGAAGAAGACAGCTGTGCACCCTGAGAAGGAGCCAAGCAGGTGGACACCTCACCTTCATCTCAGACTTTCAGGCTCCAGAACAGTGAGAAAGTTCTATAGGTTTAAGCTTCCCCGGTGGCTCAGACAGTAAAGAATCTGCCTCAGAGCAGGAGACCTGAATTCAACACCTGGATTGGGAAGATCCCCTAGAGAAGGAAATGGAAACCCACTCCAGTATTCTTGCTTGGAGAATCCCACAGACAGAGGAGTTTGTCGGGTTACAGTCCACAGAGTTGCAAAAGGTTGAACACTACTGAAGCAATTTAACACACACACAGGTTGGGGGTTGCTTCTAGAGAACTCAGCTTAAGGTGGTTTGTGACAGTCAGATTCCCAAGAAGCAGACTTTGGGGGAGTGATTCAGCAACTGGATATCGGGTAGACCTGAAGGCCACGCGGTTCCTATGATTGGTGGTGGGTGGAGAATTGTTAGCACCAAGTAGACTTGTGATCACCAGGGCATCCACTGGGGTGAAGAGGATCCAGGTAAGCATAGAAGGAAATATACTAACTCCTGCGATACCTCTGGCGTTTGAAAAACCATGGGGAGCTTGGGGATTTTAAGGTCTGTAGACTTGGGTGGACACTGCTAAGTGACATAGATCCTTTGAGGAGAGAAAGTGGCAGTCTCAGATCTGTTACTCCTAACTTAGAACAGGATGTGGAAGTCAGTGAACTGCCTTGAGAACATGTTAACAGATTCTCGTATCCTGCAGCCAGAGGCAGGCATAGTTAAAGATCAAGCCCAGAACCTAAATCTATGAAAAAGCTTCAAAACAGGTTTCTCTATTCCTCTTTGGGAGAAGGCAATGGCACCCTACTCCAGTACTCTTGCCTGGAAAATCCCATGGATGGAGGAGCCTGGTAGGCGGCAATCCAGGGGGTCTCGAAGAGTAGGACATGACTGAGCGACTTCACTTTCACTTTCACTTTTCACTTTCATGCATTGGAGAAGGAAATGGCAACCCACTCCACTGTTCTTTCCTGGAGAATCCCAGGGACAGCAGAGCCTGGTGGGCTGCCATCTACAGGGTCACACAGAGTCGGGCACGACTGAAGCAACTTAGCAGCAGCAGCAGCAGTAGCATTCTTCTTTGATGATTTGCTTGCTTTCTGAAACAACAAACTGTCCAAAGTTTCTACTGCTCCCCCCACCTAACCCTACTACAGCCAGCCATTTCTTTAAGTAACCCTTATTCCTTTCAGTGTTAAATAATATTTAAGTTCCTCATTCTGGAGGTAAGGGTACTCTAAATATGGGTGCATGTGTCAAACCCAATAGAGTCAGACTAAAATCTGTCATATTTTTCCTACTTTATGAATGTTAATCCGGAATTAAAGCTACAGATCACTTGAAGATGTGCAGTTTTGATATTTTATTTCTTCCAAAACACAATTTTCAGAGTCAGGTAGTTTAATATGATGTAAAATGACTTTCAGTAACTAGATAACTTTTTTTTTTTAAATTACTAAATTGGAAAACCCAAAGATATCTCCCCCTTATTCATTCTTCATAAAATACAGAAAACTCTATCCATGGAAAATGAATTTCAAGAATGTAATAATAAAAGGTGTAAGAGAGCAGTGATATAAACTAAAGTAACAGTAGAAACAGAGACAATCCTATTTACAGTTGATAAGTGGTAAAATAAAGTTCTCAGTGCAACTCTTTCTTGATTAACCAAGTACAACTTCCAGCTTCTTTCTTTAAAAACATGTGCATAAAACCATGGTGTCCAACACACTAGGATCTAATTTTCCGAGGAAAGAGATTAGACATGAATCACTAAAATATCCAAGTAAAAAGAAAGCTTAGAATCAGCCACCACCTTTAGCGTGTCATCTGTGGCCCTGATTCTATAGGATAGAATGTGGGAGACAAAGAGGGCAATACTATTCCCAAGCCCCAAGTTTCCACCATGACTACTTCGAGTCCCAGCGTGTCAGGGAAAGTTATAAGCATTTACTAAAATATGACAGAACATAAAATATGGCCAAATATGTAATCAGTTCTATAAGTTGTGAAATGCAAGGACCTATTCCATTTGTCCTGCAAAACATGTGCATGCGTGCTCAATCATGTACAACTCTTTGGGACCCCACCGACTGTAGCCACCAGGCTCCTCTGTCCGCGGGATTCTCTAGGCAAGAATACTGGAGTGGGGTGCCGTGCCCTCCTCCAGGGCAGCTTCTATATCCAGGGATAGAACCAGTGTCTCTTACGTCTCCTGCATTAGCAGGCGGGTTCCTTACCCCTAGCACCACCTGGGAAGCCCCGTGTGCTTTCTAAACAAGCACAATTTCAGTGATTTTAGCTCATAGGTAGTATGGAAGCTGTTTGGATACCGTTACAAGAAAGGAAAATTGCGAAAATACTTCGAATGCTTAGCCTGGTACCAGACAATGGGCTAAAGACAGCATGAATCACCCTTTTAATCCTCAGACTAGTCATGATGTCTGTACTGCTGTGACCTTCCACCTGGCTTTAGAACTGAGGAAACTGAAGTGGAGGTGACACTGAGGTGTAGAGAAAATAAGTACCTTGTCCCTCCCGAGCTAAACATCACAGCCCACGGGCCTTCTGAGGGAGCAAAGTGAGAGAGGACCAGACACATCACTAGCGGTACAATCTGTGTGAGGATTTAGCCTCATCGTTTCAGATTCCCCCACCTTCCCTTGGAGCACAATTCCATTAGCAGCTCCATCAACCTCCAGGTAGTCCTCATTGTGATAAAAATCATCTCATCTCCTCGGTACTGCGGTTCTCCCTGCAAACTTGCCAGGGGCAGCTGTTGCTCACCACCCCCTTGTTGGGGTCACAGACCCTCACTTCCTCAGTCTTCCCCAGTCAAATCCATTTCCATCATTTCTCGGAACATGAGCCTCCCACTCTCCATCATGTTCAACAGTTTGCGACCCCATGAACTGCAGCCCACCAGGCTCCTCTGTCCGTGGGATTTTCTGGGCAAGAATGTGGAGTGGGTTTCCATTTCCTTCTCCAGGGGATCTTCCCAACCCAGGGATCAAACCCAGGTCTCCTGCACTGCAGGCAGATTCTTTACTGACTGAGCTACAAAGGAAACCCATAAAAGTCCACAGCAATCATCAATATCTTCCACTTATCACCCCATCCACATTTACTCATGTGCCAAAGGAATGCTCAAAACTACGCTTAAGTGGTAAAAATGAGATAAATGGATTAAGAGCCAGGGCCTGACCTGTTAATAGTTTTGCTTTAGCTGGAAAAATAAGATTGATGTGGTTGCAAAATGAATGCAAGATAGGAGGGAAATCGGTTCCGAATGTGTGCCTACATCCACATCTAAGTGAAAACAAGCTCACCCCTTTCTCTTCACTCATGAATGTCCAAGCATTAATGGGATGCATATGGTAGGTAAATGCACATTGTGTATCCTTGAGTAAAGGTCAGTCAAAGGATAAAGCAAATCCCAGATTGTAAATTCTACCCACACTAACGCCCCAAATTACTAGGTATTACAAAACATTAAAGTGAGAATAGGGGATGCAGGGTTTGAATCATTTGAATAAGAAATGAAATATGGAATAATCTATAGAGAAACTAAGAGATAGGTGTTTCATAGTGTTTTCTGACGGAGAAGGCAATGGCACCCCACTCCAGTACTCTTGCCTGGAAAATTCCATGGATGGAGGAGCCTGGTAGGCTGCCGTCCATGGGGTCCCAAAGAGTCGGACATGACTGAGCAACTTCACTTTCACTTTTCACTTTCACTTTTCACTTTCATGCTTTGAAGAAGGAAATGGCAACCCACTCCAGTGTTCTTGCCTGGAGAATCCCAAGGACGGGGGAGCCTGGTGTGCTGCTGTCCATAGGGTCGCACAGAGTCGGACACAACTGAAGTGACTTTGCAGCAGCAGCAGCAGTGTTTTCTGACAAGAAAGAAGGAATTAAGAGCTGTCTGAGGTATATGTCCTCTGCAAAAAAAGAAAAAAAATCATAATTTCCTACCTGTTTTTAACTAGTTAAATTTAGCCTAAAATGTCACCTCTCACAAAAGAATTGCTGGATTTTTTCTAAAATAAAAATGTGATTAAGGATGTGGGGGAAAACCTAAAGATTTTTTTTTCCCCCAAGCTTTTATGTGGGTTTAACAAGCTTCGGGATTTCAAAGCCACTGGAGAGGACAGATGCCCGATTTCCTCTGATTCATAAGAGGGTATCTCATCTCTCACATTTGGCAGACCTGAATAATGGCTTATACAAGGACCACTCAGCAGGGAAGTAAGCCACTTGACTGAGGACAATGCAAAGACTAGCTTGCTGCTGAATAAGCAACTCTGAAGCCATGTAGTGTGGAAATAAGAAAATTCCTCTCCTAAAGCTAGTTTTATCACCTAGCATCTCTAATATCTCCAGAGTCATGTACAGACTTCCCAGAAAGCCAAAATGTATACTCTTTTCAGAACAACATTTTATAATTATGTTGGATGGAAAGTATACCTTCTAGTCATCATTCTTATTTACATACCATGTAATTCACCTAGCTGATTTTAGCTTTTAGAAGATACTGAGGGGGCCATGCAGGCTAACAACACAGAAGAGGGCAGATGTGTGCTCAGTACTCAGTCGTGTCTGACTGTTTGTGACCCCGTGGACGATAACCTGTCAGGTTCTTCTGTCCATGAAATTTTTCAGGCAAGAATACTGGAGTGGGTTGTCGTTCCCTTCTCCAACAGATCTTCCTGACCCTGGGATCAAACTCGCGTCTCCGGAAGAACACAGAACAGGGAGTCCAGAAACAGATGCTAACACATACATCCGATAAGTATTTTTACAATGTTGCCAAACTAACTCAATGGGCAAAAGAAGAACACTTCAACAATCAGTGTTGAAACATCTGGCTGCTGCTGCTACTACTAAGTCACTTCAGTAGTGTCCGACTCTGTGCGACCCCATAGATGGCAGCCCACCAGGCTCCCCTGTCCCTGGGATTCTCCAGGCAAGAGTACTGGAGTGGGTTGCCATTTCCTTCTCCAATACATGAAAGTGAAAAGTGAAAGTGAAGTAACTCAGTCATGTACAACCCTCAGCGACCCCATGGACTGCAGCCCTCCAGGCTCCTCCATCCATGGGATTTTCCAGGCAAGAGTACTGGAATGGGGTACCATTCTGGCTACCTAGATGCAAAACAGGAAAAGGAAGAGGGGAAGGAAGGAATTAACAAAGGTCAACTCTCACCTTATACTATAAACAAAAGTAAAATTCAAACAGAGCATAGAACTAAACGTCAGAGCTAAATCTATAACATTCTGAGAAGAAAACATGAAAATTTATTACTGTGGGTTTCTTAGAGAGCACACAAAATTCATGAACTATAAAAAAAATTCAAAATTGAACTTCTTTAAAATTAATTTTTTTTAATTTAAGAGGCACTTAAAAATTCAAAAGTCAAATAGCATACTAGAGACAAATATTTTTTAAGTATATCCAATTTTAAACTTTAAATTTAAAAGTTTTTTTTAATTTTAAAAACATCCAAAATATATAGAAAACTCTTATGACTTAATGATGAGAAGTCAAAACCTAACTGAAAAAAATGGGAAAAATATTCAAACAGACATAGTATCAAAGAAGAAATATCAGTGGCTAATAAGTTCAAGTGAAGAGGAACGAAAAAGCCTCTTGATGAAAGTGAAAGTGGAGAGTGAAAAAGTTGGCCTAAAGCTCAACATTCAGAAAATGAAGATCACAGCATCTGGTCCCATCACTTCATGGGAAATAGATGGGGGAACAGTGGAAACAGTGTCAGACTTTGTTTTGGGGGCTCCAAAATCACTGCAGATGGTGATTATAGCCATGAAATTAAAAGACGCTTACTCCTTGGAAGAAAAGTTATGACCAACCTGGATAGCATATTCAAAAGCAGAGACATTACTTTGCCGACTAAGGTCCGTCTAGTCAAGGCTATGGTTTTTCCTGTGGTCACGTATGGATGTGAGAGTTGGACTGTGAAGAAGGCTGAGTGCCGAAGAATTGATGCTTTTGAAGTGTGTTGTTGGAGAAGACTCTTGAGAGTCCCTTGGACTGCAAGGAGATCCAACCAGTCCATTCTGAAGATCAGCCCTGGGATTTCTTTGGAAGGAATGATGCTAAAGCTGAAACTCCAGTACTTTGGCCACCTCATGAGTAGAGCTGACTCATTGGAAAAGACTCTGATGCTGGGAGGGATTGGGGGCAGGAGGAGAAGGGGACGACCGAGGATGAGATGGCTGGATGGCATCACGGACTCGATGGACGTGAGTTTGAGTCAACTCCAGGAGTTGGTGATGGACAGGGAGGCCTGGCGTGCTGCAATTCATGGGGTTGCAAAGAGTCGGACATGACTGAGCGACTGAAATGAACTGAACTGAACTGAATAAGTTCAAAAACAGATACTGCACACCAGCGGTTTTCAGGTAAATGCAGAATGGAGCCACAATGAGGCATTACTTCACACGCACTTGTGTGTGTGCTCGGTAGATTCCGTCGTGTCCAACTCTTTGTGACCTACGGACTGTAACCCACCAGGCTCCTCTGTCCATGGGATTTTCCAGGCAAGAACACTGGAATGGGTTACCATTTCCTCCTCCAGGGGATCTTCCTGACCCAGGGATTGGACCATGTCTCCTGCGGCTCCTGCATTGGCAGGCGGGTTCTTTATCATTTGAGCCACCTGGAAAGCCCTCTCACAGGCACTGCACACCACATTATATGCTTCAGTTGTGTCCGACTCTTTGCAACCCCAATGGATATACAGTCCATGGAATTCTCCAGGCCAGAATACTGGAATGGGTAGCTTGTGCCTTCTCCAGGGGATCTTCCCAACCCAGGGATCTAACCCAGGTCTCCCACATTGCAGGCAGATTCTTTAGCAGCTGAGCCACCAGGGAAGCCCAAGAATACTGGAGTGGGTAGCCTATCCCTCCTCCAGGGGATCTTCCTGACCCAGGAATCAAACCGGGGTCTCCTGCATTGCAGACAGATTCGTTACTAACTGAGCTATCAGGGAAGCCCCCTCTAACATGCACTATAAAATTTTTTTTAATTGACTATGCCACAGATTGATTAAGATTTTGAATAGTCAGAAAGCTCACACACTGCCAGTGGGAATGCAAAATGGCACCACCACTTTGCAAAACAGTTGGCCATTTCTCAAAATATTAAACATGCATTTGCCATACAACCCAACCATTCCCCTCTAACTTACCCAAAATAAAATTTTTAAATTATTTTCACACAAAATGTATTCATAGCATCCAAAAAAAAATGTAAATCATCAAAATGAACATCGACAGGTGAAAGGACAGAAAAAAAGCAAATCCATATAACGGAGTGTCATTCACAATAAAACAGAATAAATTACTGAGACAGACACCACCACCGACAAATCTCAAAATATTACGATGAGAAACAACAGCGAACCTGCAATGACAGGAAACCAGGTGTACAGCGGAAGGTTTGGAGTGCTAGAAACATCCCATATTGTGAGTGTAGCGGTGCTGGCTCACAATTGTAAATACTCAGAACTCATTGAATCATAACTAAAAATTGGTACATTTTATTATACATAATTTAGACCTCACTAAAGCTTAGTTTAAAAACCAAAACACAAAGACACACACACAGAGTCAACTCCATGGTCTGCAAGCTATGTGCCTAGTCATCTTCCTGGAGATCTTTACCTGAAGCTCAAAAAGCAACTCTATTCAAACAGAGATTAAATGATGCTTTTCTCAGCATGCTAAAGAGTAGTTATTGTGATTTGACCTGCACACTGAGTTTATCTAGCACACACTCCCCAGGACAGTAGTCACTAGTTCTTGGGTCTGTTTATTTATTTATATGATAGAAAAGAAATAGATTTATTAATACAGGACATGTGAGAGATGCAATCGGGCAGGCATGGAAGCTCTGCCTTACTATTGTCTACTTAAATTTCAATTATTTAATACTAAAAAATAAAGTAAAAATCCCTCAGTTGCAGTAACCACGTGTCAGTTGTTCAGTGAGTGGTCAATGCAGAAAGTTCTGTTGGACATCATTATCTAAATTTACTTTTGAGACAAACACTTTTTTCTCAGATTTAAATGAAAAAAAATAATGATAATTCTCCCTTCTTTTCAGACCTCTTTCAGATCTAGAAGAAATAGAAGTACTTAGAATTAGCATGTGGCTAGGTGACAGAAACTTACAGCTTTCAGCATTTTATTTTGTGCGTGTGTGTGTGTGAAAGAAGTGGTTATTTCAGAAGGTTCTTGGTTGGAACACAAGGCAGATTTTCATGGGAAATAACTATTTCTGTTATGCAATCCAACTAGAGCTTGCAAATAAAGGTCTGTGAGATTGTGAGCTGGTTAAATATTGAAGGAGACAAGTGAAAGCTGATGCAGAAGCAAGTTTTGAAGGAACCTCAAACCTTTATTGTCCACATAGACGAAAAATGAATTCTTCTCAATCATTTTTTCTTTTTTAAATATCTGAGAGATTCAATATGCTCCCACCAGTAAGAATGCATCTTAACTGATTCCCAGTATCATTAAGTCTAAGGATATGGATGCTAACAGCTTGAAAATAATATTTTATAAGGACCTTCCATGGATTAAACATAAAAATCAGGCTTAGGTAAGAGTAATCTCTCTTTGAGGAATTTTTAACAGCTACTACCATATATAGCATAAGCAAACTTAATATACAATGATATTTTCATGTTATTATTATTTTTCCATAAGATCTTTTACCAGAGTTTTCATGATAAAAAGACTAGCCACACCCATATTTTCTGTTTCTATGTTAAAACTTTTACTAAAAATTGCTAAAGAGTTTTAATTCAGTTGTTATACTTTAAAAGTGACTTCTAAGATTATTATTGTGGAGACATTCTGCGAAACAATAGTATGATGTTGGGAAGAATTGAAATTGAATATTTGATGCATTTTAGTTCCCATCAACCCACATGTGTGGAGTGGTCCTTATCACTAGGCCGCACATCCTTTGTGAGATGAAGCTGCCCCTAGGAAGACTGGCATTTCTGAAGAGGTATTTATCAAGCTGTGGGATGGGTTTTCCATTTTTATTGCTGGCCATGCTCTAATGTGTTTGCAGAAGAGATAGTGAAATTGAAATTGGACCAGTCCTATCTCTCCATGCCAGCTGAGAGCTGGCAGGCTGGAAAAATTGTGGTGTGCAGCTCTCTCTCTTTTAAAGCAAAGACTGAAGATATCTGTAAGGAAATGTTTCTTAACGTCTGGGAAAAGACAGACACCACCACCAATTTGCATATGTTATAAGGGCCAAAACTTCTTAACATACCATTGAAGGTCCTCAGATGACTGACTTCAGCCTAACTTTATCAGTTCAACTCCCACCAGGGAACCTCACTTCCTCAACATCCCCTTTTGTATCCTGCACTTTCCTGCCTCTTTGCCATTCTTCATGTCATGCTTTGACACTTTCCTCCTCCAGCTCTGCTCTGTTCATTGAATTCCTTCAAGGAACATCTCCAACAGATTTGTCTCTAATGAATCTATTCAATAAATTACCATAAAGTGTCATAAAGGGAGCATTCCCTTGTGAATCTATACTTCGTCACATGCAATGGAGACTATCAATCAACTAATGCTTTTCAAAAATGATTTATTTAACAAGTGTTCTATGCCATACACTGGGCTGCACTTGCATTCAGGTACAAGTAATGGCAACAAAGATTGCGAAAGTCAGTGATTTGGACTCTGTGGGAGAAGGCGAGGGTGGGATGACTTGAGAGAATAGCTTTGAAGCATGTATATTACCATATGTGAAACAGATCACCAGTTGAAGTTCGATGCATGAAACAGGGCACTCAAAGCTGGTGCACTGGGACAACCCAGAGGGTGGGGTGGGGAGGGAGGTTGGAGGGGGGGTTGGGACGGGGGGAACATGTACTGATTCATGGGGACCCATGGCTGATCCACGTCAATGTATGGCAAAAAAAAAACTACAATATTGTAAAGTAATTAGCCTCTAATTAAATTAAATTAATTAATTTTTTTAAGTAAGGGAATTTTTCTCTTTCATAAATGGAATACCAGAGCTGGATTCACACAATGATTTGAAAATACGGAAGATTTAGGCTTCATTTATCCTCCGGCTCTGCTCTCCTTACTCTAGGACCGTTGTGTTCCTAGTAACAAGATTCTGTTCACCCTAGACACATCTTCCATGTTCCTGGTGAGAGGAATAAGGAGACAGTGATGCAAAACGCCAGCATAATAGAGTGAGGACCTCCGTGACAGTCAGGACCACCTCATGAAAACATGTTCCTCGACAACAGCTAGCACAAATGGCAAGTCAACCTTTGCAGAACTCTGGAAATTAAACAAAGGCTGGCCACAATCCCAGTTTATTCAAGGACAAAGACCGAACTTCAGTAAAAACAGTGATGTTTCTGGTGCTTTAACTTGCCCAGTTGCCTTCTGCCTCACACCATCTCTGTGGGGCCCTGAGAACCAACAGCCTCAGGACGACAGGAGATCTGAGGAGCAGCGGCCCAGACGCGTCTGGATGGGGAAGAACGAGGTAGAAGCTCCCAGAGCTTCACCCTTGGGGAACTGGCACTTTCCAGCCTGTCTGAAGCTCCCCTCTTCCAAGGCTCTTCCTTGTTGGACCTCACTCAGAAGTTGCATGCTCTGAGCAATTTCCTCCACCCATACTTCAGCGGTGACTGTTTAGTATCACAGCTGCCTGAGGAGGGAGTAATATTTGGATGAAACTCAAAGCTCACCAAAAATAGAAGTTTTCTTTAAAAAAAAATTCTCAGGGATGAAATATCCATAGAAGCAATGAGAAAAACCCAACATATTCCTGGAACTCTAGAAGTCTATATGCATGTGCAAAGCTGTATACATTCAAAAGATCCTAAACACTGACTTCGGGAAACTTGAAAGTCTGTGCAAGTGTGAAGTGAGGACCAAGGCAGAGCTGTATACTCTAAACACACTGAAGACAGATCCCCAGGATGAACACAGAGCTTCATAGCAAACACTGGAGACTTCCTGTGTCAAGACATTTAAATAAATCTCTGTATAACTGTTACCTGACCACTAAGATAACAAGGCAGACGCTTCAGTGGTTCCATGTGAGAAAGAATACACCCTTTATGGAATTAGTTCAGGAAAGCAATTAAAGCAAAAAACAACAAAAACTAAAAGAAAATCAACAATCACAAACTCTGGAGAGGGGCAGGTGGAGACTCTGATTTCCATACTGTGTTCTTTAAAATCCCAGTGTTCAACAAAATATTACAAGACATTTAAGGAAGCAGTAAGGTATGGCTCCTGTGCAGGAAAAAATAAGTCAGTAGAAACTCTGACAGCTCTGGAGGACTTATGAGACAAAGATGTTAAATCAGCCATCAAAAATATGTGAAAAAAGAAATGAAAGGAACTATGCCTAAGGATTTAGTGGTGTTCAGTTGCTAAGTTAAGTCTGACTCTTGAAACCCCATGGACTGTAGCCTGCCAGGCTTTGTCCTTGGTCCATGGAATTTCCCATGTAAGAATACTGGAGTGGCTTGCCATTTCCCTTTCCAGGGGATCTTCCCACACCAGGGATGGAACCTGGGTCTCCTGCACTGACAGGCAGATGTTTTACCAACTGAGCCAACAAGAATTAGAGGAAACATTAAAACAAACAGAAAATATCAAAAAATATACAAATTAGAAAAAGTTATCAAATAGAAACAGGAGTTGAAAAGTGAAATAAATGAGAAGTTCACTGGAGGAGCTGTGCAGTACATCTGAGTTACCAGAGGAAAAGGACAGGGAACTTTAAAATAAGTCAGTTAATATTGTCCAATCTTGGTTCAGACAGTAAAGAATCTGCCTGCAATGTGGGAGACTGGGATTCAATCCCTGGGTCGGGAAGATTCCCTAGAGAAGGAAATGCCAACCCACTGCGGTATTCTTGTCCGGAGAATCCCATGGACAGAGGAGCCATGGGATTTCAAAGAGTCAGACAGGGTTGAGCAAATAACACAATCCAAATCAAAGAAATTAAAGATAAATAAGATAAGTGAACAGGGTCTCAGAGACTTATGGGATTATCATAGGTACTGACATTCACATAATGAGTGCCAGAAAGAGGAGAGAGAAAGAAAGGGGCAGATAGAATCATTTCTAAAAGCCTGAAAACTTCCCAAATTTGATTTTCAATACATTAATCTACACTTCAAACTAAATTTTGTTGATTTTTAATTTAAAAATATTGTAAATATGTAAAGTATCACATATTAAACATATAATTTTAAAAGTATTTACTCAAATATTTGTCTATTTTATTACTATTAAAAAGTAGACAGAAATTTTGTACAAACTTATGTTCTCTATGATACTTTTGAATCTATATCTTGCTCAAAATCTTTCATCACAAGTTCAGAATATCAGTTCTTTTCTTTTAAGCATGCAAGCCATTGCAAAAATGCCTTTATCAATAAAATATTTGTTTTTTACTAATTAAAAATTCACAAAAATTAAGTGAATGTGAAAACACACAGGCTAGAAATAAAGAAAGAATGCCTCTAAGGCTTTAAAGAGATGATTACTTCTAATATTTTCTTGCATTTTCTCCCAGCATTTTTGCTAGGAATGCATGTTTAAATACAGTTAGAATGGTACTATTGCTGTATGCAGAGGTTATAGATAGAACAGGAATAGATGACAACTCGTAAAAAAAATAATATCCACTAATATTTGGCTCATTTATATTTTCTAAATTAAAAATATGCAGTGTATGGACCTAATAGAAGCAGAAGATACTAAGAAGAGGTGGCAAGAATACACAGAAGAACTGTACAAAAGAACTATACTTAATGACCCAGATAACTATGATAGTGTGATGACTCACCTAGAGCCAGACATCCTGGAATGTGAATTCAAGTGGGTCTTAGGAAGCATCACTACAAACAAAGCTAGTGGAGGTGATGAAATTCCAGCTGAGCTATTTCAAATCCTAAAAGATGATACTGTGAAACTGCTGCACTCAATATGCCAGGAAATTTGGAAAATTCAGCAGTGGCTACAGGACTGGAAAAGGTCAGTTTTCATTTCAATCCCAAAGAAAGACAATCTAAAAGAATGTTTAAACTACCTCACAATTACACCCATTTCACATGCTAGCAAAGTAATGCTCAAAATTCTCCAAGCCAGGCTTCAACAATATGTGAACCGAGAACCTCCAGATGTTCAAGCTGGATTTAGAAAAGGCACAGGAACCAGAGATCAAATGGCCAACATCTGTTGGATCATAGAAAAAGCAAGAGAATTTCAAGAGAACATCTATTTCTGCTTCATTGACTATGCCAAGCCTTTGACTGTGTAGATCACAATAAACTGTGGAAAATTCTTAAAGAGATGGGAATACCACACCACCTGACCTGCCTCTTGAGAAATCTGTATGAAGGTCAAGAAGCAATAGTTAGAATTGAACATGGAACAACAGACTGGTTCTAAATAGGAAAAGGAGTACGTCAAGGCTGTATATTGTCCCCCTGCTTACTTAACTTATATGCAGAGTACATCATGAGAAACTTTGGGCTGGATGAAGCGCAAGCTGCAATCAAGATTGACAGGAGAAATATCAATAACCTCAGGTATGCAGATGACGCCACCATTATGGCAGAAAGCAAATAACTAAAGTGCTTCTTGATGAAAGTGAAAGAGGAGAGTGAAAAAGTTGGCTTAAAACTCAACATTCAGAAAACTAAGATCATCTGATCTCATCACTTCATGGCAAATAGATGAGAAAACAATGGAAACAGTGGCAGGCTTTATTTTGGGGGCTCCAAAATCACTGCAGATGGTGACTGCAGCCATGAAATTAAAATACACTTGCTACTTGGAAGAAAAGTTATGACCAAGCTAGACAGCATATTAAAAAGCAGACATATCACTTTGCTGACAAAGGTCCGTCTAGTCAAGGCTATGGTTTTTCCAGTGGTCATGTATGGGTGTGAGAGTTGGACCATAAAGAAAGTTGAGCACCGAAGATTGCTTCTGAACTGTGGTGTTGGAGAAGACTCCTGAGAGTCCCTTGAACTGCAAGGAGATCCAACCAGTATATCCTAAAGGAAATCTGTCCTGAATATTCATTGGAAGGACTGATGTTGAAGCTGAAGCTCCAATACTTTGCCCACCTGATGAGAAGAGCTGACTCATTTGAAAAGATCCTTTGCTGGAGAGATTAAGAGCAGGAGGAGAAGGGGACAACAGAGGATGAGATGGTTGGATGGCATCACCGACTCAATGGACATGAGTTTGAGTAAGCTCCGGGAGTTGGTGATGAACAGGAAAGCCTGGCCTGTTGCAGTCCATGGGGTCCCAAAGAGTCAGACTGAGCTATTGAACTTAACTGAGGGTATGTGGATTGCTTTCAACTCATTCTTCATCCATTTGAATGATAATCAAAATTGCTCTTCAATATTCAGGAGAAGAATAAGTTGATGGACATAACTTCTTTCCCTCTGTCCTCGTCTTTAGAAGACGTTCATACCGGTGGGTTCCGTTGGACCAAAGTGCACCTCCCAATACTCCCAACCAATGAGACACAAGGCCCAGAATGTGCCGCTCCAGAGTGCTCTCACCCCCCACTCTGTGCCCCCCGATTGCGGCCAGTGTTCCCCTAGCAGGTCCCCCTTCACTCCTGCTTTCTACTATTGTTTTCTATGAGTGTGATTTTTTCAAAATAGATAGAGATGAAAACACAATGAGGAAGAGAGCAAGGATGCTCTGGTTGCGTTAGTAATCGACACATGAAAAGGATGGAATCATGCTGTGTTCATGATGCTATTAATCTGGTCTCCCTGAGATCTACAACATGCAGTGGGCTAAGGCCAAGAAAGTAGAGAAAATTCATGAAAGAAATACAAATGGGGGAAATAAAAATAAATAAAAATATGGGGGAAATTCCATCTTATTGGTAATTACAGAAATACAACTTGAAACATTGATCCATTACGCTCATCTCTAATCTTAGTAAAGATTTAGAGTAGTAGTAATTGTGAATATGTATTACTGAAAGCAAAGGTCAGTGCAGACTTTTTTTTTTAAAGATTGCACCCTTTAACTCTGTAACACGACTTTTCTATCATTTATCATAAAGAAGCTACAAAAATAAATATCATTCACAGCATTATTTATGAGAAAACCAGAGCACCAATAACAGGAAATGATTAAAGTGGAAATCTAAACTTCAGTTCTTCTAGAAAATGTGTTTTTTAATTATTTAATAACATGTAAGAATGCTCACTATCTCATGCTAAGTCAAAAAGAATTCATAACCCTGTTTCACACAGTATGTCATGCATAGAGTCACTCCAGTTTCGCTCTCCACATTTACACTGTGTAAGCAAATTTCTCCACCATATAAGTCTAAGTTTTTATATGTGTATTTTCATGGGAGAAAACAATTATAGGTATATATAATATGTATTGATTGTTTTATGTAACAAGTTGGACATTTTCTTTATTTTTTCTATTTCTAATAGACTCTACTGAGAACAAACTTCTTGTAAAATTGGTGTAGAAACAGAATCATGAAAATACTTTATTACTGAGAAAGTAACTAATGAGTTAACGCCCTGATACAAAATTGGTGTTTTGGGTCTCACTTTTAGTTATTACTTAGACTTCAAAACATTACTGAGTGTGTAGCACACAGTTAGACATAACCATGTTACCCCACTACAATAGGGGCAGCCCAAATCATGATAAGAAAGGGATACGGCAATCATTTTACTCCAAAAGAAAAGCATATTTAGAAACTGCCATGAGCCAACTATACTCGACGTGATATGGATAAACTTACAGAAGACACTCTGGAACCATTTTAATACTGAAAGAAGTACTTCATCAAGCAGTCTCCAGTGTGTGGGTGAGAAATAATTAAAGTTTCCCAACAATCACTAAAATAAAAGATACATAGATGGTGAACATGATGATGACAGAGATAGACAGACATATAGGACGTAGACATTTTTAAAATAACACAAGAAAAGGAGCAAAACACAGTTCAAAGTGAAAGACTTATTTACTTTTCTCTATTCTGTAAAGAGAACCAAGAATCAGAATTTCTGAACTTTCATTCTCTGCTGGTCTTCTATCGGCATATATCTCAAAAGGCACTCCACAAAGTTAGCACATTACTGGATTACTAGAAATCCAGCCTCACATCTCTATAAACATTCCTAGTGTGATAACATGAGTCAGATCAAGAAATCTTGGTTTTCCCTCCAGTCTGAAGACCAGACAAAGCATGCGTTTAAGAGAGACCTGCATGATCAGTCATGCTCAGCTCTTCCGTGACCCCATGGACTGTAGCCCTCCACGCTCCCCTGTCTGTGGGATTCTCCAGTGGGTTGCCATTTCCTCCTCCACCGGATCTTTCCGACCCAGGGGTCAAACCCATGTTTCCTGTGTCTCCTGCATTGGCAGGAGAATTCTTCACCACTAAGCCACCTGGAAAGCCCATAAGAGAGGCCTTCCCTGTGCTTATTATCTCCTGGTCCCAGCAGGTTGCAACTACCTGGCTTTATAACTCAGAGTTAATAGAAAGAATTATTTACAGGCATTTCCTCCCAGGTTGGAGGGAATCCTGGACCACATTTCATCACTACCCCAAAGAAGAGTAATAAAATAAAAGATGAAATTCTAAATGGTAGAGAAATTTCAAAAAAATCTTGAAAAATATCTCTTCTAACCCCATGGATTTTCCACCCAAAAACTCTATTTACTTAACTTATGTAAGTTTAAAAGTTCTACCATAGTAGGGTTAAATTTTCCACTATATTCCTTTACATGCCTCTTCCTTAAGGGTGAAGGAAGATGGGAATTTTTATAACACCCTGGAGGTTATGCTCCAGCTACGATCACCCATTGCCTGGACAGTTTAAGTGAACAACTCATTTTGAAACCAGTGTAGACATGATTTTAATATGCTTATGCTTTATTCCATCCTATATTCCCAATGTTGTTTTAAGATTAAAGGTGCTCTAGGTATGTGGAAACAGTGACCTGATCTCTAATTTACTGCCTAAACCGGACATTTCAGCTCAGCTCGCTTCTAAATATAACTGCACACACATATGTGACATGAATAGTGTGTTTCTCTGAAGCTATGAGTGGTGACAGGAGAGGTTTACAGACGTAAATCACAAAACCTGTCCCTCGGGCCTGAGAACTATCACCCTCCTTGTTTCACTTTGTTTCATTTACCTATTTGTCACTGCTTCTGCTTGGTCTTATCCCACTCTAATAGCTTCATTTTCAATTCCGTTCTTTCTTTCTTCTGATAATTATTCTTGGTGTACATGCCACGTCGCTTCAGTCATGTCTGACTCCTTGTGACCCTATAGATTGTAGCCCGCCAGGCTTCTCTGTCCATGGGATTCTCCAGGCAAGAATGCTAGAGTGGGCTGCCATGCCCTCCTCCAGAAGATCTTCCCTGACCCAGGGATTGAACCTGTATCTCCTGCATTGCAGGCAGATTCTTAACTGCTGAGCCACCTAGGAAGCCCAATTTATTCCATCAGTAAGAGTACATCTCAAGATTCAAGGTTGTGTCAGAGACAGCTTGCTGATCATCAGTCCTATTTCCTTGCATTTTAGACCATGGTCAGGCTATGTTTCCTAGCTTCATAGACAGCCAGTGGGAATGACTTGTATATGTTCCAAGTCAGAACCATAAAAAAATATTCTGGGCATAACCCCCGCCCCCCGACTTTTTACAGGTGTCGTGGCTGAACACTGGCCAGCAATGTGAAGATGGTAATGCTTTGGCGGCCTGAGTCCCTGAATGAAATATAAGGAACAGAATATCCTACATCTAGAAACTCTGATGTGGACCCATGTGCTCTGGTTAGATGAGCAGGAAATAAATTTTCTCTGTTACAGCAATGGAACTTGCAATTTGTTTCTGTATCAATTAGCCTACAGTAAACCAATCTAGAAACTGGTGTTTTGAAGTGGGGTGCTGCCCTAATTAAACCCTAAAATGTGTGCATTGCTGCAGCAGGCAGGCAGCAGGCATCCAGGAACACCAGAGAGTCTTGCCGTCTGTGCTGAGCTACTTGGCGAAACTGCGTCCAGGGCTAATGTGGTCAGCAGAGTAGTTGGGTCAGATGGAGAGTCGGAGCACTGTGTGTTTGGGCGGCTTTAGGCTGAGCTCAGCAGGTTTCCCAGGTGGCCCTAGTGGTAATGAATCTTCCTGCCAGTGCAGGAGATGTAAGAAGCACGGGTTTGATCCCTGGCTTGGGAAGATCCCCCAGAGGAGAGTAAGGCAGCCCACTTCAGTATTTTTGCCTGGAGAATCCCATGGACAGAGCAGCCTGGCGGGCTCCAGTCCATAGCGTCACACAGTCGAACACAGCTGAAGCAACTTGGCTCTCATGCATGCAGGCTAAGCTTAGTGACATATGGGGGCTTCCCTGGTAAAGACTCCGCCTCTAATGCAGGAGACCCTGGTTTGATTCCTGAGTCAGGAAGATCCCCTGGAGAAGGGATAGGCTACCCACTCCAGTATTCTTGGGCTTCCCTGGTGGCTCAGATGGTAAAGAATCCACCCATAATGTGGGAGACCTGGGTTCGATCCCTGGGTTGGGAAGATCCCCTGGAGAAAGGAACTACCCAGTTCAGTATTCTGGCCTAGAGAGACAAAACATCAGTGGTTCTCAAGCAGAAATTAAAGAAAATACAGAACATCTAAAAATAAAGAAAAGCCAAGTGCTTATGGGTTCAAATAGAAGAGAATAAGACCAATTAGAGCTTTGAGCAACAAAGGTTAATACGACTCTTCAGTTAAACAGTGACCTCGAGCTGCATTAAATACCTTTAAGATGCCTTTTATTTAAGAATCATGGGAGGAGGAAGAAAAGACATGTCCAGGAATGAAACGGGGTGTGGTTTTCCCCCATGCAAGTGACCAGAAATAGATAAGTCAGAAGCATGATGGGAGGGTGTCACCCCAGAAACTGATTCTGGCCTGAAAAAATCCTGTGATTATTAGATGAGCCTTGAAAAATCCTTCAGGGGTTAAACTTTTCACAAGCTAGAAGCAAACTGCAAGCCCTCAGTCACTAAGGAGGGCATAGAGTAACCTGCCTGAGGGGTAGCCACAAAGAAGGGAAAAGAAAACCCTTACAAATGAGAATTCATTTTGTTTTTATGCATAAAAGTCAACCTCCAAACTGAGCCTTTCAAAAAACAAATACTTGTAAGCTCACACAGTTTCTGGGGGTCAGGAATCTGGAGTCAGCTCAGCCAGGCGGTCTGGCTCAGGCTCTCTTGGGAGGGTCCAGTCACGGTGCTGGCTGGGGCTGCAGTAGTCTGAAGGCTCATCTGGGGCTGGGATGTCTGCTCCTGGTGAGGCCCGACCTCAGACCCAGTGAGTCGATGCTGGTGCTTGGCAGAGGCTGTGGTTTCTCAGGCCAGGGCCTGGCCACTGGGCTGCCTCTGGGTCCTTAAACACAGCCACCAGCTCCCCCTAAAGAGGACACTCCAAGAGAGAGCAAGGCAGAAGCCTCACGTGGTCACCCCTGCAGCACCCCATTGGTCAGGCAGCCCAACCCCATCCAATGTGAGAGAGGGTGGCACAGGATTTGTATTAGTTCTTAGAGAGGCTGTAATAAAGCACCACAAAGCAAGTGGCTTCACATAGCATCCTATCACAGCTCTGCAGGCAAGAAGTCCGAAATCCAGGGGTCATCAGCACTGCTTCCTCCTGGAAGGGAGAACCTCTTCCTTGCCGCTCTCAGAGGTTGCTGGCGATCCTTGGCCATCACTGGCTTGGGGACGCATCACCCAGGCCCCGCCTGCAGCTTCCCATGGGGTCCTACACTCTGTCTTCGGGTCTAGAAATCTCCCTGTTTCTTGTAGAATTATGGCTGATTTGCATTGTTGTATGGCAGAAACCACCACAACATTGTAAAGCAATTTTCCTTCAATTAAAAAATAAGTTTTAAGAAAGTTCTCTCTTCTTACAGGGAGGGACACAAGTCATTGGATTTGCAGACCCACCCAACCCAGTATGACCTCTCCTTAACTTGATTACATCTGCAAAAAAACTTATTTGCAAAAAAAAAAAAAGAAGTTGCATTCTGAGATTCTAGGCAGACATGATGGGGGCGGGGGTGTGGAGACACTATTGGCCCTCAACAGACATGACACCAGGAGCTGAGAGTCGGTGAGGACCCTCTGGGAAGGTCACTGCTACAGCCGTTGATGTTGGGGTTTAGTTGCTGTCGTCATTGTTACAGTTGTTATTTACCTTAATATTCATTGTTTTTCCTTTTTTCTCCTCAAATTCTCCTTGGCAGTTGGTTCTACTCTGGTGGCTTTCACTACCAATCTGAAGCTGATGGAATACAAACTCCCACCTGCAGCTTTGATCTGTCTTATGAGCTCCACCAACCACATTTTAATTTGCCTGGTTAACGTCTTGATGCAGGATTCCCCAACCTTTGAAGCAACATTTTGTAAACAGGATTTCCTACATAATCCCCACAGACACATGACAAACTAGTCCCATTCCGATATATCATCAAAGCCCCTCTAGTGCCACTGTGAACAACTGTTAAATTCACTTCCTTACATCCACCCATATCTTATTGACACCACTGCCTACGTTCATAGCTGGGGCTGATGGCCCTCCTCCTACCATCTTGCTTCTTCCAAATCTGGGCTACTTACAGCCACAAGCAGCAGGCTTGCTTCCATAAATCCAGAGGAAAAATGCCACTCGGTTATAGTCAGTGGCTTCTATTTCAAATTTTCCACCCTGGTATTTAAGAGCCCCAGATTGATGGAGCTCTATCCCCACTAATATAACCTGTCCTTTGTCTGTCTTTACTCAAGTTGTTTCTTCTGCATGAACTGTCCTTCAGAGTTCCCGGCATGCTTTAAGTGATCTCTCCAATTGTAGATTCTTTAAGAAACTATTCCACAGAATTTTTTCTTGAAGTATTCACAGATAAAACTGGCTTCTCCCTTCCTTTAGCTTCAGTATAGTGTGCCTCACTTACTGTATATCTGCACTGGAATAAAGTCATTTACAGACGTACCTGGCTCCCTGACCAAACGGTAAGATTTTAGAGAAAGGGGGCAGATTCCTGTCATCTTGGTAACCCCAGGGCCAGTCAGAGGAGACCTCCCCCAAAGTAGAAGTTTGATAAGTGCCTATTGAATATGTGTTGAATAAATTATTACTGAATTATTTTATATTCTAAAGTTATGAGTATTGAAGGCAAACATTGAATTAGGCACAGTTTTGCCATCAAAATCCCATTAAGGCATATTTGTTCCTTCCATTGTAAGGAATTTCAGTGATCACCATCTAAGTTTAAAACGTCAATGTGTTCACTTCGTCAGCACACACACTAAACTTGGAAGGATACGGAGATTAGCATGGCCCCTTCACAAGGATGACATGAAAATTCATGAAGCATTCCATAGTTTTCCTGTGTATAAAGTAGACAGCTAATGAGAGCCTTCTCTATAGTGCAGGGAGCTTCACTCCATGCTCAGTCTAGCAACGAGGGGATATACATGTACATGAAGCTGGTTCACTTTGCTGTACAGCAGAAACCAACACAACACTATAAAGCAACTATACGCCAATGAAATATAAATTTTAAAAAAAAAATTAATTTAAAAAAGTCAGCAGTCAATTCCATGATGTTAGAGAAAGAAAAAGAGAAAGAAACAGGGAGAAAGATAGGTACCCTATTTATCATCCTGTAATCAGAGGAAGCTATTGATTCTGAGTTTTTAAGTGCTTTTCAAAAGAAGTTCAGAACAATAGAATGAGTGTGAGTTTGGTCTTCTTTGGTCTGGCTGCTTTTCTTCCCCAAGTAATAGTTGATGGAAGATGCTCTGGCCGTGATGGGCACTGAAGTGTTTTCATTAGGTTTCTCGGAGAGTCACCCCCTTTCAGAGAGCAGTCCCTGTATTTCACACAGTAAGATGTTACCTTTAGCTCAGCCCATGAGGGCATCCCAGACAACTCAGCTGGAATGTGTGTCAGACACTTGAGAAGACTGATATCAGAAAGGCTTGATCCAGTTTCCTTGTTACATTTTTTTCCAAAAAAGTACATTTTCACCAGAGCCAGAAACCAGGGGACTAGATTCGGAAAATGGATTAGAAAGGTCCATATTTGTAATCTACCTAATGCCTTTTGCTGGGAAATATTGCACACTTTACATTTGATACAGCAACAAGAAACATTACCAGTTCACTCCTTCACCCCCTGTTTTGCAGCAGAGAACTCACAAAGTGACTCTGAGGAGCCAGGCTCTGGAGAGGGCTCTCCCAGACACCGAGGCTCCTCGGCAGGCCTGTCTACACAGCTCCTGAGAACGGCTCGCAGTTTCCTCAGCACACTTGACTTCCGGCCTCACCCTCCTGTGCCTGATTCTGGTCCTTACTCCTGGTGCAGTCGACCCAGAGAGGCCCTGGGCAAGACGGGCCACCAGGCAGGCGGGCGGCTGTGGACCCTCTGCCCACAGCACCAAGCACCCCTGCCCTCCACCCGGGATGTTCCGGTTCCTCATCCATTTCCTTCCTCCGATTTCCTACCCAAACCAGCTTCTGCAGGCTCTGCTTTTTATTTAGGAGGGAGTTTTGCTCTCTGACCGCAGGTGACTGACCGTCCTGAGTCCAGAGCTTTTGTTCCTGGAGCTGGCTGGCCTTGGCTGCAACAGATGTTCTGAGAAGGGAGACTGTATAGCAGTTAGGGTCCTGTGGAATCCAATCCAATATATTTCAAAGTTGTTTTTAAAAACAACTAGATCTGCTATAAAATTCATCTCATTAATTCATAATCCAGGGATTTCGATCAGCTTGAAATCTGTTTATTAATTCAGTAAATAAGCCATCAGATAAGCCAACCGCTGTCCTGGGGATGAAGACTGCTATGTGTGTAGGGCAGGTTATGCCTTCAATGTTCTTATGGTCTAGAGACTCCAGAAAATCTGTTGCCCTGTTGATTCACGTGCTCGCGTATCTGAAGAAGAGACACACACAGTTCTTGGGAAGGGATTCGATGCCTGTGCATCCCAAAAGTTTCCTGCTTAGCCTTTCCAGGTGGCACATCCCAAGAACTCAATAAATGTTTGGTATTACCATCATATAAGTGGTTGAAGTAGAATTATAGTCATAGTCATATGAACTATTAAAATATGATTGATGCATACTCAGAGAGACAGCACGTAGTAAAATTCTGACAGCAGGGGCAAGAATCAGCTTCTCATACAGCCTGGCCAACGCTGAGTATTCACCACTGTTCAATGACTCCCAACCTGTTATTTGAGGATGTTGTTTGAATTTTCCATGTTTTTTTAATATTAGTGAGGGTGACCTTTACTTTTATCAAATGTTTACTAGTCAATTGTAGTTTTTCTTGAGAGTTCAGTGTGCCTGTCCTCTGGTTCTTGAGGTTTTCCAATGAACCCTTCTAAAGTTGATGACATATCAGAATGACATGCAAGACATAAGCCAGGGGTGAAGAGGCAGCCCCTTTTTCAGCAGCATCTTCAGGAGGGAAAGTGGAATTATAATACCTGGCAGTGAGAGAGGCTGAGACCAGCGAAAGCCACCATTTATTGAGACCATTATGTATTAACAATAGGTGGGCTTCCCTGGTGGCTCAGGGGTAAAGAACCTTCCTGCCAATGTGGAAGAGGTAATAGATCTTGGTTCCATCCCTGAGTTCAATCCCTGGGTCAGGAAGATGCCCTGAAGGAGGAAATGGCATCCCACTCCAGTATTCTTGCTGGGAAAATCCCGTGGACAGCGGAGCCTGGAGGGCTACAGTCCATGGGGTCGCAAAGAGTCGGATATGACAGTGACGAAGCAACAGCATGAGCCATCCCTTTATTCTTCAGACGGAAAACTGAGAACCTAAGTGACAGTGATGCAAGTAAGGTAACTTAGGCTACTTCGTGAGGTCTCCCTTTCTGTCTTCAGGGCAGAAACACACGGGTTCTGGGGCCAGGTGGCCAAATATTGATTCCTGGGTCTATCAGTTACCTGCGCTGTGCCCCTGAGCAAGTCACTTAGCCAGTCTGTGCTCCCAGTTTCCTCAGCTGTGAATGATAATTGTATCCGCCTCATAGAATCCCCATGGACAGAGGAGCCTGATGGGCTGCAGTCCACAGGGTCCACAGACTCAGACATGACTGAAGCGGTAGCGCATGCGCACACATAGGATTGTCGGGGTTTCCCAGGTGGCTCAGTGATAAAGAACCCACCTGCCAATGCAGGAGACACAGGAGATGTGGGTTCGATCTCCGGGCTGGGAAGATCCCCTGGAGGAGGGCATGGCAGCCCACTCCACTACTCTTGCTTGGAGATTCCTATGGACAGAGGAGCCTGGTGGGCTGCAGTCCACAGGTTCGCAAAGAGTCGGGCACGACTGAAGGGACTTTGCAGGCAGCACACGCACGTGGGATTATCCTGAGGGCTAAACGAGACGTAAGGCACAGCAGGCAACGATCTGTCCATTTTTTCTCTCAGTTTGTTAAAATCAAAATCTCTGCCATGAAAGTAAATTTGTCAGTGAGTGTGATCATCTATCCCCTTTCTATTGATTTAAGTAGTTTGAAGCTGTGGAGTTAGGCGAATAAGGGACATGATTTTTAAATCTTCTTGAGGAAATACTGCTTTTATTATTAAGCAATCTCCTTCTTTATTCTTCTTAATGCTTTTCTCTATAATTTTTTCAGATATAGTTAATCTAGCTTTCTTTAAGATAATAACTCCCTGCCTTATCTTTTTACCTTTCTACATTTAGACCCTTCTATAGCCTTGCATTTTAGGTACATAGATAATGCTTGTAAACAGCATGTCGCTAGACTTTCTTTAATCCATTCTGAGAATATTTGTCTTTTAATAGATGAATTTCATCCATTTAAATTATTAAGTTTATTCCTAAGTATGTCGTCTTTTTGTTGCTGTTATAAATGGGGTTTTCTCCTCCATTATACTCTAATTATTTTTTTTCTGTGCATGAAGGCTATTGATTTTTGTGTGTAAAGTTTATATTCTACTACCCTGATGAATTATTTTATGATTTGAGTTAGTTTTATTATTATTTCTTTAGGGCTTTCCAAGCAAGCTTTCATATCAGCTGTTAATAACAGTTTCACTGTCCTTCCAAGTCTTGTGTCCCTAATCGTTCTCTTTCTTAATTGCACTGGCTTCACATAAATTGCTTAATATTCTTGCTTCTGACTATGAAGAGAAAATCTCTTGTCTTCCCATTAACAGTCTGATGCTAAGATTGAGTTATTATATTGGGATGGCCAAAAAGTTTTTTTTGGTTTTGTCCATAACATCCTCCAGGAAAATCCAAACAAACTTTTTGTCCAACCCAATATATTACGATGTTAAAAAAAATATCCACCTATACCTTTTTACTTAAACATTTTTAATGGCAGATGTTGAATTTTGCCAAACAATTTTAAATCACAATTGAAGATACTTGTATCTTTCTTCTTGAACTCATTAGATGAGGAGTTACAGTAATAGATTTCCTACTATGTCTGATTTGCATTCACAGTACACATCCCATTTAGTCATGGTATACTTAGTTTTAAGGCAGTTTCAACCTGCTTACTAATATTATAATTAGTATTTGCACAATGTTCATAAGCAACACTAATCTAGATTTTATTTTTGGCATATCTGTGTTAATGTTAATCTTGAGTCATAAAATGGTTTTAGAAATTTTCATTCATTTTCTACAATATTTTTTCAGCGTTGAGGTTATCTGGTCATCTAATGATTCAGTGGAATTTTCCTGTGACAGACTTCTACGGTCTAGAAAACTTTCCTATTTCTTCTATGGGAATGGATAGAAGCTTTCTATTTCTACTGGGATTAACTTGGATGCATTTTGTTTTCCTAAGAAATTGTTCATTTCACTGAGGTTTTCCAATATTTCCATAGAAGTGTGAGAAATGTTTTATCTTCTTTCAAATTCCTATCAATAGATGTCTTGTGTATTTTTGCTTTCTCCCGTTTTTTCTCGGGGAAACTGGCCCGTGGATTTTCTTCTTTTCTTTCTTTCTTTCTTTTCCTTTGCTGTGGCCCCTCACTCGATGGTGACCAAGCTCACGGCTGTGGGTCACAGCCCACGTGTGCACTCACTTCCTTGAGCCCCACACCTTCAGCCCTGGTGCCCTAAAGCCTGTGCTTGGAGACCTGCTTGGTCTCAAGTTTGCCTGAGGCATTTAACCATAGGAGCAACTTTTTTCTTTTTTTCAGAAGGTCCAATGAATACTTTCAATAGGCTACCTTCAAGTTTAACCATTTCAGGTCAATTTTCCAGGGAAAACAATGGCCCCTTTAAGTAAACAAACTTAAGCCTTTCCTCACTTTTCCAGAAAGTTTACCTGGGTTGTTATTTTAAATATTGGTTCGTTTCCTTTATTTAGTTTTACTTCTTCAACAACTCTGTATCTGTTGGGGGCCATTTTTCCTGCCTTCCATGACAACCACTTTCCCTTTGAACCTTTTACTTTTATTTCATTTTCATTTTCTTTATCATTTTTCTTTTTTCAAAGTTTCTTACTATAATTCATTTGATCCACTCTAAGCCACCCAATATTTTTTTTTCCATTTCAAACATGTTTTCTTTTTTTTTTTCATATTTTCCTGATTTTTATGCAGGTCATAACCATGATGCCCCTAAAACAGTAGCTTACGCAATCCATCCTGCTATGAGGATCATTTCTCCAGAAGAGTAAGCTTTTCAATGGTCATTTGTTGTAGACATTCTGTCTATTATCTTTGATAGCTGTTTAGGTATTTATCTTCAGATTTGATGGTCCACAATTTTCCTATACTGTGCCTATAAATAAACTTGTTTTTATTCGTGATTATTGAGGCTGTCCTTTTGTGTACTGAAGTTTCGTGTCTTCTTTCTCAAGTCCAGAAAAATCCCTTTCCCGTGACTTTATTATCTCTTTCTGGAACCTTACTTGATATACAGTGGAACTTTAATTTCTACCCCAATGACTTATTTTCTTTTTTCCTAGTAATAAAAGTCTCTCTTATTTTTTTTCACTTTAAAACCACGATATTTATTTTGTCACAAAAATTCACTGTATCAGTGATCAGTGGATGGGAAGATATCCCTATTCTAGCGTCCCTTATAAAACTTCCATTTCTCATTTTTATGACTGTCGCTTATCTGTGAACCCATCTATTAATTATACTGGGATCTTGGGCATGTCTGTAAATACTGACCGATGAGTACAGAACTTAGAAAACCATTTTATTTCTTTTATCCATTATACTGATAAATGTCCACTCATGACATTGCACAGGATACAGGGATCAAGATCATCCCCAAGAAAAAGAAATGCAAAAATGCAAAATGGCTGTCTGAGGTGTCCTTACAAATAGCTGTGAAAAGAAGAGAAGCAAAAAGCAAAGGAGAAAAGGAAAGATATACCCATCTGAATGCAGAGTTCCACAGAATAGAAAAAAGAGATAAGAAAGCCTTCCTCAGTAATCAGTGCAAAGAAAGGGAGGAAAACAATAGAATGGGAAAGACTAGAGATCTCTTTAAGAAAACAGGAGATACCAAAGGAACATTTCCTGCAAAGATGGGCACAATAAAGGACAGAAATGGTAGGGACCTAACAGAAGCAGAAGATATTAAGAACAGGTGGCAAGAATACACAGAACTATACAAAAAAGATCTTCATGATCCAGATAATCACAATGGTGTGATCACTCACCTAGAGCCAGACATCTGGAATGTGAAGTCAAGTAGGCCTTAGGAAGCATCACTGAAAGTGGAGGTGATGGAATTCCAGTTGAGCTGTTTCAAATCCTGAAAGATGATGCTGTGAAAGTGCTTCACTCAATATGCCAGCAAATTTGGAAAACTCAGCAGTGGCCACAGGACTGGAAAAGGTCAGTTCTCATTCCAATCCCAAAGAAAGGCAATGCCAAAGAATGCTCAAACTACCACACAATTGCACTCATCTCACATGCTAGTAAAGTAATGCTCAAAATTCTCCAAGCCAGGCTTCAGCAATACGTGAACTGTGAACTCCCTGATGTTCAAGCTGGTTTTAGAAAAGGCAGAGGAACCAGAGATCAAATTGCCAACATCTGCTGGATCATGGAAAAAGCAAGAGAGTTCCAGAAAAACATCTGTTTCTGCTTGATTGACAATGCCAAAGCCTTTGACTGTGTGGATCACAATAAACTGTGGAAAATTCTGAAAGAGATGGGAATACCAGACCACCTGACCTGCCTCTTGAGAAATCTGTATGCAGGCCAGGAAGCAACAGTTAGAATTGGACATTGAAAAACAACTGGTTCCAAATAGGTAAAGGAGTATGTCAAGGCTGTATATTGTCACCCTGCTTATTTAACTTATATGCAGAGTATATCATGAGAAATGCTGGGCTAGATAAAGCACAAGCTGGAAGCAATATTTCTGGGAGAAATATCAATAACCTCAGATATGCAGATGACACCACCCTTATGGCAGAAAGACAAGAAAAACTAAAGAGCTGCTTGATGAAAGTGAAAGAGGAGAGTGAAAAAGTTGGCTTAAAACTCAACATTCAGAAAACTGAGATCATGGCATCTGGTCCCATCACTTCATGGCAAACAGATGGGGAAACAGTGGAAACAGTGGCAGCCTTTATTATTTGGGGCTTCCAAATCACTGCAGATGGTGATTGTAGCCATGAAATTAAAAGACATTTACTCCTTGGAAGGAAAGTTATGACCAACATAGACAGCATATTCAAAAGCAGAGACACATTACTTTGCCAACAAAGGTCTGTCTAGTCAAGGCTATGATTTTTCCAGTGGTCGTGTATGGATGTGAGAGTTGAACCATAAAGAAAGCTGAGGCTGAAGATTTGATGCTTTTGAACTGTGGTGTTGGAGAAGACTCCTGAGAGTCCCTTGGACTGCAAGGAGATCCAACCAGTCCATCCCAAAAGAAATCAGTCCTAAATATTCATTGGAAGGACTGATTTTGAAGCTGAAACTCCAATACTTTGGCCACATGATGTGAAAATCTGATTCTTTTGAAAAGTCCCTGATGCTGGCAAAGATTGAAGGTGGGAGGAGAAGGGAATGACAGAGGATGAGATGGTGGGATTGTATCACTGACTCGGTGGACATGAGTTTGAGTGGACTCTGGGAGTTAGTGATGGACAGGGAGGCCTGGCATGCTGTAGTCCATGGGGTCCCAAAGAGTTGGACACGACTGAGTGACTGAACTGAACTGAACTGATTCATTATACTGATGTATTGTGAGAAGCTACTTAGACAGCATATTAAAAAGAAGAGACATTACTTTGTCAACAAAGGTCCATCTAGTCAAGGCTATGGTTTTTCCAGTGGTCATGTATGGATGTGAGAGTTGGACTATAAAGAAAGCTGAGTGCCAAAGAATTGATGCTTTTGAACTGTGGTGTTGGAGAAGACTCTTGAGAGTCCCTTGGACTTCAAGGAGATTCAACCAGTCCATCCCAAAGGAGATCAGTCCTGGGTGTTCATTGGTAGGACTGATGTTGAAGCTGAAACTCCAGTGCTATGGCCACCTGATATGAAGAGCTGACTCATTTGAAAAGATCCTGATGCTGGGAGGGATTGGGGGCAGGAGGAGAAGGTGACAACAGAGGTTGAGATGGTTGGATGGCATCACCGACTCAATGGACATGGGTTTGGGTGAACCCCGGGAGTTGGTGATGGACAGGGAGGCCTGGCGTGCTTCGGTTCACAGGGTCACAAAGAGTCAGACACGACAGAGCGACTGAACTGGACTGAACTGAACTTAATAATGCAGGCAGACTTAGATTTAAATATTTGTTTCCAAAATTATTATCGTATAAAAGATAATCTCGAGTATCATTATCACTACTTGTTCCATCTACATTTCTTCAAATTGTACCATATATTACTTTCTGTCTATGTGTAAAAAGCATTCGTGTGAAAGACAGTCATGTCTGACTCTTTGCCACCCCATGGACTATACGGTCCATGGAATTATGCAGGCAAGTATACTGGAGTGGGTAGCTGCTTCCTTCTCCAGTGGATCTTCCCAACCCAGGGATTGAACTCAGACCTCCTGCACTGCAGGAGGATTCTTTACTGTCTGAGCCACCAAGAAAGCCCATAACAAGCAATGGCACAGCGTTAATTGATGCCGTCATAATCTAGATAGTAATATTACGCAGAGTCAGAGATTAGGGAGACAGCAGTTCAGGTTATAGTCCAGCTCTGCCCTTCACTGCTTGTGTGACCGTCTCTGCTTGTGTGACCTTCACAAACTCAATTAAATTCTCTTAGTTTCTTCGGTTGTTAAATGGAGAATTACTTTAACAGAATAACTAATGAAAGTGCCTAGCACGTTTTCCAAGCAGACTATGATTTTATCCGAAGTATGGCATCAGACATAATTAAACAATTGTTCTCTGTGATTCCTTGACTCTTGTTCATCCAGCTTTTAAAATCCCTACACTTTAGTGACAGCAAAGGACATGCAAATATCAGGTAATGTTTGAATGTTTGAACCCGGAGAGTTTTGACATCATCAGACCTAATAACCCAACACAGTCATTTTCCCAATGCAGAAAATGAGACAGTTTAAAAATTGTCAGAAATTTGCAAGAAGCCAAAGTCAACTGCATTTCTTCCCAGTGTTTTTCCATTACCCTACATTACCTCTGATTAGGGTGGCTTAGAACACAAACTCATCTTGAAGTCTCAATATTCTAAAGTGGTTTTTCCATATTTGCTGTATTTAAATATCACATGACTTTTGTTCTTCACTTATCCTGTTTTGCTTTGTGAAATTAACATAGAAAACATCTATAAATGTACAATTCATATAATTAAATATACATTAATAATACTTTACAGATACATGCAAAATTAAAGAGTTTACTCATACAATTAGCATCAAAGAAAGAAGGAGGTCAACAGACCTTCCCATTAACATTTAAGACTGAACATCTTCTTTCTTTTATTTTATTATATCAAGTCCAGTGTTGCTGCCAAACTTGTACTTGACTTTGAAACATCAGCCTCGGTTTGTGTTAATAAACACCCCAGCTGCTATGGGAGTCTTCAGGACAGACTGTGGTGCAGACAAGAAGACGAAGTGGAAATGAAATGAGAGTGGCTTTATTCTTGTTTGGCAGAACATTTGAAGCCTTTATCATCATCCTTCTTCCTATTTTAGAATCTCTTCTTGCAGTTCTTCTCTCATTCCAAAAGGAGACATTACAAATGGAAAATTAGTGGGCAACAGATAAGGACTCGGTAATTATGTGCCTGCTAGGTGGCAAGATTAGGAGGCTATAATTTACAGCAATCACTGACGAAGCTTTCTAATTCATAAAGAGCAGAAAGAGAGTGCATTTGTGCTGACAAAATCTTTTCCAGTCCTCATCTGCCTTTATCCAAAAAAAGGAAAACACATTTTCTGTTGCAAATGTATCTTTCTTTCTTTTTTTTTTTTTTTTTTTTTTGCAAATTGTATCTTAACTATTAAAATATACAAGTGTGTTTGGCTGAGAATTAGTTATTAGAATAAAACTAATAGAGAGAAAGTAATATAATGATAGCATTAGAAACAAAGTGGCTGTGGAGTCTTAGAGTTTTCTGACCAAGGAAGTGAAGAGCTGTTCGCTGCAACCTTCACACGTGTGATACCAGAGTCATTGCATGGTGGGATCTTGTCTTTGACATCTGCTGTGAAATATTCCTTTTATTCTCAATTCTGGAGGATGAAGGGCATTTAACTAAAGCTCTAAGGAGCTGATTAAATGAACTTGGGCTTGCAGAGGCCAAGTCAGCAGGTTGCAACACAGAATGTCACTATATTAGTTTATAATCAGAGGAAATAGACAATTTTCCAATGACCAGCATATCTATGCTTGGTCTCCAAGGAACTTCCTGTCCCAGAAACAGGCTTGTAAGACAAAATTGAGCGCCTTGCTCAACAAGCACAAACAATAAGTAACAATTTGAAGATGAAACATTCATACATTTAAAGGCATGTCTCTAAAGGACACTTTTAAGTATACCTCTCAAAGCACTGCTGTGTGAAAAAAGAAACTGGAAGAAATACTGGTGTTAAAATTGATAATTAGACATCTGCCTTGTATCAAAATAGAAAATATCTAAAAATCGAATAAAAAGAGATCCTTTAGTAAACGTCATATGGACTCTCAGTACAAACTAAGGTAAAACAGAAAATACGGTGTTTCTCTCTCTTTTTTTTTTTTTTTTTTTGTCCTTCTTCTCCAATATCTCTGCATCTAGAGTCATGAAGGACAGCACAGTTTTCAAAATTTGACAGAGAACTGGAATCTGTTTTCCCTGAAATTTGTGTTTTTGGTATCTAACTGCAATGTTACCATCAGAATAGTCCCTGGGCTACCAAGAAGTAAAATTGAAGGTCATTTCTATCATAAAATAGAAATGACTGCTCCAGAAAAACAACAAGTACCTAGAACACACTGTTATAATGTATTGACTTATTTATCCTTCCTCATTGATCTCCTCTGCGTTGAGTTATGTTTCTCAGTGGTTCATAAAGCACATCCTGTGAAGGTAAGAAAGGGCTGGGGAGCTGGAGGGAAGTGGCTGCCCCGAAAGCCGCCGTGAGCGTGACCTTGAGCAGTCGCTCCTGTTTGCCGCATCATTTGTCTTCATTTCTGCGTCCTGTGTACCCCAGGGAGTCTGTGAGTCCTTCCCATTACCCACCCTGGCTCATTAATGCAATGTCTCACTTGTATGGCAAGTGACCTCATTAAATTATAAACATATCTTTATTGTCATGCACTTCTTTAGGAGGAACTTCAGTAAAAGTCTATCCTAGTTCTAAAATAAAAAGCTTTTAAGATTTTGGCGGGAAATTTGCTAAATATATAGATCTATTTATTAGTCAATGGCACCCCACTCCAGTACTCTTGCCTGGAAAGTCCCATGGACGGAGGAGCCTGGTAGGCGGCAGTCCATGGGGTCGCGAAGACTCAGACATGACTGAGCAACTTCACTTTCACTTTCCACTTTTATGCATTGGAGAAGGAAATGGCAACCCACTCAAGTGTTCTTGCCAGGAGAATCCCAGGGACGGGGAAGCCTGGTGGGTTGCCGTCCATGGGGTCGCACAGAGTCGGACACAACTGAAGCGACTTAGCAGCAGTAGCAGCAGTAGCATTTATTAGTCAAAAGTAACAAATGTCCAACTTCCTTCCTTGCCCTTCAGTGCGACTTGGATGAACCAAGCCACACACAGCAGTTAAAGATAAAAGGACCACAGCAGGGCATATGCGCAGGGAAGAACTGAGAGCAGAGCAACACTGGCCGTTATGAGACGGGTGATTCTAAGGGTGTTGCTGGATAACTTTAAAAGCTAACTTTTCTTAAATATGTCCTGTGGTCCAGGCACTGTTCGAATCACTCTGCATGAAATGACTTGTTTAATCGTGATGACGACCTGTGAGGTATAGTGGATGTAGCTGCTACATAGATGACTGCTGGACTGCTGATGGTAGGCATGCCAGACACACAGAAACGAGAGAGACAGAGAGAGAAGACGGAGAGGGGCAGACGGTCGACGGGCAACAGGAGCAGAGAGAGATGCAAGAGCCAGAGGGAAAGATGGAGGTCAGAGGATAGATCAGGCAGCCAGACACATAGACGGACGCACAGATAGCCGGAGATACGGGAACAGGCACTCAGAGGGGTTAGCAGCTCACTCCAGGTCAAACACCGAGGAGCCTCAAGCCTCAGACACAAGGAGCGCGACCCCGGCGCCAGAGTTCTGAGCCACTAGTCTAGGTTTCTAAGCAAACAGGCTGACGACACCCCAGTGTGCGTGTTGCTAACCCGAGCCTACAGTGTGTGTGCTCACAGTATATACGTGTGCCTGCACTAGCTGGAGGCAAAGCAGGATTTCTGGTGGGAAGGATTTAATGTGGTTACCTCGGCAGCATCACAGCGTTTCAAAGCAGAGGCCAGTCCTCAGACCACAAGCCCAATCATTACAAGAGCCCTGTCTGCACCCCAGCCGCCTGAGGCCAAGAATGCAGAGCAGGGCGTGCCCACGGGGCTGTCTCTCCTTTCCAAAACGTATTCCATTACACAGAGACCAGAACCAGTGACGAAGGGTGCACATCAGAGGGATTTTGAATATGTCCCTCAGCAAAGGCTGAGGACATTCTGCCAGCCCGAAACGCAGCCCTTCCGCTCATCAGGCGAAACCAGGTGGAAAGCTCCGCAGAGCTGGAAGGTGACGGAGCTTGACGAGAGGAAACGACAGCTCGACGTTAGGTGAACATCACCCTCAAAGTGGGTACAACCTGAAGAAAAGCAGAACCACCCGCCCCGCCCCACCACCTTGTTATCAGGAGCTGGGAATTTAGGCACATCTAACGTCTAACTTAAAGCTCAACATTCAGAAAATGAAGATCATGGCATCCAGTCCCATCACTTCATGGGAAATAGATGGGGAAACAGTGGAAATAGTGTCAGACTTTGTTTTGGGGGCTCCAAAATCACTGAGGGTGGTGACTGCAGCCATGAATTAAAAGATGCTTACTCCTTGGAAGAAAAGTTATGACCAATCTAGATAGCATATTGAAAAGCAGAGACATTTCTTTGCCGACTAAGGTCTGTCTAGTCAAGGCTATGGTTTTTCCTGTGGTCATGTATGGATGTGAGAGTTCAACTGTGAAGAAGGCTGAGTGCCAAAGAATTGATGCTTTTGAACTGTGGTGTTGGAGAAGACTCTTGAGAGTCCCCTGGACTGCAAGGAGATCCAACCAGTCCATTCTGAAGGAGATCAACCCTGGGATTTCTTTGGAGGGAATGATGCTAAAGCTGAAACTCCAGTACTCTGGCCACCTCATGCGAAGAGTTGACTTATTGGAAAAAAACTCTGATGCTGGGAGAGATTGGGGGCAGGAGGAGAAGGGGACGACAGAGGATGAGATGGCTAGATGGCATCACCCACTCTATGGACGTGAATCTGAGTGAACTCTGGGAGTTGGTGATGGACAGGGAGGCCTGGCATGCTGCGACTCATGGGGTCGCAAAGAGTCGGACACGACTGAGCGACTGAACTGAACTGAACTGAACTGAACGTCTAACTTACAGACAATCATCTAGCTTCCCTAGTGGCTCAGATGGTAAAAAAAATTCTCCTGCAATGCAGGAGACCCAGGTTTGATCCCTGGGTCAGGAAGATCGCTTGGAGAATGAAATGGCTACCCACTCCAGTACTCTTGTCTGGAAAATCCCATGGACAGAGGAGCCTCATGGGCCACATTCCATGGGCTCGCAAAGAGTCAGACACGACTGAGCGACTAACACTTTCAACATCCAGAAAGAAACACTTCTGCCATCCTCAATTCAGATGGCTGGCTGCATTGTGTTTAATTTATGTTCTTCTTTCTTCAATGTTCTAAGAGAAAGTGTACCTTCTTGCCTTTTTTAAGTGGTCTGGAAGGAGTGGCCTGCATCTGAACAGTCAAAATCCTAGCAACCCCAGTGGACAAATCCAAGGTTTTTGTCAACAGCTGCTCCGTTCAGGCTAGACAAAGTATCCTCAGCTAAAGCCTTTCCTACTTAAGGATTTAAGCAAGCACCGGCCACAGGCAAATGTAAGCCGCTTTGTAATTCAGTAAACTGGTCCAAGTGTTCTCATCTCTGCTTCTGGAATCCACATTTCTCATTTTAGAAGGGTCCTAATTAGTTGAAGTTAATAACATTTACACAGATCTCCACCACTGCGTAAGCCTCTTACAGCCTGAGGATGGGATATAATCTTACATAATCACTAATCTTATCCTACAATGGGCCTCCATCTCATTAGAGGCAATTGCCCTATATCGGTGATGTGGGAGAATCTTGCATCCTGCCGGGATGCCAACCGGGCTGGAATTATTTGAACAGGATGAAAAGGTGCTCTGAGAGACCAGCAGAGAGAATGACTCCCATGACCCTCAACCAGATTCAGCGCACAAGCCCAAGCCTGTCTTCCGAGGAGCGTAATTTGGACCCCCTTGCTCCCTGACCCACTTGCGGATCCTCCAGATCTCTCTGTCCAAGATTCCTTCTGTGCTGAGCTGTCGGACTTCCCACTTGCCCTGCCCCACCATCTGCTCTGTCCATGACTCGGCACCATACAGCAACTGTCATCTGCTCATCCTAGGATTCTGTGTCCCACATCTCTGCACGGGTTCCCTGGTCCTAGCCTCCAGCTCAGAGGAATCCCACTTGAGTTCTGCCAAAGCTCCAGCATATTCAGTGGGCTATCATGGCCATAGACAAAGAGACCACGGTCTATAAAAGTACATTCTATTTCATCATGAGTACTAATAATACCAGGCACTTTTGGCATCCATCACTTATTAGAAGAGGGCTTCCCTCATAGCTCAGTTGATAAAGAATCCACCTGCAACACAGGAGACCCTGGTTCAATTCCTGAGTCGGGAAGATCCGTTGGAGAAGGGATAGGCTACCCACTCCAGTATTCTTGGGCTTCCCTTGTGGTTCAGCTGGTAAAGAATCCGCCTGCAATGTGGGAGAACTGGATTTGATCCCTGGGTTTGGAAGATCCCCTGGAGAAGGGAAAGGCTACCCACTCCAGTATTCTGGTCTAGAGAATTCCATGGACTATATAGTCCATGGGGTCGCAAACAGTTGGACACAACTGAGCAACTTTCACTTCACTATTTATTAGAAAGGAGAAGCATATTGGAACTTTTCTTATTTCACTTAATGGGGCCACATAGGAATGGCTCTCATTTCCTAAATAAATTCACAGATCAGATAGTCAGAGGGCTAGAAGGATCTTCAGCGCTACTCAGTCCCTTCCCATCTGCTTCTGTTGTTTACTCACTAAGTCGTGCCCGACTCTTTGCGACCTCACGAACTGCAGCAGGCCAGGTCTCCCTGTCCCTCACTGTCTCCCAGAGTCTGCCCAAGTCCATGTCCACTGAATCAGTGATGCAATCCAGCCATCTCATCCTCTGTCATCCCCTTCTCCTCCTGCCCCCAATCTTTCCCAGCATCAGGGTCTTTTCCAATGAGCCGGCTGTTCATATCAGGTGGCCACAGTATTGGAGCTTCAGCTTCAGCATCAGTCCTTCCAATGTATATCCAGGACTGATTTCCTCCAGGATTGACTGGTTGGATCTCCACACAGTCCAAGGGACTCTCAAGAGTCTTCTCCAGCATCACAATTCAAAAGCATCAGTTCTTCACTATTCAGCCTTCTTTATGGTCCACCTCTCACATCCGTACAAGACTACTGGAAAAACCATAGCTTTGACTATACGGACCTTGGTCATCAAAGTGATGTCCTCACCTTCTAGTACACAGGGACACATGATGGGTGAGTAAATGAGCCCACGCCTTTGAGGGCTATGAAATCTTCTCCTTGTTGAAGTCCTGCCCTGTTACTCTCAAGACTACCATAAAACTGATGATCTAACACAGGCTTCAACAGGTCAGGACAAAGAGTTCGTGAAGGAAGATATACTCTCCCTTCAAAAATGTCACAGATGGGGCCTTGTCCCACTCGCCACCTGGAGAAGCCACTGTCCTCCTTCATCTCGGAGGCAGCACCAATGTGCAGCTGCTCTAACAGTGCTCCGTGAGCACCCCCTTCCCCACCAACTTGTAACGAAAAGCTAACACTGAATGCTTGAGGGCCACAAGCTTTATTCAGATTCTCTCCCACGCTCAATATCCTGCTTCTTCTTCCCTGAGCGAAAACCCCTAAAGTGTGAATCGCAAGATAGCAACATGATCTGTTTCAGTGCAGCCTGTTTCAACCCTTTCAACCTCTTTTTTTTTAATTTAAATTTATTCATTTTAATTGGAGGCTAATTACTTTACAATATTGTATTGGTTCTGCCACACATCAACATGAATCCGCCACAGGTGTACACATGTTCCCCACCCTGAACCCCCCTCCCACCTCCCTTCCTGTACCATCCATCTGGGTCATCCCAGTGCACCAGCAACCTGTTTAAGAGAAAAACAAAAAGCAAAAAAACAGGCACCAAGAACATGTATCTCTGAGCCCTGCTGTTTTCTGTAATGACTAATCTGGTCTCCAGAGATTCTATCTTTAATTAGGGGTGTCTATATAATAGGTTGGAGGGCTTCTTAGGCAGCTCAGTGGTAAAGAATCTGTCTGCCAGTGCCGAAGATGCAAAAGTGGGATTGACCCCTGGGCTGGGAAGGAGGAAATGGCAACCCACTCCAGTACTCTTGCCTGGGAAATCCCATGGACAGAGGAGCCTGACAGACTACAGTCCATGGGGTCACAGAATCTAACACCACTTAGCAACTGAGCATGCATGCACTATAATATGCTGAAACCTCAGCACGTATTAAACTCCGGGAGTTGGTGATTCTCAGGGAGGCCTGGTGTGCTGTGGTTCATGGGGTTGCAAAGGGTCGGACACGACTGAGCGACTGAACTGAACTGATCACCCATTTTAAGCCGCCTAAAGGTTGTGCTGTTCATTGCACAAAGTGAGTGCTCCAGAGTTCAGACTTAGCATTGCACAGAGTCTTTTTCTCCTAATGTGCCCTGTTGAACAACGGATAATCCCAGTATCCTTCCAGAAGTGCATATTTGGAAGAACTTTGGGCTTCTCCTCCATATCACAACTTTCATTGTCTTTGAGTCGCTTGCGGTTTCATGTCAGCAATCTTTGCTCTGTCTCAGAAACCCACAGAGTCCCTGGCATGAGTATCACTTTTCCTAAGTTGCCGAGGAAATGATTTACAAGAAGGTAATGCATTTGATGCTTAAATTAGAAAACCATCAGATAATATGCACTTATGACAGCTGAGAAATGAAAAAAAGTAGTCCTTTCACAGAGAGAGTTGGAAATTGACAGGAGAAATGTATCCTGTTACTATTCTCACGATGTAAATGATCCTGTATTTTTGGATCTATTATTGGCTAGCTGTGTCATTTTGGAAAAATCACTTCACATCTCTGAAGAGCCCATTCCTCATTTTCGCAGTGAAGAGATTTGACTAGATAAACTTCCCAGTCCATTTTCCCTCTAAATCATGTGTGGTTCAAACTGTAACCTTGTGTGTGGGTCTGGAAGCTGACAACAAATGATTAATAATCTATCTCTGGTCCTTTTATGGACAAAAAAAAAAAAGCAGTGAATCCCTTTTCTTCTCTCTTTTCCATACTCCCCGCCCCGTACCATGCCATTTCCATAAGCTCTGCCTCATTGGTTTAGAAATAAGCTTGGCCCACTGCACCATTATTAATATCCTGAGAGTTCTCTGCAGATTAGCAAGGCACACTGACAAGGCAAATGTGGGGCTGCTCTGAGGCATCACATCAAAAATCCTATTTATGCAAATTCGCGAGCTGCAGATTGACAAGATACTTTGTCTAAAAGATTCCTTATTTGCGCCTACGAGCACCCGGCTGACAGGACGCCTTGTTGGAGCTTCACCGGGTGGCCCCAGGCTCCGAGCTGAGGGCAGCTTTTGTTCCTTCATGAAGCACCAGGCATAGATGAGTAACAGCTGATCTGAAGTGAATCAAGTAGGGCCATGTTCACAGCAACCCAGACCTGTCAACTAGCCGCTAAAACTCTGGGTTGTGTGTCGCCTCAGGCACTGTGCAAAAGGGACCGGTCTGTGGGCTCTGCCACCCCTGGGGTCTTCAGATTCAGGTGATGATAAGAAATGACGCCACGCTCCACTGTATGCAGCCTGCTACTGGCACTGTATCACCACTTAACCGAGAAAACATTTTACATAAAAACATACACGTGATGTTGAGAATGGTGTGACTGGTGACGCTCTAAGGATGAGACAGGAAATATCCAGCAGTTGCAAAGTCCAGAGAGTCGTGGGCTCTCAGAGTGGAGAAGACCTTCACTTCCCGAGCTGCTGACCGAACCCAGACTCCAGTAGCGCACACAGGACTCTCGGGCCCAGAATCGTGGGGTCATGACACAGGACAAGCTCTCGAGTAAGTGTGATGAGGTTTGGGAAGCAGAACCTCTGAGACTCAGAGGCAAGAGTTCCCAAGATTTTATTGGACTTGCCAAAATCGTAATCAAGAGGCAGAAGTAAAACTGCAAAAATGACAGCCTGATTCCCAAACAAGCAGCTCTGGTGACTATTTTCCAGCAAACAAAGCAAACTCAAGGTCATGCAGACCATCTACTCTCTTCTAGATATTCTAAAACACATTTCTAGACCTAGAACATCCAGCAAAACATGGTAACAACATCACATTTACGCACGATAGAACCACATACTAAGTTGTATTTTTTTATGTCAGCTTACATTGACTATCTTTAAAATAAATAACTGTGAAAATTATTGCATTTCTAGGGGTTTCAGTAAGTAAACAAACATCTCTTCCCTGTGGGAGAGCTGAGTCAATTAAGAAATAGCAAATGAGGTGCAAATCCAACACAGTATTTCTCGACTAACCAACGATTATTAAAGAGTTTTCAGGCTGTAGGATTCCTTGGACTGAATCACAGAAGCAGCCACAGGCATAGTGGGCATCATAGCGGGCATCATTTCCCATTATTTCTGACCGCGGCAGGGCTTCACCTGTGACAGGTGATAACTCAGAGTGAAGAGAAGTCTGCATCCCTGCAGACGCCTCCCTCTCGAGGAGAGGGAGCAGCACCTGGGCTATTCAGGCCAGGTTCGCTTTGCACCAACTCACAGAGGGAAGGACGGACGGGGTGGAGAGAGGCAGTGTTTCTATAACGAAGCACCGTCCACTTGGAAGACCAGAGGGAGAATAATAGCAACTCCTGTAAAGATAGCACTGGGGACTTTGTACGTTGCACTGCATAGAGTGTAATTCTTTATTGGTGGTGGTTTTTTCGTTCAGTCGTGTCCGACTCTCTGTGACCCCATGGACCATAGCCTGCCATGGGATTCTCCAGGCAAGAATACTGGAGTGGGTTGCCCTCCTCCAAGGGATCTTCCCAACCCAGGGATCAAATCTGCATCTCCTGCATTGACAGACAGACTGTTTACCACTGAGCCACCTGGGAAGCCTAATTGTTAGAATCTGAATTCTCACCTGACATTAGCCCTCGAGCAGTTCCTTTTTTAAAAATTAATCTCTATTGGACTGACTTCCCTGGGGGCTCAGATGGTAAAGAATCTGCCTACAATGCAGGAGACCCAGGTTTAACTCCTGGGTCCAGGAAATACTCTGGAAAAGGGAATGCAACCTACTCCAGTGTTCTTGCCTGGAGAATTCCACGGAATTCTCTTAAGAGCCTGGCAGGCTACAGTCTACAGGGTTGCCAAGAGTCAAGTGTTAGTCTGACTAACACTTTCAGACTTTGCTTCACTTTATTGGAGTAGAGTTGCTTTGCAATGTTGGTTAGTTTCTACGGTACAGCAAAGTGAATCGGTTATACGTGTACAGACATCCTCTCTTTTTTGGATTTCCTTCCCATTTAGGTCACTTCACAAAAGAAGAGTATTGATATGTAAAGAGGGCAAATAAGCACATGAAAAGATGCTCAACATCACCAGCTATTATGTAAATCTAACTTAAAACTACATTTTAATGCTGCTCTGGTGGCTCAGAGGTTAAAGCGTCTGCCTGCAATGCGGGAGACCTGGGTTCGATCCCTGGGTCGGGAAGATCCTCTGGAGAAGGAAATGGCAACCCACTCCAGTATTCTTGCCTGGAGAATCCCATGGACAGAGGAGCCTGGTGGGCTATAGTCCACGGGGCCGCAAAGAGTCAGACACGACTGAGCGACTTCACTCATAGACCTGCAAGAATGACTCAGATCTGTAAACAATTCCAAGTGTTCCTGAGGAGGTGGAGCAATAGGAGAATTGATCCATTTCTTCCAGAAGTGCAATCTGGTACAGTCACTTTGGGAGGCAAAGCCACTCTTGGCATTTACCTAGGAGACATGGAAACATGTCTGCACAAAGAATGCTTACAATATCTTTATTCAAACTCACCAAGACTCAAAACAACTCAAATGTCCATCAAATGAATGGATAAACAAGTTGTGGTGCATTGATACGATGGAATACACTTTAGCAATAAGAAGGAAGGAACTGTTAATGCAAGGTATATAGTGATTAAACCTCAAACTTACCATGATGAATAAAAGAACCCAGACGTAAAAGTGTATGTATTGTATAACTCTATATACTGAAAACTCTAGAAAAGAAAAGCCTGTCATGGCAGGAAGCAGATGAAGGCTAGGGAGTCGCCTGGGAAGAGGTAAAGGGAATCTTCCGTTGAGACAGAAATGCTTTACTTATTGATGGTATTGATAGATATGCAGGTGTATCAACTTGTCAAAGCCATCAAATGGTGCACTGAAAATAGGCCCTTTTATTGTAAGAAAATTATGTGTTAACTTGAGAGGACTTCCCGGACAGCCCATTCGCCTTCTGATACAGAGAGTGTGGGTTCGATCCCTGGTCAGGAGCTGAGATCCCACATGTCTCACGGCCAAAGAACTAGAACATAAACAACAGAAGCAATACTGTAACAAATTCAATAACGACTTGAAAAAAATCACTTAAAAAAAGTAAAATATAAACTATACACGAGGCTAACTCGGTAGTGTACACAAGGACCCACTCTCCTGTGAAATGAAGATAAACCATGAAATTTTTCTTAAAAAAAAAAAAAAAAACTTTAAATCTCTGTAAATTGTCCTAAGTCTATATAGCAAACACACATTCGGTCAAAAAAAAACCAACTATGAAATCTAAATATGGACAGGAACAGTCCTTAGCATTTGAACCATGATGCCCTCTCCCCGACTCCTTTCTTCCCCCATAGCAACAGAGCACCACAGCGTCTAGAGACAGAAAAGGCTTCCACCCCCCGCCTCCCGATCCCCGCTAGCTCCCAGTGGATGGCTAAGGTGCCCCCCCAGGAAGGGAAGGCCACCAGCATTTCTTCACCAAAGCCCCAGGTCTGTGGTGGAGGACTTTTTCTAGGCAGTGACAGCAGAGGGATCTGGGACTCTCTTCTTTACCTGGTTCTCAGTCACAGGGCAGACTCTCAGCCTCATGCCCAGCAGACGGAGAGAATCAGGGCTCCCTTTGCGCTCAGCCCAGCCCAGCCCCACGTCTGTGATTCAGGGTGTTTCAGAGAAGCAGAGTCATGTGCTTGCCCAGCTCAAGAGCAGTTGTGCAGAGATTTCACCCAGAGGATGAAGAAATTCAGTGACAGACTTGATTTTCTTGGGCTCCAAAGTCACTGCTGTCATGAAATTTAAAGAGGCATGCTCCTCGGAAGAAAAGCTAAAACAAACAAAGATAGCATATTAAAAAGCCGAGCCATTACTTTGCTAACAAGGGTCTGTCTAGTCAAAGCTATGGTTTTTCCAGTAGTCATGTATGGATGTGAGAGTTGGACCTTAAAGAAGGGTGAACACTGAAGAATTGATGGTTTTGAACTGTGATGTTGGAAAAGACTTTTAAGAGTCCTTTGGACTGCAAGGAGATGGAGATGTTAACCAGTCAATCCTAAAGGAAATCAACCCTGATTATTCATTGAAAGAACTGATACTGAAGCTGAAGCTCCAATACTTTGGCTACCTGATGGGAAGAGCCAGCTCAATGGAAAAGACCCTGATGCTGGGAAAGATTGAAGGCAGGAGGAGAAGGGGACAACAGAAGATGAGATGGTTGAATGGCATCCACAACTCAGTGGATATGAGTTTGAGCAAACTCTGGGAGATAGTGGAGGGCAGAGGAGCCTGCTGTAACACAGAGGAGCCTAGCCTGCTGCAGTCCATGCGGTTGCAAAGAGTTGGACACGACTGGGCAACTGAACAACAGCGAGAAGAGGAAGGACACAAGATCACCTAGTTCAAAGGTCTCCCCAACTGACCTAACTTCGTCTGGAACAAAATGTGGGGAAATCCAATCCCAAATGTGCTCTTGAAAACAATGGAGACTGTGGGGTTAAGCAAATAGGATATGAAAACACTGAGTCAAAATTATTACGTGCAGGGCAACAGTTCAGGGTGAGGGAGGCTTACTGCTTGAGTCAGTACACGCAATAGAAAATTCTTTTAAGGCCACCTGAAACACTCACAAGAGAGGGAGCATTTGTTCTGTGGCCGGGTCACTGTTTAGTCCAAGTAGTTCTATTTTGGGGACCTGATATTCTTGATGCCATTTCAATTTTAGCATTCATGTTTGGCATCTTCGCCTTGAGGAAAAATCATGACAGCTGTGTCACGCAGCTGACACCACCTGGCTTTCACTCCTTCCCTTGACATCCTGACCTTTGTATCTACAGCTGGCAAATGGTGGTTTAGTCAGGATGCATTTGCTTTTTTTTTTTTTTCTTGCACATTGTACATATGGGAAGTAGGCTTTCTGGATGGCTCAAGAGTAAAGAATCCGCTTGCAATGCTAGAGGCACAGAAGACACTGGACTCGGACCCTGAGTCAGGAAGACCCCCCGTGGGAGGAAATGGCAGCCCCCTCCAGTGTTCTTGCTTGAAAAATCCCAGGGATAGAGGAGCCTGTTGGGCTGCAGTCCAAAGGGTTACAAAGAGTCGGACAGAACTGAGCAGCTGAGCACACATGCACAGGCGAGAAATATTAATAACTGGCCCATAAAATTCATTTCTGTCTTATTCCTAAACCCAAAATGTGTCCAGAGCCTGTATCTTCCAGTGTTGCTGTGTTAGTGTGCATTTAATGCTTAGTATATTACAGGAGATGAGACAATGGTATGGGGAAAAATTAACTAATTGATAGAGATTTCAGCTTGGCTTCCAGTATTCTAAGACCTTAACTCATACAGACATTTCATTTTTCTGAACTGGACATTCTGCTGAGATAAATGAAGACAGATGGCATCACCCAGAAGCTGGTTATCCTGATGAAGGATCTCAGGAAATCACAGCTGTAAGCAAACGTGACCCTTTGACACCTTACATGTAGACAGGTTTCGGAAGAGAGGGGCGGCAGCATGTTAGCACAGCTGCGTCTGTGATAGGAACGCTGACAGGGCTGCTGTGATTATTTTCTGTCTAAATTCTGCATCCCATTAGCTTGGATACGAAAGGCTGATCATGTGACTGTAATGTATTCACGTTTCTCCCATCAGGAAAAGCTGCAATCTGGTTCAGCAGCGCCAGAATCCAATGCCATTCAGTCAAAATTATCTGAAACCTAAACCCTTATCGTGTCGTGTCAGATATTTTAAGAACCCAGCCAAGTTTGCTATGTTGAGTAATATATGATCAACAAACAGTAAAGGTAATAAACGTGGGGACATCTTTCAGAACGAAAGCTACTCAGGCATCTATGTCTGGCAGGCTATTAAAGCAGAAAATAGATGCTCGGGTTGTTTCCCTGACACTGGATAAACATTCCAATGGGCAGTGACAAATTGGAGGGTGAGAAAAAGTGTCTTATCTCTTACATAGACAAAAAAGTACTCGACAGCTATTCTTACATCCGCTGTATGCGTGCAGACAGAGTGCATGGCTGGCTTCCCCCAGAATCTCACACAGAGTGGTTTTGCCTCTCTCAGAATGCATATCCACTCACACAGTCTAGATATCACAGACTAACACTGTAGAAACAGATGAACACAGAAGATTGTAGGCTTGACAAGAGCAGGGTCGTTCTAGAAGAATCTGGCTGAGGTTGGGGAGAAACAGAGAGCAGATTTGGATAGTCCTGTGAATTCTTATTTTTAATGACCCAGGCTAGTAAAATTTTAATGACATCAGGATGGAAATCAACTAGAGTGGTCAGTTCCTATCAATACTGTCACCTGGTAGATGAGAATGAGAATTCAATGTGAAATTAAACATGGAAGTTTAAGTAGCATGGGACATTAAAGTTAAGTATCGTTTTACTCATTAGCATACAGATAATGAACAAAACAGTGGAATTAAAATTATCCATCAAATTGAACACAGAAAATAAAATACCTATTGACTAGGTGATAATATTTTCATCAGTTCCCAGCCTAAATATTTGTCCTCTCCTCTGCCTAGAAAACAGTAACAGTAATATAACAAGTGTAAATTTCTTCATCTATAAAACGAGAACAGCATCACAGACCATTGCTGTGAAAGCTACACTGGTATTTTCTCTGCGTACACGTGGTGCCCTGTTACAAGCATTCTTTGCCTTGTTCGCAACAGCGGGCGGTCCCTTTCCCGCCTTCTGGGAACTTCACATTAAGACCCTGCCTGAGTCAGCCACGTTCTGGTCAGCCTGTCCACTCTCCAAACACTGATTTGCTCAGCAATCAGATCTAAGCTACCTTTTAAGGAATTAAATTATTGGACATGTTAAATTAGGCTTTTCCAGTCAGGGTTTCTGCTGAGTTTAATAGGTGTCAACGACCTCCATGTTCTAAAGAGATACACGAGCAGATACAAACCAATCACCCACAAGGCTACAAAAGCTCCTTGAAGCTCTCCCCCAGGTACATCGCGGAGACTAAACAGCAAGGGAGATTAGTACTCCCTTGGACTGTAGCCTACCATGCTCCTCCATCCATTGGATTTTCCAGCCAAGAGTACTGGAGTAGATTGCCATTTCCTTCCTCAGTGGATCTTCCTGACCCAGGGATTGAACCCGGGTCTCCTGAATTGTAGGCAGATGCTTTACCATCTGAGCCACAAGGGAAGTCCTCTAATTCAAGCCAGGTAAAGGCAAGCCTGACATTTAGGGCCTCCCTGGTAGCTCAGACGGTAAAGAATCTTCCTGCAACTCAGGAGACCTAAGTCTGAACCCTGAGTTGGGAAGATCCCCTGGAGGAAGGAAAGGCAACCCACTCCAGTATTCTTGTCTGGAAAATTCCATGGAGGAGGAGCCCGATGGGCTAGAGACACAGAGACTCAGTAACTGACTCTTATCTAACAAAAAGTCCAAAGGCAAGAGCCTGGCTGTAGTTGTCTGTGAGAGACGAGTGAGAAATGATAGCCACATTGAGAAGGGGCCTGCCTAGTGCTCCCCACAGGCCAAAGTGGTCACCATGGAAAGTAGCTCATCCCAAGAAACAGCCCATCAGGGGGAAGTGACATCAATGGAAAGAGGCTGCGTGAGGTTTACCCCCAGACTAAAAGTGAAAAGTCAAAGTGAAAGTCGCTCTATCATGTCCGACTCTTTGCGACCTCATGGACTCCACAGTCCATGGAATTCTCCAGGCCAGAACACTGGAGTGGGTAGCCTTTCCCTTCTCCAGGGGATCTTCCCAACCCAGGAATTGAACTAGGGTATCCTGCCTTGTAGGTGGATTCTTTACCAACTGAGCTATAAGGGAAGCCCAAGTGTCTGCATTTTCACAACAGAAACATTAGTACCAGTTGCAAAGACACCTGTCAAGCAAGACCTTCACATTCCTGCACCTCCTCTCTCTGCTCACCCTGGACGTGCCAGAAGACCAGGGCTAAGAGAAGAAAAGGACCAAAGAGGAGAAAGCAAACCACACCTTCTTCCTCACATAGGCTGTGGGGCCAGGCTGCGGGGCCAGGCTGCAAGACCTGTGGCAAAAAGAGTTAGACGGTCATACAGAGTGAAGGGAGTCAGACAGAGAAAAACAAGTATCAGATAAACATGCATATCTGTGTTGGCAACCCACTCCAGTGTTCTTGCCTGGAGAATCCCAGGGATGGGGGAGCCTGGTGGGCTGCCATCTGTGGGGTCGCACAGAGTCAGACATGACTGAAGCGACTTAGCAGTAGCAGCAGTGAAATCTACAAAAATGATACAGATGAAACTATCTGCAAAGCAGAAAGAGAGACACAGATGCAGAGAACAAAAGTGTGGACACCAACGGGGGGAAGGAGGATTGGGAAGAACTGGGAGATTGCGATTGACATGGACGCACTACTATGTAAATAGATAACCAATGAGAACCTACTGTATAGGAACTCTACTTAATGCACTTTGGTGATCCCAATAAGAAGGAAACCCAGAAAAGGGGGGATATGTATTCACACAGCTGATACACTTTGCTGCACAGTAGAGTGTAACACAACATTGTAAAGCAACTATACTCTGATAAAAATTAATTTGAAAAATAAATTAAATAAAATTAGAATATTGAATGACAAACTGCAGTTTTGATTTAGACCCCCACATCTTTTCAATGCATGAAATTCTATCAGCATCTGAAACTGACTGAGTGTTGGTCAGAGTCTTTGTTCTTAGGGGGGGGGGGGCGGTCATTCAGCATGAGTCAGAAAAAGTTGCTTCTGGGGAGTTCCCTGGTTGCCTAGAGGCTGGGATTCCAGGCTTTCACTCCTGTGGCCCAGGCTCAACCCCTGAGAACCTGCAAGCCATGGGCATAGTCAGAAAAAAAAAAAGTTTCTTCCTTATTCACTACTCAGAGCTCAGATCTTTCAATAAACTTGCTATGATTATTTGGAGCTTCCCTGACGGCTCAGATGGTAAAGAATCCACCTGCAATGTGGGAGACCTGGGTTTGATCCCTGTGTTAGAAAGATTCTCTGGAAGAGGGCATGGCAACCCACTCCAGTATTTTTGCCTGGAGAATCCCCATGGACAGAGGAGCCTGGCGGGCTGCAGTCCATGAGGTTGCAAACAACTGGACACGACTGAGTGACTAAGCACATATGATTATTAAAATTCAATGTTTCCTTAATACATTTTCCCTCCTTTGATGTTTAAATGTTAAGATGAAAGTTTGGGGAAGTTCGTAGGAAACATTTTGTCCCCTAGCACAGTCTCCAAAAGAAGGTTATTACTCTTGTATTTCTGCCACACATTTGCCTCGTGCATTCACTTACACATTTTTTTTTTCATTTAACAAATACTCCAAGCAAAGGAAACAGCAAGTACAACCATCCAAATGGGGGAACCAGTTTTGCCAATCAGAAGAACAGAAAGAAAGTTTGTGTTGCTATATATCAAACCACCCCAAAATTTTAATCCTTTAAACCTGTAACTGTTAACATAGCTCACTATTAATGAGGCAGCAACTTCAGCAAGTTGAGATGGACTTTATTTCTAGCCTCAGTTGGACGCACAAATGCATCAGTGGTCTACTGCTGAGTCTGTTGGGGGCTTCTTGATCCTAGACTGTCTCAACTGCGATAACAAGTCTCTGCTCCACAGGCTCCCTCGTCCTCCAGCAGGCGGCTCTCGCGGGGTCTGGACAGTGATTCGAGACGCGAGCAGGAGCACGGCAGGCCTCCTGGTGCCTGGAATGGATGATGCACCGTCACTTTCACTTTAATCAAACGCAGATTCATGAGGGAGAGAAATCGCCTTCATGTTTCAATGGGAGAAGCGTCAAAGTCACTTTGCAAAACAGTCATAAATTGGGGAGGATAATACTTGGAGCTATTCTTGCCATCCGTCCAACAATTACTGATGCAGTGAATGCAATGAGCAGGTGGGCAGTAGTCCCATAATTCGGGATATATGTGCCACGGTAAAGAGATTTTACTAAATGCAAAATAAGTCACTGGAAGCTAATGTGATTTGTTTTTGAAATAATCATTAGAGATTCTATATAGGTTACAGGTTGCAAAGAGCAGAAGCAGAGTGATCATTTAGAAGTAACATTTAATGAAATAGAAAAAGAAGTGGTATTAATGGTGCCTTAGATGAGCAGCTGGGAAGCTAGAAAAAAATTTGATTAAATCAGGAAATATCTTATAATTAAAGCTGATACGACTTGCTAATGTATAAACTATAGGGGGTTGTAGAATGAGAAGAAGCAAGCATGATGGCCAGAGCTCTGTGTACTGAGTAAGTTATGGGGTTCTTTATAGAGAAGTGGAAAAGTAAAGAAGAAACAGGTTTGGTGCAATTCAAAGTTGGTTTGGTGCAAGAAACAGGTTTGAAGCAACTTAAATTATGTTTTGCACATATGAAGTTGGTGATCCCATTATTTATTCAAGTGTTAATGTCACATAAGTAATTAGATATGTGAGTCTGGAAGCCATCTGGTGTTTAAAGCTATGACAATAGTCATATTAACAGTATTTTAAAACATGGAAGTGTATTTGGTGGCCAGTGGGGAGAATATAAGTAGAGAATGAAGTACAGGACCAAATCTTGTAAAAATCTAATATTTAGGGGTTACCTGGAAGATGATGAGACAGCAAATGACACAAAAGCATCTTTTGAAACCATCAAGCAGTTACAAACAAAAGATAAACTCAGCACCTTGGCACACCACACCGACATGCTGGGCTGGATAATTCTCTGTGAAGCAGGGGGCCCTGATCTCTCCCCACTAGACTCCAGTGATCCCTCCCTATTTATGAAAGCAGCAGTGTCTCTAGTATCTCTAGACGTTACCAGCTAACAACTGGGGGACAAAAGTCACCCCCAGTTGAGAACCTCTCATGGGGTGTGGGGTGGGGAAGAGTTGTCAGTTGCATCAGATAAAGCTAAATAGTCAAGTAAACCATGGAAAGCTTGTCACTAGGAAGTTCCTGGTAATTCTGATGATGTAGTTCTAATCCAGAGACCAGCAGACTCAACACCCAGGGAAATCCCATGTTTCAGGTCATGAGATTATTGAAAAGAGGTTTGATAGCCTCCACCCCCCGAGTCTCTGACACAGGGTTTATAAAACCCTTGTAAGTTCCTAAATGAAAAGAGAAATAGGGGCATCATTTTCACGGATGGAGTAACTCTGGGTGAGCTCCTAAATGGACACCAGAAAGACCAAGCCAGGATTAGAGGCTTGGAATGCTCAGCTCCAACCCCTCTTCCACCCTCCACAGAAGGAGAAGGGGCTGCAAGTGAAGTTAATACTTGATCACGCCTGCACGAGAAAGCCTGCAGAGAATCCCAAGAGTATGGGCTTGGATGAGGCTCCAGGCTGGCAAACACAGCCACGCGTGGAGACAGTGACAGAGGCTCCAGGGCCAGGAGCTGCCCAGACCTCACCCGGCAGCTCTCTTCATCTGGCTGTTCATTCGTATCCTTTGTTACATCCCTGGGCTTCCCTGATGGCTCAGCAGTAAAGAACCCACCTGCAGTGCAGGAGACACAAGTTTGATCCCTACATCAGGAAGATTCCCTGGAAAAGGAAATGGCAACCCATTCCAGGATTCTTGCCTGAATAATCCCATGGACCGAGGAGCCTGGTGGACTATAGTCCATGGGGTCACAAAGAGTGACCTGCATCACTGCATCCTATAATAAATGGATAAATGTAAATAAGTGCTTGCCTGAGTTCTGTGAGCTGCTCTAGCAAATTAACCAAACCCAGGGAGGGGACTCATCAGAACCTCTGATCTCCAGCCAATTGGTCAGAAACACAGGTGATAACCTAGAGTTGCAAAGGGCAGTTTTGTGGGATTGAACCTTAACCTGGGGGATCTCACGCTCTGTCCAGGCAGGTAGTGTCGGAATCGAGTAAAATTGTAGGACTCCCAGCTAATATCACAGAGAACAGTCTGGTGTGGGGAGACTTGCCTTGTAGAATAATCTCTCTCACTCTTAGCCATTGGCACAGCTGGCTGAGACCTCCACAATGCAGGATCCGAGGAAAGTGTTTAATATATCAGAGACCCTGATGAGCAGGTGCAGGGGATGCAAGACTTGTTGTGTAGTTGCAAAGTCCTGTCCGACTCTTTTGTGACCCCATGCACTGTAGCCCGCCAGGCTCCTCTGTCCATGGGATTCTCCAGGCAAGAATACTGGAGTGAGCTGCCATTTCCTTCTCCAGGGGACCTTCCTGACCCCTGAGGGATCAAACCTATGTCTCCTGCATTGGCAGGCAGATTCTTTACCACTGAGCCACCAGGTAAAGCCCAATACAAAAATAAACCAAACAATTGCTGCTCTCACAGAGCTTACAATTTATTGAAAGAGACAGTAGCTAAACAACTGTACTAATCACATATTATGTGAAGCATAAAAGAAAGAAGCAGGTTTCTACAAGACTGGCGGGAGCCACCTCAAGAAGACTTTGACGAAGAGGCCGCTGCAGTGTGAAGAGCTCAGGGTGTTGTGACAGGAAGAGCAGCCTGGGGTGACCCGGGGGGACAAACAAGACCGAAGCAGCGCAGGGTGAGTGCAGCCCGCAGCACAGCCCAGACCTTCCATGGGAAACGGGTCCAGCGCAGTGTGGTAAGGAGCTTTGCTTTCAATCTGAGTAACTGGAACACACTGGAATATTTTACGTCAGAAATTGGTGTAATGGATTTCTGTTTAATGGGAGTCACTAATGCTGATGTGTGGGGAACAGAGAGGAGGCCATATAGGTGGAAACCAAGAAACCTACTACATAACTGTGGCCAGCATCCAGAGGAAGCATGCACACTGCTGAAGCTGGTTTCCAGGGAAAGAGAGGGCCAGCGTTCTGATATTAGCAGGGATCCCTGCATGCATGCCTGCGAAGTTGCTGCAGTCCTGTCTGACTCTTTGTGACCCCATGGACTGTAGCCCACCAGGCTCCTATGTCCATGGGAGTCTCCAGGCAAGAATACTGGGGTGGGTTGCCGTGCCCTCCTCCAGGGGATCTTCCCGACCCAGGGATCGAACCCGGGTCTCATGTCTCCTGCATTGGTTGGCAGGCAGGTTCTTTACCATGAGCCACCTGGGAAACCCTAGGAAAGGTTTACCCATTTTTATTCTTTTGGGAAATTCATATAAAGGCAAAGGAGGAGCAGTGGGAAGGGAGAATGTTGAAGTGAGAGCAGGACAGAAGGAAAAATTGAAAGAATGCAATCCTGAAGGTCACAGATGCCCACTGGAAGGGTCAGCCTTGACAGTGAGGATCCTTCTCCCTCTAAGACGGTCGGGAAGGAAGATGCATCCAGAAGCAGAAAGGCACGGCTGCATGCCCACCTTCCCTCTGAGGCTTGACTGGCCCTGTGACATGGTGGAGAGGATCCCTGCTTCTTGTAAAGAAGATGTCCTATAGGCCAGCAGCCAGTGAACCAGAACCAGGCCCTTGAAGAGGGCGATGTAATCAGGTGATGACGATCAAAAAGGGACGGCGTTGTTGAGGACTCGTGGTCGGATAACTCTCAAGAAGCACTGAGGGGAGCAGAAAGCCTGACAACCCCTCTCCCTCCTAGTGCACCCAGAAACGTGGAAATGATGCTCCAGAAGTGAGTCAGCATGCCCTGGCCAGGTCGGGATGAGCAGCAGAGCCCAGCTCTAGCAAAGCAGAGCTGAGACGAAATCAGAGCTTCTCACTCCAAACCCGGACTCTTCACACAGAGAACATGAGGGCGAGAGGTTTTGCCTGGAACATGCACTGGGGATCCCAATGCATCCCAACGTGTATGCATTGGGATGGAGTGAACTTGGAGATCTGCAGTAAAGTAGCATTAACTTAGGAGATCCGACCAGTCTCTCCTGAAGGAAATCAACCCTGAATACTCATTGGAAAGACTGACGCTGAAGCTGAAGCTCCAGTATGTTGGTCACCTGATGCTAACAGCCAATTCATTGGAAAAGACCCTGATGCTGGGAAAGACTGAAGGCGGAAGGAGAAGAGGGCATCAGAAATTGAGGTGGCTGGATGGCATCACTGATGCAAACTCCGGGAGATGGTGAGGGGCAGGGAGGCCTGGCGTGCTGCAGTCCACGGGGTCGCGAAGAATCGGATACGGATGGTCGACTGAACAACAACAACAAGCATCAACCTGAAAAGCCAAATGGGTAACAAATGAAGAATTTATCTCCTGATGTTTATAAAATTGACCAAGCCCAGATTTCCTCTGGAAAATAACCATAACTGCCTCTACAGCACTCTGACTTGGTTGGTGTTCAGAGTTGGTCACTCTGGCAAGAAAAAAAAAATAAGCCAAACAAAACAAGGGGCTCCCACAATCCGACTGCCCAGTGCAGAGCTGTTTACCTTGACCGCACTTAGAGTCTTCAGAGCTCTCTCTCTCTTTCTCTCTCAACAATTTGTGAAGCTCCATTTCCTACACTTCTGTCCACAACTCCACTGCCCCCTAACAAAAAGGTGACTAATCCATCTTTCTGGAAGGAAGCCAGGTCCCCAGGTCCTCAGGGCTGGACCCCTGTCTGAGAAGATAACACACCTCTGACTTGATTACGTTTCACCGCCTAGAAACTACAGCGATTTTGGGTGGTGAGGGGCTTTACTACAGTTTAGCTGATGATCACTCTCAGTAGCGGGAAATAAATTGGCTCAAAAAAGAATTTTGAACAACAGCAACAAAAATCTTGCTGGGAGGGAGGAGCCTGGTAGGCTGCAGTCCATGGGGTCGCTAAGAGTCGGACATGACTGAGTGACTTCACTTACAATTTTCACTTTCCACTTTCCTGCATTGGAGAAGGAAATGGCACCCCACTCCAGTGGAGAATCCCAGGGACGGGGGAGCCTGGTGGGCTGCCGTCTATGGGGCTGCACAGAGTCAGACACGACTGAAGTGGCTTAGAAGCAGCAGCAGCGGCTTAGGATGATGGCAGCTTGGGACCTCAGCTCCCATCCCCCAAGTAAGGCTTTGCAGGGCCTCAGAACCGTCTCAGCCCAGTTTATACTGCGCTTGAATCTTCCACAGCCTCTTTGGAACTTAGCTGTTCTTAAAGCATTGCTACTTCATGTCCATTCAATCGAGAAAGGTGGCTTTTCTGAAATATTACAAGCTAGGCACAAATCAGATTGCTTCAGGGAGCAGTGGTTTCGGCGGCGTATGGTTCTATTAAGCAGAGTCAATTTAGTACTAGATAAAGGAAAGGACGAAATTAGAATCCTCGTTGGCAGAAATAGACTCCCATCTGGCACGGCAATGACACACTACCTCGACCTTGCTGTTCTAGCACCAAGATTCCTCGGGGGCTGGGGAAGCACACAGGTTTAGGAGATAGATGCTATTTAGAATATCTTCGTTCTCTCTCTGAGATAAATAAGCTGTATAAAAAGTGTAATATGACTCTCTCTTTCACAACGAGATGAAACTTGCAGCCGCCTAGGAAATGTGGCCACTTTACGACCAGAATACACAGCGAGGTCTATCCTCACCCATGCCATCAGACATTATTCAGACCTTGTTTCCGTACCCTCTGTAGCGACCCGGGTCCTGAGCTTTATTTATTTATTTATCTTTTCCCCAAAGGGTCAGTCTTGGTTGCTGCTGACACGAGACATTTTCAAAGACTCAAAGTGGTCTTTATTGCAACCCTTGACTTCACCTTCTGTGCCAACGGGAAGTTTTATACAACCCTAACCGCCTGGTTCCACCAGTGCCGGGAAGCCCCGCTCTGCCTGGCTCGACACTGCCACCTACTGGCAAAAGATATTCTGTTCCCCTTCTCATTTTATAGATTTTTTTTTTTTTTTCCTGTTGGAACACCTTATAGGCATTTCCTGGAATCCACATGGAATTCGCTTTCAACTTTCTACTGAAAGCCACCAGGAGGACTTCGAACCAAATGAAATCACCATCTGAATCTCTGCTAGTCGAAATCTGTAAGATCTTGCCTAATAGGGGTTGAGATCAGCCAGGCAAAGCGTGAGCTGATTTTCAGTGTCAAAGGCAGGCGAGTTTTTCAGGGCCTGCCCTCAGGGTAACCCCAGGCAGCCAACGACCAGGACCTTCCCTAGGCCCTCTGGTCTCTGTCTCCCCATTGCCCGACTGTGTCTAAACCTCTAACTCCCTCCAAGGGGCACAGGCAAGCAAATGAATGGACTGCTTTTAAACAGAAAATGACACTGATTGTCACTAAATATAACAAGTGCCTTATGTACATTTCATTGGAATCACAAGCTCAAATTAGCCTGTCAGAACCTCACTGTTCCTGATGCTGGTGTGTCAAGTGACACAGTTAGCTCAAGAGAATAAAGAGAAGGCTCGTCAGGGCCTTTGCAGCATCTCTCTCCTCTGAGCTCCAGCCCCTTGCATGGTGCCTGATTTAATTCCAGTTCTTTTCATGCTTGAACAGTGGTGTGTATATGTGCGTGTATGTGTTACCCTCCAGACTTCAAAACGATCGCACGGTGAAGCGTCAGGGTAAAACCTTATTACTTTTTTTAATAAGAGCCCGAATGCTTTTCTTTCTCCTTTTACCATCCCTTCTGCAAATGAGAATTTATCAAAGGCTGAATCCTAGCCTTTTGTGAGAAAAACAAAGTCTGCTGGAAAGAAAGATGTAAAATTCACATTGAAACTGGAAAGATCAAAGCGTGGGGAATATTGACCCAGCATGGCTAAACACCACCACTTCTGAAGGCTTCAGGACTACCAGGAGTCAGCGCTTCCCAGGTGGTGAGAAAACAGAAACGAGTCTGTGTTTAATGTGGAACCGGAAGGAGGGTCCCTTTGGTGCCATGCCCTGCCTTCAGCAAGGGTGAGGACGACGTAGGATGCTTTAGAGATAAGCTGCAGCACACTCAAATGCCTGGAACAGGCCCACCCACCCGACAGGAGTTGGGGTGTTTCCCTGAAGAAGCAAATCCTCTCCTGCCAAGAGAGCTGGGGTTCCTGCAGGTTCTAATCCCAAGGATTGTGAAGAGAGCTCTTTAAATTCAGGGAGAATGTGCCCCTAAGATTCATGGGGTGCAGAATTAGGTGACACTGTTCACCAGCCTCCGGAGCAGGGCAGCTGAGTCCACGGGTTCCAGAAGGCTGGGAGACCCGCAAGAGGGGCAGGAGAGACCCAGCACAGGCCTCAGCCTCTGCGCTTGGAGCCAGCATCAAGGATGCAAGGGCCTCACCTGCTCAAAAAGTCCACCTTCTACCAGAAAATTGTGAAAGCATCCTCTTTTACCTGTAAAGACTCCCCCCCTCCCCCCGCATGCTGTACTAGTCAGGTTTCTCTAGAGAGCAGAATCAATGGGAGATGCAGAGAAAGACACTTATTTTAAGGAACTGGCTTGTGAGGTGGGGGGTTGGGGGGCAGGGTGGGCGTCCACAACCCACAAGGCAGCTGGGTCGTCTGGACACACAGGTAGGACAGGCAGGAGCTGAGCTTGCGGCCCTGAGGCCAAATTCCTTCTTCTCCAGGAAACTTGAGTTTCATACTTCAGGCCTTCAACTGATCAGATGAGGCCCACCCACATAATGAGGGTTCTACCAAGTAAGGGTTCTACTTGGTGCTGAGTGACGGTGAGTGTCCGTCACAGCTACAGGGTAACCTCAGAGCGACGTCTGGGTGGCACGTGATGTAACCCAGCCAGCATCACGGGCCGGCCAAGCTGCTGCAGGATTGCCCACCACACCTGCCGTCCAGGGGACCCCAGCCCCCCTCCCTCCCGGCACCTAAGAGGACACACACCAAATATCCAAGGATCACATTTCACATCGCGGAAGAGTCTGTAGTACTGAGGTCCGGGTTTAAAAGCAAAAGGACGCCCATTGTGCCCTTTCCTCTTCCTGGCCTTTCAACCTTTCTTCCCCTCCTGCCTTTCTGGCCTAAAAGGGGGCTTTGGAAGAGCTGGCCTCCTCCTGCCCACGAGAGAGGTCAGCTGGCCTTCCAGCACGGCCAGCAGTTTCTGGCCGCCCCCAGGGAGGCTGCTGGAGGGCCCGGCTATTTCGTTTTAATTCCCGAGAGGACATAAACGTGCTTCCTCCGCCCAGGTGTCTCCCCCAGCACCATAGACAGGGCCTCCAAGTCTCTGGGACGCCTCGCTCTGGGTCGGCAGGCAGCCAGGCTTGCAGGCTCATTGGGCCGCCCCAGATAGAACCAGGGAGCCCCCTGCGCTTCTGGGATGATGTCTTGCATTCCCCCGCAATTTCACCCGGCCCGGTGCGCAGGCGGCTGGCAGAGGCTCCAGGGCCGCCTCGGGCATCGCCAGGCCTCCGTCCCCTACAGGGAGCACCAGGAGGCAGAGGGTCCCGCAAGGACGCTGAGCCTTGGGCAGTCCCCGCCCTGGAGTTGCAGCGGGTTGGGGTTGGGGAGGAGACGAGCGGAGGGACACCCAACAGGCATACTTCATCCCCGAGGCTTCTCAGAGCATACCGGGCACAGACCCAGACCCGCGTCACAATTAGACCTGCTGCAGGGGACTGACCGAGGAGACAGGACCCCTCCCACCAGCCCCTAAGAGGGACAGAGCGCGAAGCACTCACTCCCATGCTGATTGCCTGGTCATACGGCAAGTATTGTTTTTATTTTTGAGATTAGCTACTTATTTTTGAGATAATTAATACTTTTTAATCAACTATATGTTGATTTACAATGTTGTGTTTCAGGCATACAGAAAATTGATTCAGTTATGCATATATAACTTTATATAGACAACATATATTGGAGAAGGAAATGGCAACCCACTCCAGTATTCTTGCCTGGAGAATCCCATGGTCAGAGGAGTCTGGCGGGCTACATAGTCCATGCGTGTGTGCTAAGTCACTTCAGTCGTGTCCGACTCTTCGTGACTCTATGGATGGATTTTAATTGTATCATGAAGCATCTTTCCTCAGAGCACGAGGATTCTCTAGTTGTGGCAAGCAGGCTTAGTAGTTGAATCAAACAGGCTCCAAAGCTTGTGGCATCTTAGTTTCCCAATCAAGGATCGAACCCATGTCCCATGCATTGCAAGGTAGATTCTTAACCACTGGACCACCAAGTGAGTCCCAGACACTTAGGTTTTCCTCCTTTTCTTTCTCAGTCAGGGGCTCTTGCAAATAAAGCTGCTATGAACATATGTACAAATATTTGCATGGAAGTGTGCATTAATTCCTCTACAGTAAACACCCAGGGGTCAGATGCCTGGGTCATGTGGATGGTGTACATTCAAGTTTCTGAGAAAAGTCCAAACTCTTTTCCAAAACAATTGTACCATTTTACAGTCACAACAGGAGTGTATAAGAGTTTCAGGTCCTCAATACTTGCACAGTCATTCTTTTAAATGTAAGATGTCTTTATAAGGTATGTCTCATGGCGATTTGAATTTTAGCAATATACTAAATTACTAAGTGTACTAAGTATTCAATACCTGAACTCTAACAGTATTAAACATCTCTTCCTATAGTTTCATTGACCTTATTTGTTGGTCAGTCTTATGGTCAACCACTAGTAACTTTTTGGCTCTGCTATCAAAATTTGTCATTTGTTTTGCATAGATGCCCAAGGTATAGTTTTCTTCTGATCTCTATTATTTTTTACACAGCTTGACATCAATAGTCAATCAGTTGCAAGACAACTCTTCTAGGTAAACATGAGCCAAAACAAAAATTTTAGAGTTTTACATTCAAATCTATTTGAGAAATAAACATTCCATACATATTGATTTTTCAGGGAAAAAAATATGCTTTCACTTAAGAAATGTATTTTTTCATTTAAAGTCCATCTAAGTACAACAAGCGTTAGTTTGAAATCATTTGGAAAAAGATCGGAACAACTCTAACATTGGTGCCTCGACACACAGCTTATGGGATCTTAGTTCCCAGACCATGGCTCTTGATAGTGAAAGCAAGGAGTCGTAACTCCTGGACCACCAGGGAATTCCCAATTTTTTTAGTTCTACAGAAAAGATGCCGAAGTGCTTCCTCCCAGGTTCTAAGTGTGGACCCGTTGGGTGTGCGGAAACGTGATAATTGCTATGCTATAAAAAGTATAAGTCACAGATTAGCCATCATCCAGAGATGAGTCTTACATTTCCAATTATTACATATCCTTCTGAAACATGACTTTTAATTGCTTCTCAGATTCTATTGTATAAAAACAAAGTTTATTTGATGCATCTCTTTTTGAAAAACATACATGGTTTTTTGAACATTATCCTTACGATGTAAGTATTCCCACCTCTGATCACTTTCATAAGAGAAATTCCTAGAAGCAAATTTTCAGAGTCAAATATTGCACACTGTTTAAGCTTTGATATGCATTGCAAATTGCTCTCCAGAATAACTGTACTAATTTACATGGTTGCCAACAACATTTGGGCATGCTCTCTTTATGCATCTTACTAGTTTGATATATATATATATATATATATGCATGAATGTATATATATCTTCGGTCTCTCCAAGCTAAACGTATTTATATCCAGCCTTGGGATGGCAAATGCACGCAGATGTGAACTCACCACCCCACTCCTGCACTAAGGGAGACATTTCTACTGAAGCACAGAAGTCTGACTCACCTACAAAACCCCTCTCAAGACAGGTCTCCAGACAGCCACGCCCACGGGATAGGCGTCGGTGTTTCAGACAGAACTAGGAGCCCCCGGGACGTGGTTCTCCTCCAGGACTTCTAACGTGTGCTGGCGTCCCTCCTCCTGGGGAGCATGACTTAAGCTGCCTTTGTTTTGGCTCTGAACACACTTCTCCCCAATGCGTCGCCTCTCATCCACCTGAAAGCCTGGACTTCCCTGTGATTCCAGGCCTTCCGTCACGGTGCCCCTGTGGACCCGGCCTGCTTGGTAGGAGCTTCATGCTTCAGATGTGTTTGTTTAAGTGACAAAACTCCCCTGACCTGGTTCCTGCCCCTGCAGCTACTTGTGTTTACCCGTAGCAATGACTCCTCTCTCCTGGTAGAGAGACAGAGATAGACTCTACTATCTGCGCATAAATACGCACATATTACTGTGTTTTATCTGTTATACTCGTATATGTATCTGCTGGGTCATTCATTCATGAGATCAGACTCCATTATGACGCATCCGGACGAATATGCTGATATTAGCTACTGATTCTTCTCCTACAGGAATTAAAAAGGAAAACTATAACTCAGACATCGTAAGAATTACAGTCCAGGTTCTCTTTGCAGTCGATGCTGCTGTTTCTGCACCATTGTCTGGTTTCCCAATAGCTATGATCCCACAGAGAAGGAAATGACAGCCCACTCCAGTATTCCTGCCTGCAGAATTCCATGGACAGAGGAGCCTGTGGGCTGCGGTCCACGCAGTCGAAAAGAGTCGGACATGACTGAGCGACTCACACACACACACACGTAGGCTTCTAATGCTGAGCGATGCCCTTTGCTGATTCACACCAGGCGGGAGGGAGTGACTTTATTTTGCTGGTGGGAATATAATTCTAGAAAGTGTCCGATCACTGTGTGATCAACATGAGCCACTGCTATTTGGAGTATACACACAGGAACGTGTCTCTTTTTTCACTGTGTGTCTCAGAACTCTGTCTTTCCTGATTGTAGGAAGTTTGGAAGCTTCAACTTCAGTTGCATGTCTCTAAATTGCCCGGGGCCCCAGGAATTTCTTTGATCCAAGAAGCTGTGGAGAAGGTGCACAGAGAGGGGAGATACACGTTCTTCTCACACAAGGCTTAGAGACCTGAAGTCAGACCTGGCATGGTCCACAAATCCTCCAGTCCGGGGAGATCCTGCTGGGCCATGCAGTTTCTCAAGGATGAAGGTCCCATCCTTAGAGACTCTGACAGTAAGATCTCACCAGCTGAGCCCAGGATCATGGCTCTGGCCTCAGGTTTCTCTGGAAACACACAGAGAAATTCTCAGGGGGAAAGCCAGCCGGATGTCCACCACTCCAGGGTCAAAGCCAGCTTGCCTTTCCTCTCCAGACACCATCCCCCAAGAGCTAAAACATCATTTCTTTGAAATCCTCAAAAAACAAAGTACTTGCCTGCACACCTTTTCACAGACAATCAAAACTTCTACTCGTCTAAGAAAATTCTGCCCTTGCAATTTACAGGCGTTTGCATCCAGGCTACATAACCTTGTTACAGTAAAGAAGAGAAATATACAAGCTGAACTTTTGGAAAACACCCCCCTTGAGTCGGGCACCCACTGCAGTATTCAAATTTAGTGCTTCAGACACAAATGCAACTATTTTTATTTTCTATTACAAATTTGCTCCCCACTTGTGGCACATTAATGTGTACGCACTCAATCAATCACGTCCAACTCTTTTGCGACCCCATGGGCTGTAGCCTGCCAAGCTCCTCTGTCTGTGGGGTTCTCCAGGCAAGAGTACAGGAGTGGGCTGCCATTTCCTTCTCCAGCGGAGCTTCCTGACCCAGGGATGGAACTGCATCTCTTGTGTCTCCTGCATTGCAAGACGATTCTCTACCCCTGCACCACCTGGAAATTAAACAGGACTGCAAAGATCTCTGCAGCAAACACACCTGAAGAGCTGTTTCTGCACATCACTGCGGTGCTATTTGGAAAATGTTGTTATTGTGTTGTTGTTTTCTAACCTCTTAGGCTCAAGGTGACATGGAGAATAACTTCTTAGTTGAATATTGCCATTTTTCTTACTGGTTGTTTCCTGAAGCCACACACCATCAAACACCTGCTTTCCGGCTGCAGGAGCTGCAGTTACTTTTTCTGTGTTCCTTGCTATGTGTTAATAGTTCTCGCTGTTGCTTTCTCTTTAAACTTTTCATTGCTTCTTACATTCATTTTGGAGGCGACGGACCTCCTAACACGTAAAGTAATTCCTTGTGTGGGGGCACAGGGGTGGACAGAAGAGAAGGCAGAGTCTGCATGGACTCGTGGTTGCCAAGCAGCAGGGAAGTGGGAGTGTGGGGTGAGCGGATGGAAACTTACATATGGAACGGGCTCCCAACCAGGTCCTACTATATAGCGTAGGGAGCTGTGTTCAGCAGCCTTGATGGAAAAGAATTTGAAAAAGAATAGATGTGTATGCATCACTGAATCACTCTGCGGTCGAGCAGAAACTGATGGAGAAGGCAATGGCGCCCCACTCCAGTGCTCTTGCTTGGAAAATCCCATGGGTGGTGGAGCCTGGTGGGCTGCAGTCCATGGTGTCGCGAAGAGTTCGGCACTACTGAGCAACTTCACTTTCACTTTTCACTTTCCTGCATTGGAGAAGGAAATGGCAACCCATTCCAGTGTTCTTGCCTGGAGAATCCCAGGGACGGGGGAGTCTAATGGGCTGCCGTCTCTGGCATCACACAGAGTCGGACACGACTAAAGCAACCTAGCAGCAGCAGCAGCAGCAGAAATTGACAGAACATTGTGAACTAACTGAACTTCAATGAAACTTTTAAAACCTGCGCCCTAGGAGGAACGCTGTGCTCCTGTGGTCATCTTCCCTCCTCCTGCCCTTCCTCCCCCTCCTCCCCGAGGGCAGCCGGTGTGAAAGGAAGAGCTCCCGGAACAGCAAGCCAGCGACTGAAGCCTCCCAACCTAGAGTGTCCATTCGAATGCAGCCTCCTGACCCGGCTGCTGAAGACCTTGTCATCACAGCGTGCATTGAATCACACTCTTCTCACATGCGTCTCAGAACTCCTGACTTTATAAAACAGGCAGAAGTGTCTGCTCAGTGCTGCCCAGCCTCAGTAAGTTCTGCCTGTCTTGACGCTGACACCCCCTGAACACCTGAGGGGCATAGACATGGAAGGGGTCTCTGCACAGCTCTTCCAATGGGCCCGGTGTGGCTGGGAGTCTCAGGTTGAAAGACAGCCCTCTCCCTTAGCCTGCAGCCTCGGAGGGACATTTGCCATCGCAATACCTCTTGTTAGGGTCCTAAAAGCATCCTAAACAGAGCTGGATTTGGATGGAGCAGTTTAAAATCCTGTAAAGAAGGCTGCCCTGCCATCTTGTGGTGGATACAAAGAAAGCCTCCTGTTCAACCTTGACCCGGGAAACTTGGTCTTTATCGTTTGAGAGGATGGTATCCAAACTTCAAAATGGAATGCTTCAGAGAACTGAACTGAGAGAGGGGGCAAGGGTCGTGACCCTACCTCCCTCATAACTCAGTCGGTAAAAAAATCTGCCTGTAGTGCAGGAGGCCGGGTTTGATTCCTGGGTTGGGAAGATCCCCTGGAGAAGGAAATGGCAACCCACTTCAGTATTCTTGCCTGGAGAATCCATGGACAGAGGAGCCTGGCGGGCTGCAGTCCATAGGGTCGCAAGAGTTGGACACGACTTAGAGACTAAACCTCCACCACCACTTCCACCATCCCCATGATACTCGCTGAACACTGGAACCCTCAATTAAAATTCATGAGAAATATTTCACCAATCAAATTTATTAATTCACACATTTCGAGTGTACATTTCAATGTGTTTTGACAAATGCAAACAGAACTACCGCTGCCGCTGCCACACATAAAATTTTCTCTCACCCCCAAAATTTCCCTGACGCCCCTTGCCAAACCACCCCTCATACCAGCCCTAACCACAGATCCGCTCTCTTTTCTATTTTGCCAGGTCTAGAATTTTTGATAAACTGAATCATGCAATATATGCTTTGCCTTCTGGCTTCTCTCTCTCATCATCATGATTCTGAGATTCACCCAGGTTGCAGGGACCAGTAACGTGATCGCTTTCCTTGTTGAGTGGTGTTCCGCTGTGTGGATATTCCACATTGTGTTCATTCATTCTTAACCTGGTGGATGTCTAAGCAGTGTCAGTTTGGGGCAGTTAAAAGTAAGTTGGTCTTAATATTTGTACACAAGTCTTTGTGTGAATATAAGTTTTTCGCTTCTCTTGAAACGTCTAGGAGTAAATTCAAGGGGTTATATTGCTGTGAGTATAGAAGGTATGAGAAGCTGCCTAATCTTGCTCCAGGTGATTAATATCATCTTATACACCAACCCACAATGTATGACCACACCTGTTGCGCCATGCATGCGTGCTAAGTCACTTTAGTCCTGTCTGATGCTGCAACCCTGTGGACGGTAGCCTGAGGGGCTCCTCTGTCCCTGGGATTCTCCAGGCAAGAATACTGGAGTGGATTGCCATTTGCTTTTCCAGGGGGTCCTCTTTAGCCAGGGTCACCCATGCAAACAACAGGCGTCTCATTTTAGCTGATGGACCAGGTGAGCTGGATGTCTTATGAGGCTTCAATAGTGTTTGTCCTGGTTACTAATGATAAGCATCACTCCTATGAAATAAAATTCATATTTTATTTTTAAATAAATAAAATTTGAGAGTGAAAATTTTTCATATTTCAAGACAAGAAGAATTTAAACATAAAAAGTCTTCTCTCCCTTTTGACCTCCTCTCTCCCTGTTCTGTGCATTGCTCATCTGCGCTTTGTATAGACCAGACCTCCCACCGTCAGCAGAAATACCTGCTCAGACACAAAGAGCAACATTCTCCCAGCATCAACAGACAACTCCTTGAAAGGCAGCATCCTTTCTTGATCTCGTAAGGGGTCCCATGACCCATCACAAAGGTGCTTAGATCTGAATTACGTTAACTGTCAATAATACATCATTTGATATACAACCCTCTGTCTCAAAAAAAAAAAAAAAAGGTATAAATTTGTGTCTTGACTTCTAACAATTAGAATGGTTCTCAGAGTTTTCTGAGATTCTCTTCCCAGGTTATAATTCTCAAATTCGGCTTGAATAAAGTTTTCCAGTTCTTTCTTGGATCAACTGATTAATTTTTGATGACACACTGCAAAAGCACAGAGCATGTGTGCAGGTACAGACGTGCAGATAAATACCTAGCAGAGATTCAAAGGGCCTCCTGAGCGGACTTCCGGGGTGTATTCCCTGCACGGCTCCTGACTCTGTTTTCCTCTGTTCTGCAAATTCCAGCCCGTTGGCCTCTCCACCCACCAGCACTCTCTGGGGACCTTCCTCCTGCTCTAAGGCCACCTCACATGCCCTCTTCTCTCAGGGAACACACCTGTTATCCAAGGTCTGAAAGCTGCTCTTTCATCGTTTTGCCCAGTTTTCTAGTTTTTGAAAGTAGAAGGCATACCTATTCCCAGATAATCCATCAAGTGATAAAAGTAAAACTTCCCAGGGAATCGTTGGTGTTCAGTGAAAACCATGGTATATTAGTGCCCTGCAGCGGCTGTGACAAGTTGCCACAATGTGTGGTTTCAAATGACGGAAAGCTATCCTCTCACAGTTCTGCTAGCCAAAGAATTAGTAGGGCTACATTCCCCAGAGGCCTTAGGAGAAAATCCTTTATTTTTCCTCCCAGCTTCAGGGGTGGGGGGACGGTGGAGGGCCAACACTCCCGAAACTTGTACCTGCATCCCATGGGGAAAGCCTTGAAAACCAAATTCCAGTCTAATCCTCTGATTTAAAACTGAGGAAACTGATGCCCCCTTCCCCCTCCTCCAACAACAACAACAAAAAAAAGGAGGAGGCTGAGTGCTGAAGAATTGATGCTTTCTAACTGTGGTGCTAGAGAAGACTCTTGAGAGTCCTTTGGCAGCAAGGAGATCAAATCAGTCAATCATAAAGGAAATCAACCCTGAATATTCATTGGAAGGACTGATGCTGAAGCTGAAGCTCCAATACTTTGGCCACCTGATGCGAAGAACTGACTCACTGGAAAAGACCCTGATGCTGGGAAAGATGGAAGGCAGGAGGAAAGGGGGATGACAGAGGGTGAGATGGTTGGATGGCATCACCGACTTGCTGGACATGAGTTTGAGAAAACTCCAGGAAATAGTGAAGGACAGGGAGGCCTGGTGTGTTGCAGTCCACGAGATCACAGTCAAACACGACTCAGCAACTGAACCAAAGCAAAAACTGAATGAGATGTCTCCGCTCAGGAAGCAGATGAAATATATAGAGCCCCAGACTCTGAGGTGGACTACGAGCAGGGAATCTGAATTTTCCAAAATCCAGGATGGTTCTGATGCAGGCGACCCATGGACCACACTGAGAAAGGCATTCCAAGGGCCCTCACCTGAGTAGTAAAATACATATGAATGTCCACAAGCCAAAAGCAGTGTCAGAGTGGACAGCGGACTAACCCTGGAATCTCAGCTCCAGTTCTCCTAGTTTCTGCTACATTTGTTAGACTCAAACAGCCAGGACCCTTGCAACATTGTCACCAGATGTTTTTGTAAGACAGATCCTCTTCTCTAAAGCTGGATGTCTAGCAAGCTAATCATGATGGAAAGTCACTGATAACGTCTGAGGCTTTCTGAACCTGTGAATTCACCAAGGAATAAGGAAGACCTAGAATCAAAGTTCTCTTGGACTCTCTTAATATAAGTTTCCATTTTTAGGCTAAAAGTTTTTCCTAAAGATGAACATGGTCATACCTTCCCTACTGATGAAATTCTAAAATTGCCCCCCAAAACATGCCCTGCTCAAGATTTTACAGCAAATCCTTTCGTATTTTTTTCTAATGGCTTTAAAAAGAGGACATAAATGAAATGCACAATATACTTAATTTAGTAACTTGAAACCATTTCAATCTCCCATGGATCAACTGGAAATAGGGGAAATTTTTTAAAGTGGTCTGTAATGATATTTTAAAAGGCTAGAGAGTAATAACTACATGAATGCTTGCATGACTGACACTTTTAGCTAAAGATCAGCTGGAAAATGACTTTTGTCTGTGTTCTCAGAGAAAAGCTACCAGTCAATTCAATCAATTCAAATGAATTCAAAAGTCAAACTGGTTAGAAGAAAACCCCTAGTGACTCATAAAGTTTCCACTTGAACAGGCAAAATATTACAAAACACAAAGACATTTATGTTACAGGACTTACCATGCAATGCCATAAGAGCTCTTTCTTTTATCCATTGAAGGAAATGAAAAATATGTGAAAAATCGAGCTTGGACCCTTGTCAGCTACATTAGAAATATAAACTACTTGACGACAAGGGCTAAGCTTTATTCATCACAGTGTGCAGTGTATAGAAGGGGCTGAATAAATATTTGAATGACTCCATAGGAATAGACTTATGCTTTTCTGGAAGAGAATAGAAAAATCTTGAGCTTTTAATAAAAGTGTTTTATTATTATTACAAAATAAATAATGTAAAAAACCCATAAATTTTAAAATGAGTTGCTGAGTGAAATTTATTATTTCTTTCTGCTGAATTCTCTAACTCTTAACCTGAAAAAGTTAAATAGCAATAAATTTCCTTATTCCTTCATGTGTCTACACACTAGATTTCATTTACCCATGAGACTCATGTCAATTTAAATAAAATATCATTGCTTTTCAAAAGTAAGCAATTACTTCAGGGAAAACTTGGATAAAATATTTCATGTAACTCAAAAACATTTCAATAACACCTCTAGATACTCAATTTTTTAGAAATCCTCTATTCTATTCCATCCTTCATGGTTCCTTCTATTACCCATTCAGTCCATAGGTGGCATGCCAGCCGGTAATCACAAATGTATCCTGTACACTCCTGAATAGGAAACGAGATCTGAAATGAATATTTCACCCTTTCACTGTAAAGATTTGTCTATGTCTTCAGGTGACTCCTTAGAAAGTCTCGGGTAAAAATGATAAGTGTAAATGGAATGCAAAATGGAAAATACTTTTAGCGATTTTAAGTGAGAATAAAAACATCAGACTGGCAGCAGGGGTCAGGCGGCAGGGGGCAGAGTGAAGCTGGGTGAGTGTGATAATGTTCACAGAAGAAGCAGCCCAGGAGAGCCATTCCCTCCAAGCTACAGTTCTCGCCAGCGACGATTTCCAGGAGCAGGTAGGTGCAGCCTGTTATCTGGGGTCCTTGCCTGGCTTCCCTGGGGGCGCAGTTGGTTAAGAATCTGCCTGCAATGCGGGAGACCCCAGCTTGATTGCTGGGTTGAGATCTGCTAGAGAAGGGATAGGCTACCCACTCCAGTATTCTTGGGCTTCCCTTGTGACTCAGTTGGTAGAGAATCTGCCTGCAGACCCTGGTTCAACACCTGGGTTGGGAAGATCCCCTGGAGAAGGGAAAGACTACCCACTCCAGTATTCTGGCCTGGAGAATTCCATGGACTACAGTCCATGGGGTCGCAAAGAGTCAGACACGACTGAGTGACTTTCACTTCACTTCACTTGCCTGACTGCTTCCACTGGGTAGAATCCCCCCTCCGTTTCAACTCCCAGGGGCTGTTACACAAAGCTGACAAGTGGGTCTGGAAGCTTGATATTCACTGAGGCTGCACCTTGCAAGTACAACCGAGTTCCAACAAATTAGATCTCTAAGTAAACAGAAATTGGAAGCAGTGCTGAAAGTAAAAGTGTTAGTTGTTCAGTCGGGTCCGACTCTTTGCGACCCCACGGGTGTAGCCCAGCAGGTTCCTCTATCCATGGAATTCTCCAGGCAAGAATACTGGAATGAGTTGTCATTTCCTTCTCCAAAGGCTCTTCCTGATCCAAGGATCAAACCCAGGTCTCCCACATTGTAGGCAAATTCTTTACCACCTGAGCCACCAAGGAAACCCCAACAATCCTGGAGTGGGGATTCCCTTCTCCAGGGGATTTTCCCAACCTGGGCATTGAACCCAGGTCTCCCACATCCCGCGAAGATTCTTTACCTAAACGAAATTACAAAGCAGTGCTAAATAACACTTGAGTCAAGAGACCTGTCAAGATTTCCCAACACCTGAGGATTATGTTTGTAAAAATGAATTATCCTATTGACAGAATATGTCAGAAGCTATTAACAGAGATTTACAAATGGAAACATGACTGAAGGAAGGTGTTCCCCTTGTACTTGGGAGGCAGAAAGCCAGAAGGAACATCTCTTCTACTCCGGTTACAAGAAAAAGCTAGATAACTTCAAGACCATGATAACTGAATCGCAAGAGAGAGCTAAGGTGCTGACCCAGGGATCAAACCCAGGTCTCCTGTATTACAGGCAGATTCTTCACCATCTGAGCCACCAGGGAAGCCCAAGGTCACAGAGCAAATGTGCACTGTGCCTTAGTCACTCAGTCGTGCCAGACACTTTGTGACCCCATGGACTGCAGCCCGCCAGACTCCTCTGTCCATGGGGATTCTCCAGGCAAGTATACTAGAGTGGGTTGCCAAGGTCTCCTCCAGGGGATCTTCCCAACCCAGGGATCAAACCCAGGTCTCCTGCATTTCAGGTGGATTCTTTACTGTCTAAGCCACCAGGAAAACCCAAGAATACTGGAGTGGATAGACTATCCCTTCTCCAGGGAACTTCCCAACCCCCAAATCAAACCGGGATCTCCTGAATTGCAGCAGATTCTTTACCAGCTGAGCTTCCAGGGAAGCACAGAGAAAATAAGTAACCTTAAATATAGAGAAAGACAGAACCATCCAAGGAAAGAGGCGGTGGACCCTGGCTCACCTGCAGCAGAGCAGGAGGAGACAGTAGACGCTGGGAACTGAGCAAAATATTGGAAAGAATTCCCGAAAGCCTGCGTGGGCAAGCCAGAGAGCGCAGAACGCCTGGAAGCCAGAGACGCCAGAGGAGGCCACGCCCTGCGGCTGGCTGCTCCCAAAGAGATGGGATAGAAAATGCCACGGGCTCCGCTGCAGCCTGAGAACTGGATGTTTTGCTGGTACAGAAAAGGTCCAAGACGAGAGGACTCCTTCCCTGTGAAAATTAATCTTCAAGCCACTGGCAGAACCTACAGGCCGGAAGAACTGAGGTGCATGAGGCTGGTGTACGTGGAGAAGGCAGGAAGTGGTGCTCAGCCCCGAGGGGCCCCGGCACGCCTCGGCTCAGCCGTCTGCAGGCACACACCTGCCCTCTCAGTCAGCTTCCCCTGGCCTGCCTCTCTTCCCTGTAGCAGCACATACTGTCCCTGTGCTCCTAGAGGCCCTCGCCCCACCCTGGATGTCACCTGCAGCGTGGCAGGAGGGTCCCACGCACTGGCCAAGCCCCCATCCTGAGACCCCTCTCTAGCCCCAGAGGTCAGCTGGCTCCTGCAGGGGGCACCGGGGCCATGAGCCGCCCTACCCCCCACCCGTCCGAGCAGCAACCAACCCTCAACTGACGCAAGATGGAAGCTGGTAGTAACTGCCCCAGCGCCTGCCCTCCTGGGTGAGCCCATCCAGGGCTGGGCACAGGCTTGCGGAGGACCACACCCGCCCCCAGCAGGCGGGCAGTGTGCTTTCAGTCGGTCAGTCCTGAGGGTCGGATGCCCGTCCTGTGACACTGTGGGCTGCTGCCCAGCACCCTGCTCCCCACTCACGGGGCGAGTGTGGGAGTCCCTCCAAAGGGGGATGTCACTGTTACTACTGACATCCCCAAAGCCACTGTCTTCTGGGACTTGACCTTCACAACAGTTACCGTGAGTTGTTATTATCACCTCCCGTATGGAAAGAAGGGAACTGGAGGACGTGAAGATGCTGACACAGGGTACTCTTCCTCTTGGCCTCCCTGGCCTTGCCAGGGCAGAGATGGAATGTTACCTGGAGTAGCCGCTGTTGGGGGGTAGGAGGGTCCCATCAAATCCTGGGGGCTCCCCTTTGTAATATTCTGGATAAGCTGCCAGAGAAAGTTAACTGAGCTCCACAAGTCAGGGTTCTGAACAAGCCAAGGAAACTTAAGAGTATGTGATTTAAACAAGGGGAAATGAAAAATGGTGCCCTAAACTTCACAGGTCAAAAGGAAACACAGTAGCCAAACAGGCATGTTTCCAATGTGAAGGGCAACCTTCTCAGAAAGAATAAGCTAATGGTTACATTTCTGAAACAATTAGATAAAAAGTCTCCACCCATTTTACAGGGGTGTGAACCAGTTTTATTTGTGTGTAAATTCCTTGAGATTTGAAAAATTAAATAGGTCAGTTTCACTTTACTACCTGAAGAGAATGTCACCACTGTTTTCTCATTTCTGCCAAGAACTCTGAGTTCAGTATGTTTTGAAAGTGTAGGAAAATGTCTAGCAAAGCATTGTCTGGAGAGAGGGAAAACCCGAATTACTTTCAATGAACCGAGAGGATTTGAAATGAAGAATACAGTGAAGCAGATAATTACCTTGAAATAGATTTTAAATATGCAATTGCTTATATGAGTGCTTGAATTCCAGAAAAGCCTAACATTAATTCTTAAAAGAGCAGGAGAAAAGAAATCTAGATAAAACTTAGGTTAAAAAGTAATTTTCTTAGCTAGAAATGAAGGGTGTGAATTCACAAGTTAAAAGTCACATCCACTATGTACATCATTTTGAACAGAGTGGTCTAGGTTTGAGCCCCAGAAACCAGCCCTGCAGTACAAATGCCTTCCCTACCCTTCGGCTCTGCGATAGGGAAGAACAAACCTGCTTCCACGTGAGATTTCTCTTCTGCTTTACCCTTTGTATTCTATTGCTTTCGCTTTGCTTTGAGAACGTTAAGGACTTCCCTGGGGGTCTGGTGGTTAAGGCTCTGTGCCCCCAAACCAGGAGGCACAGGTTTGGTCCCTGGTTGGGGAACTAAGACCCTACAAGACTGTGCAATGGCCAGAAACAAACAAATAAAACAGACATTTAAAAAAAAATGTCTTGTATAGCCTGAAATACACAGGAGAGCCAATTCTCAGGATCTGACCTTTAAGGTTAATACCTCATTCATACAGAGATAAAAAGTTGCAGAGCAGAGGACAGCATTTGTCTTGTTAAAGGTTTACAGGAACATGCGACCTGACCTGCAAGAACAAAGGATTCCTACACCAAGAAGTTTACAACAAACTGCCATGTTCTGACCTCACGGTGTCTTTAAAAAACTGCTTGCTGAGGGAAGGCCCCCACAGTCCACTAACTGGGACTCCGAACTTGCACTGCCGCCAGCCAAGTTCAGTCCCTGGTTGGGGAACTAGGATCCAGCAAGCCTCATGGCACAGACAAAAAGAAATAAAAATAGAAAACTATTTTGCTGAAATTCTTTGAAGATGTGGGGGAGGCATCAGCCCCCAGTTTTCCTTGCGCAGTCCTGCAATAAACCTGTCTCTGCTCCAAAGTCCATTCTGTTGCTGGCTGACCTCACTGCGGGTCGGGCATGTGAACTTGCATTCAGTAACAGCTCTACCTGCAGAGGGTGACTGCAGCCATGAAGTTAAAAGATGCTTACTCCTTGGAAGGAAAGTTATGACCAACCTAGACAGCACACTAAAAAAGCAGAGACATTACTTTGTCAACAAAGGTCTGTCTAGTCCAGGCTATGGTTTTTCCAGTAGTCATGTACGGATGTGAGAGTTGGACTATAAAGAAAGCTGAGTGCCAAAGAATTGATGCTTCTGAACTGTGATGTTGGAGAAGACTCTTGAGAGTCCCTTGGACTGCAAAGAGATCCAACCAGTCCATCCTAAAGGAAATCAGTCCTGGGTGTTCCATGGAAGGACTGATGCTGAAGCTGAAACTCCAATACTTTGGCCACCTGATGCAAAGAACTGACTCATTTGAAAAGACCCTGATGCTGGGAAGGATTGAAGGCGGGAGAAGAGAATGACAGAGGATGAGATGGTTAGATGGCATCACCGACTCAATGGACATGGGTTTGAGCAAGCTCCAGGAGTTGGTGATGGACAGGGAGGCCTGGCGTGCTGCCGTCCATGGGGTTGCAAAGAGGCGGACAGGCCTGAATGACTGAACTGAACTGAACTACCTGTGCGGGGGCTGGGGCTTCATTCCTGGGTCAAGCTTAGCCCCTTTGCTCACTTCTTCGGTCAGTCCTCGAGTAACCACGCAGGGGTCTCCCTCTTTGCTTCCCGCGGCTGCTGTCACAGAGTACCACAGACTCTGGCACTGCGTATGTGGCTGAGATGACAGAAACGCATCCCTCTCTGATCTGTAGTCCAGAAGCAAAGCAAGGTGCATCTTCCCATGGAGTTCTCCCCATGGGCACGTCTGTGTGCAAAGCTCCTTTTCATGAGGGCACTGACATATTGGAGCAGGGCCAACCCTAGTAACCTCATCCAAACCTAGTAACCTGCGAAGACCCTCATTCCAAACACAGCCCCATCCTGGAGGACAAGGGAGGACAGGGGTTAGGAATTCAGTGTCTTTTGGGGGGACACTGTCCAGCCCACAAGAGTCACAACATGTCATGCATCTGAAGACGTTGAGACACAGGTGTAATGTGACTTACAGCTCAACCCCATTCACTGGGGACACTGGCCCCGAGAGACATCACATGGTAACAGAAAGACATCGCATCTGTGATAATGTGCACATAGTAGGAGCTTCATGCTCACCCTGCAAGAGTGGAGGTCAGCTTCCTAGATGAGGTGAACTTCTGATTCTGAAGGATAGACTCTACTCTAAGGAGGCAGGAAGGAAGGACGGCTGCTCTAGGCTGAGGACTCTCCCCTGTGGAGTCTAAGTAGAGATGCCGGCCTCTATTTAGGGCCATGAGCAGGTGCTTGTGACAGAGGGAGTGAAGCCGGATGAACGGGGACCAGTGAGAAGGACACAGTTACCCGTGTTAGGGAGAACAGTGCCCAGCATCCTGGGCAGACGCTAGATGGCAGCCCTTCACGTGGACGTGAGGCTGTCAGAAGACCATGGCCTGAACACCCTGGAGAGGAGAACGGGGAGGTGATGAACCCTCCAAGCACTACAGCCTGACTCAGCGTGGCTCACATCAGAAAACACAGAGAGGGCCGAGGTGGGGGGCCTCCGGGAGCGTGCGCCAGGTTGGGTCACAGTCTCGCGACCTCCTCCCGGTGCCCCTGTGTGTCCACACCGCTCTCTCGACGTCCTTGCTCATCATCACAGACAGTAGCCAGCATGGACAGTTACCTGGGCCGCCGGCCCCCTTGGTGACCGACAGGCGCCAGAGGACCGCTCCCAACCACAGAGCAGCATCCTTCTCTTCACCTGATTGGGCCGCCATAGGTCTCATTCCCACCCCTGGACAGGAAGAGTCACCTGTACCCGGCTGCAGCCTGAGTTCCTGATCAAATACCAGGGAGCGATGGAGTCAAAACCCCCATCTCATCTGTTAGAAGAGCCAGGGGAACTTATAACAATTTCTGATCCCCAAGTCTCATCAATCTCTCATTTTAATTAGTCCAGGTGAAATCTCAGGCATTTTTTTTAAATTTCCCTCAGATGAGTCTAGTGTGTGGATAAAATTGACATCCCTTGACTTGGTGCAATCTGGGACCCACTGTTAGGTGTAGAAGGAAAGTCAGGTCTGCCAAGTTACAAGGGCTGTAGTAGAGGAGAGGTGGGTACTGTGAAAAAAATAATAATATAAAACAATAGTAAAACAGATTCTTTCAGTAAAGCGGACGTGGGTAATGAGGCTGGGTAGACAGCCCACACTACAGCAGCTGAAAGCCTGCAAAGTTTGTTACTTTCCTTGTTGTCTATTGTTTGTAACATGGATAACTTGGGTATGTTCACCAGTTAAGGGGAAAGACACAGGAAAAGAGCAATTAAAGAGAGAGTCTGACTGACCAGGCAATGTTATGGAGGAGTCAGCGATGGGTACCCCCAGAGGCTTGGAATGCACACAGGTCAAATGCTCATAGGAGCACTGTGAACACACACTGAGTCCCTTACAAATACAAGTAGACTCTGACATCCAGCAAGAGCCGCTGCTTAGCACTTGGAAGCAGAGCACTTCTAAGAGGCCATGAGTCTCACCGCTTTTTCTGTGACACCCATAAAATCAGTAGTTATTTCCTCTCCTCTTTTACTCTGTTTTCAGCTCACAACAATTTTGCATCCTTCATGCTTAGTCCCTCAGTTGTGTTTGACTCTTTGGGACCCATGGACTGTATGTAGCCCACCAGGCCCACTGTCCATGGGACTCTCCAAGCAAGAATACTGGGGTGGGTTGCCATTTCCTACTCCAGGGGATCTTCCTGACCCAGGGATGGAACCTGAATCTCCCTTGTCCCTGCCTTGCAGGTGAATTCTTTACCACTGAGCCACAGAAGAACTATACAAAAGACAACTTCACGGCCCAGATAACCACAATGGTGTGACACTCACCCAGAGCCAGACACCCTGGAATGTGAAGTCAGGGGGGCTTTAGGAAGCATCACTACAAAGCAAGTGGAGGTGATGGAATTCCAGCTGAGCTATTTCAAATCCTAAAAGATAATGCTGTGAAAGTGCTGCACTCAGTATGCCAGTATATTTGGAAAACTCAGCAGTGGCCACAGGACTGGAAAAGGTCAGTTTTCATTCCAATCCCAGAGAAAAGCAAAGCCAAAGAGAGTTCAAACTACCATACAATTGCACTCATCTCACACGCTAGTAACGTAATGCTCAAAATTCTCCAAGCCAGCAATACGTGAACCATGAACTTCCTGATGTTCAAGCTGGATTTAGAAAAGGCAGAGGAACCAGAGATCTAATTGCCAACACCTGTTGGATCATAGAAAAAGCAAGAAAGTTCCAGAAAAAATATCTACTTCTGTTTTATTGACTATGCCAAAGCCTTTGACTGTGTGGATCACAACAAACTGTGGAAAATTCTTCAAGAGATGAGAATACCAGACCCTCTTACCTGCCTCCTGAGAAATCTGTATGCAGGTCAAGAACCAAGAGTTAGAATGGGACATAGAACAACAGATTGGTTCAAAATACGGAAAAGAGTATATCAAGACTGTATTGTCACCCTGCTTATTTAACTTATATGCAGAGTACATCATGCGAAATGCAGGGCTAGATGAAGCACAAACTGGAATCAAGATTGCTGGGGAAATATCAATAACCTCAGATATGCAGATGACACCACCCTTATGGCAGAAAGTAAAGAAGACCTAAAGAGCCTCTTGAAGAAAGTGAAAAGAAGAGTGAAAAAAAAAAAAAAAACTGGCTTAAAACTCAGCATTCAAAAAATTAAGATCATGGCATCTGGTCCCATCACTTCATGCAAATAGATGGGGAAATAGTGGAAACAGTGACTTTATTTTTTAGGCTCCAAAATCACTGCAGATAGTGACTACAGCCATGAAATCAAAAGACATTTGCCCCTTGGGAAAAAAGCTATGACCAACCTAGACAGCATATTAAAAAGCAGAGACATTACTTTGTCAACAAAGGTCCATCTAGTCAAGGCTATGATTTTTCCAGTAGTCATGTATGGATGTGAGAGTTGAACTAGAAAGAAAGCTAAGTGCCAAAGAACTGATGCTTTTGAACTATGGTCTTGGAGATGACTCTTGAGAGTCCCTTGGACTGCAAGGAGATCCAACCAGCCAATCCTACAGGAAATCAGTCCTGAATATTCTTTGGAAGGACTGATTCTGAAGCTGAAACTCTAATACTTTAGCCACCTGATGAGAAGAACTGACTCACTGGAAAAGACCCTGATGCTGGGAAAGATTGAAGGTGGGAGGAGACAGGATGGCTGAGGATGAGACGGTTGGATGGCATCACCGACTTGATGGACATGAGTTTGAGCAAGCCCTGGGAGTTGGTGATGGACAGGGAAGCCTGGCATACTGTAGTCCACAAGGTCTCAGCGTCGGACACAGCTGAGCGACTGAACTGAACTGAGCCACGGGCGAAACCCCTTTGCGTCCTAGGTGCAGGAGAACCCTTCAGACCGCCCTGCCTCCTACTATTCCAGACAATGAAGGTAGAAGAAAAGACCTGCAGCACGCACTGATGGTGGAATTTAACAACTTATCTGGGAAGTAAAATTTTGTTAAACGCCACAAGAATAAAACATGGGACATCCATGGACCAGATTAGTTCTTGGTGTAATAAATTTTGAAAGAATAGATCCAAGGGATTTTGTTTATGTTTGAACATAAAACATAATATCCATTTAAATATGATGTCTGGAAGGCTAAGCTGATAGTCAAAGCTAAGGAAACTCAGATGATAACAAGTTATAATTTTAGATCAAGTCTCCACAGTAACAATCAATTGAGACTGAAAATCATATTTTATTCTTGCAAAAATATTCCTGTTTACAGTTTACTTTTATATTTTTGAATTAATGTAGATAAAATTAGAATAAGCGGCCAAATCCAAGTTAAGATGGTCATCGTTCTGAAGAGAATGCTCTATTCAGGGTTCTAAAGAGAACGACATATTGTAAATAAGTTTAAATGAGTTCACTAACTGCAAGTCCAAATTAATTAAGTTTATAAAAATAGTTGGGCTTCACAGGTGGCACTAGTGGTAAAGAACTCGCCTGCCAATGCAGGAGATATAAGAGACACAGAAGAGACACAGGTTTGATCCCTGGGTTGGGAAGATCCCAAGGACGAGGGCATGGCAGCCCACTCCAGTATTCTTGCCTGGAGAATCCCAGGGACAAAGGAGCCTGGAGGGCTATGGTCTGTGGGGTCGCAAAGACTGAAGCAACTTAGCATGCATGCATGCACAAAAGTAGTTTGCAGAAAGAGACAACAACGTTTGATTAAAGTTAGAGCTATTTCTGATACATTAGTCAACGTTTTTCACACATATTATGCAAGAGATTATACATATATATGCATATATGTGTCCATGAATGTATTTCAAATAATGAATAAGTATATCTGACCTAGTAGTGAATTATCATTCGTGATAAAACATTATTAAGTGCACAATAATCTTCTCAGATTCCATGCAACTTTAAACATCAGCTAGAAATACGCTGGTGCTAAGACACTTCTGTTCTGTCTCCTTTAATGCCTTTTCCTTGAACATTTCCCCAGTTTGTTCTCCTGTCTCATTTTTCTGTTCTTCTTCTGTTTCCCACATCGCAGAGGCAGGAGGGGGACTCTGCAGGATTCAGGTCAAGGCTTCACTGTGTCTGTATTTGCACAAGTCCCAGCAGATGCTCAGAGAAGTAAGTGAGCTATTTTTGGAAACGGCTGCCTGTACCACCTCCTTCTCAGCAATTGGCAAAGCGCTGATGGAATAGTCTGAAAGCACAGACAATCTCAGTCTTAGTCCTAATTATTCCCTAGATTTTCTGTGGAATCTTGGACAAATCCCTTCATCTAATTAACTGCTTTTTGTTCTTGATCTTTAAATTGCAGGCCTTGATGTAGAATCCACAGATGTGTAGAATGGAATAGACATGTACGGGCAACTGGTCTGAGCAAACAATATTTCTATTTTGTGTGCATGTATGTAATGTTGTGAATAGTTATCTTTTCACTCTTATGAAAGAATTATCCAATAAATGGTGCTAATTTTTTTGCTTATTATTGAAAAGAGGCAACATGGGAAAACACATTAAATAATTTACAAGAAAGGGGACAGATTATTTATTTCTGTTAAAGAATGTCTTTAAAAATTAGGAGAAAAAAGATTGGCAGGATTAAGCAAACCTGCCAAAATATGAACACTGAGAGCCACTGAGAGTGCATAATCATGGACATTTTCCTGCTTTTTTATATTGTCAAGTATTTTCCAAAATTTCCAAAAGAAATATGACTTGTGTAATAATGAAACTCTTGAGAGCACGTACTCTCAGAAAATAAAGTATGTATTCTGAGGTTTTATCTTTTTGCTGCAGAAAACTTCAGTATACTAATTTCCAGAGTAGAGGAATGTAAAAGTAGGTGAAATTGTGAAATTGTTAATTGCTTAATGCGCTTTCAAAGATTTTCAAAATGTTTTAGTTTTATGTTAAAGGTGAATTATTGTCAAGAGAATGAAAAGACAAGCCACAAATTAAGAGAAAATATTTCCAAATATCACATCTGATAAAGGACTGTTATATGTAAAGAACTTTAAAAACTCAACAATAAGAAAATAAATAATCCAGATTAAACACAATGGACGTGAGTCTGAGTGAACTCTGGGAGTTGGTGATGGACAGGGAGGCCTGGCTTGCTGCGATTCATGGGGTCGCAAAGAGTCGGACACGACTGAGCGACTGAACTGAACTGAACTGAACTGAAACATGGGCAAAGATCTGAACAGACAACTCATCAAAGAAGGCATACAGGTGGCGGGAAGCCTGTGGCCAGATGCTGCACATCACTGGTCACCAGGGAAATGTGGATTCAAACAGTGGTGAGGTCCCAGCACACACCTGCGAGAAGGCCCCAGACCCAGGACACTGACGACACCGAACGCAGGTGGGAGAGTGAAGGGCAGAAACCCTCATTTCTTGCTGGCAGGAAGGAATGCAAAGCCGCGTGGCCACTGTGGAAGGGGCCTTGCAGCTTCTTACAAAGCTAAGCACACTCTTCCCAGTGATCTCAGTGTGCACATGAGTGTTTAGGAAAGCTTTGTTCACAGTTGCCAAAAAATTGGAAGCAATCAAGAAGTCCTTCAAGAGGTGATACCTCCAGATAATGGATATTATTGATTGCTGGGAGAAATATTAATAACCTCAGATATGCAGATGACACCACCCTGATGGCAGAAAGTGAAGAGGAACTAAAGAGTCTCTTAATGAAGATGAAAGAGAAGAGTGAAAAAGCTGGCTTAAAGCTCAACATTCTAAAAACTAAGATCATGACATTCAGTCCCATCACTTCATGGGAAATAGATGGAGAAACAACGGAAACAGTGACAAATTTTATTTTCTTGGGCTCCAAATCACTACAGACAGTGACTGTACTCGTGAAATCAACATGATGCTTCCTCCTTGGAAGAAAAGTTATGACCAGCCTAGACAGCATATTAAAAAGCAGAGACATTACTTTGCCGACAAAGGTCCATCTAGTCAAAGCTATGGTTTTTTTCCCAATAGTCACTTATGGATGTGAGAGTTGGGACTATTAAGAAAGCTGAGCACTGAAGAATTGATGCTTTCAAACTGTGGTGTTAGAAAAGACTCTTGAGAGTCCCTTGGACTACAAGGAGATCAAACCAGTCAACTCTAAAGGAAATCAATCCTGAATGTTCATTGGAAGGACTGATGTTGAAGCTGAAGCTGCAATATTTTGGCCACCTGATGTGAAGAACTAACTCACTGGTAAAGACCCTGATGCTGGGAAAGATGGAAGACAGGAGGAGAAGGGGACGCCAGAGGGTGAGATGGTTGGGTGGCGTCACCGACTCATGAGTTTGAGCAGCTCCAGGAGGTGGCGAAGGACAGGGAAGCTTGGCAAGCTGCAGCCCATGGTCTAAAAGAGCTGGGCACGGCTGAGCAACTGAACAGCAGCAACATTCAGCACTGAAAAGAAATGAGGTTTCAAACTGTGGAAGGAGACAGAAGAATCTTAAATGCATTTTCCTAAGAGAAAGAAGCCAGTCTGAAAAGGCTACATGCAGTGTGGGTGTGTGTGTGTATGTGTGTGTGCACGTGCGCGTGTGTGCATGTGTGTGTGTGTATGTGTGTATGTGTGTGTGCATGCGTGTTAGTCGCTCAGTCATGTCCGACTCCTTGGGACCCCATGGACTGTAACCCAGCAGGTTTCTCTGTCCATGGAATTCTCCAGGCAAGAGTCCTGGAGTGGGTTACCATTCCCTTCTCCAACCTACTGTATGGTTCCAGCTAAAGGACATTTTGGAGAAAGCAAAGAGATCAGCGGTGGCCAGGGGTTAGGGAATGAATGGATAGAGTGAGCAGGCAGAACACAGAGGACTTGGGGGACCTGAGTGAAACTGTTCTGTGTGATACTATAATGGTGGATACAACTCATTATACCCGTGAAAGGAACACCACCGAGAGTGAAGCCCTCACGTAAACTGTGGACTCTGGGTGATGAGGTCTCAACACAGGTCCATCGATTACACTGCTAATGGTATATCCCTCTGGTAGGGGATGTTGGTAATGTGGGAGGACGTGCATGCGTTGGGGCAGGGGCCATATGGGAAACCTCTGGACCGTCTGCTCAATTTTGCTGTGAACCTAGAATTGCTCTAGGAAATAAACTCCACTGAAAAACTGAACACCTAAATTCATGTGCTGTGCTAAGTCACTCAGTTGTGTCCCGCTGTTTGCGACCCCATGGACTCCTCTGTCCTTGGAATTCTCCAGGCAACAATACTGAAGTGGGTGGCCATGCCATTCTCCAGGGGATCTTCCTGCCCCAGGGGTCAAACCCAGGTCTCCCACATTGCAGGCAGATTCTTTATCATCTGAGCCACCAGGGAAGTCCCAAACATAGCTGTATTTATAAATACAGGTAAAACAATACAGGTAAAACCTCCTTGCCCTAGGGATTTTAAATAATTGTGGGTGTTTTTGCATCTTAATTGATTCATTTTTGTTTTCGGCTGCATCAGGCCTGGCTTGTGATTGCCCTGAAGCAGGTGGTTCTTCGCTCCCCCCGACCAGGGGTTGAACCCACATCCCCACATTGGAAGACAAATTCTTAACCACTGGACCACCAGGCAAGTCCCTAAATCACTGGCTTTAATGCAAGAACTACCATGGAGACAGAGGCGCCTGGAGAAGAGCCCTGAGGGCCTACAGACAGAGCACTGCTGGAGCCCTTGGGTCCCAAGCAGCGTCCCCCCGCCCACCACTCCGCCACCAGCAGGGGGCCGAACACATGCCTGGACAGGCAGAGGCGCCTTGTACTAAGTCGCTTCCATGGAGGCCAGCTCTTTAGGACCCCATGCACTGCAGCCCGCCAGGCTCCTCTGACCATGGGGCTCTCAGGCAAGAATACTGAAGTGGGCTGCCATCCCCTTCTCCAGCTTTGGCAGGCAGGTTCTTCACCTCTAGCATCACCTGGGAAGCCCCAGAGTTGCATAATTTTTTAAAACAAGCTGAGAACTTCCAGATGTTTAAGCTGTATTTGGAGAAGGCAATGGCACCCCACTCCAGTACTCTTGCCTGGAAAATCCCATGCATGCAGGAGCCTGGTAGGCTGCAATCCATGGGGTCGCTAAGAGTCGGGCACAACTGAGCGACTTCACTTTCACTTTTCACTTTCCTGCATTGGAGAATGAAATGGCAACCCACTCTATTGTTCTTGCCTGGAGAATCCCAGAGACAGAGGAACCTAGTGGGCTGCCATCTATGGGGTCGCACATAGTCGGACACGACTGAAGTGACTTAGCAGTAGCAGAAAAGGCAAAGGAACCAGAGATCAAGTTGCCAACATTTGTTGGATCATAGAAAAAGAGAATTTCAGAAGAACATCTACTTCTGTTTCATTGACCACGCTAAAGCCTTTGACTGTGTGGATCACAATAAACTGTGGAAAATTCTTCAAGAGATGGGAGTATCAGACCACCTGACCTGCCTCCTGAGAAACCTGTATTCACGTCAAGATTCAATAGTTAGAACCAGACATGGAACAGGCTGGTTCCAAATTAGGAAAGGAGTATGTCAAAGCTGTATTTTGTCACCCTGCTTATGTAACTTATATGCAGAGTACATCATGCAAAATGCTGGACTGGTTGAAGCACAAGCTGGAATCAAGATTTCAGGGAGAAATATCAATAACCTCAGATACGCAGATGACACAGCCTTCATGGAAGAAAGTTAAGAAGAGCTAAAGAACCGTTTGATGAAAGGGTTTCCCTTGTGGCTCAGCTGGTAAAGAATTCACCTGCAATGTGAGAGACCTGGGTTCGATCCCTGGGTTGGGAAGATCCCCTGGAGATGGGAAGGCTACCCACTCCAGGATTCTGGCCTGGAGAATTCCATGGACTGTACAGTCCACGGGGTCGCGAAGAGCAGGATACGACTGAGCAACTTTCGCTCACATCAGTGATGACTGATGACAGTGGAAGAGGAGAGTGAAACCTGGCTTAAAAGTCAACATTCCAAAAACTAAGATCATGGCATCTGGTCCCTTCACTTCATGCAAATAGAAAGGGAAACAACAGAAACAGTGGCTGGCTTTATTTTTCTGGGCTCCAAAATCACTGTAGATGGTGACTGCAGCACGGAATTAAAAGACGCCTACTCCCTGAAAGAAAAGCTGACCAACCTAGACAGCATATTCCAAAGCAGAGACATTACTTTGCCGACTAAGGTCCGTCTAGTCAAGGCTTTGGTTTTTCCAGTGGTCATGTATGGATGTGAGAGCTGGACTGGGAAGAAAGCTGAGCGCTGAAGAACTGATGCTTTTGAACTATGGTGTTGGAGAAGACTCTTGAGAGTCCCTTGGATTGCAAGGAGATCAAACCAGTCCATCCTATAGGAAATCAGTCCTGAATCTTCTTTGGGAGGACTGATGTTGAAGCTGAAGCTCCAATACTTTGGCCACCTGATGCGAAGAACTAACTCATTGGAAAAGACCCTGATGCTGGGAAAGACTGAGGGCAGGAGGAGAAGGGGAGCACAGAGGATGAGACGGTTGGATGGCATCACTGATGACATGAGTTTGAATAAGCTCTGGGAGTTGGTGATGGACAGGGAAGCCTGGCGTGCTGCAGTCCATGGGGTTACAGTCAGACACGACTGAGCAACTGAACTGAACTGAATAAAAGATCCTCTTATTTTGTGAGACTAACTTATGTTGTGTTCTACCCCTTGAAAAGAGTTCTATTTTTTCCAGAGTCCTAACTGATTATTCTCACAAACACAAATTCTCATAAAATCCAAGTAAAGTATCAGTGGAACCAAGATCTCGAGTGGATGAACAGTCACTTCTTGCATCAGCTCAGAGCCTACGCTGGGTCTGCCCTGCGGGCTGAGAGGAGAAAAGGCTTTGGTTGTGCATAAATACAGGCTGATACTAACGCTTACTAAGCATTTATTTACTTTAGTCCAAGCAGCACGTTAGTGCTCAACCTGTATTTCCCCACTTCATCCCCAAACAATGATACGATGGAAGGATTGTCACTGCTGCCGTTTCACAGATGCAGAAACTCCGAAAGGTGCAGTTGCTGATTCTGGCCACATTGGGAAGCATGGCCACCCCTGCTGACCGCCTGCAGAGCCCGATGCTGGATGAGACTCCCCAGGCCCCTCGATCCCGACCAGACGGGCCAGATCCTTTCCTTGGAGGTCACCTTGGGCTCCTTTCACGGTGGTCTCCCTACAAGATGCCCTCCTTTGGAGGTCCAGCGATGGCTCCCTCTCCTCATCTCTTGGTTCAGCGTGCTAACACCTTGAAAGTGCCAGTCCGGAGTGACTGTCCCAGCCTTGTCAGTCCCCAACCCCAGCACCTCTGTTCCCAGCTTATCCTGTCCTGCCCTGGCCTCGCTCCTGTAACCTCAGGCTCTCTTGCAACCGGAGTTCGAGCATCCACCCAATTCCATCCCGTGATTTCTGGTGGGAAGTCTGCTGATAGCTCCTGGGAAAGATTTTCCTCCCTGATACAAAAGCCAGCGGGGAATAACATGAAATGCATCTCTTCTTTGGCCAATTTACCATGAGGGAAGAAGTCTAAATGTTAAGCCAAAACACTCGGGCAACAGAACCATGGACAGAATTTGGATATCCGAGGACATTGTAAAGCCATTGTTTCAGATACAAACTGCCTGCCTCTGGGCTTCCTAACATTTGAAATAACCTATTCATTGGTGCTTATTAACTTATTGTGGAATAACTTCAGGTTCACTTAAAAATTGTAAAGGATGTGCAGAGAGCTTCTAAGGGTTAGGACCTCACCCAGATTCCCCTAATGTTAGCATGCTTTGTGACGATGGTGCATCCATGAAAGCCGTGAAATGGACTCTGTCCCCCACTGGTATCTAAGCCGCCAGGCTCTCCACCGCCATCCTTGTCTTGTTCCAGGGCCCCATCCAGAATTCCACGTTGTTCGTTACTTTTTGTTTCATGCTTTCTGTGGCCTCAGACTAAAACATGTCTTTGCTGCCCAGCTCATGGAGACGGTCTCCGTGTTCCCTCTGGTAGCTTATTGGTCGGGCTTTCTGCCAAGTGCAAGCCCATCTCTAACTGATTTTCTTGATCGTGTGAAGTGGGACTTGAGACAGCGCTCGCCCCTGGCGTGAATGCTAAGTCACTTCAGTCGTGTCCACCTCCTTGTGATCCCGTGGACTGTAGCTCTCCAGGCTCCTCTGTCCATGGGCTTTCCCAGGCAAGAATTCTAGCGGGCTGCCATACCCGACCCAGGGGATCTACCCGACCCAGGGTTGGAGCTTGGGTCTCTTCTGTCTCCTGCGCTGGCCGGCAGACTCTTTACCGCTGAGCCGCCTGGGAAGCCCATATATACATATGCATGTATTCTTTTTTGGATTCTTTTCCCATATAGCTTATTAGGAATATTGAGTAGAGTTCCCTGTGCTTTGCAGTATCCCCTTGTTGGTCATCTATTTTATATATTTTATATATAGTAACATGTGTGTGTTAATCCCAGCCTCCTGTTTATCCCTCCCCCAACATTTCCCCTGTGGTAACCAGAAGTTTGTTTTCAAAATCCATGAGTCCATTTCTGTTCTTGTAAATAAGTTCATTTGTATCATTTTTCACAATTAGATTGTCTTCTGCCAGGCAGGAGTGAAGGCCAGTGGCAGAAAGTGAGGCCACAGGGAAGAAGCGTGGGCCACACAGATACGCTGCAGGGAGTGACAAGGGAAAGTCTTTGAGTCGCTGACCCAAGCCAAGGTCCACTGTCTACGAAAGGCACAGCATGGATCTTCACGGTGATACAAGTGACCTGATCTCCACAAGCAGCTAAGGATGTGGATTCACCTAAATGGACCACCCTGATGCCTGGGTCCCCAGCCACCTGCAGCTGAGACTTGCTATTCTCTTCTGTAAAACGGAAAGGAATTGGAGCATTTCTACAATCTCCTGCTCTCTACAAAAAGCAGGAAGGGCTTTTGAGAGGTTCTAATCGGCTCTAAGAACCATGAGAAGTTTGCATGCTGTCCCCTCCACCTTCAGAATGTTGGCACCTCTTTACAAGCTGATCCTCCAAAATTTCAGATGGAGCTGGTTATGCTCCAACCAACCATGTGGGGCAACCAGCTTGATCCCTCACGGTACCAACACATATCCACACAACTCATAACCCACTCAGGCAGGCACACGCCTTATAATTTCAACTTTCTTACTGTTTAAAGTAGTACTAATAGTGTACATCTTGTATACCATTGAGAAGTGAATAGGTTCTTGATTACTTAAAACCTGTAGCCCAGTTGTCAAATTGTTTATTCCAAACAGAAATCAATGCTTTGTACTTGCTGAATGCTACCCAAGATGCCATGTGCCAAGTTACACAGAATTCAGATGAAAAGCCCATAAAACAAATGGGCATGACATAAATGGGTAGCCAATGAGCAATAAAAAGTAGTTATTGAGTACCAGCTATGTGCCAGAAAATACACAGAAGGGAAAAAAGAAAGACAGCTAACACACATATTTTTAGAGGCTTCATCCTATTAATAAAAAGACATTTAAATGGTGAGATAAAATGTATTTTTAAAAGCCCAAGTAAGATTTTTTTTAAATTAAAAGCTCATAATTCCCTCCCACCCCACTGTCCTCCAACCAGAGCCCCCCAGCAGCCACTGCTCACGCTCAGACAGAAAGCCTCCCAGGGGCCTTTGGTTTCCTGCCCTTTCTCCAGCCTCCCATCCTATCAGCAAATCCTGCCGTTTCCACTTCAAATCTGCTCCAAGTCTGCTTTTCTCTACCCCCGTTTCTAGCACTTCTGAGCACTTCTCACCATCCCCAAGGTTCCTGGCTGGCTCCGCATCACCTCCAGCCCATATTCCTGGAAAACACTCTTCCTGGGCTCTCTGCATAGGAGTTTTCTGCCCCGGGGCCTGTATCAATCTCCATTCTCCAGGGGAAAGCCCCAGGAGGATATGCAGATTAAAATAAATCTTTAAAGAAATTGGCTTATGGGATGTGGGGGCTGGCAAGCTTGAACTCTCTAGGACCGGCCAGCAGGCTAGACACATGCGGGAGGACACCATGCCCTCTAGAGGCAGAACTTGCTTGCAGGGAAACCTCAGTTTTGGCTCTTCGGGCCTTCCTTCAACTGATTGGACGAGGCCCACCCACATTAGGGAAGGTGATTACTGTTAATTCAAGTCAACTAACTGAAGACTCTTAAAAGTGCCTTGGACTTCAGAGAGATCCAACCAGTCCATCCTAAAGGAAATCAACCCAGACTATTCACTGCAAGGACTGATGCTGAAGCTGCAGCTCCAATAATTTTGCCACCTGATGCAAAGAGCCAACTCCTTGGAAAATACCCTGATGCTGGGAAAGATTAAGGGCAGGAGGAGAAGGGGATGACAGAGGACGAGATAGTTGGATGGCATCACCAACTCAATGGACTTTAATTCAAGAAAACTCCACATACAGGGTTATCGTTACCGTCTTTCTAAATTCCATATACATGTGTTAGTATACTATATTGGTGTTTTTCTTTCTGGCTTACTTCACTCTGTATAATAGGCTCCAGTTTCATCCACCTCATTAGAACTGATTCAAATGTATTCTTTTTAATGGCTGAGTAATACTTCATTGTGTATATGTACCACAGCTTTCTTATCCATTCATCCGCTGATGGACTTCTTGGACTCCGTGGGAGAGGGCGAGGGTGGGATAATTTGGGAGAATGGCATTGAAACATGTATAATATCATATAAGAAACGAATCGCCAGTCCAGGTTCGAAGCAGGATACAGGATGCTTGGGGCTGGTGCACTGGGACGACCCAGAGCGATGGTGCGGGGAGGGAGGTGGGAGGGGGGTTCAGGATGGGGAACACGTGTACACCCGTGGCGGATTCATGTTGATGTATGGCAAAACCAATGCAATATTGTAAAGGAATTAGCCTCCAATTAAAATAAATTAAAGAAAAGAAAACTCCGGGAGACAGTGGAGGACAGAGGAGCCTGGCACGCTGCAGTCCGTGGGGTTGCAAAGAGTCAGACACGACTTAGAGACTGAGCAACAGCCAGCTGTAGAGGCTAACCCCACCTACCTCATACCCTCACACCAGCAGCTCGATGGCATTTGAGTAAGTCCCTGGGTGCTCTGTTTCAACGAGACTGACCCGTCAGACTCACCATCCAAGCCCTTACGCAGGAGGCAGACTGGTCCTGTCTCCTCTGCTCTCACCCCCCAGTGACTGCCCGTCGCCCCTCAAGAGAAGCGCCGCCCCGACCCCAGCGTCTCTCCCTGCCCCCTCCTTTCTGCTGTGGTGTCGCCCTCAATACGCCCGTTCTCGAGACGGCACCATGAGCAGTACTGGTTGGACATCCGCTGCACCCTGCAGCCCCACAGCCTTCGGCCCCCAGGGCCTTTGCACATGCCCTCCTGCTGTCTAGAAGCCCCCCAGACACGGATATGATTCCCCCGCTTCCTTAGGGCATCTCTCCAGCATGTTAGGAGGCAGAGCTCCCCTCACCAGCTATGAAACGGCATCCTCCTCACCGCCCTGCACACCCTCTCCTTCCCCGGCTTTACTTTCACTCATAGCAGTAGGTGCCATCTGACATCATCACCAATTTGCTGGTTGGTTCGTCTGCCCCCTCCGCAATGCAAGCTCCGGGACTCCAGGGACCTGGCATGTGGCGTCCACAGCTGTGTCTCCACCACTGAGGACAACGCCCAGCAAGCAGTATGTCTTCAACAAATGTGAGCAAGGAATGAGACAGCAATCATAACTCCAGTAACGGGCTAGTTACAAAGAGGTGAAATGGGGGTCCTTGTCTATGGCTGATGAGAGTTTAATTTGTTACAACCACAGTACAGTTTCACAATCTGGATATTTTGACAAATCTAGAAGAAAATTAATGCATGTGTCATTTTACACAGAAACCTACTTACACAGAAATTGACTTTGAATAGTTTCAGAAATTACAGTCTCAAATAAAGTTTGTTCATTGAAGTTGCAAATGTCCATTTCATTGAAAAGAAAAATTTGAGAACAAGCTAAATAGTCAATAATCCACAAGGAAATAGTTATATTAATTAAGATATAGCCACACCATAGAATATGATGTAGCTATTCAAAAATAAAGCAGATTGTCATTTTCTTACTTAAAATGATGATTCTAATATAATGTCAAATAATGACAAGTTTCAAAGCTATTATAAGTTGATCTAATTTAGTTAAACTATATGCTGCTGCTGCTGCTGCTAAGTTGCTTCAGTCATGTCCGACTCTGTGCGACCCTATAGACAGCAGCCCACCAGGCTCCCCCATCCCTGGGATTCTCCAGGCAAGAACACTGGAGTGGGTTGCCATTTCCTCCTCCAAGCTAAACTATATAGGCACCTATTAACTTATAGTTATAATTTATCATTAATTAGTAATACAAGTGCACAAACGTTGTTGTTGTTTACTCGCTAGGTCATGCCCCACACTTGGCAACCCCAGGGGCTGTAGCCCTCCAGGCTTCTCTGTCCGTGGGACCTCCCAGGTAAGAATACTGGAGTGGGTAGCCATTCCCTCCTCCAGGGGATCTTCCTGACCCAGGGACCCAGCCTGGGTCCTCCTGCACCGGCAGGTGGATTCTCTACTACAGAGCCACCAGGGAGGCCTGTGCATAGCTTGCTATATGGATGGACGCCCGCATCAAATGCAAGACACACAGAAAGAGCCCCAGAAGGCCATCCCTTGAGTCAGCATCACGAGTATCTTTGGGAGATAGATTTTCTTGGGATGATAGCACGTTCCGTATAAATATTTATAGTCAAGATAAAGGTTTAAAACTACACAGACAAAACCAGATTCTGGTCACTTCCAACATGCAAGGTAGACCCATGTGCAGACAGTGGTCTAGAATACTGCCTTTCATGACAGTATAGTGAATATGTTCTGCCTACAGGGTTTTCCCACTTTGCATGGTGAAACCACGGAAGCCACCCAGTGTGGATGCTTCTGCGGCACAGGGTTTGAAGTGTGGTGGAGATGCGCCTCCCAGCTGCCCCTGGCCACGCAAGCACACGTTCCTGAGGACTGCGGCAGGCGGGCTGCGGAGGATGGGAGAGCTCGGGAGGCACGCACCTGGCAAAGCTCCTGCCAGGAGGGAATCCACTCAGACACGTGTGAGATGCCTTCTCCTGCTCCCAGGAACACGTGGGGCATATGACAGGCTGAGATGCTCTTTCTATAGCAACGCACAGGAACTTGAAGCTTAATTGTCAGGTGATCTGTAGGAGAAAGGGGTCTGGGGACCATGGTTTACGCATACTAAAAGCAGAGTGCGACCATTGTCTCTATTCACAAACACCAGCTCACCTGGCTCACCCTGGCGCGACCCCGCCATCCCCTTCTGGACCCCAGTGGCCACTTTCAGGAAACAATTGATTCACCTGCTCCTCCCTCACCTCAAACTTATGCTGAGTGCATCCTCCGTGTTAGGACTCCAGCTTCTCTCTGAGTCCCATTCTCTTTCAAAGCCCAGCATTCCCGAAGCATCTCTCATGGACCCTCCTGGCGCCACCTGGCCCCTGGAGACCTTGAACTTGGGGCAACCGCTGTGCTTCCTCTAGCCTAACATGTGGGACTTGGACATTGGAGCTTTATGTAAACAAATCTATGTCACCCGATACGTCTAAGTTAAGATTAAAACCCTCGTGTTCATACTCATCACTTACCTTTGACCTTCACAACAGCCAAAGACCAATTGAAGAAACTGGACTTGCACTGACTCTAAGCGCTCAGACCATAGTATAGGCAAAGCACAGATGAACACAAACTCCAGCTCACGCAGTTGTCGTGAAGGTCAAAATCAGGTAAGAGGTGCAGTGTAAAGAACCAGGCCAGTTTTGTAACACTGGTGAAACACTGTATCATTCACAATCAGTAAAGAGGATTTAATTAAAAGGAGATTTATTACACTACTGCATTTTGTTAAATGTTTACACTTAAACTTGCATTGGCAAGTAAGAAATAAGTTTAATCTATGTTGTAGCAGTACTGAATTTCCTATTCCTATCAAATAATTGAAAGTATTTTTCTTCCTGAAGAAAGTTATTGAATGAAAGCAGAACAGAGCTACTATTGTTATGGACATGTATACAAAGTAAAATGAATCACATGAATACATGTATTTAATTCAATTACTTGAGAAGAATACAAAGACCACATTCACATTATTGGAGATTAAAACTGACAAAGTGAAATGTATCTTCTTTAGCGTATACCTTTAAAAACTCCCACATTGCGTGTCCATGGTGGTTGTGGATTTTCATAGGCCGTTCTTCCAGTTACTTAAGAGATATCGGTCTCTTTCAATTTTGCAAATTCTTTAATAAATTCCCAGAGGTTCCTTAAAATATAAAACAGATGAGTACAATGGGTTAGAGAAAAAGTACATGAATCATAAAATAAAACTTCAAAACAAACATCCATTAAAACACATTTACTCAAACACGCATAGTAAGACTTGCAACCCTCCACTTCCATTTTAAAGGGTATTTGTCGTAGATGTTTGGCCTTGGGTGTGGCAAAGCTTCTCTGCATGTGGGCCTGGGCCTCTGCAACACTTTCCAGGCCAAGTAGTTCATGCCGCAGAGGGGGGTTTACCTTAATGACACTGCTGCTCTTAGTCGCTCAGTCATGTCCCGATTCTTTGTGACTCAATGGAGTATAGCCCGCCAGGCTCCTCTGTCCATGGGGATTCTCCAGGCAAGAATATTGGAGTGGGTTGCCATGCCCTCCTCCATGGGAACTTCCCAACCCAGTGATCGAACCCAGGTCTCCCGCATTGCAGGTAGATTCTTGGCCATCTGAGCCGTGGTATCAGGTGAGTTCATTCTCATTCTCAAAGCTCTGGAGGACCCTTCCAAATGTTGTGTTTGCATTTCCGTGTTCTTTTCCATTGAGAACACGCGACATAATGCAAGGCCGCCCAGAACCTGATCACCCTGCATGGTTCAACCAGCACCCAGCCTGACGCCGTTTCTCCTCTCTTTAGCATGTAAGCTGGCAAGTCTGATGGCCCATTTTCTGACTCTTTTGCAGCTAAGTCATCTTGGTGCCCAATGAGATACAGTGGAAGTCCCTGGGGTGGGCTTTCCTACCTAAATCCAACAGAACAGACTCACCGTGGGATGCCAGCTGTCCTGCGGTTCCCCCCTTCCTTCCCCCTGGGACAGGGACCCAGTGCCTAACGACAGCCAGGCAGCCACCCTGAGGCGACCACCCAAGGGCAGCAGGGAAGGAAAAGAGCCCCGGCTCCTCGATTCCACTGAACATGTACCACCACCAACTAAATGTCTTTTTACTTGTTGATGCAATAAGCTTTTCCCGTATTTAAACTATCAGTGGTTTTTCCAGCCGTCTCAAATCCCAAGGGCTGAACGATGGTATCAACTCAGAGCAAGTTAACTCTGTAAAATCTAAACTTATATAAGAGATAATAATAGTCAGCATTTGATTTGTAAATTAAATCTTTCAGACTAATATATGTATAGGTTTTTTCATGTATCACTACCAGCTACATGAAAATTTATCATGTATTTAGTATCACTAAAGGCATGCAATTTGAGAAAAGAAAGCCACCCACAGCCACACACCTCCCCGCTTTCCTGATCCTTCCCCTTGAGGAACCACCTTCAACTCTTCAGCTTTTTCCAAAAAAAACCCCTGCATTTCTATATTGGTAAATAATATATATGTTGGAAATTTAAACCTTGGATCAAGCATTCTTAAGCAAAGGAAAAGATGTAGCATCTATAATGCATGTGAAGTTAACACTCAGGAACCCAAAGACTTCAGAAGTATTGCCCAGGTCATCTACTTGTAACTGGATGTCCAGGTCATCTGCTTGTAATGGACAAAAAGTCCTGGACAAAAAGCACTGTCTAGGTCGTCTGCTTGTCGTGGCTCCAGCACCAGGTCATGGCCGCTGCCCCGTCGGCGCTCCGATACTCACTGCTGCTCGCCCTCTCTCAGCCTGCTCTTCCACATGACCTGCTTCACGTAGTTCACAACAAACTGCCAGGAATTAAAAACCACTTGGTCACATACAACAGCATGGTACTGGTCGTGGGTAACATCAGCAATGTTGCCAATTGCATCCAAATACATTACCGCGTCTAGAATCAGGCATAGCATGCTAATTAATGGCAAATATAATGCAGAGAGGTATAGGTAGCACTGCAACCTATTAAGCCGCAAATTGTTACCGTGCACATTGGAGGGCTATCATGAGAGGCATGAAGGGAGCCGTGGCCTTCATAAGCTCATGATAATTCTTTATTGTGAGTGGTGGGTGAGAGAAATGGTCGATTCTGAAGGATACATTCAACTATTACAGGGAGAATATTTTCATTAATGTATTAGCTTACACCTGTCCAGGTTTAAGCTAAGGTCCGCATAGTGAGACATTCCTGCCATGAGAGCACGTCACCGTTTACAAGGATTATGCATACACTTCCATACTCGATTTATCACATAACCCAAGAAGCCACTAGCAGAAATATATCTATTGAAAAGCAGACTCTAAAAACTTACTTGAATTTTCTTCACTAAAATTTTATTTGCTGTTTCCAACTTTATAGTTTCAGTCTAAAGGAAAAATGGTTTTAAAAGAAAGACAAGTGGTTAACAATATTTGTTAAGTATTTTTCACCATTTATGGAACAAAAAGTATTCTGTGAATGCTATTACTTTAATTTCAAAGTATTCAACAGCACACCACTTAGAAACAATGGACACGCAAAGCATGACTCGAAGGCCGTGCAGTGAGAGAGGAAAATCCTGGCCCTCTGGTCAGAAAGTGGAGGAGGTGGAGCTTGATGTTGCAAACACTAGGGAGTTTTAGGGGAGTGCCAAAGTAGGTGCATTCCGCATATTTTTGGAACTAATAATGGAATTTTTTAAGATGGCTGGATACAATATAAAAATACAAATATCAATAAGTCCTGTATATATGGACATCACTGATTATAAACTGTAAAGTTAAGAAAAAAATTTTGGGGGGGTTTCCATTCATGATAGCAACAGATATCAAAAAGTCATGAAACAAAAGTGACAAAAAATCTTTAAGACCAATGCATTAAAATAAATATAAAGTGATCCTAGATGGAGTGTTAATATTGTAAAGCTGTCATTTCTCTCCAAATGAATCTATAAATTCATTAGAAGCACAATAAAAAAACCAAGAGTATTTACTACTGAAACTGAAAAATTAGTTAATATTATAAATGAGAATATTCAAGATAATTGTGAACAAAATGATGATGAGGAAGGGATGAAAAGGTTTGCTCCTCCAGAGATGCACCATAATGGAAAGCATTTGTGATTATCAGCATATCATGAGGCTTAGGGAGTTGGGCTGACTTTACATCCTAATTCTACCACTTGCTCACTGTAAGCTTGATCAAGTTACTGAGCATATGTGTGCCTTGGTTTCCCCATATGAAAAAGGGGGATAATAAAGGCATCTATCTTTTTGGGTTGTTTGGAATTAAATGAAATAGTATTTTTGTACTATTTACAGCAATATCTGTGCATCATAAATCTGTGATACATTTAGTTATTTTTTCTTCTGATTAGAAATAACATTTCAAATCCAGACCCAGAAATCAGTTATCTAACAGGATAATAAATGCAGTTCTATTATATCCTTCAGTATTTGAATTAAGGAGCCAAATATAATTAACAAATATTTAAAGTAATATAAATTATTGATATGGAATCATTACATAGAATCTTCTATTTCCCAGGTTTAAAACAGGTTTCCATTTTGAAAGCAAAGTTTACACAATATTGCATTATAGCGTGCTCAGAACACATAAAGTTGTAACTGGTTTTTGCTGTTTAAACATTCAATTATAAAATAGTGTTTCTTTTTAGGACATTATTAAGTTTAAAAAATGGGGGCAGACTCTCAGTGAAAACACAGAAAGAAATCTGACCAGATTATTTTCAAAGAGAGACAAGAGAATCCAAAGCAAGTTTGGACCACCACCATCTTCCTATAATTAGGCTTTAAAAATAAAGTAGGGTTGGGAAAATATATCAAACTCTATAACCAGGAGAAAAAAGGATAATCACATATGACTTACAAACTCTATAAGTAGAAGTTATATTGAGTAAGATTTTGCACAATTAAAAATAGGTTATAACCTAAGAAGTAGGCCATTTCAAAACATTAGATCATAATACACATAATAATTTATGTATATCAAGATCATATCATAACAAGATCATAATTTTATTATTATCAAGAAAATGGTTGGCAACAGTTGTTCAAGTCTAATACAGCAGGTCCTCAATGGCAGCAACTAATCCTATCTTCTAGCATAATGTGCAACTAATTGTACACATAACCATGGGGCCAATGCAGCTCAGTAGAAATTATAAGGACTTTGGGCCCCAGAAGAATTAAGTTGAATCCCAGCTTTGCCACCTCTGACTCGTGCCATATTGGGTGGGTCATTTAGCTTCTCTAGGCTTCAGATTAAACTACTTAGCAAACACTGGACATTAAATGATGTCGGTCATTATCTTTACGACAAGCATTTTCCATATAAAATTGCTAATTTCTAAGAGATGTCAATTGGGCTGAAAGAGAGTCAGTCTGACCCTTAATAGAGCTCTACAGATCTTTCTCACCTTCACTTTTGTTGTTTCAGCTATGCACACATACAGGCTAAGTCGCTCAGTCGTGTCTGACTCTTTGCGACCCCGTGGACTGTAGCCCTCCAGGCTCCTCTGTCCATGGGATTCTCCAGGCAAGAATACTGGAGGGGGTTGCCATGTCTTCTTCCAGGGGATCTTGTCGGCCCAAGGGGATCTATGTCTCCTGCGTTGGCAGGCAGGTTCTCTACAGCTAGCGCCACCTGGGAAGACCTAGTTTAGCTACCTCTCTTAATTATTCTAATCATTTGCTACAAAGTGGTTGAAATGAAAATATCTTTAGACCAAATGTTATATTTTGCCTCTATTGAAAGTCAAATCACTTCATATGTTTGCCAAGGTCTTCTAGCAAAATAACAAGGTAGACGTTGAAAAAAACAATCTGCATACCTCTAAGCTCTTGATCTTACTCTCAGTGATTTGCAGTATTCCAGTATGAACAAAGCCTGTTTTAATCAGTCTTTCAAGAGCTTGGATCTCATCCCATTTATGAAGTACTTCACACCTCTTTTTTTCAACCTTCTCAATAAGAGTAAGGTTCTCCTCCTTCATGACCTTTTTCTCAGGTGACTCTGGAATATTTTTTTAAAAACAACATATTCTGTGTTTAATGCCTTAATTCTTATTAGTAACATTATATATTAACAATATAAAGCATGTTGTATATAGTTATAAAATATAATGTAATTCAAACTTCAAGCACGTCAATAAAGATTATGAGAGCCAAATTAAGTATATATGTTTCACTGCCTTAGTGTACATATATATTTTTCTATCTTTTCCTATTAAAAATATAAACAGTAAAAGCAAGGATAGCAACTGAAATAAAAGGGAAATAAATAATCAGACCCAAGAATGGGGTGTCGCTCTTGTAACTCATTTATATACTCCATGAGTCTTTAGCGAGTACCTAGCCAGTATGGGCAAGGCACAAGGATGACTTTGCTGCAGGCGTGAGACTAAGGCGAGAGCAGGACACACAGGAGTCAGGTGAGCGGGAGGGCGTGAGAAGCAGGCAGAGGGGCAGAGCTGATGCCTTCCGGAAGAGGGAATCTACACGGTACAGTAGGGGCGCTGAGGGCCAGGGGAGAAGCAGAAAATCAGAACACTAGCGAGGAGCAGGCGGCAGATCAGAAAAGGTCTTCTAGCTCACGGGAAGAAACCAGTCAAAGCTGGGTGAACAGGTCTGAAGCCAGCCTGGCCACTTACAACAAGCCGTGTTGTGGCTGAGGGGCAGAGAGTGAGGACACTGCCACTGGTACCCCGACTTAAGCCTCCATGTGTCTGGAGATGCCATTCATTGAAACTTCCAAGGACAGTAAATTCAGAGAGGAAAGCTTCACCTTGGACTTGCTGAGTTGACACTCAGGTGCCGGGAGCAGTAGGCAGTGGCATAGACAGACCGGAAGCCTGAAGAAGCTGTTTTAGCAGGAAAGAGATCTAGGATCGAAGATGTGTGCATTGAGCCAAACCGTGCTGAGCTCCAGCAAAGATGGGTATTTAAGGAGCCAAGAGATGGAGACAGAAAAAACTCAGGGGTGAGAATGCTCTGTTCTCAGCACAGGTAGGCTCTGAAGAATCGGAACACTTAATTCTTTGAGAAAGAACAGCTGCTTTTTTTTTTTTTTTTTTCAATGGAAAAATGCCATTAGCAAGAGTGATCTTACCTGCTGATACACACCAAGTCACTGCTGTCATTCAAACTTGCCAAATTTGGAAGCAGGGAAAAGTGTGAAGGTGTATTTTGAAACTTGAGTGAATTAGTCCAGCAGATGCAGGAGAAGCAAGCTTGCCGGAGCAGAGGCAGCCGTGCTTAAGCTTCTACGCGAGCTCCGAGAGAGCCAGCGAAAATGCCTCTGATTCCCACCTCGAGCCAAGCGGAAGCTCTCACCCGAAATAAGTATCTGGCAGCAAGGAACACAGAAGGCGCAGAAAGCCGCTCACCGTGGCCCGACTGTGCCTTATCTGTCTACCTAAAGAGGAAGACTGTGGCATCAAAACAGGGGGAGTCCACAGAAAATGTGTTTGGCTGGAGAAGGCTCGGAAATGAGAAATCTTCAGAAAGAGAATCCAGGAGGATGCAGGCAGGATACCGGGTTTCTTTAACAGTGTTTGAACGTGTGTCAGAAACAGCTAGGACCAAATATTAAGAAAAGATTACTACAGGCCTAGAAAGTTGGTAACTTCTTTCTGCTTATTATTTTTATGAGCCTTTGCCATGTTGTTCCGTTACCGTTTAGCACTAAAGTTTTACATTTTAAAAAATGGTGGCCAGTTTTAAGAAATAGCAGGAGACAGAAGACCAGGGAGTTCCAGTCCCATCTTGCGACTTGTCTGGAGAGGAGCCAACACACGTCCCTTGCAGCACTGTTCACAACAGAAGGCATGCAGCAACCCCAGTGTGCATCAGCAGAGATAGCAGAGATGCACTGCATGCAATATCGCATGGGCGCGTGCTGAGTCAGCTCAGTCGTGCCCCACTCTTTGGGACCCCATGGACCGTAGCCCGCCAGGCTCCTCTGTCCATGGGACTCTCCAGGCAGGAGTACTGGAGTGGGTTGCCATGCCCTCCTCCAGGGGATCTACCCAACCCAGGGACCAAAGCCGCCTCTCCTGCACTGCAGGTGGGGTCTTATTTTCAATACATTTTTAAAAACATTAAACAAGAGTGAGCAGGACTGCAGATAGAGAAGGAATCCACCCACCTCTGAGCTCTGGAAGAATCACAAGACCAGGCCACCCGGAGACTCAGGCCACAAGAAACCCTTGAAAGATGCCCATCAGGCAAACCACACAGGCCTGGCTCATGGGAGGGCAGAAAGAACCAGAGGAAGGAAAATGAAATCCTCTGGGGTCAGAACCTTTGAGGCCAAGTTTGCCGAAGAATCCAAGACCATTAGACTTGTGAGAACATCCTCAAAGATGCTGAGATGAAAGCGCGATTCTGCGTGAGTTAGTGCGTAACAAGCCTGGAGTGGAGCGGCATCCGACTAAGCCACAGGGTGAACTGCAGAGGTCAGTGAGACAGTCACCTGAGCCTGTGTGGGGCATTGAATCCAGCTGTGAATGGTGTGCCCAGTTCTGAGATCATTTCTATTATTTCATTGACTGCATAAATATTCACAAAATGTCATCAATTTCCCACAAACCGTGTGTCCCTCTTCACAAGTAATGATGGCAGGAGGAACCCACAGGCAGAGTGACCCCGCGGCACCAGGCCCTGTGTTCCTGCACCGTGTTGGATCCTCTTAATGACGAGGGAAGCGCTGTCCTTGCCTCCACTGAACAGGCAGCAGTATCATGAAAGCGGTTCACATAACAGCCTTGTGAGTAGAGTGCTGAGATGCGCACATTGAGGCCCATTTGCAAGAGAGGGTGCCCCCACCTGGACAGAACCTCGTTGTCCAGAAAAGCTGACTCCTCTGATCCAAGAATAAAGATGCAAAGTGTCTGAAACCACAGGCCACGGCAACACTTCCTCTATTTCCATCCCCCAGGGATGCCCTGGAGTATTCACAGCTCCCCCCTAAAACCCACTATGTATTTCAAGACACTTTCTCTAAAATAAACACATTTAGTTCTTCAACACTTCCTCAGCAGAGTTGATTCTCATATTTACACCATTGTGTCAAGGTTGTTAAAATCAATTTCAAGAATCTTGGTCATTCTCTCGACATAAGGTCCTGAATTCATTCAAAGTGTCACTAAAACCCACGAAGATCTTCCAGGAAAATGACGCGCACATGAGCTGTCTCTGATCACAGCAACTCGACAAGCAAACATGCCCGAAGCGACAGAACCTGCGATGAACATCTTCACCCAGACAAGTCTCTCCAAGAGATCAACTACTTCCTTGTGCTTTAAAGTAATTAAACCACTTCAGATAAAAATGGAAACTCACTGAATTTCTAAAGAACTTGATGCGGGCAGGGGGAAGACCATGACCGCTCTGAAAAGCCTTTTCCAACTAGCAGCAGGAGCCACCAGCGGGAAACCAGTCTTGAAGATCCCTCACGCGGAGGTCACGGCAAGCCTCGCTTCGGAAGACCGATCCCAGGGTACTTGCCTGCCCAGCTCCTCGCGGCCTCCAGCAGTACACGCTCCTGCTCCAGTTCACTTCTGAGCCTACGGTTTGGTAAAAACACATCATGATACGTTAGCACCCTGTTCATGCCTTCCTCCTTTTATCGCTCTTATATCACAGACTTAAAAACTGAGAACTAAGAACCGATCCTCTCAGTTTCTAACAATAAAAAGATGACAAAGATGTAGGTACAATGAGGCTGAATTAGTCAAGTTCAATAAACTAAAGTATACTTTCTTATCAAGAGCGCCTAAGCCACTAGTTAAAGGAGCTGGTCTTTTGGTGTCTATGGATGTTCCTTTGTGACTTGAATTTTTAAGAAGTAAGGACGAAAGGGAAATAGATGGGGAAACAGTAGAAACAGCGTCAGACTTTATTTTTGGGGGCTCCAAAATCACTGCAGATGGTGATTGCAGCCATGAAATTAAAAGATGCTTACTCCTTGGACGAAAAGTTATGACCAACCTAGATAGCATATTCAAAAGCAGGGACATTACTTTGCCGACTAAGGTCCATCTAGCCAAGGCTATGGTTTTTCCTGTGGTCATGTATGGATGTGAGAGTTGGACTGTGAAGAAGGCTGAGCGCCAAAGAATTGATGCTTTTGAAGTGTGGTGTTGGAGAAGACTTTTGAGAGTCCCTTGGACTGCAAGGAGATCCAACTAATCCATTCTGAAGGAGATCAGCCCTGGGATTTCTTTGGAAGGAATGATGCTAAAGCTGAAACTCCAGTACTTTGGACACCTCATGCGAAGAGTTGACTCACTGGAAAAGACTCTGATGCTGGGAGGGATTGAGCGTAGGAGAAGGGGACGACCCAGGATGAGATGGCTGGATGGCATCACCAACTCAATGGGCATGAGTTTGAGTGAACTCCGGGAGATGGTGATGGACAGGGAGGCCTGGCGTGCTGCGATTCATGGGGTCGCAAGGAGTCAGACACAACTGAGTGACTGAACTGAACTGAACTAAAGGACAAAAGAAACTAGCCATTTACATTCTTCAGTTCGGTTCAGTTCAGTTGCTCAGTGTGTCCAGCTCTTTGAGACCCCATGGACTGCCGCACACCAGGCCTCCCTGTCCATCACCAACTCCTGGAGTTTACTCAAACTCATGCCCATTGAGTCGGTGATGCCATCCAACCATCTCATCCTCTGTCATCCTCTTCTCCTCCCCACTTCAATCTTCCCCAGCATCAGGGACTTTTCAAAAGGGTCAGTTCTTCACATCAGGTGGCCAAAGTATTGGAGTTTCAGCTTCAGCATCAGTCCTTCCAGTGAATATTGAGGACTGATCTCCTTTAGGATGGACAGGTTGGATCTCCTTGCAGTCCAAGAGACTCTCAAGAGTCTTCTGCAACACCACAGTTCAAAAGCATCAATTCTTCGGCTCTCAGCTTTCTTTATAGTCCAACTCTCACATCCATACATGACTACTGGAAAAACCGTAGCTTTGACTAGACGGACCTTTGCTGGCAAAGTACTGTCTCTGATTTTCAATACACTGTCTAAGTTGGTCAAAACTTTTCTTCCAAGGAGCACTTTACACTCCGAGACCAATAATGAAATAATGCGGCCAATAATAGTAGTGAACCCAGCACGGACCAGCCCCGGCCGCCCTCCGCACCTGTCGCTGTGGTCCAGGGCCGCTCTGACGGCAGTCACGAGCGCTCTCAGCTCCTCCCTGGCCTGCTCGACATCCGCCGTCTTCACCTTCCCCTTCTGCAGACTCTGGACCTGAGTCAGCAAAGACTGGGCAGGACAAGGCCAGAGTGGGTGAGAGAAACAGAGAACAAGGGCAAGAATTTTCTCTGTTAATATGGTGTATTCAAGATGCCCAGGGTCAGATGCTAAGTAAAACAGGTAAACGGGCGAGGATGGACGTGACAGAGGAATATTGGAGAAGGGATAAGTTGTCAGGTAAAGGTCTGGGTAAGGTGTTATATATATATAATTTTGAGTCTTTATTTTTCTAAGAAATTAGAATGTGGTGGGGAATTTCATTGCTGGTTTGTGTGGGGAGAGAAAACGCTGAGTAAGACACTTCCTGAGTATATTATCAGCTCCATGATTATTTCTCTAAATGTATTGAAAACAATATTAACTCAATGGCTATTTATGGCTGCAAAGTAATGATTCTCAAATGTGGTGAAACAAAACTCTCGGGCTCATTGGGTGACGGGTTGCCAAGTTTCCAAGAAGAAGGATCTAGAGCCCTGCCGGCCTGTGGACACTTTCATTCTGGTGCTTGATGGGGATGCGGGCAGATGTGGTCCTTAGTGACTCAGCCTCAGAAAGCAAAGAGCAAGGTAGACCCCCAACTGGAGCCTTTGCTTACACTTGCCGGACAGAAGCTTTTTTCTGAAGCCTGAATAGCTCAAGGCAAGGAAAACAATGAACGCGTGTGATTCCCAGTTGAGTCAGAACTGCCCTCCTTGTCAGGCCGTGATCTTTGTTTGTTTCATAGACAAAGTGAGACACTCTCCCTCCCAAGAGACAGGATTTTTAAACTTTATTGAAAATGTCAGCAGTCAGCTTAGCGACAGTGCCACAGTCTCTGAGCTGTGTACGTGACAGAGTCACTGCTGCAGCCCATTTTCCTTCCCGAGCATCCACACGCGTGACCTGAGCCTGGAGAGAAGCCCTGGAAGGTGTCACAGAGAATCCAAGGTCACCCCCTCTTTTAAGCAGTAACCTTCCTGCTCAGACACCGAAGTGTCAGCCTCCAGAGGGACGCTGGCTGCATACGCTGTAATCTGGAACTCACTAGAAAGACCCGGGTGCCACCTACAAAGTGGGGCGCCATCAGTGTGGGGGGACCTCAACGATCAGAGGGGCAGAGCCATGTCTGCAAAGCGAGCACACGAGAGCGGCCACAGAGGACAAGCCTGCGCAGGCCGCCGAGAACCGGCGGCCAGACGTGACGGCCACACCAAGAGACGTGCGCGCCTCCCCGGCCGCCCCTCGCTGCCGCCGGGGCAGAGGGCCAGTCCGTCACGGTGTCCTCACGGACTTAAGGCCCCGCCTGTTAAAAGTACCTGCTGATCTAGATCATGTGGGCACAAACGGGGCTTCCGAAATTCAGGCTGTTTCCCCGGACTCAGGAAATAGGAAGACACGGGCTCTATTTAAGACATGCATGATTGATTGTTACCTTATACTGATCTGTGGGATGGTTCTTCAGAAGTAATAGCATGTAGAGTTCATATTCTTCCTATAGGAAAAAAAAAAGAAAGAGAGAAGAAAAAAGAAAGAAAGGAAGGTGGGAGGGAGGGAGAAAGAAAGAAAAAAGATCCACTGGAAATGTGTTATGAGATTACTGTACAATGTAGCTTTCTCTGTAACTGACACTGGGCTAAGGAGTGTCAGTTCAGAATATTTTTAAAAATATAACAACGCTCCTGCAATATATTAAATAACATACACATGGAAATGTGCAAAATCCCACCATTTTTAAAGCACAGTTGAGTATTGACTATTGCTGCTAACTGCTGCTAAATCAATTCAGTCCTATCCGACTATGTGCAACCCCATAGACGGCAGCCCACCAGGCTCCCCCGTCCCTGGGATTCTCCAGGCAAGAACACTGGAGTGGGTTGCCATTTCCTTCTCCAATGCAGGAAAGTGAAAAGTGAAAGTGAAGTCACTCAGTCTTGTCCAGGCTACTCCATCCATGGAATTTTCCGGGCAGGAGTAGTGGAGTGGGTTGCCATTGCCTTCTCCTGTATTGACTATTAGGACTCACAAAACACCTGGACACATGTGCAACACGTGACTTTCTGCCACTAGGGGGAGATGTAGATTTGGGCTCCCCTGATAGCTCAGTTGGTAAAGAAACCGCCTGCAAAGCAGGAGATTTTGGTTCGATTCCTGGGTTGGGACGATCCCCTGGAGAAGGGAAAGGCTACCCACTCCAGTATTCTGGCCTGGAGATTTCCATGGACAGTATAGTCCATGGGGTTGCAAAGAGTCAGACATGACTAAGCCACTTTCTCTTCACTTCAACCTGCAGAAAGCTTGAGTGCTGAAGAATTGATGCTTTTGAACTGTCGTGTTGGAGAAGACTCTTGAGAGTCCCTGGGACTGCACGGAGATCCAACCTGTCCATCCTAAAGGAAATCAGTCCTGAATGTTCGTTGGAAGGACTGATGCTAAAGCTGAAACTCCAATCCTTTGACCACCTGATGCGAAGAACCCACTCATTGGAAAAGACCCTGATATTGGGAAAGATTGAAGGCAGGAGGAGAAGAGGATGACAGAGGATGAGATGGTTGGATGGCATCACTGACTCAATGAACATGAGTTTGAGCAAGCTCCAGGAGATGGTGAAGGATGGGAAGCCTGGCGTGCTGCACTTCATGGGGTTGCAAAGAGTCGGACATGACTGAGCGACTGAACTGAACTGATCTGAACCTGCGAGAAGCAGAAGATATTAAGGAAGTGGCAAGAATACACAGAACAACTGTACAGAAAAGATCTTCACGACCCAGATAACCACGATGGTGTGATCACCCACCTAGAGCCAGACATCCTGGAATGTGAAGTCAAGTGGACCTTAGGAAGCAGCACTACGAACAAAGCTAGTGGAGGTGATGGAATTCCAGCTGAGCTATTTCAAATCCTGAAAGATGATGCTGTGAAAGTGCTGCACTCAATATGCCAGCAAATTTGGAAAACTCAGCAGTGGCCACAGGACTAGAAAAGGTCAGTTTTCATTCCAATCCCAAAGAAAGGCAATACCAAAGAATGCTCACACTACCACACAATTGCACTCATCTCACATGCTAGCAAAGAAATGCTCAAAATTCTCCAAGCCAGGCTTCAACAATATGTGAACCAAGAACTTTCAGATGTTCAAGCGGAACTTAGAAAAGGCAGAGGAACCAGAGTTCATCTTGCCAACATCTGCTGGATCATAGAAAAAGCAAAGGAATTCCAGAAAAATATCTACTTCTGCTTTGTTGAATATGCTAAAGCCTTTGACTGTGTGGATCACAACAAACTGTAGAAAATTCTTAAAGAAATGGGAATGCCAGACCACCTGACCTGCCTCCTGAGAAACCTGTGTGCAGGTCAGGGGGCCACAGTTAGAACCAGACATGGAATAATGGACTTTTTTCCAAGTTGGAAAAGGAGTGCATCAAGGCTGTATATTGTCACCCTGCTTGTTTAACTTATATGCAGGGTACATCATGTGAAATGCCACAGTGGATAAAGCTTAAAATTGAGCATTCAAAAAAACAAAGATCAGGGCATCTGGTCCCATCACTTCATGGCAAATAGATGGGGAAACAATGGAAACAGTGACAGACTTTATTTTCTTGGGCTCCCAAATCACTGCAAATGGTGGCTGCAGCCATGAAATTAAAAGACACTTGCTCCTTGGAAGAAAAGCCGCAACAAACCTAGACAGTGTATTAAAAAGCAGAGACATTACTTTGCTGACAAAGATCCGTATAATCAAAGCTATGGTTTTACCAGTAACCATGTATGCATGTGAGAGTTGGACCATAAAGAAAGCTGAGCACCAAAGAATTGATGCTTTTGAACTGTGATGCTGGTGAAGATTCTTGAGCCACCCTTGGACAGCAAGGAGATCAAACCAGTCCATCCTAAAGGAAATCAGTCCTGAGTATTCATTGGAAGAGCTGATGCTGGAACTGAAACTCCAATACTTCGGCCACCTTATGGGAAGAGCTGACTCCTTGGAAAAGACCCTGATGATGGGAAAGATTGAACGCAGGAGGAGAAAGGGATGACAGAGGATGAGATGGTTGGATGGAATCACCAACTCAATGGACATAAGTTTGAGCAAGCTCCAGGAGCTGGTGGAGGACAGGAAGCCTGGCATGGGGTCCATGGGGTCGCAAAGAATCGGACATGACTGAGCAACTGAACAAGTACAACAAACTTCCTAGAGATGAATGCTCCAGGGATGGAGACAGGTCACCATATCCAGCTTTTACGCCTTACTTACATTTGGAAATGGACAATAGCAGACCCTTCAAGCAACCTGATTCCAACTCAGCTCTGATATGATGGTCACTTTCAGCAGGAAATGACAACAAACTTAAAACTCCATCAAGATGCATTTAAAATTACGTATGGATAGCTTTAGAAGTTTCTGTGTACATTTATGTGCAGTTGATAAGAGTTTATATTATAATTAGGAAGCTTTAGTAGAAAAATATGGGCTTCAAAAGTGAGCTAGCTGGGTGTTTTTCTCACACGGCCCACTTAAGACTCATGTGGCTGCACACATGTTCCTTTGACTCTCCATGAATGATTCTCCTCCTTTGTAGTATGGACACCATGAAACTCAGCAGGATTTCTGCATGGCCTGAGCTCATGTGTGCAAAACTCATGCACAGCTCTCAGCTGTTACCTGGGAGATGCGTGTTTCTATTACCTTAATTTCTTTCAGGATATCACCAAATATCAAAGAACTTTTGCAAATATCTTCAAAGACTTCTCCAAAAACCTGGAGTCTGTTGAACTCTTCAGGGTCACAGACACATATTTTCTGGAGCTCCTGGAGGAAAAGAGAACCACCGTGCTTCAGGATGACTTCATTTTCCTTTCTGATTAGTTTCTCGGGTGGGGCATTCTGTCGGCTGGGTAGCCAACCACCTGGTGCTCAGGCTCTACGATCGCCTGACTTCATTTATTCCCTTGCAACCTGTGAGTCAAGGGAACAAACAGTGCCTCTCTGCCTCCACAGTGTTTCCAAGGTCCTTCTCTTTCCACCAGTCCTCTCACCCAAAGCTCTCATCAAGGTTTGGTTATTTCATATGTTGACTCTTTGCTGCATCTTCACCCTTCCAACACCAGGTACCCCACTAAGTACCGCTCTCAGCTCTCCGTAGGGCATCCCATGATGCCTAACCTCCTTCTACAGATGGAGAGACTCCTACGCAGACTTTACCTGCATCCTCAACTCTCTCCTCACCCTCCCTTTGCATTCTTTCAAGATGACTCAGGCAAACCTTGTCTCGGCTGTTTCTGCTGCCCCAGGGGCATTTCCTTCAGTGTAGCAGCCACTGCTTTCCATTATGAAAGCACCTCCAAGGCACCAGTTTCCAAACTTCTGCTCTTGCACCTAAGCGTCACCATCTGGGCTTCCCAGGTGGCTCAGCATTTCCACCTGCAATTCAGGAGACTGAGGTTTGATCCCTGAGTTGGGAAGACCCCTGTGGAGAAAGAAATGGCAACCCACTCCAGTCTTCTGGCCTGGAGAATCCCATGGACAGAGGAGCCGGGTGGGCTATAGTCCCTAGGGTCGCAAGAGTCAGGCGGGACTCAGTGACTAAACAGCTGTCTCATCTGCACCAGGTGGGATATTCTCAGCCACTGGCAGCCCTGTGCTGTCCCACCTGCAAGCGTCAGCGCGGCCTCGGAGGCTGGGTCCCTGCCCACAGTCCTGAGACTCCTGCACCGGGCGGGGGTCCCCACAGCATCACAGAACTGCCCTCCTTACCTGCTCCAACTTCTTCTCATGGCACCTCGCTGCCTGGCTCCCAGTGAAGTCCCTCATCAAGAGGTCCTGCTTGGCCAGCACTTGCTTCTGGAAGCTCAAGAACTTCCTGTAGCTGTCTGCTTTCGTTACGGCGGCCAAGTGTGAGCTGACGTACTGGAACTCGTCCCTGCCCGGCGGGGACGCCACACACTCACGGCTGGACCTCACCTCCTTGTACTTAAGAACCTTCATGTCCGGCAATCTCAGCTCCTCTCGCTTTGGCCGTTCAGGAGAACCCGCCTCTCTCAACCCTGCCTTAGGACTCACGTCCTCCTGCGAAGTGTGGGAGGCCTGTGCAGGAGGGTTCAGATACTGGAAGAGTGGTGTGTTCTCAGCATCACTCGGGCCCACCGCTGTGTTGATGGTAAAATGAGCCAAAGCATCTTTCATCTTCTTGACCTTATCCGATAGCCTTTCCGCTCCAAAGACTTTTGCCTCCCGGGGCCTGTTGGCATTGGGCCAGTGATACAGGATGGTCTCTGGGGGCCTGTAGAGCTTGCTGGGGTTCAGGTGTCCAGACGTGTACATGTAGACGTCCTCTCTGTGGTCTTTCTGCAGTTGGTTCAGAAGCGTCCGCAAATTGCAGAGGGTCTTAACACCTGGCATCTCACAGTGCCTCCACCTCAGGTAAGCTGGTCAGGAAAGACAAGAAGACCAGTAAGTACCACTCTAGTTCCCCACTGAGGCCATCACAGGGCCTGTGCGCCTGCTGAGCTGGAGACTACCATTCCCAGGGCAGGAGCCCACGGAAAGGAAAGAGGACAGGCCAGCCCGGCTGCAGAGGAGGGCTGGGTAAGGGCATGTGATGGGCAATTCCCATCAGCGAGCCGGGACGTGCAGAGCCGAGAAGGAGGAAGCAGGGACTTGGCTCCAACAGGGAATCCATTTTTAATTTTATTTATTTTTAAATTGAAGGATAATTGCATTGCAGAATTCTGTGGTGTTCTGTCAAGATCCCGGATAAGGAAGGCATGCCCCCCGGCCAGGAGAGGCTCATCTTTGCCGGCAAGCTGCCGGAAGACGGCCGCACTCTGCTGATTACAGCATCCGGGGGCGTGGACCGGCAGCTTGTCCTCCGTCCTCCGTCTGAGGGGCGGCTGTTCAGTCTTCCATTCACAACGCCCAATGACGGCATCGTTCTGCACTCTAGCCATTTACCCCAATTGAAGTTTAGAAATTACTATTTTCAGTAACAGCTGAACCTGTCCAAAATGTCGATAAAGCTTTTGTTACATGGTTAAAAAAATAAAAATGAGTCGGTCACTTGGCCCCCTCCCTTCCCCACTCAGAGGAAGACGATGACCCACAGAGTGAAATCGGGGGCGTGTTGATGGGGACCCCAGCTCCCTCCACAAAGGGTCCCAGAAGTAAGGGTGCATTTGGACATTTGGCCCAGGACAGAAGATGATGGGAAAAGTGAGCTTTTTGAGTCAGTTTCCTACTACGTGAGTCCAGAGATCTTACATCATCTCTCTGAAGCAGTTTCTTCAGCAAAATTAGGAGACTTGTCCTACTCAGTAAGGCTAATTGACAACCAGATAGAATCGCTTTTGGCAGAGGCACCTGGCAAGGAGGGGACGTTCCCTAAATGCTGCCTGCGTCATCAAAGGACTGCGGTGCAGGGAACACTGCCTAAGGGCTTCCGGGAGGAGGTGAGCGCCCAGACCCCACAGAGGAGCGGGAGGGGCTTCCTCCCGGCCGGCGCTGACCCAAGGCCTGGCCTGGCAGACGCCACGCTGTCTGCGTCCTGCCTTGTCCCCCAAGCTGGAGGGGCCCCGCCGCAGGGCATCGGGCCAGGCCCATCTGGACCCTCGAGGACCCATCGTGAGCTCCCGGAGGCCGAGGCTTTGCCCATGTCCACCCCCGCTGCCGTCCTCAGTCCACACGGCCAACCCGTCTGGAAGGAGGCCCCTTCTGTTCCATGGAGGCCGAGGGCAGTGGGGTGACCAGCTCGGGTCCTCCCACCCGACGCGTGCCAGCGTGACTTCTGAATTCGGCTTTTCCACCCCACCTGTCATTCTTCCCTTGTCCCAAGCCAAGGGGACCAGGCAGGGCCCCCCGGGACCCACGCCCCCTGCTCTGGCCAAGACCGAGTACAGGACGTGTCCCCGACCCCCGCATTGTCACCTTAGAGGGAAGGGCTGAGAGCACAAGGGGGTGAGGGGTGACGGCGACTCGCGCTGAGAAGCCCAGCATCCAGAGGCCTCACACCTGCGTGGGCCCCCTGCCCCGTGGTGGCACCTCAGGCTGCGGGCTGGCTCTCCACACTGGGATCACAACTGGCACGTCAGGGTCAGGCCTGGCTGGCTCCTGGACTCCTTGGGGAAATCTGTCCTGGGCTCTGTCCTTTTGGGACACAATCCACCTCCCTGCAGCTGTGGGATAGAGGTCCCCAGCCCCCCTTGGTGGCTGCTGGTGGGGATCCTTCCTGGCTCCTGGGGCTGCCCACCTTCCCGGTCACATGGCCTCCATCCCTGAGCCAGTCAGCAAGGGCACTCCACATATTTCCCGTGCACTTGACCTCTGACCCTGCCCAGTCCCTGACTTCATGTGATTAGGTCAGGCCCACCTGACACACTCCCTGCCATGAGGTCACCAGTGCCAGGGGACACGGTTCAACCAGGGAGCGCCCTCTTCGAGTTCAGTCCCGGGGTCCGTGCTGGGCAGGGGGCAGCAGGGGGCAGCAGGGGGCAGGGCCCGGGGTGGAAAGGAATCAGCCTGTCCCTCCTGTGTAGCTGGATCTTGGAGCAGTGGGATCGTTGAGAATTTCCCTATTAAATAAATTAGTACTTCAAAGAAAGCAGTTAAGAAATTTTAAAATATTAATAAACAGATTTTCAAAACAAGTTTTCAATTAAGAGATATCTTAATTGATAATCATTCTAATTCATCAAAGGCACCAACACATAAAGAAAGCACTGAAAAAACATCACATTGGTTGGGTTTCTCCAGGGAAACAGACCCAGAAGGATGAATATGTTGCTGCTCAGTCACTCGGTTGTGCCCAGCTCATTGCAGTCTCATGGACTGCAGGCTTCCACAGCCTTCCGTGTCTCCCACAGTCTGCTCAAACTGTTGTCCAATGAGTCGGTGATGCCATCCAACCATCTCATCCTCTGCCGTCCCCTTCTCCTCCTATCTTCAATCTCCCCCAGCATCAGGGCCTTTTCCAATGAGTCAGTTCTTCTCATCAGGTGGCCAAAGTATTGGGGCTCCAACTTCAGCATCAGTCCTTCCAGTGAATATTCAAGGTTGATTTAATTTAAGATTGACTGGTTGGATCTCCTTGCAGTCCAAGGGGCTCTCAAGAGTCTGTTCCAACATCACAGTTCAAAGCATCATTTCTTCTTTATGGTCCAACTCTCACGTCCATACATGACTATGGAAAAACCATCACTTTGATTGTACAGACCTTTGTCAGCAAAATGATGTATCTGCTTTTTAATATGCAGTCTAGGTTTGTAATAGGTTTCCTTTCAAGGAGCAAGCATCTTTTAATTTCACGGATGCAGTCACCATCTGCAGTGATTCTGGAGCCTAAGAAATAAAGTCTATCACGGTTTCCACTTTTTTCCCCATCTGTTTTCCATGAAGTGATTGGACCAGATGCCATGATCTTTGTTCTTTGAATGTTTCAAGCCAGCTTTTCACTCTCTTCTTTCACCTTTATCAAGAGACCCTTTAGTTCCTCTTCACTTTCTCTCATTAGAGTGGTATCATCTATATATCCGAGGTTGTTGATATTTTTCCCAGCAGTCTTGATTCCAGCTTGTCCTTCATCCAGCCTGGCAATTCACATGATGTACTTTGCATATAAGTTAAATAAACAAGGTGACAATATGCAGCCTTAATATACTCCTTTCCTAGCTTGGAACCAGTCAGTTGTTCCATGTCCAGTTCTAACTGTTGCTTCTGGGCCTGCATGCAGATTTCTAAGAATACAGGTAAGGTAGTCTAGGAGAGGGGTTTATTATAAGGAATTGACTCACACAATTATGCAAAAAAAAAAAAAAAAAGGAGAGTCCAAAATCTGCAGGATGGATAGCAGGCTGAAGACAGAGTTCATCCAAATGCCTTCTACTGGAGGATTTTCTCCTGCTAGTGGGAAGTCAGTCTTTTTCCTTTAAGATCTTCAATTATTAGAGTTGACCCACCCACACTATGGAGGGGAATCTGTCTTACTCAAGGCTTCTTATTTAAATGTTCATCTCATCCAAAAACACCTCAACAGGAACATCCAGAAAGCTTGACCAAATATACAACACAGTGCCCACATAAACTGACACATAAAATTCACCATCACATGTATTAGGCCAGCTCTCTTTGGAAAATGAGAGGAGGTGACTTAATTGCGTTTTCCTTTGTTGATTCTATTCCAAAAAAGGATTTGGAGTCACCAGCAAATTAGTTAGCAAGTCATTCCAGACTTAAAATTTGTTTTCCTTAGTTTGCAGAAAGACTTGCTTCACTAGACCTGAAGAATCCAGATTCCATTTCTCTCTGCCAAGATCCTGTGATAAGGACCAGGGCTCCCAAGTCAGCCATGAAAAACTTTGAAGAATTTTAAACTGGAAACACTGTGATTTGCTTATCCTGCCATGTCAACCTGACAAGCAGGAAAAGAAAAAAAAATCTGAAAGGATTCACGGAATATTTGCTTCTCTACACAATGATCAGAGAATAAATTTGCTTTAAGTAAAAGCAAATCAGCTTCTGAATAGATGCTGATAAGGAAGACACAGCAATAGGTTTTTTGGGACTAGATTTAAACTAACAAATTTTTCAACCAGAGTTTTCTCTCTGCCCCCAGTTCATCTGACTCACCAATGCTTTCAGGCACTCTGTGTGGTGAGAAAGCAAGAGCTTCAGAGTTCAAAGACCCAGATGAGACCCTCCTGCCCCATTTGCAAAATCACAATAATCCAGCCTCCAGAGATATGAAACTAAATCAGAGACAGGGAAACACTTTGTACGCAGTGGTGTGCATGTTCTGTGGCGTGTGGTTGTTTATTGAGGACTATAGAGGGACCATATGCCAAAGAAAATGTCTCTAAATGTGTCATCTTTAAAAAAAAAAAAAAAAAAAAAACATAGAAACAGTGTCTAGAAATTTCCTCCTATTTCTCCTCCTCCCAGAGGACACACACATACACACACACATCCGACCTCATTTTCTGCCTTTTATTACTGGATCTTCTGAAAAGGCTCTGATTCCTAAATCCAGTCCTAAATCCCAGTGACCCCAGGAGCTGAGTTGCACCGCCAGAAAGGTTTTCATTTTCCACACTGGGTTAGAGAAGTTAGTTCCTAGGCAAACATCCAACAAACATCAAACACCAAACACAAAACGGTCAGCATCTACTTACATTCAGGCTCTGGGTCCTCAGCCATTGCCACCTTCCACCTGCAGCTGCTGAGGCTGGGAGTTGCTCTGGAAACAGACAAACATTCCAAGCCCCTCCTCCGGGGCTCCTCTGTTGCCAGGCAACCGCAGCACAGTCCCAGCCAAGGGATCTCTCCTCTGAACCTCTCTTATGCCTCTGGCCTTCATGAACAGGGAGTACCAGACTTGCTTGCCTGTTTTCCCTTTTAAAAGAAAACCCTTTATGTGATTTGAAAAAATTCAAAATACCTTTGCATGCTCTAATTCCTTTCCAAAGCCAAGGGAGCCAAAGCTTAGTGGCCTTGGGTTGGGCATCTTCGACAGAGTGCACGACCCACTCGACTATGCTTGGAGTTCTAGGGCAGAGTAGGTGCCAGTCTCTAGATGAGCATTTAGTCATTTTACTGTTTTATCCACGAAATTCCTCGTGGGGAATTGAGATCAGGGGAGGTAAAGTGAACTGCCTGAGAACAGTATCACGGAGGAGAATACTGTAAATTCAAGTTTTGCACAGTCTGTGCTTTTTCCTCAGGCTATCGCAAAGGCAAGGGAGGAGAAGCTAAAAGCCACTAAGATTTGCATCTTTGAAAACTGTGTTGTATTTTAATGTCTTGCACCAGAGACAATTCAGTGCCGTGGAATACTAGCTTCCGGGCTCAGGGGAGGTGACTGAGCAGAACTCACTACTCTCAGGCTCCAGGCGAGAAAGGCGACAATACCGACCTCACAGAATGAAGTCAGGATGAAGTCAGGGCTTGTGAAACCACTCAGGGTGTTACCGAGTCCAGACTCACTCTGCTTCCAGCAAGATAGGTCAATAAGTCCGAGACGAGGTATGAAGACAGGGAAGGGACTTTTTTCAGGAGCCGGTTGACTAAGAACACTGCAATCTGGAGCCTCAACACAACCATCTTGCTGGGGCCTGGATGCCAGGTTCTTTTACGGATTAGAAATGGGAGGAGGTGAGGAAACAAAGTAAAAAGACTGTTCAACCCTTGCAGGACTTTGCTGGTGGCTCAGACAGCAAAGGGTCTGCCTGCAACGTGGGAGACTCAGCTTTGATCCCTGGGTCAGGAAGATCTCCTGGAGAGGGAAACGGCCACCCACTCCAGTATTCTTGCCTGGAGAATCCCATGGACAGAGGAGCCTGGTGGGCTACAGTCCATGGGGTCGCAAAGAGTAGGACACAACTGAGTGACTTGACTTCACTTCACTTCAACCCTTGCAAACGTGCTCTAGAATGGCAAGCTTCAGGCAATGGGATGTGTTAGCATCAAGAAAAGGCAGAAGAACCAGAGATCAAATTGCCAACATCCGCTGGATCGTGGAAAAAGCAAGAGAGTTCCAGAAAAACATCTATTTCTGCTTTATTGACTATGCCAAAGCCTTTGACTGTATGGATCACAATAAACTGAAAAATTCTTCAAGAGATGGGAATACCAGACCACCTGACCTGCCTCTTGAGAAACCTGTATGCATGTCAGGAAGTAACAGTTAGAACTGGACATGGAACAACAGTCTGGTTCCAAATAGGAAAAGGAGTATGTCAAGGCTGTATTTTGTCACCCTAACTATTTAACTTATATGCAGAGTACATCATGAGAAATGCTTGACTGAATGAAGCACAAGCTGGAATCAAGATTGCCGCAAGAAATATCAATAAGCTCAGATAGGCAGATGACACCACCCTTATGGCAGAAAGTGAAGAAAAACTAAAGAGCCTCTTGATAAGGTGAAAGAAGAGAGTGAAAAAGTTGGCTTAAAGCTCAACATTCAAAAAACGAAGATCATGGCATCCGGTCCCATCACTTCATGGGAAATCGATGGGGAAACAGTGGAAATAGTGCTTGACTTTATTTTTCTGGGCTCCAAAATCACTGCAGATGGTGACTGCAGCCATGAAATTAAAAGACGCTTACTCCTTGGAAGGAAAGCTATGACTAATCTAGACAGCATATTGAAAAGCAGAGATATTACTTTATCAACAAAGGCCCATCTAGTCAAGGCTATGGTTTTTCCAGTGGTCATGTATGAATGTGAGAGTTGGACTATAAAGAAAGCTGAGCGCCAGAGAACTGATGCTTTTGAACTGTGGGGTTGGAGAAAACTCTTGAGAATCCCTTGGACTGCAAGGGGATCCAACCAGTCCATCCTAAAGGAAATCAGTCCCAGATGTTCATTGGAAGGACTGATGTTGAAGCTGAAACTCCAATACTTTTGCCACCTGACGCAAAGTGTTGACTCATTGGAAAAGACCCTGATGCTGGGAAAGATTCAGGGCAGGAGGAGAAGGGGACAACAGAGGATGAGATGGCTGGATGGCATCACCGACTCAATGGACATGGGTTTGGGTGAACTCCAGGAGTTGGTGATAGACAGGGAGGCCTGGCGTGCTGCAGTCCATGGGGTCGCAAAAAGACACGACTGAGCGACTGAACTGAACTGAACTGAACTGTGAAAGGGAACATCTCCTGTCATGTCAACAAAGAGATGCCACATCTGTCTGTGACTCTGGCCTCCCCAAATGTGTATTTCTGGGCCATGCAGGTAAGTAGACACAAGGTGGGCGCTGAGCCGTTTGCCACACAAAGAATTTAAGAAATGCCACAGTCCTCCACAGGTTGGCGGGTCAGCTTATTTCCCTGAGGCAAGCCATTATGTAATGATAGGAAAAAAATGAAAGCGGCAAGATACGGGTTAAATCACAGTGCTGATCCCATGTGAATTCAAAATTAACCCTTCCTGGTTAGGAGGACACACCCTGTTTTCCTTTTCTTTCCACAGGTGCTAACCAGACAGTTTAAATGTGAGCCTTTCAGAAACCATGGAAGGTCACAATCAGAGCAGGCTCAGAGCGCTCCCACGTCAGGTGTGTTTGAATTTTAACCTGGAGACAGATAATCAGAATTGTTTACTGATCTTCTCTCTCCAGTGTTCACAGCATTTAGGAGTCTGACCGTAATGAGAAGTGCTGGCAGGAAATGCCCACATCACAGACAGACAGCTAAGCATTGACCCGGGAGAGGAAGGCCCCCACCACCAGTTAGTTATAGATTACGAGCTAACGTGCGGTGATCCAGGATGCTTTATTACCAACTACTGGAGATGAAACAGTGATCCCTTCTGCTCAGAACTGCTTACTGGTTTAGTAAAACGGCTGATTACTTTTATAGACAGAATATCCCATCGCTTCTACCATTACAGGCAGGCAGACGGGTGACAGAGGATCCCCTGTCCCCCACAGGCAGGTTGAAGGGACAGGGATCAGAAGCCACCCATAGCCTGGAGGGTTCAGCGGGGGTGGGGGAGGTTCTGTGGCCTCCAGGGTTCAGTCAAGGCCGCCTTCACACAGGGGTGGTCTGGGCTCATTCTTCCTGGAAATGCAGTCTTGCTGTAGATCCAAAAGAAAGAATGCATTTGTTCCTGAGACCTCAGCTGCTCCCAGGTTAGTTCTGTGGACCTTTATACAATGAATTAACCCACCCCTCACACAGTAAGGGCTTTCCTTGTGGCTCAGTTGGTAAAGAATCTGCCTGCTATGTAGGAGACCGGGATTCGATTCCTGGGTTGGGGAGATCCCCTGGAGAAGGGAAAGGCTGCCCAATCCAGTATTCTGGCCTGGAGAATTCCATGGACAGAGGAGCCTCGTGGGCTACAGTCCATGGGATCACAAAATGTCAGACATGTCTGAGCAACTTGGGATTCCCTAGTAACTCAGATGTAAAGAGTCTGCCTGCAATGCAGGACACCCAGGTTCTTCCCTGGGTCAGGAAGATCCCCTGGAGAAGGAAATGGCAACCCACTCCAGGACTCTTGCCTGGAAAATCCCATGGATGGAGGAGCCTGGTGTGCTACAGTCCATGGGGTGGCAAAGAGTGGGACTCAACTAAGCGGCTTCACTTACACAGTAAAGAACAGGAAGTCATTGATCAAATCAACATCAAGCCTTAAAAGCCCACTTGCGGCTCTCTGCTAAATGGTTCAACAAAGCATCTGAGGCAGAAACGTATTTAAGTATTGCATTATGAACGCAGTCAGTGAATCCTCTGAAGCCAGAGGAAATCCTCTGGTTTCTCCAGAGGCCAGCCCTCTGTAATCACCCTGTGCTAACCGTGAGAGCATATTAAAAGCAGAGACATTACTTTGCCAACAAAGCTCCGCATAGTAAAGCTATGGTTTTTCCAGTAGTCATGTACGGATATGAGAGTTGGACTATAAACAAAGCTGAGCACCGAAGAATCGATGTTTTTTTAGCTATGGTGTTGGAGAAGACTCGTGAGAGTCCCTTGAACTGCACGGAGATCCAGCCAGGCCATCCTAAAGGAAATCAACCCTTAATATTCATTGGAAGGACTGACGGTAAAGCTGAAGCTCCAGTACTTTGGCCACTTGATGCGGAAAACCTGTTCATCGGAAAAGACCCTGATGATGCGAAAGATTGAAGGCGGGAGAAGGGGATGACAGAGGACGAGATGGTTGGATGGCATCACCGACTCGATGGACATGCATTTGAGCAAGCTCCGGGAGTTGCTGATGGACGGGGAGGCCTGGCGTGCTGCAGTCCATGGGGTCGCAAGGAGTCGGACACGACTGAGCTCCTAGCCTGAAACCGCGCCCGCAGCTGTTGCTGGCGGGGTGCTGTTCTGCGTTTCGGCTCTAGGTGGGGCCGCAGCACACCCGACAGCCCCCGACCGACCCGGGTCTCCGGTTAATCCCGCTCCGTCCGCTCCCGTCACTTTGCCAGGACTGCAGAGACACACGAAGTCCCCCCCGCCCCCGGAGATGCTGCATGCAGAGGGGTCAGACAACGGAGGGCTCGGGCGCGGAGATCGGAGGAGAAGCGGGGAGGAGGGAGGGCCGGAGGACCCCGGGCCGGACTGCGCGCCGCGGCGGGCTGCGGGGTTGGGCGGGTAGAGCCTCGGGCGGTCAGGACCGGCGGGCTGGGAAAGGGAAGCTGCGCGGAAAGAAACATTTTCCGTTACCGCGTTTCCAGCTATTAGAATTCATGGCGCAAAGATGAACAAAGTTGAGTCGACTGTTTAAACACCTCTGGGGCCTCGCCACTCTGCAGGCGAGAAACAGAGATGCGATTGGGGGTAAATGGCGACTACCCGCCAGCCCGAGGCGGACATGCCGACGCGTGGGAGTGCCGGGAGCTCGGCGAGCGCGGGGCGGCGTGGCGCCGGCGTTTGGTTCGGCCCTCAGCCCGCAGAGGGCTGCTGGAAGGGTTCAGAGGCGATCGCCGTGTTCCGTTGGAGGACAGCTCTGCTGCCGTGTTGGAGACAGTGACCCGGTAGAGGAAGAGTCAGGACGGGCTTGTCCAGCCCGCACACCGAAAGGGGGCCGGGCTCTCACCCCAGTGCCGCCCGCTCCTGACACGGGGCAGGAAGGCTTCCTCCACTGAATGCTCAGAGAGCCTGGGTGTGCGCTGCCGTGCGCACCCGGCAGCTTTGAATAAGAGATTAGTTCAGTCAGTTCAGCCGCTCAGTTGAGTCCGACTCTGCGACCCCATGAACTGCAGCACGCCAGGCCTCCTCGTCCATCGCCAACTCCCGGAGTCTACTCAGACTCATGCCCATTGAGTCGGTGACGCCATCCAGCCATCTCATCCTCTGTCGTCTCCTTCTCCTCCTGCCCTCAATCTTTCCCAGTATCAGAGTCTTTTCAAATGAGTCCGTTCTTCACATCAAGTGGCCAAAGGATTGGAGCTTCAGCTTCAGCATCAGCCCTTCCAATGAATATTCAGGGCTAATCTCCTTTAGGATGGACTAGTTGGGTCTCCTTGCAGTCCAAGGGACTCTCAAGAGTCTTCTCCAACACCACAGTTCAAACACATCAATTCTTCGGTGCTCAGCTTTCTTTATACCAGCTGAGCCACAAGGGAATCCCAAATAAGAGACTGCACCCTCTCAAATAACATTCTGGCTAAATGCTAACCCAAAATGGCTTTTAAAAATAGACTTATTTTATAATATTTTTAGCTATGCAATTAATGCATCACACTATAAGGATTTCTCTCTCAGTCTGTGTTGAATCTAATATTGACATATTCCAGTGAACTGAATTCCATAAGCATATTTCATATGTGTTTTTGAATGTGTCCTTTTAAACGTTCATGAATTCAATCAAGACCCCGTGCCTTTCTGGGGTGTCCACCCCACCCCTCTCGTGAGTCTTCCCCTCCACCCCCACCCGTCTCTTCCCCCCCACCGATGGAATACACACACATACATACTCTTGTTTTTCAATCTTAAAAGTACATTAAAGCAAAGTCTTGCTATGACTCCTCACCTCTCTGAGCTAAAGACACCCCCACATCTATTCAGGGAACAGATTGTGGCCAGGGAGCATCGCTGGGTGTGGGACAGTGGACCCCCCTGCCCCGGACGGACTAACACAGCCAGCTTCCAAACGAGGTCTCCTGTAACCAGGGACTGAGGCCCAGTACTGTCTCCATGTCCCACGCACCTCACACCTTCTCACATGCAGCCCCGTCTCTGCCCTAAGGGTGCTTTTCCGCAGCATCACTCTATTTTTAAGTGGTACTTGAGGACAAAGTAATCAAAAGACCCCAAAAGGTTGGAAGATGGGTGTGCTGTGCACCTTCAGTTCAGTTCAGTCGCTCAGTCGTGTCTGACTTTGTGACCCCATGGACTGCAGCATGCCAGGCCTCCCTGTCCATCTCCAACTCCCAGAGTTTACACAAACTCATGTCCATTGAGTTGGTGATGCCATTCAACCATCTCATCCTCTGTCATCCCCTTCTCCTGCCTTCGATCTTTCCCAGCATCAGGGTCTTTTCAAATGAGTCAGCTCTGCACATCAGGATAGCATATTAAAAAGCAGAGACATTACTTTGCCAACAAAGGTCCTTCTCGTCAAGGCTATGGTTTTTCCAGTGGTCATGTATGGATGTGAGAGCTGGACTATAAAGAAAGCTGAGCGCCAAAGAATTGATGCTTTTGAACTGTGGTGTTGAAGAAGACTCTTGAGAATCCCTTGGACTGCAAAGAGATCCAACCAGTCCATCCTAAAGGAGATCAGCCCTGGCTGTTCATTGGAAGGACTGACGCTGAAGCTGAAACTCCAGTACTTTGACCACCTTAAACCTACACAGTGCTAAGTGTCCATCATATCCCAGTATGACCGAGAGAAATTTATTTTTAGAAGCTAGTGATGGACAAAGGCTGGTGCAGTCCTCCTCACCTCACATCACAGATCCCTGCCTCCCTATCCCACTTAGAAGGACCCCCTCCACCCCATTCTGGGTCCCCGGCTGGCACAGACGACGCCGTCCTGCTAAGGTCAGCGGCCCAGCAGCTTCCTTCAGCCCACAGCCTCACTTCCTAGGAATCTGTCCCAGAGAGAAGTAACGCTTGGCCTGAGACCCCACGTGTGGCCCCCAGATCCAGAGGAAGAAGCTTCTGGCTTCAGGATCAGAGCGGAGTGGGGTCGGGATGAGGCTCCGTCCAGACAGACGTGGAGCCTGGCTCCCGAATCCCACAGTAAGGCAGGGGTCAGCGCAGGGGCTGGGGAGGGTTGCTGCTCTGGGGACGTGACGGCTTTGTTTGATTGTCTAGGATCGGAGAGATGGAAGCGTCGTTAAGGAACAGCCAGAAGAGAAGGGAAGACTGAAAACCTACTGATTAGGGTTCATTTGATTCCATGATACTGTACACGTCTGAAAGGTCCATGGACCCTCCAAAGGGACACAGGCTAGAGAAAGACAGTCCTTGTCACTGCAGGAAGCAAGCCCTCAGACGTTTCCCTACGCAGCCTGTTTCTTACTCACCCTTTGCATCACTGGTGTTTCATCGGGGTAAAGAGTTGCCCACCTTGAAAAACAGTCATGGCCAGCCTGAGGGTCCCCGAACACAAACCCAGAGCAGGTGGTGGTTGTCCCTCTGGGAACTGGCAGCTCTTTCCTGTTTGATGAGCCTGTGAACCTGCAGGGTGGTCTCCGTGTTTCAGAGCGGGAAGGCCTCCTGCTCAGCAAGGCCACTGGGCATCAGTGGGCGGAAAGGAAAGCTCTGCCTTCTGTCTCTCCAGTGGGCATTTTCCCAGCGAGGGAGCAGAGGAAGGTGGGGGGACACTGTTAATCTCATGAGAAATCAAGCCAGAGTTTACGGCAATAGAGGGAAAATTATGTCTAAGTGATACTTTAAAGATGAGATGGAGTCTGGCTCCAGGTGCACCCATGCATCCAGGGACCCAGGTTGTCACCTGCCTGCCTGTAGGATGCAGAGCCCTGGGCTCCCAACCACGATGGGCCCTGGACCAGCCCTTGCCTCTGTTCACCGCCTTCTCCATCCACCCTGTGCAAGAGGCACAGACAATCTGAGACGATGCTGAGGAAAATTGAGGCTCACGCCTGGAGGAGCGGGGTGTCTCCACCCATTCTTTGCTTCCAGCAGCCCCTTGAGTTAGTCCATCGCAGACTTTCTTTTCCTTAAGGCACCACTCTGACTATGCAGCGTGCTTTGAGAAATGCTGAATGAACTTCTTCTGCAAAGCGTCTTTGTCATTAAGTGGCCTGGCACCCACAGCTGCTTCTCTGCTTTCGGTGCCGGGGGTTGGGGGTATTGCAGGGTGAGTTACAGTCTAGAATCTGTGCTCTGTATTCTCCAGTTCTGGGGGAGGTTCATGATGCCGGCAGAGAGCTGACGTTGTTTGGAGTGACTCTCCTTTCTTGTTTGTTTTGGAAACTCATTTCATTGGAGGAAGTGTGCTCAGGGGAGAAGAAAAGCAAAGAGCTTTTGGGGGTGTGGTGAGTAGAACAGGAAGAAAAAGAGGGTCCAAAGCTTAAAGACATGGATGGGGTTTCTCCAGGGGCACTTCGGCCCTCATAGCGTCCAGAGATCAGTCATTAGGGAGGACTCCCAGATGTCCAGGGTGGACCCCATCTCAGGATGTGGCACCAATCCTGTGCTCACTCAAGCTGCCCTGGACAAGGTCACAGCATCAGAACCCAGGGTGGGGCCCGCAGAGAGGCTGCCCTGCACTCAGACCCGGGGCTCTCACGTGACCTTGAGGAGGTCACACTGATAAATGGGGCGAAGTGCCCACCAGATGGCATGAAAAGTGATGTCTGACCTGAGTTTTGAAAATTGTCATTTTTCTACACCTGTACTGTTGGGTCAACTCATGCCCACTAAATGTACCAAGTAGTATTTCTTTAAAAAAAGGTAATCAACAGTAGAATGAACAACCACGCAGATTCAAGTATTAACATTTTGGCTCATTCATTTAGTCTCTCCATCTTTTTTGCTGAAACTTTTGAGAATCCATATTAGACATACAGATGTGCAAGCTGGTTTTAGAAAAGGCGGAAGCACCAGAGATCAAATTGCCGACATCCGCTGGATCATGGCGGAGAAGGCGATGGCACCCCACTCCAGTACTCTTGCCTGGGAAATCCCATGGGCGGAGGAGCCTGGTGGGCTGCAGTCCATGGGGTCGTGAAGACTTGGACACGACTGAGCGACTTCATTTTCACTTTTCACTTTCATGCATTGGAGAAGGAAATGGCAACCCACTCCAGTGTTCTTGCCTGGAGAATCCCAGGGATGGGGGAGCCTGGTGGGCTGCTGTCTATCGGGTCGCACAGAGTTGGACACGACTGAAGTGACTTAGCAGCAGCAGCAGCAGCTGGATCATGGAAAAGGGAAGAGATTTCCAGAAAAACATCTATTTCTGCTTTATTGACTATGCCAAAGCCTTTGACTGTGTGGATCACAATAAACTGTGGAAAATTCTGAAAGAGATGGGAATACCAGACCACCTAACCTGCCTCTTGAGAAACCTAAATGCAGGTCAGGAAGCAACAGTTAGAACTGGACATGGAACAACAGACTGGTTCCAAATAGGAAAAAGAGTAGGTCAAGGCTGTATATTGTCACCCTGCTTATTTAGCTTATATGCAGAGTACATGAGAAATGCTGGGCTGGAAGAAGCACAAGCTGAATTAAGATTGCCGGGAGAAATCTCAATAACCTCAGATATGCGATGACACCACCCTTATGGCAGAAAGTGAAGAGGAACTAAAAAGCCTCTTGATGAAAGTGAAAGAAGAGAGTGAAAAAGTTGGCTTAAAGCTCAACATTCAGAAAACGAAGATCATGGCATCTGGTCCCATCACTTCATGGGAAATAGATGGGGAAACAGTGTCAGACTTTATTTTTCTGGGCTCCAGAATCACTGCAGATGGTGATTGCAGCCATGAAATTAGAAGACGCTTACTCCTTGGAAGGAAAGTTATGACCAACCCTGATAGCATATTCAAAAGCAGAGACAGTACTTTGCCAACAAAGGTCCGTCAAGTCAAGTCACATATGGATGTGAGAGTTGGACTGTGAAGAAAGCTGAGCGCCGAAGAATTGATGCTTTGGAACCGTGGTGTTGGAGAAGACTCTTGAGAGTCCCTTGGACTGCAAGGAGATCCAACCAGTCCATTCTGAAGGAGATCAGTCCTGGATGTTCTTTGGAAGGAATGATGCTAAAGCTGAAACTCCAGTACTTTGACCACCTCATGTGAAGAGTTGACTCATTGGAAAAGACTCTGATGCTGGGAGGGACTTGGGGGCAGGAGGAGAAGGGGACGACCGAGGATGAGATGGCTGGATGGCATCGCTGACTCAATGGACGAGAGTCTGAGTGAACTCCGGGAGTTGGTGATGGAGAGGGAGGCCTGGCGTGCTGTGATTCATGGGGTCGCAAAGAGTCGGACACGACTGAGCAACTGAACTGAACTGAAGTGATTAGACGTCAGGAGTCTTTAGCCCTGAATTCCTGGGCTTCGTCTCCTGATGTAAAGGAGACTCGTTCATAACCCAGACCACTCTTTTACACCAAAGAAAAGTCAGTCCTTCTTACTACCTGCTGATACCTAGCCCGATGTTCAGGTTTTCCTAATCATCCAAGAAGTTTCATTCATAGGAATATTTTCAAACAAGAATCCACACATTTATCTGCTACCCTTTTCTTTAAAAAGCTTGGATGCATCATTTTCGTAGTGTGCTAGTCACCCCTTTGACATGTACAGTTTGATGATTTCTAGTTTAGACACAGAGTTGTGCTTTTTCCCGTTTTTTCAGTGACGGTGACACTTTGAGGGGACCGGGCCAGCTGTCTGGCGCACCGTCACTTTGGGGTCTTGCCCTGTTCTGTCTCTTCGCTGCGGTGGTACCGGCCTGTCTGTCTCAGATCACCTATAAAGTGGAGGGGATCGAAGGCCTGCGTGTAGTGAAGACAGACAGCTTGCCGAGAGTCCTTCACGGGTGCTGACCACTGTTTCCCACAGTTAGTAAGGTAAGATTTGATCTCTGCAGGGAGGGGCAACCGCGATATCTTGCCACTATGGTGGTGGCTCTTCCTTTTGTGGTCACAGGAAGGACGCTTCGAGGTGGCACTCGGAGGTTGTGAGGCTGCCCAGTTTCCAAGAACCCTTCTGCTCCAGGGATACACCTGCCTGAATCAATCAGCTTGGGGGTGGGGGTGGTTATTTCCACCATCGTGCCGTCCACAGTGATGTCATATTGTTCTGGAAGTCGGAGTTTTCCCTCATCAAACTGGGATGTGTGCCGTGTATTTAGTTGCTCAGGCATGTCTGACTCTTTGCGACCCCCTGGACTGCAGCCCACGAGGCTCCTCTGTCCATGGGATTCTCCAGGCAAGGATACTGGGGTGGGTTGCCGTTTCCTCCTCCAGGGGATCTTCCCAACCCAGGGATCAAGCCGCATCTCTTGTGTCTCCTACACTGGCAGGCAGATTCTCTACCACTAGCACCACCTGGGAAGCGCTAAGCTGGAATCTGATCTCCTAAAGAGGTAAACGCTTTATCCTTACCTCTAATGGCCTCTTCTGAAGAAAGGACTTGAGGCAGGAGTCACCTCCAAAGCTGCCTAGTGGAGTCAGTCCTTCTTTTTGTTTTGAGGATCACTATGGACTCAAGGATTTTTCTTTATCCAATGGAACATATTCAATATGCATTCTCTTTCATAAGTCTTATTGAAATATAATTAACACGCCCTAAGCTTTCCTCCCTTGAAGTGTCTATGTATATACAGTCTGGTGGTTTAGGTTCACAGAAAGGTGCGGACATCACCATCGTCTGCTTTGAGGACAGTTTCTTGTCATCACTGGGAGGAACCCCCTACTTTCTAGCATCACTCTCCATCTTCTCCCCCAGCCCCGGCAACCACTGATCTTTTCTTCCGTCTCTATGAATTCGCCCCCCTGAACATTCTGTATGAATGGAATCATATTGCATGTGGCCTCTTATGACTGGCTCCTCTCACTTAGCATTGTTTTCAGGGTTTCATCCATGTTGTACAGGTATCAGCACCCCATTCCCTTTCCTGACCGAATGGCATTCCGCTATGGATGAAGCACCGCTGAGTATCCACTCACCAGTCAACAGACACTGGGTTTGTTTCCACTTCTTGAATAATTGTGAACAATTGTGAACTAGGTATTGTATGAACATGTGTTTATTCTTCCCGAATATGTAGCTAGGGGAGGAATAGCTGAGTTACATAGAAACTCTAACATCTTGAGGAACAACCAAACTGTTCTCCAAAGTGTTGGCACCGTTTTACATCCCAGAAGCAGCGTGTGAGGGCTGCAGTTTCCCCCCGTCTTTGCCGAAAACGACTTTTCACTGTCAGTCTCTTTTGTTGCAGCCGTGGCGGGGCGGGGTGGGGGTGACGGGTGTGCTGTGTGGTTGTCGCTTGTGTTTCCCTGATAACAAATGATGTGGAACACCTCCGCATTGCTTATCAGCCATGGGAATATCTTCTTTGGAGAAGGGGCCATTCGAATCCTTTGACCATTTTAAAATCGGATTGTCATTTTGTTGTTGAAAGAGTTCTTTCCATATTTTGGACACAAGTCCCTTATCACATCTGTGATTTGCGATCGTCGTCTATTTTGGCTGTTGTTCTTTTTTTCTCACTTTCTTAGCAACGTCCTCTGAAGCACAGGTATTTGTGGTGTTCCGTGAAGTTGGATTTACCTGCTTTTGGCACCAATAGCTTTTGTGTCGTACCTGCCATTTGATCCGCGTGTCAGTCACTCACTCCTGTCCGACTCTTGTGTCCCCATGGACCATAACCCACCAGGCTCCTCCGTCCATGGAAGTGTCCAGGCAAGAACACTGGAGTGGGTTGCCATTTCCTTCTCCAGGGCAGTGTCCCACACTGCAGGCAGGCCCTTTACCGTCTGAGCCATCAGGGATCAGCTGAAAGGCCGTCTCATTAGAGATTACATCCCTTTCCTCAACCCCCCGCCCTGCTCGTCTCTATCACCACTGTGCTCAGCTGACAGGTCAGGTCCTGACTGGCTTTCTTCCCACACTTGGATGTACAGTACACTCCTGGAAAGCAGTGTTTCTCTCACTTCCATTCATGGCTGGACGCCCAGTGCCTGGAGCGGAGCCAGACTCGTGGTCGGAATTCACCACAGCCAAGAAAGTGACAGTGAAGCTGGCCTGGGGCCCCAGCAGCAGCACCGCTGACCAGAGCCTCTGGAGCAGGGGCGCTGGCTGGCTGGACCCTGCAGAGCCTGCTGGAGGCATGCAAAAGAGCCAGAATGAAAGATAGCAGACACATCAAGAGCAGAGACCCCCGGAGGACTCGGTTAGCTGGAGAACAGGAAGCACTCTGATAGAAGAAAGTCTGTCTTGCTGTGATGGTCTGTGTTACTGTCAGTGACCGAGCTGCAGGGACCTGATATCTGGCTCGGCTGTAGCCTTGGCTCTCATCTGGGTGGCCGTCGCTTGGTCAGATGAGCCTTTGAAACAGGGCAGCGCCAAGTGGATCACCCTCCAGGTGGGGGTGGCCCCAGGCAAGCTGCTGCAGATGCCCTAGACAGAAAGCAGGAGAAGAGGCAGCTTGCTCTCTCTGCCTGATGGTGGGCTGGGACGCTTGTCTTCTCCTGGCCCTGGGCGGAAACCGACACTGTCGCTGCTCCTGTTTCTGAGATCGTAGGACTCAGACTAGAATTTAGAGGTGAAACCACCAGCTTTCCTGGCTCCCCCTGTGGATGGTGAGACTTAGCCTCCTGAATCACATGAGCCAATTCCTTATAATAAATGCGTGTGTGTGTGTGCGTGTGTGTGTTAAGGTTCTATGCAGAAACAGAGCCAGCGGGTTATATTCATAACACACACATACATGCATGCGCATATATGTGCTGTGTACATGTGTGTCCCATGGGTTCTGTCTCTCTGGGGAACCCTGACTAAGGGGCCCGGGTTGACTCAGATGGACCACGAATGTTGAAAGATACTGAAGAAAGTAGCACTTTCATTCTGAAAGGAAAGCAGCTCAGCTCCTCTGGCTGGTTTCATGGAGGCCGTGTCCCCCCTCCGCCCACCCCCCACCACACAGTGCAGGCTGCTGTCACAGCAGGAGCCCCGCGGGGCTGTGACCAGCCCCCCAGCGGTGGCGGGGGCTGCGTGCACCCCAGTGCCCCACCTCCCCTCCCCACAGCCTGATCCGAGGCTTCCGCTGTATCATGCACCACACTCTCTGAGCTCGAGGAGAAAAGTGGGCTCCAGGACCTGTTGATTAGGTTGCACAGAACTGGTGTGGGGTGACTCCCATCCGCAGGGTCCTCACCTGGCGGAGGGCAGGCAGGGACCTGCTTGGAGACAGCAGGCTGACACCTGGGTTGCTTTCTTCTCCACAGTCCTTCCTGCCCTGCCCAGGCGACCCTCAGGACCGGGGCAGAACAATCTGTAAGCCTCTCATTGCAGCCAGATTGTCAGGTTGTAAGCACTGGTAAAAGCCTTTCTCTTGACGTCATCAGAATTTCCAAGGGCGCTTGTAAAACTAAACAGCTGTGTGCTGTTTCCTCCCTTGAATCCTGGTTCCCAGCCCTCGCCAGGAAAAGGTATGAAGGGAGGTCACTTAAGCACCACGTGCTCAGGGGCTGGATGGTCCCTGACATCTTGAAGGTTCCATGTGCCTGTATTAGTCAAGAGGCGCCCTTCACCCACAGGTGGTGAAGCCAGGTGCACCCAGCGCATCAGGTACCTCTTGGGGGGGATCTCTGTACCTTGACTAGACCAGCTGCTTTCTCTCTGACGAGCTGTTTCAAATTCTTTGGGTTTCATTTTCCCCATCTTTAAATAGGGCTCAATAATATGAATAATGTATAGAATTGTCAAGCGTTGAGTTAATACAAGTAGTACCTGGAGGCCCAGGCAGATAGCAAGCACCCAACATGTGTCAACCTCTGTTACTTCAGTCTTGGCGCGGTGTGAATTCCTGTCCCAAGGGAGCACAGTCAGGAGGGAGCCGGTCACCAGGCGGGAGGACCGAGGGGCGGGCCCTCGGGAGGGCGGGGAACCGGGAAGGGGCGGGACGGCGGGAGGACCGAGAGGGGCGTGTCCCCGGGCGGGAGGAATAGAGATTCTTGAACAGAGAAGGGAACCTCGGAGCCTCTAAGGACGCGCTAAGCAGGAGACAGGAGGAGGTTGTTCCGGTAGAGAGAAAGGACGTAGGGGAGGGTCTCCTAGAACAGGTGTGCGTCCCACGGGACTGAGCCACGGAGACAGGCGGTCTAGGAGGTGCGCCCAGAGAGCCAACTCATGAACCGGACAATTTATTCTCTGGAAAGTAAGGGCCCAGCAGGAGGCCGCTGGCAAACTTCTACTGGGATGTTGAGAATTGCATGGGCTCCTAAGTCAAGCTATATTTTTCAAAAACATCAGACAAGGTTAAGCACAAAGAAGCAAGATGTGTGCACGCTAAATCGCTGCGCTTCTGTCCAACTCTTTGCAGCCGTATGGACTGTAGCCTTGGCAGGCTCTCTGTCCATGGGATTCTCCAGGCAAGAAAACTGGTGTGGGTTGACGTGCCCTCCTCCAGGGGATCTTCCGGCACCAGGGATCAAGCCGGCACCTTCCCTCCCAGGGATCAAGCCGGCACCTCTTACACCTCTTGCATTGGCGGACGAGTTCTTTAGCTCTACCACCACGGGAGAAGCCCAAAGAAGCTGGATAGCTTTCTTAAAATAAATGAAAGGTGGTCCAATAAAAGAGGAAGTGGGTTTATCCCTGTGGCTGCAACTACAGAAGTAATTTCTAGAAACAGAAACTATTAATAAAAAGTTACAGGTTCCAGGACAACTTTAGATAAAACTCTCTGGCCTTCAGAGCAGCCAGGCAATGGTCTGGTTTGTGTCATGGGAACATGTCCTCCTTCCTGGAGCGATGTGAACTTGGAGGACCATCTTTCAGACATGGCAAGCCAGTGCTGTTGACTTGCTATGGAAGGTTGAACCAATGACCCTTAAGGCCAAACTTCAACAGTCGAGGTGTCACACAGACAAAATTCAGTTACCAGGAAGACTTGGGAAACAGGTGTTTTGAGGCTTGGCCTCTAGTTAATGCAAGGTTAATCAGGTAAATGTTATTTTCTTAATATATTCATGTGTCCCGGTCATTCTGCATGTCATGTTTGACTTGTTTTTGATGACTGAACATTTACTATGTTCTATAAATATCATTCTGAGCAAGAATTCTACTTATTTAATGTCAATTCTACCTATTTAATAACACGGATGTCAACGAGGAGGGCTTCCCTTGTGGCTCAGCTGGTAAAGAATCTGCATGCAATGCGGGCGACCCAGGTTCGATCCCCGGGTCGGGAAGATCCCCTGGAGAAGGAAACGGCAATCCACTCCAGTACTCTTGCCTGGAGAATCCCATGGACACAGGAGCCTGGTGGGCCACAGTCCATGGGGTTGCAAAGAGTCAGACACGACTGAAATGACATGTCAACAAGGACTCATCTGAATGTGTACAATTACCAAATGAGCATTCGGAAGTTGATGTTTCAAATCAATGCCTGCTTTTATTTCCTAGTCAGTTTCCCTTTTCCCCTCAAAATCAAGGAAAAATCTCAACCCATGGTGCAGTGGGTTGGGGGCTCCCAATTTTGTGATGGTGGGAGAGGAGTATGGGGGGGTGGCGATGGATGCAGGAACAGGCTTCTGTCAGCTTCTGTGTCATCAGGCTCAGCTTCCTTGTGGGAGAACCACCTCATTTGTATATTATTTGGAAGATTTTTTAAAAAACTGTCTTATTACTCAGCCATAACCAGAAATGTGACCGAGTCATTTGCAGAGACGTGGATGAATCTAGAGACTGTCACACAGAGTGAAGAAAGTCAGACCGAGAAATACAAGTATCGTGTGTTAACCTGTGTGTGGAATCTAGAAACATGGTATAGACGATCTCATTTGCAAAACAGAAATAGAGACACAGATGTAGAGAGCGAACGTGCGGACACCAAGGAGGAGGTGGGACGGCTGGGGAGACTGCGACTGAGATAGAAACATTACTGATCTTGTATACAACATAGAGGACTAACGAGAACACCGCACAGGGAGCTCTGTTCAGTGCTCTGTAACGACCTATACGGGAAAAGAACCTAGAAAAGAGAGGCCACACATACATGTACAACTGATTCACTTTGCTGTACGACAGAAACTGATGCAACGCTGTAAAGCAACCAAACTCCAATAAAAAGCTTAAAAAAAAGGTAAACGTCCTGTTAATACGTGAGATTCTCAGGTCAACAAATATGCAATTTCCCTTTTGTCTCTTCCAGAACTGGGCCTGAGGACAGTCCCCACAGGAAGGAACAAGGGCGCAGAGAGTTGTGCAAGGTGACAGAGGCCTTAGGGTGGGAAGACGTGTGTGCAGCCAACTCTCAGCTGCCTTCCCTGCACTGGCCCCAATGCTGCACCCCACACCCCACCGCATATCAGGTGCGCAATCCCACTTGTCGAATAAGTGTTTAATAGCGCTGCTTTTTTAGGGTTTCCTTTGGTGTTAGGAAACAGTTAGGGTAAGGCTGATGGAGAAGTCAAATCTGCATAAGGAAGATACAGACTCACATTCAGATCAGTTTTACGGAGAACGAATCAGCAAGCTCAGTCACTAGATGAGTTGATGGATGTATAAGCACACGAGATTTATTTTTAACACAGCAAACATTTGATACAATTTCACAGGAAACGGATATTGAACAAAAATCCTGTCTACAACACGCACAGTGCCGTGCACGCAGACAGCACCATATCCGCAGGAGTCTGGGGTGCAGAAGGGCTTGCTCCATTTTGAGGTCTTTCTATGTTCATCTAATTAACAAGGCTGTGGACACACACGTTCAACAATGCGACAGGCCTTTATTCCACAAAACATTTATTTCATTTGCTCCCAAAGGTATATCTTTAGTTAGCATAGTACTATAATTTTAGTTAAAGAGGGTCTCAGGATACAATTCGACTTTAACTTTCTGGTCTTAAATATTTATCATTTGCCTGCTCACCTGAGGGCAAGCAGAAAGAGCCAAATAAACACAATTTCTTTAAGCAGAGTTTAAAGATGAAGCCAGGAGGATACTCATCAGTGCCTAAGATTATGTGAATTTAGCCAAGAACATTTTCTTTACCAGCAGAAAGAATCCCATCACTTACTCGTAAACGTGCCTGCCCTGTGGAGTCCTTCCTGCGCTAAGCCAGGCGAATTTGGACTGGTCCTGGAAACTCCGCCGGCAGGGGTCTGATTCAGGAGCCAGCCTCGGCCTTGGGCACTCAGGATCAGGAGTTCTGTAACCTGAAACTGTCTTTCGGAAAGACCCGAACAGTCTTCCAACATTTAAGATTATACAATGGGGTTAATAAATCATCTTGTAAAAATGTAACCTTTTATGTTGCCTCATCCTTTCTGCTAGAAAATGCTTGAAGCAAATGCACCAGGTTGCTCCAATGTGAACTTGATGTCTCCTCTGCAGACAAGGCCTGGGGTGTTTGCACGCGAACTTAGGAAGCCCTGCACCTCCTCCTCAATGCACAAAATGTCTCTGACCTTCCCCATACATGAGAACAAACAATAAACGTGAAAGGTGATATTTTAAAAATTCTGTATTCAATTATTCACAACGAAGGAGAGCCATTAAAATTATGAACATCTCTACATATATTTCATGTATCATACATATATATATACTTTAAATGTATAGTTACATATCAACAAAAGTTTCTAGCTGCTCTAAGCTTGTAGGTAAAACAAAGATTTTGTAATGTAACACCTGTATACGCATATACACTGGCTGTTTGAATTATGAATTTATTTACAACTTGCCTAGTTTATCATAAATGATTATTGTTATATTATACAAACATAACAGAAAAGATTTCTTTTAAATACAAAGACTGCAAATGAATACATGAAAAAATTACACACATGTACAATATTTATAATTTATAAATGCAAAGTTAAGATCTCTTTAAGTTATTGCACTTGTGCATTTTACAAAGTTTTTATATGTCAGATGTATAAAATATTTGTAAATTTATAACTCATTAACTATAGTGAAATTGGATATTGTTAACTCAAATTTCTTTCTCCTTCCAAGAGAGCCCACTAAAACTGTGGATACAGAGCCACTGAGTCTAAAAATTAGCATTATTATGAGCATTCACTGTATTTTTGATAGCATGTGACCCATATGTCACTCCAGCAGCTTCCCGTCAGCAAGGAGATTACAGATGCCTTGGCTAAGTAGGGATAGAGGATCTTTTGTTCATAAGGACTTGTTAAAATAAAAAGCCACCTTTTCAGAAAGTCAGGACACTGCATTTCTATAAATTTTGGTAACTGTTTCACAGGGCTTTGGGCACGCATATTTTTTCCAGTGGGTCACTGGGGTGGGCGTGGTAAAACGTGGGGGCATTGTGTGGAAACTACTGTGATGAAGTCTATGTTCAATGTTCACACTAAGTGAATATATAGAATATACACCATACAACGGATCATATGGAAGAGAACATTCCCATACGTCATTTGCCTAGGATATTTGACACAGGACACAGGACTGGGCGCTAACGAGAAAACAAAAGCTGCAAAGCCCAAGAGAGGTTGACATTTTTAGGTGGGCTAGGGTACGAGATAACACACTTTTAAAACTTAACTTGCAATAGGAATGAAACCTTTCCACTTAAGCATCAGAAAATGGACAGTTCCTCAGTAATATCAGCCGAAACTTGACGTGTGTAGACCGACTTCTCTACTTGGTGGCTTGGACTGGCTGGAAGTTTCTGCCTGGGTCCTGGGGTAACAGTGACCTTGCCCAGCAGACGCATGAGGGTCTGCACGCTCTCAGTGGTCAGAGAAGAAAACGCTGAGAGCTTAGGCAAAGGCAGTGATGCTTCTTTGGATTTCAAACATGTTCCTTGGAAAACATGGACATCTTTCACTTTGTCCCACCTTTTAAATTTAGAACGAGAGCAGCATAGAAACTGTTTTCTTCCTCTTTTTTTTTTTTTGCTATTTTTATCATCGCATAGATGTATCTAATGCTTCAATCAAAATACTCAATAAAAAAAGAGAAAACAGAGTAAGCACTGCACTGAGTATCACAGTTTAAACTTAAGTGTTTAAAGAAATTGGCAAAGTGTGTATCAGCATAAATACTTATGCAAAGGTAAAAAGACACCAGCCATGCGCTATAGACAAGCGTGGGGAAAGCACCACTGATGCCATACTTGGTTAGTTTACATTTAACAGTGATTTTAAATCATATTAACACTTGCAATCGAAGGGATACTTTAAAGCGAAATAAATGAATACGTTTTTAAAGAATGAAACCTTGAATAAAACCAGTGAAGTGTAGAAGGCAAACACATTTGAAATACATAAAGATAGAAGTGAGTTTCAAAGTCTAAACCATGCATATGTACCTGAAAAACCCACAAAATCACGTCACAATCAGTGTCACAGTTCTTGGAAATTCTTGTTAAAAAAAAAAAACAAACAACTGAGTCTGAACAGTTCATTGGTTATGGTCAGGAAGGTAACTGAATAAAATGAAATAAAGTATAGAAGTCTCATAAGGAGAGAATGATCTTAATTAATTTAACTTGATAAAATTAACCGTGGATATATCCCTTGAAATGCTTTTAAGTATAGTCAAGCGAGAAAGCAAAACGACGAATCCGTGAAAGAAGAAGTAAAATCTGCAGTGTTCAAAATAAAGGCACAGACCAAGGCATGGTGAATCATTTAGTCTTACTAAGACTCAACCTTTTCTTTGGATTAAAAGACCAGCAACATAATACTAGAAACTAAATCTATTAAATAATCCAAGAAGCTAAGGATTTATGCATCTATGTGTACTGTGTACAAGCATAGCTAGTGTGCTTGAATGTACCAAGAAAGCAAAATTTACTGAGATTGATTCTATAAAATAAACATAATATCTGAAAAGCATGCTAAAGAGAGGAAACCTACACTGAACAAGCGTAGTTCTGAAGTAGCTCTGTTTTTGTCGCTGTGGTAACAAGTCAGCAGCTCTGGGGTCGTCTGTACAGATGCTTTTCCATTGAGAGAAGAGTTGGGACGAAGGACAACTGTGTGTGAATAATTTAAAACTTGGTCTCTCCTCCGAGGCTGGCTTCTCACGTGCTTCTTGAAAATAACTAAAGCTGGGAAATGGATCACACAATTTCTGCCCTAGTAAAAGGGCTGTATTTGAGGATTCCTTTCCACATTAATTGCAATGAAGACTCTCCATTTAATTAAATCACAGCCAACTATTAATTAACCAGATACTTGCATGTTTTTAGAATTTTATTCCACTGTCCAAGTTCAGGATTTCATGTCGTCGTTAGAATGCATTTCCAAGAAAATTTCTAGGTAAAAAATATATTCACTATCTCTGGAAAGATAATGGCATAATGGCATTTGATGATAAAACTGTTCTCTACTATAAACGAAAACCAATAAAAATTTTTGAAAATTAAATATTTAACATATGCTCACAACTGGTTACCAAATTTATACTGAACAGGGAACTTGGGCCCAATATATAATACCACCTTAATGAGAAACTCATCAAAACACTTGGCAATGACAACCATCTGTCCTTTAAAGAAAAGATCTGGGGGAAAGACAAGGTGGAACTCTAAAAGCATGCCTGCTAAATAAATGCTGAGATACAAAATACTCCCAACTGCGTGTTTTCCACAACAGATTGTTATTAAACATCCCGGCATCCGAGGCAACTTTCATCTTAGGTGTATCTATGATTCTCAAGTCGATCTTATACATGATGGAAGCAGTATTAACAGTTTACCTTAGAATACAGTCCTTTGTTCAAACTTTGCTTGTATTATGACGATTCACAAGAAATTAACCAACCGATAAATCCACATACACTTCTTTGGGAAACTATTGTTCAAAGCACAGGTCACATCATGTAAAACACTTGGCTATGTCGAAATAAGACACTTTTCTCTAATAATCGGGTCACAACAGCAAGCTTAAATGCAAAAATAGCCAGAGGCTTCCCTCCCCAGGACTGCTTTCTCTTTCCAGAAGCAGAATTCACACATTCTTTTAAACATTTTTTAATAACAGCAGCCTTAAATAATATTTCCTTCCCCCTTGCAATTCAGTCTCCAGGTTCAGTTAGATGACCTAAGGCACTCTCCTGATTAACATTAAATCTCGTGGGTCCAGTTTCAAACATTTGGATGTAGAAAGTTTGGATATATGCAACATTTTAGAATTCAATTCTATGAATACACTAACATGAAAGAGGGCTTTTTCTAGTCAGCTTTATATTAAACAATATACATTTTTCCACATGAGAAATCACTGTTTTTGAAGAATGGGGCTGATTTTTAGTTTTCAAAGATGTGTTTTCATCTCTCTCCCTTTCTCTCTCTCACATATACATGCGTGTGCACATCTACACACGTGTATGTCTATATGCATGTACACAGCTGCATGTGTCCATGTGTGTATGTGTGAAACTAGCCGCAGTGGCATTCTGTTATTTCATTTTATCTCATATCATAAAATTATAATGGCAAATGGAGCTCCAAGTAAGGAAGATGGCCACTTTTAGAAGCCCATAAGGAAACTGAACACAGTGTTAATTTTAAAATACGAATGATGTTTATGTATAGCTAACTCTGCTATAAATCAACCATATCTTAGAAACATCTGATTTAATAATTTTTGCAAAAACCAAGCTCATATGAACAACAATGTATACAGTATTGGATATGTGAAATAATCTTTGAAAAAATTTATTTCATTAAGAGTAATGCTCCAGTTTCCTGCTACAAGGATGGTGGATAAGCCACTTGTTAGGGACAACTCAGTACTTCTGAGACGCATTCCTTCAGGTCAGTACTAGCAGCTTTGGAGGTGAAGCGTTAACAGGCACCAGGAGTGACTGGCTTCGAATCCTTGCAGGAAGGGGGCTGCCTATAAAGTTTGTATACTTCTTTCAAAGCATTTACACTGTAGAGTAATATGAGCTTACCAAACTGATACAGAAACAACTTTGCAGACACAGGTTTTTCTGTGGATATCCCACCTTGAGTGGAGCAGAAAGGGCAGAGATGGACCCAGATACAGCTGTGTCCTCTGGCCTCCCTGCTGTGGGCAGAGAGCTTCTGAAAGACCATCGGGCGGACGAGGGCAGGATGTGGGAGAGGAACGCAGTGGGCCAGAGTGAAGATTCCAGAAGGCTTAGATTTTATGGTTTAATTGATTTTAAGAGAAATGTATGGTCTCTTAATTAAATAATCTGTAGAATAAATCTTTCATTTTTGAATGTGAGTTTAAGATTTTGCAATGACATCAAGTGAAAACATAAAAGCATCATTACTAAAAATTCGCACTTTGCATCCATAAGACTTGTCCACTGAAAAACGTTTGTATGCCTTGCTTTTATTTTGTTCTTTGTGTAAAGGGTTTAGGAAATATGTCGAGACGACAATAAAGGAAAAAGAATTTTAAAAAATTCTCTTAACATCTTTCGAATTGATATTGGAGCTCTTAGATTTACTATGATGTATCTCTGCATCTCTTCTAGAGAGGATAGAAAACCTACTTCCTTTAGTGTTAAATTTATGCATCTAAGCCCTTTATATAAATTTAAAGAGTACACTTTAGTCCACCTAACTTTTTTAAATTCACGAGGCTCTGAACCCAAGTCTGACTATTTTCCGTCAATGATTGCAGAAAGACACTTCTTGCTCAGTCAGCTCGATGCCACGGGCTAAGGCTGTCTGCCACGATCCACGCTAACGACAACCAGGTCACACACGAACATCCACAAGCGCAACGTGTCAAAGCTCCTATTTATAGCCAACAACATCAAAGCAACAGTGGTGTGGAAGCCAAAGTGCGGTGCCTTCTTAGTACCGTTTCAACCCTCACCAGAAAGATACAGCAGAAAAGTACCCCTTTCTAAGCGTCCGTCTCCATTAAGGCCTCCGCCTAGCAGCCCATCAGAAGAGGCCGGGTCACAAGTCAAGAGGCGACTCTGGGCGGCGCGTCTCTGGGCCTGGCCGATCACCGTCGAGGACGCGGCAGGGAGCCATCTGCTGGACGTGTTCACCTGATGTTCCTTCTTGAAGAGGTCTGCATCCCAGTTTAACAGGTATAGGTTCCCCCCGAAAATAAAAGGAAGAAAAGTCAAAGAAGCAGGATGAGCATTTTCCAGTGGGACGGCCCGCTGGGGGCCATCAGTCATCGGTCTTCACGGGCGGCCTCTCCGGGGACCCCTCGGCCTCTGGCAGGTCCAGGATCCCCAAGGCGCTCTCCTCACCCCGGATCACCTTCTCCCACTGGCTCAGGTTATTCCTGGAACGAGGAAGGCAGAGACAGGGGCCGTTTCAGAAAGGACTTCTGCACTCTGTCCCCACACCATGCACAGTGTAACTTGGGCATAACTCAGCCTGCTGGCTTTTGGGTGTCACCCTGATCATATATAATATTCATTTAAAACACTGTAATATACTTTAGACAGCATATTAAAAAGCAGACGTTACTTTGCCAACAAAGGTCCGTCTAGTAAAGGCTATGGTTTTTCCAGTGGTCATGTATGGATGTGACAGTTGGACTGTAAAGAAAGCTCAGCGCCAAAGAATTGATGCTTTTGAACTGTGGTGTTGGAGAAGACTCTTGAGAGTCCCTTGGACTGCAAGGAGATCCAACCAGTCCATCCTAAAGGAAATCAGTCCTGAATATTCGTTGGAAGGACTGATGCTGAAGCTGAAACTCCAATACTTTGGCCACCTGATGAGAAGAGCTGACTCACTGGAAAAGAACCTGATCCTGGGAAAGATCGAAGGTGGGAGGGGAAGGGGACGACAGAGGACGAGATGGTTGGATAGCATCACCACCTCAATGGACATGAGTTTGAGTAAAATCTGCGAGTTGGTGATGGACAGGGAGGCCTGGTGTGCTGCAGTCCATGGGGTTGCAGAGTCGGACACGACTGAGCAACTGAACCAACTGACTGACTGATAACGACTGTCCCCTTGGGCCTGCACTGCAGTTTGGGTCCTCAGAGGAGCCACACCCGCTAGAGCGGAGGCCCCCATCCCACCAGCTTCAGGCTGCGGAGGCGAACAGGCAGCCCACGTTCAGTTTCTGACTCAGTCAGGATTCACTGGGAGAGCGGACTGGGCCATCAGGTCACACACGGGTGGGGAGAAAGGAAGGGGGGCATCCATGACGACCCTGCAGCCAGGCCTTTGCACCCTGTGGGGCGGAAGTGTGTGCCCCTGTGCAGGTCAGTCCTGCCCATCACACGCCATATGCTGAACACCATGTCAGGCATTAAACAAGTCACCACAAGTTACACCTGCTATGGACCTTTGAGATTTCCTTGTTAGGTGGTTGATTTGTGCTCCCCTGGCCTCTGGTCTCAAATGCACCCTCGGCTCCCCTGCCCCCCTAGTCTCTCTCAGGATCTGCAGCTCAAACGTGATGGCACCTTGGTCTCCTTCGATGGTAGGGCACTCCCGCTGCCTGACTGCCCCTCGCCTGCCCCGTCCAACCCGGCAGAGACCCCATCCACACCGCCACCTTGATGGGAAGTCAAAATCAGAAGGGAACCTGAGTGTCGGCAAGCACAGAATGCTAAGATACCTTTGTACAAAGAAACCCCTAAAATATAACTTGAAAAATGTAACGCTTTAGCTTATGTACCATATCGTCAGGTGTCATTTCCCCAAAACCTAAAGAGACTTCTTGATATGTTGGAAAAAAGACACATACTAACTTTGCTATGTTTCCTTAGCTCAACAAAACATGCTGGGATGTCCTGTTCATTGCCACAGGAGCAGAGAAAAAAGAGGACCACTTAAACAGGAGAAAGCAGTATCTTTTTTAAATCTTCTTGCATGTTAGTTTATTTGTTAGTTTTCCTTAAAACAAAACAAAACAAAACAGTTCCTGAGTTGCTACAGCAAAGGACGGGAGAGCCCTAAAGCCTCTGACTGTGTTTGCAACCTTCCAGCCACAGGTCTGCTCGCCCCTCAGTGGTGCACCCACTCCAGCCCCCAGCGTGGTTCTGGTCGAACGGTTACAAAAACAGTCCCCACACTCATTCTCTTGCAGAAAACCAACACACGGCTGTTTGCTCATTGCCTGTCACCCTCCTAGGGGAATTTCTTTTCCAAGTAAAATGAAATCTTAGAAAATTTCCAACATTCTGAGCTGAGTTTAGCTCTTAAAAAGGATAATGAGAGCACACAGAGAAATCTGAACTAGAACAGGTCAGCTGGAGGCCTGCCTTTCTTTCGGGAAGAAAATGAAACTTAAAGATCGCATTCAAGATTCCGTCTCTACCCTTCAAACAGTAAACTGTGTGATTTAAACTGAGTCCCCTTCCAAACCAGCAGCTCAGAAAAGACATTATTGTCTTTTTAAAAACAACATCAGCCAGGGGTCTGTGAGTCATAAAAGGGAACACTTCCCACTCCTTTTTGGTGAATGAACAACTTTGTGAATAAATATTTTTGACTTATACTTGTTACACAGGCAAACACACAGCCCAGTTACTGTAAACTGTAGTGAAGACATCTATGTCTAGATGGGACAAAAAACGCTGCACAGATTCTTATTTTTGGCGGAAAAGCATCGAGGTGAAGCTGGTGTACATACCTGCAGGCCTTCAGGAGCGGCTCCGTGGCGGGGAAGATCTGGGTGAGGGTGGTGTAGCAGGGAATGGCCACGGCATTGTAGAACCCCAGCTGGGCCAGCACAGAAATGCAGACAAGAAACACAACCGCACGTTAGCGATTCCAGCAGCACTGGCAAAACTCATCAAGTGAATTTTCTACGTCTCTAGCCTACCTGAAAATCTAAGCACTCTGGTTTTGCTAAGTAACATTTGCCTCAGTGAACACTCCTGCAGATGACGGTTTAAAATTCATTAAAATACATTCACGATATAAAACATAAAAAATTTAAATAATAAAAAGAGGTCACTCTAAAACCCAAGTACAATATTCAATGGGATTCTTATTGTAGATCAGTTGTAACTCATGACCTATTCTTAGGAGTCTTTTACTAAATGGCAAAGAATAATTTCACAATAATCACAAGTCAGAAGCAATATATTTGGTAAAATACTAGCTGATCACAGAAATATCTTATTTAAAATTCACTAATACTATAAATGGATCTGGAATTTTGGCAAAAAAAAAAAAAAATGCACTGCTCTTAATGGAATCACACAAGAACAAAGTCCACTTTCTGATGGCATTTTCAGTTCTCTTATCAAGAATCCCATTGGGGTCACTGCTCAATTGCCCACAAGGAAAAGCTAATACTGTCAGCTTCCTCTCTTAACTACGTTGCAAGATGAATTCCCAAAATTGAACAAATCAAATATAAAATGATGAAATAAAAAAGAAGCTGAAGAAAATGAAGGTAAAGATCTCTCAGCATGGGGCAGGACTCTTACAATGTGACTTGAAAAGCAAAACACTATGATTACAAATATGGGGAGGATCCACAAACAGTGTCAAAACAGGACTAGACTGCAAATTACACACGCGACAGGCATGGCACACGTGTCAGTGCAAGTCAGACGGGGATGGGGAGTGAGCCTCCCGTGGAGGATTCGAGAAAACCACCCCTCGGCGACAAGGGTGAGCAAATCACACCTTCCTCTGCTGGGCCGGTGCCCGCCAAGAGACGTCATTAACATCCTTATCGTGACGTTAGAAGATTGATAGTTTTAAAAGACCGTCATAAAGGAATGTATCACACCACACATGCATACATGCAAAGCTAAGAAGGCACTAGAGCTCTCAAAGCATCAAAAATTAATGCAAAACATGTTGTAAGACCTGAAAAGAGGATAATGAGTGCCAGTTTACAGTAAGACGAAGCTCAAAATGTACTGAAACATTACGCATTATTTGTTAGGAAATGTAAACCTAGCCAAAATCTATAATGTTATTCTCCAAAAAATATCTTTGTACATTCGATGACAAAATATTTTTTGTTTGCTAAAATATATTAACATTTCAACTTCATCCATCCCCTCTATTTCAAGTAAGAAAAGAAAGCCTGTAATTTACTGCAATTTTATCTGTAGAAAGAGGCGATGACAAGGCTAGTTATGAAGTCTTTAAATCTAGCTAGGATTTCCCAATCAAGGGGCATCTAAATGGAGAAGACTTCAGCGGGTTCCAGCTCCCGCCAGATGGCACCTGCTTCTCACTCCCATCTGCTGTCAGGACCACTGAACGACCGCTTGACCACACAGCCCATACCTGGCCTTGCGGGACCTCGTCCTTCTTGTCTCGGTCCATCATGGGAATTGGCTGTATCCCCAGCTTCTTCATCTCATCGCCCTGGGAGAAACGGGGGGACACCAGGCTCTCTCAGTTTCATGCAGTGTTATAAAACGTCGGCATGAATGTGCTGTTGCCTCTATCCATTAATGTTTTTCAAGATGAATAATGTTTCTGGCTAATGGCCCACACAAATGTCAGAATAATAAACATGTAATGCACTACTGTAGGTTTTTATCCTCATGCTCCTCTCTTATCCTGAATTACCAGAAACCTAGCCATCACTTCCGTTTCACTTTGTAGAAGTTAGTGAGTTGTAACAAAAGGACACGCATGTGCGAGGAGGAACACGAGAACAAGGATGACATAACTTCAAGGCCTTTATCTCACTTTTTCAGATGACTTTTTCACACGCACCGAGAGAGATGAAGCCAGAGTTTAAAGAGGAATGTTGACCCATCAAGAATAAAGAGCAGTCTGCTAAAACATGTCAGTAAAGATACAGTATAACTGGCTAGAGATCAGCATAAAGGTTAAAATTATAGATGTTTACTAAAGATGTATAATATCTGGGCCACTGTAAACATTACGTCCCTTGATTTTCATGAAATACTATGAGTTAGATATTATTATCCTCATTTTATAGATTTAAAAATTACCTTACTCTTTTTATTTCTTTTCTAAGGTTAAAGACTGCTAAGTCCTTCACGTTTCTTAATGATTAATATTTCTGATTATTTTGTTGTGCTTGTTTTCAGAAGCATAAAGCATCCTGAGTTTGCTAAGACAGGGTCCTGGGACAAACGACCATAACCCTCGATAAGAACATGTGAGCACAGGACCAAAACACTGTCTTAGCCACGTGAGGGCACCGGAAGCGGTCTGCTCTGAAGCTGCCGGTTTAAACATGAACCGCGCTAGCTCTCATATTTCCTTCTTTTCTGCCCTAAGGGAATGAAAATAACTGGCCCCCCTCAAGGATTTCCCAAGCCCCGAGACATGAAAAGATTTTAAATAAGCAGTGGTTCGTACAGGCACCTAGAAACAAACACTGATGCCGACAAGGAGAACGTCTGAGTGGGACGGATGGCCCGTGTGTGCATGTGGTCTGCGGTGTCGGGCTGAGGTGGGGAGAGCTGCAGGGGTGTGGGGCGGGGGGCTCCAGGCGGATGGAGCTGCACAGCACAGTCAGGGACCCAGGCCGCAGAGGAGCCGTGGGCTTGAGCATCAGGCTCGCCGTTTCTGTCTTCACCGCAGCGAGGGGAGACAGGCAGTTGCCGGGAAACAGAACTCAACTTGTCCCGAAGCAGGAAGTGTGGCAGCTGAGGCTGAGACGGGTCAGAAAGCAGGCCTGAGGTGTCAGTCTCAGCACTAAGGCAGGATGTTCATCTCGGACAGCGTGACACCAAAGACCCCACGCTCTTAGCTACTGTTACACTGATTCTAGAAGACAGGCAAGGAGCCCAGCTGCATGCTGCAGGAATCCAGGCGAGAGCCTGTGAGGGCCTGACGGAGGGCAGAGGGTGGGGCGGGGAGGAGGGCAGCGTGGACTTCATGAACATCTAGGAAACCACGGCAAGGCTTGGGGACTACAGCTCTGCTTCCGCTCTGGGACGCTGAGGTCCTTGCAGATGGCATCTGTGAGCCTACTGGGAGCTCAGTCAATCTCTGTGCACCGCTTAACCAATGCCGCGCTTAACTACTGCACAGCTTATCCAATGCCGCGCCTAACCCCTGCACTGCTTAACCAATGAGGAATTGAAAGGGAAAAGAAATCAATACGTTTGTCCCCTTTTACTTCATGTTTTAGAATACAAATATAGTTGTTAAGGTCTGAAGTATATCACTGCTAAATAAATCAAAGTGTCTGCAAAACAGTAAGCAAGCTTCAGACAAGCTTTCTTATGTGGTACGTATAGCATTAACTATGTTACTAGTTTAGACATACATGCAAATTAAGCTGATTGTGATAATAAAGTCAAATATTACAGCTCAGACATGTACATTTAAAAACAATCTTGAGTCTGAGAGTAACTAGATTTTGACACACACACACACACACACAAAGAGACATTCAAGAGGATGCATATACAATGTGTACAGCTGAGCTACCAGGGAAGCTGGTATAGAAACAATACCTTCAGTCTAATCAACCCAAGGCCTGTGGTCTTCACTCAATAAAAACTTCTTTAGTATCACTATCATGAGACAAAACCAACATCATAGACCATTTCTATTCATCATTAGCTGAATGGTTTACTGGCTTGTTTTTTTTTTTACTTTTTATGTGTGTTCTTCTATTGGATGAGATTTAAGGCATGAGATTTATGGTTTTACCAAACTCATGTCCTCCAAATTTACTTTGACTTCTTCTACCCAAATGAGGCGCGCAAACATTTTACAGTTCTTTTCCATAAACTTGTTTTTAATATGCAGGGATCTAAGTATCTGTGGATTCATCTGAACAAGAGAATTATATCCTACTTATTCATGACCAATTCAGAGAGCAAATTGAGGAGCAAAGACACATTTCTGATCATTTCGATAATTCAGTCAAGAAAAGGTATTCATGAAAGCAATTTACATAGTTGTTTCATATGTCGGGAATTCATGAGTTCATGAATTAATTCCTGTGGAACTCATAATTTGCAGCCTAATTGACTGTTTGGCATATTCACAATTTAATCTCGGGTTTCTATGGTACATCATTAGTCTCTCCAATTCTCTGCTGCAGGCAGATACAGCCTGTGATGTTGTGGGTCCCTCTTAATACTTTCGCTAGTGGCCGTAAAAGGGACGGCCACTGATAATTATTGAATGGATGACAAGGACTGGCTATTAAATAAAGAAAACTGCTGCACTGCTGTTCAGGGAATCAGTTCCTGAACCATTTCAGTGGCGATCAGGGAATTTACACACATATCCAAGTCAGATGCTCTGACTTTATACCTGTATGAATGCTAAACAATAGTGTTTTTTAAGGCACTACTAGCAACATGAGCAGCTAAGATACTGTTACTACGTTATCCCTGTATTTAATATCCCCTCAATTTTTCCTCATTTATCGACATCATCTGCATTCCTATGAAACCCCAGGACGTACCTCGGCCCAGAATTCTGCATATATGTCGTTGGCCGTCAGCCTTGTCACTGGCCACAGCTTTGTCACAGAACAAAGATCACAGGCGGTCATCATCAAACCGATGACACGGTCTCTAGAACACAATGAGACGAGACTGGTCAGCGCAGCGTTTGCACAGGTGTGAGAACAGCTAGGAAGACTTCCGCAGTTTCAGGACCAAGTGCGGCTTCAGGCTGGCACCACTGCACACAGCGGGGAGGAAAGATAGCATTTCAGAGGAGACGCAACTGCAAGGAGAAGAAGGATACAATTAAGGGATGGTGTCGCTTTAATCGTGAGAACACCGGCCACTGCTCTCCCTAGCTCCATGAAGAGTGCATACTCTGCTCCTGCTTCTGGCTGCTTCCTGCTGAAATACGTCATGCTGGCCTGGCCCTGACACCTTCTAAATCCCTGCTATACCTGACTGCCACGAACCAGATTTTGAATCTCATGGAATCGTGAAACTTCAGAGTGGAAAGAAACCTGAGGGGCGGGGGGAAACCTATTCAACCCTTTCACTTTGTAGCAGGAGAATGTGAGATGCAATGAGCGCAACGATGTCTTCGAGAGGTAAACAGTCCAGGGCCGGCCAGAGGACTCAGATTTCCAGACAGCTCTCTCACCGCCTCACCTGCAGAGAAGGGCAGGGTCGCCAACTGCTGCACAAACTCTAACATCCCCACGGAAAGGAGTGTTTTTTCCTCAATTGCTTTGCACTCACCACCATGTGTTCTAGGTCTTTTTTTTCCCCCTAAATATGGTTTATTCAGTCTTTTCTCTAGAAGACAAATAAAAATTGCCTAAAAAGTATTCAAACATACACACCCCCTATATAATTTTAATGGATTTGGTCTAATGACATGGGGTCACCCTAAATGAAGTCTACACTTCAGTGTGGCACTACGTGCTAGCTATTAAGAGCTTTTAATATACTGACTTGAAATTTTACAAAGCAAATGGCATAATGATAGAAGGCAAATTATCGAGAAAGACACAAAACCTCATAACAAGCGAGATGTCGCCATGGCCCCTCCCAACTAAACTCCAGAGTCTAAGGACTCTGCTGCTGCTCAAGGACGCCGAGCTTCCTAGACGGCTGCAGACAGACCCCATCTGTGGGCAAGGGCTGCCCTGGGGCCTGAGCCTGTCAACCAGGGCTTGCAGCAGAGCAAGAAGCTTGGCTGGAGCTTCTGATTTAGGGGTGCTCCCTCAAGCAAAGATTCCTGGATCTCCAGGAGACCCTGCTTTGTCTATTATCCATGTCTTTGGTGCCAAGCACTTGTGAGGTCTTGTATTAATACTTTCCATCAGCCTATTTCTTTTAGCCCATTAGCCAGGTGGCTCAGTGGTAATGAATCCACCTGCCAATGCAGGAGATAAGAGACCTGGGTTCGATCCCTGGGTGCGGAAGATCTCTGGAGAAGGAAATGGCAGCCCACTCCAGTATTCTTGCCTGAGAAATCCCATGGACAGCAGAGCCTGTCAGGCTACAGTCCAAAGGGTTGCAAAGAGTCGGACATGACTGAGCAACTGAGCACAGTGTTAGTAATCTCTTCTACAACCTTACTTTTAATAAGGACAAGTGGCTATCGTGTATCTAACAGGCAGTCTAGATGACTTTAAAAATGTCACTGAGACTTAAAACGTGTACTAGCCCTGTGGCCCCAAAACAGATGTCATGTGAAGATATAAATCCCTTAAAATGATCAGAAAGCCCATGTTTTCTTGCTGAGGTAGTTTCCTAAGCACTTTGTGGTTTACAGGAATAATATTTATTTCTGGATTTGGGCTTCTAAAGCAATGACAGTATTTTCTGTTTGCTTAACAGGCCAGTTCATTTAAAAAGGAACAGAACATGAAAAATACTATTATTTTGTTAACAAATAATTATTTCATGAGACTTAAGTAATTCAGTCTCATTCAATCTACATTCACACAAAAGGGTCAGCATTCATTTCTTTTGGATAAATATTGCAATAAGCAATCATCTCAAGAAAGATTTCTTATCTCATAAATCTAAGGAAAAACTGTTAACATAAATGGGCAGTAGAAAGCATGTGAACCGATTCTCCCCCTGAATATGACTCCACAGGCAGCATCCTTACCATTAGGGTTGAAAGGATAATAACCTACTTATCATTCAGACTTCACTGTCAAAATTACGTAGAAAAAAAAATTTACCAGTATTTTACTGTTAACCAAACAAATAAAAATAAGACAGATAAGATCTGTATTAAATTCCTCTAAAAAATATATATATTTTTTTTTACTATTAATGACAAATTAGTTGGATAGTCATGGTTTCCTGGAAATATTAACCTGAATTGGAACTGTGTCATTTCTGTCTATGAATGGGATATAGGCCTAACTGATGACTCATTCACTTCAGTCACTCAGTCACGTCTGACTCTTTGTGACCCCATGGACTGTAGCATGGAGACCTAATTCATACTGCATTCCAACAGCCAACTCTGAAAGGGATGGAGTTTACGCCAACTGAGCTCTTGGCATGACCTTGCCTGTCCTCCTCACTAGGAACACTGCAGTGAGAGCCCGGTACATGCCGCCTCTACTACTGACGGTTCTCAGAAGGGTGACTTCGGGGAGGGGGGTGGCGATGGCGTGGTTCACTACATTCATTTATTCCAAAAAGTTCTGAAGGCCTGTGTGTGTCAGACACGGTTCTAGAAATGAGTAAAATAAGCCCTGCTCAGAAGAATTGATGCTTTTGAACTGTGGTGTTGGAGAAGGCTCTCGAGAGTCCCTTGGACTGCAAGGAGATCCAACCAGTCCATCCTAAAGGAGATCAGTCCTGGGTGTTCATTGGACAGACTGATGCTGAAGCTGAAACTCCAATATTTTGGCCACCTGATGTGAAGAGCTGACTCATTGGAAAAGACCCTGATGTTGGGAAAGACTGAAGGCAGGAGGACGACAGAGGATGAGATGGTTAGATGCCACCACCGACTCAAGGGACATGAGTTTGGATAAACTCCGGGAGTTGGTGATGGACAGGGAGGCCTGGCATGCTGCGGTTCTTGGGGTCACAAAGAGTTGGACATGACTGAGTGACTGAACTGAACTGAACTTGTAGGAGTAATGTGCTAGTGGGGAAAAGCAGAAGGTAAGGAGAAAATTTTCATTCAATGAGTCTATAGAAAAATGCTTTAAAGGAGGCAAACACATGAAGATGAGTGAGAGTCCAGTGGTGATGACAGTGTCCAACTCGGGAATAAGCACCAAGTGTTTGCAGAACAGCAGGAAAGCCAGTCTGGCAGAAACGCAGCAGGGAGGTGGGGTGTGGGCTGCTTGTTGCTGAGTCTGGAGACAGACAGGAACAGTCTGATGGCAAGCACCTGGAGGCTGCGGGTGCAAGAGCGATCTGCCATGTTTTTAGAGAGGCCCCTCAGGTGTGCTTGGGGGAGGATGGGCTGGAGACCTCTGTTGGGGAGGCTGCTGAGAAGGCCTGCAGGAGATGGTTGGGGGCACAGAGAGATGTTATGGGGAGGGAGGTGGGAGGGGGGTTCATGTTTGGGAACGCATGTAAGAATTAAAGATTTTAAAATTAAAAAAAAAATATATAGGCTCATGCACAAACACACAGCTGTGAATATACACAGGGGAAGGCATGGGATGGTACCACGCCAAGCATGCTATTAGCTGTGGACCACAGACAGAAGCAGGGCACCCTCGGGCTTCTCATCCATGCTGTGCGGATAGGGCAGTAACGGTATCAATTCTACGGGGCCATTCTATATGAGGGGCTTGAGCAGCAGTGTTCTGGTGTCTGCAGGGGTCAGGGAACGAATGCCTCCCCACCGACACACTGATGGATGGCTCTATTATTGCTTTTCTTGCATATGGCTGCACTCTTTAAACTGTTAAAAACAAATATTCATTATCTTTAAAATTACTAATCACCCCAAAATTATTCAATCATCATAACTATACAGTATACACCACTAACACGTATACATGCATGACACACCAAGCATAATATTATTTGCAATTAGAGTTTTAAAATTTTCTATTTTATAATAATGCTATTATCATCATAATCATTTTGCTAAAAGTATATGCAAGAAACGTGATCCTACTTAAACGGCTCTTCTTTGTAACCTAAAGACAGTGGAGACAGATTTTTCAGCAGCCCGAAGGATGCCGTGATGGCAGGCATACTTCTCCAATCTTATAATTGCCATAAGAGAGAACTGTGAATAAACACCTGTTCCTATGGGTTTTGGCGCAAGAACTACACGTGGAATCTGCCAAAGGCAGAGACACATGAAGACTGCAAATCGCTCTGCACCCCTCAGGCTGCAGGAGGAGGAGCAGGTGTCTGCGTGACACAGACGCTCCCACCATCCTGGGAGGCTCCCGGCAACGTGTCCAGACGACTCTGTGAAGTTAAGATGCATTTCTTTTCCTCAAAGTGACTCCCTGTAAAACGTTTGATGATCACATTCTTGAGGAGATAAGGTTTATTATGCATCTGTCTGTAGTTATTTGTAAACATAAGGTTTTGTGTTTGGGACCCCCGAGCAAATTGCTTCTAAAAACTGAAAGTAGATTCCTCTGGAAAGAAACGTTAGGACCAGCACCTTAATGGATCACAGAGCAGGGCACACAAAGCACCTGAATAAAGAGCGGATTCAAGTTCAGCAAAACTGAAACGAACAAATAAGCAAATGTTCCCAGGTCTAAAGATGTATCACCTAAGATGGACTTGGTCAGATACGGACCCTGCGACAGCAAAGTCCTAGAAAGAGAAGCTGACGGTAACCACCTACACACTGGCCAGGGCAAGAGGCGTTTCAGCCAATGGACTGAGATCTAATGGACAGGTGGGTGGACAGGCTCACGAAGAAAACACCGGATGCATTCCTGAATCTAGCAGGCAAGTCACACCTTCTCAGAAAAAAAGGAATCAGGCCACCTCAGCCTGATGCCACTGGAACATTTAAGGACTCTCATTCTTTCTGTTGTGACTCCATGTTCAAATAGACTCTGGATGGCCACTCAGCTTCCAAAGATTGTGACCACACTGAGTGCCAATATTCTGACGTGTGCAGCTAGAATACACGTTTGTAGATCAATAACATGGAATGCAAGTCTTACACACCAGTCACACTGGCTTGGCGAATAAGATCTGGATTCTGATGAATCCATTTCTGTTTGCTTCTGAGTCTGAGAGGTCAATGACCAAATGCGGGACCGTGATAAATCTGAGGAGAGGTGTCTTGCAAAATGACTTCCCTTTGACAGTATCCATTCCTAAGCGACCAGTGTAAATTCCAATTCGTAGTTTAGTTACCTTGGCAATACACTGTCAGCAATCTTGTCAAGTAATGAAATATCCAAAGTAAATATAAAATGCATATAAAACAAACAAAAAAACCCACATAAATTCTCTTTACATTTCATTTTTCAAATATAAATTTGAAATTACGCTTTTGTTTTTAAATATACATTTATTCCAAATAACACTGCCTGAGCTACTGAACTTTCAGAAGCGCTTTTTACCTATGTGACTGGTTATTAAGGTTCAGCGACCCTGTCTGGTACATCTCTTCCAGCTGCTTCCGGTTCCCGAAGTACAGAGCGAGGTCCGTGGCGATGATGGCTTTGCGGATGATCTCAAGCACCTGCTCATATTCGCTGGAGCTCAGGGTGGAGAAGATGTTGTGCCCTTCCAACTAGGGGGAGACACAAGCGGACACACATGAGCACAAATGCCCACACACGCGCCGACAGCGAGCGCCGGCCCCCGCCTCGCAGCACAGGCATTGCTGGGGAACAGCAGGTGGTTGCCATTTAGGACACGGACAGGATCTGCCTGTGGTGCAGGAGACCCGGGCGTGATCCTCTGGAGAAGGAAATGGCAACTCACCCCAGTAAACTTGCCTGCGAGAATTCGACGGACAGAGGAGCCTGACGGGCTACAGTCCATGGGCTCACAGAGTCAGATACGACTGAGCGACTAACGCTTTCAGGACACATTTGGGGGGAATAAAAGGATAGTCTGAAATGGCTAATGAAATCAGTGTTTTGGTTTCTCCTTATGATACAACAATGAAGCTACCACTTAAATGAACTATTTAAACCACATAACATTTCCCACCACAGAATTCCAGCAATTTAAATACATACCTAGTTTGGGGATATTTCCAGTAAGTAATCAAAGGATTGGAATATGTAAAATATTTAAGTGAAAGAATTTTCCTTTCATACTAATTAAAAATTTTGGTAATTTTCATATTATAGTAGAAATTAATGGCCTTAAAAAATCATCTACACCCTTGTCCATTTCTGCAAGCCTACTGAATATTAACCTGATCACTATGTACCATAGAAGAAAATGTCCCACTACTGGAAAATTCATAGGCATATTAAAAACTCTCCCTACAGGCAGGAGTGCTTCTACATAAAACACACATCCCTGAAGCACAAAAACTGGAAGGCCATCCGCTTTTTGTCCTCACGGTACGCAGACACGGCAGATCATCTCCCTGAACAAGGCCAAACACCTGTCATTCGGATTCTATTTCCTCAGAATTATTCTTCTATATGTGAATCTCTTAAACCTTTTCCCAATAATTTCCCTCAGAATTTTAAGTTTTGATTTGTAATTGAGATTACAATGTGGCTTTCTGTTCAAACAAAAAAAGTTGAGATTCAACTTGTGGGTTCATCAATTATTTTTTAATGATTTATTAGTCAACATAATTATACTGAGCTACTACTGAGTTGGTAAAGAATCTGCCTGCAATGCGGGAGACCTGGGTTTGGTCTCTTGGTTGGGAAGATCCCCTGGAGAAGGGAACAGCTACCCCATCCAGTATTCTAGCCTGGAGAATCCCACTAGAATTCTCTGCACAGTCTATTCCACTATATAGTCCATGGGGTCTCAAAGAGTTGGACACGACTGAGCAACTAACGCTTTCATAATTGTACTATAAATTGACTTTTGTTTCCAGTGGTCTTAAACTATATTTACTGACTGATAAAACATATTACAAACTTGAAATTATTAAAGTACATTTCTTTACAAAATCAGATACCTCAGTAAGACATCATCTACTTCCTATTACTCGGAAATAAGGCTGTGTGTTCTCCATTTATTTTCAATTATCAGAATCTTTCTGAATTATTTACTGTTAAGGTATTAAATATAATAATACTAATAATTTAAATATAAATAATCCTATGATAAACGCAACAGTGGAGTTACTTATAATTGGTTCTTGTTCTGATGATATCTATAGAATAGTCTAAGATTATAAATCCCTTTCAAACTCATGATTTCACTTTCAAATGATAAAATTTCAATAAATTGTTGATATATAGCTAAAATGAAGTGTTTGCTGAAACACTAATGCCATTTTTACTTGACTAAAGAAAGCCAGCCCAGACCTCACTCTCCAGCAGTCCTGCCCCCTTCTGCCCGCATTATGAATCACTACTGTGGGAACAGGAGGCAGAGGCTGACACATTCTGGGACTTTGGACGGAAAAAAGTCAATGATGCAACTAATGGCATCCAGCATTCAAAACAATGATGCTTTGAAAAATATACAATATTTATTTTGATGTTTAATTGCCAACTGCATCAAACCATATACTAGGAAACATAAGAGCACTGTAATTAAGAACACAGATTTTGGAGTCAAACAGCTCTGGTTGCTAATATCCTTCTGCTCCTCACAAGCTGTGTGACAATGAACGAGCACCCTAACCTCTTTGATGTACATTACTCTTATTTGGAAAACGGACATGAATAATAACACCTGTCTCTCCAGATTCCACAAAAAGCAAATGTATTGGTAAGTGCAAAATTCTTGTTTATTGGAAGTACCTAAAAATGATGAGGGCTTCCCTGGTGGCTCAGACGGTAAAGAATCTGCCTGCAATGTGGGAGGGACCGGGGTTCAGTTCCTGGGTTGGGAAGATCTCCTGGAGGAGGGCATGGCGACCCACTCCAGTATTCCTGCCTGGAGAATCCCATGGACAGAGGAGCCTGGTGGGCTACAGTCCAGGGCGTCACGAAGCGTCGGACACGACTGAGCGACTAAGCACAGCACAAAAGTGATGAAACAGCGACTATGACGGCGGTGATGATGATAAAACCTAGCAGCATAACTTCTGCAGGCAGACTTCGGGGAGAGAGGAGAAACAAGCAAACATACGTTTATGTCCAGAAGTGAATGGGTGGCCAGAGGCCTCCTATCTGTTTAGGGTTCATCTGTAGAAAAGGATGGATTCCAGCTAACCTCTGTATTAACTAACACATTGCAGCTTGTAAGTCGGGACAGTGTTGGCTGTAAGTACAACAATTTCGCTACAGTTGCAACAGACAACAGTAAATTCCACGTCCTGCAGATGGGCCGTGTCACAGAAATGCTACCGCTAGAAAAACTCATGGAAACGTCACAGGATCCCAAAATGCTGGGATAAAGATGATGTTTTAAAAACCTAAACATATTTCCAAAGCACTAGGCAATTTAAGATTAATAGAATAGTGAGACAGTTTTCTGAGTAATGAGAATAATCATCCCTAGTTGGTCTGGTTTCTAAAATGCCGGCTTTTCGGTACCCACCACGAGGTATTCACAGAAGGCGAAAGACAGAAAAAGGGCAGCTTCAGTATTCAAAACAATCATTAACATCTTATGAAATACATTTTCAATATTAAAATGAACATTATTATATTATATAAAGGAATAGTGAATGAACATTAAAATGGATTCAGTAGTCTAACACTAAAAGCACATGGGTACATTTTAGATAAGAAAACAGAGCTTATTCAATCACTGCACACAGACTAGTCTCCCTACCTGCAGTCATTCCACTTGACTCCACGACTGAGCCACCTGCACGCTCTGTCCTGAGGACACGTATCTACTCGCTTCCCCCTAAATAAAAGCTGGCAGCTTCCAGTCTCCAAACTGTGCCCACACTGCTCTGCCCTCTCTGACTCTGAGTCCACAGGCGTCACGTTGCCCACAGCACCCGTGTCGGCAGGCGTGGCAGAGGCCTGCAGCGGCGGAGATGGACAGGGTTTACCATGCAGAGGAGAGGAGTGCTAAGCTCACAGACAGAAGATCCCGGGGCCGTGTGAGATGTCTGCGGGCATCTGAGGGGCTCAGGGCCGAGTGAAGGGGCACACACCTGCACCCCAGCTATGTGGAGATGGCGTGCAATAATTTCGCTGGAGGAGGTAATGCCTGAGCTGAGCCTTGAAGACACGGAGACGTTGCCACAGAAAGTGGGAACTGGACAGGGCAGAGTCAGGAAGAGTCTGGGGCCACAGAAGCGTGGTAGATACAACAGTTCTGGAACTGGCAGGGGCCGTTCATCAAGGACTGCATATCAGTTAAGAAAGGAACTTCATTCTTGATGTCCTGGCACCCACTGGTCACTTTTAAAACAGGAGAATAACATGTTCAGACACATACATGGAAGGCAGACCTGAGACCCACAAGCCTGGGGAAACGGCGGTCACCAGGGGAAAAAGGCAGTCAGACAGACAGCTTCCAATGAAGGCAGAATCTGGGACATCCCCGGGGAAGGTCGCTGCCGGCCACGCAGGAGGCTGTGGTGCCCAGAGGGGCCCGTGCGGTGTCCACCGCAGACGCCAGCAGGCACTTCTGTCCAGCCGGCCGCGGCCTGCGCAGGGCAGACCCGGGCCGCGGAGACAGTGCGGCTCAGTCCCGCTGAGAACGGGAGCCTGTCTTCTCTCTTGGTGCGCTGAGACTTCCTCCTTCACTCCTGACTTGATCTCCTCCCACCGCCCAGCAGGGAGGGAACTTCCCTGCATCCTCCTCAAGGATGAACGTGCAGGCCAGGGTGATGGACAGACACCCGCCCGGCCCCCTGTACCAGGACAGACACCCACCCGGCCCCCTGTACCAGGACAGAACCCGCAAGGGTGAAGGACAGACGCCCCGTACTGCGACGGATACCCGACCTGTACCGGGAACAATTCTGTGTGTGGGTGTTGGGCTGAGGTCAGCTGTCCAGGCCACTGGCTCAGTCTCTCTGTGCACCCATGCTGCTGCGGTCACATGGGGTCCTCTTCCCCACGCCCCCCACCCTCACACCCCGTTGTCCAGATTGTCCAGTAAGGAAGTGCGGCAATCCAGTCAAAGTCAGCCTCGGGGTGAACAAGACTGATACACAGACACACGGACACACACACACGCACACACCTGGCTTGGAGAAGGCCTGTGGGCAGCTCCCCCTGTCCATCAGAGTGAACTCTTTCTCTCCGGCCACGGGGCCGGAGGGCGCGCCGTCGCAGGACCGCGGCGGTCTGCGCGGTGATGGGGAAGAAGCGCGCACGGTGCTCCGGGCGGCCGCGGGGAGAGCCGCTCCTTACAGGGGTCGCTGGCGGACAGAGCTCCCAGAGCGGTCCGTGTCTCCTATCGACGCACCGTCTGATAGTTCAGTGACCGGACGGTGGCATTTTTACCATTACCCGAGGATGCCACCTTAACTGTTTAGCCTGGAAAGCGTCCTGACCACGCTCACACTCGGCGGGACTCGGTGACTGGAGGCGGGGAGGGGAGGGCGACCCTGACAGGGTCACTGCACCGCGGCGGGTGAGCAAGGCGCCATCGCGGGAGCTGCAGGAGCGGCAAGCGGGAGCTGCAGGAGCGGCACGCGGGAGCTGCAGGAGCGGCACGCGGGCCGGCCGCGCCGACGCCGAGTCCAGCGTCTGGAGGCAGAACCTCGGCGCGTCCTGGGGGGACACACCGGGGCGAGAGGCAAGCTTGGGAGGGCAGTGGGGCCGCAGGAGGTGGGCAGAGGGCGGGGGTCCTGCCTCCCCCGCGTGCTGCTGGGGCGTGGCTGGTGCCCTTCTCACGGTACCCCGGGCCTAAATCCTGTGCTAGGAGGCACGTCTGCTGTTGGCAGGAATTCTCAGAGGCAGTTGGATGGATCTGAGAAAGAAAACTCAGGAGCATGTAAAATCCGCAGGGTAGACATCTCCAGAACAGGAAGGAAAACCCTCCGAAATACTCCTGCCCATGGGGGTGGGGCCATGAGTCTATTCCCCGCCCTTTTCCCCAGGCACAGCTGCTCAGGAGGTGCCGATCAGTCCAGGATGCCCTGAGCCTGTGGCCATGCCTGGTTCCTCTAGCCAGAGACCCCAGTCCTCTACTGAGGACTGTACCTTCTCTAAAGACACAAGAACAAATGCACAAACATATCTCACCAGTGACAGAAATCCCTTCTCTAATACTTGGAATCTAATGTCCCCCAACAACTCTGGATGTCAACAGCTTGACTGAACTTAATTCACTGCCTTGAGTTTCAGTGACCATGTTCTGACCATTCTGGGAACACTGCATTAATGTAATATGCAGTTCCCACATCACTGGGGATTTGCTGAAAATGAGACAAACGGTTGACACCGCCTTCACAGTCAGCAGTGAAAAACAGAGGCAGTCTTCCTTGCCCGGGTCAGACCCTCCCCACCCCGCCCGCTGGTATCACTGCTATTATCTCCCAGGTCAGGTTTCGGTCCATCCGGCAGCAATGGCCTTCGCAACCCTGGCCTTTTTAAAAGCTAATCCTATTATGTCTAGAAAAAGTTTTCCCAAGAAACTTTATGAAGGCTATCAAAATTCACTGGCAGATTAAATAGCAGAGATGTCATCACAGCCGAATGCATGAACTCACTTAGGACACAGGAAGCACACGGGGTTGAGGGAGGCCTAAATATCTCTAAGCAAAAGCATGCTGACGTCATCTCTGGCATTTGCCTTTCTTCCTGTACAAGTAAATAGTCTCACAGGATGAGTAAGGGCAAAGTAGGTATAAACTGTCATAAAGTTTTATAATATCTGCCTACAGAAAGCTCCTTTTAGTTATGTGTGTGTTTTAATATATATGTGTGCATATGTATAACACACATTTATTATACACACACACATATATAGGTACACACATATCTATATTATATGCACATATGCAAACACATACACACCCACACATATCCATACACATCTTTCATCTTGCTTAAATTTCCAGGTATATATGTATCTTCTACCTATCCATCCAAACCATCCATCCATCCATACGTACATCACTTAACACAATGAAGGACAGTGACCATCAGGACTGGTGACTCCCTGTTGCTTTCGGGGACAGAACCAGTGACAGGTGGGATGTTAGGGCCCCTGCCGGACGTGGCTCTGGCTGGGCAGACCTCTCCCCCTCCCTGGCAGGGAGTCAGAGGACCTGCACTCCAGCGAGCTCACGTTCACCCTCTCAGCCCAGAGGAAAAGGGGCGTGAACAGGCACAGTCTGCTGGGCTTGGGAAGATCTGGTGTGCGGTACCACCAGGCACAGGGACAGCGGGGACAGTGAGGAGCCCCCTGGAGAAGCTGGCGGGAGGAACCAGCCCTGGGTGGGCGGGTGCCTGGGCTACTCCAGGAAGGAAGGCTGCCCTGAGTGGTAAACACCTTTTGCTTCACAGGTGACCACAGCGGTCGCTGCTGAGGTCCTGCCAGGGGTTGCCGCACATTCTTGCAAATTCAGAATCCTTCCAGTAACCAGACCCGTAATCAGGGGACCTAATGAAATGTCTCTTCCTCCTTCGAGGTGCTAACACTGAGAGGAAGAAACGGGGTCCACTCTTCTGAGTCAAACACAGAGCATATTTTAAAAACTGTGACGGAAATCAAACCACTATTTAAGATGAGTTTGAGGAAAAGCTTTAAGTGAAGAAGCAAATGCATCTCACTGTGATGTGAGAACTATCAGTGTCCAGAGCAGTCACTAAGAACATCTTAAAAGCAATAGAATTACAAACACACAAAAGGAAAAAAAAAAAGAACTTCAATGCACTTAAAATCTTACCTGCCTAACTTCAGAGATTTGTTGGTCAACACATTCCGGTTCTAGAATACGACAATCTACATAGATTAAATGAACTATGTGAAATAGTTCATTTGCCTCAGGGTATAAGGTACTTAAAAATCGAATGTGGTTACAAAATATATATATGTAAATCTTCAAAAGAGAGCCTTTATTAAAAAAAGAAACAAACACGATTATCTGAAGAGGACTCTGAGGAACGGTTCTACAGTAAAATGTGGCTGCTGTTTTTAAAGAGGGCCACAACTACCTAAGCCAGGAGTCTCTCTCAGAAGACGACGGGGCCCTGGCGGCTCACCTGCAGGATGGACACAGTCTGGGAGAAGTGGTGCTGCTCCATGGTGGACGTGGAGTACAGCGCGGCCAGGGGGTGGTCGAACTTCTGCAGGTAGCTGTTGCTGAAGCCCCGGTGGTCCAGGTCATGGCACAGACACGCGATGAGCAGTCCTTTGCGCTTAAGAAACGACACAGCACACAGATGCTCAAAACAAAGAAACGGAACTCTCACGCTGACTTCTGTCACTGATGCAGCCCACGTCCTCAGGAAGAGCGGAAATGCCAGGTAATCCAGCCTCCTTTTTAACCACTTTGCTTTCTGCGGCTGATTCTGACAGCCAGATTACTATTGAGGTTTTCTGCTGAGCTCTGGGAAAAAGTGTTTAAGTGGGGGCAAATTAAAGCGAGGGTTCCAAAGAAGGACAGATAAAGCGAATCTGCAAAAGGAGAGGGCAGTTTCCACTCTTTATTCAAAAATCTATTCGACGCTGAGTTCTAGCGATGGTGTGGTCATCGTTAATGAGGACTGTAACAAGGAAATCATAAAGCACGGGGCAGGCACCCCCTTTCTCTGCAGGGTCAGGAACCCTGGAGCAGGAGGAGGGGAAGGGGTTGAGCTGGGCTTTCACAGCGGCTGCTGGGGCTGCTGGAGAGGGGACAGCGTGGCCACCGGGAAGGTCTGCCTGGGAGCAGCACGGCTGGGGTGAAGGCGCTCCAGTCCCCGAGCTCGGGGCTGGGTGGCCAAGGAAGAGCTGGACAGCAGGGCGTGAACGGTCAGGCATCCCTGCGTCCTCTCTGAGTGCATCAGCAGCTCCAAGTCTGTAGAGGCTGCAAATCAGTGGAACATCACAGTGTCCCTGTCCTTTGTGTGGGAAAAGGTCAGATCAGTGTTTATGTTTTAATTGCATTTAATGTTCTGGGCTCTCAGGGAGATACGATAAGTGTCCATTATCTAGGGCATGAGGGCAAAGACAGCAATTCACCTCATCTACATCCTTTCAGAGGCGTAGGAAATGGCAACCCACTCCAGTATTCTTGCCTGGGAAAATCCCATGGACAGAGGAGCCTGGTGGGCTACAGTCCGTGGGGTCACAAAGAGTCAGACACGCCTGAGTGACTAAGCACACATCCTTTCAGTAGAGTCTGGCTTTACCAGGGAAGAGAGACTACAAAAACCAGTGCTTCGTTGAGGGGCATTTTGGTGACACTGGAATTTCCGTTTCTATATTTCTTACACAAAGCAATAGGAAAAAATGCTTGGATATTGCCATTTAAAACTGTGCTGCTCATGAATTTACTGAACGGAAGTTTGTCCTGGGATAACATGGCACCTAATTATATCATGAATGGGCTGCAGACACAGAGTGTTCGAATCCACTCCGGCTCTCTGGAAACGCACCTCGAGGTCGGTGAAGAGCCCGTGGTTGTTCTGCAGGATGGCATACATGCAGTGTGCCACAGTGACCGCGTGCTTCCAGTTGTGATAAGGGACCCGGCGGTAGTTCTTCTTCACAGACATGATGAAGCGACACAGCTTTTCCAGCTCGAAGCTGTGTGGAAGAGACATCGTCAGGACAGAAACGTAAAGGGACAGCGCGCTCCAGGAGGCAGCTCTGGTCTAGACACACGGGTCTGTGCCCACGCACACCTGCTCCGGGGGGATTTCCCGGGGTGCTGAGTGAGCCTCGTTCACCAGCTCCCTGACGTTCCTCCAGCCAGCAAGGAAGGAGGACTCTTTCCTGGCTTCCTCTCGGACACTGTAACGGGCCCACCAGCGAGCAGACCCCAGAATCTGCTTGCCTTCCCTACCATCAACTCCCATCACCGCTTCCTGAACAGTCAAGCATCTCCTGCAGCCCACAGGGTCAACAGACAGCAACATACCATCACCCTGCTCAAGGGGGTTTTGAGATAGTTTTTTTCCAAAAAAGCACATTCACGTTCACAAATTGCAAACATATACACCATAAGAATTCTCTAGATGAGTGGTTATCCTTTGAAAAGGAATCCAAATTACTATGGTACACTCAAATTATTAACTGGCATGGCAAATGATGTGGTAATGATCGTGTACCCAACACAGTACATGAAAGGCTATGACGCATGCTCTTATTCTACAGTGTGGTGGTAATTTTGTATTTATCATGTACTTAGACTTCTTTAGAGCCCCACCAACTCTCTCAATGGATATGAGGCAGCTTAAGACAAAAGCGTATCAATATGAAACAGGGCTCCAGAAATACCAGAGATGACAGTTTGGAAAACCTCTAAATATTAATACACATAACCTTTATGTTTCTCTACTGAAAATTTCCAAATAGTCCCTGAAGTATAAGGTATGTCATTACCAGAGTTTCAACTGGTCAAACTCTCAACTGCTATCTAAGAAATAAGTTAGGTATCTTGTGTTCATTGTTTTGAAACAATAATTTATAAAAGTTATTGATGGAAATAAGAGAAAACAGAATTCAATGGGAAAGGAGAGACAATTTAGCTCTAGAGAAGCTAAGAACCTCTATAAGCCACTTAATGAGTAGTGAAAAAGAGAAAAAGAAAATTACTTCTTGCATTTTAAGTAGGTGTTTAAGCTATATTAAAACAAACAAAGAAACAAACAAATGAAAGGTCATGCAGCTCCTCAAGGACAGGCCACAAAAGAAGGGAGATGTAGAAGGGAAGGGCAAGTTAACTTCACTCCGAACAAAGGACGCCACTCTGAATTAGGAGACCTGGTTCCTTCACTCTTGCTTTAACTGGCATACTGAAGTCAAAGGTGAAAGGCGATGCTAAATGTGCGTGTTTGTTCCAAGACACCCACAGAATCAATACGCAATTATTTATCCCAGCGACACCTACATTCTCATCATCACCTGGTCAGACCTGGTTACGAACCAAGGGAATCTAAGAAGGCTGCATGCTGTCTAATAATCTCAGCCTTTTTTAAAAACTCAAGTGTTTAGAGAAAACAACTTGTGGCATGTTTTAATTATCAGCCAGGAACGCGGCGAGGCATCGAGGCAGGCTTGCATACCAGGCTGTCCCACAGGATCGGTGGATCATGTACACAAAAATTCCAGGCCACATGTTTTCAAAGGGGCCGACGTCAAAGTGGAACCTGGAATAAACAGAAAGCACAGCTCATGAGGAAATGCAGCGAACTAGGATAAACGTACAAATAAAGCAAGCAACTTCTATGTCTATGAAGAAACTAAAAGAATTCTAGATAACTAAAAGTTTGGCCCCCTGCCTTCTCCCCTCCTCAGTCACATCTCTGTCGTAATCAGATGTTTCCAGGACATTCCACCCACCCCCTCAGGAACTTAGTCCAAGATTTAAGCCACTGCTTAAGTCTCTGTTACAAAGGAATACTGTGGTCATTATCCGAGCAATGAAAAAGGACAACATAACGATGCTCTCAGTACTACACATTCATCAGTACTAATACATGACACGCGCCCTGCACAATTCATAGACAAGGGGGGATCTTATCTGAAATTCTCTTAGAGCTGAAAATCCATCTATTTCCCATTTTAATCCATAGAAACTGTTTATAAATATTAACATTCAAAGCTATTACCTATTTTCCTATGCTAGTTTAGTTGTGGATATTTAACCCAAATAAACAGAGGTCCAACACTTCTGACACCAAATGTGTGAGTTTTCTACACCAAGCAATTTTCCAGTTCTCTGCAGACACTCACTGATTTCCTAGGATTCAACCCCATTCTCACACTACCTGGAGTTGAGGCAGACCTCACAGCTCAGGGGCTGGGGCCCACAGACTGCCCCACTTCATACGCCAATCACAAGTCAAGGCCACCCGCCCTTCTAATCCGGCGGCCGTTCCCACAAGCCCCTCCTCGGGGGAGATGATGAGCTAGAACAGCTCCAGAACTCAGAGGAACAACACTTTAGCTAGACGTCTGGCTTATTATTGGGACGCAACTCGAGAGCGGCCAAGAGCAAGAGGTGCCCAGGGCCAGGCAGTGGGGCGGGCCGTGCAGCTCCGGCCTCTCTCTGGGGGCACCCCCTTTCCAGCACCTGACGTGCTCCCCAGTCTGGAAACTCTCAGTTAGGGTTTTCTGGAGCTTCCAGCACACAGGTACAGGTGGTGAAATCCTTGCCCACGAGTAACCCACCCCCCAGTCTCTCTCCCTGGAAAGGAGTCCATGGGACTGAGCTTCCAGCCCTCCAATCACAAGCAACAAGCCAGCCCTCATCAGCCCTGAGTCTTTGATTAGCAAAAACTCTTGAGTGGTTGAAAGAGGCTTAATATGAATAACAAAAGATACCTCTCTCACCCAAATCACTCAGGAAATTTTAAGGGACAAAGGAGCTCTGTGCCAGGAAATAGCTACAAAGACCACCGTCACGTGTTTTTTACTGTATCACAATATACCTATGTGTTAGTTGTGCGGTCGTGTTCAGCTCTTTGCGACCTGTGGACTGTAGCCCACCAGGCTCCTCTGTCCTGGGTATCACAACACATACCATATATATATACACACACACGCTATGCAACATACACTGTTAAAACATAAACTGAGTAAAAAATAAACTGCATACTATTTGGGCAAAAACCCATTTGAAAAGGGCAGCACCTACTTAAAGAGGTCAGGAGTGCTTTCTTGACAGCAGTCATGGGAACGCCTCTATAGAGACCATGCCAAGAAAAGGAATCATCTGACTGGCTCCAGCTAAAGCCTAGCTGGCTGTTCAGAACTGTTCTCCTTAGCATTTCCGTCTGGTGACCCCGAGGCATTTACAGGCTTAGATTCCCATTTGTTTACTAGGCCAGCAGGGCATCAAACGTGCAGCAATCTAATGACCTCCTTATTTAATTTAACAACACGATTTTTCTTATTTTAAATAACTGTCAGCTCTGGATCACTTTTGAAGATTATTTTATGTTGTTATTAACACACAGTGTTGGCTTACACTTTTGATGGGCAGTCTGACCACCAGTAACAAATGTATTCGCGTAGGATTAGAAGCCAAGTGTGGATGCTAAATCGTGTATTATAAAGTCTCAGATTTAACTGGCAAACTTAAAATTATATGGAAATGAAAGCTTTCAGTTATCTGAGCTTAAATGCCATTTTGAATAGTAAATATTTCATAAAGTATGTAAACAAGGAAAGCTAACATTTAGGCTGGCTCATTTCAAAAGGGCATTCAGGCTAGTTTTTCTAAAGATAAAGAGATCCGGCCTCTCCTTCCTTGGAAGGGGGCAACGGTAAGGTCAGAGACCGCTCGTGTAACACGTATTCACGACTCTGCTTCCGGAAGCCGCTTCACTCTGAGCGCAGCCGGGCGGGCACTGTGGCGGGGGAAGCGGACGGGAGGGGGCGCTCACAGCTCGATCTCCTTGCACAGGCGGCCGGGCAGGCTGAAGTGCATGAGGCCCTGCCACTCCTCCGCGGTGCAGATGCTGTGGTAGGAGAGCTTCTCCATCGTGACCCTGTAGATGCACTCCGAGTGCCGGATCCTGTGGTACATCTGGAGGGCGGAGCCAACACAGAAAGCGTGAGCGAATGCGCGCGCGGCTCGGCATGAAAGTGCAGAGGCTGCTGTTAAAAAAAAAATCACAACTGCAACTGGGTTCACTAGTACTCGTCCTTGGCTGCTATTACTGCATATTACTACCCGCTAACCACCATCACCGTCAGTTCAGCTCCGTTCAGCCCCTCAGTCGTGTCCGACTCTTGGCGACGCCGTGGACCGCAGCACGCCAGGCCTCCCTGTCCATCACCAACTCCTGGAGCTTCCTCAAACTCAGGCCCATCGAGTCAGCGATGCCATCCAACCCTCTCATCCTCTGTGGTCCCTTCTCCTCCTGCCTTCAATCTTTCCCAGTCTTTCTCATCATCACTATATATTTTCATATACACTGAAGAAACCCCCACATATGACTGAAGACACAAATGGCTTTTTAAGAAATTATATCTCCATTTTAAAAGACTTCTTAAATTTTGTAACAAGTTTTTTTTTTTTTTTTCTGTCAGACAGGCCAGACATTGTATCTCGGTGGAGAGATTACCTGGTACCTTGTTCTTGGACTCCCAGCCTTGGTAGGAAATAAGCGTCTGCTGCTCATAAGCCACCCAGTCCGCGGTATTTTGTTTCAGCAGCACAAACAGAGACGCAAACAACTAAACTGAGCCATCAGTTGCCTTTTCTTCTGTGTCTCCTTTCAAAAATATTTAGCTTTACTCTTGGTGATCTCAAAGTCCTCTAGTCCAGGGAGTTTGAAAATTTGCTGATTGTAAAGTTCTTTATTGACAAAATAAGTTCATAGATGCACGTGTAATAAACGTATGCCCCCTCAGAAATTACACACTGTGCTAATATATTGTATTATAAATTAAAATATAATGGAAATTTTAAAAGATGAAAAGTACGTATTTTTTAAATATTTAGTTTTATTTACTTAGCATAACTTTTGTTCAAACTAAACAATTATATATTTTGAAATAAAGCACTTTATGTTATCTATTGTCAAATTTTTTTCTTTATTACTTGGTGAGATGGTGGTGTTTAATTTAACACTTAGAAACAGTGGTACTAGTGGAGAAAAATATGCCAAAAAGTGCGTGAGCGTGTGCTGTGCTGAGTCGCTTCAGTCGTGTCCGACTCTTCGCGACACTATGGACCACACCTCTCCAGGCTCCTCTGTCCAAGCTATTCTCCAGCCAAGAACACTGGAGGGGTGGCCATGCCCTGCTGTAGGGGTCATCCCTACCCAGGAATGGAGTCCGCTTCCCTTCCATTTCCTGCCTTGGCAGGCAGGCAGGTTCTTTACCAGTAGCACCAACCTACTGGAGAAAAATATGCCAGAAAGTTCAGTTCAGTCGCTCAGTCTTGTCCCACTCTTTGTGACCCCACGGGAGCACGCCAGGCTTCTCCCTCCATCACCAACTCCCAGAGCTTGTTCAAGCTCATGTCCATCGAGTTGGTGATGCCAAAAAGTATGTGGAGTCAAACAGAATAAAGGTAGCACTGCCTGTTCTTACACATCACACTCACAGTTTTGCTCTCTAATCACTAATATCTTTGACTGAAATTCAGATAAATTTCTATTTTCCCTGATGTAAATCAGCTACTTTTGCAAACTAATCAGCTGCATCTTTATATACTGTCAATCAGGTTCAAAACCAGTGACAATCAGTGAAATTTGTCAAACAGCAGATTTCAATAAGTTAAAAGCTGTGTGATAAAACAGATTTTTTAAAAAAATTCAACTTTTGAAGACAGAGAGGGAAACGGAAACAAGAAACAGATGGAACAAACAAAACAAATAACAAGATTATGGATGTACACCTAAACAAAAGACATGCCTGGTCTAAATAGCCTCATTAAAGGAACGGTTATCTGACTGAGCAGGAAGCAAAACCCCAACTCACACTGTCTACAAGAAAGAATCCTACTTTAAATATAACAAAGACTCAGATAGGGTCTTCCCTTGTGGCCCAGCTTGTAAACAATCCACCTGCAATGCAGAAGACCTGGGTTCCATCCCTGGGGTGGGAAGATCCCCTAGAGAAGGAAAAGGCTACCCACTCCAGTATTCTGGTCTAGAGAATTCCATGGACTGTATAGTTCATGGGATTGCAAAGAGCTGGACACGACTGAGCAAGTTTCACACTTCATAGGGTAAAAGTAAAAGGCTGGAAATTCGTAAAACTCAGCAGTGGCCACAGGACTGGAAAAGGTCAGTTTTCATCCCAATTCCAAAAAGACAATGCCAAAGAATGTTCAAATTACCATATAATTACACTAATTTCACATGCTAGCAAGATTATGCTTAAAATCCTTCAAACTACACTTCAGCAGTACGTGAACTGAGAACTTCCAGATGTTCAACCTAGATTTATAAAATGCAGAGGAACCAGGGTTCAAATTGCCAACATCCATTGGATCATAGAAAAAGCAAGAAAATTCCAGAAAAACATCTACTTCTGGTTCATTCAGTTCAGTTCAGTTCAGTCACTCAGTCGTGTCCGACTCTTTGCGACCCCATGAATTGCAGCACACTAGGCCTCCCTGTCCATCATTAACTCCTAGAGACTACTCAAGCTCATGTCCATTCAGTCGGTGATGCCATCCAACCATCTTATCCTCTATCATCCCCTTCTCCTCCTGCCTTCAATCTTTCCCAGCATCAGGGTCTTTTCAAATGAGTCAGTTCTTTGCATCAGGTGGCCAAAGTACTGGAGTTTCAGCTTCAGCATCAGTCCTTCCGATGAATATTCAGAACTGATCTCCTTTAGGATGGACTAGTTGGTCTCCTTGCAGTCCAAGGCATTCTCAAGAGTCTTCTCCAACACCACAGTTCAAAAGCATCAGTTCTTCGGCACTCAGCTTGCTTTATAGTCCAACTCTCACATTCATACATGACCACTGGAAAAACCATAGCCTTGACTAGACGGACCTTTGTTGGCAAAGTAATGTCTCTGCTTTTTAATATGCTGTCTAGGTTGGTCATAGCTTTTCTTCCAAGGAGTAAGCGTCTTTTAATTTCATGGCTGCAATCACCATCTGCAGTAATTTTGGAGCCCAGAAAAATAAAGTCAGCCACTGCTTCCCCATCTATTTGCCATAAAGTGATGGGACCAGATGCCATGATCTTCGTTTTCTGAATGTTGAGCTTTCAGCCAACTTTCTCACTCTCCTCCTTCACTTTCATCGAGAGGTTCTTTAGTTCCTCTTCACTTTCTGCCATAAGGGTGGTGTCATCTGCATATCTGAGGTTATTGATATTTCTCCCAGTGATCTTGATTCCAGCTTGTGCTTCATCCAGCCCAGCATTTTTCACGATGTACTCTGCATATAAGTTCAATAAGCAGGGTGACAATATAAGCCTCAATGTACTCCTTCCCTATTTGGAACCAGTCTGTTGTTCCATGTCCAGTTCTAACTGTTGCTTCCTGACCTGCATACAGATTTCTCAAGAGGCAGGTCAGGTGGTCTGGTACTCCCATCTCTTGAAGAATTTTCCACAGTTTATTGTGATCCACACAGTGAAAAGCTTTGGCATAGTCAATAAAGCAGAAATAGATGTTTTTTTGGAACTCTCTTGCTTTTTCGAAGATCCAACGGATCTTGGCAATTTGATCTCTGGCTTCTCAGCCTTTTCTAAACCCAGCTTGAACATCTAGAAGTTCTTGATTCACATACTGTTGAAGCCTGGCTTGGAGAATTTTAAGCATTACTTGACTAGTGCGTGAGATGAGTGCAACTGTGTGGTAGTTAGAGCATTCTTTGGCATTGCCTTTCTTTGGGATTGGAATGAAAACTGACCATTTCCAGTCCTGTGGCCACTGCTGAGTTTTCCAAATGTGCTGGCATATTGAGTGCAGCACTTTCACAGCATCCATCTTTCAGGATTTGAAATAGCTCAACTGGAATTCATCACCTCCACTAGCTTTGTTCATAGTGATGCTTCCTAAGGCCCATTTGACTTCATATTCTGGTTCATTAACTTCCCTGAATACTTTGACTGTGTAGATCACAACAACTGGAAAATTCTTAAAGAGATGAGAATACCAGACTACCTCACCTGTCTCCTGAAAAACTTGTATGCAGGACAAGAAACAACAGTTAGAGCTAGACATGGAACAACAGACTGGTTCCAAATTGGGAAGGTAATACATCAAGGCTGTATATTGTCACCTTGTTTATTTAACTTATATGCAGAGTACATCATGCAAAATGCTAGGCTGGATGAATCACAAGCTGGAATCAAGACTACAGAGAGAAATATCAGCAACCTCATATATACAGATAATACCACTTTAATGGCAGAAAGTGAGGAGGAACTTAGGAGCCTCTTGATGAAGGTGAAAGAGGAGAGTGAAAAAGCTGGATTAAAACTCAGCATTCAAAAAACAAAGATCATGGCATCTGGTCCCATCACTTCATGGCAAATGGATGGGGAAAAAGTGGACACAGTGACAGACTTTATTTTTCTTGGGCTCCAAAAGTCACTGTGGACAGTGACTGCGGCCGTGAAATTAGACGATGATTGGTCCTTAGAGGAAAAGCCATGACCAACCTAGGCAGCATATTAAAAAGCAGAGACATTACTTTGCTGACAAAGGTCTGTCTAGTCAAAGCTCTGGTTTTCCCAGTAGTCATGTATGGATGTGAGAGTTGGACCACAAAGATGGCTGAACACCAAAGGATTGATGCTTTTGAAATGTGGTGCTGGAGAAAACTTTTGAGAGTCCTCTGGACAGCAACGACATCAAACCAGTCAATCCTAAAGTAAATCGGCCCTGAATATTCATTGAAAGGACTGAGGCTTAAGCTGAAGCTTCAATATTTTGGCCACCTGATGCGAAGAGCTGACTCACTGGAAAAGACCCTCATGCTTGGAAAGATTGAGGGCAAGAGAAGAGGGTAACAGGGGATGAGATGGTTGGATGGCATCACTGACTCAATGGACATGAGTCTGGGCAAATTCCAGGAGATAGTAAATGACAGGGAAGCCTGGCATGCTGCAGTCCATGGGATCGCAAAGAGCTGGACACAACTTAGGGACTGAATAGGACTTCCCTGGTGGCTCAGACGGTAAAGCATCTGTCTACAATGCGGGAGACCTGGGTTTGATCCCTGGGTCGGGAAGATCCACTGGAGAAGGAAATGGCAACCCACTCCAGTACTCTTGCCTGGAAAATCCCATGGACAGAGAAGCCTGGTGGGCTACAGTCCACGGGGCCGCAAAGGGTCAGATGCAACTGAGCAGCTAAACATGCCTGAACATACAAGGGTGTTTTCTTTAGCTTGACTTTCTCATATTTACTTATAACAGTTGAGAAACGATGGTGCTGTTTTGATGGACATTTGAAACTTGAAATCCTGGGAAATCGCCAGCAAGGCCTGCTCTATCTAGCCTCAGCATCCCAGTTACCAAGCCATTTTGTCTTGGTGACACTGTAACAAGAAAGTTCTGGTGGGCACAGAATCAGAAACACAGATCTGAGTGGCCGGTGATGACCACCTCCTCCAGCGCCATGACCACACTGTTGGGCTCCTGAGGGCTCGGTCTGCCGAAGAACTCTCGCATTTCAGGGCTTTCTGCACTGCGTCCCACCTGCTGAGGATGCACCCTGGCTCCTAGGTCTGCACTCAGGATGCTCCTCGGGTGCGCGCCTGTCCGAGCGGGAGTCTGCATGCCACACAAACTGGGAAGCGCTACACGTAAGGCCCCTTCTTGGTTACAGAGCTGGCTTTACCCGCTCACCACTGGCTGCAGGTAATCCATAGATGCAAGGGGCTCAACTCCTGCTGATACAAACTGGGTGCTCTTTCCCCTTTACTCAATTCACACGCCCAACCTAACTGACGAGATATCTGCTAAAGTGCGGATTTTCAGTGTGATGTCAATGGCATTAAATGATGTCATTAATGAAGTTAATGTGGCCCCCTAAATAATCCTAAAACAGAAGACATGGTCCACACAGGTATGGACAGGAAGCTTTGTGCTCTGTATGCAGCAGCATGAAGCAGGGCTACAGGGGCGAGGGCAGCACCAGGCCCAGCGGAGGCTGTGCCCCATGCCCTGTCCGGGACCAGGGGCCCGGCTGTGGCTGCAGGGAGGAGTTCCTGGGCTGAGGACCCTGCAGAGAGACAAGGTTACCTGGGTCTCCCCCAGGGTAAGCAATTCCAGACAGATCTGAGTAAGTAAAAGTCAAGTAAGTAAAGGAATGGAGGAGTGAGGAAATCCAGGAAAGAAGAGACCAACACAAGGAAAAATCAACATATTGACATCCCCGCTAAGAACTGAGCTGATAAAAAAGAATCGAGTGGCTAAAAATACACCACTGAAAAAATGCAGCATCTGATGTGGGCTTCCTCTGCCTGCACGTCTATCCCAGCTTATGGAGACCACGGTACCGAGATGCAGAGAAGTGACTTTTTTTCCTCGACTAGCTCTGAGACGGAAGTGTTTAGAACGCTGTCTTTCTTGCGGACGAGTGAAGAGCAGAGCGCCAAGGACTCCAGGGCCACATGCAAAGCTGGCCGGCCACACACGCGCTGCGGGGCCTTCCCCCGGTTACTTCATCCACGTATCTGTCTCTCTCACATCAAGTGGAGCTAATCACAGCCTCCCCCGGGATAGCTCTGGGACTAACAAAGGAACCGGGATCCAGGTCTTGGTCTTTACTCTAGAGGTCTCTGATCTGACATCCTCCCCTGAAGAAGGCTCTGACAGGAAACTCTTCTTGCAAAGAAACCAATTGCTGGCTTACAGACACTGACACACAGTGGGCGCTCTCTGCATTTTCTTTTTTCTTTAGGAGGATGCTTGCCTCAACAAAGCCAGTGTTACTGTAAAGAACGGCAGTACGTTGGTCTTCCCTCTGCCTTGAACAGCAACAACTCCAGTTCTAGCTGCTCCCTAGACGGGAAGGCACGTGGAGAGGGCAGGGCGGGGGTGGGGGTGCCCCTGAGCTGTGGGGTCAGAGGCTGTCATGCTTTCTGAGTTTGGAGGCACTGTCAGAAACAATGCAGATTTTATAAGCTCTCGTGGGGAGAAGATATACTGCAGTTTAAAAAGTGGCGATTAACTCCATACAGAGAGCTGACGCTGCGCCACCTGGGTTTCAACACGCACCTTCAGGCAACAACCAGGCATAGGTCTGCTCGGTTCAAGAGAGGTTTACTCCCAGAGCCTGCCAGCGGGCGCTGACACTCTATGAACCTGTGGCACATACCCTATCTGTCATAACAGGAGAGCAGAGACAGTTTCGGTGAGTGTCAAAGTGTTTATAAAAAGCTACAAGTCAGCTTCACCATAAAGGAGCTCTACTAGCTTTGCCCCAGCATAAAAACAGAATGCCTGTCAGCTTATTCACGACTTTGCAGAGGAGTGTTCTTTTCCTTGTTTCACCTTGGTATTCGGGTTGGTATGATCGTTAGACCGTGGTGGAGTCTAGGTTTCTGCTGCAACATTCATTGCTAAGGAGAGCTTTGAGTGCCCTGGGTGAGCTCTGCAACAGCACTGCTGATCTGGCCTCACAGTGCCCTCCCTGGGACGGACTCAGTGAGTCCTAAAGGGATGCACAGAAACATGGACGGATTTTAAGAAGATCAAGTTCCACCGCCTTAATTTTCACCTGGACTCTTACCTAAAAATGCTCTTTTCCCACCTCTCATTTCAAATCACCCCCTTCTCAAGTTTCACTAGTACGAAAATCTCTTAAATCAAATACTGGTGTTACCAAAGTCTAAAAGTGGTTTCTAAAGCTTTCATAAGGTACTTGAACGTGGACCTAAATAAATTTTCAGCTGACAGATCATTAAAAACAGTTTTTGATGACAGGGCGGCCATACTCCTTGGCATCTTGGCTCATGTGGAGTTCAGATCAAGAGCAATCGCTATAATAAAACTCTTCCTGCTCCCATCGACTCCAGATGAAAGCAGCTCTTCAGTTCAGTTCAGTTCAGTTGCTCAGTCGTGTCCGACTCTTTGCGACCCCATGAACTGCAGCACACCAGGCCTCCCTGTCCATCACCAACTCCTGGAATTCACTCAGATTCATGTCCATCGATCAGTGATGCCATCCAGCCATCTCATCCTCTGTCATCCCCTTCTCCTCCTGTCCCCAATCCCTCCCAGCATCAGAGTCTTTTCCAATGAGTCAACTCTTCGCATGAGGTGGCCAAAGTACTGGAGTTTCAGCTTTAGCATCATTCCTTCCAAAGAAATCCCAGGGCTGGATCTTCAGAATGGACTGGTTGGATCTCCTTGCAGTCCAAGGGACTCTCAAGAGTCTTCTCCAACATCATAGTTCAAAAGCATCAATTCTTCGGCGCTCAGCCTTCTTCACAGTCCAACTCTCACATCCATACATGACCACTGGAAAAACCATAGCCTTGACTGCTACTGCTGCTGCTAAGTCACTTCAGTCGTGTCTGACTCTGTGTGACCCCATAGACAGCAGCCCACCAGGCTCCCCTGTCCATGGAATTTTCCAGGCAAGAGTACTGGAGTGGGTTGCCATTGCCTTCTCTGCAGTTAGGCTCACTGCAATAATAAAAACAGCTTCTTATTAAAACGTTTGATCCTCTCTACAGAGAAGCTGTAAAGTTAGGCAAAGTTCCCAGGTGGCTCACTGGTAAAGATTTCACCTGCCAATGCAGGAGACACGGGTTCAATCCCTGGTCTGGGAAGATCCCCCGAGTCGTGAAGCAACTAAGCCCGTGTGCCACAGCTACTGAGCACAGGCTGGGAAGTGCAACTACCAAAGCCTGCGTGCCCTAGAGCCCCAGCTCCACACCAAAAGCAGCCACTACAGTGAGAAGCCCGCGCATAGCTAGAGAGTACCCCGCCCCCGACCTAGAGAAAGCCCTCCTGCAGCAATGAAGACTCCGTAGGCCTAAATAAATAAGTTTTAAAAATTTAAAAACAAAACTGCTTGCATTTTAACCCAAGTTCTGTCACCCTGCAAACACCACTTTACTTAACCCTCTCAGGGCCTCAAGTTTCCTGAGGTTACAGGGGAAAGCAACAGTGCTTATCTCAAAAGTCATTAGACTCCTGAAATGAGTCAACGCAAGCCAAGAGACTATCAGAGGTCCTGATGTGTAGGACAACTATTAATCACTTAAGAGGAACAGTTATTTAAAAAAAAAAAAAAAGACAGTAATTTTAAAGCCTTGACTAGACGGACCTTAGTCGGCAAAGTAATGTCTCTGCTTTTGAATATGCTATCTAGGTTGATCATAACTTTTCTTCCAAGCAGTAAGCATCTTTTAATTTCATGGCTGCAATCACCATCTGCAGTGATTTTGGAGCCCCAAAAAATAAAGTCTGACACTGTTTCCCCATCTATTTGCCTTGAAGTGATGGGACCAGATGCCATGATCTTCGTTTTCTGAATGTTGAGCTTTAAGCCAACTTTTTCACTCTCCTCTTTCACTTTCATCAAGAGACTCTTTAGTTTTTATTCACTTTCTGCCATAAGGGTGGTGTCATCGGCATATCTGCAACTCTTAGGGCTTCCCAAAAAGTAAACGTGATAAGTAGAAATAAACTTGATGCTGAAATAGTGGGAGCCACATTCTCAGACAGCAATATCCCAAAGGCGGAGACAAAATAGCTGGAAGGAATTCTCTGGAGTTAGGAGGAAGTTCTGACATGCAGAGAGAGACAGAGAGAGAGAAAGATCCAGCAAAGAATATCCAGGCTTATGTGTAAACTCTCTTCTGAAATAGTGACAACAGGGGGAAAGGATGTTTCAGTGGAGAAACCAGGCAGACACCTCCTTCCCAGAGCCTGCTTGCAGCTGGCACTGTGAACACAGCCTTCTGAGATGTTTCCGCCGAAATGATTACCTCGAGAGAGCCATGAGGAAACACCAGACAAAACCAAAATAGAAACACCCTACAAAATAACCCGTCCGTACACTTCAAAAGGGCTTCCCTGATAGCTCAGTTGGTAAAGAATCCACTTGAGGTACAGGAGACCCTGGTTCGATTCCTGGGTCGGGAAGATCCACTGGAAAAGGGATAGGTTACCCACTCCAGTATTCTTGGGCTTCCTTTGTGGCTCAGCTGGTAAAGAATCCACTAGAAATACGGGAGACCTGGGTTTCACCCCTAGGTTAAGAAGATCACCTGGAGAAGGGAAAGGCCACCCACTCTAGTATTTCAGCTTGGAGAATTTCATGCAGTCCATGGGGTTGCAAAGAATCGGACATGACTAAGCGACTTTCACTTTCACTATACACTTCAAAATGCCTAGGACATAAAAGACAGAATAAGGAACGACTCTAGGTTGAATGCTAAAAAAAAAAGTTAATCATTCAGTTCTATCTGATTCTTTGCGATACCATGGACTGCCTGGCTCCTCTGTTCATGGAATTCTCCAGGCAAGATGCTGGAGTGAGCAGCCATTTCTTTCTCCAGGGCATCTTCCCTAGCCAGGGCTCGAACCTGGGTCTCCTGCATTGCAAGCAGATTCTTTACCAATTGAGCCACTTGGGGAAGCCCCAAGGGAAGAGACTAAAGCGGTCTACAGACTTCACTAGGGCAGGCCCTAATCCCTTATAAGAAGAGGTGGCTGCAACACAGACGATCACAGAGAAAAGACCACACGGAGACACACGAAGGCAGGAGGCCACAGGCCTAGAAGAAACCAAACTGCCAGCAGTCGGACCTTTGCATTGCAGCTGTCAGAACCACAGAGACATAACCTTCTGTTGTTTAAGTCGCCCAGTCTGTGGTATTTGTCACAAACTGACTCCTTGGAAAAGACCCTGATGCTGGGAAAGATTGAAGGCAGGAGGAGAAGGGGACGACAGAGGATGAGATGGTTGGATGGCATCACCGACTCGATGGGCATGAGTTTGGGTAAACTCCGGGAGTTGGTGATGGACAGGGAGGCCTGGCGTGCTGCGGTTCATGGGGTTGCAAAGAATCGGACACGACTGAGCGACTGGACTGCACTGAACAGTGTCAGCTGCTCAGTCATGTCTGACTCTGCAACCCCACGGACTATAGCCCTCCTGGCTCCTCTGTCCATGAAATTTTTCAGGCAAGAATACTGGAGCAGGTTGCTACTTCCTACTCCAGAGGCTCTTCCCCACCCAGCAATCAAACCCTTCTCTCTTGCATCTCCTGCATGGGCAGGCGGGTTCTTTACTACTGTGCCACCTGGGAGGTCCATGACATAACATTACAGGTCAAAATTAATTTTTAACACTCCTTACACGTGTTTGTTTTAGACTATTATAATTTTTTAAAAAACACTTTAAAGTACAACATATATTAGAATAAACTTTCGTGGGGTAACAGAAACACATGTTCAAAGAGAGAAAAGAATGATAAGTGGTAAGAGTTTCTCATTCTATTTTTAAGTGGACTGTGCTAAGTTGCTTCAGCTGTGTACAACTCTTTGTGATCCCATGAACTGTAGCCTCCCAGGATCTTCTGTCCATGGGATTCTCCAGGCAAGAATACTGGAGTGGGTTGCCATGCTCTCTTTCAGGGAAGTGGACTATTAATAGATGTCAAATTATTCTGATACCTAGATTCCACTGAATATATTTAAAATTATAAAGGTCAATATTTAGCATATAGTAGAAATTATATTTCCTGCAACTTTTAAACTAAACAGATGCATTCTGTCAATCTTTTTATTGATGAGGAGATATGCTGGTATAAAAGATGTCTGAAGTTGGAAGTGTCTGACAGCTGCCCCGGTCTGTCTCCGATGGGTCGGGTGACAGTACAGCCCCCATGAGGCGGCATGGGGCTGCAGGAAGGACTGCGTGCGATGCACACAGCCACCCTCATCAGCAGACTATTATTTTTTGCCATTTTGTTCCGAGTCTTCTCTGCTATTTTCATTACTCACATGGTTGCTCCTATGATTTCCAAAAGACAAATTTCTCTAAATTACTAGGGTGACAATTCCCGTGCATGTTGATTTGGCTTTACAAAAGGTTAATAAAATCTTCTCCGAGTTCAGAATTCCAGTAATGTCACTGAAGGATGACTAGAGTTCATAGAATACTAAATGTTTGACTCATTTAAAATGTAAAAGAAAGATGATACGTTCAGCTCTTTTAAAGTGAGACTTTATAAAATAAACGGAACCTAATCTTACTGTTCAGTACACAGAGCTGGGCTGTTGGGAAGATTAAATGAATACATCATCGGGGGCTCACTGATAAAGAATCTGCCTGCCAGTGCAGGAGACCCAGGTTCGAATCCTGGGTGGAGAAGATCCCCTGGAGGAGGGCATGGCAACCCACTCCAGTATTCCTGCCTGGAAAAAGCCAAGCACAGAGGAGCCTGGCGGGCTGCAGTCCGTGGGGTCTCAAAGAGTCAGACACGACTGAGCAACTAAGCACGCCTGCACACAGCACCTGACAGACACGTGGAGTGGCTGCCTCCCTTTTCCTCGCAGAGGAGACTTTCCTGCTTGGTGTTAAGACTCGAGTTATTACTCTCTCTCTCTCTCTCTCTCTTTTTTTTTGCACCAGAGTCTCAAGCGCAGCACAAATGACAACCTCTTCGGGTTTGGATAACCTTGTCTGCATCGGTAGATTACATCCGAGACTACATCGGTAGTTACACATTCACCTCATTTTTCTTTCTATCAAACTCACCCCTTAAAATAAATGCAAAAATCAGGTTGTTTTTTTCTTTTTTGCTTCCAAGGAATTTTAAGGTATTTCCTAAGATATGCATAACCAGGAATCGCTCTTTGGGGTTTATAAAGGAAATGGGCAGGGGGAGCCACTTTCCAAGCTGATAAAATTCAATACCAAGCAGTGAGAGCATCGTGACTTACGTTGGCACAGTGCAAGGCTAAAGCGCAGAAGACAGCAAACATCTTGAAGTTGTTCTCGTCCGTCTTGGAGAAGGCGCTGCCGCTGAGCTTGTTGACCATCTGCACCACGCCGATGACGCTGCCGCGGCTGACGATCGGCATGCACAGGATGTTGCGGGTCGTGTAGCCCGTGTACAAGTCCACCTCTCTGCGCCCGCGGCGGAGGCAAGACGGCAGCACAAGAGACAGCACAGGCAGGAGCGAGTAAGCCACGCGCCATCGCACACTCAGCCCAGTCCCGCTTCTCCCACACTTCACTGCAATGGAACTGGTAGCTTCTAAACTCAGAGACAGTGGAGACACATGCACGTGGTTTTTAATAAAACCTTTCTGAAAATATTCTAACCCAGTTCTGCTTTCAAGAGAGTTTTCCAGAACCATCTCCAGGAGGTGTTCAGCTTCTCATCTGGTTCGAATGAGAAGCATCCCACGTCACAAAGTACATGCCAACTGTGGATTTAGAGAAAAGTCTAATACATTTGGTAAAAATGACCTGTTTGTTTGCACTTGGCCAGGTTTATGAGTGCTGCAAACTTGCTGAACAAACTTAAATGGGACTTCTTACCGTAACAATTTAGAGCAGGGAGCAGCCATCTACAGACTGTGTACAAACCGGCGCCCTCCAGTTTTGTAAGCAATGTAAATGGGACACAGCCACACCATTCCTTGACGGATTCCCACTGCCCCACAACAGAGCTGTGACGCAGATGCTGTGGCTGACAAAGCCCAAAATACCTATTGTCTGATTCTTCAAAGAAGAGATTTGCTGACTCCCGATTTAGGGGAAATAGTTTCAAAATAGGAGTCATTCCATAGGAGCAGTTTTACGACTACAGGCAATGAGTTCGTCGGTAGCCTTCTCTGATGGGCTACCTAGAGTGATGGTTTTGAGATTCGCCCCTATGGCACTATCAGCAGCTCAGCCCTTTTGTTTGCTGAGTGTATTCTATGGTGTGGATATGTGTGTGTGTGTGTGTGTTCAGCCTCTCAGTCATGTCCGACTCTTTGTGACCTCATGGATTATAACCCTCCAGGCCCCTCTCTCCGTGGGATTTCCCAGGGAAGAATACTGGAGTGGATACCCATTCACTTCTCCAGGGAATCTTTCCGACCCAAGGATCTAACCTGCATCTCCTGCACTGACAGGCAGATTCTCTACCACTGAGCCGCTGCAGAAGCTCATGGTATGGGTACATCACATTTTATATATATCTTCACCAGTTAATGGACATTATTTGTTAATTGCCAGTTTGGGGCAATTATGAATAATGCTGCCCTCAAGATCTGTCTACAAATCTTTGTGCGGACAGGTGCTGTTTTCCTTGGAGTGTTACCCAGAAGTGGAGCTGAACGAGGGCTGTAAGTGTGTGCCGAACTTTATAAGACACTGAGAATCTATTCTCCAAGGTGGTTGTGCAAACATACACTCCCACTTGCAAGGTATGAGCATCCACATTTCTCCATATTCTTGCCAATGCTTGCTAGCATCACTTTTTAAAAAATGTAAACCATTCAAGCTTGTATGTAACAGGATTTCATAGTCAACTAAATTTATCTTTCATCTGTTTAATGGCCATTTGTCAATCTTATTTTGTGAAGCATCTGTTAAAATCTTGTGTCCTATTTATTAAATTGGGTTCTCTTGGAAGTTTTTAAAAATATATATATACTAGACACAAATATTTTGCCAGATATATATTTTGCAAATTGTTCTCACAATCTGTTGCTTTCTTTTTCATGTTATTTAAAAAGCTTTTATATATGGATATATAAGTATTTTCAATATTTAAGTACTAAAACGACAAGTTGGCTTTTTTAAGACAAAAATTGAGATTTTTCAGCACACTCAATTTATTGAAAAAATATGTTACCAGGATACAGCTCTGTTTATATAAAAGTTATGCAAATAAGACATTAATCAAACACCTGAAAAACTTCCCATTGCTTATGCTATTTAACTGTCCCCTAAAGGAAACCCGGTCGCGAATGCACAGAACACTGCCGTCAAAACAGGTGAACCATCACCTTCAACTTTCAGGGCATCAACCTTGAGACTTTCAATTTCGAAAGTTTTTTAAAATCAAATTACATAAACTGGTTTCTAGTTCTCCAAAGTAACTCAAAACAAACAAAAATTTATTAGCAATCTTAATATCCAATAACGTCTGCAACTGATTGAGTTCCTACTTTGTGTCATGTGAAGTTGCCAGGCCTTTTCTGAATATTTTTTCTAATTAAAAAATTTTTTAAAAACGTACAAAATAGGTATTACTGTGCCCACTTTAAAGATGAGAAAACAACTGAGGCTGTGACAGATTCAGTCACTCACTTCGGGACGTTCTAAAGGTGACAGAGGACAGAGCCAGGATTTAAAATAGGTACTTTTATCACCATGTGTTACAGCCTTTGAAGATACGGTTTGCTAAAGGATATGCTTAGGACAAAATGATGACACTATAATGAAAAAAATTTATAAATTTAAACTCTTGATTTTTAGTTTTCCTTAAAACATTTTAAACTCCTGTAGCTGGAGACAGGGGCGTCCCAGGTGGCGCTATTAGTAAAGAATCCGCCTGCTGTGCAGGAGACATAGGAGACGCAGGTCAGTCCCTGGGTTGGGAAGATCCCCTGGAGGAGGGCATGGCAGCCCACTCTAGTATTCTTGTCTGGAGAATCCCATAGACAGAGGAGCCTGGTGGGCTACAATCCATGGGGTCACAAAGTCTTTCACGAGCGAAGCGACTTTGCACGCACGTATGCACAGCTGGAGACAATCAATGGTTTCGAATCCATCATTTTTTATGAAGATCTGAAAACACTGACTACTGATAATAAGTTGGTTCAAAGAAAGCATAACAGCGTCAAAGAGGAAAAACTGACTGAGCTGGGACGCGGAGAGCTGGGGCCCTACCGCAGAGGCTTCAGCTGAGCTGGACGGGAAAGGAGGAGGGCTGGAGCAGAGGAGGCCGCCTCACCTGTTGAAGCGCGGGTCTGCGTAGGCATCTGGGATGTTCAGAACCTCCCCGGTCCTTGCCACTTGGCCGGCGATCCCCTTCTCGATTGAAAACCTGCACACACAGAAGACAGGAGCACACAGATGTTGCAGAAGAACTTGAGACGCAGCACTGCCAGCAAACACTGAATAAGGCAGACTGCTATTTTAAATGCTTGTTTTACTACAAAAGGTATAAAGGTGAAGCTCAAAAACACTGCATGGTAATCGCTTGAAGATCTTACAAGACATAATTCATAATGTATTAAATTATGCTGAATCACAAACTGAAACTGAAAAATTAACTAGCCTTCTCCTGCACTGACCAATAATAATCCTTTAGATTTGCAAAATACCTTATAATTTACAACATGTTTCAACATGAGTTTTTTAAAATAATTCTTCCTGTGAGCTGAGACCCATATGGGTTCAGTAACTTGCCCATATACTTAAAATATGAGTGGCACAGCAAAAACAAGAATGCAGGTCAACACCAGTACACTTTCCACCACACATATAACCAAACCCACAGGTTATATGATCATGAGACAGAGGACCTCAATTTTAAGGTCTCTGCAGTGTAACTACCAAAATAACACAGTTTACAACTTCTGGTATCTTCACTTCTCTAATTCGTTAAATTTCAAAACAGTCAAAATATAGGCATTATTGTATTGGATATATTTTGATATCTAATATCAGTATTTTCTTTTATACAGAAATATATTCTCATATTTATAAATAGTTTTCTTATTACAATATTATAATAATACACACTCTCATTCAAAACATAGTTAAGATATCGATAATCACAATAGTTGCATATTTCAGTAGCTGAAAAATATACATTTTCAACATTATAGAAAATTATCATTCTTGAAATAAAGCTCCACCCCATTGATTTCCCTAAGGAAAATTCAAAAGAGAATTGACACCAAAGAGAATTAACTTTTCTTAAAACACCAACAAGTGAACCCAGCATTGTATTACGTAAAACGCAAGGCCGTCTTTGCCCCCGTTTTCTTGTGCTTTGAGCAGCATGAACACAACAAATCAGACGGCCTTGAGCAGAGTAACAGAGCCCGTTTCACGGTTTATTCTTGATTTTCTCGGTCTGAGGGTAGCTCAGTGTGGTCTCTATGTCTGATCAGTGGAAACATAACTGAGCGGCATGCCCTTAGGTAAATGGCTGGCATTGACTGGTCAGCCAGAGAGTTACAGCCAACCACACCCCGCTCCCTGTTCTCTCTGCACTTGGCAGTGCAGGCTCCAAGTTAATGTCTTCAAAAGGAGACCAATGCCAGCCCTGGTGAGGAGCTCTCAAACCTTCAGCAGGAGAAGTGACTTTACCTAAATGACTATATCCAGACGAATCTACTGAGCTCTAAACAAACGAAATTTTATTTTACAGAAACCTAAATGGTGCCTGCAGGCAGCGTTCTGTGAGTGTGGAATCCTAGCATCCCGGGAGCACATAAGGGGAAGCACCCCGTGGCGGGCACATTCCAGTGTGGGCACATTCCAGGCTTCCTGTGTGCAGACAGACGGCCCAGATGAAGAGCCGGTCCTATCAATAAGGGACAGCATCTCACTCGGAATGTTGCAACTACCACGGTACCTTAGAGTACCTTGTGGAAAAGTAGTTAAACATTGTATACATGTGTAAAACAGAAGAAATGCGAATGTCTAAAAAAGACAGCTTCTGAGCGCTCAGCTTGACGCGAACTAGCTCTGTGGCGTGCTCCTTGTAGGTGCCCCGGTGGTGGCAGGACTCAGCCACCAGCCAAAGGCCGTCCTGCTCACGTAAGTGACAGCTGTGGCCACTGGCAGATCCAAGAACGCTCTAGCTTTAAGACGCAGCACAAGAGTGCGCTGCAGTCGGTTAGACCGGCTGTTGGGTTGCAGGATAATGTGTTGAAGTTAGGAAATATACCGGGTCAGTTTCACTGCAGTCCAGACTTGCAGACAGCTCTCTGGGTTGCGAGGGGGAGGGGACGAAGTTGTCTAAGTGGACCTGCTTCTAGACACGGGAGGCCCTGCAGACCCCAGGCGGGGCGCACCTTTACCTACCTGGGAGCACTAGTAAGTTTTTCCAACATGATTTCCAAAAGGACCGCCTCCGGAAGACGGCATTTCCAGGAGTGACGCTAAAGCTTCCTAGGCGCGGTTTCGCTGGCACTGCAATGTCATGCCCAGAAGCACTACCTTCAGGAGGCGGGTCCTGGTGGGAATGATATCACAGTATGACAAGTGCTGTCAGCACGCCTGTGAAGAGGCACAGACACGTGGGTGACGGAGCACCTGCCCGGCTGCCGCCAAGGCAACCACACGCTTCTGCGCGCTGTACCTGATCTCCTTGGTCTTCTTGAAGACGGGCTTCCCTTCCTTTTCCTCTCCAATATCAAAAAGGTCTGAATATAACTCCTGGTTCTTATGGTCCACCTGGAAAAGGGCACAACGGTCGGCATTCACCAGGTTTTTTGCATATATCTACAGACAAACGAGAAAACGAGAGTCAGCCGGTGAGAGGTGCAAAGAGGTTGCAGGTAAACGTTATCAGAAATAAACATGAATTGCGGCTGTTCTAGACTGGAACAGGGTGGGAAGTGAGCATTATGATTAGATAAATCCAGGCATGTGAGGACGAAACTAAACCTATGTCACTGGCCATGGGGCGGACGCCAGCTGCTGCTCTGCATCCGGGCTGTGGTGCCGGGGGCGGGAGCAGTACAGCACCCCCGGGGGCTGGGGGGCAGGAACAGGCCTCATTCCCCAAAAGCCTGCCACCCTGGCTCCTCTTCCGGAACCTCCCAGGCCTCCCTGGTGCCCTCGTCCGAGTCTCAGTCAGCTCGAAGGCCAGCTCGAAGGTCAGCATCTATTCCAATGGTGGGTGTTTGTGAAACACCAGTTGTAAAATAATATGAAATACAACCTCTAATGAGACTCCAAGTGCTCATATTTACATTAGCTGCAGAATCCCAGGGACAGTGGAGAATCCCAGGGACGGGGGAGCCTGGTGGGCTGCCGTCTCTGGGGTCGCACAGAGTCGGACACGACTGAAGCAACTTAGCAGCAGCAGCAGCAGCAGCAGCAGCACTTTATTTATTACACTAACAATAATGTGCAACAAGTAGTGTTTACTACGTGCCAGTTTTTCAGTACTTATGTGCACTAATTCACTTAACCCTCACAATAACATTTTGCACGCCAGAAGACCCGAGGCACGGAGAGGCGACTTGTCTACTACCGCACGGCTCGTAGAGGGTGGATCTGGCATGGGAACTCACACAAGCTGCCGCCATGGCCTAAGCTCTTGAAACAAGTATGCTTTACTCTTTCTGAATGGAAAACTGTGTATTAATATAGCCATTCATTTGTCCATCAATTCCCTTCAACGAGTATTTCTCTAACGCCTAACACTTCTCACTGTCCCCAGTGGGCTGGGATTACAGCAATGTCACAAAAGCTGTATTTACATATGTTCAGAATTCTGGCAACTTCAACCCTGTAGATGACAGACATGAAACGACTGCTCAGAGAAGAAGCATTACAAAGTCTATGCAAAAGCTTCCTAGGCCACCTTGTGGCCAGAGGGAAAATACATGATCTCATGTAAAAATACCTTAGAGATTTCATAGAAAGAAATCAGAGTGGTTTAGGGACCTGTTCCTCCTCGTCTTTCGTCTTTGTCTTCCCTGTTGTTAGCAGCTGTACTCACTCACCCAACAAACACTGGATGTTCCTTATGCACCGTGAACCAAGTACCCTGGGCATCGTGAGTGCCAACTCCCAGGGGACTTCTCTCCTCCACTAGCTGACTCATGAGTTCCAGGGCAGTAGAAACTGCTTCCTTTCCTCCACAGTATCCCAAATGCCCAGAACCAGGCTTAGAGAAAGGTCAGCTAACGTCCACAGGCCATCTAAACTCACCCCGCTTGCAAACAAAGGTTCACTGGGACAGAACCACGCTTTATGAGTGGTTCACAGCTGCTGTGTCAGAAGCCTGGAATGGCTGTAGGAGACTATGGCCCAAGAAGCATAAAGCTTTACTATTGGCCCTTCACAATAAATTTGCCAGCCCTCAGGTTAGAACATACCAGATATCTCTACAACCTAACAACTCTCAATAAACACTTGAGAAGGAGGAACAACATATAGGAAGGAAGGAAGTGGTGGGACTGCACTGTTAGCAAGCTCAGGAGATCTTGAACTATTAAATGATAATAATGACCCTGAACTGGTAAATCACATACGGTGAAATCTGCACCCTTAGTGGTCATGTCAGTTGCCTAATACTCTGGCACATATTCATGCTAATAGTTGTAAACATCTGGATGAAATGGACAACTTTCTAGAAAAAGAAAATGAATTTGGGAGAGAAATATCTGAATGAGATCAGAATAAACAGACGACTGAAATACTGTAAAAAAAAATTATCCTCATAAAAGGCATCAGGCCCAAGTAATTTCAAATATAAATCATTTAAGAATTTTTAAAAATAAAGTCTCATCTAATTTAAACTAGTGTAAGTTCAGACAGATGCCTTGGTCAGGAAGATCCCCTGGAGAAGGAAATGGCAACCCACTCCAGTACTTTTGTCTGGGAAATCCCATGGACCAAGGAGCCTGGGGGACTATAGTCCACGGGGCTGCAAAGAGTCAGACACGACTAAGCAACCAACACACACATCCAACTTCAGACAAAACAAAACCTCTCTAGTTACGCTTAAACCCTTGCTATGTCACTGATACTGAAAACTGACAAAGATACTATAAAAAAGAAAATCACAGACCAATTTACCTTGGAAAGAGAAGAAAAATTATAATAAAAATATCAGCAAGTCAAACTTGAGGATAATATTTTCAAATTTTAAGTAATTTAAAATTACACTTCACTCACAACTTCCAGTATTGGAAAGTCTATTATTATAGCTCATAAAGCAATTAAAAAAAAAAGGAGAAAAATCACATGACTATTATCATGGCTATCAAAAAAATATATGTAACAAAATTCAGTATTTATGGTAAAATTTTTTAAAATAGAAATTTTGTAGAAGAAAAATATATATGTATGCATACATATATCAGCATACACAGACACCCTAATAATATGTGAAAATTATAGTCTACATCATAGAAAGTAATACAATATCAGAATCATCCTATTAACGTTAAGGCATTAAAGTTATGCACAAGACAAAGATATGTTATCATAATTATTAATACACAGTTAGGTGAAAGACTGAAAAAGGGAATGGCAGCCACTCCAGTATTCTCGCCTGGAGAATCCCACGGGCAGAAGAGCCTGGCGGGCTACAGTCCACGGGGTCGCAAGAGTCGGACACGACTGAGCGACTAAACCACTAGCAGGTAAAAGGCAACAGTTCTAATGTCAGGTGATGACACTGAATATGTTGGAAAATCAAGAAAATCAACTGAAAATAATTACAAGCAGTAGGAAAAACTTCTGCTTTAAAATAAGTCACTCTAAATATACATTTATTTTTAAAATTCTCCCTGAATATTAAGCTTTCAGTTTGAAATGATACTCAGAAGCTGGAAAAGAATTAATAAAGAAATCCTAGGCATAGTTTGGTAACCCAAGCCTCAGAAAGTGAAAAGTGAAAGTCGCTCAGTTGTGCCCAGCTCTTCGAGACCCCAAGGACTATGCAGTCCATGGAATTCTCCAGGCCAGAATACTGGAGTGGGCAGCCTTTCCCTTCTCCAGGGGATGTTCCCAACCCAGGGATCAAACCCAGGTCTCCCGCATTGTGGGCAGATTCTTTACCAGCTGAGCCACAGGGAGACCGAAGATTACCGGAGTGGGTAGCCTATCCCTTCTCCAGCGGACCTTCCCAACCCAGGAATCAAACCGTGGTCTCCCGCATTGCAGGTGGATTCTTTACCAACTGAGCCACAAGGTCATCATAAAAGCCAGCCTATCTCCCACACACCTTCTCTCTCTCTCTTACATACAAACACAGGTTTACTTATAAATGGAAATAATTTTTGACAGCAATAGAGGATTTCAAATTCAGTGGAAATATATCTTCAAATTTCTGAGGAAAACATTTTAAACTTAAAATTCTTTACCAGATTAGGCTAACATTCAGACATGAGGCAAAATAAAGATATTTCAGAAGTACAAAGTACTCAGAAAATTACTACTTTTGAACTATTTTGGAAAAGGAGATGAGCTCAAGAAAAAATTAATAGATAAATTCAAGAAAGCATAGGACGACCTGGAGTGTAAGCAAAATTGACGAGCAAAGAAACTCCTAAAGCTATAATTAAACTGTACATTTTGTTAGTAAATGATATCTATGAAATGACAGCTGTCATATAAAAAAGTTAATTAAAAAGACTGAAAATATCTGGTTGTGTCAAAAAAATATATAAGATTAGAAGGCCAAAGAGGAGGGAGTAGGAGTTTGCTGTTCTTAGGGTTAGTGAAGTCTCCAGAGGACAAGGCCTATACAGAGGTAAGCTGCACAGAGCCAGAACAACCCATTCCTGAAGATGTCACTTGAGCCCCCAGGCCCAGCAATCACAGGATTCTGAACCTTCAGGTCTCTCCAGTGTGATACAAGCTAAGAAACTTCCCCTTGATTCTCTCAGGCTATTGTGAGTTAGGTAGTGACATCTTTTGCCTTACACCAGAGTCCAGACTGACAAACAAGCTGATATGAGAGAGGGGGAAGAGGGAGAAAATATCCATTAATTGAATTACAGATGAGGAAGAGAATTTAAGTACAGGCGAAAAAGACAGCCATTAAGCAATCTTACTTATGCATGTAGATGAAAAAGTCAGAAAAATAATAGCAACCAATCCAGGGGTAAAGACTACAGCTACATGGAAAGTGAAAGCGAAGTCGCTCCGTCGTGTCCGACTCTCTGCGACCCCGTGGACTGCAGCCCACCAGGCTCCTCTGTCCACGGGATTTCCCAGGCAAGAGGACTGGAGTGGGGTGCCATTTCCTTCTCCAAGGGATCTTCCCGACCCAGGGATCGCACCCAAGTCTGCCACAGTGCAGGCAGACACTTTATTGTCTGAGCCACCAGGGAAACCCCCACTACACAGGGATCGGTAATTCCAGGAATACCAGAGTCATTTAACATTAAGTGATAAATTAATAGAGTTCCCGATTCTAATTGATTAAAGGAAGAAAAATTACATATTTTAATAATGACTTACAAAATTTGATAATGTTTGACACCCAATCGGGTATAAACTCAAAGAAAGGAACCGAAGGAAACATTTTTAAGATAATAAACAGTATCTACTGGGGGACCTTCAACAATTATACACAGCAAGGTCACATGAGAAGCATGCACATGAAAGAAACTACAGTATATTCACTCTCACTGGTCCACTCCACAGTGTTCTCAGGTCCTAGCAAACTCAGTAGAAAAGAAACAAGACATAGTGTAAACACTGGGGAAGTAGAACCACCGCTCTCACTTATCACTATAAATGATCTTTCTTGAAAATCCAAGATTGTAAACTGAAAAAACAACATACCAAATATGGGGGATCAAAGTCAGTACATTCAATCAAGAGAGTTTTTTTTAATTGAAAATAAGACAACGCTGTTGCACAAGACTCCATACACTAAACACATCAACTCTACTTAAGATTTCATGAAATTCAAGGTAATTCCTATGTAAGTCACACTCCATGGTGAAGAGGGATATATCATAGGAATGCTGGGTTCATACAACATCCGAAAACCACTCTGGATAATACACTATAGATCAATAAGACAAAAATTTAAATAAACACATGGTCATCTTAATAAAGGCAGAGAAAATAAATGAGGACAATACCCAACATCCAATCATGATTTAAGACATTGAAAGAACTAGGATTAGAAGGAGATGGCCTCACCCTGATAAAGGCTGCCTATGAGAAGTCCACAACTAATCCACACAGTTACCTGTGAAAGACTGCAGAATGGACGCAGGATATCCACACTCCCCATCCCCTAGTTCAGTACTGCCCTGGGGGACCTAGCCAGGATAATTATGCAACAGAGGGGAAAAAAGGTTTACAGATTAGGGCGGAGGACTTAAAACTATCAGTAATTGTGGATGACATAAAAGACACTAAAGAATCCACCAGGAAACTACCAGAAATAATGAGTTCATCAAGACTGTAGGATAGGGGATCAAGGCAGAAAAAGCAAGTTTACTTCTATAAATTTTCAATGAAACATCTGAAAATAAAATTAAGAACACATTAATAATAGCATGAAACAGCAGTAAAGATACACATCTGGGAGTAACTTTATGTGAAAGTGTTCGCTACTCAGTCATGTCTGAGTCTCTGTGACCCCATGGACTGTAGCCCGATAGGCTACTCTGTACATGGGATTCTCCAGGCGAGCATACTGGAGTGGGTAGCCATTCCCTTCTCCAGGGGATCTTCCCGACCCAGGGATTGAACCCAGGTCTCCTGCCTAACAGCATTAAAAGATAAAACATCTAGAAATAACTTTACCAAAATAACGGCAATGCTTGTACTCTGAAAATTACAGAATAGTGTTGAAAAAATTAAGAAAATTTAAATAAATGGAAAACGCCCTTGTTCCTGTACTGGAAGACTTCATATTATTAAGAAGGCAATATTCCCCAAATTGATGTACAGTCAACAAAATCCCTATCAGAAACCCATATGAACTATTTGTAGAAATTGACAAGCTGGTTTCTAAAATTTATATGGAATTGCAAGGGACTCAAAATAGCCAAAAGAGAAATGAATATGAAGAACACATTTGGAGGAATTCACACTTGCTGACTTCAAAACTTGCTATAAAGCAACAATAATCAAGACGAGATGGTACTGTCATTAAGCTGGACATATAGGTCAACTGAATAGAACGGAGACCCTAAGAAGAAAACAGTGTGAGCATGCTCAACTGATTCTAGGAAAACTGCGTTTAAAGGGGAAATAAGAGTCTTTTCAACAAATGCTGCTGGTAAAATTGGATAGCTACCTGCAAAAGAAGGAAACTAGACATGTTCTTACACCATGAACAAAAATGAACTAACGTAAGTGAGTACCCTAACTAAATGTAAAAGCTAACGCTACAAAACTCTTAGAAGAGAATATTGGAATAAGTTTTCATGGTATCTGATTTGGCAGTAGATTCTTAGATATGACACAAGTGTGAGCAATCAAAGCAAAAAGATAAATTAGACTCCACGAAAATTAAAAATGTTAGTACTTCACGCTATCAGGAAAGTGAAAAGATATTAATAATACACAGATGGGAAAAATATTTTCCAACTATACATCAAATAAGGGAATGGTATTGAAAATGCAAGAAGTCTTAGAACTCGACACTGAAAACTAAAGTGAAAAGCAGTCCATGGATCTGAATCTTTCATCACGTGGATAGATAGTCAGTATCATTAGTCACCAGGAGCTGCTAATCAGAGTCACACTAAGATAGTACTTCACATCTACTACAATGGCAATAACCAAAAATTAAGATAATGACCAGTGTTGGTGAGAGTGTGGGGAAATCGGAAGCCGTGTGCACTGCTGGTAGGAAGGTAAACTCGTGTTAGGTGCCACGGAAACAGTTTGACCGCTCCTCAAAAAGTTAAGCACAGAGTGATCCTAGCACTTAGCAGTTCCACTCTTACCTAAAACAACTGAAAACAGGGGTTAAAACAACAAAAATAATGTATCCAAATGTTCAAAACAGTCGCATTTGCATTAGCCAAAACATGGAAACAAATTCAAATGTCCACCAGCTGATGAATGGATTAAAAAATGGCGGTATGCATATTCACACACTAGAATATTAGTTGCCTACAAAAAGGAATGAAGTAATCACACATACTACAACACGCATGAACTTTGAAAACATTATGCTAAGTGAAAGAAGCCAGGCAGGAAAGGCCACATAGTACAGGATTCCTTTTATGTGGGATTTAGGTGAAATCCACAGAAGAGAAAGTAAATCAGTAGTTACTGCAGGCTGGGGGGTTCAGGGGATGGGGAACAGACCGGTGGCAGCTAAAATCCTTGGAAGTTTCTTTCTGAAGTAATGAAATGCTCTAAAATTCACTGGCGATGGTTGCAGCTATCTGAGAATATGGTAAAGACCACTGAATTAAGCACTTTAAATGGATTAACTGTATTGTACATGAATTATATCTCAATAAAACTGTTTTCTAACATAACATTAAGAATACAAGAACTGGTCAATGGCATTTCTTGTACTCCTGGTACAAGCTATATGTCAGTTCATGTTATGTATTTTTATGTCTTCTTAAATACTTTTCATTGCTTTATAAATTCCTTAAATTTTGTCATAACCAAAGAGGCTATTTTTCTTTTTACTGTGCAATCAGTTACTTTCTTTTTCTGTCCAAACAAAGCTGACCCTTGAGCACTGCTCACCCAATAAAAAACCCACATTTAGCCTCTACCGCCCTCCACATATGCGGTTCGTCCGTATTCACAGTCCCACATCTACAGACTCCACAGCTCCGGATGGAGTCTCACTGCAGTGCTTAACTACTGAAAAAAGTCCATGTGTAAGTGGGCCTGTTCAAACTCCTGCAGCTCAAGGGTCAACTGTAAAATCATCAGTGTAACCACTTACAGGGACAATGTGCTGAAGGCAGTGACCCCTACATGACCCTCAGGAAACACTCTGCCGCTGCGCAGGGCACACTCATACCTGACCTGCCATGACATCAGCGAAACAGATCACTGCGCACCCTGAAACCTGGGGATGAAAGGAAGCCTCGTTGCGCAGGATCACTATGTCTTGAGAAAGACCAGGAAAACAGGAAGGAGAAAGAACACTTATCAAAACACACAACAAGGCATAGATGGTCCCAAGCAAGCCTGCCTGGCACGCTCGTGCCCACATGCACACCACCTCCAGCACCCTGAGCCTGCCCTCAGCGGACCCTCTCCCGAGCACTAAAGCAGCAACACTTCATGTGGGGAAACCAAACTCTACTTCCTGGAGCCTTCAGTTCTAGCCCGTGAGTCTTCTGGAAGAGAGAAATAACTTAGACGAAAACTAAGCAGAATGAAACTCAGGGTTTTAGGAAGAATCATCGGAAATGCCTAATAAAACCTACATGCAAAAGGTATTCTGAACAAAGAAAAAGAGATTAAATACTTTTTCAAATTAGCTCTCCATTAAATAATGGAAAACTCTGTGATATTTTTCAAAACATTATTCATAACCCCTCCAAAATTAACGGAAGTGACAGATCAATCAAGGTGATGCCTCCAGATCACTTTCATCATATTTAAAACAGCATGTATGTCTTGTACATTAAAACGCTCCATCATATATTAAGACACCTAAGAGTAGCGTTAGTCACTCAGTCGTGTCTGACTCTTTGCAACTCTATGGACGGTATCCCCCCAGGCTCCTCTATCCACAGGATTCTCCAGGCAAGAATACTGGAGTGGGTAGCCATTTCTTTCTCCAGAGGATCTTCCCAACCTAGGTATAGAACCTGGGTCTTCGGCATTTCAGGCAGATTCCTTACCATCAGAGCACAAGGGAAGCCCACATTAGGACATGACCAAAGGTTAAACAAAATAATGTTTACAATAGAAGGCAACCTACCATTATGTGTTCAAGTAGAGAATCTATTGCAACTATGTTATCAAAATACGTTCTGAAAAAAAAAGAAAGGTAAAATCTTTAAGTAATGTTGTTAGAACACAGAACATATTAAACTTTGAATACATTTCCCAATTTTGTCTACATTTAAATAAAAAAACAGAAAGGTATATGTTGTTTAACTCTTTTCCTTTTGGGGAAACAACCAATAATATTATTTTAAAGAGGTAAACGAATGTTTACCATTGACTTTAGTATAAGGTCTCTAATTCCAGAGATCGCCTTCAGTAATTATTTTATCAGCAAGTATTCAAGGTAGAGAAAAAGTCTGTAGCATTTAACTAAAACAATGAAGAAATAAAACTGGTACATCAAATTTAACATCTCATTAATAACTTTGATATAAAATAAAAATATTTAAATTTGCTAAATATCATTAATAAGATAAAAATATAAATAATCACTGAAAATCCCAAAAGCTAGAATGTAGTTTAACTGTATTTTTAAAAAAAGCAGGGAAATTCATTTGAGAAGAAATATCAGAATACAAGTAATGATGGGAACTGACAACTCTATGCAAGTAAATACAGATTCATCATTATGAACTGCAAGTAAATATCTGTGGGGCACATGGCACGTATATTAAAATGTAGACTGGAGAAACAGATAAATCAGTAGGCATGTGTTACAGGGAATATGTAGCAAATACTCAACACAGACTGTTGGCAAGGTACTGCTCTCAGTTTAAGTCTGTGAGAATTTAGCCATGTATTCAGGATTAAGATAACTTATAGCAATTAACAATGCCCTTTTCAAGAAGAGAAATCATCTGACTTGAAGCTGTTAATATGCTTAGTTACAACATCTACTGAGGAATATCCTGCAAGGAACAGGTTAAAGAAAATGAGTTTCCCCCTGGGGAAGAGATTTAAGGTGTCACATGAGGGTTTTAACTGGGCTTTGGGAGGCTTGCAAAGTGTTCAGATAGGCTAGCAAGAGGCCGAACACAGCTTCCCTTCCCAGGTGTCTCTGAAGCAGTCACATCTGGTGTCCAGACATACTGTTTCATTCTGTCTCAGAGAAGATATTGATAGTTGGCTGAGGGAATCAAAAGAGCACGCCCTCCAACCCAAACTTCCCTAACTTAATATTTCAAAACACGAAGATGCAATTTCAAAATCACAAGTGAGGGGATTACGGGACTTGGTGATGAGTAAGCTAGGGACACGTCAGCGGGAACAGCGTCAGAGCTGCTGCGGAGTGCTCCTTGAGTTAATAACCTGTCGTGGGGTGGGGCCTGAAGCTAGCACATCCTGGGACGTTTTCAGATATCAGCCACTGAGCAGACGGTCAGAGAGATATTAATACATGACCTTCCCTATAGCAAGCAAACCTGGTGTGGATCTGACATTTAATAAACATCTGTCCTTGCTTCCACTGCCAGCCTAAAAGAGACTTTTCCTAGGTTAAACTCCGGGGAAGTGCAGCATCTTTTTGAGAATGGCACCTGAGCTACTACACATGGGAAAATTGAAACAATAATGTTAATAGTATGTTTTAATTTACTGAAGTTCACAGCAAAGGCCAGAGAGGACCTCAGGAAAACGATAAACTACAACATTTCCCCTCTTTCTACTGCTGTCAATTCTCTCCTACGAAAACAGAAACACGTAGGGCATCTCTCTGTATAGTCTCTAACACCTTCTAGTGAGTCATTTACAAACCTGCTGAACTGCAAATTAAGAGGATCACATATACATCTTTGATCCTTTACTCGTGAAGCGAATGGGGATGAGAAGGAAACTCTCTAATCGCAAACATGCTGGACCACACTTACCAGATCACGTGCCTGATAAAGACTGATCTTCTGCTAGTGACTGCAGTGGACAGCAGTCTGTCATGGTGAGGGCTGGCGCCTGATCTAAACTGTTGACCGGTTAGAGCTTACCACATCCCTAGAAATGAACACTTACTTTGATACATCGAGTAGAAAGTCATTCAGTTCAGTCTGTTTGGCAAGACCTCTGCATACCTGCCATACAAAACAGTGGCTATTAATTTTGAGCGATTTTTGTTTATTTTAGGAATGAAAATTCCAGAATATTATTTACCTTATTTATTTAAAAAGGCATAACACAATCACTACTTCAAGGGTTTTTAAAAATTGTTCAGTTCAGTTCAGTTCAGTAGCTCAGTCGTGTCCGACTCTTTGCGACCCCATGAATCGCAGCACGCCAGGCCTCCCTGTTCATCACCAACTCGCGGAGTTCACTCAGACTCACGTCCATCGAGTCCGTGATGCCATCCAGCTATCTCATCCTTGGTAGTCCCCTTCTCCTCCTGCCCCCAATCCCTCCCAGCATCAATCTTTTCCAATGAGTCAGCTCTTTGCATGAGGTGGCCAAAGTACTTGAGTTTCAGCTTTAGCATCATTCCCTCAAAAGAAATCCCAGGGTTGATCTTCAGAATGGACTGGTTGGATCTCCTTGCAGTCCAAGGGACCCTCAAGAGTCTTCTCCAACACCACAGTTCAAAAGCATCAATTCTTTGGTGCTCAGCCTTCTTCACAATACAACCCTCACATCCATACATGACCACTGGAAAAACCAAGGCCTTGACTAGACGGACCTTTGTTGGCAAAGTAACGTCTCTGCTTTTGAATATGCTATCTAGGTTGGTCATAACTTTTCTTCCAAGGAGTAAGCGTCTTTTAATTTCATGGCTGCAGTCACCATCTCCAGTGATTTTGGAGCCCCCCAAAATAAAGTCTGCCACTGTTTCCACTGTTTCCCCATCTATTTCCCATGAAGTGATGGGACCAGATGCCATGATCTTAGTTTTCTGAATGTTCAGCTTTAAGCCAACTTTTCCACTCTCTTCTTTCACTTTCATCAAGAGGCTTTTTAGCTCCTCTTCACTTTCTGCCATAAGGGTGGTGTCATCTGCATATCTGAGGTTATTGATATTTCTCCCAGCAATCTTGATTCCAGCTTGTGCTTCTTCCAGCCCAGCGTTTCTCATGATGGACTCTGCATATACGTTAAATAAGCAGGGTGACAATATACAGCCTTACATACTCCTCCTATTTGGAACCAGTCTGTTGTTCCATGTCCAGTTCTAAATGTTGCTTCCTGACCTGCATATAGGTTTCTTAAGAGGCAAATCAGGTGGTCTGGTATTCCCATCTCTTTTAGAATTTTCCACAGTTTATTGTGATCCACACAGTCAAAGGCTTTGGCATAGTCAATAAAGCAGAAATAGATGATTTTCTGGAACTCTCTTGCTTTTTCCAGGATCCAGCGGATGTTGGCAATTTGATCTCTGGTTCCTCTGCCTTTTCTAAATCCATCTTGAACATCTGGAAGTTCACAGTTCACGTATTGCTGAAGCCTGGCTTGGAGAATTTTGAGCAGTACTTTACTAGCGTGTGAGATGAGTGCAATTGTGTGGTAATTTGAGCATTCTTTGGCATTGCCTTTCTTTGGGATTGGAATGAAAACTGACCTTTTGCAGTCCTGTGGCCACTGCTGAGTTTTCCAAATTTGCTGGCATATTGAGTGCAGCACTTTCACAGCATCATCTTCCAGGATTTGAAAGAGCTCAATTGGAATCCCATTACCTCTACTAGCTTTGTTCGTAGTGATGCTTTCTAAGGCCCACTTGACTTCACATTCCAGGACGTCTGGCTCTAGGTGAGTGATCACACCATCATGATTATCTTGGTCGTGAAGATCTTTTTTGTACAGTTCTTCCATGTATTCTTGCCACCTCTTCTTAATATCTTCTGCTTCTGTTAGGTCCATGCCATTTCTGTCCCTTATCGAGCCCATCTTTGCATGAAATGTTCCCTTGGTATCTCTACTTTTCTTGAAGAGATCTCTAGTCTTTCCCGTTCTGTTGTTTTCCTCTATTTCTTTGCATTGATCACTGAAGAAGGCTTTCTTATCTCTTCTTGCTATTCTTTGGAACTCTGCATTCAGATGCTTATATCTTTCCTTTTCTCCTTTGCTTTTTGCTTCTCTTCTTTTCACAGCTATTTGTAAGGCCTCCTCAGACAGCCATTTTGCTTTTTTGCATTTCTTTTCCATGGGGATGGTCTCGATCCCTGTCTCCTGTACAGTGTCATGAACCTCCGTCCACAGTTCATCAGGCACTCTATCTATCAGATCTAGGCCCTTAAATCTATTTCTCACTTCCACTGTATAATCATAAGGGATTTGACTTAGGTCATACCTGAATGGTCCAGCGGTTTTCCCTACTTTCATCAATTTAAGTCTGAAATGGCAATAAGGAGTTCATGATCTGAGCCACAGTCAGCTCCCGGTCTTGTTTTTGTTGACTGTATAGAGCTTCTCCATCTTTGGCTGCAAAGAATATAATCAGTCTGATTTCAGTGTTGACCATCTGGTGATGTCCATGTGTAGAGTCTTCTCTTGTGTTGTTGGAAGAGGGTGTTTGCTATGACCAGTGCATTTTCTTGGAAAAACTCTATTAGTCTCTGCCTTGCTTATATGTTCCTGAGCATATATCCCACCTACGTTCAGTGCTGTCAGATCCAGGAAGTACTTGATTCTCATACCATTATCCTTTTATATATATATATATATATATATATATGTTTTATATATTTTATTTGTTTTGTATATATATATATATATATATATATGAGCAGAGACATTACTTTGCCAACAAAGGTTCATCTAGTCAAAGCTGTGGTTTTTCCAGTGGTCATGTATGGATGTGAGAGTTGGACTATAAAGAAAGCTGAGCGCCAGAGAATTGATGTTTTTGAACTGTGGTGTTGGAGAAGACTCTTGAGATTCCCTTGGACTGCAAGGAGATCCAACCAGTTCATTCTAAAGGAAATCAGTCTTGAATATATATTGGAAGGACTGACGAAGCTGAAACTCCTATACTTTGGCCACCTGATGCAAAGAACTGACTCATTGGAAAAGACCCTGATGCTGGGAAAGATTGAAGGCAGGAGAAAAAGGGGATGACAGAGGATGAGATGGTTGGATGGCATCACCGACTCGATGGACATGAGTTTGAGCAAGCCCGGGGAGTTGGTGATGGACAGGGAGGCCTGGCGTGCTGCAGTCCATGGGGTTGCAAAGAGTCAAACATGACTGAGTGACTGAACTGATGTATATAGACACACACACAGATACACACACATTTTCTCCTTATCAGACAGTTCCTCACCAATCTGAGTTTGCTGAAATGGACTTAAAACAAGAAACAGTAGAAGACACAAAACAGAATTTTATTGCTGCCATGTTCCTGAACTTAAGAGTCTAGTTGTCAGGGAAACTCTATGCAGTTTGTGACTTTTAAATTAGATCACATTTTCAAGAGAATCAAGGAACTTAAATTTATGATTATTGTTTTCATATGCCACTAAGTTTAGTGGATGCTTTAGTTTAGGAAATGGCTCATAGAAACATCAACGTTACTGCCAGTAGGATATCATTCCTGGGCTTTCAGTGGAAAACAAGGACCAAGATAGGAAATGCAAATGATTCAACACCCTGTTTAACTATAGAACAGAATTGGTTGGAAGACGTTTAAGGCAGGGAGTCAGTAAATATAAGTGACCAGATCACACATTTCAGAAACAGGAAAACATTTACTATCCACGATGCAAGCCCTGGGTGGCTAGCTGCCCGCCCACTGCCTCCCGTGGCGCGTGCCACGTGCCCCTTCCCTCAGGACGGCCTGGAGAGCAGCGCCAGCACGCACCTGCACCTGGTGTATCGCTACTGAGGCCCAGGCGAGGTTTGCTGTCGCGACCTGAAAAACACGAAAAGGAAGAGTGTGACGCAAGCTTTCCTCAGCCACACGCAGACATCCCAACAGAGGCCACCAGCTTAAGTTTGGTGCGGTCATCACGTCTTCGAACGTTCCGAAAACCCAAACTATCAAATGCATGCAAAATTTCTCTTTTCTTACAAAATTTCTCTATTTCCCACCTCTTTATGATTGGGTGTAATGCTCTCTTGTTCCTCTTAATTTGGGATAAAAAGGAAGATAAATTGATTAAGAGCACTGTCATCCAATGAGCTTATCATAAAATAATTATTTTTTGCTTCAACAAAATCACTATTAGAAAGGCTTCTAGTGACCATTTCTTTCCTTCTTTTTTTTTTTAATTAATTTTAATTGGAGGATAATTACTTTACAATTTTGTGATGGTTTCTGCCAGACAGCAACATGAACCAGCCACAGGGGTACATGTGTACATCCCGAACCCCCCTCCCACCTCCCTCCCCACTCCACCCCTCTGGGTTGTCCCAGAGCACCTTTGGGTGCCCGGCGTCATGCATCTGCTTCGCACATGGGAATGTACCTGTTTCAGTTCTATCCTCTCAAACCATCCCCCCTCGCCTCCTCCCACTGAGCCCAAAGGTCTCTTCACATCTGTGTCTCCCGCGCTGCCCAGCATGCTGGCTCGTCGTTACCATCTTTCTAAATTCCACGAAAACGTGTTACTAGGCCATATCTGTCTCTCTCTTTCTGGCTTACTTCACTCTGTATAACAGGCTCCAGATTCATCCACCTCATTGGGACTGACTCAAATCAGTTGCTTGTGACCACTTTAAAAATGAGGAAATGTTTCCCAAACTTGGCTGACATGTGCTTAAACTACTAGCTATCCTATTTCTTTTTCTTTTTTCTGTTCATCTAACGAGTATTCCTGGGTGCCTGCTGGGGCCCAGATTGGAGAAGGAAATGGCAACCCACTCCAGTACTCTTGCCTGGAGAATCCCAGGGACGGGGGAGCCTGGTGGGCTGCCATCTATGGGGTCGCACAGAGTCGGACACGACTGAAGCGACTTAGCAGCAGCAGTAGCTGGGGCCCAGCGCTGTTGTTAAAGAGCAGGTGCCGCTCGTGTTTGCGTGCAGGGCTCAGGGAAGATGCCACCCTGAGCGGGTGACATCAGAGAACGCTCCTGGAGGCGGCGGCCGGGTGGGGACAGAGAAGTTGGAGCAGAGGGGGAATCGAGGTGCGGGATCTGCTGGAGAGGGGCCAGCCGTGTGCAAGGGCCCGGCGTGGCAGCAGGGAGCGAAGGGGCTGGAGCGGCGGACGGTCATCTCAGTGAGAGGACAGGGAGCCAGCCACCCAGGGGCCTGGACGAGCGTCGCGGGTGACAGAGAGGTCACGGAACTCCTTGGTTTTAGTGTCACTGAGCCGTTCCCATTCGAGGAATATGAACAGACGCTGGTGGTGGTGTAACTGTTGTTTAGTTGCTAGGTTGTGTCCGACCCTTTGTGACCCTGTGGAGCTGTAGCCACCAGGCTCCTCTGTCCATGGGATTCTCCAGCCAAGAATACTGGAGGGGGCTGCCATTTCCTTCTCCAGGGGATCTTCCCGACCCAGGGATCGAACCCGTGTCTCCTACCCTGGCAGGCATGTTCTTTACCCCTGAGCCACTAGGCATGTTTTCCAAATGTTTCTAACACTGGAGTATTTATTCAGGACACACTCGAAGAGGAAATCTCTAAGGGGACACAAAGTCAACCAGAATGTGAAAACCCTCCAAAGCCACACTATTGCTTAATTTGATTAACGACACGGTATTTTACATTTACTGTCAAAATGGATCCTGACTGCAATAAATTACTATATTTCTACATCATCACTGCAAAATAAAAAAAAAGTTTCTAAAAATCATTACTATTGATATCAAAATATTTTTAAACAAGTCCAGGTTTTAAATACTAGATATTCATTCATTAACTGAACAGTATCCATAAGCACCTTTGATGAACTGGGTACAGCTAAGACCCCCCCACCGGCAGAGCTCAGGCTCACCTCCTGGTGACTCAGACAGAAGGCTTCTTTGCCCCAGTGCCGGTAGAGCTCCAGGATGCCAATCAAGTCCCCAATCGCAGTGACGATGGGCAGACAAAGAACAGACTGGATCCGTGTCCCTGATTCCAGCCCAGTACCTCTTGGAAACCGTTCATCCTAAAAACGTAGGAGGAGGAAAAGATATAAATTCTTCAAAAGAATTGGAATCATTAATTTAGGACTCTATCAGAAATTCCCTAGTACTTGTAAGCCATGATCAGCAGTCCTTTTCAAAGGAAAACCAAACGACGATGGTCACTGTAAACCTTGTTTGAGAAAACCTGAGCAACATGGGCTGTGCTTGCGCTGTGCTGGGGCACTCAGTTCTGTCTGACCCTTTGCGATCCTTTGGACTGTAGCCCACCAGGCTCCTCTGTCCATGGATTTCCCAGACAAGAATACTGGAGTGGGTTTCCATTTCCTCCTCCAAGGGATCTTCCCAACCCACGGATCAAACCTTCGGCTCCTCTGACTCCAGCATTGCAGGTGGATTATTTACCCACTGAGCTGTTTAAGATAACTTGAGCAAGATGCGACTTAAACCCAGATAGTGCCTCATGTTTCTTTATCATTATAAGGAGAATTCAATTAATGAATGAATATACATAGCTTCGTGCAATAATAAAATTAATTACGATGACTTCCCAGGTGGCTCAAGTGGTAAGGAATCCACCTGCTAATGCTGCAGCCGCAGGAGACACGGGTTCGGTCTCAGAGTCTGGAAGACACCCTGGAGGAGGAAATGGCAACCCACTCCAGTATTCTTGCCTGGGGAATACATGGACAGAGAAGCCTGGCGGGCTACAGTCCATGGGGCTGCAAAGAATAGGACATGTCTGAGCACACAAGCAGTTCTAAGCAACACTTTTTTATTCCTCACCTTCTAGTGTCAGAATTAAAGTTTCAGAGGTATAAAGTCACATGTGAAAATTACTCCAAATGCCAAGGCAAATTATATTTATATAATTTTTTCTCTTATTTTTAAGGTCAGAATAACACAAAACCACAGGTTAATGACAGTTATCGTAACTGAGCCCCAAAGACCCATATTAGCTCGGTTCAGTTCGGTCACTCAATCATGTCCGACTCTTTGCGACCCCATGACTTGCGGCACGCCAGGCCTTCCTGTCATCACTAACTCCCAGAGTTCACTCAAACTCATGTGCATTGAGTCAGTGATGCCATCCAACCATCTCATCCTCTGTTGTCCCCTTCTCCTCCAGCCCCCAATTCCTCCCAGCATCAGAGTCTTTTCCAATGAGTCAACTCTTCGCATGAGGTGGCCAAAGTAGTGGAGTTTCAGCTTTAGCATCAGTCCTTCCAAAGAAATCCCAGGGCTGATCTCCTTTAGAATGGACTGGCTGCATCTCCTTGCAGTCCAAGGGACTCTCAAGACTTTTCCAATACCGCAGTTCAAAAACATCACTTCTTTGGTGCTCAGCTTTCCTCACAGTCCAACTCTCACATCCATACGTGACTATGGGAAATACCAAAGCCTTGACTAGATGGACCTTTGTTGGCAAAGTAATGTCTCTGCTTTTGAATATGCTATCTAGGTTGGTCATAACTTTCCTTCCAAGGAGTAAGCATCTTTTAATTTCATGGCTGCAATCACCATCTGCAGTGATTTTGGAGCCCAAAAAAATAAAGTCTGACACTGTTTCCCCATCTATTTGCCATGAAGTGATGGGACCAGATGCCATGATCTTAGTTTTCTGAATGTTCAGCTTTAAGCCAACTTTTTCACTCTCCACTTTCACTTTCATCGAGAGGCTTTTTAGTTCCTCTTCACTTTCTGCCATAAGGGTGGTGTCATCTGCATATCTGAGGTGATTGATATTTCTCCCAGCAATCTTGATTCCAGCTTGTGTTTCTTCCAGTCCAGCGTTTCTCATGATGGACTCTGCATATACGTTAAATAAGCACGGTGACAATATACAGCCTTGACACACTCCTTTTCCTATTTGGAACCAGTCTGTTGTTCCATGTCCAGTTCTAAATGTTGCTTCCTGACCTGCATATAGGTTTCTTAAGAGGCAAATCAGGTGGTCTGGTATTCCCATCTCTTTTAGAATTTTCCACAGTTTATTGCGATCCACACAGTCAAAAGCTTTGGCATAGTCAATAAAGCAGAAATAGATGATTTTCTGGAACTCTCTTGCTTTTTCCAGGATCCAGCGGATGTTGGCAATTTGATCTCTGGTTCCTCTGCCTTTTCTAAATCCATCTTGAACATCTGGAAGTTCACAGTTCACATATTGCTGAAGCCTGGCTTGGAGAATTTTGAGCAGTACTTTACTAGCGTGTGAGATGAGTGCAATTGTGCGGTAGTTTGAGCATTCTTTGGCATTGCCTTTCTTTGGGATTGGAATGAAAACTGACCTTTTGCAGTCCTGTGGCCACTGCTGAGTTTTCCAAATTTGCTGGCATATTGAATGCAGCACTTTCACAGCATCATCTTCCAGGATTTGAAATAGCTCAATTGGAATTCCATCTTCTCCACTAGCTTTGTTCGTAGTGATGCTTTCTAAGGCCTACTTGCCTTCACATTCCAGGACGTCTGGCTCTAGGTGAATGATCACACCATCATGGTTATCTGGGTCATGAAGATCTTTTTTGTACAGTTCTTCTGTGTATCTTGTCACCTCTTCTTAATACCTTCTGCTGTTAGGTCCATACCATTTCTGTCCTTTATAGAGCCCATCTTTACATGAAATGTTCCCTTGGTATCTCTAATTTTCTTGAAGAGATCTCTAGTCTTTCCCATTCTGTTGTTTTCTTCTATTTCTTTGTACTGATCTCCAAGGAAGGCTTTCTTATCTCTCCTTGCTATTCTTTGGAACTCTGCATTCAGATGCTTCAGTTCAGTTCAGTTCAGTCACTCAGTCATGTCCAACTCTTTGCGACCCCATGAATCGCAGCACGCCAGGCCTCCCTGTCCATCACCAACTCCTGGAGTTCACTCAGACTCATGTCCATCAGGTCAGTGATGGCATCCAGCCATCTCATCTTCAGTCGTCCCCTTCTCCTCCTGCCCACAATCCCTCCCAGCATCAGAGTCTTTTCCAATGATTCAACTCTTCGCATGAGGTGGCCAAAAATAGTGGAGTTTCAGCTTTAGGATCATTCCTTCCAAAGAAATCCCAGGGCTGATCTCCTTCAGAATGGATTGGTTGGATCTCCTTGCAGTCCAAGGGACTCTCAAGAGTCTTCTCCAACACCACAGATCAAAAGCATCAATTATATCTTTCCTTTTCTCCTTTGCTTTTTGCTTCTCTTCTTTTCACAGCTATTTGTAAGGCCTCCTCAGACAGCCATTTTGCTTTTTTGCATTTCTTTTCCATGGGGATGGTCTTGATCCCTGTCTCCTGTACAATGTCATGAATCTCCGTCCATAGTTCATCAGGCACTCTATCTATCAGATCTAGGCCCTTAAATCTATTCCTCACTTCCACTGTATAATCATAAGGGATTTGACTTAGGTCATACCTGAATGGTCTACTGGTTTTCCCTACATCATCAGTTTAAGCCTGAAATGGCAATAAGAAGTTCATGATCTGAGCCACAGTCAGCTCCTGGTCTTGTTTTTGCTGACTGTATAGAGTTTCTCCATGTTTGGCTGCAAAGAATATAATCAGTCTGATTTCGGTGTTGACCATCTGGTGATGTCCATGTGTAGAGTCTTTTCTTGTGTTGTTGGAAGAGGGTGTTTGCTATGACCAGTGCATTCTCTTGGCAAAAGTCTATTAGCCTTTGCCCTGGTTCATTCCGTACTCCAAGGCCAAATTTGCCTGTTATGCCAGGTGTTTCTTGACTTCCTACTTTTGCATTCCAGTCCCCTATAATGAAAAAGACATGTTTTTTGGGTGTTAGTTCTAAAAGGTCTTGCAGGTCTTCATAGAACCGTTCAACGTCAGCTTCTTCAGCGTTACTGGTTGGGGGCTTAGACTTGGATTACTGTGATATTGAATGGTTTGCGTTGGAAATGAACAGAGATCATTCTGTTGTTTTTGAGATTGTATCCAAGTACTGCAGTTCGGACTCTTTTGTTGACCATGATGGCTACCCCATTTCTCCTAAGGGATTCCTGCCCACAGTAGTAGATATAATGGTCATCTGAGTTAAATTCACCCATTCCAGTCCATTTTAATTAGCTGATTCCTAGAATGTCGACGTTCACTCTTGCCATCTCCTGTTTGACCACTTCCAATTTGCCTTGATTCATGGACCTGACATTCCAGCTTCCTATGCAATATTGCTCTTTACAGCATCGGACCTTGCTTCTATCACCAATCACATCCACAACTGGGTATTGTTTTTGCTTTGGCTCCATCCCTTCATTCTTTCTGGAGTTATTTCTCCACTGATCTCCTGTAGCATACTGGGCACCTACCGACCCGGGGAGTTCCCCTTTCAATATCCTATCATTTTGCCTTTTCATACTGTTCATGGGGTTCTCAAGGCAAGAATACTGAAGTGGTTTGCCATATTAGGCACTCAAATCAACCAATAATCACCCATTACCTATCATAAGAAATGAAACAGGTTCTTCTACTTTATTTCCTAACTTAGCAAAACCACTCAAAGGAATACAAGAAAACTGAATGAATATCAAAACATCAATTCTATTTACTCACTTTCTGCAGTCTATAGGAAGCTTTTCATGAATCAAGACCAGCACAGATCTATCCTTTGCAATTTACATATCTTTGGAGAGCTTGTATATGATACAACACAACATTTTAAGCAATAATTTTTGCCATATCTACTTTTAACATTTACTTCGTAAAAATGAGATGGACTCGGTGTACACCGTCGTGGGGTTTGAGGCGCACAGTGAGCTGGTCTGCTGCGTTTGGACACTGTACTAGGATCACCAGCGCTGCTGGGACCTCCACCAGCAATTGAATTATCTTTTCTTTTCCGTGGTGAGAATGATGAATACCTAGTCTCTTAGAAAGTTTGACAATTATAATATTCTTGTCTATATAATTATACTGTGAAATATGTATTTTAAACACTCTTTTCTTCTTTTTGATAACTTTTTGATAACTTTTTTTCTTTTTGATAACAGTAACTAGCAACCTGATTTGTTCAAGGTCACACAGATAATTAGTGGCAAAAATAAAATTAAAATCTAGATTTTGTGACTCCAATTTAGTACTTTTTCAGAGCAAATTCCTGACACCAATGAACTTGTTTGTATGCTTGTCAATTTCAGAGTCTGGGCTCACGCAGGGACATTTCATCACGACACGCACGTATACTGCGGGAGGTTGGTCTGAGGGCTCCATCTGGTCCTATTCTCTGTACCCCTGGCCTTGGTCAGACTACACTGAGAATGGCCCCCTGCATGATTTGGTTGGCTAAACTGGAGGTCATGAATCTGATGCAAGCAGAGGCTTGAAAACTCACCCGTGTGCGTCCACTTCTCTCTGACCCCGGCCACTGCCGTAAGATGCCAGGCTAGCCTCAGTGGAAGGGATGGGACACACACAGAGAACAAAGCCCACCTCAGCCTGGCCAGCTCCCAAGGGACGCCCAGACAACCTCAGATGTGCGAGAAAGCTCGGATCAGCAGAACGGCCGGTCTAGAGACAGTGAGTGAGTGTTGCACGACACCACTAAAATCTGGGGCAGTCAGTCACACAGCTAACTCACTCAAATCTGTGCTGCTGGGATACGAGCCAGCACACAGCAATCATTCACTTTATATGTATATCAGCATACAGGCAAACGCTGAAGAAGAACTACTCAAACCTAGCTCTTAGGAGGCTATCAGATACATTTCCTGGAGTACAAAGAATTCGTTTACATACACAAACCCTTTTATTGATCGGTATCTTGCTTTTATGCTGCTATAACATGGTTTAAGTTACAACATCAAGAGTATATGTTATCTTTCTTAATTAAATACTTCGGTTTACAAATGTCACAAAGGGTGAAAAGCCACTCACCCCGAGGATGTCTTCCACCAGCAACGTTTTCCTGGACTTGGCCACGTAGGCAGAGGTGGTGGTGCCCTGGGCGATGGGACCAGCGGGGATGAGCTTGGGTTTTCCTTCCTTGATTCCAGGCGGGATAAACACACAAAGGCTCTGAGAAGAGGAAAAGAACACCTTCTAGAAACTGTCCTGTGCTTTTTGACACGGGACGCAAAGACTCCTAGACTCTACTTAATGATCACAAGAAACCTGTGAGCCAAGGGAAAGAGGTGCCCCAAAATGAGGGAGGTGCTTTGCGAGGACCACACTAAGCATCTGAGGTGGAATTCCCACAAACACCAGACAAACGCAGACGCAGGACTCGCACGAATGTCCACATGCGGGAAAACTCTTACAACAGCCTCCAATTTTTATCCACAGGAAATGCTAACAAGAAGACAGAAGCATCAGCTGTCCTCGGGCTCTAGAAACTACCAGTCAAGAAGCAGACGACGCGCCCCGCTTCCTACAGACATGGCACATGGCTCTGTGACTACAAAGTCAATGTGAGGTGGCTGTACTTTTTGACGTTCATTAAAAATCTTTCTCAGAGCTTTACTTTTTTTGTTGTTTGTTTTAATAATCGACCACTCCATTCCTGAAACTTGCCTGCCCATAATATTACAGATTTAGAATACTCTTGGTAAAACCTTTGTTTTTCTCTGCACATACACACCAAAAATTAAGTAAATAAATAACTAGACAAACCTGGTGTATCTCTCCGCCTCAAAAGACTAGGCAGATAGAGAACATTTCAAAGTATCTTAAATTTATTTTTTTTAAACACAATCAATTATTTTGACTAAACCCAACCACATTTTAAAATAAATTTCTACTAAACAAGAATTGCTAATCAAATCATCTGGGCAGGGGGAGCAATATTTTGACAGAACCGCACTGTGATTTTCTACTCAATTTAAAAAATGTTAAAGTTCTGGTAACTTCTCCCAACACTTTACTTTTATCTTAAATGGAACTGCTGTAACTTAAGGATGATGGCCTTTTGAACTAGTAAGTATCAGGCAATCCTCTGATGTGTTGCTTTTTAGATAATGCGGTTTTCCAACTTTGGAATGTCGAAGACACAGAAGACGAGGGTTCGATCCCTGGGTCGGGAAGATCCCCTGGAGGAGGAAACAGCAACCCACTCCAGTATCCTTACCTAGGAAATCCCACAGACAGAGGAGCCTGGCAGGCTAAGTCCGTAGTGTCACAAAAAGTCAAACACGACTAAGCCTGCATACGAGCACACGCGCGCGCGCGCACACACACACACACACACACACACACACACACACAGAGTCAAAGAACTCTTTCTTCAAATAAAATCTTACAAGGGATTGAGCGCTATAAACCTGAGCTACTTCAATCACTGGGAACAGAATGGAGGAAAACAGACCCTCGGTTTAAGTCACCATTATCTAAAGATTATAAATTCAAGATAGTTTTATTCATTAGTATTATCTACATTAGCTAGGACTGAGTTTAAGCAGTAATTTACTATTAAGTACAATGTCCGTGAAAAGTAGTTTTAAATTGCTTCTTTTAAAAAGTTTTAACCTTAAAATCTTTAAGTACAAGTTACACACTTTAAAAAGATTTTTTTAATTTAACTACATATGCGATGATAATTGACAGTTGGACCAAATGCACTTTTAAAGTGGCTAGAAATCAGTCACTGTTTTTACAACAGTTACTGTAATCTGTTATGCACCAACACACGTGACACAAACAAATAAGAATTTCATTAGATTTAGTATCTATCTTGCAAAATATCATTCAACGTGTTACCCTTTCTTACGATTGACAGGAGAGTAGCACAATGATCCAGGAACAGGAAGAGCGATGGCAATAAAAATATAAAATACAGTATATGTAGGCTGAAGAAAAGTCAGAATTGACAATGATTTTTTTCAAACTATGAGAAAGTTAATTACAAGGATGCTGAGTAATGTTCCTCCTCTCAAAGTCAGAACTGCAGGAAATGAACTTAAATTGACCCCAGTCGTTTGGATAACTTTTAAAGAACTTCCCGAGACACCAACAGAAAACAAACGCTATAGCAAGCTCCCAGCAGAAGCTCTGGATATTTTTTAACGGTTGTTGACTGCATGTGTTCGTTGTTTGGAGATATACCACAGACACTTCTTTCGGCTGACTTTTCTATGAGAACATTAAGGCTGAATTTAATAAGATCTTCAAGTTACATTTTGCTTCGTAATTCAGTAAGGACGAAATAGCTTATATGGTCCTGTATCATTTATTTAATATAAGCATTGATTGCCTCTGTGCAGACTTTCTAGATGATGCACAAGAAATAGACAAGCAAATGCTGCACCGTGGGTACACGGCAAGCTACTCTGCAGACTAGACTCACTGAAGATAAATGATTTAGGAATCCTTCAATTACCTGACTGCGGAAAACTCCTCATGGAAAATAATTATCAAAAATTAAATTACTCTCTCCAGTGGGGACTTTGTACTTGTTTTAGTAATCTGACTATGATTTTTGTTCACATCTATCAAATAGAAAGGCTTACAAATGAGAACTGAGAGCAAGTGCTAACAAAAAAGTAAGTTGTCCTGTGAAGGCCGAAGGGGCTGGTCACGTGAAGGCAAAGTGAGGGCCGAACGCGCTGGTCACATGAAGGGAAAGCGAGGGCCGAAGGCGCTGGTCACATGAAGGCAAAGTGAGGGCTGACGCAGTCAGACGCCTGTTTTGATGCTTTCCCAGCCTCAGTGTATTCAGGTATTTGGGAACAGAGAAGTTTGTGAAATCTACCTTAACTCCCTCCACAGGAATAATCAAAAAGACAGTGACGGATTGAATAGTCTTCTTTTTCCCACTGGCTGAACCGACATTTTCATCACATAAATCCTCGAGTACCCTTGGGTCTGTTTCTGAACTCTCAATTCTGTACCACTTGGCTTATTTTTCTACCACACTGTTTTAATTACTGTAATTTATAGTACATTCTGTGATCTGGTAAGCCAAGTCTTGCTTTGGTTCTTCATGTTTCAAAATAAGCATAATGTATAACACACATTTTGCATTTTTCATTGATGAAGGTGCTGCACTAATACATTAATGACTGATGGGTGGAAAATAGTTTCCATAAAGAAACGGAAAAATGAGGCAAGGACTTTATTTTTCAAAATCAATCATTATGAGTTTTTTAAAGATGTATTTTTAAAGAACTTTAATACAATACTTAAAATGTACTTTCAATTTAAAGTTATTACAAAATGTTGGCTATATTTTCCATATTGTAATAAAACACATACTTGGAAGCCTATTGTATACCCCAATGTTTGTACCTCCCACACCCCCATGTCAATTCTTACGAATTTTGACATAAGAATTTGACTGGGATATTCAAATTAATAAGATGAAAAAAGATTATATTCATGATTTATTTTCACAGGAAGATGAATGAAAACTTTCATCAAATATCACTGCATAACATATTAAATAATTAAGGCGATTATACATACATTTATAATCTATAACATCCAGTGTTGAGATGAGTCTCTAAAATTAATTTCTGCTCTAATGTTGTATAAATCTATGAAAACTTTTATTAGCACACATTTTTTAGAGGCTAGAGATGGAAAACTACATGAAAACCAAAAACAAAGAAAAGGTTCAAAGTTTCATCTCAGCCAACCCTACCCTTTCAAGAAGAGCTTCATGCATCAGGGCATGCAGCTGACCCCCAACCTGCTGGTCACTGCAGCTGACAGCGCTGCACGTGGCCTGGACGAGCCCTTCACCTCCCAGCGCCAGCGAGGAGACTGGCCACAGGGTTGGAAAGCAGTCCAGACGCCAGGCAGTGGCAGGGCATAAGTTAGTTTTCTCATTATTTCAAAGAAACTCATGATGACCTATCCAGTATTTCTGTGGTAACAGTACATTTCCAAAAATATTTCTGAAGTTAAACCATTTAAACAAAAGGAGATTGCTAACAGTAGTCATAATGACTAAGCTGACTCAAGGAAGAAATAAGAAAGCATTCAAGTTATTTTAAAAAATCAAATTTTTAGAAATAGGTTCAGTGGAAAAAGAATCATAGACTAGACTGCACATTATTTCTTAAAAAAACAGGAGTTTCTGATGAATCGGGAAACTGATTCATTGACATCAACTACAGAGATGTCTGCTTTACGTGGTAAACATCTGCTCTCTTCTTTCTTCCCACACACAATTCAAAGTTCAGTTTATCCATGAAACTTCTCTTTTATGTTAAGGTTTCAACTCACAACCAGTTAAAGTTCGGAAACACTTTTTAAGAAGAAAACAAATTACTGAGGCTTACCGTTAAGTTATTTTTCTTGGAGACACTAGATGGCACTGGAGAGTAAATGAATTTCGCTCCGTGCAGAGGGCAGCAGCAACTAGCCCGAAGTTCCCTGGAACATGAGCCAGATCCCTAACTTTGTCTGCATAATTCTCACTAAAGTTCACCATGCACTGACAGCCACACAGCTACTCTAAACTAATACATAAAGAACTATCTGTGCGCTTACTTTATGAATTATAAAGTCTGACAAATCATTAGAGATCACAAATTTTTCAGCTTTCACAAACTAGTCTTATAGATTATATATATATAAACTACATTAGGACATTATAGGAGAAGGCAGTGGCACCCCACTCCAGTACTCTTGCCTGGAAAATCCCATGGACGGAGGAGCCTGGTGGGCTGCAGTCCATGGGGTTGCTATGAGTCAGACACGACTGAGAACTTCACTTTCACTTTTCACTTTCATGCATTGGAGAAGGAAACAGCAACCCACTCCAGTGTTCTTGCCTGGAGAATCTCAGGGACAAGGGAGCCTGGTGGGCTGCCGTCTATGGGATCACACAGAGCTGGACACGACTGAAGCGACTTAGCAGTAGCCCGACATTATAAAGTATGCTACATAGTAACTGAAGTATGTGACTAGGTATTAAGGAAAAAAATCTCAATCATGAAAAAATCAGTTTTGCCCAACAAGTATTTCAAGAGCACCCTGTATGTGCTATGTGCCAGACACTGGCATTGGCCAGAACACAAAAAGCTTCCTTTTTAGATTTCTCACAGACTGCTTCCTCCTTCCTTTTCCCTTCTTGTCTACTAAGGCAGAGGTCTCCTACGCTCTGTTCAAACAGAGCTCACCACCCAAGCTCATTTCAGTGTTACCAAGCCCAGACCCCACCAGCCAATCAAAAAGGTAGGGTCCCGGAGCACCTCAGTTCCTCTCTGCTCACATGTCATCATGCAGTATAACTAACGGAGGATTTCTTCATTTCTCCTACTGACTGTACGTTCTTTGAGGACAGGAATGATTTTTATTTATTTGTAGGCTCAGTAAATTCAACACAGATTTTGGTACATGGCTGGCATCTAAAATGGCTTGTTAAATGACATGCATAGACATAACGCTTAACCAATGGAGGTCAAACTAAGATTCAGAAGGTTTGAAAATCTTGTCAAAATCCCAAAGTAGTGAATTGGAATTCACACAATCCAACTCCAGAATGGAAACTCTTTGGAAAACTGAGCAACTAGCTGGGGAGCTTTCCTTCTCTTCCCAAGTTCTGGAACAGTGTGGCCAGGCAGGCATTCCCTCTTCTGAAGGGCTGTCCCCAGTTGAGTACGAGCTCAGAGTAAGGAACCAACTGGTTCATCACGCGCCATGTCCCAGAGCAAACGACGACCTGAACAAAGCTGGTGCTCAAAACCACTGTCAATGTCCTGCTGCTGCTGCTGCTGCTGCTGCTGCTGCTGCTGCTGCTAAGTCACTTCAGTCGTGTCCGACTCTGTGTGACCCCATAGATGGCAGCCCACCAGGCTCCCCCGTCCCTGGGATTCTCTAGGCAAGAACACTGGAGTGGGTTGCCATTTCCTTCTCCAATGCATGAAAGTGAAAAGTGAAAGTGAAGTTCTCAGTCGTGTCCAACTCTTAGTGACCCCATGGACTGCAGCCTACCAGGCTTGTCCATCCATGGGATTTTCCAGGCAAGAGTACTGGAGTGGGGTGCCATAGCCTTCTCCATCAATGTCCTATTGGCTTAAAAAAAAAAAAAAAACCCAAACATCATTTCAACACTGTGTTCAATTTCTTCCGCTCACTGGTCTATTGGCTTTCTATCCTCATTTGGATAGATAGCTTTCTATCATCAAATGGAACAATTTCTATTTTCCTCAAAAACTGTCCCTTTCACCTACATTTTCACCTTTGTAAGTATGCTCTCATAATTCGCTATTTTCCACTCTATTGTTTTATTGTCTTTTAAATTAGCTTCAAAATGAGTTCAATAATCACATTTAATGTATTATTTTTAGTGCTTTAATACCATTTGTTTTCTACCATCTCCTAAATTTTCTGTGTTTTAATCTTTTTTCTCTCTGGTAATATGAATGTTGGTTTTAAATTCTACCTGTATAATTTCTGATGTATTTAAATATCATTTAAGCTATGTTTTTCAATGCAGCAATTTTAGAAATTAAATTATTTCCACTGATTCTCATTGGTGAAAAAAGAAATTAATACTTTCGTAAGAATGATTTAGTCCAGGCCATGTCTGTCTTAATCCTTATATTAATATTTATTGCTATCAAGACCAAAATTTTTATTGTAGTCTATTTGGGTTGCATTATTATAATTTTATCACTAAAGTATATATATTTTGTTTTGAAACTGAGTCACCAAGAAATACTTTGTAACTATGATTCAAAATCCAGAGACAATTTTTAAAAAACACTGATAAATATCTATAATGTGTTGTCTTTCATGTACAAAGGAAGAAATATAAGAAAATATACATGTATCTCCTCATCTGTGCAAAGCAATGTTTTACTTTATTTCATACAGTTAGCTTACATTTTAGAAGTATATCAACATCTGTTGCAAGTTATATGGCAGATTAGATCATTTGACACTCCTGAAAAAAACAATTGTAAAATTACTTAAAAGGCTGGATAAAGAATATTTCACAAATATTTTATAAGGCATTGCTGGGCTGAGAAGATTGGAAGGATCCAAAGAAATCTAAAAGGAAGTAAACAAAGGGACTCTGGGAGGTGAGCAAATTTCAATTTTTTTTTTTTTTTCCTCGAGAGCATCAGCTAAAGCCTAGATACAGAGTTGACCCTTGAAGCACATGTTTACCTGTGTGGATCCACTTACGTGCAGATCTCTTTCAACAGATACCACAGTAGCACTGTACATCCAGGACGGGTTGAATGTGCAGACGTGTACTTGTGGGTTCTGAGGGCCGGCAGTAAAGTGACATGTGGATTTGTTCGAGGGTCAACTGTATTGACCTCAGCAGATTCGCATGGCTAACAGGAGACCAGAGGTAAAGCCTGAGACCTCACTACTGGGAAGTCTAATGGGAGACCCCCAGGTGGGTCAAGACCAGCCCAGGGCTATGGGCTCATCTCAGCCTGAAGAGTGAAGACACTACAGCTGCAAGGGGGTGACAAGGAAACCAGAGTACCTTGAATTTATTGCTGCAGAGAAAATAAAAATCTCATCTGAGAAGTAATAACTGCACATCGTGTGGACATGAGGCTTGAATCCATACCACTCAGTGGTTGGGAAGAAAATCTCAACTATACAAATTAATCAAAATAGATTTCAATTGGTGGTACCTTCAGTGAATGGCAAAATCAAGTACATATCTGATCTCGAGAAATAGAACGGGGAAGGAACAACCTCAAGAATATCGACTGAAAGGGGCCAAAGGAATGATATGACTTAAGGGAGTAGAACCCAGTCATTATCCCCTAAAATTATCCTCCCAGGGAGAAAGGCCTCTTTGTGAGGCTTATATGCTGGAGAGAAAACTGGATAAGCAAATAATCAAACAAGGCACAGATAAACATGTAATTGCAGGTTCAGCTCAGTGCTATGAAGGAGAAGGATCTGATATTAAGAAAGCACCGCAGAGTGGAGGCTGACTTAGGAAGGTCAGGAAAGGCTACCGTTCTGCTCTGTGCCCTGCTGCTCCTACGGCTGCACTAACAGGGTACACTTGGTCCCTGAGATGTGGGGAAGAAAGGGGTAAAGACTCCATCAGCCTGGAGGGAACCACAGAGAGTCAAGCAACTGACCTGAGCGGTTTAGAATGAGGTGCCAACTAAAGCTTGAGAAGACATTACCAATCCCTCAATTAAATTACAAAGTGAGTAAGTAAAAGTGAAAGGATTAGATACATGCAGAATCATATTTTACGGGCTTCCCTGGGGCTCAGTCAGCAATGCAGATCGCTTCTAGCACCGGAGACCCAGGTTCCATCCCTGGGTTGGAAAGGTCCCCTCCTGGAGAAAGAAATGGCAACCCTCTCCAGCACTTGTGCCTGGAGAATCCCATGGATGGAGGAGCCTGGTGGGCTGCAGTCCACAGGGTTGCAAAGAGTCGGACACAGCTTAGCAACTAAACCAAAACAGAATTACATTTGGGATATTTGAGCTGCAAAAGCTTTTTCTAAATCGTAATCAGGCAGAAGTCTGCAGCAGAGTAGAGAAGTATGGCCAAGTGATTCAGAGCAGGTGGTCTGGGAACCTAAACCCCAGCTCCAAGCCAGGCCCTGTTAGAGGCCCCTGCACAGCGGACCAGGCTCCCAGTCGTCTGCCCTTTCCACCTCCGCAGACAAGCTCTCCCCACCTTCCCATTCTCCTCCACACAGAGCAGAAGAGGGCCAGCCCACAGGGCAACCTCGCCTCGGTCTGGGGTTCATATCATTTCTTTCCAGGCAGAGCAGCCAGAACGCTGAGCCCACAACCCAGGTGTCAACAGGGAATCTACTGGTCCCAGTTTGGGTCACCAACAGCTGTGACTGAAGGTCAAGGGCCAAAATACAAACACAGCTACTGCAGACCACCTCTGAGGCTTGGGTGGAGACGTCAGGGAAGGAGTGAGAAGACGTGGACTGCTGTAGTTAGTTACACGACAATATGCATCCCAGAAATCTGCAATGTGGGCCACTGTAGTTACACGATAATATGCACCCCAGAAATCATGAAAATTATCGTGAATTATTTTTTACACCTGCATTTACAACTACATTTACAACCCACGTGTCCATGGATGGATGGACGGATAAAGAAACGGGGTACATATACACAATGGAAGACTACTCAGCCATGAAGAGGAACACATTTGAATCTGTTCTAATGAGGTGGATGAAACTAGAGCCCATTACACAGAGTGAAGTACGTCAGAAAGAGAAAGAGACGTATCGTATACTGACACATATATGTGGAATCTGGAGGGACGGCACTGATGAGCCTATTTCCAGAGCAGCAATGGAGAAATTGACACAGAAAACAGACCTCTGGACAAGGTGGGAGGAGAGGAAGGAGAAGTCGGGAGAGGCATGGAGAGAGAAACAGAAATTTACAACACCGTTTGTAAAACAGCCAGTGGGAATTTGCTGTGTGACTCAGGGAACTCAAACAGGGGCTCTGCAGCAGGTTGAAGGTGAGGAGGGGAGGCAGATGGGAGGGAGGCCCGGGAGGGAGGGACATGGGTGTGCCTAGGGCTGATTCTTGTTGGTTATTCATGACAGAAAATCTCAAAATTCTGTAAAGCAATTATCCTTCAATTAAAAATTTTTTAAAATATATTGTAAATTACATACTAATTTTTTAAAAGGAAGTCTTGGTTTTTAAATAAAAATTTCAAGGTTTAGAAAAAAAAATTTTAGAATGACTAGGACAGAAATCTATTCATTATTTCAGTCGCTTCATCATTTTAAAATACCACCAGTATGTAAAAAAGAAAGCATTTACAAGTAGGAGTAATATCTGAGTAATTCTCTTTAATAAGCCCTCTTGCAGACTGCTTCTATGAAAGAAAATAAGAGAGAATACAGGTGAATACATAAATGAATAAAGAGCGGTCCTTATCCTGAACAGCTGTTAATCTTGTAACACAGATCACCACAACATAAGGGGAGCAACGCTGTGCAAATGAAGAGGTCACTTATGAGTAGGGGCACCCAGCCAATGAGGACTTTTTGTGCAGTGACTTCCGGGTTTGGACTACTCTACTATTCATGAACACTGCTAAAAATATCAGAATACTGTGTCTTTATTCCTATTAACATTTTGTACAATATAAATAGCATACATTTTGCTCACTCACAAAACAAGTATCACATTGCAAAAATACATACCAAATCTCAAAGAACAATGCCTAACACACAAGAAATGCAGAGTAAAAGTTTGTAAAATAATGTTATAACTGGGTTTTATTCACTTAACCTATGAAGATAAGTGTTGCTGGTTCAGAGTATTTTTCTAAAATGTTACAGATGTGTTAACACCATAACAAAAATTCAAATGCCAACAACTGAATGTCCTGAAGTAGTTTTGAAAGTGCCTAAGCGAGCTGCACTTGACTGCAGACGGTGCTTTAAGTGAGTCAGTCCAGAAGCACAGGGTCCAGCCTGTTCTGCCAGCAGGTGGACCAGGCACCTCTGAGCAGCTCCAACCCCAGAGCAGCCCGAGTCACCACCCCACAGCCCAGGAATCTATACGCAGCAACTCCATCCCAGCGCTTTTCAGAGTTAGCTTTACAAAGTCTACAAACATCACATAAAACTTCTGCTCTCATTTGCTTCTACTGCAGATTGCGTGTAGAAAAAGGGCAGAGGCTGCCCCCAACACCCCAGCCCACAGTGGTGAAATAACTTCTGTATAGAACAGTGAGTCTAGAAACGCCATTCATGAAATAGCACACCAGAAACCAAACCAAAACAATAAAGAAAAAAAGTTAAGATTTTCATGACTAAATGTCACGATGTTGGTAAAATACTCAACTGGTGATCACCACGTACAGAAACAAAATAGAAAATGCTGGTTAAAGTACTTAATTATGATACATTTGCTGTTTGTAACATAATTTTACAGCTTATAACATTCTCTTATCTAGAATACCTAAATCTAAATTTAGATACTTACGTTATTGCACTCTCCAAGGAAATACAGTGCAAATCCATCAGCTTTTGTGGCTGCCAAAGTAATAAGAAAGGAAGAAACTGATCTCAATGGGAGAATATAACATGCATGAATTCTCTAAGGTGAGACTTCAAATAGGAGTCTTTCGAACGGATTTGTTAGCATAATTAATTTTCATACAGTAAACTGAACTAAATAATTTATGGCTTTCCTGAATTACATACTTAGAATATTTTCATTTCTTTTCATTAGCTATTTCTGTTTTTAAGATGTGACATTCTCAAAGGCACACAGCAATGTACTATGTAATAATATATTGGTCAACGTTTAAATATTAGAATTATTAGAAAATATTTTTAAAATTTGAAACATATTTAATTTTAAAGCATTTAAAAAATAGACAAATGACATTTATAATACTGAATAACCAATATAAGCATCAACCAAAGAATGATGTATATGCCTACATGTTATTAGTGAAGAGAACATAATTTAATTTACTTTGGTACAATCTTTCTACTAGGAGGAACATTAAACGTTCCTTACCGATTTTGATGATGCTGCTCAATTCATAGAGGAGTAGCTGGTTGTCCCCTCCTGTATCCAACCGCTGTTCTATATAGCTGTTCAGTTCATACACAACTCCTTGCATATTTGTATCTTGATACTTTGAATTAAAAAAAGAGGCATAATTAAATATAAAAAAATAAAAATTCCTTAGTTTGTCACATATGCAATTAATATACATGACTTTATATTATATGTTAGCTGTTCATGATATTTTTATAGAGCATGATTTAATTATTATGATGGACCATAAAAAGAGATTGAAAGTTAAAATTGCTACAACTTAGGATACTTATAGACTCCATGAATGAATATTTATATTAAAATATAGAGTGTTACAAGTTTGTTTCTGAAGTTTTAAATACAAGGTAATCAAGAAAGCTGGATCAGTAAAAACAGTTCGGAAATTTGTTAACTGACTGAAACGTCCTAAGACGCCCTGCACTGGGTGAAACGATGCTTGTTTATTACTCTCCACTCACTGGGGTCCATGGAGTGACCCCTGGACCCACGTGAGTCTGATCTCAACCCTGCCACTAGAACAGGAAGGGAGGCTCTCATGGGAGCTGCCCCTGCGAGAGCAGCAGCCCCAGCAAGCCCGTGGTGCTCGCCCCACTGGGCGGCCAGGGCAGGAGCTGGTGGACAAAGGTCTGGGAAGACGGTGGAGGCTACGCCCAATGCTGTGTCTTCTTCAAAGGACGGAAAACCCATCTTCTGGTGAGCCTCCGTGCCACCAAGCATGCCTTCCCAAGCCTCCTCTCCAAACCACGGACATGGTGAACTTTTAAATAAAATTCTCTCACTCTGAGGCTCAACAGGCTCCTGGGGCTCCCCAGGGCACTTAGCCTAAAGGCTTCTCCCAGGATGGTCTCTGAACTCTGCAAAACGTGGTGATTATCTGCTGCAGAAACCATCTCAGGCTGTCTCTCTTTCACGCACTCACTAGACCACTCAGCCATCTTTCTCTCCGAAAGCCCTACCGTTCGTTGTTATTGTTGAGCCCTGCACTCATCCCTCTGCTGGATGGATACACAACAGAACGGATGAGGCCATCAGTCAGTTGCTCCACAAACTCGCGCTGCCAGAGCTGACGATCCACTACCAACACGAGAAATGCTAAAGCCTGGACAAGGTAAAACTCCAATCCTCAAGGAACTCACACTCCAGCTGGAAGAGAGTAAGTAAGCAAGCCACGCAGTGCGATGGAAGGTGATGGGCACGGCGCAGACAGGAGATCCGGGAAGGCTGACGGTACTCGGCTTCGGAGGAAAGGAAGGCTTTTTAAACGGGATGCTCAGGGACAGAAGGATCCAGGGACACGAGAGACATGGACAGGCTCCGGTGAAGCCTAGAACCGTGAAGGGCGGGTCTGCCTAGCGCCCCCAGCTGCCTTGTAGAAGGACGCTGGTCGTCCACCACCTCTCTCTGCTACTGACCTATTAACAGACTTAAGTCCAGGCAGACCCTAGAAAACGAAGTATCAAGGATAAACTGTCAAGAGATGAGACGGATGAGATCCAGCTAACCTATACAAACCTGGGCTTCCTTGGTGGCTCAGAGGGTAAAGCGTCTGCCTGCAATGCAGGAGACCCGGGTTCGATCCCTGGGTCGGGAAGACCCCCCTGGAGAAGGAAAAGGCAACCCACTCCAGTATTCTTGCCTGGGGAATCCCATGGACAGAGGAGCCTGGAAGGCTACAGCCCATGGGGTCGCAAAGCATCGGACACGACTGAATGACTTCACTCACACATGGAAACCTGGGAAACAAATGAGGATGAACCTCACGGGGGCTTGGGTTGGGCAGAATAAAGATAACATCGGATCAGGCAGATGGAGGAGGGGTGCAGTAAACAGAAGTACCGGGTTCAGTGGGCTTGCAGTCGAGAAGCTGAAATCTGCATCACCCCCCCTCCCCAAAGGCTGATATTTAATGCAGCTGAAAATCAGAACTTCCCCGGTATATACTCTAATCTTGGCAACACTGGAAGGCTAGCGTGGATTCTTCCTGCCAGACCCAGTGACCCGCCCCTTAGCTATATCCGATGGACACTCCCTTCCTCAAGGCCATGACAAGTACATTCCCCAGGCCATGCCGGCCTGTGTGCAGAGCTCGGGGGTGTGGGCCCTGAGTGACTCTGGGAACCACTACGGTTCAAAGGGTTTTCCTGATTCACTGAGCACATGGGATCCTGGCCTCACAGGGGACAGGAGGCCACGCACACTAACCAGAGACAAGGCGGGTACTGTTAGCATAGTGGACAGAACAGAAGCTGCGATCAGAATGACCTGGCCGGCGGAGGTCTTCCACCTGCATCAAGCACCTGACCACAGGGTCCCTGCAGCTGAAACAGACAGGGCGACCTCCTGCCTCAAGGTGGGTTTTTAGTCACTCAGTAGAGGAGTCCCTGTAAAAATGATAATTTTCCCTGACGATGTAATTGTGAGACCAGGCCCTTCAATGTGACCGGAATGCAGTGCTGAGATCAGTGACCAGCTGCTTTCCATCTCTTTGGGACAGGAAATGGGTCGTCACACACAAGCGAGAACAAGGAGACACTTGGGGTTATGGACACTTTATCATGAGATTTCCTTTCAAGTCTCCGAGCTTTCATTTTTATCATTTGCGTAATAAGAAAGTTGAAATAGACTGTATTTAAGATATCTTTCAACAGTAACCTTCTGTGGCAATCTATGACCTCAAATTTTGTTGCTGTTTATATTAAACTTCAAATTCTAATCTTGAAAATAATACATGGGTTACTTTCAGTAGACCCTGTTTCCTTTGATTAGCAATAATTGCATAAATACCATAAAATCAAAATATTTAACTATGATTTACTAATTTATGCCAACATAATATTACCTCTCAAATATCAAAGGTTCAGATGGTAAAGAATCTGCCTGCAATGCAGGAGACCTGGGTTCAATCCCTGGTTTGGGAAGACCCCTTGGAGAAGGGAATGGCAATCCACTCCAGTACTCTTGCCTGGAGAATCCCATGGCGAGAGGAGCCTGGTGGGCTACAGCCCATGGGGTCACAAAGAGTTGGACACGACTAAACGACTAATACACACACTTTCACAGTTAGTGGATCATTCAAACACAATATACTAAAAATGTTAATAATAATTACAATTATTTGGCCTCAGCCTTATGGCCATTTTGCTGTTCATGAGTACTATTATGAGAAGAAAAGCAGTGGGGATGAAAGTCAGCTAAGGCACTCCTCTTACGGAAACATGATGAAGAAAGTTTACCCAGAGATGAGTTCAACTCAGTGGAATAAACTTTCAGTTCTATGTCCTGACTAATAGGAAATTACAACCGTGTATTAGTGAAGTTGTTAAGAACTTGTATTTGCATAGCATTTCAACTTCGCAAAGTCCTTTCAACACTGCCTTTATTAACAGAACCCATATAAAGTGTGCACCGAGTATCACAGACATTTCTCAATCAAGAGGAGTCAGAAGTCGAAGGTTCAATGAATTGGGCAGTGGAAACCTTAGAATCAAACTGGACACAGTCACCCTCATTTTCTGTTCCACATTGGTTTTCAAGCAGTAGTTGCTTTTCATTAGAGAAACCACACACACACACACACACACACACACACACACACAGACACAAAGGATTTGCAGAGATATGACTCCATTGATAGGACTGTGGTGATCTAACATTAAAACTGGGAACTATGTCAGCCAGGCACTGAAACTGTGAACTCTATCAAGCTCTGACAGATGGTGCTGCTTCCCATGAAACCGCACCATGTCCTGAATCATCCCTGTGAGTTTGCTGTGGTGCCTGAGGGCATCTGGAACACAACTTGGGGACCAGGGAATAGCCACTCTGTCACCCAGAGAGAAATAAAATTTTACATGACACAATGATTCTGGAGAAGATGCTTGAGAGTGCCCTGGACTGCAACGAGATCAGACCCATCAATCCTAAAGGAAATCAACCCTGAACATTCACTGAAGGACCAATGCTAAAGCTGAAGCTACAATACGTTAGCCACCTGATGCGAAGAGCCAAGTCATTGGAAAAGACCCTGATTCTGGGAAAGATTGAGGGCAGGAAGAGAAAGGGGCAACAGAGGATGAGATAGTTGGATGGCATCACCGACTTGATGGACATGAGTTTGAGCAAGCTCCAGGAGTTGGTGATGGACACGGAAGACTGGCGTGCTGCAGCCCATGGGGTCGCAAAAAGTCGAACATGACTGAGCAACAATATTAGTACTGACTGAATCAGTTCAGTTCAGTTCAGTTGCTGAGTCGTGTCCGACTCTTTGCAACCCCATGAACTGCAGCACACCAGCCCTCTCTCTCCATCACCGACTCCGGAGTCCACCCAAACCAATGTCCATCGAGTCGATGATGGCATCCAACCATCTCATCCTCTGTCATCCCCTTCTCCTCCTGCCCTCAATCTTTCCCAGGATCAGGGTCTTTTCCAATGAGTCAGCTCTTCGCATCAGGTGGCCAAACTATTGGAGTTTCAGCTTCAGCATCAGTCCCACCAATGAACACCCAGGACTGATCTCCTTAAGGATGGACTGGTTGGATCTCCTTGCAGTCCAGGGGACTCTCAGGAGTCTTCTCCAGCACCACTAAATGGAGAAGTATTAATTCCGATTCAGAAAGAAAGCTGAGAGCTGCTCTTACCAGAAGAACAAGCATTCTCAGACTTGCTAAAGTGAACTAGGTGTTTAAACAATAACCAGAAGTTCACTTCACCAGGAGAGCTTGGATGAAATTCTCAGACAGTGGAGTTATGTTGGATAAACACAGACATACATGCAAAAACAGCTCAGTTTTCAGTATAAAGCTGAATATTTGAATAATATCTTCTATTCATCATTCTTTAGATTTCTTGTTTCTTTTTAAATTTACCTTTTTGTCACTTTTTGTTTTGACATTAGTTCAGTTCAGTCGCTCAGTCATGTCCGACTCTTTGCAACCCCATGAACTGCAGCACACCAGGCCTCCCTGTCCATCACCAACTCCCGGAGTCCACCCAAACCCATGTCCATCGAGTCGATGATGCCATCCAACCATCTCATCCTCTGTCATCCCCTTCTCCTTCTGCCCTCAATCTTTCCCAGCATCAGGGTCTTTTCCAATGAGTCAGTTCTTTACATCAGGTGGCCAAACTATTGGAGTTTCAGCTTCAGCATCAGTCCTTCCAATGAACATCCAGAACTGATCTCCTTTAGGATGGACTGGTTGGATCTCCTTGCAGTCCAAGGGACTCTCAGGAGTCTTCTCCAACACCACAGTTCAAAAGCATCAATTCTTCGGTGCTCAGCTTTCTTTATAGTCCAACTCTCACATCTATACATGACCACAGGAAAAACCATAGCCTTGACAGACGGACCTTTGTTGGTAAAATAACGTCTCTGCTTTTTAATATGCTGTCCAGGTTGGTCATAACTTTCCTTCCAAGGAGTAAGCATCTTTTAATTTCATGGCTGCAGTCACCATCTGCAGTGATTTTGGAGCCCAAAAAAATAAAGTCTGACACTGTTTCCACTGTTTCCCCATCTATTTCCCATGAGGTGATGGACCAGATGCCATGATCTTAGTTTTCTGAATGTTGAGCTTTAAGACAACTTTTTCACTCTCCTCTTTCACTTTTATCAAGAGGCTCTTTAGTTCTTCTTCACTTTCTGCCATAAGGGTGGTGTCATCTGCATATCTGAGGTTATTGATATTTCTGCCAGCAATCTTGATTTCAGCTTGTGCTTCTTCCAGTCCAGTGTTTCTCATGATGGACTCTGCATATAAGTTAAATAAGCAGGGTGACAATATACAGCCTTGGTGTACTTCTTTTCCTATTTGGAACCAGACTGTTGCTCCATGTCCAGTTCTAACTGTTGCTTCCTGACCTGCATATAGGTTTCTCAAGAGGGAGGTCAGGTGGTCTGGTATTCCCATCTCTTTCAGAATTTTTCACAGTTTATTGTGATCCACACCGTCAAAGGCTTTGGCATTGTCAATCAAGCAGAAATAGATGTTTTTCTGGAACTCTCTTGCTTTTTCCATGATCCAGCAGATGTTGAAATTTGATCTCTGGTTCCTCTGCCTTTTCTAAAACCACCTTGAACATCAGGAAGTTCACGGTTCATGTGTTGCTGAAGCCTGGCTTGGAGAATTTTGAGCGTTACTTTACTCGTGTGTGAGAGAGTGCAATAGTGCAGTAGTTTGAGCATTGTCTGGCATTGCCTTTCTTTGGGATTGGAATGAAAACTGACCTTTTCCAGCCCTGTGGCCACTGCTGAGTTTTCCATATTTGCTGGCATAATTTTAACATAGTACAAGAAAGTCTTGTATACCATCAATTATTTACATTTGATCATATTTGCCTTGGCTTAGTCAGTAAAGTGTCTGCCTGCAATGCAGGAGACCTGGGTTAGATCGCTGGGTCAGGAGGATCCCCCGCAGAATGAAATGGCAACCCACTCCAGGATTCTTGCCTGGGGAATCCCATGGTCAGAGAAGCCCGGCAGGCTTCAGTCCATGGGGTTGCAAGAGTCAGACATTACGTAGTGACTACACCACCACCACATTTGCCTTATCCTCGTGGTAAATTCTTTCCCTTCCTTCCCCACTTCCCTCTCTCTCTCTTTCCATCTCTCCCCATGTGTGTCTTATCTGTCTATCCATCTATACACACATATATACACATAAACTAGAAATACATATTTTTATGAATATTTGAGAGGAAGTTGTTATGTTCCTTTAACCGAAACCTTCAGGATATATTTCCTAAGAAAAAGAACAATAAGAGAGTAAACACTGAATTTGTACAGAGTGTGAGAGACATAGGCCAACATAGTTATCATAATCAGAAAAGTAGATAAATTCATATTCAAATTTGATACCTTGTCCCAATATTGTCTTTATAATTATCCCTTCCTCACTGGGCGAGGTTCAAATTCCAAATCATATATGCCAGTTAGTTGCCATGTCTCTTTCGTATACTTAATGTGGAACAATTCCACAGCCTTTCTTTGCATTCTTGAACTCAATGTTTTTGAGGAATATGAGTCAATTCTGACTTGCCTGATATTTTCTCAAGATCAGATTTAGAGGTTTTGTATTTTGGGCAAGAGTGAAGTGAGGTGATGGAGGTAGAACACCATCGTCTATCCTGGATTTGCTCTTTGGCATTCTGCTGGGGAGAAGAGCTTGCTGTTTCCCCTCATTCATTCATTTACATGAGTATGGGCTCACAGATGCTGATTTTATTCAATGTGTTAACTAATTAATATTAATTTATATTGTTATACATGCATTTTAATGCTCAAATTGTCCCAAACTTGACCAATGGAAACCCCTTCAGGATAGCTCCCATGCTCTTTTCACAAATCTTCTTGATTCTTTCAATACTTTCTTATCAAACATTTTGCTAGCCCTTGATCCAGCTATTTCTGCTTCTCAAAGAAGACCTAGTTTCTTTTAGTGGCAAATGATATTTAAAATCCAAGAGCTGGAGCTATATGTGCCCACTACTGTCACTGATTCTAAGCTTCTCATCAAGACAAATATAATATATATATATATGAGGGAACCTCATGTAAATATATGTATTATATTATACTTACATGGGCAATTAATCTATGACAAAGGAGGCAAGAATATCTAATAGAGAAAAGACAGTCTCTCCAAGAAGTGGTGCTGTGGACACTGGACAGCTACAGGTAAAAGGGTGAAACCAGAACACTCTCTAGCACCACATGCAAAAATAAATGGATGACAGACCTAAGTGTAAGACCAGATACCAGAAAACTCCTCGAGGAAGACGCCAAGAGAACACTCCTACACAAATTGCAGCCATGTTTTTTAGATCTGTCTCCTAGAGTAAAGAAAATAAGAGCAAAAAATGTTTTTAAAAAGGATCTAATTAAATTTAAAAGCTTTTGCACAGGAAAGGAAGTCATTAACAAAACGAAAAGACAGCCTACGAAGTGGGAAAAGATAGTTGCAAATAATGATTGACAAGGAGTTAACATCCAACATATATAAACAGCTCACCAATTCAACATCAAAACAACAAAGAAACTGATTTAAAAATGAGCAGAAGAATGAAGTAGACATTTGTCCAACAATATTCAACATCAGTAATCATTAGGCAAACGCAAATCAAAACCACGATGAGATATCACCTCATACTCGTCAGAATGGCTACCATCAGAAAGAACACAAATAATAAATGTTGGTGAAAACGGAACTCCTGTGCACTGTTGGTGGGAATGTAAATTGGTACAGCCACTGTGGAAAATAAGGGGTTTCTCAAAAACAAAAAAACCAACCTAAAAATAGAACTATGTTATGACCCAGCAATTCCATTCCTGAGTATATATCCAAAAACTCCAAAACACAAATTAAAACAGACATACGTACCCCAAAGTTCACAGCAGCTTTATTTACAACTGCCAAGATACGCAAGCAACCTAAGTGCCCGTCAACAGATGAATGGAGAAAGATGTGAGATATAATGGGGTACGACTCAGCCCTAAAAGAGGAAACATTGCCAGCTGCGGCAACGAGGATGGACTGGGAGGACGTTATGCTACGTGAGATAAGTCAGAGAGACAAACCCTGCATGACATCACTTATATGCGGAATCAAAAAACTACAACACGCCGGTGAATAAAGCAAAAAAGAAGCAGGCTCACAGAATAGTGACAGGACTACGGTCACCAGCTGGGAGAGGGCAACAAGAGAGGGCAACGCTGGGGAAGAGGGTTAAGAGGTACAGACTACCACATATAAAGTGAGCCACAAGAATACGTTGTTCAGCATGGAGAATAGAGCCAACATTTTATAATAACTCTACATGGAGTATCATCTCTAAAAACTGCTGCTAAGTCGCTTCAAGTCGTGTCCAACTCTGTGTGACCCCACGGATGGCAGCCCACCAGGCTCCCCTGTCCCTGGGATTCTCCAGGCAAGAACACTGGAGTGGGTTGCCATTTCCTTCTCCAATGCATCAAAGTGAAAAGTGAAAGCGAAATCACTCAGCCGAGTCCGACTCTTCGCAACCGCATTGACTGCAGCCCACCAGGCTCCTCTGTCCATGGGATTCTCCAGGCAAGAGTACTGGAGTGGGGTGCCATTGCCTTCTCCCACTTTAAAAAATGTTAACCGCTAAATTGTATACCTGAAACTTATATTGTGAGGCAATCATACTTCAATAAAAATAAGATTTTTAAAAATTAAAGCATAGTTCTCAGAAAAATATAGAAACAAAATTATACTAGGCAAATACTTAAGAGGGTTATTCCTGGGTGGAAAAGTACATGTATGTTTAACTTTACAAGCAAGTGGCAAACCTTTTTCAATGTTACATATTAAGAATAAAGTTATCAAAATGATTCGGGTATTTTAGAGGAAAATAAATTATAAATAAAGGTCATTTATTTCATACAAACACCACAGGCAGGAGAATTCTAACTAAGCGTGGGCAATCACAAATGAAGAGTTAAGGAAACCTGTGGGCCTCAGAGGCACTGCAGGAGAAAAAGAGCTAGGAAAGAAGACGCCACTGACTCTTCGCAAATGCCATTGTAAAGTTTAAAAATCCTTAACAGAAAGCAAGGGATTAGCAGATACTCATCCTGACACCAAGGGGAAGCTGCCTAGCTTGTCCTGCACTTAACTGAGTACACAGGGAAGGCGGCAACGTGAAGCTGGTTCAGAGTCCTCCACAGCAGACTTCAGGAGTTCAGAGGAAGCATCCTACAAAAAGCTACAAAGGATGGAGAAACCTGGATGAAGGCCGAAGAGCAACAACCAGGACAAGAGGACAGAATGACCGCAGGCTACACTCAGGCAAGGCAGGAAGTCCAAGTTAAAAGTGGTGAAAGCAAGCATGCTACAAATGAGGGAGGCATTCTTTTGAAAACATATCGCCAGCTCAACATAAGTACAATTCAGTTCAGTTCAGTCGCCCAGTCATGTCTGACTCTGCGACCCCATGGACTGCAGCGCGCCAGGCCTCCCTGTCCATCACCAGCTCCTGGAGTTCACTCAGACTCATGTCCATCGAGTCGGTGATACCATCCAACCATCTCATCCTCTGTCGTCCCCTCCCTGCCTTCAATCTTTCCCAGCATCAGGGTCTTTTCAAATGAGTCAGCTCTTTCCATCAGGTGGCCAAAGTATTGGAGTTTCAGCTTCAACAACAGTCCTTCCACAGAATATTCTGGACTGATTTCCTTTGGGATGGACTGGTTGGATTTCCTTGCAGCCCAAGGGACTCTCAAGAGTCTTCTCCAACACCACACTTCGAAAGTATCACTTCTTCAGCACTCAGCTTTCTTTATAGTCCAACTATCACATCCATACATGACTACTGGAAAAGTCACAGCCTTGACTAGAGGGATCTTTTAAAAACTAACTTTCCTAAAGAATACTTAAGTTTTCAAAGGACTATTTTAACTAATGTAATTTAGGGCAAAAAAGTCTAAGAGATGAAAGGGCTTTTCATGATGATAAATTAACTTAGGAAAATGAGTCCATGAGATAAGACATCTTCAAATCACTCATGCAGTAAACATTTCTGATATGTCTAAGACTGTTAACAGAAAAAAATTAAGCAATCAAGAGCAGATGAATAAAGAGAAGGTTAAAGAAACAAAAGATATATCTAAGTGTTTTACCCAGTAGATGTATTTGTGAATGTCAATATGTAAATAAGTCTTTTTAAACAAATATTTCCTCAGCAATGTGTCAAGCACTACTACTGTATAAGTATCCGACAAGGCTCTATCACTCATGGAATTGAAATCCCAGTGGGGAGAAAGCAATATACAAGAAAACAGTGATAATGTCTACGGCAAAAATGTGTGCCCTGTCATGTAAAACTCTGTGTGATCCCATGGACTACAGCCCTGCCAGGCTCCTGTGTCCACGGAATTCTCCAGTCAAGAATACTAGAGCAGATTGCCATACCCTTCTCCAGGGGATCTTTCCAACCCAGAGATGGAACACAAGTCTCCTACATTGCAGGCAGATTCTTTACCATCTGAGCCACCAGGGAAACCCTACCTGGGAAGCCCAAAAGAAACATACTATGATTCTGTTGCCATCTTTAACGGAATAAACTACGATCCAGGAGAAACTGGATTTTATGCACAACTGTTCTTTGACTAGATCATTACTATGTTTTTGCTTCTTACAACAAAGAAATGTGCCCCAAGCAATGGACTTTAATTAGCCTCTGACTCCGTGACCGGGCTTCCCAGGCGTCAGCTGTGGTGAAGAATCTGGCTGCCAGTGCAGGAGTCTAAAGAGACACAGATTCAGCCCCTGGGTCGGGAAGACCCCCTCCTGGAGAAGCGAATGGCACCCACTCCAGTACTCTTGCCTGGAGAATCCCATGGACAGAGGAGCCCGGCGGGCTACAGTCCATGAGGTCGCAGAGTCGGACACGACTGAGCGACTTAGCACTCCTTCTCTTCCTTCCCTTCTGTTGCCAAGAACATACTATACTAAGATCAACAGCTTCATACAGTTTCTCTGCTGTTAATATTTTCCAGCATCTACACTCTCTAAAACAGAGTTGTGGTTGCCAAGAATGGTCTTAAAAAACAGGTACCAATTTAGAATCTTGTGAAAGAAGAATGTGTTCGGTTCCCATTTAAAAAACATCATAATGGCTTGATAGTGTGTTTAATCACTATCACCGTGATTAATAGGATCTGTGTTCTTCTATATATCACGGATATCATTTTATTATCACTGATCAGGAACAAACCATAACAGACAGATGGTCTATGTGTCTATCGTTAAGATTACAGGTTTCATCCTCAGCATGAGCAAAGACAAATCGCTGTCTGTAGCCACCGTTTTCCGGTATGCCGATAGCACGCAACATGTTCTCACAGCAGACTGATGCACTCAGCTACTCAGGGCGACGTCCTGCCGCTCACTCTCTGCGGAAGCCAAGGTGCTGAGAACTGATCCTCCACACAGGCTTCAGAGGTTTCTGTGGCTATAGTTAGTAACTAGCCGCCAAAGCTGCGAAACAAAATTTAGCTGAAACGAACCATACTGTGCTTTGTAAGAAATTTTGCTTTGAGTTTCACAAAACTCACATTCGAGTGCCTGAAGCTATTTTGCCTTGTGTCATATGGAAAACACAGCCTCTGCTGGCAGGCTTCCAGCCAGTATTCCTCGGGAGAGTGGGTGATTCTTCCATCAGGGTGAGACATCCTTGTTCAGTTCAGTTCAGTCGCTCAGTCATGTCCAGATCTTTGCAACCCCATGGACTGCAGCACGCCAGGCCTCCCTGTCCGTCACCAACTCCAGGAGTCCACCCAAACCCATGTCCATTGAGTTGGTGATGCCATCCAACCGTCTCGTCCTCTGTCGTCCCCTTCTCCCCCTGCCCTCAATCTTTCCCAGCCTCAGGGCTAAATCCTTGTTAGGCTGTTTGCTATTTCAAATTCAAAAGGCCACAGTTTCACTTTGCCTGGCTGGAACGTTATATCTCTGCCGTTCCTCTGGCTTCTCAGTCCTATAGTTAAGCTGAGAATCAACGGGGCGGTGACCTGCCTGTCCTCCCGGTCCTCGTTTGCAAGTGTCATATCCAGGTGTCCAAAGGCCCTCTTAGCCAAAGCCTGATTACAGGAACTGCCAGGGAGAGGGCAGGGGGAGAAGGGGACGACAGAGGACGAGATGGTTGGATGGCATCACCAACACAATAGACATGGGTTTGGGTGAGCTCCTGGAGTTGGTGACGGACAGGGAGGCCTGGCGTTTAGGGAGATTTTAGAGGACACACTTTCTGTCTGCTTCTCCACTGGGTCACAGCACCTGAGTCCCATGACTGTCAGCTGGAGGGAGGGCATAGGGAACAAGAAAACCTCCTCCAGGTATTTCTACAAGCGTTTGCCTACTCTTGGGCTGCCCTGATAGCTCAGTTGGTAAAGAATCCGCCTGCAATGCAGGAGACCCCAGTTCGATTCCTGGGTCAGGAAGATCCGCTGGAGAAGGGATAGACCACCCACTCCAGTATTCTTGGGTTTCCCTTGTGACTCAGCTGGTAAAGAATCTGCCTACAATGCAGGAGACCTGGGTTCAATCCCTGGGTGGGGAAGATCCCCTGGAAAAGGGAATGGCTACCCACTCCAGTATTCTGGCCTGGAGAATCCCATGGACTGTATAGTCCATGGGGTCGCAAAGAGCAGGACAAGACTGAGCGACTTTCACTATTTCACTGCCTACTCTAGTCATCTGTGTATCACCGTCGCTTACTGAACACTGAACCACATTTTAATAGTATGGCTCTGAAACTTCCTAAAGATTGACGTAAAATCAGATAAATAGGTTTGTATTATCATGAAATTTAATAATAAAAACTGACAGGTATCCTTCCCTAAGAGATGTAGAAATGAAGAAAAGATACCGTATTTATTTATTTTTAGGATACCTTATTAAATGAATGGGCAAGACCAGAAGAGGGAGCGCTCACACAGACCCCAAACAGGAAGAGACTACCCTGCATCTCCAACTGGGAGCAGGTTCCTTACCACCTAACTACCCGGGAAAGGACAGAAGATCTTCTCCCCACCCAGCAACAGCTCAGCCAATGAAAAGCCACTACACTCCTCACTCCCAGTTTCCTCCAATGGACTCCGTGCTTGTCAACAGCCCTTCCAAGCTTCCCCTTGTTCCTTTATAAGACAGCATTCCTCCTCTCTGTCTAGGTTTGCGTATAGCTTCTGCTATAGCATGCTTATCCCAAACTGCAAATCTCTGTTATTCCTGAAAAAAAAAAAAAAACCCACAAAGGACTTTGCTGGTAAAACAACTGTTTTATTTCCAAGGTCAACTTTACATAAGTGAAGACCAACCTGGAGAAGGCAATGGCACCCCACTCCAGTGCTATTGCCTGGAAAATCCCATGGGCAGAGGAGCCTGGTAGGCTGCAGTCCATGGGGTCGCTAAGAGTCAGGCACGACTGAGCGACTTCACTTCCACTTTTCACTTTCATGCATTGGAGAAGGAAATGGCAACCCACTCCAGTGTTCTTGCCTGGAGAATCCCAGGGATGGGGGAGCCTGGTGGGCTGCCGTCTATGGAGTCGCACAGAGTCTGACACAACTGAAGTGACTTAGCAGCAGACCAACTTAGGTTCAGGTTCACATAACTGGAAGCTTAACAGCCAGCTAGTGTGCTTATTTGTAGAAAAGTACTGATGATCCCAATTTTTATTTCTCCTCCTCTGTTTCTTCCTCTATTTGTTTCTTTGGTTACATTTTTCTTATAACCAATTAAAAATTATTTTTAAAAAATGATACGCTGCGGAAAGAAACGGAAAGTGAACAAATGTGAGTCTTTTGTGAAGGAAAAGACTGGAGTTCGCTGGAGAGGCTGCAGAAGGTGGGGGAGGCCTCTGAGACTCGAGAACTGTGGCCGCAGCCAAGTGGCCCCTCTGACCCAAATCATCACATCTTCTCTCCACTGGATTATTTCCATTGGTATGCATTTGTTGCTGTTTATTCCATTTTTTAAAAAAGAAAAATGAAACATTTTAAAAACAAAATAATATCTCAGGGGTGGGGAGTGAGCAAAATGGGTGAAAGTGGTCAAAAGACACAAACTTCCAGTTACAAAACAAGCAAGTCTCGGGGCTATGATGCACAGCAGAGTGACTGCAACTAGCAAGACTGTATTGGATATTTGAAAGTTGCTGAAGGGGTAGACCTTCAAGTTCTCATCACCAGGAAGAGGCAGCTCATAACCACGCAGTGACGGGTGGTAACTAGGCCTATTGCGACGATCACTTCACAGTGTGCACGTGTGTGAATCATTCTGCTGTGCACCTGAAACTAATCAAGGTCACACGTCAAGTACACCTGACTCCCTGTCTAGCTACCACACACTTTCTCGTCTCTCTTTTAAGGCAAAACTCCAAAAAACAATTGTATGTATTTGCCGCCTGCAATTTCTCCTCCCCCTTGCCCAACTCTAATCGCTCAGTGGAACAGCTCTAATTGAAGTCGCCCATGGCCTCCATGCCGTCAGATCCAAATGCCAGCTCTCAGGCTTCACTTCCCTGAAATGCTGGCAGCATTGAACACACCAGTGACTGCTCTCTTCATCTGGACCCAGCTTCTCCTCCACTCCAGGAGGCACAGGCCCCGGGTTCGCCTCTTGCCCACGGACTCCTCTGTCCAGTCTGCACAGGCCTTTCTCCCGCGGAAGACTTGCAAACGCCCTGTGCCAGGGCTGTGGCTTCGGTCCTCTCTTCTCAAACCACCCTCACTTCCTAGGTGAGCTCACGCAGTCTCAGCACTTCACTACCATCCTATATGCTGGGGTTCTTAATCATCCATATTATCACTAAGGCTTCTCAAATTTGTATCTCTAGCTCAGATCATTCCCCTGGACTCCAGACTCAAATAGTCAACTAACTGCTTAACATCTCAGCTTAGAAATCTACTCAAGGTCTCAGACTCAGCACCCAGTGGTGACCCCTGCTCCCTGCTCTAGCAAACACTCCCATCTCAGTGCTGGCAACCCTGACGTTCCATCTGCTCAGGCAAAAACCCAATGCTATCATTTCTCTTTTTTGTCTTTTTTTCTATACCAAGCATTCAATTAATCAGCAGTTCTTGTTCACTCTACTTTCCAAATATGTATAGAATTCAGTCTACCAAATCTCCGCACCTCCATCATCACCACCTTCATCTCTCCCAGGATCACTGCACTGTCCTCCCACTTGTCACCACCCTTGGCACTGGGAGTGCTGCTATATTTATTTACTTAAGATTCCCGCACTTACGTCTGCACTAGTAACACTGGTCAATATGTGTTCTATCTTCTATACTGTTTCAATTTTTGTTTTAGGAATACACTTCCCTCTTGAGATAAATTATCTTCTTAGCTTTTGAAATACATACTTTATATTATGTAGAAATTTTCTCCTTTTTCATGTTTGGAGGAATCATCCAGTAAAAACTTTTAGGCATCATGCATTGTAAGGGGACTTTTACCAACTTTTAGTTTTTTTCACTGCTTAACAAGACATTTAGTTTTCTTAACTTTCCTTCAATAAACTTTAATAATTTATAATTTCCTTAATATTGGCCATTATGTCTAAATTTTCAAATGCATTAGTATGTATTAATATCATTCCTTATTACATTATTAATAATCTCCTTTTTGCCTATAGTTATCTTCCCTTTTTCATCCCTTAATGTTTGCTATTTTCTTATTTCTTGAATAGATTGCCAAAACCGTCTACTTTATTGATCTGTTTAAGAAAATATCTTCTGCATTATTAATTAAGCCTATATTTTAAATTGTGGGCCATTAATTTCTTCTCATTAATTCCCTCTGCTTTTAAAAATTTTATTTTTGGTATTCCAAAACTGAATAAAAGACTATGCATTTTCATCCTCTTTTGACTGCATACCTTAGGTTTGGTAGATTTTATTCCCATTTTACATTTCAGGTTTTTAAAGGTTATTTTAAAAGGTCACCCAGATAAAGACTGGCAAAGAACAAATTCAAATCTGTGTGATTTACACTGTTCCAGAGAAGTTCTTTTGAATGTATCACGCATGAAACATAGATGCAGTTCACACGAAACGAGACAAAGTTAACAAGTGGCAATGCGTGTTTCCTTTAAATAAAGACAGTAAAACGTCATGCCATTGACACACGAGAAGAGATATGACTGCTAATTAAATCGGGTTAGGATGAAATCTTAACTGGGACAATAATCTGATAAACCAACTTATCAACCTGTTCAGTCCAGTTCAGTCACTCAGTCGTGTCCGACTCTTTGTGACCCCATGAATCGCAGCACTCCAGGCCTCCCCGTTCATCACCATCTCCCGGAGTTCACTCAGACTCACGTCCATCGAGTCAGTGATGCCATCCAGCCATCTCAGCCTCTGTCGTCCCCTTCTCCTCCTGCCCCCAATCCCTCCCAGCATCAGAGTCTTTTCCAATGAGTCAACTCTTTGCATGAGGTGGCCAAAGTACTGGAGTTTCACCTTCAGCATCACTCCTTCCAAAGAAATCCCAGGGCTGATCTCCTTCAGAATGGACTGGTTGGATCTCCTTGCAGTCCAAGGGACTCTCAACAGTCTTCTCCAACACCACAGTTCAAAAGCATCAATTCTTTGGCGCTCATCCTTCTTCACAGTCCAACTCTCACATCCATATATGACCACAGGAAAAACCATAGCCTTGACTAGACGGACCTTAGTCAGCAAAGTAATGTCTCTGCTTTTGAATATACTATCTAGGTTGGTCATAACTTTTCTTCCAAGGAGTAAGCATCTTTTAATTTCATGGCTGCAGTCACCATCTGTAGTGATTTTGGAGCCCCCCCAAAAATAGTCTGCCACTGTTTCCACTGTTTCCCCATCTATTTCCCATGAAGTGATGGGACTGGATGCCATGATCTTCATTTTCTGAATGGTGAGCTTTAAGCCAACTTTTTCACTCTCCTCTTTCACTTTCATCAAGAGGCTTTTTAGTTCCTCTTCACTTTCTGCCATAAGGGTGGTGTCATCTACATATCTGAGGTTACTGATATTTCTCCCGGCAATCTTGATTCCAGCTTGTGTTTCTTCCAGTCCAGCGTTTCTCATGATGTACTCTACATAAAAGTTAAATAAGCAGGGTGACAATATATAGCCTTGATGTACTCCTTTTCCTATTTGGAACCAGTCTGTTGTTCCATGTCCAGTTCTAACTGTTGCTTCCTGACCTGCATACATATTTCTCAAGAGGCAGGTTAGGTGGTCTGGTATTCCCATCTCTTTCAGAATTTTCCACAGTTTCTTGTGATCCACACAGTCAAAGGCTTTGGCTTAGTCAATAAAGCAGAAATAGATGTTTCTCTGGAACTCTCTTGCTTTTTCCAGGATCCAGCGGATGTTGGCAATTTGATCTCTGGTTCCTCTGCCTTTTCTAAAACCAGCTTGAACACCAGGGAGTTCACGGTTCACGTATAGCTGAAGTCTGGCTTGGAGAATTTTGAGCATTACTTTACTAGCGTTCGAGATTAGTGCAATTGTGCGGTAGTTTGAGCAATCTTTGGCATTGCCTTTCTTTGGAATTGAAATGAAAACTGACCTTTTCCAGTCCTGTGGCCACTGCTGTGTTTTCCAAATTTGCTGGCATATTGAGTGCAGCACTTTCATAGCATCATCTTTCAGGATTTGAAACAGCTCACCTGGAATTCCATCACCTCCACTAGCTTTGTTTGTAGTGATGCTTTCTAAGGCCCACTTGACTTCACATTCCAGGATGTCTGGCTCTAGATTAGTGATCACATCATCATGATTATCTGGGTCATGAAGATCTTTTTTGTACAGTTCTTCCGTGTATTCTTGCCACCTCTTCTTAATATCTTCTGCTTCTGTTAGGTCCATACCATTTCTGTCCTTTATCCAGCCCATCTTTGCATGAAATGTTCCCTTGGTATCTCTAATTTTCTTGAAGAGATCTCTAGTCTTTCCCATTCTGTTGTTTTCCTCTATTTCTTTGCATTGATTGCTGAAGAAGGCTTTCTTATCTCTTCTTGCTATTCTTTGGAACTCTGCATTCAGATGCTTATATCTTTCCTTTTCTCCTTTGCTTTTCGCTTCTCTTCTTTTCACAGCTATTTGTAAGGCCTCCCCAGACAGCCATTTTGCTTTTTTGCATTTCTTTTCCATGGGGATGATCTTGATACCTGTCTCCTTCACAATGTCACGAACCTCAGTCCATAGTTCATCAGGCACTCTATCTATCAGATCTAGGCCCTTAAATCTACCTGTAGTATGTATTATAAAATACTTATGTCTTTTCACCAAGTAATCTCAGATCTTAGCATTCTTCTTCAGGACATATTTCATAAGACTAAGACTGCTAAATGAAAATTAGACTATACTGAAATATATTGATAACCTTCTGGGGGGTAAAGACAGTACCCAAGGATTCTCCTTTCTCCATGGAATTTTCCAGGCAAGAACACTGGAGTGGGTTGCCAATTCCTTCTCCAGAGGATCTTGCTGACCCGGGATCAAGCCTGCATGTCCTGCACTACGGGCAGAATCTTTACCATTGAGCCACCTGGGAAGCCCCAAAGAATTCTAGAGCTGGTTAAATTTGTCATACTCTAGTACTCAGCATCCAAGTACTCTTTTTCTCTTGATGTTTTCTCTCCCTTTTCTTGTCAGAAATCGTTCTGATTTATAACCTGGAGCCACTTACATCGAAAACAGCAATAGGAAAAGAAAGGACCAATTGTACTGACTAGGAGCTCTGACTGACACACATCCCTGGAGGCCCCCTGTCCCGACGGCTGTGACGAGGGCTCTTCCCCTCCTCTCTCAGTTTTGGCCCACGTGATTGCATTCTGTGACGTGGAGCTCCCTGCCCCAGGGCCTTTGCACTTGCTGCACCTTCTGCCACAGTGCCCTTCCCCCAGCTCCCAGCATGGCTCCTTCCTGCACCCCCTGTAATGTCTTCCCAGTTACCTGGAAGGCATCGCTGGCTACACACTCAAACCCCCAGCCCCACGTCTTCTCCCCTGGCCTTGTCTCTATAGTAGGGCCACTCCTAGTCCACCATCACTCTCTATTGGATCATTCTGCTTCCTATGTATTTATTTATTCTACGTATTTATCATTTAAAAAAATTTTCAACTATCTCTACCACTGCCTCCCATACTATGAGAACTGGGATGCCATTTTGCACTATATTCCTAGAACCTAGGGCAATGTCTGCATGTAAATGCTCACTAAGTATTTGTCGATGGAATAGAAGTAGGGAGGAGGATGGAGGCAGGGAGGGAAGGAGCAAGAGAGGAAGAAAGAGGAGGAGAAAGGACTGAAGTGTTACTGATCTGACTTGACTTCATGTCAAAAACATCTTAGTGTACCAAAAGATCAATAACCATGAATGTCCTGGAGTTTCTTTGAAAAGCTGATTCTCCCTAAATCCTATTACAGACACGGAGCTGACAGGAACTACCTGGCCTACCCTGTCTTATTGGAGTCAAGCCACAGGTGGTCTACAATGTCGCGCCAGAGCTGCCACTTTCTACAAATATACTGACAATACAGGAGGCTTTGTCAGCTGTCCACCCAACCCTAAGGAGACGTATGGGAAAAACCTGAGTGAGTGTGTTTCCCTTGGAAAGACAGAACGCAGTCCCTCTATTTGATGAGTTCACGTGTGGAGCAGAGAAGGCAATGGCAACCCACTCCCTACTCTTGCCTGGAAAATCCCATGGACAGAGAAGCCTGGCAGGCTGCAGTCCATGGGGTCTCGAAGAGTCGGACACAACTGAGCGACTTCACTTTCCCTTTTCACTTTCATGCACTGGAGAAGGAAATGGCAACCCGCTCCAGTGTTCTTGCCTGGAGAATTCCAGGGACGGGGGAGCCTGGTGGGCTGTCCTCCATGGGGTCGCACAGAGTTGGACACGACTGAAGCAACTTAGCAGCAGCAGCAGCAGCATGTGGAGCAGCCTGTACACGCCAGCCTTTTTTGAGTTGTTGCTAAAGTCAAAACAATGCTAGCAGACAGCAGTTCAGGAGAGGCTGTTTGGCTCCCAGCGCAAAGTGTCTCACAACACTCAGAACTGCCTGGAGGGAAAGAATCCACCTCCCTGGAGAGCAAGCTCTCAACAACGGATGTGCCCTGTGACCAGTCACCACCTACCTAAAGGTTGCACTTGTTGTTCAGTTGCTAAGTCGTGTCTGACTCTTTGCAACCCCATGGACTGCAGCACTCCAGCCTTTCCTGTCCTTCACTGTCTCCTAGAAATGTGACTTGAGAAGTGCTAAACACATGAGCTGATGACCTAGATGAGTGTCAGTTGCCAGAATCTGTAAGTTTTTTCTTGTTGTTGTTCTAAATATACTCCAGAACTTGGTTAGTTTTGATATTGGTTGGATGGCATCATTGATTTGATGGACATGAGTTTCAGTAAGCTCTGAGAGTTGCTGATGGACAGGGAGGCCTGGCGTGTTGCAGTCCATGGGGTCACAAAGAGTCGGACATGACTGAGCGACTGAACTGAACTGAGATATATAAAGCACACCAAGATTAAACAGGGAAGAAAAAGAAAATCTGAAGAGACTCATAACTAGCAGGAGACTGAATCAAAAGAAAAATAACTTGACCACGAGAAGCCCTGGACCTGGCGGCTTTACGAGTAAATTCAACCAAACATTTTGTCATTCATTGTTCAGGCACTAAGTCGTGTCCAGCTCCTTGCAACTCCATGGACTGCAGCACGCCAGGCTTCCCTGTAATTCACCATCTCCCAGAGCCTGCTCAAACTCATGTCCATCAAGCCGGTGACGCCATCCAACCATCTCATCCTCTGTCGTTCCCTTCTCCTCTTGCCCTCAGTCTTTCCCACCATCAGCGTCTTTTCCAATGAGTCAGTTCTTCACATCAGGTAGCTAAAGCTTTGGAGTTTCAGCTTTAGCATCAGTCCTTCCAATGAATATTCAGGACTGATTTCCTTTAGGATGGACTGACTAGTTTGATCTCCAAGGTTGCACAAGGTATTTCTAAGTGTCACTTTAACTTAAAACATTGGTATGCCATTTTATAAAGCAAACTCTGAATATCAGAACTGACCGAGTTCTGGAGTACATTCAGGAAAACAAAACAAAAAACAACGTAAAGATCCTGGCAACCGACGCTGGTCTAGATCAACAGCTCATGTATTTAGCACTTCTCAGCTGGAGATGCATGCCTCTAAATCTGGCATAAAATAGGAGAATCTTATAAAATAATAGCAAAGAAGAAAAGCACTATGTATAACCCACTCATCACTTCTCATGGCCTTAAAGACGGCACGCGATGTCGTCTGCGTCTCCTCTCTGCTCACCAGACAGGAGGCACTGTTATAAGACATACGCTGCCATCTGCACCCACAATGCCTGGTGGCGATATTTTGCAAAATTAAACTATGCAAAGATGCATTCAATCAAAAGGCCTCTTCTTTGTTCACACAGCTATTTTCCCCAAATAGAGCCTGGCAAGAATAACTGAAAGCGTGGACTGCAGCACCAAATTCACTGGCGACAGGCCCTGGTACAAAAGCTTTAACCTGGGGGACACTGGAAGCGATGCAAGGTAGCCCACTAAACGGGTGAATGGAGTTAGTGCAGGGACATCAGCGGGGCAGCAGGAGGACCGCCGTCCACTCTGCTGCCAACAGAACAGGACGGAAGCAAGATGTACGGGCGGGCTGGAATCACCTCTTGGGGCATCTCTTTCCCACTTCCCTTCAGAACAACAATATTTAAAATCTTTCCAGGCCTCTAAAGGCTAAACTGAGGTTAGGGATTCACTATGAATGAAAGCTATTCTAAAGCAAGAATGTGATGGGTAAGTTGTATTGCAGCTTTTTCCCTACTGTCCTTGATGTACAAACAGGTGGAAGCACCTTGGAGCTCTGAGATAGTGGCTTTGCCAATATCCACACCTCAGTATCTCATGACAGTCCAGGTCCCCTTGTGAGGATCCTCTGTCACCCTCACACATTTCTTTCCGCCGTTTCTGCTGCTCTCCGTAGCTGTAAAAATTCCAGTCTGATCTCTCTGCCCCTGATATACGCTGAAACACTCAGACTTGGGAACGTTCCAACTGTGAGCCCAGAAGACGCAAAGCTAATAGTGCCATATCCAGGAAAACCTGAGACTTCCAGAATCTTAAGTCTGTTAGGTTGCTATGGGCAGGGGGAACCCTGCCCGGTCTCCAGCAATAGCCCTGGTCATTTTAAAGATTCATTTCTTCAGATAATACAGAATGAAGGAATGTATCTGAATACGTGACTCTGATGAACAGCACTTCAGTTTCCATCGTATGATAGAGTGATCGCTTACACAAAGCTGTATCAGGTATAATTCTGACCGATTATTTTCCACACTGACTCCACCTGTTAAGATCTTTATCTGTCAACAGGATACAGAATTAAGGTCCACTTTATGTGTAATCACAGAATTATCATTTTGTAACAGCTCTTAAATTTGCTAACTCTCTTAAAGCATTTCTCTTGGATGTGAAAACAGTGCATTTAACATTTGTGAAAGTACTGAAGATGTCACGTCCTTGATCCAGGTGGAGTCACCTTTTGCTCTCCCAGAATGGAGGTGCATGAACTCCCAGGCAGGGTCAGCCAGGCAGCACGAAGCCACTTAGCAGGGGGGGCGGCCGGAGCAACTGTCACAACCTGCGAACTCCACGGAGGTGCTGCCTCATCTTACGGTGTTTCAACAGAAGCCAGAAATCCCATCTTAACAAGCACTCTCTCAATCTCTGACGGTTGGCAGCAGAAAACTCCTTGAGCACGTGCAGGCCACGCGGGGCGCATCTGCTCGCTGTAATCAGTTCGAGCCCTCTGCTTTTACACCTCTCCCCCCACTGGCTTCACTCCACGCTCACGAGTGACACTTCGGAGAGGGCACTCAGTTTTTGTAATTATTTTTCTAACACTTTAGCATGTTAAGAGCACTGAAAAAATATGCAAAAGAACATACTTTATACATTGTAGTAAAAAAAATTATATTCACATTACTTACCCTGCTGACTTCCTTAGGAGCTGATTCATCTGGGGGATGAAGAAGGGAGGGAGGAAAAAAAAAACATAATGTTAGAAGCTCTGGGTAGTTTCTGAAAAACATAGAACATGTCATTCACTCTCTATAAACCAGAAGGCTATTTGCAATCCTTCCTCTTGTGATATCTAAAAATTTGGTTTTAAAACTCTGTAAGGTAAAAAAACATAGTATATTTAGAGTTGGATGTATGTATGTAGCAATTTTGGAGGGAAATGAAATAACACAACAGCTTGTTAATCATTTTCATGATTACCTTTTTAGAGATTCTCAAATAGTATTGAAAATATGGCTACACTGTATTTTATCCAATACATATACCTAAAAATGGGATTGTAGTATCTGCAATATTCTGAATGACACAATCCACACGGATGTCTCAAAAGGCCATTAGCACCCATGCTGCCAGGGCTGATGCCAGCATCTCGCGTTTGCTGAAATGAGACCTGTGTCTGCACGGCCTGGTGAAGGCACAGACCATCCCCACCAACAGGCTGCTCTGCACCACGGGCCCGGGAAGCGGCGGGCTTGTCTCTACCAGCAGGGCAGCACTGCTTGCTGGTAAATTAAGGCTGACGGGTTGTCCTGGTCTAGGTGGGGCCCTCTGACGGGCTCTCCCTGCGAGGCTGGCTACATGGCCAGACTATGCCTGTGTAACCAACAGGGTATGAGAAACGAACCGGCCAAGACACCACTTTAGGTCCACCGGCTGTGAGCACCCCATGCCCGGGAACTAGTTCTGACCCAGAGGAAATGTGTTGATGTGGCCCTTCCAGAGGATGGGGCTGGGGGCTGGAGACCCCTCTCCAGACCCCTCACTGGGAGGCAGCCTTTAATTTAGCGCTGCTGGCTTCTTGTGCCTTGTTTAGCAAGGAAACCCTGTCTTACTACCACCGTCAGCACACACTTAGCACACCAAGTTTCTAACATGTTCTATGTTACACCAAAGCACAGCCTCATCCACCTGAACACTGACAAAGGCGTGTCGCACAGGTCCAGACAGGGCACCGATTCTTCTTTCTCCTTCAACGTCCTTATTAACTAAACCACTGAGTCCTGGCGTTTCCTCATTTCTAATCTTTTTCAGATTTACAGCTTACCACCCATTTCCACAAATAATATTAAGTATAGTCCCAAAGTACTTATCAACCAGTCGCCTTGAAGCTGACCCCTGAATTCAGTATCTGCCCTGGAAATCATGTATACACACACAAACACACACACACACACACATTCACCCACCCAGTTTATCTTTCAAAAATATTCCATCTATTGCTATCTGTCATTCCAGTAGTCAGTTATGGATGTGAGAGTTGGACTATAAAGAAAGCTGAATGCCGAAGAATTGATGCTTTTGAACTGTGGTGTTGGAGAAGACTCTTGAGAGTCCCTTGGACTGCAAGGAGATCCAACCAGTCCATCCTAAAGGAAATCAGTCCTGAATATTCATTGGAAGGACTGAGGTTGAAGCTGAAGCTCCAATACTTTGGACCACCTGATGCAAAGAACTGACTCATTGGAAAAGACCCTGATGCTGGGAAAGATTGAAGGTGGGAGGAAAAGGGGACAACAGAGGATGAGATGGTTGGATGGCATCACCGATTCAATGGACATGAGTTTGAGCATGCTCCGGGAGTTGGTGATGGACAGGGAAGCCTGGCGTGCTGCAGTCCATGGGGTCACAAAGAATCAGACATGACTGAGTGACTGAACTGAACTGAAGTGAACTGATCATGCCCTTTGGATGCTTCAGAATTTATAGCAAATTAGACATCAAAGGGCTTCCCAGGTGGTGCTAGTGGTAAAGAACCCACCTGCTAATGCAAGAGATACAAGACTGTCAGGTTAGATCCCTGGGTTGGGAAGATTCCCTGGAGGAGAGCATAGCAACCCATTCTAGTATTCTTGCTTGAAGAATCCCATGAACAGAAGAGCCTGGCAGGCTGCAGTCCATAGGGTCGCAAAGAGTCAGACACAACTGAAGAGACTTAGCATGCACGTATATTGCCTTTACTTGGGGACTTTTTCAAAATTAGCACGCTTGGAACTGGCAGATAGTAGATGTTCAGTGAACAGTAGCTATTCTTGTATTACTATGTTAACACATATTTCTTATATATTTTTGTTATATTTGTTCCATAATGATTTGAATATTGCATCTGATTTCTGTAAAATGTAACCATGTTATAGGGAAAACATGGAGTTTATCTTATATACTGAAGTCACTTAATTTAAAAAATTCACTTATTCCTTAACTCCTAACCTCTTATTCTTTTCTAAAGCTCTCAGGAGATGGAACTATTTGATTTAATCATCACAACAAACTAAGATTATAAAGTTGCAGAGACCAATACGTTTCTAACTCTGTTAGATTTTTATCGAAGTTCAGTAAACCGGGTGGGGGGGTGGGGTGAAAAGTGAAGGGTGATTAACGCATGGGCGATGGCAGGTAGCGGTCATGCGCACAAGCTGATTGAGGCACTCAGTGGAGCGTCCAGGCTGCGACGCTCTGGGGCCGTCCACTGTCCAATCATCACCACGACTCGGAAGTCAGTTCAAGGGAGGAAGAGCTTGAACGTCCAGACGTCTGTATATAAACGTCCCCTTTGCTTTCTCCTTCAGTTTTGCCGAGTGCTCCTCCAACTCGAGCGTGCAAAGGATGCTCTGCTGATAAGCATTTATACAAACCAACTCCTCCTTTGTTTTGATGGACAGTCTAAAGTATCTGAAAGGAAAATGCGCTCTGTATCTTAACATCTGGCTTTTTTACCTTGTGTACAGATTTAAGACTGTATCTTCTACCTCTTCTTCTGACTCGGAAGCCAGTTTCTGCTAAGTGAATGTCAGATGCATTGTATTTAGGGAATTCAGCAATTCAGCTGAGGGGATTAATGAGCGCAGTGAACTGGTTAGGATAAGGAAAACGGGCTTCCTGTATTTGGAAGTTCCATCGAGCTCTCTTGCCCAAGGAAAGGGCCAGCACCCTGAAGACACTGCCTGCCTGGGTGAGTGCTGCGCGGTGGGGCGGCCGGAGGGGGGCGCCCCAGAGGCAGCTCGGCTGGAGGCTCAGCGCGCGCGGGGCTCGGGAGCCGGCGGCCGCTCACGTGCTGTTGCAACTCTGGGCAAGACGTCTGACTGCCTTTGACGGCCTCTCAGTCTGAAGTGAAGCAACATCCTATCCACATAATTTGACACTGAGAAATAATTTTCTTTCCACAAGAACAATTGCACAGTAACAAAGCCCCTGACTTGGGGACTTCCCCGGTGGCCCCTGGAGGCTGACTCCGTGGCCCCTGGTTGGGGAACGAGCCCCACAGCGAAGGCCCAATGCCGCCAAACGAATAAAACGGGAACCGAAGAGCGGTGGCCCCCAAGGACGCTGTCCTTCCCTGGACGGGGAGGGCGTGACGGCGGGCCAGGCGACGATGGCAGCCGTGGCAGACGCCAGGCCAAGCTTCTCTCGGCCCATAGCTGGCCTCCCGCTTGGCGACCAAGTCGCGAACAGGCCGCGGGCCAGTGGAGGGCCCGGGCCCCGACCTAGACCGTCCCACGATCCCACCACTCCGGGACGTCGCTGCACCCCCGGTGCACACTCCTGACCGAGCGGCCAGGGCGCTCACTTACACGTGAAAGGATAAGGAGCCACGGCAAAGAAGGAAACGGACATGGAGGCCAGATTTTGAGTCCTTCGTGACCATCGAGTGAGCAACCAAAACGTTCACAACAGCAGACACTTAATTTTTATGTGGCACTGGGTTTCTGCAAACGTTTGTTTACTCAACAAATGTGCACTACGGATCCATTATGTGCCGGGCATTTATCCTTGTTCTTAAAGACTTAATTTCTAATGGGATGAACAAACAAGAAAAAAATTTAAGCAATTTCAGAAAGGGAATATTGATGCTTGTTAAAGAGAAATTTTTTTTTTAAGACAAGAAGAACCCATCTTCAATCTAAACATCATTTTAATGATTTTTTAAAGCCTTAGAAAAAATAGCCCATGCAGCAAAAAATTTCCTGGAGAATATCCCAGTAAGTACACCTTCCAGCAAGTACTTATTTTTGAGTTAAGTACTCATTGGAAAAGACCCTCATGCTGATTGAGGACAGGAGGAGAACGAGACAACAGAGGATGAGGTGCTTGGATGGCACCACCGAGTTGATGCACATGAGTGTGAGCAAACGTGGGAGAGAGAGGAGGACAGGGAAGCCTGGCGTGCTGCAGTCCATGGGGTTGCAGAGTCGGACGTGACTTAGCAACTGAGCAACAATAGCATCAAAAGTACAGAAAAAATGAAATCAGTATCTCGTATAACAGACTGAAGCCACAGTTACACTGGATACAAAATTTAAGCAACTGTCTAGGATAGGTCAAAGAATCCATCCATATGTGACATCATGAGCTCTTCTAATTTATCAGAAAATATTTTCATAAAATGTTGATAGGAGTTAAAAGTGAGTAAACAAATGAAATGAACATTTCAAAATATAAACCCTCACAACCATACCTTCAAGGCTGTAGAAATGGAAACACAGATATTAATATAAAAATAACCTGGAGGTTTGAAGCCAAAATGGCAACTAATATCATGATAATTTTCTTATCATCAACTTAGAAGGAAAATGTGGTGTTCACTAATGTTACAGGAAGAAGAAAAAATGACAAAAGATTTTGATAGGTGGTTTTATTTTAATACTGTGAGATGATAAAATACTAAATCTTGATATTTGTAGACAAGTGCGTTAAATATATAAAACACAACATCTCCCCAGTACTTTAGGAGGAAATGAAAAATTTTATTTCCTGTTAGATTACTATTCTTTTTTATTCCATTGTTATCCCCCATGAGTGAATGAATGGCTAGCAGGACAATCATTTCTCTAAATCTTCTAGCCATCTTCCGTCATTAAATCTTTAGGCAAATAAGGAGAAACTAAATATAGGTCAGTAGACTAAGCAATGCTTTTAACAAAAGAACCTCACCTTTCCCCTCAACAGGTCTAGTGGTCATCTGTAAATCTACATCTTAAAATGTAGATCTGTGAAAAAATTTAGCTCACATTTTCTCTAAGAAATGTGTGTAAAAATATGGTCAGTGTGTTTAAAAGTAGCTACTTTAAGACACATGCAGTGATATTGATTTTTCATTAGCAGCTTTACTAAAGCCCAGTTTACATGTCATAAAATTAACCCATAATAGGTATACAACTCAGTGATTCCAGTCAATTTACAGACGTGTGACGGGCTCTCACCAATCCAGTTTAGACACTGCACCCCCTCAAGTCGCCTTATGCCCCGTTACATTCAGTGCCTGTTCCCACCGCAGCCAGTCACATCAGGGCCGTCTCTCTGTTCTCACAGACTCACCTTTCCCGGGCATTTCAAGTAAGTGGAATCACAGAACTCGCTGTATCTGGCTTCTTCCACTAGCACAATATTTTGAGGTTCATCCATGTTAGAGCATGTATCAGTATTCCTTCTTATCAAATAGTAGTCCTGTTATATGGGTATATCACATATGTTTTTAGCCATTTACCAGCTAATAGACATTTGAATTGTTTTTGATTTGGAGCTATTCTGAACAATGCCCCCTAGGAACTACTGGATACATATCTTTTGTATGGACACACTTTCCTTTCTCTTGGATAGACACTTAGGAGTAGATTTGATGAGTATTAATAAAGTAAGTTTAACCTTCTTAGAAACTGATCAATTGTTTTCCAAAGCACCATTACCATTTTACTTTTACAAAAGTGAATTGCACAGACACCAGTTTATCTTCATCGTCATCAGTACTGGACAGTGTCATTTTTCTTTCATACTTGGTGAGTATACAACATCTCGCTGCATTCCCCTAGCTAATGATGTTGAGAAGACTTACCGGTCATTTGCATGCTTCTCTGGGATAATGCATATCCAAATCTGTTGTCTGTTTATACATTGAGCTGTCTATCTTCTTACTGAGTTTAACAAATCTTTATATATTCTAGATACGTTTTTAATGAAGTCTGTTTTTCCAAAATATTTTTTTTTATTTTAAGGATCCTGCTTTAGGTATTATATAAAATAACTCTTTGGCCCACCCAAGATCATGAATTTTTTTTTTCCTATTTTGTCTAGGAATTTCAAAATTTTAGCTCTTACAATTAGATATATGATCTACATTAAATTAATTTTAGTTTATAATGTGAGGAAAGGGTATTTTTAAATATTGCATCTGGATATCCAATTGTTCGATAACAACTATGCTTCCTTCTAAGGAACTGTTTCAACATCTTTGTTGAAAATCATTTGACCACGTGAGGGTTTTGCCTGGACTCTGAATTCTGCTGCGCTGACCTATCTGTAAGGCAGGACAACAGAGCTGAAATACCATGAGGACAGTAAGTTCTGAAATCAAGTAATGTAACTCCTCAAAACTGAACTTTACTTTTATAATTATTATGGCTCTTTTAGGTCCTTTACCTTTTACAATCAACCTCTCAATTTGTATAAAAAATCCCCCCTGGATTTTGAGAGGTAATGCATTGAATATATAGATTAATTTGGGGAGAACTGTCATCCTGGCAATACTGATTCTCCCAACCCATGAACATGACATCTATCTCCATTTATTCAGACTTTTCTTTCCTTCCTCTCAGCAAGATTTATAGATTTCAGTGTATGAAATTTGTGTTTCTTTGCTAAATTTATTCCTAAGCTTTTTAATTTTTTGAGGCTATTATGAATAAAACTATTTTCTTAGTTTCTGACTGTTCCTTTCTAGTAGATAGAAATGGGACTGATTTTTGCATCTTGACCTTTCTTTCTGTATTAGTCCTTGTATCCTGAGACCTTGCTCACACATTCATTAATTTTAGCAGTTTTCTGTGGAACATTTGAAATTTTTCCACATCCAGGATCATGTATCTGTGGAAAAAAGATTTAGTTCTTCCACTTAAACCTAGATACGTCCTGTTTTGTACTGCTCAAGTTAACAGTTCACTTCTCCTAATTCTCTGACAGTTTTCATCATGAATGGATATTGAATTCTGTCAAAACCTTTTTCTGTATTAAGATAATTGTGTTAACTCTAATAAGTTTAAATAATTGATTTACTGATATTAAACAAATGGTATTCGTACAGGGTCATACCATGTCATATTTTTAATATGTTACTGGATTTGGTTTCCTGATTTTATTTAGGGGTTATTGCATGTATGTTCGAGGGAGACTTGTCTTGTGATGTTTTAGTCTGGTTTTCTTATCAGGTTAATACATGACTCAGAGAAGGAGCTGGGAAGTTTTTTCTCCCTCCTCTCTTTCCGAAAAGAGTTGGAGAAGGATCGGTAGTAACTCCATTTACAACACCTGATCCGATCCGTCAGTGCAGCCATGGGAGGGCAAGCTCTGGACTGCGGAAATCCATTCAATTACTAAGACCTGCTTAGATGGTCTATTTCTTGTTATGTCAGTTTTGGTGATTTGATCTTTCCAGGAGTCTGCTTTATTCAAGATGTCTAGTTTCTAACAGGAAGTTTTGCATTCTCCATCAACTGCTGATGGATCTGTCCATCAGAAGGGGACAATGCCCAGAATCCAAACCTTCTTCAGGTCTTCTCGAGTTCTATGTTGTCTGGGCCCTTTCCAAGGGGGACCAGCAGAAGCTTCTCCAGGAACGTGTGAGTGTCCTCAGTCAGGAGCGTGTCTGCCTCAGTTTCACCGAGATCTCAGGCTGGCACAGCCTGAGATTTGCCAGCCCTCCCCCACTCACCAGCCCTCCCCCACTCACTGGCCTCCAAAGCTCCAAAGATGGTGGCGCCTCCCAGTTGAGTGAACCCTTTCAACTTGTAGAGAAGCTGTCAGAACCTCTGCTCCAACCGGGGACAGGGCGCAGCGGAAGAAGCTCCAGACCATAACATGATGAGTAGCCATGCCTCTTACCTGAATTTATCTGAAAACTGAAGGTCACAGTTTTCAAATTATGAATGTCTCTCGAATTGCTGTATGCCATTGGTTGACATTCGAGACTAAAGTGGCTGGTTTTGTCCATTACTGTCCAATTGATAACTGCTTCTTGAGGAAAGACTTTGCTACCTTCTTCACTCACTCATAGGTGGAAGTCCAGCTTTGCATTCAAAGTCATCATTTTCACTGAGTAACAGCAATTATCAACATGTGGTCCAGAGGCCTCTGGCATCCCAGAGACCATTCAGAGGGTTCACGAGTAAACTATTTTCATAATAACACTAAAATCCAACTCACCTATTTCTTATTTTTCCACAAATATATGTTGTATTTTTCAGAGACTACATAATGCTCCTACAGTACACGGAATGCATCCATTGTATCCGAATATCTTCTAAAACGTTTTAAGGTCACTGCTTTAAGATGTCAGTGTGTGAGCCTCCAGAGGCTATTCATGTTCTCAGCGGTGCAGCACTTGCGTTTGCCGCCCTTGGTCACCCCTGATCCAGCCTCTGCAACTTCAACAGCACCTGATAAAGAGCTACTTTGGATTCCAAAGTTCTTTGCACCTACACAGACACAGAAAAATGTACACTTCACCCCCAAACTATTATTATTTAGAATTTAATATTTTAATTATTTTATCCTAAAACCAAAATTCATACATAGTACATTTTCTTATATTTAAGGATAGGTCTTTAGCCTTTAAAAGGGGAGCTTAGCTGACTCATTCTCTCAACCTACAGCTGCACTGTTTATGTCTAAAGACACTGAAAAAGATGAAACTGACTTATGAGAAGATTCTCCGACTCATGGGTGGGAGGAATCTACTCCAAAGGAACAAAGTGAAACTGTAAATAAGAAAAAAAAAAATAGGATAAAAGATCACTCTTTTGGCTTTAATAATTTACCTTATCCTGCCTTATGCAACAGAACTTTTGCCAACAGTACTGTGGTTCCAGTTAAGTTGCAAGGTTATTTTGAGACCAATCATTCAGTATATAGGTTTCCCTGGTGGTGGCTCAGAGGTTAAAGCATCTGCCTGCAATGTGGGAGACCTGGGTTCGATCCCTGGGTCGGGAAGATCCTCTGGAGAAGGAAATGGCAACCCACTCCAGTATTCTTGCCTGGAGAATCCCCTGGACGGAGGAGCCTGGTAGGCTACAGTCCACGGGGTCACAAAGAGTCGGACATGACTGAGCGACTTCACCTTCACCTTCATTCAGTATATAAAGAGAAAAGAATTGAATATTTTAAATGTAGACATGGTGCCCTCTTCAAAAGCCCCAAATTGCTTGTAATAGCTTTTCATACTAGAAGCGTCACAGCCACTGACTTGAGGGTAAGTTAATGTTACCGGATTGACTAGAGAAGCACCCATAGTGGCTGAGAAAGTGATGAAATGTTCCGGGGGTGCTGCCGGGTGCCTGCTGCGTGAGAAGTCAGCCTGAGGACTCAGACAATCGCAAACATCTTCAAAACTGTAATTCTGCTTTACAGTGAATGAACTATAGATGTGGCTGCTGTCATTATTTTCGTGATATTTGTCTGAAATTAATACATAAGAGTCATCAAAGACCTTTCATTTGAATACGGGACAACAAATGTGAGTGATGCTGAACCAAGAGTTCAGAGTGTCATCCTGTATCCGGGAACGACTGGATTGACACTTGTTTTCGTAAACCTGCTTCTGGCTGGCCCAGGTCAAAGCAATGACTCCAAGCTGCACTAGCAGTCATTGTCATTTTTGTGTGTGCCATACACTAGCAAAATATATGAATATCTTTGTGTAATATACAAGCACAAATAGTAATGAAATATTCTAAGCATTGAATAACATTTTTAAAGCTCTCACAGACCCATAGAAAAAAAAAAAGTCACTTTAGTTTAAGGATGTCCTTAATGTAGCAGGCCACTGCTGTGAAACTTGTGTATTTAACATCAGCAGAAAGCAAAGGTCACCAGCAGACACCCAGATGAGTGACCTCAGGTCCAGGCAAGTCCTCCCCACTCCCTCGGTTAACTCTGTCTTTCTCATCACTGATCCATCTCCATCACAGGATATGCCAGGTCATATGGCACCAGAAGCAAAGTCACTTGCCTCATGGCCTGGGTCTGTTACAGGCAGATCGTGCGTGTTCCAAGTCTAAAGCCCAGCCTCTCGTATTGTCTAGCACACAGGACAAAGAACATTCTCAGGAGTGGAACACGCTTCTTCCAGACCTGAACAGACCACCAGCTGTAGGCTAACTCTTTTATAGTGGGAGGGGCACGAGGCTAATTTTCATCTTACTTTGCAGGCAGGGACCCAGGATAACTGAACCTCTAAAATTTTCATTGATTTTCGGAGGACCTCGGAATCACTGTAGGGCTTATCTCCAGTGGTAAGCCGGTGAATGTTTAACAAATGACTCCTGTGGGGAAGTACGCTCCAATTTGTAGCATTTTCCAATCTCTGTGGTAGAAATATTCCTATGATGTACTAAAATCAGCTTGTATAGGCTTGAAAGAACCAATTATTAAGTTTTCTAGAATTTTGCAAGCTGGTTGTTAAAATAGTCATTATTAAAAACCTAATCACGTAAACAAACATTTTGAAGGTAATAAATACTGGAAACGCACCATTCTCTAAACATTGCATGACACTTTACTATGATCTGCCCCGTTGAGGCCATGCCTACTGCATCTGAGACAGAAACACGATGTACGGCGCGCTACTGTTTATCTCTTCTTAACTCCAAGCTTGGTGACCTCACATTGGTAGACTGATACAGAGTTCAGTGCTCCGTAAGGAAATGGTGATCAGCTCTGAAGGAAAATAAGTAAAACTCTGATTTGTAGCATTTGCTGGCTTCTGTGGAGTAAATACTTAACCCATGGCTGATGTCAAGCGACCAACTTCGATATCAAGTGGATCATAACATTCCGGAAAATTTATCACCTGGCTGAGCCAGCATAAGCCACTCCCCACGGTGCTGCTCCCTTCCTTCACGTCCGTCATTCACGTGGATGTCAGGCAAGACTTTGACTTTTCAACACATCACATGCAAGTTCAGTAAGTTACTTAAGCAGTTTGTATGGACCTACAGTTACATGTATGAAACACTTCACAATTATTTTTAAAAGATGTTTCACAGATTTAGTTCGACAGGTTCTGGAAGTGGTGGTGCAGTCTGTAAGGGTCAAGCCATCAGCACTTTAAACGAGGGTAAAACTCACTTAAAAGGAAAGGAAGCACTACTTATACATATAAAATCAGAGGAGGGAGCAAAATATTAAAGATCTAGTTTCGCTGCATTTCAAAGCAATAAAAATTAGCACTATGGATAAAATTTTGAAATTTAGAATATACAACTGATGCTACTTCACTTTATTACACCAAAGGATGTTTAAGGAATAGTCTGAGTAAAAAATTATATATTGTAAAATAAGGAAATACAGACTGATGGGGGAAATACACTATAAGATTGCCTGAGTGGGGAAAGAGAATTCTGAAAATTCGTCGCCCCTCTAGATAAGAAAGGGCTTCCTGGTGGCTCAGCTGGTAAAGAATCCACCTGCAACGCAGGAGACCCCAGTTCGATTCCAGGGTCGGGAAGATCTGCTGGAGAAGGGAAAGGCTACCCACTCCAGTATTCTTGGGCTTCCCTGGTGGCTCAGCTAGTAAAGAATCTGCCCACAGTGTGGGAGACCTGGGTTCGATCCCTGGGTTGAGAAGATCCCCTGGAGAAGGGAACAGCTACCCACTCCAGTATTCTGGCCTGGAGAATTCCACGGACTGTGTAGTCCACGGGGTCACAGAGAGTTGGATGTGACTGAGCGACTTTCACTTTCACTAGATAATAACTGCACTGGCAGAATCTGTTGGATGGAATTATTTGAAAGTCTGGAGTCTATTGAAGGACTGCAACTTCCAGGGAACATCTGGATGGTAAATTACAGTTAATTTTGGTCAGTTTCAGCTCCAAGCACAGTGCCAGCTCTCCGCTTACACTTTAAGCTGATCCTCTGCACAAAGCCTTTAGCAATGGAAAAACAAACAAACGAAAAATTACAAATCCTGGAGAAAGGAAAGAATCTGGCTTTAAGAGTTATGTCTTACATGCAAATACACAATTTAAAAAAAAATCAAGGTACACAAAGAAACCGTACAGTATGGCACAGTCAAAAGAAAAAGAAAATAGAGCAACACAGACTCTCCCTAAAAAAAGAACTAATGGAAGGTCAAAAGACAAAGATTTTAAAAGACTTTAAACTTGCTCAAATTGAACAGAGCACAAAGGACTTGTGGAAGACCACCGTGTGAACAGACACGTGCACTGTGGGAGTCTCAGAAGAGGAAGACAAGGTGTAGAGAATATTGAAATAAATCTCTGAAAGCTTCCCAGATTTAATGAAAGACATGAATATAAACATCCAAGAAGGTTAGATTCCAAGTGAGGTGCACTCGAACGGACCGATACAAGATACATTATAATCAAACTTTAAAAAAATAGAGAGAGAGATTTGAAAGTAGAAAAAGAGAAAGTGATTCTTCGCACACAAAGACCTTCAGTATGATTATCCACAGGTTTCTCATCAGAAAATTTGGAGGTCAGAAGGCAGTGGGCCAACGTATTTAAAGCTCTGAAAGGAAAAAATTCATTGACTAAGTATCCTATATCAGTACAGCTATCATTCACAAGCAAAGGAAAATGTAAGTCATTCTCAGGCACAAAGAGAGCTCATAACCTTCAGTCCTGCTTCACAAGAAATGCCAGATGGAGTTCTGCAAGTTGAAGTAAAAAGACATCAGATAGAAACTCAAAGTCATATGAAAACAATGAATGTCTCAGTAAAAGTGAACAGTTGCGGAATCGTCAAAGCCGGTATTACCAGGTGGCTCAGGGGCAAAGAATCTGCCTGGCAATGTAGGAGACCTGGGTTCAGTCACTGGGGCAGGAAGATCCCCTGGAGAAGGAAATGGGAACCCACTGCAGTATTCTTGCCTGGGAAATCCAATGCACAAAGGAGTCTGGTGGGCTACATATAGTCCATGGGGCTGCAGAACAGTTGGACACAACTGAGTGACTAAACAACAAAAATTGCTTTAACAGCTGTTTGAAGTTTTGTCTTCTACATGGTTTGAGGCTAATACATTTTTTAAAAGCTTGTTTACAGGTTGGTACTGATATTACGGTACTTTTGTAACTCCACATTTTTTAACCTAAAAAAGTTACAATAAACAAAGGACATTGTATGTTAATAAAATGCTCAAAATAGCAACAAGTTAAAAAGTTACAAACATTTACACACCTGATAAACGGCCATGAAAATACATGAAGCACAAATGAACGGAATGAAAATAGAAATAGTCAGTTCCATAATAATAGTTCAAAACTTTGATACCTTAGTCCCAGTAATGGACATACCAATCAATCAGACAGAAGATAAGCAAGGAAATATCGGATCTGAATAGCATAATAAACCTAATAAATGAAACAGATATATATACAGAACACTCCACCCAACAATAATAACATATACTTTCTTCCCAAATGCACATGGGACACGTCACAGGACAGGCCACATGTTAAGCTCATAAATTAAGTCTCAAAATACCTAAAAAGACAGATGCAAAGCATCTTCTTCAACCACAATGAGATAGGAATCAACAGCAAAAGAAAAGCTGGACGAGTCACAGACTTGTGAAAATTAACAACACGTTCTTAAACAACCAGTGGTTCAAAAAAGAAATCACAGTAGAAATTAGAACACACAAAGACGTAAAACAGCGAAGAAAAACTGACAAAGCACCAAACTTATGTATAAATTCAGTTCAGTTCAGTCGCTCAGTCATGTTTGACTCTTTGCGACCCCATGAATCACAGCACGCCAGGCCTCCCTGTCCATCACCATCTCCCGGAGTTATGTGTGGGACACAGTAAAAGTAGTGGTAAGGGCAAAATTTATAACCATAAATGCTCACATTACAAAATAAGAAAGATCTCAAAACCACAACCTAACTTTACAACTAAAGCAACTAGAAAAAAAAAAATAAGGCTCAAACCAGCAGAAGGCAGAATATAAAAAAGATTCCAGCAGAGATAAATGAAACAAAAGGGAAAACAAAATAGAAAATCAGTGAAACCAAAAGCTGATTCTTTGAAAGGGTCAAAAATTTGATAAAATCTTGATAGATGGATTAAGAAAAAAAGACTCTAATTACTAAAATAAAAATAAAAGTGGAGGTATTACTACTGATTCCACAGAAATAAAAAGGATTATAAGAGAGTAAGGATTATAAAAGTGGAGGTATTACTACTGATTCCACAGAAATAAAAAGGATTATAACAACTGCACATCAACAAACTGAATTAGCTGGATGAAATGGTCAAATTCCTAGAAATATAAAGGAATTTAGGATAAATTCCTAAACATTATGAAATATAAACCAAGACTAGACAGTGAAGAAAAAGAAAATCTGAAGAGACCCATAACTAGTAGGAGACTGAATTTAAAAAAAGAAAAAAACTTGACCAAGAAAAGCCCTGGATCTGATGGCTTCACTAGTGACTTCTACCGAACATTTCGTTGTGTGTTTAGTTGCTAAACTGTGTCTTATTCTTTGCAACCCTGTGGACTGCAGCACTCCAAGGCCTCCCTGTCCATCACCAACTCCCGGAGTTCACTCAAACTCATGTCCATTGAGTCGGTGATGCCATCCAACCATCTCATCCTCTGTCGTCCCCTTCTCCTCCTGCCTTCAATCTTTCCCAGCATCAGGGTCTTTTCCAATGAACTGGCTCACTGCATCAAGTGGCCAAAATTTTGGAGTTTCAGATTCAGAATCAGTCCTTCCAATGAATATTCAAGACTGATTTCCTTTAGAATGCACTGGTTGGATCTCCTTGCTGTCCAAGGGACTCTCAAGAGTCTTCTCCAGCACCACAGTTCAAAAACATCAATTTTTCGGCACTCAGCTTTCTTTATGGTCCAACTCTCACATATGTACATGACTACCGGAAAGACCATAGCCTTGACTAGACGGACCTTTGTTGACAAAGCGATGTCTTTGCTTTCTAATACACTGTCCAGGTTGATCATAGCTTTTCTCTAAGGAGCAAATATCTTTTAATTTCGTGGTGGCACATCTCTGTGCCTTTTCATGCTGTTCACGGGCTTCTGAAGGCGAGAATACTGAAGCGTCTGCCACTCCCTTCTCCAGTGGGCCACCAACACTTAAAGAAGAGCTAACACCATGCATTTTCATACTTTTCCAAAAAGTTGAAGAAAACATTTTTAAACTTTTTTGCTTGAAGCCAGCATTACAAAGATTTACTATAAGAAAAGAAAACTGCAGAAAAATATCTCCTTGTGAATACTGATGCAAAAATCCTCAATAAAATACTAGCAAACTCAAGTTATCACCATATTAAATTATATACCAGGATCAAGTGAGATTTATTCCTGGAATGCAAGAATGAATCAACCTACAAAAAATGATCAATATGCCAAATTAACAGAAAGAAGGGGAAAAAAACACAACATCTCAATTGAATCTGAATATGCATTTAACAAAATTTAGCACCCTTTCATGATAAAATGCTCAACAAACTAGATCAGAAGCTATGTCAACAAAATGAAAGCACATAAATGAAAAACCCATAGCAAACATCACATTCAATACAAGAGAAGCCTTTCCCTTAATATCAGGAATAAGCCAAGAATGCCCACTTTCAACGCTTTTATTCAACATAATAGAGGAAGTTCTAGACTGTATAATTAGGCAAGAAAAATAAATAAAAGGCATGCAACTTGGAAAGAAGTAGAAAAAAGACCTCTGTTTGTACATGACCTCATGTGTAACAAACTCTAAAGATTACACACACACACACACACACAAATTCAAATTAATAAATGCAAAGTAGCAGGACACAAAGTCAACACACAAAAATCAGTTGCCTTTCTATATACTAACAATCAATAATGCAAGCATGAAACTAAGAAAACAATTCCATTTACACTAGTATCAAAAAGAATAAAATACTTAGGAAGTACTGATAATTCAACCAAGGAGGTGAAAGATTTGTACAATAAAAGCTACAAAATATTAATGAAACAAAGCAAACATAAATGGAAACACATTCCACGTTTATGATGGGAAGACTTAATATTGCTGCGATGTCAATACTATCCAAAGCAGTCTATGGATTCAATACAATCCATACCAAAATCCCAAAGATGACTTGTGAACAAGTAGGAAAACCTATCCTAAAGTTCACATAAAATCTCAAGGGACCGTAAAAAGCCAAAACAATTTAAAAAACAAAAACAAAACCAAAGCTGGAGGACTCACATTTTCTGATACATTTTCTGGCTTAAAGTCAGACATGTAGGTCAGTGGGATAAAATTGAGAGTTCAGAAATAAACTTTCACATATATAGTCACATAATTTGACAAGAGTGCTAAGGACACCCTTGATGAAAAGAAAATCTTTTTGACAAATAGTGCTGGGAAAAACTGAATATCCACATGTGAAATAGTGAAGATGGAGTCTTTCATCATATAGAAAAATTAACTCAAAATGGATCAAAGACCTAAATATAAGATCTAAAACTATGAAACAAAATAATGGGGAAAATCTTCATGATAATAGATTTATCAATGATTTCTTGGACACAACACCAAAGGCATACACAGTAAAAGAAAAAACTGAAAAACTGGGCTGCATAAAAATCAGGGCATCAAAAGGTCCTATCAACAAATTAAAAAGGCAACCTGCAGAACTGGAGAAGATATTTTAAAATAATATATCTGATAAGGGGTTAACATCCAGAATATATAAAGAACTTCTAGAACTAATAAACAACCCAAATTAAAAATGAGCAAAGGACTTGAATAGACACATCACCAAAGAAGATAGGAAACTGGTGACTGAGCACATAAAAACATGCTCAGCACCGCTAATCATTAGGGAAATGCAAGTCAGAATTACAAGGTACCACCTCACACCCACTAGAGTAGCTATTATCAAAAAAATAGAAAACGAGTGTTAGTGAGGTTGCGGGAAAACTGGCACCCTTAGGCGCTGTTGGTGAAGATATTAAACGGTGTTTCGTTATGGAAAACTATAGGGTGGCTCCACAATTAAAAACAGACTTGCTGTCCAGGAATTCCACCTCTGAGTATGCTCCCCAAAGAACTGAAGGCAGAGACGGAAGAGAGGTCTGCACAACCACATTCAGAGCCTCCTCATTCAAAACAGCTGGCCGTGGAAGCTCGACAGATAAGTGAGTAAGCAAGGCGCGGTGCAAACACACGGCCGAGCGGTTCTCAGCCTTAAAGGGGGAGGAAACTCTGATACATGTCAAAACACGATGAACCTTCAGAAGATATGCTAAATTAAAAAGCCAGTCATAAAGAGAACACTATATGATTCCGCTTATATGAGATGAAAGTGAAAGTGAATATGAGATACGTAGTCAAAATAACAGAAAGTAGAACGGTGATTTCTAAGAACAATGGAGAAGGGGGGATGGAAATTATTGTTTAATGGGTCTAGAAGAGTCATGGAGATGGATGGTGGTGATGGTGGCATAACATATCAACGAGACGTACATCAACGTTCCAACAGCAAATTTTATGTGTATTTCACCACTATTCTAAATACTGGAAAATAAAAATGATTACAAGAGAGGCAGGTAACATATTTGAGCAAGACTTTCAAGAAGCATATTAAGTAGAATATTTTCATAAAAAGGTAGTATGTACACAACACTTCCAGTCATACAATTGATACTAGTTGCACAGTGGCTCATAGTGAATTTCTCATGTTTTATGAAAACAAATGCTAGAATTTATATGCTTTTTTTGAAGTACAATGCTTATCTCAAAAGTTCCTTCTCGCTTTCCTTACTCACACACTCTTTAGATTTGCTTCTATTAATATGTCAAATCTAAACACTTTAGTTAAGATGGGAATTTAATGAACTTGAGCAAATAAAAAATGTCACAATGCACTGAATTGGCTTTTAATTCACAAAAAGTCCTACCTATTAGTGAGACAAACATCATATTTTATGTGCTCAACAATATCAGAAAATGCTATTATGGAATTGAAGAAATTAAATGAATGTATACACTATGAACGACTCTATTGCATAAAGTACAATGCTTACTTACACAGAGTTTTTAGAACTCTCTTTTTAGACCATAATTTCTTAAAAGAGTTTAGTCTTTCATTAAAAGCTGGGCATTAGAAACCTGGGATATTCTTAGATTGAAGTAATTCTCAAATTTTTTATTGTCATACTCCTTTTACACTCTTACAAATTAACGAGGCGTCCATGCTTTTGATTTATGCCTGTTATAAGTACTAATACTTGCTGTAATAGAAATAAAAACTGAGGTGATTAAAATCTGTATTTATATTTAAGAATAATAATATAACACACATACATATTTTTACAAAAAATAATATTTTCTAAAACAAAAAATAATTACTGGGAAGACAGGCTTATTTTTACATTTTTATAAATCTTTGTAAAGTCTAGCTAATTTAAAAATCTAGATTCTTTTTTAAATAGCTAATGCACTTAATTTTTTTGTGGCAAGTTATTACGGTTGAAGCATACAAAGAAAATCTGATCTCGTAAGATATGTAGTTAGGGAATGGAGGAAGACTTCATAGACTTTTCAGGTATTAATAACCGCATATATTCTTCTTTGAACTGAAACCACCATTTGCCATGTAACAGTTTCTTAAAGGTTGGTTGAAATGTGAATTCTGAACCATTCTGATTTTTTTGGACTTAGTTTGTGTGGTTGATGCTTGGATGAATCATCCAAATTTATTGAATGATGAACTAACTGCCCCTGGGAATACTCTTGGTACAAAATCCATGCACACATGTTAAAAAAAAAAAACAAAAAAGACATAAGCTATCACTCTCCAGATACCATGGCCTGTCCTTCTCCTTCCCAACAAAACCTTAAGACTTGTATTTAGACTTCATCTCCAGGCCCACTCCTCCTACTCTCTTAATCCCATCCTAATCAACTCTGCCACTCCACCAAAACCATGCCGAGCAAAATCACTAACCCTTCCACACTGCCAGAGTAAATGATCACTCCTTCATCCTCACCTCACTTTGTCCGCCAGTGGCACCTGACGCAGGTGTTCACTGAGACCTATCCCACAGGTCTCCTGCCCTTGGCTCCTGGGACGCCATGCCCTTTTGGCCATCTTCCTGACCCACTGGACACTTCCCTTCTCTTTCTGCTGCTAGATCCTTTTCTCCAGTGTCCCATGCTGAAACTGTGCACGGTCCTAGAGCCTCTGTGCACACTCACGCACAGTCTCACAGCTCTAAATGGCATCTATACGCTCATGATTTCCAAATTCATTTCCACAGCCCTAAGCATACTCTGAATTTCAGACTCAAATATCCAGCTGCACATCTGACTACATTTCTATGTCTAAAAAATGTCTCAAACTTAACATGTCTATGACTGAACTCCTCATATCCATTACTCCCCCAAAGAACTGTGCTCTAAGAATAACTTTCTCATCTTCAAATTTCTCTATATTTCTAAAATCAGGATTAAAGAGATGCTTTCAAGTTAAAAATTGCTATTAAAATAGACCTAGCATATCTGTTGCTCTAAAGTAATTGTATGTTCATTAAATTTGCTGTGAAGTAATTACATGTCCCTTAAATTGAGAAGTACTTGTGTGCATAAATTAAACATGAAGAAATGGCAATCTTCAACATCACTTTAAGCCACCCTTCTAAATTTATGGAAACTATTCTGCTAACATATTTTTTAAAAATTATCTAGTAGTAGGAATTGGAATTGTTCTTGGGCAAAGTTAATTTTGTTGTTAGCTGCTAAGTCCTGTCCAACTCTTTGGGACCCCATGGACTGTGGCCCTCCAGGCTCCTCTGTCCATGGGATTTCCTAGGCAAGAATACTGGAGAGGGTCACCATTTCCTTCTCCATGGGATCTTTCCAACTCAGGGATCGAACCCGTGGCTCCTGCACTGGCAGGCAGATTTCTGACTGTTGAGCCACCAGGGAAGCCCCAGGAAGGTAAATATACGATCATTCCAACGTTATAAACAGTCCATAAAAACAGCAGAATTATAGCAGACTGTCAGAATACTGCAATTTTAACTATATTCTCTGACTGGAATTACCTATAACCACCATACTGCTTCCCTATGCTAACGCTGATATTCAAATATATTATATAAAACTTCTAAACTGTCAAAGTAATAATTGCTTGGCTGAGTAATATTCCATTGTGTATATGTACCACAGCTTCTTTATCCATTCAGCTATTGATGGACATTTAGGTTGTTCCATGTTCTAGCTATCGTAAATAGTGCTGCAAAGAACATCGGGGTACATGTGTCTTTTTCAACTTGGCTTCCTCTGGGTATATACCTAGGAGTGGGATTGCTGCGTCATATGGTGGTTTTATTCCTAGTTTTTGAAGGAATCTCCATACCATCTTCCATAGCGGCTGCATCAGTTTACATTCCCGCCAACAGTACAAGAGCATTCCCTTTTCTCCACACCCTCTCCAGCATTTATTGTTTGTGGACATTTTGATGATGGCCATTCTGACTGGTGCGAGGTGATATCTCATTGTAGTTTTGATGTTCATTTCTCTCATAGTGAGCAATGGAATATTACTCAGCCATAAAAAGGAACACATTTCACTCAGTTCTAATAAGATGGATGGATTCAGACACTATTATACTGAGTGAAGTAAGTCAGAAAGAGAAAGGAAAGTATCATATACTAAGGAAAATATAAGGAATCTAGAAAGATGGTACCAAAGAATTAATTTGCATGGCAGCAATGGAGAAATAAACATAGAAAACACACTTATGGACATAGAGAGAGGGGAAGAAAGGCTGAGATGAACGGAGAGAGTAACATGGAAACTTACGTTACCATATGTAAAACAGATAAGCAGTGGGGATTTGCCGTATGTCTCAGAGAACACAAACAGGGGCTCTGTACCAAACCAGGGGTACGGCGGTGGTGGGGGGGGGGGGTGGGATGGGGAGGGAGAGGATATATGTACACCTATGGCTGATTCATGTTGAGGTTTGACAGAAAACAACAAAATTGTGTAAAGCAATTACCCTTCAATTAAAAAATGAATAAATTTTTGAAAAATTGCTTCATTTCAAGTTACATTATTCCCAAAGATCTATATATGTCAAAAAGAGGCTCTCTCCCCACTCTTCTTATAGATCTAGATTAAAGAACCCTCTCGTACCATCACACATGAAACCTTACTCGATGGCACTGCTTTTGATGCAATATAAAAGCACTTCGTAGTCTGACACCACTCCACATGTGAAGAATGCAAAAACAGGGCAGTCTCTGGCTTTCCAGCGCCTAGGACTTGGCACTCTCCCTACCGAGGTCCTGAGTTCAATCTCTGGTCAGGGACCTGAAATCCCACAAGCTGTGTCACACAGCCAAAGCTCAAGTAATAATAAAAATACAAGGGTAATGCAAGGACAAATTACAAGCAACTTTGATACTTCCAAAAGTAATTTTTCATTAATGGATGGAAGAATGAGGTTAACTTGAGAACTATGAGAGCTTCTGGGGCTATCTGTAGAATAAATGGGTCACGTGCTTCCCCTCTGTCATTTATCCACATATAATCATTAGAGGTCATAGCAAACATCCTCTTCCAATAACACAAGAAAAGACTCTACACATGGACATCACCAGATGGTCAACACCGAATTCAGATTGATTATATTCTTTGCAGCCAAAGATGGAGAAACTCTATACAGTCAACAAAAACAAGACCAGGAGCTGACTGTGGCTCAGATCATGGACTCTTTATTGCCAAATTCAGACTTAAATTGAAGAAAGTAGGGGAAACCACTAGACCATTCAGGTATGAGCTAAATCAAATCCCTTATGATTATACAGTGGAAGTGAGGATTAGATTTAAGGGACTAGATCTGATAGATAGAGTGCCTGATGAACTATGGAATGAGGTTCATGACACTGTACAGGAGACAGGGATCAAGACCATCCCCATGGAAAAGAAATGCAAAAAAGCAAAATGGCTGTCTGAGGAGGCCTTACAAATAGCTGTGAAAAGAAGAGAAGTGAAAAGGAAGGATATAAGCATCTGAATGCAGAGTTCCAAAGGATAGCAAGAAGAGATAAGAAAGCCTTCCTCAGTGATCAGTGCAAAGAATAGAGGAAAAGAATAGAATGGGAAAGTCTAGAGATCTCTTCAAGAAAATTAGAGATACCAAGGGAACATTTCATGCAAAGATGGGCTCGATAAGGGACAGAAATGGTATGGACCTAACAGAAGCAGAAGATATTAAGAAGAGGTGGCAAGAATACACAGAAGAACTGTACAAAAAAGATCTTCATGACCAAGATAATCATGATGGTGTGATCACTCACCTAGAGCCAGACATCCTGGAATGTGAAATCAAGTGGGCCTTAGAAAGTATCACTACAAACAAAGCTAGTGGAGGTGATGGGATTCCAGTTGAGCTATTTCAAATCCTGAAAGATGATGCTGTGAAAGTGCTGCATTCAATATGCCAGCAAATTTGGAAAACTCAGCAGTGGCCACAGGACTGGAAAAGGTCAGTTTTCATTCCAATCCCAAAGAAAGGAAATGCCACAGAATGCTCAAACTACTGCACAATTGTACTCATCTCACACACTAGTAAAGTAATGCTCAAAATTCTCCAAGCCAGGTTTCAGCAATACGTGAACTGTGAACTTCCAGATGTTCAAGCTGGTTTTAGAAAAGGCAGAGGAACCAGAGATCAAATTGCCAACATCCGTTGGATCATTGAAAAAGCAAGAGACTTCCAGAAAAACATCTACTTGTGCTTTATTGACTATGCCAAAGCCTTTGACTGTGTAGATCATGATAAAGTGTGGAAAATTCTGAAAGAGATGGGAATACCAGACCACCTAACCTGCCTGTTGAGAAACCTATATGCAGGTCAGGAAGCAACAGTTATAACTGGACATGGAACAACAGACTGGTTCCAAATAGGAAAAGGAGTACTTCAGGGCTGTATATTGTCTCCCTGCTTATTTAACTTATATGCAGAGTCCATCATGAGAAACGCTGGGCTGGAAGAAGCACAAGCTGGAATCAAGACTGCTGGGAGAAACATCAATAACCTCAGATATGCAGATGACACCCTTATGGCAGAAAGTGAAGAGGAGCTAAAAAGCCTCTTGATGAAAGTGAAAGTGGAGAGTGAAAAAGTTGTCTTAAAGCTCAACATTCAGAAAATGAAGATCATGGTATCTGGTCCCATCACTTCATGGGAAATAGATGGGGAAACAGTGAAAACAGTGGCAGACTTCATTTTTTTGGGCTCCAAAATTACTGCAGATGGTGACTGCAGCCATGAAATTAAAAGACGCTTACTCCTTGGAAGAAAAGTTATGACGAACCTAGATAGCATATTGAAAAGCAGAGACATTACTTTGCCAACAAAGGTCCGTCTAGTCAAGGCTATGGTTTTTCCAGTGGTCATATATGGATGTGAGAGTTGGACTGTGAAGAAAGCTGAGCGCTGAAGAATTGATGCTTTTGAACTGTGGTGTTGGAGAAGACTCTTGAGAGTCCCTTGGACTGCAAGGAGATCCAACCAGTCCATTCTGAAAGAGATTAGCCCTGGGATTTCTTTGGAAGGAAAGGGCTTCCCTGGTGGCTCAGAGGTTAAAGTGTCTGCCTCCAATGTGGGAGACCTGGGTTTGATCCCTGGGTCGGGAAGATCCCCTGGAGAAGGAAATGGTAACCCACTCCCGTATTCTTGCCTGGAGAATCCCATGGACAGAGGAGCCTGGCAGGCTACAGTCCACGGGGTCGCAAAGAGTCGGACATGACTGAGCGACTTCACTCACTTCACTTTACAATGATGCTAAAGCTGAAACTCCAGTACTTTGGCCACCTCATGCGAAGAGCCGACTCATTGGAAAAGACTCTGATGCTGGGAGGGATTGGGGGCAGGAGGAGAAGGGGACGACCGAGGATGAGATGGCTGGATGGCATCACCAACTCAATGGACGTGAGTCTGAGTGAACTCTAGGAGATGGTTGATGGACAGGGAGGCCTGGTGTGCTGCAGTTCATGGGGCCACAAAGAGTTGGACACGACTGAGCGACTGAAGTGAAGTGAACTGAATGATTACCCAACAAAACAACTCATCTTGCTGGAAGTTATGTTATTCCTTAAACTCAGTATTAATGATTATATAACAACAATGTATCTTGTTTGAGGACAGGTTTTTCCTTCTTAATAGGAACCTTCTGACTAATCCTGTTATCTTAAGACATACATTGTGGGAGTGGGTCTGGTAAGACCTTTCAAACTTGAGATATTCTTTTAATCTAATTTTAGTAACCAAAAATTAAGTATATAAAGCCCCACCTAAACTAGTCAGCGGGGCACTCTTTGCCCTCTTCTGATGTCTATGTCAGAAGCTTTCTCTGTCCTTTTTGCACTATAGTAAAACTTCTGCCACCTGAAGCTCTGAGTGCCTGAAGCCTCATCTCTAGTCCCGAAGACTAAATTCTCTTCTTCAGAGATCACGAAACTGACAGCGTTCCCCATAAGCTTTCAGTGCCACTATCACACCATAAATCAAAACTAACTTCATTATATACATTAGAGTGCTTTTGAATTATTCATTCACTTTTCAATCTTTTATTCATTAAGTGAACATTTAATATAGCCCATTATGTCAAACATTGCATAAGATTAGACGCTTAGCCAATGCATGGAGAACTCTTGTCATCAAATGAGTTCCTTCTTACAGTTTGAAAATTAGTAAGTACAGCAAGTCTCTGCGATGGGGAATGGCCTGGCGGTCCAGCGGTGAGGACTTCGGGCTCTCTCTGCTGAGGCCAGGGATCAGTCCCTGGTCAGGGTGCTAAGATCCCACAAGCTGCATGGTGCTGCCAAACAGCTTTTTTTAAATCTCTAAGAAACTGAACATAAGTAGGATAAATATTAAACAGACGGCATCTCCCACACACCTAAACACATCATATTGATGTCTTAAGTGGACTCAGAAGACTCAAAGATCCCTATCAAAGGGGTAAGAATAAAATCTCATGAAAAAGACCAAAACATAAATCAATACATAAAAACACTGTGGTAAAAGCAACATGACCCAGCATTTCCCATGAAATTGCTCTAGGGAGCAATTTAACCTCTAGGGCATTATTTAAAGTTGCACTAATATTACTCAGAATTCCACAAAACTGGAATAACTGAATGGGCTTTAGCAGCCAAATGAATAAACAGATGGCAGTACACCCACACAACAGAATATTACTCAGCAATGAGAAAGTGAAAGTGAAGCCGCTCAGTCGTGTCCAACTCTTTGGGACCCCGTGGACTGTAGCCTACCAGGCTTCTCCGTCCATGGGATTCTCCAGGCAAGAATGCTGGAGTGGGTTACCATTTCCTTCTCCAGGGGATCTTTCCGACCCAGGGATCGATCCTGGGTCTCCTGCATTGGAGGCAGACGCTTTAACCTTTGAGCCACCAGGGAATGAGAGGGACACGTGACACAGGCAACATGCTCGGATGAGTCTCAAGGCACCGTATCGAGTGATAAAAGATATCACAAGATTTCATTTACGGGCTCTGGAGAAGACAAAACTCTACTGAAGAACAGAGAACTTTCCGCGAGGGAGTGAGTTGACAGAGGGTCTGATTATGAGAGGATAGCAGAAGAAAGTGTTTCAGGTTGATGGAACTGTTCTGAATGGTAGTAGTTACATGAATCTATACAAGTTTTAAAACTCAGAACAGTACACTCAGAAACCACAGACTCTTCTTTAAAAGCATTAATGTATACAGCTGTCATTTTGTCAGTGATTTGCATGGATGAGGAGCTAATCTCTTCATGAGCCCTGTGAAGTAGGTTTTATCCCCATTTTATTTACTTACTCACTTTGTTTTTATTTGGGAATAATTGACATACAACATAACATTAGCTTCAGATGTACAACACGATGATTCAATGTTTGTTTATACTGCAAAATGATCGACATAATACAGCTAATTAACGTTCATCACCACACATAATTACAGAGTTTTTTTTTTGTTTTTTAATCCCCATGTTAGATATGAGGAAACAGATTCCATAAGGTTAAAGTACAGAAGTTAAATGGGGTCTTCGGGCTAAATGTTAAGTGGTAGAATCCAAGCCTAAACCTGGAGTTGTTCTTCTGAAGTCCTCATTTCACAAGCATTTACTGGAGGGGCTAGGCAGCAAGAACAAGGCTGTCAGCAGTAGGCTCTGCCCCTAAGGCCCGTGGCCATGGGTGATGAAGGGGTCACCGGCGTCGTCTCCAGAGGGGCGTCCAGGAGGTGAGTGAGCGGACCCCAAAACCTCTCGAGCGAGTCGTGTGTGTTTGTGGTTAACTGTTTATAAAATTTGAAAAAGCCAGGCATTTTAACCGCAGCTGATAAACACCACTGTCTCATCTCACTGTGACCTCCCCTCTGTCACACTGTGTCATTTCGAGCCGTGCTGGCGAGGCCATGGTATTTTTAGGGCACAACAAAAGGGAAGTCGACCTGGAGAAAGATTCAATCCAGATTTATCAGGGTATATTTATGAGTTTCCCAGTCTCTTCCACAGACAGTTAAACCCAGAATACCCCTGACATAGCCTGCACCAGCTCACTTAGTGCAGAGACACTGGGGGTCAGTGGCAAACCAGTTAACGTGCTGTCGATCCCAAAGAAGAAATAAAACAGAAAGAAACTTTGAAGATCTCTAAATATTATAGCTCACACATGAATCATGTTGAGGCTTTTCCCAGATTTGGCAACAGTCCTAAAATACTTCATGGCGTTACCAATAATGACTTTTAAACCTAAAGGAAAACTGTCTAAATTACCAAAATCAGAAAAATTCTCTCAATCACACTGGCAGAAGACTGAATTACTCTTTGGTTCTCTCTATGGAAAATGAGATTACAAAACCACGACACAGAGATGCAGGAGTTAGGGCCAAAATACACACAACAATCAGCAGGAGAGGGATGCCTCAGGAAGCTAGTCAATACAGTACTATGCTAATTTTCTAGATTTCTGTGACGTTTGCAGGTTGCTTAGCTTTTAAAAAATCTTTTTTAATTTTTTAATTTTTTTTATTTTTACTTTATTTTACTTTACAATACTGTATTGGTTTTGCCATACATTGACATGAATCCACCACGGGTGTATACAAGCTCCCAATCCTGAATCCCCCTCCCACCTCCCACCCCATATCATCTCTCTGGATCATCCCCATGCACCAGCCCCAAGCATCCTGTATCCTTAACGTCATTTATTTTCCCAATCCAAAGAAATATTCACTTTTGGACGCACATAGAGATTACTATACTTTTAAATGAGATAAGTCAGACAACGAAAGGCAAATATCATCTATCAGTCATATGTGAAATGTCTTTTTTAAAAATGACAAAAATGCACTGATTTACAAAACAGAAACAGACGTAGAGATTTCAAAAGCAAACTTATGGGTAGCAAAGGGGAAACATGGAGGGAGGCGGGTAGGTTAGGAGCTTGAGATGAACATACACACCCCACTGTACACAGGATATGATATAGGATATGGCCAACAGGACCTGCTGTGCAGCAGAGGGAACTCTACTCGATACTCTTTGATATGAGAAAAGAATTTAAAAAGAATGCCAACACAATATTGTACAGTAATTAGCCTCCAATTAAAATAAATTTAAATTAAAAAAATAAAAAAATAAAAAGAATGAATATACATGTATATGCGTAACTGAATCACTTTGATGTACATCTGAAACTTAACACAACATTGTAAATCAATTACACTCCAATAAAATAAAAATTAAAAAAGAGAAATATTCACTTCAAAAAGGTCTCTCTCAAGCCTCACAAGCCCCAGATCGCCTCCTACACACCATGGTGTCCCAGCACCATGAAAGCAAGCCGGTGCCATGGGAAGCACCAGGCCATCTAAGTCAATACTTTAGTTAAAAAGTTTGATAAAACGCACAGCGTGGAATGGGCCATTCTAACTGATTCTAAGTGTACGGTCCAGCAGCGTTGAGTATATCCACGTTATGCTGCACTCACTCTCCAGACCTTTCTCATCTTGCAAAACGGAAGCTTTGCACCCACTTATCCCTTAGATCCCCCTGCCTCCCCTCCAGCCCTAGCACAGCCCTTTCTTTCTCAAAGATGGGGACCTGTTCGAGGTAGCTTGTGTTAGTTGGAACACGTAGTATTTGTCCTTTTGTGACGGGGTCATGTCCTTGAGGTGCATCCGTTATTGTAGCATTTGTCAGAATCCCCTTCCTTTTCATGGCTGAAGGCCATGCCACTGAAGGTCCCTGCCACATTCAGCTTATTCTTTCATCCATCAGTGGATGCTTGGGTTGCTTCCGCCATTTTACCACTGCAAGTAACGTCATGACCACACAGGTGTGTATAAAGACATCTTCCAGTCCCTGCTTTCAACACTTGCACTCATATCCGAGCTCTGACACTTAAGAACTCTATTTCGGTTCGCTCCTCTGTAAATCGCGAATGATAATAATACACCTCTCACAATATTACTGTAAGGATTAGCTGAATTAATATACATAAAGCACTTAAAATAGTAGCTGAGGGAATTCCCTGGTGGTTTAGTGGTTAGGACTTGGTGCTTTCACTCTCAGGGCTAAGGTTCCATCCCCAGCAGGGAAAAAAAACCAAAACAATAGTTGGCAAATAAGTACTACATTATTATTTGCTATTATTATTTGAAAAAATTAATCTTTTACTCAAATTTATAAATCTTTATTGAGATCTTTGCTTCTTTTCACTATTTAATATATATGTATTTTTAATACATAGGAGCATTTTGTATATTTGCTCTTTCCTGATAAATTATTATTGTTGTTTCTTCTTAATAGTATAAAAATCAGTTTTCAATTTTTTTTGTTTGTTTTATAAAACAATATGGGGATTTTCTGCAATCTTATCGGCTTCACCATATGCAGTCATTCTTTCTTTCTATAAATGTTTACCAGTCAGGCATTAATTTCATTTCATAAAGCTTTAATTGATTTATATTAGCAATCCCCAGCTTTACTGAAACTTTGCATGTCCATATTTAACTTCAGTATATTCATTTAATAAATATTTAGAGCAAGAATTCTGTATAACAGGATACTGTTCTAGGATATGGAGCTGCAATTCTTAAAACAAAAATAATTTTAATAGCTTAAATGTGTATTGGGAACATATAAGTCTTATGTGAAAAACATAAGAAAAAATACTTTGCTTCTAAAAATCACTTATTTTTCTAATTTCCTTCTTAGAGTATCAAACACAAAAAGAGAACTGAAGGGCATATTTTAGAAACTGCCAGTAATTTAACATATTTTAAGTTTCCTTTCTTTGTATTATACTTTCATATAAACAATTTATGTAGAAAACTCTAATAGGACTTTGTCTAGAAATTAATTTTCTCAGCCCCACAGAAAATGAATGTATAGAAAGCTGAACAGACACTAGGGAATGAGGATAATTATAGGTCAAACTGAAAACTGAGTGCCTCCACTGATATCTAAAAAAAATGTTCAAGGCTGAGAGAAATATTATTAATAAGTCCATCTCAAATAATTCTCATACATATATAATTAGGAAAAATATGTATATATGTTAGATAAACTCGTAAGTGAAAAACAGCATATAAATTCCAAAATAAGGAGTTTTGACTATGATTGATCTAAGGATCCTTGATTTTTGAAATTCTTAGACAGGTTGATTTCTAAAACATCCCTAGAATTAATGGTTGCTTTGTTGATTATAAATTTTTCATGTTTATAATTATTTCAAGGTAAATCATTCCCTTTATCACTTTTATCATTTCCTGTTCAATTGTTTTGGAAGTTTGAGATCCATCCTTGTTTTGTTGTGTCTCTAGTCAATGTTCTATGCTTTATGAGTCATTCTTGATAATGCTTCATGATTTACACAGATTAAAGAAATCAGTGCTTTCTCTCTTCCTGAATCGTCTTCACTGGATGTTCCCTTTTCCTCAAATACACTCAGTGTTTTACCATTAGGTTTTAAATTGTGCCCAAAGCAAAATGAATGCTTATTTACCCAACTTGAAAATAAACTTTCCAGCAAAACATTATTCCTAGATATTTCCTAATTATCTAATGCCTCGACATTAGAGAAATATACCCTTTTTGCTTCTATTTCAAAATATTGAGCTACTGCATTAAGATAACCCACAAGTAAGTTATCATTTGACATTGACAAAGCAAAGGTCAAACCAAAGCCTTGAAAGCCCTTGGGCCACCTTCTCAGCTCACATCCATGTCCCCCATGAAGCGCCAACAAAGCCCCTTCCTTTTCGAGTCCTCCAGATTTTTCCTTTCTCCACTCTTTACCAAACTCATCCTTCAGGCCTGAGCATAAACACAAACCTTCCTTTTCAATACTTTTTTAAAATTTTTTCTAGTTTTATTGGGATATAATTGACATACAGCACTATATAAGATTAGGGAGTACATCGTAAAGATTTGACTAACGTATACTGTGAAACGATTATGACAGTAAGATTAGTGAGTACCCCTTGTCTTATATAGATATGAATTCTAACAAAGGAAAAAAAAATCTCCTTGTGATGAGAACTCTTACAGTCTACTCTCTTCACAATGTGAGTGCCCACCAGTGCTAACTACAGTCATCACGTTTTACGTTACATTCCTAGAGCCTCTTGATGAAAGTGAAAGAGGAGAGTGAGAAAGTTGGCTTAAAACCCAACATTCAGAAAACTAAGATCATGGCATCTGGTCCCATCACTTCATGTAAAATAGACAGGGAAACAGTGGAAACAGTGACAGACTTATTTTGGGGGGCTCTAAAATCACTGCAGATGGTGGTAAGTTTGCAGCCATGAAATTAAAAGACGCCTGCTCTTTGGAAGGAAAGTTATGACCAACCTAGATAGCATATTAAAAGGCAGTGACATTACCTTGCCAACAAAGGTCGGTCTAGTCAAGGCTATGGTTTTTCCAGTGGTCATGAATGGATGTGAGAGTCGGACTGTGAAGAAATCTGAGTGCTGAAGAATTGATGCTTTTGAACTGAGGTGCTGGAGAAGACTCTTGAGAGTCCCTTCGACTGCAAGGAGATCCAACCAGTCCATTCTAAAGGAGATGAGCCCTGGGTGTTCACTGGAGGGACTGATGCTGAAGCTGAAACTGCAATATTTGGCCACCTGATGCGAAGAGCTGACTCATTGGAAAAAAACCCTGATGCTGGGAAAGATTGAGGGCAGGAGGAGAAGGGGACGACAGAGGCTAAAATGGCTGGCTGGCATCACTGACTCGATGGATGTGAGTTTGGGTGGACTCCGGGAGCTGGTGCTGGACAGGGAGCCTGGTGTGCTGCAGTCCACGGGCTCACAGAGAGTGGGCACGGCTGAGCGCCTGAGCTGACTGATGACTGGAAGTTTGTGCCTTTTGACCACCTTCACCCACTTTGCCCCTGCTGCCACACCACCACTGATGACTGGTGACCACAAAGCTGGTCTCTTCTACAATTGTTTTATTTTACATAAGAGTGAGATCATACAGCATTTGTCTTTCTCCGACTTAGCAAAATGCCTTAAAAGTCCATCCAGGTTGTAACAAGTGGCAGGATTTCCACCTTCTTTAATAACTGAGTAATACTGCACTGTGTATATGCATACCACACTTTCTTGATCTGTCTGTTCATCAGTGGAGACTTCGGCTGCTCCCCAGCCTCGGCTGTGGCGACTGCTGCTGCAGGGAACCTCAGGGTACAGACGCTTCTTTAACACGGTGCTTTCATTTCCTTTGGGTATATTCATTCCCGGGGGTGAAACTGCTGACTCATAGGAAAACCGTACTTTTATTTTTCTGAGGAACTTCCATACTGTTTTCTACAGTGACTGTATCAATTTAGATTTTGCACCAATAATGTACAAGGATGCTCTTTTTCTCCACACCCTTGCCAGCATTTGTTATCTCTAGTCTTTGTCGATGGCCATTCTACAGGTGAGGTGGTTTCAGTTTGCATTTTCCTAATGAACTGTGGTGTTGGAGAAGACTCTTGAGAGTCCCTTGGACTGCAAGGAGATCCAACCAGTCCATTCTAAAGGAGATCAGCCCTGGGATTTCTTTGGAAGGAATGATGCTAAAGCTGAAACTCCAGTACTTTGGCCACCTCATGCAAAGAGTTGACTCATTGGAAAAGACTCTGATGCTGGGAGGGATTGGGGGCAGGAGGAGATGGGGACGACAGAGGATGAGATGGCTGGATGGCATCACTGACTCGATGGACATGAGTTTGGGTGAACTCTGGGAGTTGGTGATGGACAGGGAGGCCTGGTGTGCTGTGATTCATGGGGTCACAAAGAGTCGGACACGACTGAGCGACTGAACTGAACTGAATGATTCTGGAGGGGCTTCCCTGGTAGCTCAGACGGTAAAGTGTCTGCCTCCAATGTGAGAGACCTGGGTTCGATCCCTGGGTCAGGAAGATCCCCTGGAAAAGGAAATGGCAATCCACTCCAGTATTCTTGCCTCGAAAATCCCATGGACTAAGGAGCCTGGTAGGCTACAGTCCATGGGGTCGCAAAGAGTCAGACAAGGCTGAGCGACTTCACTTTCACTTTAGTGATTCTGGAGGTTGAACATCTTTTCATGTACCTGTTGGCTATTCCCATATCTCTTTTGGACAAATATCTATGCGGGTCCTTTCCCCATTTTTACACTGAAAGACTTGCTTTTGTCTTGCTGTTGTTGCTATTGAACTGCATGAGTTCCTTACATATTTTGATGAACCAATCCTTATCAGCTAGACTATTTGCAAATACTTTTTCCCGTTCTGTTCCATGTCTTTTCATTTTGTTCACTGTTTCTTTTTGCTGTGCAGAAGCTTTTAGCTTGATGTAGTCCACTCGTTTACTTTCGTTTTTGTTGCTTGTGCTTTAGCACATCTAAGCCAGCACTGACAATGCCAGTGCCAAGGAGCCATCTCTCCTTTGTTTTCTCCTACGAGTCTTATGGTCTCAGGTCTTACATTCATGTCTTTAATCCATTCAAGTTAATCCTTGTGGAAACGGATCTAAGTTCTGTTCTTTCGCATGTAAAGTGCAGTCTTGCCAGCACCACTTGGTGAAGACTGTCTCTTGTCTTTTTAGTATTCTTGACTCCACTGTCAAATATTAGTTGACCTATGTTTGGGCTTATTTCTGAGTTCTCGATTCTGTTCCATTCGTCTATTTGTCTTTTTTCATGCCAGTACCATACTGTTTTAAGTACTGTAGCTTGAAATCAGAAAGTGTGACACTTCACCCTTTCTTCTTTCTCAAGATTGCTTTGCATTTTCAGGTCTCTTGGTTTCATATAAGTTATAATACTTTTTTCTACTTCTATTCGGAGAAGGCAATGGCACCCCACTCCAGTACTCTTGCCTGGAGAATCCCAGGGACGGGGGAGCCTGGTGGGCTGCCGTCTATGGGGTCACACAGAGTCAGACACGACTGAAGTGATTTAGCAGCAGCAGCAGCAGCAGCTACTTCTATTAAAAAAAACTGCCGCTGGAAGCTTAATAGGGACTGTGTTAAATCTATAGATAGTTTGGGGTAGTATGGAAATTACAACAACATTAATTCTTCCAGTACATGAACACAGCACACCTTTCAATTTATTTGTGTCTTCTTCAGTTTCTTTCATCAGTGTCTTGTAGTTTTCAGAGCAGAGGTATTTCACCTCCTGGGTTAAATTTATTCCTAAAAATTCAATTGCTTTTGATGCTATTGTAAATGGAATTGTTTTATTTCTTTTTCAAATAGTACATTGTTAGTATACAGAAATACTACTGATTTTTCAGCAATACTTTATCATATTCTTCAATTTTCCTCAATTAACTGATTAGATCTAACAATTTTCTGGTGATGTCTTTAGTACTTTTCTCTATATAAAATCATGTCATCTGGAGAAACAATTTTACATCTTCCTTTTCAATTCTGATGCTTTTTGTTGCTTGTTTTGTCTAGGACTTCCCAGTGCCATGTTGAACAGAAGTGGTGAGAGTTGGCAAGCTTGTGTTGTTCCTGACCTTAGAGAAAAAGTTTTCAACCTTAACACTTTGTAAACTGATTTGGGATGAGGAGATTGAGTGATAGTGGTCAAAAGGTACAAATGTCAAGTTATAAGATAAGTAAATACTGAGGACTCAATGTACAGCACAATGCTCAGAGGGCCCCTTGAGACCTGACTCACCTGCCCGTCAGGTCTCTCTGCGTGACCTTGTCATGGGTGGGATCTCCCGTGCTGGCTCCCGGCATCCACCACTGCTGCATGGTATTTTGAAAGTTGCTAAGAGAGTAAATCCTACAAGTTCTCATCACAAGAAAAAAATTTATACAATTGATTTAAATAATTATGGCCAAGCTACTATTTTTTGCCCCCTTTAGACAGCAAATTCCATTACAAGTGAATTCATATTCCATGCTTATTATAGCAAATGCTAAGCTTATAAAAGATAATTTATAAGTTTGAGTAGAATAATTGGTAAACTTAAAATGATGACTCTATGAAAAAACAGAGCTGAGTGCTTTGCTAGACCCCATTTCAGCTACCCGCTTCTTATGTGATAATCTACGTGACCAAAGATAATATGTTGGGGGAGGGGGAGGGAAAGCCAATAATAAAGGGGATTAGCAAAAACAGAATAAATGTCTATTACTCCCTGCAACAGAAAAGCAGCCAAACAAGCAGAGGATAATCGGCTTAAACTGGACTAGAATCAAAGAAAGTTGCGGCAAAACCTCCCATACAAGAAAACTAAAAACTTCCTGTTAATATCTCTTTCATCTATTTCTTATTTTAAAAGCAACTCATATAAGAAGACTATAAACACATCTATAAATCCTCAAAATCCAAAAACCACCACAATGATGTACACTTGACTAGCTTTGCCTGTGTGGGTTTTTTTTGTTTCAGTCTGTGCATTTTTACGTGGTCACTGTCTTGCAAACAGTGATGATATGCATGGTTCTATAACTCACCAAACTCTAGCAAGCACAATGGAGTATTACTCAGCCATTAAAAAGAATACATTTGAATCAGTTCTAATGAGGTGGATGAAACTGGAGCCTATTATACAGAGTGAAGTAAGCCAGAAAGGAAAACACCAGTACAATATACTAACGCATATATATGGAATTTAGAAAGATGGTAATGATAACCCTGTATGTGAGACAGCAAAAGAGACACAGATGTTTAGAACAGTCGTTTGGACTCTGTGGGAGAGGGAGAGGGTGGGATGATTTGGGAGAATGGCATTGAAACATGTATAATATCATATATGAAACGAATCGCCAGTCCAGGTTCAATGCAGGATACTGTATGCTTGGGGCTGGTGCACTGGGATGACCCAGAGGGATGGTATGGGGAGGGAAGAGGGAGGGGGGTTCAGGATGGGGAACACATGTACACCCGTGGCGGAGTCATGTTGATATATGGCAAAACCAATACAGTATTGTAAAGTAATTAACCTCCAATTAAAACAAATAAATTTATATATAAAAAAAGCAATGCTATCAGTTAGACATCTATTTTGGATTTTTACACTGTTTCCACGTTTCCTATTACAACCAATGAAGAACACGAAAAAATAGCTAAAATAAAATTAGAGTAGAAAGACCAAAATTTAAACAGCATCTTCTCTTGTTCTTAAAATAAGAAAAAATATTTATGATGCACAATCTTTAGCAAAATGACTTCACACATATGAAAACTTCCAGCACTACAAAAGCAAACAAAATAAATTAAAACCTTTTAAAAATGAAAAGAACAGTGACTGAACTTGTTCATTTTTAAACTTCTACCTGAACTGTTGTGTTAGCCAACCTGCCTTTAAGCACCCTCCTGCTTCCTATCAAATTGCTTCTACCCAGAATTTCCTGTGCCGAGCCCTGCTCTCCAGGGTCTTCCAGAAGTAAAGCACAGTAAGTCCTGAAGCCCTACCTCTGTCCCCTAGCTCCCGCAGACAACAGTGGAACCACACTTCCTCATCTGTGGGCTCCTCGATGGCCAAGACTGGGGTTCTCAGATGTTAGATGTTCTCAGATGTTAGCTTGCATTAGAATTATGGGGGAGTGGGGTCTTGTCACAACGCAGACTGCTGGTCCAACCACAGACGTTTCTGACTCAGGAGGTCTAGGGTGAGTTGCAACCTGCGCTATTTCTAACTAGTTCCCAGGGGATACTGATGCTGCTCTGAGGAACCAATAGCCAACCCAGCACCGACTCTTGCAAGAAGTCTTCTCAGTTTTCATGCCTCTCAATGACCTCAGCTGTCACAAGTGTCGTCTTGATAAACTATACCACACGACTTAACACGCTTATACTATACACCCGCATGGCTGTACTCTCCTGGTTTCACATCTTCTTTTCACACCACAAGACCATGAGTCCCTCAAGGGCAGTAAACCCAAGATACAGCACTCTTGTGACTTAAAATCATCCCAGGATGGGCACTCAGATACGTAGACGTGTTTTCACTATACGGGCTCTGAGTTCACAAGCAAACAATGTGAATTTTAAATCTCAAGCAAATTTAACTGTACTAAAATGCCCTATTTGTTAGACATTAGCTACGGTGGGCTTCCCTCGGGGCTCAGTTGGTAAAGGATCTGCCTGGAATGCAAGACACCACTTGTACTGCAGGAAGACCCGGCTTCCACCCCTGGGTCGGGAAGACCCCCTGGAGGAGGGCATGGCAACCCACTCCAGTATTCTTGCCTGGGAAATCGCATGGACAGAGGAGCCTGGCGGGCTCCAGTCCATGGGGTCGCAAGGGTCAGACATGACTGAGCGGCCGAAGCAGCAGCAGACATTACGTTAGATGTTTTCAAATACACAATGTCAACAAATACTAAAATAAGTTTAATCCTTAGATTACATGTTTATCATCTGTCTTCCTCTATCAGAAAGTGACCATGAGGGAATCAAGCTTATAGTCCTTGTTCTCCAAAACTACACTTCCGTAACATGTACGCAAGCTGAATAAACAGCTAGAGAAACGAGTAGTACCTGGCCACATTCCAGCTACAACTCACCACTGAAATCAACGTTTCTAGAAAAGATTATTCAACCTTTGGTCAAATCATCCAGATCAATGTTACATCTTCAGGATGTTTTAAGGAGTAGATTAAAACACACACACACACACACACACACACACAGAAGCAGTTAGATTGCTTATCTTTCACAGGTTTTTTATTTTTAAAAATCTGTTATATGAAATAAAATTTTAAATGCTGAAAAAAGTCTATTAAATAAATAGATGCAATGATTTCTATTACACATTTTTTCTATATGTACAGTTAACAAACAAAATTTTTATAAAGAGAAGCGCTGACCAAAACAAGGTCTTTTCAACACTCTGTCAGCTCATAACATTTTCACTAGTTAGAATCCCTTGCGAACAAAAGTTTTACTTAGGAAATGTAGTAACAGTGTTGAATGCACAGACATTAGCTGCCACCAATAGGAATTTTACAGATAATATATAAAAACTGCTTCAATCTAGGTCTGTAACAAAGCTACTAAATTTATATGAATTAATTTCATAATCACTAACAAATTTGTGATGATCTAATTTAATCTTTGAAATTATCAAATCCCCCATCAACTTGATTGGATTGCTGAGGAGCTCACTCTCTAAAAAGAATATATGAAAGATACATTTTTAACAGCAATATCTAATATTAACAGAATTAATGAAATATATCAAATAACCCTTTACAAATGAATTAACATCAACTTTATCCCCCTTCTACTTACCAGATGGTGAACTCATGTTTATTTATAATTCAGATCAAGGCATGTAACATTCAACACATTTTCTGTTTTCCATTATGAAAAAAATATGCAAGCTCTACGTGAAAATGTAACTTCAATTTTTGAGACAGCAAGTTCAAGGAAAAGAGATAAAGTGCCCAAAGTGAAGTTCCCAGTAAACCATTTCAATTATGTTTATTCTTACTCATGGTATGTATTAATGGGTCCACCCTTGTGGCTCAGATGGTAAAGAATCTGCCTGCAATGCAGGAGACCCAAGTGTGATCCTTGGGTCAGGAAAATCCTCTGGAGAAGGGAATGGCAACCACTCCAGTATTCTTGCCTGGGAAGCCCATAGGGTCACAAAGCGTCAGACACAACTGAGCAACTAACACACACACACCTCTCAGTGGCTAACACATCACTGATCAGTGTCTTATTTTCTGAAATCTTTTAACACTATAATTCATGCTTTGTTAACTTAATATCCTGCTACGTTACATATACTAGCATAGAAACTCGGAGAAGACCATGGTACCCCACTCCAGGACTCTTGCCTGGAAAATCCCATGGACGGTGGGCCGCAGTCCATGGGGTCACTAAGAGTCGGACACGACTGAGCAACTTCACTTTCACTTTTCACTTTCATGCACTGGAGAAGGAAATGGCAACCCACTCCAGTGTTCTTGCCTGGAGAATCCCAGGGACGGGGGAGCCTGGTGGGCTGCCGTCTATGGGGTTGCACAGAGTCAGACATGACTGAAGTGACTTAGCAGCAGCAGCAGCTACTTCTATTTAAAAAAACCTGCCACTGGAAGTTTAATAGGGACTGTGTTAAATCTATAGATAGCTTGGGGTGGTATGGAAATTACAGCAGCAGCATAGAAACTGTATGTCATATAACAAGCAGGGCTGATGCTATCCAATCCACATTTTAGGGTGCATATAGTAGGTTTAGGGGACATAATATAAATCTCATTAGTTCTAAGTATGAAATATCTAACAGTTTTATTTGAATGAAAATTAAATTCCATCTCAAGAATCATGGAGAGGGGAAAAATATATAGTAACTACATTCTTTGAGAAAAAAAAAAAGAAACCATTCATGTAAACATTGAAGGCAGCTAACAGCACTAATGTTTTCATTCTTAATTACCTGACATTTATAGATACATATGATAGTGAGATGGTCTGCGACTATATTTTAGACATAGAAATATAATAATAATAATAAATGTTAGCCAGAAAAGATGGCACTGCTACTTATCATTCTTAAATAATTTGGGTTCAGTCAATCACTCTCTTGAATACACAGTTTCCCTTTACAAAACGAATTATCACAGTCACATCTGGGGGGGTTTAAACAAAATCCACATATTTTAAGTTTTATTCTACTACCAGAAGATTCCAAATAGAGCCATGCTGACATCTTCACGTACCCCTTCTAATACCACCAATACTATCAACCAATAATTGTGACCCTTCTAATACCACCAATACTATCAACTAATAATTGTGACCCTTCTAATACCACTAATACTATCAACTGATAGTTGTGAGTAAAGCAGCACAGTGGAGGTGTCAGCTCTTCCCTCGCCTGCCAAGATCCTCGAACAGCACTTAGGGTGTGAGCTGTGCTCCATCTCAGACTGCTCTTTCAAAACACACAACTAGCTGGATCTGCATCATATCCTAATGTTTGTTTATTAATTTTATATTTGTACTTTGAGATTTGTGTAGATGCTGAATAGTTCATCAGGCTGAGTCTTGAAGAGTACCAGCTGGACCCGTCAAATTTACTGTGCATAAAATTCAGCATAAAATATAACAGTTAGTGAAACAATTCACAACCTGGATAATTTTCTTTCTTCCCTGAGTTTTTCCCAAATGGAAGTAGAGCTGTGAGAATGTACAGGCCTCAGTGCTTTCTGAGGAAATGTTTATATAGTCTCTAAAAGAGTACAAGAGCTTATAAGAGAAATAAACGCTATCTCCAATTTCCAAACATTACTGAAAATCAACTGTTTAGGATTTAGGATCAGAGGTCAACCTTCAAAAGACAATTGGCCTCAAAAGTACAGATAGAACTTGATGCATTTAAAACAAAAACAGTAAGAGTGAAGACTTCTGAAATTTAAATCCCTGTGGCCATGCAGTGGTTCACCTTCCCCAAACCCTCTTCTCTTCCACTCAGCGCAGTGACCGCCGTCTACTTCACAAGACCAGTTGTCCCAGTCCCCTCACAAGACCACTCTGGCTCACTATCAGACTAACTAGGATAAAGCAGAAACTTCTCTGTCTTCTTCTATTTGATGGACTGTGAATTCCTTAGAAACTTGATAATTCCAGGACCTAAGAGGTGCTTCACACATAGTTTGCTGAGTAAATAGAAAGCCAAGGTCTCTCAAGGGATTTTAAAACATATATTAAACAACTCCTTCCTTCAAGAAGCTTTTAAATAACTAAGGGGGAGATAAGAAGAACATAAAAGTAGTTCTGGTGTCAGTATAACCTGATCACCAAGTGTAGTGAAAGGGTCAGAGTGGGTCACTTGGAGGAAGAGAATGTAACCTTCCCTGATGTAATCACTTATTAAATAAAAACCACCCACAGTGGTGTTTACAGAATCACCTAGTATGCACCAAGTGTGCCGTTAGGTGAGAAAAACCAAAATAACCACAACACACTTAGTCTACGCCCCCAACCTGCTCGTGGAGTTACCGCCCAGTAATTCTATCAAGAACTAGACACTGAACCTCCAGGGATCCCTACGCTTCTCCTGGCACAGTTTCAACACCTACCAAGTGAACCCAGGTTTAATCCCCATTCATGTAACCAGATGTAAAGGGTGAATGTATGTGAAGCGCCTTGAAAACTACAGCTGCACTGTGGTCATGATATTAATCCACTCTAAATCTATTATCATAGTTTAAACAAAATGTGCCATTCATTCTCTGTTTTTTAAGCACTTTGCCTTCTAAGCACCAAGCAAACAGTAGATACTGAGTAAAATACTAAATGAGAGAGAAACTAGCTTTTTTAATAGCACAGAGTCATCATTAAAACAGTAAACACATTCAAGCAGTATAAAAGCTGGCCATTTAAAAGGCAAATATGATTTTGTAATTTAAATAACCCTTTATTTATTTGTTTAAAAATTTGCATTTTCATATATCTTTCTCTAGGCAGAATATGCCTTTACACAATTTTCTGCCCCATAATGTAGATCATTTCCATGCGAGGCTGGTTTCTCAGTGTTTAAAAAAATAAATATTTATTGAGTACTTACAATGCACAAGGTATTGTGCAAATTATTTATTACAGCACAGCTTTCGTTACTTCATTTTCTTTTACCAAACTGACACACAAAGTGAAATAATTTGGGCAGGCTCGTCTCATTTTCAACAAACTGTCCTCCAAGATCTTTCTAGCTATCACACTTCTTCTTTCTGGATTTACACATGGAAATGCAAACACTCCCTAAAAAATCCTCCCCACAAAAATTGTCTTCCTCAAGACATTTTCAATGAGAGGGGTTGGGAGCAGAATAAAGTTTACTTGAGAAAAAACAGAATTTTTTTAAAAAGTATAAGAAGACAGTGAGGGAAAAGACACAGGATGTTTCAGAGAACCATCACTACTTCAATCTGTAACCACACAGATGAAATCAAGACATTTAACTGGCTTTCTACATCTCAAAGAAGATTGGGCAGTGCTTTCTCATGCCACTCACTCAAGCTCATCGCTACATTTTGCCTTTAAACAGCCTGCAGGGGCCAGGCTATAGAATCTCACTGAATTTGAAGGGGGTGCAGATACATTCTTGCGATGAACTCTCTGGAAAAGGAGGCAGAAAGGGTCTTAGCAGACCCCAGCCCTGGCGGCAGAATTAAAGGTTCTTTTCACGCCCTTCCACTGCCAACCGCCTCACCTGGTTCCTACTGATGCATCCTGTGATGTGGTCACTTCTTGGCCTGCTCTCACCACTGGACAGTGAGCCCCAAGGGGCCGCTTCACTCACATTCTCAGTTGTAGCAGCAGTCTAGCCCTGCACAGGGTCACTTTCAAAATCATCTTCCTATAAGAACAAGGTTTTCTTCCAGCATAACTGAGTACTGTTTCAATCACACATTGCTATTCTTAATAATCATTTAACTCCTGAGTATATGTATCAAGTACTTTAAAAGATTATTTGGTTAACTAGTATAGAGAACAGATTCAGGAGATATGGAGCGATGCATTCAAATATTTATAAACTTTAAAAGAAAACTATCCCTGTCATGCTAAAGTGAAAGGGAAAAGTCACTCAGTTGTGTCTGAGTCTCTGCGACCCCATGGACGGTATCCATGGAATTCTCCAGGCCAGAATACTGGAGTGGGTAGCTACTCCCTTTTCCAGGGGATCTTCCCAACCCAGGGATCGGACCCAGGTCTTCCGCATTGCAGGTGGATTCTTTACCAGCTGAGCCACAAGGGAAGCCCAAGAATACTGAAGTGGGTAGCCTATCCCTTCTCCAGAGGATCTTCCCAACCCAGGAATCAAACCCGGGTTTCCCACATTGCAGGTGGATTCTTTACCAGCTGAGCCACCACTAGAACAGTCTGCAATTCCTTTCATTTTCTAAGTATGCTCAATTTTGTATTTAACAGACATCACATATATTTTTTAACTTTGTATTTTATATTGGAGTGTAACTGATTAACAATGTTGACATCATGTAATTTGGGATCATGTTATTACCCATCATTATATAGCAAGTTGAAATTTGCATCTTGCCTTAAGCACAACTCAGTCACACTTAAAAGTTTCAAACATCTCAAATTATTTTCAAATGTGTAAGGTTTGTAACAAATGAAATATGCCATGCCAAGCTTTATTCTTACTATTAGCGCTATGAACCTTTTGAAAAAAACACGCCTGTCTCTGATGTATGTATGTTTCTCTCTCTTTCTCCTTTTTCCCCTCCCTTTCAAGCCACACATACAGGCACACACATTCATACACACCCGTGGACATGTACTTTAAAGACCATGCTGTGCTTCAATATCCAAAGCTCTCTTTTTAAAAAATTAACCTCTTTCTTCTTGTAAAAATTATGTTAGAAAGTTACAGAAGCTTTCCTCTGTAGAGTAAGGAAAGTTGGCCTCAAGCACAACACTCAGTAGCATAGTTCTAACAGCGTGATATTTTAATGATGATCACTTCTGAACTTTAAGTGTAGCATTTTTGTCACACTAAAACACTTCCAGAAAAGCAGTATACACGTTTGCTTATGTAAAAGTTCTCCATAAATTAAAATTATATACAAACTTTAATTTCTACTATAAAAACAGCCATCACAGAAATGAGAAGTCATAATCAGCCAAATACAAATTCATCTAAATCCAAAATTAAAATACTATCATATCCAAAGTCAATATATTAATATAGATTCAACTTGGGGGAAATTCATTTGATTTCACATGTTTTTTTTTTGAGTCCACCTCCCATTTTTCATTAATATAACCATATCCTACGTTTATGAGTATAAATAAAACATCCAATGCAACTCAGTTTTCCCACTGTGCACATATAAAACGTTTCAATATTACATTTTTCAAAATGTAATAATGTAATATAAATATGTTTTTGAAATATATATGGAATATTTTTATAATCAATAATAATAATTGCATAAAATCAAGTCTAATAATACTAGCTTCCAGATTTTTCAATGTGGTCATATCTAAATAAATTTTCAATTTTTTGACTAAAGATTTTTTTTTTAAAGATCATTCTTTTGTATTTATTTCCTCTCATTCTAACTTATTTTATCTTTTTAAGCAGAATAAAATTCTTACAGAATTAATGTACTAATATTTGTCTATATTTTACTTTTAGCATTTTTTGTTAAGTTATAAACACCTTTTTCGTCACTATGAAATAGAGAAAAATCCAGCACTCAATCTGAATGAGGTCTTACCTTCTGATTTCTTGTTTTTCCGCTTCAGCCATTTTTCTACAGTCTCTGCACTAACGCTTTCAGACACAAATTCATCTAATACCTGAGGGTGGAGAGAAAGATAGGCCTTCACTTTTTCATCTGTCAAATCTGTAAAAGAATTGAACAGAATAAAATTAACCAATGTGACATCTTCGTTTACATCAAAGATATGGAAAAATGACACATTATGCAAAAAGATTTAGCACATAAATATTTTTAACGATATACATAAGTACAATGGACTATGATTCAACCATAAGCAGGAATGGAGCTCAGTTACGACATGGAGAAACCTTAAGAACAGCATGGTAAACAAAATCAGCTAGACACAAAGGGTGAATATTATGTGATTCCGCCTATGGGAAACCTCTGGACCGGGTAAACTCACAGAGACAAAGCAGGTTAGTGGCTTCCAGGAGCTGAGGAAAGGAGAATGAGGAATTCTTTGCTTTGTGGGTACAGAGTTTCTGGTTTGAGAAGTAGACAGACAGGGGTGATGGTGGCCCACATTGTGAGTATCATTAATGGCACTGGATTATATACTTGATATGCTTAAAATGGCAAATTCTGTGTTATTTACGTTTTACCACTTTGAAAAAGTAGAAAAAAAAGTAAAGTTAGAACTTCAGAAATTTTAAACATGGATATTTCATCACGTTACACAGCTGTTTTCCAACAAGAAATGTCAGTGTTGTCTTTGAATCAGTCCTGTATTCTAGCGCTGTGCAGTTAAGCCTGACAAAGCGCTTCTACTTCACTAAGTAATTATCATACATTTAACAGGTGTCAAAAGTGAAACTCTCGTAAGAGTATCAAACAGGAGAGTAAAGTACTAATAGACTTCGGAGGCTAAAAATATGGTTAACGAATAAGTTCCTGTCTTTTGCTGTTTACAGCACAAATTCTCCTTTTTCTCAGGGCCACTAAATCCAATGACACAACTGACTTCAGTCCAAAATAATCTCAACATTTTTTCATTGATATTCAATATATATGGTCCATTTCACAAAAGTAATCTTCAAAGTCTAACAATAACTGTTGAATAGACACAGAATTTTCAAAGAACTTTTGCAGATCTTCACTTAAAAAATATAAAATCATACACTGTCAAACTGTTGCTTCAGGTTGGTATGCCATTTCACTAAAGCACTCAAAATCACAGGCTATCAGTAGTCATTACTCAGTGATTTTAATTATTTAAAATAATTATTCAGAGCACTACTGAATACTCTGTGAATTATTCAATAAATTACCATCCTTAGGGACGGTTAGGTGGAAACGGCAATGGAAATTCATACTTTTAGATGCAGAAAAAACTAAACCAAGCATATCGTTATGACTTCAGAGAACAGGCTGCATGCCTGCAGCACCAGGCAAGGCACAGAACTTATACGTATTAATTAATTCTGCTGGGGACTAAAGTCACAACTGCATGATTCCACAACAGAATGGTATTACTGAGAAAGCAAATGATTTATTTCAATGAATTCAACGATTAGTTAAGCACTTGATTTAAATGATATAGATCTCTTATACATAATTATGTAGTTGAATTAGATTAATAAAGAAACAAGACCCAGTCCATGTTCACCCTGCAAAGAGCCTCAGGGATGTAAAATCCAGTTTGAGAAATTCTATAAGGTACTGAAAGATATGAGACTCATTAAAGTAAGAGAGAGCTCTCTCGACAAAGCAAGTTAGAGTCTCCAGATACAAAAGGCACAGAATAGAAGTAAGCTGAGAACTGATCTGACCTCAAGAAAACAAAGTAATGTTCCCACTCTGATTATGCCTATAAAAGTGGAACTAATTCAACATTTGATTCCTTCTTAAAGCTTCCTTGTATCACTTTTGTGACATAATATGGTTCCTATCCTAACTTTCTATTTGCTCTTCACCTCCGCTTTCTCTACAATAATCTACAATGATGAAAGCAAAATCTGAATCAAGAATTTTAGTATATTTTTGATCTCTAGTTTGGAAATTCTTCCATCACCTCAAGCTCCATCTTGACTCAAAACCATGTGAGTCATCTCCTTCCCACTTATTCCCAAAGTGATTTTAACTCTTTTTTCCTGTTACTACTATTCTCCATTCTTCCAGAAACTCAGGCTGAAAATGTAAAGTCATAATTGACTCACTGTCACCTCATTTCATCTTGGTGCATATTATATGTACAAGTCCTATTTGCCAAATTACATATCCGATAAAGGAACTCTATCTGAGATATACAAAGAATGCTTAAAACTTAACAAGAAAAAAAAAACACAATTATAAATGAGTCCAAGAGCTGACACTCTGTCAAAGGAAGATACAGATATGGCAAATAAGAATATGAAAAGAAGATCATTTGTCACTAGTGAGTTAAACAAAAATGAGATTCCACTATCTATTAGAGTAGTTACAATCCAAAAACCTGACGAATACAAATAATACAGAGAGAAACTTCACCTCATCGACTATTTGGTTAGTTCATTGCCATAAGACAGGATACATGCTTAATTTGTTCCCCTTTATTGACCAGTTTTTACAATGAGTTGGTTCAGTAGCATTCTCCTGTAGGTGAAGAACTAAACATTTTACTACTAGGAGCCCATGCATGCATGCTAAATCGCTCAGTCATGTCTGACTCTTTGTGACCCCATGGACTGTAGCCCACTAGGCTCCTCTGTCCATGGGATCTCCAGGCAAGAATACTTGAGTGGGTTGCCATGCCCTCCTCCAGGGGATCTTTTCAACTCAGGGATCAAACCTGTGTCTCCTGTATCTCCTGCACTGCAGGTGGACGCTTTGCCACTGAGCCACCAGGGAAGCCCAGATATCTCACAAGGAATGTACAAGCTACTGCACTTTAAAGTCTCTTGGAATGTTCTTCTCTGATTATGTCACTGACTCAATACACATTTAGGTTTACCTCTGATGGTATCTGTAAATGTGTCTTTATGACAAACTGTTATTCTAAAAATGGGTATCTACATGCTGAAGAATTTTTTTTTAATTCTGGAATCTTGCCACTTTAAGATTCATTAAAATTAGAAAATCCCCTTCAAATCAGAGGCTGAAGGACTATTGTTCTTCTCAGAGGGATACTTTTAAAATAATTACAAGTACTGAAGGATCTATTGCTAGAAATAGGAAAAAAAAAAAAACCTCAATTTTTCAAGTATTAATTCTGCTATCTTAATTTGCAGATAAAACCTATATTATTTGTCTGTACTCTTTTCGCAAAAGCAGTGGAAACTGCATGGCAGGAGCCCAGCACCCTCCCCTGCCCACCCCTGCTCCTGAGCCCCTATTTCACAGCGCCCTTCTGCTGCTGCTGCTGCTGCTGCTAAGCGCCTCAGTCGTGTCCGACTCCGTGCGACCCCACGGATGGCAGCCCACCAGGCTCCCCAGTCCCTGGGATTCTCCAGGCAAGAACACCGGAGTCGGTTGCCATTTCTTTCTCCCCATGGCGCCCTTAATGCTACCCTAACTCAGCTCTGCTCTGTCTTAAAAGAACTCTTTTCTCTGAGGCAGGGTGTCTTACCTTCAAGTCTTCTCCTGCCCCATTATCCAACTCAATAGAGTTAGCTGAGTAGCTAACCTCAACTGGATTAGAAGAAACTATACATTTCAAAATTTTAAGGTATACATGACTAATAATCTTTCCTCTGATTTGTCACAATAACTGTCTCAACTTCATATTGTCCCATATACTTACTCCAGGGGTAAAGAATAAGTAAATAATTCTAAGCTTCTTAAAGTCTTCATTCAACTGTTAGATAGCTTTGGATTAAAAATAAGCAACCAGAAAAAGAAAAGAAAAGAAAAAAAAAAAAAACTTCTCATGCTATTAAACATTGCACTGTAATCGTTCAATTGTCAAGAACAACCTGAGCTAAGAGGGGGCTGAAAAGCGTGTCACCATGAGGAGTCGCGAACGATGACAAATGATTAGCTGAGAGAACACACGATTCTTGGTGGACACTATTAACTCTTCAAAAGACAATGCGTGGGCTTTCCTGGTGGTCCGGTGGTTGAGAACCCAGCTTGCAGCGCACAGGACATGGGGTGGATCCCGGACCGAGAAGACACCATGCGCCGCAGAGCAACCGAGCCTGCAGGCCTCAACCACCCAGGTGCGCGCTGCAGGGCCCACACCACAACGAGAGAGTCTGTGCCGCTGCCAAGACTGAGCACAACCAAATCAATAAACACGTGTGTTTTTAAAAAGACCATTGAAAACATATGTTTTAAGAAGTAAACTTTCTAAATGTAGGGGAACAACATCTGTCAAGTTAAAAGAAAACAAGGTATCTCATGTCATGCTCAGCAGCAGTGGGTGGTCACACTGCTCAACGGCAAGGCTTTGCTAAAAGCTGTGTGTGCATGTGTGTATGCACAAGTTGCAGGTGATCATTCTCCTGGGTTGAATATACATGTTGAGGAGAGTGAAAAAGTTGGGTTAAAGCTCAACATTCAGAAAATGAAGATCATGGCATCTGGTCCCATCACTTCATGGGAAATAGACGGAGAAACAGTGGCAGACTTTATTTTTCTGGACTCCAAAATCACTGCAGATGGTAACTGCAGCCATGAAATTAAAAGACACTTACTCCTTGGAAGGAAAGTTATGATCAACCCAGATAGCATATTCAAAAGCAGAGACATTACTTGGCCAACAAAGGTCCGTTTAGTCAAGGCTATGGTTTTTCCACTAGTCATGTACGGATGTGAGAGTTGGACTGTGAAGAAGGCTGAGCGCCAAAGAATTGATGCTTTTGAACTGTGGTGTTGGAGAAGACTCTTGAGAGTCCCTTGGACTGCAAAGAGATCCAACCAGTCCATTCTAAAGGAGATCAGTCCTGGGTGTTCTTTGGAAGGAATGATGCTAAAGCTGAAGCTCCAGTACTTTGGCCACCTCATATGAAGAGTTGACTCATTAGAAAAGACTCTGATGCTGGGAGGGATTGGGGACAGGAGGAGAAGGGGACTACAGAGGAGGAGAAGGGGACTACAGAGGATGAGATGGCTGGATGGCATCACCGACTCGATGGACATGAGTTTGAGTGGACTCCGGGAGCTGGTGATGGACAGAGAGGCCTGACGTGCTGCAATTCATGGGGTTGCAAAGAGTCGGACACGACTGAGCCACTGAACTGAACTGAACTAATGCACCACCTTCTTTAGCCAAAATGAAGCGCAATTTAGCAGAGGAATGAGCTTAATGTCAGGCAAATGGGCATTCTGAATCCTGCACTCAGCTTTGTACACTTTCCCCCTCCTGAGTATCTCTCTCTCTCTCTCTCTCTCTCTCCCATCTCTACTCCAACCATGTGATCTCCTTGCTTAATAGAAAGATACAACAGCTAGAGCATCAGTTAGTCACTGTCTGCCCCTCCCCACAACACTTCTCAGTATGTAATTCCAGGGTATTATACAGGGTATTATAAAAGTTGGCTTAAAACTCAACATTCAGAAAACTAAGATCATGGCATCTGGTCCCATCACTTCATGGCAAATAGATGGGGAAACAACAGAAACAGTGGCAGATTTTACTTTTTTGGGCTCTAAAATCACTGCAGATGGTGACTGCAGCCATGAAATTAAAAGACGCTTGCTCCTTGGAAGAAAAATTATAACCTACCTAGACATCATATTAAAAAGCAAAGACATTACTTTGCAAACAAAGGTCCATCTAGTCAAAGCTATGGTTTTTCCAGTAGTCATGTATGGATATGCGTTGGACTACAAAGAAAGTTGAGCACCGAAGAATTGATGCTTTTGAACTGTGGTGTTGGAGAAGACTCTTGAGAGTCCCTTGGACTAAAAGGAGATCCAACCAGTCCATTCTGAAGGAAATCAACCCTGAATATTCACTGGAAGGACTGAGGCTTAAGTTGAATCTCCAATACTTTGGCCACCTGATTTGAAGAACTGACTCATTTGTAAAGACCCTGATGCTGGGAAAGATTGAAGGCAAGAGGAGAAGGAGACGACAGAGGATGAGATGGTTGGATGGCGTCACCAACTCAATGGACATGAGTCTGAGTAAGCTCTGGGAGTTGGTGATGGACGGGGAGGCCTGGCGTGCTGCTGTCCATGGGGTCGCAAAGAGTCGGACACGACTGAGCCACTGAACTGAACTGAACTGAGGACTAATAATCCAGGGCATCATGTGCCTGGCACAGAGTAAACGCTCAACAAAAATTGGTTGAATAATGCATCTTAGCACCGACACTATAATAAAGGAAAACAGACACAGAGCAGCTTGAAAGCCAACAGTGAGTGCCATGGAAGCAACCGTCCAGGCTGGACAAGACTACAAGCCCGGGAGCCCACCTAAAGCCCACTGCCTCCTGTTCTTGACACTTGCCCTGAGCTTATTATGCTTTAGTGGGATTGCTACTGACCACTGCTATCTCCCAAATCGGAACTACATGACACATTTCACTTCAGATTATAGACTGAGAACCCGGACGCTAAACCTTGGACTTTGACACGAAGGCAGGAAGAAATCTCTGGAGCAGGAACCACTTGGAACCACCGGTTAGACCTGAAAGTAAGTCTAATTTGAGACCCCATTTTTCCCCATGCTTCCTTCATTTCCTCAAACGTGCCCAGCCCTTCCCCATCTGCCATCTCCTCTGGAGCCCTTCCCCATCCGCCGTCTCCTCTGGAGTCCTTCCCCGTCCGCCGACTGCTCTGGAGTCTGCCCTTTTCACCACTTGTCTAAGTGAGACATTTAGCTGACGGGAAAGCAGTTTTCTCAGAGATAACTGCCCTGACCACACGCCCTACGTTCACTCCGCTGCTCTACGACTCTCTCTCACTCCACATCATCCATCCCAAGCTGAACTCTATTTCCTTACTGTTCTCTTATTGGACTCCAGCCTCTGCGGGTAGACGACGAGCTCCACGAGGGCAGTAGCTGGCCTGTGTCACTCTCCACTGTCCTCGGAGCGAGGTCCTGGCCACAAGCAGGACAGACGACACACCCGCCTGAGCCTGCTCTGGGGGTCTGCCTGCAGGCTTGGTCTTTGGCTGGCACTAGAGAACTTGGCTTAGAGCGTGTTGCCAGTGAGCTGCTGGGCCCAGAATGCTTGTGCAAACAGTGGGATTTATGCCAAACACCTGCTTTCATTCTGGGAGTCTGTATTCTGGACAGCTGCAGGCAGAGCGTGCCTATGTGAGGAGCCCGCAGCAAGAACACCGGTGCTGAGTCTCTAGTGAGTCTCCCTAGCCAGCAGTATTGCACACGCGCCATCACAGTCATTTCTGGGGGTGATCAGACGCGCCCTGTGTGCCTCTGGGGGAGGACTCCTGCCAGACCCCCTGGTCTTCACCCTGTACACCGCCCCCTCCGCTGGTTCGGCACTGCACCCTCTCCTGCCATAAGAAGTCTTGACCATAAGCATGACTACGCGTCCTGGAGCCCCAGCAAATCACTGAGCTTAGAAGCAGCCTTGGGAATCCCCAGCACAGGGACCATCAACAATAATAAATGAGTCCACAGACATCGCAGACGTGCAGCCATGCGGCTGGAAACTGTGCCCAGTCCTGCAAGATCACACAGGCACCCAGGTCGGAAAGCAAGTGTCCCAGCGAGGGGCCCCGCCTCTCAGTGGCCCGAGACCCCCACTCCTCCTCCCTGATGCCGGATGAGATTCGTTTCTTTCACACTACTGTCCTGTTTCTTTTCCCACTGAAACAGTTTAAATATACTGTTTTCTGAAAAACGAGAATTTTTTATTATTATTATCCAAACATGCTTTTCTAATTTAGACACCCTTCAATCCACCTCTAATGAAGCTCCAAGTCTGGAAATAGATCCCTGTATATACTATAATATGAACCTTTTAAGTCAAAATTCTTCCCCACAACGTACTGGTGTACATGAGCTTATAAACATAAAGACTTACAGAGCAGTTCCTTCTTCCATTTATCAAATAAGGGAAGCGGGCAGTGGGCGCTAACATTCATTTCCTTTGGGCTTCTTTATTTAAAAAGGCAGAGTCCCGTGTACGCAGTGCATAGAGATTACCCGGTAAGAGATGTAATTGGTTTTCAGCATCAATAAAATGACCCGAAAATTATAACAAAAATGAACAGGCGAGATGCTTTTTTGGACTTCTGTCAAACCCCATAGGGAATGATACCATTCTTTTTAACCAAAATGGAAAAACAGGGAGCAGAGTGAAAATGAACACCATGTCACTTTTCACAGAAAACCCTAAAATTCATGGGACCCATTCCCAACGAGCCCAGGCAAAGTTGATAGAGAACAATAAAGCTGGAGACACCACAATCCCTGATTAGAAGTGTTATTACAAAGTTATAGTAATAAAAACAGTATGGTACTGACATATAAGGCTTCCTGGGCAGCTCAGCCATAAAGTATCCACCTGCAATGCAGGAGATGCGGGAAGTGCAGGTTTGATCCCTGGGTTGGGAAGATCCCCTAGAGAAGGAAATGGCAACCTCCTCCAGTATTCTTGCCTGGAAAATCCCACGGACAGAGGAGCCTGGGGGTCTGCAGTCCACAGTGTGGCAAAGAGTCAAACATGACTGAACACACACTCACTGACAAATAGACAGACAGACCAATGAGACAGAATCAAGAGTCCAGATATAAATCTTCACATATGGAGTCAACTAATATTTGATGAGACAGTCAAGAAGACTCAGTGGGGAAAAGACAGTCTCTTAGATAAACAATGTTGGGAAAGCTGCATGACCACATGCAGGAGACTTGAAAGGGACCCCATCTACACCACTCATGAATTAGCTCAAGATTGAGTTAAGACTTAAACAGGAGATGGGAAATAAAACTCCTAGAGGAACACACAGGTAAAAGCTCCTTGATGTGATGTTGGCAACGTCGTTCTGGATGACACAAGCAACAAGAGCAAAAATAAAAAAGGGGGACTGCAGCCAACTAGGAAGCTTCTGAACGTCGGAAACCATCAGCCAAACAAAAAGGCAACCTACAGAACTGGAGAAAAACATCCGTCTGATAAATGGTTGATATCCACAACATAAGAGAAATTCATCCACCTCAGTGGCAAAAAAAAAAAAAAAAAAAATCCAATTAAAAAATGAGTGTAGGACTTGAATAGACATTTTTCCAAAGAAGACATACAAAGGATGAATAGATGAATACATACAAAGGTACCAAACATCACTAATAATCAGGTGAATGAAAATCTAAAGCACAGCGAAGCGTCACCTCGCGCCTGTTGGTTTGGCTGTGATCAACACGACAAGAGGGAAGGTGGTTATACTTGTGCACTGTTGCTGGGAATGCAGACTGGAGCAGCCAGCATGGAAACCAGTATGAAGGTTCCTCGAAAAGTTAAAAACTGAACTCGCACGATCCAGCAGTCGCACTCCTGGGTATGTATCTGAAGGAGATAAAACCTCTATCTTTAAGAGACGTATCTGGGGGACTCCCTGGCAGTCCAGTGGTTAGGACTCCCCGCTTCTATCCAGGGGCACAGGTTGGGTCTCAGGTCAGGGAACTTATATCCTGAAAGCCACAAGGTATTGACATAAAAAAGAAGAAGAAGAGATATATCTGTGCTGCCTTTTTTTACACAGATCCGTTAGAACAAATTTTTTTTTTTAATTTTTAATTGCAGGATCATTGCTTTACAATGCTGTATTGCTTTCTATCATACGGCAGTGTGAACCAGCCGTAAGTATACATGTGTCCCCCCGCTTTTGAGCCTGCGTCCTGACCCACCCTATCCCACGCCTCTAAGTTGTCAGAGGGCACCAGTGAATTTCCTGTGTCACACAGCAACTTCTTGCTAGCGGCCTCGCTCGCATTTGGTCACGTGCATGTTTCAGCGTCACTCTCTGAATTCATCCCTTCTTCCCCCTCTGGGTCCACAAGTCTGTTCTCTCTGTCCGTGTCTCTATTCCTCCCCTGCAAACAGGTTCATCAGTGCCATTTTCCTAGATCCCACATTTATGCGTTAATAATGCATGATATTTGTTTTTCTCTTTCTTTCTAACTTATTTCTCTGTATAATAAGCTCTAGGTTCATCCACCTCTCTAGAACTGACTCAAGTTCATTCCTTTTTCTGGCTGAGTGGTGTTCCATCCCAGGTATGTACCACAGCTTCTTCAGCCACTCACCTGTCGACGGGCGTCTAGGTTGTTTTTATGCCCTGACTGTTGTAAACCGCGCCACAATGAACACTGGAGCACGTGTGTCTCTCTGAGTTATGGTTTTCTCAAGGCATGAGTCCACAACAGGATTGCTGGGTCACATGACTTTATTCCCAGTTCATCGTCTTCTTTGCAGCACTACTCATAATGACCAAATCATGGGACAACCTTAGGGTCTATCTCAAATGAATGGAGAAAAAGGATCTCACACACACATAAACACACAATGGAATATTATTCAGCCATAAAAAGGAAAGAGAGCCTGCCTTTGTGACGACATGGACGGAACTTGAAGGCATTATGCTGCATTAAATACGCAAGACAGAGAAAGACTAATATATATGATCTCATTCGTATATGGAATCTAAATTAATCAGACTCAAGGAGAAAGTGTTGGTGGTTGCCAGGGGCTTGTAGCTGGGGGATATGGGAGATGTTGGTCAATGGTTGTATGTGTGTTAGTCACTCAGTCGTGTCCGACTCTTTGCAACGCCACGGACTTTAGCCTGCCAGGCTCTTCTTTCCATGGGATTCTCCAGGCAAGAATACTGGAGTGGGTTGGTAGTCCCTTCTCCAGGGGATCTTGTCAACCCAGGGATAGAATCTGGGTCTCCAGCATTGCAGGCAGATTCTTCCATCAGAGCCACCAGGGAAGCCCTTTGGTCAATGGTTACAAACTTTCAACTATAAGATGAAATAGTGAATAAATCTTGGAGATCTAATATACAGTGTTGTGACTATAATTAACAGTACTGTATTGTATACATAAAAGCTGTTGAGAGTAGATCTTAAAAGTTACCAACACACACACACACACAAAGGTAATTAAGTGAGGGGATGGAGGCGTTAACTGACCTGATTGTGGTAATATTTTCTCAATATATCAGTATCTGAAGTCATCATGTTGTGTACCTTAAGGATGCATATACATCTACAATAATTCCATAAAGCTGAGGAAAATTTTAAATGTTCTATAATAATTATTCTTGTATTCTAATTATCTATTTGTATAACCTAAATAATTTCTTCCACCCAGGTAAGAATCTTCTTTCCTACTGAAAGAAGATTTGTCTATGACCTAAAAAGGAGTCATTTAATGAAACTTAATTGAATATACCACTAGGATTTTGACCTACATAACTGATTACTCATTCCAAGTGAATTCACAGCCTGGGGAGGGTGACTTGGCTGCAAAGAAGACATTGTTTCCATCATTTGTAATTTGCATTTATCAGAAGGCAAATTCCACACTGTTGTATTTCTAAACCAAAGTGAAATTACATGTTTTCCCTTAGCCGAGGGTTATCTATGAGAGTTTCTTGAATTGAGAAAGCCAAATTTTTATTAAGTTGCTCAAGGTGATAAGACAAAGAGGAAAATAATGATTTTGGAGTAGAATTACATGAGTAAGCTTCACAATGCAAACCTTTACCCTTCTCATGACTCAGAAAATGACAGTACCAAAGTGAAGCCTAACACAGAAGCAGACCCCCGGCCATAGGCTATGCAGCGTAGAGGGTTCACGACTCTCACCTCTTTAACTCAAGTTCAGCTAGAAATGCAGAGTAACCTGGTGGGGCATCTTGGTCCTCCAGGTTCTGAGTCACCATAAGCTCAGGCACAAGCAAGTTGCTACAACTCCTAGGCCTCACTGTGCTCACTAACAGACAGGGCGGCGATAGCTGCCCCGACCCCATGGGGATACGACGCATGGGAAGAGCTGCACGTACAGTATGTTACTAATGGAAAATCATCCAGTAGCGTCCCCCTTCATCGAAACAGTGGGCACCTTTCCATCAGGAAGCACTATGAGGCTTAAGATTTTTACAGATATCTAATTATGCTACTGTTTAAATGTAATTCGACTTCACAAAATCTGTATTTACCTATATTTAAGGAACATTTCATCTAGGTGCGTTTCAGGATAGTGACACATTTTACACCTACCCATGAGTTCTTAAATCAAATCGATAAAACGTCTAGCTGCCACCGTGTTAACTAAAAAGGGCATTTGAACACTGACCTCAAAGGAGCCGAACAGGTCTAATCTGAGAGTTTCCAGGCAAGATCACGCAGGAATGGCTAACAGAGGCAGGATCGTGCCGATTATGTAGTGGCGAGTCAGAGGAACAGGGAGGCCATGGGCAAGTATACAGGACACGGCACAGTGTGCAAAGGGTTAAAAACTCAGCTGAAGACACATCTGTGAGTAGACTCAGAGCTGTCCTGAAGGAAGTGGTCGACGAACCAGGAGACGGGCCAAGAAAATAGGAAAGGAGTAAGCAGCCGGGAGATAAAAACAGAAGTAACCCAAGAGAGTTCACTGCTTTGGCTGTGAAGACAGCTCAGATGGGATGCGGACACAGCTCAAATGGCTCAAGAGTTGGGGAAGCTGGTTCGGATTAAAGGCACAAGGACTGAGTAGTCAGGACTCTGGAAAGTAGCAGGGAGAATCCGTATGTCACTAATATGCCTCACAAGGTATTAACAGCGTTAACCAAATGGCTAAGATCAAGTCCTGTCACCTGAAAGGGAAAGCGGCTTCTCAAATGTCGGGCAAGAGATAAACCTAATACTAAATAAACACATTCTGCTCTTTCCCACAATACATATGACGACTCTGGACAGACACTTCAACTGCCAAAGGGCAAGTACAACCTACACATTTAAAGCAACAATGACAAGAAAACAGCAAAATTTGCCACGATATACTGAGATTTTCAGTAAAGTATTTGATTAAAAATGTTAAAAAATTAATAAATGCTCCCACAGAAATAAACCTCATATTAATAGTAGTATATAATATTTTAAAAAAACTTTAAAATATATGGAAAGGAATGAAAATAGATTTCCTGTGATGCAATTTAATCTGGTGTAACAAGAAAGAATAAAGGAGAAAAGAGAAATACAAAAAAGAGACCGACATAATAAATATACAGGTAGACTTTTAATTAATAACTTCACTGTTCACTCTTTTAAAACAGGGATTTATATAAGACTAGCTGAGCAACAGCTGTAATTTCCTACGGTCACTTAAAACCCTGGTGAAATACATTTTTAAGTATTCACACCAGCCCTTTCATTTATCTCAGTTTAAAACAATCATGTTATAAAAGTGAAAGTGCACAGAAGCCCATCTCTTAGGGGTTTCTATAAACCATCCCTTTTTACTTGTCAAAGAAGATTTTTTTTAAATCAAGTATTTACCTACATATTTGAAACAAAAAATCCAATATAAAATCTTTCTTAAAATGACTTAAAGACATGCGTTTCCATTCTTTCCTAAAAAACTTGAGCTTCTTAATTATTTTTATAACAACTCAATCCAGAAATGGTATTTTCTACATGTTCTCTATAAAGTAAATCACTATTTATACACCTCTATTCAATGTAATTCATTTTAAAATATTATTAAAGTCTTTGTCAGGCATTCTATTGTGTTTTAGGGTGAACCTGGAAATTTAAAAACAAGTTGGAAGATGCATAGCCAGACAGATAACCATGCTTCACGGTTGAGACAGTCCACTAACTGAGCACAGAGTTTGGCTCAGATGAATTCTAAACACTGAGATTCATTTATTCACTCAATAAATGTTTACTGAAGTGAAGTGAAGTCGCTCAGTCGTGTCCGACTCTTTGCGACCCCATGGACTGTGTAGCCTACCAGGCTCCTCCCTCCATGGGATTCTCCAGGCAAGAGTACTGGAGTGGGTTGCCATTCCCTTCTCCAGGGGATCTTCCCGACCCAGGGATCGAACCCAGGTCTTCCACATTGGAGGCAGATGCTTAACCTCTGAGCCACCAGGGAAGCCCATAATTGAGTGACTGTTATGAACCAGGCATATCTATGTGGTTGATAAACACAATAAACAAACAACATCCTTAACCTTATGGAGCCTAAAAATTCTGTTTAATGTCAGGTAATGTCAGCCAACAGAAACTAGTAACATTTTAAAAAAAAGTGAAACAATAGGATTTGTCAAAGGTGACTCCACCGCTTCTGGCTTAGGTAATGGACACTCATATGAAATACAGAAGTTAGGAGAAGGAAATGGCAACCCACTCCAGTGTTCTTGCCTGGAGAATCCCAGGGACAGGGGAGCCTGGTGGGCTGCCATCTATGGGGTCGCACAGAGTCGGACACGACTGAAGCGACTTAGCAGCAGCAGCAGCAGCAGCAGCAGCAGCAGCAGCAGCAGCGAAAGATTTGCGGAAAAGAAAATGGTTTGGGATGTGCTAAATTGCAGCTGTCTATCAGAATACCTACATGGTGATTTCCAGGAAAAAAGCAGGAAATATAAATCTGCAGCTCAGAAGAAGGAAGTTCTGTAGAAGCTAAGAGGTGGACACTTGGAAGTCATTCACACTGATAACAGATTTACAAATGGATAAGGGGTTTCAGAAATACTGCATTCCACCAGAAACGCTCATTCCCATCCCTATACTCTTTTTTAAATCATGGCAGGAAACTGTCTTATACATTGTCTCATTAGAAAGAATGAGTCATTCTAGAAAAATGTAAAACATGTATGTATCGGCTTCTGTCAACTGGATTGCATAGTAATTACTTGGATCAATCCTTCTTTATATCAAGATTCAAAACCACAGATATATTCACTTTAGTGACAGGCATAACTCTAAGATGCCCCCAAGACTTTTCTCTGGTGTACACACCCTGCATAACTTGCAGACTGTGAATACAATGGATTTTTATTCTCATGAGTAAGTTATGTTACATTGTTCAGTTCAATTCAGTCACTCAGTCAAGTCAGACTCTTTGCAACCCCATGGACTTCCCTGTCCATCACCAACTCCTGGAGTTTACTTAAAGTCATGTCCATTGAGTTGATGATGCCATCCAACCATCTCATCTTCTGTCGTCCCCTTCTCTTCCCACCTTCAATCTTGCCCAGCATCAGGGTCTTTTCAAATGAGTCAGCTCTTCGCATCAGGTGGCCAAAGTATTGGAGCTTCAGCTTCAGCATTAGTCCTTTCAATGAATATTCATGACTGATTTCCTTTAGGATGGACTGGTTGGATTTCCTTTCTGTCCAAGGGACTGTCAAGAGTCTTCTCCAACACCACAGTTCAAAAGCATCAATTCTTTAGCACTCAGCTTTCCTTATAGTCCAACTGTCACATCCATACATGACCAATGGAAAAACCACAGCTTTGACTAGACGGACCTTTGTTGGCAAAGTAATGTCTCTGCTTTTTAATATGCTGTCTAGGTTGGTCATAACTTTCTTCCAAGGAGCAAGGGATTTTTAATTTCATGGCTGCAATCACCATCTGCAGTGATTTTGGAGCCCAAAAAAATAAAGTCTGTCACTGTTTTCATTGTTTCCCCATCTATTTGCCATGAAGTGATGGGACCAGATGCCATGATCTTCGTTTTCTGAATGTTGAGCTTTAAGCCAACTTTTTCACTCTGCTCTTTCACCAAGAGGCTCCTTAGTTCTTTGCTTTCTGCCATAAGTGTGGTGTCATCTGTATATCTGAGGTTATTGGTATTTCTCCTGGCAATCTTGATTCCAGCTTGTGGTTCATCCAGTCCAACATTTCTCATGATGTACTCTGCATTTAAGTTAAACAAGCAGGGTAATAATATACAGCCTTGACGTACTCCTTTTCCTATTTGGAACCAGTCTGTTGTTCCATGTCTAGTTCTAACTATTGTTTCTTGACCTGCATACAGATTTCTTAGGAGGCAGGTCAGGTGGTCTGGTATTCCCATCTCTCTCAGAATTTTCCACAGTTTATTGTGATCCACACAGTCAAAGGCTTTGGGATAGTCAATAAAGCACAGATAGATGTTTTTCTGGAACTCTCTTGCTTTTTTGATGATCCAATGGATGTTGGCAATTTGATGTTGGCAAAGGTTCCTTCTGCCTTTTTTTAATCCAGCTTGAACATCTGGAAGTTCACGGTTCATATATTGTTGAAGCCTGGCTTGGAGAATTTTGAGCATTACTTCGCTAGCGTGTGAAAGTGAAAGTGAAGTCACTCAGTTGGAGATGAGTCCAACTGTGTGGGAGTTTGAGTATTCCTTGGCATTGCTTTTCTTTGGGATTGGAATGAAAACTGACCTTTTCCAGTCCTATGGCCACTGCTGAGATTTCCAAATTTGCTGGCATATAGAGTGTAGCACTTTAACAGCATCATCTTTTAGGATTTGAAATAGCTCAACTGGAATTCCATCACCTCCACTAGCTTTGTTCGTAGTGATGCTTCCTAAGGCCCATTTGACTTTGCGTTCCAGGATGTCTGGCTCTAGATGAGTGTGAGTGATCACACCATTGTGATTATCTGGGTCGTGAAGATCTTTTTTGTACAGTTCTTCTGTGTATTCCTGCCACCTCTTCTTAATATCGTCTGCTTCTGTTAGGTCCATACCATTTCTGTCCTTTATTGAGCCCATCTTTGCATGAAATGTTCCCTTGGTATCTCTAATTTTCTTGAAGAGATCTCTAGTCTTTCCCATTCTATTCTTTTCCTCTATTCTTTGCACTGATCACTGAGGAAGATTTTCTTATTTTCTCCTTGTGGTTCTTTGGAACTCTGCATTCAAATGTTACTTTGTAGATTGGCCTTCAGTTCAGTTCAGTCGCTCAGTCGTGTCCAACTCTTTGCGACCCCATGAATCACAGCACGCCAGGCCTCTCTGTCCATCACCATCTCCCGGAGTTCACTCAGATTCACGTCCATCGAGTCAGTGATGCCATCCAGCCATCTCATCCTCTGTCGTCCCCTTCTCCTCCTGCCCCCAACCTCTCCCAGCATCAAAGTCTTTTCCAATGAGTCAACTCTTCGCATGAGGTGGCCAAAGTACTGGAGTTTCAGCTTTAGCATCATTCCTTCCAAAGAAATCCCAGGGCTGATCTCCTTCAGAATGGACTGGTTGGGTCTCCTTGCCTTAAAATAGGACAATTATCCAGTTGTGTCTGACCTAATGACATGAATCTTTGAAGAGCAAATAATTTTCTCTGCTGGTGGCAGAAGAGGAAGTCCAAGATTCAAACAGAAGAAAGACCCAACTCAACTGCTGGCTTGAAGATGGAGGCCCACATGTCCAGGAATGAGTTAAACTCTAGAGGCTGAGCTGACGACCAGCAAGGGAATGGGTGCCTCAGTCTCAACACCACAGGGAGCTGAATTCTGCCCATGATGAGACTGAGTTTGGAAGCTGAACTCTCCCCAGAGCCTCCAGGTAAGAACTCAGCATGGTGAAAACCTGAATTTTAGCCTGGTGACACCCTGAACCAAAAAAAAAAAAGTTATCCAATATCACTAATGGTCCACAGCACTGTGAGCCAATAAATGAGTATTATTTTAAATCATTAAATTTGTAGCAATTTCTTCTGCAAAAATAGTAAATTCACCTTTGAAGGTTGGATTATTTTTCACATTAATCTCCTTTAAAGTAGAGGAGTATAGTGAAGTCGCTCAGTCGTGTCTGACTCTTTGCGACCCCGTGGACTGTAGCCGACCAGCCTCCTCCGTCCATGAGATTTTCCAGGCAAGAACACTGGAGTGGGTTGCCATTTGCTTCTCCAGGGGATCTTTCTGACCCAGGGATCGAACCCCAGTCTCCCACATTGCAGGCAGACACTTTATCGTCTGAGCCACCAGGGAAGCTCAGAGGAGTATAAGAGTTCCCAAATTATGTGACCCATAACCAGTTTAACAAAAAGCATACCTGTCAACTGTTGTTAAAGTTGTAACATTTTTTTGTTTGTTTAACAGAAGTACAAACTCAGAAAAGTCTATCACTACTTTCCCAAGCTCATATTAACTCCAAAGGACACTAACAGTTCTGGGGAATATGTGCATGCTTCTGAGGAAACACACCATCTGGTGGCAGGACATTCCTGAAGTGCCATGGTTTATGAAAGCTCACGATCATTTTCCTAGCTACTGTAACTCTCCCAGCAGACCAGAACAGGCATCCAACCCAGGATTCCCTGAAGAGCCTACACAGAAGACGCTTTTAGCGATTCAGTTACATGGCACCTCATTCAGGAAGACATGTTCCAAAGCAGTAGCATAAAGGAGATGTATTAGTCAGCTTGGGCTGTTATAACAAAATATGAACACCACAGACTGGGCACCTTAAGCAACAGGATTTTATTTGCCCACAGTTCTGGGGACTGGGCAACCCAAGGTCAAGGTCCTGGTTCCTGGAGAGGCCTCCCTTCCAGCTGTCCTCACACGCTGGAGAGAGAACGTTAGTTCCCTGGCATCCCCTCCTGCAGGACACCAATCCCATGGGAGTAGGAGCACATTCTTACAACCTCATTTAACCTAAACTACATCCTTACTCCAAATACACTCACATTCACGATTAGGGTTCAACGTACAGATTTGGGGGAAACATAATTCAGTCCACAGCAGCAGAGAGTCCCAATCCAAATATCTTAAATTCCCTCACTTGGTAGGATAATATTATCCGAAAAGTATTTTTAATTTACTCGAATTTTAATATAACAATGAACATAAAAAAGTGGGCCAATATCATAAATTTAAGTCTGAAAGCAGGTTAAATACCTAATTGAGTAAGGATACAAGTGGTTACGAGGCTCAATCAGCAGACACAGCGGGTACGTAAGGAAGCGCCTGAGGGAGGAAGAGCCTGTGAACCATTAGCCAGTCAGCAACATCACTGGGAAAAGAGCATGGCTTCACTAGCGAATTATCTAAACTACTTAAGAAGAAAATAACACCAATACCATACAAAGTCAAGAGGGAAGATCTACCCACCATGTTATGAGGCATTCTACCCTGATACCAGACAGAAATGTGCCTCATGAGTGTAGAGCAAAAATCCTTAATAAAATATTAGCAAATTAAATCCAATTAACATGTACAAGGTCATATGCATCACAATCAAGAGGGTATCTGGGAATGTAAGGTTTGTATAACATCCAAAACCAAATTAACATAATAGGACAAGTGAATAAAGTGCAAAAAACCTCACAATTACCTAAATCCATACAGGTAAAGTTACATGACAAAATACAACCACCACTCACGATGTAAACTCTCAACGAAGTAGAAACAGAAGGAGACGTCCTCAACCAGATAAAAGGCATCTATAAAGAAATCGACAGCAAAAAACACCACAGTTCATGGTGAAAATCTGAATCCTTTCCTAAGACGCAGAATAAGACAGAGAGGCCTGCTCTCGCCACTTCTGTTCCAAAGTTGTACTGGAGGCTCCAGTCCGCATAACAATGCAAAAAAAGAAAAATGCAATCGTGCAAGAAAAAAAGGAAAAGCAAACAGATTGGAAAGAAAGATGTGAAGCTGTCTTTATTCACAAACACGCATAACCTTGTAGGTAAAAACTCCTAAAGAACCTACACAAAACTACCAGAATAAATAAGTACAGGACACAAATAAATGATATATGATGTCGTACGGATTGGAAGACCCAGTACAGTTAAGGCATTTATTCTCTCCAAATCGATTTATAGTTTTTTTTTAATAAGAAATCACTAAACGAACACAGAAATTTATACAGACTCTAAGACCTAGAGTCTTGAGAACACACTTCAAGAACAATCTTGAAAATGAAAAAAAGAGAAGACGTACACACCTGAGTTAGACGCTGACAAGGAAGCAGTGTATCTTACAAGCAAATAAATGAGTCAACACACTCACGTTGTGACATTCTGCCTAAAATTGTTTCATCCATGCATTTCCAAAAGAAGACTTTTCCAAAACCTTCTCCTAAGGTTCCATCACCTCGGTATGTGAAACGCCACCGTCTTACTCTCCAGGCCACCACCCGGCTAGTCAGCCCCAGCTCCCCCTGGCCACTCAGCGCAGTGGCCTAGGCCTCGAGCCCACCCGCTCAGCCCCCTTCCTCCTGCCGGCCAGGCTCCAGGCACGGCAGACGCTCCACGACAGGCCTCCCTGCCGCGGCCCCTGCCGGCCTTCACGCTCGCCTCTACACGGCAACAGCCCGGCGCTGTGAAAACGTGAGGCAGACACGACCCGTCACGGGGCTCCGGCGCCTTCCCGCATCGCCAGCGCAGGAGCCCGCCCCCAGAGCCCCCTGCCCCTCACTTGTCTAGTTCCCACCCGGCGCGCCTCCCTGCGGGCGGGCGGGCGTCAGGCAGCCGCGGACGCTGGGCCGGCGGCCCGCCTGGGAAGCCTTCACCAGCCGCTCCGAAGGCCGCTGCTTCCCTTCCCTCGGACTTGAATCCACCGCGTTCTGTTCTCAGGGAGGTCGCCCTGGCACCGTTGCTGAAATTGCCAGTTCTGCCCCTCAACACACACACACAGCTCTCTTCTCTACTTTATTTTTTCCTTCGGGGCCAACAGTCAGCGTACCAGTTTTCTCTTCTTCGCAACTTTAGTGCCCGACATATAATACAGACCCAACAGATTATCTGTTGAAAGATGAGTGCATGTCTTTCAACAACTTCTAATTTAAAAAAATAATAAGCTGATTTTAAAATAAGTTCAAAACAGGCCTTGGCTGAAAATCACACAAGACTCTGGAATTTGGATAAAACAGTCTGAAAGAAAATGTCTGAAAAAGGAAATAACAAACGCATATCATTTATTTCTGTCAAAGAGAAGCGCTACATTTTTTTCCAGGCATAACAAATTGTTTCTGGCATTTTAGAAGTAAATCTGTGAATTATGACACAAACCTTTATTTACAAATTGAAATAACTGCATTTGCTGCAGACTGTCAAAAATTCATTTAACTTATTTTATTCATAAGAGAATACATACTTTTGCATAATCTAAAGAACTATGGAGTCACAGAATGTTAGCATTATATTTTTATAATTGCCAAATTATAACCATTATTTACCAAATTCTATAAATAATGAAGCACTTTTAAAGTCAGTGAATTTTTATTTGAGAAATAAATTTGACCTCCAAACAATGAATATTTCTAGCAATAAATATGAAATCTTAAAAAGTTAACAAGTTTCTCTTTGACAAGTGAGAGAAATGCATTTGGAGAAAAATACTGAAAGTACACTTAATCTTGCTGTACAATATGGTCTTTATGGTGAGGTGAGGTGAAGTCGCTCAGTCGTGTCCGACTCTTTGCGACCCCGTGGACTGTAACCTACTAGGCTTCTCCGTCCATGGGATTCTCCAGGCAAGAATACTGGAGTGGATTGCCATTTCCTTCTCTAGAGGATCTTCCTGACCCAGGGATCAAACCCAGGTCTTTCGCATTGGAGGCAGACGCTTTAACCTCTGAGCCACCAGGGAAGCCTATGATCTTTATAGTATCTCTTAAAATAGACTGACAGAGGAAAAGGTTCACATCCTTCATGGAAGGAGAAATCACAAGCATTCTTTCAGGAAGGAAAAAGAAAATAAAACTGTAAGAAATAAAAGTTCTCCGTTTTTGTCTTCCAGAAGGCTCATTGTTTAAAAATATAAGAGATATCATGTATCAAAGGAGTCACCCAAGGTTCAATTTTGAAAAGATTATTTCTTTATTCTATGTCTACAAATTTTGGTTTTGTTGCTCAATAAGACTTTATCTAAATACAAATTTTTGAGCCTGTATCTTACAAACACATATGACATCATGTTCCTCTGCTCTGTTCTACAGAGCTCATATATTAGGATGCTCATATATTTCAATAACTTCCCTGTTTGGAAGAACAGAGCAAGCAGCCTGTGAGCTCCAACACTATATCTGCAAATTCAGTACAAAATCAAAACAAAAATCAGTAGGTCCATTTAGGGCAATTAAACTCAAAATGCCTGACTTGCAGCGCTAAGCTTTTAATACCTATGAATATCAAGGTCTTAATTCCTCTGAAACATTATGCTCACCATGATAAATGAAATTAGGCCAATAATCACCAACATGAACGCATAAAAGATTAATTGTATTAACTTCAATTCTATATGTAAGCCCAGAAAGTCCTTCCATACAAAGTTTTATGAAGTATTAAAATTAGTTTTCATGAATCATGTATGAAGTCATTTTTGTTACATTTGAGTGCCACTGTGTTTTGTTTCAAAACTCCATTTTAAAATTAAATGATTTAAATATTATAATGAAATTTAATAGTATCAGATTAAAAGATTTCCAAAATAAAAATCTATTTCCTAGTGAAACTGCACTAAAAAAATACAATGAAACAACAGTGACACGATCTCCCTCTTTGAGACTGTCAGGAAAAGCGACTGTTCTCTCTCAAAGCTGTTCCTTGCCCGTAGAAATGACTGAGTCAGCACAGCAGCCATCATTTCACTACAGGCACTATCAGTTCGTGCAGTTGCTCGGTCCTGTCCGACTCTTTGCGGCCCCATGGACTGCACCACGCCAGGCCCTCTTGTCCATCACCAGCTCCCGAAGTTTGCTCAAACTCATGTCCATCGAGTCAGTGATGCCATCCAACCATCTCAATCTCTGTCGTCCCCTTCTCCTCCTGCCTCTAATCTTCCCCAACATCAGAGTCACGCAGTGTAAGCTGCTTCTTATTTAATAATTAAAAAATTACAAAGCTTGAAATATTTCAAAAGATAGAAACCAAATGTGTGCATTTACATTCAAATGTAAGGTGTAGCATCAGGGAGAAATAAAATATAGTCAGTTATTAAATTTATACCCATGAAGAAAAAGAATGAATCTGATCTTCTTACATCAATGAAAGGTCTCAATTTTCCAGCTACTGATATTTTACACTAAAACATAAGAGCACTGGTATTAGCTCGTCTTCAAAATAGCTTTCAGATAAACATTTTTTAAACTACAATTTAAGACAAAGATGAAAAAAACATAGAGAATACCAAAGAAAATGTCTAACCATTAAGAATGACAGCTAACATTTCTTCTAGCCAACAAAGGTCTGCCTAATCAAAGCTATGGTTCTTTCACTAGTCATGTATGGATGTGAGAGTTGGAATATAAAGAAAGCTGAGCACCTAAGAATTGATGCTTTTGAACTGCGGTGTCGGAGAAGACTCTTGAGAGTCCCTTGAACTGCAAGGAGATCCAACCAGTCAATCCTAAAAGAAATCAGTTCTGACTATTCATTGGAAAGACTCAGGCTGAAGCTGAAACTCCAATCCTTTGGCCACCTGATGTGAAGAACTGACTCACTGGAAAAGACCCTGATGCTGAGAAAGAGTGAAGGCAGGAGGAGAAGGGGGCAACAGAGGATGAGATGGTTGGATGGCATCACTGACTCGATGGACATGAGTTTGAGCAAGCTCTGGGAGTTGGTGATGGACAGGGAAGCCTGGCGCGATGCAGTCCATGGGGTCGCAAAGAATCGGACATGACCCAGCCACGAACTGAACTGAACGTTTCTTCAACATGTGTATGAGAAAGCTGCTCATTTACTTTAGCTTCTAGATTCCCTGAGGGTTCCACCCCCTTCTCGCCCTCCCTCAACCTGACCCTGAGTTTCCCTGACACACTGTTCCCTCTGCCCTGCATGCCCTAGGTGTGTAACCAGTGTCAGTGACCTGAGTCACTGGAGCACGGGAGTTGGTCATCTTTGTACCCAGTACCTGGCCCAACACTTGGCATACAGTTTAAGTCAGTGGTTCTCAGCAGGCGGCAAACTCGTCCCCAGGAGGACATTCAGCAGTGTGTCGAGATGTTTGCTTCGCCACGGTGCAGGGGAGGGGCTGTACCGGCATCTGGTGGGTATATGCCAGGGACGCATATACCCAAACATCTTGCAATGCTCTGAACAGCCCCACAACTAAGACCCACCCGCACAAAGTGTCGGTAGTGCTGAGGCTGACAATGAGTGTCTCCTGAAAGAACTGATACGATGAGCTTTCCCACGTGTGGAAGTTCAAGAGGAACGTAAATCAGAGAAAGGGAGGAAGAGAGGGAAGAAGTTAAGAAAACGGAGAACACTGAGATTCTTAAAAGTGCAGGCAGGTTACACTGATGGCAATGTGCTGAAGACCCGTAGCTGGGGATGTTGACACAGCGCTGGTCTAAATGTCTCGACATCCGACCTTTAGGACTCCTAGACACTGTCTCAAACAGAAGGCCTGTGACATTATGGCAATTAAAAAAATATACAAACAACTTATGCAGCTCAATTCCAGAAAAATAAACGACCCAATCAAAAAATGGGCCAAAGAACTCAATAGACATTTCTCCAAAGAAGACCTACAGATGGCTAACAAACACATGAAAAGATGCTCAACATCACTCATTATCAGAGAAATGCAAATCAAAACCACAATGAGGTACCACTTCACACCAGTCAGAATGGCTGCGATCCAAAAATCTGCAAGCAATAAATGCTGGAGAGGGTGTGGAGAAAAGGGAACCCTCCTACACTGTTGGTGGGAATGCAAACTAGTACAGCCACTATGGAGAACAGTGTGGAGATTCCTTAAAAAATTGCAAATAGAACTCCCTTATGACCCAGCAATCCCACTGCTGGGCATACACACCGAGGAAACCAGAATTGAAAGAGACACATGTACCCCAATGTTCATCGCAGCACTGTTTATAATAGCCAGGACATGGAAACAACCTAGATGTCCATCAGCAGATGAATGGATAAGAAAGCTGTGGTACATATACACAATGGAGTATTACTCAGCCATTAAAAAGAATTCATTTGAATCAGTTCTGATGAGATGGATGAAACTGGAGCCGATTATACAGAGTGAAGTAAGCCAGAAAGAAAAACACCAATACAGTATACTAACACATACATATGGAATTTAGAAAGATGGCAATGACGACCCTGTATGCAAGACAGCAAAAGAGACACAGCTGTGTATAACAGACTTTTGGACTCAGAGGGAGAGGGAGAGGGTGGGATGATTTGGGAGAATGGCATTCTATCATGTATACTATCATGTAAGAATTGAATCGCCAGTCTATGTCTGACGCAGGATACAGCATGCTTGGGGCTGGTGCATGGGGATGACCCACAGAGATGTTATGGGGAGGGAGGTGGGAGGGGGGTTCATGTTTGGGAACACATGTAAGAATTAAAGATTTTTAAATTAAAAAAATAAAAAACTATAAAATAAAATAAAAATAAAAATAAAAAAATTAAAAAAAAAAATCACTTAAGGAAGGCTGTGCCTTGGATGGCATCCCCCAAATTCACATATGCAAGTCCTAGCTGCCTCTAGTAGCACCTCAGGATATGACCTTATTTGGAAAGAGGGTCGCGGGAGATGTCAGTAGTTGAGAAGGGGTCCCGCTGGACTGAGGTGGCTCCTGACCCAACAGGACCGGTGTCCTTATAAAAATACCACCCTGTGAAGACGCGGACATGCACAGAGGGGAACAGCGGGTAAAAATGGAAGCAGAGGTCAGGGGGACGGTGCCAAAGCCAAGGGAGGCCCAAGATTCCCAGCAAATTGCCAGAAACTGGGAGAGAGGTCCAGGGCAGGCTCCCTCACAGCCTCCCCGGAACCATCTCTGCTGACACCCTGATCCTGCACTCCTGACCCTCAGGACTTGGAGAGCATGAATCTCTGTCGTCCAAGCTGCACAGTGTGTGGAAGCTTTGAGAGCAGCCCTGGAGAACTGCTGCTAGAGACGTTCTCTACAGAAAGGCCTCAGTCACTTCAGTTCAGTTCAGTCGCTCAGTTGTGTCCGACTCTGTGACCCCATGGACTGCAGCATGCCAGGCCTCCCTGTCCATCACCAACTCCCAGAGCTTGCTCAAACTCATGTCCATCAATTCGGTGATGCCATCCAACCATCTCTGTCGTCCCCTTCTCCTCCTGCCCTCAATCTTTCCCAGCATCAGGGTCTTCCCCAATGAGTCAGCTCTTCATATCAGGTGGCCAAACTATTGGAGTTTCACCTTCGACATCAGTCTTTCCAATGAACACCCAGGACTGATCTCCTTTAGGATGGACTGGTTGGATCTCCTTGCAATCCAAGGGACTCTTAAGAGTCTTCTCCAACACCACAGTTCAAAAGCATCAATTCCTCGGCACTCAGCTTTCTTTATACTCCAACTCTCACATCCATACATGACCACTGGACAAACCATAGCCTTGACTAGATGGACCTTTGTTGACAAAGTAACGTCTCTGCTTTTTAATATGCTATCTAGGTTGGTCATAAGTTTACTTCCAAGGAATAAGCGTCTTTTAATTTCATGGGTGCAGTCACCTCCTGCAGTGATTTTGGAACCCAAAGAAAGGCCTTAAGACCTAAGCAATCTTCACTCGGGTTATCAGTCCAGGGGTTTACCTTTAACGGTCCTCTCGGATGTCACCGCCCCAGCCGTGGACATGCTTCTTTGTCACAGCAGTGAGTGTAAAAGGCTTGACAAGTCAAATCCTGACTTATCTGCTGCTCAACTAATATCTTTAATGATCTGGTAATGAACTATTGAATACTTGTCTAAAACAGAAATATGAACCATCCCAGTTCAAATTATAATTTTCCACTTCAGGTAGACAAACTACTGTTGGTAATTTTATATTTAAAAGGAAACAGAGTCACAGAAGTGGTCTAGATTGAGAGATGCTCCCAGATGTCTCCCGGCACCTGGAGAAGCTTCTCAACCAGGGGTCCATCAACCCCGCACACCTGGGGTCCAGGGTGTCCAGAAACCCCAGAGGCGCCTGTGGCATCCTGCATTCCTCAGCACCTGTGCATTTTCCCGAAAAAGGTCAACACGCTCTCATCAGATTCTCAAGGCTTTCTGTGGTCCCATCAACTAAACCAGACTCTAATCCTTCTGCTTCAATAATGTCCTGAAATCCTACACCAGATTGGGTTGCTCCACAGAGCGGAGATTTTTGAGATTAACCAGGAAACCATTTTTGGTGCAATGTGGTCACCAAACCAGAAAAAGTCAATTAAAGCACATTCTCACAGAAGACTGAGTTGTCTTTTTAACTTTTCAAATATTTGAACATGTAATTATCTGAAAGCTTTTTGAAAGATGTCTATTTCCTTCACTGCAGGATGTTATCTCCATCTCTCTACACCTGTAAACCACACATTGGGGAAAAAAGGTAAATTTGAAATGCATGTTAAAGCACGTTTCAGAAATTTAAGACTTTACTTTGAATTCATCAAAATACAGTGTTTCTTCTCATGTAATTTAGACTTTATTAAGACAAGTGCATGGGGCTTCCCAGGTGGCTCACTGGATAAAGAATCCTCCTGCAATGCAGGAGACACAGAAGACACCAGTTTGGTCCCTGGGTTGGGAAGATCCCCTAGAGGAGGGCATGGCAACCCACTCCAGTATTCTTGCCTGGAGGAGTCCATGGACAGAGACTGGCGGGCTACAGTTCAAAGGGTCACAAAGAGTCGGACACGACTGAAGTGACTGGGCATGCCCACACACAACACAAGTGTATAATATACTCTAGTCTGAATAATTTCAGTACTCATTATCAAAGCACGATATACAGAAATTAGCTATCCCAAAACAAAACATAAGGGAAGTTTATTCGTAAGATATATGTGTATTTAGTAATGAGATCTAGATGCTAATTTCCTGCAGCCTCGTAGATAAATAAACCTAAGCATCCCCAAGTCTATAAGGGAACAAAAGCCACCAGAAGAGCATCCACGTCAGCATCAACGAGGAGGCGTGCGTACAGACATCCACTCTCATCTCCTGAGCAGTAAATGCCAGCTACGACCACTGCAGGATCCATTCCTCCTCAACGAAACCCCCACATTCCCTTGAAGCATCAGCTCACCCCAGAGGGGCCGCCCCCCTCCATATGAGAAGGGCCCGGGCACCACATCAGAGACAAAGAGAAAATGAATGAGAGAAAGTGCGCCCTTGCCACTCCAGCTCTAACCTAGGGTGCACGGCGGACTAGGAAACGGTGACACTGAGTTAGAGGGTACACGTGAATTACTAGGACCCGAAATTAAACAACACTGAGCAACGTTAATTTCATCCAAAGTGAAGTTTTAACAAAAAAGGGAGAAGAGGGGCAGGACGAAACAAAATTAAAACGGAGATAAATAAGGAGCAGGATAAAAATCTACAGCGCAGGAGAGACGAGTAAGCAGGACAACTCACAGACCAGGTGTGAACTATTTCAGTGTCAACTAGATGACCCAGTAAGATTATAATCACAAACTTTCATTGCCTGCTCCAACGCGACGGGCATGGCACTCGGCATTTCATGCAGCCATTACACACATAACTACGTCTACTCATTCCCATTTTACAGATGGGAAAGCTGAAGCAGAGAGGGGCTAAGTCACACAGCTATTAGGGGGTTTATCCCGAGGCCAGTGTTCAGCGCTCAGTCCCTGCACTATAATACTCTAGATGTTTGTGTACTGTGTAGGAACCTGAGAAAACATAGCTTCTAAAGGAAAATGTGTATGTTTCATTCCAAATATCATAATTAATTAAAGGTTCAGGACTTACTGTATGCAGAACTCTCTTGGCAGGGGGGTGGGGTGGAATTATTAAACAAGACCTATATAGCAAAGGACTAATAATATACTCATGTACAAATTCTTACTATCCAGATGGCTTTCAGATTACAACCGTTATTTGCAATCACCTAACATTTCCTTTCTTCTAAGGGATTCCTGCCCACAGTAGTAGATATAATGGTCATCTGAGTGAAATTCACCCATTCCAGTCCATTTTAGTTCACTGACTCCTAAAATGTCCATATTCACTCTTGCCATTTCCTGCTTGACCACTTCAATTTACCCTGATTCATGGACCTAGCATTCCAGCTTCCTATGCAATATTGCTCTTTACAGCATCGGACCTTGCTTCTATCACCAGTCACATCCACAACTGTGTGTTGTTTTTGCTTTGGCTCCATCTCTTCATTCTTTCTGGAGTTATTTCTCCACTGATCTCCAGTAGCATATTGGGCACATACAGATCTGGGGAGTTCACCTTTCAGTGTCCTATCTTTATGCCTTTTCATACTGTTCATGGGGTTCTCAAGACAAAAATACTGAAGTGGTTTGCCATTCCCTTCTCCAGTGGACCACATTTTGTTAGAACTCTCCACCAGCATCTTGTAAACACGTATGTTCCTTGGAAGAAAAGCTATGACCAATCTAGACAGCATATTAAAAAGCAGAGACATTACTTTGCCAACAAAGGTCTGTCTAGTCAAAGCTATGGTTTTTCCAGTGGTCATGTATGGATGTGAAACTTGGACTATAAAGAAAGCTGAGTCCTGAAGAACTGATGCTTTTGAACTGCGATGTTGGAGAAGACTTGAGAGTCCCTTGAACTGCAAAGAGATCCAACCAGTCCATCCTAGAGGAAATCAGTCCTGAATATTCATTGGAAGGACTGATGTTGAAGCTGAAACACCAATACTTTGGCCACCTGATGCAAAGAACTGACTCATTGGAAAAGACCCTGACTCTGGGAAAGATTGAAGGTGGAAGGAGAAGGGGACGAGAGAGGATGAGGTGGCTGGATGGCATCACCGACTCTATGACCATGAGTTTGAGTAGACTCCAGGAGTCGGTGATGGACAGAGAGGCCTGGCGTGCTGCAGTCCATGGGGTCGCAAACAATCGGACATGACTGAGCAACTGAACTGAACTGAACTGAACATTTCCTTTAAAGTGTGAAGAGGCTAAAAAGTGCATAAAAAAGTGTTTTTATTACCTGTTCATTCTGGTGTGTTCATACAAGCTCTGCTGAGTTGGTCAGCCTTCCCTGCTCTTCAGGTCCCAAGCACACAGAGGAATTCCCCGCTAAGGGCCTGGGAACTGCCTGCTGCCTTTCCTTCCCGCACTCTTTCTCTAGATTTAACAACCTCCTTTCCGTTTCTCAGGGCTCAGCTCAAGGGTGGCTTCCCAGAGCTGTCTGACCTGCCGACCACTGAAGCAGGTCCTGCCAACCACTGAAGCAGGTCCTGCCACGTGCTACAGTCATTCTCGATCCTCTGGCTGGTTTTACATCCTTTATAGCCCTTGACACTACTGGAAAGTGTCTGAATTATTTATATGATGATCTGCTTTCTGTCAACCCCAACTGCAACCCACGCTTCAGAGGAACAGACATTCTGTGGGTTTGACTCACTTCTATAAAACACCTCGGACGGTATGTGGTTTATGAAAGAGATGATCAAATATTTTCTGAATGAATGAACTTCCCCATGTTTCAGCTCAAATACCTTACAAACCGATTATCCTTCACTGCTTGTAACTCATAATAAAGAGCAGCCTTAAGACTAAAGAATCCAACCCAGTCTTTAACAGACAAATTGATTTTGGTTCACATTTAGAAACTAGAGAAGTCCATGATTCTCAAAATAGGCACAGGACTCTCCAGGGAGCACAAGAAGATGTTCTGGCTGGGCAAACAGAAGGCAAAAGGGAAAGACAAGGAATTCAGAGTGCTAACATCTATTTGGGTTGGGAGCTGGGGAAGCAAAGCATTAACCCAGCCACGACACAGAACCCAAGGAGGTGAGCGTTTACGTTTCCTCTGACTTCAGGAGAGCTTGTAAGAGACACACAACAATTCAGACCGCATTCAAGACATAAAACAATGAACGCTCCTCCACTGTTCCTCTATGTCTTGAGTAAACTGCATTATTATTAAGGACTTCTCATTTCTCAGCAGTGCCACTGGACAACAGATCAAACTGTCTTACCTAGGTGACCAGTTTATCTTCAGTCTAACCCAGGAGATATTCTAACTTTGTAAGCCGCCTTGCAAATAAATGCCATTGTTTATAGATAAGGGTAAGTCCATTATTACAAGAAATATAATCCTAAAAACACAGTTCACAGCCAATAAGTGAAACACATCAATAAACATATGGCACTGTTTCTTACAGAGTAATATGCCTGACTCGGGAGTGGGGAAGAAGAGGGGGTTGCCATAGGTACTTTTCTTATTCCAAAATAGTCAAATGATCTTGCCAGTAGTGTATATTAATTTTATATCTATACTCACACAAATATACACATATATACACAAAGTTTTTTAAAGTATTTATGCACATGTCCATCTTCCCTGATGGTTCAGAGGTTAAAGAACCTGCCTGCAGTGCAAGAGATATCAGGAGACGTAGGGTTCGATCCCTGGGTTGGGAAGATCCCCCGGAAGAAGAAATGGCAACCCACTCCAGTATTCTTCCCTGAAAAAATCCCATGGACAGAGGAGCCTGGCAGGCTACAGTCCATGGAGGTCACAAAGAGTCGGATATGGCTGAGCAACTAAGTGTGCGTGTCCGTCAAACAAAAATCATTTCAAAATCTTGGTTCTGCCACTAACAAGCAGAATGACTTAGCAAGTTAGGGAGTCTTTCTGGCCTGTTTCCTGATCTATAACTGATAATTATATATCTGTTTCATGGCTCTGACAGGAATTAGAAGTATTCTTGCCTGGAAAATCCCATGGACAAAGGAGCCTGGTGGGGCTACAGTCCGTGGGGTCACAAAGAGTTGGACCCGACTGAACATGCTTGCACACAGATATATGTAAAAGATGTAAAACTTGGCTCAAGAAACGGCAGGAATGGAGGCAAGGCAGACTAAGGCGGATGCACTTACACACCGTGCTGACCCTCGCCCTCCGCAGCCACACAGGCCGGCCCTGTCTCTCTCTCTCTCCTGGAAACCCACAGCATTCAAAGGGAAGGGACTAGTCTTTGTGGTTTTGCAAAAGAAATTTCAATATCTCAGCCGCAAAATCCTCGGTCTGAGATTTTTTTCTCCTCCAAAAGCCTGGAACAAAAATCTTCAACTCACAACCCCGACCCTTTGGAACAAGCATTTTCAGTGCAGACAGTCACAGAGTGGGTTTTGAAGCCAGGGTTTCCTGAGAAGTCCGCGGCTGCTCTCCGGAGCCGGGCTGTTGAGGGGAGCTGGGGTTCACACCTGAGCACGCGGAGGATGGGCAGTGGGGTGCGGCCGGCCAGGCGCTCCGGTCCTCCTCCTCACCCGTGAGCCCGTGGGCATGCAAGACTGCAAACACGCACGTACAGGACCCCGCGACACTCCTGACTAGACAACAGCAAAATGTTTTGACTAGGAACATCTTCCTGAGAAAACAGAGATTACTCAGAAATAAATTTTAAAAATCTTTCCTCAAACTAATTCAGAGGCAATCACTGAAAATGTCACCCATGGCCACCTGCCCTGGCACAGTGCACACGCACGGGAGCTAGAAACACCTGCTGTAGCCACATTTTCCTTCTTGCCTAGTCCAGCAAATCGGTGATATGATACCTCAATTTATGGGGGAAAAAAATACATGTTTGGTCTTCATTCACAGTTCCTGGCTCACAGCTCCCGAACCCTCGGAATTTCCTTAGTGGTAAGAGCCATCAGATAAGGTTCAGCCCCTTGTCCTCAGTTCCTGGGAGACACTTCAGGGAAGGTGGCTCTGGATGCCATCCAAGGGTGAGGGCTGGGGGCCAGGATAACCAGCCTTGTGATGAGAGGGCGGGAATTCTCAGTCCCTCTTGGACTTCCAGGGAAGGGAGAGGAGCTGGAGGCTGAATCAGTGAATCAGTGGCCATCGGCCAATGATTAGTGATGGAACAAAGCCTCCATTAAAAACCCGAAAGGGACGGGTGCTGTCCTGCTTCCAAGAGCCCAGGGATGGTGAACGTCCTTCCACGGGCCGCAGTGCCAGGCCCCACGCCCACAGGGACATAGCTCTTTGGTCCAAAACCTTGCCTGTGTGTCTCCATCTGGCTACTGATCTGTATCCTTTTATAATATAATAAATCAGCAATCTAGGGAGCAAATGGTCTTCCTGGGTTCTCTGAGCCTTCCTAGCAAATTAATCAAGCCTGAGGAAGGGGCTCTGGGACTCTGATTTATAGTCAGTTGGTCAGCAGGACAGGTAACAACCTGGACTTGTGACTGTAATTCTGAGCTGAAGACAGTCCTTGGAACCTCTGGTTTTCAGAGCACGGGTAACAGCCTGGGCTTGCAACTGGCGTGTGAAGTGGAGCGGGCTCTTGGGGGCGGCAAGCCCTTTACCTGTGGAATCTGATCCCAGTTCCGAGTAGGGAAATGCCAAAATCAAGGTGAATTCTCAGCCACACACTTGGTGTCAGGGAACTAACAGGTTGTTGGTATGGGGAAGCCTACACACACACACACACACACACACACACACCCCCAGCTGGCACTGGGTCGAGGAACTCTGTGCAGGGCCGAAAGCATCCTACCCTTCACCTTGGTGTATTGCACTTCTAATTTGTCAGCTGATGATTTTTTTTTTTTAATGAACGTAAGATTACGTTTCATACAGAGTCTCTCTCATTTTCTGACACATACTCATACACGCATCAGTAACTACTAAGCACCTGACAGGGCAGCAGCACGTTTGGCCCCTAATATATCCTACTTCAATGCAAACACTGCGCCTTCCACTTGTCAGATAGAAATTCGATACATAAATCAAGGCTTCTTCACAGGACAGAAAAATGAACCATTCCTCTCCCACAGCCCTAACTTAAAAAGTAAAGGAAACATTGAGTAGAAACAGCTATGGTTAGGATTGCAACAAGAAGTTTCGCAAAGCATGTCAAAGACTATGACGTTATCATCGTGGCATATTAAAACAGGAGGAGAGTTTACACTGTGATATACATTAAGAAGACAGGGACTTCCTTCCAGAAATAAAATTTATAACAAAATGCCAGGGGAATTATGCAAAACACATGCTAAAGACATACAAGAATACAGATAAAAATCTTTAGTGAAAAGAATCATTTTATTGAATCAATCCTATTTCTAATTTTTAAGAAGCAAGATATACATATATAGATATATAATTGAGAATATTTTACCAGCATAATTTCACTCTTCAACAATACTTAAAAGTATCATTGCTAAGAATCAATATAGAATATAAAGCCGAAGTCTTAGAACCAGACGGAATTTGGGAGATCATCAAATCAAAGCCCAGGTCAAGCCAACAGACGGAGCAGGTATGCCGGATGACCCACATCTCACTAGTACAACATTTCGCAAGAACTCCGAAGTCTCTGCTTTTTTGATTAAAAAAAAAAATTTCCTTCAGGCTTCTAAATCTTTCATTCAGTCACTCAGCCACATCTGACTCTTTGCGACTCCATGGACTGCAGCACGCCAGGATTCCCTGTCCATCACCAACTCCCAGAGCTTGCTCAAACTCATGTCCATCGAATCGGTGATGCCATCTTAACCATCTCACCCTCTGTCATCCCCTTCTCCTCCTGCCCTCAATCTTTCCCAGCATCAGGGTCTCTTCCAATGAGTCATCTCTTTCCATCAGGTGGCCAAAGTAGTGGAGTTTCAGCTTCAGCATCAGTCCTTCCAATGAATATTCAGGACTGATTTCCTCTAGGGTGGACTGGTTGGATCTCCTTGCAGTCCAAGGGACTCTCAAGAGTCTTCTCCAACATCACAGTTCAAAAGCATCAATTATTCGGTGCTCAGCTTTCTTTATAGTCCAACTCTCACACCTATACACGACTACTCTAAAAAAACAAAACTTTGACTAGATGGACTTTTGTTGGCAAAGTAATGTCTCTGCTTTTTAATATGCTGTCTAGGTTGGTCATAGCTTTTCTTACAAGGAGCAAGAATCTTTCAAGGGGCATGCTGAGATCCAAACTATTACTGGTGATAAAGACATTTCCTGTCTCTGACACTACAATACAGCGCTAGGCTCTTACAAACCTTTTAGTCCAAAAAAAAAATGCAGAGGAAATATTTTTAACAGGTCAAGGGCATCTTTTAAAATAATGAACTGCCACATCCCTATGAATAATGAATTTCATTCCTAAGAGTGCTCAGGAGAAAATAATTATAGTGATTCTTACTGCAACACATTTAAGTCTAACAGCATAAGCCCAAAACACAACTCGGTTTTTAAAGACAACTTCTTAGAATAGTTTTAAGTTTCACAGAGAAATTGAGAGGAAGGTACAAGGATTTCCTATACATCACCTGCCATGACGTATGCAGCCTCCTCCGTTATCAACATTTCCCACCAGAGTGGCTCGTTTGTTACAGTCCATAAACCTTCACTGACGTGCCATAATCACCTGAAGTCCACAGTTGATATTAAGGCCTGACTCTTTGTGACCCCATGGACTGCAGCACGCCAGGCCTCCCTGTCCATCACCAACTCCCAGAGCTTGCTCAAACTAGTGTCCATTAAGCCGGTGATGCCATCCAACCATCTCATCCTCTGTCGTCTCCTTCTCCTCCTACCTTCAATCTTTCCCAGCATCAGGGTCTTTTCCAATGAGCTAGTTCTTTGCATCAGGTGGCCAAAGTATTGGAGTTTCAGTGATGTACTTACTTCGCATGGGTTTGGACAAATCTATAATGGCACCTAGCCACCATTATGGTGTCAGGCGCAGTACTTTCACTGCCCTAAAGATGCTCTGTGCTCAGCCTATTCATTCCTCCCCCCACTCCCAACACCTGGCATCCACGTATCTTTTTATTTTCTCCATAGTTTTGTCTTTTCCAGAATATCATGTAGCTTTAAAAATCCTACAGTGCCTAACCTTTTCAGATGGGCTTCCTTTACTCAGTAACATGCATTTAATCCCCCTCCATGTCTTATCATGGCTTGGTAGCTCATTTCTTCTCAGCAGTGGTTAATACCCCATCACGTGGATTCACCACAGTGTGTTCATCCATTCACCTACTGAAGAATATCCTGGTGTGTTCCAAGGTTGAAAATTACACATAAACCTGCTATAAAGATACACATGTAGGTTTAGGATGGACATAAATTTTCAACTCAGTTGGGTAACCAGTGAGTACAACTGCTGGGCTGTATGCTAAGATTATGTATAGTTGTATAAGGAATCACCAAACCACCTCCCAAAGTGGCTGTACCATCTTGCACTTACTTGCACCAGCAATAAATGAAGAGTTCCTGTCGCTACACAACCTCACCAACAGCTGGCAATGTCACTGTTCTAGATCCTGGTCATTCTAATAGGTGTACAAGGACAACTCACAGTGCAGTGATTAATTTAGCTGTTGTTTAATTTTTTTTTTTCTGATGACACGATTCAGAACATCTTTGCATACATTTATTTGCCATCCGTATATCCTCTCCAGGCAGGTGTTTGTTAAGATCTTTCACATTACTTCTGTGAAACCATCCCAGATCTCTCCCCACACCCTCAGTAGATTAGGACACTAACTTGTTTTAAAATTACTTTTAAAATATTTTTAATAAAAGAAATCATTTATAAAGCCTTACTAAGTGCCAGATATTTATCAGCCTGTTCTCAAAAGGAGAGAGAGGGTTCAAGAGAAAAATAATCTGGGGCCCTAAGACTAAAGAGTACCAAGACTAAGATCCAAACCCACCTCTTAATGACTCGGAATCCAAAGTTCTACCTACTATGTCAGTTTCCATCTTTAACTTAATCTTGTTAATGATCTAATTATGTTTTGACCTAATTTCTTTGAGAGTCAAGACATCTTAGCACACCTTTGTATCCTCTGCTCTAAGCAAAATGCCCACCACACAACAGATGCTCATTCAGTCCAATTCAGTTCAGTTGCTCACTTGTGGATGACTCTTTCCGACCCCATGGACTGCAGCACACCAGGCCTCCCTATCCATCACCAACTCCTACAGCTTACTCAAACTCATGTCCATCGAGTCGGTGATGCCATCCAACCATCTCATCTTCTGTCGTCCCCTGCATCTCCTGCCTTCAATCTATCTCAGCATCAGGGTCTTTTCAAATGAGTCAGTTTTTCGCATCAGGTGGCCAAAATACTGGAGCTTCAGCTTCAGCATCAGTCCTTCCAATGAATATTCAGGATTGATTTCCTTTAGGATGGACTGGTTGGATCTCCTTGCAGTCCAAGGGACTCTCAAGAGTCTTCTCCAACACCACAGTTCAAAAGCATCAGTTCTTCAGTGCTCAGCTTTCTTTATGGTCCAACTCTCATATCCATATCCATGGCTTCCCTGATAGCTCAGTTGGTAAAGAATCCACCTGCAATGCAGGAGCTGCTGCTGCTAAGTCACTTCAGTCGTGTCCGACTCTGTGTGACCCCATAGATAGCCCACCAGGCTCCCCCGTCCCTGGGATTCTCCAGGCAAGAACACTGGAGTGGGTTGCCATTTCCTTCTCCAATGCATCAAAGTGAAAAGTGAAATGGAAGTTGCTCAGTCGTGTCTGACTCTTCGTGACCCCATGGACCACAGCCTACCAGGCTCCTCTGTCCATGGAATTTTCCAGGCAAGAGTACTGGAGTGGGGTGCCATCGCCTTCGACCCCAGTTCAATTCCTGGGTCAGGAAGGTCTGCTGGAAAACGGAGAGGCTGCCCACTGCAGTCTTCTTGGGCTTCTCTGGTGACTCAGCTGGTAAAGAATCACCTGCCATGCAGGAGACCTGGGTTCGATCCTGGGTTGGGAAGATCCCCTGGAGAAGGGAAAAGCTACACACTCCAGTATTCTGGCCTAGAGAATTCCATGCACTATACAGCCCATGGGGTCGCAAAGAGTCAGACACAACTGAGCGACATTCACTTTCACTTTCTCACATCCATACATGACTACTGGAAAAACCATAGCCTTGACTAGATGGACTTTTGTTGACAAACTAATGTCTCTACTTTTTAATATGCTGTCTAGGTTGGTCATATCTTTTCTTCCAAGGAGCAAGCATCTTTTTATATCATGGCTGCAGTCACTGTGTGCAGTGATTTTGGAGCCCAAGAAAATAAAGCCTATCACTGTTTCCATTGGCTCCCCATATGTTTGCCATGAAGTGATGGGACTGGATGCCATGATCTTCGTTTTCTGAATGTTGAGCTTTAAGCCACTTTTTTCACTCTCCTCTTTCACTTTCATCAAGAGGCTTTTTAGTTCCTCTTCACTTTATGCCATAAGGGTGGTGTCATCTGCATATCTGAGGTTATTGATATTTCTCCCGGCAATCTTGATTCCAGCTTGTGCTTCTTCCAGTCCAGCGTTTCTCATGATGTACTCTGCATATAAGTTAAATAACCATGGTGACAATATACAGCCTTGACGTACTCCTTTCCCTGTTTGGAACCAGTCTGCTGTTTCATGTCTGGTTCTAAACATTGTTTCTTGACCTACATACAGATTTCTCAGGAAGCTGGTAAGGTCGTCTGCTATTTCCATCTCTTTAAGAATTTTCCAGTTTGCTGTGATACACACAGTCAAAGGCTTAAGCATAATCAATAAAGCAGAAGTAGATGTTTTCCTGGAACTCTCTTGCTTTTTTGATGATCCAACAGATGTTGGCAATTTGATCTCTGGTTCCTCTGCCTTTCCTAAATCCAGCTTGTACATCTGGAAGTTCTCAGTTCACGTACTGTTGAAGCCTGGCTTGAAGGATTTTGAGCATCACTTTGCTAGTACGTGAGATGAGTGACTGAGATATTCTGTCGTTTTTGAGATTGTATCCAAATACTGCATTTCAGACTCTTGTTGACCATGATGGCTACTCCATTTCTTCTAAGGGATTCCTGCCCACAGTAGTAGACATAATGGTCATCTGAGTTAAATTCACCCATTCCAGTCTATTTTAGTTCACTGATTTTTAAAATGTCGATGTTCACTCTTGCCATCTCCTGCTTGACCACTTCCAAGTTGCCTAGATTTGTGGCCCTAACTTTCCAGGTTCCTATGCAATATTGCTCTTTACAGCATCAGACCCTGCTTCCATCCCCAGTCACATCGACAGCTGGGTGTTGTTTCTGCTTTGGCTCCATCTCTTCTTTCTTTCTCGAGTTATTTCTCCACTGATCTCCAGTAGCATATTAGGCACCTACTCACCTGGAGAGTTCATCTTTCAGTGTCCTATTTTTGCCTTTTCATACTGTTCATGGGGTCTCACAGCAAGAATTGAAGTGGTTTGCCGTTCCCTTCTCCAGTGGACCACATTTTGTCAGAACTCTCGACCATGACCTGTCCGTCTTGGGTGGCCCTACATGGCATGGCTCATTATTTCACTAAGTTAGATAAGGCTTATCAAATCTGTCAACAAAAATTTACCAAGTGCCTCCTGGAACCACAGAAGCAACATTTTCTAGGAAAAAACTAGCAACACACTGTCACAAAGTCTATAAGGCTGTGCTTGTTCAACACAGTAGCCATTAGCCACGCAACGTGGTGATTGAGCACTTGAAAAGCTGCTGCTTCAAAGGGAGAGGTGCTTTAAGTATAAAATGTACGTGGATTTCAAAGACAACAGTATGAGGATAAGAGTGTAAGATTAAAAAAACTGATTGTTTACTGGAGTAAATTAGATGCATTATTACAGTTAATTTTGGCTGTTTATTTTTTTAGTGTCTACTAGGAAACATTTGGAGAAGGAAATGGTAACCCACTCCAGTGTTCTTGCCTGGAGAATCCCAGGGATGGGGGAGCCTGGTGGGCTGCCGTCTATGGGGTCGCACAGAGTCGGTCATGACTGAAGCAACTTAGCAGCAGCAGCAGCAGGAAACGTGTAGTAACTTCTATATGTGGCTGGCACTGTGTTTATGTTGGGCACTGCTCCAAGGCCTTTGTTTTCCTGCTTATGCCAGAGCTCTGTCCCTTAACTAAGGCCATTAAAGCACACAGCAAAACCAACTGCCAGCCACTCCGCTGCCATCCTGAGTCCTGGGTTCCATGTCAAGAAGTAAACTTAATATGTTTCCTTCTCTCATCAGAGTGTTATTAGACTCAAAAGACACGCTCCAGCTCTCTCAACCTACTTATAAACATTGATTTGGACTTAACTATTTTAAGTGATAAACATGTGAAACAAATAACCCTTCTGATTTATATAAATTGATGTATATCAACAAAATTTCTTTAAACCTTTACAGCTCACCTAGTACATTACTCATGTGACTATACCAACAGCCTTGAGGGAGTGAAGGCTGCTAGTTCTCCCCACCTTTTATGATGAAAAACCCAAACCAAGGATGAGTCATCTGCCCAAGAACAGAAAACTGACTCATCAGAGGCAGGGGTTTCCCTGGTGGCTCAGTGGTAAAGAATCCCCCTGCCAAGGCAAGAGACACAGGTTTCGTCCCTGATCAGGGAAGATCCCACATGCCGAAGAGCAGCCAGACCCATGCGCCACGACCGTGGACCCTGTACTCTAGCGCCCAGAAACTGTAAGGACCGAAGCCCATGAGCCCTAGAGCAAGAGCCGGCCAACAAGAAAAGCTGCTGCAATGGGGCCCATGCAGCCCCACTGGGCAGCAGCCCCCGCGCTCCACGGGCGAGAAAAGCCGCACAGCAGTGAGGACCCAGCACAGCCACGAGCGAACAGGTAACTCTGTTTCAAGAAAAAGAAAGCTGGCCTATACCATGCTCACTGCTATTGCGTGATCTCTGCTGCTGATGCTGGCTAGTCCTTGGAGATGCTGTCTGTCTTAACATATCTGTTGGCCCACATTTCCTTAAAGAATCAAACGTTAAATAGAGCAGAGAGAAATGCCATCAGGACGGCACATTCTCAGAGGAAGTTGGGCACCAGAAATAAAATGGACACGCACTAACTCAGAACTGCATTTTACATGCTGAAAAGCAATGGAAAGTAACAAAATGCAAAAGGACATATAATCCAATGTGACGGATGGCCTTATGGCAGCCCTTGAAAACCAATACAGTCTCCTTTCAGACAATCTTATTTCTAAAATTGCTTTTAAAGGCAGAATGACTCTTTTTAATAAATATAAATATTAATTGCATCCAATAGTAAGCATGCAAAAAGAGACTGTTAATCTGATCTGATATCTTAGACATGCAAATATATAACTACACTGTTCTTAATGCTTAGATTTAGTTGCAATCACCAGGAGAACAATCAAGATAAATGGAGGAGCTGTGACTAAAAATTAATGCAATGCATACAGTAATGTGATTTACCATATACCTAAAAAATGTGTACTTGAAATTACAAAAATTCATTGTTTTACCATATTAATATAAAAAACAGTATATTTTAAGATTAATGTTTTCTAAATCGAAACCAATATTCTCAAGCATTACTTAATTTTAAAACAGGAATGACTCAATTTTCTCTAACAAAGTTAATAAACTGCTATCTCATTCCCCAAAAGACTTCAAAGTCTTTTTCTGAAAAGACCTGTGCTATATAGGATCTTCAGTGTATCAACTTTCTAAACTTTGACTTGAAACTGTCTCCACCATTAGCATGATCTTTAAAGACAGAACTGTATCTTATTTATCTTCTTATTCTCAGTGCCCGTAATTACTGCTGATTTGTGTTAGCAGCAGGAGTCATGTTCTATAAATCAAAGCAAACGTGAAATAGTGAATGGTGAAACACTTCTCATGGGAAAATAAACGCAGGGTGAAAGTCTGAAAGTGTTAGTTGGTCAGTTGTGTCCAACTCTTCGCAATCCATTGGGCTACAGCCCACCAGGCTCTTCTGTCCATGGGATTTCTCCAGGCAAGGATACTGGAATGGGTTGCCATTCCCTTCTCCAGGGGCTCTCCCCAACCCAGGGATCAAACCCAGCTTTCCTGCATTGCAGGCAGATTCTTTACCATCTGAGCCACCAGGACAGGACAGGACAGGAGAGAGTCGCTCAGTCGTGTCCGACTCTTTGCGACCCCATGGACTGTAGCCTATCAGGCTCCTCCATCCATGTAATTTTCCAGGCAAGAGTGCTGGAGTGGATTGCCATTTCCTTCTCCAGGGGATCTTCCTGACCCAGGGATGGAGACCCAGGTCTCCCGCATTCCAGGAAGACGCTTTACCGTCTGAGCCACCAGAAGCCACCAGGGAAGCATTAAATATATAATAAATATACCTAATTGAGCAAATATTGATGATTTGTTAATACTGAACTCTTGGCTCCCAGCACTGTAACTCATTCTTGAATGAAGCTTATCTGATACTTGCATTTTCTCCTTAATAAGGCACATCACAGCTGGTTGTGCCTAAACAACACTTGCACACTACACTTGGAAGCCATTTCAACAGCAAAGTTACCAATGAAAAGCACAAAAATGAGCAAAATGTGACACTAAATATACCACAAAAAGGAGTTTTGTTTACAGTATGAGAACTGAAAAAATAAGGTAGTGTATCGTTTGACCTCAACTAGGAACGTGTGTGTAGATGACTCATGTTATCCACTGCTCTATGTATACACGTGCCCATGAAACCACTGTGAGTGTTGATTCTGAAGTTACAAATACATTTTAATGAGCAGATAAATCTACAAATGCAGAATCCACAAATAATGAGATTTGACTAATTTTCACATAGCAGTCATTTGATAAATGTCTTAGAACTGAATGAATAAATGAAAGAAATCACTATCATAATGAGACATTCCTCTTCCTTCCAGTAATTTCATTATTTTGATCCCATTTAAGACACATCCATATGACAATGAATCTACCAAACTGTTTGCTAGCAGTCAACCAAACAACTTGAGTCTGTGGGGAATAAGCCTTCTGGCTCACTATCTTGTTTATCCTACTAGCTTTTTTGGTTGATAAATATAAATATAATGAAATAGCACATGCAATGAAATTACATTGGGAAACCTAAGAAGTCAAGTCCTAACAACAGACTGGAACAAGAAATTACACACCATTTACAACTGGCACTGAGATATTAAAAACTTCCTATGTTTAAGAGTCAGTATCACTGCTGCAGATAGTTATCTCAGAGGGTAAGTAAGGTCAGAATGAAGCTGAGGGAATTGTGCTCCCAGATTTCAGACTATACAACAAAGCTACAGTAATCAAAACAGTCTGGTACTGGCATAAAAACATATATATCAGTGGAATAAGACAGACTGCCCAAAGATAAACGCACACACCTATGGTCAATTAATTCAAGACAAAGGAGGCAAGAATACACAATGGAGAAAAAAAGTCTCTTCAATAAGTGGTGCTAGGAAAACTGGACAGCTACATGTAAAAGAATGTAATCAGAACATTTTCTAACACCACATACAAAAATTAACTCAAAAAGGATCAATATATAAATCTAAATGTAAGACCAGATACTATAAAACTCCTAGAGGAAAACAGACAAAATACTCTTTTACATAAATCACAGCAATAGTTTTTTTTTTTGATTTGTCTCCTAAAGTAATGGAAATAAAAAGAAAAAAATTTTAATGTGGCCTAATTAAACACAAACACTTTCATACAGCAAAGGAAACCATTGACAAAATGGAAAGATAATCTATGGACTGGGAGAAAATATCTGTAAATGATGCTACTGACAAGGAATTAACTTCCAAAATATACAAACAGCTCATACAGCTTAATATCTAATAAATAAATAAATAAATAAACCCAATCAAAAAATGGGCGGAAGATCTAAGTAGACATTTTTCCAAAGAAGACAAACAGATGGCCAAGAGGCACACGGAGAGATGCTCAACATTGCTAATTATTAAAGAAATGCAAATCAAAAGCCCAATAAGGTATCACCTCACACCAGTAAGAATGACCATTATTAAAAAGTCTACAAATCATAAATGCTGAAGAAGCTGTGGCAAAAAATGAATATTTATACACAGTTGATGGGAATGTAAATTGGTGCAGCCACTGTGGAGAACAGTATGGAGATTTCTTAAAAAAACTAAAAATAGAGTTATCATATGCTCCTGCAATCCCATGCCTGGGCACATATCTGAAGAAAACTTTAATGTGAAAAGATACATGTATCCCAAAGTCACAGAAGTGCTATTTACAACAGCAAAGACATGGAGGAAACCTAAAGGTCTACTGACAGATGAACAGATAAAGAAGATGTGGTCTGCACAGGCACAGTAGAATATTACTCAGCCATAAAAAAGAATGAAATAATGCCACTGCAGCAACATGGCTGGACCAAGAGACGGTCAGACTGAGTGAAGCAAGTCAGACACAGAAAGACAAATACCAGATGATATCACCTACACACAGCATCTTAAAAATATGATATAAATGAATATATTTACAAAGTAAATAGACTTATAGACAGAAACCAAACTACGGCTATCAAAGGGGATAGAGGGAAGAGGGAAGAGATAAAGTAGGAGTTTAGGATTGACATATACACACTATTGTATATAAAACAGATAAACAACAAAAACTTACTGTATATCACAGGGAACTATACTCAATATCTTATAATAACCTATAGTGGAAAAGAATCTGAAAAAGAATATATATGTATGTGTGTGTGTGTATATATTCCATTATATATTCCATATTCCATTCCATTATATATTCCATATATATATTCCATCACATTATATATTCCATTATATATATATAACTCGCTTTGCTATACACCTGAAACTAACACAATACTGTAAATGAACTTATTTCAATTAATAAATTAGTACAAAATGATTTAAGAAATTAAAGAATAATGATAATAATAATTAAGGACCCATTTTGTCCTTAGTAGTAAGAAATGCCACAATTAGGAATACCAGCATCTACACTACACACTAATTTAAACTTGCTGCACAGGGAACTGTGTTCATTCATATTAGAGAAAAGTTCAAATATAAACATGTCTGTTTTCTTAAAAGTTTCGTAAAATGTCACCTAGCAGCTCTAAAGCTCCAGTCCCCTTCCTCAATATTTAATCACTAATGATGACAGCTAAGTGGGCAGCCAAAGAAAAGTCCATTATTTTTCTGGTCACTGTGATACCATTTAATCTGTTGGTTAGAGAAAAGGCTGCCAGGGTCCTTCTCTGAGCTCCACCACTAGCTGAGTTATTGAACAAGTTATTCAGACTTTTTGAACCTCAATTTCCCCATCTGTGAAACAGAGACAAAAACAGTATTTATACCTTATAGGATTGTTTTAAGAATTAAGTGAGATATTAGATGAAAATTGCTTAAGATTGTGCTCAGTAATTGCTAGCAACTGTTAGCACATACATATGAGACACTAGTCAACATATTCATTAACAAAAGACACAATACTATGTTGTCAGAAACGAGGCCTAAGGAGAATACTACAGCTTAAAAATGAAACTTTGGGAATTCAATGGCATTTATAAATTCCCCAAACACTTTTCAGCTTCCTGAAAAACATATGAACATTAGTTATTCTCTGCAGGTTTTCATTTTCAACATACTTTACCGTTGTTTATTATTCTAATTGGATTTACATGCTTATTACTGTAATCTAGAGTTCTCATTGCCAACTTTATTCAAAAGTGTGTATTTTGAAATAGAGAATCTAGATGATAATGAAAAACCTGAATTTCACTAACCTGAGTTGAACTCTGAATTAATACCTAATAATTTTTGCAACCCCATGGACTGTAGCACACCAGGCTCCTCCATCCATGGGATTTTATAGGCATGAATACTGGAATGGATTGCCATTTCCTTCTCCAGAGGATGTTCCCAACCCAGGGATTGAACCCAGGTCTCTTGCATTGCAGGCAGACTCTATACTGTCTGAGCTACCAAGAAATCCAAACTGCGGGAAATTCTTAAAGAAACGGGAATATCAGACCACCTTATCTAGCTCCTGAAAAACCTGTATGCAGGTCAAGAAGTAACAGTTAGAACTGGACATGGAACAATGGACTGGTTTAAAATCAGGAAAGAAGTACATCAAGACTGTATATTGTCACCCTGCTTATTTAACTTATATGCAGAGTACATCATATGAAATGCTGGGCTGGATGAAGCTCAAGCTGACAAGATTGCAGGGAGAAATCAATAACCTCAGATATGCAGATGATACCACCTTTACATCAGAAAGAGAAGAGGAACTAAACAGCCTCTTGATAAAGGTGAAAGAGGAGAGTGAAAAAGCTGGCTTAAAACTCAACATTCAAGAACTGAAGGTCATGGCATCCAGTCCCATCATTTCATGGCAAATAGATGGGGAAAAAATGGAAACAGTGACAGATTTCATTTTCTTCAGCTCTAAAGTCACTGCAGATGGTGACTGCAGCCATGATATTAAAAGATGCTTACTCCTTGGAAGAAAAGCTATAACAAACCTCGACAGTGTATTAAAAAGCAGAGACATCACTTTGCCAACAAAGGTCTGCGTAGTCAAAGCTATGGTTTTTCCAGTAGTCCTGTATGGATGTGAGAGTTGGACCATAAAGAAGACTGAGCACCCAAGAATTCATGCTTTCTTTGGTGCTTGGAGAATCCTAAAGGAAATCAACCCTGAATGTTCATTGAAGGACAGATGCTGAAGCTGAAGCTCCAATACTTTGGCCTGATGGGAAGAGCCGACTTATTAAGACCCTGATGCTGGAGAAGACTGAAGGCAGGAGGAGGAGACAACAGAGGATGAGATGGTTGGATGGCATCACAGACTCAATGGACCATGAGTCTGAGCAATCTGTGGGAGACAGGGAAGGAGAGGGAAGCCTGGCGCGCTGCAATCCATGATGACAGTCAGACACAGCTGAGGGACTGAATAAAAACAATTTTGATATATAATATGCTGGGAGGTTTAGGTTTTCAGACAGTTTGTTCATTTTGCTACAGGAAACCTGAGCTTCCCTTTTTAACAAAAGTCATAAAATTACAGGTTTGAAGTTCTCTTTATTCTCAAAGATTTCATAATGAGCCATTCATATAGTTAAGCAGACATTTCACCGGGTGATAAAATGCTCAGACTTTATCAATGCAATGATAATTTGGCTCTAGAGTATGATCTGGTATCTTTTTCTTTAATCAGCAGAGGGAATATGTTTGGCATTTATACCAGCAGATTATTACCAGTTTGAACAATTCGATCCCATGAAACTAATATTCCTCCATGTTTCAGTATAAATGTCAATAAGTATTTCTGAAATAAATAGCCTGTCAGATGTTAAGTGGTATTGAATTGATTCCAGTCCATACTTTTTTCCTCCTCCTCATAGGTTTATTTAAGAAAGGGATGATACACAGGTATCCTCAAATTTGCCACCCTTATTTTGTTCACACAAAAGCACAAAAATAAATGTTGGGCTTTGGAAGTAGTAACAAAGATAACACAGAAATCATGCATAATGAGTTAAACATATTTTTGCTGACCAACATTTCTGAGGAACAATACAGAAATAATACTAAATGGTTTAAACAGACGGGAATCTGGCCTTCAGTCAAGCAAAGCAATAATATGTTTAAAAAAAAAATACTTCAATAGAGCTGATTTTTCAGACAAAGAGCCTTTTCTCGCCACTTATCAGCTGTCTGACATCAGGGGAGCGCTGTGTGCGTCAGCCAGCCCAGCAGGGACCCCGGCTCATGGCAATGGGCCGTGGGCTGCTTATCTTATCGGTTTACAATGCATGGCACTTCACCCATTACTGTGTGAACCCGCGAGGAAGGGAGGTGTGTAACTGGGAGGGTGGAGGTTATAGTTGTGAGCTAAGCAGGTTCTAGCCACTTATTAACAACAAAGAAAGAAAACAGACCAATATGCTAAGCTAATTATAACGAAAGTTTCTGCCCTCAAACCCAATCTTAAGCGAAAGAGTTTTTTGTTTTTGTTTCAAAGGCTTTCTGAACTATATGACAACTACTTCTCCTACTTACGCAAATGTATGTCAAAGTTCCAGTTCCAGGAGAATGACTGTTACATTCCACATAGGAGAGTTTTAAAAAGGAATCTGGTAGAAAATGTACATGTAACTCTTACATTAGCTCTATTAAAACAGGTGTCTGGTGGCTGGTAATGAGACAAACTGCTTTCGAGAGTCTGCCAATGTTCACAACTCTCAACACAAGATCCGAAAGGCAGGGAGAGGGACCCTTAACCCTCAATCACAACACTCAAACCAGGAATAAGTTTCCTGCAGAGAAAAACTCATAAAAACTACCTAAAAATTATTTTTTTTTAAATAGCTATACTTCAAAGTCATTGTAAATGTAATAAACACTTATGTTTTAAATATCCAAAACTAATTTTTATTTACTATTCTCAACTTTTGCATGCTAAGTTGCTTCAGTAGTGTCCAACTCTTTGCAACCTCAGGGACTGTAGCCCACCAGGCTCCTTTGTCCACGGGAAAACACACTGGAGCGGTTTGCCATGCCCTCCTCTAGGGGATCTTCCTGACCAGGGATTGAACCCAGGTCTCTCATATCTCTTGCACTGGCAAGCAGATTCTTCACCACTAGCGCCACCAGGAAAGCCCACAAATTGGCTTGTACATTAAATGGTTCTCTATTAAAAAGTGATATATCTCAAAATACTATACACTACAAATTATATTGTCATCTGGGTTATATATCTAATAAAACAACAGACATAAAATTACACCAAACCCACTGCTTATTATTCCTTCAAGCTCACCTGTTAAATTAGAATAAACGCAATGAATTTGCACCTAAACATACCTCTATATGGGCTTCCCTGGTGCCTCAGACAGTAAGGAATCCCCCTGCAATGCAGAAGACCTGGGTTGGGAAGGAGGAGAGCATGGCAACCCACTCCAGTATCCTTGCCTGGAGAATCCCACGGACAGAGGAGCCTGGCAGGGTGCAGTCCATAGGGTCACAAAGAGTCCAACAGGACTGAGTGACTAAGCACAGCACCCTTCTATATGGTTTGGAGGTCATAAATTATGGACTGCAAAATTGTTCTCTCTCCCAGGACAAAATTCCCCTCTGACCACTCGTTATGTTATGGACTGAACTGTGTCCCCACAAAATTCTACACTGAAGCTCAAACCCCCAGTGCAATGGCATTTGGAGATGGGGTCACTGGAGGGTAATCTGGTCATGGGAGTGAATCCTCCTGATGGCATTAGTGCCCTTGAGAGATGCCTACCTGTCTCTCTGCCCCTCGGCACGCAGGAAGAGAAGGACTATGTGCAAACCCGGAAAAGAGCCCTCATCAGGAAGTGACCCAGCCAACACGTGGACCATGGACTCCCCTGATTTCAGAAGAGCGGGCAGTGTCTGTGACTTAAGCCACACAGTCATTAACAATCTGTCACAGCAAGCCCAGGGGCTGAAACACCTTCCATCCTTACACCCTGTTCTTTCATTCTTGTTGGGCCTGGTTTCCACCCCCAAGTGTACACTTTGGCCCCTGTCCACCTGGTTTCCCCACCATTAGAATTAATTTTGTCTCATTACTGAGCTTGAAAACCATTGCCAATTACTGCAAGGATGGCTTAGCTACCACCACAGAATGCCATGCATATCCCCAGCAGTAGATAAACCCACCATTCAAGTCCTTTCATTGGTATTTCTGTTTAAAGAGGGAAAACGCAGTCATGCCTGTACTTATTTCTCCCTGGATGCCTTCCTGTGTTGATCCCAAAGTAGCTGAACCAAACCTGTTGCATTGCTCTCAACATCCAGACACATAACTGTCTCTGTGACACGTGACCTGACCTTCCCCCCACCCACCCGGAGAGGATCCTTCACTTTTCCTATTCAACATTTCTCTTTCTGCCTTCTCCTATAACTGAGCCTGTGCTTTCTCTTGGTTCTTCATTACGTCTGTGCCTTGCTCACTCAAGTATTTACCTCTACAGCTCAAGTCTTCAAACTTTTTATCTCCTTCTATCAGATTTCTAACAAGCTCAGGTTTCCACTCACCCTGAAACAACAACAAAAATTTCCTCAAGCCCAATGAATTCAACACACGTTCTATTTTTCTTTCTTTTCACCATCAAAGTCAAATTAGCAGTCCAGTGCTTACTTGATGCCCTCAATTCTGATTCATGCCTTAATCATCACACTATGAGATCACCTCCCAGCACTACAATGAAACCAAACTTCTCTGAACAGTTTATTATGATTATCTCAGTCTTCATCTTCCTCAGTCTCAGCAATATCAGATACTGTTAACCAATTCCTTTTTGTCCTGAGAATTTCTCCTATATGACACAGCAAAGAAGGTCCATCAGCCAACAACCAATTTTTCTAAAGCAAATATATTATTAAACAGATGAGCCACTCTATGAAAAGTAAAATGAAAAACAGTCAATTTCATAGAAAAAAAAAACAAAACAACCCTGTTAAAACTAACCCATCCAGTATAAAATGCTACAGGCTTTTTATACAATAAACCCCAGCCAAGGATGCTGCGAGGGGCTGACTGAGAGCAGATATCAAAAAATTCAACATGTAAATGAAACAAGTTTTAGTTGATTGACAATTTTCATGAACTGACACATTTTAAAACTAGGAGCTAGCTACAAGGCACTAGTGTGCTATCGAAATGGCCCTTCCAAGTTTCTTTGCTGACTTAGACTCCACTCACCTGAAAATGTTGACATTTCTTCTGTTCTATCCTCATTCAACATTGTTTTCTAAAGTCTTCTCAAACCTCTATGTCTTAAACTACAACATCTCTGTGAATGACTTCTGTATCTTTACCTTTAGCTTTTAAACCAACTAAAAAAATAATAATCACATAACTATAACATAGTTGTCACCTTCCTTTCTTGAAACTTTCAGTTCAGTTCAGTTCAGTTGCTTGACCTTCCCCCCACCAACCCAGAGACGATCCTTCACTTTTCCTGTTCAATATTTCTCTGACTCTTTGCGACCCCATGAATCACAGCACACCAGGCCTCCCTGTCCATCACCAACTCCCGGAGTTCACTCAGACTCACGTCCATTGAGTCCGTGATGCCATCCAGCCATCTCATCCTCTGTCGTCCCCTTCTCCTCCTGCCCCCAATCCCTCCCAGCATCAGAGTCTTTTCCAATGAGTCAACTCTTCTCATGAGGTGGCCAAAGTACTGGAGTTTCAGCTTTAACATCATTCCTTCCAAAGAAATCCCAGGGCTGATCTCCTTCAGAATGGACTGGTTGGATCTCCTTGCAGTCCAAGGGACGCTCAAGAGTCTTCTCCAACACCACAGTTCAAAAGCATCAATTCTTCGGTGCTCAGCCTTCTTCACAGTCCAACTCTCACATCCATACATGACTACTGGAAAAACCATAGCCTTGACTGCTATTGCTACTGCTAAGTCACTTCAGTCATGTCTGACTCTGTGCAATCCCATAGACGGCAGCCCACCAGGCTCCCCTGTCCCTGGGATTCTCCAAGCAAGAACACTGGAGTGGGCTGCCATTTCCTTCTCCAATGTATGGATGTGAAAAGTGAAAGTGAAGTCACTCAGTTGTGTCTGACTCTTGGTGACCCCATGGACTGCGGCCTACCAGGCTCCCCCATCCATGGGATTCTCCAGGCAAGAGTGCTGGAGTGGGGGGCCATGGCCTTCTCCAAGCCTTGAATAGACGGACCTTACTTTACTCCTCTCTTTTCTGCATCCCTCTCTTTGATTCCATAGGATAGCGATTCTCTTCCACCCAATCACCTAAACTAAGTATCTTCTAAATCACTCTCTCCATCAGTCTTCAAACACACATAATTGCTGAGTCCTGTCCATGCTAGCTTCATAATATTTCTCATCCTTTTAGCTTTTTCTTTTCTCAGTGGTACTGCCTTTGTTCAGGACACTGTCAGTCAATATTTTCTTTACGTCTGGGAAGGCAATTATAGTGAACAGATAAATTAAGCATGAAAATAACTTCATTCCTCTGAAATACAAAAAAAATTCATCCCCTGTAGAGTCATCACATGGGAAAAGCCTCTCTCCTTCCAACTTCACAGCAGATCTGTGGCAAAAGCACCTATCTTGCCACCATCAGAAAGAAAGTAATTAACAGAACCAGAAGAATAAAAACTGTATCCTTAAGAACCTCAGGGAGGCACTGAATTAATCAATCCTGGAGCCGCCCTACCTCAGGGCTGCTTGTTTTATGACATAGGTTTCCCAACCATTTAAGCAATTTAGCATTGAGCTTCTATTAAAGATTGCAATTCAAAGGCACCCCAACTTACACAGTCCTACTAATCAGTGAAACAGCCTCCTCCTGTTTTCAGGCCTCCAGGCTAATCTCTTCCCATACCAGTCTGAGAACTACTTTTCTGGAAGGTGAAAAACCCTTAGCCCCGAATGTCCGTGACCGCACACCTTGGAGGACAGACCCCACATTCCTTCCTCACGACACTCCAGTAATTCAGGAACGGTTCCAGCGATTGAGGACCTCAGGGAGACAAGACCGCACATGGGCAGGTCCTGAGGCTGCAGCCGTCACCACCCTTGACCATCCTGCCCCTGAAAAGCCTGTGAAGACCCCACACTTCCTCAGACCACCCTGTCCCTGGCATCTCGGGTAGAGCCAACGGGTCTACCCACAGGCTTTTACTCCCTTGCTCTGAGAGTCAGGTGAGCCAACCTGTGGGGCCACCTTGAGGCCAGAATCAGCCGGGGATCCCTCACTCCAGTCTCCCCAACCCAAGCTTTCCCCAGATGTCCAGAGAAACAGTCACACTGCCCTACGCTCCCCGGGACCCCTACTGGGGTTGCACTCAAGGGTGGGACGGTGGGGGCACTTCCGGCAACATCTCAGGGTATACCGGAAATGCAGCCTAGCTGCCTAGCCAGGCACTTCCGTTTCCGCCAGCACGAGAAGACCGGAGTCTTCCTTCACCTGACGAGGCGCTGCGACCTCAAATCCAGAATCCACAGCTAGAGAATGCGCCAAGAACCCTTCAAGGAGTATTTAAACATGCAACCCCCATGGCTTGGTGCACCTGGTCGGCCTCCTCTGCCCTTTTCTGGCCTCTCCGCTCGCCCTGGCTTTAGAAGAGTCTCCAGGAGAGAGAACCTCAAAGCTCTCCTACAAAATGCCTTGACCTTTCTTGGCCACCAAGCTTTTTTCTACTTATGTTCTTTCAGGCCTAATTTAACTCACTGTCGCCCTTTCTGCCTTGAAGCTCTAAGTGCCTGAAAGTCAGCCATGGGTGTGTTGGACTATGCTGGATGCGGTACCACTCTCGCCCTAGGGCGTTGGTGGTGGTGGAGACCTCCAAGAGTGGAACAGTAAACAGCAGAGCGCAAGGTACCACACTAGTGCCACGGCCAGGTCAGAAAAGGCACTCCAAGACGAAGGACATGCAAGCTGGTCATGTCACTTCCGGAGCAGACAAGATGGAAGGGTATCCCAGGCAGGAGGAATGGCACAGACATTGGCAGGGAAGCATGAAGGACCAATGTCCTAGGGAGTTCGGAAACTATAGATGCATCTCATGGGGAGATGGAAGATGCTCTCAACATAAGCGGAGGCTCTTCTGTGCTATGCTAAGGACTTGAGACACTATGTGCAGGTGACTGCAGACACCTGAGAATATAACCCCAAGAATGATATACTCAGATTTGCATTTCGGAATAGTCTTTATTTCCACAGAGGTGATTAACCAAATCCGGAAACGCCTATTAAGAAACCACTGCGGCAGTGCAATTGGCAAACAACAAGGGAAAAAAAGAAGGATAATTAAGTGGTAGGACTGACGGGACTAGATGCCCAGTCAGAGGCATGTTGTGAAAGAGGACAGTGATCATTCCACTCATTCTTGACGCTCTTTCTCTCGTGTCTCATGTCCAAACTATTAGGCAATCCTGTTGTCCAATACTTCATAATACTTTTGAAATCTGACCCCATTCCATGCCCCTAACAGTCAGCACTCTTGTTCAAGCTTCATCTCTTTCATCTGGATAGGACAATAATAGCTTCCTAACTGGTCAACCTGCATCTGTCTAGCCTCTGGTCTCAATATAGCAACTGTCAAAATGTGAGACCATATCTATCCTCTGCTCAGAACCTTCCAACATCTCCCAAGCTCACACAGATTAAAAGTCAAAGTCCTTAGACGGATTTACAAGGTCGTACATGATCTGACCTGCACAACCCCTCTGACCTTCTAGAACAAACGAGATACACCTGCACACGGGAACCTTTGCCCTGGTTGTTGCCTCTGCCTGTAATAATGCTCATTTCTCAGGTATCTACATAGACTAGTTGTTCACCTCCTTAAAGTTCACCTCCTTTAAACTGACTTAAAGTCAGTTTAAAATTTCACCATTTCATTTTGGGCCATGGTTGACCACTGTGTTGAAAATTGCTGTCTTTCAGTGCCCACTGACCCAATCTCTGTCCTCACTCTGCTCTATTTATACATTTGCCCCATGGCACTCTACCACTCTCTGCTGCAGCTAAGTCACTTCAGTCGTGTCTGACTCTGTGTGACCCCATAGACGGCAGCCCACCAGGCTCCCCCGTCCCTGGGATTCTCCAGGCAAGAACACTGGAGTGGGTTGCCATTTCCTTCTCCCACCACTCTCTAATATGCAATTTATTTCTAATTTACCTTTTTAGCCATCTCCCCTACTGGGATATATGAGCAACAAGAGCAAGAATCTTTTCTATTGTTGTTGTTCACAGAAGTATCTCAAACACCTAGAAACATGCCTGCCCCATAATAGATGCTCAATAAATATTTAAATCATAAATATTTGAACAAATCAACCCATGGGAAGGAATGGGTCAGGTATGTCTTCTGGAAACAATGCCTGAACTGAGTCTTAATAGGAAGGAATTATGCAGCAAAGAGGTGGTTTTGGAATTTCCAGACAAGGCTCAGAGCATGACAAGACATAGATACTAGAAGTACATGAGGCATGCATACCACAAGTACTACATGTATCAGTTCAGTTCAGTTCAGTCGCTCAGTCGTGTCCGACTCTTTGCGACCCCAAGAATCACAGGCCTCCCTGTCCATCACCATGTATACTACAACTACAAGTACTCTGACATTGATGGAGAATAAATAAAAGGCAGGAAGGCATAAAGAAGCTGATGCTTGTGGATCTGAGGCCAGATTACAGAATGCCTTATCTTCCAACTCAAGTCTACCATGCATTTTTGAAGCACCCACCTCACTTTAGTGAAGAATATTAACTTCAAGGGAAAAACAGCAATGTTTGTAAAGGGAGTAAAAAAGCATCTGAGATATATTTAAGAGAGGTAATCAGGAGGATTTATTAATTGGCTGAATGACTGGTAGGTCAGTGGTGAATGAGAATGAAGAGTCCCAGATAATTTTTATTATACTAAGTTTAAAAAATAGGTGATGAAAATAAATGTTGTTTCTGTTATGGTGAGACTAAGGAGAGAAACATCTACTTCTGCTTCACTGACTATGCTAAAAGCCTTTGACTGTGGATTACAACAAACTATGGAAAATTCTTAAAGAAATGAGAATACCAGACCACCTTACTTGCCCCATGAGAAACCTGGACACAGGACAAGAAGCAACAGTTAAAACAGGACAAGGAACAATGGACAGGTTCTAAACTGAGAAATGAGTACGTCAAGGCTGTATATTGTCATCCTGCTTATTTAACTTCTATGCAGAGTAATCATGCAAGATGCCGGGCTGGATGAATCACAAACTGGAAGCAAGATTGCTGGGAGAAATATAAATAGCCTCAAATATGCAGATGACACCACCCTTATGGCAGAAAACAAAGAACTAAAAAGCCTGTTGATGAAGGAGAAAGAGGACAGTAAAAAAGTTGGCTTAAAAGTCAACATTCAAAAAACTGAGAACATGGCATCCGGCCCTATCACTTCATGGCAAACAGATGGGGGAAATATGGAAACACTGTCAGATTTCATTTTCTTGGGCTCCAAAATCAATGCAGATGGTGACTGCAGCCACAAAATTAAGACACTTGCTCCTTGGAAGAATAGCTATGTCAAACCTGGATGGTGTTTTAAAAAGCAGAGACATCACTTTGTCAACAAAAGTCCATCTAATCAAACTATGGTTTTTCCAGTAGTCATGTATGGATATGAGAGTTGCCATAAAGAAGCCTGAGTACCAAAGAATTGATGCTTTGGAACTGTGGTGTTGGAGAACACTCTTGATAGTCCCTTGGACTGCAAGGAGATCAAATCAGTCAATCCTAAAGGAAATCAGTCCTGAATATTCATTGGAAGGACTGATGCTGAAACTGAAGCTGAAGCTTCGTACTTTGGCCACCTGACACGAAGAGCTGACTCATTGGAAAAGACCGTGATGCTGGGAAAGATTGAGGGCAAGAGGAGAAGGGGGTAACAAAGGATGAGACGGTTGAATGGCATCACTTACTCAAAGGACTTGAATTTGAGCAAACTCAAGGAGATAGTGATGGACAGAGAGGCCTGACATGCTGCAGTCCATGGGGTCGCAAAGAGTCGAACAGAACTTAGCAACTGGACAACAACTATGGAGAACAGTGTGGAGGTTCCTTAAAAAACTAAACATAGCATTGCCATGCTCCTGCAGTGTCACCTCTGAGCATATAACTGGAAAAGATACATGAACTCCAATGTTCAGACCACAATTGTTTACAGTAGCTAAGACATGGAAGTAACCTAAGTGTCCATCAACAGATGATCGATAAAGATTCATTCACACACACACACACACACACACACAATGGAATATTACTCAGCCACAAAGAAGAAGGAAATAATGCTATTTATGGCAACATGGATGAACCTAGAGATTTTCATGCTAAGTAAGCCAGAACTAGAAGGACAAATATCATATGGTATTGTTCATATGTGGAATCAAAAAATGAGACAAATGAGTTGCACTTACAAAATGAAACAGACTCACATATAAAACAAACTTATGGTTACCAAAGGCAGGGGTCGGGGGGGATAGACTAAGAGTTTGGGATAAAAATATACAAACTACTATAAGCAAAATAGATAACCAAAAGGGACCTACTGTATAGCACAGGGAACTATATCTAATGTCCTGTAATAACCTTTGATGGAAGAGAATGTAAAAAAGTATATATACACACAGAAATGTGTGTTTGTGTTATAAATAACTGAATCACTTTACTGTATGCCTGAAACTAACACAAACTGTAAATCAGCTACATTTCAACAATTTAATAAAATGTTATAATAATAAAAATAAACAATTTCCTACTAAAATAAAATGGGCAGGGGAGCTGAATAGACATTTTTCCAAGGAAGACATTAACAGATGGCCAACAGGCACACGAAAAAATGTTCAACATCACTAATTATTAAGGAAATGCAAATCAAAGCCATGAAACTGTACTTCACAACTGTTAGAATGCCTACTGTTAAAAAGGCAAGAAATAACAAGTGCTGGCAAGAATTTGGAGAAAAGGGACCTCCTATGGTATTGATGGGAATATAATTTGGTACAGTCACTATGGAAAACACCAAGCAAACCCCTTAAAAAATAATCATATTAGTAACAAAACTACCGTATGATCCAGCTATCCCACTTCTGGGTATTTATCCAACAAATATGAAAATACTAATTCAAAAAGACATACACATGCCTATGTTCATCTCAGCATTATTTACAATGCCCAAGATATGGAAACAAAGTGCCCATCAATGAATAAATGGATAAAAAAAGTTGTGGTGATATATATACATAGTCAGCCATAAAAAAGATGAAACCTTGCCTTTTGCAACAACATGGATGGATCTTGAGGGTATTATTATGCTAAGTGAAATAAGTTAGATGGAGAAAGACAAATATTGTATGATTTTACTCACATGTGGAATATAAACAAAAAAGAATAAAATAAATGAACAAACCACACAAAAACAAACACAAAGACACAGAGAATAGTGGTTGCCAGAGGGGAAGAGGAGGGTGTGGGGAGTAAAAAGGATAAAGGGGGTCAACTGCATGGAGATGGATAAAAACTAAACTTGTGGGGGTAGGCACACTGGAGGGTATACAGAAGCACAGATATAATGTCGCACGTGTGAGACATGTGATGTTATAAGCCAAAGATACCTCCATTTTTTAAAATTAATGTTTCAAGGTATTCTAATTAGGGGAGTTAATACCATTCTATATCCTAAACTGGGCAAAAGCAGGACAAATATGGGATACAAAAATTTTAAGATCAGAATTCATATGTTGACTATCACATCAGCAACATCTGCAGCTACTATTAAGACACTAGTCAATTCCTTCAAAGTCTTATTAGTAAACATTTATGTTTTAATAAAGATATTTTTATTAAAACTTAAGACATGTTAAAATAGTAAATGTACTCCTATTCAGCTTGTAAAGATACTAATACTATTAAGCATGTAGAATCACCCTGAAGAAGTTAAGGAGGCAAACAGTATCAAATGGAGATTCCAAAGACAACAATTTCCCTCAGATTTCTTGTTCTATCATAGGCCACAAAAGAAATTATTCTAAGTGAGCTAAATCACTAATATTAATAGTTGTACCATAAGATTCTTACTGAATCATACCAGCCTGTAATACATCAGCTTCCTAATAACTGCTTTCTATGTCCATTACTTTGTATAATCATTTTTCATTGCCTTTCCTGGTAAAGAAAGCCCCAGAGTATGGGATTTGAATTGGAACTAGCATGATAGACAGAGTAGACAGAGTCCCAGCTCTCGCCACTAAAAGGGACTGGAAGGAATAACACACAAGTTGCAGTGAGCACCCTTAGTTCTCAGGTCTCGGCTACTGAATACTGTTGCCCATTAAACAGGACCAGGGCTCCTTGGAGAAATGGCTGATTCCAGGTCGGAGATAGGCAAGTATGAAGTAAATAAGGAAAAGTTTGTACAAGGTCATGGAGACATGAAATGGAGTGAGGAAATGTTTAGAAAAGAATCGATACTGGCCAAATATAGGCCAAAATGATCAAAAATAATAAAAAACAGCAATAGACGGTGACATTAAGCATAAGACAAAAAGAACACATATTTTAATGTATTATTATAGTATTGAATGTAAAAGGAATCCCTGAATCCATAATGCTATGCAAAACAAGGCAAAACAACAAAAGGCGAAAGCAGCAGGGTCAGAAGCAGGAGGTGTCGTGTCAGGAGGAGCTGAGAGGGGAGCTCTTTGTAGGATAAGCCAAAGTTTAAATGTACAACAAATAGGATTTTCAAATATCATCATTCTGTAAAAATCTCAAAATCATAATTCAGGCAAAGATAATCAATGAATGCTAAAACCACTGAATGAAAGGGTATTAGAAGCATGATATTCACACCACCTCAAAGTACCATTCCAAAGATTACTCATAACAAAGGGGAAAAGATACCTTTACAGTACAGACATCTGGCGGACACCATCTGAACCTAGTGAGCAAATTTAGCAGCACCAGAAATAGAACTGACATTATGGGATGCAGTAAGCTTGTGCACTAAGCCAGAGACCCACATACTCTCCTGCATGATAGGAGAGAGAGTTAAGACACGCAGAAGAGGCAGGTGATGAAGCCGGCGCGCTAAACGAGATGCCAGAGGTCGGGTAACCTCTGACCCACTGACGAAGAAACTGAGATTTGGCCAAGTCAGAGAACTGTCTCAAAGTCATGTATCTTGTGACTGGCAAAGCTGAAATTTAAACCAAGCCCACCTGATTCTAAAACACAGATTCATCTGACTATGTGAGCCAGGTAACGTCAACCCCCACTGGTTCGAAAGTCTAGGTATAGCTTGCCCCCTTCAGCATTGGCCAGTTCCTCCAGGGCCAGCCTTACCTGCCTCAGCCTCAGTCCTCCCCTTGCCCAACCTTACTTGTCTTTGCGTCAGTTCTTACGAAATTCAAACTGGAATTCCCGCTGCCACCAAAGCAGTGACACAGCACCACTAAGTGAAGAGATACCTAGGTGTCTTTGGCTCTATTGTAGTCAAGAAAAATGGCCCAGTTATCCAGAGGAAGGATGGCTGCAAAGTCAATAAAGACGAGCTCACAGTACAACCAAAATTAAACGATTATTGCTATTTCATCATTCTAGTCAATTTAAATGACTAAGTAAAATCAACCATGAGACATCACCATGAAATGCTTGCCTGCAATCCATTACAAATGAAAATCAATGCCTGTTTTAACCAAATTTTGACACCCAGACTTCTATCATAACTTCGCCAAAAGCCTACTCGGTAGCTCTAGTTAACATGTCCAAAACCAAATAAACACCTGATTTTCTCACCAACCCGATCCTTCTTTTTTCCAAAACTCTGGCCAGGAAACTTGGCCAAAACTTTGACACCATCGTTCATGTCTTTCTCTCCCACTCCACGTCTAGATCCACTGGAACTCAGTCCTGTTAGCTGTATCTTTAAAATATATCCACAGCCCGCCATATTTCATCCAGTCCACCGCCTCTGCCGTGGCCTGGCCGCCACCGTCCTTTGCCTGGATTAGCCATTGGCTTCCTATCCTGCCTCCCTATTTCCACCCTTCTTCTCCTTGTAGTCTGTTCTCAAAGCAGCAGTCAGGGCATTGTTACTAAGTCGGATAAATCACTCCTCTCCTTGAACCCTTTATGGCTCCCTGTCTTACACAGAGAAGAGACTTAACCCTTACTGGAGGGTTTCTACAGTCTTTTTTTTCCCCTCCTCTACTTGCCCTGGTCTCGCTGCGGTGCTCTCACAGCACGTCAGCTGTGCTCTCAGACCTGGTGTTTGCACTTGCTGGGTGCTCCCTCTGCTTGAAACGCTGTCACTAGAGATCGGCCTGGCTCACCGGCTTAGAATCTTTGCCGAGATTTTGCCTTCTTAATGTAGCCTATCCTGCATCTATCAACTAAAATTACAATTACACTCTCTGTCCCCCTCACTGCTCTATTTTTCCCCACTCTACTTATCACCTGACACTCTCACATTTCATTTGTTCTGTCTACCCCCTGGGTCAGGTAGGTAGTATCCAGGAGGACACTGGTTTGATTTTTATCTCTTCATTGCTCTATTCCCACTTCCTAAAATAGTAGGTACCTAATATCTGTCGTGTTATCTGCTGAAGGTCCAGTACTTTGGCCACCTGATGCAAAGAGCCAGCTCCTTGGAAAGACCCTGATGCCAGGAAATATTGAAGTCAAAAGGAAAAGGGATGACAGAGGGTGAGATGGCTGGATGGCATCACTGACTCAATGGACATGAATTTGCACAAACTCCGGGAGACAGTGGACAGAGGAGGCTGGTGTGCTGCAGTCCACGGGGTTGCACAGAGTCAGGCACGACTCACTGACCGAACAATAACAGCAGCATGTGAGTTTATCAGATGGATTTATCAGATGGATAAATAGACGGCAAACCTATAGCTATAACCACGGTTAAGAAAATTATCCTTCTGGGTTGTGTTTTTTAAAACTGCTTTCTTCTAACTCAGCTTTTAATGTTGAACTAGTCATACCTTGTCTCAATTCTTAAACTGTACGTAGAAAAGTCAGTCAGTGAGCTTTCAGCTGTAGCTGTACCCAAGCATTTTCCTACACAGAACTCAAGTTTTAGCCACAAAAATGTCTTCTCCCTTTAGGTAATCTGTGTTGACTACAAAATCGTGTTAAGGTAACTTGTGTGTGACATTAAATGTGACTACTGTGATTAATAAGAAGACGTCCCTCGGGTCCAAACGTGGCATGGAAACAAAGACTTGGGAAACAGGACAGAAACAAATCCACTTCAGAAGCAGAATGTCTCTGTCACACGTTCCAGTTAATTCTTTCCCTGAGAGCTTAGTAACCGCGGACAGATCTCAGCAATGTCCACCTAAAGCAGACAAGACAAATCCGTTGTTTGGTCGCTCAGTCGCGTCTGACTCTTCTCGACCCCATGCGCTGTAGCCCACCAGGCTCCTCTGTCCATGAGGTTTTTCCAGGAAGAATACTGGAGTGGGTTGCCATTTCCTTCTCCAAAGGATCTTCCCAGACCAGGGACTGAGCCCCATGTCTCCGGCATTGGCAGGTGGATTCTTTACCACTGAGCCCCCGGGGAAGCCCCAGACAAGGGAACCCATGAATGATACCAGATTTACTTACAGTTCTGGTTGTGTCCTTCACATGCCTTTAAATCTTATTTTTATATATCATGGAATGCAATTAGAAGCTAACAGAAAGAAGACTGCAAGCCTAATATAATGGAAAAGAAATGAAAGAGTGAAATAGATGTCTCCTGTGAACCAAACACTATGACAACAAGAACTTCACCAAAATAAGTAGCATTTTGGCCCGTGGCCTCCAGGCTTACTCAAGGCCATGAATCAGACTACCAAACTACTTATAGTCTTAATATCAAAAGAATTTTTCCCCACTTATTTTTTGCGGAGGAAAACCCCCAAACCTGTCAATTTGCTGGTTAGATCTTAAAATACCAACATACATTTTAGCAAATATCTAATTGCATCTGAGAATGGCAAAATTTATCGTCAAAAAGTTTGAAAGCAAACTCTACTACTCATATTTAATTTCTATTCTTCTATTTCCAGAGCTTGGAGAGGGCCCCCAAAGACGAACGCGATGAGAGAGACCTCAAAAATATGACTTCTAAGCGTTACATGCACACAGTGGAGCCCTGTCAAATCACCGTCGGAAGCAGGTGAACCAATGAGACAGATACTCCTCAGCAAAATTGTTTACAATCCTCCACCTCAGGCACTGCTACAGAAGCTGGTCCACATCACATGAAAGGCAGTTCTCCCCTTCCTTTGTAATTGAACAAGTGGTCTGGCCCCTACTGTGTGACCTGGGCAATGGACTTATGCTAAGGTTCTGATCTGTGAAATGGTGGTAATAACAGTACCAGGCTTGTAAGAATTTCTGTGAAGGCTAATAAAGGCAATGCACGTAAAGTCCTCAACACGCCATCTAGAGCACCTAACTCCTCAATAAATGGTTCCTGAGGTGCTTCTATTTTCTACTAAGTGTATGCAATGGGTAGTGTTAGTTGCTCAGTCATGTCTGACTCTTTGCAACCTCATGGATTGCAGCCTACTAGGCTCCTCTGTCCATGGGATTTTCCAGGCAAAGATACTGGAGTGGTTTGCCATTTCCTTCTCCCGGAATAATGGGTGGAATCACTGATTAATTTTCAAAAGAAAAAAAAAAATCCCTCTCCCTGTCCTTTTCCACATAAATTAGAAGACTCCATGTACTCTAGACCAAGAGTTAGAAATTTGCTTTTGCTGTCAGCTAGCAGCATAGCTTTGGACTTGAATTTATGTAAAATGACACGGCCAGATCCATGCACCCTAACAACCCCTGCATCACTCCATCCACTGTCACTGGAAGAGATCTCTAGCTGTCTCTCCTGGCATGTTCTCCATCCTGCCCAGATGGGTCTCTGCAGTCCTTCACAGAGACAAGCAACAGTCCCACCACAAGGTACTTCCAGATTAGCCTGAACTCTAATCCAGACACTCTAATATCTATTTCACTCTAGTAACCTTAGAACTGCCACAGTATATAGGACGAAACTTAAAGATTGCAAGCCATCACGATGAACTGTATATGCCAGCTCCCCCCTTCCCGTGACTGCCTGTGTTTCTGGTGAGTAATAAATGCTCTGCTGGAAACAAAAGCATACGAGAACAAGCCAAGCACAGTGTACACCCGCACCTTCGTAAGGAAGGCACAGTCCTGGGCAGCCCCAGCTCAGCTTAACGCAGCCCCTGGCAATGGTGATGAAGTTTTCTCTGTTCCACAAAGGCACAGTGCCTCTACAGTTCTTTTTTCTCTATCTCTTTCCCAGCTTCTCTCTGATAAATTGCATCACAATCAATTTCTGTTTTAGTTTTCTCATCCGTCTCTCTCCTACCCTTTGAGAAGAATGAAAAGGCAGAGGAACCCTTGAAGCCACAGCTTCTATCCCTTAACCAACATCAATGAGGAAAACCCCAGGTGTCCCCATTACATGATGATACCATAAAACAGTGACTTAGAGAACCCAGGGGTCTTTAAACAGGCTGGGCACCCTGGGACACAGTAAGGGCTGATAAGCGTCTGAGGCTGTACCACTGGAACAAGCCCCCTCCTCACCATACCATCTTGCCATCCCACAGAAAGTCATTAGCTGCCGGGGATCGCAGGCAGAAGGAAGCAGGAGGGTTTCTCTGGTCGACCGCACAGCACTGCTAAGCTGGCCCCTCCAGCCGGCCCGGCCTCTCGGGCAGCCTGACCCCCGGGGCTGGCATCCAGCCTGCGGGCTGTCCTGGGGACAGGGGCTTGCTTGAGAGTCCTCAGATGGCCTCCTCTCCACCCAGAGTCCAAGCAGACACACCGGCAGAGTCTCCCGCTGCCCAGCTCTCTCAAGCCGAGGACTAACCAACCGCCCTCTAACAGATTCCAACTGCCGTGGGCTGGGACAAGCTTCTGCCCCCGGGGCCGCTGACATCACAGTCCAAGCCTGGAACCTTCACGTCCCCGCACCTCCCTAGCCCCTCCCCAGCCAGAGGCTTGAGTCTCTGTCCGCCAGCACGCCCCAGCTCCCTGGGGAGGTGACCCTGCAGAGTCCTTCTCCCTCACTCCCCCAGGGTTCCAGGGAAGCCGCGCTGCGTTTTCAGGGCTCCGGGCTGGGGACCGACGGCCAAGAGGGCTGAGCCTTCCCAAGACGCTCACCCCTCAGTAGAGAGAGTGAGGGGCAGAAGCCCATGGTTCTAAAGGACAATTGCTAGGAAAGGGCAGGGAAGGAGTTCTCTGGAAAGTGTGGGCGTGAGACCGGCTGGCACCTGGGACCTTGGCCGCAGTGCCTGCCCCCAGACAAACATCTCCAACGACTAAATGCAAAGAAACCCTAAGGGACGAAAACCAACTGCGTGGATGTGCCTGCTAAGTCGCTTCAGTCATGTCCGACTCTTTGCGAGCCCATGGGCTGCAGCCCTCCAGGCTCCTCTGTCCATGGGATTCTCCAGGCAAGACTACTGGAGTGGGCTGCCGTGCCCTCCTCCAGGGATCTTCCTGACTCAGGGATCAAACCCGAGTCTCTCACGTCTCTTGCATTGGCAGGCGGTTCTTTACCACTAGAATCACCTGGAAAGCGTGTGCATGTACAGTTGGGGTAAATTACAAACGACATACCAAGAGACCAAAACTTCCAACTGCCATTCTGAAGAGCAGAAAACAAAAGCGGGGTCTCCGGAGCAAAGCAGGGTACTGCTCAGGACCCCCGCACGCAGCACCACCGAAGTGGAGACAGACCCCCAAGCCGTGCTGCCAGCCTGTCCCCGGGCACACCCCCTGCCCTCATCCCATCTAAGGAACCAGCTCGCCCCCTCTCCCAGCAACTGAGCAGCAAGGGGACCTACTGTTTGTTCTCCTCACTCCCCCCTGGTGCAGCGGGCACCCCAATTAAGCCTTGCCTGAATTTGATGTCTGGCCTCTGATCAATTCCTATTGACCAGGGAGGCCAAGAACCTAAGTTATTGACAGTTTTAAGATCAGGGTAAACACTTAAGCCAGTGAGAAAGTGGATTGGCTGCCTTTCGAGGGTCTCTGTTTCCATTCAAAACATAAAATTGTATTCTCATGTGTGTGCGCACGTCCACGTGCATGTGTATGGACACACACAGGTACATGTAACTGCTTGGATGTGCCCTTCAGTGGACGGTGTAACAAGGGCTTCTTCCTGGGCCCCCATCACAGAGCCCGCCCCCATCACAGACCCCGGCCCCCATCACAGACCTGGGTCCCGATCACAGACCCCGGCCCCCATCACAGACCCCCGCCCCCATCACAGACCTGGGTCCCCATCACAGACCCCGGCCCCCATCACAGAGCCCAGGCCCCCATCACAGACCCCGGCCCCCATCACAGACACCAGGCCCCCATCATAGACCCCGGCCCCATCACAGACCCCGGCCCCCATCACAGACCCCGGCCCCCATCACAGACCCCGGCCCCATCACAGAGCCCAGGCCCCCATCACAGAGCCCAGGCCCCCATCACAGACCCTGCCCCCATCACAGACCCCCATCCCTATCACAGAGCCCAGGCCCCCATCACAGACCCTGCCCCCATCACAGACCCCCATCCCTATCACAGAGCCCAGGCCCCCATCACAGACCCCGGCCCCCATCACAGACCCCAGCCGCCATCACAGACCCTGCCCCCATCACAGAGCCCAGGCCCCCATCACAGACCCTGGCCCCATCACAGACCCCCATCCCTATCACAGAGCCCAGGCCCCCATCACAGAACCCGGCCCCATCACAGACCCCAGCCCCCATCACAGACCCTGCCCCCATCACAGAGCCCAGGCCCCCATCACAGACCCTGGCCCCATCACAGACCCCTGCCCCCATCACAGACCCTGGCCCCCATCACAGAGCCCAGGCCCCCATCACACACCCCGGCCCCCATCACAGACCCTGGCCCCATCACAGACCCCAGCCCCCATCACAGACCCTGCCCCCATCACAGAGCCCAGGCCCCCATCACAGACCCTGGCCCCATCACAGACCCCCGCCCCCATCACAGACCCTGGCCCCCATCACAGACCCTGGCCCCCATCACAGACCCTGCCCCCATCACAGACCCCAGCCCCCATCACAGACCCCAGCCCCCATCACAGAGCCCAGGCCCCCATCACAGACCCCAGGCCCCATCACAGACCCCAGCCCCCATCACAGACCCTGCCCCCATCACAGAGCCCAGGCCCCCATCACACACCCCGGCCCCCATCACAGACCCCAGGCCCCATCACAGACCCCAGCCCCCATCACAGACCCTGCTCCCATCACAGGGCCCAGGCCCCCATCACACACCCCAGCCCCCATCACAGACCCCAGCCCCCATCACAGAGCCCAGGCCCCCATCACAGACCCCCACCCCCATCACAGACCCCTCCCACTACCCTCTCCCGCACTCCAGCAGAGCCGGTGCCCTCCCCTTGCATGAACTTCCTCAGTGGATTCTTCGACCTCCCGCTCCCCTTCCTGCTGGCAGATTTACATCCACATATTTCCTCATCAAACCTTTCACTCCCACACTGTGCGCTCCATCAAGGTCTTCAGGCTGTTTAATCAAGGACACAGAAAAGTATCTGCCCAAGGTACCTGCAGGGCCCACTTAGCTGCCTTTAACATCTCTGCCAGGGTTATACCCAGCGCAATCACAACTTGGTATTTTCAAATATTGCTCCTACTCAATCCCCTTCACCTGTGCCTCTCAAATAAGGAATTAACTCTTAAAACATACTTGCTGCTGAAAGCAGTATTAGCCAAGTCTAGTACCCAAACATTAAGTATGATTTCAATATTTTTTCTTTAGCTGCTCAAATTCAATGATATTAGCATTTTGGTTTCTTTTTGTAATTTCATTGGAATATAGTTGATTTACAGTGTTCTGTTAGTTTCAGATGCACAGCAAAGTGAATCAGTCATCCACGTATATCCACGTCTAAGATTGTTCTTCCCGTATCAGCCATTACAGAGTGGTAGGGAGAGCTTCCTGCGCTGTACAGAAGGCCTTTATTAGGCATCTCTCTTGCGTACAGTACTGCGTGCCTGTCAATTCCAGTCTCCCAAACTATCCCTCTCCTAGCACTCTGTTTCTCAAACGGTTCTTATCACACATGAATTTATTACACGTGACTTGGTAACATTTGTTGAGCGGCTGCTATGTGCTTGGCAGTGTTTCTTGTGACTTAGTAGCATTGCTGAGCTTCCCAGGGGGCTTAGCGGTAAAGAATCTGACTGCCAGTGCAGGAAGACGCAGGACACACAGGTTCGACCCCTGGGTTGGGATCCCCTGGAGGCAGAAATGGCAACCCACTCCAGTATTCTTGCCTGGAAAATCCCATGGACAGAGGAGCCTGGCAGGCTACAGTCCATGAGGTACAAAGACTGAGCACACGCGCGAGCACACACACACACACACACACACACACACACAGAGCACTACAGCAGGTCATGTTTACAACTGCCCGAGGAGGTAGAGATGAAGACGCTGTCACAGGAGAGTTGATACACTCCGGGACTTAGAGCCCGCTTCCCTGTCCTTCAAATCCACTTCACAAGAGAGACTGCTTTCAAAATGTCCTAGTCTCTGGATGCCCTACCCCTGACATTCTTACATTAAGAACCTGAACCAAGAACTTGCAGGTGTATAAGCTGGATTTAGCAAAGGCAGAGAGACCAGAGATCAAATCACCAACATCCACTGGATTCTAGAAAAAAAACAGAATTCCAGAAAAACATGTACTTCTAATCCATTGACCACACTAAAGTCTTTGTGTGTATCACAAAAAAACTGTGGAAAATCCTTAAAGAGACAGGAATACCAGACCACCTGACCTGCCTCCTGAGAAACCTGTATGCAGGCCAAGAAGCAACAGTTAGAATTGGACACGGAACAACAGACTGGTTCCGGGTTGGGAAAGGAGTATGTCAAGGCTGTATATTGTCACCCTGCTTATTTAACTTATATGCAGAGTATATCATGCGAAATGCCAGGCTGGATGAAGCTCAAGCTTCATCATCAATCTTGATAAAGATAAAGATTGCTAGGAGAAATAACCTCAGATATACAGATGACACCACCTTCATGACAGAAAGTGAAGAGGAACTAAAGAGCTTCTTGATGAAAGTGAAAGAGAAGAGTTGAAAAAGTGGACTTAAAACTCAACATTAAAAAAAAAAATGAAGATCATGGCATCAGGTCCCATCACTTCATGGCAAATAGATGGGGAAACAATGGGAACAGTGACAGATTTTATTTTCTTTGGCTCCAAAATCACTGCAGACAGTGACTGCGGCCATGAAATTAAAAGACGCTTACTCTTTGGAAGAAAAGCTATGACAGATCTAGACAGTGTGTTAAAAAGCAGAGACATCACTTTGCCAACACAGGTCCGTCAAAGCTATGGTTTCTCCAGTCGTCATGTACGGATGTGAGAGGTAGACCATAACGAAGGCTGAGCACCAAAGAATTAACGCTTTTGAACTGTGGTGCTGGAGAATTCTAAAGGAAATCAACCCTGAACGTTCACTGGAATGACTAATGCTGAAGCTGAAGCTCCAAAACTTTGGCCACCTGATGTGAAGAGACAACTTACTGGAAAAGACCCTGATGCTGGGAAAGATTGAGGGTGGGAGGAGAAGGGGACGACAGAGGATGAGATGGTTGGATGGCATCACCGACTCAATGGACGAGTTTGAACCAGCTCCAGGAGATGGAGAAGGGCAGGGAAGTCTGGCGTGCTGCAGCTCACGGGGTTGCAAAGAATCAGACACGACTTAGCAACTGAAAAACCACAGCAACAAACTCTTCCGAAATCTTAGAGACTTAAAACATCGAAGACTTCTTTTCACTCACTAAACCTGCCCACTGACGTTCTCGGGACACGCCTTCACTTTGCTCTCACTTAGCTACTCGAAGTGACAGTCCAGAACATCCTGTTTAGCCTGGGGGAAGGCAACATGGTAAACTTCACACTGACCATCAAAGAAATCCACTGCTAAGTAGCACACCTGAGTTCTTTCTACAGTTTATTGGCCAAAGCAAGTCTTATGATTATAAGCTTGAAGGGGACGGGAAGATGCACTCCAACCTCACACCCAGGAGAGGAAACCAGAAATATCATCAGGGATGACAGTGGGGACAGAAGAGCATCTCTTAGAGCAGCAGGTGTACCGGGAACAGCAAGAGGGAGAAAGGCTCAGAGGAGGCTCGGGAAGACGTGCGAAGGTCGGCAGAGAGCAAACAGCAAGTCAGGTGGGAGGAGAGGCCCCTGTGGTGTGGTGTGGCTGTAACACGCAGAGTGTGGAGGTTGTGTGGGAGCCGGGGCTGAGGAAGGGGGCTGAGTCAGGCTGCTAAGGGCTCTGAGGCCATGTAACTGGTCACACCGTGGTGGTAACCCAGGAGACTGGTGTGGTGATACTTTTACTTGAAGACGATCAACCTAAGGCTCTTTCTATTCTAATAGGAAGCATGTTTATTCTGTTGTTAAACTTATCAAAGAAAAACCCAAGTTTCTCTACTTCCTTGCTTCATTAGCTTGGAAATAGCAGACTGATATTTTTCAAAATACCTTTCCCACTTCAGTGGAGAAAAGTGTTAACTTTGGGGAACGCATTAATCATAGAAGCTGTAAGAGCTCAAATGCGCACCCATCTCTTACAAGGGGCAGCTTCTCCTCTGGAAGGACGGGGCCACTTCTGCACCGTAAAGCCCAGTCCTTGATGTGTGGCCGATGAAGTTCTGAGATTATTATTCAAGGACCAGTGCAGACGGAACTGGGCAGGTGCCCAGTGAAGACGGCTTCAGGCACGTGGCGCTGTCTCCACGTGAGACCCCGGGGCTCTGGCATCAGCTGAGCTCACAGAGCAGCAAGGTCAGGTGCCTGAACACCACGCTGTGTCACGAGATTGGGCCAAAACGCCCGTCCCCACAAACAGCCACCTTCCGTTGATTATTCCAGAAAGAGTTCTGATTCCAGTAGTGCTTCTGCTGCCATGCGTGATAACTTGCAGGATTTTCAAATGCAATCCCCACCTCGTGGGTAAAGCGCCCACTATGTCTGCTGCCTCATATCCCTCTGCCTTTTCTTGTGACCGTTTGAGTCCAGCCCTGAAAACTTTTCTACCTTCATTTGTGTGAGAGAGAAAGAGACTGGAAAACCCTGAAAAAATCCCGGCATGTAGAGTCAGGAAAGCCCTTCCTGGCTTGAGTCCTGCTCCTTAAATTCTCATTTGCCTGTTAACAGAAGGTTCAGGTCACTCATCACCTCAGCTTTCCCTTCATAAAGTAAGGGAAACGACTTGTGTAACTTTGAGCTTTAACTTGAGAGTCTTGCCCTGGAAGCAGCCGAGAGCCCAAATGCATGTTACAGTAAACCCTGAGGCCGCCTGACCCCGGAGCTGTCTCAGTCTCTCTCCTACAGTGGCGCTCCTTTCCACCGAACCACATCCCAACGTGTTTCTCAAAAGACCCTTTCAACTGCAAGAGGCAAAAATCCCAATTCATACTTAGCCCAGCAAACAAACAAGCAAGCAAGCAAGCAGAGAGTGTGGCGTTATGATGCTCTCATCTGGTCCTGCGGTGAACCGTGTGGGAGAAAGAAAGACGCGCCTGTCACCCGGAGCCAGGACACTCTGGGGCCGCTCGTTACGGTGCTTTAACCTGGCCCGTCCTGACTGTAGCACAGGCTTCCCGTACACAGCAGACAAGGCACACACCACCCCTGCCTTCCAACCTCAGCAAAATGAGAGGACCCCCCCCCCCCCGCCAGGGTCCCCTCCCAGCCCTGCACAAGGGCACGGATGAGCTGTGGCCAAGTCCCTGCCCCGATGATGGACACTGTGAGGTCCAGCCCAAGCCACATGCCTTCTAGTAAAGCAGGTGTGCAGGGCCTGTGACCAGGAGCTGACAGATGAGGGACAAGTACCACCGGCCGTGGAGTTCTCTCTCTCTAAAACTAACCTAGTGAGAGCCCCTCAGTCGTGTCTGACTCTTTGCGACCCCATGGACTATACAGTCCATGCAATTCTCCAGGCCAGAATACTGGAGTGGGTAGCCTTTCCCTTCTCCAGGGGATCTTTGCAACCCAGGGATCGAATCCAGGTCTCCAGCATTGCAGGTGGATTCTCTACCAGCTGAGCCACCAGGGAAGCCCCAAACTAACCTAATCTCTACACAATTACCTGCCAGCCTGTCCCATTAGTGGGGGAGTGGCCATCACATGGTTCCATTCTCTTGAAAGCAACATGCAGAAAATTCTCCATAAATATTAATACAATTTTCTCTAAGAAAACCTGCCACAATGTTTGGATTAAACGAGCTGTGTTTGTTTAATGTAACCACAAGTGAAACAAAGATCATGTACGGTTTGTGTTAGTTTAGCTCCTTCATTCAAAAATCAGCTCTCTGTCCCTGCCTCTGAGGACTTGCCAAGTTCCAGTTGAAAGTCACACGGTCGTGAGTAACTACCGCAGACAACTTCAGCTGGCAACAGACGGGACGCCCCTTCCCCTGTGTCTTACACACCCCTGTGCCATCTTCTCCCAGGGACTGAGAACACGCACTGTTCACGTGCAGAAGGTGACTCATCTCGTGCAGGGTTTCAAGCATCACCACATACTAAACAATACAACTAGGAAAAACAATCTGCCCCGAATTACCCAGGCTAAGTTACCCAGTACAAACCGAAAGGCAGCCCAGGTGAGATGGCTACTGCTCAGAGAACAGCAAGTAGCTTTCTGACGGGAGCATTTTTGTCTTCTCGTATTCCTCCCAACTACGGCAACCCTAGGGGAGGGTCTTCTCACTCCTGTCTGAAACCCAATAGCTGCACGCAAACATCCGGAACACTCTCTGCATCCACACACACTCTTGAAGAAGTCTTCACATTAGAAAATGAGGTGAGAGATAAACCTCTTTGGTTCACTTCATGCCAAGTATACGGACTGAAGCACACCATAAGAAACGATACTGAAACATCTTCTCTAGCGAAAGACTCTCCCCTCGCTGCACTTCTTTCACGAATAACTATAAAAATATCTCAGCTTCCAGACAGCAAAACCCAAAACCTTACCATTTCAATCAATAGGGCACAAATTCAAACAGAATGACATGAGAACTACTAGCAAAATCCTTTATTATATCTGTAATCAGAAGCAGTGTTCAAAGATGAAAATTCATTCAAATCTGACACATAAAATGTTCTAAAACTCCAACAGAAAAGAGTATTTTTATTTAGGCATAGTTCCTCTTTTACATCCCCTGGTTTCCTTTCACGTATTCATACTTTAAATTGAAAAACAAATGTCTCGTTTTGTTCCTGTTCCTTGCATCACATGGTGTCATAGAAGGTAATGTTACTTTCCCAATAGGTGCTGTCTTTTGAAGAGTAATAAAACACATTCTTTGCATGTGTTTAGATGTATTTCCTTTAACATACTTCACCCCGTAACCCAGCAGACAATGAACCAAATACTTGATTACAGTCGAGAAACTGCGAATTTGTGGACACTGAGGAAGCCCGTAGAACTCTAAAGTAGAGGCAGTCAAACATTACTAGTCACAATGAAGTGTGAAATCACCCGAGTCAACGCACTGCAGAGCTTCTCTTCCAATGGCAACAGAAACTTTGAAGACACAGCGATACTTTAATCAACAACGAGACGCCAGCCCTGACAGTCTCCCTCCAGACTCAGGTCCCCACAGGACCTGCAACTATACGCCCGTGGTCTGGACTCGTCGGGCCAACACGCACATCAGACCCGGCTGGCCCAAACCAAGCTCTTCCTCTGCCCCGAGCGGGCCCTCCTCCTGGGCCTACACCCTTCCCCCTTGTGTCTGCCCGTCCTCCCGGCCCGCCTCTCCAGGACCCCACAGCCCCAAGCGGTGCTAATGATGTCCTCAGACATCTCTCAGAGATTTCCTTATTTACCCCTTTTGTCAGGGACTGGGTCCTAAGCACTCCACTGGCTCCTTTCTGCTTTTATTCAAGCCCTCCCAAACCAGCCTCCAAAAATGCTGAAGTCTCCTTCGTCCTGTTCATTCAACCTGATCCCTTATGCCTTAAGAGTTTTCAGCTGGTCCTCGTCCCTCAAAGGTAACTTCGAAACTGTGGATGCTACTCAGAAAGCCTCCCGACGTTCCATCCCAAGCCCCCCCTCTGCCTCCCTTCCCCAGCTCAACACCTCCTGACTCTAAGTGCAAGGACAGTGACCAGCCCCTGGACGCTGGGACAGACCACGGCAGGCCTGCCTCAGGCCTGGCCACATACACGTAGGCTTCTGAATCCTCTTTCTGGGTGCCCTGCCTCCTTGCCTCCCACCCCGCCTCCCCGCCTCCCACCCCACCTCTTCCCCTCCCTGGCGCCTACCCTCTACCCCCCCAGCCCCCCACTCACACCACCCCCAAGGCCCAGGTGCCTCCCAAGCCTCTCTTGGATCTGCCTGACCCCAGTGCAGCTTCCCCAGTGCACCGAGCCTGCCCTAGCTGTTCCCCCCGGGGCCTTTTTCAGAACAGGGACTACTTTTGATCTTGTTCCCTGTTACATTTCAGCAGTTAGCAGAGTTCCTGGCACACTGGAGGCAACCAGGAAACATCTGAATAACTGATGAAGTGCATGAAAATTGAGAAAATACTCCCTGTGCAGGTCCAGAGCATCTCCTGGTCACATGGAAGTAAGGGCTGGACCAGGGGCCTGCTCGCTGCTAAGGAGTGTGATAAAATAAGAGTCTAATGAGCAAAGCGGTAGACTCACTGGACCCAATTTACACAAATACATACAAAATAATTAAACCCCACTCATTACATTACGATAAAACAAATTTGGTAAGGTAGCTAATTAAGTCATAATAACTATGTAAAACCTATCATTTTAAATGTCAGTCTTCCAAAGAAGTTTTTTATTCAGATACTCTCAACAAACTGGAACGTTACGGATACCAAAGTGATGAAGCTAAGTCTGGATTGCTTCCATGAGTGACAAACAGAAGCAAAAGGCAAAGATACTCATTAGGTGACGATGAAAGCAATGGATGATCACTTTGTAGGTGTTCTTTTTTTAAGAAACATTTAAAACAATGATTAAAATATTAGATGTGTGAGTCTGAGGTTCTTCCAAGTATGATGGGTACCAAAATGTTTCCAGAAAATTTTATCTTAAAACACTTTTTTGCAAAGAAATACTTTATGCATAATAAGGTTTATCCGTTCAGCTTAGATTCGTTTTATGGGGCTACTACTCAGCTCCTCTTACTGAAGTTCAATGTCTTTTCACGCTTGTGCTGCTTTCTCTCGGCACCTCCGTCAGGACCATTCACGGTCACTCCCACTTGCTGGCTCCTATGACCTAATGCTGCGTCCTTGTGTTTGCAGCGCCGCGGGGCGTGCACCCGCAGCCCCCAAACGGGGGAAACACAGCAACATCTGTTTTCACTGATTCACACGCGATACCCTAGAACCCTGACTTCTGCCCACAAACCGGAGTTTTTCGCCTTTAGTTTTGCGCCTGATTTGCAGTTGGAAAACACTGGCTTTCCAGGAAGTCGCCTGAACTTCATTTCCCCTGCTGCTCTTCCCAAGGAACAGAAGGCATCCTCCACGTGGGCCGTGGTTCAGTGCCGCGCGGCTCTGCACATGAGCAGGGACGCCAGAGAGCAGAGCTCAGCAGGCAGCAACTGCCGTCTCCTCTACTTGCCTCACGCAGGAAACTTGCGGGAATCAATCTGCAAAATTACCCTGAAAATCAGCACTCGCTCTAGCACAGAGCCTAGCTTCAAACGGCCGGAACTGTATTTAGCAAGGAGACAGCACAAGGTGCCGGGAGTGAGTTCACGAAATAACGGCTCCTTGGTAGCCACAGTAAACTCTTAAAAAACATCATTCCAGTTTTTCCTCAAGTAGCTTTTATGCCCTTTGAGAGACATTTTCTTTAGGCAGACAGCCTAAAGCGGACATCTCTTTGGGGGCCTCTTCTAAAGTTTCTTTGTGATATTATCACAGTGTGAATATATATATATATATATATAACAAAATCCACAACAAGATATTATAATAAAATGTTACCATGTACAAAGGGCTTCCCAGGTGGCACTAGTGGTAAAGAAAGAACTCACCTGTAAATGCAGGAGACATGAGAGATGAGGGTTCCATCCCTGAGTCAGGAAGATCCCCTGGAGGAGGGCATGGCAACCCACTCCAGTATTCTTGCCTGGAGAATCCCATGCACAGAGGAGCCTGGCAGGCTGCAGCTCATGGGGTCAACAAGAGTCAGACACGACTGAAGCGACTTTGCATGCACACACCTTGTGCAGGTGAAGCCAAGAGCACTGCTACTACAGGCACTTGGCTTGGATGTCAAATTAATATTCGACCAGCAAATTATTACACAGCCACTGCATTGCAAAGGCGAGCTACCTTCTAGCCCAGTGAAGGATTTTGTTAATAGATAATTTTTCACAGTTTCTCCTGAACCCAGCAAGTTAAAGTGCACTGCAGTTTCCTACGCAAATAAAAGAGTGGATTTCTTAACAGAGGAAAAGGCACACACACTGTACATCACCAGCATCTTCACTGCAAAACACTGCAAGTGCTGCAGATATGGAACAGATCACTTCTTCAATACAATTTATTTTAGATAAACATCTTCAGTCATATTGGCAGGCACCTCTTGAATCTCTGCAGAATTAGGCAATGCTATTTCTATACTAGATGCCTAGAATCAAAACTAAGGGCACAACTTCAAGAAAATACATGTTCGTAGAAGAGATGTTTGCAATGAAAAGAGACCGATGTTTTGTCAAGTGCAAGATGCTTTCTTGAGCGTGGTTACGCTTACATCTTTAGGTCCTGAAAAGCCAGGAGAAGCTCTGGGATGACAAGCTGAGCAAGCCTAAAAGGGTGAATCCCATTTCTACAGAGAGCAGAGGTTGGTCCTGTCCTCTGACTCCGTCAGGCAAGCTGACCTCCTGCAACAAACTGCCCGAGGAAACAGTGCCCGGAATCAGGATGGGGTCAGTTCTAGGACTTTGGTACCTACTGCAGGACCACACCTTTCAACTCTGCATGGACAACTTCAAATGAGCTGTTTCATCTGATCAGCTGCCAACTGCCAGTACTACAGTGGGGGCAGGTGGTGGCGAGTACCCTGCAGAGGTAAGCCCCTCGGAAAGCCTGGCTCCAAGAGAAGCGGCTCTCTTGGCTTGCCTGAGAGGGACTGAGGGGCTTCCCACGCCATGAGACATTCTGTCCTGAAGTTAGGAAAGTCCCAGCCACCCAGGACCAGTCAGGAGGTCAGCCTACCCTATAGATGTGACTGCCGCACGAGATTTAGCCAAAATAAAGTTCAACTAAACACAGAATCAACCTTATGAGCAGAATAAATCCCTCCAGCCTTCAGCCTCAAGGTTCCACACTTATTCACAAAACTCTCAGGAGTGGGGCACAGCATCAGCAGTGGAAGAACCCCACAGCAACAAAGACTGCTTTTTCTCTAAAATAAATTACATGTTGAGAAATGGAGTGTTTCCCACCTTATCGGTAAACAAGGATGTCACAGTCATGGGGAGCCCAGCCCTCCAATGCGAGCCCTGAGGGCACTCGGGAAGGAGAAGAATACCAGCTATCAGGCTGCAGCCACTCCCGACAGTGAGCCCCAAGGCAGCTCGGGATGTGAAAACACAGGATGCTGGGCCACGAGGGCTGAGATGCCTGTGAAAGGGATGATTCCAGCGAGCCCAGACGCTTGTATCTGCCCATGCATAGAAAAGCTCTGCATTTCTTAACTTGGGATATCTTTGTTGTTCCATCGCCCAGTCACGTCCGACTCTTGGTGACCCCTTGGCCTGCAGCACACCAGGATTCCGTCTTTCACTCTCTCCTGGAGTTTGCTTAAACTCGTGTCCAATGAGTAAGTCATGCCATCCGACCATCTCCGCCTCTGTCTTCCCCCATCTCCTCTTGCCTTCAGTCTTTCCCAGCATCAGGGTCTTTTCCAATGAGTCGGCTCTTTGTATTGCATCTGGTTTCTTCTCATTAAAAGTCATCTTCTGATGTTCTGACTCATTGCCCTTTGTTGTAAAACTTCTACATAACCTGGCTCCTCCCCTCACTGCCGCAGAGCAGTGCTCGCAGAGTTCACCTGAGATGCTGTCTCTCAGGCTTGAAGACCTGAAAATTCCCGCCAAATAAAAAGTAACTCAACTTTTAAGGCTGTGACTACTTTTTTGAAAACTGATCAATGAAATATTCAGAGAATACAGTGACCCTTTTTTTTTTGATAGCAAAAATAACTTGCATATAGACGTAGGTGTATGAATACAGACGTATAACATGTACTGGTTAAATGTGTGTCTGCTACACTGGCACAACCAGTGCACAAGAAAATCACTTGGGCTGACATAACTGTCCAGTAATTTGGATTTTTACATTATGTTAGTGTAGCAAAACTTCAACTTGCAGGTTATCCAGGTGAAAGAGATGTGGGGAGCAGAATTTGCTTTGAGAGCAATTCTGGGTCTAAAGCCTGGATGCTGCTTTAGATGAGTGTGAAGTCCACCCACTTTGCAAACACAGAAAAGGCAATGTGAGGACTATCCAGAGGTGGCCTGTACTGGCCGTCTGTCTGTGTCGGCCCATGTCTCCTCACACCACCACGGGCACATCTCGACGTCCAGCGTGGAACCGGTTGTGATTCACACATGTGGAGCCCATTCCTGGAGGGAGTAACAGTCATCTGAGCCAGAGACTCCAAGAACGGCATGGTCCTTCTGCCCATGGAGACTCACGAAGAGGGGCTCAGGCCCCCCTCCAGTATTTTCCACGTCTCCAGCCAGGGCAATTTGTGCAGAAATACAACATTGCCAGCTCCGCCCCTCAGACCCTACCCAGAGCCTCCTGGGCCAGAGCCTCCTGAGCCAGAGCCTCCTGGGCCAGACCCTGATGAACTGTGCCAGCTCCCCCTCCTCCGGTAATAAATTTGTTCACCTCACAGTTCACAGTGAAAAGTGCAAACCCTCCGATGAGATGTGAAAGAGGAACCGTGTTGGGTGAGCATTAAAAAAGAAAAAAAAAAGCAGTGTTGGTAGGTAACCAAAGAGCCCTAAGCATGTGGCCCGGCAGTAGGCCCATGCCCCGGTCAGCATGGGAAGGACGTGCAGTGTAATGACCCAGAGTATCATCCTGAGAACCAGACCCAGGGGGTTCTCACCCACCTCAGAGCACACTCAACAATCAACCTAGATGCCAAGGGGCTCGACCACATTGTACATCTTTTAACTTGTGACACAAGAATTTCAGAGAGACCCAGAGGGAGGGAAGGAAGCAAGGAAAGGGAGGGGAGGGAGAGAAGAGAAACCAGAGAAACCAAAACACTCTCCAAGAGCACTGCCAGAAAGGCCATCAAGGGGAGCACCTCAGAAACAGCAACTTTCTCAGGGCACAGAATTATTCACAAACCTTACACTTACTTAAATGAAAAAGGAATGGTGATTTGGGAATATGTCACAGAAGACAAGCTCTCCAGATCTCAATGAGGTTTCCTCTCAATATTTTATTTGAAAGTGGTTTATTCTCGCTTCATACATAATTGTATACCTTGTTTATCTGGATTATAAACCAATGCCACAGTGCAACAGCAGAACAAACAAAAAGAGCTGTAAACGATAAAAATCTTAAAACCGTCAGAATTTCAGAGACTAGTGTGGTGTGACAATCTTCAAACATCAGAAAATAAAATAGCACCACTCTGAGGTCAGCTTGCCTGGCTTTTGGAACTCTCTGTGCTCACAGACCAAGTTATCTAATCTCTCTGACGTTTCTTTTCCTTATATATATTCAACGAAGAAAATCTCCACTACCTCACAGGTCAGACCAAGGCTCACATAAAACAATCCAGGCAAGATGTTAAGCATGGTGCCTGACACAGGGTGACGATGCATGGATTTTCGTTATATCAAGAAAAGACCAAGTGGTATTAGCTTGCTCTGATTAGGAAGTCAGAAGAGCACACACAACTTTCAAGCAAATTTAGAAGATTTCCACCCAAAATGGTAACTTTTTCCAGTGTGATTGCTTCAAGGGGTGGTGAGACTGATTAATTCACTAAGCTGGTCTAAACCTCAAGAATGATAAATAACTGGATTCACCACCTCATCTCTCATCACAGTAAAAAGCACGGTAATGATCTGGGTAATCCATGTGCAGGATTGAAAAAAGTATCTAGATCATGAAATGATCCCTGACTTAACCGAGGGCAGCTGACCTGTGTGTTTCAAAGGCCCAGACTTTTGTCAGAGTTGTCAGCATCCCTGATTTCAGGATGTTCATGGTGTCGGTTATTTTTTTTTTTTTTTAAACAGAGATAAATGACTTGACACAATTTCAGTATTTTTGATGTGCAAGTGGGTAGATGGTGTGGGAGGATGTGATGACTAAGTGGTGAACAACTTTTGAAGGGTTCCTGGGAGTCGCAGAAGTTAAGCTCTGCAGTGAGCATGTGAGCAGATAAGATGGAATCAGTTCAGTTCAGTTGCTCAGTCGTGTCCGACTCTTTGCAACCCCATGAACTGCAGCATGCCAGGCCTCCCTGTCCATCACTGACTCCCGGAGTTCACCCAAACTCATGTCCATAGAGTCAGTGATGCCATCCAGCTATCTCACCTTCTGTCACCCCCTTCTCCTCCTGCCCTCAATCCCTCCCAGCATCAGAGTCTTCCAATGATTCAACTCTTCGCATGAGGTGGCCAAAGTATTGGAGTTTCAGCTTCAGCATCAGTCCTTCCAAAGAAATCCCAGAACTGATCTCCTTTGGAATGGACTGGCTGGATCTCCTCGCAGCCCAAGGGGACTCTCAAGAGTCTTCTCCAATGTCAGAGGCAGCAGCAAACTCGAAGGTGGAGCGCCTCGCCTAAGGGACTGCAGAGAAAGCAATGACAGCGTGTGCTCATGCGCTCCTCGTGCGCCTCAGAACACAGCACAGAAAGGAGGGTTCCAGCAGGCCGGGCATGAGAAGGAGACATGATCCTGACAGCACACAGCTGAGGGGCCGTGGGAAACAGGCTCCCCAACCTGGAGCTTTAAAATATCACAGTGCCAGATTCACGAAGTCAAACAACGGGTCATTTGAATGACATTTTAAAATCCAAACGTTTTGTCGCCTTAAGTAGATAGAAAAAGGAGAAAGAGGTGGCAGAGGTTGAGACGGTGACCTAGCATCACCAACTCAATGGACATGAATCTGAGCAAACTCTGGGAGGCAGAGAAGGACAGGGAAGTCTGCGGACAGGACAGGACAGGAGCGCTGCGGTTCACGGGGTCACAGAGAGTTGGACACAAGACTAAACAGCAACAACGAGAAGATATAAAGTAGTTTACAAACTTTCCAGGTAACATGAATAATTTTTTTTTTTAATTGAGGTCGAGTTGGTTTACACTGTAATGTTATTTCCAGGTATATGGGAAAGTGACTCAGTGATACATATATATATTCTTTCAAATTCTATTCTCTTATAGATTATTACAAAATACTGAGTATTAGTTCCCTGTTCTATACAATAGGTCCTTGTTAATTATCTATTTTATATATAGTAGTGTATATATTTTAGTACTCTCGCCTGAAAAATCCCACGGACAGAGGAGCCTGGTGGGCTGCAGTCCGTGGGGTCGCACAGAGTTGAACAAGACTGAGCAACTTCACTTTCACTTTTCCTTTCATGCATTGGAGAAGGAAATGGCAACCCACTCCTTCTTGCCTGGAGAATCCCAGGGACGGGGGAGCCCAGTGGGCTGCCGTCTATAGGGTCGCACAGAGTCGGACATGACTGAAGTGACGTAGTAGTAGTAGTAGTAGTAGTATATATTTTAATAGTAAAAATTACTTTCAATTGGCCTAGTTTGAGTTATGAGATTTTTTTTTTTAATTAAAAGTGCACTAGAGAATTTTAACCAGCTCGGGATTAGCAATTGCTTTCAGTGTAAAAGTGAACAAGAACAAATTGTTACGATCACATTAAACCATTTTTACTGTACTGGTTTCATTTTGGTTCCAACTAAACACCATTGTCAACATAAAGAACTTATCCATAATTAGTAAAAATCAAATGCGAAGCACTCAACATCTGAAATGGCATTTCAAGCTCCTTGAAAGCTTCAAAACTTCAATACAAAATCAGAGAATCCAAGCATAGCTATTACAACACGGATTTAAATGTATATATGTGTGATTATGTGGAAAATGGATCGTAATTATTCCATACAATTTCATGTATAGTGATGTGAAGGAATTATGACCTTATATCGTAACTTTTTTTAAGTGTACAAGTTAATGGCAGTAATCTCACTCACAATGTTATACAACCAACACCATTCTCTAGTCCCAAAGCTTCTTAATCGGCCCGGACAGAAACTCTGTAACCATCAAGCAGCGTATCCTGTTCTCTGCTCCTGGAGCCCTGGGGAACCTCCGTTTTCCTTTCTGTCTCTAAAAGTCGGCCTCTGCTAGACAGTTCGTGTACGTGGAACTACACAGTCTTGGTCCTTTTTCATCTGACACGTCTTCAAGATTTAACCATGCGGCAGCATGTGCCAGACTCTTCTTTCTTTTTAAGACTGAATGGTATTGCATAGTACGGATGGACCACGTTTTATGCATCCGTCCATCTGTCAGTGGGCATCTGGAATGTCCCCACCCTTTGGCTGTTGTGAATAACGCCGCAGCAAACATTAGCATACAAGTATTAGCTTGTGTCCCTGATTATAGTTCCTTTGGACATGTACACCTAAGAGTGGCTGCTGGGTCCCTCGGTGATTCTATGTTTAGGCTTTCAAGGAACTATTGGGCTGTTTCCCCTTATGGCTGCACCATTTTACATTCCCTTCGGCAGCGGAGGAGGGTCCAAATTTCTCAGCACCCTCACCAACAATAACTTCACATTTTTAAAATTATTGCTATTGTATTGGGCGTGAGATGGTATCTCCTTCTGGTTTTGATTTCATTTCCCTAATGGTTAATGATCTAGAGCATCGTTCCATGTGCTTATTGGCCACCTGTATATGTTCTCTGGAGAATGTCATTCGAATCTTTTGACCAAGTTTAATTGTCTTTTTTCCCTTAAGTTGTAGGAGTTCTTTACATATTCTGGTTGTTAAACCCCTATCAAATATATGATTTCCAAATATTCTCTCTCACTCCATACTGGGTTTTTTTCCACTTTCTTGATAGTGTCCCTTGAGACCCCAAAGTTTTTAATTCTTATGAAGCCCAACTTATCTGTTTTTTATTATGTTGTGCTTTTGGTGCCATCTCTAGAATCCATTTCCCATACAGACTCTTTCTGCAGGAAGCTTTTCCTTTTTCATTCTTTGTTCTATTTCTTACTGTGCGTTTCACACTTAGAACATCTGTATTCTGCCCACCATAGCTAACACTGGTAGGACACATTTACACAGCATGTTTGAAAATGAAAAAAATATTTCTACTGTAAATTATCAGAGAAATGTGCCCTTGACAATACTGATGTTTTAGGTACAGACAGAGAAAGGATGAGGCAGTCTCCCAAAAGGCACGATGCTGACAGCCTAAAAAACGACCCGAGACTCTACATACATTACGTCTTCTGAGCAGAAAATGTAAATCGAGATCTTGGAGAGACAGAACCCAGGGGTCAGCTCCTCCACAGCCCGCTGGGTGGACCTCTCGCTGCCCCAAGTGCAAAGCTCTGCCTAGCTCTCCCGCAACTGGCCCAGCGCAACAACGTTTAATGATGAAATAAGACATAAGTATCAAACTAACTGGAACTACTCTTTTCCTTGCACTGTGCATGAGGTCACCTAACTACTGTCCTTTGACTGATTACAGGGAGGTTCAGTGTCAGCGCAGCCATCTGACATGCCGTCCACGTACACATCGGCCCTAGCATTCACCGGGGAGTAAGGGCAGGGGAAATATCAATTCCTTTAGGACCGCTTGAGACACTCTGGACAAAAGTAAACTATCACCAACAAGTCCCTTCCAAAAATGAAGGCTGTGTTATCTACATCGTATTTATTACTTGCAGGACACCATTAGTTATGTGTCTGAATTAAATACCTTTCTACATTTTTATTACAAAGTTTAAATTTACTGTTATAAAACCATTAATAAACAAAACATTCCACCTATAAAGAAAAACTGTTAGTAATTCCCATGAGTGCAGAGGGGATAAAGAAGCACCAGCTCCCAAAGCTGTGTGTACAGCCTACAGGGGTTACAACTGTCTTACAAATGTCTATCAGATATTACGTCTTAAATAAAACCTAAATTTAACAAAAATATCCTTATACACTTAGACTATAAGCAGACATCACCAAAAGATGGTGCCTAATACTCAGGAGGAAAGTGAGGTGAAAGTGTTAGTCGCTCAGGCCTGTCCGACTCTTTGCGACCCCCTGGACCGTAGCCCACCAGGCTCCTCTGTCCATGGGATTCTCCAGGCAAGAATACTGGAGTGGGTTGCCATTTCTTTCTCCAGAGGGTCTTTCCAACCCAGGGATCAAACCTGGGTCTCCCACATTGCAGGGAGATACTCAAGGGGCACTGACATAAAAGAAGATTAAAGAAAAAATGGGGGGTATTAAGAGGCTGAGATTACAGAGGTTGGGGGAGGTGAATGCCATTCCTCTCTAAGCAGGAAGCCACAGAAGCTATACTGCTTTAGAATCAAAGGAAATGAAATTCCAGTTTGAGTTTAAAGCACATATGAAAGCTCAGATAGGAGACCATGATGGCAAATGTCAAATAACAGCTACACAGAAAGCTCTTGAGGACAGAGAACAGTGGGCTGGCTCTCTCTCTTGAGAAATTCCTTCACACTGCAATTTTAACAAACTTCTATCACTTTAGAGAACCATCAGGAAATGCACTGTTTTGAGGAAAATTGAACTCCGTGCTCAATCTCAGCAGCTTCCAAGAAGCTGTGAGATGAGGGTTCACCAAAACCACCATACCTTGGGATTTCAAATTAAGGACAAAAAAAAGATGGACTTCCAATGACGTGGGTCCCAGGACCTCGGTACATCTCAGTAGGAGAACCTCTGTCCAGATGCTACAGCCCTGGGGGATGACGTGGCCATGGGAAAGCTGTCCTTGCATGCGTCAGACACACCCGAGCCGAACAGGCTGCTGGTGTGCAGCAACTGTGGTCACAGATGAGGGAACGAGGGCTCCTCCAGGCACCCAAACTGCAACTGGAGAGAGAGCTGGAGGTTTGCAGGACTCTAGCTCCAGGACGCCCCGACTAACGAGCTTCGGCAACATCACCTCGTTCTTCAGCGCTACACGCCCAGGGATCGGCGGGATCCTAGCTCTGCCTGAAGGCCCAGGGCTTCCTCCCACCTGAGATCCAAGGTTTCACAATAAAACATCGCCATCACCTTGGGTATTTTTCCATCAGTCAGAAGAGACTATTTCACCATTTCTGTGAAGAGAGTACCATACTCATTTCTGAGAACAAAGTCACTATGCAGAAAAACACAGCTTTTTATCTTGGTCTGATGGGAACACTGCACAGTGAAGTCAATGGCTGTGCTTTATACATTTGTGAGATGTAGGCTTGCTCTTCCAGGGTTTCCCTGGTGGCTGAGACGGTAAAGAATCTGCCTGCAACGTGGGAGACCCACGTTTCATCCCTGCGTCGGGAAGATCCCCTGGGCATGGAAACCCACTCCAGCATTCTCGCCTGGAGAATCCCACGGACAGAGGAGCCTGGCGGGCTGCAGTTTATAGGGTTGGAAAGAGTCAGACATGACTGAGTGACTGAGCACACAGCCTTACTCTTCTACCTCCAAACAAAGCACAGGGAGAAATGAATACTAAGGGGCAAATAATGATTAGGAAGGCATCCTCCATTCACTTCATGGCCCTGAAATCCAGCTCAGAAGGGCCTCTGCACACGGAGGGGACCGGGAGCTCACAGAGGAGCAGACGCTTCAGGAACATGGGACCTGGTCTCCTCTGTGCAGAAGAGGACCAGAGTTGAGTGTAAGATTAAAGCTGTGGGGTCCCCCGGGGCAGGGCAGGAGAGAGCCCACAAGACCAGGGGCTGAGGCCAGCCAGCCCCGCAACTGAAGGGCTAAGTGCGAACGGTTCGCCTCAACGTCTTCAGGAGGTGGGATTTCCTTAATGAAGATGCTATACAATCTTCGGGCTTCTCTGATAGCTCAGTTGGTAAAGAGTCCACCTGAAATGCAAGAGACCCTGGTTCAATTCCTGGTTTGGGAAGGTTGCTGGAGAAGGGATAGGCTACCCATTCCAGTATTCTTGGGCTTCCCTTGTGGCTCAGCTTGTAAAGAATCCATCTGCAATGTGGGAGACCTGGGTTTGACCCCTGGGTTGGGAAGACCCCCTGGAGAAGGGAAAGGCTACCCACTCCAGTGGGATTTTCTTAATGAAGATACTATACAGTCTTCACTGACAGCCTAACTTTTATCTTCACAGTTACAGAGTCACAGGCTGTCTTCTGTGTATCAAAAAAGGGAAAAAACAAAGACAGGATTCGAACTCCCCTTGGAAGAAAGGAAGGGTGGAATAACTAAGAAAAGAAACCAACAAGCAAACACTTTTAAAACCCTGCCTTTGTTTCTCCGGAGGAAACAGGGACGGGCAGTTTGGAGGAGCTGGAGAGGAGGGACAGTACGGATCCATTTTTATTCCTAAAAATTCCTCTTTTCCCATGACAGATATTTTACAGAAGTGATGTCTAAAAACCGAATCCTTAAAAACTGAATTGTAATGTGCACAGACATGAAGCTTCTGTTATTTAAGGAAATCCTATCTGTGAGACAATCATTTTCTTCTTAGAAAAAAAGAAAAGAAATAAAAAATCTCTGAGGGGTTCTCAAAGTGAAGAGTACATCAGCTGGTGCTCTGAGTTCCGGCTGCAGGAGGCGAGGGGAGGGGCTGAGGCACCTTGAGAACCCTGCTGGGTCAGCTCTGACACTCTGGGTGCGTGTGCTTGGCTTTGTGGCATGCTTGTGTCCAGGGCCTTCCCGGGGGCTCAGCAGTAAAGAATCTGTCTGCGATGTAGGAGACACGGTTCAATCCCTGAGTAGGGAAGATCCCCTGGAGAAGGAAATGGCAACCCACTCGAGTGTTCTTGCCTGGAGAATCCCATGGACGGAGGAGCCTGGCGGGCTACAGTCCATGGGGTCACGAGAAGTAGGACACAATTTAGCAACTAAACAACAACAACAATGGTTGCGTTTGCAGCTCCCCCAGTGCAGTCCATTTGTGTTGGTGGAATGTCAAAGCTGTTATACCCTAGCGGTTGGTCTTCCTGAAGGAGAGTTGGCACAGTTGGTGGAATGAGCTTGGGTTTTCCAGGAACATGACTTACAGCTGAACTGAATCCTGCCGCTCAAGTTAGTAGCCCCATGACCATAAAAATCACTGGTTCCTTTCAGTTAAAACAAAGATAATACATGCTACTGTCTCGGGATCATACTAAATAATGAATATATGAAGATCATTCATTCTGCCTTGTTCCAGAGATTACGTACTGCAAGTATACATCAAGCACCATGAAATCCAATACAAAATCAAACAAAATTAGAAAGAAAACAAAAAAGAATAAGGAAATAAAATAGCAGAAACGCGGATAAGACAAAACACGACAGAAAGTGACATATACTGCTGGGCTTTCACAGCAAACTTTCCATAGACGCAGCCTCATTCTAACGTCCCCCGTACGGAGCCCTATTCACACCGACGGGTACAGCCCAGGTCCCCAGCCCGTCCTAACTCTAGCTTCTACCTTCTAGGTGGCAATCACTGACCTATGAGACTTCCTGAAGAGTAGCTGGACTTCCTGAAGAGCAGTTCCTCCAGGCTGTCAGTTAGACAAGGACTCATTTGAAACAGAGGGTGAGGGGGTATTTTCACTACAATGGAGCAGCCACGTCACCTTCCGGGCAGAGACCACCCCCTCACAGCTGCTGGGCTGTGGACTCCCCTGGTTGGGGGCTGGAGCTCTCCTCGGAGAAAGCTTTGGATTTCACTCTGACAGAGACGAACGGGCAAGCTAGACCCCAAAGGGAACGAGTGCTGTGGGCGCATGCCCAGCACACAGGATGGGTTTTTAAAAAGCAGCAGCACAGGTGGTCTCTGCAGAGATAGCTCACTTGTGATCACTTGTAAGGCACCGTGGTCATTGCTTATCCCGTTACCAGGCTGAATGGAGGCGCCAATTTAGTCTTGGCATAAGCACCCCATCACAGATGGGATTTGGCTTCAGGGTACAGTCAAACAGGGTCTCTGCGTGTGTGTACATACGAGTGGGCGTGTGCGTATGTGTTTGGTGTCGCTGGGGGCAGGGGGAGCTCAACCACATACAACTTCTTTCCGAGTGTACAGCCACAGTCAGCCCATTAAGTCAGTGGGTGAGGAAGGAAACTTGCAAAGCCTCTTAGGTCTGTATTTGTAGACAATTAACTTAGGAAGCCTCTGTGCATGACAAGCAACCTACCAGACCTGGAATCATACTATACAATAGAACAAGTGGATACGCTAGTTGGAGTGTATTTATATCCATTTCACTTTACTTTAAAAGGGATTTGTGACAAGTCTAAACATTTTCCTAGCTATGCATTCGGTAAAACTTTTCCAAAAATTTGGAACTGCTTCTTAGAACAGTTTAAATTACATTCAAATAAATGAACAGGTCTATTTAAATAAAAAATGTTAAAGACAATAGTCTTTGCTGAGATACATAATTTGAGGAATTCAATAAAGAAGATAGCTTTAACAACCACCTGAGGAGTAATCAGGAACAAAAAGCAAGAGACAGAAATATTATTTTTTAATTTAATAAAAACCAAAGATTCTACTTTCTTAACAGAAAAATATTAAATGCCACATAAATACAGTAATCTGCCTGGAGGCAGTGTTTCAAACAGTAACATTCAAAATAACTGCAAATATCTCAAGCTAAGGGTTATCATTATTGTAAGCATCTCAGCATAATTCGGGCCGTTCCCATGACCTCCAGAAGTCCCTCAGTGTTTATTCTTTACTTTTTCTACAAATTTCTGATGCATAATTCTCTCTATATTCTATCCGTAGATAGACATTTACGTTCATGTGGTAAATTCAAAAATCTCTCGTCCACCTGGGATAATATGTGATGCGTATTACCAAAAGAATCTCATATTTCTACCCTCGGGTTAGAATAAATCATGGGAAATGAATCCCATACGCTTACCCCATGCACTTTATCACATCAGCAAACAAACAAATCAGTTCATTGGTTTGATTCTGACACAGAACACACACACATACACACACCCCGCACACACATCCCTCAAAACAAAGTTCTACGATTCTTCTGAGGAGTAAAACTGAGGGTGAAAATATGGAAACATAACTTGATATCCTCTTTCCACTGATACGGAATTTTGAGGACTAAAATCAATTGTCAGGAAGGAGTGCCGTGACCTGATTGCAATTTACAGCTTTTTGGAGAATCTTCACAGGAAGAGCGCAGGCAAAGGCCGCCCCGACAGGAAACCTCACATTCCAGACGTTCTGGGGTGAAGGCTCAAGAGAATCCAGGAACAGCAGCCGTCTGTCCAGTCATTCCCACAGTGAACCAACTGCGCTCACTGTTCCAGCGGAGGAATCGCTACACAAGCAGTCATTCTGCAGAAACTAGGCAGGCTGTTTACACACTCACATGGAAACAGGCGTGAACAATTAGCTGGAGGAGCAGCAGTGAGCCTCCTTCCATGCCATGCGCCCGCTGCTTCAAGCCGGCGTGACTCCATGCACAGTACAAACGCCCGATTCCCGAACCAGACACCCTCCACCCCCGGCCAGGGCAGGCTCCCCCAGCCAGGGCACACTCTGGGGGTGCGGACAAGTCAGAACCGCCGCTCTTGGGCTGAGGGACTGTCACCAGGTCACTGAAAAGTGAAGCGAACATGTCAGTAGCTCCATTGCGTCTGACTCTGTGACCCCATGGACGGTAGCCCACCAGGCTCCTCCGTCCATGGGATTCTCCAGGCAAGAATTCTGGAGCGAGTTGCCATGCCCTTCTCCATGGAATCTTCCCGACCCAAGGATCTAAACTGGGTCTCCCACATAGCAGGCAGATTCTTTACCATCTGAGACATCAGGGAAGCCCTAAGTCACTGGATGCCTCAAAACCAATTTTATAATCTGCAAAACAACAGCCTGCCTCTCTAGCAAAAGGGCTGTGACCACACCTGAGATGACTAACCTGAAAATCCTCAGTAAAGGAAACAAGAGCTGAGATGTGTTCAGTGCATTGCCCTCATGCCCATTATTTAACTAGGTCAATCTATGAACAAGGTACCATTCTTTTCATTCTGTTTTATAGATGAGATCAGTACAGTTCAATTGCTCAGTCCTGTCCGACTCTTTGCAACCCCATGGACTGCAGCATGCCAGGCCTCCCTGTCCATCACCAACTCCAGAAGCTTGCTCAAATTCATGTCCATTGAGTCGGTGATGCCATCCAACCATCTCATCCTGTCATCCCCTTCTCCTCCCACCTTCGATCTTTCCCAGCATCAGGGTCTTTTCAAATGAGTCAGTTCTTTGCATCAGGTGGCCAAATCATTGGAGTTTCACCTTCACCATCAGTCCTTCCAATGTGCATTTAGGACCGATTTCCTTCAGGATGGACTGGTTGGATCTCCTTACAGTCCAAGGGGCTCTCAAGAGTCTTCTCCAGCACCACAGTTCAAAAGCATCAATTCTTAGGCGCTCAGTTTTCTTTACAGTCCAACTCTCACATGCATACATGACTACTGGAAAAACCACAGCCTTGACTAGAAGGACCTTTGTTGGCATAGATGAGACAACTGAGGCAAAAAGCAGTCATACCACTAACAGCTCACAGACAGTGAGCTGAGGCTCCTCCCCACCTGAACCAGACGCAGGAACACGGCCGACACAGACCCATCACTGGCCTCCCCAGGCTGCCGTCCCGCTAATCCCTGCCCACATCTCCTGCCCACCCTGGCCCGCCTAGGCCGAGAGCAGCGTTTATGACCGGATCAACCTACCTGTGACATGCGCTGACTGTACCCGGCCATCAAAGGCTGGGTGCAATCTGTTTCATCCCCAGAACTGAGCTGTATGGTGGACGGTGGTCATACACACACACACACACACACACACACACACACACACACACACACACACACACATCAAAGGCTGGGTGCAATCTGTTTCATCCCCAGAACTGAGCTGTATGGTGGACGGTGGTCATACACACACACATACACACACACACACACACACACACACAGGTTTTAGAAAATTATTCACATCTGCCCTGAGAAAGCAGATACTAATCCAGCCAATGGGCTTCCAGGTTTTAGAAAATTATTCACATCTGCCCTGAGAAAATTATTCACATCTGCCCTGAGAAAGCAGATACTAATCCAGCCAATGGGCTTCCCTGGTGGCTCAGACAGTAAAAACTCCGCCTGAAATGCGGGAAACCTGGGCTGGACCCCTGGGTTGGGAGGATCCCCGGGAGGAAGGCACGGCAACCCATTCAGTAAATACTCTTGGGAGCACTGGCTGTGTGTCAGGCAATATCACAGGATCACAAAGACAAGCGCCTTGTTTTTAATGGTGTATATAAGGCTCTGTCCCAGTGCCATCCAAATAGAAGGAAAAGAAAAGCAAGGACCAGGCCACCTCCCCCCTACCCAGACCTGAGTGTGTGGTTCCTGGGGTGGGGTGAGGGCAGGCGGGAGAGCCTCCCAGGTTTGCAGTAAAGCCCTTCTAGAGTTCCCACTGAATTCCCTGGACGATGATATTTTCAATAAAGGCGGGGTGCCAAAGCAGAAGGCAAAATCTGGCTTGAGTTTCCCTCCAGCCAAAAAATATTTTCTAAAAATGTGCCTCGTCTACCTCTTGGAAGTAAGAAAATGCTTTTTAGCAATTATTCTCCATATTCCAATTTTCCCATCAGTTTTTATTCCAGATCCCATCTCCCCTCATCTCCTCCATCCACTACTTGCTGTGAGTACATGCTGTCAATAACATCTCTTCTAAAAACGAGTTCAGTTCAGTTCAGTCGCACAGTCTGCTTCAAGAAAAGGTCCGACTCAAAATGGGTATCTAATCGGATTCTAAGATTATGCCTTTTGTGAAGTGCCTCAGAGTGAAGCCTCCTGCTTTCTGCCAAAAGAAAGCAAGAAAGAAGGAAGGAAGGAAACGATTTTAACCTCTTCCATTTGGAAATGATTCTAATATGCAGCACATCTACCCTTTCCTTATATTTCCGTGTTACAATTCAGATCACTTTAAGCACAGCAGTAGTCAAAAGTAGATGCAAAGAAATTTTCATAAGGAAGGAAGCGGAGGGAGGGAGGGCTCAGATATTTTTATATCAAAGAAAATCCGTCATTAAAAGAAAAACAACGTAATTTTCGTATGCCAATTACTGCAGCATTGTGCTCACTCTGAAAGGATGCGTTGTAATCCTCTCCCTCCGCTCAGGACAGCTCACCTGCACTGTTGTTTGGAACAGAACACTCACACCGCAGAGGCTATGCTGTCGACGGAACTACACAGATCCAGGCAAAGAAAATAAAAGGTTTACAAAGCGTATACTATAAAATCTGAAAGCTCGATCATTTAAATGTACACTAGTCAACTTGGTGAAACTTCAGTTCATCATCCCAAGGTTAAGACACCCACACTGGAGAGCAAGCTATGCACTTGGCTGCCCACCTAGCACTCTAAAATAGAGCCTGTGAACAACAACGGCAGATGAACTACTGAGGGGGAGCCAGTCTCTTGAGAGCCTGGAGCACAGAGCTGCCACTCAGACGCTGTGCAACAGTGAGAAGCGTTAGGGTTATGCTCCCTGTCCCCCGGATTTTATAAAATGCCCTGGGGACACATCACATTTGCAGTGAATTTTACAGATTGCAGAGCGCATTCACATTCACTGTTCCATCTTTGTCCTGACCACAAAGGGACAGGGGAGGGGGCACGGGCAGAGAGTGGGTCGGCCACCGCGTCAGACTAGGGAAAACACTCAGCGACGCAGTGAGCGCCCAGGCACCGTGACCAGCAGGGGAGAGGCGCCAGTGTTCACCCTGCCCCACAGCCAAGCCCCGCTCGTCACATCCAAGGCTTAACGTTCTCTCCATTACCCTCTGATACCTATATTTTATCGACTCGCTGCTATGACGACTTTTCCTTCATTACCTTAATTTGTACAGCTGAAAATTCAGAAGCTAATCTGATTTTTATAGGAAGTCATATCTATGATAATTCTCAACTGCAATTGATAAAAGATAAAAACTGAAGGTAGACATTAAAAAAATAACCTATCAAATGCAGCAAAGGCCTTTAAATTGCACGCATGTCACTCTTTTCCATTAGGATATAAGAAACGCAGACAATGTGAAATTTTTAGACGTCGAAAATGCTTCTAAACTGCTAAAAGGTTCTCAAATCATAAAAGTTCTGATGGCTTTTCTTTAACAATTATCTTTTAAATCTTTCAAAAGTCACATGCCTTTCTGTTTCTGTATTATTTTAGATGTAATATTAAGATTTTACACCACTTTCCAGTCTCTGACCACAATACATCATTTACTCAGTAACCACATATTAAACAAGTACTACTATACTGTTCTTGGTCTGTAAAAGTTTCAAAGTAAAAATTTCACATTGTTCTATCAACAGATTGTATTGTGAAATTTACACAAGCTTGCTCATGTGACTCCAAAACGGCAAGAGAAGCAGTTCAGTTACTTTAGCACAAAGAAAAGCTAAAGAACATGAAAACCTAAGGAGCACTTTCACGCAATAACCTACAAGTCACTAGGAACTACCAGTAACTGCGGGGAAGCTTGTCTGCTTCCTCTCCTCCCAACCTTCCTGTTACAAGGACTGAAAACACACCAGACGCTCATCTGCAGGTCAGATGTATCAAATAAAGTTTTGGTAAACTATGTGATGTTGTTGATATAAGATAACAAATTTAGATCAAACTTGGATTGTGTAAATAATAGTCTACACATGTTGAACAAAAAGTACTTACTAGAAATAGTTTATAAGTTTGGCAGAGAATAATATAATTCACCTGGTAAGTACAACTTTACTGATCCTTGCTTTGCCCAGCACCTTATTGGGAAAGATTGACAAGGCACACACACGGCATCTTTATCACTCATCCTAGGTCACCACCCCAGGAACCACTCTCCCTGTGGTCAGGAGTGAAGTCACCACCGCAGGGGGTGTGCTCCATCCACACACAGGCCTGCAGTTCCCACAATCACGGCTAGTGACCTCCCACAGACATGAGTCCGACTCTCCTGAGAGGCGACAGGAGCAGCAAGCTGCCTAGGGCGGGAAGGGAGGACAGGCAAGCCTTTGAGGCTGATGCCTACGGATCCGCAGAGGGAAAAAGGTGGGCAGCGGGAACAACCTTAGAAGTTGCAACAGGGACTCCCTAGGGGTCCAGTAGCTAAGGCTCCGTGATCCCAATGCAGCAGGCCCCGGTCCGATCCCTGGTCCCGGCACTAAATCCTGAATGCGGCAGCTAGAAGGCCCTGCAGGATGCAAAGAAGACAGATGATCCCACGTGCTGCAACTAAGACCCAGCACAGCCAAATAGAGAAGCATTTTCTAAAAAATATATCTACCAACAGAATGTTTGCACTTCTCTATAGAAAATGGTTTCAAGAAAGAGAAATAAGAACGCACAACTGTCTGAGGTTAATAATTAGAGCAGTCTATAGAACCATAAACCTTAAAAATTCTTTAAGGCATTTCTATGTTATAAAAGAATAATAACTGATGCTTGTAAGGATAAAAGGGAAAATAATTAGATTCACAATATACATCTAATAGGATAAGAATGGCATCACACATTTTTGGACGATTTCTATGTAAAATAACTTATTAAAAGCAGATGCCTTACACAGACATGGTGAACAGACTTGTGGACACAGCTGGGGAAGGGGAGGATGGGACGAATTGAGAGAATAGCATGGAAACATATACATTACCATGTGTAAAATAGATAGCCAGTGGGAATTGGCTGTATGATCAAGTTTAAGTGTTAGTCACTCAGTCGTGTCCGACTCTTTTTGATCCCACGAACTGATTTCTCTATACGTGCACTTTTCCAGGCAAGAATACTGGAGTGAGCTGACCTTCCCTTCTCCAGGGTAGCCTCCTGACCCAGGAGTCGAACCCGGGTCTCCTGCATTGCAGGCAGACTCTGAGCCACTAGGGATGCCCACTGTATGAGGCAAGAAGCTAAAACCTGCTGTTCTGGGACAACCTAGAGGGACAGGAGGGGTTGGGAGGGAGGTTCAAGAGGGCGGGGACATATATTCACCTATGGCTGATCCGTGTTGATGTATGGCAGAAACCAACACCATATTGTAAAGGAATTATCCCCCAACTAAAAATAAATAATTTTTTAAAAACAACATATATTTTTTAAAGTAGATGCTTTAAAAATTACACTTCAGTAATCTGGGAAAGGTTTCCCACCCAGACAGTCTGGACCACAGGGGCAAAGGTAGTCCACTCCAGGGCGAAGCGGCAGGGGGCCATCATGCAGGCGCCTCTGGACCGCAGCGGCCTGGACAGAGGCTTGAGGCGTCCACAGCCCTGGGCCCAGGCCTGCACCCCGGGGCTCTAGTTGCTTACTGTCTGTCCTCTTTACACGGTTTCTAGGAACCACAGGAGCAAACTTCCAGTTACAAAGTCAGTCACTGGGATGAAAGGTACAGCATAGGAAATACAGTCACTAACATTGTAATATCTTTGTGTGATGACAGACGGTAACTGGACTTACTGAGCTGATCATTTCATAAGGCATAAAAATACTGAATCACTGTTATACACCTGAAACTCAAGTAACACCATAAGTCAATTATACTTCAATAAAAAAGGAACCAGGGGAAATCATGAATATAAAACATTTACAAACTGAAAACCTTTCAAGGTCTGCAAGGTGCTCCTATTCAGGTTCTGTCCGGGGCACTGGGTGTCTCCGCTGGCCCCCACGGCAGCACCAGCAGCATGTGCCCTCTGGGACGTCAACCCCACGTGAAGGGCGTACCCGCACCAGAATCTGGTTTCCTCCGTCATCCGTCAGGGAGGTGCTCGCCTGTGATCAGTCGGTCCGCCTTGCAGGGAGGACAACGTGTCTCTTGGACCCTGATGAGACACCAGATCCCACACGTGTGCCTGGGAGAGAAGCACCCCCTCCCAGGCCTCTGCTCCTCCAACAGAACACCTCCCATCCACCCGGCCCTCCCCCTGCTCCTCTTCAGAGCATCCACACCCGCCGATCAGCCAGCCTCCTCCTCCTCCCTGTCTCTTCCTCAAGCGGCTGAGTGCCCAGCCTAGCTCCACCCCTGGGCACACGGGTCCAGCTGGCTGGCTGAGGTCTGCCTGGACTGCTGGACACAGGCCTCAGAGCTGTGGATACTCCCATCTTTGTTCACCTCTGTACCAACACCACGAAGCCCTCAAAAAAACACTCAATGGACTAAAGTGCATACGCATGAAATTTGAAATAATCAAACAGGGACCTCCCTGGTCGTCCAGTGGTTAAGAACCCGCCTGCCAATGCATGGGTTCAATCGCTGGTTTAGGAAGATCCCACACGCCTCAGAGCTACTAAGCCCTGGTACCGCAAGTGCAGAGCTCCTGAGCCCGAAAGCGCAAGCTCTGCAGCAGGATAAGCCACTGCAAAGAGAAGCCCACATGCAGCAAGGGAGAGACCCAGCACAGCCAAAAAAATAATTGATTAATTTAAAAATTAAATAAACATAATCCACCACAGATACCCAGGGGGCACGCTCTGCTACACAAAGGTGTGTGCATGCTAAGTCCCTGTGGTCGGGTCCAACTTTGTGACCGGAGCCCGCCAGGCTCCTCTGTCCATGTTCTCCAGGCAAGAATACCAGAGTGGGTGGTCATGCCCTCCTCCAGGGGATCTTACAGACCCAGGAATGGAACTCAGGTCTCCTGCATTGCAGGCGGCTTCTTTACCGTCTGAGCCATTGTGGAGGCCCACACAAGCAGGTGTGTGTGTGCTAAGACTCCCTGCAGTCGTGTCCGACTCTGGACCCCATGGACTGTAGCCCGCCAGGCTCCTCTGTCCATGGGAGTCTCCAGGCAAGAATACCGGAGTGGGTGGCCATGCCCTCCTCCATCTTCCTGACACAGGGATCGAACTCAGGCCTCCGGCATTGCAGGCAGACTCTTTACCGTCTGAGCCACCGGGGGAGCCCACAGGAGGCGTGTGCAGTCCCAGTGCCCGCGGTCTGACGTCAGGAGGACAGCGAGCTGGTGCACAGCAGGAAGGCAATCGCGCGTCCTCTCTGGCCTCGAGCAAGACGCCGGCCAGCCAAACCGCGGGCGCAGGCACGTCTGTAGCCCCGGCCTCGCTGGCGCCCCCCACTCTCAGGTGGCGCCCCCGCACGCAGGGGGCGGCTCAGGTAGCCACCGCCTTCCACACCCACTCCCTCCTCCGCGGCACACGCTCACTTCCTGAAGAAATGGAACCCTCTCACGTTCCGAGGTTGGCAGAGAAGAAGTTCTGTCACAAGTTTAAATAGGTGTACGTTTCCACACGTTTTCTACAGCAAATATGTCTTGCGCGTATTTCCGTCAACATCTTAGCGCCGAGGCCTGGTTCGCTGAGACTCTGGAGTCTGTCCTGTGAGGTGCCCGGCTGGAAAGCCAGTCTTCCACAGCCTTGAGCGACTGAGTCAGGCCCGGTTCCTGTGTGAAAAGGCTGCTTCATAAGGCAGACACAGCCTAAGCTGCGCCTCACCTGCGGGGGAGAGTCTGAAGACGGCGGAGGGGCAGGGGCAGGGGAGCCGCGAGCCTGAGAAGCAGAGGCTCGCGTCCCAGCAGCTCCGCGGGCCTCGCCGCCACCCTCCGCCGGAGCAGGGTCTCCTCGGGGTCGGTGCCGGTGCCGAGCCTACACTCCGGGCCCGCAAGCGGCGCTGAGCCTGCGGAGGAGCCGGGGTGAGCCCTTCTGCGGCTGTGGGGAGTAGCACAGTCCTGAAAGGGGCGCAAACTCATTTCTTCCCGAGTCTATCTGAAGAGTGAGGACACAGAAATCGATTTCTTTAAATTCGTTTGTTAACATCTTCGCCAAGTCCCCTTCTTGAAAAGGGGCTTCCCGCGGCCCTGGTGGTAAAGAACCTGCCTGCCAACGCAAAGAGACCTGAGACGTGGTCTGGATCCCTGGGTCAGGAAGATCTCCTGGAGGAAGCCATGGCTACCCACTCCAGTGTTCTTGGAAAATCCCATGGGCAGAGCAGCCTGGCGGGCTACAGTCCACAGGACTGCAAAGAGTTGGACAGGACTGAACCGACTGAGCAGGCCTCCTGAAAGTGGGAACACCAGTGTGAAGACAGTGGATAAGGAATTTCTGCCATTTCAAGGCTTTTAGGGCTTACCTCATAGCTCAGTTGGTAAAGAATCTGCCTGCAATGCAAGAGACCCCAGTTCGATTCCTGGGTCGGGAAGATCCGCTGGAGAAGGGATAGGCTACCCACTTCAGTATACTTGGGCTTCCTTCATGAGTCACCTGGTAAAGAATCAGCCTGCAATGCAGGAGACCTGGGTTCGATCCCTGGTTGGGAAGATCCCCTGGAGAAGGGAAAGGCTGCCCTCTCCAGTGTTCTGGCCTGGAGAATTCCATGGACTGTATAGTTCCTGGGGTCGCAGAGAGTCGGACACGACTGAGCGGCTTTCACTTTCACCATTTCAGGAGAGCCCTGGGGTCTGCCTGTCATCTCCACTGAGTGGTGGCATCTCCCTCCCTTCACCCCAGGCACCACACGGAGGAAGACAGGCCCAGCAGTTTCCCTCGGGCTTCTTTAATGTAGCCGTTCCATTATTCACGTGTTATTATTATGACATGCATTGTAATAATAATGACACATGATTATATCTAATGTATATGTCACTATGCATTACATACTCAGCATACATTCAGCATGCAAACCATGCTAATTATTCAAATCTTCCCCACGATCAGTAATCAATGTATTAAGAAAGATATGCACATATGTATATGATAACAGGGATTCCTTGACAAACTGGCCATTTTGGGCACTAAGTCACTGACCTCTGTGTGCAGCGACCTGGTTACCCACAGAAAAGGGTACAGCAATAACATCCTTCCAGGCAAATTCAACTGTACAAAAAAAATGCAAAGCACTCTGCCAAGAGAAATAACACATGCATCATATGGTTCCCAGAGATAAGTGCGTATTTATACATGTGTCTCCTGGTTTCTGTCTTCCTCTCTGCGAAGTGATTTAGGACTACAAGATGCTTAAAGGAAAAAAAAAAAAAAATAGCGATACCAATTCTACGTGGAGCACCAAAACAGCTCCTGTTTTAAGAAACTGCTGCCCTTTCGACTCCCCACAGAAGCTGAATTACTGGAGCAGGCGCCCTGCCTTAAACAAACTGGGCCGCTGGAGCAGGGAGCCAGCCAGCCACACTGCTGCGGGGTGGGCGTCCGCACGCCCAAACGAGGAACATGACCTCAGATACTCTTTCCATTGAAAGAGGGCTTAGTGCTTTCCAAACACCCGAAGGGAGGAATTTGTGTTCATCAAAATAATATATTCTTCTAACATGAGGGGTCAGCAAACTCCAGCCCATGCCAGGTTTTGTAAATAAGGTCATTCATCCCTGCACTGCCCGTGTCTTCCCGCTACGGCAGCAGAGCTGAGCGGGGATGACAGAAGCTGTGTCCCATCAGTCTAAAACAGGAACTATCCAGCCCTTCACAGAAACAGTCCGCCCTGTTCTCAGACAACAAATTCATAGCGATGCTTTCATATAGTTTTAGCATTCACTTTGAAATAGTCTTTTTCTCAGTAGTCTTAGGTAACCACCATATTGACTGAATCGATTATACGATTTTCTGATTTGGAAACATCCAACAGGAAAGGTATCTTCCGTTGCTGTCCTGTCACTAAGTCGTGTCTCGCTTTATGGGACCCCGTGGACTGCAGTGGACAGCCTGGTAGGCTCCTCCCAGAGTTCACTCAGATTCCTATCCACTTAGTCAGTGATGCTGTCTAACCATCTCATCCTCTGTCGCCCCCTTCTCCTTTCGCCTTCAATCTTTCCCAGCATCAGGGTCTTTTCCAATGAGTTGGCTCTTCCCATCAGGTGGCCAAAGTATAGGAGCTTCAGCTTCAGCAGCAGGCCTTCCAATGAATATTCAAGGTTGATTTCTTCTGGAATTGACTTGCTAACCTAAATTCCATCTGTGCCAAATGTATAAATAAAGCTACATTCCCTCTGCAGTTTTAATATATTATCCAGAAGAATCACTTGTGAAAGCTGAGGACGAGGAACAGCAACATGAAACTTCTGGTTTCTGGCCCAGCAATGGGGGCCTGTTCCTAGTAAGGTGAGACCCCCCTCCGGACCCAGGGTGGTCTGCATCCTATGTGGGTGCACACCCTGAGCCCGGAAGGAGAGACAAGGCCCTCCGGCAAGTGCAGGAGTGTCTGGAAGTGCGGGGTGAGCACCAAGGAGGATCGTCCCCAGTGGGGAGGTGGGTGACTGCTGCTGGCTGGCTCCCACCCCGAGCCTTGAGGGGGAGGGGGCAACACTCGTGGAAAGAGGTCCCTCTGCTCCAGGCGGGGGGGGAACCAGCAGAGCATGAAAGTGAAAGTCGCTCAGCCATGTCCGACTCTTTGTGACCCCATGGACTGTACCATGGAATTCTCCAGGCCAGAATACTGGAGTGGGTAGCCTTTCCCTTCTCCAGGGATCTTCCCAACCCAGGGATCAAACCCAGGTCTCCCACATTGCAAGGGGATTCTTTACCAGCTGAGCCACCAGGGAAGTCCATGAGGATCCAGCGGATCTTCCTGACCCAGGAATAGAACCGGGGTCTCCTGCATTGCAAGTGGACTGTTTACGAACTGAGCTATGAGGGGATTCCATCCCCTGGAATCGCCTCCCAAATCAACTACCTCTGTTTTCAGGGAAGGTCCAACTAAGAAACTAGAGTTCCTTGAAATCTTTCCTCAAGGGAAACTGAGTATTAAGAGAACCGCTAGAGCCGGACATGTGAGCCCAGGATGACTTCACAGACACGCATCCACACTCAGCTCCAGGCGGCCTGCAGGAGCGCTCAGCTGAGAACCCACCCAACCTCTCATGGGCTTCAGCCGGGCACTTGACACCACTGGGAGCAGCTATTAGGCCACCCGCAGATGGTTCACAGACTCCTGCGCTTGAGGACAGGCTCCTCACACAAAAGAAGAGAGCAGGACAAACGAGGCAATGACACCCAGCAGGCGACGCACGCAGCAGGTCAGCCCCTGACACAGGAAGGAGCCAGGAAGACGGGCCACCTGGGCCGCCAGCACCAGCTCTGCAGCGGGAGGGCCCACAACTTCCCCAGCCACGCTCCATTACAGAACCCTCCAGGAAGCCAGAGATCCTTCTAAAAATCAGAGGCAGTATTTTAAGGATTTCTGAAAACTTGTGTATTTTCTTTGAGTATGGTTTTTCCAGTAGTCATGTATGGATGTGAGAGTTGGACTATAAAGAAAGCTGAGTGCTGAAGAATTGATGCTGTTGAACTGTGGTGTTGGAGAAGACACTTGAGAGTCCCTTGGACTGCAAGGAGATCCAACCAGTCCATCCTAAAGGAAATCAGTCCTGAATATTCACTGGAAGGACTAATGCTGAAGCTGAAGCTCAAACACTTTGGCCACCTGATGTGAAGAACTGACTCATTTGAAAAGACCCTGATGCTGGGAAAGATTGAGGGCAGGAGGAGAAGGGGACGACAGAGGATGAGATGGTTGGATGGCATCACTGACTCAATGGACATGAGTTTGAGTAAACTCCGGGAGTTGGTGATGGACAGGGAGGCCTGGCGAGCTGCAGTCCATGGGATTGCAAAGAGTCGGACACGACCGAGCAACTGAACTGAACTGAACTTTAATACTAAAAAAAAAAAAAAAAAAAAACCAGCTGAGCCTCTCATACTTGACATAAAATCAGAATGAAAACTTTACAGATCTAAAGTTGTTACAATTCAACGAAGTCCAAGTGCTGTGACTCAGATCTGTTATTTCTTCTTTGGGGAAGCTAACATATACTGAGCACCTGTTTTACAGGTGAGCAGAGCTTAGCTCAGAAATCAGGCAGAGCTGAGGCATGAACCCACATCTTTTCCCAAAACACGTTTCCAGGGCACTAGTTGCTCTTGGGAAGCCATTCGCTGCACACTTTGTGAGTGATTCCTGCTGAAGACTCTGCGGGTGATCAGAGGTCCAGAGAGAGCCCACCTCGAACCCACAGTTAAGGAAAGACAGATGAACAGTGAGCAGTTTTGGCATCAGGACAGACTAACCACCCAGCTCAGGTCTCCATACAAAGAGCAGAGGGGTGGGCAGGAAGTGCTTGCTAAGGCTGCACAGATGAATGAAAGCCCCTGGAACTGCTTTTAATTTTTGTGAAGTATTCTCCACTGGAAGTGAGTGATAGTTGCTCAGTCATGTCCGACTCTTGGTGGCCCTATGGACTGCAGCCCATCAGGCTCCTCTGTCCGTGGGATTCCTCAGGCAAGAGTCCTGGAGTGGGGTGCTATTCCCTTCCCCAGAGGACCTTCCCAACTCAGGGATCGAACCCGTGTCTCCCGCGTTGCAGGCGGATTCTTTACTGTCTGAGCCACCAAGAAAACCGCACAATACTGAAGAATGGAAGCAATTCAGTATTTTTTTAAAAAATACACATGTCCACTATAGAGTATGAGAGAATTCCAAAAGATCATAACAGATAAAAGCGCAATTCCTCAAATTATTTGTCAAGTTTTTAATGAAAATAATATGTCATTGACAGTTTTGTTTCAGATAAATGCAAACCAGATACACAGTGTTATTATTTTTTTAATGGTTTAAGTGTAGCTTCGAAATCCACCCTTAAGGAGGTTAACTGTTCATGGGCACATTCTCATCTTTCTCCAAGTGAGAGTTCACTAAATCACATAAGAAAGGTGTAACACGTATATATAGGACTCAAACCATTCACAGAGCTAATTCAAAATGTAGTCCAGCAATCTACAAAATTCTGACGTGAATAAAGAGCCAGTTGCAAAGAAAATATCATACCTAGGAACCAAATCTAACCCGTGCTGCCCTCCAGACGGAAGCCAGAGGGAAGTGACGCCCTGGGCCGGCGCCCAGCCCGCCTAAGGCCGCTCGGCACCCAGCACAGTCAGCTGCAGAGCCTCCCCACCCGACCCAAGAGCGGGAAGGCCCCGAGGAAACCAGAAACGCCCCTCCTGAGTCTGGCCAAGTGCATGCGAACAGTTCAGAGACACAAGAACATAGAGGTCAAAGACCTTGGACGCGTGGAGGCCCCAAAATGGGGGAAATGACAGCCATTCAAAAAACAGATCCCCTAAATGGAAGAATGCTCCTGATCGTCACTTTTTCTTTCTTCAGTTCTTTTCTCTTTCCAACAATCCAACAATCCTTCCCTTTTATTTTCAACACGTTTTCCTTTAATTCCTTGCCAAGAAAGTGGAATCGCTCTAAGGCTCCAGCCATTTCCTGCTATCAGTGTTTCCAGAAACTACGCTTCCTGTAACTACAAAGAAAACACCTTCCGTGCCCAGTGGATGCGCCGGGCAGCCTTCCCCTCGTGTCCCTCTGCCCGCAACCGCCTCCTGCCCCCAATCATCTCCTGCCTCCCAATGCCCTCGTGGGGCTGCCCTGCTCCCTCCCGGGAAAGACGGTCCCTCGGGGCTCCTCAGGGCCCAGGGATTCGTGGACACAACGTGCTCTGACACTTCCTCTGTTCAAGACATCGTTGCCAACACTGGACACACATCATTTCATTTCACCTTCGCTCCAACGTGGGCTTGTCTAGCCCCACAGGCACCACCTTAGGCCGCGTCCTCAGCATCCGCTTAACAGATGAGGGACGGAGACTCACTTCCAGGGCCTCGGACTACCTGCGTTTCCTCCCTGAGAAATCACCAGCCCCAAAGCACTAGGGAACACCGGCCAGGGTGGGCAGTGTATCAACAGAGAAAGAAAAGACGAACAAGAGTATGAACTGTTTGTATCTCTCTCCATGCACACACCCCCCTCCCCAGGGGGCTCTGTTCACGTCTCATCATGACATTTGCAAAAAGATCGGGTCATCCCACCTGAAACCTGGTACCCAAAAGCTTGCTGTCTAATAGTCTAGGGTACTTTTCACCAGACTGCAACCCACAAGAAGTCATAATAATTTTGAATCTCAAGAATCTGACCAGGATACATTTCAAAAAATGTACCAATACAAAACAAAAAGAGCTGAAAAATAACTTAGGGAAAAAAAGTGACAGATTTCCTAATGATGGCCCATTTGACAAAAAAAAAAAAAAAAAAAAAGAACGGTTACAAAGCACAAAAGGTGCCAGAACCCCCAGCTATGACAGGCTCTCAGGAGAAATGCAATTCAACGAGAGCAGTAACATTAATAAAGAATAACCTTTAACACAAAGGCATTCCCAGTGACCCGGAAAGCCTTGAAAGCATCTGCGGTGCTCAACAGAGTGAAAGGAGGGATTCCAACCCCCTCCCCCGGATCCACACGGCCCATCCAGGGAAAGAGAACAGGGATCATTAGGGCTGTCCCTGAAACCCTGGCTACTATGGGGAAGTCATGCCTTCAGCAAGAGGCCCAAGTACGTGCAAGCTGACAACGTCTCGTCCCCAAGGCTAGGGTGTGTAACAAGGATTAACTGTGTGAAGATCCCAGAAGCAAGGACACACGGGTCAAAGAAATTGGTGAAGGTAGTGCCAGGCTGATGCTTAAGGTTAGGAAAGGGTTTGCACAAAATCCAGTAACTAGGAAGGAAGCAGCAGCTAAAATAAAACCAATGGGTGGACTAGGAGGAAATAATATTAAGTGATAAGACAAAGAAAAACGTCAACGGTATAAGCAGAACACAGGAAAAATCAGCAGGGGTGAAGTTCAAACCAAGGGGATAGGAAAGAAACCCACTCAGACACTCAGAGCAACAGGGAAGAGCAACTGTAAGCCTAAAATAAAGTCAGAGAAGAGACCAGAAATGTGAGAACCTACAGAATTCGGTTCCACCACAAAAGCACAGCCAGAAGGCGGGCACTGTCCTTGTTGGACAGCGAGGTCTCTGAGGTCAGGGCGGGTTTCCAGCGGGTCTGCCCAGATGGCGCCCGCAGTGGCCGAGAAGGATGAATGGATGCATGCGCTCACACCTTCCCGGCTCGAAAGGAAAACCCTGATCACCGCCACGAGGCAATAAATTACAATCCCTGCACCGTCTCCTGCCGACGGGCATTATTCAGCGGCAAGACCACTCAAGGTTACATTTGCACTCCCTTAAGAAGCCCTAGAATGCAAAGCCCACATTTTCACAGGGAAGACACTCAGTTTCTTGCCAAAATGTAGTGATTTCCACCAGATGAAGCTGGCTGGGCAGCTCTCCAACAGTGTAAACAATAGTTCATCTCTTAAATGTGAAACCATAGACTCTATCGGAGTCAGAAACTACATTAAAATAGAAGTGGCTTTGTTTCCATTTCCAAATCTGCACATGACGTAGAAAGGAGCTGATACGTATGAGAGGTAATTGATGCATGCGATTTTTTTTTTAATATGCATGGTTTGACATTTCGAGATCTTGTGTAGGAGAAGTAAGTGGGAGGCTAGAGGAAGGCAGAATCAAGTGAACAAACTTCAGGGGCTGAAAAATCAACTATGATCTCAACAGAAGGACAATAAGAAAAAAAAAAAAAGAAAAGATTACATCAACCACAAACTAGGGCAACTACACTTTGGCCATCTGAAGTGAAGAACCAACTCACTGGAAAAGACCCTGATGCTGGGAAAGATTGAGGGCAGGAGGAGAAGCGGACGACAGAGGATGAGATGGTTGGACGGCATCACTGATTCAACAGACGTGAGTTTGAGCAGGCTCTGGGAGATGGTGATGGACAGGGAAGCCTGGCGTGCTGCAGTCTGTGGGGTCGCAAAGAGTCGGACGCGACTGAGAGACTGAACCACGACAACAGTTAAATGGCATTTCGATAAAATCTTACCTCCTTTTCAATTTAATTTTGAATAGGTAATAAATTACATTATCCAAAAATCAAAAAAATGTAAAAAGCGATGGAGTGAAGTCTCCCTACATCTCCTGTTGCCCCTGCCCCCGGGTATCCACTGCTCCCATCCCCACCAAACTGCCAACAAAGCACTGGGCACGCTTTCTGGGTTTCCGCCATGTTTCATTATGTAACACAGACACACACAGGCATACACTTTCACCGTCCTTTCTAACACAGAAGTGTGGTGTGTGCACGGCTTTACACTTGCTCTTTCCACACGACGATGTGTGCAGAGAGCTTTGGTGCATTCGTTTCACTGCTACAGATTTTCTTTAGCCAGGTCCCTACAGGCCAACTTCCGGTGGTTTCTTCGACTGTTCTCTTCAACCAGGGCTGCAATCAGTTAATACTGGGCTTCTCAGGTGGCACTAGTGGTAAAGAACCCGCCTGCCAAAGCCAGAGACGCAGGAGATGCGGGTTCAATCCCCGGGTCAGAGATCCCCTGGAGGAGGGCAGGACAACCCACTCCCGGATTCCTGCCTGGAGAATCCCCATGGACAGAGGAGCCCAGTGGGCTACATTCCACAGGGTAGCAAAGAGTTAGATATGACTGAAGCAATTTAGCATGCATGTTAATACCGGGTGAAGTCATCTTGCCTGTGTGTGAGTACATCTGAATGATAAACTCCCAGAAGTAAAACAACTGATTCAACATGAAGTGAAAGTCGCTCAGTCGTGTCTGACTCTGCAACCCCATGGACTGTTGCCCACCAGGTTCCTCTGTCCATGGAATTCTCCAGACCAGAGCACTGGAGTGGGTTGCCATTTCCTCCTACAGCGAATCTTCCCAACCCAGGGATCGAACCCAGGTCTTCCGCACTGCAGGCAGATTCTTTACCGTCTGAACAACCAGGGGAGCCCAGCTGATTCAGAGTACATGCACTGCTAATTCTGACCGACACTGCCAAACTGCTCTCTTCCTGGGCTCTACCAACGGGTGCTCCCACCAGGAATGCACACCAATACCTGCCTCCTCATAAAATTACCAATGGTGTGTTAAACGATCTACTAATTTTTGCAAATCTGACAGGAGAAAATGGTACCGTGGTGTGCTTTTAAATGGTGTTTATCTTATCGTGAAAGGGGCTTCCCTGGTGGCTCAAATGGTAAAGCGTCTGCCTGCAATGCAGGAGACCTGGGTTCAATCCTTGGGTCAGGGAGATCCCCTGGAGAAGGAAATGGCAACCCACTCCAGCATTCTTGCCTGGAAAATCCCATGGATGGAGGAGCCTGATAGGTTACAATCCATGGGGTTGCAAAGAGTCAGATATGACTAAGCAACTTCACTGTCTTATTGTGAAAGAGGCTGAGCATCTCTTTGTTCATATCCTTGGACTATTTTTATTGGGTTGTTTTTTCCTTCATCATTCTGGGAGCTCCCTGTATGTCAGGCAGAGCTCTGCTGTGATACGGACTATTAGCCTTCTTACAAGGCTGACGGTAAAGAAGAGCCTCGACTGCCCTGTTGGAAGCAGGAGAGAGACAGTGCAGAAAGGCAGAGGGAGTCACAGAATAAACTGGGATTCGGTGTTATTCAGGACCATCAAAAGGTGTTTTTGCAAATGTAGACAAACTCCTCAATCTTTCCGTTGATTAACTCCAGATTTTGAGTCACATTTAATGGCTCTCCCTACTCCAAGGCAAAGTCGGACACAACTGAACTGAACTGAACTCCAAGGCTAGAAGGGAACTTCCTTGTTTTTATGGTATCTTTTTTTAAATGTATATTTAAACATATGATCCACATGGAATTTATCCTGGAGTAAAAGATACGCTCTAATTTTGTTTCCAGATGAGTACTCAGTTGTCCCCAAATCATCTATTCAATAGCCCATCTCTACTTCTCCTGTATGAGATGACACTTTTAAAGTATACTAACTTCCTCTACATGTCTGGCGCTGTTTTAAGGCCTTTCCGTTCTGGTGTACTGGTTTATCTATTGACATGCCAGTACCACGTTGTTTGAATCTCTGCAGTTTTGTAAGCAGGTATTTAACCTGCCTTAAGATAATTAACCATGAGACACAAAGAACATTATCGTAAAGAGGCACAACGACGGAGGACCCGAGAATGTTTCCACAGTAAACTTCTGGTCCTGGGACAAAAGGAAATTTGAAAAAAAGCATGCGGTCTTCACAGCGAAGATAAAATGTATAATGACCCAAATGCAGGCAGCACGGTGATCAGGCTCCTCTGGGTATCACTGCAGAGGTTTATTTGAGAAGCTCCTAGAACCCTGGGATGGGGGGCACACCCAGGTCGTGGACAGAGCGGCGCAGCCTGACTGCCCCCCACTCGGGGTGCTCCGCCCAGGCAGGGACATGCTCTTCCTGCAACACTGCTTCTTACACAGCATTCACCGACTTCTAAAAGTCAGATACGCTTGCATGCTTATAAATGATTCAGCACGTCCAAACACATGGCACTGTTTCAGCACTTCATAAGCAACGCTTTCTCTTTCCTAGTCTAGAAAGTGTTTTCGTCAAAGTAAAAAGCTTTTTATCACCGCCTCAGGAACTAAAGCTGAGGCAGCCAGAAAGCCCCTCCGCCCTCAGCCCTGGAGCTCCCCGAGCCCATGGCTCAGATATAGGAAGATGCCACGCTCTCAGCGACTCCGAAGCCCTGGTCACTGGGGCCAGAGCGGACTCAGATCTCGTGGAAAAGAAAAAAGAATCAAAGGAAGTTTCGGCTTACACGAGCAGAATTTATTGGCCACATTACTTATTTCATTGTTCCTTTGTGGAAACTCACATTTTTATAGGACCGTCTTGCTCGGTTTCTCCCACTTTTACACCTTCTCCTACTTATTCCTTAGACTTCTGTCATTGGCATTTGTGTGAGGCACTGAGGTGAAGACAAGGAATAGAAGGTGCTTCCTGCCCCTGGGGAGCACACACATGTGGACCAGTACGAGCTCCAGGCACTGGGAGACACAGATGGACCCGTGAGCAGGCTGGGAGCAGGGCTGGACTCTAGAGGACCCAAAGCTGCCTTGGGGGGCTGGGGAGGGGGGAAGGGCTGGGTGTAGGAGGAAACCTCCTGACCCAGCCAGAAGCTCAGGGTCCCAAGCGGTTGGCACCATGGGCACTGGAGGGGAGATGAGACGGGAGGCGTCGGGGGGTCACGGCACAGAGAGCTTTAAAGGCAGATGGAGGGGGACACAGGGGTCTTCCTGGGGGCAGTGGATGCTGTTAAAGCACGTGCTTCCCGCTATGAACCCCTCCACCAGTCGCCAGTGATCGCCTTTGATCTTGTCCGCATCCCTCATCACGCAGCAGCTTGTCGAAGGCAAGAATGGGTCCGGACTGACTCATGAGCAGCAGGGACAAAGGCAGCTGGTGCTCAGTGGACGCGTGCACGTTAGATCATCTGATGACGCCCCTTCCCCAACCAAACACTGGAATGACCTGGGCGGGGTTGGGGGGTGGTGCGGATCTGGCAGTCTCTCCTGGCTCCCTCCCACCAGCTGTATCTTCCCTCCTCTGCGGGAAGCCCCCAGCAGATCACCCCACTTCTGTGCCCGGGATTCTGACGGCAGATTCCCCTTCAGCCTCAGCTCCACACGCCTAACACTCCGCCTCCTGGAGACACTTCTCAAGCCTCCTCCCGCTGGACCATTTTCACCAAGATGTGTCCTCAGAGCTCACAAGTGTGCCCGCTTCCTGGTTCAGCACAGACGAGCATGCCCACGCTCACCCACGCCCCCCGCCGCACCGTGCAGGGCCAGCCCTCCATGCTCTTTCACCGTATACCTTCCCTGCTGCAAGGCTCTCCGCTGTTCCCGACACTCCGCTAACTGTCCAGTTTCTCGTCCACCCTCTCCGACCAGGGCACGACCTTCCAATCGAGAAGCAAAATGCAAACTTGACAAGGCCCTAACCGCCCATGGGCACCTCAGGGAGGTGCTCCCAGAGGTCAGGCCTCACTCTGCTCCTTGGGGCGACCTCTGTCTAGGATGACCTCTTTCTCACGCCCACCGAGCTGGCAGCCCTCGGTCGCTGACATTCCAGTTTAACTTCCTCTTCCCGGAGAGACTCTCATGGATCACCCAGACCACAGCAGCCCACCCTCCAGCTGAACTCAGTGCAAACTCTGAAGATGCTTGACGCTTCTGCTATTTGGGGCCCACATCGCAGCGGGCTCGCCACAGGGCAGGCGCAGCGCGTCTCCATGCGGATCTTTCTTTTCCGGGTCACAGGACCGTGACCCCGCCCCCCACATGCGCCTCCACCATCGCCGACCTCCCGCGGCCCCCCAGCCCGTCTCGGCCCGCCCGGCCTCCCCTCACCTGCGGGAGGGCCCGCCGCAGAGGACCCCCCGCCTCCGCCTCACAGAAGCCCAGCTCTACCACGGAAGGCGGTCTTCTCACCTTCCCCCTCACCTCTCTGTACAGCCCTTCAAAGGACAACCGTGAGACCCTCGGCGGCGGCCCGGAGAAGCTCCGTCAGCCTTACAGCCCCTCCCCCGGACGCCCCTCAGCCGCCTCCTGACGGAACGGGGCAGCACCAGCTCTGACTGCCTGCGGGTCTCTGTCTTGCCCGTCAACCTCGGCTTTCCACTGCCTCTGTCACGGCAGTCACTAAAAGGATGCCGTCTCTAGGCTTCCCTGGTGGCTCAGAGGGTAAAGCGTCTGCCTGCCATGCGGGAGACCTGGGTTCGATCGCCGGGTCGGGAAGATCCCCTGGAGAAGGAAATGGCAACCCACCCACTCCAGTACTTTTGCCTGGAAAATTCCAGATGGAGGAGCCTGGTAGGCTACAGTCCATGGGATCGCAAAGAGTTGGACAGGACTGAGCAACTTCACTTCCTTCATGGTCTGCCTCGGAGAACCTGCCTCATGGCCAGAATGTGAAACTAAAGAGCCTTTGTTCAGCTCAGGGGAACACCCTGACCCGGCCCCAGGGTTAATGGCTGCAGGAACCAAGAAACTAACACATCCCTTCCCCAAGGCTGGCCTCTTACTTGACTCCTTCAGGTCCTCGCCCTCCCTGTTCTATAAAAGACCCAGCCTCCAGACTCCCATAGAGGGTACTCCGGGACGCTAGTCCACAATCGTCCTGGATGCCAGACTTTGGAATAAACTTGCTGCTCCTTGCATCCACACCTCGTCTTCCGATTACTGGCTCATCCTGCAGTGAGCAGACCGCGCCTGGACTCAGGAACACAGAGTAGGCTCCGATATGCCCTTCCCCGGCCCTCTTCCCCCGGCCCTGCCTGGAAGAACCCTCCACCGCCAGACCCGGCCCGGCTGCCCTGGAGCGCTTTCTGGGCCCTCTGAGGAGAGGGGGCTCAGCTCGGGCCCCAGAGCTGCTGCACCAGCTTCGCCGAGGAGCCTGCTGTCCGCTAGCCCGTCTCTGTGCTCCCTGACACACGGTGGGCTGACTCCTGGCTCCTCGGGACAGGGCCAAGGCCAAGGACGCTTCTGATGAGTGGCCTTCAGCGTCTCAGCTCCTAGAAGGCAGACATCATGTTGTTGTTCAGCTTCCTTTCGCCTCCGAATTTTCAACACGAGGATCTGGCTCCTTCCATGGATGTGTCCCCATCTCTCCAGGCTCAGGACTGTAACCCAGGAAGACGAGCCCCTGCCCTCAGGTTCCCACCAGGCTCTCCTTCTGCACAGGGAGACAGGCAGCAGCAAGTAGGCCAGTCACTGAATGAGAGAACTGCAGAGGTGCAGAATGCGACAAGGAAACTCAGAGTGCAGGCACCCTCTATCTCCTTTGTAAGATGTGAGCAGTTCCACCACTGAGCTGACTATGGCTCCAATCATCAGCTTTTTATTGCAAAATTCAGACTCAAATTGAAGAAAGGAGGGAAAACCATACTTTGGCGAAGGAAATGGCAACCCACTCCAGTATTCTTGCCTGGGGAATCCTAGCGGGCTATAGTCCATGGGGTTGCAAAGAGTTGGACACGACTGAGCGACTTCACTTTCACTTTCTTTCACTCAGGTATGACCTAAAACAAATCCCTTATGATTATACAGTGGACGTGATGAATAGATTCAAGGGATTAGATCGTGCCTGAAGAACTGCAGACAGTGGTTTGTAACACTGTACAAGAGGGGGCGACCAGAACCATCCCAAAGAAAAGGAACTGCAAGAGGGCAAAGTGATTGTCTGAGAAGGTCTTACACATAGCTGAGGAAAGAAGAGAAGTGAAAGGCTAGGAGAAAGGAAAAGATAAACCCAACTGAATGCAGAGTTCCAGAGAATAGCAAGGAGAGATAAGAAAGCCTTCATAAGTGAACAATGTAAGGAAATTGAGGAAAACAACAGAATGGGAAAGACTAGAGATCGCTTCCAGAAAACTGGAGATACCAAGGAAACATTTCATGCAAAGATGAGCTCAATAAAGGACAGAAATGGTATGGACCTAACAGAAGCAGAAGATAATAAGAAGAGGTGTCAAGAATCCATAGAAGAACTGTACAAAAAAGGTCTTAATGACCTGGATAACAAGGATGGTGTGGTCACTCGCACAGAGCCAGACATCCTAGATTGTGAAGTCAAGTGGGCCTTAGGAACTATTAATACTAATGAAGCTAATAGAGGTGATAGAATTCCAGCTGAGCTATTTCAAATCCTAAAATATGATGCTGTGAAAGTGTTGCACTCAATATATCAGCAAATTTGGAAAACTCAGCAATGGCCACAGGACTGCAGAAGGTCAGTTTTCATTCCAATCTCAAAGAAGGGAAATACCAAAGAACTTTCAAACTACCATACAGTTGTGCTCATTTCACAGGCTAACAAGGAATGCTCAAAATTCTTCAAGCTAGGCTTCAGCCGTATGTGAACCAAAATCTTTCAGATGTTCAAGCTGGATTTAGAAAAGGCACAGGAACCAGAGATGAAATCGCCAACATTTGTTGGATTATAGAGAAAGCAAGGGAATTTCAGAAAAAAAACATCTACTTCTGCTTTTATTGACGAGCTAAAGCCTTTGACTGTGTTGCTGTTGTTCCGTCACTAAGTCATGTGCAATCCTTCGCAACCCCCTGGACTGCAGCACGCCAGGCTTCCCTCTCCTTCACTAACTCCGGAAGTTGGTTCAAACTCATGTCCATTGAGTCGGTGATGCCATCCAACCATCTCATCTTCTCCTCTTGCCCTCAGTCTTTCCCAGCATCAGCATCTTTTCCAGTGAGTCATCTCTTCCCATCAGGTGGCCAAAGTATTGGAGCTTCAGCTTCCACATCAGTCCTTCCAATGAATATTCAGGGTTGATTTCTTTTAGGATGAACTGGCTGGATCTCCTTGCAGTCCAAGGGACTCTCAAGAGTCTCTCCAGCACCACAGTTTGAAAGCATCATTTCTTTGGTGCTCAGCCTTCTTTATGGTCCAACTTTCACATCATACATTACTTCAGATCTGACTGTGGGGATCACAACAAACTATGGAAAATTCTTAAAGACATGGGAAAACCAGACCACCTTACCGGTCACCCAAGAAACCGGTATTGAGTTCAGGAAGCAACAGTTAGAACTGGACACAGAACAATGAACTGGCTCAAAATTGGGAAAGGACTACAAGGCTGTATATTGTCATCCTGCTTATTTAACTTGTATGCAGAATACATCATTTGAAATGCTGGGCTGGATGAAGCACAAGCTGGAATCAAGATTTCCAGGAGAAATATCAGTAACTTCAGATATGCAGCCCCCGAATGGCAGAAAGCAAAGAGAAACTAAAGAGCCTCTTGATGAAGGTGAAAGAGAGTGGAAAAGCTGGTTTAAACCCAACATAAAAATCTAGGATCATGGCATCCAGTCCCATCACTTCATGGCAAATAGATGGGGAAAAAGTAAAAATAGTAACAGATTTTCTTTTCTTGGGCTCCAGAATCACTGGGGATGGTGACTGAAGCCATACAATTAAAAGACACTTGTTCCTTGGAAGAAAAGCTATGACAAACCTGGACAGCATATTAAAGCAGACCCATCACTTTGCCAAGAAAGGTCTGTATAATCAAAGCTATGGTTTTTCCAGTGGTCATGTATGGATGTGAGAGTTTGGACCATAAAGAAAGTTGAGTGCCGGAAAATTGATGCTTTTGAACTGTGGTGTTGGAGAAGACTCTTGAGAATCTCTTGGACTATTAGGAGGTCAAACCAGTCCACCCTAAAAGAAATCAGTCCTGAATATTCATTGGAAGGACTGCTGCTGAAATACTTTGGCCACCTGATGTGAAGAGTTGACTGACTGGAAGAGACCCTGATGTTGGGAAAGACTGAAAGCAAAAAGAGAAGGGAAAACAGAGGCTGAGAGGTTGGATAGCATCACTGACTCAATGCACGTGACTCTGAGCAAACTCTGGAAGACAGTGAAGGACAGGGAAGCCTGGCATGCTGCAGTCCACGGGGTCACAAAGAGTCGGACAAGACTGAGCGACTGTATAACAACTTAGTGGAGTTTCCCCTTAGACAGATTTATATCAGCTGGAGGAGCTCGATTTACATTTTAAAAGGAAATTAAAATGTTTTCAATTAAAATTAAGAGTTCTTCTTTTAAGAGGGAAATATTCCTTTTTTGTTAAAATTATTTTTTCTTTCCTTCTCAGAATTTGTGAGCTGATTTTAACAAACAATAGCTACCAGTGTATTAACTGGTAGAACGTTCACCACATCAAGCAACCTTCTGTACAGTAAACAAAATCTATTACTCTACACTGCATTTGTGTGTGTGCGATAAGTACTTTTAAGATCTACTCCCTTAGTAACTTTCAAATATGTAATACAGTATTAATAATTACAGTCACCATGCTGTATCCCCATCTCTTATTTATTTATTGCACCTCACTTACTTTTGTTAATGGGATAGAAAAAGTTTTAGAGGCAAAATTACCTAAAGCTAATGGGTCAGGCTGACATTGCAGAAGACACCATCTTCTATGGTTTCCACTGTTTCTCATTTAAATGTTTAGGGATTATCTGTGTTCGTGGAAGTTGCTTGAAATTAAAAGAAGAATTTTGCGAAACTAAAAGCTGATGAATCTGATTAAGTCCTCCCAGTTCAAACAGCTTCTCCTTTGGATTAAACCCTGATTCCACCAGTCAGGACAGACACAGGCAGCTCCATGTCGCTGGGCTCTTTCCTGATCTCACCCGGGCCTGGCGGCAGGTCCTCACAGCGTTCCTTTGCTGGTTATCTTGGTGGGTATCCCATCGGCTCTGCAGCTCCTCTGAAGGACTAGTTTCCGCTGTTTGTATCTCCCTGTCAGTTGCTGTTAACTGATTTCTACCCAGTTTCGCTGCTGTGTGGTCAGCCTTGCATCGCACTGCAATCCCAGAATCATCAGGTCCACAGGAACAAGTTAAATGTGAAGTTGAGTGTAGCGTCTGTGTGTTACACACACTTGCTCTTAAAAGGGACCATATTTATCTCAGTTTGCTCAAGTGTTGGCCACACAGTATCTTAAGTCTCAAGAAACAGAGCAAGGAGTGGTTAGCCATGGATGGAGAGTATATTAAAAATCCACCTTTCCTAGACACATACACATTTTCTGCTCAGAATATTTTAGAAATACACAACAAATTGTAGCGTGAAGACGTGTTTGCCACCTGCACCAACAAACACTTTCTCATCCTATCTCATCCCTCTCTCCTATCTCATTTTCCTCACTGTCTCTGCTGTCTCTGAGCAGTGTTTTTCTTTTCTACAGCTCTATGCATTATTCACAGCAGCCTACTGGGGAAACACCCATGAGGAGAGAGGCAGGAGCATTTGTGAAAGGAAGAGAGAGACAAGGACCTTCCTTTAACTTTTGTGTGTCCTTAGGGCAGGATTCCCAACTCAACTCCAAAAGTTCTTGCCCCACTGGTATACATACCTCCCGCACGCCCTGCCACTCTCCACGTGTAGACAAAGTGAGCTGTTTCCTCCAAAAGACAGTGCAGCTCCTACTGGCCTGTCAAAGCATGGCCTCTTGGCATTCCTTTCCTGTCTGTGTGCATACACACACACACACACACACACACGCACACACACACACACACACACACAGAGCACTGCAAAGCAGACCTCACAGCAACACCTCTCCAAGCAGTGAAGTCCCGAAGCCCAGTGCCAGAGGACAAGCTCGGAGATCAGCGCTTAAAGGCAGATGGCTGATGAAGCGCAGTCGGCACCAGCCTGCCAGGGTCAGAGAGCGACCGCTGACCCCCCTGGTGCTGGGCGTCAGTGGCGCACTTGCTTCTCGGAGGCTCTCTTCTCAGGCTGGTGAACTCTTGGACCACAGCCTGCTAGGGCAGTGCCTGGCAAGTGGCAGGAGCTCTTAGTAAATGTTTGCTCCGTGCATTACCCAGCGAATCAGTGAATCTGTGTGAACCAAAATGCGGAGCCAAAATGCACAGGAGTGGAAACAGGATATTATACTCTCAAAACAGGATTGCTTTCCAATGATGGTAAAACAGGCATTCCTACAAACAATCAGACACAGCAGCCTTTATGTGACAACCTGCTTGTTAGACCCAGAAGAGATCAGACAGAAAGGGAAAAAGGGAATAAAGGTGCACAGCTATGACACATCCTTACACGTGGGCACTTTCGCATTCTTACAGAAGCCCAAATTTTTCTCAAAAAGACTCGTTTTCATTGACAAATATCAAAAAAGTCTGCCAAGGTTCAGGTACTTCAGCAGTTCTCACAAATGTGGCTTGTCATGCAGCAACAGACAGAAAGAGAGTCCCCACCGTGAAGGACACAGTGTCTGAGCAGAAACTGGATGTGGTCTCCTTAAAGCCACCATCTAGCCTCTTGCAGTTTTTGCAGTGAGGTGGGTCCAATAATAGATTTTTCTCAAAAGTGTGTGTGCGTGTGTGTGTGTGAAAGTTGCTCAGTCGTGTCCAACTCTTTGAACCCCATGGACTACACAGTCCATGGAATTCTCCAGGCCAGAATACTGGAGTGGGTAGCCATTCCCTTCTCCACGGGATCTTCCTAACCCAGGGACCTTCAGTACTTACTACCTTAGTAATGTCCCAAAGATTTTTAGAAACATTGGTTCCTTATCCCAAGCTACTTCTCACTGACTTGGTTAAGGGGGGGCGGGGGCGGGGGGGGGGGGGGGGCCGTGGCTGGGTGGGCAGGGAACAAGAAACAAACAAAAGCCTTCAACAACTCCTGAGTCTATTATCACTGGGGCGCTCCCTGTGGAAACTCCCTGCAGGGCGGGGGGGTGGGAAGGGGGGCAGATGGCCCTCTCTCACCGGGTCCTCTGTCTTTCCAAAAGGAAAGTTTGCTAAGGACTCTTCCAAGACACCTCCATCTTACCTGAGATGTTCATCTTTATTCTTCTCCCCAACATCCCTCCCAACCTGCCCCACCCCAGACAAACAGCAGTAACAGCAGAAACAGAAGCTTCATCATTTTAGGGAAATCCCTACACACCCCGTCTCCCTAGCACAGTCATCCACCCAAAACTTTCATATGCAAGGTATGGGAGCCTCCACCCCCTTCTCCCTCCCTTCAACCAGCTGCAAATTGTGAAAAATAGCTGTTTTATTTTTTAGTGAAAGAAATCCCTAGAGGAGGAGGAAGGGGGCAGACTGGAATCCCAGTCCTAGGCACCGGACTAACCCAACTCAAGTCAGAGTGAGTTAGGAGCTCCACGCTCTCCACCAACCTTCATTCAGTTCACTGCCAAGCGGGGTCTGTTTCAGCAAATACAGATGTCCGTGCCTAACACGTCTAAGGGCAGCAGGCGAGGCCGCTCCCCGCAGACCGTGTCCTTCCTGAACCACAGCATCTAGGAATCAAGCAACACCCGCAAGGTGGGGGCCCGAAGGAGGCAGACACCTGAGAGCTGCCAGGCGGGTCGGACTGGGGGGAGGCCACAGGATAGAGGTGTCCGCTGGGAGTCCAGGGCCCACACCCCGCTGTCCTTTCAGGTCAGTGGCAAACACGAGCAGAGACTGCCGCCAGCGGCTCCAGACCGCCAACAAGCGTTCGCGAGGCCGCTGGGTCCCGCGGCCCGCGCGGGCTGAATCTTGCCAGGGAGGCGGGAGCTCGCGGCGGGATGGGGGGCGGCGGCCAGGCCCCACCAGACACGCTCACACGCCCGGGAGCGGCACCCCAGAGGCTCCCGGGCGGGCGATGAGCCCAAACGGGTTCCGGCCGCGAGAAGGGGTCGGACCCTGGGTGCCCGGGAGGTGCAGGCCGGCCAGGGCTGCGGAGTGAGCGGCAGATGGGAGTGGCAAGCCGAAAACGGCCACCCTGGAACCTCCGGCCGGGAGAAGGCGCCGCGGAAACGCGGGTCCCGGTCGAGAGGCAGACAAAGGCTCGGGTGCGCACGCGGTGGACGGTGGCGCCGGAGCCCGCGCCGAGGGCCTCGAGGAGCCGCGCCCGACCCGGCTGGCGCCGAAGTCGCCCGGGGTTCCCGCGGGCGCGACCTCCCGCCCCGCCCCGCCCCGGTCTCCGGTCCTCACCTCGCTCGCCCTCCATCCAAGACAACGGCGGCCCCCTCCTCCGCGCACCCGGCGCCTCTTCCCTGAACATCTCCTGCCTCCTGCCTCCTAGCAAATATCTGCCTCGATGCTTCTGCTCGGTTTTGCCCCCCTCCCCCGTGACACGCCTTCCGCCACCCCTGCTCCGGCGCGCTCCGAGCCCCGCTCGCGGGGAGTGCCCGGGGTCCCGGGTGGGGCGCGGCCCCAGGGGTCCGGACCGGCGGCGCCGTTCTCCCTCGTCCTAACAGCCCATTGTCCTGCCCCTTACCAATCCGAGCACCGGCTAAGCCCCAGGATCTAGACTCGAAATCCTAGAGAAAGTGGACTCTGGGCGGAGGCACACCCATCTCCACGCGGTCGGTCCACGCTCTGGAACCGGGTCCCGGTGGGGCCCGGGGTAGCCAGGCCGGGCGCGACACCGCGCCCGGGGAACAGCCGGTGCCTCCACCTTCGGGGGCGCGGGGTCCCGGGGCCCTGGCCTGCCGTCCTCCAGCCGGGGGAGGCAGCGGGCGGGACCCCCCGGAGGAAGGAAGCGCCTCTGCTCCAGCCAAGTGACCCCAGGCTAAAGAGAGAGGAGCCGGCGTCCGTGGTGCGGGAGTTGATAGAAGACGTGCAGGGCAAGCGTGGCCAGAAACAGCCCCGGGGGCCCGAGGCGGGCAGCAGCAGGTCCCGCCCCAAGCGCGCGGCTCCCGCCGCCCTCCCGGCTCACCCTTCGCCGCCACACGAAGAGCCTGGGGAAGCCCGGGGTCCCGGGCTGGCCGAGCCCCCCGACCCTCCAGAGAAGCCCGTCGCCGGCCACCCAACGCCCCCCGGCCGGCCACACACACCCGGCCCGCCGCCCGCCGCCCGCCGCCCGCCGCCCGCCGCGGGGAACGTGGAACCTGACACTTACTGGGGCTCAGGAAACACTCCGTCAGCCTTCGGAAGCAGCTCGCGTTATTAGAAGGTCCATCTTCCATGTCGGAGCCGAAGAGCAGCGGGAACGCGGCGGCGAGCGCGGCGCCGGCGCCTCGGGGCCGCCGCGCCGTTCGGCCGCCGCCGCCCGGGCTGGGACCGGGACCGGGACCCGGAGCGGAGCAGCCCCCGCCGGCGCCCGGGAAGCCGCGGGAGCCCGCGCAGTGGGCGGCCGGGCCGAGCGGGAGCCGGGGCGGCGGCGGCGGCCGGGGCCCGGCGCGGGCCGAGAGCAGCAAGCCCCGGAGCGCGGGGGAAAGGAAGAGCCGCCGCCGCCCGCCGCCGCCGCGGTGACTCCTGCTGTGGGGGACGCTCAGGAGAGCCGCCTCTTGTCCGCCGCCGCCGCCAGCATCGCCGCCGCCTCCTCGGGCCGCCGCCGCCGCCGCCGCTGCGCCCTCCCTTCCTGGGAGACGCGCGGGGAGGTGGAAGGCAGATGAGGAGGGGAGAAGAGAAGGCGGGGGTTGGGGGGGCGGCGGCCAGAAGTAAAAGGAAGATGGAGCGGAGGCGCGGACCGGGGAGGAGAAGGCGAGCGCGAAGGGAGCGCGCGCTGCGACCCAGCCGCCCCCGCCGCCGCGCGCAGACAGGGCGCCGGGGCCCCCCGGGGGGCTGGCGCGGCCAGCGGAAGAGGGGGGCGGGCGCGGGGACCAGGCGCGCTCGGCCCGGCCGCGACCAGGCGGCTCGGGGGCCGGGCCCGGGCCCGCGGCGCTCCTCCCGCCGGCGGCGCTGCGCCCGGGCTCCGGGCGGAGTTTGCCGGAGCCGGGCTCGTCCCCCGCCGGGGGCAGAGGGGCCTGGGGGAGGGGAGCAAGTGGCTCTTCGGGGCTGGCCATGCCCCCCCCCCTCCTCCTCCTCGGGCCGCCGGTGGGGGCCGGCCGCGGGCGGGAGGGGCGCGCGGCAGGCCGGGACTCCGCGGGCTCCGCCCCCGCAGGGCCAGCCCTCCCGGGCCGGTCGTCCCGATCGTCAGCCTAGTCCTCCTCTCCGGTCTTCCGCGCCCGCTCGGCCCAGTCTTCACATCGTATTCCGCATGGGGGTCGGGGTGGGGGGGGTTGGCGGCGGAGTACCCGGGGCCCCGAGGGCGAGTTCCCCGCGGCGGCGCCTGGCTGCTGGCAGGCGCGCACAATCGGCGTGCTCCCAGCGGGCGAGGGGCGGCGGAGACGCTGCCTGCAAGCGTGGCGTGGTCTGTGCGCGCTCCGGTGGTGGCTAAGCCTCAGCGACTGCTCGAAAGCAGCGGAGAAAAGCGCCGCAGTGCCGCTGCCCGTGGAGGCGGCGGCGGCGGCGGCTGCAGAAGACGCCCACTGGCGGAGCCAAGGTTCCCCACGCCGCAGCCGCCCGCGCCCACGCAGCGCGCCCCGCAGCTACTTGCCCCCCGGCGCCAGGCCCCACACCCCAGCGGCTCCCGGCGTCCAGGGTGCGCCCCAGGCCCGGGCCGGAGGACCGGGCCACGCCTGGGTCTCTGCGAGGCGTCCTCACATCTGGTGTTACAGATTCTTGATACCCGCCTCCCTGCAGCTGCTCCAGCTGTGCACCGCCGGGCGAGCCCTGTCGGCCAGTCCCCTGCCCGAGCCCGGGAACCCTCCCGCCAGCCAGCCCGCAGCTCCAACCGAAATGTGCTCACAACTCCCAGGAGAGTGCCAACTCAGACGCTGGGTTGGAATTTCTATCAAGACTTACTGTTCCCAGTAAACTAGGGTTTAGCAAGCCAGCTCTTCCCCAGGACTCCCTTTCTGATACTCACTTTACAACGAACTTTGTGTGCACAACCCAGTTTGCCCAGGTAAGGCCAGAGAATAGAAAAGGCAAACAAGTTCTGAGACCAAGTCCTCACCCTCGGCTATCTCGGACCATGCCCCCCTTTCTCGGCCCCCAGCAGTTGCTACAGAAAGGAACTTTGTCGCCCAGCAGGCGCTCTGAGCACGGAGCGGCCGCCAGAAGTTTGCCAAGTTGGAAAGCCGAGCGCCCGGCGCGCAGGTGTCGGTACTCGCCCGTCGCGGGCAGCGGGGCCATCGCAGCGCTGCGGGTCGGGGGTTGAGGCGGCGGGCCGGCTGCCCCACGGCGGGACAGGCTGTCCAGACTCCCTGGCCTAGGTCACCTTCCCAGGACTGGGGCCGGCGCGCCGAAGCCCAGCTTCCGCGAAGGTCAAGACGGTCACCTGAGCGAGAGGCATGCGCGGCGGTGCAGCCTCTCGGTGGACGCAGGGCCGGGGACCCCAGTGTGCACTTAGCCCCGGGGTCTCTTCTAGCCCTCCACTTTTTTTTTCTTCTCTCCGTCCAGTCCGGAGGGGTTTTTTATCTTGAAATGTAATTTCCTTCCTAGTCTGCTTTTCCCCACTCGCATCCAAACGGCCACAGTGGAAAAGGGCATGTATGTATCTGCACCAGACTGGGCAGGCGGGGCGCCGGGACGGCGGCGCGGCCCCGGTCCCCCACCCAGGTCCCCGGGCGTTTCCGCGACCGCCCGGTGGACTCTGAGCGTAGCTGCTAGCGCGCGCCAGCCCTGGCACTCGCTGGATCGGAATTCTTCACTTTGCGGAACCAGCAAAAAATTCCGGTGGCTCTTACCTTACGAGGGGGTGGAAGGGGGTGGAATTTGCCTGCTGTATTTTTTGTTTTTTGGGTTTTTTTGGCTTAGAAAGAACCGAAACGGCCGAGCCGCGCAGCCCGGTCTCCCGCAGCCTCCAGGGCGACGCGGCTGGCTTCGCGTAACACCTGTTACTCTCCCGGGAGTCGGGGATGCGCGCGGGAGTCGGGGATTCGGGCGCGCGGCGCCCTCGGGCCCCGCGGGAAGGGTCTGCCTGGCTGCCCGGCGGTTTGGGGAGGACGCGTTTCTCCTGGAAGTGTTCACTGTTCATTCTTCCATAGGCAGAACGCTTCTGAGTGTCCTTTAAGTTTCTTCGGTCGCCTTTTTGGAGTCATTAAAGTGACTTTCCTGTTACAAGAAAATGTGTTAGTTTGAACAGAAGCCATCGGAGCGCCGGGCACCGGGCGGCGGGAGGAAAACGCCAAAGATCTGTTCTTTTGGGTCTTCGTTAAATCAGGACACAGGCTTTAGGATGTTCACTAGCCCTCTTCTGAAATCAACTTTCTACTTCACTTCCTTCTTTTCTCCAGCCGATGGCTGGACGGGACACACTACCCGTACCAATGAAAATACCTGAGCCTGACAACGGAAAAGGAGCAGGTTGAGGAGGAGCCTACTGATTATTGATCATATCTGTTAAGTGTTCTCCTTACTCAATACTGGAGGGCACTTCTGTTAATGTAAATCCAATAGGCGCCCAGCCACTGTTTCTTCTTCGTGAAATATTTAGTCAAAGATTTAAATCACAAACACACAACCTGAACGGGTGCTGTCACTCACCCCTGGGTTCAGGTGTTGCAACACCTGTAGAAAGCTGTTTCTTGACGATTCTTTTCCTCCGCTTTGAGTTTCCTTAGTGATGTCTCCGAAGGAGAAGACTGGGACTGAACACTTGTTACTCCAAACCTTTCAGGAATAAACAGGCTGGCTCATAATTAAGTGAGCTCTCCATTCTGATAGCCCTCATAAAGCTTGCAACTTAGTTACATGTCAAAATGTTATCACAATACAATTTAAGCATAACCGAAATCAGGAGCTGTAAATCCAAAAGCAGAGGGAGAACCACCGCCAAAATTCACCCCACTACTGCGCACTCTATGAAATGAAGAGTTTCCTTTGTTCTCAGGTGAAGACACACCAGTCCACACCGCAAAGAATGGAAACTAAAAGAATATTAGCAGGGCAGCGAACACCAGGAAGGGTGCCAAGATCATGATGCTCATTACTAGTAGTTCAACATTTTAGAATATAAAACATTTGCCTCTGCCCTTTAGGAAGGAAAATGATCAAGAAAGAAATTTATATTGGTCATGAAGCCTGCTATTAGTGGACCTGTGCAACCACAAGCATACTTAAATTCTCTAAGAATTCTTCTATATGTTATTTTAAAATTAGCTTAATTACATATTAATTTATATATTAATTTTAGTATTTTATGCATAATAATTCATATATACAGGAAAGAATATCTGCCTGATTATTATCTAATTTGAAAGATATATTCATAAAAACATTTTAAAGCATGGCTCAAGGAGGAGACTAAGAAATGGTAAAATATTGGTTTTTCTCATAAAATTTCTTTATAAGTTAACCATGCACCCCTTTTATAAAAGAGCTTCAGAGTTAGGTACAGTAAGCACAATTAATATTTTATGAATGCTTTGATCAACATGTGGGCCTGTGTCTCAATTGATTTTATTTTACAACTTTTAATATTAGTGCTTACAGCTATAGAAATTCACAGTGCTAATTCTTGAATAACCTGTTTTCTTTTTAAATGCTAGTAGCCTTTCTTTATAAAGATATAAGACACAGGTTGGTTAAATATTAAACTTGTCTATTTATACAGATAGTCTATAAAAGGACTTTTTTAATCTTGATTTTAATTTTTGTGACATTTAAAATACAGTTATTTGAGCAAACTAATTTATAACCAAGTGTCTATTGCTCCCAAACGTAGTAGAAACATGTGGGTTTATATGTCAGACTTCTCCATTTAATTGCTACTAAATTATCAACATGTATCATATCACACAAGCTCTCTGCACTCTAAGAAGATACTTTATTCCTTGTCTGGCATATTAAAACTGGAGTCCAGCTGCCAGGCACTAATTCATACCTTCCCAAGCCCACCAAATCTCTCACTAGAGTTTTAAGCATTTCTTTCTCAAAGCCTCCTTTCATGTTTCTCATCTCCAATCCATCATAGCTTTGTTGTCTCCTAGAACTGATGTATTTTATCTGTGTATATGAATGTGTTACACTAAACCTCTTCAAAATTTTACACACATAAAATTTGCATTGACAATTTTACTTTAAACAGTCTGATATCTGAAGTCATGCTTCTCTTACTACTTATAATCTTTAGCAGAGGCCAGCACACTAGAGGCACTCAATGTTTGCTCCCCTACCTGTCACCTCATGCCACCTGCTTACAAACTTCTGTTAGCACTGATGTTAACAAATCTTGACTAAAGAGAAGCATGCATTCTTACAGTATTATTATAGTCAGGCCTATTTCTTAAAAGGGCATTACAATTTCAATAAGAACAATTTTGTTATAAAGTCATTACTGAATGGGACAGCCTTGAAAATAGACTGCAGTTGATAAAACCAACTCCTTCAGCCCTAATACCCCTAAAATTGCAGTTTTGATTAAATTATTGTATGAACTCAAATAAATTAACTATAAAACAACCCACATTTCAGTATTGCTTTGTGTTATAAAACAACTAAAAACCAGTTGTTATTCTTCACTAAAACAATGCCAAAATGGTGCTTAATTTTCAATTAGGGAATGTTTTTGAGAACCGGCCAATTGTTAAACCATTAATATTCCAAATAAATCTCCTTAAGTATCCATCCATACCTTCTGAAAGGGGGATTCAGCGATCCAAGTAGAAATTTTCATTAATCAAAAGCAAAACATTAATTCCTCATGAAAATAAGCTCTGCTTAATGGCTGTGAGTATCTAGCCCCTGGGGCTTCCCTGGTGGCTCAGACAGTAAAGCATCTGCCTGCAACTGAAGAGACCTGGGTTCAATCCCTGGGTCAGGGAATGCCAACCCACTCCAGTATTCTTGCCTGGAGAATTCCATGGACAGAGGTGCCTGGTGGGCTACAGTCCACGGGGTCGCAAAGAGTTGGACACGACTGAGCGACTAACACTTTCACTGCTTTCATCTAGCCCCTAGGAGACTGGTGTTAAGAGGCCTGCTGAGCTTAAACAATCAGTACTAAGTTTCTGTGATAATCCAATGAGCTTAACTACATTTTGAAGATACTGCCATTTTGAAAATATTGAGTCACTTCAGAAACCCACTGAAATTCACAGAATGCTGAGGCAGTCTTCACTTCTCAAAAGCACCCAAATTAAAATACAGCCCTGAGATCTAGTTTAAACGATCAACATTTTCAATCAGCTTTCAGAGGTCACATGTATCAGTTTCCTTTGAGAGTCAAATAGAAAACTGAATAAGAGAATTATATACATTTTTATATAATTATATAAATAAAAGACCTAAACAAAAGGAACAGTTCTCAAAGAGAGCCAAAGTCAATTTAAAGCATTTAAGTAGAAAGTGACCGTGGAGGCACTGGGGATAAATAAGACAAGCTGCTGCTGCTGAGTCACTTCAGTCGTGTCCGACTCTGTGCGACCTCATAGACGGCAGCCCACCAGGCTCCGCCGTCCCTGGGATTCTCCAGGCAAAAACACTGGAGTGGGTTGCCATTCCCTTCTCCAATGCATGACAGTGAAAAGTGAAAGTGAAGTCACTCAGTCGTGTCCGACTCTGTGCGACCCCATGGACTCCAGCCTACCAGGCTCCTCCGTCCGTGGGATTTTCCAGGCAAGAGTACTGGAGTGGGGTGCCATGGCCGTCTCTGAAATGAGACAAGCCAGGGAATGGCCTAAATGTCCTGACCCTATGACCACCTTACATACTAACAAGCAGAGAGTTTCATAAACGGTTGTCACAATTCCTAATAAGTGGGCCCCCAGGGAGGCGCAGCTTGGGTCCACACAAATGACTGTGTTGTTAAGGTCATTTGAAATAAGCAGGTCATCATCTGTGGCTTGGGAATCCTTTCCTTGCAAACATTATTTTAATAGCCACATTTTGCAATGAGACTTGACCTTTATATGAGGGGACACGGTGCAGTTATGAGAAAAAGTAAAATTGTTGATTCCAAGATTTGTCTCAAAAATAAGAATCAAAATGGCTCATTTAATCCAGAGAATTTATTCCTTTCTGTTCATCTCAAAACAAAAACACAGCAGAACACAAAAACCTGTGGCTCCCGGCCTAGGGCTCCGGTGTGCGGATCCAGGGCCGGGCTGGCGGGCCTCTAAGGGCGGGCAGCGGAGGCCGGGGCCGTTCCCGCCGGCCAGCAGCTCGGGCCGTGACTGGCCAAGACTGCGTTCTCCTGAGCTCCTCTCAGAAGAGCAGCCGAAGGGAAAAGGAGACGGAGAGAAAGGCTGGTGCAGTGCCAAGGGCACTGCGCACATCAGACACACAGACGGTTGTTTCCGGGTCTGGGTCTCAAGATACAGATGGCCCTTTCCCAGACAAAGGCAGCCCTCCTCACACACGCGCCATCTCGGGTCTGGAAAAGCTGCACGTTGTGAACTATCACTGAAGTGAAGGGAAGTCACTCAGTCATGTCCAACTCTTTGCAACCCCATGGAGTGTAGCCCACCAGGTTCCTCTGTCCATGGGATTGTCCAGGCAAGCATACTGGAGTGGGTTTCCATTCCTTCTCCAGGGGATCTTTCCGACCCCAGGGATCGAACCCAGGTCTCCCGCATGGTAGGCAGACGCTTTACCGTCTGAGCCACCGACTTCGCATATTAAATCTTTTGAAAGGACCCTTATCACACACAAAAAAAGGACTCACAGAAGCCAGAAAGTAAGCAGCCTTGTTTCTTCAGCCACAGTTGTCTGTGTGACCTGACGGGGAGCCAGAGACCTGCGCTTGAAGGAAGAGAAAGCTGAGACAGTGTATCTCCCGAAACCTCTGGACACTTTCACCTTGTGTGGTTGAGATGCAGGGGTTAATAACTTTGCTTTATCGTCTGTACTAATTCACATCATCAACAAGAGCAATGGCGCAGTGGCCTTTCCTCCCCAAGGAGCTCTTTGGCAGGATGTCCTTTGTTTCAGACAGAGGAGAGGAAAATACTATGAGCCAGAGCCTGGAGGCCCCAAGTTCAAACCTGCCCCTTTGCGGATCCTCGGTGTCCGGTTAGATTTCTGCCATCTGCTGGTGTGTGTGAAGGGCTTCCCCGGTGGCCAGGGGTAAAGAATCCATGCACCGTGCAGGAGCTGCAAGAGACGCAGGTTCAGTCCCTGGGTTGGAAAGATCCCCGGGAGAAGGAAATGGCAACCCACTCCAGTATTCTAGTCTGGAGAATCCCATGGACAGAGGAGCCTGGCAGGCTACAGCCCATGGGGTTGCAAAGAGCTGGACATGACTGAAACGACTTAGCACGCACGTATGGTATATGTGAAAATTCCCTTCTCCTCCTCCCTCTAGGACTCTACTCTGGCAGAGATTTTCACAGAATGTTTCCAGAAATCTCCACCCAGGGGTCTTGAGCCCCTGGTGCAGTATTCCACACTCTGCCTGTGTGCTATGCAGTTGCTCAGTCGTGTCCGATTCTTTGAGACCCCATGGACTGTAGCCCTCCAGGCTCGTCTGTCCATGGGATTCTCCATGCAGAAGCACTGGGGTGGGTTGCCATTCCCTTCTCCAGGGGATCTCCCCAACCCGGGAATCCAACCAGGAGCTCCTGCATTGCAGGAGGATTTTTTACCAGCTGAGCTACCAGGGAAGCCCCACACTCTGCCTACTGGTGTTCAAGTAATCCTACGTAAGAACACATGCCCCATTCAAATAACCCATCATCACTTCTATCACTAACCAAACCCAACTATGCAGCCTATCAAGCCTCGCTGAAAAAAGAGACCAAAAAGCCACATATGTTCCTAGCTGGAATTGCCCATAATAAATACCTAGTGTTCTTTTCTTCAGCTTGCTGTGCCCTGACAGCTTCTGGCTGAGGGACATGACTCTGGCCAACCAGGCAGACACCGTCTTTGCAGAAGACCACACCAAGGCTAAGTGGCCGTAAGTAATCTGCTGGCTTTGCTTTCCACATCACACTGGTCCTTTCTAGAGGCCCAGCTGTCCCCAAGAAAGTCCAGGACAGTGCACCTGTCATTGACGGGGAAGAAGGGCACATCTGTTGCAGTCGTGCCACCCGGCAGGGGGCCAGGACACTGCTCTGCTGCGCTGGGAGGCTCATGGGGCCTCAGCCACGGAGAGCTTCGGATGAGCACGCCCTGGGCACTCTCTGTGTCGACTCTGTTGTCTTCTCCTTCCAAAGGGAGGGAGGGTGGGCCTCTGGTCCCAACATGGGCCTCTTAATCCGAAGACGGAGTAGAGGTGGACGTATATGGCGTCCAGTACACGCCTTAACCTGAGTCACCAGGAAATGCGTTTGAGTGAAATACAGAAAACATAGGGTGGCTTCAAGGCAGGTATACCACAGTGACCACTCAGCTGCTGTTTTCCCATCCATAGCATAAAGGGGCACTTACCACTTACCACAGGGGCACTGAGAAAAATTACAGAACATAATTAACTCAGAGTCAACTCATTGACAACAAAAGTTTAGAAATGTTAATGTGCATTCTGAAAAATTCTCCTACTTGGTTTGAAAAAGTGGAATTGAACATTAAAACCAAGTTTAAAATGACTGTGACTTTTATCTGGTAATTTTACATAACTGCAAATAAGTCGAGATACAGTCACCTTGATGTAAACCTGTGTGTTCCCTGTGGGAGCCTTATTCCTCGGTTCTGGAGTTAACTAGAAGCAGTGGCGATATTTCTAGGGAAGCTGTCGAGGTCAGAACTGGTAGAGAGGACTTACAAGCCCTGGGCTCTTAGAATGCCCCAAATCTCCAGCACACGCTTTACGTGAGGAACAAGAATGGGGATAAATGTAAAACAAACTGAGAAGTTACAGTGGGGTGGGGCCCCGCTCGTTGAATTGGGGTAGGGTCACCCTGGATGAAGGAGACCTTCCCGGGCTCTCTGTTGACCATGTTCCTCTACCTTCTTGCTAACCGCTGGAGTCTTAACAGGTGGACACTATGCCCATGGCCTGCCTTTTACACTGTTGTTAAGTCACGAACTCATGTCCAACTCTTTGCGACCCCATGGACTGGGGGGGCCAGGCTTCCCTGTCCTTCACCATCTCCCGGAGCTTGCTCAAACTCATGTCCATAGAGTCAGTGATGCCATCCAACTTCCTCATCCTCTGCCACCTTCCTCCCCTCCTGCCCTCAGTCTTTCTCAGCATCAGGGTCTTTTCCAATGAGTCGGCTCTTCACATCAGGTGGCCAGAGTGTTGGAGCTTCAGCTTCAGCATCAGTCCTTCCAACAAATATTCAGAGTTGATATCCTTTAGGCTTAACTAGTTGGATCTCCTTGCTGTCCAAGGGACCCTCCAAGAGTCTTCCCCAACACCGCAGTTCGAAAGCATCAATCCTTCCACGCTCAGCCTTCTTTATGGTCCAACGTGCATGACTACCAGAAAAACCATAGCTCTGACTACATGGACCTTTGTTGGCAAAGTGATGTCTCTGCTTTCTAACGTGCTGTTTAGGCTTGTCACAGCTTTTCTTTCAAGGAGCAAGCGTCTTTCACTTTCACGGCTGCAGTCAGCATCGGCAGCGGTTTTGGAGCCCAACCAAAGACAGCCTGCCACTTTCACACTGCCGTACTCTGGTGAACAGATGGGTTTCATAGGTTTTCAACGCACCACTGTTAAATCTCCCTGAAGAAGAAGATCACCGTCTTTTGAAGAACAAATAGTAAATGAGGACTCCCCTGGTGGCACAGTGGATAAGAATCCAACCTGCCAGTGCAGGGGACATGGGTTCCATTCCCTGTCCGGGAAGATCCCACATGCCCTGAAGCAAGAAAGCCTGTACGCCACAACTACTGAACCGGTACTCCAGACCCCGTGGGCTGCAGCTTCCAAAGCCCACTCGCCTAGAGCCCAGGCTCTGCAACAAGAGAAGCCACCATGGTGAGGAGCCTCCTGCAACTAGAGAAAGCCCTTGCACAGCAACGAAGACCCACGGCAATCAAAGATAAAAATAAAAAGTAAATGCTCTTTGCTTATAAATTCCCAGGGTCTCTCTGTTTTTCTGAATATCAGCCCATGAGGAGCTATAGTGAAACACTCTTCTGATCTTTTTAAACTATTTTAATTAAATTTTCCTAACCCTCTTTTCCCGAGACTGGTAGATTTGGTAGTGTTATGTTTTCAGGATCCAATGAGCCTGATACCCTGGAGTGACCACAGAGGACACGTAACCGCTGAAGAGCATAGGTTGGCAACAGCTACTGGTGCCCCCTGAACTTGAGGACTGAGAGCGCACCATTCACACAGCCCCTGAGAGCCAAGTCAGGCCAGGAGGAGAGAGCAGATTGCTGGCTCTGCGCCCTTCGTGCCGACTATTTCCTGTGTCTCTCCATGAATGTGTTATTATGGCTGCTCTCAAACACTCAGTTAATTTACTCTCATCACTGCTCATAACAGCTCTCCGAGGTGACTTTTATGGGCTAGGAATTAGGCCCATTTTGTAGATTTTGCACGTGGATTATAGACCTGATGAAAGGCAGCTACAGAAGGCAAATTAGGGCCTTTGATTTCCCTTTTAGATATATAATGTGTGCTTTATTCTCCAAAGCAGGATGTCTGCATTCGGTATTTCCAAATTTTTGCGTTTATTATAGTTAGATCATTTTAAAGAGGGCTCAGTTAATATGCTCCTCTGATATAAAAGCAAGCTTAAGCATGAAATAGCCCAATTTTCTACAGCTGGGTTTTTAAGTATACATGCTATGAAAATCTATCCATTTGTTTTCAGTCAAATCTTATTTCTTAAGTAACCATAAAATACAGGTGAAGTCTGATTTCATGTTTTGAACTCTGATTTAAAGAAGTTCAGGGTAAATAAGTTTTCAGGAGATCAATGCAAGGAGGTTAGGGTTAGGGCTAGGGTTAGGGTTACGGTTAGGGTTGGATCTGTAATCTAACTTAAAATATCCCTTTATTGATCTGTTTGTTTGTCTGTTTTTGGTCAGACCTCAGCTTTTGGAATCAGAATTCCCTGACTGAGGATCAGATCTTGCCCTGGGCAGTAAAACTGTCCTAACTACTTGACTGCCAGAGAATTCCCTAGAATATCCATTTGAATCCTGCATTTAGAACCTGATTCAAACTATAAAAAAGAAGATTTCTACAAAGTTTATCAGAAAATCATTAATTGCATAAAGGTATACATTACCCGTCTATCTCTCCTGGGTCACTGTCCAAAGCAAGGGCTTTTAACTTGACCAAAGCCTTTTAACAAAACTCCAGCAATTCACTGTGACCACTGGAGTCTCCAGTCTGTACTGGATGTAAGAGCTTCCTTTCCCGTTCCCTTTACAGAGGATTAAAATAAGATAAGAGCGGTGGGCTGACACTGATCAAGGCGGTTAAACTTGGAACTAAACACACTTAGCGTGTCCCAGAACTGTCATTTCTGGGTGGATTTATCTAGAATACAGTTACTGAGCACAGTATAACTCTGAAGAAGCTATAATTAGTGGGGGAAAAAATCTAATTTTTCAAATCTTTCATTTAGCTTAGAAAATCACATTTCACTTTTTAAAACATTAAAAGGTAGAAGAATTACCATCACAATTTCTTGACACTGTGACGGTGTTGCTAGTACAGGCCAGACAGGCACGGTTTGTGAAGTCTGCTTGGTAGGGCAAATCTTAATGGGAAAGTAAAAGTGCAGATTCACAATCACAAAATACAGATGGAAGGTTCTGTAATAATAGAAAAATCCAAAATCCTGCCTCTAAAAAGCCCAAATCAGTGGCAATACATGAGCTCTGAGTGGCAAAGAATTTAAAGAGGGTCAAAAAATCATGGTCTATCTGTTGAATAAGTAGTCACCAGGCACAGCACAGCTCTGACGAAAATAACTTCATCAGTAGATGAAGGAGATGAAGCAAGGGGCTAGGACGTACACCCTTACAGGAGAACATAACTCAAGATCCCATACTGTGGGCAGACTCCCCAGAGTGCATTTACATGGAATTCAATTTACAAAAGCCAAACCTACTTTGAAGCACACTATTTCAAAACAAGAAACGCAGAGCAGTTAAACGTTTTTCATTGTTTTCTTTCCACACCATAGCAGGTTTGGCTTCACTAGACCAACGAACTGAATAGCTTCTTTCTCAAGTTTGAAAGACAACGGCTAATACTCAGGTCCGCAAACAGTAGGAGTTACTATAATGTGGCAGCAAGAGGACCCCCCAGAGATCCCGAGATCCCACCCACAACTCAAGCCTCTTCAGTCACTTCCTGTTTCAAAGAATCGGTTCCAATATTGTAGTTTCTCTTATTTTATATGCTATTAGTTCCAGCTGTTCTGGATTACCTCTTTGCACTTGCACTTATTGTCTCCTCTAGTTTTTTTTGTGATGTGGACTCAGCTCCTTTATTTTCAGGCTTTCTTCTCTCATGTTGAAGTCATTTCCTTCCATGCATTTTCCCTGAGTTGTGCTTTCAGGGATCCCATGGTCTTCAAAATAAAATATTCCCCCTTTCACATGTTTCTAGATTTCTAACTTCAGTTTTAACATCCTCTTTGACAGACGGGTTACACAGAAGTGTGCTTGTCAATTTCCAAGTAGCAAAGAATGTTTTCAGCCACATTATTATCGTTTTTTAAATTTTTTGACTATAGTAAAAGAATGTGGCCTGTAAAATCTCTGATTTTACATTTAAAGTGTTCTTTGCATCCATGTGTATGCTCAACTTTTATAAAGATCTAGTGGGGAAGAAGAATCTGAGCTGGGCAGACTCGTGTCTTTGTTGGAGAGACAAACTGGCCAAGTTCAAACTGCTTACACCTCCTTCCAAGTGTGTGTCTCTGAACAAAACACAGAACTGCTTTGAGCTTCATTTTCCGTCGTCAAAGTGGGAACAGTAATAGTATTCATGTCCTAATGTTACAGTGAGAATTATGGAGGGCTATGTGTGTAAAACGTCTCACGTGGTGCCTGGCATGTCATACACACACAACAGACAGGAATCCTATTAAGAAAAAAGGAAAAGAAAGACACTGGTCTCTGGAGTCAGAAGAGCCTGATTTTGAAGCCTGGATCTGCCACACCCTGGCAGCTCTTTCAAATCATTTTAGACGTAACTATGAGGATTAACTGTGAGGATTCAGAGAGAAAATGCATGCCTGGCACAGGGCCAGCGCCCCACAACTGGGACCTACTATTTTTCTTAGGGTCATAAAATGAGGCAACTCAGGCTGAACCGTGTTTTTAGCAAACGAGCTTTTAGCATAACTGATGATCCTTGAAGGCCTTCCCAGCCCAAAGAAAACCAGTGATCTTGTCACGAAAGGACAGAAGCCACCAGGCCTCAAAGCATCTGCCACAGAAAAGTGCGGCTGCTCTGAACATTGTCACACCAGCTTCCAAGGCCAATCAGGGGACTTGTCGTGTGTTTTGTGGGCTTCTCCCCAGCCCAGTGCTCAAAGCTCGGGGACGTGTGGTTCCATTCTGTCTCTTCCTTATTCCCTCACCTCTCAGCCTCCCCTCTGAGCCTTGGCATATTCTCCATCCAGGTGCCCACAGTCCATACCCGCCCACCGCAGCCAGGGCCTTTTCTTCTGGGAAAACTGAGCAAAATTGTCAAGCTTGAGTTTTTAGAGTAAGTCATCGTGGTGATAAGAAGAGAGGTGAAGATATTAAGAGAATTTGATATTAGAAAAATCAACAGTTTTCTGTACTTCTGTCTGCCCTAAAACTATAGCTATATTTTTAATATGAATTTGCTATTCTGAAAATAAGCAACTCTTTTTATATGCTTTTGAAACGCTATGATTTAAGTATCTGCTTTGTTTGCTTGTTTTTGTTTGAAAAGACATGTATTAAGCAAAAGGTGCAAACCCCAGAACTTCACATCTCATGACAGCAAAGCGTAAATAAAATTAGACTACATGCTGGCTAGTCACTAGCAGGGCTATCCATGCCTGGGTCTAAAGTCAGGGTTTATTTTTATTTGATAAGACTAAAGTATAGTATTCTGTAAGTATTTTCTGCATATTGAGAAGGGGAAAGAAGTCTTTCAATATTTTTTAGTTCAAATTTTTTCTAGAATGATTTACATTCTATATTTAGTTAAAATAAGACCATTTTAAAAATCAAATGAAGGAATGCGCTCAGGGCGCTCGTGTGTGTGGATGCCCCAGAGGAGACGTGCAAGTGGAAAAGCACTCCCATCTCTCCCCAGATGGCCTCAGTCAGGCCAAGAAGGAAACCTGGCAACTCTGGCCTAGGGGTCTGGGGGCAGCTGACCACCAGCTCTTGCACCACACTAGGAAATCACTCATGTGCTCCATCAACAAACACTAACTGGGTGTCCGCCACCCGCCAGGTATTATTCTAGAAACGTGGGATACATGAGTGAACCAAGCAGATAAAAACCCCTGCCCTTAAGAAGCACATACTCCAGGTTGGAGAACAGAAAGCCATAAATGGCATAAATAAGTAGGCTGGACTGTGGTAGCTGTGGTGGGTACGAGGGGGTCGAGCACTGGCAGGCTTTCAGCAGCAGGTGGGTGGGGCTCACTGAGAAGCTGAGATGTGAGTCAAGACTTGGCAGAGGCGAGGGTGAGCCTGTGGGCGTGGGGAGAATACTATTCCAGGGGGAAATAGTTCACGGGCCCCACAGCCAAAGGAGCCAGGCGGTCAGTGTGCCAGGAGAAGACTCGAGGTGGGCAGGGGCAGGAGTGGCCAGGAGGCAGCAAGGGCATGGCCATCAGTTCCTGCAAGCTGTTTAGGCCACTGGCCTTGGTCTTCCTTCTTCATGAAATGGGGAAACTTTGGTGGACTTACATGATCTGACTTTTGCTTTTAAAAAATATTATCTACATTTCATGTATATTTTTTCTCCTGAATTGCTCTGGAAGGATGGAGGTGCCAGGAGCCTGGCAAAGTGGCGATCCACAGCTGTGCCCCCTTTCCTGTGTCAGGACAGGTCTGTAAGCTCAGGAGTGGGTGGAATAGTGAAAGTGAAAGTCACTCAGTCGTGTTCGACTCTCTGTGACCCCTGGGACTTCAGTCCATGGAATTCTCCAGGCCAGAATAGTGGGGTGGGTAGAGTGGGTAGCCTTTCCCTTCTCCAGGGGATCTTCCCAACCCAGGGATTGAACCCAGGTCTCCCGCATTGCAGGCAGATTCTTTACCAGCTGAGCCACCAGGGAAGCCCAAGAGTACTGGAGTGGGTAGCCTATCCCCTCTCCAGTGGATCTTCCCAACCCAGGGATCAAACCGGGGTCTCCTACATTGCAGGCGGATTCTTTACCAGCTGAGTAGATGGAAGCTGACCTTCAAAGAGCCCTGAAGGTGAATGGGGGAGGGGCCTCAAGAGCCATCTCCTCCCACAGGACAGGTACTAACTTATTCCCAAGAAATGAAACTGTTCTGATAATGATTTTCAAAAGAAAATTACCAGATCTTTCTTAAGTTATCTGCATTCTTCCTTCTGTGGTTCACTTTGTACATCCGTTTGCCTCCCCACAGTGCCCACGTGTGGTCCGCACAGTGCAGGGAAGGCGTCCTTTAGACGAGATGAACACTGACGCTCACAGACGCTGGTACTGCTCTTCCTGTCTGTCTCTTTCTCACCTTCAAGTAACCCCAACACTTTTGGTTCTGCTTCTATGCAGAACACTTCCCCAGTATCCCTTCCTTGTTGTTAAACCTTATATTTAGACCTTGCTCTTCGGTATTTCCAGAAAATGTTTCTGTATTATCTCTTACTAAGCAATAACGTTTTGGGATTTCTTTTTTTAAAATTTAAACTGTAAGGGCAAAAGCACAAATCCTCACAGCAATTTTACTTGTATTCCAAAATACAGTTAGTAAAAATGGCCTCCATCCCCTATTCTGCTTGCCTTGCAGAAACAGTTTGTCTTACGCCACTCACTCTATTCCAGGCCCCAGCCCCGGCCGTGTCCTTTGCCGAATGAGTCTCAAAGCCTCTCTCCACTGTACTGGATCACAGCCCTCATCCGCCCACACTCAGCTTCTCCCTCCTTCTTTCTCCCTTTGTGCTAACAGGTTTTGCACATTAGCTCTTACCAAAAAATAAAAAAAAATTCTCTTTGAATGACAAATTAGCATGCACATTCCTATTCACACGTGGTGGAAATTCTATCCTAGCAACAGCCACCAAATTAATTGTCATCCACAAGGATCGGGTCTGTTTTCTTCTAGAAGAGATTTAAAACCATTAGCCAGACTTTTCCAGATTCTTTTATGTTAAGGAGTTCATTAGGAGATAAAAGCAGGGAAACAAATCCCATTGAAATGATCTGTTTGGAACTTCTGAATTTTTCCAAGTGTATTTTGATAACATTCTGTATGAAAAACATTTGAAGTATGGAACATGTGGTCACTTCAGGTAACTGTGGTCTGGGGCGTTCGGATACAACACCCTGTATCAGTTAGCTCAGCTGTACTTTGAACAACCTCATCAGGAAGGGAGAACAAAATGTGAAGGGATAAGAAAAGAGAGGTGGGTGAGATAATGCAGCTCTATTTAAAAACTAATTTAGGCAGATAAGTCTCAGCCCAAATAACCTGATCTTTAAAAACAGGGGGAGGGAAGGAGGAGGCTTCAAAGTTGGTAAGGAAAAGAGGTGAAGCGCCTCCCAGAGTCCTCCTAACAAACCTGGAGACGGGTACGGGGTCAGGAAGGCTGCCTGGCAGGGGCAGGCTGGATTCTGATGCAGCTCTTGCCTCTCCCAGGCTGGAGGGGCTGCCTCCTCCTCCTTCTGTCAAAAACCCTCCAGAGATGCTCTCCACGTGAAGCTGGGCTCCGGAAGCTGTCCCAGTACAGGAATGCCAAGGAAATACTTCACAGTCTCCTTAGGTATAAGGCTATTCTGCTTCACTTTGGAAAAATATATGTAATACAGCTGGACCTATGAAATTGCTGGTACTCAACTGGTTTTGCTCTGTAGAAATGGTATTTTACATGGTTGAGTTCAACCCTCTTTCACTTTAAAGACACAGGGTAACAGGATTTCGTGAGTCTAGTTTAAAGACACAAAAAGAAAAGTTTGGGAAGTAGCATTCTGGAATGGTCTTCATCTTACAGTCACCATGGATACTGTTAGATACTACTGGGTAACTACTGTGGGTAGTGTTAAGTGTTAGGTACCCCATTGGGTGCTAAGTCACGTCAGTCATGTCTGACTCTGTGAGACCCCATAGATGGCAGCCCACCAGGTTCCGCTGTCCCTGGGATTCTCCAGGCAAGAACACTGGAGTGGGTTGCTATTTCTTCTCCAGTGCATGCAAGTGAAAAGTGAGAGTGAAGTCGCTCAGTTGTGTCCGACTCTTAGCGACCCCATGGACTGCAGCCCACCAGGCTCCTCCATCCATGGGATTTTCCAGGCACGAGTACTGGAGTGTGTCACCAGTGCCTTCTCCATTGGGTAGTGGGATAGAAACAAATAATTTTGGATCTTGTTCCTTGGTTTTTCTCCTAAGGAGTACAACACCTAACTGGAAAAAATGAAAAAACTCTACCATGAAGTTTCTTCTTTAAGGTATAGGGAGTAATACGTTCATTCAGATGACCATTATATCTACTACTGTGGGCAAGAATCCCTTAGAAGAAATGCAGATGCCGTCATAGTCAACAAAAGAGTCTGAAATCCAATACTTGGGTGCAATCTCAAAAACAGCAGAATGATCTCTGTTCACTTCCAAGGCAACCATTCAATATCACAGTAATTCAAGTCTATGCCCCAACAACTAACACCGAAAAAGCTGAAGTTGAATGGTTCTATGAAGACCTACAAGAGCTTCTAGAACTAACACTGGGAAAGATGTCCTTTTCATCATCAGGGACTGCAATGCAAAAGTAAGAAGGCAAGAGACACCTGGAGTAACAGGCAAGCTTGGCCTTGAGTACAAAATGAAGCAGGGCAAAGGCTAATAGAGTTTTGCCAAAAGAATGCACTGGTCATAGCAAACACCCTCTTCCAACAACACAAGAGAAGACTCTACCCACGGACATCACCAGATGGCCGATACCAGAATCAGATTCATTATATTCTTTGCAGCCAAAGATGGAGAAGCTCTATACAGTCAGCAAAAACAAGATCAGGAGCTGACTACGGCTCAGATCATGAACTCCTGATTGCCAAATTCAGACTTAAATTGATGAAAGTAGAGAAAACCACTAGCTTGTTTGGGTATGACCTAAATCAAATTTCTTACAATCATACAGTGGAGATGACAAATAGATTCAAGGGATTAGGTCTAAAAAACAGAATGCCTGAAGAACTGTGGACGAAGGTTCGTGACATCGTACAGGAGGCAGTAATCAAGACTATCCCCAAGAAAAAGAAACGCAAAGAAGCAAAATACAAATAGCTGAGAAAAGAAGAGAAGCAAAAGGCAAAGGAGAAAAGGAAACACACACCCATCTGAATGCAAAATGCCAGAGAGCAGCAAAGAGAGAGAACAAAGCCTTCCTAAGTGAACAAGGCAAAGAAATTGAGGCAAATGATAGAATGGGCTAGACTAGAGATCTCTTTGAGAAAATCGGAGATACCAAGGGAATATTTCATGCAAAGATGGGCACAATAAAACACAGAAATGGTATGGACCTAACAGAAGCAGAAGCTATTAAGAAGAGGTGGCAAGAATACATAGAAAAACTATACAAAAAAGATCTCAGTAACCCAGATAACCACGATGGTGTGATCACTCACCTAGAGTCAGACATTTTGGAGTGTGAAGTCAAGTGGGCCTTAGGAAGCATCACTATGAACAAAGCTAGTGGAGGTGATGGAATTCCAGTTGAGCTATTTCAAATCCTAAAAGATGATGCTGTGAAAGTGCTGCACTCAGTACGCCAGCAAAGTTGGAAAATTTAGCAGTGGCCACAGGACTGGAAAAGGTCAGTTTTCATTCCAATCCCAAAGAAGGACAATGCCAAAGAATGTTCAAACTACCACACAATTGCACTTATTTCACATGCTAGCAAAGTAATGCTCAAAATTCTCCATGCTAGGCTTCAACAGTGCGTGAACCGAGAACTTCCAAATGTACAAGTTGGATTTAGAAAAAGTAGAGGAACCAGAGATCAAATTGCCAACATCTGTTGAATCAGAGAAAAAGCAAGAGAATTCCAGAAAAACATCTACTTCTGCTTCATTGACTCTGCTAAAGCCTTTGACTATGTGATCACAACAAACTGCAGGAAATTCTTCAAGAGATGGGAATACTAGATCACCTTATTTGCCTCCTGAGAAACCTGTATGCAGGTCAAGAAGCAACAGTTAGAACCAGACGTGGAACAACATATTTTTTCCAAACTGGGAAATGAGTAGGTCAAGGCTGTACGTTATCACCCTGTTTATTTAACTTATATGCAGAATACATTATGCGAAATGCCGGGCTGGATGTAGCACAAGAGCGCACGCATGTGTGTGTGTCCATGTGCACCTGTGTATGTGTGTGCATGTGTGTGCATGTGTGTGTGTCCATGTGCACCTGTGTATGTGTGTGCATGTGTGTGCATGTGTGTGTCCGTGTGCACCTTTGTATGTGTGTGCACATGTGTGCGTGTGTGTCCGTGTGCACCTGTGTGTGTGCATGTGTGCTCATGCATGTATGTGTGTGCATGTATGTGTGCGTGTGCGTGTGTGCGTGTGTTTCCCATAAAGTGGTGGTCGACTGTCTGCAGGATCTCTAAGGAGTGGCCTGCTTGCCCCAGAGCTCCTGGTTCAGACCCAGCCTGGGCTGAGCACGCACATTTCTAGTAAGTCCCCAGCTGGGCCAGCACAAGACTACTATTTCCTTAAAACGATATAGGAGGCTATGGTTATTTCAGATCCTTCTCTCTTTTGTCTAAAAAGAACAAACTGTAGACAGGAGATAGTCACCATATCAGTGCTTTGAAATTCACGTGTTGTTTACTCAGAATCGGATCTGAGCTGAATCACCTTATAAAATGGTGTGGTCTTTGCAGAGTTGTGGCAACTAAGCTTTACGGTCCAGTTTTACAAGGGCACTGGCCACCGCTGCTTGCTTTGCCCTAACAGAGCCCCTAGAGGAACTGAGAAGCTTAGAGAAGTGCATCAAGATCTTAAACCAACTTGGTGATGCCTCCATTTGTGCTCATGATAAGGAGTCTCACTTTTCTGAAAGCATTTATCGTCGTTCAAAGAGTGTACAATCACTCAGAGAACAGTGGGTGTCATTCTGGAAAACCTATTTCCCACGGCCACGATGAACTGGCTCTAGGTTGTCCTTGATCTAGCTTTTGACATGCTGATTCTCTACCAATCTATGAAAGCAGACAAACTGATCTCAACGTGGCATTTACCATCACGTGGGAACATGAAGGTCAGCAGCTGCAGTCCGGAACCTGGTGGTGGCAGCCGCCACCACCGCCTCTGGAGGGCCGCACGCGGCCCGCAGGTCTGGGCTGGTGTCCTCCGATCCACCCTGTGGACACCTACGTTTTCCCCGCGTCAGCTCTCGTGGTGAAGTCGGCTGCTTGCCTCTCTGGTCCCTCCTCATTCCTCAGCCCCCCACTCCCCACCTCCCTCCGCCAACAACGTACAGCTTGGGCAGAGGCCAGCTCTGTGTGGATCACTGTCTCTGACACTTAGCCCAGCTCCTGGCACTTAGTACATATTCACTAAAACACCTGCTGAACGGACGGCTGACAGGAAGCAAGGAAGACCGGAGATACAGATGATGACTCAGCGTGGGGAGTTTTCTCAAGGGGACTGATTATCTGTACTCCGGGAGGACAGCGCAGAGCAGACGCCAGGAGATGGTGAAGGACCGGGGCGCCTGGCATGCTGCTGTCCACAGGGTCACAGAGCGGGACACGACTGAGGGCCTGAACAACGAGAATCAGAGTACCGACGCAGACCTCGGGGGACCGGTGGACGGATGCAGCGAGAACAGAAAGAACGTGGTTTAGGACGCGCTGAAGACCCCCCTGGGGGCATCACCAACACAGACCTCCAGGAAATGGCACAGCCAACAGGCATCCTGAAGGAAAAGTCAGACAAGCACCGAAAAACAACAAAGGGTGTGTAAGTAACCACACGCACACACAGCGCCCACTAAGGCCTTCTGAAGCGGCTGTGCAGCCACACTTGTCTGATGGGGCGCACTCCTACCATCCCATGAGGAGCCCTGCAGACCCTGAGACGGGGCGCATTTGGAGCCTCCGCTTGCAAGACTCGTGGGTCTCTCCTGTCGGGCTTGGTGCCTCATGACTGAGGACTAGAAACGCTTCCAGGAGTCTGACTCTTCTTGAAAGTCTGCCGCCTCTTGTCTTTGCCGCCATGCCGGCTTCAGGAGACCTCTTATCTTTGGGCGACCATGTGTGCTGTTGCTTGGGGAGGAGCCGAGGCCACCCTCCCGGCGTCAGGCTTACTGGTTCTGTTTTAAACACCAGAGTGAGACTGGAATTCCTGCAGTGCCAGCATTTAAAATAACACACAGGGACCTCCCTGGTGGCCCAGTGGCTAGGACTCTGCACTCCCAGTGCAGGGGCCCAGGTTCGATCCCTGGTCGGGGACCTGGATTCCCTACGCTGCAACTAAAACCAGGCGCAGCCAAATAAATAAATCATCTTTTTTGTAAAAAATAAATAAAACAATGCATAAAGAAGACAGAGTACGACAACGTCTAAAGGTCTCTAATATACGTTCGCAGTAGGAAGAAAAGCAGCCTTTTTTCCAATCAAATCATAAGTTGTATTTGTGTCTGTCCTTCGGTTTCTGTCATGTCTGGGTATAGAAAGCCCTTAGAGACGCTGTGGATGCTGGCCATTCAGACGTGGGCACAGTGTCGTCACCTCGTTTGGTGGCTCTCATGGGCCTGAGCCTGCTCGAAGGACAGGACATGAGCTCCTGCCTAGATGCTCTGGAGACCACCCTCTCCATTAGATCCTATTAGATGCGCCTTGGGAAGGCTTTGGAAACCGCACAATAGTCTGCTGTTGAGGAGAGCGACAGGAACAACACGCGAACAGAAACAATAGCTCCTTAAATGACTTCTAAATTTCTGTCTATTCAAAGTTTTAGCAAAAAGCAACTCAGAGCGTGGCTGTTCCCCACCACCCACTTTTCTTTCAGTCTGCCCCCACATGCGCCCACACCCATCCTCCAGCGGCTTTAAGGCACCCGCCTGCCGTGCCAGCTCCCACGATGCCCACGGGCAGGCCGCTGCCCGAGTCAAGCACGCTTTTTGTGGGGAGACTGTATTTCCACACCAATCATTCATGAAGATGTCTTAACTACAGAATCGCCAAGCAGAGGGAATCTGAGGTGGTTCTTTAGCTTAAACTTGAGCATTACTACCTTGTATTTAACTCTCAATGGACGTGAGTTTGAGCAAACTCCAGCGGGTGGTGAAGGACAGGGAAGCCTGGCATGCTGCAGAGTATGGGGCCGCAAAGAGTCAGACACGACTTCGCGACTGAACAACAGCGAGAACGGAAGAACTGGAAAATCAAGGCGTTCGTAAGTAAAAGATTTCACCGAGCGGGTCAACCGTAACTGTCACCGACCAGCTTAACTTCCCCACTAGTTCCATTAGCAGGATGCACGATTTCATTGGTGCTCATTGGTTTGGGAGTGGTGAGGGGCCAACTTTAAAATGATCCTTTCTTGAAGTATAAACTGCAGAGACCCACCAACATTGTATTATGGATTAGGCTTTGCCTGTCTAAGTCATTTCTTTATACTGTATCTCACAGCGCGTCCATGAAATATTGTTACTGGCTCCACATTCTAGACAGGCAGTTAGACACAGAGGCCGAGGCTCCCAGAGAGGAGCCTCATTATTTTTAAACAGATACTGTGCGGTACTCACTCTCTGCCAGACACTGTTTCACAAATATTCACTCCTTTAATAACTCAGCAGCCTCAGGGCGTGAGAATTAGGAGGCTGAGGGGGACAGAGGCAAGGAGCTCGCGGTGGTCACAGCTGGTTAGTGGCAGAGCTGAGATCTGAGCTGAGACTGGCCGGACTCCAAAGCCCCTGCCCTCAGGCACCATCCCAGGCCAGTGGGAGGGCCCCACAAATGTAGCCAGTTGGTGTGGTTCACCCAAGACTGAAAACAAACGTGCGCGCTAAGTCACTTCAGCCGTGTCTGACTGCAACTCCATGGACTGTCGCCCACCAGGCTCCTCTGTCCATGGGATTCTCCAGGCAGGAACACTGGAGTGGGTTGCCATTTCCTTCTCCAGGGGATCTTCCTGACCCAGGCACTGAACCTTTTCTCTTGCTTGGCAGGCAGATTCTTTATCACTGAGCCACCTGGGAAGTCAAAGCCATTAACTTGAGATGTCCAGTTTTCTTTCACGGTACTCGTTTAATGTTCCAACTACCTGGTTTTTGTTGCAGAATCCCTGTGTGTGCTGGCTCCTCCCTTGCCTATTCGGGGCAGTCCCTCAGACTTATCTGAGAGGCTGTCTTCCAGGCTTAGGCCCTCAGTTTTGTTGCCAATAGCACGTAGTTCTCAGCTTTCAGGTTGCGCGTTTTCTGTGGTCGACAGTTTCGGATCTGGCACGTGGTCTCCTCCCAACAAAAACAAACAGTCTCTGGCTGCTCAGGCGCTGTTCTTCTGGCACCTTTCTCCACAAGCCCTCACGCCCAACGTTGGTACAGATGCCACCATTCCAGCCCGCCCGCTTTCTGGTCTCCTGGCTGTGCCCTCCTCCATCCGTTTCCTTACGAAGCCAGAGTGAGCTCCAGAAACCTGGAATCCGATCTGGCCACCCTCTTGGTTCTCAGGGACAAGTCCGAGCTTGTTGGCAAACCTCGTAGGGTCTTCGTGGGGGTGTTCCAGCCGCATCTCCCACCACCTACAGATGCCTGAAGCTACAGTACAGCCTCGGGCTCCCCAGGTGCCCACCTGCTTCACCTCCCGGGCTGAGCACAAGCTCCTACTTGTCTCCTCCTCTCCTTCACCCCCATTCCTACCTGAGCAACTCCTAACGTGCCCTCAGGAGCCTCTCCCGAGCCTCCGAGTGTCCAACCAGAGCTCCAGCAGGGATGTCTTTCCTGCTTGAACTTCCCAAGGAGCCCCAGAGCTCCCAGCTATCATCCTGCTTCCCATGGCTATAAACTCTGAGCTGGTCCTGCTTACCATTCATCTTACACTTTTAAAACAAGCACTTCCTAAGCACTTACTGAATTAGTGAATTTTCATTATATCTTTTACACTTCTTGAATGTGCATCGGATGAAATTGATAAGCAGCCATCCCTTTTAGTACATACAATGAGTCATCCCTGGAACAGGGTCCCCTTCCATCAGTAATTTTACATTAAAAGATACGACTCTAAAAAGTATCTAATTAGTGGTGGGACTAACTCTCAAACAGACCGGCATAGTCTAGACCAGCATACTGCTCTGTTCACTAGACTCCACTAATGCAAGAGGGTAGGAAGGGGATGCGCTGTGACAGAGGGCTTCGACGCAGGAAGATGGAGGCTCATATCCAGCTCCAGCCCTGTATCTGCCAGCCTTTCCAGAGCAATGGTCATAAAGCCAGGCCTCACAGAGTTCTGTGAGACTGTGAAGGTGCCTGAGGCTGGCAGGGCACTTGCCAAGCTCTCCTTATATTAAGATCCACAGTTCTGGTGAAAGGGGTGTGGCAAAGGGTTTAGCTTGTATTTCAGGGTATAACTTCATAGCAGATTGCTGTGCTCTGAAGTGGTGAAGGCATTCCCACTTCTTCAGGGCATCTGTTAAGGAGGACAGTAGTGTGCTTAAGCCTTTGGAGTGCCCTCTTTGATGGCAGACATATTAAAAGGCAGAGACATTACTTTGCCAACAAAGGTCCATCTAGTCAAGGCTATGGTTTTTCCAGTACTCATGTATGGATGTGAGAGTTGGACTGTGAAGAAAGCTGAGCACCAAAGAATCGTTGCTTTTGAACTGTGGTGTTGGAGAAGACTCTTGAGAGTCCCTTGGACTGCAAGGAGATCCAACCAGTCCATTCTAAAGGAGATCAGTCCTGAATATTCATTGGAAGGACTGATGTGGAAGCTGAAGCTCCAATACATTGGCCATCTGATGGGAAGAGCTGACTCACTGGAAAAGACGCTGATGCTGGAAAAGACGCTGATGCTGGGAAAGACTGAGGGCAAGAGGAGAAGGGGACGACAGAGGATGAGATGGTTGGATGGCACCACTGACTCAATGGATGTGAGTTTGAGTAAACTCCAGGAATTGGCGATGGACGGGGAGGCCTGTTGTGCTGCAGTCCATGGGTCGAAAAGAGTCGGACACGACTGAATGACTGAACTAAACCTTTGGTGGTAACTGGGCATTACAAAGACTTCTGCTCTCACAGGCAGTGCCGAGTTAGGGCTTCTCGTTCACTGGCCCAGGAATCCTGTCTGTCCCTACCGGGCTCACTTCCTGACCACTATCAACAGGACCCCATAGCCCTCTCTCTTCTGTTTGTCCTTCCAAGTGCCTTTTGGCTAAATCGTCCCAGAGCTAAGCTTATGTGGAGGAGTGTTTCTCTTTAAAACCTTAGTCTGAAAAGCATTTTCTTGGCAGCAACACAAACAGCACACACCAGCCCTGTAAATTCTAAACAGATTTTGTGTTTAGGGGAAAATTCATATTTAGAAATTACCAGAGCTTTTTTGATTACATATTTGCAACCTTTCTAACAAAATAAAAAGTACTGCTTCATACAACCAGAGAAGTGGAGTGCTGCATTTTATTTCTAAGTTCCAGCTAAACCCACAGTGGCTGTGCTGCAGAGACATGTCTGCAGTGCATTTCTGGGGTTCAGGAAATGGGGTCCTCTCTTATTTTGTTCATGCCACAGAGAAGACAGAATAGGCCTAGCTAACTATCAACAGCCTGAAAGATGCATCTGTTCTAGGTGTCACATTTTAATTATAAAAAATCATTATGTCTTCTAATTTGTGTTGAATCTCTGAGGGAGGGATTTAGAAACACTGGCTTGAGTGATTTGCGTTTCACACTGGTTATCTATACAATGGTCAGTTCAGATTCTTATTTGGGAGAATACTGGGTGAAATCATGAGTGAAGTGAAACATTTAAAACTGCAATGGCTTTTAGAATATGGATATCAGTCAAGTACAATACTCCACCTCACCATCCTGGCTTCTCTTTTTACTATTATTTTAAAACCTGTAAGTACTCCAAATCTCACAATGCTGGTTTTAAGGACCTGACTTGTCTGAATAATTTTCACCAACCTAAAAGGACAACCTTGTATTCCCCGATCTTGGCACCAACCAAATTCATCTCAGGAATTAATTCTTTTCTGGGGCCAATTAACGTCAGGCAAGAAGACAAAATAATTCATTCATAGAGCGTTGTTAAGCAATTTCCAGATTTCAGAGAGTGATGGTTCTTCCCATATATTCATAAAAGTTTTTAAAAGTTTGTTTTTCTACTAGGCAATATAGTTATATGAATCATCTTATTGTTTTTCTAAAATGTATTCTGAATTTCATGAATTCACTTTGAAAGAAATATTTTAATGGATACAGGTTGAAACATTGCACAAACCCACACAACACGGCTGCACAGTGGTGTCAGATAAAGGACATGGAACGCTGCGCTCAGTCGTGTCCAGCTCTCTGCGACCCTGTGGACTGTGGCCCTCCAGGCTCCTCTGTCCATGGGATTTTCCAGGCAAGGATACTGGAGTGGGTTGCATTTCCTTCTCCACTGTTAGATAACGTGTATATCATTCAAGGCCCTCTGAATGTAACATAAACCAAAAGGAAAGGTGGCTGATTATATAACAGGCTTCCTGCCTTTCAGGGAAAGGCATAAGTATATCTCAGTACAAGTATCAGAAACAGACTTACAAAATCAGACAAGTAAGGAATTCTATAATTTTTTGACATTGTTGTTCAGTTGCTCAGTCATGTCCAACTCTTTGCAACCCCATGGACTACAGCACGCCGGCCTCCCTGTCCATCACCATCTCCCAGACCTTGTTCAAACTCATGCCCATCGAGTTGGTGATGCCATCCAACCATCTCATCCTTTGTTGTCCCCTTCTCCTCCCGCCTTCAACCTTTCCCAGCATCAGGGTCTTTTCTAATGAGTCAGTTCTTTGCATCATGTGGCCAAAGTACTGGCGCTTCAGTTTCAGCATCAGTTCCTTCCAATGAATATTCAGGATTGATTTCCTTTAGGATGGACTGATTGGATCTCCTTGCAGTCCAAGGGACTCTCAAGAGTCTTCTCCAACACCACAGTTCAAAAGCATCAACTGTTCGGCACTCAGCTTTCTTTATGGTCTATCTCTTAGGAAGAGGAAGGAACTGACTTCACTTCCAGAGAAGTTTAAGTCTGAGGGCAAATTCAAGAACAGCGGAGGCTGAGATGAAAGGCAACTGGGGAGAGATTGATGGTTTTCAGGAAATGACAGTCTCGGCTAGCTTGCTGGAGAGAACCAAGGGATAAGATCACCCTCAGTGGGTGCCCTCCTAAGGTTAAAATATCAAACATGACCTAAGAAACTTTTCCTTCAAAGGAGCCAGAATTTGATTGGATTCGTTTGTCAATCAATTTATCCCCAGGGCATTGTTGAAAATAATCAAATAATCTTTGCATCAGGTGGCCAAAGTATTGGAGCTTCAGCTTCAGCATCAGTCCTTCCAATGAATATTCAGCACTGACTTCCTTCAGGAGGGACTGGTCTGACCTCCTTGCAGTCAGAAGTTTAGCTGTGTGTATTGTGTGTGTATGTGCTCGCCCGTGCACACACTAAAATAATCCAGCAATAACTAAACAAATAAGCAAGTAAATACAACAACAAGCCCTGGTCATAAGGATGACGAGAACCCAGAATGGCTATAATATGTTATCTGAAATGTCCAGTTTCCTAGAAAAATCATGACACATGTAGATAAACTGGGAAGTGTGACCCGAACACTGGGAGAAAGGCTGGGGGCGGGAGGGAAAGTAAAACAGAAACAGAAGCTGACCATGAGAGCAACCAGATGTCAGATTTCATAGGAGACATCAGAGCAGTCGTTATAAACGTGCTCACAGAACTAAAAGAAACCATGACTAAAGAAGTAAAAGGCATAATGACAATGTCACATCAAATTGACAATATCGGAAAAGAAAGAGAAATGTATAAAAAAAAAAAAAAAGAACCAGATGGAAATTGTGGAGTTCAAAAGTACAATGAAAACTTGACTAGGTACTTCCCTGGCAGTCCAGTGATTAAGACGCTGTGCTTCCAATGTAGGGGACGTGGGTTCCATCCCTGGTCGGGGAACTAAGACATGCTGTGTGGCCCAGCCAAAAAAGACTAGGGGAGCTCAAGTAGATGCAGACCGGCAGAAGAAAGAATTAGCACACTTGAAGAAAGTTTGACAGAGTTTGAACAGAGAGAAAAAAAAAAGGAACAGAACTTTACAGAAAAGTGGAGTACCATTAAATGTACTAACCCACACATAATATAAGCACCAAAAGGACAGAGAAAAAAGAAGTCTTCAAATAAATAATGCCTCAAACTTCTCCAATTTACTGAAAAACTATAACTGATAGCCTACACACCTAGGAAGGAGTGAACTTCAAACGTGATCAACTTGAAAGAAAGACCCTCAAATAGACACATTGTAAAAATACTGAATGGCAAAGACAGGAGAGAACCTTGAAAAAAGCAAGAGAAAGCGAATGTGCATTAAAAGGAACTACAACAAAATTAAAAGCTCACTTCTCAGGAGAAACAACAGAGTCCAGAAGGCAGCCCAAAACACATTTGAAGTGCTCAAAGGAAAAAAAAACCCTGTCAACAAAGAAGTCTACATACAGCAAAGATAGCAAAGATATACCTCAAAAATGAAGGGGAAATAAAGAACTTTCCCAAAGCAAAAACTGAAATAACTTGTTGCTAGAAAACTTGTTTTATAAAAAATATTAACAGAATTATAATTATAAGATTATAATTCTAATACACATGAGTAAATCCCACTAGCAGAAATAGTTATAAAAGACATTCTAAATGCATATTTTTTTCTGATTCATAACTCACTAAAAAAGCTACTATATAAAAATAATTATATAAAGTAATGGCTATATTATATTTTTTGGTCCTATAACATAAGAAATGTCATAGAAATATAATGCATCTGCCAATAACAGCACAAAGGAAGTGGGTGGGGACAAGGTGTAATTGCCACAGAAATGGCAACAGATGGTAAAGTAATAATTACAAAAATATGTTGTAAGAAAATATATCATTGGATTTGCATTATATTAAACTTAATACGTATAATAGTAATACCACCAAAAGGGGGGAAAGGAATAGGGCTGTATAGTAATACTAGCAGCATTTCTAGATGTCACTGGACTGGTTCAGTTGCTCAGCTGTGTCTGACTCTTTGAGACTCCATAGACTGTAGCACACCAGGCTCCTCTGTCCCCCACTATCTCCCGGAGTTTGCTCTAATTCATGTCCACTGAGTCAGTGATGCCATCCAAGCATCTCGTCCCCTGTCACTCCTTTCTCCTCCCACCTTCCATCTTTCCCAGCATCAAGGCCTTTTCCAATGAGCTGGCTCTTTGGATCAGGTGGCCAAAGTATTAGAATTTCACCATCAGTCCTTCTAATGAATATTCAGGGTTGATTCCTTTTAGGATTGCCTGATTTGATCTCCCTGCAGTCCAAGGGACGCTCAAGAGTCTTCTCTAGCACCACAGTTTGCAAGCATCAATTCTTCGGTGCTCAGCCTTCATTACAAACCAACTCTCACATCGCATGTGACTACTGGAAAATCACAGCTTTGACTATATGGACCTTCGTCCATGCAGCTCAGTGATAAAGAATTTGCCTGCCAAGCAGGAGATGAGAGTTCAGTCTCTGGGTCGTGAAGATCCTCTGGAGAAGGAAATGGTAACCCACTCCAGTATTCCTGCCTGGAGAATTTCCACAGACAGAGAAACTTGGTGGGCTACAGTCCATGGGGTCGTGAAAGGGTCAGACACGACTGAGGGACTGAACAACAACAAAGACCCCATCACTGGGCGGAAGCTCGTATAAATTTGAAGCTGCTTCTAGTTTGTTAAGATATATATGGCAGGCCTTAGAGCAACCACTAGAAAATAACTCAAAAATACAGCGGCCAATTCACACCCATCAGGATGACTTCTATCAAAACACCAAAATAAAAAACAACAACAACAAAAAATAACAAGGATGTGGAGAAACTGGAACCTTCGTTAGTTAGTGGCTGATGGAAATGTAAAATGATGCAGCCATTATGAAAAAGTGATATGGGAACTTCTCAAACTTTAAGCAGTTTTACCTCTGTGTTTATACCCAAAAGAAGTGAAAGCAGGGACTGAAACATACTTGTGCTCTGATATTCTTAGCAACTTTATTCACAATGGACAAAAGGTGGAAACGATCCAAGTGTTTGCTGGTGGATGAATGGGTCAGCAAATTGTGCTATATACATATAACAGAATATTATTTTAAATGATTACTGTTAGGCTATGGGTATTTTACCCATAATAAAAAAACTAATTGTGACTACAGGGTAAAGATAAAAAATTTCCAGTCTTAAGACAGAATGATCTCTGTTCGTTTCCAAGGCAAACCATTCAATTCACTGTAATCCAAGTCTATGCCCCAACCAGTAATGCTGAAGAAGCTGAAGTTGAACGGTTCTATGAAGACCTACAAGACCTTTTACAATTAACACCCCAAAAAGATGTCCTTTTCATTATAGGGGACTGGAATGCAAAAGTAGGAAGTCAAGAAACACCTAGGGTAACAGGCAAATTTGGCCTTGGAATACGGAATGAAGCAGGGCAAAGGCTAATAGCGTTTTGTCAAGAGAACACACTGGTCATAGCAAACACCTTCTTCCAACAACACAAGAGAAGACTCTACACATGGACATCACCAGATGGTCAACACCGAAATCAGACTGATTATATTCTTTGCAGCCAAAGATGGAGAAACTCTACACAGTCAGCAAAAATAAGACCGGGAGCTGACTGTGATTCAGATCATGAACTGCTTATTGCCAAATTCAGACTTAAACTGAAGAAAGTAGGGAAAACCACTAGACCATTCAGGTATGACCTAAATCAAACCCCTTATGATTATACAGTGGAAGTGAGAAACAGATTTAAGGGACTAGATCTGACAGATAGAGTGCCTGATGAACTATGGATGGAGGTTTGTGACATTGTATAGGAGACAGGGATCAAGACCATCCCCATGGAAAAGAAATGCAAAAAAGCAAAATGGCTGTCTGGGGAGGCCTTACAAATAGCTGTGAAAAGAAGAGAGGCGAAAAGCAAAGGAGAAAAGGAAAGATATAAGCATCTGAATGCAGAGTTCCAAACAATAGCAAGGAGAGATAAGAAAGCCTTCCTCAGTGATCAATGCAAAGAAATAGAGGAAAACAACAGAATGGGAAAGACTAGAGATCTCTTCAGGAAAATTAGAGATACCAAGGGAACATTTCATGCAAAGATGGGCTCAATAAAGGACAGAAATCGCATGGACCTAACAGAAGCAGAAGCTATTAAGAAGAGGTGGCAAGAATACACAGAAGAACTGTACAAAAGAGATCTTCATGACCCAGATAATCACGGTGGTGTCATCACTCACCCAGAGCCAAAAATCCTGGAATGTGAAGTCAAGTGGGCCTTAGAAAGCATCACTACGAACAAAGCTAGTGGAGGTGATGGAATTCCAGTTGAGCTGTTTCAAATCCTGAAAGATGATGCTGTGAAAGTGCTGCATTCAATATGCCAGCAAATTTTCAAAACTCAGCAGTGGCCACAGGACTGGAAAAGGTCAGTTTTCATTCCACTTCCAAAGGAAGGCAATGCCAAAGAATGCTCAAACTACCGCACAATTGCACTCATCTCACACACTAGTAAAGTAATACTCAAAATTTTCCAAGCCAGGCTTCAGCAATATGTGAACCATGAACTTCTAGATGTTCAAGCTGGTTTTAGAAAAGGCAGAGGAACCAGAGATCAAATTGCCAACATCCGCTGGATCATGGAAAAAGCAAGAGAGTTCCAGAAAAACGTCTATTTCTGCTTTATTGACTATGCCAAAGCCTTTGACTGTGTGGATCACAATAAACTGTGGAATATTCTGAAGAGATGGGAATACCAGACCACCTGAACTACCTCTTGAGAAACCTATATGCAGGTCAGGAAGCAACAGTTAGCCTGGACATGGAACAACAGACTGGTTCCAAATAGGAAAAGGAGTACGTCAAGGCTCTATATTGTCACCCTGCTTATTTAACTTCTATGCAGAGTACATCATGAGAAACGCTGGACTGGAAGAAACACAAGCTGGAATCAAGATTGCCGGGAGAAATATCAATAACCTCAGATATGCAGATGACACCACTCTTATGGCAGAAAGTGAAGAGGAACTAAAAAGCTTCTTGATAAAAGTGAAAGAGGAAAGTAAAAATGTTGGCTTAAAACTCACCATTCAGAAAACAAAGATCACGGTATCCGGTTCCATCACTTCATGGGAAATAGATGGGAAAACAGTGGAAACCGTGTCAGACTTTATTTTGGGGAGCTCCAAAGTCACTGCAGATGGTGACTGCAGCCATGAAATTAAAAGATGCTTACTCCCTGGAAGGAAAGCTATGACCAACTTAGACAGTCTATTCGGAGAAGGCGATGGCACCCCACTCCAGTACTCTTGCCTGGAAAATCCCACTGATGGAGGAGCCTCGTGGGCTGCAATCCATGGGGTCGCTGGGAGTCGGACATGACTGAGCGACTTCACTTTCACTTTTCACTTTCATGTACTGGAGAAGGAAATGGCAACCCACTCCAGTGTTCTTGCCTGGAGAATCCCAGGGACGGGGGAGCCTGTTGGGCTGCCATCTGTGGAGTCGCACAGAGTCGGACACAACTGAAGCGACTCAGCAGCAGCAGCAGCAGTAGACATTCTATTCAAAAGCAGAGACATTACTTTGCCAACAAAGGTCCGTCTAGTCAAGGCAATGGTTTTTCCAATGGTCATGTATGGATGTGAGAGTTGGACTATGAAGAAAGCTGAGCATCAAAGAATTGATGCTTTTGAACTGTGATGCTGAAGAAGACTCTTGAGAGTCCCTTGGACTGCAAGGAGATCCAACCAGTCCATCCTAAAGGAAATCAGTCCTGGGTGTTCTTTGGAAGGAATGATGCTAATGCTGAAACTCCAATACTTTGGCCACCTCATGCAAAGAGTTGACTCATTGGAAAAGACTCTGATGCTGGGAGGAATTGGGGGCAGGAGGAGAAGGGGATGACAGAGGATGAGATGGCTGGATGGCATCACCAACTCAATGGACATGAGTTTGGGTAAACTCCGGGAGTTGGTGATGGACAGGGAGGTCTGGCGTGCTGCAGTTCATGGGGTCACCAAGAGGTGGACAGGACTGAATGACTGAACAGAACTGAACTGAACTCAGTCACCATTCCTAGGAGTAGTGAGTACTGGTTCCTATCAGTCGTCCTAATAATTGCACCTCAGAGAATTATTTTATGCGTCAGGCTTGGCTTTGTAGAATTAACCTCATGAAGTGAAACCTTCCTTTTCCTTCAACATAACAACTTCCTCTTATTAAGTAAACAAACAGAAACATATTTCCTTAGTGCTTAACAACAACTTTATTTTTTTGTCTTGTGGGATCTCAGTTTGCCATCAAAGATCAAACCTGTGTCCCCTGCAGTGGAAGCACGGAATCCTAACCACAAGACTGCCAGGGAATTCTTCCCAACTGAATTTTAAGAGCTATGAATGAACACCTGGGAGATTATTCAGCAATACTACTAGTTGCTCAAGGAACCGCTAGTTGAACAGGCAGGGAAAGCAGGGGACTCCTTGGCTCAGCCAGCAACCTCTCCTGTCTCTGGTGAAACACTCAGGTTAAGCTGCAAATTCTAGTCCCTTCCCCAGTGTGATAAAAGCATGAAAACTGGGATAAATAACCTTGATAAGGGCTGCTGCCTAAGGAAAAAGCAAGGAACCTGAACTGGGGGCACATGGAGAGAAAGCTATCTATAATCATAAATGTAAGAAGCGGCCTGATATAATAGAAGGTGCGAGCAGCTTGCAGTCAGAAAGAAAAAATAGAATGAAAAAAATCATTAATGAGATTAAAATGTTACCTTAGAAAATATTATGCAATGCCAAAGGAATCAGTCAAGGAAAAACAGAGAAACAAAAATGAGATATATCTCTAAATGAGATACACAGGGGCAAAAGTAAAATGGCAGGCTTAAATCCAACTATAACTAACACAACACGGTTAACCAACTATACTCCAATATAAAATAAAAGTTTAAAATTCAACTATATTAATAATAACATTAAATGTAAATAGGTTAAACAATCCAACTAAAAGGCAGAAATTGTCAGACTGGATTAAAAACTCTTTATTATCTACTGAAGATGTACTTTAAATTCAAAGATGTAAATAGGTTTAAAGTAAAAAGATGAGAAAGATATTATCAGGAAAATAGTACCCACATGAAAGCTGGAGTGACTAGTATCAGGCAAAATAGAGTTTAAAACAAAAAATATGTTACTAGAGATAGATAGGGCTATTTCATAATGATAAAAAGGCGAATCCATCTGGAAGATATAACAAAGATACATGCACTTAACATCATAGCACTGAAATATATGAAGCAAAAACAGACATAATTTAAGAGGGAAAAGGACAAGTCAACAATAAGAGAGACTGCAATACACCAATTTACAATGAGGCAGAAGATCAAGAAGGAATGAGAAGACATGCGCAACACAGGACACTCCACGTACCAGCAGCGGGACACACTCTTCTCGAGAGCACACAGAAGAGTCTCCAGGACAGACCAGATACTAGACCATAAAACAACCTTAACGAATTAACAAAGATAAAAATAATAAGAAGTATGTTCTCTGGTCACAATGGAATAAAATTCAGAATCAACAACATGGAGATTTGGAAAAGTCACAAATAAATGAAAGTTAAACAACACTCAACAACCAATGGGTCAAAGAAGAACTAAAAAGGGCATCAGAAAATACTTTCAGATGAATGAAAACGAAGACAGCATAACAAAATTTATGGAATGCAGTTAAAGCAGTGCTTAGGTGGAAATATATAGCTGCAAATGCCTTTATCAATAAAGCAGAAAGATCACAAATCCATAACCTATCCTTCCACTTTATGACACTGAAAAAGACACTGCAAACTAAACATAAAGCAAGCAGAAGGAAGGAGATTATAAAGGTCATGAGTAGAAATTAATGCAACTAAGGACAGAAAAACAACAGAGAAAATCAACAAAGCACAAATGTTTATAACAGCATTACCAGCAATAGCCAAAAGGTGAAAATAATCCAAATGTCCATCGACTGGAGAGTGGAGAGACAAAATGAGGTATATCCATCAAAAGGAATAGTATTTGTCCACAGAAGTGAGTGAGGCAATTTCTACACACGCTGCAACATGGACAAACCTTGAAGACATTACGCTGCGTGAAAGAAGCCAGTCACAAAAGACCATGCTCCATGCGATCCCGCTCCTACAGAAGTCAGAGCAGTAGCGACGGAGCGCTGGGGCTGCTTAGGGACACGCGAGGGCGACGGAGCCACGGTTAGGGGCTGGGCGCTAAAGGGCACGCAGTTCTGTTCCGAAGTAACAAAGATGTTCCAAAACTGACTGCGGTGACGGCTGCAAGGATCTATGAATATACCCCAAACCATGTAATTGCATGCTTCAAATGAGTAAATGATGCCTCAGGAAAGCTGCTGCTGCTGCTGTTTTTTAAATATCACTTCTCTTAGTGTCTCCCAACATGAGCACATACTCAGCGTGTCCTTCTTTACCTTTTGCAGGTAACATCACACAGAATATTAGAGAACTGGGCAGGGATTAAAATGCTATTCATTATATTGTGTCAAATGGGGACAGAAGAGAATCTGGAAGATCAGATTTGAATTTAAAGTAACTTTAGCTGCAGATTACATGGTTCATCCTATGCAGCTTTATACCTACTTTTCTAAAGATAATGCTGCAGGTTCATTGTGATTGGAATGAAATTTCATCTTCCAAGTGCCAGCCATAAGAGTTTTTGCCAAGTGGACCACCGCTGGAAGTATTTTAGCATCAGTTTATCTCTGGTGTCAGAGCAACACATACATTCCGCAACTTACTCGGTTTCTTGTCCCCTTAGGACAAACTCTGAGGAAAAAGGTACAATTTAACGTTCACATGATTTTTTTTTTCTCTTAAACAGAAGATAAAGTTATCATGCAGATGATTTTATAGATAGTACTAATGAGAGAAAGTGAGACATTTGAAGGGTTTATCTATGCAGGATCGTAGGCAGCCCTGGCTGGGAAACTGTAAGATATTCAATGTCTGATATTTGCATTCTGTCAGTATTACAATTGGGAGGACAAAGTCAGATGTCCTATTTGTAATATCAGATTCTCTTGCATCTCACTAATGGTACCTCAGTTAAATGCCTTGCATATACACAATAAACACTGTTACGAAGCATGCTCCAGCTCTATAGATAGACCAAAGGATGATATTTTGTTGGCACAAAAGGCCCTGACTTCAGACGCCTGGGTGCGAATTCCTGAGAAAACCAGAGCGCCTGCAGAAGGGCCACCCTCAGCTCTGCTGAGGCACCACCCGCTCGGTCTCGGGGGTCTCCGTGCCCTGGAGCACCTGCAGAAGGGCTGCCCTCAGCTCTGCTGAAGCACCACCTGCTCCAGCTCGGGGCTCTCTGTGCCCTGGAGCGCCTGCAGAGGGACCACCCTCAGCTCTGCTGAGACACCACCCACTCGGCCTCCGGGCTCTCTGTGCCCTGGAGCGCCTGCAGAAGGGCTGCCCTCAGCTCTGCTGAGACACCACCCGCTCGGCCTCAGGGCTCTCCGTGCCCTGGGGCGCCTGCAGAGGGGCCGCCCTTAGCTCTGCTGAGACACCATCTGCTCAGGCTCCGGGCTCTCCATGCTGTCCACAGCTGAGCGCGCTCTGTCCTTGGCTTGTGTGCAGAATTAGAACCCCATCCACACAGGGCCACTCTCGCTGGGCTCTCATGTGAGAGGAGGGCTCCGTGAACAGTGACCATGGCAGCTCCGCTCCGGTCCCAGCTGAGAGAGTGCCACCTTCTGCGATTCCACAAAAACAGTTCTGTTGACTTCCTAACATGTTCCCACACGGCGGTGGCGGTGTCGTTGCTCAGCGGTGTCTTACTCTTGAGACCCCATGGACTGTAGCCCGCCAGGCTCCTCTGTCGTGGAATTCTCCAGGCAAGAATGCTGGAGTGTGCAAGTAAATAAGGTGGCTTCTGCCCTCACAAGAATCGGTCTGGAGAGGAGGCAGATATAAGTAGTCTCAAAATACCAAGAGGTGAGAGGCCAAGATACGTTGGTACCTGGAAGGGAGGACGATCAAGTCTTCCTGGAGAATGTGCGTGTTTGGCGGTATAGGGAAGACCATATAGGCTTGAGATGTGTCTTGAAAGAATGATTTGCTTGATAAACTAAGGGAAGAGAATTACCCCAGTGGAGGGACCCTCACGTGCTACAAAGGGGGTGCTGGGGGACACCGGGCATTGTGGCCCTGGGTGCTGCAGCCTCAGGGGCAAGACGGGAGGGCCTGCAGGAGGCGGGACCACCTGCTGGAGAGCATCGATCCTTCCTTCAGGAGGCGAATACTGTCTGAGCCCCCAAAGGATGGAGCTACCTCAGGGTGAGGGTCAGGACAGGCCCTGAGACAGAGTCTGCTTGAGGATAAAGTCCGTGAAGGAGAAAGGGCAAAAGGAAAGCCACGCAAGGCAGAGAACAGGTGCCCTTATTAAACTGAATTTTCTAAAAACACCCAGCCCTTTCTCTATCTCCTTCTGAAAGTGAACACTTTTAACTGACAATGAGGCCAGACCATGCTCCCCAGGGGCTGACATCAATGGGCTTTCTGCCTGAGGAAGGACCTCAGAGTTGCCCAGAAGGGTTTGATTCTAATCTCGGCATGGGCCTGCAGCATCCTTCCACAGCAACATATACAGGCCCGCACAGGGACACTCCGCAGCACGGCAGACACCTGAGTGCCAAGGAGCAGACCGTCAGGATCAACGAGCTCGAGTCGGGAGTGGCAGCACCTGGCACACTCAGGCGTGTGCTAAGCGGAGAAGCAGTGCAGATTCAAGGGGGCGGGGAGCGGGGCTGGACAAAGGCGGCCCGCTGTGCAGGCAGGAAGCCGGGCTGGCAGCCGGCTGGGGCCTCCCACGTCATCTGAGCAGCGAGCACGGCTCGTTACAGTCACTCGCGCTTTCTATCTAATCTGCTAGAACCACAGGAACACAGGGGCTCTGATACTCGTATTACACAAGACGACGGTGCGCAGAAGCAGGATTTGCCCTGGGAAAGGCCACTGCTGCCAAGGAGCAGGCTGGGGAGAAGCCCTGGCCTCTGGAAGGCACGCGGAGGCCCGGCACTCGTCACCCAGCCCGCCGACCCGAGACCGCCTGAGTGAAAGAGCCGGACAGCGCCCCTCGGAGGCAAAGGCACACACGCTACTCACGCAGGAACAGCGCACTGTGGGGAAGGGAGGGTGAGTCCTGTTGCACACCCAGGTCCCGGAGCCGGATAAACCTGCAAATAATTTAGTAAGGCAGGACTGCAGCCACTCTCGGCTCCGGTTCGAGTAGTGTAGACTCTGGGATCACTGTGTCACACCATCTCACACACAGCGTCACACCATCTCACACTGTGTCACACCGTCTCACACTATCACACCGTCTCACACTATGTCACATCATCTCACACACACAGTGTCACACCATCTCACACTGTGTCACACCATCTCACACACAGTGTCACACCATCTCACACTGTGTCACACCATCTCACACTATCACACCATCTCACACTATGTCACATCATCTCACACACAGTGTCACACCATCTTACACCATCTCACACACAGTTTCACAGTGTCACACCATCTCACACTGTGTTACACCATCTTACACCATCTCACACACAGTGTCACACCATCTCACACACACATTGTCACACCATCTCACACTGTGTCACACCGTCTCACACTATCACACCGTCTCACACACAGTGTCACACCATCTTACACCACGTCACTATCTCACACTGTGTCACACTGTTACACACAGCACACAGTGTCACACCATCTCACACTGTGTCACACCATCTCACACACAGTGTCACACCATCTTACACCACGTCACAGTCTCACACTGTGTCACACTGTTACAGCACACAGTGTCACACCATCTCACACACACATTGTCACACCATCTCACACTGTGTCACACCGTCTCACACTATCACACCGTCTCACACACAGTGTCACACCATCTTACACCACGTCACTATCTCACACTGTGTCACACTGTTACACACAGCACACAGTGTCACACCATCTCACACTGTGTCACACCATCTCACACTGTGTCACACCATCTTACACCATCTCACATATACAGTGTCACACCATCTCACACACATAGTGTCACACCGTCTCACACTGTGTCACACCATCACACACAGTGTCACACCATCTCCACCATGCCACACTGTCTCACAGTCACACCATTTTACACACACAGTATACTGTGTCACACCATCTCACACACACAGTGTCACACCATCTTACACCACGTCACAGTCTCACACTGTGTCACACTGTTACAGCACACAGCATCACACCATCTCACACTGTGTCACACCATCTCACACTGTGTCACACTGTCTCACACACACCGTGTTGCACCATCTCACACCATGTTACACGGTCTCACAGCGTGTCACACCGGCGAGTGGTCCAGCCTTTCCTAAGAAAGGCTGCGGTGCGGCGCTCTGCAGTCGGGAGGGGAGGCTAATGCAACTGCCATGTTAACCTCCGGGGATGGTGAAGGCGGCAAAAAACATGGTGTCACTTGGCCAGGTTTAGAGCTGTAAGAGGTTTGGGGGGCAACACCATACAAAGATAAAGACACAGCTGGGCTCCTCCTGTGCTCACGCCCTGTTAGCTCTCCACCCCCCGCCATGAGTTCCAAGGAAGCAACACGTAGCAGAGCCTGTCCGCCAGCTCAGGGCCTTCAACAGTAATTTCAAAAGTCACAGATCTGAAGTTAAGGAGCATGGAGATGGAGCTGAGGCTAGCTTCCAAGAACAACAATAAGAAATATCACTCATCCAAGAGCTCAGAAACTCTGTCCAATCTGCTAAATTACTCCAAAGACCATGCTATACCTTGCTGTTCATTCTGTAAACCTCAGTCTTAGGCCAGAGGCAAGAAAATGTGACCTAACCTTCTCTGGGGCCTCCCATCTCCTACCTCCATCCTGCCTTTTCAGCACCTCCTAACCATCAGTCTTTCCCAACAGCGACCCTCACCAAAGGCCATGGGACAGCATGGGGCTGAGAAGCTGACCAGGGACAGCCAGCCTGTCTCTGCTTCTTTCCACACCCCCTGAGATTCTCTGAGAAGAAGTGGAGGTGGCCAGTCCCTCAGCAGTAAGGATGTGACTTCGCAAGTCAGAAAGTCAGCTTTCCAGGAAGAATGGAAGCAACAATCAGCTACTGGAGCCGTCAAGCCATGGGGAACACAGCTTCTAAGCATTTCCTTTCCCCACACATTTTCCCAGGCAGCTGCACACACCCCCAAAAGTATTCACACGTGTTCACCAAGGAGGGAGTAAACCCAGCTGTAGCAGCATCACACACGACGGTGAGTTGTCCGTAACAGAAATTCTGTATATGTCTGGGAATGGGCTCAAGTTCTCAGGCTCTGGGCCAGCAAACGCTGTGGGCGTTGCTGGCTGTGGTCCTTGAGCGATACCCACTGCCAGCTGAACAGAGGCACACAATGCCAACAGCTCTGGAGGGACCCACGTGTGCTCCTTTAAAGAAAGGGAGAGTAGCGTGGGGTCAGGAAAGAGAGCAAGCAAAGACCTGGGAGAACCCGCATAAACTATGAGTCAGCCACCATCCCCACTGCCTGTCTGCTGGGGGCCTGGCTGAGAGCACTCCAGGGAGAGCTGGCGGCAGTAAGGCTGGGGATGCAAGCTTCCCTGTCCAGTGCTCCCTCCCAGACGAGTTCACACAGAAGTGACATGTGTTATCCTCTCTGTCACCACTCACACCCCTCAGAGGCGCTTCTGTCCTTACCATCACACCTCCGAATTCACCAATGTGCCGACCATTAAGAGGGGACAGAAACCAATGAGATTTGATCAACAGCAAAAATTCCTGACAATTAGGTTTTGAGGACAGGTTTCACTGAACAGGAAATGCACCTTTTCGTAGATCTGGAGAAGTGTGAGAGATTAATAACATAAACACAAAAAAAGCTACAAACCCAAACAGATAGACAAAATATCATTCCTGTCATATACCTAATCATCTTTATGGTCCAACTCTCACATCCACACATGAGCACTGGAGAAACCACAGCCTTGACTAGACGGACCTTTGTTGGCAAAGTGATGTCTCTGCTTTTGAATATGCTATCTAGTTTTCACAGATGTTCAGTCAAGGAGCAGCACCTTTTAATTTTGTGCTGCAGTCATGGTCTGCAATGATTTTTGGAGCCCAAGAAAATAAAATTTGTCACTGTTTCCACTTTTTTCCCCATCTATTTGCCATGACAGAACATAGTCCACTGGAGAAGGGAATGGCAAGCCACTTTAGCATTCTTGCCTTGAGAATCCCATGAACAGTATCAAAAGGCAAAATGATAGGATATTGAAAGGGGAAATCCCCAGGTCAGTAGGTGCCCAATATGCTACTGGAGAACAGTGGAGAAATAACTCCAGAAAGAATGAAGAGATGGAGCCAAAGCAAAAACAATACCCAGTTGTGGATGTGACTGGTGATAGAAGCAAGATCCGATGCTGTAAAGAGCAATATTGCATAGGAAGCTGGAATGTCAGGTCCATGAATCAAGGCAAATTGGAAGTGGTCAAACAAGAGATGGCAAGAGTGAACGTCGACATTCTAGAAATCAGCGAACTAAAATGGACTGGAATGGGTGAATTTCACTCAGATGACCATTATATCTACTACTGCGGGCAGGAATCCCTCAGAAGAAATGGGGTAGCCATCATGGTCAACAAAAGAGTCTGAAATGCAGTACTTGGATGCAATCTCAAAAACGACAGAATGATCTCTGTTCATCTCCAAGGCAAACCATTCAATATCACAGTTATCCAAGTCTATGCCCCAACCAGTAATGCTGAAGAAGCTGAAGTTGAACGGTTTTATGAAGACCTACAAGATCTTTTACAATTAACACCCAAAAAAGATGTCCTTTTCATTATAGGGGACTGGAATGCAAAAGTAGGAAGTCAAGAAACACCTGGAGTAACATGCAAATTTGGCCTTGGAATGCGGAATGAAGCAGGGCAAAGATTAATAGAGTTTTGCCAATAAAATGCACTGGTCATAGCAAACACCCTCTTCCAACAACACAAGAGAAGACTCTACACATGGACATCACCAGATGGTCAACACCAAAATCAGATTGATTATATTCTTTGCAGCCAAAGATGGAGAAGCTCTATACAGTCAGCAAAAACAAGACCGGGAGCTGACTGTGATTCAGATCATGAACTGCTTATTGCCAAATTCAGACTTAAATTGAAGAAAGTAGGGAAAACCGCTGGACCATTCAAGTGAAGTGAAGTGAAGTGCAGTCGCTCAGTCATGCCCGACTCTTTGCGACCCCGTGGACCGTAGCCTACCAGGCTCCTCTGTCCCTGGGATTCTCCAGGTAAGAATACTGGAGTGGGTTGCCATTTCCTTCTCCAGGAGATCTTCCCAACCCAGGGATAGAACCCGGGTCTCCCGCATTGGAGGCAGACACTTTACCATCTGAACCACCTGGGAAGTCCATTCAGGTATGACCTAAATCAAAGCCCTTATGATTATACAGTGGAATGAGAAATAGATTTAAGGGTCTAGATCTGATAGATAGAGTGCCTGATGAACTATGGAATGAGGTTCGTGACATTGTACAGGAGACAGGGATCAAGACCATCCCCATGGAAAAGAAATGCAAAAAAGCAAAATGGCTGTCTGGGGAGGCCTTACAAATAGCTGTGAAAAGAAGAGAGGCGAAAAGCAAAGGAGAAAAGGAAAGATATAAGCATCTGAATGCAGAGTTCCAAACAATAGCAAGGAGAGATAAGAAAGCCTTCTTCAGCGATCAATGCAAAGAAATAGAGGAAAACAATAGAATGGGAAAGACTAGAGATCTCTTCAAGAAAATTAGAGATACCAAGGGAACATTTCATGCAAAGATGGGCTCAATAAAGGACAGAAATGGCATGGACCTAACAGAAGCAGAAGATATTAAGAAGAGGTGGCAAGAATACACAGAAGAACTGTACAAAAAAGATCTTAATAACCCAGATAATCATGATGATGTGATCACTAATCTAGAGCCAGACATCTTGGAATGTGAAGTCAAGTGGGCCTTAGAAAGCATCACTACGAACAAAGCTAGCGGAGGTGATGGAATTCCAGTTGAGCTGTTTCAAATACTGAAAGATGATGCTGTGAAAGTGCTGCACTCAATATGCCAGCAAATTTGGAAAACTCAGCAGTGGCCACAGGACTGGAAAAGGTCAGTTTTCATTCCACTTCCAAAGGAAGGCAATGCCAAAGAATGCTCAAACTACTGCACAATTGCACTCATCTCGAACGCTAGTAAAGTAATGCTCAAAATTCTCCAAGCCAGGCTTCGGCAATACGTGAACCGTGAACTCCCTGATGTTCAAGCTGGTTTTAGAAAAGGCAGAGGAACCAGAGATCAAATTGCCAACATCCGTTGGATCATGGAAAAAGCAAGAGAGTTCCAGAAAAACATCTATTTCTGCTTTATTGACTATGCCAAAGCCTTTGACTGTGTGGATCACAATAAACTGTGGAAAATTCTGAAAGAGATGGGAATACCAGACCACCTGACCTGCCTCTTGAGAAATCTGTATGTAGGTCAGGAAGCAACAGTTAGAACTGGACATGGAACAACAGACTGGTTCTAAATAGGAAAAGGAGTACATCAAGGCTCTATATTGTCACCCTGCTTATTCAACTTCTATGCAGAGTACATCATGAGAAATGCTGGACTGGAAGAAACATAAGCTGGAATCAAGATTGCTGGGAGAAATATCAATAACCTCAGATATGCAGATGACACCACCCTATGGCAGAAAGTGAAGAGGAGCTAAAAAGCCTCTTGATGAAAGTGAAAGAGGAGAGTGAAAAAGTTGGCTGAAAGCTCAACATTCAGAAAACGAAGATCATGGCATCCGGTCCCATCACTTCATGGCAAATAGATGGGGAAACAGTAGAAACAGTGTCAGACTTTATTTTTCTGGGCTCCAAAATCACTGCAGATGGTGACTGCAGCCATGAAATTAAAAGACGCTTACTCCTTGGAAGAAAAGTTATGACCAACCTAGATAGTATATTCCAAAGCAGAGATATTACTTTGCCGACTAAGGTCCGTCTAGTCAAGGCTATGGTTTTTCCTGTGGTCATGTATGGATGTGAGAGTTGGACTGTGAAGAAGGATGAGTGCCGAAGAATTGATGTGTTTGAACTGTGGTTTTGGAGAAGACTCTTGAGAGTCCCTTGGACTGCAAGGAGATCCAACCAGTCCATTCTGAAGGAGACCAACCCTGGGATTTCTTTGGAAGGAATGATGCTTAAGCTGAAGCTACAGTACTTCGGACACCTAATGCGAAGAGTTTACTCATTGGAAAAGACTCTGATGCTGGGAGGGATTGGGGGCAGGAGGAGAAGGGGACGACCCAGGATGAGATGGCTGGATGGCATCACGGACTCGACGGACATGAGTCTGAGTGAAATCCGGGAGATGGTGATGGACAGAGAGGCCTGGAGTGCTGCGATTCATGGGGTTGCAAAGAGTTGGATATGACTGAGGGACTGAACTGAACTGAACTGATTTGTCGTGAAGTGCAGCCCTGAATATTCATTGGAAGGACTGATGCTGAAGCTGAAGCTCTAATACTTTGGCCATCTGATGCAAAGAGTTGACTCATTCAAAAAGACCCTGATGCTGGGAAAGATTAAGGGCAAGAGGAGACAAGGCAACAGAGAATGAGATAGTTGGATAGTATCACTGACTCAATGGACATGAGTTTGAGCAAACTCCAGGAGATAGTGATGGACAGGGAAGCCTGGTGTGCTGTAGTCCATGGGGTCGCAAAGAGTCGGACAGGACTGAGCGACTGAACAGAAGAGCATAATACAGCTGATCATTTTACGTTTTTGACTGATTGAGTGAAAGTCACCCAGTCGTGTTTGACTCTTTTCAACTCCATGAACTGTGTAGTTCATGGACTTCTCCCAGCCAGAATACTGGAGTGGGTAGCCTTTCCCTCTTCAGAGGATCTTCCAAACCCAGGGATCGAACCCAAGTCTCCCACATTGCACGCGGATTCTTTACCAGCTGAGCCACCAGGGAAGCCTAAGAATACTGGAGTGGGTAGCCTATCCCTTCTCCAACAGATCTTCCCGACCCAGGAAATGAGCTGGAGTCTCCTGCACTGCAGGCAGATTCTTTACCAGCTGAGCTACTAGGGAAGCCCTCACACATTTTTGGTCAAGGGGAAAAAAGTCATACTGTAGAAAAATAGAACAAATTAATTCCATCATCAGTTGATAGCAGTCCACAACCAAGTATACAATTACAGCGGATGTCCGGGACCTCCTCTCCTCCTCGTTTCTGACTCTGCTTTCCAGATCACCTCCTTTCAGCAATCATCCTCTTTTCACTGTGGACCCCACTGTCCTCATGGGCAAGTGCAATCCTGACGCTGCAGCAAGTGGCTTCTCCTGCATCACCAGCACCCAGCACTCTAGTTCTCACTGGCCCCCGCCTGTCCTCCACCCAGATGCCAGGGAGCACCCCACAGCTCCTGATAGAGCCATGAGGACAGGACTCAGGAATTCTTGCAACATTTCAAATAAAAAACCTTCCAAAGTACAGAGATGGCTTTAGGCTTCACCATGTTCCCGGAGCACCTCACATGATGCCAAAAGCAGAGTACTCTTCTAAAACATGCTTTTTGGGGTGGTGAGGCAGAGTCCACGAACTCAAGAACTTATTCAGACAATCTGTTGTTATAGAATTGAGTGATATCAAATACAACTGACAATAAGTAGACCTTCAGCTGGAAAATATTCATACACAATTTTTGGGTTTTGATCTTTTGATATAAAAGATGGCTATTAAAATTTATATACTAAACAATTTTGATAAAAGGTAAAATATGGGGTATGTTTTTTAAAAATATGCCTCATGACTTTAAAAATATCACAACTGCCTGTGGATTACTAAGATGATAACTAAAAATCACTGTTGGTGGGAATGCAAACTAGTATAGCTACTATGGCAAACAGTGTGGAGATTCCTTAAAAAACTGGAAATAGAACTGCCTTTTGACCCAGCAATCCCACTGCTGGCATACACACTGAGGAAACCAGAATTGAAAGAGACACGTGTACCCCAATGTTCATTGCAGCACTGTTTGTAATAGCCAGGACATGGAAGCAACCTAGATGTCCATCAGCAGATGAATGGATAAGAAAGTTGTGGTACTTATACACAATGGAGTATTACTCAGCCATTAAAAAGAATACATTTGAATCAGTTCTAATGAGGTGGATGAAACTGGAGCCTATTATATAGAGTGAAGTAAGCCAGAAAGAAAAACACCAATACAGTATACTAACAGATATAAATGGAATTTAGAAAGATGGTAACGATAACCCTGTATGGGAGACAGCAAAAGAGACACAGATATATAGAACAGTCTTTTGGACTCTGTGGGAGAGGGAGAGGGTGGGATGATTTGGGAGAATGGCATTGAAACATGTATAATATCATATAAGAAACTAATCGCCAGTCCAAGTTCAACGCAGTATACAGGATGCTTGGGGCTGGGATGCACTGGGATGACCCAGAGGGATGGTGCTGGGAGGGAGGAGGGAGGGGGGTTCAGGATGGGAAACACGTGTACAGCCGTGGCAGATTCATGTTGATGTGTGGCAAAACCAATACAATATTGTAAAATAAAAAAAATCACTTGCTAATGAGGAACCCTTCATTTAAACATTGACAGCCTCAGGAGTTTGCATTTACCATGTGAGTTCCCCACCTCCAAAAAGCGTTGAGATTGACTAGAACAGTGACACAGTGGCCCGAGAAGGAGGCAGGCATGCTGCGGTCCTCCTGGGATGTGGAGGCGACAGGATGCCTGTCCTCCCCATGGGATGGCCAGCCTCCTCCTCGTGCAGCAATCTAACAACATTGGTGACAAAGACATCCGGAAAGATGCGGACGGACAGGCGGCTGACATGGCGCAGTGGTTTCAGAAAAGCCCACTCGAGTGGTGCTCAGCTTTGTAGGGAGGGGAAAAATAAAAGTCTCAGAACAAGCGCATCCCCGTCACCAGACAATGTTCTCAGTGGGGCACCAGGTGCACCGGGTGATGTTACCAGGGTCTAGGGAAGCGTCCTTCAAGATGCCATCGCCCTGTACCTTCACTCTGCATCCCTAAGCAAACTCCTCACTGCTATTTTGGCTTCCTAGACATCTCAGTATCAGGAAAGAGGTTTCCATGGATTACAGACAGGAAGATTCTGGTTACTAGAAAGAGACTGTCATCGTTACAAGTCCACTGGTCCTCTGATAACTACTTGAGATGGCAGTCAATTACCCAACATGAATACTTATTTGATGCTTTTGAACTGTGGTGTTGGAGAAGACTCTTGAGAGTCCCTTGGACTGCAAGGAGATCCAACCTGTCAATCCTAAAGGAAATCAGTCCTGAATATTCATTGGAAGGACTGATGTTGAAGCTGAAATTCCAATAATTTGGCTACCTGATGCGAAGAACCGACTCACTGGAAAAGACCCTGATGCTGGGAAAGATTGAAGGCAGGAGGAGAAGGGGACAAAAGAGGATGAGATGGTTGGATGGCATCACCGATGCAACGGACATGAGTTTGAGTTGGCTCCGGGAGTTGGTGATGGGCAGGGAAGCCTGGCATGCTGCAGTCCATGGGGTCACACAGAGTCAGATACAGTTGAACAACTGAACTGAATACTTATTTATGTAGCGTAACTGACAAAGACCAGTGTATCATCCTTCTTGGCTGAGAACAGGGCTTGAGCCAGAGTCAGAGCCAGAGGCCCTGTCCCCTCCAACCTCCATCCTGTTCTCTCACTTGATCCCAATGGCTCTCTTTAGCCTCAGTGTTAAACCTTCCTCCCCTTAAAACTTCAAAGACTATGATTAAATCAATCCATCCTTCTAGAAGCTTCATGGCAGCCATGACAAAAAGAGGAAAGAAACTGGTAGAGAATTAGTTCTCAATACCTGATGAAAGGATTCTTTAGAAACAATATTAAAATCTGATTTTCAATCACCATGAAGACTTTAGAGAGAAAAAGACTCGTGCATGACAATTTTACATGATTTCATTCAAGAAAAGCAAATTGTTCAAAAGAGTTTTAAAATGTTGAGAAACTATTCTTAGACCTAACCCCAGGGCTATCCCTATCAGAGTAAGTAGTTCAGAATTTGCTTAAGCCTTTGACAAATGCTAGCACTGTAATCCTAACTAGGAATGCTAACATATAAAAGTTGAAATTCAAAAGTTTATTTCAACTCAATTGTTTAAAACACGAAATATTTCTCTATGGAAACAGCAGGCTTAAAATTATGGGAATTGCTGGGGCAGAAGCCCAGGAAATCCTATTTGACGCCACACACAGCTGAAATGGTGCTCACAGATGTCATGAGCAAACACCATGGCTGGATCGCCGGCCCCTGAGCCAGGTTGCCCCAGGCTGCACAGTGGCTCCCCAGCCCTGCTGATTCTGCTCCAAAACGGGGTTGCACAGACCCCCTTCCCCCCTCAGCTCAGAACCAAGTTTCAAGGCGCCCAGACCCTGGTCAGGGCCCCTGCCCACCGACGTCCCAGAGAGAGCGCGGAGCCCGGACTCAGAGGTCCCCCTTCCACGTGTCCCTTGAGGAAGCTAGCCTCCCTGAGCCTCCAGAGTCACACGGAATGTGCTAATGAGCCCTGTGCTTCAGGGTGCCCCAGGGTGGAGGACAGGAAGCTCCCCTGTGGATCATCACACAGTCTCGGCTTCTAGGGAATCCTGTACTGAGTTTCGAATAATTGAATTACAAGCAAAAAGTTGAAGTATTATTGTTGGAGTTGCCTTTATTATATTTTTACAGATTTTTTGTGTTCAATTTTCTTCTCTTACAATAAACTGGTTAGTATTAAGAGCTGTTGATTTGGGGTTCACCTCTGCAATTCACATGGGCAAACTAAGAGTTCCTGTTCCTAAATCTTCCAGTGTATGGTACGCCTTTCGCTGTTTCTCATTCAGGATTGACAAATCCCTTTTCAGCTTGCTTTGCTCCCTTTTCCACTGAATATTTTCTCTTCTTCCAAGCTAACTTTTCTTTAGGCTTCCCTGGTGGCTCAAACGGTAAAGAATCTGCCTGCAATTCAGGAGACCTCGGTTCAATCCCTGGGTCGGGAAGAACTCCTGGAGAAGGAAATGGCAACCCACTCGCGCCAGTATTCTTGCCTAGAGAATTCCATGGATAGAGGAGCCTGGCGGGCTCACATACAGTCCATGGGGTCACAAAGAGTCGGATATGACTGAGCGACTAACACTTTCACTGTCTCACGCAGGCCTTTGGGGGGGAGCTCTCAGCAGCCTGGCCCCAGAATGTGCTGTGGAAACATCTGCTTCTGCGCTCTTCTCCAAGTAGCTGCTCACCACATGCGGCCACTGGGCACTGCTAATGCGGTGGTGTGATTGAGAAACTGAACTTTTAATTTCATTGACCTTTGATGAATTTAAATTACAGTAGCCACAGAGGGCAAGTGGCTACCCAATAATGTAAAGATGCTGTTACTGGTTTCCACACTGGACTTGTATTTGACATTAGACTTGACTATGCATGTGTGTGTGTGTGTCTGTGTGTGTGTGTGTGTGTGTGTGTGTGTGTGTGTTTAACTGTCTGCAGCTGGCTGGCACTGATTTTTCTTCGAGGCATCTTGAGTGGTGGGATAAGCAGCCTTTCTCCTATGATTAAGGCTGAAGAGAAAGTACTGATCTTGCTCTGGAGACTTCTATAGATCGGAGGCAATCTCCACCTGGCTGGAGGATGACCGCATTTGTGGAAAGGGAGAGGGTTCAGTCACTCTGCCCGGCCCCATGTTAAAATAAATTAAGAGTAAACAAACCCTTCTGACCCCACCTCCCTGACAGCTTATCATCCTTCCTCCTTGTTCTACGAAGCTAACCCCACGGCAAGAGTGCTCCACGCCTGCTGCCTTCCGTGCCCACCGTTCAGCCTGGGCCCGCAGGCGTCAGCCCCCCAGCCTGCCCCCATCAGCCTCCCATTCTGCCTGGGGACCCCTCCCCGCCTCAGCCCCCCGTTCTGCCTAGGCCCACCCCCGTCAGCCCCCCATTCCGCCTGGACCTGCTCCGACAGCCCCCGGCCCGGCCCCGCTTGGAACAGCTTTCCCCCAGGTCCAAGCGGGGCCCACGGTGCCCAGCCCTGCCCTCCGCTCTCCAGGCCCTTTGTCACCTGCTGGCTTTCTCCTCGAAAGGCGCCCCCTTCTCAGCCTCTGGCCACTGGCCGCCTGGCCTCCCGCCCCTGTAGCCTCCGCAGGCGCACCTCCACTTCCTGGGTTCCAGAGGCCGCAGGGCTCACTTCTCACTGGGACCCGGCACTCCCCTAGGAGACCCCAGCCGGTGCCACGAGCTCACCCACCACACAGCTTCTCATGACCCGTCAGTTCCCGCAGCACCAGCACTGGCGCTGTCTACTCAGTCAAGAGCATGCCTGACCTAACCTTAAAGATCGAAGAGATGAAGAGCAAGCATAGTGGTCAAACAGACCCTCAAACGTGGGAAAAACAAGTGAAAGAGCTGGAAGCCATGCAGGTGTTCTAGAAAATGCCAGTGTCAGGAATTTTCTGCCTGCATTCCCGGGAGCCACGCTAACACCCACCATCCCCACGTCTCCCCGAGTCGTGCACAGCACTTTTGGCCACTGTCCACAAAGCCCCCGCTCGGATGAAGAGGGGTTCTCAGAGAAGGGGGAGACGGGCTGGGGCGGGGGTGTGTGTCACAGCAGGCCTTCCTTTGTACCTGAGGCATCGCAGGTGTCCAGGCCGCCTTCCGCTGGTTCATGGCTCATCTGCTCCTGGGGGTCTGTCCTGCTTCTCAGGGTCAGCAAAGCGGGTCCTCTGCTCCCGCTCTTCAGTGTGAAGGGGAGGCAGCTGGCTGGAGAGAAGGAGGAGGTGGCGTTAATGTCGACGACCAGCGAGCCATGGGACTTCCCGGGTGTGCACTGGTAAACAGTCTGCCTGCCGGGACAGGAGACGCCAGAGATGCGGGTTCCGTCCCTGGGTGCGGAAGAGCCCCGGGAGGAGGGCATGGCGACCTGCTCCAGTATTCCTGCCTGGAAAATTTCAAGGACAGAGGCGCCTGTGGCTATGGTCCAGGGGGTTGCAAAGAGTCAACCACAACTGAGAGACTGAGCACACACACACACACACCCACACACACACACACACCCCAGTGAAACATGCCACCACAACCAGGAATGGGGCCCTCCCGGAAAATCTCCAACCTCAGGCAGATGACTGTCTCTGTGCGCCTCTGTGCCCACTCCCTGACAAAGGTCTGTCTCAGCTGCAAGGCTTGGCCTGAGAGTTACTTCATCTATAACGTACCTGGGGAGGGGGAGACAGGAAAAGTGCCCTGTACCCTTCACTCCCTGGTGGCTCAGACAGTAAAGAATCTGCCTGCAATGCAGGAGATGTGGGTTCGATCCCTAGGTTGGGAAGATCCCCTGGAGAAGGGCATGGCTATCCACTCCAGAATTCTTGCCCAGAGAATTCTATGGACAGAGGAGCCAGGCGGGCTGCAGTCCACGGGGTCACAAAGAGTTGGGCGAGGCTGAGCGACTAACACTTTCACTTTCCCTTGGCTCAGCTCTAACTACTGGGTCCCAGGGGCATCCTCTATTAAGAACCTGCTGGCTTTGAAAAATACCAAAGTGGCTTGAGGGAGTTTGCAACTTCAGCTCTTCTGCGGTTGAAAGTAACTTGTTACAGTAAATATGATTTTTAGTAATAAAGGTTTGGCCTTTTCTTGAAAGTCAATTAGAAGAAGTAGATTCATCTCTCATTTGCAATCGGAATGGCTTTCTAGAGAGGTAGGGATGGGACAGAGGTCCAGTTATCCAGTGGGAGCTGCCCTCGGTCCCGGCATTTCCACCGGCCAGAGCCGAGCCACTGACCGCCATCGCAGTTAACAAGACTGGAGAGCATTTTTCTAGAGCCAGACCTCGGGGGCCCAGTGCTTCAGCAAGACCACAAAGGAGCTGGGGGCCACTGAAGAGCACGGGCAGAAGACCTGGGCACTGCGTGCTGGGAGAAAAGCAAGGACTGAGGAGTGGAGCAAAGGGGACTGAAGACAAAGAGACATGGGGGCGAAGAAGCCCAGAAGCACACCGAACCGCCGTCCTCCAGCGGCCAGCCCCGCCCTCTCCACGCCGTTCGCAGCAGGGAGGGGACCTGGGAGAGAGCTAGGACTTCAGCTGTTAAGACACGTGTGCGTGTAGCGTCCGTGGGCCTCTGGCTTGCTATTCTTACCTTTCACATATAAATAACTAACAAGAAAGCCGAGGTCACAGGTGTCTGACGTGAAAAATCATACAACACTCGACTGTAAGGAATTTTTAAGTCCTACGTACAGATTCTAGAATGTTTTATTGGTGAAAGGAGGACTTCTGATATGTAATAGACATTTATACATATGAATTATTTTAAGACAGCTTCACGAAGGCATAACTGACACCTAAGCTGCCCATATTTAAACACAGCACTCGGATAAATCGGGATATATGTATGCACCCGTGAAACCACCAGCATAACATTTTGAGTAATTAGAGTTGTGTGGAAATGAAAACACAGAATGGAGCCAATGCTGGAGTCGGACGACTAGCATCCTAGTCTGAGCTTCAGTATTTCCCATGCAGCACAGACAGGTAACATCACACACCTCATACCAGAATCACGCTATGGGCTCAATGCAGGGTCATGAGTACTGCCTATTTCATGGGACCCCCAACTGCCAAGAGCCCACAGGGTGGGAACACCATGAACTGGCAGGCAGGGCAGGGCTGGGCGTGCGGCATCCCCAGCTTTGCCTCTCCTGGCCCCTCCAGTCTCCAGGCTTGTGTGGTGTAACAGATCACGTGTATGTGCACGCGTGCTAAGTCACTCCGTTGTGTCTGACTCTTTGCAACCCCATGGACTGTAGCCCGCCAGGCTCCTCTGTCCATGAGATCCTCCAAACAAGAATCCTGGAGTGGGCTGCCATGCCCTCCTTCGTGGGGATCTTCCTGATCCAGGGATTGAACCCACATCGCTTTTGCCTCCTGCATTGGTAGGCAGCACCTGGGAAGCCCATAATAGATCACATATGTTCCTTTAAAATTTCAGAACATTCTAATGATATCTGTGTCTAAAAGACCAGAGCCCAAGTTTCTTTCTAAAATAAGAGGAATAGACAGTGACTAAGACTAACCATGAAGACGGTCAACGCAGGACATCAGGGGTCAGCAGGAGGTGCCCTTCTCCTGAAAAGCTGAGACAGGTGGGGCAGGCGACACCTCCCTGCCCTGACCAGGACTCTCCCTGCCTGCGGCTGGGACAGTTTCCAGGACTGCGCTATAGGCACAGACAAGCTGGTTGTCAAGACTAAGGGAAACAGGAACTGGATCACAGAGGGGACCTCTGGGGCCCTTGAGAGCAATTCACTGATTGACACGTTCAGGAGTCTGCTGTGACCATCTGGATTCAGTCCAGGGCTGGGGGCTGCAGAGAGTTACTGTTCTGCACACAAGCGATGGGCACACAAGAAGATGTGTGTGTGAACACAGAGGGTGCTGCGCTGGGCTCCAGTGACGCCCCAGCCCAGCAGGTAGGTCAACAGAGCACCCAGGGGCGACCGCTCTTCCCTGCAAAGCTCGGATGAGCAGACTGGGAGCTCTGGGGCCAGACCATCAGGGTGATCCGCCCTTGGCAGAAGCCCAGGCCCACACGCGGGCTGTGGGCACAGGGCAGGGGTGGGGATGGGCTCGAAGCAGCAGAGGCTGGTAGCCCTGAGGACGGGGGCAGCAGGGAGAGACTGAGAGGCCGTAAAACGGCACCGGAGTGCCCAAACCGGGAGAGGCTGAGGGACACGCAGATGACAAACACTTCCGAGATAAGCGGTCCCATTTGTATATAGATGAAAACCAGCATTTAAAGTTCTTAAAAATAAGATGAGAAACGTAAGTCTTAGACAACATGCCGCACACAGACTTGACAATCAGCCAGCAGAAGCCGCATGTGCGTTGGTAAATATCGTCTACATTGAAGCCAATCTCGAATTTAGGCATTTCCCTCCAAATAAACCATTCAGCGGATTCCAGGAAGGCTGTGTTTTGGAGCCACTGAAAAGACCACGTTTTCCTGAAGGAGAAGAGACCTGCAGAGGAGTAACAGATTCCAAGAGGAGAGGAAGGGGGCGACATGACAAGCGAGGACACACACATTCACACATGCACACACGTGCACACACACGCACACACACGTAAACACACCAAACCTCTTTCAGAGAGTGAGAGCTTGGCCATATGCAAGGCCAGCCAGACGGATCAGGGCCCAGAAAGAAGACAAGATAAAGCTGCCCGACAGAAAGCAGGGATGATCCCATGGCTCTAGAACAGTGGGGGCGTCCTCTCCGGGCAGCCTCTCTCTGCATTCTGAAACTGCAGGGGTCTAGCCTGATTTCCCAGCACCTGTGTCCTCCACTCTGGACTCACTCAGGTTACTCTTGCAAATTGCTTTCTACCCAGCCTTATCCTGGAGAAGGAAATGGCAACCCACTCCAGTACTCGTGCCTGGAGAATCCCAGGGACAGAGGAGCCTGGTGGGCTACAGTCCATGGGGTCACAAAGAGTCGGACACGACTGAGTGACTAGCACAAAAGCCTTATCCTCTTCCACCAGAGCACTCAGGTTCCCCTTCCTTCTCTACACCATTCCTGGGAGTTGATGAAATGCAGCCTCCTTGACCATGGCAGGCTGTCCGCTTAGGGACGAGGTCACAGAGTAACTTCACCCGCGGAGGACAAACCTCGGAAGAACCGAGTTCTAGCAGGAAGACCACGGAGCGTGCTCTCGTCCAGACTGCAGAAACCAGGTGCCCGGGTGCCAGGCCTGCACTCTGCACCCACCAACAGTCAGGGAGTCCTTCTGACAACGGGGCACCGAGGCCGGGGTGGTAAATTTCCACAACTGTAAAATGCACAATTTATTTACAATCGATTCAGTTTGTGAAATTCACAGCATGGCTGCTTTATGAAAGCAGCTCCTCCGTTTTCCTTTATTCTCTGAATGAGCCCAGGCACCTGGCAGGGCAAGGCACGAGAGGGGGTGTTTCAGGATGGAACACGAGCCGTAGGCACACTGAGAGGCGGGTCCCGGTGAGCAGGACCCAGTGCCCCATGAGGACTGTGGAAGCAGCACTGTCACTGGCCGTCAGCAGCTTTCAGAGGGCCGGGCCTCAGGAAGCAGTTTCAGGAGCGCTCAGGGCAGGGCATGGAGGTGAGGTGGCAGGCATTCTGAGAAGAGCGGACACTTGGAGATGCGAAGCAGATGGGCCAGGATGGGGCCTGCATGGAGCATGTGCTGGAAGAGATCTGTATTAGGCTGATGGAGCCTGGAGCTCGGCTTGAATAAAGGAAGGAGAAGCTGGTGATGACAGGGACTTGCGTTTATGGACGAGTAGTCAGGGTGCAGAGCCTGGCCGCTGTGTGAGGGAACTGGATGAGGAGGAAGATGTGATGCCTCAGGGAAGGAGGGAAGACAGGTCTCTGTGCATTTAGGAAAGAGGAAGCGATGGGTGAAGACAGAAAACTTTGTCATGAAGAAAAGTAAGAGAGAGGAAGTACTCAAGATGGTTTTGAACATCTGAGCAAGATGAAATACCTGGGAACACAAATGTTTTCTTTTTAATGGCTATTCCTGACTTGAAATTTTTTAAATCTCGGTGCATACGCACACAAACTTTTACAATTTTACCATAAAACTTTACCATTTTTACCTTTTAAAAGTGTTTGGTTCACTGTCCAAAGTGTCAAAGTCCCTATCGTCACCAGCTTCTTCTTTCCTTATTAAAGCCGAGCTCCAGGCTCCATCAGCCTAAGGCAGATCTCTTTCAAAGTGTTAAGCACACTCACCTTGCTGTACAGACATGACCGCAGTCTGTCTCCAAAAGTCTTTTCATCTTCCCAAACTGAAGCTCTGGGCCCATTGAAAGCTACCCCCCAGTCTTTCCACTTCAAGCCCTGGGAACCACCGTTCTACTTTCCATCTCTGTCAATCTGACTACTCTAGGAACTTGAAGTGGAATCGTGCGGTATTTGTCCTTTTGAACTTAAGTTTATCTCACTTAACATATTGCCTAAGCTTCATCTATGTTGCTGTGTGTGTCAGAATTCCCTGCCTCTTTAAGGTGAAGAATATTCCACTGAGTGGATATAGCCACATTCTTTCATCCATTCATCCCTTGATGGACACCTGGGTCGCTTCTACCTTTCGGCAACTGTGAATAATGCTACCATAAATAGGCATGTACAACTATCTCTTTGAACTCTGTCTTCATGTCTCTCGGGTATACTTCCAGAAGTGAAATTGTTGGATCATATAATAATCCGGTATTTCATTTTTTGAAGAGTCATCACACTATTTTCCACTGCTGCAGGATAATTTTCACATTCCCATCCACATTGCACAAGGGTCCAACATTTCTATATCCTCAGCAGCTCTTGTTCTTTTCTTATTTTCCTTTTTTATATATTAAAAAAAAACCCAATCATTCTGAGGGATGTGAAGTGGTATCTCATTTTGGTCTTGATATGTATTTCTCTAATGCTTCCTAATGTTAAGCATCTTTTCATGTGCTTACTGAACATTAGTATGCCTTCCTCAGAGAAATGTTTATTCAAGTCTTTTGTCCATTTTTTAATCAGATTGATTTTTGTTGTTGTTGAGTTGCAGGTGTGCTTTATATAGTCTGGATAGCAATCCATTATCAGATACATGATTTGTAAATATTTTGTCCCATTCGGTGGGCTGCCTTTTTACTCTGTCTATTGTGCCCCAAATTAAAATTAAAACTTTCATCATTAAAATTTTGATGAAGTCCAATTATCCCTTTTTCATTGTCATCAATGCTTTTGGTATCAAACCCAAGAAATCACTGTAAATCCAAGATCATAAAGTTTTCTCTTTATTTTCTCTTAAGAGTTTTATAGTTTTAACCTATATGGTTAGTTCAGTTCAGTTCAGTCACTCAGTCGTGTCTGACTCTTTGTGACCACAGGAATCGCAGCACGCCAGGCCTCCCTGTCCATCACCATCTCCCAGAGTCCACTCAAACTCACGTCCATCAAGTCTGTGATGCCATCCAGCCATCTCATCCTCGGTTGTCCCCTTCTCCTCCTACCCCCAATCCCTCCCAGCATCAGAGTCTTTTCCAGTGAGTCAGCTCTTCGCAAGAGGTGGTCAGAGTACTTGAGTTTCAGCTTTAGCATCATTCCCTCCATAGAACACCCAGGGCTGATCTCCTTCAGAATGGACTGGTTGTATCTCCTTGCAGTCCAAGGGACTCTCAAGAGTCTTCTCCAACACCACAGTTCAAAAGCATCAGTTCTTCGGCACTCAGCCTTCTTCACAGTCCAACTCTCACATCCATACATGACCACTGGAAAAACCATGGCCTTGACTAAACGGACCTTTGTTGGCAAAGTAATGTCTCTGCTTTTGAATATGCTATCTATGTTGGTCATAACTTTTCTTCCAAGGAGTAAGCATCTTTTAATTTCATGGCTGCAGTCACCATCTGCAGTGATTTTGGAGCCCAAAAAAATAAAGTCTGACACTGTTTCTACTGTTTCCCCATCTATTTCCCATGAAGTGATGGGACCAGATGCCATGATCTTCATTTTCTGAATGTTGAGCTTTAAGCCAACGTTTTCACTCTTCTCTTTCACTTTCATCAAGAGGCTTTTTAGTTCCTCTTCACTTTCTGCCATAAGGTGGTGTCATCTGCATATCTGAGGTTATTGATATTTCTCCCGGCAATCTTGATTCCAGCTTGTGTTTCTTGCAGTCCAGCGTTTCTCATGATGTACTCTACATAAAAGTTAAATAAGCAGGGTGACAATATACAGCCTTGACGTACTCCTTTCCCTATTTGGAACCAGTCTGTTGTTCCATGTCCAGGCTAACTGTTGCTTCCTGACCTGCATATAGGTTTCTCAAGAGGCAGGTCAGGTGGTCTGGTATTCCCATCTCTTTCAGAATTTTCCACAGTTTATTGTGATCCACACAGTCAAAGGCTTTGGCATAGTCAATAAAGCAGAAATAGACGTTTTTCTGGAACTCTCTTGCTTTTTCCATGATCCAACGGATGTTGGCAATTTAATCCCTAGTTCCTCTGCCTTTTCTAAAACCAGCTTGAACATCTGGAAGTTCACGGTTCATGTATTGCTGAAGCCTGGCTTGGAGAATTTTGAGCATTACTTTACTAGCATGTGAGATGAGTGCAATTGTGCGGTAGTCTGAGCATTCTTTGGCATTGCCTTTCTTTGGGATTGGAATGAAAACTGATATATGGTTAGGCCCTTGGTAAATTTTGAGTTAATTTTTTGAAAATGTGAAATATAGCAGAAATTTACTTGCCATCCTTGCACATAAGCCGTGCTATTCTTCTCTAAGTTCCAATTTTAGTACACGTTCTGCCAAACCAAGCACTGAAACAAAATCCTTGGAAGAAATGCATTAACATAAGTATATGAAAATAAGACTGTTTATGATACACTTAACAGTAATAAACGCTCTCACTGTCTAACTTGAGGATTCAATGTATTTATCCTGGCTCCACCAGATGCTTTAACTGTCACTGTTTAAGCCCCACTTTGCCTCTTGCACTCGCAGTGAAGCATTTCCTTAAGGTTCTGACCCTGACTCGCATATGTTTTATAATTACTCTCCAGGCTTATGGCAATGTCTTTCCCACTCTCAGTGACACACCAACAGGAACACAGCAAGATTTTTAGGTCCTCTTATCAATTCTCCATAATTTACAGATGGAAGCCGTGATGAAGACATTTCAAAGAAATTAGATATTGATTCATACAAGGGGGTCGGTTTGAAAGCCTTACTTCGAGAGTCCAGACCTGCAGACACTTTCCCCCATCCCTAGAAGCAGCAAAGGATTTATTCTTGGGACAAACTAAAGCAGAGAGACTCTGAAGTCAGACACACTGGGGAGAGGATGGAAAACGCTACACACAGAGGAGGGCAGAGCTGAGGCTCTAGACCGACAGGAACACAGTAAGAAGCAGCATTTCTGAATGTAAGGCGCCCCACCACTGCCCCAACTGCCCCTTCCCAAGCGGCTGCTGGAACCTGCGCTTCCAGTGTCTACTCCTGCGCCCACCCTGCCCTGACAGGAGACAGGAGGGCTCTTCCCCAGAACGGACCACGCCAGAGACAAGACCTTCCGGCACTGACACGCGAGGTCACCCGTGCAGTCACTCTACAGAGAGCTCACCAGACCACGATCTCTGACATCCCTGTCACTTCACTGGAGCTGCCAATTTGCTTTTCAGGTGTCATTCTTAAGTAGGAAGGATGATGAAGAATAATGCAATAGTCAAGGAAGGTTTCCAACATGGAAGACTGAAGCTAAAATCATGAGCAGTTAGAAGAACCTTAGAAAGACCACAAGGAGGGAAAAAATTCTTAACACCATAATACTCTCAGAGACAGAAGAAAATATATTACAGTCACGGTAAAAGGAATGCTGTAAAATGAACAACTGGAGAACAGTAAAGAGTTCTTGGAAAAATAGAACATTAAAAACTGTAAAAATCAGTGGAGAATTTCAGGGAAAACACTGAAAAACTCTCGAAAGTAGAACAAAAATACAAAAATAACTAAAGAAGAGAAAAGATAAAAAAAAATAGAAAGATTAATTCAACACAGGAAAAAAAAAAAACCAGAAGAAATAATAAGGACAATAACCCAGGACTGAAGCATATAAGTCTCTGCTCTTGTCGTTCAGTCACACAGACACCGACTCTGTGTGACCCCGTGGACTGCAGTCCACCAGGCTCCTCTGTCCCTGGAATTCTCCAGGCAGGAATACTGGAGTGGGTTTCCATTTCCTTCTCCAGTAAGTCTCTGAACTGTCTGACCTATCACATGCCTGGAACAAGACAAAGAGTCCAAAAATGCCTCCCCAGAGTTCCAGACACCATCCACGGTCTACAGTGAATTAAAAAGCAATCCTATTGCTTGTGTGGATGGAGTCTGGAACCACTTATGATGTCAGTGTGTAAGTGGCATTACGCATGGACAGGGACTAAGGGTGACATTTTAAAGTCTATCATCAGCAGAGATCCAGAACAGCAAGCCAGAGCTCCCAGAGAAGGAGAGGCCGCAGACAAAGGGGAGGAGGGAGAACGGTGTTCTCTTTCTCAAGAGCTTCACCAGACACTAGAAGACAGCAGAGCAAAGCGTCCAGAACTCAGATGAAAACAGGTTTTCAACCTGGAATTCTGTATCCATTGGAAATATAATGGAAGGAGGAAAAAAGAATCTGTAGACATACACAGTCTCACAATGTTTACTCCAGGTACCCTTTGTCAGCAAGGTACTAGATAATGGGTTCTGACAAAGTGACGGCACAAACCAACAAAAAGAGAAACACGAGGTAGAGGGGGTTCCCGGGCACAGCCCAAGTTGCTGATGAAAGCAGCTCCCAGGACCACAGTGTGCAACAGATGTGGCCCTTCCAGTGGGCCAGAGCTGAAGGTGCCGGGAGAGTGCTCCACGGGAACAGACCACGGGGCTGGTGGAGTGCTCTAAACGTGTTTGGGATAAATTTGGAAACTGGCTTGTTAGCTGTGACAAATTTGTTAGAGCATCTGGGGAAAAGAAATCAAACTAAGATATAGCTAAAAAATAAAGCACACACAAAAAACAAGGTTAATTCTAAGCAAAGGAAAAATAAGTTATACAAGATTAAAAAATGGAATTCAGGTACCCTATTTAGCTCAGCTATGAGGAATATTTACATGGACCAAATAATGCAAATGCCATGTGAGTTTGAGTAAACTCCGGGAGTTCGTGATGGACAGGGAGGCCTGGCGTGCGGCGATTCATGGGGTTGCAAAGAGTCAGTCACGACTGAGCCACCAAACTGAACTGAACTAAACTAACAGTTGAGATCTCAAGACACTGAGCTCACGAGAGTATATAGTGGAAGTGAGTGTCCTCAGGAGAGGCAGCCCTTGGCTCCATCACAGAATTTCAGCCGATGACCTGACGTGACTGGTAAGAGGCAGGGAGTTGTGATACTAATCTAGGATGAACGAAAGCAAGTCCAGGCTCAAAAAATGGAAGAGCACACCAACAAATCCCCTGCTTTGGCCTGGCTACTGAAGCACGACTGTTCTCAGTCCCAGGGTCTAAGGAGGCCACTGGCTGTGTTCATGCAGAGCCTTGAAACTGGCAAAGAGAAATCACAGGGAGAGCATGTACCATCTCCTGGAACGTCTCTCTTCCTCAACTTACAACGGGGCTTTCCCCATAAACCCATCATCAGTGGACAATACTATTAAATCTAAAATATATTTAATACACCTAGCCTACTGAACACCACGGCTTAGCCTAGCTGGCTTTAAACATACTCAGAACACGTACATTAGCTTACAGTTGGGCTTAATCATCTAACACAAAGCCTGTTTTATAAAAAGTGTTGAATAGTTTGTGAAATTTATTGAATACAGTTCTGAAAGTGAAAAACAGAACAGTTGGAAGCGTATTGGCCTTTTAGCCTTGGGATCTCGTGGCTGACCAGGAGCTGTAGCTCACTGCCACTGCCCGGCATCAGGAGAGAGGAGCAAACCACAGGTCCCTTGCCTGGAAAAGATCACGATTCAAAACTGGGAGTACCGTTTCTACTGGACACGCATCACTTCCACAGGATTGTAAAGCTGAAAAATGAAAGCCAAACCATGATAAACTGGGGACCATCTGTAGTCACGGGCTTCCCTGGTGGCTCAGACGATAAAGAATCTGCTTGCAAAGCGGGAGACCTGGTTTCAGTCCCTGGGTTGGGAAGATCGCCTGGAGGAGGGTGTGGCAACCCACTCCAGTATTCTTGCCTGGAGAAGCCCATGGACAGAGGAGCCTGGCGGGCTACAGTCCACGGGGTTGCAAAAGAGTCAGACACGACTGAGCAACTAACCGCAACATCTGTAGTCTTAGAAATTAAGAATGCCATACAAACCAGCAATTAGACATTTTTAAATGTAGAAGATTAAAAGAATTATATGGAGAGAGAGATTGACTCATTATAAAGAACTTTCTATTGAGCTATTCAAAAATAAAATGTGTTGCCTTGCACTGTAGGGACTAGAACTGGGCCTCTGTTGGGCAGGACAGGAGGACAAAGATACAAGGGCTTTCTTGCTCTGGCTGAGACAGACTTCTAGTATGAAGGGCTGATGATTTCATGCATTCTATCACTTCTTCTGAACCTTGAGCTAGGAAAGTACGCTTCAAAAATATTTAAGTGTTTGGTAGGAAATGATGTCATCCCCAATTCGTGACTTCTTAACTTGAAAACACTGTATTGCTTTTTATTTGCTTCAAGGTAACTGATACGCTTACTCCATGGAAGAAAAGTTATGACCAACCTAGATAGCATATTCAAAAGCAGAGACATTACTTTGCCAACAAATGTCCATCTAGTAAAGGCTATGGTTTTTCCAGTACTCATGTATGGATGTGAGAGTTGGACTGTGAAGAAAGCTGAGCACTGAAGAATTGATGCTTTTGAACTGTGGTGTTGGAGAAGACTCTTGAGACTCCCTTGGACTGCAAGGAGATCCAACCAGTCCATTCTGAAGGAGATCAGCCCTGGGATTTCTTTGGAAGGAATGATGCTAAAGCTGAAACTCCAGTACTTTGGCCACCTCATGCGAAGAGGTGACTCATTGGAAAAGACTCTGATGCTGGGAGGGATTGGGGGCAGGAGAAGGGGACGACAGAGGATGAGATGGCTGGATGGCATCACTGACTCGATGGACGTGAGTCTGAGTGAACTCCAGGAGTTGGTGATGGACAGGGAGGCCTGGCGTGCTGCGATTCCTGGGGTCACAAAAGTCAGACACGACTGAGCGACTGAACTGAACTGAACTGAACTGATACTTCGGGGTGTGAATTAAGATCCAAGAGAATTTTCTAGGAGGGATGTTGAATGTGAACCTCTCAACTCTGGGGAGGCTTTTTTGTCACCCTTACTTCCTGCCCATACTGTAATGCCGCTTACATAGTAAGTGGTTCCGGACTCCATCCATGATCTACGGTGAATTAAGAAGTAATAGAATCCAGATGCTTTTTCTAGTAAACAGTTTCTTTGTAGTAAACAGAACAGGAAGGACATTCACTGCCCTCCCTACCACACTCAGTCACACAGGAGCCGGATCTTTGTACCCAGTAGGCACACCAACCCCATCTGTAAACTCACTGGCCTATAAATATCACCCACCTTACACATTTTTGCACTTCGTTTAATTCACTGATTGTAATGTTAAATGACATAAAGTGAGTATGGTCTAGACAAAAAGATGCTGATATATAAATTAAGAGAAGCTGAGGCTCTAATGAAACTCTTAAAGCTGTTAAAAATTTCCTCTGAGGACTGTTGATTACAATCTTGTCACATTTAGCAACCAATTGTTGGTGCTGAAATTACAGTTCTCAGGGCATTACACTCTTTTCTAAACCTAGGGATTCCAAGATGATTTCTTATGTGGGTGTTAGAGCACAAATTTATAAATTTAATCAAATATATTTCCCTCCAATTTTTTGAGTGGTAAAGAATTAATTACAGCGTTATGTCAGATAATTGTACCAGATTAACCTCATCTTGAGGTTGGATGAACTTTACGGAAATCTATTTCCAAACATGACCAATGCTGTGATAGAAAGCAAATACGACCAGTTTCCTACTACATTTACCATTATCTGTGAAAAACGGAAGGTGGATTCCTTTGACTTAATTCTGCACAGCTGGTTTATAACTATGACACAAGTGGTAAAGTGTTTGTTTTTATTCATATTCATGCCAGAGCAACACCAGGTGAGGCAAGACACTTGTGAAGTCTGGTATATAACAAAGTTCAGGGCCTTTCCTCCTGCTGAGCACGCTGATAAATCAGGTAACATTATGTCACACCTTTGCAGGTAAAACAACAAAGCCCATTGGTCTTACGAACCCTTTCATAAAATTTGTTCGAAAACAAATAAATCTATATTTTGCACCCAGAAGCTTAGTTTGGACAGTCATTTTACTTGAATTAACATAATATATAATAACTCCTCTTGATTTGATATAAACAAAACATGAACCCGGGCACATCACCCTCTGCTTTAGACAACGAAGTGAATGATCAGGCCCTCACCCTCCTCTCTCTGGATACGTACAGTCCAGCCGAGGAGATAAACACACAGCTATGACTTCAAAGCAGACTTGACCAGAGCCACGGTCACACCAGCCGTGGCAGTTCAGAGTGCCCAGCGGGGGAGGCTGTGGACCTCTCACCTGGACGGCAGTGACAAGCCTTGAGATTCACTCCAGAAGCATCTCAGTTTCTCCTTCGTCCACTTCTCCATGTGCATTCTTTCTTCTTCGCCTTCTCAGGAGGTGGGGGTGAGCGCTTTCTATCTAGTATACAATGATCTCTGAGTCCCTCTGCTTACAACGTGCCATATCCAGTGAAAACAGTGAGCCTTCATTGTCCTCTTTCACATGAAATTTCACTTGCTCACACTCAGCAGAAGGGCGTGCTCACCAGGGCACAGGCAAGGAGCAGTGGAGCTGGAAATCCAAGCCACGTCTGTCACGCTCCTAAGTCCCCGGAGGGCCGTGCACATCTCGAATCTCCCAGTGATCAAAACACACAGGCTTCCCTGGTGGCTCAGATGGTAAAGAATCTGCCTGCTGATGCAGGAGACCTGGGTTCCATCCCTGGGTCAGGAAGATCCCCTGGAGAAGGAAAAGCAACCCACTCTGGTATTCTTGCTTGGAGAATTCCATGGACAGAGGAGCCTGGTGGGCTACAGTGCATGGGGTCACAAAGAGTCAGACATGACTGACCAGTAACACTTTCGCTTTCAAACCAATTCTGAAGGTATACGAACAAACAAGGAATAAAGTAAGAGTATAATTTTTTTTTTTAATTTTCCCTTGGAGGTCAGTTTGTGAATTTCATTCAAATAATAAAATTCCTCTGAGAGAAACTGAAAAAAAAAAAAAGAATTTTATTTCACTGAGAAATGCATGCCATGAATTACATAAGCTATCAAGACTAATCAGGCTTTGGGTGTATGCTACAGGTTAAATGTTTGTAGCATATAGTTCATCAAAATTAAAAGTCTGAAGATTAGTCAGCAAAACACTCCATTTAAAATGGCCTTAATCTGTGTGCATACACAGGGTCACAAGAGGAAGATTTAATGCTGGGAGACTTTGGCATATACACACTATATGAAACTGGAGATTTTATTTAAATTCATAGCATGATGATGTTGGATCTGGAAAGACACTAGAAGTCTAATCTCCTTCTCTACAGGTTTTTCATCTATCAAATGAGGTTTTAAATTCTTTACTGTTCTCCTCAGGGCCATTTTGAGACCAATAGTGTTACAAATGGGAAAAGGTGGTAAGAACACCAGAAGAGCAATACAGACGCAAAATTAAGTTATTATTCCCATAACTATCATTCTGACAGAGCAACAGGCAGGCTGTTAGACTGCTGGAGAAAGACTACCTAGAATTGACGCTTGTAACTTGTCTTTACTAATCTGAAATATCAACAGTAATTTATACATAAATATATCTTCATGAGATCCATCTAGGCACTTAGCCTTTGGCTGTGCAGAGGGTAATTTCAAAATTTCTTTTCTCACACCTACCAGGTACTTGCAGTTTCTCTAAGCTATACTTAAAGGTGTCATTAATGGAAGTTTGTCCAAATTTCCACATTTACTGCAAAATGGCACTAATTAATTGAGGTTTACTTCTATTACCAATAAGTGGGTAGAAGGAAATGCAGTGTGAAAATCGCAGGGTGCAGTCAAGCAGTTTAAACGCTCGAAAGCTGGAGACTGTTGATCATCCCTGGAGACGACATCGGATTCCAGGGTCGTCCTTCTCACTGCTGCAGAGGCAGGCTTCCTCTCCGGGGATGCAGAAGACTGAAACGCTGCAGGTTGTTCATTTCAGGGCATCTCCTGTTCCAAATCCATGAGAATCCACGAGACTCTGCAGTCAGGCGCGAGGACCAGGTTACGGTGACCCCTAAGGCTCGGGGCTGCTTCTTCACTCCCTCTTCCTAAAGACACCCTTCTCTGCTTTGTGACACTTACGAGGAAGGTCAGCCATTTGTACTGATCTCTCCTTAGAGTCTGACTGAAGGCCTCCCCTGCCACCACCTTTTTGCCTCCAGGTTCTTCTTCTGTTGCTTCCCATAAAGACATACTCTCTCTGCCACTACTGACCTTCGCCATGCGTCCAGCTGGACCTCCAGCTCCATGCCATCATCTACAAAATCTGACATGGCAGCTCATCCACCTGTCCAGTGAATGAGACGGCTGTGAGTGCAGGGGTTTTGAAGGGCCCTGTCCACCTGGTTCAAGCTACAGAAGTTGAGTGAAATCAGCACCGTCTGTCTTCTTCAGAGTCTCACTCCCACTGTTGAGAATATGGTCTTGGAAATAACAGCGCTATTTCTACTTAACACAGACAAGTATATAATATATTGTGCTACTGTGCACGTGCAAGGCAGCGGGAGGAAGAACCAAGGAGCCACACAGTTTACAGGATAAACTTCCAGGGTTTCACAGAGCAAAGACAACGCATGCCAGGAGAACGCTCACGTCCTGCAGTGTTCCAGCTCTTGGAGGAGGCGAGGGAGGAAGCATACCCAACTCCAGCAGTCCTCTGTTCTCGGAAGCGATCAGATACATAAACTGAGAAACATTCTACAGAACTGGAAAACATTATCGTGTTGGGAAAAACTTAATGAGGAAACATCAAAAAAAATTTTTTTTCCTCAACAGTTAGATGAAAATCTTCAAAATTTTACATTTAGTGACAAACATAGCTAGTCTGATAAGTAAGCAAAATAAATGACTTTTCAGATGACACAATTCAAATAATGTCAGCAAAAACCTGAAGAGATGACCGCGGGGCTAAAAAAATGAGGAGAAAGCTAGTGGGAGGAAGCCTGCAAAAACTCAGTGGCTGCAAGTGAGAATGCTGCTGGACCAGTCATCCTTGCTGGCTTGTTTGTAAAAGGCAGGGTGGAGGTGTCCAGTGGATCCCACCCAGCCTGAGAAGCAGCTTCTCTGGGCAGACCCATCCCTCCCGACATCAGGGCACAGGATAACACAGGACGTCCCTTGCTGAGTTGAACACACAGCACCGTATTTTATAAGAACAGATGCCTACTCAAGGAAAATAAGCCGAAACTCCCCTCTGGGAAAAGTCCTCCACTTCAACTGGAGATTATGGGGAAGCCCAAATGTGCTCCAAACCAACAAAACAGAAAGCAACCCCAAGGGCAGATGGGTGAGCCTATGGAGAAGAAAATGTGAATGCGCCATCATGTCAACAGACAGTCCAAGAGAAAGGATCCTTCCGTGGCCCCGGAGGGGAGCGCGCGCTGAGGCATCTCTGCCCTTCCAGCCACCCTGCCTCCGGGCCGGAGTCCGTGCTGTGGGCCCAGCACCAGACAGGACATGGTTTCCCAGCTGTGATGACCGCACACCAGGCCCCCCGGGATGAGCTGAGGGCTGACTTCACACAGAAGCGCTGACCGCAGAAGCTCCGTGACTAACACGGAGGAGAGTTCTTGATTACTGACACCCGTTTCCTCTTCAGAATCACATACTAAGGTTGCAACAAAATTTTACTTAACTTTGTGTCATGATTCTTGCTCAGGAGCTTACGTCAGAGGTCAGCATGTAGAGCCTGTCAGAGAAAAGCCGCCCTCCAGTGAATCGGGAGGGACTCGTGCCTGCTGAAGCCAAGGAGCCTTTCCAGGAGTCCAGGGATTTTTAAAAAGTTAATTCTACGTGTCTCTTCCTCTTCCCTCCTTTCCCTGAAAAGAGTTCAGGGTCCAGGAAGGAATTACTGCAAGAAAGCTGGCCCCAAATTCTCAGATGGCCTGCAAGTGTCTCCTGAGCTGGCTCACTGGTTATTTTCCTAAGGCTGAAGCCACAGTGATCTACTCAAGAATTCAAAATGTTTATGGAAATGTGGAGGGAACAGATAGGAGGAAGAGGGCCAGGAGATCAAAAACTATAAAAGAAATGAATAAATCATTTGCTTTCTTGTCCAGTCACTTGATTCACTGCAAGGAAAAATCTTAGCCTGTTTGTTTATTTAATGAAACGTAAGTTCAATAACCAATGTTTCCAAAGAAAAATGAAGACATTTTATTTTGTCCAGCTGCTTTTCATCTTATGCTGCTGAAAAGACCAAAATTCAAAGCTGCTTTGTATGTTTGCAAAAATGAGAAGGGGGGCCAGGGAGAAAGAAGCAAAAGGGATTTAAACTGTTTTCTTCTCAGACAACTGGGCCTTAGTTTTTAGTAGAAAACTAGGCAAAAATCCAACCATTCAAGGAATCCCATGCACCCCCAACACACACACACACACTCTTGAGAAGATAAGACAGTGAGATCTAGGGCAGTTTGCAGGAACTCTGCTTGTGTGGGATTTCTTCTGAGGCCCTGCACCCCGAAGTAAAAGTTATCTACTGGCAGAATCTCTGAAAGCTCATTAGAGTGGCTGACCCTTTTCCAGGGAGTCTCAGAGTCAACACCGTTGCTCTCATTTTGCCCAGCTACTCTTCTAAGCACCTACGGAGCAGCTTCCGGAGCACAAGAAGAAACTCGTGGGTCTCACCACGCGCCAGGAGAGGAGGGCACAAACGTCAGCCAGCTCAGAGCTGGCTTCACCCCTCCTTCAGGAGTGACGTGGGCGCTGGCACTGACCCAGCACAAAGACTAGCTCTCCAGCCTCCACGCAGAGTTTCTCCAAAACAATACACGTTCTGAGAAGCATCTGAAGACAAAGAATCCATTTACAATTCCAACATGCCAGTTATCACCAGGCAAAAAAACTGACCCCCCCCAAGATGCTGATATGATAATGAATATGAGAATACTAGAAGAGTTGGAACAGCAAAAAAAAGAAAAAAGAACAAGGATATTGCAATGATAACATGTTTAGGCAAAATGCATTTTTAAGCCATCTAAAGTGTAGGTAAGATACATGAGCAAGCTTCAGGAGTTGCTGATGGACAGGGAAGCCTGGCGTGCTGCAATCCTTGGGATCACAAAGAGTCAGATACAACTGAGCGACTGAACTGAACTGAAGATACATGAAAATGTAAAATACCCTGGAGTAAGAACAGCAAGCAGCCTGGGAGAGATGGTGCCACATCCTAAGACACTCCCATCCCCAGTGAAACTTAAACCACCACCTGGGCCAAACAGCTCTGATTTTTACGGCCCAAGTTGATCTCCAAGTCCTTAGTTTTGGGGACTCTGCTTTCTGTGTTGACTAATTTATATCATGGAGTAATTATAAACATTTTTCATAAAAGAACTGTCTTTGAATGATGTGAATTAAAGAGAGGTCAGGGAAAATGGGTGTATTTAAAGCTTTCCAGTGAAAATTCAATTTCAGTGAAATTGAATATCAGCCTTCTTCAGAAGCAAAACACTCAAAATACAATAGATTTTTTAAAATCCTGATTTCATTTCCGAACTTAAAGACATAAAGAGATAAAGTAAAACAAAAGAATATTTGGATAAATTACTTAAAGCAATTGTTTCAAACATGGAGAGTTGGAAACCTTTTTTTTTAAAAAAAAAGTTTGTGTGAAGAGACACAAGCAAAAAGTTAGTCGCTCAGTCATGTCTGACTCTTTGCGACCCCCCGGCTATAGCCCACCAGGCTCCTCTGTCCATGGGATTCTCCAGGCAAGAATAGTGGAGTGGATTGCCATTCCCTTCTCCAGGGGGTCTTCCCGACCCAGGGATCAAACCCATGTCTCCTGCATTAAAGGCCGATTCTTTACCAGCTGAGCCACCAGGGAAGCCCAAGAATAAATAATCACCACCTGCTTCTACCACTGGGAGGCAGTAACCCAATACTCACCTTACTGGGGTGCTCAATGGGTAACCTTGGGGCCCAGCCACATGGATCCAAAGTTTGTGGGGGTCATTGTACTAATGGGATCAGTCTTAGTAAACCTCTGACTTAAGTATGTTAAAACCATTAGCTTGACGAGGGTCCACAGGGGTGATAACTTCAAAGGTGAACATTAAAAAAAAAAAAAAACTGCAAAGGGGAGAGCAAATATTGAAAGTGTTCATATCTGTTCTCAGATAAGCATGCCTGCCATGGATTATTAGGCAGAAAAAGTCTCAGGTTATTTTAAGGGCATACCAGATGAGCTGCAGGCTTCTAGGTACCACCACAAGCTGGAGACAGTGGAGCAAATTTCTGCTGTTTGTGATCGAATGACCTGAGAAGTCAAGCTGTGTTTTGAAGGCAGCTGATAGACTTTCATATATATATATATTATATATAATATATATAATATGCCACCTGTATGTGTTTTCTGAAAAAATTACCAGAAGTTGCACTCCAATTAAAAGACAAAGAAAAAAAACAACAACCCAAGCCCACTCAAAACTCAAGACTGGGTTAAAAAAAAAAAAAGTAGGGGACCCTGAGAACAAGTAAAGGTAAAGCTGAAGGAAAATCCTCCTTCGCAGCACTTCCACACTCCTCCTCTATTTCTACCGATGCGTGCCACGACTTTATTTTTCTGGGCTCCAAAATCACTGCAGATGGTGACTGCAGCCATGAAATTAAAAGACGCTTACTCCTTGGAAGTAAACTTATGACCAACCTAGACAGCATATTAAAAAGCAGAGACATTACTTTGCCAACAAAGGTCCGTCTAGTCAAGGCTATGGTTTTTCCAGTGGTCATGTATGGATGTGAGAGTTGGACTATAAAGAAAGCTGAGTGCTGAAGAATTGATGCTTTTGAACTGTGGTGTTGGAGAAGACTCTTGAGAGTCCCTTGGACTGCAAGGAGATCCAACCAGTCCATTCTAAAGGAGATCAGTCCTGGGTGTTCATTGGAAGGACTGATGCTGAAGCTGAAACTCCAGTACTTTGGCCACCTGATGCGAAGAGCTGACTCATCTGAAAAGACCCTGATGCTGGGAAAGATTGAGGGCAGGAGGAGAAAGGGACGACAGAGGATGAGATGGTCGGATGGCATCACCAACTCGATGGACATGGGTTTGGGTGAACCCGGGAGCTGCTGAAGGACAGTGAGGGCTGGCATGCTGTGGTTCATGGCGTCGCAAAGAGTTGGACACGACTGAGCGGCTGAACTGCACTGAAAGCCAAAAGCCACATTTGCTCTGAAGTCTTTCTCTATTTGAGGTCCCCTTGTCAAATGCATCACTCCCTCTGATCCCAGAGGGCTTTCTGCACTATCCTCTCTACAGCATGCATACAAAAATGTGAGCAAGTAGTTCAGGATGCAGGTACCCAGGCCAGCAACAGAATACCACCCCACTCCAGAAGCTCTGGGGTTTCCCCTCCTTACACCCTACACCTCCAGAGGGAACCATCGTCCTGTGGGTCCCAGAGACATAGCAGAAAACGTGACAGGCAAGCCCAGCCCCTGGGAGAGACAGACAGGAGAGAAATACTGCCGTCAAGCAGGCAGGCAGGTGGTGAGTGCTGTGGGAGTCATGTAGGGAAGGGGCTTGTGGTGTTTGGTGAGGGGTCTGGACTCTCCTGTGCCAAGTAGGCATTTGAGCAGAGACAGGAGGGGATTGAAGGAGGGAGCCTTGAGACTACCTGGGGAAGAGGCTTCAGGGCAGAAGCACCAAGTGCTGCAGTCCACAGACACACCTGAGCGACTGGACAGCAACATCACGTACAGCGGGCAGAGCGCGCCCACGGGATTGGAGGAAGGGCAAAGACCAGCGTGGCTGGAGGAGAGTCAGCAAAGGATGACTCCAGGGTTTTGCATTAGTACCTGGAAGAGTGGAAAAATGAACTGCTGCCATCAATACATACCAATTTTCTAAAGAGAAAACCTAATAGTTACTTTAACACAGTAAGAGCAAAGCAATAAAAATGTCACGTGGAATCAAAGTCTGAGTGCATCTCAAGGACAATTCTCCAAGCCCTGTCCAAGTGCTACTGATCCAGGAAATGCTGCGGAGCAGTAAAAGGCCTACCCTCTGAAGCCCAGACTGCGGTCTAAACGCTAACACTGCCTCTCTCAATAGTGTGGCAGCAGCGAGTCATTTAGCCTTCCTGGGCCTCGGCTTCCTTACCCGCGGGATGGACACACTGCATCGTGTTACTCCAAGGACTGTACGCATTCAGGCATTAGGGAACTCAGCACTATGCCTAGGATGTAGTAAGGGCTCAGAAAGAGTTATCATCTGTATGATGAGCTAGGCCTGCAGGAGACTCAGTATTTTCTTTTCACCTGGTATCAAGGGCCAAGGTAAGAAGGAGACAATAAAGGCATGTTTGGTAAATGCCTTTACATTTAGGTAAATGCCTCCACATTTTTGGTAAAACTGCTACTGAAGACATGCCCATGGTTTTCAGATCCCTTTATGTGAAACTCACAAAATGAACTTTTCTGGATGTAGTTATGACAGGGATATAAGTGTTCTTTTATGAGAAAGTTCATCCTAGCACGGGATGGACCACACAGTGAGAAGCCTCTCATTTTGAGTTAATTCATCCTGTTGTCTGTTTTGCTATAGCTGTCAGGAAATGTGACGGTAAGCGAGTTCTCATCTGAAGCAACTCGACCAGCTTTCTGATGGTAACGTAGCCTTAGCCCTTCTGTTATTTCATGCTCTCCTTCTCCCTGCTTTACCACCCAGGGATTTCCAGGGTTAAGCCAACTCCACACGATGTCCCAGCAGCCCTTCACCTTTTGACAGCTCTCTTACAGGAGCCTGGTGGCATTTTCACCCTCAGGCCCTGGTTCCCGGCAACAGTTCTCTGAGATGCCAGTCATCTGTCTGGATGACTGACCACCACCTGCTCTCAAGCCCACAGGTTCTCAGTGCCAAGGAAGGCTGTGCTGTTCCAGAAATGGCACGCCCTCCACTTCCTACATTGTTGATCAGGGCTACAGACATGCTTTCTTTCCCGCTGCAATTATCCCAGCAAGCCCTGTTCTCATCTCGCTGAAAACTTCACCAGCCATGCCCCATAAAGTCAGAGATATAAAGCAAAAGCGAGCAAGAAGCTAGCCTATTAAGTCTCTTCTCTGAAGAGCATGCAGGATGGTGATTTACATTCTTCTATATTGTTTCAGGTTAAAACCCCTTCCTTGAGCTGGGCAAGGGGGAAAGACTCTTCCTCTGTTTCTGGCTGCACGTGTGTGAGCTTGTTAATGGGATAATCTGATATTCTGTTTTCAGTGTTGGGCTCCCTGGTCCTCATGTTCCATTCAACTGACTCTCCCGCTAACCAACTAGCTTCCACAATTTGCAAAGGTGTTGTCAGGATAAATGGCAAGGTCTACAAAGTGCTTGGAAGTCTCTGAATAAAAAGCACAGTAGAAGAATAAAGCGTTAACATGTTATTATGCTCATAAAGTGTGGGTGGAATGTGCAAAGAGAAATCATGTCAAAGATGTAAGGAAACTTGAAAGTCTGAGACTTTAAAAGGCTAAGATGATTAAAACACCCAGTTGTTTGACAGGAGAAAATTAAACTGTTCTCTGGTCTCAAAAGATGTAATGCCACTTTCTCATTACTTACTGTCCCTCACAGCCTCTTCTTCCTGCACTGAACTTTCAGAGGAGCCAAGAAAGCGCGGAATGTGAAAAACTGCTGTACAGATGCAGCAGAAAATGACAATCTGATCACGAGCGGGAGAGGAACAATGCTTTTTTGCCAAAAATAGCACCTCTAGTCACGGGTTACCTGTAGGTCCCAAATGCAACACCCAGGTGCCCAGGCAACGTTCACCTCTTGTTCGTGGATACAGCATGAGGCTTCGGGTCCAGGCAAGTTGGGGAAATGAAGCTGAGACATCAGCTTGGACCTGGGACTCTACATGGGCTGCATCCCCATGGAAAAGGAAGCTAGAAGGATCTATTCACTGGAAAGAGAGACTGCAGGCAGCACATGCTTCCCTGGCCTCTCAGGGAAAAGAAAGATCTCTGAGGAGTAAAACGTGATGACTGCATGGATTTGGGATCTAACTTATACTGTGTCTGTGCGGTGTGGGAACCCACCCCCTGGGGCAAAAAAAAAAAAAAAAAAGCCTAAGGATGGTTCACAGGGAGGTGCTGCTCCTGGGCCACCTGCCAAAAGCAAAATAATATCCATCTGGAGGAATGTGGCCACCCCCTAAACCACACATGCTTCCCGGTGAAAAGGTACCAACGTGAAAAATGACCAAATGGGAGACAAAGACACACAGAGGCTATGTACATACAGCAAACCAAAGACTAGCATTCCCCCCACTTCAAGAACTAGGACATGAGGGAAAAATGACAGGTGTACTCAGAGTTCTCAGATAGGAAAGGGCTGGGAACCACACAGCCAAATGTTATGAAGAAAGAGGCAGGCAGATTTGAAAAAGAACCAAATAACAGCTTCTGGAAATGGACATATAGTCACTGAAAACAGAAAAAGAAATAAGCAGCATATTGGATGACGGAGACGAGAGCTGGTGAAGCAGAAGGTGGAATGGAAGATTACGTAGAACACAACTGGACGAAAGAGTCAGGACACGGAAAGGAACTGTTAAGAGACAAGGCCGCCAGCACGTGCCCAGTCTGAGCACCAGAGGAGGAGATAGAGAGCATGGCCGAGACGGACGCAAGGGCAGACTGCTCAGGACTGTTGAACGTCAAGACCTCTCACGTTGGAGGGGCACACCAGTTCTCGGCAGGATAAATATCCACACACCTGATACTAATTCTGCATTCTTCAGGGGGCTCCAGAGAAACAGAATTAATAATATACATATAAAGAGGATTCTCATAAGGAAGTACCTCATGACATCATCATCTGTCCCAGCTTGGGTGTGAGGGTGGAGGCTGCTGTAGACACAGGAGGAGCTGACGCTCCAGCCGAGGCCACAGGCAGGATTCGCTTAGGGAGGGTCAGTCCTTCCTGCCCATCAGGCCTTCAGCCAATCAGATGATGAGCCCCAGCCACACCCTGTAAGTGAAAGATGCTCAGTCGTGTCCGCCTCTTTGCGACCCCATGGAATATACAGTCCATGGAATTCCCCAGGCCAGAATACTGGAGTGGGTAGCCTATCCCTTCTCCAGCGGATATTCCTGACCCAGGGATCGAACCAGGGTCTCCTGCATTGCAGGTGGATTCTTTACCAACTGAGCTATCAGGGAAGCCCATGAAGGGCAATCTGATTTACTCAGCCTGCCAATGTATGGAGGAATCCCATCCAAAATTACCCTCACAGAAACACCCGGAATAATCTTTGACCAAATGGTCCAGTCGAGTCAATACATAATAATGAAATGAACCATCACAGACTTTAAGTGGAATTACAGAACGCCAAAAGACAAAAGTTAAATAACCAGAGAAGGAAGATATTTGATCCGAGAAGGAACAAAATGGGCCTGCAGGAACTTCTTCACTGATCAGAAAATGTTTATAGTATCTTCAAAGTGTTGAGGAAAACTAAATGTTAACAGAATTTTTTTTTTGCTCAATCTATGATTCAAGAGTATTGGAAAAATAAAGACTATTATAGGAACTCAAGGACTAAGAGAGTTTTCGACTCCTAGCTCAGAATGTTTCTCGGGAGACGGAAACTGCGCTCAGAAAGAAGTGGTCACCAGTCACAGTAGCAAAAGCAGGAGCAAATCGAAGGCGGCGCACGCGCGCTGCCGAGAAAGAATCACTGAGACGCGCTTATTCCTCCAGCTGAATTGTTGCTGTTGGTATGATCATTGGTGGTGGTTACAACAAACACAGTCACCAGATGTAGTGGTACTCACTCAGTCATGTCCCACTTTTTGCAACCCCATGCACTGGAGAGTCCGCCAGGCTCCTCTGTCCATGGGATTCTCCAGGCAAGAATTCTGCCATGCCCTTTTCCAGGAATTGACTAGATTAAAATGTCGTTGACAAAGATCTACATCATCCAAAACTGTTAATGGAAGTTTGATGCTGACACAGTTCAAGAGGGATTTGACAGTAGTAAAGTTGAGTATAGGTGTACCTTACTACCCAGCAACTTTACTTCATGAACAATAATTTTTTTTAAAAAAAGAATATCATCTTATAACATTTAAAAGCACAACAATGCTATGTATTATACAGAAAATATATATATACATACAGTAGAAATTTTAAAATGTGAATCTGAGCAAAAGCTGCTAAATTTAGGTGAGTGGATTCTCATGGTGTGGGCAGGAAGGAAGTGGGATTGATTATGGGGACACAGGAAGACCTATTTATATCTTTTATGATTTACTTTTTAAAAAAAATCTGCAGAATATGACTTCTAAATTTACAAGACCACAAATTATGGGCAAAAAGGTTTTCTCTAGAGATTTTATTTCCATTTTTCTGATACTTCATTTGCAAAGATGACATATTGAGACTGTAAAATGCATACTGTGATGAAATGTTGGCAGCGAGGTATGAAAGAGCAGTGGGATTTAAACAAAGCTGCATGTGTTCGGTGCAGATCAGGATAATCATCATAGCAAGGGGCACCTATTGATGCCTAAGGACTTCATTCCAGTCCTTTCCATCTCCAAATCCTCTTAATCATTATGATGGTAATCACTCAAAGGGGGGACTGGTAGTAACCCCCTTTCACTAGAAAAGAATGAAGCGCAAAATGAGGCAACCTGCCTGTGAGAGATGTACCTTGACCCAAACCCAACCCATCTGACTCCAGAACCAACTATGTCCATCCAGCTAAATCAAGCAGTCCTCACGCAGGCACAAGACCACCGCACGTGGCCTCTAGCTTCTGACTATGTATTTTGAGACAAGCTTATGAGCAAATGGATCAGCGTCTATCTCACACGATGACCAAGGCAGATTAGACTTCGATCTCTGCCCACTGGCCTGCATTCAGTTCAGCAGGACGGTTCCCTGAACAGGGCCCCCTGCGTGGACAACTGGCTTCTACACACCCTGCTTCCAGCACCGCTTGTCTCGCCCCTCTGTGCCATCCCAGATCCCAACACACACATCTTGCAGCACGGTGCAAGTGTAGGCTCACCATCCCAGGCCACGGACGGAGGGCTGAAACTCAGCACTGTCTGCTTGGACTGAGAATAAATCAGAAAATGCACCCTGAGTGTCCCACACTTGCCAAGAGGTGTTCAATTAATGCCTGCTCTGATGTCACCTTACCTTTTTATACAAGAAAACACTTCCTAGTGAGCTATTCTGGAACCCAGTGATGAGCCTGTGTCTTAGCTGTCATTCATTATTACTGAGGTGAGTGAATCATTCATTCATTCACTAGTAACTGTGTACCAACAAAGTGCCAATTTCTACCCTGGGCACTAGGAATAAAGTCCATGATATTCTAGTGGACCTGTTTCATAAATGCTCCCGGATATGTCACTTTTAAAAATGCTTCCATTTTGCAGTCTTTTCAGTTGTACAGAACTACAGAAATAAGGTGCCAGGGTTCCCATGTCCTGTCACCTGTTGGCTCTACTGCTAACACTTCACAGCTTCTTAAAGAAGTTGGCATTGGTACCATACTACTCACCAGATCACATTCCTCACATTCTACTTTGAGGGCTGTTCTGAAAGCACCTCTCCTGCTCGTCTTTGATTTCCACCCAAGGCTGTCCCCAGGTCAACCCTCTGCCTGCACTGTCAAGTGGGGAGAGCTAGAAGAGATCCAGCGTATCACGCAGTCTGTGAGCGTGAGCCTCAACTTCTGATCTCATAAGTGGGAGCGATGTGCCTTTGCAAGTAGCGTAGACATTGTCACATGGCAGGCTCTCCAGGTTATTACACGGTTTTAACACAGTAAACAACACAGCAGAGGCCACTTACTAAATTAGCATCGATTGCAGAGCTAAGGAAGTGAAAAGCTGCGATTCAAATGGAGATGCTCTGACTCCCCAGTTTATCTTCAACAAGAACATTACTCATTATCTTCATTTATAGATGAGAAAATAGAGGTTCCACGTGATTAGGTCAACTTTATTTTTATTCTGATGAACATTCCGCCTAGGACATGGGCAAACTGCAGAGGCAGTATTGCCTGCGTTTATGCAAACACGAGCAAATGGGGGTGAGCATATGGAACCAAAGAGTTGACTGAGACTCTCAGGTGGTGACTTATCATTTCCCTACACCTCCAGGTTCCTTAACTCAGCAGTTTCCACAGAACTGGAAAAGGTCAGTTTTCATCCCAATCCCAGAGACAGGCAATACCAAAGAATGTTCAAACTACCACACAATTGCACTCATCTCACACACTAGCAAAGTAATGCTCAAACTTCCAAGCTAAGGTTCAACAGTATGTGAACTGAGAAATTTCAGAGGTTTAAGCTGTATTTAGAAAAGGCAGAGGAACCAGAGATCAAACTGCCAACATCCGCTGGATCATAGAAAAAGCAAGAGAGTTCCAGAAAAACATCTACTTCTGCTTTATTGACTATGCCAAAGCCTTTGACTGTGTGGATCACAACAAACTGTGGAAAATTCTGAAAGAGATGGGAAGAATTTCCTGAGAAATCTATATGTAGGTCAAGAAGCAATAGTTGGAACCAGACATGGATCAAAGGATTGGTTTCAAATTGTGAATGGAGTACATCAAGGCTGTATATTGTCACTCTGCTTACTTAACTTATATGCAGATACATCATGAGAAATGCCGGGCTGGATGAAGCACAAGCTGGAATCAGGATTGCTGGGAGAAATATCAATAACCTCAGATATGCAGATGACACCACCCTTTTGGTAGAAAGCAAAGAGAAACTGAAGAGCCTCTTGATGAAAGTGAAAGAAGAAAGTGAAAAAGCTGACTTAAAACTCAACATTCAGAAAACTAAGATCATGGCATCCAGTCCCATCACTTCATGGCAAATAGATGAGGAAATAATGGAAATAGTGACAGAATTTATTTTCTTGGGCTCCAAAATCACTACAGATGGTGACTGCAGCAATGAAATTAAAAGATACTGCTCCTTGAAAGAAAAGCTATGACCAAGCTAGACAGCATATAAGAAAGCAGAGACATTCCTTTACCGACAAAGGTCCATCTGGTCAAAGCTATGGTTTTTCCAGTAGTCATGTATGGATGTGAGAGTTGGACCATAAAGAAAGCTGAGTGCTGAAGAATTAATGCTATTGAACTGTGGTGTTGGAGAAGACTCTTGAGAGTCCCCTGGACTGCAAGGAGATCCAACCGGTCCATCCTAAAGGAACTCAGTCCTGAATAGTCATTGGAAGGACTGATGCTGAAGCTGAAACTCCAATACTTTGGCCACCTGATGTGAAGAACTGACTCATTGGAAAAGACCCTGATGCTGGGAAAGACTGAAGGCAGGAGGAGAAGGGGACGACAGAGGATGAGATGGTTGGATTGCACCATCGACTCAATGGACATGAGTTTGAGTAAACTCCGGGAGGTGGTGAAGGACAGGGAGGCCTGGCGTGCTGTAGTCCATGGGGTGGCAAAGAGTGGGACACGACTGAGAGACTGAATTGAACTGAATACTGGCAGGTGCCGCTAGTGGTAAAGAATCTGCCTGCCAAGGCAGGAGACTTAAGAGAAGAGGGTTCCATCACTGGGTTGGGAAGATCCCCAGGAGGAAGATATGACAATCCACTCCAGCATTCTTGCCTGGAGACTCCCATGGACAGAGGAGCCTGGCAGGTTACAGTCCATGGGGTGGCGAAGAGCTAGACACGACTGAAGTGATTTAGCACGCTTGCATGCAATATTGTCTATAGGGTAAAATGGAGAGTTAAGGGTAATCTATTTGAAAAGAGTATTTTCAAAAAATGGTTTTACAGTCTCTCAGGAAAATGGCAGAAATAATATAAGACTAATGGCAACCCACTCCAGTGTTCTTGCCTGGAGAATCCCAGGGATAGGGGAGCCTGGCGGGCTGCCATCTATGGGGTCGCACAGAGTCGGACACGACTGAAGCGACTTAGCAGCAGCAGCAGCAGCAGATTCATTACAAATTTCTGACATAATCCATGTTTATAAATAGTAATGTCTATAGAAAAAAGCACCCCAAATTCATCCAAGTCTTATAAAGCGAACTCATTGGAACAGATGAGGCAGGCAAGCTTGCATTTTCACATCAACTATAATTAAAGATCTCAAAGTAAAGACTGAGCCAGTTTTTAAACATTTTAAAAACAGTTTTGCATATTGATACATAGTTTCCTTAATTTTAGTCTTCTTAGTATTTCATCAAATTACTCTAACAATTTTTCCATGATATCTCACTTTAAATGGTTTCATAGTTTGTGTTATTTGTGTCAGAAAGAGTACTGATATTAATAATATCATTTTGATATGAGGTCTTACACATACTTATGAAATAAAAAAGCACAAACCTAAACTTTTTTTTACAAGCTTGAAAGCAAAATCTGTTTTTTTCCCCTTAAGTTTACACTCAAAATTCATTGTGAGTCATCATCTTGCTGACATGTTCCACAGACAGACACCAATATATTTCAGTGTAAGATGTCACTTCATATCCGTGGGGTGTTACACGACATACAGCAGATTCATATAACATCTTTTAAAAAAAAAAGTCTGAATTCTGAAGCACGTTCTGCCCAGAGTTTCTTCGAGGGATTGTGGACCAGTATTCCCTTTTTAGTACTTTGAGTCATTTATTTTTGGTAAGTTTCTAGTAGTGAGATTCCTGACCTAAAGGGTACAAATGTTTTTATTTAAAAATATTATTCTGATTTACAATATTATTGGGAATTTTTCAGGATAACTATTCCCTTGCAGCCTCTTCAGTATTCATTTTCATTTCAGAATAGCTTTTGCTAGTTCTACAGGATGCACATAGTAGCTCATTGGTATTTTAATTATCTTTTATTTATACATGAGCCAATTTAATAATTTTTCCCAAATGATGAGCTCAATAATAATCTCTTGACATCAGGCACTTAAAGTTGTGGGAAAGTTCACATCATGGTTTCTTTACATAAAGTGTCTTTGAATTTTCTTTACACACATACTTTCTGTTTAATTACTTATATAATGTGTGTATATACTGACCCTTAACCATCGCATTTATCACAGATGTTTTTCCAAGATTTCTTTTTTCACTTTTAGCTGTACTTTAGTTGTATTGATTTTCACTGTACAAAACTCAGGTCTTTGCACTTTTTAATTTGTAATTCCTTAAAATGCTTCCTTTAGTAGAAAACTGTCAGTTTGGAATAGCTAACTCATATCCTTTCAAAGCTAATAGTATTTTTATAATTTTCTTGACTTAATAAATGCCTGCTATAGATATGATTAGAAAACTTACTTCATTCCCAGTAAACCACTACTTCCCCATGCTGCTGCTGCTGCTAAGTTGCTTTAGTCGTTTCTGACTCTGTGCGACCACATAGACGGCGGCCCACCAGGCTCCTCTGTCCCTGGGACTCTCCAGGCAAGAATACTGGAGTGGGTTGCCATTTCCTTCTCCAATGCATGCATGCATGCTAAGTCGCTTCAGTCATGTCCAACTCTGTGCGACCCTATAGACAGCAGCCCTCCAGGCTCCTCTGCCCACAGGATTCTCCAAGCAAGAATATTGGAGTGGGTTGCCATTTCCTTCTCCCTACTTCCCCATAAGTGTATTTAATTCACAATATAGAATTCAGTCAAATAATGTTAAAACTCAGGCTTAGCTTATTGGTTAAAACAACATTGATCCCTTTCTAGTTCTTTATAAACATTTTTACAACTTTGAGGTTTTTGTTTATTACATGAAAATCTCTTTGCAGCTGTTTCAACACAGTCCAACATAAGATTAGCGGCATGCACTCATACAGTGCTTCTAACTTAGTGACTTGGTACATGCCTCTCAGCTCCAAGGGGTGAGAAAGACACATTAGAACTGATCCTTGTGCTCGAGTTTTTGCAGTTTGTTTAGAAGGCCAGGAAACATCGAAAAGCAAGGCAGAAAATCATAAGCACAAAAGGAATCTCCCGGAATCTTCCCAGTCCCAGGATCAAACCCAGGTGTTCCCCATTGCAGGCAGATTCTTTACTGACTGAGCCACCAGGGAAGCAAAAACAGAAATGATCTAGACATTGAACGTCTATCTGAGAGAACAAGAACAGGGCGAGGAGACTAGTTAGGTGACTCGTCTCAGACTTATTCTCTAAATGCTGCTTCATAAACATGAGTTTAAGGCAGACCCAGTAAAACAGCTCATCATAAATTAATAGAGAAGAAACTGGGACCTTAGGAAGTAAATTCAAGAACATTAAATTAAAGCTGGGGCCCACAACATCAAATTATCTGCTCTACTTTACTTTGAAAGAAAGCGGCTATGGGATCAACATATGTTTGAGCTCCCAGGCAAGTGAAGTCATGAGGAAAATGTACACTAAGCTCACATGATTTGTGCATGTAAGTGTGCACATGATTGAAAACAGACCATTTGCTAAAAGAAAATGGATAGGCCTGGACAGCTGTGTTCAAAACGCAAACTTACACTCAGTAACATCCCTAAAGCACACAGGACAACAAGCATTCTCTCAAAGCAACGCAATCATACATCTCAAGAGTGCAATCCATAAAGGAAACAAAGTCACACAGGGGCCAGAAAGCCAAGTTTCTGATCATTTAACTTGATTTCAGGACAGTATTAAAATAGTTAGTATGTTGAAAATAACTATGCATAAGAACTAAGATATGGATTCATGTCAGTGTATGGCAAAACCAATACAGTATTGTAAAGTAAAATAGGTAAAAATAAAAATTAAAAAAAAAAGAACTAAGACATGATCATGACGGCTTGAAGTGGTTGTTAAAAATTAGAGTTTTCAAAGTTTTTTAAAAAAATAAACAGTAAACAAAATTTACTGAATACTTTCTCACATCCATTATGATGATCACTGGGCCTTTCTCCTTCGCTAGAGGATATGGTAGATTACATCGACATTTGTCAGCTGAACAATGTTCAAATGTCCACGCAACTTGGTCTTAATTTTTTAAACAGTCAGTCAGTTCAATATGCTATTCTTTAAAGAATGATTGCTTATGTATTTATAGATGGGACTGGCTTACAGTTTTTCCCTATGTCCTTGCCTGGCATTCCCTTTAATATCAGAAATACCACACGAAGGGCCTTGTAAGTGCATGTACAACTGACTTTTCACAATGAATAAAATTAGCCCCCCTGACTCTTCACAATGAATAAAATTAGCCCCCCTGACTTATGCCACATATAAAAATCAGTTCAGATTGGGAAAAGCCCTTAACATAAAAAGACAGCTTTAAAACGCTTAGAAGAAAATTTGGGAGAGTCTACCTTTAAGATCTATAAGAACAAATCATAAAAATAATTGTTACAGAAGTGAGACCTTTAAAATTAAAAAATTCTGTTCATCAACAGGAATAATTTATAATTAAAATGAGACAACTCACAGCAGCAAGAAAATACTTATGAATATAAATATAAATAGGAAAGAACAAGTATCTAGAATATTAAAAAACCACAAATCTGCTATGCTGCTGCTGCTGCTAAGTCGCTTCAGTCGTATCCGACTCTGTGCAACCCCATAGACGGCAGCCTACCAGGCTCCCCTGTCCCTGGAATTCTCCAGGCAAGAACACTGGAGTGGGTTGCCATTTCCTTCTCCAGTGCATGAAAGTGAAAAGTGAAAGTGAAGTTCTCAGTCGTGTCTGACTCTTAGCGAGCCCATGGACTGCAGCCCACCAGGCTCCCCCGTCCCTGGGATTCTCCAGGCAAGATCACTGGAGTGGGTTGCCATTTCCTTCTCCAGTGCATGAAAGTGAAAAGTGAAAAGGAAGTCTCTCAGTCATGTCTGACTCTTCACGACCCCATGGACTGCAGCCCACCAAGCTTCTCCATCCATGGGATTTTCCAGGCAAAAGTACTGGAGTGGAGTACCATTGCCTTCTCCCTGCTATGGAAGACATCAAAAACCCAATGGAAAATGAGTAAAAGAAATGCCAGACACCCACAGAAAATACCCTAGCTCCTCCTACTTAAATATGAATCTTTTGCTCCAAAAAGGCCCACTAGCATTTAATTGTCAGTTTTCCTTTTATTATTTATACTGCTTAGGTACTTAGAACATAGAAGTGCTGAGATGGCTCCTGCCCTGAAAATGGATACATAAACCATTGGAAAATATTAAGTGCTAGACTACCTCAGCCTTGCGGAAAGCGGTTTGGGTTCTGCACTCCTACTTTTTCATGCGGTTTCTAACATCGTAGCATGAATGTGTACTCCCTCCCTGCTGGAACTGTAAGGGTTGTATTCTTTCTCCCCTTTCAAATATTTTTCTTCCAATGAACTTCAGAGTCTCTGGTTCTGCTAACACCACCACTGTTGTTTCGAAGTCAAGGACATGACAGAAATACTTATGTTTTCTTGTCTGTGCCAAAGGAAGTAGTTAAATACGTGGGTTGTGGAAGCAAACTGTTCACAGCAACTGCTACCAACAGTTCTACAAAGGCAGGGATGAGGGGCAGTTCTCCGGAAAGGAGCAAATCTCACCCCAGAAACAGATGTAGAGGAGGGGCACAGTGCCCAGAGGTTCAGGAAATCCAGTGTTGAAATCTGAGTGCCCTCTTCACTTCTGCGAAGGTGTGTGTGTGTGTGTGTGTGGTTTGACCCGCCTGTGAAGAGGCACCACAATTGGGAAATAGAATTACATTATCGTGAGGGACCGCTGGAGAGGCAGAAGTGTGTGAGCGCTCAGTCGCTCGGTCGTTTCTGACTCTTTGAGACCCCATGGACTGTCGGCCACCAGGCTCCTCTGTCCATGGGATTCTCCAGGCGAGCATACTGGAGTGGGTTGCCACATCCTCCTCCAGGGGATCTTCCCCATCCAGGGATCGAGCCAGCATCTCTCTCATACTTCTCCCACGTTGGCGGGCGGGTTCTTTAGCATAGTGCCGGCGACGAGTGTGGCTCAATGCAGGTTAGGACTTCTCATGCATGCCATTAGCACTGTGTGCTTTGAGCAAGCTCCCAGCACCCTCTGCCCCAGTGTCCTCATAGGTAAAGTGAGGATAGTAATAGTAACCAACCTGTTAAAGCTGCTATGAGAATCAAGTGAGTTAACGCACATTAGGGGTAATACACATGAGAACTAAATTTGGCACAAAGTGCTCAGTTAAGACACACCTATCATTGTCACTTTCAGCAAACACCACCACCCTTATCACCACTATCACCACCACCACCATCATCTCATCATTATCACCTCACCACCACGTACCATGATTCTTGTCACCATAATCTTTATCAACCATATCACCATCATCATTCATGGACTATTTCTTACAGTGAAGAAATTATTAAATTATAAAGTCATTGAAGTGAAGTGAAGTCGCTCAGTCGTGTTCAACTCTTTGTGACCCCATAGACTGTAGCTTACCAGGCTCTTCTGTCCATGGGATTTTCCAGGCAAGAGTACTGGAGTGGGTTGCCATTTCCTTCTCCAGGGGATCTTCTCCACCCAGGGATTGAACCCAGGTCTCCTGCATTGGAGGCAGACGCTTTACTGTCTGAGCCACAAGGGAAGCAAGAAACAACAAATCCAAAATAGGCAACTAAAAACTCCTAAAATATTAAACGGACCTCAAATATTCCCCATTGAAGGCACCTTTTTACTCACTTTCCTACTGGCACACTTACAAACTGATTCTGAGCCCCTCTCAAATCTAATTTCTTTACACTTTTATTGGTGTATGAGAAACATTTCCCCTTCAAATGTCTGCTTTTTAGTATTTACCTTCTCTGACACTAAATGGGCAAAGAGAAACACCACCTGTTGATTCAGAAATGCCTCACGTTTCCAGCTCAAACCCTGAGACTTACTCTTTCCTTAGCACTGATTTGCTACTCACATTCCTGAAGTTTTCCGGACGGTGTTGAAGGGGAGTGTGTGAGACGTGGGATTGCTGGGATCTGGCTTCCTGGTCCTCCCTGACTGACAGGCTTCTGCGGGAGCCATCTGAAGAGGGAGTCGACTTGACAGAAGGAAGGCCCGGGTGGGCGGGAGGCGTGTGGGCACTGTGCGGAGTTGGAAGCCGCGGAAACAGGGCTTGTGTTCAGTGAAGGGAAAGACGCTGACTGAGGCGGTGGAGGATGAGAGCTGCAGTTCATGTAGAGACCTCGACCGCATTGGAACGATTAGGAGGAATTATCCGAATTTAAGTCCTGACACTGAAGTGGTCAAAATGGGCAAGTGAAAAGCAAGAAAGGACTGGCGTCCTGAGGAATTTTCAAGGATTTGGAAGACTGCAGTTGAGGGCAACAAGTCCGGCAGAGATGGTGCAGGGAGCTCCGAGGGGTTGGGGGTGGCCTTGTGGGTCCCCACATCCACGTCCACCCCTGGGCCATGGCGGACAGAGCGGATGGACCGGAAGCACTTCGCATTCAGCTTCCGGTTGGCCCTGGAAGGCCTTGGGTTACAGTTTATGACTGCCTTTGGTTTCTTTGCAGACGCCATCTTTAGCCTCCTGTCTGAGGCGCAAATTTGAGCTTTAGTTCACAGTTGTCTCTGAGGCTGTGGGCTGACCTCCCGCAAGTGTTACACAGCCGGGAGCACCTCCCTGGGGAAAGCGGGCAGATGCGCAGCCATAATTGGTGGGCACCATTTCTGTGCACAGAGCCTTGGGTGCTCGCTCACAGGAGACCACTCTTCCTCGACTGTTCACCCGGGGATGGCAGTGCTGTCTTCAAGCCCACGTTTCATGAGGGGCCCTAAGTCTCCTTAACACAGTCACCTTTCCTGCTTTTATGCTTTCCAGAGTCAGTGTGGCAAGTGCTTCCATGGTGACGGCAGTGGCTCCCGCCTCCTGGGGCGGGGCGGGGCGGGGAGGGTCACACCTGTGTCGCCCCCTCCCCTCAAGGGTGACTTGCTTTGATGGATGGAATGCAGCAGAAGGGATGAGAGGCCAGCCTGGCAGTGTGCCCGGGGAGTGAAGGAAAGGCAGGAGAGGTTGTGAGAGGCCTAGAGCCAGAGGACCCTGTAGAGCTATACCCCATCTCCTCACCCACAGGAACCCAGAGACAGGAAGTGTGTGCCCCTTCGAAGTGCCAGGATGTGGGGTCTTTTGTTAGGCAGCCATGGGTAATCAGTAGTACTGGTTCTGTCATCTGTGCCCCAAAGAGTCTTAATTAATACATCAACTTGGCAGGAGTACTAAAAATTCTCAAATGCTCTTTCCCTTCAGGTTAGAACACTAAGGGACTCTGAGCATTTCGTTTCTACTGCCAGCATCTGTAAGAAAACAACCTTTGAAGAGATGCTATTTGAAATATGAACTACATTACATAGAGTTATGTATCCTCTGATGATTTTCTTTTATTCTTGTGGGAAAGGTACCAAAATTAAATCACATTAGGAAATGTCCATTCATTTCTTATATATGTATTAAATGTATATATCCATGTAGAACAACTACTTTTAATATGCAAATCATTTTACAAAAGAAAAAGACCTATTGTTATAATTTGAGAGAAATATGAATAGCCTTTAAGTTGATTATCAATGAAATGTTTCTGTGAACAATATGTGAAACTATATTACTTGAATTTTAGGTAACCAAAACAAGTCAGAGTTGTTGGAAACATATCTAGTATCATTGTTATGTTGTCTTGCATCTTTATTGTTTAGTCACTAAGTCATGTCTGACTCTTTTTGTGACCCTGTGGACTCTAACCCAACAGGCTCCTCTATCTATGGGATTATCCAGTCTAGAATACTAGAGTAGGTTGCCATTTCCTACTCAAGGGGATCTTCCTGACCCAGGGATCAAACCCACGTCTCCTGCATTGCAGGTGGATTCTTTACCACTGAATCACCAGGGAAGCCTATCGCATCTTTAACAAGTCAAATAATATACTTTAGACCTTCATTCCCAGGGAGTTTGTACGTTAGGTTGAAGGAATGCATTTCACACAGTCTTGGGTAGGTAGACTGGCAGGGTCCACCTTTGGACTCTATTCAGGTAGCTTAACCTCTAACAAGGTGGGGGAACCGAACTCTCGATAAGAAGGGCACCTGATGGTGTCTCATCAGACAAAATCTAAGGGAGGAACTTTATTTCACACACAGAAGGCCCCCATGAACAGCTTTCCTTTACCTAAGCCAAGTATATACTTTGTTTTTGTTTTAAATAAAAATGTGAGAACTCACAGGTTTTTTTTCTTAAGGGATAATCACAATTTTGATCTTTAGTGTTTAGTTTTCTTTTTCCTCCACCATAGATCCTAATTTGAGAAGGAAATGGCAAGCCACTCCCATGGACAGAGGAGCCTGGTGGGTTATAGTCCATAGGGTCTCAGGGAGTCAGACACGAGTGATCATACACGTATGATGCTAATTTGCTTAAATTTAAATGAATTTCAATGATTAATTATGGGCTTATTAAAGTTTTGGATAACTTCCTTTCAGTGACAGAATATCATCTAATTCATCATAGTAAAGTATTCCTGAGAGTTTACAATGCTGCTGTACTTAGAAGTGCAGAAATACTAATGACAATACATGCTTTCCATATTGATATAAGCATAGTTATAATTGACTAGAAGTAAGAAAACACAGACAATAATTCTTCTACAATCATTTGCTTCATTTTCATGATTTAGCATAGCCCAAACACGTGCAACTAGTGAGATACATAATTTAATGTACATACCAAGGTTGCCAAAGGCACTAGAGTTTAGTCAAGTTGTAACATAGTGCCAGGAAGATAGCATAAGTGACGGTAAAACTGAACCTCCAATGTTTTTGAAGCACAGATTGGAAACATCTCCCCAGAGAATGAACTAGAACAATCTTTTGCCTCGTACAGAGCAATGAAGACCTGCTAGGCCTGATGTTGATACTAACCAGTGTGCTGCTGGAGAAAACTGCTTTAAAGGTAGTTTTTTGAAAATATATATTTAAATTTTAACATAAAGTGCTTATAGGTATGGACAATCAAGACATACTTTATACACATACATGTGTGCATCTTATTATTTTTTTGGTGGCTAAGCACATGGATTTTAGATTCAGAGAGCTGCAACTCCACTTCACTTACAATGTGGACTTGGACAAGTTATTTAACCTTCTAAAGCTTCAGTTTCCTCACCTTCAGAATGGCAGTAACAAGGAGATCTTATTCATTGTGTTGTTTTAGGAATTAATTAGATAAAACGTGTAAAACACTTAGCTGCTCACCCTTTAGGAGTCAAGAATAGAAATATGTCACTCCCATCTGAACACCTATCTTACCTCAAATCATGTAATCAATCTAGAATTAGAATTTCTGGGACACAATAAATAAGCTTCTCACAAGGAGCTTGTATCATGAATATTATCTAGAAATATTATAAAAAGTAGATTTTTATTTCAATAATGTTTGTGTTTAAAATTGAACAGAACCCCAAGCAGTAAAAGAGTTTATATAGACAGACATGCTTAGTTCTTTGAATATTTGAACAATATCTGAAGTTCTATAAAGGCTAACTGTGTTCAAACAAAAGTATTGGGCAGTTTGTGGTGAGTATAATAGGCAACTGCCGTTCACAGCCATCTTAGAAGGCTTGTTTCCTTAAAGCCATTATTAATGAGAATCAGCTTCAAGAGGGGGAATAAAGTTTGAAAGTGATGTCACTTATACACACAGCTGCACCATGGCAGAAGGCCATGGCTATCAGTGTCTTTGGTCTCTGAGAACAGTGAGCATATGATAATCAGTGTTGGTATTTCTGTTTCTAAGTCAGTAAAGGATGCTGGAGCTGTGCTATGTTTTTCAATAAAACAGTATGTATCCATGGTCAGTAAGCTTTAAAAAAATTCTCTTTATTTTCTTACGGATAATTTTAATATTAAATCATCACGATGTATACTATAAATGTTTTACAAATTTACTTGTTAATTATATTACAATACAGTTTAAATTGGGGCTTCCCTGGTGGCTCAGACAATAAAGAACCTGCCTGCAGTGGGAGAGACTGGGGTTTGATCCCTGGGTTGGGAAGAGCCCCTGGAAGAGAAAGTGGCAACCCAATCCAGTATTCTTGCTTGGGAAATCCCATGGACAGAGGAGCCTGGCAGGCTACAGTCCATGGGGTCACAAAGAGTCAAGACACTATTGAGCAACTAACACTTTCACTTTTTTCAAAGCTAAAATTAAAAAATAAATATCCCTCCGTGGGAAAAAGAGAAATCTCATTGCAAATACTTGTGTGGTTTTGGTTTTACTGTTTACCCATAAGTTGGGAGTATTAGGGAAAAAAGTCCAAATCCATGTCTCGGAACTGTTCTGCATCTATCTTAGATATTAAACAACAAGCAGAGAGAGACAGCCACACCCTACCTCCTCCACCCTCCCCTCTGGAGGTGACTCTGTTGAGGATAGGGCAAAGCAGAAATGAATTCCTAAAAGCATTTTTCCTTTTCTACTGAACTTCTCTGAAGAGGTACTTGTGTCCTCCGCTCAGAGAAAACCAGGAGGCATTGACCTGACACAGACCTGGGGATAGCAGGTCTGAATTTTTCTGTGCTTTGTTCAAAGTGGCCAGCATCCTCATGAAAAACAGCACTCTTAATGAGATCACTTAGTAGCAATGATTATTTCATGCTAATAGGGTCCTGACTCTGACCATGTTACAAAATAATAATTACAAGTTATCAACTTTAAAGTACTTAATGACACTTACTTATAAGACTCATAAAATAAACAGTCGCCCTGGGGAAATAAGGTCTTTGAAACGATCCCATAGCTGGGCATCTGAAGAAAAAGCTCCCTGTGTTTAAACAAGTCTTTGTCAGCAGGCTTCTCTCTCTAAATGTCATTCTACCGTCACTCAGAAACACTGCTATTAGAGTCACTCTTTTCCTTAAAATACAGCACAAAAAGCAGGGTGTCTAGTCTTCATTATCAAATAAGCTTCAGAGCTGTTCTTCACCTAGTAATTTGGAAGAACGGCTGATAAACAGTGATTTAAACCAGGGAACGATAGGGTTTCATGTTTCGAAAGGCAGTAAAGGGAAAGAACCGGGGTGGAGGAGGTTTGTGGGAGAAGAGACGGGAGAGAGGGAAACACGGAGCATTGAAGAGGCAGGAGGGCCACCCTCAGCCCCTCTCAGGGGCACGACCGGCTCCCGGGATCACGGCCAGTCCAGCCATCACCGCCCTCAGCACAGGACTCCGGGCCGCGGGTTCAGCGGGTCTGGCCGCGCCTGCGGAAGCAGCAGACACCCGGGCGGGAGCCGACGTGCCTGGGGCGCGTTTCCAACAGCGGTCCTTCTGCAGCTTCCTCTCTCCACGTGGACACAGGAGGCTGATTTTCCCAGGGTCCGAGCGCCGGTCCAGAGGAACCTCCGCCATGGGACCGATGGGGAAGCCGGGACCTGCCCACTCTGGGAGCCAAATCCCGACTCTGTGTCCCCCAAGACGTGGAGTTCTGCTTTTCTCTCAAGGCTCCGGGAAAGGATGGGCCCTCTCTCCCCTAGTTTCTCCCCTTCCACTGAAGAAATTTGCTCCAAAGATACAAACAATGTGAAGGAAAGAATACGGAGAGCAGGCCACATGAATAACCTTGTTTATAGGTTTCTGAGCACAATTTCCAACTAATTATATATATATATATATATTAGGATAGATCATGAAATACAACACCCGGCAGGTCTTTTCCTAAAGATCAGCAAGTTCTGTCTTCTCATTGAAAACACGTGGAGAATCTGATCCAAAGTGGATTACAGAGCCGCCAGATCACCCAGCTCGCTTGCGCCTTCCTTTTCCCTCTGTAGTTGCTCACTTTGATTCAACTATGGGCTTCCCTGGTGGCTCAGACAGTAAAGCTGGAATGCAGGAGACCCAGGTTCGACCCCCGGGGTTGGGAAGATCTCCTGGAGAAGGGAATGACTACCCGCTCCAGTATTCTCGCCTGGAGAATGCCACTGACAGAGGAACCTGGTGGGCTACAGTCCATGGGGTCACAAATAGTCGGATTAAACTATACTTGCAGTGGGCTGAAAAGTGAGTTCTAAAATTGTCTCATAAGTGGTATCATTTTTGTCTCACGTCTACTTCATCCTTGTAGAATTATTTTCTACTTAATTGCATAAATTGGTTAAAAGCAATGTACTGAACATTACTGCTATAATTTTGCACATAAAGTGTGAATCCTAGAATAATTTGATCCTAGAATAAAATGTACCGAGTTTAATCCCATGATACTTCTCGGAAATGATTCTTTATCAAAAGGGTGAAGACATGTAAGTTATCTCACTGTACAGTTAGTACAGCAAAAGAGCCCTGTGGCAGAGGTTTTTCATCTTTTGTATAATTGGAGTGGAACTGGGATTTAATTTCATCTTCTTACAGTGTCTCAAAGCCTAGAGTTAAGATTAATCTGAAGGCTGGCCAATCCCCCACCAGGTCCCTGGGCCACTCACAGTAGCCGCTAAAACATTACACACACGTGTCTCCATGGCACCCCACTGCAGAATTCTTGCCTGGGAAATCCCATGGGCAGAGGAGCTTGGTAGACTATAGCCCAGGGGCTTGCAAAGAGTTGGATACGACTGAGCGGCTGAACAACAATGCATCTCCACACATTGGGGATTATTGACAACTCATTTCCGGCTATTTTTTCCTAAACATGAAATTGGCTGCTCAGCTAATTACAGCATTAAAGAAAAAAAAAACAACTTGATTATTACATTTTCGTCCCAGATGTTTATCACCATTCTTCTGCTTCTGATTACTTCACTAGATCTGCTACTCACTTTACAAAATTGTAACTTATTTCTTTGCTTTTTTGATAACCATCTTTCATCCAATTCTTTGCTGTCAAGTTCTAAGCTTCTTCTAAATCAAACTTCATTTCCAGGAGAAGTCTTATTGCCTATATAAAAGGGAAACGTACAGTACAATGTATTTCCCACTTCTTTGTGTGCATTTACTTAACAGGAGAATAATAGTGTTTGTGTACACCAGCCAGTACGCAGGGACACTAGTGATACTAATGATAACTGATATCTAATTATTATTGCTTCCGTTATAATTGGCATTTGTGAGCACTTGCTCTCTGCCAGGTGCTTCTCCAAGCCCAGGCCTGAGGCGTGCGTGGTCAGCTGCATCCACCCTTTTCTCTTGTCCTGGATGCTGACCCTGGAATACCCAAGGGTGCTTGTTGGCTCTGTTGTGCCACTCCCTTCAGAAAAGATGAACTGTCATTTTTCCATCCTTCATTTCCAAAGGCGAAACTTAACTTGGACATGCGGTTGTATATGGATGATCTCTTTTACTCCTTGGTCACATAGTGGGTAAGAAGACCATGTGGTTTTCGTCTTTCCTGGACTCAGAGTTTACCTAAAGCAGTTATTTCCATCTTGTCACTGTTTTCTTCCATCCTCCTCTATCTTATTCCCTTTCTGCATCCCTCCCCTCCTCTTCGAACAAACATTATTCATTTTTAATAACCCATTTTACAGATGAGAAAACTGAAGGCTGAGCAAGCTCTTAGGATTTCCCAGGTCACATGGCTGTTCAGTGGCTTGGACCAGATTTGCTGATTTCCTCCTCCTATGCTTTTTTCATTATGTCAGCTAGTAGGTTTTTAATAAATATTTGTCAACTGAGCGCATGAAGTGTGTGTGCTAAGCATTCCACTGGGTGCACCCAGAAGAATAAAGGGCTGAGACCCTACCTCCTGGAGTGGGAAAGGCTGCTGGCTGAAACTTACACTCCCACGTCCCACTTTCACAGGTGTCATCTTACTCAGTCTTCTAACGGAAGCATGATCACTCTCGTTTCAAAGGTGAGACCATTGAGTTCATACGAATTTACCGACTAGTCCCAGGCCCCACAGCTGGTAAGTGGCCAGGAAGCCCCAGTTTGAGGTATGGGTTTCGGTTAACACAGCTCGAGCTGGCTCTGGAGCCCCCTAAACAGTTTACACTCACGCTGATGGAGATGATGGGCATGCAAGAAGGCAGTATGAAACGAAAGCACCTTTCCTACTGTTGATAGGAAACGTAAACGCTACAGAGGTTCATGTGCATGAAATAAATCAGGTGCGGACCTTGGGAAATGACTGCGCTGATGTTTAGTCTAGGATCACCTCTCACTTAACTTTCTGTATTTTTTAAATGTCTCTAAAATCTGAAGACCTGGTGACCACTGACAGAGTGAGTTGTATACAACCTTTAAAAAGGCATTAGTTAAAAAGACCATTCAGTGGATTTCTGTTAAAAACAACCCGAGATCAGTTACTGGTTTTCAGTTACTTCTTACTGTAGAAGGTAGGTTTAGCCACACAAGAGGATGTACTTTAAAACCTTTATTTTATAATTTACATCTCAGTGTCTTTTGAAAGTTCTATCAGCTGGTCATCTGTAGTATCTCTGCTGGGTCCATCACAACTTTGCCAAGACCTTTTACATTTCCCTTCAGTTTTTTAAAACTCATTTATTTTTAATTGAAGAAAAATTGCTTTACAGTACTGTGTTGGTTTCTGCCATACATCAACTTGAATTAGTCTAGGTATATGTATGTCCCCTCCCTCTCGAACCTCCCTGCTGCCACCCACCCCATTCCCTTCAGTTTTGTTTAATATACAAGCATGACTTTAAATTTAAAATGTTCTGCATGAAGTGAAGACATCAGGTCACAGTAGATATTTAAAACAGCAGATTAAAAGAGCAGTCTCAGTTATTATAAATACAGAACACTTACTGTATTGATGCAAATAATTAAAATATATTGTTGTTGTTGTTTTTCATTTGCTCAGTCATGCCCAGCTCTTTGCAACCCCATGGACTGAAGCACTCCAGGTTTACCCGTCCTCCACCATCTCCCAGAGCTTGCTCAAACTCATGTCCATTGAGTCAGTGATGCCATCCAACCATCTCATCCTCTGTCATCCCCTTCTCTTCCTGCCCTCAATCTTTCCCAGCATCAGGGTCTTTTCCAATGAGTCAGCTCTTTGAATCAGGTGGCCAAATTGTTGGAGCTTTTGTTTCAGTGTCAATGAATAGTCAGGGTTAGTTTCCTTTAAGATTGACTGCTTTGATTACCTTGCAGTCCAAGGGACTCTCAAGAGTCTTCTCCAACACCACAGTTCAAAGGCATCAATTCTTCTGCCCTCAGCCTTCGTTATGGTCCAACTCTCACATCCATACATGGCTACTGAAAAAACCATATCTTTGGTTATATGGACCTTTGTAGGAAAAGTAATGTCTCCTCTTTTTAACATGCTGTCTAAAATATATTACAGTGTTTTAAATGGATATTATATCTGCTATCAATACAATGAATATATAGTAGACAGAGAAATATCTCTTTCAAAGGAACCTGAAATGTAAATTATAAAATAAATCTTCTAAGGCACATTCTGTCAGGTGGTTGGGACAACCTTCTACAATAAGAAGTAACTGGATGCCTAGTAAATGATCCTCTCTCTTGTTATTTTTAATGGAAATCCACTGAATGGTCTTTAAACATAATGCTTTCTAAAAGGTTCATTGCAACTTATCCTGTGAATGGTCACCAGATCTTTAGATTTCAGAAACATTGAAAAAAAATGATGGTTTAAGAGTAAGGAAGACAAAAAGGGGGAAATTACTAATTTTGTAGACTTATTCTGTAATTATATTTTACAGTCATACAAGGGGTCATTACAAATTAAGTGAATTAGAAGACAAAAACATAAGGATTACAAATCAAATAACTATGGTTCTTATAAAAATTTAGCTACATTTTTTTCCTATGTCACCACAAATGCTACTACCTTTGCCTCAACTAACTTACTCCATTGTCCTTTGGGCTATTGTCTCCACAATAATAGCACGTGAACTATAGGGACCCGTGTACGTAGAGGCACCGAGTAGTGGTCTTTGAAGATTATGGTGCCTGGACTCAGGAGAAAGGTGTTTATTTCTGACTGCTTTTGCACATCCAGTATACGGTAGGACATATGCCAGTACTTACTTGAAATAAAACTTTTAGCCTAGAAAGAGCTAGCTTATTTTGACTCAGAGAGATTCATTCTTGCATGTGATTACATTATTCACCTACACATGGCTTATAAGGTCTTCTTGTTGTCGCTCAGCTACGTCCTGTCCAACTCTTTCCCACCCCATGGACTGCAGCTCCCGGCCTCCCTGTCCACCATCTCCCAGAGCTTGCTCAAACTCATGCCCATGGAGTCGGTGATGCCATCCAACCATCTCATCCTCTGTCACCCCCTTCTCCTTCTGCCCTCAATCTTTTCCAGCATCAAGGGTCTTCAAATCAGTTGGCTCTTCACATCAGGTGGCCAAAGTACTGGAGCTTCAGCTACAGCATCTGTCCTTCCAGTGAACATTCAAGGTTGATCTCCTTTAGAATGGACTAGTCTGCTCTCCTTGCTGTCCAAGAGACTCTCAAAAGTCTCCTCTAGCACAACAATTATAAGGCCTTAGCAAGAATTTTATTTTAAAGTTCGATTTATCGTGTCCCCATTCAATTTGGCATGGAGACCATGGTTGAGTGCCCAGTTGAAAAGCTCTGTATAAAGTTTAGACAATGACCTGGAAACCCTAGCAGACAGTCTGAAGGCTTTTGCAAATTAAAATCAAATCATCATGCAATTGTTTTGTTCTGCAAACTAGCTGAATTAAAAAAAAAATTATACCCATACTTTTATTTTTTATTTGTCGTGTGGCAAACACTTCTGTAGGCAACTTGTCCAGGCTGGATTTTTTTCACAGCCCATCAGATGAAGCCACCAGACCTGCAGCTCTGCGATGATTCTGCCAAGGGACTCCAGAGATTTAAATACAAATGCAAAGAGAGCGACAAACATGTGGAAATAAATGTGCTTAGTAGTTTGCCAGTGCACTCAGAATCATTCCATTTACTGAAAACTTCAGAGACATATCAACATCCTGTGTGGTTCAGAGCTCTATTTATACAGCCACTAAAAGATTATAGAACATGCAGTCTTGACTTTAAAAAAAGATGCTTACTACTTGAGTCTTTCAGACTTTTCATTGTTTTATAATTGAATTTTCTGGCTCACAAATAACACACTCCGCTTATAATTTATACTTTTAGCTAAAGTGAAAAGAGCCGCTTTCTTACATTTCTACATGACAACAGGGACTTGATTTCGCGATTATCATTTCACTCTGACACTTGCTCTTATTGAGTTTTTCCCCCCCCCAGGTTGCCTAAAACATCGGATCTGACAACACTCAAGAAACTTACATATTATTAGATAAAGTGTTAAAAAGAAAAACCAAGAATTATATATTTATTTTAAAATATTGTATTGCGATATAATAATATACCATAAAATTCATCCTTTAATAAATGTGCATGGTTTGACTGTAGAATATTCACAAAGCTGCACAACCCCCACCTGAACATTTCCTAATCCCCAGGGGAAACCCCCTCCCCATTAGAGGTCACCCCCATTCCTTCCATCCCCCAGCTCCTAGCAACCACTAGCTTCATTTCCGTCTCTGTGCATTTGCTTGCTCTGTTTCATATACACAGAATCTTACAACATGAGATCCTCTGTGCCAGGCTTCCTTCGCTTAGCATGTTTCCAAAATTCATCCACAGATGAATGATGCTTAGATGTTTTAGCATCTATTAGTACTTCATGGTTTTTATGGCTGAATGTCATTCTGTGGTAGAGATATGCTTTATTTTGTTTTTCTATCCATCAGCTGATGGACATTTGAGTTGTTTCCAGTTTGGGGTTATAACTATGTTACTCCTATGAACATTCAAATGCAAGTTTTCATGTGACTATATACTTCCAGTCATCTTGGGTGTATATTTCGTAGTGGAATTGCAGAGTCTTATGATATCTCTATGTTTCACTTTTTGAGGAGCTGGCAAATTCTTTTCCACTATGGCTGCACCATTTTAACATTCTCACCAAAAGGGTTTTAATTTCCCATGTTTCTGTCAACACTTGATTTATTTTTATTTTTTATTTTAGCCATCCTGCTGCTGCTAAGTCACTTCAGTTGTGTCTGACTCTGTGCAACCCCATAGACGGCAGCCCACCAGGCTCCGCCGTCCCTGGGATTCTCCAGGCAAGAACACTGGAGTGGGTTGCCATTTCCTTCTCCAGTGCATGAAAGTGAAAAGTGAAAGTGAAGTCACTAAGTCGTGTCCAACTCTCAGGGACCCCATGGATTGCAGCCTACCAGGCTCCTCCGTCCATGGGATTTTCCATCACATGAGTTTGAGCAAGCTCCAGGAGGTGGTGAAGGACAGGGAAGCCTGGTGTGCTGCAGTCCACGGGGTCACAAAGAGTGGGACACAACTAAGCAACTGAACAACGACAAAGTGGGTGTGAAGGGGTATCTCACTGTTACTTTGATTTGTATTTCCCTAGTCACTAATGATTTTGCATGTATTTTCATGGCTAACTGACCATTTGTATATCTTCTTTGGACCGATTCAATGGACATGAATCTGAACAAACTCTAGGAGACAGATGACAGAGGAGGCTGGCATGCTGCAGTCCATGGGGTCCCGGGGTGTCTGATAAGACTTAGCAACTGAACAGTGCAATGCATAACTTCTTTAGAGACATAGCTATTTAAATCCTTTCCTTCTTTTAAAATTGGATTGTGTTTTTATTGTTGAGTTGTAGAAGTTCTTTATCAGCTAGACCCTTATCAGATACAATCTGCAAATACATTCTCCCATCCTGTGTGTTGGTCTTTTCACTTTATCGAAAGTGTTCTTTGAGGAACAAGTTTTTCTTTTTGATGAAGTACATTTTTTTTCTTTTGTTGTGTATGCTTTAAGTTATCACATATAAGCAACAACTGCCTTTTGGGGCTTCCCTGGAGGCTCAGATGATCAAGAATCTGCCTGCAATGTGGGAGACACAAGTTCAATTCCTGGGTTGGGAAGATCCCCTGGAAAGGGGAATGACTAACCACACCAGTATTCTTGCCTGGAGAATCCCACGGACAGAGGAGCCTGGCAGGCTACAGTCCATGGGATCGCAAAGAGTTGGACACACATGAGTGGGTAACACTTTCACTTTCTTCTAAGAGTTTCATAGTTTTAACTTCTACATTTAGGTTTTTGATCTATTTTGAGTTAATTTTTCTATATGGTGTAAGGTGAAAGTGGCTCAGTCATGCCCGACTCTTAGTGACCCTATGGACTGTAGTCCATGAATTTCTCCAGGCCAGAATACTGGAGTAGGTAGCCTTTCCCTTCCCCCCAGGGGAACTTCCCAATCCAGGGATTAAACCCAGGTCTTCCGTATTGCAGAACTTTAGACTGCAATGGACGCATTCTACTTTTTACCAGCTAAGCCACAGGGGAAGTCCAAGAATACTGGAGTAGGTAGCCTATCCTTCTCCAGCTGATCTTTCTGGCCCAGGAATTGAACCAGCACCTCCTGATTTGCAGGTGGATTCTTTACTAACTGAGCTATCAAGGAAGTCCACATGGTGTAAGGTAGTGATTTCTTTTAAATGTCCTCCATTTAGCTCTCAAACTTTTCCATATCTATAGAAAGTGAAAGTGAAGTCGCTCAGCTGTGTCTGACTCTTTGCGACCCCATGGACTGAAGTCTACCAGGCTCCTCCATCCACGGAATTTTCCAGGCAAGAGTACTGGAGTGGGTTGCCATTTCTGTCTCCAGGGGATCTTCCCAACAACCCAAGGATTGAACTCAGGTCTCCCACACTGTGGGCAGACGCTTTACCATCTGAGCCGCCAGGGAAGTCCTGAAAAAGATCATACGACGTCCTTCTATAGGGAAACAGGAAATGATCCAACGTGACTGATCATATTAGATCACCTATACAAAGAATCCCATAATACAGTATTTCTAAGCACTTTTGAAGCTCCATGTATCATATATATAGAGAGAGAAAGTCAGCTCCAGAACAGTGCTGGTATTCGGGGTGCTGGCCTACTGCATAGTTGACAATTTGAGCATAACTTATAGTCAGTTCAGTTCAGTTGCTCAGTCGTGTCCAATTCTTTGCAGCCCCATGGACTGCAGCACGCCAGGCTTCCCTGTCCATCACCAGCTTCCAGAGCTTGCTCACGCGCATGTCCATTGAATCGGTGACGCCCTCCAAGCATCTCATCTTCTCTAGTTGCCCCTCCCAACGTGCGGTTCCTCTGGATACACAGTTCTGCGCCCATGGAGTCAACCAACTTCACATCACCCAGTGACTACAAGGAATCTGTGGACACTGCAAACAATTCACGCATAAGCAGAACCACCCCGTTCAAACTTGTGTTATTCAAAGGGGTCAAATATGTGTCTATTTTATGTGTACATATATGTATATTTTATAATATATTTTAGGAGAAGGAAATGGCAGTCCACTCCAGTACTATTGCCTGGAAAATCCCGTGGAGAGAGGAGCCTGGTAGGCTACAGTCCATGGGGTCGCAAAGTGTCGAACATGACTGAGCGACGTTCCTGTTCCTGTTCCATTCATATATGTATATTATATATGTACATATACATATATATGTTTATATGTATATATGTATGATAATCTAGGGTTAGAAATCCAAAGAATACTAGGGAAAAAAGATAGGAAATCAAGATTGGCCTTTTAAATCATTTTTCCTCAGATATCAGTGAAGGGCAGTAAATGTCAGCGGTCTGTGCCAAGTCCCTTCAGTCATGTCCGATCCTTTGCGACCCTATGGACTGTAGGCTGCCGGGCTCCTCTGTCCACGGGATTCTTTATAACTCTACCCAAACCAGCACACTGTGTCTGAACTTGAGTCAGCTCTTGCCATGTTAAGCCAGAGAAACACAGTGACCATCATCCACGTTACTATCCTCACACTTTCCTCCCTTTGTCTGAAAATGCAAACAAAACACAGCAAGCACAGAGCTCCACAAACTCAAATGTGTTACATGCTATGTGAAAACAGAACAGAGGAAACTGAAGTACTGATGCGCGCTTGATGTTCTGGTCTGTAAAACATATACAGGGAGCTGCGCCTTCGCCTTCACTACACTTCACAAATTACTACAGAAAGTGTTCCACTTGGACTCTGTTTATGATGTGTGTTCATTCTGGACTAGTGCAATGCAATAGAACTTTCTGAGATGATGGAATATTCTGTACCTGTGCTGTCCCATACAGGGCCATAACAACCTGTGGCTATTCGGTGCTTGAAGTTTGGCCAGGCTGGCTGAGGAGTTCAGTGTCTAACACTGTCTACTGTAAGTGGGTCGAAATAACCACAGGTGGCTATTGTGCTGATGCCATGCCTTTATCGTCTCGTGGAAGCAGTGACAGAGTTTATTTTCTTGGCTCCAAAATCACTGCAGCAGGTGACGGCAGCCACGAAATCAAAGACGCTTGCTCCTTGGAAGAAAAGCTGTGACAGAATGTCAGCATGTAAAAAAAAAAAAAAAAAAGACACATCACTTTGCTGATAAAAGTCCATCTAGCCAAAGCTATGGTTTTTCCAGCAGTCAAGTATGGATGTGAGAGGTGGACTATAAAGAAAGCTGAGTGCCGAAGAATAGATGCTTTCAAACTGCAGTGCTGGAGAAGACTTTTGAGAGTCCCTTAGACTGCAAGGAGATCAAATGAGTCAATCCTACAGGAAATCATCTCTGAATATTCATTGGAAGGACTGATGCTGAAGCTCCAACACTTTGGCCACCTGACGTGAAGAACCTAATCATTGGAAAAGACCCTGATGCTGGGAAAAATTGAAGGCAGGAGGAGAAGGGGGCGACAGAGGATGAGATGGTTGGATGAGATGGCATCACTGACTCAGTGGACATGAATTTAAGCAAACTCCGGGAGACAGTGAAGAACGGAGGAGGCTGGCATGCTACAGTCCACGAGGTTGCAAAGAGTCAGACATGATTTTGTGACTGAACAACACCAACAAAGCTATAATCTGCTTTAAAATTTATGAATTTTGGAATCAGTGAGACTGTCTGCTGAAACTGACCTATTTCAAAAAAGGTGGCGGGGAGGGGCTGTGGGGGGAAACGAGATATAACTCCTGTGGCAATCTGTGTTGGTTAAACAGTGATGTATATATTGAGACTCGCTTCCTCTCTCTCTGCCAAAGAAAAGAATATATGCAGACTTCTGGCTGAATATATCTTAGACTCTGCCAAGTATGTAACTAAAATTAAGCAAAAGTTTAATTGCTAATAGTTTTTCTTTTTTTACATGCTGTGAAAATCCTGGAAAGCACATAATCAGAGAAATCACATTCGTATGGAAACGTAAAAACATGAGCTAGCTTGTCTGTGAGCAAAGACACAGTGTAGAGTCTCATATCTCAACAAAGAATATACAGCATTTTATAACATGGACCAGAGATGAGAAGCCAGCCTCAATGCTATGTTTAAAAAACTATCTTGCTCACTTAATGGTTAGTCTTCAAGAGTTTGTATGTATAATACAAGTATAACAAATTATTTATGCAACATGCTATCTTGGGAACTGGAAGGGACTCTACAGACTCAAAGTCCTTGTAGGTAAAAAGATCATCCTTAGTCAACTATATGGTTTTTATTTTTTCTTTTAATGTAATTCCAGAAAATATCAACAGATACTGATATTTTCTAAAGAAACTCCCTCTTTTACTCAAAAAGGAGTCCTGGCTATTGAACCATTATGTTATATTGTACATATAAAGCTATTATATATCAATTATATGTTAATTTTTTTAAAGGGGAGTCTTGACAAGATCCTACTCTCCGTATCTATTTCTGAGTAACACACAGAGGAGCAAACATTGCAATAGAAATATTAGCAAATGAAAACAAACAAAATCTAGCTGTTAGCAGAGGTATGATGATTTTTTAAAAAAGGTAGATCCTTTCTCCTTGGGCTATAACAGGGTCCTGTGAGGGCCCACTGGCAGTGCTCAGGGACTTAGGAATTGTCAAACAGCATGCTCTGCAACATAGAAAGCAAGCATGCAGAAAGGTGTCCAGTGGGAAACATAAGTCTCCCCACCAATCCCCAATCTGTACATCCACTGCCTGAATAAAGCAACATTTCCCCTGCATCCTTCCAAAATGTTGTCTGTGCAGATATTCACACATAACAGGTAGTCTTATATTTCAAGAAATCATGTAAGTTTCATGAGCCTGAAGATGAGCTCTGGATTTCCACCCTTGAAACAATGGAGTCCCTTCGGCCTCACAGTTCCCCTCCTGTTCACACAGTACTCAGCCCAGGCTCCTATAACCATGTGATGTCATGACATCACCTACAGGAGAAAATGCAAAGTCCAGGAGCAGAGCACGGGGACCCTGCTGCCCCTTCCCCGGGCACACCCATCGCTGCTGCCAACCTGCCCTGTCCTTGCTTCTGTCTAGAATTTCCTACCCAGACATCCTGCTGATGGTCACCATTCCCTGCTAGGACACCCACACTCTCTGCCCAAAGACCACGCTCCTAGGGAGACTCACCACAGTCAGTGGCATTTGATTGAGGTCCCCAGGGCAGGGCTCCTGTTTTGTTAGTATCTACCTGTCCTGCCCAGTACAATCTGTGGCTGAACGTGTTAGCTGCTGAGTCATGTCCAACTCTTTGCAACCCCATAGACTGTAGCTCCTCTGTCCATGGGATTCTCCATGCAAGAATACAGGAGTGGGTTGCCATTCCCTTTTCTGGGGAATCTTCTCAACCCAGTGACCAAACCTGTGTCTCCCATGTTTCAGGCAGATTCTTTACCATCTGAGTCACCAGGGAAGCCCCAAATATCTGTTGATTAAATGGTGAGACCCAAAGAGTCTATAGTGGTCACTATGGAATATGAGTATAAACATCCACGGAAGCTGAACTGACTTCATTCTGTTGTGTCTGCAGAGCCCCGGGAACTAGTTATGGCTGGGTTGCATCTCATCACACAGGAGAGGACTGCTAACCTCGTGTGAAGCCTCTCACAGCCCCCAGCCCCATTTCCCTGTTAGCCCCACAGACTTGTCAGCGAGTCCAATACACCCTGCACTGTGAATGCCTCTAGGCTTATCCACACAACCCTGATTCCACAAGTCCATCAAGCAGGTTCTCGTACATGGGAAGCGACCTTCTGGAGAGTTCCATTTACTCCAATGAAATAAACAAGAAATAAAACTTCCTCCCTCAAAGCTTATGTTCCTCAACAATGTTCTGTATAAAACAAATAATGCATCTGTGATGATGACAAGCCATGTAATTTTAAGATCCTGATCTCACTGCTATCAAATTTCCAGTTTTGTTTTTTGTTTTTTAAAAGAAGCAAACTAAACAACTTAGAAGCTCTGCTTATCTCTCTACCTCATTGGGCTCTAGGTTGTGAGCTGGTGGCTGTTCTGGGAAGTTCATGGACGGTGCAACCTCTGCCTGCGCTAGAACTGCACGGAGGGTCTAACCACAGCCGCAGCTGGCCGGTTGCAGCGCCTGCAGGGCTGTGTCCACGTGACCGGCAGCGGGCCTGGGCTGGAGGACCCGGGCTGGAGGACCCGTAGCTGGTGGGTTCAGAGCCGAGGTCGTGTAGCACTGCTGGGTTTGCCTTCAGAAGTTCCCTTGATCCTTCTCCTGAAGCTGAATATTCACACCAGTGTATGCACTTAGCTGTGTTTGAAAATACCTCTTTAAAACATCTACCTTAAATATTCATATTTCTGTGAAACTGGAATGATGTTTAACCCTGATAATATTTTTTTTTAATAATACAAACTGCTTTTAGTCCCATTGGCAAGAATAAAGAATAAAGCATTGTGCGATTTGAAAAAAGTCTGACGAGGAAACTACTATTTTATAGGGATTTTTTTTTTCGTGTTCAAACAGGATGCACTTTAGTTATTGTGCGACATAATTAGGCTAGATGCACCTTTAATGTCCTCAACATTTTCATATCCATCTTTTGCTACAGTAAAGCCCTAACAAAGAGCAGGAAGAAGCCCAACCCTTTAACCTTTAACTCCTCTTTCAAAACCCCGCTGCTTCCCCGGTGTCTTGTTTTAACATCGCATCACGTGCGACATTGGACCGCCCCCCACCCCCCACAACGCCGGTTTCCACTCGCTCCTTCCGAAGCCCTGGTCCTTCCTGTGGTCGGGGAGCCCGCTTTTCCGGGGAGCAGTAGGACCTCCCGGGGCGGTTCTCCTTCATCAGGGGCTCCTCACCTCATCTAAATATGGTCGGTCGGGTGACATCTAGAGTCCCTTTCTAACTTTATGATCTAACCATTATGACCATTTTTTGTTGTGTATTTTAATTAGCGCTCTGCTTTCGAAATGAACCTAGCTGGGAAAACAAACCGGGGCCGCAAAGGAGAGGACACAAGGGCTCTGACTTCTTTTTTCATTCAATAACTGAAGAAAGATGGTGCTGGTTGATTTTGACGGGGAACAAAGACTTGGACAGAGTGAAAAGTCTGAAAGACAGACTATTCAAAGAACCGCAAAATTTTGTAAAGCAATTATCCTTCAATTAAAATTTTTAAAAAATAATAAAATTATATATATATATAAAAAGAAGCAACAACGCTGGGATGTTCCGCAGCTTGCCCTGTGACCTGGACCACGGCCCCCAGCCCAGCAAAGCACACACATTCCTGGACTAGCCTGTGCACCAACCATCATTTTCATGGAAATAACTTAAGTGAGTTCTTCATCCTTAGAAAACGGATCTTGCAGCAAACTCACCTCTATCATTTTCCCCTTGGCCAAATCATTTTTTTAATAGGCAAAATGATCTGTGAAAGCACGTCTCTCTCTGATTTTTCATTTTTTAATTACTTCAGATTCAAATTAATGAGTTTTACTTATTTCTAAAACAGCACAAGTCATTATATTAAAATATGCCCATGCATAACTGGTCTCTTCCATCATTGGCAGAAGAAATAATCCTTTTTTCTTCTTGAAAATATTTATTATTTTTTTATTTGAGAAATGAATGTTTTTGCTGTGGGTCCTCTCAGAAGTTTCCACATCTGAAGTAATGTTCAGCAGAAAGTTTGCCCCATGTTGCTATGAGAGGCAGCATTTGAAAAGCTGTCCTTATTGTTTGTGATGACAACTTGTTCCCTATTGCTTCATCACTTTTTTCATATTTTCAAATAAAAACATTAACTTAAAAAAACAGAAAGCATTTCTCATTTTAAAATATTTCTTTTTTCTTCCCTCAAAGAAAAGTTCAGATCTTCAGCTTTAGTTATTTTGACCAGGACACACCCAAGAACCAAAAATAAGAAAGAGGCCCGTGACGCAAATTTATGCTCTTAATGAGCTCCCCACAGATAGAAGGCTAGTTTGGGTTTATTAATTTATGGTTAAATTTTCCAAGTTATTAAGAATGGTTTATTAAGAATCAGAATCTTAACCAAAGATGAGAGCAAAAATGTCTTTGTCAATGTGACACTAAGTAAATGGACAGAAATACCATAAAATTTAGATATAAGAAAAAAAAAAATCACATGCGACCATTAGTGCAACAGGGAGAAACAGCCGCCAACCTTGGAAAATCTTAAATCATATGATTCAGCAAACATATTCAACATGATTGCAGGGGTTGTTTGTTTTCTGTTTGTATGGTTAAGGCTAAGATGTGTTTAAGACATTATTTCAGAACGACTACCATCCAAAGAAGATCTGGCATTTCAATTGTCTGGGAAAGTCACTTATAACCAATCTCTTCAAACACCTCCAATAAATGGAGACCTTTTAAGTTTAACATTCTCTTCCTCTGAAAATGGGATAGAAAGAAAAAAGTAAAGTAAAACGTCAATGTAAAGTGAAAAAACTTCTACAAGGGTGAAGGTAGATGGATGTGACATGGATGAGATTATCTTTAAATTTTGTGCTTTTTTTTCATCTTAATTCCACTCTAAAAATAGCTATTAAATAGCAAGATTCTTAGGAATAGATTTGCAACCATAGAAATTAGAATTATCTATCCTTAAGAGAATGTTGAGGGGAGAAAGCAAACTGTAAGAACATACAGAAATAAATATGTGGTTTTTTGGTATATTTTAAAAACACACATAGATTGACTATGTATTATATCCTGTGAATATGCAACGGTTTAGTAGAATGGCCTGGAAAATCATACACCAAACTCCCTATAGTCATTGCTCTGGAGAGTCAGGGAAAGAGCTGGCAGAAAGAACTTCCAGTCTTACTGATAGTCCTTCCTTTACTTGAAAGAAAAAGCTACTTTTTCCTTCGCTTGAAAGGAAAAGATTATTACTTAGAAGCTAATGGGACAAAATGACAACTTACAATTCTGGATGGCTGGAGTACAGCTCTATGGTTTATGACTTTCCTTAATTTTCTGTTTTTAATTTTTTTGTTTCTTTAATACTTCTCACTTTGGGCCTGACTCAGCATGGCCATGATTCTGAGGACAGTGAGAGGCTAGGAACGTGACTTCTGGCTTCTCTCCATCTCATCATTTAGAGGAGAAAAATTAAGAAGACCACCAGCAGCCTGTGAAACAGTGTCAGGCTGAGTGACCTGCCCGTCTCTGGAAACAATCCACATTCCACTAAATACAAAGGTGAATGCTTCCAGCCGGCCAAGTGGAAATTCTTTTCTAGTTTATCTCAACAGTATTATCAAGAATATAGTTAATGGGAAACAAAAGAGAAGCATTGAAAGCCATTTTCAGGACTGGCTTGTTGCTACAATAAGAATGGTAATCACTGGTGTGGAACGGGTACCAGGTAGAATTCCAGCCCCTGCAGAAGAGCTGACGTCTTCCTAACGCGTGGAGTGGCCATAACAACCACTTGGGCAGCACAATACCTTCCACCGTAACACTTCCTTAGCAACCATTTAACACCCTGACTTTGAAATCATCCATTATTTTGGCGACAGGAAGAATATTTGCTGTTCATGAACTTTCAAAGGTCATCAGCTGAAAACAAGCCCGCTTCCTGTGACTCAACCCCTCCCCATTCATGAAATGTACAAACCACTCTGCAGATTTAAAACCTAATTTGTTGAGGAAAAAATACTTTTTGCACCTTTAATGGGAAAATAAAATCTTATTTGGGGTACATTAGAAAAGAGAATCCTAATGTCGATGCCCACATTTTATTAACTGCTACTGATTAATAGAAAGAATAAAAATGATCAAAAATGAATCATTTTGTTGAAGCAGTTTTAAGTATTTTTGTTTATGCTTTAAAGTCAGTTATTAAAGTAAGCCTTTAATAGGCTTATTAAAGCCTATTAAAAATTGCCAGGAGAGCTATCAACAGCCTCAGATGTGCAGATGATACCACTCTAACGGCAGAAAGTAAAGAGGAGCTAAAGAGCCTCTTAACAAGGGTGAAAGAAGAGAGTGAAGAAGCTGGTTTAAAACTCAACATTCAGAAAACTAAGATCATGGCATCTGGTCCCATCACTTCATAGCAACTAGAAGGGGGAAAATTGGAAACAGTGAGAGACTTTATTTTCTTGGGCTCCAAAATCACTGCAGACGGTGACTGTAGCCATGAAATTAAAAGATGCTTGCTCCTTGGAAGGAAAGCTCTGACAAAACTAAACATCAGCAGAGACATCACTTTAAAGCAGAGACATCACTTTGCCGTAAAAGGTCCATCTGGTCAAAGCTATGGTTTTTCCTGTTGTCATGTAGGGATGTGAGAGTTGGACCATAAAGAAGGTTGAGCACTGAAGAATTGATGCTTTTTAACTGTGGTGTTGGAGAAGACTTTTGAGAGTCCCTTGTAAGCAAGGAGATCAAACCAGTCAGTCCTACAGGAAATCAACCCTGAATGTTCATTGGAAGAACCAGTGCTGAAGCTGAAGCTCCAGTAATTTGGCCACCTGATATGAAAAGCCAACTCATTGGAAAAGACGATGATTCGGGAAAAGATTGAGGCAGGAGTAGGGGGTGACAGAGGCTGAGACGGTTGGATGGCATCACCGACTCAATGGACGTGAGTTCGGGCCAACTCCACAAGGTAGTGGAGGACAGGGAAGCCTGGCACACTGCAGCCCATGGGGTCACAAAGAGTTGGATGTGACTTAGAAGCTGAGCAACAAAGTAAGACTGTAAATGGAATTATTTTCTTAATTATCTTTTTGGGTTGTTCATTGCTAGTATAGAAATGCAACTGATTTGTACGTGTTGATTTTGTATTTTGGAACTTTGCTGAATTCATTTATTAGCTCTGACTTCACGTGTGTCACCTCTAGCATTTTCTAGACAAAAGATCATGTTGTTAGTGCATAGAGATAATTTTATTTCTTCCTTTCTAATTTGAACTCCTTTTTCTTGCAGAATATCTAATATGATATTGACTAGAAGTGGCAAAAGGGGGCACTGTTCCTGATTCCATGGGGAAAGCTTTAGTCTTTAGCCACTGAATATGTGGTTAGCCATGGATTTTTCATATACGGACTTTTATCATAGTAAGTTTCCTTCTGTTTCTACTTCATTAAGTGTTTTTATTGTGAAAGGATGTGGAAGTTTGTCAAATTCTTATATTGCATCAACTGAAATGATTTTTTTTCCTTTATTCTATTAAGGTAACTTATCACATTGATTAATTTTTGTTGACTGATTCTCAAATTTCAGGAATAAATTTTACTTGGTCATAGTGTAAAAAAATAAAGTAAGTAAGCCTGTAAAGCTCATATAGTTAGCAAAAATACTAAATTAATTGACTTTCAAATTTTAATTAGTATTATTAAGACTTGAACTTAATTTTCAACAGGAAAGAAAAAGTGGCCAATGTTTATACTACTTTCAGAAAAGGATAGTTTCATATTCTTATAAAATTCATTTGAATAACACATTTAATCAGCTTCTACATTGGCAATGTCTTCAAATAATTTTACCAGCCGGATATGTCTGAGAAGAAATCAGAGAAACCTGCCAATAGTATTCAGGTACTTTCATTTATTAACTATTTTCAAAATACCCTACTAGATGAGCAGAAAATACTCAAACTGTTTCTCAAAGTTTTATGGCTCATTTTACTTGCTCCAGCTAGAACCTCTAATATAGTATTAACTAGAAGTAGCTGTGAGATTCACACTAATTAGAATAAACTTATTTTTAGAATGATTCTTGTTAATTTTATAAACCAAGTAGTTGGTTTTTTTTTTTTTTACTAATTATGCATATGTGTAACACATATTTAAATCTTTCTAAAGTATAAAAAGGCTAAAATGTAAGAAAATTTGAGGACATATGCTTCCGTTTTGTCCTAGTGAAGCACAGTGATGTCCAAATATGTCCAACAAGCTCAAAAGTTGGTGCAGTCGTTGGCTGTTTTTGCTCATTTCTGTGAATTGAAACTACTGCAGCAAAATATACAAGGTGAATGATTGGTTCATAAATATAAAATACTTGCTTTCACTCTAACTCCTTACAAAACAGCGGGTTGTTCTTTATGTACATATAGTAATTATGACCAGGGATTGCCCTTTGCAATGGCATTACTCAGTTTAACTTTGTGAGCTCTCTGGAGTTCCCAAAGCCTTTCCACGCACTGCCTTTCTCCACGGTCTGCGGTTAACTACCCTCTTCCTTCCTCCAGCTCCTGTCTTCACCACTCCCTTCCTCCTTTCCATCCACAAGGGCCTTGTATTCAGCTCTGAAACATTGAGGAGGCCACGTGACTGATCCCTGAGACACTCACAGGCCAGTCATCAAAGTGGAGAGGTGGAGAGCAGGGCAGGGATCCTTTTAAGACTTCGAAACTGAGGTTCACGGAGGGTGAAAACTACCCAAGGTTTAATCAGATCAGCACCAGGTCCTAAGTCTCCTGGATGTTTTTTTCCAACTAAGATTTTTCTCTCCATGTACAGATGTATGTAACAAAATGAACCATATGTACGTGTGGGTTTGTTCCTCCCATTCTCTCCATTTTAAAAATAAGGAGCAGCGGGTATGAAGCAGGGAGGCAGGGGAAGGAGAATCTGGGCCCTGCTCCCCTCTCATCTTCAAAGTACATATTAGAGGCTGGTGCTCTGCAGTTTACTGAAGAGCAGTGTTGGGTGCAGATCTCACTTCCCGCCATGGGACGGACGCGTGGCGGTGGGGTGGAGGGTGGGGCGCTCAAGTAGCCACAAAGCTTCTTTCCTACAGTGGGCATGTATGTATCTGTGGGGGCAGAGAGCGAGAACAAAGATTGCGGGTTTCAAGGCAGGCAGGGGACTGGGTTTCCTCCGGAGGAATGAGTTGATTGCTTTCTCTCTGTATTGTTGCAGTTTTCACGAATGACCCTTTTCTAAGGAATGGTTGAAACAGGACACTGATCATTTAACCCGTGAGAAGACAGCCAGAGCCTCATCTTTGCTACCAACAGCACTCTGCCTCTAGGAAGGATAACGGATGATTCTGAATTATCTTAAGCAAGAAGATAAATCTGGTGAGCTTTCTGTGAAAAGCAGGTGGGTGCCCTCCTGTTATGATCAAGCTCTAGCCTGGGGAAATGACCGGCTGTGCGAAAGGACTTGAAAGACGGACTAAGACAGAGAAGGTTCATTCCCCCAGGGCATTTTCATTTATTGTTGTTCAATGTTTAATGCTTACAAAAGACTATCTGTATAAAGCACAGTGGTAAGTTATGAAGCATGAGAATAAACTGACCGCTGTGAGTCAGTCATCGAACACGGAATGGGAACAGGTCTCCACCGGCGTCGCCACTCTGGCCTGCTCGCTCCCCTCCCCATTTCCACCTTCTCCCCAGAGGGCCTCGGTTTCTGAAATTTGGGCTGGTCTTTATCTTCTTTAAAAAAAAAAACATGGTTTTTATCACATACGTATTTCTCATGTCTATGTTTTAGCTTGGCTTGGTTTGGGATTTCAGCAAACCATGTCACATATTTATAATATGCCAGCTTTCACTTAGCAGTTTGTTTCTCAATTCACCCGTTTGGTAGCATGTAGATGACATAGCCATTTTCATGTCTGCCTAATGTTCCATTTTGTGAATAAACAATTTTTATTCCTCCATCCTCCTGTTGATGGGTTTCTGGGTTGTCTCCAAAACCGCTGTGCACCTCCCTGGACCCCTAGCAGATCTGAACTCACTTTCCACTGTCACGATGTAGGGTGGGTTCCATCCTGTGGGTTTCTTTCACCTCCCACCTTCCTACATAGACACAGCTCTGACTTGTCTAGAAAGGACCATTAGCTACCCTCCAATGCACTGCTGAAGCTGAAGCTCCAATACTTTGGCCACCTGATGTGAAGAACTGACTCATTGGAAAAGACCCTGATGCTGGGAAAGATTAAAGGTGGGAGGAGAGGGGGACGACAGAGGATGAGAGGGTTGGATGGCATCACCGACTCGATGCACATGAGTTTGAGCAAGCCCAGGGAGTTGGTGACGGACAGGGAGGCCTGGCGTGCTGCAGTCCATGGGGTCACAGAGAGTCGGACACGACTGAGCGACTGAGTTCAGTTCAGTTCAGCGACTGAACTGAACTCACAGCTTCCCATGCCCTGCACAGCCCACGCATAGTCACAGAGCATGCGTCATGCCCTGCTGGTCTCCTGAGGTATGCAGAACCTAACCAGGCCATTTCCCACACCCTCACTCTGTGTAACCTGCCATGTAGAATTCCGATCCTTCATTCTCACCCACTTCTTCCATCCTCTTCATCATCTGTGACGTTCCCTACGATGTCCTGCCCTGCTCCCACCTCCCTCCAGGATGAGGTCAGGGCCTTCCTCGCAGTGTTCCACTCCACCCTTTTTGCTGACTTCTTTCTGGCCCTCAGCATCATTTCGCTTACCCAGAAATGAGTCATCAAGTGTTCTAACTTTGAATAAATGATTTTTAAGCACTCATATGGCCTTCATCTTGACCTGCCAAGTGTACTGCATTGGAAGACCTTATAAGCACATGAGGAAACACCAGCTCCAGCCTTCAGAACTCAGCACATTCTCAGTTCACCACAACTACCTCACCTGCTACTTGACACAATCTCACGCCTACCAAATTTGCTCTTGTATTATGCAGTCAACAAACATGTGTATACATACTTGACTCATGGGTAAAGACTCTGCCTGCCAGTGCAGGAGATGCAGGTTCCAGCCACTGGAGAAGAAAAAGTATTCCAGTTTTCTTGCCTGAAAAATCCCGTGGACTTAGGAGCCTGGTGGGCTATCCTCCATGGGGCACAGAGTTGGACACGCACATGCATATACGTTAATATATAGTGATGTTGACAGAGAACTGAACAGGACAGGATTCTTGCCCACAGGGGGCTCACAGGTAAGACCACAGACAGACAACTGTAAGCAGCTCTGGTGAGTCTGAAGGTAGAGAAACACCCTTTTAAAGGGCATGCCTGGCAGGGACACCTAGCTTTTTCAGGGCTGGAGGAGGAGGTGTTCAGTGACAGCTTCCTGGAGGCGAGTGGGATCTGGCAGAGCAAAGAGGAAGCATCTATTCCATCGAGAAGGTAAAACATGAGCAAAGGAAATCAGAGAAGCGCGTCGTGGTGAATGTAGGGAACTTCAAATTATTCCAGAACTTCTCTACCGCCTCCTCTGACACGGCTCCTTCCATTGTCCTCTCCCTCCCATGTCAATGCCTGTCTTCCTCTGGCTCTTTCTTTTCCATCTATAAGACCTGTCCAAGTCTCCCTTGTTCTGAATGACCCTCCCTCAGCCCTGCCATCAGCTCAGGGGAATGTCCTGGGCAGGTGCTCGCCAGCCTACCCTCCACGGAACTGGGATCTGAGAGGGAGGCAGACTGCTCCTGCCGCCTCTTCTCTTCCTGTCCTCCCATTGCTTGGAGCAAGACACAGGAGCGGGACCCAAGCCAAAACTGCTCAGCACTCAAAAACCGGGAGAATCTCCACTCGCATGGGAAAGACGATCAACCAAGGCCAAAGCAAAGATGACACAGGTGTTGCTATTCAGATACATCAAAACAGCTATTATACAGAAAGGATTCGGAGTTTTGCGTTTACCTGGTATTCGAGACTCTGTGCTACTTGGAATGAGTTCTCTTTCTGAGGACAGACTCCTGTTTTTGCCTCAAGTCTGAATGTCTTATTGCCCTTTACACCCTCTGCTGCATGCTAAGTCACTTCTGTCATGACCGACTCCTTGCGACTCTGGGGACTGTAGCCCTCTAGGCTCCTCAGTCCAGAGGATTCTAGGCAAGAATATTGGAGTGGGTTGCCATGCCCTCTCCATATATTCAATTTTTTCCCTTCTCAGATTATTCACATTTAAATCTTTAAGTGGTACAGGTTTGAATCCAACTGTAAAATGCCTTGAATTTGTCTAAAGACAATGAAATTTAACAAATAATAAAAATAATAATTCTTAGTAATTTTTTTGCCGAAGCATTCAGCATGAAAGTGCAATAAAGTATAATAGTCTTTAATATTCAGAAAGGCCAGTCATTTTCTTTCAAAATGTAATTGAACTTTTCATGCTTAATGAATCCCAGTATGGAAAGTAATTAATAGAGATGTGGAATCTAGTAAAGTGACAAAAATGAGTCTGTAACAATTATCTTTACACCAAACCAAAATGAATATATCGTCAGAGAAGAGTTAATAACCCCCTCATGTGATTAATTTGAACTGCTGTGTTTTCCATATTATACATTAGAGCCTGTGTTACAGGGGAAAAAAAAGAATCCCTATGAAAGTTATAAGTGGAAAATGGTGAAGTGAAATAGCTCAGTTCTGCAGGTGCCCAACAAATGCCATCCGACACTGGGTTCTCAGGAAGATGGAAAGCAACGTGACAAGCTCAGAAAGCCAGGTCCCTGGTGTTTAGCGAAGTCCACGCAAGAGGAAAGCATCATCTCTGAGAATTTACGAGACCATCTCTGTGCTCTCTGTAGTCACCACATCCTCGTGATAAATAACTGCTGAGATTGTGTGCAGGAGGCAGCACGGAGCTCCACCTGCCTGCCCCGGCAACAGCTGCGGGTGGACCTTGACAGAGGCATCTGATGATCAACCCTTCTGCTTATTTAATGTAACGTCTGACACTGACTGTCTCTCTACTCAGCATCTGCTTGTTGTTTTAACTTCCTGTATCTGTTTGGTGTCTGACCACAGGCAGGTTCAACTCTGGTTGACGTCTTGCTGTTTCTTATCTGGTGCATTCAGCCCCAAGACTAGGTATCAGTGCAAAAGGAGCAAAAAGAACTAGGAGAGATGTAAAGACAATAGTAATATTATCCTTTCAGGACTTTGTGTGTTGGAGAACATGAAATACACACCCACCAGCCATCCTATTTTGGTGAGAGCCTGTGGTCAGCAGAATAAGGCCCCCCTCCCAAAAGATGCTCAAGTCCTAATTTCTGGAAACTAAGAATGTTACCTTATGTGCAAAAGGGTCTGTGAAGATGTAATTAACTTGCAGACCTTAAGATGGGGATATCATCCTGGATTTATTTATCAAGTGAGCCCACTTGTTGCTATTTTGTTACTGAGTTGTGTCTTACTCTCTGTGACTCCATGGACTGTAGCCTGCAGGGCTCCTCTGTCCATGGGATTTCCCAGAGAAGACTACTAGGGTCGGTTACCATGTCCTTCTCCAGGAGATGATTCCAACCCAGGAACCCATCCCACATCTCCTGCGTTGGCAGGCAGATTCTTTGCCACTGAGCCACCAGGGAAGCTCTAATGTAATCACAGGGACCTTAAAAGTGGGAGCAGAAACAGAAGTAGAAGCAGAGAGAGATTTGGCTGTAGACGAGGAGGTGATATTACATGAGAAAGACGTGGACAGATGCTGCTGGCTTTGAAGATGGAGGAAGAGGCCGCAAGCCAATGAACAATTGTAGAACAATTTGTAGACAATTTGTAGAAACTGAAAAATCCAAGAAGGAAAAGGCTCCAAAAGAAATGCCTTCTACTAACACCTTGATTTACCCAGCACAGTGGGACCTGTGTTGAACGTGTATTTCACAAAGCTGCAAGATAATGCTTTTATGTCATCTTAGTCCACTACATTTTTGGTTATTTGTTACACCAGCCATAGAAAATAACACAATGCCCCAAATCAAGGGCAAAAAAAAAAAAAAAAAAGTCCATAGAAGGGAGAAATACTCAAGAATATGGGAATTAAGGCAGTTAATTTGCTGTCTAAGCTAAGTATAATCTGAAAGTTGTAATTAAAGTATGTTCACCTTGAACTCTTAAATCAAAAGTTTCTTAATAATTCAAAATTTAATCATGAAGTTAGCATATAGCTCTGTAAAAAGACTAAGTCATGTGAATCACTGACAAGTTAATTGTCTTCTGGGATTTTCCTGTCAGCCTCTTCATGAATTTGATTTATTGCTTCAGAAAAATTATATTGCTAATTTAAGCCTGCCTTACAGGCCTTGCCACAGACACACCCTGTTACTTCAATGCACAGAAATTTATTTGATCATCCTAATTGAAAATCACTCTGTAACCTAGTCAGAGGGTCCAGAGTGGGGCCAAGGTGTGGGAAGTCCAATCAAGCGTGGTACAAACTGCCTAAAAATAGGTTGAGCCCTATTGATCCCTAAGGCAGTTCACACAGTGTACAAGCATCACACGCAGAGTTAAAGATCAATACGGTTTCATTGTTTTTCACTTGACCTTCAGAGACGAACACTGGACTCAATTACCCAATCCTCCCCTAACATTTCCTGTGGAACTTGGAACTCTGCTAACTCAATTCACCATGTTTCCCCTGCGTCCACACATAACACAGCATCCATCATAAACTAATTCTGAAACTGAGACGTTCTTCAGGACATCAAGAAGCACATCTTGTTGCGTGCCCAGTGACGCACTTTCTGCTTCAGTGCATCGGCTTCTACGGATGCTTCTCGACCTAACTAATATCCATCATGTGGAGCAGGGAATCGTACAGCCAGATTGCAAAAGTCAAGTTCAATTTTTTTTTGTGAACTACGTACAGTTTTAAAATGCCACTGAATACAAAGAGAACAAAATGACCTACACAAACACAGATTTTAGTGCACTGCTTTCGTACTGCTACAGCTTTTTAACACTTACTTTATCATACTCTGATGTTCCACACCCACTTTCTTGTTCATAAATTAATGAGCAAATAACTTGCATACTCTATAAAATCATGCAGTCCTTGAAGGCAGTGACCACTTTTATAGCTACCTGGCAATCCAAAATAGTGTATTCTGTTAGCAAGGGCTTGGTGAGTAGCTGCTTTACTAGAGATTAAAAAAAAAAAAAACCCAGAGGAGAGCATCTTATCATGACTGTCCAGCTACACAGACCCCAGGGATTGTTACAGGATATATTGTTACTATCACAGTCGTAACTTTACTCATGGTTTTTAATGTGCATTCTATCAGTCCTACGAAGATATATTCTCTTTGAAGGTCAGGAACAGATGGTTTAGATTTTTATCCTCTACCCGAGCATGTAATGTGGCACAGTTTTACTCATTCATACCATTCCTACAGAATGAATGAATAACATTAAGAAACAGCTGTGTGTGCACTAAAAATGGGGTCATCTCTCCTACCAAGGCTTTTTAGGAGTGTGATAATTCTGTTTAAAACCTGATTTCTAAAGCAGTGGTGTGCATTGATCATAGAAGAGAAGATTCTTCTCAGGAAAGAAGATTTCTTTCCCAGAAGCACAAGGAGAGCCCTGGGGCACAGCAAGACTGTTGGTTTAAAGAAATCTCACACTCAGAACTGGAGTATCAGGTTCAGTGCTCTACAAACCTTGAGCTGACTGTTGACGGGCCAGTTTAAAGACTCTGAAAAAAAACACTAAGAACCAGGAGTGATGAAAGAGTCCATCTAATTCAACCACCATCATTTCAGAGAAGAGGAAATCAGAACAGAAGAGTAAATTCCAACTACCAGTTAACTTGAAAACCAGGAGCAACGCAGGTTGATGATGAGAAATAAATGAACCGGTGTCTGGAGGAACTGAGAGAAGGCAACGGAGGTGGGGAAATGTGTCTTTAATTCATGTGACTGGTAACAGCACACTTCAGAGTTGTGTAGGACTCACTTCTGTCTAGTCAAGGCTATGGTTTTTCCAGCGATCATGTATGGATGTGAGAGTTGGACCGTAAAGAAAGCCGAGCACTGAAGAATTGATGCTTTTGAACTGTGGTGTTGGAGAAGACTCTTGAGAGTCCCTTGGACTGCAAGGAGATCCAACCAATCCATCCTAAAAGAGATCGGTCCTGAATATTCACTGGAAGGACTGATGTAAAAGCTGAAACTCCAATAATCTGGCCACTTGATGCAAAGAACTGACTCATTGGAAAAGACCCTGGTGCTAGGAAATGTTGAAGGCGGGAGGAGAAGGGGATGACAGAGGATGAGATGGTTGGATGGCATCACTGACTTGATGGACATGAGTTTGAGTAGACTCCGGGAGTTGGTGATGGACAGGGAGGCCTGGGGTGCTGCAGTCCATGGGGACACACAGAGTCGGACACGACTGAGCGACTGAGCTGAACTGAAGACTCACCTCACTGGCCTTGGGGCTGCTGATCAAACAACCCACCCCATGCCCACCTTCTCCTCCTTTGCCCCCCTTTCCACTTTTCCACATTAACGTCCTGCTGTGTGCTCACTCCACTAGTTCCATCTGACAAGCAAATCCTTTCTCATCTTTTTAGTTTTCAGGCCCCCTTTTTTAAACAAAGGTAAGGAAATTAATACAATTGAATAAAATTAAATAATTCAAACTTCAAGCTTCCGATATGGTAGAATACTGAATAACACACAAGAGGTATTGTTACTACCTTTAATAGGAGCTAAATGCAAAAAGTAGCAAATGATGCCAAACCACTTATTTAAATGTGCTCTTGAAAATGATACAAATGAACTTACTTACAAAACAGAAAGAGATTCACAGACTTAGAAAATAAAGTTAAGTTTGCTGAGGGGAGGGGATAGTTAGGGAGTTTGGGAATGTCATATACTCACTGCTATATTTAAAATGGATAATCAACAAGAGCCTACTGTATAGAACATGGAACTCTGCTCAGTGTTATGTGTCAGCCTGGATAGGAGGGGAATTTGGGGGATTATGGATATATGTGTATGCATGACTGAATCCGTTTGCTGTTCTCCTGAAATTACCACAGCATTGTTAATCAGCTATGTGTGCGTACATGCCAAGCTGCTTCAGTCATGTCCAACTCTTTGTGACCCTATGGACTGTAGCGCCCCAGGCTCCTCTGTCCATGGGGATGCTCTAGATGAGAATACAGGAGTGGGTTGTCTCGCCTTCCTCCAGGGGAGCTTCCCTACCTAGGGATTGAACCTGCATCTCCTGGGGCTCCTGTGTTGCAGACGAATTCTTTACTGCTGAGCTACCAGGGAAGCCCGTGAATCAGCTATACCCCCAATACAAAATAAAAAGTTTAAGGCTTGAAAAAAAATTAATGTGCACTTGGAAATCACCATCCATTTCGCAACCTCATAATGAGTTCAAATGTCCCCAATAATTTTGTTTTTATTTGTTTTCCATGCAGACCAAGTTAGCTGCTCAGAGGGTGGGAACATGACGGACACTCAACTAGACAAGCTGGTCTGAGTCTGCGAGGCGATAGCTGCAAACAGGATTCAGGTGGAAACTGTTTGGCTGGATGACAAGGAAAGGTGACCATGGGGATAGAACTGCTTGAGTCCCATTTGAAGAAGATCAAACAAGGTCAGGAAGAGTTGGGGCTGGGACTTTTCAGTACCAGGGAAGGTTCAGTCCTGCTGATTGGTACCTGTGAGAAGACCTGGAGAAAATGTTGCTCGTGAACCTCAAAAAAGAATGTGGGGCCACAGGAACTCCCATTCATTGCTGATGGGAATCCAACATGGTACAGCTACTTTTGTAGACAGTTTGACAGTTTCTTACAAAGTTAGACATAATCTTGGGGGACCTCCCTGGTGGTCCAGTGACTAAGGCTCTGCTTTCCCAGTGAGGGGGCCCGAGTTCAATCCCTGGCTGGGGAAATAGACTCCACACACCACAACAAAGGGTTCACGTGTGGCAACGAAAGATCCCTCAGGCTGCAACTAAGACCTGGCGCAGGAAATGAATGAATATTGAAAACGAAACAAAAGCATAATCCCACTAGATGGTCCAGCAACCCAGCTCCTTATCATTTACCAGCTGAGGGCCCCTCCTAGGGCTTCTGCCTGACCCTTTGTGGTAGTTTATCCATCCATCCATCCATTCATCCATCTGTGTCTTCTAACATTTGTGGCACTGTGATGTCATGCTTTTAAAGAGGCAAATAACTGCCCATAGCAGCCATCTGCCTGGATAATATTAATAGCAAAATACTCTAAGTTATTTTGTACTCTCTTATGTATAAAGTTGGTAGAAACTTATTGTTGCTTTGTATTATTTAAGTGCATTTTGTTTTGGTAAATGAACTGTGTATAAAATATTTAGGCCGTTAACACTGTTTTCAGAAAGTGCTTTTAATTTCAGCAAGTTTGGTCACGTGTTGCAGGCCTGTTGACCCAGCTGACGTTTCGCGTCAGCACATTGCACATTTTGTCCTCTTGTTGACTTGTAAGCCCTAGTAATGGCCGAGTCCATGTACAGCAACAGAAGTAAATTAAAGATTCCGGCTAAGACTGGATTATGTGGAATCCAGTCTCTGGTTTTTGGTCATTATGTACAAGGCCTGAAGAATTACCACCTTAGTGTGCGATCTGTTACAGCTGAATGTTCTTTGTGTGTCTGTCTCTGGTGTAAAAGGTGGAGTAACACAATTACAATACATGATTAAATGCAGTAATCCAGACGTTTTTCATTTCCAATAAATACCTCTTACTTACCACCTCCAGAAAAAGAAAGAAAGGTTTTAAACTCTTCAGGGAAGGAAAAACAAAACAAAACTGAGGTCTAATGAAACTTCAGGTAGTTTTTTAAAAAAAAAAATTGAGTGGAAATGAGTTGAAAACTTATGTTCACATAAATACATACACATAGATATTACAGCAGTTTTATTACTAATTGCTAAAACTTGGAACCAACCAAGATGTAAACTAGTACATTCAGTCCTGAAAAGAAATGAGCTATCAACCATAAAACAACATGGAGGGACTTTAAACGCGTGTTACTAAGTGAGAGAAGCTGAAAGCGCGTCATGCTGTAACATTCCAACTATAAGACATTCTAGAAAAGGGGAGACTGTGGAGATCACGCAAAGACCATGGTCGCCAAGGGCTGGGATGAGGACGGGGTGAGTACATGGACCACGGAAGATTTTTAGGGCAGGTAACCTGTTCCCCGTGATATTATAATGGTAGATACATGACATTACCTACCACTTGCATTTGGCAGAACCCATAGAATGTACAACACCTAGAGTGATCCCTAGGATAAACTACAGACTTCAGTTAGTAATAATGTATCAATGTTGGTTCATCAATTGTAACACATGTGCGGCACTCACTTAACACGTCAATAATAAGGGAAACTTGCAGGAAAGGATGTGACGGGAAGATGAAGAAAGAATAGAAGGAACATTGTTCTTTCTGCTCAACTTTTCTGAAAGCCTATAATTACTCTAAAACACAAAATCTGTCCAAAACTTAGGGGCACTGACAAGAATAATCAGTTTTAGGCTTGGACACCCGTGGCTGATGGTTTGACGTATCACCGCCATTTTTCTACCGTGGTTTAGAGACGAGAACCACCACGCCACTCACTCCACCCGGTCCCAGTCTTTGTTTCTCTGTCGTAACCGTAAGAAGGCACAGGCCTTATTTTAAAAAAAGGAATGATTCACTATGAAGAAGGAAAAACGCCATTTCACAGTTTCAAGAATCCCGTCATCCGAAATAAAAACATGACGCAAGGTCTTTTGACAAGAGGCCAGCTTTCCCTCTCGGCTCCTGCAAATCGCGGCATCTGGCGCCGCTCTGCTCCGGCTGCGCTGCGGGGCTCCCGCGTCCTCCTCCTGACAGTTAACCGGCGAGGGGCCTGAGCCCCAGCGCTGCCCAAGCAGCTGCGGGTCGGCACCCAGCGGAAGCTGCTCTCAGCAGGCCGGCTGGGGGAGCTGCTCCTGGGCGGTCCCTGCCCATTCTGCCGCGTCAGGGGCACACACCCCATTACCCACGTAAGAAAGTGGGCAGCTACTTCTGAACTAGCCAGTGGCTCCACCAACTTGCAAAGAGGGTTAAGGATAGGTGTTTAGATATGTAGCTCAAAGGCTAGCATTTTGCGTTTTAACTTCTGTAGATAGCTCTCCAATGTTAAAATGGAATAAATTTCCATTTGCTTGATAGATTTCCACACTGAAAAACATCTATGAAAAAGAAACATTCACAAAATAACAGTAATTTGAATTTATTTTGTTTATTATGGGTCAGGTATCGGAACTGACATCTTACACCATCTCATTTTACTTTCAAAAAGTAGCATAAAATAGGTAGAATTTTTGTTTTATAGAATCACAAAAATTTAAACCCGCCCAACAACTCAAAGCTAGTAAGAGGCCGAGAGCTAGGGTCCGAAAGCTGCCTCCACGTCCTGGTGTCACGTCTATAATGCAGTTCCACTCTGCACACTCACTTACACACCCATGCATTTACACTTGCACACACACTCACACCCTCAACTCACTCTCACTTTCACACACTCACATGCACATGCACATTCGTGCACACACACACACTTGAAACTCACAGGAATGACTTCCTCATATAACAGAAAGGCAGCTTAACAGTGGAACAATTAGATCCTCTGAGAACTGATCTCTGCCAGACATCATGGCTCTTTAAAGGGCGTAAAGTGAAGTAATGATTGTATCATGGAATTGCACAAATCATCCGGAGTAAGTGAAACTTTCTGGAATGAGGAACTTAAAGTGCTGATGAAAGCACAAAATTATTAATGAATAAACATGAACGTACCTATTGTTTTTGAGCGGCACACAATCCTATAATAGAAAAAATTAAAATTATATAGATACTCTATCATAAAAGAAAACCTTATGCGACACGGGCTTATTTTAGAGCTCTGTCAAAACAGAACTGTCATTTCAATGTCAGAAAAGGAGTTAATCTTTCTGCAGCTCTGTGCCCCCACTCTCCCAGCTATTGTTCCTGTCATCTCGCGGCACCTGAACTGACTTTCCTGGGGGTGGTTCTGAACAGCCTGACGCAAGGCACCCCCTCTGGAGGGTGGCTGCCGACGCCTTCGTCTCTCTGATCTCTCCGCTCTACTTTCCTCTTGCTCTTTCTTCTGGAAATGCTCTAATGCCTCTCCTGTCCTTTGCACAGTACCCAGCCATCAAGTTGTCTGAATAAATGCATCTCCGGCAGTGATTTTACTGCTCATGACCCTAACTGCCTGCCGTACTGTGGTGTCCAGTATGGGCTGTTCTGGCCACTGGGGTCTTCATGGAACATCAGGGGTAAAAATGGACCAATGCCCTTGGCTGAGTTGAGCAGCTGTGTGCGTCTCTGACCTTCACCGCTCTCCTGCCCTGAAAATGTCCTCACTGATGGAGACATGGGTACACAAGTGAGGTCGAAAGGGAATATTGACTTGTGGTCCTCCACCTCCACACTCACTCAGACTGTCCTTTGGATTAACCCGACAGCTACATTCTGCATTGGAGCTTGGGGAATTTGATGTTCCTTAGCCTTTATTTTCTCAATATTCATCTGAAGCCTCTGTTTTTAAAAAAAAATTGCTGAATTCAACACAATGGGAGAGGGGTTCATGTTTGGGAACGCATGTACACCCGTGGTGGATTCATGTCAATGTATGGCAAAACCAATACAGTATTGTAAAGTAAAATAAAGTAAAAAAAAAAGAAAAAAAGAAAAGAAAGCCCTTGACCAGGAGGATTCTACAAGTAGATTGCATTTCAACACCTCTCAACTCGTCCAAAAATTGGAGAAGAGATTTCTTCAGTCTCCTTAGCCATCTGCTTACCCATCTAGGCCAATGGGGCATCTCCCCACAATGGTAGAGCCAAGTCGTAGTGTGTCCAGTAGTCCTGCTCAGGCTGTGTAATGCCTGAGTGATAGATATAGATCCATATGATTACATGTAGCAGTCATGTACAGATGTGAGAGGTGGACCATAAAGAAGGCTGAGCACCAAAGAATTGATGCTTGTGAACTGTGGTGCTGGAGAAGACTCTTGAGAGTCCCTTGGACAGCAAGGAGATCCAACCAGTCCATCCTAAAGGAAATCAGTCCTGAATATTCATTGAAAGGACTGATGCTGAAGCTGAAGCTCTAATACTTTGGCACCTGATTGAAGAACTGACTCCTTGGAAAAGACCCTGATGCTGGGAAAGACTGAAGGCAGGAGAAAAGGATGACAGAGGATGAGATGGTTGGATGGCATCACTGACTCAATAAACATGAGTTCAAGCAAACTCCAGGAGATGGTGAAGGACTGGGAAGCCTGGTGTGCTGCAGTCCATGGGATAGCAAAGAGTCAGCCATGAATGGGACACTGAATAACAACAGTGGTTATGCATGAGAATTGTGTGAGTTTCCAAAAGTGAAGTGAAACTTACTCAGTCATGTCCGATTCTTTGTGACTCTGTGGACTATACAGTCCATGGAATTCTCCAGGCCAGGATACTGGAGTGGATAGCTTTTCCCTTCTCCAGGGGATCTTCCCAACCCAGGGATCAAGCCCAGGTCTCCCACATTGCAGGCGGATTCTTACCAGCTGAGCCACAAGGGAAGCCCAAAAATACTGGAATGGGTAGCCTATCCCTTCTCCAGTGGATCTTCCCAATCCAGGAACTGAACCAGCGTCTCCTGCACTGCAGCCAGATTCTTTACCCACCGAGCTATCAGGGAAGCCCACGTTTCCAAAGCTGTAGTCAACAGTCTTTCCCTTTCACATAAATTTCACAGATAATAGAAATGATTCTCTAACATCTAGAATCAAATCTTCCCAATTATTCCTTAGTGTCTTCTATGACAACTTTCATTTTTGTGATTCCAAACCCACCTCCAACTGAGGCTCAGGCATTGCCTTTGGGTTGTTATGTGCCTTGAGTTCCTTTCATCACAAACTTCACGCCCTGGTTCCCAGGCTTCCCACCATGTTCGCAACATTGAAGCGGTGAAGAAACCAGGCCAATTCTTTGGGAGAATATTCCACTTTCTGTATTTGCTGTTTCCTTATTATTTCTGGCTTCTTCTATAACTTCTATTTCCTGATTATTAGAAGTTAGATTTCGACCATGTAACTTATTGTCCAAACTGGAATATTTATGAGAGTAAAAAGGGCCCTTGTTCATAACTACACCTGGATACCAGGCAGGAGCTGGGAAATAGGTGCAAACAGGTGAGTGATGACCTTGGTCTGCAGGCTTGATGGAGTTTGGGTAAGTGATTCAGGCGAGGACACCTCCTGGGTGCTTCTGTCTACTTCACATTGTCACCGTGCTCGGGATCATGACTCGGTTAAGTAGTGATCATGGGATCCCCACTGTATGGATTTGGCTTTGCGATTTGCAATTAATAAGTCACTGTCCATCAGCAGCTTTCGCTGAACTGTTTTGAACCCATGGGTGATTCTTGTCAAATCTGTTATTTCTTTGGGAGTTGAAAAATGGTTGTTTCCTAAACCTATCATTTGTCCTACACTTATCAGAGCTTGCATTTTTCAAAATTGAAAGCTTTTCTTCATTATCCAGGGTAAACTACAGTCCCTCTAGAAAGACAGGATAAATTCCTTCCCTTTACTTTACAACGTTCAGAATGAGGACCTTTGGGAGTCACTGCCACAGAATGAGTAGTGTCTTTTCTCTCTTTCTTTAAGCATTACCATTGTTTGAAGATACTTTATGTATTCAATATTTTACAGTCATTTATAGTAATTATTCTTTTTTATGGTAAGCAAATTATTAACATGATCATAAGTTTAGGAGAACTACAGTCTGCATTTTTAGCAAGTGACCAAAGCATAGTAGTCATTTTAAAAATGAAAATACGTATATTTGGAAGATATTTTAAATCTTTGATTGTAAAACAGTGAAAGACAAGCACAACATTTACACACCAAATACTTCTTGTTTCAAGCAGGGCAGAGCGATTTGCTCATTCATTGCTGTTTTCCTGCATTTTGCTTTCTCTAGCTTGTGTGATAGTGTGTAATCTGAAAATACAGCAGACTAGCGAGGTGAAAGTGTCAGTACATTCAGGTCACATTCTGTTATTGGGCAAAGCCTGAAGTTAAAGTCTTTTGGATTTAGTAACTTTGCCTTTTGCTTCCATCTTGTTGAAGAAATAGTTCTTGAAGCAGTGGGGAGGCATCACACTGCTCCTCATACATACTAGAAAATGCATGTCATTTTAAAATGTCCATGCTTAGCTGGAAAACCAGGGAACTTTGAGGTTTAAGATTTTGTTAATATTATATTTCTCAAAAATATCACCTTCATGACCAGTTACACATATTCGGTAAAGTTCCTGGTTGTGTTCTGCCTATCTGTCAATGAAAAGTGAATATGGTGGATTTTGTGAAATCAGGTCCTTGTAGCAGAAAAATCAGGATAAAAACGATAACAGAGGAATTACGGGGAAACAAGGTGCAATGTCAGGAGAGCCCTGGGTGTTTGGTGTTTGATCCAGCGGGCCCCAGAGTTGTCATTCTGTCCCGTGTGTGTCAGAACTTGACCATTTTGGTCACTTTCAGACCTCACAGGAAGACAGACTCCACTCATGTGCTGTAAAGCCCACATCACCGTCCAAGTTTTGAAACAGCGGTCATTTCTGTAAGCGGTGGCTCAGAGGGGACCTGTGGTTGGGAGAGAAATAACAGCCTGGGATCCACACCAAATGTGAAGCTGCTTCATCGTTAATGGAAAAAACTGAAACTCTTCACATGGAAATAAAATATTTTAATGATATTAATCATCAAATTTAAATTTAAACCAGTAGCATTTAAGAGGTGCTTAATTAAATTCACTGAGGATATGATTATTAATGGTAAAAATTAGTGACAACACACTCCATGGGAACATTAATGGCTCCAATTTAAATTTTGGCCACAAAAACAAAGACTCTAAAGCTGGAATTCCCTTGGCAGCCTGTCTCTGATTCAGAGCTCATTCCTAGCTTCTGTACAGGCTGCCCTGGAGGCTCAAGACGGTAAAGAGTCTGCCTACAACACAGGAGACACGGGTTCAACACCCGAGTGGTGAAGATCCCCTGGAGGAGGGAATGGCTACCCACTCCAGTATCTTGCTTGGAGAATCCCATGGACAGGATCCCATGGACAGAATCCCATGGACAGGCTGATGGGCTACAGTCCATGAAGTCACAAAGAGTTGGACACAACTGAGTGACTATCACTCCCTAGCTTCGGCAGTGAATGAAAATCTGTGAGAGAAAAGCTGCAGTGAACAGGAAACCAGAGAAAGAGGGCAAACCTGTGCTCCCTCCTGAGCTGCCCCGCCTTCTGCCAGCTGCCAGGTCTTTGAGTTTGTTTTGGTGGCTAGTTTAAATCTTACAAAACTAGGTACTACCTGGGTAGAATTTCTAGAGGTAACTGTTCCTTTTTAAAGCTTTTTAATCATTTTTTAAAAATTGTTAATTTACAATGTTACGTTCGTTTCTGATGTAGAGCAAAGTGAATCAGATTTCTTTGGCCTCGCCACCTGGCATGTGGGATATTAGTTCCCTGACCACCCTCCTTTCCTGCAGTGGAAGCACAGAGTCCCAGCCTCTGGACCACCGGGGAAGGCCCTGATTCTGTTTTATATGAGTTTGACATGAATCTTTATTACAGGTTATTGCAAGATACTGACCGTAGTCCCCCGTGCTGTACAGTAGGTCCTCGTTGGTTATTTATTTTCTGTATAGCAGTGTGTGTATGTCAGGCTTCCCTGGTGGCTCAGACAGTAGAGAATCTGCCTGCAGTGTGGGAGACCTGGTTCAGTCCCTGAGTCGGGAAGACCCCCTGGAGGAGGGCATGGCCACCCCCTCCAGTATCCTTGCCTGGAGAATCCCGTGCACGGAGGAGCCTGGCGGATACAGTCCACAGGGTCTCGCACACAATGGAGCGACTAAGCACAGCACAGCGCGGTGTGAATGTGTTAATCCTGAACTCCCGATGGATCTGCCCCCTCCCCTTTACTCTAAGGCGTTAAAAAAATGTCCTCATGGGGAAATTCTCTGTCCTGCTTCTTGGTGACAACTTACTTCACCTCACTTTCCCCTTCTCTCCAGGAAGGCAGACAGCAGTTACGTTCTTTCGCTGCTGAGGAACTTTCCTAGGAGAGGCTTGGGAAAGCATTTTCTGGTTTGGATCTCAGCCACTGAGCAGCATTTCACCCCTGTTAATGAGTCCCTCCATTCGGGGAGTGTGCGCTGAGCATCTGTGTGCACAGTTCACACCAGATTGCAATTTTCCCCTGCGGTCCTCTTAACTGGGAGACTTCCCGCTTCATCTCTAACCACCTTCCCACCCTCTAAATCATCTTTAGACTGACTTGCACCCGATGAGGTTAGCACTGGCCTAACCTGGATGCCTCTTCCTCTCTTTTGCAGGTCACACTGTCCTGACTAAACAGATCCTAAGCAGGCTGTGGGGGGGTGGGGGGTGGTGTCTGAACCCGTCAAAGCATGCGTGTTGGCTTCTGGCCTGCAGCCCACTCCTCACATCCTTAACCAGGTCACTGGTTGGCTGTCTGTGGGACTCCTGTGAGGTCTTGTGAGCTCATCCGAAAGACAGAGATGTGGGTTTGAGAGTGAGATCCCCAGGGCATCCTTTCTGAGCAGATATGCTGAGAATTCAGGATTAATAGTTCAGTAAAACTAGGCTAAGGAACGTCTTTAAAAGCAAGTTACTCACATGATTCCCAAAGCAGGATGGTATCATCCTGGGAGCCGCTGAACGAGAGCAGAAGACAGAAAGCTTAGCTTGTCTTTTCTGCCACTTTTCAGCGGCTGATGGCATAAACAGGCTCTGTCTTCTGGAAATGGGCTGCATTGTCTCAGGAGCCTGCAGACCGTCTCCTGGGAAGGCGGGAGGAAACTGGGAAATGGTGCCTGGCAAGTTGGAATCCCTGCCGTGGCAGGTGGACCCAGGCAGGTCCTGTTTCGACTCAAAAGAGTTCCATCCACACTATGGAGATTGCTCAAACAACAGAGAATAACTACCGTATGACCCAAGGATCTTACTTTTCGGTATTTACTGAAAGAATTTGTTGTTGTTCAGTCAATAAGTCGTGTCTGGCTCTTTAGAATACAAAATTACGAATCCGAGAAGATATCTGCATCCCCATGCTCACTGAGGCATTATTTGCAACAACCAAGGCATGGAAGCAACCTGAGTGCCCATCGACATACGGGCGGATAAAGGTGCGGCGCATATGAGCTCGATGAAGACAAAGTCTTGCCACTTGTGACAACGTGGATGGACCTTGAGAATATCGCGCTAAGTTATTTGAGTCAGATGGAGAAAGACAAATACCCTGAGTTCACTTAAATTTGGAATGTAAACACCAACCAACAAGCAGAAACAAAACAAATGAACAAACCAAACAGACACATAGATAGAGATAAGAGAGCAGTGGTGACCAGACAGGCAGAGTGGAGGGCAGGGTGAAGCAGGTAAAGGAGGCTAACCGCACAGGGATAATGGGGACATCTGCTGTGACCAGGCGGTGTTGTATATAGAAATGGAAATCGAGTGTCATACACATGACACTTCTATTACAGTATAAATCAATGTCACCTCAAAAAATTTCAAAAAGGATTCGATCCAGTACGTTCTACCTGGAATCCCCTCTACGTATCCACGTTCTACCTACATGACCTGACCGCATCCGTCCCAGTTTCTCCATAAAGACATTCCAGATTGCATACTTTCCACTTAACTCTGTTCAGTGTATTTATTATCCTACTGCTTATGGTGATTCTTATTAGGACATTCCCTAGAGTTTTCAGTGGTCTCAGGTTAGACTTATTTTGGCAAATAAATTCTAAGTCTCAAGAAGGCAGGGCTTTGTTTTATGGTATAGATAACCACGATGTCTGGCATAATAGTGAAGATGTGATGTATGCTTACAACCTGCTTGAGTCATAGATGGAAGAAACGATTGAACTTAATTATTCCACCTTTTGAAACCAACGTTTAGTGGCACCAAGGAGTATATATTTTTTATAGTGTGGCCCTTTTATCGGATGAATCACCTCTGAATATAAACTGCTGCTGCTGCCAAGTCGCTTCAGTCCAAGATTTATCTTTCAAACACTTAAAATCTCTGAACTTACACACTTGCTCTGTTCTGTCATGATACATATTCTTCCTGCGTCACCTTGATTCCTCCCATAATTTCAACATTTTCTTATGTGTAGGGACCTTCAAACAGATCTTTCTGACCCAGCTCCAGCGTCATGTATCTAACGTCACCATTATATTCCTGTGTGCCTACAGCTTGCTCCCTAAGTTGTTCAGCTCAGTTGTGTCCAATGCTTTGAAACAGCATGGACTGTAGCCGATCAAGAACCTCTGTCCATGGGATTTCCCAGGCGAAAATACCGGAGTGGGTTGCATGCCCTTCTCCATGAGATCTTCCCAACCCAGGGATCAAACTCATGTCCCCTGCATTGGCAGGCAGTTTCTTTACCACTGAGCCACCAGGAAGACCCTTGTCCTTACAGAACCTGTACTGATTGCATCTACAACTATATATAGGAAGGCAGCAGTGGAAAAGAAAAGAACTTAAAGTACATTTAAAACCATTTGCATGCCTATGTTCCTATACTAGACAAGAAGTCCCATGAAGGGAGAAATGAACCAAATTCACCCTTAAATCCTCAGCACCTAATCTAAGCTGAAATCAAGTAGGAATTTAATAGATAAGCCACAAAAAATGAAATATGTCTTGCAGTGAATTGCTAAAAGTGGACCCTGTATGTAAAATGTTCACAAAACATCTTCCTGGGTCGTACACTCTACGCGCTCCACCCACAAGACGCCTTTGGACAAGACGTTTCTCATCTCCCTGTCCCCGCACTGCTGCTCCGTGCGTGCAGGTGCTTGACTGAGCAGATTCACCTTCCTAGGCAGGGAGAGGCCCAGCTGAACTTGTCTCCCCCACCCTCCTGCACTGGCCCAGTAACGAGCTGGGGGTCTCAGCGCACCCCACCTGCCTCACTCGTGGCACCTTATGGCCCCAACCCTACTCTTCTAAATGAAAGAACTACTATTTGTGACAACAAGAATGGAAAAGCAGATACTTTCAAAAAAAAGGGACTTATGAAATGAAACAGAGAACAAACTTACGGTTATAAATAGGGAAAGGTTGTCGGGGAGGGATAAATTAGGGTTTGGGGTTAACATACACACACTGCTCTACATAAAGCAGGTAACCAATAAGGACCTACTTATAGCACAGAGAACTACATGCAATATTTTGTGATAACCCATAAGGAAAAAGAATCTGAAAAAGAATAACTCAGTTCAGTTCAGTTCAGTCGCTCAGTCATGTCCGACTCTTTGTGAGCCCATGAACCACAGCACGCCAGGCCTCCCTGTCCATCACCAACTCCCGGAGTCTACCCAAACCCACGTCCATTGAGTCGGTGATGCCATCCGACCATCTCATCCTGTGTCTTCCCCTACTCCTCCTGCCCTCAATCTTTCCCAGCATCAGGGTCTTTTCAAATGAGTCAGCTCTTCGCATCAGGTGGCCCAAGTATTGGAGTTTCAGCTTCAACATCAGTCCTACCAGTGGACACCCAGGACTGATCTCCTTGCAGTCCAAGGGACTCTCAAAAGTCTTCTCCAATACCACAGTTCTAAAGCATCAATTCTTCAGTGCTCAGCTTTCTTTATAGTCCAACTCTCACATCCATATGTGATCACCACATTTCTATATATGCATATGCACACACACACACACACACACACACACAACTTTGCTGTACACCTGAAATTAACACAACATTGTACATCAGCCTGTGTGTATGCTCAGCCGCTCAGTTGTGTCTGACTCTGCGAGCCTACCGGGCTCTTCTGTCCCGTGGAATTTTCCAGGTAAGAATACTGGAGCGTTTTGTTATTTCCTACTCCAGTACTCGTTGTGAGAGTCACATGAGGTCACAAAGAGATGGACATGACTGAGCGACTGAACTGAACAGAACTCCAGTACATCCGCTATACTTCAATAAAAATACAACAACTGAAGTATGGAAGCAAGCCTGTGTTTAACCAATTGAAGTAGTCTTCAACTGAATTTTACTTAATGAGTAAAAACATGGGTTTACAAAGCTCAATGCTAAAAACCCAGCAAATATAGATCTTTTGGAGGGTGAGTGGATGGGGCAGATCTATAGGGAAGATTCAGTGGGAAATATTTCATCAAAACAATGACTCATCCTTTACTCAGAGGTCCTCACACTAACATTTTCTTCTAAATCCAGGCTAACACGTTGACAGCTGCTCCAGGAATGCGCTTCAGGTTCCATCCTGATATTATAATTTTCTCACTTTCAATAATTCCTTTGCTTTCGGTTATTTTGTTTTGGTTTTTGGTCCCTAGGCTGAAACAGACAAGGATGTTCACGTTGTTTTATCAAAGGCTAGGTGGTGGGGGTGAGTGGCTGGTGGTGGATGCGCCCTCCAGAAAGGGAATCAAAGAAGGCAGCGGGGTACGTGAAGCTTGCCCGGGAAGATGGCGCTCTTGGCCATGCGGTCAAGGTCGATTTCCTCTGAATGGCCGAGCAGCTATTGAGAACTCCCGGGGATGCACAGATGGAGGCCTGGGGCGGGGTACTGGCAGGTGAGGCGCCTTGGGAGAGGGAGGGAGGAGGGAACCGATGCACCGAGGAGAGCTTGCGGGAGGAATCTTTGAAGAAAGCCAAGCGGTGTGGAGCTCAGCGGGCGTTAGGTGGACCGCCCCTTGGGGATGTTGATGGACGCGCGACCCCCAGGGGGCTCAGCCAAGCAGAGATAGCTGAGCGCCAGGCGGGGACCCCTCCTGCTTTTAAAGCGAGAAGAGAGCTTTGAACCGCAGAGCGTCTCCAGTGCACCCAGGGCGAAGACGACCCATCTGTCCCCGGAGCAGAAAGTTGCAAGGGGAAGCGTGTGGCACAGCGACTGCGAGGGCCTGGTGCAGGGGTGCCAGGGTTCCCAGGGGACCAGCCCGAGCCACCCGCCCCGCTGTCACCTCCCCGGCCCCTCGGGAGCTTTAGCAGGCTCGCCTCTGCTCCCCCGCGGGCGCCAGGAGGTGGAGAGGCTCAAAGTGCAGGGACTAAAAGACATGAAAGTCAACAAATGTTTGAAAATAGAAAAAAACCCCAGTGAGAGGTGAAAGAGGCAGGCGCCCCCTCCACGGATGGCTGGAGGGGGAGCCACTATCCTTGGGCCCCCGCACCATCCCTCCCAGGAAAACTTTCCAAACCCCACCCCCTTCCTCCCCAGTCTTTCTCTCCCCAGCTCTCAGTTTCTTTTTAACTCTATTTGCAAGTATATATTTAAATACTTTTTACAGTGACAGGAGGGAAGAGAAGGGGTCCCCAAAGGCTGGAAACACTGCATCAGGGCCTCTCCTCCTGGCTGGGCCCTGACTTCTTATTCCTGGTTTACCCAGGTGAATTCTCCCGGCTGGTGAACTGTGTGTCTTCCTATTATTCCTACTGAGTTAGGTGTTATCCAGCAAAGGTACTGTTGTCCTTTTTGGAGCAGGCCATCTTTATCCTACTTAAATGTTTACAGAATTGAATGAAATTTGGGAGGGTCTCTGAAGCAACTCATAGAAGTGAGGCACTGGGACCTGGTTTTCTGTAGGGACCAGTCAGAGCAGAGGTTGGGCTCACAGTCACCCCAGTGGGTCAGAACCCAGTTCCGGAGGTCTGCAGAGACTGCTCGCGTGATTTAACCTCTCTTAGCTTAGTCCCTTATCCAAAAAGACATAGCAATCTTGTACAGCCTAGGCTTCCAGTGAACAGGCGTGTTTCCAGTGGTCACGACAGAATCTAATACATGTTATCATCAGTAGCGTTAGCTCTTCCCTCCAACCGCAAGGCCTTCTGCAGGGCCCTGCTTGACGGAGAGACAAAGATGGATCGCAGCTTTCAAGAGCCCCTTAAACAGCAAGAAATCTCAAACATCTGCACTCCTGGAATCCACCCAGCACCTGGCCCCAGACATGTACCCTCCGAAAAATGAAGGAAATTGTTTCCGACTTAACAGGTATCAGCCCACTTCAAGAATGCGGGGACGTAAGGGAAAAAGAAAACCCACAGTCCCCTCTGGGAGCCGCGGTCGCTTTGCAGTGTTGCGGCTCCCCCATCTGCCAGTCCTCTCTCCGGAGCGAAGCCCTGACCGCGTTAGTCTGTCTGGCTGGGAAGCCCTGAGTCGTCTCTCTCATTTTTGGTTTTGTTCGTCTGATGGGGCCGCTGCATTAACCCGTCCCAAGGTCTATGGAAGGACAAGCTGGCCTGCCCTTGCCTCCTGGGGTGGTCTGATCGCTTCCTAGGGTCACAGGGACAGAAAGCAGACAGCACTGTATAAGCAGAGCTGTGGGCCATCTCCCCAGACACCCGCTCTTGCCAACGCCCACCCGGAGCCTCTTCTGTTGCTCTGCGCACACTTAGTCGAGCATGTTACCTTTCACTGTGTTCGCAAGCTGGGAGACCAGCACGCACTGATGTCGCACGTCCCCCGTCGATCCAGCGGCCTGATGCTCCTTCTCATCCAGTGCCTCTGGATCTGGGAACCATGCTTGTTTAACTTGGAAATTCGGGCAGCCTATTTGTCCTCATTCTCTAAATCTGAAAATAAATTTTAGGATTTTTTTTTTTTAGGTCTTCAAATCTCTTCAGTGATCAGCAAACATTGCTAAAATAACCACTTTGGGTTTTAGAACATAAACGTCAGTGTGGGCCCAATTAATTAGGTGTTTTCTGCCAGATTACGGATTTTATGCTTCATCTGCAGATGGCCGCCCCAGGGGTTACTTCTCAAAATGTTCCAAGACTGGCAAAACCCGGGCACTGAGCACAGAGAGTCAGAAAAGAACAGGTCAGATAAAGATAATAAAAATAGCATCAAGGATATTTTCATGAAAAGCAAATCACATTTCCAGAATAAAACAGATTTTTCAGTGATTAAAACTGACCCCAGGAAGTAATCTTTCTCCTGAAACGCAGCTGAGGTGCTCTGATTGAGGCTTTTTCCTCCCATATTGGATGCTAAACAGACTGCATTTGATTCAGCCACTGTTGTATTGAAATGGAATGTTTTGAGCATTTTCTTGATCCCCTGTTAAAGAATTAATTGCTTGTCAAAACGATGATGTAACTGCTTGGCCTTCTAAAATAGGATCAAATGAATAAGAACATCTTTTCTGGGCTTGCCTTCTATCTATATATTCCGGCGCCAGAGTTTCAACTGGCAATTCTTTAAACGACCTCATAGATGGGTGTGTGTGCTAAATTGCCTCATTCATGTCTGACTCTTTGTGACCCCATTGACTGTAGCCTGCCAGGCTCCTCTGTCCACAGGATTTCCCAGGTTAGAAAACTGGAGTGGGTTGCCCTTTCCTCCTCCAGAGGATCTTCCCAACCTGAGGACTGAACTTGTGTCTCCTGCGGATCCTGCACTGCAGGTGAAGGCTTTACCACTGAGCCCCTGCGGAAGCCCCTCGTAGATGCCCCCACTGTCGGCTGGAGTGGGGGGCAGTACATGTGTTCTTTTGTGTGAGGTTACTTTCTAGTCTTGGGTGCGTGACTACGGCAAAACCACAAAGGATGAGGGATGCCTGCGTGGATGGGGATCCGGGTGTCCCTTTATACTAGTGGAGCACCGTGTCCGAGGGCCTGCCCTTCCTGCCGGTGAATGCAGGTCTCAGCGCCCACACCCTGCCGTCCAGCCTGCCCCAGGTCCTCCTGCCCACGCCCTGCTGTCCAGCCTGCCCCAGGTCTTCCTGCCTCTCAGGAGGTCTTCACTCACCCAGTGGCTCCTTTCCTGTTTACAGACTTGACTCCGCCCTGAGAGCCTCCGCCCTAAAATTACTCTTTTGGGTGCTCCCTGACTCAGCCGAGACTCTGCTGCTAACATTTCTTTGTCCCCTTGGTGGGTGTGGCATGTGGCTCACTGAGTTTCCAGGACCTTCCCGGGACTCCATGGGGATTCTTCTCGGTAGGGCTCCCTGTCCGCAAGGCCTTCCCTTAGACACTGCAAACCCCCGCCCGCGAGGACCTCTTGCACTGATGGCAAACGCACCTTTAAAACCAGACTCAATTGCTTTACATACTGGGTTATATTTAGTAAATTTAAAAGGCATATTGGTTATTAAACAATAGGAATCCTTATAATTAAAGTCCTTAAACTGTCCCCTTATAATCATACTTCTTTGCACTTAATAAGTACACCCACGCAGTCCCCCATATGCCACCGTTTTCCAATATATTTTGCTAAATTCCAGTCCTTCAGTCACAGAGAGTGCTTTCGGACCAGCCTATCTTGCGGTTTAAGTTGACTCCCTGACCAAAGGTAAGAGAGAACTTGAGATGAGGAATGGAAATGACAGCTCTTCAGTCGGCTATTAATTTCTTAAACATGTCCATTTCAATCTCTCTCTCTAAGAAAGAAGATCCCCTGGCACCCATAAGGTAAATATTCAGATGTGTGCATATATGTGTTCTAAGTCGTTCCAGTCGTGTCCCCCTCTTGCCAACCTATGGGCTGTAGCCCACCAGGCTCCTCTGTCCATGGGATTCTCCAGGCGAGAATACTGAAGATGCCTTCTCCAGGGCGTCTTCCTGACCCAGGGATCGAACCCACCTGTCTGATGTCTCTGGCATAGGGTTCTTTACAACTGTGCCATCATAGCACCCTCTTTTGATGACTAACAGGATGCGTATTGGGCTTCCCAGGTGGCGCTAGAGGTAAAGAACCTGTTGCCAGTGCAGGAGGTGTAAGGGAGAGGGGTTGCATCCCTGGGTCAGGAAGATCCCCTGGAGGAGGGCACGGTCAACCCACTCCCACGGACAGAGGAGCTTGGCGGGCTGCAGTCCGTGGGGTCACAAAGAGTTGGACACGGCTGAAGCGGGTTAGCAGGCACACGCAGGGTGTGTGGCGACAGTGCAGGAAGTTGAATCATCCTTGGGGTCTTCACTGAGTCACCAGGAAATTGCTTTCTGTCTCTATCTGAGCCTCCCCCGTCTGCACAAGGTGGTGTGAAGTCCTGATAAGCATTCGTGGTCTCCACGTGGTCTCTGTATTTTGTTCCCCTCTGCCCCGCCCACAGCAGGCCTGGATTACAACCTGAACGAAGAGCTGTGACAAAGCGGATCCGGTGCAGCGGAAAAGGACGTTTGGAGCACAGCCGCAGGGCCAGGCCTTAAGGCTGGGATGGCGTGAGGTCAGGTGAGTGCTGCGGTCACGGAAACGTCGACCATCCGTTGGGAAGAAAGAAAGGGCAAACTCAACGCCAACTGCTAGTTATGCAGGGCTTTAAAAATTTTGAAAACATCGTGCTTTAACTCCCCCAAATCCTCTGAGAAATTCAGATTGTAGCTGAAGATACAGAAGCGATTGCGTGCCTGGCGGATGGTTCATGGCACGGGTGTCCCTCTTTGGGCCCTGGGAGTTAGCGGTGGTCACGTTTTCGGTTAGGCCTGAGTTCATTGTTTCTAGACTTAGGTGTGCCTAATGCCGGTTACACATGTGTCTGTAAAGCCTCTGTCACCGTTTTACCTGCCGCCTACGCCAATGCGCCAGTATGTGGAGAACAGAGAAATTCTGCAGGGTGGAGAGAGGCAGGTCACGACATAAAGAAATGGATGCATATTTCGAAAGCCTTTCAAGGAAGACAGAGGGGTTGCTCTGTGCACAGCCGAGTTTCCAATGCCTCGTCCTCACTGCCTTTGTTTTCTTTCTCGCCGCTTGCTTTGTGGTTGTGTCGCCCAGTGGTCCCAGCTTCCCTTCCCAGCTCACTGCCAGGAAGTGGTCACCTCTGTTACTGCTCACGGCTCACCTCCTTTGCTGTTCTCGCTGTCACGTGCAAGTCTAGAGGGAAATACTAGGGGCTTCCCAGGTGGCTCAGACGGTAAAGAACCTGCCTGCAATGAGGGAGACCCGGGTTCGACCCCTGAGTGGGAAAGATCCCCTGGAGGAGGGAATGGCAACCCACTCCAGTATTCTTGCCTGGAGAACTCCATGGACAGAGGAGCCTGGCGGGGTACAGTCTGTGGGGTTGCAAACAGGCAGATAAGGCTGAGCAAGTAAAACACTAGAGAAATACAGGTGTTCACGTTTCCTGGCCAAGTAGAGATCCGGTTCATATTTACTCGCCGAGAGCAATCAAAACTTGTAGCCATCACTTAGGTCAATTGACTTATACTGTGGCCTTGGTATGGGTCAACGTGCAAAGTGTCCTTTAAATCCAGTTGTGTTGAAAGCACTCTTGTCTGTTTAAAATGATAGAGGTTGTGTATTAAAATGACAGGCTGCAATTTTCTTTCATGTGAAGTAAAAGGCATCCTTGCTTGCTAATATTCTTTGACATACTACTGGCAATGTGGACATTAAATACAATTAGAGCGTGCTACATCGGACCTTTCGCCAACACTGGGCACAGTTAGGAAGGTGAATCTCTCCTGGCAGCAAATCATCCTCCTTGTTAGCGCTTCAGACTTTTGAAACAGATTACTTTGCCCTGAGCATTATTTGCTGGAGCTCCCCAGGTGAGTCAGTCTCTCAAGAATCTGCCTGCAGTACAGGAGACCCGGGTCCGATCCCTGAGTTGGGAGGATCCCCTGGAGAAGGAAATGGCTGCCCACTCCAGTATCCTTGCCTGGAAAATCCTATGGACCGAGGAGACTGGTGAGCTGCAGTCCACGGGGTCGCAAAGACTCAGGCGCACCTGAGCGATTAACGCTTACTTACCCAGGTGGCTCGGTGGTAAAGAACCCGCTTGCCAATGCAGGAGACACAGATTCAGTCCTGGAGTTAGGAGGATGGCCTGGAGAAGGGAATGGCCATCCACTCCAGGATTCTTGCCTGGGAAATCCATGGACAAAGCAGCCTGGCGGCCTACAGTACATGGGGTCACAAAGAGTCGGACACAGGACTGAGCGACAACATTAAACGGCAACATTATTTGCCGTGGGACTAAAACCTAAGTGTACACAGTTTGTGCCACAGAGAACCACGTGCTCTGAACTGGGCAGCTCTGAAATCGGCCTTTCCATTGGGAAAATGAAGCTCTGCACTTCCCGGAAGAGGCGAGCTGGAACTTCAGGGACTCCTTGTCAGTGGCAGCCCTGGGCTCATGGGCCAGTCATAGAGGTCTCTGCTGTGCCCCAGCCTCGCCCAGTCCAACCACCCAACTTGCTGCCCCCTCGCTTAGCCCTTTCACAAATCCCTGTAGCTTTCAGGGTCAAGTTCAGCTGCTTTCTTTAAGATGCAAGGGTCCACCCTTGCTGGCTTTGACCCCCTCCACCTACCCATGGCCCAGGCCCTTGAGCTCCAGGGGCTGCTGTGGCCCGGCCCCAGCAGGAGCCTCCCCATGCCAACTCGCCCTCCTCCACCCACTTCTCTGCAACCCGAAGGAGGAGCTCAGTGTCTGCACAGACCAAGGGCACTCGGGTTTGCTGATGGACCTGTGCAGACCCAACACCACATCTGGCTCCCAGCAAGCCTGTTGGGTGCTTAATGGGCAGACCTAACAAAAAACAATGCCTCAGACGTCCCTGGTGGTCCAATGGTAGAGAATTCGCCTGCCAATGCAGGAGACATGGCTTCGATCCCTGGGTGGGGAAAATCCTGCGTGCCTTGGAGCAACTAAAGTCCACGTACACAACTCTAGAACCTGAACTCTGCAACAAGAGATGCCGCCGCAGTGAGACGCCACCACAGCCGAGACGAGCCCCTGCTTGCCGCAACTAGAGAAAAGCCTGCGGGGCACTGAAGCCCACCACAGTCGATAAATCAATCAGTCTTTTCAAAAAGCGCTGCCTAGGGTCCACTTTTTAATATTTGTAGGAAACAAGGCTGATCCGCTTGGTTCCTGGGGCTCTGCGAGCAGGCGAAGCCCGGCACGCACCAGGATCGCCTCCAACGGGGTGCCGGCGGGGACTAGGGGCTCCTCAGAGAGAACTACTGAAGCGACCTGTAGAATGAACCCCAAGTCAGCCAAAAGCACAAAGATACTGGCCCGCCTCAACGACAACTGCAAAAGATCAGACTGGATTTTTCTTTCCTAGACGGTACATTCACTCTCTGTGCAGCGTGACGGGGGTCTGCAGGCTGGGTCAGGAAGAGGCCGGGCATGCGGGCCGGCCTTCCTCCTGGCTCCGGGGGCCCCGCTCTGGACCAGGGGCACGGCCAGCACCCCGCACCCCGAGGATTTCCGCGCCCACATGGGCTGGTGGTTCAGGAGAGCTGAACTGTGATTACTCCCCCCTGACCCATCTGTTTCGAAAACATGAAACTCTGACAGACCCGCAGAGAGCACAGGCTTGCTCTGGAACCAGCATCTGGTTGTCCAGGCGTTCCTTCTCTCAGCTTTGTACAGGAAACTGGCATGAAGTTTATTCAGATCCGATTAGGTACTTTGAGGTGTGACGAGTTAGAGTTCATGTGCTCAGTTGTGTCCGACTCTCTGTGACCCCGTGGACTATAGCCCACCAGGCTCCTCTGTCCATGGGATTCTCCAGGCAAGAACACTGGTGTGGGTTGCCATTTCCTTCTCCAGGGGATCTTCCCAACCCAGGGATCGAACCCAGGTCTCCTGCACTGCAGGCAGATTCTTTATCAGCTGAGGCACTGGGGAAGCGCTACATTGCGTATTTTACGAACACTGCCTTTCTTTTTACCGGGGGATGCAGTAGTGAAGCGTCCTCCTTCCCTGGCAGGTATCTGCCTGGTGGTCTTCATTGCTACACATGCCCCAGAGTCTTGTGTCTGCCCTTTTATTGACTTCAGAATCACTTCCTGGGAATGATGAATTCTCATTGACCAACTACCATTGCACCTGGTTAATTCCTAAACTATACCATCCGTCGCGGTCCACGGCCCTGAACATCTGCCTTCTGCCTCCAGGATTCTACTGGACAAGTGACTGCCGTTCTCTCAAAGTCAACCTCTTTAAAACAAAACTGTCCCTTCCGCAGACTCCTGTTTGGCAGAAGTAGAGCCTGCGTGTGCCCCTCCTCTTTCCGGCTGCTTCTGCCCCATGAGGGCCAGCCCAAGGTTTCTCCTCTGAAATGCCTCCGCGCTCAGCTTGGCTCCTTCTCTCTGCCGGACCAAAGGCAGGCTTTCTGCCCCAGCGCCTCTGCTAGCACCACCTTAGAACTATTCCTAGGTTAATCTTTCAGCGATATTTTGTTTAATATTTTTCTGGTTGAAATGGAGAGAAAGCCGACAAGGAATGGCTGGGCCTTAGTTGCAGCATGCGGGATCTTGATCCCTGACCAGATACAGAACCCAGGCCCCCTGCACTGGGGGCTCAGTCTGAGCTACCAGACCACCAGGGAAGTACTGGGAGTCCTATTTATCTTTGATAAATTATTCTAGAAGGGGGCGGCAGAGGATGAGAGGGTTGGATGGCATCACCGACTCAACTGATGCGGGTTTGAGCAAACTCTGGGAGATAGCCAAGGACAAAGAAGCCCGGTGTGCTGTAGTTTACGGGGTCGCAAAGGGTCAGACATGACTCAGTGACTGTGCAGCAACAAAATTATCCTACGACCGTTTCTTTCATGATTCCCACAGTCTTTAAACTCTGATTCACTTAATATGATTTTAAAATTTCTGTTTCCTTATTATGTAGGGTTACAAAACAGTAGAAATCAAAATCCAGAGTTTGTAGGAAACTGCTTATATAGGCATATCCCTCAGCTTGGTGTTATTCAGCTATGACTGAAAAAAGCAAAAACACCCTCAGAAAAGAGCCAAACCCACGTTTGATCATAGCTATGTAAAGTGATATCATAGCTATGGAAGTGACCATAGCTATGTAAACAATAAGCCAGCCCCTGACTAACAGGAAGCGGGCAAAGATCTTGAATTCCTAGCTGACCTAGCAGGCCAGCTGGGCACTCGTTCCGCTTGTTCCTCTGCTGCGTCCAATAAGTCTGGTGTTAGAGGACAGCTGACAAACCAGATATTGGGACTCATCGGGCTATTTCAGCAGGCCATCCTCGGCACCAGGAAGATGACAGGCTTGCGTGATGAAAATGGACTCTGTGCATCTGTGACTCTGCAAGGAGACTGAGCGCTTAAAGACCCACATGATATTTATCTCCAGGTGCCTGTCAGACAAAGGACTAAACACGGTCAGGGTCAACGTTACATGCAGAAACAGATGAAACAAGCAGGGAATGAACCCTTCTCGTCACTGTACACTCCAGAGCACAGCTTCTTCAGCCCTGAGCATTCTCCATAAACATCAGTGGCTCAGAGCATTCGTCACTTGACAACAGAAGAATCTCTTCCCTGCAGTTCTGACTCAGATCCTGGAAGGCAGGATTCCTTGATAGCTCAGCTGGTAAAGAATCTGCCTGTAATGCAAGAGACCCCAGTTCAGTTGCTGGGTTGGGAAGATCTGCTGGAGAAGGGATAAACTACCCACTCCAGTATTCTTGGACTTCCCTGGTGGCTCAGCTGGTAAAGAATCTGCCTGCAATACGAGAGATCTGGGATTGATCCTTGGGTTAGGACGATCCCCTGGAGAAGGGAAAAGTTACCCATTCCAGTATTCTGGCCTGGAGAATTCCATGGACTGTATAGTCCATGGGGTCTCAAAGAGTCACACATGACTGAGTGACTTTCACTTTCAGGGTGTCTTTATTCTTAAGGAGGTAGGCACGTGAGTTGGGTTTTGAACTCTTGTTAGGAATATCTACTTCCCTGGTGACACAGATGATGAAAAATCTACCTGCAATGTGGGAGACCAGGGTTCGATCCCTGGGTTGGGAAGATCCTCTGGAGAAGGAAGTGGCAACCTACTTCAGTATTCTTGCCTGGAGAATCCCCACGGACAGAGGAGCCTGGACCTCAGTCCATGCGATCACAAAGAGTCGAATATGACTGAGTGGCTAACATATTCACTTTCACTTAGGTTCCTCTGTCCATAGGATTCTCCAGGCAAGAATACTGGAGTGGGTTGCCATTCCCTTCTCCACGGGAAGTTCCTGACCTAGGGGTTCAACCTGGGTCTCTTGTGTCTCCTGCATTGGCAGATGCGTTCTTTACCACTAGCACCACCTGGGAAGCCCTAGGAAACTCTAGACCTCCCATTTGGCAGAGGTCAAGGAGACCAGTATTGCGATCAGTTAACTCATCAGTGGCACTGCTGTTAGGGAAGTTGCCCAGAGAGGAGAGAATACAAAATCAGTTATGTCTGATGGGGGAGGATGGATGGGAGGGAGACAGGAGGAGCTGAGTCACTTCCACGGGCTTGGGGCATGGAGGTGATGACTGATGGTGCTGAACTTGAGCGAAGAGGCAGACGTGCGTGGGGGTGGGGGTGGGGTTCCAGGCAGAAGGGCAAAGCTCCAACAAGGTGCTGAGATCCTGGCTGTGTGATGTCATCTAGAGACTGGTCCTCTCTGAGGACTCTATTTGACTTCCCAACTTCAAGTTTTATTTCCTTTGCTCACAGAATGATTGAAGTATTGTTCTTAAATATATGTGTATATTTCCTACTGGGCTTCCTGGTGGTTCAGTGATAAAGAATCTGTCTGCCAGTGCAGGAAGCAAGTTCAATCCCTGGGTAGGGAAGATCTCCTGGAGGAGGGCATGTTCTTGCCTGGGAAATCCCATGGACAGAGGAGCCTGGTGGGCTATAGTGCATGGGTATCAAAGGATTTGGACAGGACTTAGTGACTGGCCACGCACACATATTTCCTCTTAGTCTGTTGTGTTCCCTGTCACACTGGACTTGGTGGGTAGCTCTGGTCCACAAGGTATGAAAGGTGGTTCAGCAGGGGCCTCTGATGCCCGTCCGTGGCTCAATCAGCCACCTTGTCTCATTCCATCACAGTCGCCTCCCTGCCTCATCCCTCCAAGCTCAGCCCCTCCCAAAGCTGCCTGGTCCCAGGGAAGAACCAGCCCCTGATAAAGAAACACGAGGAAGCCTTCAGTATAATACTTACTGATCAGTCATTTATTACATCCTCCCTCTGCTAGTTCACATAGGGGATTTTATTAAAGGAGCTGATACAGTCACTAAGCTCATGAAATCTTCCAGCTATTGAGAGAGAGCGGTAGTTAGGAGTAAGTAGCTAGTGCTTTGGAGTCAGCCTGCTTGGGCTTGAAACACATGACCTCCACTTTCTGGCCATGGGAACGTGGGGTCTGCTTCAGTTTTCTTCTCTGTACAGTGGGGAAAGTAGTAGGCCTGTTATGGTTGTTAAGTGAACTAATGTTTCAAAGCTCTTAGAACATTGCCTGGTAAGTATTAGGCACTAAGTGTTTCTTACATAGATATACACGCAACAGTAAAGTAATTGCAAACAGCACAAAATCTATTGATAAGGCTGTGACTGTAAGTCAACTTACAGACAGGTTCCAAACCAGGAAAGGAGCACTTCAAGGCTGTATACTGTCATTATTTAACTTATATGCAGAGTACATCATGAGAAACGCTGGACTGGATAAAGCACGAGCTGGAAACAAGATTGCCGGGAGACATATCAATAACCTCAGATATGCAGATGACACCACCGTTATGGGAGAAAGCAAAGAACTAAAAAACCTCCTGGTGAAGGTGAAAGAGGAGAGTGAAAAAGTTGGCTTAAAATTCAACATTCAGAGAACTAAGATCATGGCATCCGGTCCCATCACTTCATGGCAAATAGATGGGGAAACAATGAGAGACTTTATTTTCTTGGCTCCAAAATCACTGCAGATGGTGACTGCAGCCATGAAACAGAAAGAGGATTGCTCCTTGGAATAAAAGCTACGACCAACTAGACAGCATATTAAAAAGCAGAGACATTACTTTGCCAACAAAGGTCCATCTAGTCAAAGCTTTGGTTTTCCAGTAGGAATGTATGGATGTGAGAGTTGGACTACAAAGGAAGCTGAGCACCAAAGAATTGAACTGTGAACTGTTATGCTTCTGAACTGTGGGGTTGGAGAAGACGTTTGAGAGTCCCTTGGCCTGCAAGGAGATCCATCCAGCCCATCCTAAAGGAAATCAGTCCTGAATATTCATTGGAAGGGCTGATGCTGAAGCTGAAACTCCAATACTTTGGCCACCAGACGCAAAGACCTGACTCACTGGAAAAGACCCTGATGCTGGGAAAGACTGAAGGCAGGAGGAAAAGGACGACAGAGGATGAGATGGTTGGATGGCATCACCGACTCAGTGGACATGAGTTTGAGTAAATTTTGGGAGTTGATGATGGACAGGGAAGCTTGGTATCCTGAAGTCCATGGTGTCACAAAGAGTCACACATGACTGAGCAACTGAAATGAACTGAACTGAAAAAATCAACACTGAGCTATGACACAGAGTGCTGCGGGTGTTCAGCAAGTAGAAGGAGAGGGAAGTACAGCCCCGAGGAAGGATTTACAGAGGAAAGGGGATTGTGAGCTTTACCCCTGGTGGTGATGTGTTGGGCATGGGGCATAGGAAGCAGAGTGGGCATAGGAGGAAGCCCCTAAGAGGGAATGATGGATGTGGGGGACTACAGGGTGGTGAGAAGCTGGAGAAGTGATGCTGGAGAGGTTAAGATGGTTCCAGTTACAAATGGTGGGACACAGCATAAGCCACTGTCACAGAAAAAGAGGACAAATAAGTGAAAGTGTTAGTCGATTCTGCCACCTTATGGACTGTAGCCCGGCAGGCCCCTCTGTCCATGGGATTTTCCAGGCAAGAATACGGGAGTGGGTTGCCAGGACCTCCTCCAGGGATCTTCCCAACCCAAGGATCGAACTCAGGTCTCCTGTGTCTCCTGCATTGGCAGGCAGATTCTTTACCACTGTGCCACCCGGGAAGCCAAAATTTATGAGGAAAAGTACACAAATATATAAGCCGTGGTTAGTCATTAGCTTAGAGGTGTGAGGTACTCCTATCCAATCAGTTTGCCTGTGGGAAATGTGAAAATGAGATTCAAAGACTTTAAAGCAAGAATCACTATTTTATGAATGATTATTTCACACTCAGGGCAGATTTCGTATGAACCCATTCTCTTAATAATGGGCAATAACATCTGAATGGCTTTCAAAGATGGTTGCTAAATGTTCTCAAACATGTATTTGGAGCAAATCTATAGCTACTGATGAAAACTTCTCTCAAAGTGATTAATAGAAGGTGAAATCATATTTCCAGTTCGTCTTTGTTGGACACTAGTAATTTATGTTTAGCAGATGCTGAGTTTCAAATCAATCTAAACTCTTGAAACTTTTCATAATTTGCTCACATTTAGGCTTAAAAATGTCAGTTAAGTATATAAAATGCAAGAGGTTGAACAAAATACTGTGTATCTGGGAAATATGTGCGTTTTCGTATGTACATTTATGAAACTTCCATCTACGCTTCAGTTTGGCCTTTACACTAGCTGTGAGATGTCCGACACACGCCTCAAGCTCAAGCTCAAGCTCAAGCTCAACATTTCCCAAAACAAGTTCACCTTCTCCCCTAAACCAGGTTCCTCACCCGTACGCCTTGTCACCACGTGTGCGCTGCATCAGCATACCTTGCTGTGAGCTTTATCCTCTTCCAACTGCCCAGTTTTGCTTTTTTAAAAAAAATATACCATGTTCTTAGGTTGAAAGACTAAATATTGTGTAACGACTATACTACCCAAGGCAGCCCACAGACTCAGTGAAGTTCCTATCAAATTACCAATGGTGCTTTTCACAGAACTAGAAGAAAATAGTTTAAAATTTTGTATGGGAACACAAAAGACCCTGAATAGCCAAAACAATCTTGAGAAAGAAGAGTGGAGCTGAAGGAATCATGCTCCCTGACTCTAGACTTTACTACAAAGCTATAGTAATCAGAAGAGTTGGGTACTTACACGAAACAGATATGTAGATCAATGGATCAGAGTAGAAAACCCAGAAATAAACCCACCCATTTATCGTTAAGTCAATCTACAACAAAGGAGGCAAGAATATGCATTGGAGAAAATACAGTCTCTTCAATAACTGATGCTGGGAAAATTGGACTGCTACAGGTAAAAGAATGAAATCAAAGCATTCTTTAAGACTACATGCAAAAATAAATTCAAAGTGAATTAAGACCTAAATGTAAGCCTGGATACTACAAAACTCCTACAGGAAAACATGGGCAGAACACAGTTTGTCATAAATCATGTAACATTTTTTTGGATTTGTCTCCTAGAGAATAGAAATAAAAACAGAAGTTAATGGGATCTAATTAAACTCAAAAGCTTTTGCACAGCAAATGAAACTGTTAACAAAACAAGAAGACAACCTATGGGATAGGAGAAAATACTTGTAAATGATACTAAGGAATTAATTTCCAAAATATACAAACAGCTCCTACAGATATATATATACACACAAATATGTATATATAAAGCTGTATATCTGTATATATGAAAATATATATATATAAAGCTGATCTATATATAGAGAGAGAGACAGAGCTGTATAAGCTGTTTGTATGTGTGTGTATATATATATAAAGCTGAAATATATATATATTTCAGAACGATCAAAACATGGGTAGAAGACTTAAATAAACAGTTCTCCAAAGAAGGCAAAGAGATGGTCAACAAGCTCATGGAACGATGCTTTAAAATTTGGAGAAATGCATATCAAAACCACAATGAGATATCATCTCATGTCAATTAGAACTGTCATCATCAAAAAGTCTACAAATAATAAATGCTGGAGAGGGTATGAAAGAAAAGGGAAACTTCCTACACTGTTGGTAGGGATGTAAATTGGTTCAGACACCATGAAAAACAGTATGGAAGTTCCTAAAAAAGCTAAAAATAGAGTTATCATATGATCGATCCAGCAATCTCGCTCCTGGGCATATATTCAGAAAAGATGAAAATTCTAATTTAAAAGTTACACAGACCCGAGTATGCATAGTAACACTGTCTACGATAGACAGCTCAGGGAGGTAACCTACGTGTCCACTGAGAGAGGAGTGGATGAAGCAGATGTGGGGCAGGCACGCAGGGGAGGACTACTCAGTCACAAAGAGGAGGACGTAATGCCGTTTGCAGCAGCAGGGCGGGCCTGGAGACGATCGCACCAAGCGAGGTCGATCAGACATGCGCCATGTGATACCACTTGCATGTGACTCTAACAAAATGATAAAAATGAACTTATTTTCAAAGCAAAAATGGACTCACAGATGCAGAAAACAAACTCATCATTCCCAAAGACGAAGAGGTGGGGAGAAGGACAAATTAAGAGTGAGATAAACATGTGCACACTACTATGTATATAACAGCCAAACAACAAGGAGCTACTGATCACACGGGCACTATACTCCATATCTTGTCATAGCCTGTAGTGGGAAAGAATCTGAAAAAGAGTACATATATGCACATATATGCAAATGTACACACACGTATAGTTTAGACGGATATCTGTATCTATCCGACTGACTTTGTTGTGCACCCAAAACAAAGACACCAACAACACAAAGCTTTACTTTTTTAAAAAAAGAAAGATTTCTTTAAGTGAATAGCTGGACAGACAATAGGTTGGAGGAATTTCAGAGACATTTATTAGGTTGGCTAGATGTTATTCGACCTATTCAACCGGAAAAAAAGATTAATACTTTTTTCGATAACCCAAGGCACTATTTTTAAAAAGCTTTTTTGTAACTCCTCAAACACAAGCTAGTAGTATAAAATTCAATAAAGAATTTTTAAAGTAAAATATCTCTTGAATTATTACAAATGCAACCACTAAAAATATGTTGTTTTATGTGTGTACGTATGTATGTGCTCAGTTGCTCAGTCATGTCCAATTCTATGACCTGATGGACTACAGCCACCAGGCTCCTCTGTCGGTGAAATTTTCCGGGCAAGAACACTGGAGTAGGTTGCCATTTCCTACTCCAATATATATGATATATACCACAAAAACCTATAGCAAAATGTTCAAACAGGATTATTATTACTGATTTTAGGATTAAGAATTTTTAAGTTTTACTTATTTTTATATCAAAAATCTCCTATAGTGCATATTAATTTTTATACAAAAGAACAATAGAAATCTTTTTAAGCTTTTGCCCCAGATCACCAGGATCACTTCCCAAGTCCATCATAAATAAGCATTTGCTTCCTTTCCTTTCTCCCTGTACTCTGTGAGGCCTATATTTGTCTGTGCTGCCGGCTGCTGCTGCTGCTAAGTCGCTTCAGTCGTGTCCGACTTGTGTGACCCCATGGACGGCAACACACCAGGCTCCCCTGTCCCTAGGATTCTCCAGGCAAGAACTCTGGAGTGGGTTGCCATTTCCTTCTCCAATGCATGAAAGTGAAGTCGCTCGGTCATGTCCGACTCTCAGCGACTCCATGGACTGCAGCCCACCAGGCTCCTCTGCCTATGGGACTTTGCAGGCAAGAGTACTGGAGTGGGGTGCCACTGCCTTCTCTGCTGTGTGCTGACTACTAGTGAGTATTATCAGCTCTATGCGTGCATGCTTGCTAAGTTGCTTCAACCACGTCTGACTCTTTGCAACCCCATGGACAGTTGCCCACCCGGCTCCTCTCTCCATGGCATTCTCCAGGCAAGAATGCTGGAGTGGGTTGCCATGCCCTCTTCCAGGGGGTCAAACCTGTGTCTCCTGTGGTTCCTGCTTTGCAGGTGGATTCTTTACCACTGGGCCATGCTCAGCGCTACAGTTAACTGTAAATCTTGATTTCTAGTTTATTAAACAAGTGACTCAGAGCATCCTGCAGAGAAGACACCACCCTACTGGGGCTCCAGCAGGACCTCAGGGCTCCCAGGACACCGTTCTCTGGGCACTGGACTTTATGGAATGTTGTATTTGCACAGGGTTACTTTAGTCACAGTAAAGCATAAACTGCTATTCAACATAAAGGAAGCAAAATACATTAATGAACCTCAGTTCTTCCACTAATCAGTCACATTTTGAAATGAACTTCCCCTGGAAACATTCTTTCATATCTGTGCTGCGTTTTGTTGTAAACAATCTCCTTATAATTCATATTATTCATTTTCATTGCAGTAACATTTGCTGGCTTTAAAACTGGGGAAAATGATATGGTTTGGTGAGTGGAGAAAATAAATTTCACAGGCTATTCCATAATTTGGAATCAATACACATTATAATATTATTCCATTGGACTTGAATCAAATTAATGACACTGTCAACATTTTAACCTCAGAGACTGTTCAACTATGGCTAAAAGCTATTTATTAAGTGCTAATCAACTCAACCAATTAAAACCAAATATTTATCACATGTGGCATGATCAATCTATTCACGCTTTTGATAATTGAAAAATAGCTAAGACCATACAATGCCTGCAGATAGCATTACATGGAAAACTTGTAGCTCAAGAAAATAGTGTCTAAGTGGATTTGGTATAGAACGGAATCTTAGAATCAGTTTTTTAAAGGGAACGGAATCTTAAAATCAGTTTTTTAAAGGGAACGGAATCTTAGAATCAGTTTTTTAAAGGGAAAAGAATACTTTAGTTGTTGAAGAGAAAATTTTAATTTATAACTATGCATATTAGAAATCAACACCCAGAAAATAAACTGTCTTACAGTAATTCCTAAAACTTTCACCCAACTTTCAGGAGACTTACTAAATTATTAATTTCTGGGAACTTCCCTGGTGGTCTAGTGGTTAAGACTTTGTGCTTCCAATGCAGGAGGCACAGCTTCAATCCCTGGTTTGGTGGCATGACCAAAAAAAAAAAAAAAAAAAGGATTAATTTCTGCAATAAAGTCAGCTGCCCCCAAATGACTGTAAACACACTCATATGAAACACAAGTATTTGACCACCTGTAACAAAACTGCAGTGAGATCATTTGTAAAGGAATTTCTTGTTATGCTGATCCTATTGAAGTTTAATTCATTTGAAAAGACCCTGATGCTGGGAAAGATTGAGGGCAGGAGGAGAAGGGGACGACAGAGGATGAGATGGTTGGATGGCATCACCAACTCAATGGATATGGGTTTGGGTGGACTCTGGGAGTTGGTGATGCACAGGGAGGCCTGGCGTTCTGAGGTTCATGGGGTCACAAAGAGTCGGACACAACTGAGTAACTGAACTGAACCGAACTGAATCGAACTTTAATTAGTAACCAAGAAGGTACCGTGGAGGCCCTGTCATAGTCTTCCTGCAGATGAGTACTTCTTTTCTGTTTGTCCTGCTCAGGGGTCTGCTACGCTATTTTACAGCAGGAAAAATTTGCAAACTGCCACACAGAGTCGATGCTCCATAAACCAGTGAATGGATGAAGGTAACATTGGAAACTTCTTTTAAAAGATCCGATGCCTCATTCAGCCTTCACCAACTGAGTGAAGTGTGCACGCTCTGCAGAGTAACTTCTTGTTCATCGCCTTTCTCTCACTCCAATGCAGAGCAGTAGTTTTTAAATGAGTTTGCAGTGAGTCTGTTCTGATAGAGAAGCAGATGTATGCCTGGAATCCACTCCTTTCCCAATGCTGAACGGAAAACAAAATGGAAACCCTGGGGAAGGCTATTTTCCCAATTCACCTTCCCAAAAAAAAAAGATCAGGAGTTCAGCCGTACACATTCTAAGTGCAGTATTTAGCTGGTACAAACTGCCATAAGCTCAGCGAAAAGACCTAGAGGGGAGCCTGGCACTTAGTCAGGGCTCAGCAAGTACTTGGTGAAGGAGAGAGTGGTGAGTGTGGCTTGAGACAGCTCAATTTATGATCTGTCTCCAAACTCATAACAACCTTCCCTATCCTCTCTCTTCCTCAAAAATGTAAATCGCAGTGAACAGAAGAAATGGAAGAGTCTGGAGTCAGCTGTGATGGGGCAGGCAGTCACTCACAGTTAACACTTCCCAGTTGGCGCTAGTATAAAGAGCCCACCTGCCAATGCAGAATACATAAGAGATGCAGGTTCGATCCCTGGGTCAGGAAGTTCCCCTGGAGGAGGGCGTGGTGACCCACTTGAGTATTCCTGCCTGAATCCCATGGACAGCAGAGTCCTTAGGGTCCTAAAGAGTCAGACATGACTGAAGCGACCCCGCACACAGAGCAAATAAAAGATTAAGTGTCCGCTCCCCGCCCCATCAGTTCCCAGCTCTGAAACGAAGGACATCAAGCAGAACAGCTAATTTTAGACTCTTTAGCCTCAGGTTCTAACCGCAGATCCTGAGCGGATTCCTGACCCGGGCTACCAGTGCTTCAGCGATGCTGAACTAGCTTCTGCGGGTCACGCCCTCACCTTCGATTTCCCTATCTGCTTCTCCTCAACAAGCCCTTTCCTTTGCTGTGCCCCTTTGCAGAACAAAAGTGAAAAATCATTATCTTGACAGCCTGGAGAAAAAAATGGAAACCACTTCAATGATGAGGCATTTAACGTTTTAATTACTGATAATTATGATACTGCAGAAGAACAGTAGAAGATGGCATTATTTAAATGTAGAAGGCAAGTTTAAATTATGCTAATATGTTCCCGCTTGTCTATAATTTTTTTGACAGAGAATAAAGATCGGAGTCAGCTACCTAACTTGAGTGAGTTGTTGGTCGTCTCTTCACCTTGTGATTAGAAGTCATGACGTTCTGGCCCTGAAGCCTGGCAGATGGGGTGCAGAGATCACGGGTCACATAGTGAGATGGCCTCAACAAGGTCAACTCGAAGCCTCAGCACAGTGCTCTGAGCTTGCAGTGTCTGAACTTGGCAAGAACTTTCCCTTTTAATCTCACGCCCTCCAACTTAAATATTTATGCTTAAATGACATATATGTGTTCCAGCATGGCCGTCCTTTCAACTGCTGCCTGAGAGTTTTTTGCTGTTTGAAAGTCCCATGGGTTTTGAATTTAGACATGCCTGAGTTAAACCTATATGTCTATGTTTTAAGTGCCTTGCGATCCTTAGAAAGTTATTGAATCTCCTGGTGACTCAAATGCTTCCTTATAGGATATTTGGGGGGCTGCTTGAGAAGACAAAGAATGCCTAACACAGAAAGGTGTTTGGAAAGCATAGCCATCTTCTCCTATGACTAAGTATTTTCAATAAAATTGAATTTTCAACAGTTATTCAGTTTTCACAAACTCTAAGTCTTTCACCAGGGGGTGACATAAAACCAAAAGAAAAAAAATGCTGCAAAAATAAAAAAATCGATCTCAAAAACATTAGATCGCAAGACCAAATTATTAATGAGCTTTTGATGGGAGTAGTATGGATTTGAGAAGCTTTTGCTTTGGGCAAAATTACATAATTGTTGTATAATTCATATGCACAACCACTGAAAATGCACTTTCCTCAAAATGTATGTTTATCTCATCTTAATCGTCCAAGGGTTTAATCATCTTATTAACAAAACGCTCAGGATCCTGACCATGGGCTACTCACTTTACCCCAAGCCTCACCTCAGAACAAAGAAGGCATCATGCTATCGCTGTATTTGCAGATGCTAACCTGGCTCAAAGACATGTTTTTAGCAGATCAACATCATCAAGTACTTGATGATCATCAAGGCTTCACAGCACATCAAGCCTTCTTGACGTCTCTTGGAAACAGTTTTTCAGCAGCTTTGTGTCTTGATTTTCATTTTTTTTCAGGACAGTCTATTATCTTTTATTTCTTGCAAAAAATTGATTTCCATGTCATTCTCACTCACTGAATTTTTGAACGGTTACAGTCATTTATCTTTAATGATCCACATTAAATCTACTGCACCACAGAATTGTTGACTGCGTTATTTAGACAGGCCTTTAAATTAGCCCTCTCTTTGCTCTCAGGACAGCGCCACACGCCGGCTGGTCTGTCAGGCCCGCGGAAAGGAGAGAGCCCTGAGCAAGGAGGGAAAACCACGGAGACTCGGCAGACCACTTTTCATGTGGCAACTCCACTTGGTTCAGAGAAGGTAATACCACCCAGGTTCTCAGCTGTTCACACTGAAGAACCTAAGCTACTCCATCTTGTAAAAGAGCTCCATTTTGCAAAGGTGCCGGGCAAACAGACTTAGACTTTGGATATCGCCTAAACTTGCCCCACTGTGCACAAGCCAATCAGCCCTTAGGTTCAACCTCCTGACTTTAAGTTCAAGAATTTGTGATTTACCTTGGAAGTAATGGTCTACCATGGAAGCAAAAAAACCAATCAGAAATCCACACACAGCCCTATAGAAGAGAGCAACCAATCAGTAGCCCTGCAGCCTGAACACCCCCTTTGTTACCCTTTCACCTGAATATTCCCTATATAAGCAATGTAACCCAGAACTTGGGGCTCCTCTCCTTAGCTGCTGCGTCGGTAACGGTGGGAGCCCCAGCTCGAGCTTGGTAATAAAAACTCTCTTGCTTTCGCATCGGATATCGGCTCCCTGGTGGTCATTGGGAGATTTTTTGACTTGGGCATAACACCACCACTGCCATCAGGGTGCAGGTCAATGCCTGGAGATGGTATCTAGGTGCTGAGTAACACTCGTTCCGGTGGCAAACTGAAGCCACTTGGAAAACACAGCTCAGCTCTGAGCAACTCCCCCCGCAGCCGCCAGCCAGCCCAGGCCTTCTCCTCCCGCCCAGATCCCTGCGGCCCCTCCGCCCTGCCCCGCCCGGGGCTCCCCAGGCCTCCTGACCCTGCTGCCGGAAACCTTGGCCTCCTCGCTCTGGGCTCACAGCCCTTGCCTTTGCTGGTCCTTCTGCTCGGACACTTTTCCTGCTGATGGTGACATGACCGCGCGTGACTCTGTTCCAGTGTCACCTACCGAAAACCCTCTACAAACACACACACACACACACAACCACACACACACAACCACACATACACACACATAACCACACACACAACCACACACACACACACACACATATAACCAGACACACACCCGCATACACAGCCCCTCCCTCCCCCTGGTTTCTGTCCTGACTCCAGTGAGCACCGACCCTGCACACGTGGTTTCTTGCTCTGGGCTCTACCGCTCGCCCCCTCGCCCCACCCCCCAGCCCTCCATCGCTGTCAGCTCTGGAGGGCAGGGGTCCCGGCTCGCCAGCTTACAGCTGCCCCCCTAAACCCCACGTGTTCACAGAGCAGGGCTCCGGCCTGTGTGGGGGCCGGGGTCAGGCAGTCGGAGCAGACGCCTCTCCCCAAGTTCCGACTCTTGGGAAGGGAGGTGGGCCGGATGGAGCTGTGTTCCTCCCGCGGGGCTGGCGAGGCGGTGCTGCACGGGCGCCAGCGAAGACCTGCACGGCCGCCTGTCGCTCCTGCTCCGGGGTCTCGGAGCTCAGGGTCACCCCACCCCCGGGGGCCAGGCCAGCTTGCGGGCAGCGGATGCAGAGCAGCCCCGGCGGCCCCCGTGGTCCCAGGCCCCCGGACAGGGAGCGGGGCTGCGTCCCGAGGCCCCTGAGCCCGGCGGGCGTGGCTGCCGGTGAAGGAGGCGGGCAGGGCCTCCTGTGAGCCGCGCCTGCGGGCATCAGACATCTGCTAGTGCGCCTCGAACCCGGGGCCGCCTGCGGGGGTCACCGGCCCGAAGGGGTTCCGCCTCGTGGCGGGGACATGTCCCCTGCCCGGGAGGGACTGCCACCGCCCGCCACAGCGTGTGGACCGAGTCCCCCAGCACTGCCCTGGCCAGCGTGGACGGCCCGCGCGGAGACAGGGCCAGGTGACCGGGGGGAAGTGGCTCCCGGCCGCAGAAGAAGGAGGAGCGATCCGAGGCCGGTGGGAAGGGGCCTCCAGCTGCGGGCGCCCCAGAACCCACTTCAGATCCGCTGAGAGCGGTCCAGCCGCGCGCGGCTCCCTGCCGCCTGGGGAAGGGAGACCTGAAGCTGCGGACCCTGGCGGGGATTCCAGCCGGCTTCCTCGGGCCATCTGGGCGGCCACAGGGTCGAGAGAAGCAGACACAGACGTCCACAAAGCCGGCTGCCCCAGGCCCATAAAGGAAGCAGCAAGACCTGGGCTCTGCCCAGGTTTCCCTCCTACCGGCGGGCCTCCTGCTGGGTGACTGACCTCCGCTTAGCACCTCTGACCTGTGGCCCCTGTGCCCCGGGAGCCCCCATGCAGCTGCCTGCTTTCAGGGGTCCCTGCACAAGTGGCTGTCCCTGAGTCTGGGGGTGAGGGTGGGGTGGGGGGCGCTCTCTACACAAAGCAGCTGAAGATTCGAAGACTCCCCTCCCCATCACCCCTGCACGCATGCAGAGTCAGTTGTGTCGACTCTTTGCGACCCTAGGGAGGGTAGCCCACCAGGCTCCTCTGTCCATGGCATTCTCCAGGCAAGGATCCTGGAGCAGGTTGCCGTTTCCTCCTCCAGGGGATCTTCCTTACCCAGGGATCGAACCTGAGTCTCTTACGTCTCCTGCGCTGGCAGGCGGGGTCTTTACCGCTGTTGCCAGGCAGGAAGCCTTCCAATCAATCACCCAGACCCAAGTTACATCTCAATCCCAGGGTGACAGAGCAGCAGCCGCCGCCAACCCTCTTTTTGATCACTTTGTCTGGCTTCCCAGTCTCTCTGAGGACCAGGCCTTAAACATTAACATCAAGAAACTCCTTTTCTTCCTCAGACATGCTAAAATATTATAGTCATAATTTTGATCAAAATACAGTTTCAAAAGAAGAATTCTCAAGCTTCTTAAAACTGAACCCCACACTCTTCAGTTCCAACTCCCTGTTATATCACAAAATTAGAAAAGGATGGTTTTCCTTTGTGTCAGCCTCTGATATTTCATTTCCTTGGAAGGAAAGTTATGACCAACCTAGACAGCATATTAAAAAGCAGAGACATCACTTTGCCAACAAAGGACCACCTAGTCAAGGCTATGGTTTTTCCAGTGGTCATGTATGGATGTGAGAGTTGGACTATAAAGAAAACTGAGCACAGAAGAATTGATGTTTTTGAACTGTGGTGTTGGAGAAGACTCCTGAGAGTCTCCTGGACTGCAAGGAGATCCAACCAGTCCATCCTAAAGGAGATCAGTCCTGGGTGTTCATTGGAAGGACTGATGTTGAAGCTGAAACTCCAGTACTTTGACCACCTGGTTTGAAGAGCTGACTCATTGGAAAAGACCCTGATGCTGGGAAAGACTGAAGGTGGGGGCAGAAGGGGAAGACTGAGGATGAGATGGTTGGATGGCATCACAGACTCAATGGACATGAGTCTGGGTGGACTCTGGGAGTTGGTGATGGACAGGGAGGCCTTGCGTGCTGCAGTCCATGGGGCTGCTAAGCCATGACTGAGGGACTGCACTGAACTGAACTTGACATTTCATGTTTTCTTCTCAATGTCGTTCTCTAAACTGGATTTCTTTTTTCACGGAGCAGGTAAAATGTCCTCCCCTCCTCCAAAACAAAGCAAGCCACTGTAGGCAGGCCCCGTGGCACTGAGCTCAGAACAGCACGCAGGTGCACTGGAGTCCCGCAGGCTGAGCTGGGGGAGATCCCTGCGCATCTGACCTTCTCCTGGGGGAGCGGGGTGAGTGGGCTCCGCAGGGATCGTGGGTCCCGCGCGGCTGTCAGGAAGGCGGAGTGGGGCACTGAGGGGGCACGCAGGGAGAAGCGACTGGGAGGGGAAAGGTGGGGAGCGGGGACAGCGGGGACATAGAGCCCAGAAGGATGGATGAAGTCACGAGGGCTCGGAGGGAATGCAGTCGTCCCGGGGCCTAGGGTGGTGCCACCTGCCTGCCCAGGAGGTGGCCAGACCTGCGGGGCAAGGCGTGCAAGGGGTCTCGGCCGTGTCCGGGATGGAGACTGGGTGAGTCCAGCCTGAGGGCACAGGGCCCCGACCACGTGCGTCCAAGTGGAACCAGCGCATCCTGCAGGCACAGGGCGAGCTGAGCGCCACGGCCCCCTGCGCCCCCGCCCCAGGACAGACCCCACAGGAGAAGCGCAGGAATGACAGACAGCAAAAGGCGTGTCCACTCTCAGCCCCACATGTGATACACCCTCCAAACCACAGTGTGGCGGGGGCTTTGCTAGTGATGGGGGTCCACACCCCAGGCCCCACACTAACATCTCCCTCTAACCCACCGTGCCACAGCGACTACCCAACCCAACTACCCGGAGAATAATGTGGATTTAGGAACAGAGTTTTCAACCTCTAAGTGTATCCAAGTATAGTAGTTTCTGGGGTTGCTAAAAAGGAGTACCTGCTGGCTCAGACAGCAAAGAATCTGCCTGCAATGTGGGAGACCAGAGTTTGATCCCCGGGTCAGGAAGATTACCCTGGAGAAGAGAACGGTTACCCATTCCAAAATTCTTTCCTGGAGAATTCCACGGAGAGAGGAGGCTGGCGGGCTACAATCCATGGGGTCACAAAGAGTCAGACACTAAAACTTGAGATGATATTATTAAACACACGTTACTTATTCTGAAACATGGCTTTAAGTCTATGCTTCTAATGCATTTTAAAGATGGATCAGAAAAATTGACTGTCCATTAACTCCCAGCAGTAAGGAGTCTGGTCCAGACCAGAACAGGAAGGCACAGGTCTGATTTCAGGGCCAGAAACCTCCCCCAGTGACTCTGGGCCTGCTGGACCCAAGAAAAGATCAAAACTGAGCTCAAGAAGTGGAACCCTAACAAGAAAGAAACACTTCTGTCTAGAGAAATGGCTTATTCTGAGGCATACTCCTTCCTTAGAAATGTAATTAGAAGCAGCATCATTTTTTGATTTATTGAATGCTTATTATTATGGGCTGGACTCTGCAGAAGATACAGAATGCAAACAGGTAAACTCCTTGCTGGGAAGAATTCCAGCATCTAGGGCATGAAAATCATTCCACGTCAACCTGAGAGCAAGCTGGGTCTGAAAAATTAGTATGCTATCTGGGTAGAAAGTGTGAAACTCAGGTAAACAAATATATATACATATACATACATATATATATATATATATATAGAGAGAGAGAGAGAGAGGCTCCCCATGTGACTCAGTGGTAAAGAATCCACCTGCAAGGACATGTGGGTTTGATCCCTGGGTCAGGAAGATTCCCTGGAGGAGGGCATGGCAACTCACTCCAGTATTCTTGCTGGAGAATCTCATGGACAGAGCAGCCTGGTCGGCTATAGTCCATGGGGTCATAAAAGAAATGGACATGACTGACGTGATTACATAACAACAAACATCAACTCTCTATACATATATATATAATTTATATGTTATATATAAACATAGCATATACGTGTTATTCTAAACATATATATGTATACGTTATACATATGAAACATTTATAAGCATGTGCACACATTTACCATTGTACATAATTTCAGTTATATCATTACAATTATGCATAATGTTAATATTCCCATTTTATAAAGAGGATGAAGTTCTGAAGTAAAATACACAAGATTGCACAGAAGGAAACTCTGCCGCGTGAGACCCTGAGTGCAGTCTGCTCCTTAGAGCTGCATGCACGGAACCGGACTTGTCAAAGCTGGACCTAACCCTTCAGCAGCTGTAACCAGTCTCCCAAGAGAAGGGGGAGGTTGGGGGCGGGGGACCCACAGCCCTAAGTCTGGGTCAGTTTCCTATTCAGGGCTGGAGGCTGGATAAGGAGTCCAGCTGCCTCTCACAAGCCTCTCCTTACTAACTAATGCCTAACATTTCTTGAACAAAGAAGAAGCTTTCGCTCTGCAAGAAGACAAAGGCTTATTTAAAGTAACACATCAATGTTAATGAGTTCAAGTTAGCCAATCTAGGAGGTACCGCAAAGACAGCAGATACTGGCGATCCTGCCTCTGCAGGATTTTGACTGGGTTAGTGCTGGTCAGGGTGGCGGTGGTGGCGAAGGATGAGGAAGGAAGGGAGTGAAGGGGCAAGGTCCCCACCTGAAGAGGAAAGGTAGGAAGGAGAAGCAGGGCAGGACAAGGTCTGAAGGGCAGGCCATCCAGGCCGCTGCGGCCTGCCCGGCTGCTCGTGGCTGGGACAGGCTTATGGAGGCGCGGTGGGGCTGGCCAGAGCTGGCTCCCAGGGCACACGGACTCTCTGAGGTCACTGCTCTCCCAGTCCAGCCCCTTTGGAGCCTAGTGGTTTTGTCAGATCAGCAGTTCCGCTGAAAGGCAAGCGCTCTGCTCCAGCCTGCAAAGCTAAGAACTGATAGTTTGTGTTTGCTCTCTAAGTGAGATGTATTCTCAAGTCGGAGAAGTCAAATTTATTGACAAGTTATAATGAAAACAGAATCATCGCTTTGTCCTCTTGCTTGTACTGTTTTTGGGAGGAAACGCTTTGGGGACTCTGCTGCGAAGACTCCTCCGGCTCTAAATTGGTCTCCAGTCTCCCCCTGCCTCCTTCCCCCCGACCTCTGCCTGGAGTGGGAGCCCTGCTACCTAAACACTGAAGACAGGAGCAAAAATAGTAACAGCCCTCCGCAGTAAATAGGGAGTAATGTCTCCTCTAGAACACACTCCAGTACGTTCAGGAGCCAGCTCTCCGGTCCTTTCCAAAAATAATTCAGATGGACGTCAGTGTGGCGGCCTCCACGCACCAGGTTAGGAAGCCGTGGTAAGCAGCGTAACCATCGCTCACGGCTTCTCCGAGTGCTCAGAAGCGGGGGGCCTCCCGCTGTGCACACCGTGAATTGTCCCTGTGACACTAGATCTCAGTGTCTGAGGGAGTCGGCGCAGCATCCTGGTTGCCTCTAATGACCTGTCGTTCCCCACAGATGGTAGAAAAGAGATGTCCAGTCTCTTCTGTGAAGCATGGTCTGAGTATCTGAAACGGTTAAAAGCAAATAATGACGAGCTGGTCGAATTTCAGTTCTCCGTTCCATATGGAACGGAGGAATAATATTCCTACAGGGTCAAACTGATACAAACGGTAATTCTCAGGAAATCCAGACGCTGATTTTTAGGTGTTCACGCTCAGCAGGTTGAAGCCGCAGATGCTGCACAGCACCTCTTCTATCCAAACCTGAGTGAGCGACTCGGAGCTTTGAGAAGGAGTCACGGAGACACACCTTCCCTTTCCTCTGGAAACTTCCAGGCACTGATCCTAACTGGCGACCAAGTGACATTCTATCCATATAAGCAGCCTGCTGCTGCTGCTGAGTCGCTTCAGTCGTGCCCAACTCTGTGCGGCCCACCAGGCTCCCCCGTCCCTGGGATTCTCCAGGCAAGAACACTGGAGTGGGTTGCCATTTCCCTCTCCAGTGCATGAAAGTGAAAAGTGAAAGGGAAGTCACTCAGTCGTGTCCGACTCTTCGAGACCCCATGGACTGCAGCCTACCAGGCTCCTCTGTCCATGGGATTTTCCAGGCAAGAGTACTGGAGTGGGGTGCCATTTCCTTCTCCAGGGCATCTTCCTGACCTAGGAATCGAAGCCAGTCTTCCGCACTGGCAGGGGATTCTTTACCACCGAGACACCTGGGAAGCCCCTCTGGTAAGCAGCAATGACCCAGGATAGGAAATCGAACTTCAGTTTACCTTTACTGTTTTACAGGTTTCTATGTATTTAAAAATTGCAGGGATTACTTTTTTACTAAAAATCTTTTTTTTTTTTCCTGTTTTCTAGTATACTTGGTACTCCGCACTCCTTTTGTATCCCACAAATCTCTCTCTCCTCCGCTTGTCAAGACACCATAGTGTTTTGTTCTGTATTTTGCTTAAAAACAAAAGCTAGCAAACAATTGAAAACACACAAAGACATCTAATGCCCGGCCAAGGGGCTGTCAGAAGACATGTCACAGAATCATGTTGGTTTCGTTTTATGATGGAAAATTATGGAACTTTAAGAAAGTGAAGATGTTTTTAAAGACCTTTAGCTTCCACATTAGGAGAGTGTAAGACTTTGTTTTAAAAGAGACACACATGTGTATCTAAAACCCAGTGGGAAACCCTTAGTTCCTATCATGAACAACCATATATTCTTCCCGTCGGACAGAGTGGAGGGGAGTCAGGGGGTCGGGACTGGGAGGAGCGGCTGCAGGAAGGCCCGGAGCTGCTTCACTGCTACTTCCTACGGGGCCTGGGAGCTGTCCCTGGAAGAGGTTTTCCCAAGACAGGCAGGGATGCCCAACTCCTGGGACCCCCAGACGAGAGGAGAGGCAGCCCCCTAGCCCCATGTGTCCACCCCATCACCTGGCGTGTGGGAGACAGAGGTGCTCAGCCAACAGCTGCTCTGCTGGCTCACGTGGGCTGGCCAGAGCCCTAGAAACGCCCTTCATCCCGTTTCATCACACAGGCTTCATCACACAGGTATCAGCTAGCACAATGGACAAAACGGCCAGCTCTCTGAAGGTTCTGGTGTCCACTCCAGGTAAGAGCCGGTGAAGAACAGGTGTCAGAATGCAGGGAGCCAAGTTAACCATCCCTTAGCCCAGGAAAGATGCAGAGGAGACAAGGGTGGGCCCGCGCACTGGGAGCTGAGGATCCCTGGGAGGCGGCAGAGATGCAGACAGGTGTGCCGTTAGCCTGCGGGCTTAAGCTGGACCTAAGGTCCTGAGGTTGTCCTGACAACATGAGGTTGTTCAGTGCAGCTCGGGGCAGATGGCCCACAAAGACACAGGTCCTGCGGGCCCTGGGGGTCCAGTCTGAGAGGGACCAGAGTGAGCAGTTTAACCCTGCAAGTGACTGCAGAGACACTGGTAAGTCCCTGGGGCCCCCGACCTGCCGAGCTGCAGCCTGGGTCAAGTGTGTGGGTGAAACTCAGGCTCTGGGGCTAGTGAAGTGGGAGCAGCTCCTGGTTGGTCCCGGGGGTGAACCCCCGAGTTCCTCATCCGGGCTCCCAGCCTCTTCCTGCACAGCAGCCGCAGGGAGGAAAGACGGCCCCCCAGGAGCTGCAGAGGGCCCAGCGTGGCCTGGTGGTTGGGTGTGGACGGGGCCGGGCTGGGGGCACGCCCGGCTGACCATTCAGGGTGCGGACACTGAGAAGGCGCAGAGGGAGCCGCGTTCACACCTGGCCAGCCCAGTTCCGCTCCTCTTCACACAGGCACCGCCGTGGGCCAGTGGCTCAGCCTTCTCAGCCTCCAAAGGGCGCCCAAGGGGGCAGCCGGGCCCCCCTCACTCCCTCCCTGGGCGCCCTGTGCCCAGGCCCCGGGGCTGCAGGGCTGCAAGGTCCAGCCGCTGACACTCAGGACTCATGTGTGCAGAAGTGGGAGGGTGTGGCGGGGTCGGGGGTCGTGGCGGGGAAGAATGACCCTGACCCAGCACCCAGGGTGCAGGCAGCAGTGAGACTTCGGTCCCTTCTAAGCCCACATGCGGTGTCAGGGCTATAACAGTGGATGCCGGACTCAGAACACACAGGCCAAGAGGGCGACAGATGCTGACAAGGCCGTGTCAGAACCACACGTGGGGCTGCGGACAGAATTCCCAGGGGGTTGGGGGGCAGAAATGGGAGTGAGCCCGGGGGTCCGGGAGCGGTGACCTCGGCCTCAGAGACTCCGGCAGGTGTCCGCAGCTCATTTCAGTGTCGCATGGCGGTAGCAGACACCCCCCCACCACCACCATCCCGAGACCTCAAGCTGTATTTGAGCAGTTATGAGACTGCAACTATTTTTTAATGTCATTTTTCTCTGCACACTCTCCCCCAGATGTCCCCAGGACATTCCTTTATAAGGCCAGAGCTTGGCAGATGTGACTAGTCTAGGATGCCCTGATCTCCCCTCCACTGGTCCCCACGCAGCAACCTCCCTCTGTGCTCTGATCTCCTTTCTCTCTCAGACATTGTGCATTAAAAGCCAGGATGGGGCAGGCAGCTGGGGCTCCACTGAGGTGGGGCTCCTTCCCTTCCACCACCCCGGTCTAAGTGTCTGGACACTGCAGAGCCCTGGAGAAGCCTTTCAAGGGCTTCTCTGGGATCCACTGTCGTAGCCCTGAGACCGCACGTGGGCTTAGAAGGGACCAGTCTCACTGCCGCCTGCATCCCGGGCGCTGGATCAGGGTCACCTTTCCCCGCCACGACCCCCTGACCCCACCACACCCTCCCACTTCTGCACACATGAGTCCTGAGAGTCAGCGGCTGGACCTCATGGCCCTGCAGCCCCGGGGTCTGGGGTTCAGCATCTGGGTCTGGCTTCCCACTGCCCTTCCAGTGAGGGCTTCCTGCTCTAGGCTTACTGAACTCATGGGAGAGGGCTCTGCAAGGCTGCAGCCACCTGCTTGTATCAGCCCATGCACATGGAGCAGAGGGCGCCTGGGTAGACGGCCACCTGGAGGAGGGGGGCAGCAGGCAGGTGTGGACAGGAGGGAGCAGCAGAGGAGGATAAGAAGGAGGAGGAGAGTTTCCACAGGAAGGAGCAGGAAGAGGGAGGGTGTGTGCCTGCTAAGACCAAAGGCCTGTCCGACTCTTGGACCGGCAGTCTCCTCGGTGCATGGAATCCCCCAGGCAAGAGTCCTGGGGTTTGTGCCAGGCCCTCCTCCAGGGGATCTTCCAGTAGACAGTTTCTCCTAAGGTAACTTCCCAAGCTGGACGAACACAAGCTGGAATCAAGATTGCCGGAAGAAGTATCAATAACCTCAGATATGCAGATGACACCACCCAAGGCTGTATATTGTCACCCTGCTTATTTAACTTCTATGCAGAGTACATCATGAGAAATTCTGGGCTGGAAGAAGCACAGGCTGGAATCAAGATTGCTGGGAGAAATATCAATAACCTCAGATATGCAGATGACACCACCCTTATGGCAGAAAGCAAAGAACTAAAAAGCCTCCTGGTGAAAGTGAAAGAGGAGAGTGAAAAGTTGGCTTAAAAATCAACATTCAGAAAACAAAGATCATGGTATCCAGTCCCATCACTTCATGGTAAATAGATGGGGAAACAGTGGCTGATTTTATTTTTTGAGGCTCCAAAATCACTGCAGATGGTGACTGCAGCCATGAAATTAAAAGACGTCTAATCCTTGGAAGAAAAGCTATGACCAACCTAGACAGCATATTAAAAACCAGAGACATTACTTTGCCAACAAAGGTCCATCTAGTCAAAGCTACAGTTTTTCCAGCAGTCATGTATGACAGTTGGAGTATAAAGAAGGCTGAGCGCCGAAGAATTGATGCTTTTGAACTGTGGTGTTGAAGACTCTTGAGAGTCCCTTGGACTGCAAGGAGATCCAACTGGTCAATCCTAAAGGAAATCAGTCCTGAATATTCACTGGAAGGGCTGACGTGAAGCTGAAGCTCCAACACTTTGGCCACCTGATGCGAAGAACTGACTCACTGGAAAAGACCCTCATGCTGGGAAAGACTGAAGGCAGGAGGAGAAGGGGACGACAGAGGATGAGATGGTTGATGGCATCACCAACTCGATGGACATGTATTTGAGCAAGCTCTGGGAGTTGGTGATGGACAGGGAAGCCTGGTGTGCTACAGTCCATGGGGTCACAAAGAGTCGGACACGACTGAGTGACTGAACTGAACTGAACTTCCTGAGGACAATGACTGATGGCTCCAAAGAGTGAAAACCTCCAATAGCTCCCGCAAAGGAAGCAAGCAAACAAACCAAAACCAAAAAAAAACCACACATACACACACAGAAAGACAGAGAGAGAGAAAACCCAGCTATCTGGCCAACTCAGTTGAACTGAATATGAAACTGCCATGTTTGTAGGTCAAAACCCAGTCCAATGTTAGTGATTCCACGCAGTTCAGCCTAAGGCAGCGCCATCCCCAAGGTCTGCACAAGTGACTCTATCCGCCCGGAGCGTCTCTCTTCTGAAACGTGCCCTGTCCCTACGTGGGAAGCGTCAGTTCTGTGGCGTTGCTCAAACCATCTGCTCAGTCTTAGCGTCTTCCCCTTCATGCTGTCTGTCTAAGGCCTTCCCTTTCTGGGCCGGAGGTCAGACTACAGCGGATTAACTGGGATCCGACTGGACCTTATCCCCACTCTAGGGCCCATTGGTTTGTGAGGAGTTTTACGGCCCTGTTTTCCAAATGTCAAGTATCTCGCACCTACTACATTCATTTTTGTAAAGTTGAGACCAATCGTGAAGGTGGTTTATTGCCCTCCAGGTCTCCCGTAGCTTCTGGAAACGTGATCAACCCTTTGACCTTTAGCCTGGGGAAGGACTCAAGCTACATTGTCACCTTCTTAGCCCTAGTGTCTTTCTGCCGCTGGTTCCTCTTTTTATCGCTCTGAAACAGATCCCATGTGGACAGACCCTGAGGACCAGGTGACTTTCCAGATGGGCCATTGAGAGATCCATGCCACAGGATGGTGACTGTCAAGGTAATCCGTGTCCCGGGCCCAGGATGAGAAGTGGGATTTCCTGAGTAGCGAGATCCTTAGGAACTCACTGCCTCCCGGGAGCGCCTGGGTGGGGGCGAGCGTGAGAAGGCAGGAGGGGAGAGTGGAAACCCATCCTCCTTGGAGGATCTTAAAATCCTCCCAGAGCTTCAGAGTGATGAGAGCCCCAAATAAGGAAACTGAAGGCCCGGAGAAATGGAATACTGGGAGGGTGCGGGAGACGCTGCTGCTTACTAAGAATACGACGTGCACCCTCCACGCTGCGGCTCTGGTCTGTGTAGCCATGTATGGCCACAGAGTCAATGTGGTAAATTTTCTTTCTTTGTAATCTTTTCCCGTTTTATTTATTATTTTTCCTACGGCTTCTGCTTCCAAACATTCCTGCACTGGCTGCATCATAAACTATGTGCGTTCCACGCTTCATCTTTTGCCCAAGCTTTTCCTTTGAAAATGTAAGTCAGCATTTACTGCCAGGGGTTATTTTGGAAAATAGAGCAGTCCAGTTACCTCACTAGGCGTGAATAATGTTTAGCGTGAGGAGTCCTGAGGTTCTTCTAAGAAATCTACTGATTTGGGCATCTTCATTTTCCAAAGCTGATCAGAGCCAGGGGCTCAGGAAGCCAGGGGCTTCCTGTACCCGAGGACTGTGGGGCCAGCGGATGACCTCAACCTACTGTCACCTTGGGTCCAAACAACACGGCAGAACGATTCTGTTCCCCTCCCATGATTTGTAACTCCTGAAACCATTTGGGAGAAAAACTTTGCAATCATACCATCCTGTTCATTATTTCCTATAATTCCTAAAGAGCCCACATTAATGGAAGGCCTTTTGGCTGAAGGGAAATTAAGCCACAGAATGATGGATATTTAAAAAAGCATTGTCTAAGATATTTTTTGACCTTTGATATTCTTTTTATGGAGCTTCCCAGGGGGTTCAGTGGTAAAGAATCTGCCTGCCAAGCAGGAGCTGTGGTTTGATCCCTGGGTTGGAGTGATCCTCTGCAGGAGGACATAGCTACCCACTCCAGCATTCTTGCCTGGAGAACCCCATGGGCAGAGCAGCCTGGCGAGCTACAGTCCATTGGGTCACAAGAGTCAGACACAACTGAGCAACTAACCAACAACAGTCTTTATATATGATAATTTTTGACACAGTAGTTTCCCACTTTTTATTGAGCTATTAATATATTCACACACAGGAAATTCATCATTTTAAAGAATACATTTCTAGTCTTAGAACGTCCATGAGATTCTGCTCCTGACCCCACTCTTTGATTGCAGCACATTGCCTCTGGCCCCAGAGAAACCCCAAGCCCGGCTGCACTCTCTCCCCAGTTCCTTGCCCCTCAGCTCTGGGCCTGTGTGCGTGCTTTAGTCCCTTCAGTCATGTCTGACCCTTGCAACCCCGTGGAGTGTAGCCCTTCAGGCTCCTCCATCCATGGGATTCCCCAGGCAAGAGTACTGCAGCAGGTTGCCATTTCTTCTCCAGGGGATCTTCCTGACGCAGCAATCGAACCTGCGTTCTTCATGTCTCCTGCATGGGCAGGCAAGTTCTTTACCACCAGCGCCACCTGGGAAGCCCCAGTCCAGCCCAAGCGGTTGGTTTTAATTCAGCGGTTCTCAGAATCTGCAGCTGCTTTGATGACACATGGCACCATGAGTGGGCACTCAGTGGAGTTCAAAGAGCTGGGTCCTGATTTCAGAGATGTTTCTGCTCCCTGCGTGAGGTCAGGCAGGTCTGACTCTGCCCGTCGGCAATCACAGCACCAGTTAAATAGGCTGTTCTGAGGACCAGATGTGGATATTCCTGCCAAAGCCCCCAGGGCACAGTAGGCACTCGGCACCCCAAAAGGTCACAGCATGCCCCATCCTCTGGGGAGGGCCACCTCCTGGGAGACAGGACCCCACAAGGCTGTGTGAGCATGCACCCTGGTCAGGGGCTGCTTCCCATGGGGCAGCCTGGGTCAGGAGGAGGAATGCAACAGGGCCCCGTGCTCTGGACGTGGTTTGAGGATGGGCAGGTCCTCTCTTCCACCCAACTCTGTGCCTGTGGCTGTGAGAGCCGGTGCTTCTGCAGCCGTTCTGGCAGCAGGCGCCCACGACACAGCTGCTCGGGAAGAGATGATGTAGCTTAAGCGCAGCGGCCTCCAGCTCTGTCATCAGAGCTGTCAGCTGAGATGCTGAGCCCAACACCCGCCCCATGCAGTGTTGTCTCCCCAGGGCAGAAGCTGGCCTCTTTTCTCAGCTCGTCCTGCTCCACAGACCCTCCTCTCTCTTCCTCGATTTCCTTCTTACTCAGCTTGGATCCATGATGGGGACCTTCAACTCCACCCCTCCCCATTTTTGCACATCATCTGGGAAACCTCTACTCAAAAAAAAAAAAAGCCCAATATCTCCTTGCTCTGGACCAGCATGGGAGGGGCCATATAAAGACATGCGATGGGACCCTGGAGTCAGCCTTCACTTACAATCAGGACTCAAAACAGGCCCACACACCTGGCACTCAGCGGCATTCTATGGTCTGCTGGTTCGCTGTCTGCATCCAGCTTCCCACCCTTCTCACACCTGCCCACCCCTCCATCCACCCATCCTTCTCACACCTGCCCGCCCCTCCATCCGCCCGTCCTTCTCACACCTGCCCGCCCCTCCATCCGCCCGTCCTTCTCACACTTGCCCGCCCCTCCATCCGCCCGTCCTTCTCACACCTGCCCGCCCCTCCATCCGCCCGTCCTTCTCACACCTGCCCGCCCCTCCATCCGCCCGTCCTTCTCACACCTGCCCGCCCCTCCATCCGCCCATCCTTCTCACACCTGCCCGCTCCTCTATCCGCCCATCCTTCTATCATCTGCCCACCCCTCTATCTGCTAGGTGACACTGCCTCCCATGTCTGCCCACACCCATCTCCCTCCCTTCTATTAAGTCAGAGGACAGAGAGTTTTTCTTATTCCAGGCCAATCCCTGTGGCATGGCCCGCCTGCATTGCACTTGCCCTGAAATCAGCCCTGGCAGCTGGCCTGCTCTGAGCTGCTGGGCAGCTCCTCCTGCACCAGCTCCTCCTGTAGAGCTGGGTTTGCTCCTGCTCGTTCACACAGGCACGCAGGAGACTGGCAAATCTGCACAGCCTCCGGCCTGCCCCCTGGTGCCCTCCTCCCCATCACCCCAAGCCCACAGAGCTGTGTCCCAGCCGCAGGCCGCTACCCCGCTTTCCATGCACAATTTGACCCATGAGCGTCTGGCTCTGCCCTCTTCTACCGTGGACTCAGCTGTTGCTCCTAAATGTAATGGACACGACGCGTCCCCCTCCCCGGGCTCTTAGGCGACCCCTGCCTCGTGGACACTCCCTCCCACTGCTGCTGGGTCACTTGCCCCCTGTCCTCCTCCCTGGCCTGCCTGGTCATCTCTGCACTCAGACGCAGCCCCTCCCAAACTCAGCTGCAGCTCGAGTCCAGACCCCTCCTGTAAACACCACCACTCATCCATACACCCCCGGTGTCTCCCCTGGGATGTCTCAAAGGCGCCTCAGGTTCAAGGAGAACAGTGTGCCCACTGTCCCTTTGGACAAGCTGAACCTTCTCTGCATCACCTGGGCCCCCACACTAGTTTCCTTTGGTTCCACTCCCTGTGTGTCTCAAACCCTTCTGACCCCTGGGCCCCAGACTGGTCCAATCACTGTCACCTCTTTTCCAGACTTCTCTAGGGCCACTCATTCCAATCTACTCTCTAAGCTGCAGCTGGAATGGAAATTCGATCCTGTTGAGAAGTGAAATATTTTCTGCCATGTCAGTAAACAAGGATGCCACAGTCATGGGGAGCCCAGCCCTCCAACGTGAGCCCTGAGGGTACTCAGGAAGGAGAATAACCGTCATCAGGCTGCAGCCACTCCCGATGGTGAGCCCCAAGGCAGCTAAGGATGCGAAAACACAGGATGCTGGACCAGGAGGGCTGAGATGCCTGTGAAAGGGATGATTCCAGTGAGCCCAGACGCTTGCACCCTCCCACACATAGAAAAGCACTAAATGCCGTAACTTGGGATATGGAGTTTCCTTTCACTGACAATAACCTTCTGATGTTCAGACAACCTGCCCTTTGTTGTAAAAACTTCTGTATAACCTGGCTTCTCTCCTTGCCTCAGAGCAGTTCTCTCGGGGTCACTTGAGATGGTGTCTCCTGGGTTTGAAGTCCTAAAAATTCCCGCCGAATAAAACATAACTCTCAACTTTCAGGCTGTGACTAATTTTTCAGTCAACACTGTCAGGACCACCTGGCTGGAAATGCCTTCCAGGGCTCCTCTTTGTTTTCCTGCTCAGAATTTAACATCCTAAGTGTGGCCTCAATGCCCAGCACTAGCCACTGTTGTCCTGTCGGCTCCGATGTGAGACCCAACCCCCTCCAGCTTCCACCAGCCGGGTCTCGCCTGGGCCCCCCTCTCAGGGAGGCCTCCCTGACTGCACTCTCACCACCCCACCCCTTGCACACTCACTGGTGAGAGGTTTACTTGCACCCCTCCCCCACTTTGATGCTGTGGTTGCTCAGGTGATGCACAGGTGCTGTGGTTGCTCTTGCTCATAGAGAAATCCCAGCTCCCACATGGGGTGTGGCACAAAGGGCTCCACCAGGGTCTGTCCAAGGAAGGAGGAAATGACTGTAAGTGATCGACACTGTCCCATGATGAGTGGCAGAAATAGGGTCGTGAAAGATGCTTCCAAGTGACACCTAATGCCACATTCCGTGAATACAGCAAAGCTCAAAATTTGATCTGAATAAAGAGATACTCTGTCGTTTGTAGACTGTATTATTTAGTTATAGAGTCGAGTCGGCATCTCCCTAACTCTGCTAAATAAATGTTGTGCAGATCTATCAGAGGTACTAAAGTATTGGCTGACAGACTGGGGCTGGGGCATCAGCGCATGAGAAAGGCCTCTGTCCAGCCCTGATGAGAGCAGTGCTAGACCCAGGTCATCAGCTCCAGATGGTGAAGGTCCCACAAGGGGGTTGGGGCCAGTGCTGAGCATGGCTCTGGGCTGGAAGTCTTGGTTCCGGACCAAATCTCACGAGCGAGTGAATCTGGTCCTTTCTGGTCTCTGCTCTCTCCTCTATGAAGTACAGAGTGGATTCAATGATCTCCAAAGGAGGAAAAGATGAATTTAGAGCAGAGACTTGTTGTTTAGTCAATAAGTCATGTCCAACTTTTTGCAGCCCCATGGACTGCAGCACACCAGGCCTCTCTGTCCATCACCAACTCCCGGAGCTTGCTCAAACTCATGTCCATTGAGTCAGTGATGCCACCCAGCCATCTCATCCTGCTTCCCCCTTCTCCTCTTGCCCTCACTCTTTCCCAGCATCAGGGTCTTTCCCAGTGAGTAGGCTCTTTGCACCAGGGGGCCAGAGTGTTGGCGCTCCAGACATAAGGAAGTAGAGCAGAGAATGAGGCTGGGCTTTGTGGAGAAGGCACAGCTGGAACAGGAAGCCGAAGGGTTTAGCTGACGAGGGTGAGAGAAGAGAAACTTCGCCAGGAGGGAGCCAGCAGATGACAGGGCCAAGCTTCCTGGAATGAGGAGGAGCAGGGAACTTTTTCTTCCTCTCAGTGAACCAAAAACACCTGTGAAGCATTTGCTCAATAGCCGGGCCTGTGTGAGCGACTGGGGATAGAAAGGTGAAGACATGCATTTATTGCTTCCGAGGGCCTGACACCTCTGTGATCCATCAGACACTGACAAGAGATCCTAGGAACCTGACTTGCTCAGTAAAATGTTCCCAGTGGTCCTGAGCTGCAGGCAGCTGGGGCCTGGAGCCCTGGGAGGTTAAAACAAGAGCTCGCATTTGAGAAAGAGGCGCAGGGCTGCTGTGAGGGGGGCAGGACAGCAGAGGCCTGCAGGCCCTGTGCACCCCGACCCCACCCCATGGGCCTGCGCCTTGCTCCCCGCCGAGTGTGCACGCCCCCTGCACATGCTCCCTGCCCCGCCGAGTGTACACGACCCCCGCACCTGTGCAGCTGTCAGCCGTGGGTGGGGGAGAAGCCCACAGGCAACGTATTTAGGAGGTAAAACAACACAATGAGATACCCACTTCCCACTGCTTGCTGCTGCTGCTGCTGCTGCTGCTAAGTCGCTTCAGTCGTGTCCAACTCTCTGCGACCCCATAGACGGCAGCCCACCAGGCTCCCCCACCTGGGGGCTATTTAAAAAAAAAAGAAAAGAAAGATTGTGGGTGAGGACGTGGAGCAACTGGAACCTCTGTGCATGTCTGGCGGGAATGCAGAACGGTGCAGCCATGATGGAGAACAGTGTGGTTGTTTCTCAAGAAGTTAAACATAAAATTGCCACAGGGACTGGCAATCTCACTTCCCAGGTGGCACTAGTGGTAAAAAAGCCCCCTGGAGATCCTCTGGAGGAGGGCATGGCAACCCACTCCAGTATTCTTGCCTGGAGAATCCCACGGACAGAGGAGCCTGGTGGGCTACATACAGTCCATGGGGCCGCAAAGAGCTGGACACGACTGAAGCCGCTCAGCACACACCCAGCACGCATGTGCCCAAAGCAGTGAGAACAGCAAACGCAAGTCACTGCGGTGCACGTCACCCGAGGTTCAACACTGAAGTTTTGCTCAAGTCAGGGTTAACGTAAGAGGCCAGGATGCTCAGGATTCAGTTTATTGAGCTGAGCAAGAGACTGTGAATTTGCTCTTGAAATGTTGGCTCTCCTCTTTTTTTCTTTTATCTTCTTTAAACTTCATATTGTGGGCATACTCGTTCCTTCTGTTGAAGAACATTCATTAAGTTTGTGCTAAGAGCTCAGTGTTATATGCAGCAGGAGGAAGACATACATTCCTGCCCACAGTTAGCCCTAAGACTGCTCCATCTCCTCCCGTCCTGCAGCGCCGATGTGGAGAAGCCAGAGTCGGTGAGGGAAGGGTGTCTCTGCAGGAAGGAACAGCACAAGCAAAGGCTCAAAGCCCAGCCCCAATCATGGGGTTGAAGACGCAGCGGTCAACCAGTAGCCCAGGCCCCCACGGGGTCCTCCAGAAACCTTAAGAAACACCGTTGAATTCTTACGGCCATGTTCCCTTGATTACCAGGAAAAGTCCGCTTTCCAGCAGCTCACATCCCCTGCCTTCTCCTGACACCTATTCTATGAATCATGGATCAGTCACAGTGCAAAGCCCACCTGTTCTCCTTTACATCTGTGCCAGTGACATTGCCGTTTCTTAGGCCCGAAGGAATCACTTCAGTTCCCCTCTCCTTTACCGTATGGAAAAAGCTTCTCAGGTGGCACTATTGGTAAAGAACCCACCTGTCAGTGCAGGAGACCTAAGAGATATGGCTTAGATCCCTGGGTGGGGAAGACCCCCTGGAGGAGGGCATGGCAGCCCTCCAGCAGTCTTGCCTGGAGAATCCGTGGACAGAGGAGCCTGACAGGCTACAGTCCATAGGGTCACAAAGAGCTGGACACCACTGAGGCAACTTAGCACAAATGGCCACTTGTCTTTCAAGATCTATGTGAGATCTCACCTCCTCTAGGAAGCCCACCTTGACCCCTCCTAACCCAGCATTCTCTCACTCCTGTTAGAGCCCCTGTAGCCACAGGAAAAAACAGAAGGGGACGGCAGAGGATGAGACGGATACATAGCATCTCTGACTCGACAGACATGAGTTTGAGCAAACTCCAGGAGATCGTAGAGGACAGAGGCGCCTGGTGTGCTGCAGTCCATGGGGCCACAGAGAGTCAGACCTGACTGAACAGCCGGGCAGCAGGCTCTGCTCTTCTCCCAGGCGGCCTCCTTCACACCCGAGCCCAAGGGGAGCACAGCCTTCATCTCTCTCACTCAGGGCCCAGCACATGGGAGACGGGTAACCCTTTTCAAATGTCTTTCTTTGTTTCACTTTTTTCTTATGCGGAACATAGTATTATATTAGCTCAGTCAACTGGATGCTTCTTCTGGGGCTGTGGATGGCGGATGCGGAAACGCACGGTCTAGGGTTTACTCCACACCATCCCTGGTACCCAAGGCTCAGACTCGCCCTGCCCCTGCCCGTTACCTGGGACTAGTTCCTGAGACACCTCATGATACTCTGGGCAAGGGGTTGTCCTTCCAGTAAGTTCCTCCCCAGATTCTGAGCTGATCTGTGTTGTTTGTAAACAAGAACTCTGAATGGTATGTTGAATGAGTGAAAATGTGTGACCTCCAAGCCTGTCCACGGACTCCCTGCCAATCCCTTCCTAGCTGACAGGACTAATTCAGTGAGAGAAGCACTTCTAAAAACTCTAGAAACTCTTCTCCCAAGTGCCCAACTCTACCACTGACTTCCTAATGTGGCCTTGAGTGAGTCATTTTGCCACCTACCTTCCCCACAAGGGTGTCGTTAGGATTAATGAGTTAATATTCAAAAGGACTTTGTGCTTTAAATAGTGCCTTTCAGCAGAGGATCTCAAAGAATTGTAATCACTACAGCTGTGCAATAAATTCTAAAGAGGTTCTTTAAGAACTGTCATATTTCTCTCAAACTTTTAATGAGAAATTGACTACAATTGCCAATTTTCCCTTCAAGAAATGGTCAAGACTTTCTGAGTACATGAAACTGTGAAAAAGAGAAAAAGTTACATAAAAATGTAAATTAGATTTCTCTTACTCCAACCCTGTTCTAAATAGGTTGACTAACGACTCAAGATCTCTGTGACTCTGGGGTCCTTCCAGACTCCAAGTCCTAGGGGTGAACGATTCTGTTAAGTTGAGAGGGCCTCTCGGTTAAGTCCACAGTGTCGATCCTAAAGGGCTCTCGGCCTCTGCTTCTCCGGCTTCTCCCTGTTCCCCTCCCTCCTCCTCTCCGTCCTCACCTCCATCGTCCTCTCGCTCCTCCTTCCATCCCTTTCTCCCTCCTCTCCGTCTTCATCTCCCAGCAACCTCTCACAGAAGCCTCCCATCAGACTGGGCGTTCTTGAGCTGGTTGGACTGTCTGTAGCCAAAGCCTACCTTTCAGCAACCACGAAGCCCTGGAGGCATGGACTTTATCCTACTTGGCCAGAATTTCCTTTGGCACCATCCTAGAGCCGATCTTCCTTTCCCTGAAACACTCCCTGCTCACCCTTCCCTCATAATGACTTCTAGCCAGTCATTAACAGAGGAAGCAGATGTCCACGTAAGTACAGCAGCTGAGCGTGACTGAGCCAGGTGCTGGCTCCCCTCACTAACTGCACATTCTCCCAAGTTACCGAAACTGCAGGCGGAGGATGTGAGTCTGCAGGAGAGGAGGTTCTGTGAGTCTTAGGGGTGCACCTTTGTGTTTCCAGTAGATTCGAATACAGAGTACTCTAAGCACCATCCCCATCAGCAAAAGAAGAAGAATGCCCGTCTATTTCTGGTCTATGTTTTAATGGACTATATGCAGAGGAAAGGACCAATCCATTAACACATCATGTATATTTTTAAATATGTGCTAAAATAAACAATTCGAAAAATTCACCCTATTTTATAGACCACTCTTGTAGAATTTAATTTGGAGAATCACTGTCTACACTCTTCCTTACTAAGGGATTCAGAATTCAGTTACATTTGACTATATTTAAAACCATCAGTCTTTACTCCCATCCATAGATTTGGCATCTCAGCTCCGTATTCTGCAAACAGTAGTGTCCATCAACTAATTTACTTTATAGATTCTGAGTAACCATTTCTTTCATTTACTTTTGGACCTCAATTTCCTCTTGGTTTGCCTCCACTGTAGGACCCAGTCTCCTCTTTATCTCTGGCTCACTGGCTCACATTGATCAAGGGCAGAGCAGGGGATGAGGCGGGCCTTCCAAAGAGCCCCTGGTCTCACCTCTCCTCATCCATGGCTCCAGAGGGCTCGGACAACGCTGGCTAGGGCAGGGTATTGTTACTGCTGACTTCCGAGAGTCCCTGGTGGACCTCAGGCCAGTCTGAGCACGTGGGCATCTCTTTGCCGCTCCCAAGCAGAAGGCACTGGAGTATCCGCTGCCTCAAGCGATCCCTGTTACCTGCCCTTTGAACAACGCAACAGTGTGGAGGCAAGACCGGCAGCTCCCCTCCTGGCGCCCAGTGATCTGAGCTGTCCCTGGGGTCGGTGGGCACTTCCTGGGGCCCTCCTGCCTCCGGTATGGAGGGGGAATGGCCCAGAGCCAGAGGGACGGAGCAGGGAACAGTCGATGGCCGTGAACAAATGGATGACTTAGCTCTAACCAGCAGCTTCATCTTAGTTTAGAGGCGGGAGGCAGATGGGCCCCCCAGGGTAAAGCAATTGGAGATTCATTCTCTAGTGGCCAAAATTCCAAGACGGGAGTAGGGGGGCAATTAAGGGAGGAGGCTGGACCCTGCACAGACCACATATTTCTTGTTCCCAAAGTCGAGGCCTCCCCTACCACACATGAGCAGAAAACCCTCCTGGGAGGCCAAAGCGGAGTCATGTCAAGGGATGCTCTACCCATAGGCCTTTGTGGTAGGATCCGTCTTGGCTAAGAGATGCGTGCACACATGAGAGGATCCTGAGATAAACCAAATCTGGACTGTGAACCAGGGAAACCGCAATGACTGGCAGAAGGAAACCAGAAGAAATGCCACTCAAAAGTGACTCAAACCGCCACGTGGGCATGACTCAGCAACCCTCTTTCCTGAGTCCCCCTGTGTGTCTATGCACACGTACTACATTTATTTCCTCTGATAAATACCTCACTTGCTTCACTACTTTCCACCTTCCAAGCCATTGCAGGCTGAGGCCACCAGAGACCCATGTTCCAGTGGCCACAGCAGAGCAGGGCTTCAGCTCTGGTTTGTCCAGCGAAGAGGCAACTACATCCTGGCTTGTTTTCACATGGAATTAATTGTAAGGGAACAGAAAAATATCTTGTTGATATTGAATATAATGTAAGTTGTGTCCCAAGCGCTGTTCTTTGCTGTGAGTTTTGCTCAGCCCGAGCTGCTGCGTGATTCTGAGGCAGGCTCACAGTGTTCCTCACTGGCATGTAGCCTGATTAGAAAAAGCTGATGGGATGGGAAAAGACAGGGAACGCATGTGACCAGTGGGGAAAGATTTTTTAGACGTGCTTTAAAAAGTAAACTTGTGTTAATATAGCATAACAATGGTCCTATTCCTCTTGAAAGTGAATGCACTTGATAACTTAATCTAACCAAAGTCTTAGTGTGGTTCCTTTGACATATTAAAACTTGAAAGATAATGCGGCACCTTTTTAAAAAAGTGTTAAGATTGTCAGAATCAATCAGTCAGACAAAAGCTGGGGAATTCAGAGCAGAGATGACAATGTTCATCTGTCTATTTTCACCCCACTTGGTGATGTAACCGCGTGACTTCCATTAAATAAGCCACTTAGTGCCACAAGTGTACCCATTAGGATCCCTCCACAGCTCTGTAATTACTGTTATGAGGAGCTTGGTGCTTAAGCCTGTGCATATGCTAAAGAAACGTAGGCATTTGTATTTCAATCCAACTCCCTTGCACGCAGCTCTGGAATAGTCCACCTACTTTAATTCTCCAAGTGAGGTAGAATGAGTTACAGGGTGAAAGCAAGTTAACTTTGGAAATTCGTGAAGACCTTCTCCTGGTGGGTGATGTGGGACAGTTGACGATTTTGATTTTACCTTTAGTGAGGTTAACTCAAGTGTGCCAAGGATTGCATAAACCCCTGCAGGATCATTTCTTTTTATCCTCATCACTATCTCACGCAGCACTGAGGGGTGAAGCAACTTGCCCAGGGTCACAGAGCACACTAGCGGTGGAAGAGACAGGATTCCAGCCTCCAAGGACAGACATGATGACATGCAGGTAGAACGTCCGCCTTCTCTGGTGCTCACTGCAGCATTTAAGGGCCAGGGCCTAACCGCCCCCCATTCATTCTATGTCTCTGAAGCTGGATCACTTCCTCAGGGAAGCCTGGTCTACCTGGAGGGCTGCTGTGACGATGGCGGAAACCGTTGGAAGTGGGGACCCAGCACCCCATTGTGGGTTAGTCCTGTAAGATGTGGATGTGTGGCATTGGATAGGGTGTAGCTGATACACGCACACACAGGCACACACACATCCCCAATGCACCTGACAAGATGGGTCAGAGCCCACCCACTAGAAGGACCCCCTTGAGTTAAGGTGAAAAGACAGGACCCCACACAGGCTTTATGAAAACCCCTGTGCTTAATGAGGTGGGAACGGACAGGACAAGCTGCAAGAATTCCAGGCAGAATGAGACCACCGTGTGCTCGAGGGGAGGCCCCCTGAAGATGAGAAGGATCTGAGATGGGATAGACGCCCAGCCCAGGGCATGGCAGACTGAGGTGTCAGGAGCCAGGACTGAAACCAAGAAAAGGCAGAGCGATGCACCATAAGAAGGAGAGGACTTCTTTCCAGGAACAGGGGCTACTGGAACAGGGGGCATGGTTGGGGAAAGAATGAGCACCCGAGCTTTACCCCTGCAGGGTGGGATGGTCCCTGATGGTCTTAGCAGGAGAGCAGACAGTCAAACTGGCGCTTAAAGAGGCTTGTCCTGGAAGGACGGAGCTAAATCAGTGAGTGTTAAAGCGAGAGTGTCAGTCGCTCAGTCGTGTCCATCTCCCTGCGACCCTGTGGACTGTAGCCTGCAAGCTCCTCTGTCCATGGGATTCCCCAGGCAAGAATACTGGAGTGGGTTGCCATGCCCTCCTCCAGGAGATCTTCCTGACCCAGGGATGGAACCTGGGTGTCCCTCTTTGCAACCGGATTCTTTACCATCTGAGTCATCAGGGAAGTCGAGCTAAATCATTAAAGAGACGCCAAAAAGAGAATGAAGTGGGGGCCCGCCCCTCTCCAGAGGGGCCCTCACCCCCACCAGAGCCAGAGGTGGCTCTGAAAACCACCACAGGGGGTGTCCCCAGGTCCCAGGGCAAGCTGTCGAGAAGGTCCTGAAACAGGAGTGCTGGCTGAGCAGCAGAGAGAAGGCTGGTGTGGCCACAGCGCAGATGGGGAGGAGAGCAGTGCTTCGCCTTAATGGAACTCTGATTTTCTCCAGGGAGCTCCTTCTTGCAAAAGAAGCCAACAGGCCATCGGTATCAGCCTGGGATGCAGAAGGGGCTGAGTCTGAGCCCGTGGAGTTAAAGGTCATTCATACTAAGATCAGGGTTAAGGTTAAAGGGCCTCAGGACACGGAAAGCACAGTGAGCCGAAGAGAGGGTGCAGGTGCCCCGCCTCGGGTCCAGGCTGAGTTCTGCGAGCAGCTCTACGCCCGCCTCTCATGAGAAAGCCCGTGGTGAGGACTTCAGGACTGGTGGGTGACGCAACAAGCAAGCTGCTCACCAGCGAGATGAAAAGGGGAGCAACTCAGGCGCTCCACGCCACCCCGTTACCCATTTTCAGAAACAAACGTGTGAGATCTAATGCCCTCGAATTGAACCTGAGCTTGGAAATGTCTGATGAGATATCATAAGGCTAGAATTTGAAGTTCCTTGGATAAAAGTTAACTTGAAAGTTCAACGTTCTAAAACCATAAGTCAGGGTAGAGAGAGCTTTTAAACCTTGTTCATTTGACCTAGCAACTTTCATTCTATCTTTTAGGACTATCCTCGATTCTTGTTTTTAACATTTTAATCATAATTTATGGAGGTTGAAAGAATTCTATTGAAGAAATAACACTATGAAAAGACCAGCATCATTGGGTAGAGTAGGGAGTCTGAAACGTCAGGATAAAACATGCCTGGGACCTTGTTAAAATGAGGACTCGTGGACTGGGAGGGTGCTGGATGGTGGCCAACACGTCTCTTTGAAAAAAAAAAACAACACACACATAAGAGGTGATTCTCATCAGTTCACCCTGGATGCACTTTTTCTGACACACTGCTTTATTTTCTTAACTTTACATTATGGAAGTATTAGCGGCTATGTTTACATCGGGACAGCTTATTAAGAGTTAATAACGCATGAACAGATGATGTAATTCTGAGCCTAACAACTTCTGCCGGTTTCAGCATTCTTGTAATTTCCTTGGCGGGCTGTGCTGTCTGTTTGAGAGGCGCTGTGTGATGCTGTAGAGAAACCTCCTTTCTGAGACAACGAATGAGATGAGAAACAGTTTAAATATTATAGGGTCACAGTTACAGGGCAAAATGGACCAGAGACACGAGAGTGGGAGGTATAAACTTGAACACCTGACGTGATGTGGCCTTAGCACCATGCGTTTTATATTCAAGATTTATCACGGAAGGCAATCCAATCTAAACTGAAAGAAAAGAAAAATAGCATTTCACGTTTTTCTACAATATACAGAAAAAGACAAAGGTCAAGGGCATGGTGGCCATATTAATGAGAGCACCTCATAGGAGGGACCCTCACAAACCACATTCTTGGGGGGGGCGGGAATAGATTAAATTTGAGTGAATATGAGAAAAGATTAAGAAGAAATAGAGTCAGGATACTGAAAAAACAAGGCCAAGGGAACGGGAGAGCTCCATGTTTAACTCCAGGCATCAAAACCATCCCACCCACAGCCACGTGGTTGCTCACACCCGTAATGAAAGATGAGAAACACATCAGAAACGAGGCGGCTCTCCAGGGCTCATGCACAGCGTTGCTGGGGCGAGCCATTTAACCCACTGATTTGGAAAATAATGCTAGAGCTGATCAGAATGGTCAGGATCCAGTAAACAGGTTCAGACAGCTGTGGTCAGTCCAGCAAGGGGCGTGTTTCTCTCTTAAACTTAAAGGCTGCTCGCTGGTGGGCACTATTCATGTGCTGTTAAACCTCATAAGGAAAATGTTAAAGCTCTCTGGAATCGACGGAAGATATGAAACAAGCATTAAATTGTGTCGTTTGATATACAACTTCCTATGGCACATAAATCTGCCAGCATCTGCTAACTATGTAAATGATTTGTGACATTCTCTTTGGTGCGTTTAGTAAGAAGACAGTAAATTTGACCGATGACTAGGTATGAGAATGCCAAACCTTCATTAATTAAACAGGAACGTCTCAATGTGGAAAAAAATAATTCCCTCCTGTGGTTGTAGATGCTAACAGTGAGTGAAGAAATAGAAACAGGGGAACTGGGGGGAGGGTTGATTCTTAAGGGCAGTTTCCAGAATACACACAGCAGCTCATACTCAATCTTGGGCAACTTCTGGCAGGGCGGGGGGCATCTAACAGAGAATGAGCCATGGTGCCTCTCCTGCAGAGAGCTCCGGTTCCCCTGAGCAGATCCGACTTGCGAGAGTAGATGCTGTCATTCCTCCAGACGCTCAGGGAAGCTGAGCCCTGCGGAGCTGGGGTCCGTCCCACCCCCCTCGTTTGCGGGTTAGGAAGTGCGGCCAAGTTCTTCGAGACGCCCAGGTTTCTCATTCCAGCCCCTCCCTCAGGAGCACTCAGGAGTGAAGAGGTTACAAACCTCCTCGGGGCACATCCCCGTTTCCAATCGCAGGCGGCTTTCACACCCCGTCACCTGGCACCAGGGCAGGTGCAAGCCGGTCCAGGGACCGAGCCTGCAGCCGGGTCAGGAACTGATTCTGTTCCTTTGGCACCCGGGGGTCATCCTTCCTGGTGTCCCTCTCCGGTGCCTCTCACCATCACTGTCAATCCATCAGCTGAGCCTCATTTCAATTCAAGCCCCGGGGACAGACAGTTCCCTGAGGTTGTTTTTTTTTTTCCCCCTTCAAAAGAAGAGCATGGTTTCTCCTTTAAGCCCTTTGTGGAAGGAGGAAACATGAGCAATCGCGATGAACCATTTGGAAACCAAATAAAAGCAAAAAATGATGAGAAACGAGCGCCACAAGCCCTGAGGGAGTAAAGCAAAGCTACACATTCCTCCCTTTCCCTGGGAAGCAGGCCCTGCAGCCTGGACACTCTGTCCTGTTCCCAAAGCAGCCTTGGGCTGAGAGCGGGGCTGCCCGGTGCCCAGTTCACAGAGCAGAGAGGGGTGGTGCTCCCTCCAGGGATGCTCCCACCCAACCAGGTGAGGGTGGAAAGCCCGTGGCCTTCGGAACACGATGGTCATATCACATTTATTTTCAAAAGACGGGAGAGTGCCTGCATCTTCCCAAATAAGCAATTGCTTTCTCATTCTCCCATGTAAATCTACTCACCACAGGTAAAGCCAGGTACGTTAAACCTTGCCTTCCTGCCCTTTAGGATTTACACAAACAGCAGCAAGGCAAGAAAAGGAAGTCCAGAGACACCGCACGCCACTGCTGAAGCCCTCTGCATGTCCGCAATCGATTTTCAGGATCACTGTCTGAGAGCAGAGCTGTTCTTTATGCTGATACAGGAGCTTTAATTAACTAACACAAGGGGGCTATAAATTATTAGAGGTCGATGGCATCTGATGTATTAGCTACATTTTTATATTCATTAACAACATTTCTCTGGCATTGTTATAAGACACCATACAAACAACACTTAGGATACACACAAGTTTCTCAAAGTCCCTGCCTTATATAAAACAATCTGATGGGAGAATGTGAGCAGGTTAGGAAGGCATATGAAAAACAAGGAGGAAGATAAATGAATTTGTGATCAAACAAGGGGGCAGTCAATGTAAACACTGGAAAACACTCACGTGCAAGTTAGCTGACTTCTTCGGAAATACAGACTTGCCCTGATATTACTTCTGACAGTGAAGGTCTTGCTTTGAAGCAAGCCAACTCCCCATACTGTGAGCCAGCGGGTTTTCATTGCTGATTTTGGGGTCTTTTTATGGGCCGTAGTTAAGCAAAACATTTATCAGCAGAACAAGGCCAACTCAAACCTGAAACATCTAAGCGTGAACTGCCGTATTTCTTTGAACCTAAACAAACGTGACTCTCAATCTTGATTGCATTTTACTGGGTTTTGTGGTGACAAGTTATCATATTCAACCCAAATTTCTTTCTCAGTTGTGTCGGTCTGGTTTGTTCAAGTCCGGTGGACCTTTCAGAAGAGAGGCAGCCCCAGTTAGCTGCATTGCTCTTCGGTTTTGTCTATTGCTCTGATCAACAGCGTATCGCCTGTGGTGTTTCATCCGGAACTGCGGATGAAATGTGCACAGGACATTTTGCTCCTTTTTTCTCAAGGTCAGGCTTCGGACATGAGTGAACTGCAGACAGAAAGCACAGCGCCCCGGCTCAGCCACCGGACATGGACCGAATGCCGGGAGCCGTTCGCACTTTGAGCCACGACCGCCCCGGCCCCAAGGAGCTTTGACGTGGGGTCACTTGGAGGGTGTGTCCCGTGGATGGCGAGGACACCAAGCCTGTCCGGGGGCAGGGGAGCAGGATGTGAGATTGGGCCACTTCTCTTCCAGAGAAGGTGACTGTGAGCAGAGACCCAGGACACAGAGGGCGGCAGGCAGGTGGGTGGGGGTGTGTGCCAAGGACAGCCCACAGGCCGGGTGCTGGGGGCAGGTGAGCGCAGAGGGCGCATGGGGTGGGGTCCACCTCCTGGACTTGTGGAGGACCTTGCCCTTTCCTTCGGCTGAGATGGATTTTGAGCAGAGGAGTCTCCCAGCCCGGCTCATATTCGGGGGCGCATTGAGAACAGAATGTGATCCCAACGGGTCAAGGTCAACGGAACCATAAGCTGTCGCTTAACTTCTCCGAGCCTCTGCTGCACCAGGGGTGGAGGACTTTGCCCCCTCCCAGCTTCCTTGGGACGGCTGTGTGAGACCACACAACTAAAGTGCTTGACTTCCCGTCGGCTCAATAAACGCCCCGTCACGGCTACTGCGAGCTGTTACCTACAGCTTGTACTTTGCGAGCACCCGGTAAGTTTACCCTGAGACCCTGAAACACAGCACTGAGAGTCACCCTCCAGCATTTCCTGGGAGCCCATCTTACACCCTCGGAGGTGGGAGCAAAGCTGCAGGGGCCCACCGGGAGACCTCACCGGGATGGGGTGAGGGGTTGCTGCCAACACCCGCCGGGACTCCACGCATCTCTTCCTTGTGGCTGCTGCAGTTCAGTTGCTCAGTCGCGTCCGACTCTTTGTGACCCCAAGGACTGCAGCACTCCAGGCCTCCCTGTCCATCACCATCTCCCAGAGTCTGCTCAAGCTCATGTTCACTGAGTCGGTGAGGCCATCCAACCATCTCATCCTCTGTCGTCCCCTTCTCCTCCCGCCTTCAATCTTTCCCAGCATCGGGGTCTTTCCCAATGAGTCAGCTCGTCACATCAGTTGGCCAAAGGATTGGAGCTTCATCTTTAGCATCAGTCTTTCCAACGAATATTCAGGGTTGCTTTCCTTTAGGATGGACTGGTTGGATCTCCTTGTAGTTCAAGGGACCCTCAAGAGTCTTCTCCAACACCACAGTTCAAAAGCATCAATTCTTCAGTGCTCAGCCTTCTTTATGGTCCAACTCTCACATCTGTACGTGACTGTTCAAGTCCTAAACTAAACCCATAAGGCACTGAGGTTGGCAGAATAAGGGCCCTCTGGATACGTCCGCATCCTCACCTCAGCACCCGGGATGTGTCACGTGACATGGCAAGAAGGAACCAGGTTAGCAGGTGGCCGGGTGGGGGGAGGGGCAAATGGTTGCTGATCAGCTGCCTTTGAGATATGAGTAGTCTGCTCTGTCCAGGGGGATCTGTGCAACCCAAGGGTCCTTACACACATGGGAAAGGGAGGCGCCAGAGCGTCTGTGAAGGAAGAGGGGAGCAGCCAGGCCCCGTGCAGGAGGGAGGGAGGGGCCAAGGGCGAGGCGGGCAGGACCCCCGGCAAGCTGAGAGCCTCCAGAAGGAACTTGGCCTGATTTCAGTCCAGGGAGACCATCTTGGATGTCTGATGTCAGCATTGCAAGACAGCGAGTTTGTTTAAGCCACTACATCCGTGATCATTTGTTCCATCGGTGACAGGAAATTAACCCAAGTACCATTGCCTGTAGCCTTTCCAGTTACCAAAGCACTGTGTCACAAGGCATGAAATAACTTCCTGATTCCACTTGAAAAGCCATCGCCTGTGTCGTCTGGTTTTATGTCTCCTGGGCATCGCTCCCTGGAGTCTGGCAACGGCTCCACCGGGTGGGCGCTGACCGCTTCTGCCGCAGAGACACAGGAGGAGGGCAAACACTCGGGAAGCAGGACGGCACGTCTGATAGCAGCAGAGAAGAGTTTGGGGAGGACCCCGGGACGCACGCAGGGGCCCCCTGTGCTGCCGGTTTTAAGGCCTCCTTTCTCTGTCCCTGTGGCATCACCCGACTCTCTTTCGAGATGACTGGAACCAGGATCCTGGCCAGCGATGAGGAGGAGGGGGCATGGGAGGAGTCAGCCTGGGAACAACACCCCTCATGGGACCTGTACCCTCCCTGCTCTTGAACCTGTGCCCCCGGTCCAGCCTTTTCCAATTTCTATGAAAACACGGCCCTGTCCACCCCTGCCCGCCCAACCGACCTCAACGTCCCCCACATCCCAGAGAAGCCAGCTCACGTGACCCCAAAGTCAGAGAACCAACAGGAAGGGGGCTGTGAGCACCGGGACCCCCACCGCCCGGTACAGTCAAGCTGGTGAGGCCAGAGCTCCCGATCCTTCCGTCTGGACGTCTAGATACATAGAACGTCCTGGGTTATAGCTATTGACAGCTAATTAAAATACAGGCAACCCTTGAACAAGGCGGCTTTGAACTTCTCCCATCCACCTTTGTGTGGCCCCCAGTGTAAGCGCTACAGTCCTCAACGGGCTGACTCTGAGGTTGTAGGTCCATGAATACGGGGGTGGGAGTTGGGGGGCATAAGTTAGGTTTCCAATTGCGAGGAAGGCGAGCGCCCCAACCCCTCCCTGTTCAAGAGTTGACTGTGTTTTGACTGCTCAGGGTACAGTGACCCGGCCAGGTGTGCCCAGCTGTGGCCCGTGATCCGCCAGGAACATCACTGACTATGACTTTGGCAGCAGACTTTCCTCCAATGTGGAACGAAAATCAGCGGCGGTTCCATCTGCAGCCACAGGGTTCCCCCCTCCTGGGGCTGTGCCCTGGGCTCACACCCACCGACTGCCCTTCCGGGGGGAGGTCGCGGATGGTCCAGGGCACCGTGGGAGGGAGGGGGAAGGGGTGTGATGCCCCTGCCTGTGCAGAGCCTGCCTGGGACCTGCCCCAGGTCAGCCTGTCCGTCTGGTCCTCACGTCTGCACCGGTGGCCCAGCACACGGAATCAGGCAACACCATGGGGGCCGGAGATTCCCGCAGGCCTCATGGGGGGCAAGCTGCGTCCTCAGACCTGCATGCTGAAGTCCTCACCCCGATCCCTAGAATGGCCTCGTTCGGAAACGGGGTCAGTGCAGCTGGAATTAGCTAAGATGAGGTCCGGCCTGAGGTGGGCTGGACCGATGTCACCACTCTCACTGTAGACAAGGGGAATTTGGGGCGTGCTGCGATTCATGGGGTCGCGAAGAGTTGGACACGACTGAGCGACTCAACTAACTGAGGCAGAGAAACAACGGCACCCGGAGAGCAAGGCGGAGCTGGAGCTGATGCCTCCATGCTCGGACTGCACCCGGGCTGCCAGGAACCACTAGGAGCTGGAAATCAGTCCTGAATGTTGGAGGGACTGATGCTGAAGCTGAAGCCCTAATACTTTGGCCACTGATTCGAAGAGCTGACTCATTGGAAAAGACCCTGATGCTGGGAAAGATTGAAGGTAGGAAGAGAAGGGGAAGACACAGGATGAGATGGTTGGATGGCATCACCGACTCAATGGACATGAGTCTGAGTAAACTCCGGGAGTTGGTGATGGACAGGGAGGCCTGGCGTGCTGCGGTTCATGGGGTCACAAAGAGTCAGACATGACTGAGCAACTGAAATGAACTGAACCAGAAGCTGGGAGAGCTTCTCACAGCCCTAGGAGGAGCCACCTGGGCCGACACCTGGATCTCCGACTTCCAGCCTCCAGCTGCGGGACAGTGAATTCCTGCCGCCTAAGCCCCGTCTGCGGTGTTTCGTCAGGACCCCACAAACCCCTGCAGACCCAGTGTCCCTGTTGGTGGCTGACGCGTGGCCCCTCCTTGCCCGGCTCATTCCTCCCCTGGCTCCGGTGGGGTCTAGAGTCTGCATTCCCGTCACTTGTTCCAGGTCTGACTCGTGAGTCCCATCCACTCCCGTTGGTGCCAACGACCCGCAACAAACTCACATCTTCCCTGGGGTCCCAGCGCCCCTGTGTCTTCAGGTGGAGTGGGGGTCCTCTGCTTCTACCCCCCCTCACTGTGCCCCCCACCCTCTCACCCCTTTCCTCATGCTTTCAGGTCTCAGGACGCCTTTCACTCACACCTCAACCCTCAAGCAGCAGATCTCGGCAGGCTGAATACACAGGCAGTTTTGAAGATCCACTCTCTTCTATCAAGATGGAAATTAAAGAGATTTGCAAAATGGAAACCAATGCCACTCTTAACTTTTTTGTTTTGGAAAACATAGCTGTTTTTCATGGCAGTATGTTGTTTACATTACTTAAAGTGGGCTTATCACTGTTCTTTTAAAAGAGCTCATAAGTGGTTTTCACAGTATTAACGTTGAATATGGGTATATGTTAGTATCAATAGATAAAAGCCACACAAACAGAAACTCTTTGGAGTCCTTGGTAAACATCAAAGTTAAGGAAAACTGACTATTCCTGCTGCTCCTCCAGGGCCCTCTTAAGTGAAGTGTTGGGTTGTTTCCTCTGTGGTAAGAGCAGAGTGGTGAAGGCCCCCGTCCCTCTACAGGGCACATGTCAGCCAGCTGAAAGGTCAAACACATCTCAGCATTCTGAGGACTTACCTGGTGGCTTAGATGGTACAACGACTGCCCACAATGCGGGAGACCCGGGCTCAACCCCGGGGTTGGGTAGATCTCCTGGAGAAGAAAATGGCAACCCACTCCAGTATTCTTGCCTGGAAAGCCCCATGGACAGAGGAACCTGGTGGACTACAGTCCATGGGGTCGCAAAGAGTCAGACGCGACTGAACGACTTCACAGCATTCTAGAAGACTGATCTCCCCACCCTCCTGAAAGTGGGTTAGGATGCCAGGGTCCATGGGCCACATCCACTGAGCAAAATACACCTCTTATTCCCCAGGAGTTATTCAGTTTCTTCTGAAAGCATAGTAAAATCAATCAACTTCAGCTATATGATCCTTCTTAAAAATATGATATGTTTTCAAAACTGACACACAATCAGCTCCGTTCTTCATCAGGTTGGGTGACAACTGAAGCGAGGGTGTCTGGTGGTGGGCGCCCTCTGCTGGTCAGCCTGGGACATGACTGACAGCGTGGTTCTCCAGTGATCCAGCTCCTTCTGTCCAGTAGCCAATTAAGAAGCAGATAAAGGCATGCAAGTATCCACTACATACTTTATTTACTTTCAATAATTTGCTTTTCAATAATTAAAATGTTTTGGAAAGTCAAGATTATTGCATCAGAATTCAACATGGTTACGAATAATTCAGTCGCTCAGTCGTGTCCGACTCTCTGGGACCCGGTGGACTGCAGCACGCCAGGCTTCCCTGTCCATCACCAACTCCCGGAGCTTGCTCAAACTCATGTCCATCGAGTCGATGATGCCATTCAACCATCTCACGGCCATAAAAATATTTGGCGACATTCAATTATCTGTACCTTGTCCGAGCATTTCATTCGGTAACTTAAAACAGAAACCAAAAGTCGTCTCCTTGTTTATCTTCATGAGCTACTGATATATGCATTAAGCAAGCATCTTGATCAGTCAGCTGCTGCCCTTGGGAGCTGTGTGTGTGTGTGTGTGTGTGTGTGTGTGTGTGTGTGTGTAAAGAAAAACAAACAAAGTGAGCCGGTAGATTCAAGTAATAGAAAACAGACTATGGAAAGAAAACTTTCTACAAAACCTAAGAGACACCTCTCTACCTATGTCTGTATCCTAGTAATTATTTTCACCACACATCCAGGGAGGGATTGATCATGCCTTGTGAAAGCTTCCCTAAGGGTTATTCAGGTTTGGGATAAATTTACATGGACAATCTCTAACAAAAATAGAAAAAAGCAATTAAACTATTTTGCATTTAGCAAGAGTCAGCTTGGTTATCAGATGTCAGCCTATCTTGAATGATTTGGAATGTACCTTAAGGTTCTGCCCGCTTCAGAAAGGCAGGCTGGCCATTCCTCCTCAGTCATCCACCAGGGACTCTTGTACAGGGGCATGCCAAGGGTTAACTGAGCACTTCCTCTGTGCTGGGCATTGTGCCAGGCTAGGGGCAAGGTCAAAGATTCAGTTCCGTTCAGTCGCTCAGTCGTGTCAGACTCTCTGGGACCCAGTGGACTGCAGCACGCCAGGCCTCCCTGTCCATCACCAACTCCCGGAGCTTGCTCAGACTCACGTCCATTGCGTCAGTGGTGCCATCCAACCATGTCATCCTTTGTCGTCCCCTTCTCCTCCTGCCTTCAATCTTTTCCAGCATCAGGGTCTTTTCCAATGAGTCAGTTCTTTGCATCAGGTGGCCAAAGTATTGGACCTTCAGCTTCAGCATCAGATCTTCCAATGAATATCTGGGGCTCATTTCCTTTAGGATAGAGTTGCTTATCTCCTTTCAGTCCAAGGGACTCTCAAGAGTCTTCTCCAACACCACAGTTCAAAAGCATCAATTCTTCAGTGCCCAGCTTTATTTATAGTCCAACTCTCACATCCATACATGACCACTGGAAAAAACCATAGCCTTGACTAGACGAACTTTGTTGGCAAAATCATGTCTCTGCTTTTTAATATGCTGTCTAGGTTGGTCATAACTTTCCTTCCAAGGAGTAAGCGTCTTTTAATTTCATGTCTGCAATCACCACCTGCAGTGATTTTGGAGCCCCCAAAACAGTCTGACACTGTTTCCACTGTTTCCCCATCTATTTCCCATGAAGTGATGGGACTGGATGCCATGATCTTCATTTTCTGAATGTTGAGCTTTAAGCCAACTTTTTCACTCTCCTCTTTCACTTTCATCAAGAGGCTTTTTAGTTCCTCTTCACTTTCTGCCATAAGGGTGGTGTCATCTGCATATCTGAGGTTATTGATATTTCTCCCAGCAATCTTGACTCCAGCTTGTGCTTCCTCCAGCCCAGTGTTTCTCATGATGTTTTCTGCATAGAAGTTAAATAAGCAGGGTGACAATATACAGCCTTGACCTACTTCTTTTCCTATTTGGAACCGGTCCATTGTCCATGTCCTTAGTATAATTTATTATGAAGTTTGATCAGCTCTGTGTCACCCTCAAACCCTCCCATGCAAATATGCTGCCTCTTCAGACAGAGCAAATGAACACTCAGACAGAATGGTGCTTTTCGTTATGAAACGACCACTTTTACCCTATAGGAAACTGAGTTGCTGAAACTACCGAGGCCCACTCAGTCACACTCGGCAGGAGCTGCAGGAGTCAGCGTCGCAGACAAGTCTGCAACAGCGGCCGCCACCACGTGACAGAGCTGCATTCAGAGAAGAAGCGCGTGGAGCCACTGGAGAAGCTTTGTCAGACGGCCCTGCAGGTGCCGCACAGTATCCAGGGCAGGGGAAGCGGACCAGGAGGGGCGGGTGCGGGCATCTGGTGAAGTCACTGACGTGCAGAGAGCAGGCCAGCTCACACCCAAGGGTGGCGTGTGCCACGCCCCTGTTCTTCTGTGACCGCGTGCCTGTGTCTCAGGAAAAGGGGTGCTGAAGCCAGTTCATGGGCCAGGAGCTATGACGTAACCTGGAGAAAGTATAAGATCGAGGCCCACCTGATGCTGGAAAAGACTGAGGGTGATGATGTAACCTGGGGAAAGTATAAGACTGAGGCCCAGCTGATGCTGGGAAAGACTGAGGGCGGGAGGAGAAGGGGCCGACAGAGGACGAGATGGCTGGATGGCATCACCGACTCGATGGACGCGAGTCTGAGTCAACTCCGGGAGTCGGTGATGGACAGGGAGGCCTGGCGTGCTGCGGTTCATGGGGTTGCAAAGAGTCGGACACGACTGAGCGACTGAACTGAACTGAAGGATTAAGAATTAACGGGTCATGGCGAAAGCCCGGGTATTGGAAATTTATTATTACATTTGCTCTCCAAACACAGCTGTTCTTACCTACTTGTCTAAAACCATTCTATGTGCGGATTCTGTTCTTTTTTTTCCACAGGAGTCCTTCTCACTACATAATTTCCATTCAGGAATTTATCTGGAGCCTCACTGTTCTTACAGCTATTCTTAAGACTGCTTTCACATTGCAAGAAATTGTTTGTTCCATAATTCATTTTTTTTGTAAATAAGCACTATATAATAAGCCAACTACATAATAGGCCTTTTTTAATAGGACATAAAAAAAGAATGATGCAAAAATTTCCATTTGTCAGCCATGTTTTATCAGACCAATGAAGGTCATTCTTACTGCACTCCTACAACTTTTAAGAATGCAACAGGAATTCAGAACATCACTGAATTCCTGTGAATGAGATTACCAACCTCACATTTCAAATTGTGAAACACTCCAGACCCTCAGCGCTTTCCTACCTGCCTTCTGAAAGCAGCCAGCCACTTGGAAGAAAGCCAGAGGCCGCAGATGACTCACTGACCACACTCGGGAAGCATTAATTTGGAAACATGCTTTCAGGACAAGCTGGGGCCCCAGGCGGCTCTAGGTCTCGAGGCTGACGGATCAGAAGCGGTGACTGAGGAGAGAGACGGTAAGAGACAGCAGAGTCAGAGCAGACGGCCCCGCAGCTGCGGGTCCTTCCCCCAAAAACCCCCCGCCCGGGACTGGGGACGGGGGTCCAGCCTGAGTGAGTGGCGGGGCGCAGAGCACAAGGCGGGGTCGCAAGATGCTGCCCCCCGGCTGGAGGCAAACCTGAGGTCAGTCGTGGGGAGCACCGGCCCCCTGAGCGTCCAAACTGTCTCAGTCTGAACTCAGCTGACAGGAGCACCCGAACCGGCGACTTGGGGCCCCAAGAAGCCCCCCTGGGCCGGTCCCCCACCCTCTGGGGTGGGTTTCCCTGGGGGCTCTGCTCGTGGCCAGGCCAGCTGTCGGGACGGCGGGCTTGCCTGTGGCGAGGGCAGGGTGTGGCTGTCGGGCATGCATCTCGCTGGGTGGTGCGTGCCGTGTGCCGCCTGCCTGCTGGGCTGCGGGGCCTCTGCTCCCGCCAGCGCCCCCATCAACACCTCCTGCGGTATCTGCCAGGCGGCCCAGGCGTGGGGGGCAAACAGAGGGCAGGGGACAGGTCCTCTGGCCCCCAGGGCTCAGCCGTTGGTGGGAGGGCCAAGCCAGATACAAAAACGACTGGACCTTGAGACAGAGTACTTGTACGGAGACACCCCTGGGGTCACGGCTCACCGGAGGGTCAGGAAAGGGTTCATGAGGTGGCATCGTTGGTCCGGGCCTTGAAGGGGAGGTAAGATCGTGGTGGATGGCAGCCCCCTTTAAGGCCCCAAGACTCCCCTGCATTCAGTGAAAGTCAAGCCAACAGAGACACTAAGGTGAGCTTAGAACCAGCCGGGCCATGGGGAGCCGCAGCCGCTAAATCAGGCTCGGGGGGCCCCACGGCACACCCAGGACTCGCCTGGGACTCGTACTGGCCTCAGTGGGCAGCCAGCCGGCAGCCTCGGATTCTCTCCTGGGGTTGACGCCTTCCTCTGCCACCAAGTGGCGCGTCGAGCCAAGAAGCTGCTCAAACTATAGCGAAGCTAAGATTTTAGAAGTTCGGCGGCTTGCTCTCCATTAGCAATTTTCAAAAAAATTCACCATTTTAAAGATAAAATTAAATGAATACATCTGTAATCTTAGATGAATAAATAATACCTTTAAGTACATAGCATGAAGCTCATGACTGAGTCAAACTGTTCACAATCCACGTTCCTGATTACCCAGATGATGCCAGGCCCGTTCATGGCAGAGAAACATGGCGCCCAGGTCATTTCAGCCCTGAATCCTGAGCAGAATCATACCGGTTTCCCACTGTCGTTGTAACAAAGTGTTGTTCAGCCGCTAAGTCCTATCTGACTCTTTCCATCTCTGTGGCCTGTAGCACGCCAGGCTTCCCTGTCCTTCACTATCTCCTAGAGTTTGCTCAAACTCATGTCCACTGGGTCGGGAACAAATTACTAGCAGCTTAAAACAACACAAATTTATTATCTTAATAGTTCCGGAGGTCAAAAGTCCAGAATGTGCCTCGTGGGGCTAAAATCTAGGTGTGGGCTGGTCTGTCCTCTCTCTGGAATGTCCGGGGGAGGATCTGTTTCTGGGCCTTTTCCACCTTCCAGAGGTGCTCCCATGCCTTGGCCCACGGCCCCGCCATCCATCTTCCACGCACATCGCTCCAACCTCTGTCTCCAGCATCGCCTGCCTTCTCTGACCCTCCTGCCTCCATCTCACCAGGCACCTTGTTGTTACACTGGGCCCGCAGGGGTGGTCCAGGATCATGCCTGCAAGTCACTGCTGCCATGGAGAGCGGCCGGGCGGCGATCCAGGAGCACATGCCCCCAGAAGCCCGTTACTCTGTCTGCAAGCTCCTGCCACCGTGGAAAGTGCCAGGTCCACAGGGCGGGGGTCCGGGAGGGGCTGTCCCTGGGACAGACACAATGTCTACCACAGCTTCTTCCTAAACTAGGAAAACACAAGTCTCACAGCTTATTCAAAACTTCAGAGCAAATTGCACTTGTGCCCCTTATCCCTGCCCTGGAAGTTTCTGCAGTGTTTCAGGAATGTCACCCTGAGAATGAGGATGACCTGCCAGGTGGTAGGAGGTGGCCGATGCTTCCAGACTGGCTTGCCTTGTTTGCTGACCCTGTATAGGGGGGTTTTTCCCCAAACCCCTTGGCAATAGCTTGCTTTCTGTTGATTTGATCATCTGACTCTTCTTTTGAATGTGGCTGGGTAAAACTGATGACCACCAATGACTCCTGAAGTCTGGTGACTGCAGAGGGAAAATCTCAGCAAAGACCGACGTTAGGCTGTGGATTCTCACACATCAGATGAGGGCATCTCTGGTTTGGGATCTACGCTCATTCTGAACATTTTAGCAGACTTACTTCGCAATGTACAGGGCGATGGTACCTCACAGGATCTTCCAACTATCAGCCAGGTTCCCTCTGTGCAGGGGAGCCCCATGACTCAGACAGTGAAGAATCTGCCTGCAATGAGGGAGACCTGAGTTCAGTCCCTGGGTTGGGAAGATCCCCTGGAGAAGGAAATGGCAACCCACTCCAGTCTTCTTGCCTGGAGAATCCCAAGGACAGAGGAGCCTGGTTACAGTCCATGGGGTCGCAGAGAGTCGGACACGACTGAGCGACTGACACTGCTCTCTGTTAGACGAGGAGCAGAAGAACCTCACCGATGGGAAGAGCTCTGGTTTGTTTGTTTTGTTGTTGTTTGAGCTGCACCGCGTGGCTAGTGGGAACTCAGTTCCCTGCCAGCGATGGAGCCCGTGACCCCACTCCCTGCCAGCGGAAGTGCAGAGCCTTAACCACCGGACCCCAGGGAAGTCCTGGGGAAAGAAGTCTGACTCCCGGCCTGACCACTTACTAAGTGTGTGCTTTCAGGCAAACTGTTCAGTTTTTCTGAGCTTCTGTCATCCTGCTCCCATGAAATAGGGACAGTAGCCCCAGCTTCCTCGGAAGGTTGCTGTGTGAAGGCTGAAGAAGATCCTGCATGAAGCATTTAGCTCAGTACCTGACCAACAGGAAGCACTCAGAGAAAGTGAAGTCTTTTTCTCATTGTATAGCTGATTTACAATGTTGTGTGAAATATTGTCGTTCACTTTACTAATACTAATGTGAAGAAGCAGGGTAAATGAAATTGTCAATGCTTCCATTAAAAGGATTCTAATTTCAGAAGTGACTTTTTTTTTAAGAATCACATTAGGATATCTAGAGGTGAGACGAGGACTTCAGGGGCAACTGATGGGTCAAGCGTCCTCTGACCTGGGGTCACTAACCCACAGAGAAGGAGCACAGGAATAGGTGTGGTTGCGAAGACCTGGAGGCGGCCGGCTGGGGACATGTCTGAAGATAACAACTCTTGGAGGGACTGGGGAGCAAGCAAAGGCTGGCACGCCCTCAGTGAGCTGACTCTGAAATTCACCGTGAGGACAAAGGCAGGTCAGGGAGAAACGCGTCATTTCTGAAGGCAGACTAAACGACGGGGCTTGTCAACGAGCCCTCAATTTTGAGAGCCACACGGGAGTCAGAACAGTTATTCATTTTGAAAGCAAACGGTGCCTCTGGTGGTTTAGTCACTAAGTCGTGTCCGACTCTTGCAATCCCGTGGACAGTAGCCTGCCAGGCTCCTCTGTCCACGGGGATTTCCCAGGCAAGAATACTGGAGTGGATTGCCATTCCCTTCTCCAAGGGAATCGTCCCAACGCAGGAATCAAACCCAGGTCTCCTGCATTGCAGGCAGAATGTTTACCAACTGAGCTATGTGGGAAGCCCTTAGGAAGAAACAAAAGAATGCATTTAAAGATTATTTTCCTTGAACTGAAAACATCAGGTGTGCTTGCTACAGAAGCCAGGTCACCCACGTTCTACACGCAGGTTCTTCTGATCTAAATGTCAGATGGGTGGGATTAGATTAGATACACCAAGCTGACGGTCAGCGGGCTGAGGTCAGAGACTGTGTGGGTGGGGACTCTCAGAACCTTCTTGCTGACAGCTGCGGCCCCCTTGGCCCTTTTCCTGGCCTGGGACTGCAGCCCAACCTCACTGATGTCCGAAGGGCCGGCAGGGAGATTGCAGCTCTGAGTCTCCGAGCTCTTCTCCCTGGGATGGTATGATCACTCTCAGCCTTTCTGCTCCATGACGCACGAAGGTTTGGCAGCCGCTCCCAGAACCGGGAGGCTGCTGGGTTTTAACCATTGAGGATCCCAGATAAGCAGGATCTCGCCCAGCAGTGGCTTCAAACTTCGGGGAGAGAAAGAATCTGATAGGAAATATATGCCAACAATCTCTTCATTTCCTTTGCTACCTGGATTTCTGTCTTTTCCAGTTTTCACATAGGATTAGTCAGAATGAAAAGACATTCCAAAGTATCTTTTCCCCATTTTTGTTTGTTTTCTCAAGTGCCTAAGAGCTGGCTCTTCTGAAGTTGTAGTTTAAGTATTTAATTCATTACGTTAGGTTTTCTTGAATAATTAGAGATGAACTTTTCTCATTAGTGAGAGTCACACGCTCCCTTGTTTTAAACAAGCCGGCATCTGAAATAAGTAGTGTTTAGATTTTCCTTTCTTTCCTCCTTTGGGTTCATCACAGGCTGTCTTTGCTTTACTACGGTATTTATGTACTTATTTCTAAGTAGACACCCGCTCCTGCCCTTCTGTGTCCTGGCCCGTGTGCTGGTCTCCTGACCCTGGTGGGGCGGGGGTCTGTGTTTAATGTGTGTAGAAGTCCCAGCGCATCTTCCGGTGCTCAGCATATATCAGACACATAAATGTTTGTGGTATTAATAACTTCAAGAGTTCCTCAACAACTTTCAGATATATGAGAGTCATCTAAAATTCTGATCATTGCTGCCAAACCTGAAAGCCCATCACTTGTTATCCATAAAAAGCTTCTCTGAAAAGCCATTTTATGCAGGCATGTTGTTGTAGAAAGGATCTTGGGCTGGTAAGCTGGAGTATCCTGTTCCAGTTCCCGCCCTGCCCTTTATAGCTATTTGACCGTAAACGAGTCATTTCACTTCTCCACAGTCCAAACCCTACTCTTAAAAGCCAGTAAAGGAAGCAGTCTGAGCAGTTATGAAGCATTTGGTCGGATTAAATATCTCTGGGTTAAAACAAAAGAAAACAGATCAGAACTCAACCCCCTGCTGAATCACAGTGAATTATCTGGGTTCTAGTGATGACAGGGGAAAGAACGAAATGTGTGTTCTTGGGAAGGACTAAATTAGGGTTTGTGCCAGCTTCTAGGACTTGAGTGGTTTCCTCAGTAAAAATGCCTATTGTTAATGGCTTCATCCTGGGTTGATCGATGGGCATTTGCCATTTTAATTCTTTGGAGGGTAGTAAGGTGACTCCCTGCGAAGGACTTAAATCACCCCGAGCAGCTCTCAGATATCCCCGCGTGAAGCTGAGCAGAGGTCTACAGCCCGCCCACGCTGGTCATGACGGATGACAGAGCTGGAACCAGTGTGGTGTTTCGGGGTCTTTGCGGCACATTGCAGTTATCACAGGGGTTAGACGATTGAGTTGGCTGCACTGTTGTTTGGATGCTAAGTCCTGTTCAGCCCTTTGCGACCCCATGGACGGTAGCCCACCAGGCTCCTCTATCCGTGGAATTCTCCAGGCGAGACTCCTGGCGTGGGCTGCCATCTCCCTCTCCAGGGGCTCTTCCTGACCCCGGGACTGAGGGGTCTCCTGCATTGGCAGGCGTAAGTATCCCTTACCCCTGAGCAACCTGGGCTGCACTGCGGTCCAGTTGTAACTTGGCCTTTGACTCAGGGAGAAAAGACACGGCAACTCCTCTCCTAATGTTACCTAGTCATATGGAGAGTCATATGAAGGATGTCAGAAACCAACCATTCTTGAAGAATTCGAGACGGTACCAATTCACTTACTCAATTCCGTGTGAGGTCTGGACGCATGACAGCTGATCCCACCCTACACCACCATCAGTCCCCTAAGCATTTCTTAATGATGGCATCACTCACCTTCTTGTCTTAGTCATAAAACTATGCTCGTTTCTTTGGTTTAGATACATTTTTTCTGCTTCCTGCTTCTCTCTAGGAAACTGATGACCAGTTTAATAATAACCAATGTCCCTACTGACCCTGAGCAATGCCCTTTCTTGGGTTAAATTACTTATCTACTTTTGCGCTCTAGGGAGATGAGGAAGCAAACAGGGTTATAAGTTGCCTTTGGAAATCTGGGGTCTGCTACTGGGAGGAAGTTTGAACATCCCAGTGGGGACAAAGTGCGTCACAGTGACTCTCAGATACACCACTGAGAATTTGATGGAATTTTTTAGTGGATTGGAGATAAGTTTTGAATTTTCCCTCTGCTTCCTAATTTCCATTGTAAATACTGTGTACTGTGCAGACTTTTGCAGAAAAAAATATTGAGAGAACATACACATATATATACTTTTAAACATTCAGCACCATAATTTACATAAAGTATATTGATTTTAAAATTATTTTGTAGTCCTCGAATGATCTTTCCTGATAATATTCATTTGAATAAACCTAGTAATAACATTTCTCTTATCTTGCGCAAAAGAAGACACAAATTCACAGGACAAATTCACACCGTAGCTAGAGCGTCTCAGGAATTGAACCTCAGATCTGAGAACCACGGGGAAGCACCCGGCACACCTCGGCTGAATTTTTCTCTAGTGCAAAACAAGTTCTTCACCCTGTGGGTAAGTTCGCTACCAAGGAAAGGGTGTGCATTTTCCCCAGAAGCAAGTAGGTTCATTATCTAGGGCTGCCGACTTTGAATCTCATTCTCTACAGTCGTAACCCAGGATTGGGAGGAAGACAAAATGAGAGAATGTGATGCCATGTGTGGGATAACAATCTGAAGTCTTCTCTGATGCAGTTTGAACCAGTCTGTCAGTAACCCTCCCCCTGCCCAGAGGGCAGCTCTGGCTATTTTGCGGTTCTGACCAGTTTGCAGTTAGTGATACCGTTTATGCTTCATGTTCTCACAAAACGCTGCTTACTGAGGCTCAGAGAACAAAGCTTCAGCCTCGGTCCCTGGGGGGAAGGCTGGTAGTAATGGGAACCTATATTTGTATTAGTTTTCCATTTATGGAAGAAGCAGAATTTTCATCATAATTCTTACCAGAGTCTTAAAACAGGCACACACTTTGAATTCTTAAATGATCATATTTTAGAAGGAAAATCCGGTAGTGAAAGAACAGTTTATTTTAGTTATTTATCCTTTCCTTTCATAACATGTGTTTCTCCTTATTTTCATCATCCAAGTTAAGGAGGATAATTTTTTTTTTTTTTTTGGTAGCTAAGTTTTAAAGCACGTCTCTCACGTCTCCTCTAAACATACATGTTATCAAGATTATATTATGATAGCAAGAATTTTTGTTAGTTTAATCCCAAATCAGTGTGTTTTATTTTCTAAGTTAAGGAAAGCATTAAAAAAAAAAAAAAAAAACTAAAGTAAATGCTAGCTGTTAAAACAGGTCTGTTTTAAAAATGAGATCAGCAGATGTTTGCTCTCTCTTGAGGAGAGGGTTGAATTTACAAAAACTATTGCCCTTCAAGCTCTGAATGTATAATATAAGGTGATGCATTCTCACCACTTTGCAGATGTTCGGAAGAACAGAGAGAGGGGTGAACTGGCCTTAGCCTGGGGGGTAAGTCACCCTGGGAGCCAGACACCAAGCGGACGCGACCCCCTCGCTGCCATCAGAGCTTTGTTCTCGTTCCCAGAAACACTCCAGTAGTGCTTTTCCTGTTTGGGGCTGTGTTGAGAACTCACCATTTAAGGAGTTCAAAGAAGTGGTGGTTAAAGTGATTTAAGCAAAGGAGATCATTTTGAGGTAACCTTTCCTGAGCCCCACGGTTCACTGAGCGTGTAGTGGGGGCTGGCCAGCCGCCTGCCAGCCTCTCCTGCGTGACCCCCACCCAGCTAGACGGGACCCCTCCTTGCCCGCCCACCCAGTGTGGAGGAGGCTCCCTTCCCTTCCCTCTAGGAAGGCCGCCCCTCCCCGTCTTCAGAAGATTCAGTTCAGTTGCTCAGTCGTGACCCCATGGACTGCAGCACACCAGGCCTCCCTGTCCATCACCAACTCCCAGAGTCCACCCAAACTCATGTCCATTGAGTCGGTGATGCCATCCAACCATCTCATCCTCTGTCATCCCCTTCTCCTCCTGCCTTCAATCTTTCCCAGCATCAGAGTCTTTTCTAATGAGTCACCTCTTCACATCAGGTGGCCAAAGTACTGGAGTTTCAGCCTCAGTCCTTCCAATGAACACCCAGGACTGATCTCCTTTACGATGGACTGGTTGGATCTCCTTGCAGTCCATGGGACTCTCAAGAGTCTTCTCCAACACTACAGTTCAAAAGCATCAGTTCTTCGGCGCTCAGCTTTCTTTATGGTCCAACTCTCACATCCATACATGACTACTGGAAAAACCATAGCCCTGACTGCTACTGCTACTGCTAAGTCGCTTCAGTTGTGTCCGACTCTGTGCGACCCCATAGACAGCCTCCCACCAGCCTCCCCCGTCCCTGGGATTCTCCAGGCAAGAATACTGGAGTGGGTTGCCATTTTTTTCTCCAAAGCATGAAAGTGAAAAGTGAAAGTGAAGTCGTTCCGTCATGTCCGACTCTTAGCGACCCCGTGGACTGCAGCCTACCAGGCTCCTCTGTCCATGGGATTTTCCAGGCAAGAGTACTGGAGTGGGGTGCCATTGCCTTCTCTGAGCCTTGACTAGACAGACCTTTGCTGGCAAAATAATGTCTCTGCTTTTTAACATGCTGTCTAAAGCCCCCTATCTAAAGAATTTCAGTTTAAAATTCAAAATGAAGACTGGTTCTGGAAGCAGAGACCCGGGTGGGCATCCTTGGAAGCCACCCCCCTCCCCATGTCTCTGCTTCCCCCTCCGGCAGGCCCTGTGATGGTGGGAAAACCTCCCTTTTTCCCACCAAGCAGGATTTGGCCTCATCACTTCCTCCCCTGGGCGTTTCCCCAGCAAACACAATTCCTCCTCTGGTGGCCGAGCTCCTGGGCCGTGGGGGCGGGGCGGGGGGGGGGCGTGTCGGTGGCAGGGAAAGGGTTCCCGGCTCTTGAATCATCTGGATGAGTCGGCCGACCTGGTTCCGGCTGAGGGTTCCCAGGCCCTCGCGGTGGTCTGAGGACAGCCTCCATCCCACTGAGGCCGTTGCTAACCCTGCGTGGGGCTGGTACCCCTTCCTCTCTGCCCTGCAAGGTCACCCAGGTCACCCTGAGCACCCCGCCGGCCGCCGTGCGGGAGAACACGGCCCCTCGCCGCTCCCTCCCATCTCCGTGACTCCCCGGTGCCCCTGCCCCTCCAGCCAACGGGAAACGCACTGGTGGGCTTTAGATCTGGAGGGGCGACCTTCCGGGAGGGAAGGGAAGCGAGCCTCAGCAGGGGTCCCACGGAAGAGGCAGGCGGCGGCCGGCCCCCACTACGATTGTGAACGGTGGAGACCGGTGATGTGCAATCCGGGTCCACAACCTTCCGGTGCACAAGCGTGAGGGGCCTCCTTGCCGCAACGTTAATGAAAGCAGGACTCCTCAGTAGGTTTTCTATTAACTAGTCTTTAAATATAAATGTTTTATTTGCTTTCACTTATTAAACATAAATGGCTTTTCCCTGGTGACTCGGAGTGAAGAATCTGCCTGTGATGCCGGAGACCAGGCTTCGATCCCTGGGTCAGGAAGATTCCCTGGAGGAAGGCATGGCAGCCCACTCCAGTATTCTCACCTGCAGAATCCCATGGACAGAGGAGCCTGGCGGGCTACGGTCCTTGGGGTCCCAAAGAGTCAGATACAGACTGGGCGACTAACATTTTCACTTTCATTTAACATAAATGAAAATAGACTATTACAAACGTACACGTTACAGATGTAATAAGATTCACAAACTAAGGGCGAAGCCACTCAAGCAGAAGCACGTATCAATGCCATCATTTCGTGAAGCATCGCATAGCTCTCTCTGTGGCTGCCCTCCACTGGGACTCTGCGAGGGCAGGAGGGCCCGACCCTGAACCAAGTCCCTAGCGAGTCCTAAAGACTGTCATTTCTGATTTTCAAGCCTTCTGGAATCTTGGCCCAGGCGGATTTTTTCCAGACTCTCTGCTCTCTAACTTTGACATTCTGTTGGGAACGCCTGGATCTCCAACTCTGACTACGTCCCTCATCCTCCTGGAAGGCTCCCCTTTCTCCAACCTGCACCTGGGATCCAAACTCCTCCCTCCCAGCAGCTTTCTCTGGGGCTGCAGCCCAGGGTCCCCATCACCCCTTGACTCTGCGTTCCCTTCCAGCCAACACCTGCAGGGCTGCAAGTTCCCAAACGGGTCTTACTCTACACGGGCCCCTCAACCCCTGCTGAACTATTTCTCTGGGTTGTTGGCGTCACCACATCAGCCACGGGGGGGACTTGAGTTTCTCTCCACCTGACCCCGATTCCCTCACCTCCCCGAGTTCACGTGTCCAGGTAAGTTCAGCTGTGCCATGTCGGTCCCACTCAGGGCCCGCGTGCCTACATCCCCACAGCGTCCCCTCATGTTCGGGACATCTGTTGCTTTTATTGATTTCTGTCCTAATTTAAAAAGTACAAATGTTAAAGAACACTAAGAATATACTAAAAAGTAGTTGAAAAGGAAAATGATGAATATAGGTCAAAACTGCTAGATATCTCTATAAACGGTTCAGCTTAGTGGGACCACACTGTACTACAGATGGTGAAGCATGCTAGCTTTTTTTCTTCCACGGAACACTCTCACGAACATTTTTTTCTGTGACTGAAACTCCTTCATTTGGCATGTTACATTATACTCTGTCATGCTTTATGTCCCATTTTTGGACATTTACTTTTTGCTACTATAAAATAATAAGGCATGAATGATTTTATACTTTGACATGTATCCACATGTCTACTTTTTGGCTAGATTTCTGGAAGCAGAATTGATGAATTGAAATGAATAAATATCCCTGAGGCTTTCAATACTTGCCAGGAATTGGAGCAGTGTAAGAGAGCTCACGGCCCAGTCTGAATCAGTGGCTGACTGATGACGCTGAACTTTGATTGGTTGTCTCAGCCGATGTTTTGTCTCCTGCCTCAGTTCTGGTCTCTGTCTGTTCCAGTGGGAGGGGGCTGAGAGATGGCAGTGTGGGAGCTTCTTCACATAAACCCTTTGTTCCGTTTATAGTGAACATACTCCCCCAGTTGGTTCTTTGCCTTTTAATTTTGTTGAAGATTTCTTACTGTACAATAGCATGTAATTCTGCTGAAGTCTTTCGCAAATTCTGATGACAAACCTTAAGGGCAATAGAAAGTCTCTGAGGTCTTTAAGCAAATGCTCAAAATGAGGCTTTCTTCTGCAAAGGGCCACTCCAGGTGAAGAGCAGGGGTAGGTTTGGAGATCTGATGAAAAAGATGGGGGCCCTCGGTGAGAGGCCACTCAGTAGCAACAGAGCAAGCACCCAGCCCTGCGCACGCCCACAACCCAGCCTCCTGGAGGTCATACGTCCTGTGACAGCATCCCTGAGGCTGGCCCTCGGTCCCGCCCACTCCCGTTCTGACCTCTTGGTTGGGGATCTTTGGGTCATCTCTTCATTCACACTTTGAGTGCATCTTCAGTAACTGCGTTCAGTAGCAAAGATTCTCTTTACTTCTGGATTCTGGAAGTACCTGCCCTAAATGCCTGCATATTTGTAGCACGTATCTGTATTTTGTTTTAAGAGCTACTGTAGTATATATGTGTTCATTTGCTTTGTTTATTGATGGTGGTAAGGAGATTTATGACTAATTCCCATCAAATGAAGTAATTGTGGAATATAAATAAAAATGTGAATGTCAGCAGCAGGGGAACTATAAATAAGACAAAGCCAAGACAAAGAGAGGAAAGAAATGAAAGTGCTGAACTTTACACATTGGGCAGCTGGCCTATTTCACCTGCAATTAGGCTGTGAGCTTCCTGCCAATGTTAACAGGTAGATGGAAGCAGTTATCTGGACTTTGTCATCCAAGGAGACTCAACACCTCTTCTTTCCAAGGACCTAATGCCTGTTTTCTAGCAATCTGCCCCAAAAGTAGATTGTCACTTGGGCCTCACTGAGCCATTAGTCTCCTAGTCTCCACCACTGCGAGCAAACTCGGGTGAGCTTGAGTGCGGTCCTCTGATTAAAGTTACAGCATCAAAAACCAAAAGACAAGTGCAGACCCCGGAGGACGTCTCCTCAAAGTGAGGCCTGCAGCCCCTCTGGAAGGGACTCAAGTGCTCCCACACTCAGTCTGACTTGGAGTTCCCATGGCACACAGTTCATGGGTTTCGATTTGCACGCTGCCAAAGGCATTCCCAAGTGGCTCAGTGGTGAGGAGCCCACCTGCCAATGCAGAAGACGTAGGTGTGATCCCTGGGTCAGGAAGATCTCTTGGAGAAAGAGCTGGCTACCCACTCTAGCATACTTGCCTGGAGAATCCTTTGAATAGAGGACCTTCCAAAGCATGGAACTTAGCCACTGAACAACCACAACAAAAGGCATGTCACAGACCGTTAAAGAAAAGGTCATGAGGATGTGGGATTTGTGAGCTAAAGGTGAGTGTGACGAGCCCGCTGAGGTTCCGATTCGGGATTCTGGAGGCAGCGCTCTGCCACACAGGGGGCGCACCTACGGGTGCTCTGGCAGGAGGCTCTGGGGCTGTCCTGAGTCCAGCAGAGTCTTGCTCACCATCTTCCTGGCTTCCTTATTATAAATTGGCTTAAATGTCACTGTCATCCTTTAGTTCGTTAGGGGTGGTTGGGTGACTGTCCGGGGTTACTCGGCAACGCACAGGGGTGTCCCGTTCCCTCCCCTGTGAGCCTGTCTTCACCAGGGCTGCAACTCCAGGGAGACCCACCCTCCCCACGGTGCTGAAACCTCCCTCTCCCCACCTTGAGTGGGCATCTCTACGGGTCCTTCCCTGGTTTATGCTGCCTGTGAGTTGGAGCTGTTTAAACCACAGATAACTCACTCACAGGTGAGTGGAGGGGAACCGAGAGATTGCATTTAAGTGCTGCAGGCAATCTTTTAATGATATGAAGTCATGTGTCTAAGCTTACGTGTGATTAGTTGCTCAGTCGTGTCCGACTCTTTGTGACCCCATGAAGCCCGCCAGGCTTCTCTGACCGTGGAATTCTCCAGGCAAGAATACTGGATCCCCTTCTCCAGGGGAATCTTCCAGGCTCAGGGAATGAACCCAAGTCTCCTGCATTGCAGGTGGATTCTTTACCACCTGAGCCACCAGGGAAGCTTATCTAAGCTTATAAGAAAGCATGTTTATTCGGTAACCCTGTCGATGTTTTTCTATCACAAATGCCTCCTTCCGTGGGAATTCAGGGGTTGAAACAGAGGGTAATCAGCAGGACTCCTGCCCTCGGCACTGCGGCCGCCACCAGGAGATAGGGCCCCACAGGCCTATCTAAGCTTATAAGAAAGCATGTTTATTCGGTAACCCTCTCAATGTTTATCACAAATGCCTCTTTCCGTGGGAATTCAGGGGTTGGAACAGAGGGTATTCAGCAGGACTTCTGCACTCGGCACTGCGGCCGCCACCAGGAGATAGGGCCCCACAGCCCTAGAGACCTCTCTGCAGACCACAGGGGCCCCCTGGAGAGCGAAAGTGTGGCCTCCGCTGAGAAAGGCAGCAACCACCGGTGGAAAGAAGCAACTGCCAGCAACTGCTTCCTGTTCCGTCCTTTCATATGTGAATTCTGCTCCGTCTATGGAACACCCATCTTTAGAGAATGCGCTTGGGGTTCCCGTTCCTGGAGACTCTACCATCAACGTCCAGGCCCAACCCAGGGCTGAAGGCGGATGGTGGTGATGGCTGCACAATGACGTGAGTGCTCCTGATGGTCAGTGTGCATTATGCGTCATTTACCGCAGTGTTTCAAGGCCCCCAAGTCTAGAATCCTGAGCACGAGAAGGCTGCGACGTGCCTTATTAATTCCAAAGCCACAGCACCTACAACTAATTGACAGGGTTCACAGCCATTCTAAAACTGCTGAGCAAGATGCTTCGGTCACAGATCCTTTCACTCTATTCTCCTTCTCCATCGTGGTTTCCAAGAAACAGTACAGATATGTGTGTGTGCAGAAGTACAGCTGGAAAGAGCAGCCTCCATGGAAGCTGTGGGGCTGCCTGCCACACCCCCACATTTAAACCCTGCCCTGTGCTCGTCCAGCAGGCGGCACCCCTGACCCCATGCCAGTGACAGAGGGGGGCCCTCTCCAACTCAGCAAGAGGTCCACAGAGCAGTGTGTCCTAATCTGGCTTTGCTGCCCTGGGAGTCGCGATCATTCTTCACACACACACACACACACACACACACACACACACACACACAGCTACTGACACCACACTGCACAGGCAAGGACTGGGCTGCAGAAAGCCATTTCCTCTCAGCCCTTGTCCTCAGGGGCCCTCTGACCACTTTCCCTCCCCTGGGGTCCCCTCCGTGGCCTCCGTGGGCTGCAGCTTTCACAACAGGGACCAGTTGCTAGGAATAGACTCACATTTCCCTGCACTTGGCATATGGAATCAGAGTGCAGGAGGGAAGGGGCTCCCAAGAGGTGTCTTCTTCTGCCTGACCCCCTAGAGAGTCTGAGTATGGTGGGAAGAAGAGAAAACAGAAATGAAGTGTTGGGGGGAGGTGGCTGAGAGGTTAAGTTTACTCTAAGTTTACTCTAAGGAGTGCGGGCCCTTCTGGGGATCGGGCCCCAGTCAGCACTTCGGCTGAGATGCTCAGGGGCTCACTGGGATGGGCCCACAGTCAGCTCAGCTTCAGACACTGAGGCTTCTCTAAGTGGGTGAGGGTCGGCTTAACTGGGGATTAAATAACAGGGTGAGGCTGCTCATCCAGCCTTCATCCTGATGCTCTTGTTAACTTTAGGAACCATCTCTGTGCAGCTCTGTTAGGTCATCTGATGAGTTAGAGACGGAGAGATGAACCTCAGCATTATTGGGATGAAGCAATTCATTTTTAGTTATGAGTGTGATTTTTACGTGGAAGGTCTAAAAGGTTTTCAAGCAGTAACAGAACTTGGGGTTCATACATCCCTGAGTCGTAGTTGTTGAACCACTGGAGGTGTTTGGGTCCCACAAGGCTCACAGAACCCACACCTGGAGGGTCACAGCACTCCTGGCAGCACAAGTCCTGGGCCGCCGTCCTCCCACTAGGAACCAGAAGGAGATGCTCCCACAGAAACTTCTAGCTTTTCTTTCTTTAAAAAAAAAAAAAAAATCTGGCATGGCATGTACGCTCACCCACGTCTGGCTCGTTGCAACCCCATGGACTAGTCTGCCCTCTGTCCAAAGGATTTCCCAGGTTAAGAATACTGGAGTGGGTTGCCAGTCCCTTTTCCAGGGGATTTTCCCAACCCAAGGATCTGACCAGCATCTCTGGGGTCTCCCGCATCGGCAGGCAGGTTCTTTACTGCTAGCGCCACATGGGAAGCTTTACTGAAGTACTGAAACACCAAAACTGCACGTTTTTATAATGTACAATTTGGACAAACACCTGTGATACCATCCCTAAAATCCAGGCAGTAGAACCAGCGCCTCCCAGGGTTCTCTTGTGTCTGTTGTTATTGTTGTTGCACGTGTGTGTGTGTGTGTGTGTGTAGGTACACGGCATTTGATCTACCCCCTTTTACAGGTCTGAAGGGTACATACTGTACAGCGACTTCAACTGCAGGCACTTTGCTGCATCGTGGGTCTCTAGAAATTTTCCATTGGGCATAAGTGAAATTTGTGCCCACTGGCAAATAACTCTCCAGATCCCTCCCCAGCAGCCGCTGGCACCCACCATGCTCTCTTGCTTCTGTGAGTCTGACTCTATGTAAGCGGGCTCAGGCAGTATTTGTTCTTCAGTGACTGGTTTCACTCTGTCCTTATTCACTTCACATAGAATTCCCCAGGGTCACCATGTTGTTGCAAATGGCAGAATCTCCTTCTTCTGCAAGGCCGAATAATATTCCCCCACACGTATATACCACGCTCTCCTCATCCATCCATCAGTCAATGGACACTTGGGTTCTTTCCCACACTGTCATGGATGAGGCTGCAGTGAGCAGAGGGGTGCACATATCTCTTGGAGATTCTGATTTCAATTCTTTTCGATAAAAGCCCAGAAGGGGAATGGTTGGATCCTACGGTAGTACTGTTTTCCAATTTCCAGTAAGTAATACTCCCCTTCTGCATCTCTTGATACCTATGAGCTTCACGGATCATAACAGAGATAATCTCAATGTGATGTACTTCCCAACTGGACTGAGTTGGACAGTGTCCACTCAAAATTCATGTTCACCTGGAACCTGTGTATCAGACCTTATTTGTAAATAAGGACTTTGCATATATAATTAAAGTAAGATGATGTCATATCGGATGGTTGTTGCTGTTCAGTCACACAGTAGCGTCCTAATCTTTGCGACCCCATGAACTGTGGCACGCCAGGCCTCCCTGTCCATCACCAACTCCTGGAGCTTGCTCAAACTCACGTCCATCGTGCCCATGATGTCATCCAACCATCTCATCCTCTGTTGTCCCCGTCTCCTCCTGCCTTCAGTCTTTCCCAGCATCAGGGTCTTTTCCAAAGAGTCAGGTCTTCAGATGAGGTGGCCAAAGGATTGGAGCTTCAGCTTCAGCATCAGTCCTTCCAATGGATGTTCAGGGTTGATCTCCTTTAGGATTGACTGGTTGGCTCTCCTTGCAGTCCAAGGGACTCTCAAGAGTCTTCTCCAGCACCACAGTTCAAAAGCATCAGCTGTTTGGTGCTCAGCCTGCTTTATGGTCCAGCTCTCACATCCGTACACAACTACTGGGAAAACCATAGCTTTGACTAGATGGACATTTGTAGATAAAGTGATGTCTCTGTATCTTAATATGCTGTTTAAGTTGTTCAAAGCTTTCCTTCCAAGGAACAATCGTCTTTTAATTTCATAGCTGAGTCACTGTCTGCAGTGATTTTGAAGCCCAGGAAAATAAACTCTGTCACTGTTTCTACTTTTTCTCCTTCTATTTGCCATGAAGTAATGGGACTGGATACCATGATCTTAGCTTTTTGAATGTGGAGTTTTAAACCAACTTTTCCACTCTCCTCTTTCACCCCCAGTCAAGAGGCTTTTTAGTTCCTCTTTGCTTTCTCCCATTAGAGTGGTATCATCTGTATATCTGAGGTTATTGATGTTTCTCCAGGCAATCTTGATTCCAGCCTGTGATTCATCCAGCCTGGCATTTTGCATGACATACTCTGCATATAAGTTAAATATTCAGGGTGACAAGGAGCCTTGAATACTCCTTTTCCAATTGTGAACCAGTCCATTGTTCTACATCTGAATCTAACTGTTTCTTCTTGACCTACATACAGATTCTTTAGGAAGACAGGTATGATGGTCTGGCATTCCCCTCTCATTAAGCATTTTTCAGTGTTATGATCTACACAGCCAAAGGCTTTATCGTAGTCAATGAAACAGAAGCAGATGTTTTTTTCTGGAACACCCTTACTTTCCTCTATGATCCAATGAATGTTGGCAATGTGATCTCTGCTTCCTCTGCCTTTTGTAAATCCTGCTTGTACATCTGGAAGTTCTCGGTTCCCATACTGCTGAAGCCTGGTTTGAAGGCTTTTGCGCATCACCCAGCTGGTGTGGGAGATGAGTGCAACTGTCTGGTAGTTTGTTTGGCACTGCCCTTCTTTGGGACTGAATGAAAACTGATCTTTTGCAGTCCTGTGGCCACTGCTGAGTTTTCCAAATTTGCTGACATATTCATAGCAGAACTTTAACAGCATCATTTTTAGAATTTTAAAAAACCTCTGAAATTCCATCACCTCAACTAGCTTCATTCATAGTACCTAAGGCCCACTTGGCTTCACAGTGCAGAATGTCTGGCTCTAGGTGAGTGAACACACATATCATGGTTATCTGGGTCATCGAGACCTTTTTGGCATAGTTCTTCTGTGTATTCTTGCCACCTCTTCTTAGTCGCCATCTTAATCCATATTGAATTGGGGTGAGTCCTAAATTCCATATATTAACAGAGGCAGAGGTTGGAAGGATGCCACTGCAAGCTCAGGGCTGCCGGCAAACTCCAGGAGGGAGAGGGACAGGGTCAGTCTCCCCAGGGCCTTACACTTTGATTTCAGGCTTCCAGATGGGGGGAGAGCCAGCTTCTGCATGGTCCTTGGTTCTGGCAAGTGTGGGACATGTGGGCCAGTGTTCCCCTACCCTCTGGAGGCTGGCAGTGTCTGCTGGGTGGGAACCAGGAGGGTTAGGGCTGGCTGTGGGGCAGCTGCTGGCACTACAGCAGGAGGGCACATGGCGGACCCCCAGTGGAGGCAGCGGGTGTGCCTGAAACGTCAGGGAGCCTCCCTGCCTCTCTCAGGGGCCTCGACAGGGCCGAGCGGACCCGGAGAGCGGCTCAGAGCCGGCCCTGAGGGCACAGAGACCACAGCCCTGCCCAGCGCACGCGGGGGCTCGGCCTGGGCAGCTCTGGGTGGGCACCCTGGGCTCCCGGGAGGCCTGGCCCCAGGGAGGGAGGAACAGCTGGATCGGGAGCCACTCTTGCAGAAACCCCTCGGGCCGAGAGGATAGTATCATTTCTGTCATTACCTAGTGTGTTTCATGTGCTAAATACATAAACAATAGCATATTGTTCAATCCTAAAAATAAGCTTATTAGGTAAGAATGTGCCCCGCATTTACAGATGAGAAAACTTAAGGTCAGATAAGTTACGTAACTGAGGCTTGAGTCGCCCAGGCTCAGGCTTAGCGGTGGCAGGTGGGGGCGCCAGAGCCTGAATAAATGTCTCCGAGTCATGTGACTGCCTGGTTTCCTCCTCTCTTCTCTCGGGAAAGGACGGGAGGGAATCGCTGTGTTCTTCATAGTTTCCTTGCTTCACTTCTGGCTGTGCTGGGCCTTTGTGGCTCTGAGGACTTTTCCCCAGTCGCAGCGAGCAGGGGCTCCTCTCTAGCTGCCGGGTGTGGCTTCTCACTGCGGAGCACAGGCTGTGGCTCCCGGGCTCCAGGACACAAGCTCAGCAGTTGTGGTGCCTGGGACTCCTGGCTCCGCGGCATGTGAGATCTTCCCAGACCCGGGATCCAACCTGCGTCTCCTGCATTGGCAGGCGGATTCTCTACCGCTGAGCCACCTGGGAAGCCCAGAAATCATGTTTGAGAATATTCCCTGCACTGCCCACCCCTGGTTTGCTTTAGTCGATGTGATCTGATACTACAGCTAGTAAAGGGTTATGTGTGTATGAGGCGAAGACAGTTTGGTTGCTGAGGGTTCCAGCATGCAGCCTGGGGCAAGGAGGTGCTGCTTTACACCAAGGAGGGAAGGGGGCTGGCTCTCCCACCCGAGGGGCTGTGTGCCTAGGGCTCTGGTTGCCTTCCCAGCAGGAGCAAGGTGGCCTGTTCGGAGATACACCCGTGTGGCTGGAATTCTGCAGAAAGCGGCGGGTGAGAGCCAGCTGTGCCCACGGCCGCAGCCTTCATGGCCCCATTTGTGCAAGCACCCGAGAGCAGAGCTCGATCGTGGAGGGTGGGGGGCGTTGGTGTGTGGAGTGAACCTGAGGGTCGGTCAGGAGCTTCGCTTGGGTGCTGAACTCAAGAGGCAGAGAAATCTAAGCAATACCTGAGTTACATGTAATGGATCCTACATAGATGGGCAGAATTGTTTAAAACCCCCAAATCCTCAGGCAAAAAAAATTCCATGTGTTATGTAAACGTGTCCCAGTTCTGCAGGAAATCTGCCTTGATCGGGGATTTCCCAAACTAGGTTCAATGTTCAAATATGAGGCTGCTTCAGGTTTGGTGTCTGGGCTGAGATCTCCTCTGGGCCCTTAGGAGGTCAGCTTGGGCACCACAGGGATTCATTCAGATCCACACCCGCCGGAATGGGCGCTAAGACAGAAGCCGGATCACTTCCTTTGCTGTAGATGGTTTTGTTGTGGTTGGTTTTTTTCCAGTCTTCCTTTTGAAAATGACAATGGTGCTGTCTCTCTGAAATTCTTTACCTTTCCTAATGATATTTCAGGAGACAAAGTAACACGCGGACTCTGTCTGCCTTCCCTACTCGAACAGCAGGACAATGTTGTCATTTGAGTGGCTTTCCTAGAGTCCATCCTCAACAAAATTGTGAATTAATCTAACTCTCCATGCGGATCCTCCATGCCTGTTTATGGAAACCCCTCTCCCCTGCCACTCTCCCCACACGTCTGAGCCCATGGTTTGCTTCACAAAACAGTGGAAGGCTTCCGAACATAACAATCCACACCAGGGAATAAGTGCGGAACAAGTAAGTCAAGCTGTGCTCCCCAGAAGGATGTGTGGATTTTATTTACATTTTAAAGAATAAAATCATTTCCATTTAAAAAACATTTTTTGTATCAGTCTCCGAAAAACATAGTGGAAAAGGTAATATTTAGAAATAAAAAATAAAGAAGCTTTAATGGTGGGCAGGAGAGTGGGGAAAAACACTGCTGAGTTTTGTCATCTCAGGCAATGCAAGGCGGGGAGCAGAGACTCGCTCTGCAGAGGAAGTCAGCCCTGGCTGCTCCCGTCCCCATAAGGCAGGTTCCTGATTCAGTGAGGAACACACTAGAAAAAGTAGTGGCCACATGTACTAAGCACTTATGGTACCTGCACTATATGAGCCCTTCAAATAAGCAGTAAGGTGGGCACCATCATTAGTCCCATTTCATACCCAGGCAGCGGAGGGCAACACCCAAAGGCTTATTCTAGGGACTGGGCTGGGAACGCAGGGTGATGATTCTGGGGTCAGCCCTGAAGCACAGTGTCACATGGCAGCCTTGGGCCACTCGACCCCTGGGAATCCTCCTTTGGAAATAAGGAGTTGAGTTGAGACAGTCCATTTCCTTCACTGTTCCAGCCCAACAGAGAACTGAACCACATTTCTGGAAGAGTTGCTCTGGCCTAAATCGCCCCTGTTGTATTTTCTGTGCAGCTTCTTTTGCTTGCAAGGACCCAGACGGACGCAGAGCTGGCACCAGAGGTGGAGTTTGGGCTACACAAAGAAATGCTGGAGAGGGCGTGGAGAGAAGGGGCCCCTCCCGCACGGTCGGCGCGAATGTGAACTGGTGCAGCCGCCACAGAGAGCAGCATGCAAGGCTCCTTAAGAAACCAAAAGCAGAGCCACCGTGTAAGCCTGCGGCCCTACTCCTGGGCGTGTGTCTGGGGGAAGCACGGCCTCAGAAGGACGCACGAGCCCCAGGGCTCACTGCAGCACTGTCCCAGCAGCCAGGACGACGGGGCGGCCGAGCGCCCGTCTGCAGAGGCTGGATGGAGGGGGTGTGCTGCACACACACAGTGGAGTATCACTCAGCCGTGAAGAGAAAGAAGCCACGCCGTTGGCAGCGACGTGGACAGACCTCGAGGTGGTCACACTGGGCAAAGTGGGTCAGACACAGAAGCAGAACCATTGTACGTCATCCCTTAGATGCAGAATCTAACGAGACGGGATACAAATAAACTTGCTTACAAAACAGAGACTCATGGACTTAGAGAACAAACCTATGGTTGCTGAGGGGAAGGATGAAGGGAAGGGACAGTTAGGGAGTTCGGGATGGACGTGTACACACTGCTATATTTAAAATGGAGAACCAACAACGACCTACTGTCCAGCACATGGAGCTCTGCGCAATGTCAGGCGGCAGCCTGGCTGGGAGGGGAGTTCCGGGGAGAATGGCACATGTGTATGTATGGTGAGCCCCTTCACTGTTCACCCGAAACGATCACCAGATTGTTAATCAGCTATACCCCAGTACAAATAAAACGTTTAATAAAAATAATAACAAGCTAAAAAAAAAAAAGTATTTCCCTGTTCCTAATGGGATGTATCTGTTTTCTAAACTCAAAACAAGAAGGTGTGGGGCCCCCGTTGGACACAGAGAACTGTCTTCTCAGCTGGTCTTGGACACCCCACTTCAGTGAGGTTCCTGGCGGGAAGTTCCTTTCCCGACCATGCAGGTCGCCACCTGTCGAGCCTTCGGACATTCCCTTGGAGCTCAGGGTCCTCATGGGTCCTCTCTGCTCCCGCCCAGCTGTGCCAAGGCCTGCAGCGGGGCCAAGGTGCCATCTTCCCCTGGCAGCCAGTGTTTCAGATTCCAGTCCTAAGATCACACCACGTGACGACCTTCCGCTGGGAACAGGCTCAGCTGGCGGCCAGGTGGGCGCAGCGAAGTCCTACGAGCTAAGTATCGAGCTTTCTGGGCCACGCCCTTGGTGCCAAGCGCTTCTTGCCTCCTAATTTTTAAATCCATGTGCATTTCAAGGGAAATTTTATCCGTGTGTTTCTCAGTCATTCACACTTAACTCACCATTCTGTCATTTCGTAAGAGCTTTTGATGTTCAAGCAGCCTTCTGTACAGTTTCACAAGCCTTTCTTTTTGTTTTTTAAACCATGAAAGCCACATTTTTTCTTTTTTAACAAAAAAGAAAAAAGAGTAAACAAAGCCAGAGTATGAAAAGTCTCAGGGTTGGTTATACACTCAGAGAACGCAAGAAGTAGACAGACGGCTGTAGGTTTGTCCAGGGCACTTGGCCTTCCTGAAGGAACCAAATGTTAGGCAAGGCTCTGACTGATGGGAATGGAAAATCTCAACCAATTTCAAAAAAAAGTCAATCCTTCAAAACCAGAAAAGTTTAAATAAATATCATCTAAACTCCATCCAGCATGGCAGTAAAACACTGTCTAAATGCAAACAAATTTCTAACTGCAAACAAATCATATCCTTTAGAAATAGTTTCCTAGCTGAGGTCAAAGCAGCAAGCAATTTCCAGGTTGGGGAAATGCATTTGAGTGAAACACACACTGTGCAGGAGGCCATAAGGGAATTACTCTGTTTTTTTCTCCCTGCCTGTTCAACTGCCCCCCACCCCATCACACACCTTCACCTTCTTCCTCACTGTTGCAAAAACAGAAGTCACGTGGGAAGATGCTGCCCGGGGCTGCATCATGCAGAATCCAGCTCCAGGGCGACGGGGTGCCTTGCAGCTCGCGGTGGATCTGGAGTCAGGCCGTGGCCCCCCGGCACCCCCTCGCTCACCCCGTACAAGCCTTCACACCTGCCTTTCAGCTCCATCTCACCTCCTGAGTCCGGAGGCCCTTCAGGCAGAAACCAGCTCTTTGGCCAAAACATCCTCCTGGTAACAAGATTCCCGCACTGAATAAACTGGGACACGCGGCCAGTGTCCACTCCTGCCATCGCTGACCGAGCCAGAGAAGGAGTCCTTGATTCTAACGGTCCCCTGACAGGTCTTCATGGAACATCTCCAGTGTTCCAACACCTGTTTGCCGATGGACCTGATTCAGCCACTAGACTGTGGGGTCCTTGGGGACCACCACTCCAACCTGGTACACTCACAATGTCCAGCACATAATAGCTCAGGGTGAATCCTGGCTGAAGGAATCCGTGACATCAGTCATGAATGGCAGGCGAACTGCAGAACCGAGCATCGAGGTGGTTACTACGGTGGGCAAGTTAAGAGCACCTAGGCTGGGACGGGCACTTGAAGGGCCCCAGCCTTGCGTTTGAAGGATAACAAGCATCACTGCTGAGCCCACCCGTGAGTCTTGCCAGGTTTGCAGGAAGCAGTGGCCAAGAGAGACGGGGAGGGATGGGTGGGTGGGCCCCCCCCCAGACACGGGCTTTGGTTGTGAACAAGCAGTGTTGCCATCTACCCTCTGCGGCTGGCTGGAGGTGCTGGTGCTGAGTGTGCTCAGCGTGTGTAGAAAGGGTTACTCCAAGTGGGAAGTTAGTTATACAGAATATCCTGGAGCTTCACCTTCGATCTAGACTTGGGCTGAAAAGCTCCAGGCCTCAAGCAGGGGTCACACACACTGCACCATTGGCTCAGCTCCAACCCTGGGTCTCCCCGACTTGTTCATCCTGGGAGGAGGCTGACAATAAGCCAGGGCCATGCAGAGAAGGGCGCAAGAACCCAGAGCACCTGTGTGCCCGAGTGAATTCCCCGCTCCCCAAACACAGCGGTCCTGCCTGCAGAGAGGAGGCGAGGAAGGCAGCGTGCAAAGACAGACTGCTGACCTGGCCACCGCCTGGAGGCCGACAGAGGTCGTGGGGCGCTCACCCAGAGACAAACCCTCCCCAGAACCCACAACCGTGTGTCTCCAGGGCCTCTGTCTTCTGGGCTCTCAGGGGCCTGGGGGACACGGACCTGGGCGTGTGCATTTAAAAGTCGTGTTTCTCAGTCTACAAGCAATAAATGCTGGAGAGGGTGTGGAGAGAAGGGAACCCTCTTACCCTGTTGGTGGGACTGCAAACTAGTACAGCCACTATGGAGAACAGTGTGGAGATTCCTTTAGAAACTGGGAATAGAACTGCCTTATGACCCAGCAATCCCACTACTGGGCATACACACCAAGGAAACCAGAATCGAAATACCCCAATGTTCATCACAGCGCTGTTTATAATAGCCAGGACATGGAAGCAACCTAGATGTCCCTCAGCAGACGAATGGATAAGAAAGCTGTGGTACATATACACAGTGGAGTATTACTCAGCCATTAAAAACAATGCATTTGAATCAGTTCTAATGAGGTGGATGAAACTGGAGCCTATTATACAGAGTGAATTAAGCCAGAAAGAAAAACACCAATACAGTATACTAACACATATATATGGAATTTAGAAAGACAATAACAATAACCCTGTATGCGAGACAGCAAAAGAGACACAGATGTATAAAACAGTCTTTTGGACTCTGCGGGAGAGGGCGAGGGTGGGACAATTTGGGAGAATGACATTGAAACATGTACAGTATCATATAAGAAATGAATCACCAGTCCAGGTTCGATGCAGGATACAGGATGCTTGGGGCTGGAGCACTGGGATGACCCAGAAGGATGGCACGGGGAGGGAGGTGGGAGGGGGGTTCAGGATGGGGAACACGTGTACACCCGTGGCGGATTCATGTTGATATATGGCAAAACCAACACAATATTGTAATTAGCCTCCAATTAAGATAAAGAAATTTATATTTTTAAAAGTCATGTTTCTCTCTCAAAATTTCCTAGGACTTGAAACCAATACATTGCTGTAAAGCAACTACCCTCCAATTAAAAATAAATTTTAAAAAATGTCATAAACTTGGACTGAAAAGAGCATCTTTCATCCATTTTTGACTCCTCAGCTTGACTCCTGCTTAGCCGCCACTCGGGGGGCCACAGGAGGGAGGTGGTCGGGGGGTCTGGAGGCCACTCACTCCCAGTCTGTTTGAGAGACACGGAGTTTAAGTCATTTGCCCAGCACGGAGCTCGCTGGTGGGTGGCAGAGTCCACGCCGAAAGCCAGGCACCTTTGAGTTCCCACCTTCTGCTTTGAAAATATACTACACACCTATTTTCAATCAATTTGAATCACTTTGGTTTGTTTGAATCTCACAAAGAAAGCGAAAGGTGGTATAAACTTAGTCTTAATGTTGCTGGAGTGATTTATGTAAAATGCCCTTTCACACAGTTAAGAGGAACACAGGAATTAACCCACATCAAGTGTAACTGATCTCCTTCTGCTAACAACCACAATAACAGATCTGGTTCAAAATTGGGAAAGGAGTACATCAAGGCTGTATATTGTCGCCCTGCTTATTTAACTTCTATGCAGAGTACATCATGCGAAATGCTGGGCTGGATCAATCTCAAGATAGAATCACGATTGCGGGGAGAAATATCAATAATCTCAGATATGCAGATGACACCACCCTTATGGCAGAAAATGAAGAGGAACTAAAGAGCCTTTTGAAGAGGGTGAAAGAGGAGAGTGAAAAAGCGGCTTAAAACTCAGAGTTCAAAAAACTAAGATCATGGCATCTGGTCCCATCACTTCATGGCAAATAGATGGGAGAAAAATGGAAACAGTGACAGACTTTATTTTCTTGGGCTCCAAAATCACTGTGGATGGTGACCTCAACCATGAAATTAAAAGACGCTTGCTTCTTGGAAGAACAGCTATCACAAACCGAGACAGCATATTAAAAAGCAGAGACATCACTTTGCCTAAAAATGTTCACATAGTCAAGGCTATGGTTTTTCCAGTATTCATGTATGGATGTGAGAATTGGACCATAAAGAAAGCTGAGTGCTGAAAACCTGATGCTTTCAAATCATGGTGCTGGAGAAGACTCTTCAGAGTCCCTTGGAAAGCAAGGAGATCCAATCAGTCAATCTTAAAAACAATCAACCATGAACGTTCATTGGAAGGACTGATGCTGAAGCTCCAATATTTTGGCCACCTTATGTGAAGAGCCAGCTCACTGGAAAAGACCCTGATGCTGGGAAAGATTGAAGGCAAAAAGAGAAGGGGCAACAGAGGATGAGATCGTTGGGTGGCATCACTGACTCGAAGGACATGAGTTTGAGCAAGCTCCGGGAGACAGTGCGGATCAGGGAAGTCTGGTGTGGTGCAGTCCACGGAGGAGTTGCAAAGGCTGGACACAACTTAAAAACTGAAAAACAGAGGATCAGATTAATTGAACAAGACAATGTGCCAGGCTTTGTTTAGGAAAATTACTGCAAACACGTTCAGCGGTGGGGGCTCCAGGATTAATTGGAAAGAAGACAGCAAAGAACACAGGGGAAGGATACAGACACAGAGGGAGGGAAGACAGTGGCATCCTAATTACAAGGTTTATATATGCTGTGGTGTGGGGTGTAATTACACAGTTCTGTGGGACTACGCAGCACGGGGTATAAACTGCACATCTATGCAGAATCTCACCACTAGATGACAGTGTACACCAAATAAAGAAGCTACACCAGCCTCAGGCCTGTAAATTTCAGGTGTGTATATCGTGATCTTCTGGACTTCTACTACGATTCCAAATTGTTTATGTCAATCTCTTTTTAAGAATCCACTGGAAGTGTAAGTGAACACAAGGTCAAGATCAGCAAAGAAAGGTCAAGATCAGAGCCTGGTTGTTAAGCGTCAGGATCCACAAATGAACAGGTGCCTGCCTTGTGTGTGTGTGTGTGTGTCTGTGTGTGTGCTGGGTTTGATGGCGGAGTCTGGGGGAAGGGTGGCCTTTTGGGATCGCCTGGAAGCCCTGGGAAGGGCTGGAGACCAGTTCTGATTATGGAGGCAGAACCTGTGGGTTGGACGGGGTGGCTGGTAACGGTCACAGTTGAACGAGGTTTCCTGGGCTGTTCCAACACACCGCCTCCACCCGGTGGCCGCAGCAGAGGGCAGAGCTAGGTGAGTGATATGTTCTGTTGCGCTCTTAGCCCTGGCCCATGCCGTGTGTGCAGATATTACAGGTGCGTGTGCGTACTGCAGGGGAGGACAAAAGGACTAAAAAGACTAACTTACCACGTCCTCTGATCTTGCATCTGTTTCTACATCAATACAGCTGTCCCTCCCTGTCCACAGGGCGGTACATTCCAAGACCCCAGTAGACCCCTGAAACCCACAGTAGTACAGGATCCCATATATACTATGCTTTTTCCTGTACATGTAGGCTAAGTCACTTCAGTCATGTCCAACTCTTTGTGAACCTATGGACCAGGCTCCTCTGTCCATGGGATTCTCCAGGCAAGAATACTGGAGTGGGTTGCCATGCCCTTCTCCAGGGGACCTTCCCGACCCAGGGATCAAACCTACGTCTCATGTCTCCTGCACTGGCAAGCGGGTTCTTTACCACTAGCGCCACCTGGGCGGCCCTTTTCTTGTATGTACATACCTATTTAATTTATAAATTAGGTACAGTAAGCGATTAACAACTAATAATAAAATAGAACAATTATTATAGTGTGCTATACTAAAAGTTATGTGAATGTGGTCTCTCAAAATATCTTGCATAACAAATTTAATGTCTTTTTCCATCTTAACTAAGCACTTATCATGGACCATGGCCACAATTTTTAAAGCTTTGGATGCAACAGCAAAACTCGTACAGCTTTCTTTTTCCTTCTTTAAAACATTGCGGACAGAAAATTCATTCTTAGCAGTAGATCTTAGCAACCTCAGCACGTATTTTTTCTTTCCTTACTGACGAACTTCCATTTTTTCACTCAGAAGATGCACTGTCCGGCTTCTCTGTGGCAGAACAGCGGCCCGCATCAGTCCTCTGGCACTTGGGGGCCATGAGCAAGTATATCAGTCACTCTGACAGCAGCCCCGTGACGCCTCAAGCGCCCGTCTGACAGCTGCGGGCTACTAAGTGCCTACCGGGCTGACATGCCGGACAAAGGGATGACCATGTCCCGAGTGGATTGGAGAGAACAGATTCCACCTCGCGTCTCAGAATGGACCAGTCAAAACTTATGAATCGCTTACTTCTGGACTTTTCCATTTAATGTGTCTGCATCAAGGTTGGCTGTGGGTAACTAGCAGCTTAAAAAGTGAACCCATGGATTCGGGACACCGCTGTATCTGTACAGAGAAATGACAGAAATGGCTAAGTTATATGAGTTTATGTGTGTTTATTCATCTCCTTGAAGATTTATCGAATGCCTATAATGAGCTATACAGGATGCCAAGGAAACTGTAAAGATAAATGAAATCACATTTGTTAATATCTGTAGGGTGGAGAGCCTGAAAACACTCTTGCCACAATACGAAGCAAAAAGGCTAGATAAAATGCTTTTCAAGTCCTCGTACATGGACAGCTGCGTACAGAAGTGAGGTCCCAGGTGTGCGAGGGCCCCGTCTGTGTCCGCACTGGACGGCCCTGTCGCTGCGCGCTGCCCCGATGCCTCAGGGCCCGGGCCGGAGGTCTGGGACGGGCTTCGGCGCCGAGCGAGGAGGGACCAGGCCGCGCGCAGCCAGAGCCCGGAAGCCGCTCCGCGAGCCGGTGAACAGCGAAAGGAGACCCGCGGAAAGACACAGATGGAGGTACTTCACAGATGGAGGTACTTCACGGCGGCCTTGGACCCTTGAGGGGAAATGTGCAAATGTCTCTAATGAGACCCCGCCGTCCTGGGCTGGCCTGGGCTGGCGTGCAAATGCACAGTTCAGCATCGGGTGAACAGGAAGACGGCTGTAAAGCATTTAAAGCACCGCCGGATTGGGGGCACCAACGAACACCTGGAAATATCAAAAGAAGACCATCCCAGGCAAGTCGAACGTTACGGAGGCTGGGCCCGAGTCTCGGACACCAGGGAGAGGCCGTGTGAGGTTGGAAGCTGCGCGGACGCCTGGGGCCACCAGGAGCTGGAGGAGGCAGGAAGCACCCTGCCAGAGGCCTTCGGGGGACTGTGGCCCTAGGACGCCCTGATTGTGAATTTCGGGCGTCCAGGGCCGTGGGGAGCATCAGGGTCCGATCCGTGACGGCTGCGAGTGTGCGGTGCTTTGCCCGCCGCCCCAGGACACCCACGCATCAGTCAGCAGTCCCTGACTTTCGATCCCGCCTGCCCTCCAAACCAAGAAGAGGAAGACTGGAGTCCTCAGCTCTCCTGGGACTGAGACCATGCGTCTGCTCTGCTCCCCGGCTGTACCAATTCTCCCTCCCCTCTCCACAGTCCCGCCTCTTAGCAGCAGGGCCGGGACAAAGCACCCGCCGCTCACTTTTTACGGCACCAAACACAGTAACTCTAGTGAACGAATGACTACTAATAGCGAAGCCCGCGATTGGACAGGAATCGTGAGATGAACAGGAATCTTTATGAATCAAAATTTGTAAAACTGTTTTATTTGCTTAAACAAAGGAGAATCTGCAAGGAGCACACGGGAGGTGCAAACGGTGATTTGTTGTGATTACCAATGTCCGTGACGGTGCAACACCAGACGCTATTCGACGGCCAAGTCCCGCCAAAGACAGTTTCAAAATCCAGATGTCTGTGGCGGGATCTGACTGCAAGAAACCAGGTTTTAACTCGAGAACATGGAGTTTCCCAATCACAGCCCTGTGGAGAGGACTATGAGAGAACTCTGTGAAGGCATCTGGGTGATGATTATAATTCTATGACACAAATTAGACCAGCCTTTGGTGTCTTTGAAATGTAGTGTGCTAATAAAGGTACATATAGGTAAAAAGATGCAGCTGTGAAATTACAGGATTTACATGAAATTATCACAAGACTTTGATGGAGTCCTGGTCTGATTCCAAAGAGCAAGTTTCCCATGAAGCTGTCTCCTCCTCTCCTAAAGGGCCTTGATCTCTGCACAGCCACCTATGAATTCCACCATAGATAAGGTAATTAAAGGGACTGCAGTATGGGGGAGAGGTTTCGTAAGATAGAGGGAAAGCTCTAACATACTTTTAATTGGAGTTCTGCAAGGACAGGAGCACTATTTAAAAACAAACTAGTGGCGTGCTGGAGAGGCGTCAACCCTCCGGGTGAGGAACTATAAGAGACCTCAGGGAGAACATGTGAATAATTACAGCATCCACACTTATGAACAAGGCAGACATTAAGCACTAAAGCGAAAGTCGTCCCGTCACAGACAAGTGCTTACCACGGTTTTGGAGCCCTGATCTTTGCATATGTCTTGTGTGAAAGTGAAAGTGGCTCAGTTGTGTCTGACTCTTTGCAACCCCATGGACTATTCAGTCCATGGAATTCTCCAGGCCAGAATACTGGAGTGGATGGCCTTTCCCTTCTCCAGGGGGTCTTCCCAACCTAGGGATCAAACCCAGGTCTCCCACATTGCATGCAGATTCTTTACCAGCTGAGCCACAAGGGAAGCCCAAGAATCCTGGAGTGGGTAGCCTATCCCTTCTCCAGGGATCTCCCTGACCCAGGAATCGAACCAGGGTCTCCTTCACTACGGGAGTTGGATTCTTTACCAACTGAGCTATGAGGGAAGGTATATGTCTTGTGTACCTTCCATGAATTCAGGGTTAGGGCTGCCTCTGTGATACCCAGGAAAACCCGCAAGAGATGAACACTGAGGAGTGAGATGCTGCAGGGTTGAGGTCTGCAAGCCATAGTGATGACTAGCAGCTCTCAGACCTCGGGGTTGCTATCACTCCTGCACAGAAGGCAGGATCCACGCTCCACGTCACTGGGCAACCCTGCCTCCGAGAAGGACGAATTACAGGGGCCATGCAGAAGCCCTAGATGACTGTTTACATGAACTGCTATTTATCCAAAAGCGCTCTCTAGGCAGTCGTCCCCTGATGGGTTCGGCCGAGTGCAGCACATCCCCGAGCAGGGACATTCCTTGGTGAAATTCACTGGTCTCCGTGGAAGGAAAAACTGTCCTGGATGCCTTGGTTTGCCTCTGCTGTGTTGACTGAACAGTGGGGGGTGGGGAGCACCAAGTCTGGGTGGGGTCTTGGTTCACGAGGTACCTTCTGAGCTTCGAACCCCTCAAGACGCACATTGGGAGATCTGGATAAAACCTGCACTTGCCTGGGCTTCTCCCGCTCTCCGCATAGGAAATCTTCCCAGAGATTCGGGTCCTTTCTCCACCCAGTGCCCTCCAATCAGAATGGTATCAGGTATTGAGAAACTCTAAGGAAGCTCTAGGCCAAATTTCCAGGAGCTTTTCCTCACAAGGGACCCAAAAGACTTATTTCTTTTACTCACTGAATCCTCCCCTCCCTCCGCCACATTTCCGGTACACTCGCTCTCTGCTGGGTGCTCTGGATGCACGGATACCCTAAGAGACGGTTCCCCGAGAGCATTTCCCGAGTGCCTGCTCTGCGCCAGCGAGGCAGGAGACGGGCGCGCCCCTGGGCTGGACAGCTGGTGTTTGTCAGGTGGAGTCAAGCTGAAGCCTTGTTCCCAGACACTCTGAGGACAGAGCCGGTGGCAGAGGCTGAGCTCTGCTGAAGTAGAGGGACAAGGTACAGGTAAGTGGCCACACATCCGACAACTGGACTGAGTTCTAAACACTAGCATAGAATCGTGTCCATGGCAGAAAGCACCTGCTTTATATGCTAAGGCCCGAGAAGTCAAGAAGACTTGAGGTCAAGTCTTCCTTGACCTCAGGAAGACTTCCCTGTCCGCACATGCACAGGGGGGCCTCCTGGGGGTCAAAAAGGGAAGGGCACCACCCCATAATAAGTGTGGACATGCACCCACAGTGCTCTGAGGCGGGATCCATCATAGCAGAAAGTTGCGCAGGCCTCTTGGGACGGGTCCTAGGACTGGTGAGGAGTGAAGCAAGCAACAAGATCATTGTCCAAAGGTAAACAAAGACCCAGAAGGACTATCCTGTGTAAACATTTAAATCGTCTCTTTACTGCGCTCCTCCTCATTGGAGAGGACGCCCAGCCTCTGTCTCTCTGGTGTGCATCTCTGCCCTGCTTCCGGCTTAAAGACAGGGCCTGCTTCTCCGTGTGCTCTCCCATACTTGTGCTGTGTCTCCAGCAGCAGACTTTGGACCTGCTTTCACAGGTTTTGCCTCCCTGAAACATTCCTACTTTCAAACTGGGCAAGAGTCAGGGAACCTCTGCCTCTAGCTTCTAGCCCCTGCTGGTCTAGTGGGAAGCTTCCTGGGTTTCATCCAGTTACTCAGGTCTGACTCCTGGGCAGGGAACTAAGATCTCTCTCTAGGACCGCTCACCGCTCTCCCTCCAAGATCACCGAGTGCTGGCAATCCACGGACACCTCAAGAGATGGTAGCCAGCACAACGCAGGGTGATGACCCCTTCAGAGGGCAAGGTGAACCACAGCCTCCCAGTGACCTTAGCTGAATGTAGTTTAAGGAATCATTTACACAGAAACTAGAGGGGCTCTGTGATACTTTGCAAAAAAAAAAGAAAAAAGAAAAAAAAGAATCATCTCATGGACCCTGAGTCCAGCGGAGTGCAGAGACTGCTGCTTTCTGCTTTCCAGTGGACAGCGGCAGATCCTGGAAACAGGACTCTCCCGAAAGGTGACCAAAGGGCGCTGGTTGGTTGCTGATGACACTTGCTTTCAGGCCAGAAAACTGCAGAGAGACATGGGGGGAGGGAACGAGAGATGACCAATAGGAGATCAGTGGCCTCGGGATGGTGATCTCAGCTAGTCAAGTCATGTTCTAAATCCTCTATTTTTCTTTTCTGTCTGTGAAATAGGCTATATATATATATATAATATAACTAGAACATTAGCAAAATCACAAACAAGAATTTAAGCCAAAAACTTCTATCAGGTGTAGCCTAGTATATCCCAGGTCATCTGACTGCATCTGTTCTGGATCAATCCTTATCTTTACTAGATGCAGGCAAGTGGCCACACACTGGGACAACTGAACTGAGTTCTAAACACTAGCATAGAATCGTGTCCATGGCAGAAAGCACCTGCTTTATATGCTGAGGCCCGAGAAGTCAAGAAAGCATTCTGAATGACCGTGCGAGTCCGGTCCAGCATCTTGGGCAAGCTCTCTGCTGATGCTGTCTCCTTCTCGTCCTGGTGTGAGCCCTCTCCATAGACCAGTCCAGTGTTAGGGACCTTTGGAAGTGGGAATTAACCCAAGAGTCAGTTTCCTTTCAATTTCACCATGCTTGAGCTAGTTAATACCTGGTATGGCCCCTTCCACCCAGGTTGGAGACAGTCCTTTAAACTGTGTCTTTTCCAGGATACATGATTTCCAATTTTTGACTCTACTATGTTCAGATTTCATGAGGAGTTAATGAGTTTTGTCCAGAAATACTCTGCTTCATTCTCCTTATACAAAAACATTGAAACCACCCTTGATGACGTGCCAGGCAGGTTCACCAACTGTAACGAACATACCAGATGGTGGGGGCGGTGCTGCGTGGGGGGTTCAATGGGAACTCTGTACCTTCAGCTCAACTTTGCTGTGAACGTAAAATCGCTCTCGCAGACGCGTTCGCTCACCGCTCTGAGAACAAATACAATCACAGGTTCTTTTCCGCTGTGTGTACTCCCACCTTCTCCGGGGGTCCCTGGGCATAGAGGGAAGCTTCCTGCTGCTCTCGGAGAAGCAGCGCTAGAAAGGCAAGGGTGGGACATCCCCCCCGCTCCCCAGGAGACAGCCAAGAGGATAAATGGGCTGTGAGTCACAACAGAGTGATGTCACATCCCTGTTACTTCAGACGCGACTCCATCTACAGCAGCAGAGCTGTGGTCACTTTCAAGCTGAGACAGCACCAGGGGGCCGCTGTGTGCATTTTTGAAGGCGTCTGTAGCCGTTGCTCCTTGGGCAGGTCTAAATGGTGTTTCTGTTTTATTCGCCACCCCCGGTTCCCAGACTATCGGATGCCGTTTCAAATTCTTGGAAACAAGCTCTCCTCCCCTCCAGCATTTTCTTTCTAGTTGATTTTTTTAAGTAGTAAACCTTGAACACGTATGATGAGTGGCTGACAGCCCTAGAGAGCATTTTCGGCCCCTCTTAATGTTCTGAAAATGTGTCCTCCATTGTGCTCCGTAAAGGCCTTCGAGCTCTTGTCTCATTTTAAGCATGTTGGGAAGGGCTCTAGCAAACAATATGAGAGTGGCTTTGCGTCTGGCAGTTCGACATTTAGAGTGTTTTTGTCTTTGTGTCCTGTCTTTGTGTCCTGTCTTCTACCTCTTTTGAGATGTCCTGGCTTGTGTGGATGACAAGGTCATGTCAGAGCTTCCGGCGTGGGTGGGGGGTACTCAGGTGTCGGAGGGTGCCAGGGCCTTTGTGACTTCAGATCTGTGAGGTGATCGTGACACGAGGGTAGGACCAGGGACTTCTGCAGAAAACCTCACCAGGGCAGCTTCCCCACGCCTGGGGAGGGGACGAGGCCCCGGCACACAGCCTGGACTGCCTGTGGGCCTCCGGCCGCCCTGGCTGGGAGAAGATGCTGGCACAGTTGGCAACCGGCCATGCCAGCTCCTCCTCCAGGCTCACGCTCATCTGGACTTGGGCCCCTGTTCCCTCTCTAAAGTTTAGAGCTTGTACTCAGCTCCAACTTCCTCCACCCCTCCGGGCAGCAGTCTCTGCAGCCCCCAGCACCTCCTGCTGCTCAGGGCACTCTTTCCTGAGGATGCAGCTTTACCCCTCCTGGAGAGAGTTCAGGAAATGCCCTGACTACTCCATCACGTCCAAACTGAAGACACATCCTCACGGCAGGGCGAGGACTCTGTCTAAAGGAAGGCTGACCAGGAGGCTGTGAAGAATCTCCAGGCACACGGCGTGGGGCTCTTGCTGGTGAGCTATGCTCCCTTTCCTGCCGCCACTGGATCATCTGTAACAACCGTGTGTTTTTCTGTAATGGTCTCAGCTTATACCTGTCTCTCTCCTTAGGTGGGAGATGCTTATAGAGTGGAGTAGACACGCACGTTAAAGAAGCTGATGTTTGCACTTCTTAAACTTCAGCTTGAAATAACCACACACTTACACAAGGGCTGCAGAAAGAATAGGAAGCCCTTCAGCCTCCCAGATGTTACACAGCCACAGTACAAGGGCTGTGTAACGTTTTCGTGATGACCACTATCAGGAAAACAATTTCGACACAACTTCCTTAAGTCCTTAAGAGCCATGATTAAAATTCTGTCAGTTCTACTAATGTCCTGTTTTTCTGGCTCAGAGTCACTTCAGTTCAGTTCAGTTCAGCCACTCAGTCATGTCCGACTCTTTGTGACTGCAGCACGCCAGGCCTCCCTGTCCATCACCAGTTCCCAGAGTTTGCTCAAACTCATGTCCATTGAGTCGGTGATGCCATCCAGCCATCTCATCCTCTGTCATCTCCTTCTCCTCCTGCTTTCAATCTTTCCCAGCATCAGGGTCTTTTCCAGTGAGTCTGTTTTTCGCATGAGGTGGCCAAAGTATTGGAGTTTCAGCTTCAGCATCAGTCCTTCCAGTGAATATTCAGGACTGATTTCCTTTGGGATTGACTGGTTGGATCTCCTTGCCGTCCAAGGGGCTCTCAAGAGTCTTCTCCAACAGCACAGTTCAAAAGCATCAGTTCTTCAGTGCTCAGCTTTCTTTATGGTCCAACTCTCACATCCATACATGACCACTGGAAAAACCTTAGCTTTGACTAGTAAGTGTTAGGGACCAAACGACGGTCTCTAGGACCTGAGTCATATTTACCAGAAAGAGACAGGATATGCGCTCATCCTGCCTGGCCAATCATGTAACGCCAGCTACTCCTGTAACTGAGACAAAGAACTGCCTGTATATAAGCCGCCATACTTCTTTGTTCACGGCTCTTGTCAGATTCCCCTGTGTGGGATGAGACTTGGGCCCTAGCGCGCTAGGAATAAACAAACTCCCTTTTTGCATTTGCAATACTGTGGTGGACTTGCTCTCTCGGTCGGTTCGGAGATACGGGCTCGGAGCATAACATTTGGGGGCTCGTCCGGGATCTCCGTCCCGCCGGGGAGGACAACTCTCCTGGTAGAAGGGAGTAACCTCGTTAGGAGATAAGAGCTCTGAGCACCGGTGCTAACGTTGCAGAAGCCCAGATTAAGTCCGAGGCCCGGTATCGTACTGGGGAGGCATCTGGCTGTAAAGTGCAGAGGCAAGTCAGCATAAGGCCGGGGCCTAGTTTCGTGCTGGGGAGGCAGCTGGCTCTGATACTGGATTAAATCAGCGTAAGGCCGGGGCCTAGCTTCGTGCTGGGGAGGCAGCTGGCTCTGGTTACTGGATTAAGTCCAGCATAAGGCCGGGGCCCAGTTTCGTGCTGGGGAGGCGGCTGGCTCTGTGAACATCCTGCAGGTAAGATTGAGTGCATTGTCGGTGGCCGCCTTGTGTTTGTTATCTGTTTGTCTATTTGTGGTGTCTGCGTTGCTCTTTGTGTGCTCTGTTGGCTCCCAGTGTACTTTTCTGTGATCATGGGACAAACAACTTCTACTCCTTTATCTCTTATGATTAACCACTTCTCTGATTTCAAGTCTAGAGCTCAGAATCTATCATTGCTGGTGAAAAAAAGCAAGTTAGTAACTTTTTGTTCTGCCAAGTGGCCTGCTTTTGATGTCAGCTGGCCACAAGAAGGCACCTTCAGCCTGCCTACTATTCGAGCGGTCAGAGAGAAGGTGCTCGCCCCCTACACTTCGGGACACCCAGCCAGACCAAACTCCATACATTTTGGTCTGACAGGACCTGGTGGAAAACCCCCTGGTCTGGCTAAAACCTTTTGTTTTTCAGCCCCTCACTTCCCTTCCCTCTTCCCTGCCCTTGCTTCCACAGGTTCCACAGGTTTCATCGGGAAAAGCCAAAAAGAAAACCAAGCCTTCAGCTCCTCCCAGAAAAAGGGGCCCAGCCTAGGGAACTCGAAAAAAGGCAAAAAAAAAAAGGCAGGCGTAGCGGAAGAAGACCCAGAGGTTCCCTCCTCCACCGTTCATGTGTTTCCGGTCTGGGCGGGGCCAGTCAGAGAGGGTAGAAAACGGACATATCAGTATTGGCCCTTCTCCACTAGTGATTTGTACAATTGGAAAACCCAGACTCCCTCCTTCTCTGAAAAACCACAGGGTCTTATTGATCTTTTAGAGTCTATCCTGTTTACTCACAATCCCACTTGAGATGATTGTCGGCAACTGTTACAGGTACTTTTTACTACAGAGGAGTGCAAATGGATCCTGTCAGAAGCCCGGAAAAATGTGCCAGGGGTGGATGGGAGGCCCACAATACAGCCTAACCTCATTGAGGAGGGGTTCCCCTTGGTGCGACCCAACTGGGACTTCAAACGCGCTGAAGGTAAGGAGCGTCTCTGAGTGTACCGTCAGACTCTCATGGCTGGCCTTAGAGCGGCCGCCAGAAAGCCAACTAATTTGGCCAAAATAAATCCAGTGAGACAACAGCCAAATGAGAGCCCAGCAGCCTTCCTTAAAAGGATAATGAAAGCTTTTAGACAGTATACCCCTATGGACCCACAGGCAGATGAGTCACGAGCGGCAGTTATGTTAGCATTTGTAAATCAAGAAGCCCCCGATATTAGAAAAAAAATTACAAAAGATAGAGAGGTTAAATAAATAATCCTTGCAAGATCTAGTGAGGGCAGCCGAGAGAGTTTTTAATCATAGAGAGACCCCAGAAGAGAGAGAGGACCGCCTTAAAAAAAAAGAAAGAAAATTTAGAGCTAAAAAAACCCGTAAAAATCAAAAAGAGCTGGCCCAGATATTTTTTTGCTGGGGTTAAAAACAAAAACAGGTTCCAGAAAGGGAAAAAATTGGACTCAAAAACTAAAAAAAAACGACAAGGCGTAAGCTTAAAAAAAACCAATGTGCGTTTTGTAAAGAGTTTGGACATTGAAAAGATAAATGCCCCCAAAAAAATCTAAAAGGGGAGCCAAAGAACCCCAAAAATGAGACTCCCTCTCCAGACAGTCATATCCTCTACGCGGGTGAAGATAGCGACTAGGGGGGTCAGGGCTCGAAGCCCCTCCCCGAGTCCTGGGTAACTATAAATGTGGAGGGGAAACCGGTTGGCTTCATGGTGGACACGGGAGCCCAATACTCAGTCTTAAACCAAAAAGATGGACCCATGTCTAAGAAAAGTAGCTGAGTGCAGGGAGCAACCAGGACTAAACGATATGGATGGACTACAAAACGGCATGTGAACTTGGGGGCCCACCAGGTGACCCATCCTTTTCTGGTGATACCTGAGTGTCCAGTGCCCTTGTTGGGAAGGGATTTACTGTCTAAAATAAATGCCCGAATTCATTTCGACCACGGACAAGTGTCGGTTTTAGATTGGACCGGGCATCCTCTTCAGGTCTTGTCTCTGGCATTAAAAGATGAATACAGACTCTACTTGCCAGAGGCCCCAGCGACAATAAGCCCCGAAGTACAACCGTGGGTTCAAAGATACCCTCAGGTCTGGGCTGAAACTGCAGGAATGGGACTAGCCAAACAGAGGCCCCCTATCATTGTGGAACTGAAAGCCAGTGCTTCCCCAGTGAGGGTACGACAGTATCCCATGAGTCAGGAGGCTCGACAAGGAATTATTCCTCATATACAATGCCTCATAGATGCTGGGGTCCTAAAAAGGTGCCAGTCCCCATGGAACACTCCCCTGCTGCCTGTAAAAAGGCCTGGGGGAACTGATTTTAGACCGGTTCAAGATCCACGAGAAGTCAACAAACGGGTGAATGATATTCATCCTATGGTTCCTAACCCTTATACATTGCTAAGCAACTTGCCTCCAAACTACATTTGGTACACTGTTGTAGATTTAAAAGATGCCTTTTTTAGTTTGCCTCTTGCCCCCGCAAGCCAAGAGATCTTTGCCTTCGAATGGCAGGAAGACAGTGGTCAGACCCCTGTGCAGCTAACATGGACTCGCTTACCACAGGGTTTCAAAAACTCGCCCACATTATTTAATGAGGCCCTAGACAAAGACCTCCGTGAGTATCGGGTTGAACACCCTACCATTGTTTTATTACAATATGTTGATGACCTTATGCTGGCGGCGGCTACAGAGAAAGAGTGCCAAGAGGCAACAGGTGACCTTCTCCAAACCTTGGGGACTTTAGGTTACCGGGCTAGTGCCAAAAAGGCCCAGGTTGCCAAGCAAGAGGTTACATACCTCAGTTATAAGATAAAACAGGGCCAGAGGTGGCTAACACAGGCCATAAAAAAAACCATCCTCCAGATCCCTGAGCCGGCTAACCCTAGACAAATAAAAAAATTTCTGGGAACAGTGGGGTATTGCCGGTTATGGATCTTGGGGTTTGCAAAAAAGGCCAGGCCCCTGTATGAGGGGACCAAAAAAAAACAAGGACTGGAAATGGACTGAGCCAATGAAAGAGGCCTTCCAAGAGCTCAGGCGAGCCTTGCTAGAGGCTCCTGCCCTTGCCCTCCCTGATCCATCTAAGCCTTTCCAATTATTTGTAGATGAAAAGCGGGGGATAGGAAAAGGGGTACTAACACAGAGATGGGGACCATGGAAGCAACCTGTAGCTTATCTTTCCAAGAGACTGGACCCAGTGGCAGCTGGATGGCCACCTTGCTTCCGTATCATCGCGGCCACCGCGCTCTTAGTCCACGATGCTAATAAACTGACTTATGGACAGAGACTCTTGGTCTACACTCCTCATGCCATAGAGAGAGTTTTAAAGCAACCCCCAGGTAAATGGATTTCTAATGCCCGCTTGACGCACTACCAGACCTTGCTACTTGACACCCCACGGATTCATTTCCAAACGCCCTGCACTCTAAATCCGGCCACTCTTTTGCCCAATCCAGAGGAAAATAGCCCCCTCCATGACTGTGATGAGATACTGGCCGGGGTAACAGCAATGCGAAAAGACTTAACCGATACTCCACTGGATAACAGTGAGCTAAAATGGTTCACAGACGGCAGCAGTTATGTAAAAGATGGACAGAGACGGGCGGGAGGACAGACGATATGGGCAGAGGCCCTTCCCCCAGATACCTCAGCACAAAAGGCAGAGTTAATTGCCCTGATTCAAGCATTAGAGAGAGCCAAAGAAAAAAAAAAATAACTATTTTCACTTACAGTCGCTATGCTTTTGGCACGGTACACATCCAGGGCCCGATATATAGGGAACGGGGGTTTTTGACAGCTAAAGAAAAAAAAATTAAAAACTTGCCTGAAATCCGTAGACTTTTAGAGGCTGTACAGATGCCTCGGGCTGTGTCAATAGTACGTGTACCTAGACATCAGAAGGGTGACAGCCCCACGGCACGAGGGAATCGTGCCGCAGACCTGGCAGCTCAAAAAGTAGCTGATAAACATTTCATCACCCCTGTGTTGGCGATCGGACTTCCACCTCCAGGTATGGGAACTCTGCCCCCAACCCCTGAGTATTCATCCACAGACTTCGCTTGGATCCAAAAACACACCAACCTTCACAAAGGTGAAGATGGATGGTACCGAGACTCAGACGGCTACTGATGCTCCCTGCTCAGCTGGGACGGCAACTATGTGAGCATGTGCACTTGTCTACTCATCTGGGAGAAAAGAAGACTCTGATGCTCTTTCAAACTGCGCGCCTGCGATTTCCCCGGCACCAGACAACTGTAAAAAACATAGTGCATGCTTGTAAGGCGTGTCAACAGATGAGGCCAGGAAAAGGACACTATGCAGGACTGAGGTATCGGGGAGAAGGACCAGGGCAGCACTGGGAAATGGATTTCACCGAGGTAAGGCCAGGCAAGTATGGTTACCGGTACTTGTTAGTGTTGGTGGATACCTTCTCAGGGTGGGTGGAGGCTTTTCATACAAAGGGAAAAACCGCGATGATAGTGACAAAAAAGATTTAAAAAAAAATAGTTCCCAGGTTTGGCCTGCCAGTGACCATCGGCTCTGATAATGGACCTGCCTTTGTGAGTCAAATAGTTCAGAGCCTTGCCCTAGCCCTGGGGACTAAATAAAAGTTACATTGTAAATACAGTCCACAGAGCTCGGGGCAAGTAAAAAAAATAAATAAATCAGACTCTAAAAAAACTTTAACTAAATTGGCTATAGAGACTGGCGGGGACTGGGTGACCCTCCTTCCCTTCGCCCTCTTCCGTGCGCGTAATACTCCTTATCAACTTAATCTGACCCCATTTGAAATTCTGTATGGGAGACCTCCCCCTGTATGTCCAATATTTAAAGGAAAAAAACTACCGCCTCCCACGTTGGGGCAACTCCAAGAGGCCTTGATGGCCTTAAGCAAGGTGCACTCTCGTGTCTAAAAACTGCTCCGGGAAATACATGTGGGTCAAAATAAGGGAACTATTCCCTCACATGACATTGACCCCGGAGACTGGGTATGGGTCAAAAGGCACCAAACCAAGGCACTAAAACCCAAATGGAAGGGTCCTTATGTTGTTCTTCTTACCACCCCAACTGCCCTAAAGGTTGACGGTATCAGGCCTTGGGTGCATTGCAACCACGTACGCCCAGCTGCTTCAGCAGAGCAAAAAGACGCTAAAAATAAATAAATAAATAAAAAGCATCTCTGCACCCGTCCAACCCCTTGAGGCTAAAGCTTCAAAGGCGCCAACAAGACCAGGACAGCTCAGCTGGGCCGCCTTATGGATGACCCAGTTACTCTGCTCTGGAGCTGCCAGCGTGAACCTGCATCAACCCGTCAAAATCACCTGAAAGCTGCAAAATAGACTAACACGTGAGATGCTTAACTCCACCACCGCAATACATCCACCAAATACTTGGTGGCCAGACTTGTACTTTGACCTTAAGCCGATGGTAAATGTGCCTTGGGCTAGGGGTTATCTCCGAGAACAAGGGTTCTGGGCATGCCCAGGCGCACCCAGACATGACTAAAAGACCTGTGGGGGAGCACAAGACTCATTGTAAAACTTGAAATTGTGTTACTTCTAATGATAGACCTCGGCGCTGAAAAGTAAAAAATTGAGATTTACTTTATTTTTCATTCGCCAAGCCCCTCCCTAGGGTCCTCAGAAATCCAACTTTTAGCTGTAAAAGTTACAATTATGCACAAGTCAAAATAAGGTTCAATCCAAAAAAAAAAGCAAACAGGAGGGGATTAGATCTGCTCTTTCTACAACAAGGGGGACTCTGTGCTGCCCTAAAAAAAAAATGCTATTTCTATGCAGATCATACAAAAATAGTTTAAAAATCTACGGCCAAAATAAAAAAAAAAGACTAGCCCAACGTAATCAAAAACGTGAGGCTCAAGAAGGATGGTTTAAATCTTGGTTTCAACAATCCCCTTGGCTGACTACCTTAATCTCCACCTTGCTGGGACCCCTGCTAATACTTCTGATGCTTACCTTTGGCCCATGTATTATCAATAGACTTATAGCCTTTGTAAAAAACGCATAAATACCGTACAGCTGTTTGTGCTTCGACAACAATATCAAACTGTGTCTCAGGACCAAGAGGAAGATTCCTCTATATGATTTAAGGACAGGGGGGAATGTTAGGGACCAAACGACGGTCTCTAGGACCTGAGTCATGTTTACCAGAAAGAGACAGGATATGCGCTCATCCTGCCTGGCCAATCATGTAACGCCAGCTACTCCTGTAACTGAGACAAAGAACTGCCTGTATATAAGCCGCCATACTTCTTTGTTCGCGGCTCTTGTCGGATTCCCTTGTGTGGGATGAGACTTGAGCCCTAGCGTGCTAGAGATAAACTCCCTTCTTGTTTTTGCATTACTGTGGTGGACTTGCTCTCTCGGTCGGTTCGGAGATACGGGCTCGGAGCATAACAGTAAGAGTCACTTCCTATTACCTTTATTTGTCAAACCTTCATAGAAGAGACTATGTGCAGGGCCCGCTCTTAAGTCAGACTCTTTCCACACATCTAATCTCATCTTCACAATCTCATTAGTTTGGCTTCTGTTCTGGTCAACCCTTGACTGATGGCCAGGATGAGGCTCAGAGAAGTTAATGAATTTAGAGGTCACACCGCAATCAACCGAAGTGCTAATGTTTGAAGCAGACATATCTTCTCAGGAGCCTGAACTCCTCACCTTATGCGTCCACACAGCTGGGCGGCTGGATCTCCATCTTACCCTCTGAAGGCCCCATCCCACCTGCCTTCGTGTCCTGCTGCTGCCCCAGGAGGTAACACGTGAATATACTGCAGAGCACTAAGACCATGCCAAGCACACAGCAGGACCTCAGTAAAGGATCCCTAAGCACAGCTGAACCTTCCTGGTATATTTTTTAGCTTAAATAGAGTTTGGAATTGTAGCAACCTTGATACCATGCTCAAGCTTCTAGCTTAAAAAATTGTGCTTACGTGGACTCTGAGTCTGTTGCTCAGCACAGAGTCAACTGCTGCTTTGCTGACTCACTGACTGGTTTTGGTTCAAAGTTGACAATAAAAACCCTTTGTTTGTGGCCTGAGTTTCCTGGGTGCAGCCCAACTGATGTCTGCACGGCCCCCAGTCAGACTTGCGGCCACTCTCTGGTCTTCTTGACTTGTACTTCAGGGACTAATTGTAAGTCTGCAGCACCTCCTCAATACAGAAGTTTTGAAGAATTCTCTGGGAATAAAATATGGCTGGACTAAGAACTGGTTGGATGCAACAGCTGATTTACGAACTGCGTACTGACGGTGTTTGCCACTGGAGACCTGTCTCTGGAGGAGTATCATGTCTCTCTCTCTGGGACACATTCAACCTGTTTCACAGCAATTTGGGTGAAGCCAGAAAAGACACGCTTATCCAATCTGCAGATGACAGACTTATGAGATGTAGCTAACAAGATAAACGATAGACTTGAACTACAGAGGCCCCGACAGGCTGGAACACTTGACTAAAGCCACAAGATGAAATTAAACAGAGATATGTGTCAAGGCCGGCATTTAGGAGCCAAGAATCGATCGCACAAATAGCGGCTGGGAAAACCTGGATTTACAGCCATTCATGTGGAAAAGACGTGGGAAGAGTTTCAATAGACCACAGACTCGACTTGGAGCCAAAAGCAGACCTGGCTACTGTGAAGGGGAGCCCCCTGAACCATATCCACAGGGGAAGCCCACCCCGGGCGTGGGCTGGCCATGCAACATTGGGAGGATGATGGGCAATCTGGAGGGCTGCATTTTCGGATGGAAACACTAGAAAACACTTTATGTGGCTCTTCCAGACCCTGAGGTGTCCTAGAACCAACGTTGTAAGATGGAGAAGCCCTTCAGCAGGTCCTCATCGGCCAGATGAGTGGCTCTAGGCCTGGTTGAGTATCAGAAATACCAGGGGAGCTCTCAGGGGAATCAGATACAGGTTTGTGTAGAACCGTGACATCTCCGTTTTTAACAGATTTCCAGGAGTTCCTGATAAGCAGCCAGGACTTCTGATAAGCACTGACCTAAGAAACAGGCTGAATTTCGCAGCTTGGATTTCAGAGGAGTAGAGGTTCACCTCGAGAGCACCCTCCCACCAAATTTCCACTCTCCACTTGTTGTGCATTGAACTGTACCCCCCAGAACGCATGGTGGAGTCCTACCCCCCAGTTCCTGTGGATGAACATGCCTTCATCTGGAAATGCAGTCTCTGCAGAGGTGAGCATGTTAAAATGAGCTCACCCTCCACTGGGGCCAGCCCAGGCCAACACGGTGAGTGTCCTTAGAGCAAGAGAAGATGGAAACGCAGAGACACAGAAGGGAGGCGGCCCTGTGAAGACGGAGGCAGGGCACACGAGGCTGCCGCGAGCCCGGGGCGCCGGAGCCACTGCGAGAGGGAGGGGCAGGGTTCTGCCCAAGCTCAGCTTTAGGCCTCTGGCCTCCAGGCTGTAAGATGGTAAATTTCTGTTGTTCAAGTCACCCAGCTTGTGGCACTTCATTATAGCGGCCTGGGGAACTGAGACAGCCTTCATAGGGGCCTCACTCCACGAAAGCAAGCTCCTCCCGGCCCTGCACATGTCCCGGCAGCCCTGCCTGCTGCTGCCCACAAGGTCTCTCGGCCACCCCACCCAACACGGCTGAGTCCTACTGACCCTCCACACTCTGCTCCCACGCGCTTCTTCCCGGAGACCACACAGACGCCGCTGGCCAGACCCCCGCAGCTGCACCTCATCTCGCATCTGAGGTCTCTGCTGCGGGGCCTGCGCCATGTCCCAGCTGACACAGGACCAACCCTGAGCCCCGAGATGCAGAGGACGGCCTCTGTGACTGTCGTTTCAGTAACCAAAGCCCCCAGCACCGTGATTTACACATAACACACATGCAGCAGATGTCTATTAGAAGCCCAGAAACACATGAGAATGTGTTAGAGAAGACACCAAAAAGACATAACAGATACCTTGAGATGTTTAACCATCAACTGACAGCAGTGTGGGGCTTCTCAGGTGGTGCTGGTGGTTAAGAACCCTCCTGCCAACGCAGAAGACACAAGAGACACAGGTTCGATCCCTGGGTCAGAAAGATCCGCTGGGGGAGGTAATGGCAACCCCTCCAGTATTCTCTGGAGCAGGAAATGGCAACCCACTCCAGTATTCTTAACTAGAGAATTCCACGAATGGAGGAGCCCGCAGGCTACAGTCCATGGGGTGGCAAAGAGTCGGACACAACTGAGTGGCTTTCACTTCACTCCAGTATTCTTGCCTGGAGAATCTCCTGGACGAGGAAACTGGTGGGCTACAGTCCATGGGGTTGTGAAGAGCTGGACACGACTGAAGTGACGTAGGAGGCACGGACAACAATATGGGCATTTTCTTGTGGTTCCAGAAGCAAAAGGAGTCTCCTCACCATTCAGAGCGTCCGAGAGTCAAACAAACTGCCTGGAGAAAGGACGGACCCTCAGGTTTGGAAGCTTGAGGCAAAGGCAGTTGCTGTTTGGGCAGGGCCTCTGGCAGCTGGATTTATAAGCTGAAGTTCTGAGGAGAGTTCTGGAAGACAACACACTTTTGGGAGACATCTGGGTGTCGACAGGATCTAAACACTTGAGCCTGGGTGAAACCATCCAGAGAGACAGGTCCATGCAGACAAGAGGAGAGAGACGAGCCACGAGGAGGGCTGTCCAGCCCCAGGGGCGGGAAAGCTAAGGAGCAGGTGGAGGAGGAGGCCAGGAGGGGAGCCTGGTTGGCTGGGAGGGCCGCGCCCAGTGCGCCCTCCCTTCTGAGGTCGCCTCTCCGAGTCATCTGACCAGAGCTACCCGGGAGCCTACTGCCACTGCCCCCCAGCGGTAGGCAGCCCTGGCCCGGCACTGCTCTGCTGGTCTGTGCAGGCTGCCAGCAGCATCCTCACACACGGCTCCCAGGTCACACACTCTAGTGCCAGACCAGTCTGTGCCTTGAGTGCAAGCGCGCTGGCTAACTTGGGAGCTAGCTCTCAGCTACTGGGATTTAGGTGGCTCAGTGGTAAAGAACCTGCCTGCAATGCAGGAATTGCAGGTTCAGCCCCTGGGTCGGGAAGATCCCCTGGAGAAGGGAATGGCAATCCACTCCAGTATTCCTGCCTGGGAAATTCCATGGACAGAGGAGCCTGGCAAGCTACAGTCCCTGAGGTCATGAGAAATCAGACACACCATAGCAACTAAACAACAACTGCTGAAAAATACTTTCGATAGCAACTTGAAGAAAAACCTTTGAGGTCATGATCCTCTCCCACATTTTGACTAGAGATGACATTTAATGATGATCAGATGCAATAAATTAATACCAGTCTAACTCTGACTTGTTTATTAACTCATTCTACAAAGATTGAGACCCGCTGTGAACCAGAAGATGTAATACGTGCTGGGGATGGACAGCAGTGAGCAGAAATACGTCCCACACCTGCCCTCCACCTGCTTCCAGTCCAGTGCCTAGAGAAAGATTTATAAACACAGAAAAAATAACTCTTCAGTTACAAATTTTGACATGTGCTATGCAGAAAATGCCAAAGAATGTCCAAACTACTGCACAATTACAGTCATTTCACAGGCTAGCAAAGTACTGCTCAAAATTCTCCATGCCAGGCTTTAATAGTACACGAATCAAGAACTTCCAGATATACAAATTGGATTTAGAAAAGGCAGAGGAACCAGAGATTCATTGCCAACATTCATTGGATCACAGAAAAAGCAAGGGAATTCCAGAAAAATATCTACTTCTGCTTTACTGACCATACTAAAGCCTTTGATTGTGTGGATCACAACAAACTGTGGACAATTCTTCAAGAGATGGGAATACCAGACCACCTGACCTGCCTCCTGTGAAACCTGTATGCAGGTCAAGCAGCAACAGTTAGAACTGGACATGGAACAATGGACTGGTTCCAAATTGGAAAAGGAATACATCAAGGCTGTATGTTGTCACCCTGCTCATTTAACTTCTATGCAGAGTACATCATGGGAATGAAGCACAAGCTTGAATCAAGATTTGCAGGAAGAAATATCAATAATCTCAGATACGCAGATGACACCACCCTCATGACAGAAAGCACAGAGGAACCAAAGAGCCCCTTGATGAAGGTCAAAGAGGAGCATGAAAAAGCTGGCTTAAAACTCAACATTCAGAAAACTAAGATCATGGCATCCAGTCCCATCACTTCACGGCAGATAGATGGGGAAACAATGGAAACAGTGACAGACTTTATTATCTTGGTTGGGCTTCAAAATCACTGCAGATGATGACTGTAGCCACGAAATTAAAAGATGCTTCCTCCTTGGAAGAAAAGCTATCACAAACTTGGACAATGTATTAAAAAGCAGAGACATTACTTTGCTGACAAATGTCCATCTAGTCAAAGCTATGGTTTTTCCAATAGTCACATATGGATGTGAGAGTTGGACCATAAAGAAAGCTGAGCGTTAAAGAATGGATGTTTTTGAACTGTGGTGTTGGAGAAGGCTCTTGAGAGTCCTTTGGACTGCAAAGAGATCAAACTAGTGCATTCTAAAGGAAATCAATCCAGAATATTCAATGGATGCTGAAGCTGAAGCACCAATATTTTGGCCACCTGATGCGAAGAGCGAATCATTAGAAAGGACCCTGATGCTGGGAAAGGTTGAGGGCAGGAGGAGAAGGGGATGACAGAAATGGTTGGATAGCATCACCAGCTCGATGGACATGAGTTTGAGCAAGCTCCGGGAGATAGTGAGGGACAGACAGGGACCCTGGCGGGCTGCAATCCATGGGGGCCACAAAGCATCGGTCACCACTGAGCATCTGAACAGCAGCATGCAGAAAAAGCACAGGGCACGCTGAGGGACGTAATCAGCACTGAGTCCTTTCCGAAGACGCGCCACCTTATCAGAGGCCTACAGGAGGGCGCCAGTGCACATCTGCCCACCGTGCGGCTCACTCCGAGGGCTTCGGGAGGTCACTCCACTGGCTGAGTTTAGGATTCTGTGACAGAATCAACTGCAGCCACCTTCTTGGGGTAAAAATAGCATCTCCTTCTGCTGACAGAGTCGGGTTGCTCAGCAACCTGGTTTTTTCCTGTTTCTTTCTGAATCTCCTAGTACACTAATTTTTCATTGGCCCTTTGGGTGATTAGTGTGGGAGGGCTGACTGGCCAGAACAGTCTGATAAGTCACGCTGGCAAGAGTGTGGGGGCCGTGATGCTGTGAGGGAAGGAGCAGGACTCCTAGAGGCCCCGTGGATGCTGACCCCTTGGGCCGATGCTGGGGCTTCACCACCCCAGCCTCAGGCTGAGGGAACCAGGGGGAGGCTTTCAGAGACACATGGGGGTCTTTCCTGTTAATCCTCAAGAGCAAAGACATCAAATGAGTGGGCATGGAGTCGCTTCTGTCTCCTGAACGCACACACACCTATCAGGAAAGGACGAGAGATGGAAGCTGAAGACCTTCCAAGCCCAATGAGCATTGATCAGTAACAGAAAAAGAGGACAGGACAAACCAGGGACAAAGCTGAATCCTCCTTCCAAACTCCATTCTCAAGGCCAGACTCAATCATTGATCTGCAAAGTGTAACTGCAGTGTTTCGCCTGTCTTCAGCACGTCTCATACGTAGCACAAAGAATATTACATGGATTAAGTATTTGATATCACCCGGACTAACCAGAGTGCTGGCAATGGGATCTGATTAAAGTTCTCAACAAGCTAATGATGAAAACCAGGCCTGGGGCCACTCTCGCTTGGTAGAGAGACTGTGTCTTGGGTCACTGTCACTGGACGTGATTGAGGACAGAATGGGAAGCCCAGGGTGTGTGAGATCTAGAGTGATAAGGCCCAGTGTGGCCCACGCCTGCACGTGTGCTGAACTGTCAGCCTAACTCTCGATGGGCAGGTTTTGGTGATTCACAAGGAAAACACTCACCCAGTTGGAAGCACCTTCTCTGTTGGGATGGGGCCCTATTTTCTTTTCTGTCACATCTCCAGCACCCAGCCGGGTACCCAGCATGATGCTGGTGCCCCCCCACTAGCCAGATGAACTGATGCACGCACAGACAAATAGACCACCACACCACACAGCAAAGGACGGGCTTTATTTCCTGTTATTCCTGACTCCACACCAGGAATCTCTTCAAATTCACTTTGCAAAGCAAGTCATCTGAGATATAACTAATGATGTCATTCTCCTGTTTTCAGACACCAGTGGCTCCCGGGCACAGAGAGTGAAGCCCAAGGTCCTCAGCAAAGCTGTGGGCGGCACGGCCAACCTCCACCTGCTGCACCCTGCCCTCGCCTCACCCTGCTGTCCACTCTCCCCCAGCACAGAATGGCCCAGCACTCCCACACTGGTCTGTGCAGCTGGCTCTTGATTTCAGCTCCTCTTTCCTGCGCTTGGAACGGCCTCCTGACTGTCTCCACTGTTCCTTTAAGACTCCATCTGGAAACCAGCTTTGGTGGGGCCTCCCCTTTCTGCCCCTGGGGCCTGCTCAGGCCTTCTACTCAGTCTGAGAAATTATCAGAGGGCATCTGGATAACCAACTGCTCTTGCTACTTCTCAGTCACGTGGTGTGATTCCCAAGTGGACATGTTCTTCTCGCTCCCTTTGTTCCCACGACCAAGCACAGTCCTGTCACATAAAACTGTACAAAGGTATTAGCTGATCTGATATTCACTGTTGAAGTCTGAGTATCGGGGGATTTGCATACGTTCTGTTGTCAAAGTTGCTTTAGCAACAGTCTTAATCTGTTATTAACATTCGATCACTTTTCTTCTTACATCATTTGTGTGAGATGCAGGATACAGTGATCAATATTTCTTTTCAGATTGGATAAAACAAAGACACTTCTTTTTTTCCCAATAGCAGCACTGGCTGCATATGCAGGTCAACTTCTGTCTCACAAGCTCACGGTCTTTCCAGATCTCTGTCCAGGGAATCCCACCTCATGTCCTCACAAGTCTCTCCCTCTGATCGCGCCCTGACTTCTTTCTCAGAGAGCCACAAGACACACGTCAGGATTTGTATCTGGGCTTCAGTGGCTGAGTGTATATGATGCCGACATAGGTAAGAAGTAAAAGAGCTCCTGGGAAATGAATCATTTTCTTTGACGTGTGCTTCTGGCTTCCAAGTCTCAAAGCACCAGTTAACTAATTGACTTTTATCAATCCAGACTGACTGGGAGGTTTTGGCATCGTATGCATGGATCGACCACCCTGAAGTATGTCCTTTTCCTTGCACTTTGCTTGATGTCATGGACCCACATTGCGCCCTAACAGACCTGGCTTTCTACGGTGGCCCATGTTCCGTCAGACACGATTACTTATGAGCAAGCCGACTACAAAACGACTTGAATTTGTGTTCTCCATCCACAGAAGAGAGTTCTACAAAGCGGCTTCCCACCAGGGGTGATACTTTCCAGCCTTGCTTTGCATCCAAAGGTGGCCTCACAGCAGACCCTGGTCAGTGGAACGTTGGTGGAAGCTCCAGGTGTCCTTCCTGCACCCAAACGTACAAATGTACAAGTGTGCCTTCTCCACACTTTCTCCTTCCACAGTATGAATGCAGATATATGCGTCCCTGGGGAGCAGGCTGGGATGAAAGGGGGCCTGGGTCCCTGAATCTCTCATTGGGGGAAATCTGCTTGGGTCAGGAACCCACTGTGCTATGAGCCAGAGATAAAATCCTACTGTATTTGAGCCTTTTTTGGTGGCTTGATTCATACAGCATCAAGCTCACTGGTACCCTATGGAACTGAGCAAGGCAGAAACATAGGTCATTTTGGCACTGTTTCCTCATGTCCTATATTTAACTCATTACCAAGTCCTGTTGCTTTACTTCCCAAGTAAAACTGAGATAGGGTGAAGGAGAGTCATAGCCTGTCAATGAATTAGGAGGGGTCCAGTTTTTATAGAATTTTATAAGTAGGAAGGTAGAGGGTTTGGATATTCATTCTTGTGCATTGGGATCCTGCTGGAGAATGTTAATCAATAGAGATTTTAGATGGCTCCCATTTCTGAAAGATGTCTCTGACTGCTCTGACTACAGCGCAGCAGGACGAGAGAAGAGGACAGAAAACAGACAGACAGCCACTTCAGACAGCAGCTGGACAGGCTTTGAGGAGTGGAGAGGGAGGGAAGCAGATGGGTTTAAGACTGGTTCTGAGATTGCTCTAAGGTTTGACTGTCATATGGAAAAGAAAGAGGGAGATCAAAGATGGCCGCTAGCTTTGGTTGGAGGTTCATACCATTTCCTGAGATGCAAAAGCAGGGAAGAGAAAAAGAGAAACCGAAGTGAAAAGCAAGAATTCTCCCTTGGACATGTTCAGTGTGAGATTTCAATTAGACATCCACATGGAGGGGCCCAGAAAACTTTTCATGTCCTAGTCTGGTACTCACTAAAATGATGAAAAGTGGAGGTAAAATTCTGGACATTACTTTCATAAAGATTAATATTTAAAACCATCATTTTGGATGAGATCATTTGGGGGAAAAGTGTATATACAGAAAAGGGCTTGGTGCTCCAACACTTAGCCAAGAGAGAAGACAGAGAACAGCAGCTAGGGACTAGAAGGGGGTGTCACAGGAGCCAAGGGACGAGCACGCACCAAGGAAGGAGAGGTGGTCGGCGCTGTCAAACTAACTAACACGAGTGAGGCTTCCCTGGTGGCTCAGACAGTAAAGAATCTGCTGCAATTTGGGAGACTCAGGTTTGATCCCTGCATCATGAAGATGCCCTGGAGAAGGAACTGGCAACCCACTCCAGTATGCTTGTCTGGAGAATTCCATGGACAGAGGAGCCTGGCGGGCTACAGTCCTTGGGGTCGCAAAGAGCTGGACATGACAGCCACTAACACACAACTCACAGACGCACCTGCTAGGCTTTGGGGCAGCACGAGGAGCCCTCAGAACAGGGCCGACTTTCCCACAAGTTTCATTTTAACAAGAGGAAGAAGCCTCTTATTTCAACAAATACCTGGAAGAGGGGGAACAGAAGCCAGGTGAAAACTAAGACGAGGTTAGCAGCCCTCCCACAATCTACAGGAAAATTTGGGGGACATGAAAGGGGGTGGACTGTAGCTGTTAACAGGAGGTTCTGTTCCTGTGGAGGCTGTTCTGCAGCAGGACTTGAAAAACTGGGTAAAGCCGTGGTGTTTGGCTTGGTCTTTCTCAGGTGGAGCATTTAGCAGGCACCCACAAGGCTCTTCCTGAACCCCAGAGAGCACAGACTAACAAGTGACTGTTAGCAACAGCTTCACGGCTTGGGTTAAAAAGTGGGAGGGGAAAAGGTAGATTCTCCATCTGCAGCAGATGAAGAAACCAGGAGGTGCTGCGTTCTGAGCAGACGTCAAAGACAGCAGCCAGGAAAGAGCAATGATCATAAGGACAGCAATGACCATAAGGACAGCAGAGGGCTTGGGAGTAGCTGATTACCAACATGGATACCATTGCCAGCAGCGGTGCAGGAACCCTTGAGAACAGGCAAGGGGAATTAGGAAGTATCGACACACAGCCTACACATGATAAACAGAAAATTCCAGTGAAACCTGGAGGCGCCGCCAATGCAAGTTACTCACTTGTTAACTGACAGTGGAGTTTTAGATGTCATTTTTCACGGTGAAAGGCAGGCTGCCTAAAGGTGGGCAGAAGATGCTATCTGAGAACATGGGAACTCCGGCGCCATAGTCCATTGACAGGAGTTGGCTTTGAATTGAACCATCAATTCAAATGGCTTTGAATTTGAAACCCTGGTAAAGTTTGATAAATTGTATGCTTCTAACGTCAACTTGGAGGAGCTGAGGTGGCTCAGATGATTAAAAAAAAAAAAAAAATCTGCCTGCAATGCAGGACATCTGAGTTTGAACTCTGAGTCAGAAAGATCCTCTGGCAAAGGGAATGGCCACCCACTCCAGTACTTTTGCCCCGAGAATTCCATGGACAGAGGAGCCTGGCGGGCTACAGTCCATGGGGTTGCAGAGAGTCAGACACGCCTGAGAGACTAACACTCTCACTGGAGGAGCTGAACCAGAGCGCCACTCTCTTCTCTCTTCTGATTCCCTCTCACCTTCCTCTACATACAGACACACACGTGGCATCTGCCGTAATCTGTAACTGGTGATGACACAACAGGCATAAACTGCAGAAAAGGTCCTGCAAACTCTGCATTTCCTTAGGAAAATAGCTGTTTGGATTGTAAGCTGACCAAGTACAGGCAGTGGGGATTTAGGGTTGTGTTTCCCAGGCAGTTACCCTGCTTATTTAACTTATATGCAGAGCACATCATGAGAAACACTGGGCTGGGTGCAGCACAAGCTGGAATCAAGATTGCCGGGAGAAATATCAATAACCTCAGATATGCAGATGACACCACCCTTATGGCAGAAAGCAAAGAAGAACCAAAGAGCCTCTTGATGAAAGTGAAAGAGGAGAAGGAAAAAGTTGGCTTAAAACTCAACATTCATAAAACTAAGATCATGGCATCTGGTCCCATCACTTCATGGGGAATAGATGGGGAAACAGTGGAAACAGTGACAGACTTTATTTTGGGGGCTCCAAAATCACTGCAGATGGTGATTGCAGCCATGAAATTAAAAGATGCTTGCTCCTTGGAAGAAAAGTTATGACCAACCTAGGCAGCATGTTAAAAAGTAGAGACATTACTTTGCCAACAAAGGTGCGAATAGTCAAGGCTATGCGTTTTCCAGTGGTCATGTATGGATGTGAGAGTTGGACCATAAAGAAAGCTAAGCGCCAAAGAATGGATGCTTTTGAACTGTGGTGTTGGATAAGACTCTTGAGAGTCCCTTGGACAGCAAGGAGATCCAACTAGTCCATCCTAAAGGAAATCAGTCCTGAATATTCATTGGAAGGACTGATGCTGAAGTTGAAACTCCAATACTTTGGCCACCTGATGTGAAGAACTGACTCATCTGAAAAGACCCTGATGCTGGCAAAGATTGAAGGTGGGAGGAGAAAGGGAGGCCAGAGGATGAGATGGTTGGATGACATCACTGACTCAATGGATATGAGTCTGAGTAAACTCTGAGAGTTGGTGATGGACAGGGAGGCCTCGCATGCTATAGTCCATGGGGCTGCAAAGAGTCGGACATGACAGAGCACCTGAAATGAACTTCCCAGGGAGAAACATGGAGCTGGAAAAAGCTGCTTCTCTATCTTGATACAAAGCTTTCTCTTGATAATTCACTGGAGTATCAAGAAAATGGAACACAGAAATCTCAGAGTTGGCTCAGCCCAGTTGGAAAGCAGTGGAAGGATCCCCATCTGTTCCAGAGAAAATGAAGTTTGTTGCAGGTTCTGAAGAAGACCCTGACTTTATCACAAGGTACCCCTACTAGGGCTCCCTGGTCAGGACCAACCAGTGATAGAAAAAGGAGAGGAGGAAATATGTTTTTCAGTCATCACAGGATTTTAATTACTCCATGAATAGGTCTTGACCTGATGATAGGAGGCAGCTGGATCAGAAATTTTCCAAAGTTATAATACATTTTTACAATCGCTCACCTGATCAGCTGCTGTCTGCTTGGCAAGGGCACCATCCCTTCAGGCAAATAGGAAATAAAACAGAAAACAGCTTCAGGATAAAATTAACCAAAGCAGTGGCCTGATACTTTACAGCGGTGTCAAGCGCAACATTAAAAAGGCATTTGTAACCGGCCACCTACTTGGTTCCAGGCGGAAGAGGGTGCAAACGGACTGGAGGCCATCAGTTTGCTCCTCTGGGCCTGCAGGAGGTTCCCAAGGCCCGGGCTCCATCCTGAAGGATGAAATCCACCCAGGAGGGCCTCTCCTGATATCCGAAGGCCCAGCTTGAAAAGGTCAGCCAATCCCACAACTGGCCACAGTGTGGCCCATAAGCCCCCAGGGGTTAACATGCGAAGAGGCCAAAGGAGGACCCTGACGTCTTGCCCCACACAGCATTCTCCGGGGATGCTCCACCTGCTCCAGAAAGCGCAAGTAGGCAGAGGTGGTGGTTATCGAGGCAGAGGGGGCCCTTCTGCTAGCAGGACCCCCAGCGCCTCTTCTGAGAGGCCTCCCTGTGACCCCACCCTAACCCCCGTTCTCCACTGCTGGACGCTGGGGTAAAGGCCCACTTGGGGGCCCCCAGCATCCTCCTGGGGTTCCAGCCAGCCCCAGCGGGAGTCAGGACAGGTGGCTTCCCAGCTCCTCTCATCCCAGGGCTTTCATCAGAGTCTGCCCCCTGTGACTGCTCTTGGCATCCTTGGGCTGAGACCCTGGGCACCCTCCGTGGGAAGAGCCTCAGCCTCTCTAACCCGCACATTGTGGCATCCACAGCTTGGAGGGCGGGGGTGGTCAGATCATTCGCAGGGGACGGAAGTCGGCCATAGTCACTATAACTCTGCTCCTGTCCTCTCCTGGGCAACTTTTTCCAAGCGGAAGTCTAGCTGATTCACAGCGCTGTTACTTCCCGGTGTACAGCAGAGTGCTTCAGTTATACATAAACACACATTTGTTCTTTTTGCAGATTCTTTCCCATTATAGGTTCTTGCAAGATAGTGAGTTCCCTGTCCTCTACTGGGTCCATCTGAATGACCCCCAGGTAGCCCCTCATTCCTGAAGGATTCCCTCCTGCCAACACCAGCAGTCCAGATGCCCGTGGTGTGTGAGGGGGTCTCTCACAGCGGCTCCTCAGTCGGTCTCTTCTCCTCACACGGTTCACCACCCCCCACTTCCCCACCATTCTCCCCACCCGGTCCCCCCACCCCACTCTCGGGGGCCACCCCTTGCCCTGTGGCTCCCCCACGCGGGAGACTCCTCTGTCCACCTCTGGTCTCACTCCTCTCCTCAGCAGCCCAGCCACCACCAGTGAAGCCCATTAATAATTCCCAGGAAATAAACCCGGAATCTGGGTTATAAAATAAAGTCTATTTTTTTTTCTTCCTTTGCTCTCAGTCTTGCTTCCCTTCAGTGCAGACACAGGCCTCACACCTAGCCCAAGATGCCAAGGTTCAAGACGGCAGACGGCGGTGCGCAGAGAGGCTGCGCAGTGGACCTGAGCGGAGCAGCCCCGCCCCGGAGCCCCGCCCCTCCCTAGCCCCGCCCACCTGGCCAGTGTCACCTGGTGGGCACCGCTCAAGTGCACGCAGTGGAGGGCTTTGCTCTCCCTTCTACCAGGAGACCGTGCTTCACACTGCGTGCTCTCCTATCAGGCCTCCACACTGCAGTGACCCTTGCCCGGGTCTCCTTCCTGCTACCTCCCCAGCACCAGACCTCAAATGCCGCTTCCCTTTCCTGTCTCCACCCGGCCCTGCACCGTGGCTTCAAATAGCACCGGTGCCCGTGACTCCACGCTTAATTTTCAGCCAGAATCCCCGACCAGAGGTCCAACTGCAAGCCCAGCTGTGGACCTTTACCCCCCGGCACCCCTTTCTCCAGGCTTCCCATTTCATAAAAAGGAGATCCTTGCTCCTAGTTGCCCAGGACTTCAATCCCGGAGTCCTCTGGACCTGCCCTCTCCCCCACAGACCTCACCAGTCCCCTGCACATCACTGTGTGTCCAGTGCCAGACCACCCACCGCCCCCTGTCCGCCTCACCGTGCCCACTGTGGCTCTGATGGAGGCCCAGCTCCAAAGTGAGGGGCTCACCACAGCCTTCCAGGCGCCCCAAATTCATCTCTGACGACCCTCCCCTCAATGCCTCCTCTTTGAAGGGTTCCCTGGCTAGCAGTCCACACAGCTTGCTCCACTAGACTCAGTTTTGAACGTTTGTCCCCCCATACCCCTCCAAACACACACACTTCCTACCTCCTTTCCTTGTTTAATTTTTTTTGGGGGGGTCGCTATTTTAAAACTGCACCTGTCTTGTTTATTTTCTCTTTTCTCCACTAGAAGGTAAGCCCTGGGCGGGGATTTTACTCTAGCGTTCTCCTTTCTGTGTCCCTAGTGCCTGGAATAGTGTTTGGCATGAGCTAGATGCTCCATGAACACATGTTGAGTGAAAGATGCGATGTGGTATGGAATGACCCATGTGACGTGCTGTGTTGTGATAGACAACCCCATCCTGGGTTAGAAGATGAGAGACAGAGGTGACCAGCGGTGGGCAGTACTCAAGGACATGCTGAACCTTCAAGGAGTAGGATGTTGGTGAGGAGGTGATCTACCTGGGCAGAAGACTCAGCAAGTCAGAGATGGTGCCCCAGAGCTGAACAGGGGGAACGATATGTTTACGTTCAGACTCTCCCTGACGAACAGATGGGAATGTTTTGATTGCTCATCAGATAGTCAAACGGCATCTAAATAAATTGCTGACAAATTCGCTAAGTACAGTGCTTTCTGCTTGGAAGATTCACAAAGCAGCTAACATATACAGTGTCTACCAGCTTAAAAGCAATACTGTCAGAATAAAATCTATATTTGAAAATTTCTTTTAATAACATCTTGGTTATTCTTTTTTTTAAGTCTAATTTGGTTCTTCAAAAGAGATGAAGATTTAGTGCCTAGTAAAAATGAATTTACTTCCTCAATTTCTTTATTCCCATATACTAGAAGATCCTGTAACTACACTGGAGTCAAAAATTGCAAAAAATAAGTTCCAAATCTTGCAAATACAACCTAACATGTATCAAGAGTGTTACCTTTTGCAAAACCAAAGAAAAAGAATGTAGATTTGGGGATCAAGAAGCTTGGATCTGAATTGCTTATCAGACATCTTAGCTATTCTGAGCCTCAGTTTCATCACCTGAGAAATGGGAATCCTGATATGCACCTTGCAGGGCTGTTGTAGGACCAGAACCTGTGTGATCACAGGAACTAGCAGAGTGCGCTGAACATGACATGTACTCCAGGATGGAGCCAGCAGCCAAGTACCAAAAAGTAAAACATCCTATCTCATCTTGATGTTGGTAAAGGATTTTTAACAACTATGATGTGATTACAACTCAAAAACTCTCATAACTCTAAAATCCCCGACTATGAACAAAAGCCATCAGCAAATCCTTCTTCCAAAGTAATGCTTTTTTTTTTAATTTTTATTTTATTTTACAATACTGTATTGGTTTTGCCATACATCAACATGAATCCTCCACGGGCGTACACGTATTCCCAATCCTGAATCCCTCTCCCACCTCCCTCCCCGCACCATCTCTCTGGGTCATCCCAGTGCACCAGCCCCAAGCATCCTGTATCCTGCATTGAACCTAGACTGGCGATTCATTTCTTACATGATATTATACATGTTTCAATGCCATTCTCCCAAATCATCCCACCCTCTCCCTCTCCCACAGAGTCCAAAAGACTGTTCTATACATTTGTGTCTCTTTTGCAGCATCCCATACAGGGTTATCATTACCATCTTTCTAAATTCCATATATATGTGTTAGTATACTGTATTGGTGATTTTCTTTCTGGCTTACTTCACTCTGTATAATCGGCTCCAGTATCATTCACCTCATTAGAACTGATTCAAATGTATTCTTTTTAATGGCTGAGTAATACTCCATTGTGTATATGTACCACAGCTTTTTATCCATTCGTCTGCTGATGGACATCTAGGTTGCTTCCATGTCCTGGCTATTATAAACAGTGCTGTGATGAACATTGGGGTACCCATGTCTCTTTCAATTCTGGTTTCCTCAGTGTGTGTGCCCAGCAGTGGGATTGCTGGGTTATATGGCAGTTCTATTTCCAGTTTTTTAAGGAACCGCCACACTGTTCTCCATAGTGGCTGTACTAGTTTGCATTCCCACCAACAGTGTAAGAGGGTCCCCTTTTCTCCACACCCTCTCCAGCATTTATTGCTTGTAGACTTTTGGATCGTGGCCATTCTGACTGGTGTGAAATGGTACCTCATTGTGGTTTTGATTTGCATTTCTCTGATAATGAGTGGTGTTGAGCATCTTTTCATGTGCAAAACAATGCTTTTTATTCAAATGAGTCAACTTTTTAATGGAGAAGATAACATGTACATATTGCATTATTTCCTGAACACTTTCACAAACAACAGGGCTCCTAAAATGGCATGCAAAGACCTTGTTACATAATTCTGAGTTTCTCAGAATTACATAATTGTTTTCAACCGAAAAGGACTTTCAGTTCAGCTGCTCAGTTGTGTCCAACTCTTTGTGACCCCATGAATCGCAGCAAGCCAGGTCTTCCTGTCCATCACCAACTCCCGGAGTTCACTCAGACTCACTTCCATCGAGTCAGTGATGCCATCCAGCCATCTAATTCTCTGTCATCTCATTCTCCTCCTGCCCCCCAATCCCTCCCAGCATCAGAGTCTTTTCCAATGAGTCAGCTCTTCGCATGAGGTGGCCAAAGTACTGAAGCTTCAGCTTTAGCATCATTCCTTCCAAAGAAATCCCAGGGCTGATCTCCTTCAGAATGGACTGGTTCGATAGAACCATAGAATTTCCCTAAAAATAAAATGATTTTGTTCTACAGACAAGGACTTAAAGACCAGCTCCCATCTGGTTGTACAGACAAGACCTAGCAGTCTCCAGATTGCTAATTCATGACTGTCGCCTGCACTGTGGCTGGGCCGGCCAGTAAAGCAGATGAGTGAAACCATGGAAAGGTGAGCCCGGGCCTAGAACATCATTTCAAATGAGGCCCTGTCCACTTCTGGTCTCCGACACCAGTGTTTCTGTATTGTAACATTCTCTATGTGTGGCTCGCCCACCGGGAGCAGAGAGATGTGCTGGACATGGGACCAGGGCTCGCCTCCCACATCTGCACAGCCTCGAAGTGATGGCAGGTCACACGCCTGGTGAAGCCATCACACCACATGCACGTTCAGTGCCGCACAGGAAGGGACGGAGCCAGGGCCTGAAGAGCTGGGGAGGGGGTGTGTTTCCAGGGGGCGAGAGGACGCTCTTAGACGACCGGAGAGGACGGCGTCTTTGCTCTGGGAGAGGTCTGCCCTCACCTCCTCTGGGCTCACTGCCGGGTCCCCCAGGGGTGTGAAGATTTTACTGATGCACATTCAGTCCTCATCAGTCACAGATACCGTATCTGTGGATGCGCCTATGTGCTAAAATGTATTTGTCCCCCCAAGCCAGCACTCACAGTGCTTTTGCTCACTATCACACACACACGTGTGTGCGTGCTAAGTCGCTTTCGTTGTGTCTGATTCTTTGTGACCCTGTGGACCACTGCCCGCCATGCTCCTCTGTCCATGGGGTTCTCCAGGCAAGAATACTGGAGAATTTCTTACTTCAGGCGATCTTCTCAACCCAGGAATCGTACTTGCATCTCTTACATCTCCTGCATTGGCAGGTGGGTTCTTTACTACTAGCGCCACTTGGGAAGCCCATCGGATGCACAAAGACAGGAGAAAAATTTTAGTCTTCTAATGGAGGCATGTGGCCCCTGCTGAAGCTGAAGAAGGTGACACTGCCTTCTTGGTGCAGCTCGTGCTACTGTAAATAAGTACCCCTCCCGTGGTCTATTAAGTGCCATGTTTCCCACATTTTTGTGTTTTGTATGATTGCGTGTGTGATTTCACTGTATAAAATGGCCCCCAAGTCCAGTACTGAAGTGCTGTTTAGTGCTTTATGGGGAAAGTACATTTGTTAGATAAACCTCCTTCAGGCATGAGTAATGGTGTACTTGGCTCTGAGTTCAATGCCAGTGAAACCACAGTGTATATTAAATAAGGTCTTTAAACAGAAACACAGAAAATAAGGGTTTTTACATTGGAAAAGACTCTGATGCTGGGAGGGATTTGGGGGCATGAGGAGAAGGGGATGACCGAGGATGAGATGGCTGGATGGCATCACGGACTCGATGGACGTGAGTCTGAGTGAACTCTGGGAGACGGTGATGGACAGGGAGGCCTGGCGTACTGCGGTTCACCGGGTCGCAAAGGGTCGGACACGACTGAGCGACTGAACTGACTGACTGACTTATCAGTGAACAAAAATGCGACCAGAGGCTGCCAGGAACCTAACACTATATTTCCCTTGGGAGCAGTGGTTCCGTGTTCACTGCTTCCGTGTCCGTGGTGACCACAGCACAGAACTGCCATGACAACGAGAATTGACTGTGCACGTGTCCAAAAAAGGCTCCCCTGCTGGCTCAGACGGTAAAAAATCGCCTGCCATGTGGGAGACCCAGGTTTGATCCCTGGGTTGGAAACATCCGCTGGAGAGGGCATGGCAATCCACTCCAGTATTCCTGCCTGGAGGATTCCACAGATAGAGGAGCCTGGTGGGCTACAGCCCTTGGGGTCACAAAGACACGACTGAGCGACTAACACTTTCACTTTCACACACTCATACATAGTAATAGATATGCATGTGTGCATGTACGTGTGATGACATAAACATGTGTGAGAAGATATGGCTTGTAGCTCAGGTCATGGTTTCATGAAAGGCGACTGTCATGATTCAATAAATTACATAAACCAATAAACCAGGAAACCTCAGGAGATGGGAACTGAAACAGAAAAGACGCGGGCTGAGTCTGCATAAATCATTCATCTGCGGCCTGAATCCAGGACAGGATGTGAGAGAATGTATCATGTGTGCACTTCTCTCAGCTTTGCAGGGAGACTTTATGTCTTCCTTACAACAACTCTGACTTCACCAGGCCTGTGAGAGCTCCAGAACACCGTGCTTCTTTTCATGCATCTCGATGGTAATGCTCTCCCCATGTTTTCAGTATTCTAAATATTTTAAGTGTCACAAATTATTTATCTCCAAGTAGTTTAAATTATCAAACTTTAAATGTTAATATGCTAAGCCAAACACCCCCCAAACATGCATCTCTATTGGTGTGAGCATAGGGGAAAAAAGGAGGCTTTTCCAACTGTTCACATTTTAAAGCAGTGTTACCGGCTTTGAGGTTCCCATAGCAACATGTTCCATTGCCTAGGTGACAGTGATCTTATGATGTCACCAATGAGCTAAACAAACTTGGAAAACAAACGGATGTGGCCTCCTGAATGTCCCCACATCTTGAAGTTGCCTCTGGGCCTTGGAAAGGAGACGTAGCAAGTGCAGCTTCATGACGTTACAAGGGCATTTCATAAACGTGATCCCAGGACCTGACCCATTAAAGCATCCTCACCTTCCAGGGGTTTCCTAACCAAGGGGCCCTTCGTGTTGTCCTGTGCAGATTTCTCCCAGCTGCAGAGCAGATGCCAGAATGCAGACACGGCATCTTGGAGGAAAACGCAGCAGCTGCACAAAGGGATGAGGGAGAGGGTGGAATGGATCGTGTCCAGGGAGGCTGTCACCAACTCAGGCAGCAGGAGCCACTCTGGAAAAAGTTGATGAGATGTGTGAACCATCCGGGGCCAGTTTCTCCTTTCTCAGACCAAGTGAGAGCCAAAATGCAGGAAGAGACGCCCATCTTGGTTTCACTCTATTAATATTTCCATGAGTATGTAATCTCACACGTGTGGAAAAGATAAGTTATACAAGCGGGGAATAGTTTAAAGTACATTTAAGAGCAGAAACCTAGACTCAGAAAAGGATTCCATGTTCTTTTCCAATTCGTCTCACAACTGGTTTGGTTGAATGACACACACGTGGTCAGGATGCTTCTAGAGAAAAAGCGAAGTTTACAGAATGGGGATGCAGTTCTCATTTCAAGGCACGGAAACACTCTCCTGTTCTATATTTTTGTTCCAAAATCACAAAATAAAGTTTAGGCACTTTATAATTCCCCCAAAGAGGGCTTTTAACAAACAGCATGGAGCTCTAAGTTGAAAATGTATAATTTCAGAATGTGTCCAAAGCCAATTTTCTCTTGCAAAAGGAAGGTGTTCACTCTAACTGCTTGCATCCAACCAAAAGTGTAAGAACTAGTCTTAGAGGTTGAGGCCCGGCCAGATATTAGGTTGGACAAGTGTGAGGCTGAGGTCTCATCTCTGAAATTGGAGTGATTAGGGAAAAAAGAAGAAAAAGACCAGTGAATTTTCAGGAAATTTTAAAATAAAATGAAAAATAACTTGAGAATAAGATAAGAAAGTATAAAGAAATCCTAAAATCTGACATAGACTGTATATTCCATGTGAGGGCTAGAATGAAGAAGTACGAAGCCCAGTGGACTAAAGAGGGAGGGTAGGCTTTCCCACACCCACTGGAACCTGTCAGAGTTGAGGTCACGTCTTCTCTGTAGCAGAGAAGCAGCAACACAACAGGGCCGAGGAGGGCCTCAGGCACTGCCCCGCCGAGCCCAGAGCACCGCTGTCTCTTCCTCCATTTCTGTTCCCAGTGACCCAGCCAGCCTGCAAAGTTTCCTGCCCGGTGAACCCCCAGGGCCTTGCTCTTAAAGTCAGATGGCAGGGACTTCCCTGGTGGTCCAGTGGTTAAGAATCCCCCTCCCTATGTAGGGACGCAAGTTTGAACCCTGGTCAAGGAACTAAGATCCTACATGCCACGGGGCAACAGAGCCTATGTACCGCAACTACTGAGCCCCTACTCTGCAACGAGAGACGTCCATATGCTGCAATGAAGACCCCGCACTGTCAAAATAATAACAAATTGTAAAATTAAAAATGGCCAGAGGACCTGACGAGACATTAAAAAGTCAGATGGCACAGTGCTGCGTCATTGGGCCCCATGGTCCAATGTGCTCTGCTTTCGTTCTAAAAGCCAAGATTATTGCTACAAGCCTAGGTCATGGCCAAGCACACACTTCATAGTTTCCCCAGCTTCCTTGTTTCTTCAATACATCACTCAGTCTGCTGGAACACTGGGGTTCAAAGACAGGAGCACCTTTGACATTCTGATGAGAAAGCAAATTAGCCAAGATGTTGTGTCCAGGCTCTCTCGCCCCACGTTTTGTAAATAATGACTATGTAACAGTTGAGATCATTCAGAGCACTGCGAATGCACGTCAGGAGGTACTTGACTCACTTGATCACGGGCTACTTTGTGCTGTACAGATACATGAGCTCCACCTAAGAAGCGGCGGCATTACTGCCACGCTGTGCCCGTTGGGTCTGCCACAAGAGGAGAGACTATACCGTGTCCGCCGCCACGGCTGCTGTGCCAGCCAGGAGAGAAGACGGCGTCCGCAGTTCGTGTGGCTCCTGGCATTTTCTTCCAGCTCCCCCACTTGCACCGTGTCCACCACGGGTTCAATAGTGTGCGCCATGTGAACAGGATCAGCAATACGGATGCTCACGGTTTTTATCTCCCACCTTTGATTGCACTTCTGAGACAATCCAAAGTCTGAGACAATCTTGGAAATATTACGTATGAGTCCACCAGAAAAAGATTTTGGTGTGAAATCCGAAAAATGCTTAGTCCAGCCATGCCCTTACGTCTGCACACTACGTTTTAAATGAAGACGTGAACAATAGCAAACAATGTGTAATCACTTTCGCCCAAGGTGGCAGTGCTATGGGGACATTCATTCGGGAATGTACAGTGGTTCCGCTTTAAATATTCTACAAAAAAAAAATTGTTGTCAGAAACTGTGGGAACTAGCGCCAGTTTCTGATTTGCAATCTGTTGATCCAAACATGTTTCTGCAAAATCTGCCAGGAACAAAAAGGTAAAATGGCTGTCAAGCGTCATGAGACTCCATGACCTAATTCCAAGTTTGATTTCCACATGCCCTTTTTTTGCTATAACTGGGTCAGACGCGTGCAGATGTGAATCTGTAATTTAAGGCCAAGACTTCTGTTGGCTTCATCTTATAGGGCAGCACAGCAGCCAAAGCAAATGATGAAGAGAAAAGAAAATAAGACAACAGCGCTTCCCTTCCGCTGCCTCTTCCTCCTGCTTTGCTCCAGATCCGCAGGCGCACTGAACTCTTCTGTTTTGAGCGTGATGTTGTGCGGCTCTGAGTTAAAAGATGGTAGAAACAGGAAAGCAAAACAGAAAAGGGATTCCTTTTGGCCTTCACCGACTACCAACAACTCTGTCTCTTCTGCGTGGTTGTCAAACAAATTCCATATTAACTTGCTCTGTGGGCTGCGGCCCAACCATCTTGTCATTATGATAAATTAAAACAATGTCCTCTGTTAACCGATGTTGCCACTTCTGTCTTTACCATATGGACATCTTCAAAGAGTCATGTCTCTTGTCCAGGATCAGTGTTGATAGAATATCCTCAGTTACAGGCAGCAGAATATTCCATGAAAAATAGTTTAAATGGTTGCAATTATTGTTCCACATTAGAAGTCTCAGGGTTGGGTGGTTCCAAGACCGGCTAGCTCAGTAACTCAGAGTCAACCCTTTGCTGAAATCCATTTGGCTTTCCTTCCACTGCAGCAAGATGGCAGCAGTAACTGCCAGCTCAGGGAAGAAGAGATTCCTGGCTCCCAACCTAAGCTTTGTTTCATTTGGGGGGGGGGGGGGGGGGAAGCTTTCCCAGCAGCCATCTCCTGCTGCAGAGGCTAGGATTGGGCTACCTGGTCCATACGGAACCATCACTAACAAGGGGAACTGAATTACCATGGTTGTCTTAGGCCAGTTAGGATTCAGCCCTGGGCTAGAAGAAGCCCATGGTCCCAGGACAGTCAGGGACAAGGTGAGACTCTGCCAGCCGCAACAAAGCAGGGAGACAGAATGGCCTCGAAGAGTGTCTGCCGCACACCCTAGACAATCTGTAGCTAGGAGAGGTTGAGCTCTAATGCTTAGTTCCAAGGCAGAATGGGGGCAAATTAAGGAAGAAGACTTTGGCCTCCACTATTGAACATCCATGTGCCAAATGGAGGGGAAATGCTCTGAAGTCGGTCATCTGTAGCTTAATAGGTTCTCCCTTCTAACCTGGATTTTCTCACTGAGGCCCCCAACCATCTGCTCCCGAGGGAGGGACCTGGCTCCCTATCCCCCCGGGGGTTGTGCCTCACTCTCCTCATCCCCCAGCTGACGCTGGGTGAATACAGGAAGCCCGTTGGAATTAATTCATTTAATGCTTCTGAAAGGAAAATAACCCTGGAATCCAACAATCCCAAGGAGGTGGAAGAAAACAGACTGAGCAGAGCTTGATCTCCATGTATTAGAAGCTGGAGGGATGTTTGAACCATGAAGGTCTCATCATGTGTAGAATTCTATGGAAGGTGGCATCAAACATGGAAGCAGTTTCTCTTCTGTAAACTTTTTTAAAAAAGAGATTCAAGTTCACAAAACTCTTGAGCAGAAAGTACAGTTTCCACATAAGCCCTACCCCTGCCCATGGACTGTATATTCTTAAGTTACCAGCAGTGTTTGCAAATAGAGATAACAAAAATGTGATTTACACTTTCAGGTTTAAAACAAGTAAACAGAATGTGTTGGCTTATTTTCATTCAGAACATACCTCAAACCACTGTCAACTTCTGTATTAGGAGAATTGGAATTATTGTCATTGATACTTAAATGATTGTTTATAATCATTATTGGCCTCCAGGAAGAGTAACAGAAATTCTTCCCAAACAAGAATTATTTTACTTTCCAACAGTTCAACTGAGATTTGCAATTTTTTTTTCATAGAATTGCTTGAATGACAAACTGATGTTTACACTTAAACTACTTGTGTCTAAAAACAAATTTAAATATTTCATGCATATGTATGTGCTGCTGCCGTTGCTTAGTCACGAGTTGTGTCTGACTCTGTGAGACCCTATGACTGCAGCCTGCCAGGCTCCTCTGTCCATGGGATTCTCTAGGCAAGAATACTGGAGTGGGTTGCTAGTTCTTTTTCCAGGGGATCTTCCTGACTCAGGGATTGAACCCGAGTCTTTTGCATTGTTGGCAGATTTTTTACCCCTAAGCCACCAGGGAAGCCCTTGTGTGAATGTACCTACAGTGAAACATGAGGCACGTGAGTTTTCACTTTGCTTTTGATGCAGGCCATTTTTAAAGTCTTTATTGAATCTGTTACGGTATTGCTTCTGTTTTATGCTTTGGTCTGTTGGCCTCAAAGCATGCGGAGCCTTGGTTCCCCCACCAGGGATGGAACCCACACTTCCTGCGTCGGAAGGGGAAGTCTTAACCGCTGGGCCACCAGGGAGTCCCAGTTCACATTTTTTAAACCGAGTTGGTTCTGCTGTCGCTTCCTAGAGGCACGCGTGAGCCAGACCGCATCTCCCCCAAGGCTGTCCCACGAGACGCTCCCCCAGGGGTGGCTGGTTGGGCACCTGGGAGGTCACAGCACAAGTGACACAGACTCACGCTCTCTGTGGGTGTGTTTACAAGCTTGTGATAAGTTTCAGGGGGCTGTTTTCAATGACAGATGACGGAGAATCTGCTTCTACCAAACGACAGAAGCGTGGATGGAAATCACAGTCTTCTGGGAAGCACTTTGTACCCACGGACGTGGCGCATTGTCAAGGCTTAAAAACCTGACTCTACTGTTGGACAAACATGGGAAGATAAGGGACTTCCTTCCCGAACAGCCCATCTTGATGATGAAAATGTTTTCTCCGATGGACCAGGTTCTTCAGGGAGGAATTCAGAGAGAGCCTTGTCCCTGCACCCACTGTTCCCATTCCAGCAGTGACATCTGCCCCCCCACCCTGCCCCCCAAGATGTGAGCACACACCATCCCTCAGGCAGGGCAGCCAGCAGCCATGCTGGGTCCTACACCCCAGATGGGGAGTGCAGGGTCCTCCGTGTCACATGCTTGGATGCTACAGGCATGCACAGGGTGCCCACCCACCCAGGCACCGCCTGGCACTTTCTGCTACCAGACAGCGCTGGGCCCTTCCACTGTCAACACAGTCTCTCCACTCTAGTCAGAGGGCAGCCAGCTTCCTCTGCAAGGGCCACGTATTCAATAGCAAGTTAGGGTTCCAGGGACACAGAGGGGCTCTCATCCTCAATGCTCGCCTCGCCCTAGTTCCCTTGTCTCCTCCTCTCCCTCCCCCTCCTCCTGCTCCTCCTTCCCTCCTCCCCCAACTCTTCTCCTCCTATTTATGACCCTTTAAGGAGATAGAAGCCATGCTTATTTTGTGGGCTCTACTGAAACAGACCACTGGCTGGGTTGACGGACCTCTGTTTGCAGTCTGTAGGGCCAGGCTGACCATCCAAAGCTATCTTTACAATCCTATTTTTAGGACTATAATCACTTAGTGGCTCTTCAATCCCATCTTTCCAACATTCTCTGATCTTCATTGTGCAGATGAAAGCGGATCCAATCAAAGTCCAACCAAGGCAGAAATCCCACTATTGGCAACTTCCAGAAGCCTCGTGGGGACAAGGATACTTCCCTGAGCCCATTCTGTACACGCTTTGGAGTCTCTGAGTCTTTATAGATTTGGCTTCTAACATCACTTGCCATTAGATACTCTTCAATCACCCCAGAAAATGATGTGATCTAAACACACTGCTGCTTGTGCTGCGTCTGCGGTGAACAGTTGTTCAACAGTGTAACCATGCTCACTGGTCACGTGGCGTCTGCCTCATGCTTCAGCAGCAGAGGTGAGTAGTTGCACTGGAGACCACGTGGCCCACAAAACCGAAAATATCTACTGCTTCCCTTTGTAGAGGAAGTTTCCTGATCCCTGATCTAAAGCACGGTCAAGCACACTTATTTATCCACTTTGTTACCTACCTGCCCCCATGCATTCTTGCACTCCTTCCTTCCTTCAAAATTCTTATTGGCATATGTACACTATGGTATGTACTGAAGACACTGTGATGACATATATACACTAGGATACATATCGACGCTGCACAAAGTGGAGAACTAATGAAAACCTGCTGCGTGGCTCAGGGGACCCTACTCAGCGCTCTGCGGTGACCTGAACGGGAAGGAAATCCAAGGAAGAGGGGATATACATGTATGTTAGCTGATTCATGTAGCTGTTCAGTATAACGCAACATTGTAAAACAACTGTACTCCGATAAAAAATAATTTTAAAACTTCTTGCTGACAGTCTTCTGCACATATGGCACTTTGTTGATATGGAGGGGAGACATGTTATAGTGCAGGGACTCTCCTCTTTAAGAACGAGGTCACTGGTCTTCTAACCCTGTATAATCACATCCAATGCTTTCCTTTTAAGCTTTGGTGCTTTCTCTCTCTCACTCTCTCTCACTCTCTCTCTCTCTCACACACATATACACACTCACCCATACACCTGCTTATTATAAACCCAGGACAAAAATCAAAGGCAGCAGTGGGCATGATCAGCCTTTGTTATATATTGAAACCAATTTTAAAAATTGTTTTTGATGTTTCCACCCCATGCCCACAACCCATTGGTATTCCCTCACCTCCCTGTTTCCATCATTATCTAAAAGGTTATTATTTGTGTTTCTCAATCTACTTGTTTCACACGGCACAACCCACTAGAATGTTCCATTCCAAGGGTCAGGGGTTTGGTCTTACATCAGTGCATCCTCATCACCTGGGGAGTGCCTGGACCAGTCAGTGCTTAACCAATATTAGTTAAATACATTTTCAAGACACCATGATATCTTCTCCAACCTCTATTGTGATTCAAGTCTGCTTGGAGAAAGAATCTGTGCATCTGCTCACAGGATAACCTACAGGCCAGAGTGCTTCTGGAGAGATTTGGCTGCGATGTTGGAGCAACTATGCTATTTTCCTCTTGGCTATTTGTGTGTATAGAAAGAAGAATTAACCCTCGGAGTGCTTTAACCGTCAGTTTGTTTGGAGATGAGTGTCACGTCATCTACACAGAAAAAAATCAACGATGCGCTAACCTTCTGCCTTTGGAATACAGGAACCCCTGAAGATACAGGTGACAAAACCATTGCTTCTCAAGTTTCTGTGACGTCACAGTCATAACAGTGAAAGGAAATGTTGTGTCCTAACCCTCCTCTTATGAAGGCAAACCAGAAAATACAAAGATGGAGGATGTTGTCACAAAAAAAAAAAAAAAAAAGACTTTCTACTGTTAGGGAAGTTCCACTTTGACTCCAAGGAGGCAGAAACAGCGCGATCAAGGCTGACGAGCGGTCAGACCTCGTGCCATCAGCTGCTCCTAAACCAAGTGGTGCAAATACAGCACTTGAGGGGTGTGGGGGTGCACAGCACCCACTGTTCTGCTGAGTTTGCATGGTGTGAAATTATAAACTGAAACAATAAAGGAAGGAGGTCTTCATATTTGATAGTTAGATATTCACATTGGGAAGGAACTATTTTTCTTTTCTTCTCTTTTTTTTCCCTTTGAACTAGGGCTCACCCTGGTGGCTCAGCAGTAAAGAATCTGTCTGCAATGCAGGACAGCGAAGTTCGATCTCTGGACCAGTCAGATCCCCTGGAGAAGGGCATGGCAACCCACTCCAGCATTCTTGGTTGAAGAATCCCATGGAAAGGGGAGCCTGGCAGGCTACAATACACAGGGTTGCAAAGAGTCGGACACGACTGAGCGAGTAACACTTTCACTTTTGGGACAAGTTATGCACTTTCCAAATGGTCAAGCAATGACCCCAGGTTTCAAGAATATCCCGAGGGTGGTCTTGTGAAAAAGCATAGGAGAGGTTATGAAAAGGTGAGGGTCAAGGTGAAACAACTCAGACCCCTCCCAGGAGCCCAGAATTGACCCAGAGTCAGAAAGATAAAGGGATGATGTGGCATCGTCAAGGCATAGGGTCTCCATCTTGGAAACATTTGGTCAAGGCTTGGGAGTGAATAGTAAATGATCAGTCACTGGTTCTGTGCCAAGAGCTCAGAGACCATCACCCAGAGGACACCAGATCCCGCCTCCCCTCCCCCGCGAGTCACACCTCCTGTTCCTGGACAGTGAAACCAGGATCCCAGAGGCCTGCCGTCCAAACTCTGGCACTGGGCTTTATGCACAAGCCCTCGTGTCTACACAGATAAAATAGACAACTCGCAGGGAGCAAAACATGAAAATATCCGAACCCATCAAAACAGGAAAAATCTCCCCAAGGAGGAGAAAGGAACCAGGTTGTCACACTCCGGTGACGTGGGAGCAGACATGAATCACGGAAGCAAAAACTGCTCCTGTCCTAATTACAAAGCCACAGATGATCTGCTTTTCTTATATTGCTGGGAAAGAAGCTTTACGCAAAAGTGTGACATGTACAGATATGGACTTTTTAATCTCATGAAAAGATAGTCAACCTCAGTAACCGAGAGGGAAAGGCAAATTAAAACCACCATGACGTAACTACATGTAAAAGTAGACGGCCAGTGGGAATTTGTTCTATGATGCAGAGAATCCAAAGCCAGTGCTCTGTGCTAACCTAGAGGGGTGGGATGGGGTAGGAGCTGGGAGGGAGGTTTAAGAGGGAGGGGACGTACGTTTACCTGTGGCTGATTCATGTTGATGTATGGCAAAAGCCATCACAACATTATAAAGCAATTATCTTCCAATTAAAAATAAAATAAAACAAAAAACCCAAAAAACTACCACAAGCCATCCTTACACACCTATCAGGCAGAGAAGATTTTAGAAACTGGTGACCACATCAACTGCTTGGTGCAGAGAAAAGAGGCAAACAACCTAAACCACTGTTATGCTGCTGGTGGGAATGAGAGATGGCCCAGCCAGTCTAGACGACAGTTGGACAGTTTCTTTCAAAACGAAATATTCATTAGGCCGTTCATCAACAGAGGAATAGATTTTTTAAAACGTGGTACATATACATAAGGGAATATTACTCAGCCATAAAAAGAACAAAATCATGCCATTTGCAGAGACACGGATGGACCTAGAGACTGTCACACAGAGAAGTCAGTCAGAAAAAGAAAATAAAATTTCATATATTAACACAGGTATGTGGAATTTAGAAAACAGTACAGACTAACCTGTTTGCAAAACAGAAATAGACACAGGCGTAGAGGGCAAACATACAGACACCAGAGGGGAGGAAGGCGGGGGATAACCTGGGAGATTGGGGTTGACATACGTGCACTTCTGTGTATATAATAGTACAGCCAGCCCACCCGAAAGGAGGTCAGTCCTCGGTGTTCATTGGAAGGACTGATGCTGAAGCTGAAACTCCAATACTTCAGCCACCTGATGGGAAGAGCTGCCTCAGTAGAAAAGACTCTGATGCTGGGAAAGATTGAAGGCAGGAGGGGAAGGGGATGACAGGGGATGAGATGGTTGGATGGCATCACCGACTCAATGGACATGAGTTTGGGTACGCTCTGGGAGTTGGTGATGGACGGGGAGGTCTGGCGTGCTGCCGTCCATGGGGTCGCAAAGAGTCGGACAGGACAGCGATTGAACTGAACCGATGTGTATAATAAATAACTAATGAGCGCCTACTGTGTCGCACAGGGAAACAAAGCGAGCAGAGTCTGTTTGCAGGATATTGAGCCAACCTTAAAAATGCACTCCACTATACATGAGACTCAGACAGACACTGTTTGAGCCCACTTACACGAGGTCCCTAGAATAGTCGAATTCACAGAGTCAGAGGGCTGGGGAAGGGGAATGGGGGCCCTAGTGTTTAATGGGGATAGAGTTTCAATCTAGGAAAGTGAAAACTTCGGGAGATGGACGACGGTGAGAGTTCCACAACAATGAGAATGTGCTTAACACCACAGAGCTGGGCACTTAAATATGGTTGAACCTGCGTGTTGTATATTATGTGACTGTTACAACAGTAAAAACAGAAAAGACATCAAAAACACAAAAATTAAAGCATTCGTTTACCATATGACCCAGAAATGGTATTCCTAAATATTTATCCCCACAAAACAAAAACATTCACACAAAAACCTGTGCTCAAATGTCCTGTAAAAACTCTGGAAGGAACCCAGATGTTCTCCAGTGAGTGAAACAAACTGTGGTCCACCCCCAACACGGACACTGCTCAGCCACAAACACACGTGGAAGAGTCCCCAGACGTGCTGAGTGAGAAGAGCCAATTCCGGAAGTGTGTGCCGGGGAAGATTGCATTTACATAACGCTCTCGAAATGTCAGCACAGTGCGGACGGAGGGCAGGTGTCAGAGGACAGTGGGTGAGAAGAGGGGGTGGGCATCTGCTGCAAAAGGGGGTGATCCCTGTGACGCCGCTGCTGAGTACAGACCGTGACAGTGCCGAACAGCTCTGCCCGGGAGATAAAGGCGCACGGAACTAAATACACAAATGTGTGAAAGTTGTATGAGATGGATTAACTTTTCATATTGTTAAGTTCCTATTCTAATACTGTTCCCTACTTATGCAAGTTGCTGCCACTGGAAAGGCTGAGTAAGGGGTATAGGGGGCCTCCCTGTATTATTATTACTATTTCTAACTTATTTATGGTTAATTGGAGGATAAAGGCTTTACAATATTGTGTTGGTTTCTGCCGTACATCAACATGAATCAGCCTCAGGTATATATATATATCCTCTCCCTCTTAAACCTTCCTGCCACCTCCACCCCATCCCACCCCTTTAGGTTGTCACAGAGCCTCCCTGTAGTATTTTTCACAAGTGCATTAAAATCCACCTTTATCTCCAAATAAAAGGTTTTAAGAGCTTTATTTCTTGGCCAGTGTGCAGAGCTGATGCAAGGACACCAGCTTCCCACACACGTTCTGCTGAGGTTCCCACCTGAAGCGCCCGGGCAGAGGGAAGGGAGTGAGGCCTCACCGAGATGCCGTCATCCTCAGCTTCACCTACAGAGGAGGCTGGAAACCAAGGCGAGACCGGAGGTTGGGACTGGCGGGGCCAGTTATGCTCAGAACTCACCTAGCTCTTGCTTGGTGCAAAATTCACCCCTTCTAATTTAGCAAAGACATCTTTAGCCACAATCATCTAGAATTAAATGTGCTTATGTCCTTTAGTATTGAGAAAGCATTGCTATTTTGGTTTCTTCCACAGTGTTTGTATCAATGTCTAAATTCTTCTTAAAGGCAAATGTCCCATTTCTCATGGAAAAGTCAAGCTTCCCTGGTGGCTCAGAGGGTAAAGAACCTGCCTGCCATGCAGGAGACGCAGATTGGATCCCTGGGTCGGGAAGATCCCCCAGAGAAGGGAATGGCTCCCCACTCCAGTACTCTTGCCTGGAGAATCCCACGACAGAGGAGCCTGGCGGGCCATAATCCACGGGTTCACAAAGAGCTGGACGCGACTGAGCGACTAACACTTTCATTTTCATATGGAAAAGTCAAACAGAAGTTCAGTTTGAAAAACCCAGAATTTGCAGTTAATTGGGAGATTCTGGCTGTGAGATTGGACACACATGTGTTCACACTCCCCCTGCAGGTCTGTGTATTGAACGACATGAGAGATAACACAAGCCGGATTTTATCCCTGGATGATCAGAGCACACACAGCACCCGACCTGGGAGGACCAGACATTACACATCACTCCACCTGGCGCTGAAGATCCAGGACCTTCAGACAGACTCGGCTCTCCTTATCCTCAAATGACTTCACAGGTCACTGCAAAATCTGTAAACCCCAGAGCTACTGCGAATAACTGTTTTCCAATAAGGATATTCTACTTCATATCAGAAAGAATTTAATTTTCTAATAGAAATAGGCTGCATTTCTACAGTATTTGCAGTTGAACACAAAGGCTTGCTCAGGGCAGGAGGAAGGCGGCTGGATTTTCCTCTAACCACTAGCTCTAGAACAAACTTCTTGGAAGGATGATAGTAAGATCTTTCAGCGCTTAAACTACTGAGAATTCAGCCTAAGAAAGGAAATAAGGATGCAGTTAAAGATTGGGCTGTTAGGATTTTTGTTACAAATAGCCTAAAAGCCAACAATAGACTGACTAAATAAGTTATTTACATGTGTCTGTCAAAATGATAACATAAAATATGTTGAAAGTGAAAGTGTTAGTGGCTCTGTTGTGTCAGACTCTTTGCGACCCTGTGGACTGTAGCCTGCCAGGCTCCTCTGTCCATGGGGATTCTCCAGGCAAGAGTGCTGGAAGGAGTTGCTATTTCCTTTTCCAGGGGATCTTCCCAACCCAGGGACTGAACCTGGGTCTCTGGCATTGCTGACAGATTCTTTACTGTCTGAGCCACCAGGGAAGCCCAAAAGTATGTTACTAACATGGAAAGATAATCATAGTAAGTTTTTTTAAGGCAATTTACAACTATTTCTGCTTTATTGACTATGCCAAAGCCTTTGACTGTGTGGATCACAATAAACTGGAAAATTCTGAAAGAGATGGGAATACCAGACCACCTGACCTGCCTCTTGAGAAACCTATATGCAAGTCAGGAAGAAACAGAACTGAACATGGAACAACAGACTGGTTCCAAATAGGAAAAAGAGTACATCAAGGCTGTATATTGTCACCCTGCTTATGCTTATTTAACTTTTATGCAGAGTACATCACAAGAAATGCTGGGCTGGAAGAAGCACAAGCTGGAATCAAGATTGCCGGGAGAAATATCAATAACCTCAGATATGCAGATGACACCACCCTTATGGCAGAAAGTGAAGAGGAACTAAAAAGCCTCTTGATGAAAGTGAAAGAGGAGAGTGAAAAAGTTGGCTTAAAGCTCAACATTCAGAAAACGAAGATCATGGCTTCTGGCCCCATCACTGCATGTGAAATAGATGGGGAAACAGTGGAAACAGTGTCAGACTTTATTTCTGGGGGCTCCAAAATCACTGCAGATGGTGACTGCAGCCATGAAATTAAAAGATGCTTGATCCTTGGAAGGAAAGTTATGACTGACCTAGATAGCATATTAAAAAGAAGAGATATTACTTTGCCAACAAAGGTCCATCTAGTCAAGGCTATGGTTTTTCCAGTGGTCATGTATGGATGTGAGAGTTGGACTGTGAAGAAAGCTGAGCACCAAAGAATTGATGCTTTTGAACTGTGGTGTTGGAGAAGACTCTTGAGAGTCCCTGGGACTGCAAGGAGATCCAACCAGTCCATTCTAAAGGAGATTGGTCCTGGATGTTCTTTGGAAGGAATGATGCTAAAGCTGAAACTCCAGTACTTTGGCCACCTCATGCGAAGAGGTGACTCATTGGAAAAGACCCTGATGCTGAGAGGGACTGGGGGCAGGAGGAGAAGGGGATGACAGAAGATGAGATGGCTGGATGGCATCACCGACTCGATGCACATTAGTTTGAGTGAACTCCGGGAGTTGCTGATGGACAGGGAGGCCTAGTGTGCTGCGATTCATGGGGTCACAAAGAGTCGGAGATGACTGAGCGACTGAACTGAACTGATAAATAGTTACGAAACCATTATTTTTTAAAAAATACAAATGTATTTTGAAGGTTTGAAGAATATACAAAGTTATTCTAGGTATTGGTCTGTGAGTGGGATTCAAGAGTCCTTGCATTTTCTCTTATTTTTTTTTCATTTTTATTTCATTCATATTATTGAGGACTATATATTTTTATTAATTATATCTTGTTAAGCAGTGCTGGGAAAACTGGTCAACCACTTGTAAAAGAAAGAAACTAGAACACTTTCTAACACCACACACAAAAATAAACTCAAAATGGATAAAAGATCTAAATGTAAGACCAGAAACTATAAAACTCCTAGAGGAAAACAGGCAAAACACTTTCTGACGTAAATCATAGCAGGATCCTCTATGAGCCATCTCCCAGAGTAATAGAAATAAAAGCAAAAATAAACAAATGGGATCTAATTAAACTTAAAAGCTTTTGCACAACAAAGGAAACTATAAGCAAGGTGAAAAGACAGCCTTCAGAATGGGAGAAAATAATAGCAAATGAAGCAACTGACAAAGAATTAATCTCAAAAATATACAAGCAACTCCTGCAGCTCAATTCCAGAAAAATAAATGACCCAATCAAAACGTGGGCCAAAGAACTAAACAGACATTTCTCCAAAGAAGACATACAGATGACTAACAAACACATGAAAAGATGCTCAACATCACTCATTATCAGAGAAATGCAAATCAAAACCACAATGAGGTACCATCTCACGCCAGTCAGAATGGCTGCGATCCAAAAGTCTGCAAGCAATAAATGCTGGAGGAAGGTGCGAAGAAAAAGGAACCCTGTTATACTGTTGGTGGGACTGCAAACTAGTACAGCCACTATGGAGAACAGTGTGGAGATTCCTTAAAAAACTGGAAATAGAACTGCCATATGACCCAGCAATCCCTCTGCTGGGCATACACACTGAGGAAACCAGAATTGAAAGAGACACGTGTACCCCAATGTTCATCGCAGCACTGTTTATAATAGTCAGGACATGGAAGCAACCTATATCTCCATCGGCAGATGATTGGATAAGAAAGCTGTGGTACATATACACAATGGAGTATTACTCACCTATTCAAATCAGTTCTAATGAGGTGGATGAAACTGGAGCCTATTATACAGAGTGAAGTAAGCCAGAAAGAAAAACACCAATACAGTATACTAACGCATATATATGGAATTTAGAAAGATGGTAATGATGACCTTGTATGTGAGACAGCAGAAGGGACACAGATGTATAGAACAGACTTTTGGACTCTGTGGGAGAGGGTGAGGGTGGGATGATTTGAGAGAATAGTAATGAAACATGTATATTAACATATGTGAAACAGATCGCCAGTCCAGGTTCAATGCATCAGACAGGGTGCTCAGGGCTGGTGCACTGGGATGACCCTGAGGGATGGGATGGAGAGGGAGGAGGGAAGGGGGTTCAGGATGGGAACACATGTACACCCATGGCTGATTCATGTCAATGTATGGTACAAACCAGTACAATATTGTAAAGTAATTAGCCTCCAATTAAAATAAATGACAGTTTTAAAAAATTATATCTCATTATGTATGCAGAGCAAGGCAGAGAGGAAGCATGGAGGAAGTGGTTCCAGAGAAACAGAAGTGTGGGCAAAGGTCCAGAGACCTCAAAGCGCTGAAGGCATGTCTGCACATGAATGACGCAGGAGAAGGAAGAAGAAGGAAGGAGAGACGGTTGTGGTGCTGACACCACTCACACGGTCGGACAAGCAGATCTGGCACCGGAAGTTGGCTGAGTCCACAGCACCTGGCGGTGGGAGTGAGTCCAGGTAACCAGAGGCGAAGAGACTCTTGGCTGCGAAAGAAGGGAGACAGATGCAACCCAGGAAGAACAAGCTTCTTCCAGGAGGAGCAAGTTTATCCCCATTGGCAAATGGAGGAGACGCAGCGAGTGGTGATGGAGAAGGGGTGGAGATTGAGGAGCAAGGTTCTGACTGTTCACTGGTCCCCAATATCTTGTCTTTTCAGCTCATCAGTATCTCTGCTCTGCGAAGGTATGTTCCTTCAGCCCCTTCCTGCTGGAACTAAAGATGGGTCAAGGGGGGCAGTAAGACTCCTACCATGATCTGAGAAATGGTTTGGTGGGGATAACTATAGACCATGGGGCCTTCCAGGTGGCACTATTGGTAAGGAACCTGTCTGCCAATGCAGGCAACTTAAGAGACATGGGTTTGATCCCTGGGTCAGGAAAGTCCCCTGGAGAAGGGCACGGCAACCCACTCCAGTAATCTTGCCTGGGAAACCCCATGGACAGAGGAGCCTGGCGCGATGCAGTCCATAGGGTCGCAGACTCAGATATGACTGAAGTGATTTAGCAGGTATGCACCGACTATATTGATGGGGAATAATCTGTACACATTTCAGAGCATCACTTACTTAATACCAAGACAAAATTCTTCTGTATCGTAAGGGGTGACTGAAATGGTTTTCTTTCTCTATACAAGGAAGCACCCTGAGGTCTCAGAAACCCCCAGGAGTCTTGAGGACAGCCCTGCCTGTTAGCTGCCTGGTACTCCGTACCCCTACCACGGCCGCATGTCTACCCTCAAGAATGAAGCCCCGGGGGCAAGCTGCGTGCCACCTAATAAGACTTTTATTCATCTTTTTTTTTCCTTTGCCGTGTGCAAGAAGACAAGCTAATGTTCAGACTTTAGCTCCCTCTCTTCATCTTCTATCTAGCTTCTATTAATTTACAGAACACTTTTTCTTCTGAGTTATTCAAATGGTGAGATGTCCACATTCTCTTACAACAACTTTGCACTGGAATTCATTCTCCTATTGAACCCAAAATAAACTTACGTATTTGAAAGTGTTTAATGTCTGTGCATAATATTCTTTACAACTTATGAAAGAAATATTTTGAAGAAGTGTTGGCACAGAACATGTTCAGACATTGTTACAGGTCCTACAGCACTTGGCCCATAGTAGGACCCAATAAATATTTGTTGCATGAGAGAAGAGACGGCAGTAATTACTCAGTGAAAGAATAGTGAACAGTCATTTTGGCAAACAGATAAAAACCAGCTGAGAATGAGCTGTTGTCAGTTACACAAAGCTTGTTGTCAAGAGCAGCAATTCACCATTAAAAAAAAAATTACCCAAGTTGTCTAAACAGGATATAACCAAGAATTTACTCGTTCTAAGCCAAACTGGCCTTTTCATAAGTGCTAATAAAAATAGTCTTGCCAATTTCAGAGATTCTTGCCTGTCAAGTCTTAAATTCAGAATCCTATAAACTATCTATGAAGTCAGATAATGTGTCTGTAGAGCCAGACACATGCACAGACCTCATGCCATAGACGGATCATAAGTCATTCTTTCCCTCTTAGTCTCTCTCCTTAAAGACTGCAGAAGTCAAAAACTGGTCTATAAATATCAAAAGTTTCAGTATATTGCATTTTCCCCTTCCCAACAAGTCAAGAAGAGCCAAGAGCTCTGAAATGTGTACAGATTATTCCCCATCAATATAGTCGGTGCCTACCTGCTAAACTGAGCCAAGAGCTTTGACACCTTTGAAGCACAACTCTGAACACACCAGTAACTCAAGGTTAAAGATCCAGAGGAAGCCAGCTAAAAACCAGAACGACCTGATGACGTGACCAAACGCTAACGCCATTTCATAAAATCGTAGCACAGAATGTCTTGGCAGTAATGGGTGTGTGTGAATGCTCAGTGCAGGGTCTGACTCTTTGTAACCCCATGGCCTGTAGCCTACCAGGCTCCTCTGTCTGTGGGATTTTCTAGGCACACATACTGCAGTGGGTTGCCATTTCTTCTTCAGTCAGGGGAACTTCCTGGCCCAGGGATCAAACTCATGTCTCCTGCATTGCAGTTGGATTCTTTACCACTGAGCCACTGCCACTGGGGAAGCTCACGTATGCTTAAGCTTACATAACTCAGGCCGCACAGGACTGGACTGGCAGCCCGAGTCTGCCTGACCCCCAAATCCTCTCTCCTCTCCATAGGAGCTGCAAAACCACCATAGAGAATCAACAGAATCGTCTCCAATGGAGACATCCTTTGTTGCTGAAAACTTTTTAAAAATTGTTTTATTTATTTATTTCTGAAGTTCTGTCAGTTTCACATTAGTTGCCCTTCAGGAAAAAGGGCAAGTTCCATGTTATAGGTAAAGAAAATTCATTCTCTATATTCTGTAATAGCCTAAATGGGAAAATAATAGATACATGTGTTCACATAATTAAATCACTTTGCTGTAAACCTGAAACCAACACAACTGTTAGTCAACAATATTCCGATATAAAATAAAAATTAAAAGAATAAAATTCATTCTCAGTTATGTGTGCAGGTTTGAAAAACTAGTGTGACAAGATTCCATGGATCAAAAACAGAATGCTTGCAATGTACAAATCTTGGAAATATTTACAACATAAATGATTCGCTTGCCCAATAGAACTATGTGCATTTAAACATACTATATGTGAAATACAAACTCCAGGAGATAGTGAAGGACAGGGAAGCCTGGCATGCTGTAGTCCATGCGGTCAAACAGAGTTGGGCAGGACTTAGAGACTGAACAGCCACAGCAACATATGAAACACACTGCAAGTTTTTCCCAGTGAATTTGCATTTTGAACACTTTGATTACTCCAAGTGCTCCTATCCCCTGTTCCTGGGCCCTGGGGTTGAGGTCCAGGGAGCCAGGAGGCCACAGAATTCTCAGTTCTCGTCAACCCCACAGCTATGCAGTAGAGGCAACTGGTAAACCTTACATGAGGACAACCTACCTTTAAGTTGGAAAAGCCCGAAGCTGAACACATGGGCACCAGCTGTTTTTCTATTCAAGAGGATTTACCAAGTGTCTCTTTCACACTCAGTATAAAGGCTCTTTCAGCCATATGCTGTGGCGTCTTCAGCACATTTCCAGTCTGTGGTGCCCAGATGCAAACTTTGACTAGACTGAGTCTTTGTAGATAAAATTGGTCTGAATCAGTGTGGAAAAAGGAAGATTGTATTAAAACACATGCAGTGGAAATGAATCCAGAGAACACACAGACATGCTGGCAGCTACTCGTCCACAACCAGGCCAAGGATAAAGCGTGGCCCATTTCATATTGGGAGGTGGACCTGCTGGAAACAGCAGCCCCACCTCTCACACGTTTGCTCTTGGGAAGTCTGTGCGAGGCTTTGGTGCAGTTTTCCATCATGATGAATATGCGGTCACTCCAGCACTGGGACCCTTGGGGGTACCATTCTAGGATTCTCTCCATCACTTTCTGCAGACATGCCCCACAGGGCAGTCCTTTCCAGGCCCTGCTCTCTTTCTTGAGGACCCTTACCTGTCCATGCCTCCCTGTGAATTCTCCCTAGAGCTCAGAGCCATTCTGTCCTCAGCCTGTAGCTTCCATTTTATAAAAGGTCTTGAGTAAAGTGAATATGATTAGTTGGTTATTGGGAATGAACTAACAGTATGCACAATTCAGTGACATTTGTCATTGATGACACACAGGAATAAAGCTAATTTTCTCCAAATTTTGATGCAATAATAGCCCATTTTTTTCCTATGAAAAACACAGAACTTAAATTGTTCCATTTTCATAGTATCTCTTCAAGAAACATAATCCCCACTTGTCTTTAGGATGTTCCAATACCTCCTGGTGTAGCTCAAACAGGGGAGGAAGTAGGGTGAGGAGGTTAGGAATCCTGGCTGGGGTTGCACCCAAATCTGAAACTCAGTAGCCGTGTGATTTTCAGCAAGTCACTTACACTCTTTCTGCCTCAATTTCCTCATATAAAAGAGGGATGGTAATATTACCTCTTTCATATGGTTGTTATAAGGATTAAGTGAGATGGCGATCACTTAGAATGATGATCAGCAAATAAGGACTATTAATAATTCACGAAGAAGATGAGACGGTTGGGTGGCATCACCGACTCCATGGACAAGACCTTGAGCAAACTCCGGGAGATGGTGAGGGACAGAGGAGCCTGGCGTGCTGCAGTCCATGGGGTCACAAGGAGTCAGACACAACTTAGCAGCTGAGCAACAACAACAACAAACCTATAATGAGGAAACTGACACAAACCTGCCTGAAACCAAAGGAAGTTTCCCTATTTCTACAGCTGTTAAGGTACTGTCTTGCAAGAGGTACAGAGATACCCCTTCTTAACCTGTCTGCCTAAACCCAACTTCCTCCGGCCCTTTGAAAACGCCCCAGGCTTTGCCGCCAACCACACAGAGCCTGTGTTCCCCTTGCCATTTCCCCTCTTCTCCAGGCCAGACTCAAATCCTGCATCATACGTGCTGCCCTTCCAGGAGAGGGGTCTCTCCAGACCCACACAGGCTTCACCGTCTCCTGCGTCCACAGAGCCTCCAGCTTGCTGTGCTGTTTGCGTGATTTACGGGTCAGATCTTACTCTTCACACTTGATGGCAAGCAGCCGAAAAACAGTCACACTTTTGTTTTCCTCATCAGGCTGTGTTCGATAAATATCTGCTACCACTTCATTTATTAAATATCTCATTCAGTCGTCAACAGTGTCAGTTCAATTCAGTTCAGTCGCTCAGTCGTGTCCGACTCTTTGTGAGCCATGAATCGCAGCACGCCAGGCCTCCCTGTCCATCACCAACTCCCGGAGTTCACTCAAAGTCACGTCCATCAAGTTGGTGATGCCATCCAGCCATCTCATCTTCTGTCATCCCCTTTTCCTCCTTCTCCCAATCCCTCCCAGCATCAGAGTCTTTTCCAATGAGTCAACTCTTCGCATGAGGTGGGCAAAGTACTGGAGTTTCAGCTTTAGCATCATTCCTTCCAAAGAACACCTAGGACTGATCTCCTTTAGGATGGACTGGTTGGATCTCCTTGCAGTCCAAGGGACTCTCAAGAGTTTTCTCCAACACCACAGTTCAAAAGCATCAATACTTCAGCGCTCAGCTTTCTTCACAGTCCAACTCTCACATCCATACATGACCACTGGAAAAACCATAGCCTTGACTAGATGGACCTTTGTTGACAAAGTAATGTCTCTGCTTTGGAATATGCTATCTAGGTTGGTCATAACTTTCCTTCCAAGAAGTAGTAAACCATGTTTGTAGTGGGATTCGGCAGGAGAGTTAGAAGTGTCAGTTTAAAGTATCTTCACAAACTGACTAAAGTCTCACTGGAGCTTGCTGTCATTCCCTGTTTTGTTTCCACCTTGAAAATAATTACAAAAGATGCTAAGAATCTGTGGCACACGATCCTCAGTGCCTCTTTGCACCTGCAGGGGATGGTGGAGTAGGTGTGTTCTGGGAGTTGCTAGCTTCCTCTCCGTCAGTGGGGGCATCCGCTCAGCGGCGCTGGCCGCCCTGCTCCTGTTCTGGGGCACCTGCTTTGCCCTGTCTAGTTCTAGTTCCAGTGTGTTCCATGAATCCCGCTTGACTTCTGCCTGGGGAAAATGCATTAATTCTGACCATTTATTAGGCACTTGATAAATAGAAATTCCTCCATTCACTGTTTTACAACCAGCAGTGCACTGGGAAGTATCTAACAGGTGCGTGGGGTGCAGGGGGCAGGGGGACGCAGCCTTGACTTGGAGGACTTGCCAGGGTCCTGGTGTAAAGGCTGCCAGTCCTGCTCGGGCGTGTGAGGACCTGTTCCAGCATGACCGACACATAAGGCAACGACTTGATCCTTGTTCAGCTCGCCCACGTGGGTTTCACTGCATGAACCAGGAGACCGCAGCAGCAGCACATAGAGGGCACACATGCTCAGGTCTCCAGGACGACGAGCTGACCACATCTGCGGGTCGACTTTCTGTCTGGTTCAGAAGACCCTCCCGCTGGCGCTTCTGGCCGGCGCTTTCTGCACCCCTTGCCCTGGGCCTGCCCTTTCCTCAATCTCCCCTTTCCTCGCCCTATTCTTTTGCTCTCGGGGTCTCTCTCTCTCTCTCTCTCTGGTTCTCTTGTTTTCTTCCCATTGCAGACAGGGCTGTGGGACTGCTGAGCCCCTGGCAACGTGGGCCTCCGCTTCCACAAGCAAACTTCAGGCTTCTTCAAGGTGACCTTACAAACTGACGCATTCATCGCAACATCCACACGTTTCTTAACCAGTCCACATGGACAAACGTGCTGCCGTGTTTATTGAGTTGCTGCCCTTTCATTCTGTGTTACTAATAAAGTTTTTGAATGTTGTGCCCTCCTTGCATTTCCCTATAAGTTCTGTGGTTTTTAACGCACAATTCTGCAAGCATGTTGGATTTTAGGAAAGCGGACGTCACGTGATAGCAGAAGTACCTGCCCATTCTCCTTTCAACTCTCTTGGAAGAGCTGGTTGTGCACACAGGTCCCCAACTTGGCATTAGTGACATCACAGTGGTCAGCAGAACCCACTACAGGGGGCGGGGGTTGGGGGTGGGACTCCGGAATCCACGTCTCTGTCATTCCCAGGAGACACTGCGGTGTAAACTGAGAACCAGGCCTGAGGGTCTCCTCTGCAGGAGTCAGGAGCCCCTCCGCCCTCCTCCTGTGCTAATTTGCGGGGAGAGAAATTGGGGAAGACACAGCGGGCCTCAGCTGTGTGCGCTCACCGCCAGGGCAGGCTGGCTGTTTTGTTGTTGATAGGAAGTAAAAACGACTTAGGGGAGAAAATGGGAAAATAAAAACATAACTATTATATAATTATAATAATAAGGGCTAAAACATAAAAACAAGGATGCTGATGTAAGAGACTCCTTTAAAAAATTATTATGTAGTATCAACCTAGTCCAGTCTCTCATTTTTCCTTTGTTCTTGTTAAACTAGACTTTCTTATTGTGATATTATTTCCCTTAAAAAGTGAAGTGAGACTGACTTGGAAAACATGGTTAGTTTCCAGAATTTAAAACATGCTCTATGATCTGAGTAGGAAAACCCAGAGAAAGTTCTAAAAGTTATTCTCACACACAGAAAAGTACAGTCTTTGCTAAATGTTTAACAGGCTTATATATGGTTTGATGTGAAGTATTTAATCCCACATAATTCACTCATAGTAACAGGGTTTGTCCCTGGAGAAAGAAATGGCAACGCACTCCAATATTCTTTCCTGGGAAACCCCACGGACAGAGGAGCCTGGTGGGCTACAGTCCATGTAATTGCAAACAGCTGGACACAAGTGAAGTGACTTAGCACACACACCGTCTTCAACTGAACCTCAGAAGTCTAAAGAACTGAAGAGAGTGAAATCTGAATTAAAGGTTGGTCACCAGCCTGATCTCGTTAAGCCCTCAGATGTGAAGCAGACTACACGGTGAACAAAACCGATGGCAAAAACTCAGTGAAACTAGGGTACAAGGCAGGAGATCTTGTCTCTTATCCAGATTTAATAAGGCATTTGTGTCCTTTTTGGAAAGTTACTGATTTCTCTGCACATCCTTCTCTCATGTAAGTTTGACTGATGTGGAAATGTGAGTTATCTTTGGCTCAAACACATCGCATCTCGATATGTGCCTTCAGGGTCTAAAGGTCAGCGTCAGGGATGGACTAAAGTCCTTTTTCAAGGTGATATAAGCAACACCCACTACTTTGTTGTGTCTCGTTGGCTGGGGAGGATCTGAAAAACCACTTCTGAACTGACGCAGAATCACACCCTACTCACCAGCTCTGTAAAGTAACCAGTTAGGTCACTGGCAACAGAACAGATGTCGCTATGCCAACTCTGGTTCTAAATTCATGGTGTCATCTCCTAGTAGGGTATTACCTGTGCACTCTTTTTCCCCTCTCAGCTTTGCAGAACTTCAATTTAGCCTGAATAATTAGATCAAACTTGGTCCTGTCTTCCTCGGGACACCCTTTGAGCTCCTCAGGGCATCCCGGACCCAGGACCGGCCACTTCCTGGGTCCACATCTTCAGGCCTCACTGCTCAATGCCTCCCTTGCCTGGGTCCCTGCAGCGGTTGGCTGCCCTTCCTGTGGACCTCATGAGCAATGCTGGATCACTCCTCTGGGAACCTCACCCTCAGGTGCATGATGGTAAATTCCAAAACTTGACCCTTATGTTCAAGGGCCTCTTCAAGGACCCGCATCCTCTATCCTAGCTAGGTTCCCTCCCAACGCCCCTTCTTCCATTGACAGGGGTCTGATCACCACCCTACAGCACCACCTGCCTTTTCTTCTGGTTTAATTTTCCAACTCTTCTTCCCACTGAATCCTCCAGATCCAGGGTGAGGCATTGCCCTCCCCATATGAGTGGTGATCTTGCTTTCTTTTAATGAAGGATGCTGGCTCCATTTATCCATTCAACAAACTTTTATTGAAGACCTACAAAGTGCCAGGCACTGTTCTAGCTGCAGAGTCCAAACTCCCCAACTGGCATTTCATCACACAGTTGCTGTAATAACTATAATAAGTGGTTAACACTGATCAACAACATATTGTGTGTGCCTAGTTGCTCAGTTATCCCCTGCTTTTTGCAACCCTTTGGTCTGTAGCCCACCAGGCTCCTCTGTCCATGGAATTTTCCAGGCAAGCATACTGGAGTGGGTTGCCATTTCCTTCTCCAGGGGATCTTCCCCACCCAGGGATCGGACTCACATCTCCTGTGTCTCCTGCGTTGCAGGTGGATTCTTTACCCACTAGGCATCGGGGAAGCCCTTTATCACACAGTCGCTGTAATAATTTATAATAATTAATTAACACTGATCAACAACGTACTGCTCCAGGAAATGTGTTAAGTACTTGCTGACATGTCTTATTTCCTTTTCCCAGTAACCCCCTGAAATGGGGAGTGGTACCCTCAATTTCTCATATGAAGCAGTGAGGCTCAGAGAAATTGGATGACTTCCCTGGCCAGGGTTCAAAGTCTGCTCTCTGGCTCCAGACCCCCCTCCCCTCTTGCACGGCTCCGTTCTCACCACATGGCCATCACGGCCTCTGCCACGATTCATTCCCATTTTTCATTTTCTCCTGTGTGTATCCTGTGTCCTCAACTTAGGTCCCATACCTCTCATTGAGCATCACAGCACAGCTTCTAAGGCAACAGGGTTCACCCATCGTGGTGATATTTTGCCAGAATTTGAGGTTGGAGTCATGGTAATAAGCGTGTGCCCCGGAGTGGTCCTGTTTTCTAGCATGTGCAGAAAACACGTGAAAAGCATCCAGCACCTCAGTTTTACATGCATTTCCCACCTCCTCTGAAACTCGACTTCAGTATTACTGAACAGAAGTTCTTCAGTATTATTATTGCAGTAGAACCTGTGACATTTTTCCCATGAAGTGTTCATTCTGTCTTCTTAAAGAAATAGGGGAACATCTCCAGAAGCCTGGGAACTTTGGGAGAGGACGGAAGCCACACCCCTCACCCCGGCAGGTCAGCCCGGTGGACTGGGTCTGCGGCTGTCTGGACACACCTAACCGGGTCGCCCGAGTCTGCGAGGCTCAAACACGCTCAGTGGTTCTTCCCACTCTGCCCTCATCGCTCTCGAAGGAACCTTTTCCATATGTTTGGTCAGTCACTTATTACTTTTGTTAAGAGGCCACAGCGCATTCCTGTTCCAGGGCTGTGGGTTTTCTGACCTCTCCTAACTGTGAAATGGCCAAGCAGCCTCTCTCCCGGCAGCCCCGAGGTGACATTTTAAATCCAGCATCAGGAGGAATTATGAACGGAAACAAGGGAGACTTGAAAAGTAAAGAATCTGTTTTTTTGGCTTTTTTTTTTTTCAGCTTGCTGCCGAGCTAGCATTTTGGCGTTCACTAGAACTTTCAAACCGAACTTCACACACTAGGCTTGACTCCAGGGCAGGTCTGTGACTCCAAGCCTTTATCTTCTCCACTCTTACAGAAGTGCTTTTAAGTGAAAGCCGCTCAGTTGTGTCCGACTCTTTGCGACCCCAGGGACTATAAAAGTCCATGGAATTCTCCAGGCCAGAATACTGGAGTGGGTAGCCTTTCCCTTCTCCAGCAGATCTTCCCAACCCAGGGATCGAACCCAGGTCTCCCGCATTGCAGGCAATTCTTTACCGGCTGAGATATCAGAGAAGCTATCAGGGAAGTGCTTTAAAACCATTTACTTAATAGCACTTCCCACTTACACCTTACAACATTCAAGGATGAAATATTAATTTCTAAAATACTTACTCCTTCAAGAGGTAAGAGAGGGAAATGTGGTTGTTAGCAGCTTTTTAAAATTGTGGGCTCAGTCACTCAGTCGTGTCTGACTCTTTGCGACCCCATGGACTGCAGCCCATCAGGCTCCTCTGTCCAGGGGATTCTCCAGCTAAGAATACTGGAGTGGGTTGCCATGCCCTCCTCCATCCTGGATCCTGACCTGGGATAGAACCCGAGCTTCCTGCATTGTAGGCAGATTCTTTACCACTGTGCCTTTTAAAAATTAGTGCACTTTTTCCTTTGAGCAGTCTTAGGGTTACAAAAAATTGAGCAGAAAGCACAGAGTTCCCATAATCCCCTCCTGCCCTGGACTCTGCTTCCCTATCACGAATACTTGGCATTGACGTAGTGCCAAGACATAGTGTTAAAACTGATGAAGCAATATTAATACATTCTTATTAACTTCAGTCCACAGTTTACCTTGGGCGGTCACTCCTAACATGGCACATTCTATGGGTTCTGTCAAATACATGCATCACGTACTCGCCATTACAGCATCATATATATTGTAAAACTACATACAGAGTGGTTTTACTGCCCTCAAAACCCTATGCTCCCTCTGTCCACACCTCCCTCCTTCTTTAACAAATCTTATTCGTTTATTTAATTTTATTTTACTTTTGGCTGTGCTGGGTCTTTGTTGCTACGTATGGGCTCTTCTCTAGCTGCAGCAAGCAGGGACTCCTCTCCAGTTGTGCTTGGCCTTCTCATCGCCGTGGCTTCTCTTGTTGTGGAGCATGGCTCAGTAACTGCAGCACACCAGCTTAGTTGCTCTGAGGCACATGGGATCTTCCTGGACCAGGAACTGAACCCACACCTCCTGCATTGGCGGGCACATTCTTAACCCCCAGGCAAGCCCCCTCCCTCCTTCTGAACCCAAGGCAACCACTGATTTTTGTGCTGGCCTGCACAGTTCTGCCTGTTCCACAGCGTCCTGTGGTTGATGTCGTACAGTACACAGTCTTTTCAGACTGACTTCTTTCGCTTAGGAATATGCATGTAAGTTTCCTCCACATCTTTTCCTGATTTGATGGCTGATTTATTTTTAAAGCCAAATAACATTTCATTGTCTGGATAAGCCACAGTTTACCCATCCACTTGCCTATTGAAGGACGTCTGGGTTGCTTCCATTGCGTTTTTGGCCACTAGGAATAAAACCACTAAAAATATGCACGTGAGGGTTTTGTACGTAAAGAGGGAAATTTTTGAGTTAAATTTTACAGGACAGAAGTATTACTGCAGACATCACTTCTGACATTATTACTATTGTGATTACTGATGTTACTATGATTCTGTTACCAAACCCAGGGGTAAAAGCAGTGATGATGTGACCACAGAGAAGCTAGGTTTGTTTGTAGATACTCAGGGCTTAGCCTCACCATGTGAGGAAACCCTCAGCTCCTAAGGAAGGAGAAAAGCCACTGTGTATCACACAGGGAAACACCTGAGCTACAGAAAACCCAACTCCAGAGCCTGCACTACGGGACTTGGTTTCTCTGAGACAAGAGGAGCAGAAGGAAGCAGAGGCCAGTGTGGTCCTTACACGCCCGACTTCCCTTCTTTCCACCATCAGCGTGGACACCACCTCCAGCATCGTCGTCCTGCTGGCTCATAGCTGCCAGGTGTGTGTGTTTGGGGGTGGGTGGCATTCAAGCCAGGAGGACCACAGGGGCAGCAGCAGCATGGCCTTCGCAGGGAAGCATGAAGTTCGCTTCTTCCACATACAGAGCGTGAGCTTCTTTGGTTTGTGTCTCACGGGCCACGGGGTGTCCCACGGCCACCTCCACACCCAAGGGAGGCTCCGAGGCCAGCATTTGCTCTTCACAGCTCTGTGGGGGAGGAGATCGCGGGGAAGGTCATTGGGAACGACTGTCAGATTGGCTAAGCCTTCAGGTGAATAAACAGCCACAACTGACAGACTCAATATAGCTGCAGCTGGGCTTGGTCTGAGCACCCTGCAGCCTGTGAGGCTCTCCTTGGTGCTTGTGGGAAGACCTAGTTGGACAGAGATTCTCAGATGTGCTGGCATGTTCCGCCATGTCTCCCAGGGGCCACCACAGTCCTGTTCTCCATCACAGCTCAACAACAGGCGCACTGAACATGCCCGGGCAAACCAGCTTCCTGCTTAAGACCCGAGTCTCCGCACCTGCTGATGTTGAAGGTCAGGCTCTGAATGGAGGGTTGGAAGCAGAAAGAGCATAGCAAAGGCAGAAGGTTCATTTTCATGGCACTCCTCATCCATTTTCCACTTCCGTGGCTTGGATTTAGGTCTCATTATCTCTCACTTGGGCTTGCCAAGTGGCACTGGGGGTAAAGAACCCTTCTGCCAATGCAGGAGGCGTAAGAGACATGGGTTTGATACCAGGGTGGGGAAGATCCCCTGGAGGAGGGCATGGCAATCCACTCCAGTATTCCTGTCTGGAGAATCCCATGGACAGAGGAGCCTGGTGGGCTACAGTCTGTGCGGTCACAAAGAGTCAGACCTGACTGAGCAACTTAGCACACACACATGCATCTCTCACTTAGATCTTGGCAATGACTTCAAATTGTCTCCTTCTGCCGGCCCCCCTACATCCACTTCACTTCCCCCAGTGTTTTGAACTGAGCCTCCGGAAGCACAGGTGCTCACATGCCAGTCCTGCCTGCCTGCCTCCTGCCACGTGCAGCCCTGACGCCCTGGACTGACACCCAGCATCTCCACGCCCACCTCCATCTCTCCATTCCCAGCTGGACCCCGCCCCTGCCTCTGAGCCTCTGCGCATGCTGTTCCCCCTGCCTGTACTGTCTTTTTCTTCTTCTCATAAAAATCCAGAATTTCAATGCACAAAGCATAGAAAAGTATAGATGTATTTAGAAACATTGACACTGAAAAAAATACACAAAACCAAAGAATTTAAAGAATCTATATCCTTAAAAAAAATTCTATAACCTGGTAAAATAATAACCTGTAGCACAAACAAGATACCATAACAAATTAAAATGGGAGGAACTTAGCAGGGCAGCAAATAAAAAATGCTGATTCCTGTGGACATATGTTGATAGGTTATAGTATGTGACAATATATACTGAATTCATATGAAAAACTTTAAAGCTACATAAGGAAGTGCAAACAGTTAATACTTTCTTGTTATAATTTGTGAACATATTCCGTAATCTTTTGAACCTCAGCTGTCACATCTGTAAAATGGACATATTAATAAACTATACAGAAGATACAGAGAAAGACTAAAAAACTGTTAGGGGTCTTTTCAATGTTAAAATGTCCAATGCTATTAGCTATTTAAAAGCAAAAAAGTCTCAAAATGATTAAATTATGTCATAACAGCAGTCTCTTCCTTTTAGCAGTCTCTCCTTAACTCATGTAAGCAAAGGATAAGTACATATGCAAGGCTAGACACTGGAGGGAGCCATCCTGCATTATTAGGAGAAATACCTAAGCTGCTATTATTTTTCCACATTTTTAGGAGTTCAAGAGAAGGACTCAATACCCTTGGCAATTTCTCTCCCTCTCACTTAGTCCTTTTCTAAAACCTCCTCTGTTCGAGTGACTCAACTCTGGTTTCTTGTGGTTTAATTCTTTGAAGTGGTTCTGCCCAGCTTCAAATTTTACCAGTGTCTCTAGAAACCTAACCAGAATGATGAAAGTTGCACAAGAAAAGCAGTTCTTGTGAAATTTCAGCATGTTCAGGATCGCAACTCCCGTGATAGTCACTTGTAGGATCCTTCTCACATCTGTGAGCAAAGTAACTAACCCTTCATCCATTTGGCAGGAATATTTTAACACTTTCTATTTAAACTGTGGCCCAGTTCACCAGATTCTACCTCTTCCCATGGTTCTCACTTAATTACAAAGACAGATCTGCTCATACAGGAAGGAGTGGACTATAGGTTTTTCTCTGTCCACTGGGCACATGAGAAGGCATGTCTGCTGTGATTCAGAATTCAACCAGGTCATGGAATCAAAGGATGAGTGGGGTCTTAAGAGTCTGCTATATACACAGGGTGATGTGTTCTCAAATATATCTTTTCCTAAAGAGTGGTGAGCTGCATAAGTCCACCCTCAGGGAGCACGTGATGGAGTGACTGTGGCCTGGAGGTTGACGATAAGTCACCACCAGCCATATGCAGCAGGGCCAGGAGCCAGGCCAACAGCTGCCCAGCCCTCCTCCAGAAGGGGTGGGTGCAAGTCTCTCAGTCGTGTCCAAGACTTTGTGACCCCATGGACTGTAGCCCACCAGACTTCCCTGTCCTTCACCATCTCCTGGCATTTGCTCAGACTCATATCCATTGAGTCGGTGATGCCATCCAACCATCTCATCCTCTGCCACTCTCTTCTCCGCCTGCCCTCAATCTTTCCCAGCGAGGTCTCTTTCAATGAATCGGCTCTTCACGTCAGGTGGCCAAAATATCAGAGCTTCAGCATCAGTCCTTCCAGTGAACATTCAGGGTGGATTTCCTTTAGGAAATCAGCCAATCTTAAAGGAAATTTAGACGCTTTGGAAAGAGGCAAACATGTTCAGAGACAAATTATAATACAAAAGCAGCAACTGGCTTGAAAATAGATGTGTTCTATCTTGGATTGAGGGAGTCCAAATTCGGTGCACGCCACCCTGGAGACCCTGCAGGGCTCTGGGCTGGGGGTTGGGCGGCCAAGGCCGACGGGGGAGGGTCCCGCAGCGTCCATGCCTGACTCCGCGCCTGGCAGCCCAGCGCCAGCCTCAGAGCAGCTCAGCAGAAAAGCATGAAGCTGGTATTTCTGATCCTTCCCAGATCAGAATTCACACAGAGAGCTTCTCACTCGCAAGAGAAGCTAAAAGGAGGACTCCCTGGTTTACTGAACGGAGACCGGGAGCCTCCAGGACCTTCAAGCAGAGCTCTCCCGGCATCCTCGTCACTTCGCCTCTTGCCACCAAGGACTCAAGGGGCGCCGGAGCAGGGCGCTGGACGTGTGTGTGCGCAGGAGCGAAGGACTCAGTGGTCCAGGATGAACGGGAAAGGCCAAGGAACGCCTGTTCTACAGAAAGCAGTAATTACGAAGAACGCCTCCGGGCCTCCCAGGTGGCGCTAGTGGTAAAGAATCCGCCTGCCAATGCTGGAGACGCAGTTGTAATCCCTGGGTCGGGAAGATCCCATGGAGGGCATGGCAATCCCCTCCAGTGTTTTTGCCTGGGAAATCCCGTGGACACGGGAGCCTGGTGGGCTACAGTCCATGGGGTCTCAAAGAGTCGGACATGACTGAGAACACACACACACATACACACATACACACATACACACACACACCCCTCCAGTGAGCTGACTGAAAGAGTCTCATCTCCCTGCATGTATCAGGAGGGTTTAGTTTCCTGCTGCTTCTGTCATCACTTTTACTGGAGAAACGAGAGGCGAGAGCATCCATGGGTGGATGAAAAGAAAAGCTGGAAACACAGCCACAGGGGCCCGCGGACCAGGGCTGCGTGCAGAGCGGAAACGGGTCACAGTTGCTTCTGAAGGCAGCACAGAGCTCCAGGCTCAGCTCCTCGCCTGGGGTTGTTCCTGGCAGGATCGCCCAGTGAGAACAGAGGGGAAAGTCTGCAATATGCTCAGTGGAGTGAGGAGCCAAGGTGAGGAGATTCCTAAAAAATGTTCCTCCGGCTGATGGTTTCCATACTGCGGGGCAAGAAACGGTCTTCTCCAGAGCAGGGTGGGGTGGGAAGGGAGGCGGAGAGGGAGGGGGGCCTGGGGCCCATCCCAGAGCTCCGGGCTTTCCCTCTGTCTCTCACGATCTTAGGAAGGCTTACGAAAAAGCACAGTGCTTTGCCGTAAAAATATCATGAGCCCTTTATCCACTGCCCTCTCTATGAGAAACATTACGTCCCATCCTACGCCGATCAGACCAAAGAAACACGATGATTTACAGCAAGCTTCTGCATTCGCATTGAGACACTGGCTATCTTTGGATGATTTGTGGCAATCAGCCTAGAAAGTTCACTCCCTAGGCATTATTTCATCCAGATCGTCTATTTTTCGGAGAGAAGAACACAAAGAGGGTCACGAAAGCTGTAGGAGGGCTCCCTGGAAGTTCCTGTGCTGCTCCCGGAGCCCCGGGCTGGGGCCGGCGTGCCCCCTTCCCCCCACCTTCTCCCCCTCAGGTGTCGGCCTCCTGGTGGACAGGCCAGGCCCAGGGCTGGACGACCAAGCAGACAGCCAGGAGCAGCATCCCTGAGAGTTCAGCAGCCGGGGTTCCCGGCAAGGCAGCGTGGCCCCTGCAAGCGGCGAGGGCACCTGGCCTCGAGGTCACGGCTCCTGCCTCCCCGCCCCACCCCCCCCAGCGGTCAGCCAGCACGTCCGAAAGTAAGGAACAGTCTAGAAGGAATCACAGCCCTGAGACGAGGGAGCGGCAACAAGCCCGACGCACGGGGCAGAGTTAGCACCTCCCAACGTGAAAACCCGGCTGCTCTGTGAGTAGGGACACTGAGCTTTAGAGAGCAAGGGCTGCACGTGGAAACCACAGACGGGGCCACCGAACACGCACACGTGAGAGCACCGGAAGTCCATGAGGCCACGGGAAAGGAACCGGAAGTCCATGAGGCCACGGGAAAGGAACCGGAAGTCCATGACGACCACAGGAAAGGAACCGGAAGTCCATGAGGCCACGGAAAGAAAAGCAGAAGTCTTTAAAAAAGAGATGAAAGAAAGCTGAAGAGCATGAAGTTCACAGTAATGTGGCGAGAATGACGCCAAAGCCGTTCTCCCAGAACACTGCAGCAAGTTTCCAAAGAATGCGCCGTAAAGAAACGGAGAACACAAATACAGGTGAGGGTGTGGAGGACCCACAGGAGCTCCAGGAGGCACAGACCGAGGCCAGAAGAGAGACAGCACCCAGACAGAGAGCAAGACGTCGTCCCCAGCTGGGAGAGACAAGCCCCCGCGGGGAAAGGTCGTTTTCCACCGAACGCCATCCAGGATAAAACATTAAGCCCACCCCGAGACATGTCGTCACTCACTTTCAGAACATGAAGGACCGAGAGAAGCTGGTTGGCAAGAAAGGGGAGGTGGAGAACGGGCTGGAAATCCATTGAAGCTGCTCAGAACCAGACAGCAATCCAGCAGAGTGGTTCACGGGATGCGGTGGGGGCGAGTCAGCCGTCCTGGGAAGGCAGAGGTATGTGCAGAGACAGGTGGAGCCTGGAGAGCGGGTGGGGGCGGTGGAGGGGGTGGGGAAGGGGGACGCGGTGAGGAGACAGAAGCTCACTGTCTTCACTGTTCAGTTCAGTTCAGTCTCTCAGCCGTGTCCGACTTTGCGACCCCATGAACTGCAGCACGCCAGGCCTCCCTGTCCATCACCAACTCCCAGAGTCCACCCAAACTCATGTCCATCGAGTCGGTGATGCCATCCAGCCATCTCATCCTCTGTCGTCCCCTTCTCCTCCTGCCCCCAATCCCTCCCAGCATCAGAGTCTTTTCCAGTGAGTCAGCTCTTCACATCAGGTAGCCAAAGAATTGGCATTTCAGCTTCAGCATCAGTCCTTCCAATGAACACCCAGGACTGATCTCCTTTAGGATGGACTGGTTGGACCTCCTTCACTATTACCTGTATGGATTCGGGTCCATAAGACCAGCAAGATGCCCGCCCAGTCACTGAGGGTCAACACCAGGACCACACTCCCAGCATGCACAAAACCCACCTGCGGGCGCCTAAGCCTTCGTACACGCGGAAGAAGCACACGTGTGCCCAGAGAACCAGCTGCCTACTGTGCCCACAGGGATGCTGGGTCTGTCCATTGAACCTGAGCCTTTCCTAAGCTGAAACGTAAAACAAGCACGTGGGCACTCGCACACACACTCACAGACGACTGAGCTGTAATTGCCGTTCTACCTACCTGATCTTAGAAGCACAGCAATGTGCCAAGAAGAGGCTTTTTTCAGATGCTGGCAGGAATGCAACCAAGCTTTCCACCCTTGAAATGAAACTTCTGAAGTAATTAATCAAGATTTATGTGGTTTCTCCTTCCACCTCCTCTTGGATACACACACACGTTCACACACAGACTCACACACACTTACACAAGGAAAGAGGGAATGTATTCTTAATCCTAACTCAGGGAGGCTCAGACTCTCTAGCCATAAAGTAAATCTGTCTCATTTACTCAGACCTTACATGTGAAAAGTGCTTCACAGCTTTCAAAAAACCTCCCCAGACCTCCTCTCCAGCGTGGACTGGCATGTTTTCTGGGAGGATGAAAAAATATATATATATCAAGAGCCAAAGATTCTGGGATCAAAGCCTGGCTCTCCTTCCTTCTTGCTGTGTGACCTCTCCCAAGCAGTTTCCCATCTCTGGTCCTAATTTCCAAGTCAAAAAAGAGGAGGATTAAAGGCAACCCCAAGGACTGTGGCGAAAGTCTTATTGGAAGTTTCCAGCTTGAAGATGAACAAGTGGTTTTACCAGGAAGGAAAGTGGCCACAGGAGCGTCAGTGACAGAGCGGGAGCCCTGGGTGACCAGTGACCATGCCCGGACAGACGCTTGCCCCATCCCCACCCCACCTCTGCACTTGCCTTGCCACCTGGACGTCCCCCCCCCCCATCTCCTCACTGGCCCAGCCCGCCTCCCCGACCACCGACCACCACCGGGCCCAAGGGAAAGGCCCCCCACCCTCTGTGCTTTCTCAGCGGGGGCCCTGCGGGCACCAGGTGCCACGTTTAACTCTGGTCTGAGCTCCTGCGTGGCATCAGGTCACCAAGCTGAAAGGGCAGGCAAGGTGTCAGCCACACCATAGTCACCTGGTTTCCCAGCAGGTGGAAACCCAGGCGACCCAAGGTGGTGATCTCCGTGAAATCCACAGGGAAAGCTGGCTCATCCCTTTCTCTCTGGTATGGCCAAGCAGTTCTTCATTTCATTTCATCTATAACCCTCCTCGTAAGCGGAAGTCACCTCTTCATTAGCCAGCCGGCAGCAGCGGGGAGCGGTCCACCCTCGTTCACCCACAGTCACTCCTGTGCCCCGTCCTCCCAAAGAATCAGGGTCTCTCGGGCCGGCGGAAGACCTCAGGTGGCACCCCACTCCACAGAGGCAGGGGGAGATCCAGCGGTCCAGGAACGCACAGCTGAGCAACTGCACCCTTTTCTCATGGGCCAGACTTCTCTACCCTCTCATTGCTTTCTTCTTCTTCTTCTTTTTTTAATCATTACCAGTTTACCACTTTCCCCTTTTAAAAGGTAGAGGAAGTCTGGGCATAAAATCCCTGAAATATTCTTAATTTTAAAATATGCCCAACTGATTCCACTTGAGTGAAGCTAGTGCAACTCACCAAGTACTACTTGTGAATCCTCTCTCATCACCATCAGGAATGCACAGAGATGGCTTTGCTGCACAGCAGAAAAATAACATTGTGGAGCGGCTATACGCCAATAAAACTAAAAAGAATAACAGAAAAGCCAAGACAGAGAAAGACACACCTGGTAAACACAACCATCTGCATAGAAAGTGACTGGGAGGAAATACATTCATATTCGAATTCTAATATTATCTCTGGGGACTGAGAAAGCAGGTGATTTTAATTTTCTTCATTTTTTTTTTTCTGTTTTGTTTAAAATTTCTGTTAGAACTGAGAATGGTGCTTTTTCAATTTGCCTTAAAACTTTAACAATGCAGGTAATGTAAATGTGCAATTAAAAGACAGTGATACACTGAATGTAGAAAGCCCTGGGACAGACACCCCAGCGACTGCACTAGGCCTGCTCACTAGAAAAGTTTTTAAGGCTTGGTCCCTATCACTGGGGGCTTCTCTGGGGGTGATGGTAAAGAGTCTGCTTTTCAATGCAGGAGACTTCAAGAGACCCTGGTTCGAACCCTGAGTTGGGAAGATCGCTTGGAGGAAGAAAGAGCAACCCACTCCAGTATTCTTGCGTGGAGAATCCCATGGACAGAGGAGCGTGGCAGGCTACAGCCCATAGGGTCGCAGAGAGTTGGACACGACTGAAGAGACTTAACACGCAGGCATGCACACCCTATCACTGAGCAGGGCTCAGACTCGAAGGGGCGGCCACAGAAACAAGTAATGACTAGGCGGATTTGTGAATGCAGTAACAGCAACAATATTTTTCCAACCAATATTCTGTTCTGAGCACACAGATGGACTCACGCCATCATTTGAAGAGAGATCAGGTGCAGAGATGACAGTGAAAAAGGAGAGGACCTCTGCTTGAGGAAACCACGGCACGCTTCTCAAAGGAGCAGACGCCACCGTGGTTGCTAAGAAGAGAGGTCCCTACACAGAGGAGCCAGAAAGCGTGGAGAAGCTTGGCACCAGGGCCCCTAAGTCTGCTCGATAAGTGTGTTTTGCAAATAAGTTCATCTGCATTGTTTTTACCTTTAAAATTATTTATGCATGTACTTTTGGCTGTGCTGGTCTTTGTTGCTGCATGGGCTCTTCTCCAGTCCAGTGCTCAGAGAACTCTCACTGCAGCGGTTTCTCTTGTTGCGGAGCAGGCCTCTAGGCACGTGCGCCTCAGTTGTGGTGGTGCGTAGGCTCAGCAGTTGTGGCCCACAGGCTAAGCTGCTCTGCGGCGTGTGGGATCTCCCAGTGTCTCCTGCACTGGCAGAAGGGTTCGTTCCCACCGAGCCACCAGGGAAGCCATGTACCGTCTTTTTGATCCCACACGTATGGCATACCATATGATACTTGTCTTTCTCTTTCTCTTATTTTTTCCGATTTTCATTTGCGTACAGATGATTTAGGGTGTCGTGCTGGTTTCTGCTGTGTAGCAAAGTGAATCAGTTGCACATATACACATACCCACTCTCTTTTAGATTCTTTTCCCATACAGGCAGTTACAGAATATTGAGCCGAGTTCCCTGTGCTACAGGAGTAGGTCCCTGTCCGTTATCTATTTTATATATAGTGTGTATATGTCCATCCCAACCTCCCAATTTATCTGCCCCTCTTTCACCTCTGTAACCATAAATTTTTTACAACTGTGACTCTACTTCTGTTTTGTAAATCAGCGCATTTGTAGCATTTTTTAAAATTCCATGTATCAGAGATGTCATATGACATTTGTCTTTCTGTGTCTGACTCACTTCACTTAGTGTGATAACCTCTAGGACCATACATTTGCTGCAAATGGCATTATTTCATTCTTTTTATGGCTGAGTAATATTCCGTTGTGTATGTACTTTTCTTTATTCACCTGTGAATGAGTCTAAAAGTTTGATACAGGAGAGTGATGTGATCAGGTTTGCATTTAAGAAGGATCACTCTGATGAAATTTACCAGTCCCTACCCAAAAGCCTATAAGTTCTATGGTAAGTGGGGAAATCAAAGAAGCATTCCCATAAAGTCCTCCTTGTTGCTAAAGCTTAAAGACATCCTGGAAGGGTTAGGCAGTAAAATCAGATGAGAAGAAAGGAGGTATAAGATTTGGAAAGGGGAAGTAAAATTACCATTATTTGCAACTGACTGGACTAGAAGGTTAGATTGCATCACTGACTCAATGGACATGAGTCTGAGCACACTCTGGGAGTTAGTGGGGGACAGAGGAGCCTAGCGTGCTGCAGTCTGTGAGGTCACAAAGAGTCAGACAGACTTAGCAGCTACTCAGTAACAACCTGACATACTTGGGAAAACGATCTGAAGGACAAATATAAAGGACCTAAGGTGGCTCCTGCATAAGGTGGACGAGCAAACGTCAGCGCTGAAGCCTCTCTGCCCCTCCTCTTCTTCCTCTTCTGCCTCCTCTTCCCACTCCAGTCCCAGCGATTCAGTCCCAACGCTGCGAGCTGGGGGCGGACAAGACAGGCTGCATGGCTAAGGCCAAGGGCAGAGGAAGCTGGAGCAGAGACCTGGGGGTCAGAGCCTGGAAGGAGGAGGAAAGCGTCCACACGGGAGTGGGTCACAGCGCTTACGGAGCATGGCTACACAGAGAAAAACTGATCAAACAACAGTAGGCGTAAATAGGCTTCTCACTACGGGAGAAGAGAGTTACAAATATGGGAAAGCAGCAGGCTTAGCATGAACCTGGTGATGCTGGATTGGAATGAAGATGCTGGCAAGACCTCCACATTTAGGACACACAGAAACACAGGAAAGTACAGACGCAGATGTGTTCGTGTCTGTGAGCATCTCGGTCCCTCTTCACAGACACAGAGATCAAGACTGTGGACGTAGAGGCAGACGTGTCAAAAGATAGAGAAACCAGCTTGAAGGGGCGCCCACCAGCCACACCTGGGACTCTGAGCTCTGAAATAAGCAGTAGTAGTAAGGTATGGTAACCCACCGAATAAAACAGGAAAACAAGTCTCCAAGCTCACAGAAGTCCACAAATCAAAGCAATGTTGTCATAGGTCAGTTTCCCAAGGGACTAGAAATAAAGGCAAAAATAAACAAATGGAACCTAATCAAACTTGTAAGTTTTTGCATAGCAAAGGAGACCATCAACATAGTGAAAAGACAACCTACAGACTGTGAAAAAATATTTCCAAACGATGCAAGCAGGGGCTTAATTTCCAATAATAAATAATATACAAATAAAATAAAATAATAAATAATAAAATAAAACAAACTCATGTAAATCAGCAAATGATGCAACCAAGGGCTTAATTTCCAAAATGTACAAATATAATAAAACAATATATAAATAAAATAAATAATAAATAAAATAATAAAACATAATAAAAAACAAACTCATGTAAATCAGCAAATTAATAATCAAATATTTGAAAAGGAAAAGAATACTTGCATGCATTAAAGTTTAGCCTCCTACAAATTCCTTACTGCTCACAAGGGGGAAAAGTGCAACTTACAGTGGAGACAGTTGGAGGACACTCCCTTAATCGACCGAGTGGTCAAAGTGGACATCTTCACTGATGCAACAAATGATTCGTGGGCCACTTGTTGTGGCAAATATGAAGAACAGACCATCATTTCAGCCACAGTGCTCCTTACGTGGCGTAGTCGGGGTCTGCAAACTCAAACTGAGCGATACGCTACAAAAGTACTTCCTCCTCCTCTTCAAAACCACGAAGGTGGTGAAAACCCATGAAAGACGAGAAGCTGCTCCAGACTGAAGGGGCCTAAAGAAACAAACGCCATGTGAAGCTCTGAGCCTGATCCGTTTATTAAGGATGCTATTAGAACAACTGGAAGCCAGGAATAGAGTGGAGGGTTAGATGGTCGAGGTGTGTCAAGATTCAGTTCCAATTTCGAAGGGGTTGTCACTGTATTCATGTAAGATGTCCTAGTTTGTAGAAAGTCCACAATAAAATATTGGGGGTTGTGGTTCAGGTGAAAAAAAGGTCTTTTTACTGTATAATGCTTGCAACTTTTCTGTAAGTGTATTTCAAAACTTAAAAATCAATTTATAAAACTACTTCAAAATATTTAGTGTAAGAAATGTTTACATCTATGAAGGCAATTTTTTTAAAAGGATAAACACACCTAAGAATGAACTTAGAGAAATCAGGCAACACGTACATGAAGAAATCTTTGAAACAATACTAAATAACACAAAAAAGACATTTTCATTATATAGTTTTTGTATCTTTTGAATTTTCACTAATGCATTTATTTTTCATTGAAGACTCTCTGCTGTATACCCGAAGCTCTCACAATGTTGTTAATCAACTATGTTCCAATATAAATTTAAAAGTTGAAAAAACATAAAGATGTGAAGTAAACACTAAAAAAAGGAATAACTGAAATTTTGGCAAAGACAATGCACTGAGGAAAACACTATCAGAACATGCATTGAATCTACTAAAGTTATTATGAAGAAGTTTCTTTTTTTTAATTTTTATTTTTACTTTATTTTACTTTACAATACTGTATTGGTTTTGCCATACATTGACATGAAACCACCATGGGTGTACATGTGATCCCAAACATGAACCCCCCTCCCACCTCCCTCCCCACAACATCCCTCTGGGTCATCCCCGTGCACCACCCCCAAGCATGCTGTATCCTGCATTGGACATAGACTGTCGATTCGATTCTTACATGATAGTATACATGTTTCATTGCCATTCTCCCAAATCATCCCACCCTCTCCCTCTCCCTCTGAGTCCAGAAGTCTGCTATACATATCTGTGTCTTTTTTGCTGTCTTGCATACAGGGTCGTCATTGCCATCTTTCTAAATTCCATATATATGTGTTAGTATACTGTATTGGTGATTTTCTTTCTGGCTTACTTCACTCTGTATAATCGGCTCCAATTTCATCCATCTCATCAGAACTGATTCAAATAAATTCTTTTTAATGGCTGAGTAATACTCCATTGTGTATATGTACCACAGCTTTCTTATCCGTTCATCTGCTGATGGACATCTAGGTTGTTTCCACGTCCTGGCTATTATAAACAGTGCTGCGATGAACATTGGGGTACATGTGTCTCTTTCAATTCTGGTTTCCTCGGCGTGTATGCCCAGCAGTGGGATTGCTGGGTCATATGGCAGTTCTATTTGCAATTTTTTAAGGAATCTCCACACTGTTCTCCATAGTGGTTGTACTAGTTTGCATTCCCACCAACAGTGTAGGAGGGTTCCCTTTTCTCCACACCCTCTCCAGCATTTATTGCTTGCAGATTTTTGGATCGCAGACATTCTGACTGGTGTGAAGTGGTACCTCATTGTGGTTTTGATTTGCATTTCTCTGATAATGAGTGATGTTGAGCATCTTTTCATGTGTTTGTTAGCCATCCGTAGGTCTTCTTTGGAGAAATGTGTATTTAGTTCTTTGGCCCATTTTTTGATTGGGTCGTTTATTTTTCTGGAATTGAGTTGCATAAGTTGCTTGTATATTTTTGAGATTAGTTGTTTGTCAGTTGTTTCATTTGCTATTATTTTCTCCCATTCAGAAGGCTGAATAAAGAAAGAAAACTGCACAGCAATGGACTCTGATAGCAAGATCCAGTGTGCTTAAACACGAGGGATAGTTCTTCACTACCCACACCCAGACCACCCGTGATTCAACCCTCCCAAGGCTGGGAGAAAAGCGTGGCTCCCTCCCAGGAACCTCTGTAACTCTTTGGATCCATGAAGTCGCTCACTTAACGTCTCACGTAACACAGACTTCTCTTCCATAAGGATTGAAAACTCCTTAAGGGCTGAGAAAATGGACTCTGGCCCATCACTCGTGACAATCCTCCGCTGCTTTACACACAATGAACACGGGATTGTCAAGCTCTCATTTTCTTTTCTTCTCCCTCCATCCAAACTCAGACCTGAATTGTGAATCGAGTCTCACCAATTAAGAACCAAGTTCTATATACACATAAATTTTTTCTTCTGACAACAGAAGGAAAGAGAGTAAAACAATAGTCATGTATCGCCTCTAATTTTTAAAAAGAAAAATGGAAAGCTTAAATCATCAGACCTGGGGGTTGAAGCAATACTGACATCCACAGCTGCTCCAGACATTTCCAGAGATAATTTGGCATTGATTTTTGCAAATTGGCATGTAGGCAGCCACAAAGCTTTTATTCATTTATCTCATTATTTTACCTCTTCACCTATCACATCTAGATCTGATAAGTAAGATTTCACACTGGATGGAGCAAAACTAAAGAGCTATCTGTACCTACTACTCGACTCTAATTTAATTTCAAACATTTTAAAGTGATATAAAATAACAAGTAATACTTGACAAAGTAGCAATCAGGGCATAAATATCAGAGGCTAAGTCCAGGCTCCTGGAGTGTGAGGGGGTAAGCAGAAAAGGTACAGTCTGTAACAAGGAGGCCGAGGAGAATCTCACTTAAAGAAACACACACAGTTAGTTACTCCCCAAGCACATAAGGCCTTCCCAGGTAAAGAACCTACCTACCAACACAGGAGACATGAGAGACACAGGTTCGATCCCTGGGTCAGGAAGATCCCCTGGAGGAGGGCATGGCAACCCATTCCAGTATTCGGCTGCAGTCCATAGGTCGCAAAGAGTCGGACACAACTGAATCAACTTAGCACAGCACCCAGCACAAGCACATTAAGATCACAGATTAGGTGTGAAAAGTTTCAAAAACATAAACACGATTTGAGGAAGGAGAATGTGCCTTTCATTCTACGGTGGAAAGCAGAGCACATTCTGTCTACGCACCAGGTGGAGAAACAGGGAAACAAGGGTTCAAGCCACTGGTGGGGACTGCCCCTGGGCAAGGCCAAGACCCAGGGGGGCCCCAGGCTCCCTGCACTGCCTTCTCCGCTGCCCTGACGGGAGCACCCAGACGTGGACCTTCTCCCCGGCCTCCTGGCCTCCTTCCCTCTCACCTTCCACCTCTGTGTGGGTACCCACCGCTCAGGTGTGTTCCAGGTTCTTGGTCATTCACGTAAAACCATTTGTTGAAGAGCTACTCCGTGCTCATTACTGGAAGAACGACTGGAATGAAGACTTGATCACGCCCTGAAAATGCTTCCAGTCTCGCTGGGGAACCAAGGCTCTCACGGGAGTCTTAGCTGACAGTAAGACAGGGATGCGATAACCCACCTGGGACTGAGCCCCGTAGATGCCACTGTGTTACTGGGTTTCACTTCCAGCTAACACAGGCCGTCTAGAGCCCTCTTAGAGGTGGTCCTGAATCCAAAGAGATTTGCATTAAATCATAAATGATTTATTTATTTAATTTTTCACCAAGATAATCCCTGGCTTTGCATGCATGCCCAGTTTTATCCAGCTCTGTGTGACCCCATGGACTGTAGCCCTCCAGGCTCCTCTGTCCATCGGATCCTCCAGGCAAGAGTACTGGAGAGGGTTACCACTCCCTTCTCCAGGGGATCTTCCCGACCCAAGGATCGAACCTGGGTCTCCTGCATCACAGGAGGATTCTTCACCCCTGGCCAAGGACCCGTAACAACTCTGGTACTGTGGGCTATCTGCTGTCAAGAAGGTATTATAAAATGTGATCTAGACCAGGGTTTTATGACCTTTTCAACTCACAGTAAGAAGTTCATTTTAAAATAGAACCAGATGCGGCACACACACACACACACACACACACACACACACGCCACTGAACAGCACCTGCCGCCTGCTGGGCCCACCGTCATGCTCCCTTCCCCTCCTTTGCCGTCTCCCTGTCCCCACCCCCTCACCCCGCTCCCTCCCTTCCCCCCACTCCATTCAGTCTTGAGAAATATGATTTGAGCTTACTAAAGATAGATTCCATGACTCACAAATAGACTGCTACCACAATCTGAAAAAGCACTGGTTTGAGACCATTCCAAAATGTGGTGGAGCTGAGGGCTCTGAGGGTGCCCGAGCATGTTTTGTGAGGGAAAGATACAAGGAGGGTTTATTGAGGATCACTGAAGTTGGCAAAGGAGGGTATTATATGAACAAAAGCTTGAAATCTTTTCAAGAAATAAACATTTTGAAGAAACCTCCAACAGTCCCTGGCAGTCTAAAGATGTACATTATACAGCAAAGTACCCCTGAAAGATGAAGACAGGCTCACAACATCAGTAACTAAAGACCACCATGGGGCTTCCCAGGTGGTGCTAGTGGTAAAGAACCTGCCTGCCAAAGCAGGAGTTTGATCCCTGGGTCAGGAAGATCCCCTGGAGGAGGAAATGGCAACCCACCCCAGTAGTCTTGCCTGGAGAATCCCATGGACAGAGGAGCCTGAAGCGACTTAGTACACACCCCGTCCAGGGACAGAGGAGGCTTAAGTGACTTAGCACACACACCCCATCCAAGCACAGGTGAAGACAGCACTTTTACGGAAGTGTCCAAATAAAAGTGCAATGGCTAGGCATTGCCAGTGTTAGTCTACAAATACAGTAACAATTTCCAGGTGAATTTTTTTTAATCCTTATCACAGTTCCATACTTCCCTGGTAGCTCAGACGGTAAAGCGTCTGCCCGCAATGCAGGAGACCTGGATTCCATCCCTGGGTCGGGAAGACCCCCTGGAGAAGGAAATGGCTACCCACTCCAGTACTCTTGCCTGGAAAATTCCATGGACGGAGGAGCCTTGTAGGCTACAGTCCATGGGATTGCAAAGAGTCGGACATGACTGAGCAATTTCACTTCACTTCACAGTTCATTCTCTTGGATATCTGTGCAATCTCCTTCTTCAATAACATCACAGAGTTTCTTAGCAGAACTTAAGCATTTTTGCTTATGAATTAGCCACCCTGTAAACCAGCCATTGAAGCGAAAACGTTTTACCCTTATACTTTCTACTATCTGCCAAATACCACTTAAATCAGTCTACTACATTATAAGTAATTCTTAAATAAAGCTACAAAAGTTGTAACAATTTTAGAATTGCTTTCCACACCATATATAGAGTGTCACTAAGAATTAATGCACAGCTTCTTATGAATGCAAACATACATGGGTGCTTTTCTTCATCTTCCCTCCACTGGTAAGGTTAGTGTTGTAACTGATCATTCTAATGGCTGGAAGGAGGCATATGAAAGAGATCCTCTTCTCTAGAATCTTTGAGGCCAAGGAGAGGGCACCAGGATACCAAAACTGAAATGACCTTCATGCCATGCCGAATGTGGTGAGTGCTTAAGGCCACGGAGAACTCTAGAGTCTAGATTCAGGAGGAAAAATTACCTCCCTCCCCTTGTGGAGATGGCCACGGCTTCACGGAGGAGGTAGACATTCAGAAGGACCTCCAAGGATGCAGGCTTCCAGAAAGAGAGATTGAGTGGAGAACAGGAGTTCTGGGAAGAAGAAACTTGGTAAGTACCCCGTCAGTTCTGTTCAGTCGCGCAGATATGTCCAACTCTTTGCGACCCCATGGACTGCAGCATGCCAGGCCTCCCTGTCCATCACCAGGTCCTGAAGCTTATTCATACTCATGTCTGGATAACTACTCCTAGAAGGTATCAGTTTAGCTAAATGGGAGGGTGCCGTAAGGGGTGGGATGGGAGGAACACCAAAGACAGCAAGTCTCTAAGTCTGCATCGCTACTTTCAGTTGACCACACGTTGGCACGTCCGTTACCACACTGAAACCTCTTCAGGACCACAGTGCAGCAGACCCTCACACCCAAGGAGAGGGGGTGACGACCTTCCTGCAGGAGAAGAGACAGTGATGGGCTGCTCACGCTTGCAAGGGAGGGAGCCCCAGGTGGCCACTATGTTTGATGTACGTACTTCCTTCAAGAAGTAGACCCTGCCCCATCCGTCACATGAAAAGTTCTGTCTTTGGGACGTGGAGGCCAGGCCAGCAGTGTCAAGGTCTTCCTTCCTCTCTGCTCTGGTCCTAAGGTCTGACCTGGAGCTGCAGTTTGCCTCATCAACGAGGGGAGGCGGAGGTAGGCGAAGGGGCCACGTCCAAGGCTGGAGGCCCCCTCCGCTCCATCTGCGACCCACCCCCGGGGACTCCCTGCAGAGCCCCTCCCACTGAAGTCCCCTTTGGATTTCACCACTTGTAACTGAGAGGGACTCACAGCAAGGAAGGGCTGAAGCAAGAGAGCTGGGGGCACGGAGTACAGCTAGGGCACTCCAGCAAAAGCCCACCTCAGCCTTCTCCTGCCTACATCCTGGGCATCCTAAGTCCACAGAAAAGTTCTCCTATAAAGGGCCTTCCATCATTCCTTCATGCATTTACTCAACAGGTGTTTAAGGAGGACCCAATATCTGCCAGGTTATACTCTAACTGGGAGAGGTACACTAGGAAAAAAGACCGAACAGGCTTCTGTCTTAATCAAGAACATATTCTCATGGGGGAAAAACAGACTATTACAAAGTAAGCACAATAAGAAAGTCTCGGCCAACAGTTTGTCCCGTGCCATCCGTCCCTTTCCACAGTGACCCCGGGCTCGTGGACCCTGGGTGGCCAGCACTGAGCACAGGCCAGGCGGCAACTCAGGCGCCTGGCAGAGAGGCTAGGGTGGGATGGAAACGCATCACGGTGGGGCCTGGGCGACCTTCGCTGGTGTCTTTCCTCTAACTCGTGGTTAATGACTTGGCCCATAAAGGGAGCTATTCCCAACACCACTTTCATGAACTTCACGAAATCCTGTCCCTGCAACATTCAGTTCCACTTGGCAATTCTCGTGCACTTGAGACCATCAGATGACAATGACCTCAGGTCTGACCACCGAGACTGAAGAGCAAACACTGAAAGGAATGGGCTGGAAAAGAGCTTAATATTCAGCAGAGAGGGAGACGGATTAAATTAGCATGCTGCTGCTGCTGTTGTTGTCAAGTTGCTTCAGTCGTATCCGACTCTGTGTGGCCCCGTAGATGGCCGCCCACCAGGCTCCCCAGTCCCTGGGATCCTCCAGGCAAGAAGCTGGAGTGGGTTGCCATTTTCTTCTCCAATGCATGAAAGTGAAAAGTGAAAGTGAAGTCACTTAGTTGTGTCCAACTTAGCGACCCCATGGACTGCAGCCCACTAGGCTCCTCCGTCCATGGGATTTTCCAGGCAAGAGTACTGGAGTGGGGTGCCATTGCCTTCTCCAGCTATCCATCGGTAATTAATTTTTCTTATATGTTATGACAAATTACTTTTCCCTGTTATTTTGCCAATAAAAGTCCATCTAGTCAAGGCTATGGTTTCTCCAGTAGTGATGTATGGACATGAGAGTTGGACTGTAAAGAAAGCTGAGTGTCGAAGAATGGATGCTTTTGAACTGTGGTGTTGGAGAAGACTCTTGAGAGTCCCTTGGACTGCAAGGAGATCCAGCCAGTCCATCCTAAAGGAGATCAGTCCTGGGTGTTCATTGGAAGGACTGATGAAGCTGAAACTCCAATACTTTGGCCACCTGATGTGAAGAGCTGACTCATTGGAAAAGACCCTGATGCTGGGAAAGATTGAGAGCAGGAGGAGAAGGGGATGACAGAGGAGGAGATGGTTGGATGGCATCAACAACTCAATGAACATGAGTTTGGGTAAACTCTGGGAGTTGGTGATGGACAGGGAGGCCTGGCATGCTGCAGTCCATGGGGTCGCGAAGAGTCGGACACAGCTGAGTGACTGAACTGACTGATATGCTCCGGACATTCCCAATGAAGTTAAAGGAAATTGTTCCTGCTCTGTAAGTTACTGCTGTTTATACAGAATAATTATCAACTTCATCATTTACGATAGGCAGCTGGTTTGGACCCAATCCCTATCATTTCAAACTGGGTTATTGAAATCCACTGAGTCTGAGCGAAACCAGGGTTGCAACAATGCCATGCAATCTTTTACTAAATGTCAAGCCAGAGGTGACACCATACTCAGAACAGGAGACTCAGCTGTGACTACAACCAAAGAGCTCCAAATGAACTTCAAGTTGGGGGAACATGTGATGTGGCCAAAGACAGCTTACGGTCAGGGTTTGGAATTGAGAGATTTACCCTGAATAGCACTGCAGCCTCGAAATTAAAAGATGCTTGCTCCTTGGAAGGAAAGCTATGACAAACCTAGACAGTGTGTTAAAAAGCAGAGACATCACTTTGTTGACAAAAGTTTGTATAGTCAAAACTATGATTTTTCCAGTAGTCATGTACAGGTGTGAGAGTTGGACAATAAGGAAGGCTGAGCACCGAAGAATTGATGCTTTTGAATTGTGGTGCTGGACAAGACTCTTGGGAATCCCTCAGGCAGCAGGAAGATCAAACCAGTCAATCCTAATAGAAATCAACCCTGAATATTCATTGGAAGGACTGATGCTGCAGCTCCAATCCTTTGGCCACCTGATGTGAAGAGCTGAGTCATTGGAAAAGACCCCGATGCTGGGAAAGAGTGAAGGCAGGAGGAGAAGGGGACGACAGAGGATGAGGTGGTTGAATGTCATCACTGGCACAATGGACATGAATTTGAGCAAACTCCAGGCATCGTGAAGGACAGGGAAGCCTGGTGTGCTGCAGTCCATGGGATCACAAAGAGTCAGACACGACTTAGCAACTGAACAACAACAACAACAACCTAGAGATACTCAGCAGTCCTAAAAATAGTCTCGGACACAAGACCTCACGGGCTCACCTGGGTCTGGCAGCTACTTCCACACCTCAGGTCTGCTCCACGTCGGCCCAGAGAGAGACTCAGGCCCTTCACTGGCTCCCATTTATGAGTGAGATGGTGAAGAAATCCATAGACTTACCGAAGACTTGAGGACACGCAGAGCAGTCCAGCTTCCAGCAGCCACCAACCGCCAGCCCCCAGTGGCCCCCGGGCTCTGCGTTCACTGAGTGCCAGCCCTTGGCGACTCCCTGGCCTGTGTGTCCACCAAGCAGCAGCCCCCAGCGGCCCCCAGGCTCTGCGTCCACCAAGCGCCAGCCCCTGGAGGACCCTGGCCTCTGCGTCCACAGAGCACCAGCCCCTGGTGGACCCTGGCCTCTGTGTCCACTGAGCACCAGCCCCTGGTGGACCCTGGCCTCTGCGTCCACTGAGCACCAGCCCCCAGTGGCCCCCTGGCCTCTGCGCCTGTGTCACCTGCCCCGCAGTAGGGCTCCTGCTCTGAGTTGGGGCCTTCACCCTGCTTTCTGCTCCCTCTCACATTCTCTTTCCTTTACACTCAGGGACTCTCCCATTTCCTGGAGCAACCAAAACTCTTGCTCCCGAGGTGCCAGGGTCTCACCTCTCTCTGTTGCTGTGCATCAGAGTATTTTTCCAAACCAAGATCATTCCTTTCCTGAGAGATGTTCTATAGCTCAATGTTAAGATGACTGAAAGCTGTCTGCCAGCTACAGCACCTGTTATTTAAATATGGCTTTATTATTGCAGGGCAGGGGGTGGCATAAAGTCACATTTGCCCCTTTCCCCTTCTATTTCACAGTTAGCCCAGGCAAGCCCCAGATAAGGCAAGCAAATGATAGTCTTGATGTAGAAAAAAGAGTCAGAAATCAAAATCATGACAGCTCAAGGTTAGTCTGGGGAAAAAAACAAGGCCCTCCTGGTTATCCTTCCCTTCTTAAAGTGAAGTTATGGACCTTCCTAGGCAGAGATTCCTGTCAGGCAATCCTTCCCCAAACAGAAGTAATAGGATCTTCCTTGTGAGCAACTTCACTCAAGACTCTATACCCAGGGGATATTTCATCTTTATTCTCAACACCTCCTCCTTCAGAGTCAGCAATGCAAACACAATTTACTATTTAAATGAATAAGAATCAAATTCAACATCCATGGTAGGTAGGAATAACTATTTCTATGAATCAAAATTCTGTATAGACTTTTACTATGAAGAATAAGATCTAGTCCACTTATCAAGATCCTATATCTGGATTGCAAATATTGCCATGTTAAAGTGTGTGGAATACATTAGGTATTTCTCTCATGGATATAACGTTTATAACATTCAGAGATAGCTCAGTTCAGTTCAGTCGCTCAGTCATGTCCAACTCTTTGCAACCCCATGAACCACAGCACACCAGTCCTCCCTGTCTGTCCATCACCAGTTCCCAGAGTTTGCTTAAACCCATGTCCATCGAGTTGATGATGCCATTCAACCATCACATCCTTTGTCGTCCCCTTCTCCTCCTGCCCTCAATCTTTCCCAGCATCAGGGTCTTTTCCAATGAGCCAGTTCTTTGCATCAGGTGGCCAAAGTATTTAGAGAAAGCCATACACCTCCATTGATGGGCTCCAGTGACTGATAAAGAACATTCTACAAATGATTACAAAAATGGATGTGTAAGGTATATATTCAAAATAAATGAGTCTTATGTCCACCAAAAGGCAAGTATACGAGTTGTTTCCTATCAGTTTTATTTGTAAAGACCCCTATAATGAATAACCCAAATATCCACCAGTAGTACAAAGGGCAAGTAAACTGTAGAATATTAATACAGCATTGCTTAGCACTCAACAAGAACAAATGACTGTAACAACACAGGTGAATCCTACAGACATAATGTTAAGAAAAGAATCCAGACACAAGGCTGTGGTGCTGTTTGAGTCCACATACGTGAATGAGTCCACATACATTCAGCAGTAAAAACTGAATTCATGGCAACAGAGTTCAGAATGGTAAATAGGGATTTTATTGGGTCAGAGCAAAAAGAGCTTTCTAGAATGCAGGAAATGTCCTGTGTCCTCAAGCCTGGGTGTTGTATATATGTTAATATTAATCAAGCTGTTCACCTAAGAACATGAACTTTCTGAAAATGTTACAGTACAATTAAATAGAAAGATATTGGTATGAAAGCAAAATCCAAATTTCTATAGTTAGGAACTGACTCGTACTGCAGATCTGAGATGCGGGTTTGACTGCTGGGTTGGGAAGACCCCCTGGAGGAGGGCATGGCAATCCACTCCAGTATTCTTGCCTGGAGAATCCCATGGATAGGGGAGCCTGGTGGGCTACAGTCCATCGGGTCACAAAGAGTCAGACACGACTGGGTGACTGAGCATGCATGCACGCACGCAGCTCTGAGCGTTCAACGTTTTATACTTTTAGGCAGAGGTTTTTGCCATGGCACAAGTAGTGAATTATCAGAACATGTTTCTGCTTCTCTTTACAATATAGAAAGAAGTCTGGCAGGCACAACCATAACCAGGTGATCCAGCTCAACCTCACTAGTGACAGGGCCAGTTGGCAGGATTACGTGTCCTCTGATGTGACATGCAATGTCACCTTGGCAGTGAGGATCCTTGTCCAAGACAGTTAACCTGACTCTGATCATCAGGGGACATCAGATGAAACCAAACTGGCAATTCCTAAAAGATGGCTGACCTGGACTCTTCAAAACTGTCAACGTCATGGAGCGCCTCTAGATTAAAGACAATGTGACAACTAAATGCCACACGTGATTCTTGACAGAATCCTAGATCGAGAGGGAAGAACACAGACTATTATTGGGGGAATTTGAACATGTGCTCCCACTAGATAATATTATATCAATGCTTAAGCGTCCTCAGTGTGGTTGCTGGATTGTGGTCATTTAGGAGAATGCCTTGCTCTTAGAAAATAAATCTGGAGTCTAAGTCATCACAATGTCTGCAAATAACTCTCAAGTGGTTCAGCCAAAAATAATAATCCTCCCACGAGAAAGAAGAAGAGAAAGGGAAAGAGGAGACGACAGCATAGCCAAAGTTTGTCCTAGCCCCTCGGGAGTGAGGTGAACCCCCCTCATCTGAAATTTGGTTTGGATGTCCAGACCGGTGATCCCACACAAGCATCAAGAGAGTGTGGAAAAGTCCGCTCTCGCATAATGCGGCTTTGCTAGGGGAGAGGGGCAGACTCCTGAAAATGTGTCTGAAAGTGGCCTGGGAGCCAGCACGTGTGGGTTTCACTGCGGTTCCAGGCGGTGCAGGGTTTGGGGCTCTTGTGGACTGAGTTCCCGCTGGCACCAAGGGAAGGACCACGTGGGCTGTTGGATCAGCTGGCCTAGGTTTGGAGCAGACGGGAAGCTGGGTGGTGGTATCTGAAAGCTGTCTGCAGGGAACCATCAGAAATGGAGTCCAACGCTGTATCACATTGTCACACCGGTGCCACAGGTGAAGAGGAGAGGACCTCTCAGGCGTTGCATGAATCCTATAGTTTTTCTGTCGATAAAACCCTTTTCAAGATAGAAAGTGGGAGAAGAGAAGCTGTTCCTACTTCCCTCTCATTAGTCCAAGGCATTAATGTCTTAAAATTCATGTAGTCGTAAGGACAACTATTTTTATAAATATGCAACACTGTTTTAATCATCTGTGTGTGCTTAATCTCAAAGCCAATGTTCTTTCACAAATGAAAGATTTTACAGCTCAGTATAAATATTCCTCCTTATCTCTAGCCATTTACAAGTAGAATTATCATGGTCACTATTAAATAGAATACTCAATACTTTAAGTTGCCTGAGTTACAAAAACATTGGTCGTTTCACTTAAGAAACCCAGTGCCTACTGTGTAACATGTACTATATCAAGGGCAAGACAGGAATTATCAGTTCTAGACGAAGCCTTCCGTAAACACACCAGCTAAGACACTGCCCCTGCCCTTTGTGAGTTTATATTCTGTCAATATTTAAGAATCTTAAAGTATACAAAATACATGAAAGTCATGAAACCCAGACACATCATTGCAGTCATGAGAGAATTCAAGAGTAAAACTTACACCGATCAGAATTTTCATGGATCACCTCAGAAAGTGTATTCATATCCTATTTTATAATAATATACACTCTAAATGACACAACTCTTTCTCTGTTCTTACATAAATTTATAGCAAAATCAAAACCCTGTGCCTATTTACATAGCTGACAGGGACAGAACACGATACCATATCCACATTTGCTCCAAGCAGGAAGCTGGAAAAGAAACACTGGCCCATAAATCCTGAAACTCATCACAGTTACAATCACCTCACATCTAGTACTGCTCGGACCTCAAATATTCTATCCCACTGATTGATTCGAGGAGCGTGCTTATATTTGCTAATCACTCCAATTTCGCGTCCCTGAAGTAGAATCTCCACAATGATAGTAGGTCAAGCTGCACAAGAAAACTGGGGCAGCTGTGGGCAAACAGGCCTCTGGCGGAGTTTTGGTGGTTGTCACCTCTTTGATCCCACTTCTGTATCTGAAAATTTACCAACAGATACATTCATGTGCGTGTGTGTGTGTGCATGCATGCATGCTTAGTCGTGTCCGACTCTTTGTGACCCCATGGACTACAGCTACCAGGCTTCTCTGTCCATGGATTTTTCCAGGCAAGAATACTGGAGTGGGTTGCCATTTCCAACTCCAGGGGATCTTCCCCACCCAGCGACCTAACCTGCATCTCTTGAGTCTCCAGCATTGACAGGCAGATTCTTTGCCATTGACATTCTTTACCTGGGAGACCCCAAGATTCATTCACACTTGTGCTCAAAAAATACAACGTAGTTGTCTGTTATAACATTCTTTATAAAAACAAAAGACTAGTAATCCCACAAGAATTCAATTAATGGCTCAGTGGTAAAGAATCCACCTGCCAATGCAGGAGACACAAGAGCTTCAGGTTAGGTCAATTTGGTGGGGAAGATCCCCTGGAGTAGGAAATAGAACCCACTCCACTTCTTGCCTGGAAAATCCCACGGACAGAGGAACCTGGCGGGCTACAGTCCATGAGGTCACAAAGAATCAGACGCTGAGCATGACTGCAGAAATGCCTGTTACACTGTGCTGTGGAATCTACACAGACGATAAAAACCAAGCAGATCCGTATATGGCGGCAAATTTCCAATACAAGGGTAAGTGAACAAAGAAAGACTGGGGAAGAGTCAACACTGAATGCTTGCGTTTGTCTCAGGAAGGGGTATCAAGTAGGCACCCCGGTACAGTTGACCCCTGAGCAATGGCACGAGTTCACTTCTACGCAGACTTTTTCCAGTAAATACAAACAGGATCACATGACCCACAGTTGGTGGATCTGCACTTGCTGAGCCAAAGATGGGGAGGGCTGACTATGGGGCTTGAGCGTTTCTGGATTTTGGTATCCGCGGTGAGTTCTGGAACCGATACCTCGAGGATATTAAAGGACGGCTGTATACAGCCAGAATACTGGTCGGTGACATAACAACCTTGTCACATTGGTGACCTTTGGGAAAGGCTAGTGAGGTTAGGGGAGGATAGACATATTTTGCTTCTTATTCTGTATACCCTCGTGTGATATTTACCGTTCTTATCGTGTGTGTATGTATACATGTATGTATGTGTGTGTGTCTGTGTGTACACGTGTACATAATATGGTGAGAATGACAGCTGTGATTGCTATGCCGTGTTCATCAAGAAGAAATGAGAAAGTTGAAGAGCTCTTAACAACCATCTCACATCACGGTTGAGCAGCTCTCCTCCCACTAACAAGGTGAAGATAACTCCGGGTTAGCTGAGCAGCCGAGGTCCCACTTACAGGGTTAAGGCCCTTCGTGGAAGCATCTCCACGTGGCTCTCGCCTCTGTTTATCTGCAGCCCTGTGTCTGCGCTGGTAGGAAGGGGAGAAGGGGTGTCTGTGGTGAAAGGGAGGGGCTGGCGAACCAGTGCCTCGACGGAACTGCTTGCACGGCGAAGAGCTGCCGCGAAATCGTAGACGAGAAGGTGCCCTCTGTTCACACCCCACCAGAGTGCCTGGCGGTTCTGGAAAGAATGGAAAGAAAGCATTGCGCCAGCCACCAGCCTGCCCAAACTGTGCAGATTTTAAATGACTTCCCTTCCCCAGCCTTTCGGGTCAGTAAGAACCGCTGTTCATCTTCTTTGTGAGCTAGACTTTAAGCTTGGAGGTCAGTTATGGTTTAACCCACTTGCTTCTTCCTGCAATCCTATTCAAAGTCTTGGAAACTGGACCCCCCAGGTCATCTGGTTCAACCTTCTGAGGCTACAGACGCAGGAACAGGGGACAGGCGAGTCTCCTCAGACACACGGGACTCCCTTTCTGGCGCACGGGTGAAGGCTCCACCTGGACACCACCCTGCGTATCCCTGTCCTTCTTTCTCCCCGAGCTCCCCTCCTCCCACCACCATCTTTGGCACATTGCAGGGCAACCTGGCCTTTCTGATGGGAGCCAGAGAAACTAAGGAGAGAATCAAAAAACCAAGCACCTGGACAATAACTCTATTTGCTTCTGCAGAATGTGTGCTTTTGAGATTTTCTTTAGCATCAGTTTCTTCCAGGGGTCATGCCCTCTCTTTCACATTCATGACTGTAAACCACTCTTCAAGAGATCTTCCATAATAATAAAAATCTAATCAGTTGTTCTTAAAAAAAAAAAAAAACATTAATCCATTAATCTGTTAGGAAAAAATCACTTCAGCTGACTTTAGGGGGTCATGCAGATGCAGTCAGCTAAGAACCCAGAGCTCAGCCTTAACTGGTTTCGTGCACGCTTAGTCACTCAGTCGTGTCCGACTCTTCGAGACCCCATGAACTGTAGCCCACCAGGCTCCTCTGTCCATGGGATTCTCCAGGCAAGGAGACTGGAGAGGGTTGTCATTTCCTCCTCCAGGAGATCTTCTCAGCCCAGGGATGGAACCCACGTCTCCTGTGGTTCCTGTACTGGCAGGCAGGTTCTTTACCACTGAGCCGCCCGGGGAAGCCCAACTGCTGCAATGCTGTGTGAGTCAATCAAAGTTTCTGTGTAAATAAGAATTCCTTGAAAAGGCACCATCTGAAGAGAATTGGTGATGGACAGGGAGGCCTGGCGTGCTGCGATTCATGGGGTCGCAAAGAGTCGGACACGACTGAGCGACTGAACTGAACTGAACTGAAGAGAACGAAAAAAATAAAAGTATCTCCTTAAGGGGTAAGATCAATAAACATAATTATTCAGTGTTTCCACCATAGCCTCATCCCATACGGTGTTTGACGTATAGCCCCCATCATCTTCATGGCCAGCTGAAACTCTAACACACGCTCGTGTCTACGTTCAAAGCCACAAAGGACAGTAGAAACAAAACGGAAATCGTGGCTGCCAGTGCGGACCTGCACACCAAGTTCCTCTAAGTTGTGAAGGCAAAACCTTCGCATGTTTAACATTGCATGCAAATTCCTCCCATCAGTAGAGTGAACATTTTGGTCAGAGAAGTTGGAGCCACAAGAGAACCATATTCTGACCATCGTCACGATTTTACGCACACACACCAGATGACTTCAATGGACAGCCAAAGAAACGCTCAGCCCAACTAGCACGGGGCACTTCACTTGCCACTCGCTCCAGATGAACAAATAGGTCAGAGAGAAAAAGGGAACCATCCATGTGTGTTCACAACGACCCATTCACCATCTTCATTCATCCCATAAGGAATCTCTAGGAGAGAAACTAGGAAAAAGATAGGGGCCGTCACAGGAAACCCCTGCCTGGGGCCTGGAGACCCACCCTCCTGACTGGGCGCAGGCTGGCAGGACGTGGAAAGGAGCAATGGTTTTCTGTCCTTCTGTTCAAAGCTCCCCCTCCACTCTCTCCAGGCAGCCTGCCTGCTTATCAGCTGTTTAAAACTTTAAACTGAGCCAACCTGCTGACAGGCGGTCTTGAAATCAGTGGCTCCCTCTGAAACTTAATTTCCAATTGCCTTAATCTAATACATGCCATAATGTGCTTTCAGTGGTTGAAATGAACAAGCGCATCAGCCTTCCAAGTTGTCGGAACTCAGAAGACAGCCCTCCTGATATCCCAGGTCAGCACCTTTCTCTGCTGTTTGGTGTGTGGGTTGCCAAGCTTGGCTGAAAGACTCAGAGGGAAAACACCAACCTTGAGCTGGAGAGGAGGTAAGACCCAGATCCTCAGCCATGTGCGAGAGTCCCTGCACGTTCAGCTCAAGTGCAGAGCCACCTGCCACTCAGACCCGGGTCTCCACCTGGCCTCCTGTCTCCTGTGGTCCAGGTACCCACAGCCCTACTGCCGTAAAAGTAGAGATGGTCGCCACCACATTCGGTGAGCATCGTGGATACCGCTTCCCAAGTAAATGCATTCACCCTCCTGTGATATCTGAGTGTTCACACACTTCATGGTTTCTACAGTTACGTATTTACAGGCAATTATCCAGTACCAATTTTATATGCCAAAGCAAAGGCTACAATAAAAACATTAGATAGTTCCAAGTTTGAACAAAGCCCATCTATACAGCAAGTCACTTCAAAATTATGATAACCTCTGAATACCACAGATACAGGTACTTACTACTGCCCATCGTGGCTTGCAAAATATACTCGGCCGGGTCCTACCACACTCGGGCATGTGGGATTTTTCTTATTGTTGGTGCAAGACCTCCAGCATGTAGCTTTTAAATTCTAATACCACACAATTCCACCAAGAGGACGATAAATGTTTGTTAAAATAGTATTCTTATTGCTTTGTATAACTGGCAGCCAGGCATTCACTAATTCTTTAAAAATGGCATAAAAATGTAAACAGGTTGTTAGTTACCAGGATGATCACGCCAGTTCCCATAGGTTTCACCAGTTGCTTAAGCAAGGGAACATGGTACGCACCTTTGAGAGCAACCTCAGGCCGACACTACATGCTGAGTATGGGACTGATGAGTCTGTCAGACGCCCGTGGTGATACAGAGTCGTTCTCCCCAAAGATGGAAAAATACCGACCAGTCATTGCAATAGCTGAATGTCTTACCACATGCCATGTTTGCAGCAAGATGAATGGAAGAAAGGTACTGACTTCTGCTCTCAGATGGTAACTGAGCCAAGAAAGTCAAAACACGGGCAGACACTGAGATGCAACCTCTTCTGGGGTGAGTGGCTGGCTTTGCTCACATCTGCTTCCCTTAAATCCCACTGCTAGGGGACAGCCAGGTCTGAACCTTGGCTTTGGAACGCACACGAACCACACGCAGTGCCGAGTGGACACACACATCCAGGCTCTGTGAGCAGCCAGGACTTGGGTGACTTTGTGTCTCTCATGACGTCAAAGGAGAAGAGCCATGGGCTCCATCTTGAGACACACACCCAGTCCCCGGGTGCCTGGCCCTGCCCCGGCGCCGAGCAGCACCAACCAGGAGCCCTTGATCATTGCCCACATGCCCTCTCAGCTTCTCGTCCACAGCTCCACCAACAGCCAAACACCTGCCTCTGGTTCCTATTTCCTTTGTATTTTAGCCTACAGCCCAGAAAAGAGCTTGCCTGGCTCACTTGGGCCTACCTTTAACCAGACTCAGACTGCTTTCAGTGAAATAAAAGGTGTCTGTTTGGGTTCCTTTTATGTTGCAGTCGGATATCCAAGTACTACTCTGGCTTCCCTAGGAAATTCCCCACCTTCACTTTTTCATGGGTCTGATTCCAGGCCAAGGATCCCCTGGCTACTGGCACCTCCAGCATCTCCCCTTGAGATCATAGCCCAGCACTGGATTGGCCTCAGACCTCCCCTCCAACTTGGGGAGGTTGCATAGGGAGGTCTGGCTGAGCAGGGGCTCAGGATTCAACATGACGCAGCCCTGAGCATCCTCCGACCAGAGCAGCCTGGGAGAAAGCAGCAGCCCTCCCCAGGGCCCTCGGCAGCCCCCAGACACCCCGGCACCCCGCCCTGCAGACACAGGTGTCCTGCACAAGACGTCAGTGCAGGCCACACATCTGTGGGGCGGCTTGTCACCCCCAGGGCCATGATGGCCAGGCAGCTGGGGGAATGGGAGGGGGCAATGGCCAGCAACCTCGGGGCCCAAACTCCTCCCGCCCCCTCTCCACCCCCCACACAGAGTTTCCAAGTTCAGGCAAAGGTGGGTCCTCAGTGTGGGCCTCATCAGCTCCATCCCAGCCCACCCCCAATTTCCCGGAGACACATGCAAAATCCCATCTGTGGGGTCGGGGGGAAAGTGGGCTCAAGTTGCTCCGACAAGGCAGCTGCTGTGGAGGAAGGCTGGAACATTCCTGCAGAGGTTCTCAACTCCCAAACCTCCCTGGCCGGCTCCTTCCCGTGCCTCCCCCCCCCTCCCCCTACCTTGCTCCTCGCAGCCGCCCTCAAACCAGGCCGTGGGTTCCTCCTCCGGGAGCTGGGGCTCGCCTCCACCCTCCAGGGCTTTGCGCTTCTTCGACATCTCTGCCGGGGCTGGGGCTCTGGGGTGCTCTTTCCCCACCCCCAGCCTCCCCCCCACAACCTCGGAGAGGAGAGTGAAGGTGGGGTTAGCTGGAGAGGAGGGAGCCGGGAAGAGGGCTGGGGGGACGGCTGCCGGAGGAGGGAAGGCACTTCGGAGGAGCAGGAAGGCTGCCTGAGGCAGGGACCTGGCGGGCAGGCGGGCACTGAGATCCTACAAGCGGTTTCTGCAGACCTACGTCTAGGGGGCTGTGTGCTCTCTCTCTCCGTCTCTCTCTCCCTGCCTCTCTCTCTCTTCCCCTCTCCCTCTCTTCTTCCTCTCTTTCCTTCCCCTGGAAGGGTAAGCCCAGAGGAAAGAGACCCAACAAAATCGGGGAGAGGAGGTTCCTGGCCCCTCAGCTGGTTTCTTTCTGATGTAGGAGAGGGTGGGTGGGTGGGTGCCGGTACCAGGACCGCTGGCCCTGGCTGGGAAGAACTGAGGACCTGGGCAGTGGGGTGGGGGTGTCTGTGGCGTTGGGAGGAAGTATTTGCAGAGGACTGCAAGGAGAACTGGGTGGAAGGAAGGAAGGAAGAGGCTGCAGGATACCAAAAAAGTGATGCCTTCGGGTGCTGGGGGCACAGACCCCCCTCCTTGGCCGTGACATCATCTGGGCTTTTGCAAAAGGGGCTGGGGGAGGTGGGAAGGTGGCGGGTGGGCCCGGGAGAGTGGTGGCAGAGCCCAGAGGCAGAGAGGGGAGGGGGTCTTGTCCCCCTTCAGAACCGGGAGCCAGGAGGGTGGGGGCCGACTCCCGAGGCCCTCTGGGATCCAGGCTCGCAGCGAGGCCTTTTGCAGCTGGAGGGCAGCCTTCCCCAGAACTTGGAGCTGGGAGCGCCGGCTGGGAGAGGCTGGAGTCGCTGGAGTTGGCTGCGGACCCCCTCACCTCCTCTGCCACCCCTCCAGGCTTCTGGTTTTACCCACTTGGGTCTCTTCTTTTTAATCACTTCCCCTCAACATCCCTTCCTCAAGAGAGTCATGTCCCCAGACCCCACACACACACACACACACACACACACACACGCACTTCCTTATTGCCCAGAGGGATGAGGGAAATGATAACTTTTTTTTGACGTAGGGAAAAGGTTAGATTCTAGTTTTTCCAGACTCCCAAGGGTTAAGTAATAGGTAAAAGCAAGAGTCCACTTACCCGCCAAAGTATGCGAAGCACCTATCTGCTTTCCACTTCAACTTCACACATTTAAAAGAGAGAGGAGCAGCAAAGAAGGGGGGGTGGGAAGCAGGCGAGCCAGGAGCCGGGTGGGTCCGGGGCTCCATTGAGAACTGCGCAGAACAAGTTGCCCGTGAGCCCGGGTGGCCCGAGTTCACGACCTCTCCAAGAACACTTGCTCCGGCTCCGCTCCGCACGTCCCAAAGGCTTGGGGCAGTCCTCATTTCGCGCTGGTCATCTCGGGAAAGGGGGGACACAACTCTAAGCCGAGGGGGTCTTTCCTCTTGCCCTCTTGTCCTTCTGGGGGGTCTCCAGGAAAGCCTCGCCCAGGCGCCAAGGAAGACCGGTCCATCTCAGCTCACCCTCCTTGCGGCCGCAACTTTGGACTGCACACCTATAGGGAACACGGGTGCGAAGGTGCGTGCGTGTCTGAGTGTGCGTGTGTGCGAGTGCGCGAGTGTGCCCGCCCGTGTGCCCGCGCGCACCGGGCTGTGGGTGCATGTGCTTGTCGGGAACGGCGCTCCCCGGCTGCCTGGAACTTGGAGAGTTTTCCTTTAAGCCGGAGCTGCGGCTCGGACACCCCCCCTCGCGTCCAACAGGAGGCGATGACGTCTGTAGCCTCGTTGCCAGCCAGTCCCCAGGCTGCCGCTGCCGTTCATTGACAGGAGCGGGCGCTCCGACGTCAGCAGCCGGACCTTTGGCAAAGCCGCTCCGGCAGGAGACGGCTCCCACCCCCGCACCTGCCAGCCCGCCCGGGGCGGGGAGGGGATGAAACCAAAGTCTCTGGGGAGGGGCCCGGGGAGGCGCTGGGGCTGTGGGGGTTGGGGGTGGGGGACTCCGATCTGCCTCCTTTGTCCTGGAGCCCCGGAGTTTATAAATAGTGCTGTCTCCGGCCAGACTCGCAGCGAGCCCCCCCCCCCCGCCACCTCCTGACCGCGCACCCCGCAGCGCCCCCGCCCCTGCCCGGCTCGCGCGGCCCGGAGGGAGGAGGGGAGGGGGCGGGGAAGCGGGGAGTGGAAATAGACGTTGCTTCGCTTCCCTCTTCCCCATTCATAGATTCGGTTTGAGTCTTTGGGCGGCCGCTCGGCTCCGCGAGCCGCAGTGAATGGAAGCGTGCCCGCGCGCGGGGACCACTGGGCGCGCGGGATGCCGCCCTCGCGGGGGGCGCTCCTCCTGCGCGGAACCCGCGCCCTCTCCTAGGTGCGGGTGGGTGGACCCCCCAACGGCCACCTTGGAGGGACCGAGAGCCTGGCCTCCCACCCGGGGGTTCTTGTTACTGCCCCTGCAGTGCTGGAAGGCCAAACGCAGAGCGAGCTGCGCTCAGCCGCGGAGAGCCAGGACGCGCAGGCAACCAGGCCCAGTCCGGGGCTACCGAGATCGTAGCCACAGCGATGGGAGCGGCCAGGAGGCGCGGGACAGTGGCCGAAGCCACGGGCATCACCTCCCTCTGCCCAGCCTGGGCGGCACAAGCCGGCGCCCTCTGGGTTCCAGAACCCCAGGGCGCAGGGGTGCGGGCTGCGGAGGACCGCGCAGCGGTGGGTTCCCACCCTCCCAGCCCAGCTCTCGGGGGATCCGTGGGCTCGCGTCCGCTGCGCGCTGCTGCGGGGAACCGAGGGCTGGCGAGGCCCACGCCGGCCGGGAGTGGGACGCGGCGCCCCCTCCTGGGCCCCCCGACCCCACTTCTCCTCTGGGATCCCACAGTTCTCAGGCACCCTGCTCATTGCGGGCGCTGGATGGACGCTGGCAAAAGCTGCCATGGGACTCAGAGAGCAGGGTGGCCGAGAGGTCCCGGGCGTTCCTGCTGCCGACGCCCAGCAGCAGGGAGGCTGACCTGCTGACCCTTCTGAGCCAGGTTTGGGTGCCCGCGCCGGGGGGCCCTTCTCCCACCTCAGGCCCTGACCCGGGCCCCTCTCCCTGCTAGAGTAACCGCCTTCCCTTTGCGCCCCTTCCCAAGTCCTCTGTTGGGTCGGTCCCACCCCAAGCATGCTGTCTGTCTGTCTCCCAAGGGGAAAAAAACAAGTCTTGACACATGTCCTGCATCCCTCCACCCAGTTTCTCTCCCCTTGACCACTCTGTCTCTGATTTCTCTCCTCTCACTGGCTCTTGAATCCAGGCCTACAGGATGGTCTGAGGAGATCTAATTCAGGGACTTAGCAAAATCAGCTCTGCCACAGGTCAGAGGTCACCCTGAGTGCTTAGAGCAAAGGTCAGTTCTTAAGCCTCAGCCTTAACTGACTTGCGCACCATGTTGGACAGAGTCTTGGGTCCCCTTCCCTCCTGTGGACACACCGTCCCCGGCTTCCATCCTGCCTTCCCGGGCATTCCCTGTGGGTCACCTTAGTGGAATCTGCGTCTCCCCATTTGCTTGATGCTGGAGTTGCCCATGGCTCCCTTACCTACTCTGTCATTTGCCTCCTTGCTAGTCTTACTCTGCCTCCGGCTCTTAAGTCCAGTCTCAACCCTGAAGAGTCAGCATTCATATATTCAGCTCAGAGCTCTCCCTGAAATGTTGGGGTTGCCTGTCTCACTCATACCTCTACCCAGGTGTCTAAAAAGCACCAGAAACTCATCAGGACTCACTGGGTTCCTGATTTCACCCTCACCCCAAACCTGCTCTGCCCACAGTTCTTCCCACCTATGTAAAAGGATGTCTCATCCTCACTGTTGCCCTTGGGCCAAAATATTGGGGTACAGTTGACTCCTTCTGTGTTCGCCTCCCACACTCCATCTGTCGGCAGTTGCTGCCCCCTCTACCTTTAGACCTGGACGGCACAGCCCCCACCGCGCAGCCCAGCTCCACCGCCTCCTGCCTGGGCTGCAGCTCTTGCCCCCGCCCTGCCCGTGCGCCGGCCACGCGGCCATCAGAGCCGGTCAGGATGCACGACCAGGTCTCTGGCGTCTCCCCCACAGTGATGCCGGGTCCCTGCAGCGGCTGGCATCCCTCTCTGGCTCACCCTCTTCCTTCCCCACTCCCTGGTCCCCAGTGCCACTGAACTTTCCTGGAACCCACTCAGAACTCTTCCAGAACCCCCTCAGAACTTTCCTGGAACACACTCAGAACTCTTCCAGAACCCCCTCAGAGCTTTCCTAGAACCCACTCAGAACTTTCGTAGAACCCACTCAGAGCCTAACCCTAAATTTCCTAGAACCCACTCAGAGCCTCCTCAGAACTTTCCTAGAATCCACTCAGAGCTCTTCTAGAACCCCCTCAGAACTTTTCTAGAACCCCCTCAGAACTTTCATAGAACCCCCTCAGAACTTTCCTAGAACCCACTCAGAGCTCTTCTAGAACCCCCTCAGAACTTTCCTAGGACCCACTCAGAGCCTCCTCAGAACTTTCCTAGAACCCACTCAGAGCTCTTCTAGAACCCCCTCAGAATTTTCCTAGAACCCACTCAGACCTCTGCAACTGTGGATCCCCTCCAGATCCTCCCACTGAAGACCCTCAAGATGACCTCTCTTTCTCCTCACCTCTACTCACGGGCCTCCTCTGAGAAGCCCTGGAGGGCACCTCACCTAAAACTTGCCCTCAGTTCCAGCCCCTGTCCTTGCACGGGAATAGCACTTCTGGCCACTCCTTCTGCTTTACTCATTTGCCTTGTTTGTTCTGTCTCACCCTCAGTTGCTAGCTTCTCGAGGACAGGGGGTTTTTACCTTTGGTTATAATTGCATCGAAAAGTAGACTTGGCCTCAGGGAAGTTCCTCACTCACCATACATTCCGGAGATGCTGGGTTTGCAGGAGAAGGGAATGACAGAGGAGGAGATGGTTGGATGGCATCACTGACTCGATGGACATGAGTTTGGGTAAACTCTGGGAGTTGGTGATGGACAGGGAGGCCTGGCATCCTGTGGTCCATGGGGTCACAAAGAGTCAGACATGACTGAGCGACTGAACTGAACTGAACTGAACTAGAAGAAGGTGGGCTTGGAGGCTGGCAGGCAGCCTCCATCCGTCACAATGGTCCCCAGATCAAATATCCATCTCGGAGGGTGGGAGCCCCTGCCTGAGACCAGTCAGGCCTCTGGGTGACTCAGTTCTCTGCTCGGTCACTTTCTGCTTCCATTGCTTCTTTCTCTTTTTATCTCCCTGTCGGGTTTTTCTTTCCTGCCGAGGCTTAAGCCTGCTGTGGTCCACACAGAGGTAAAAAGGACCCCGGCTGACCTGAGTCCTCAGAGACCACACTCCTTCCCTTGAGCCCTTTAGTAGTGGGTTCCCACCCTTCTCATCTAGAGAGTAAATGCCCAGTTCCCAAAACTTTAGAATGCCCCCTTGCACACCCAACATTATACTCATTCAGCAACCACTGAGCTTGGGGGCAAAGCTCAGAGGCCCTGGTCTCTGCAGCGATCCCTGGGCACAGAAGAGGCCCTGGGGCTGCGGCATGCCTTCTGCAGGTGGCCTGGCACGCTGGGGGGTGCCCCCCAAGGAGGCCCCCCAGGGCCAGAGGCAGGAGAGGGATTGTTTGGAAGGCCCAGTGCTCCAGTGTCAGGCTGAGGAGTTGAAGCCATATTCTGAAGGCCCTGGTGGGTGGGCTTCGAGAAAGAGGTGGGATGGAGTCCTCTGTGTGCGAGGGAGACAGCTGGGGAGTGGTGGAAAGGAAGCGGGACCAGAGGCAGGGCGAGTGGGCGGCCCAGAGGCTGTTTTCATGGATCCCAAGTTGAAGAAGGGAACCGGGCTGGCCGCGTGGGTGAGAGGAGGGAGGAAGTGAGGATGCCGGAAATAGTTCTGGGTGCTCACGTGATGGCCCATCTTCTGAAGTAGCATCTGAAAACTCAGCCCAGCTGAGCTGAGGATTCCAAGGAGGCTGACGTCAAGGAGCAGACAGGCTGGCACCACTGGATGCCACAAGCGAGGCATTTTGGAGATCGGTCACCCACTCTGCACATCCGGAAACCCCATGTCCCCCTGTCACCTGCCAGCCTGAGCAGGTGAGGGGGGCGGGGCTCGGGGGAGGACTCGGGGCAGGCCCGCTCGGTCACCCTGGAAGGGGAGCCTGAGTTTCCCGCACGCTGGCCACCGCTTCCCCCAAAGGCATCAGATGATGGGACACGATGTGGATGAGGCCCTTTCACTGAAACTGCCTAAAGGGGAAGTGGACCAGTGATGCGAGTTAGCAAAGGTCGTGGGCTCTGAGGGCAACTGCCAACTGCAGTCAGGACATCCTGGCTGTGACCTGGCCTTCCCGCCCTCCATCTAGAATAAAAGCCTTGGGGTGGGCGGGCAGGCAGCCTGGGGCTTGTTCTGACACCTGGAAGGCTCAGCTTGAGGGGGCGGGGGCTGCCTTCCTCAGGGACGGTTCATTCATTCCCCTTGGGTCTTGGAAGAGCATTTCCAGGTTCTTCTGGTTCCAAGAAGTGAGATCTTTGGATAATTGGGTGTTAATTCTCACCGATTCCAAGAACAGTCTGGGGAAAACAAGCGGAATCAGAGCAGGCTTCCGACCAAGTGGCCTGCTTGGAAAGCAGGGGTGAGGACTCTGCTGACCGCCGAGCACAAGCATTTCTGCTCCTGGAAGAACTTCTAAGTGGTGGGAAGTGATTTTTCAAACGGGAATTGTAGACACAGAAAGTCTGAAAGCAGCTTATTTAACACTGTGAATGGGTTATACAGAGTCTAATCACTGATTCGCAGAGTGGAAGGAACCTTCAATTAAGTAATGAAACTAATCCCCTAGTCCCAAGTGCTGGGCTATGAATGAGGAAAATGAGGGCAAATAACACCGCCAAACAGCAGTGGGCTTGCAGTGGTTTGTTTTCTATTTAAAGGAAGGACGGTATAGCTGTGGACTGTGTTCAGAGTTTTGAACCGATTATATAAATGCAGAAATTTTATCACATAGTGTCTGTTCCATAAGTAGTGTGGTTTAATTATCTTAAATATTTCATCTATTTAGAAGTCATCACTCACATTTTTCAGTCTTCTATTTGGAAATAATTTCAAATAACAGAAAACTTGCAAGAATGAAAACAGTACAAGGACCTTTCTGATATCCAGACCCTCCTCTGGTAAAGTGTTAGTCATACGCATGGCCTCTAGTTTTCTCATTAATAAAGCGTGCCTTATCTCTTGGCCCTTTACACCTGAAATACTTCAGTGTGCATTTCCTAAGAATAAGGATATTTCCTTATATAAACACAGCACTGTAGTGCTGTATAAACTGTATAAACATGCCTGATAAAATACTTTTATCTCACCTCTGTCCATATTCCAGTTTTATCCATTGATCCAATGTCTTTTATTTTACTTTATTTATTTTGCAAGGTAAGTTTTGTTTGAGGCAAAATGAGGGCTCTAGCCCAGCAGACAGCATGTCAGGTAGCTCTGAGAAACTACTCCAATCAGGTGGTGGGGTTGGGGGGGTGGGGAGAGAGGTCAATGTATGTAATTCTGGTGAAGGGGGAGTTGATGCAGTTGAACACTTATCCCTTCATGGTGACACAAGATCCAATGTCTTCTAGACTCGCTCTCTCCTCCAAAGCAGAATGCAGTCTGTTGTTGTAAAGTCAGTAAGCTTCGTCCTACTCTGTGACCCCATGGACTATAGCAAGCCAGGCTTCCCTGTCCTTCATTATCTCCCAGAGTTTGCTCAAACTCATGTCCATCAAGTCAGTGATACCATCCAACCATCTCATCCTCCGTCACTCCCTTCTGTTCCCATCTTCAATCTTTCCCAACATCAGGGTCCTTTCCAAAGAGTCAGCTCTTCGCCTCCAGTGGCTGAAGTACTGGAGCTTCAGCTTCAGCATCAGTCCATCCAATGAATAGTCAGGGTTGATTTCCTTTGGGATGGACTGGTTGGATCTCCTTGCGGTCCAAGGGACTCTCAAGAGTTTTCTCCAGCCCCACAATTTGAAAGTCTATGGATAAGGATTTCATTGAACTGGCCTTGTCTTAGATTTTTTTCACTCTGGACCATTTCTAGAACCCTTCTTTGTCTTTTACAACACAGACATTTTGGAGGACTGTGGACACCCCCTCCCCTCATTTTACAGTAAACCGTCCATTTCTTGGCATGAGTCGGTTAGATGTTTCCGCAGGACTGGATTAGGGTGATCTCAGCTGGAACGCTGCCGAGAGGAGGCTGTTTTTTACCAGACTATCGCCTCCAGAGGCCCTGATGTCCACTCGGTTCTCCCTGAGAGTCTGAATCCTGGCCCAGCTCTTGGCTGACACCTCCACTGTGTCATCACGTTTGATCTCATGCTCATGGCTAATAAGCATTCCGGGAAGAGTGGCTAGTATTCCGCTCCTCGTTGAAATCTGCCCCGAATCTGAGGGTTCTGGCTTGGTCTGCTCCTGCCTGGACGGCTTGTGAACTCAGCACACCCTCTGCATTCACTCGCCAGCCCTGGGGTGGGCGAGAGCCTCCCTTCTCCCTGATTCACACACGAGTGTGTCCACTTATTTGTGATGTTATGAGTATTGAAGACTTAGGGACTCACAGATTCCCAGTTCTCATGGTTCATAATTCGTTTCTTTCTTAAGATGTATTTTATTTGCGTATGTAGTTTTGGCCGCACTGGGTCTTCATGGCTGCATGTGGGCTCGCTCTAGCTGTGCTGAGTGGGAGCTGCTGTCTGGTTGTGGTGCCCGGGGCTCTCACTGGGGTGGCCTCTCTTGTCGCGGAGCACCGGCTCTAGGCACCTGGGCTCCAGGAGTTGCAGCCCCCGGGCTCTAGAGTGCAGGTTCAGTAGTTGAGGTGTGCAGGCTTAGTTGCTTTGCATCATATGGGATCTTCCTGGGCCAGGGACTGAACCCATGTCCCTGGCATTGGCAGGAAGACTCTTAACCAGGATATTTGCTCCATGCGTGCTCAGTCATGTTCAACTCTTTGTGACCCCATGGACTGTAGCCCACCAGGCTCCTCTGTCCATCAGATTTCAAGCAAGAATACTGGACTGGGTAGCCATTCCCTTCTCCAGTGGATCTTCCCCACCAAGGGGTCAAGCCAGCATCTCCTGCGTCTGTTGCATAGGCAGGGGGATCCTTTATCACTGCGCCGCCTGGACCACCAGGGAAGCCCTGTGATTCATCTCTGTATGCGGCTCTTTTGCTCATGTTTGGTCCATAAAGGAATCTGTGAGGGTCCCTGTAAACTGGCTCCTGCACACAGGTCATTGTTTGCTGAACTCTTCCTAACTGTTGGCACAGTAAGATAGTACAGGCTTATCTTGTACCATCCTTGCCTCAGCCTGAAGTCAGCCATTTCTTCAAGGAGTGCTGGTCCTTGCTGTGGGATTAGAGACCAAGATCTGGGTGCCAGGGCTGCTCACTGCTACTGAGGGTGTCCGTTCTTCTTGGCCCTTGCAGCTGACAGATCTGGGCAGTTAGCACACATGCTATGTACATACACACGCATATAGGCAAACATACATGCGCTCCTGTGTCAGGGTCTTTCCTGAATTTCCCATGTTGTTGTCATATGTCCCTTTATCACCGAGATGACCCCCCCCGCCCCCGCCCCCTCCCGACCACATCAAGGTGTTTAGTCAGTTGCTCAGCTCCACAATGTGTCTGCAAGCTGGCTTTGCCATCAGTGCTGTCTCCACTGCAAGAAGCAAACTCAAGGAGGTCAGGGTTCCCTGCCTCCCAGCACCTCTCAGAGGACACCGTACCCAGAAGACCTCTAGCCAACCCTACATTCAGAGTACGCTGGTTGGTTCTGTCTTACATATCCCCTCCCATTTCCTCTCCTTTAAATGAAGGACGACAGGATTCTTTTGTTTCTGTGTCCATTCAGGTTCAGAGGTTTCCCTTTTCCAGGCTCATTGATGTAATTTTATTCTCTGAGCAGGTATGCTCCTAAATTTGCTCCTGAAAGGCAAGACTAAATCTTTGGAGAGAGGGTCCTCCGTCTAAATCTCTGCCCCCAAGCCTGGTTAGAAACCAACTTCACTGTTTCCTAGTTTATCGCAAACCTTTCCTCTGTAAAGGTGAGTGGATATGCTTGTTTTCTTATTTTCTCTTTTTTTTTCTCCACAAAACTTATACTCTATATGCTCTTTGGCAATTTGCTGTTTGTCATTTGTAACATCTGGGAATCACTCCCTGCTGTTTTTCAATCTCTCTCTCTCCGTTTTTTTAAAACTTTTGTCCGCACTCCAAAGCACTGGGACCTTATTTCCCAGATCAGGGATTGAGTCCATGCTCCCTGTATCAGAGGAAGTCTTAACCCCTGGACTGCCAGGGAAGTTCCTCTTCCTCAGTTTTTAAAAACAACTCTGATGTATGTACGTCCTATGCTTGGACATTAAGGCAATTTCCAAAACTTTACAATTACAAGTAAGCGCAAAAATTGCTTTGTGCATTTATATTTTCATACTGTGGATGGTATAACTTCAGAGTGAATTGCTAGGAGTGGACCTGCTGGCTGTTGTTCGGTCGCTAATTCTGTCTAACTCTTTGGGATCCCATGGACTGCAGCACGCCAGGCTCCTCTGTCCTTCACTATCTCCCAGAGTTTGCTCAAACTCATGTCCATTGAGTCGATAATACCATTGAGCCATCTCATCCCCCGTCTCCCTCTTCTCCTTCTGCCATCAATCTTTCCCAGCATCAGGGTCTTTTCTAGTGAGTAGGCTCTTCTCATCAGGTGGCCAGAGTTTTGGAGCTTTAGCTTCAACATCAGTCCTTCCAATGAATGTTCAGGGTTGATTTCCTTTAGGATTGGCTGGTTTGATTTCCTTGCTGTCTAAGGGTCTCTCAAGAGTCTCCTGCCGCACCACAATTCAAAAAGTCTATTCTTTAGCACTTTAGCCTTCTTTATGGTCCATTCTCACATCTGTACGTGACTACTGGAAGAACCATAGCTTTGACTATAGGGACCTTTATTGGCAAAGTAATATCTCTGCTTTTCAATACACTGTCTAGGTTTGTCAGAGTTTTCCTTTCGAGGAGCAAGCGTCTTTTAATTTCTTGGCTTCAGTCACCATCTACAGTGATTTTGGAGAAATCTGTCCAAAGAAAATAAAGAAAATCAGAAAATATATCTGTCACTGCTGCTTTTCTCTATTTGCCACGAAGTGATGGGACTGGATGCCATGGTCTTAGTTTTTTTTTAATGTTGTTTCAAGCCAGCTTTTTTACTCTCCTATTTCACCTTCATCAAGAGACTCTTTAGTTCCTCTTCATTTTCTGCCATTAGAGTGGTGTCATCTGCATATCTAAGATTGTTGATATTTCTCCCGGCAATCTTGATTCCAGCTTGTGTTGCATCCAGCTGGGCATGTCACATGATATATTCTGCATAGAAGTTAAATAAGCAGGGTGACAATATATAGCTTTGATGCACTCCTTTCCCAGCCTCGAGCTGGACTGCCATGTAAACAGAAACACAGTCTTGTTGGGTATTGTCAGATTCTTCAAAGGGTTTCCATCAGTTTACAATTCACCAATCATTTTCATTTCATAAAAAAAAAAATTCCCCAAATGTAAACAAATCTGCGTTAGTGGAAACAGAAAAGTTTTAAAGAAGTTATTTGCTTCACTGAACTGGTAAGGTTAGGGTCCAGGGTCTGCTTCATCCTCAGGCACCTTGGGGTGGGAAGAACTTATGTGAAGTTGCTCAGTCATGTCCGACTCTTTGCGACCCCATGGACTGTACCCTACCAGGCTCCTCAGTCCATGGGATTTTCCAGGCAAGAATACTGGAATGGGTTGCCATTTCCTTCTCCAGGGGATCTTCCCGATCCAGGGATTAAACCCAGGTCTCCCGCATTGTAGGCAGACGCTTTACCATCTGAGCTACCAGGGAAGCCTTACCAGAACATGATATAAACATGCGCCTCTATCACTCTTGTCTACTAAAGTGAGCACATACATTTAGAACCTGGTATTCCGCTATATTATGAAATAAATGTGCAGGGAAGAAATCAGTTGGAACCAGGCCTCATTTCTGTTCTCAATTCTCTCACGTTCTTGCTCTGTGAGTTTGGGGAAGTCATTTGATGTCACTAAGACTTCTCTCCTCATCTGTAAGATAGAGATAAAAATAATATGTTCCCCGACTCCCTAATAGATTGGTTTAAGGAGCAAACGTGTATGCCATTTATAGACAGAAATGCCTGGATGCTATCTATCTTGTCTACGGGTCTATCAGTTGTTTCTGATTGTCTGATTTGTCCACAGTCTTTGAAACATCTTACTTCTAAAAAGGGAGGGGAGGGAACATTTGACTGAAATGTTGCAAATCTGCAGTTTTTGGTTCATTTTCATCCTCACCACAGTTAACACACCACTGGACAGTGCTCTTTCATCTCTCTGGATCTTATCATCCATCTTTATACTATAAAAGGGCTGAACTCCTTCACCTGTGAGATGCTGCCTTGTCCCAAAGTGTTCTGCTTCTTCAAGGAGCCTACGTGAAGCCCGCAGTGAGAGCGCCAGCAGGTTGAGAGGAATGCCACACCCCCTCTTTAAAGAGCTTCGCCAAGAAATAGATGATTTCAAAATGGAACTTTAACAAAGAGGCCGATACAGTCCTGAAAGTCTAAGGTCGTTTTTCCACCCACAAGGGACGGCACTAACCACCTCTGATCCAGGGGAAAGAACTTAGGTTTTTTTCCTTAAGATCTCGGATAATTATTTTGAGTTTAATTGGCTCACAAAGAAAGGTTAAACATTAAAAAAAAAAAAAAAAAAGGCAGAGTGAGAAGAGGCTCTTTTGTGCGTCTCCTGCCATTGTCTCTCGGGGCTTGACTCAGGAGACCAAGAAATAAAAGCAGTCCCTCACCCGGCAGGAAGAGAGGAGAGAGAGCTGCGCAGGGGAGGCGCGGTATTCAGGAGCCTGACTGTGATTTCTTAATCCACCTGCACCAAAGATCCTGATGTGTTGATTCCAGCTCCACTGGACTAGGTTTCCAGAAGGAGCCTGGGGTCCACAGGCTCAGGCCGCCTCGTGCGTGGATGGTGTTCACGGCCCCATGGGTCAGGCCTGGTTCACAACCCCAACCCAGCCAGGCCTGAGTGGACCTGCCATGCGTCCCTGCTGGACCCCGTCTCCTTCTCCCAGCGGCTCTTAGAAAAACCCCAGTGTTCTTCTCAACCCTCTCCCAGGCCTGGAAGCTATCAGGGTCATGGACAGTCCCCCTCCCCATGCCCAGGGGAGTTTCCAGAAAAGATGCCTGCATGGGTCGCATCCTGGCTCAGCCTTGTGCAACCCTCCTGGAAGGACAGCGCCCACCACCCTGGCCCCAATGCGCGCCGCAGCCTCTGCAGCCTTGCCTCCTCCTCCCACTCCAGCTCCTCAAGCGCCGGCTGCCCGGAGGACCAGAGGCTGCACAGGCCGCCTTGCAGGACCGAGGCCCTTCCTTCGGCCAGGACACCCTGCCTGGGGCCCAACGCCCCTGTTAGTGCTCCACTCACTGCCGCCTGCCCCAGGAAGCTCCCCCATTCTCTCCCCAACTCTCTGGAGGACACGCTGTTCCATCCTCGGACAGCACCCAGGGGGACCAGTCAGAGACCCCCTTATCCCAGGGCACTGGCACAGTCAGGCTTCCAGAGCCAGAGAAATGCCACCGTCCTGCCCTCACAGAATAGCGAGTCTGGGTGCGGGCTGCCTCCTTAGCTGGTCAGGGGCTCAACGATGCCCAAGCCGCCCCAGGCACCTCTTGGCCTTTTCTTCCTGCTGGTCCCTTCACGGCAAGAATGGCTGCTTGGAGCCAGGTGCCATTTCGTGTTCAAGGGATGAAGATGAGAGCAGAAAAGTGACAGTGACTGGCACCTGCTTTTTCAGGAAAAAAGGAAATCTTCCCTGGAAGCCATTGGCTTCCCTGGCAGCTCAGAGGTAAAGAATCCACCTGCCAGTACAGGAGACGGGTTCAATCCCTGGATCAGGAAGATCCCCTGGAGAAGGGAATGGCAACCCACTCCAGTATTCTTGCCTGGAAAATCCCATGGACAGAGGAGCCTGGGGGGCTACATATAGTCCATGGGGTCCCAAAGAGTCGGACACGTCTGAGCAACTGACGAAGAATAAATAAATATATCACTAACACTTGCGAAAATGCCTCTCTCAGGTTTGAGATTGTTCTCAACATACTCACCAAGGTCTGAAACGTTGGAGATTCTCTTGCAAATCTGGAATGTTCCACTAAGAAATGCTAAGAATTTGACTAATGTACAAATCAAAGAAGGCACTGTCACAGCATGTAACCCATTTAAAATTGGATCTTTGGGGAAAAGTTTTCTTTCAATTACGTATTTTGGTAACCATGGCAATGCTGAAACAAATGTATACAGTAAGTGTGGTAAAAGGATTATTGTGGTATGTGTACGCACACGTTCAACTCAAAGATCAAAATGGAAAATTCAACACAACTGCATTATCTGTAGAAATTCTATGCACGTTGAGTGCAGATGGTAATAAATATCTTTAATTTATTTAAAATATCTTAAAGTCTCTTCAAAAAATTTTCCTGTGTCCACCAATTGGCTTTTTAAATTTAAATTTATTTACTTTAATTGGAGGCTAATTACTTTACAGTCGGGCGTACACGTGGTCCCCATCCTGGACCCCCTCCCACTTCCCTCTCCATACCATCCCTCTGGGTCATCCCAGTGCACCAGCCCCAAGCATCCTGTATCGAACCTGGACTGGCAATTCATTTCTTATATGATATTATACAGGTTTCAGTGCCATTCCCCCAAATCATCCCACCCTCTCCCTCTCCCACAGAGTCCAAAAGACTGTTCTAAACATCTGTGTCTCTTTTGCTGTCTTGCATACAGGGTTCTCGTTACCGTCTTTCTAAATTCCATATATATGCGTTAGTATACTGTATTGGTGTTTTTCTTTCTGGCTTACTTCACTCTGTATAATGGGCTCCAGTTTCATCCATATCTTGAGACACATTTACGTTAAATACATGCTGCTGCTGCTGCTGCTAAGTCGCTTCAGTCGTGTCCGACTCTGTGCGACCCCATAGACGGCAGCCCACTAGGCTCCTCTGTCCCTGGGATTTTCCAGGCAAGAGTACTGGAGTGGGTTGCCATTGCCTTCTCCGAAATACATGCTAAAAACAGCTAATAAAATATTTGACCTGCAAATAATTACAAAAGGAAACACAAATGGCAGAAACTGGGAGACACACTGCAGGTGGGAAGGAAAATAAGAAAGAAGAAGAAAATCAGAAACATGACTGGAGGCTTGCTATTCGCTCACAGAAGCAAGGAGGCAAGATCCATCCTGCTCGTGGTCCTCAAGTATGAAGCAGCCTTCCCTGTTAACACAGAGCTTGAATTTAAACAGCTGAACAAGCAAGCCCCCTGTGACCTGGATTTCAGCTCATCCCAGTTGCTTACGATCCCATCCTTTCATTTGTTTGGTCCCAGAAGATGCGTGTGGAGCACACACGCCGCGGCAGAGGCTATACATGCATGGCGGGCTCCGTGCCTGGCGGGCTCCACGTCTGGTGGGCTCCTAGTCTGGCAGGCTCCGAGTCTGCTGGGCTCTGTGTCTGGTGGGCTCTGTGTCTGGTGGAGCTGACTGTCTCAGGGCTGGTGAGACAGATGATGAGATGGGAACAATGTGTGTCAGTGTGTAGCCGCGAGTTATAGTCCACGCTATGAGGGAAAATGACCCCGAGCAAGCAGAGATCCCCCCGTAATGCTCTGTGTTTGGGGTTGGGATGCAAAGCAGTAGATGTCTTTGAAGAGGTATTTCTCACAGGACCTCAGATCAGAGCGGGCCTTCACCAGGAGAGGAGGAGGCAAGAAGCCGGTGTGGGGGAGGAGGGCGGCCTGTGAGCTGCTCAGGAGAGAAAGAGCCTTCTAGACACAGGGGAGAGGTGGGCCGGCCAGGGAGATGCGTGATAGGAGTAAGGACACGGAAAGAACCAGACGATGTGGGGCCCAGGAATCGGCACTCAGGATCAGCTTATCCCAGGGCAACCGGCCAGCAGCTAAGAGTCTTCAGGGCCACGACAGATTCATGATCTTCCTTTCCTCTGAGGTTCGGCCGTTTCCCTCCCTCCTAGCCATGGACCCAGTCCACGATGATCTCTGCAAGTTTCTAGAAAGCAAAGAAGTCTCCCTGACTTGCAACCAATCCTAAAAGAGGAAAGTTTTTGAAAAATAATCTCATGATCAGGGGCAGGCTTCCCAGGTGTTCTTCGTGGTAAAGAACCCGCCTGCCAGTGCAGGAGACATAAGAGACGCAGGTTCGATCCCTGGATCAGAAGAGCCCCTGGAGGAGGGCATGTCAACCCATTCCAGTATTCTTGTCTGGAGAATCCCATGCACAGAGGAGCCTGGCAGACTACAGTCCATGGGGTCGCAAAGAGCTGGACACGACTGAAGCGGCTTGGCACGCACTCCCATACTTAGAGACAGAGATGGTTAGGGTCATCTGAGAGGCAAAGCCGCCAGGTGAGAAGGAAACAGGGCAGGACAGACATGCCCTTGGGGGCTGGTCCAGAAGGGCAGGCCCAGACAGGGGGCGGGACCAACATGGAAGGGGGGTCGTGACTAGGACCACCCACCATTCCACCCTCCCCTTCTGCCCCAGAAAGAGAACTATACAGCCCAGCATGGGCAACAAGTTCCCTCGAGGCAGGAGCATCTGCTCTGCGCTCTCCTTTGCTTGCAGCCTGAGTGTCTGCGCGATCTGAGAGGCCACGAGCTGCCAGACTCAGCCCCAGCCCTGTCCCAGCCTCCAGCAGCTTCACGGCTGGTCCTGTGTGACCACAGCAGAGGGTCTCTGTCTGACTAATAAAGGCTGAAGGGCATCAGTCCTGTGCCCTCCTGGCCCCCGCGCCATGCCTGTGGCAGGAAACTTGAGCTTCTCGCCATGTCCACCTCCAGGCACAACTGTGCTCAGGGCAGAAAGTGCAGGGCAGGGCTCGGGGTGGTGAGCTGGGCTCGGGGAGAAGGACCAGCTGTGTGACTCCCAGCCGGGAAGCGTGTCCTGTCCACCCACCACCGGCCACACAATTTGCTGGGCTCAGTGAGAAATGAAAATTCGAGAACTCTTGTTCAAAAATATTAAGCATCTTAAGCAGGTGACAGGCCCATAATAACCAAGCCGGAGCCCGACCGACGCAGGGCCCCTGGGGCTGCAGGCACAGGCGTTCAGCCTCCATCCTCTGTCCCCATGGGGTCCGTGCCTGAGGGGAACACTGTGTCTGCCCCACCCCCCAGCAGGCTGCACATGGGGTGGGTGACTGTCCTCTGGGGCCTCAGTTGCAAACACGCACTCCCAGTCAACACCTGCCACTCACTCCAGGAGCAGGGCCCTTGGACCAGGACGACTTCCAAGGCTTTTAAACAGGTGCAAAGCCACTGGAACAGCAGCCACACAGAGAACCTCAGTTGACTGCTCTCCTGAGTGTTGACCGAGTTGTGAGCAAGCTGCTTGGTGCTGCGAGTTCACCGAGAGCAGTGTTCCCAAGCACAGAACCGGGAACCCTGACCAGGGCCTTGGGGCGGTGGGCAGAATCCTGGCCCACACCTCCCCAGCCCCCAGAACTGAGGTGGCAGCACCCGGCATGGCAAGGGGACTCTGCCGTGTGACTGAAGCATGGACCTCGAGACGGGAGAATAAAGGATTGCCCAGCAGGCCCAGCTCAGTTTAGCCCCGTTTCCCAAGAGAGACACAGCCCTGCCCGCACCCTGACTTCAGCTCAGTAAGACCGTCTTGAATTTCTGACCTCCCGAACCAGAAGATGATGCATTCATGTCGTTTTAAGCCACTAAATTGGAGGTCATCTTTACAGTAACCATTTGAAATGAATACATTTAGGTTAGCAGTAACTGAACACGTTGAAATGATTTTTCTTCCCCCAAATCCATTCTTACTCCTTGGAAGGAAAGTTATGACCAACCCAGACAGCATGTTAAAAAGCAGAGATGTTATTTTGCCAACAAAGGTCCGTCTAGTTAAGGCTATGGTTTTTCCAGTGGTCACGTATGGATGTCAGAGTTGGGCTATAAAGAAAGCTGAGCATCGAAGAATGGATGCTTTTGAACTGTGGTGTTGGAGAAGACTCATGAGAGTCCCTTGGACTGCAAGGAGATCCAACCAGTCCATCCTAAAGGAGATCAGTCCTGGGTGTTCATTGGAAGGACTGATGTTGAAGCTGAAACTCCAATACTTTGGCCACCTGTTTCGAAAAGCTGACTCATTGGAAAAGACCCTGATGCTGGGAAAGATTGAGGGCAGGAGGAGAAGGGGACAACAGAAGATGAGATGGTTGGATGGCATCACCAATTCAATGGACATGAGTTTAGGTAAACTCCAAGAGTTGGTGATGGACAGGGAGGCCTGACGTGCTGCAGCCCGTGGGGTCACAAAGAGTTGGACACGACTGAGCAACTGAACTGAACTGAACCGATCTGAACTGAAATCCTTTCTATGAATATGTGTCTGTAGTAGGGGTGGGACACTAGAAAGGAAAGATGCAGAGAGAATAAGGATTCAGTCCACTCTGGAACATTCTCAAATTGGTATAAAGGGAAAAGAAAGCCCAGAGTGACTTTTAGTATCTCATCTCATTTGGATTCTGCACTTCCCAGGTGGTGCTGATGGTAAAGAACCCACATGCCAGCACAGGAGACATAAGAGACGGGAGTTCCATCCCTGTGTTGGAAAGATCCCCTGGAGGAGGGCATGGCAACCCCCTCTAGTATTCTTGCCTGGAGAGTCCCATGGACACAGGAGTCTGACAGGCTACCGTCCATGGCGTTGCAAAGAGTCAGACACAACTGAAGCACCTTAGCACATATGCACTCATTTGTGTTCTAAGACAGCAGAAGGTACATTTAAAGCTGGGTGTCCACAACTCAGGGGCCCCACCTGAGGGGTGCAGTCCTCAGAATGGGCAGCTTGAGGAGGAGTCCTGGAGGAAGGAGCATCTCTGAAGACATTCACGTTCGTTTGTTTGTTTGTTCTGATGAAATGCAGACATAACACAGGTCTTCCTGGTGGCTCAGATGGTAAAGAATCTGCGTTCAATGTAGAAGACCCAGGTTCAATCCTTGGGTAGGGAAGATCTCCTGGAGAGGGGAATGGTAACCCACTCCAGTATTCTTGCCTGGAAAATTCCATGGACAGAGGAGTCTGGCGGGCTACAGTCTATGGGGTTGAAAAGAGTCAGACACTACTTAGCGACTAACACAAGACATAACTCAGCTGTCTCTAACTGCACAATTCAGGGACACTGGTCACATTTGCGATGTTGCACAACCATCACCTTTATCTTCCAACTTTTTCATCGTGCTAAACAGGAACTCTGCACCAACTAAACACTAAGTCCCCATCCCCACCTCCTCCCAGGCCTGGCAACCACTCTTCAATGTATTTTTCTGCCTCCAAGAATTTGATTCCTCTAGGGAGAAGGCAATGGCACCCCCACTCCAGTACTCTTGCCTGGAAAATCCCATGGACAGAGGAGCCTGGTAGGCTGCAGTCCATGGGGTCGCCGAGGGTTGGACACGACTGAGTAATTTCCCTTTCACTTTTCACTTTCATGCACTGGAGAAGGAAATGGCAACCCACTCCAGTGTTCTTGCCTGGAGAATTCCAGGAACGGGAGAGCCTGGTGGGCTGCCATCTATGGGGTGGCACAGAGTTGGACACGACTGAAGTGACTTAGCAGCAGCAGAGACCTCACAGAAGAGAAACCATACAGTGTTTCTCTTTTTACGACTAATTTATATCACTTATGGTGGTCCTCCAGTTTCATCCACAGTGTAACATGTGTTGGAAGTTTGTTCCTTTTTACAGCTGAATGATATTCCATTGCATAGGCAGGCCACATTTTGTCTTTCCATTCATCACCAGATCAACATGTGAGTGATTTTCTGCCTCTTTTCTGTCGTGAGTCACACTGCTTTGAATATCAGCGTACGAGTATCAGATGTGTATTCGATTCAAAGATAAAATTAGGATTTGCCAGAGATGAGAAGGAAGTTGTAACAAGAGGTCTTCTCAAAAATCTCTCTCCACGGATGAGGCTGCTGCATGCTACAGTGGAGCTGGAAAGTTCCATGTCACTGGGACACCAGGAGTGATGTATCTACCGCACCAAGGGCATTCAACAGGGGGGATGTCAGAATGTAAGGCTGAGGCTAAACTGCAGTTGTCGAGGTTTTCCAGCACATTGAGAAAAGAGTGAATGTGACCGGCTCTTCTCTTGTGGAGAGTGTATGGAAACCTCCAGCTATAGCGCAGAGTGACCGGGAAGCTTGGCGTTTGCATGCAGTCAGACCTTTGCTTGCTCTGATAGAGAAGCGGCATTTATCATTAGGCTGCCATAGCAGCATCTGCCCCTTCCTCCGAGCTGACCGCAGGGGCCTCTGCACTGGGCAGTACCCTGCTCCCCGGCTTCTCCAGTGGAGCTTGGCTGACCCCAGAGCTTTACCAGAGCACCACGGACGGATGCTGGCCCGGCCCAGATCCAACAGCACCCTCAGAGCACAGCATCGCTCATCTTGTTTGTTAACCTGAAAGCTTTTCTTTTTTTTTTTCCCTTTAACTAAAAATAACTGACTCTAGTAGGTTTCAGACCATGCCCAGTGGGCTTGCTGGAGAGGGGTCTGCAGGGGCTCTGGCAATGGCAACTCCCTCGGGGGCTTGGCCATCCCAAAGTGTCCTTGAGAAACGTTGGCGCCTCCCTGCCTCCAGCCTGAGCCCCCTTCCCCTGGGGGGAGCGACCCGCGGCCTCCAAGTCTGTGCCCCTCTCTCTGTGGGTCCAGCACCGGCCTCTCCTCCCACCTCCCAGGCAGGGGGTCGGCAGGGGGGCCCAAGGGGGAGGGCTTGGCGGAGCGCGGAGCAGGTGCAGGGATGGGGTGGTTGAGGAGATGTGGCCGGTGGATCTGGGGGGCTAGTGTAGCAGAGGCGTGCGGGGGCGCGGAGGGAGGGAGGGAGTTGGGGAAGGGAGCGCAGCAGTGAAGGCGGGGGCGCGCGGGGCGCGGCAGGGGGTTCCGCAGAGGACCCAGGGCAGCCGGCGGCAGCACCCTGGCAGCCGGCCCTCGCGCGCCCCTCGCGGGCGCCCTGCGCCCCCATCCCCGCGTCCCCCGCCCGCGGCTGCTGTCGTCAGAGCTGCCTGCGTCAATGCCGCTTGGTGACACACACGGCTTGTTTTTTTATTCCTCCTTTTTCTCAATGAGAGGAGCCTAATGGGATTTTTATTATCAGACTCATAAATCAAGCGGCTGGGGCCATCAGACCTGGCACGCGTCCAGCCCCCCCACTCCCCGCCGCCCGCGAGAAACAGGGCTGAGCCGCCTGGCCTCCTTTAGAGGAAAAAGTTGAAATAGTTCCCCTCTGCGCGGTGAGGAGCGCAGTTCTGTGCGGGGGCGGGGGATGGGGGGGTGGGGGGCGGGACATCGGCGGAGCAGACCCTGGCCGCTGTGCACCCCGCGTGCGCGCACCCAGAAACAGGGGGGACACGCGATCTGCCCGAGAGCAGGGTGCACAGGCCGCCCCCCGCCCTAGGCTACCGTCCCATGGGTGGGCGCTGATGGCGCGGAGCAGGTAGCTTCTTCTGTCCGGGTGTGTTATTGACACGAAACAGACCACCAGCCATTAATGCCGATCAGGCAGCAAAGACGTCAGCAGCCGCGGCAGGCAGGAACCCGACATGCTTCTGCATGCTAATGCCGGGCGCTCGCAGATGGCCAGCAAGACAAACAGGCCCTCCTGTGCCTCCACAAGGCCTCGAGCAAAGCAGTGGGGGAGCCCCTGCAAGAGCTTGGAGGTGCCCGGCCAGGTTAATCCTCGGAGGGATAGTCCCAGGAAGTGTTAGTCACTCGGTCCTGTCCTATTTCTGTGCGACCCTATGGACTGTAGCCCGCAAGGCTCCTGTGTCCATGGGACTCCCCAGGCAAGAATACTGGAGGGGGTTGCCATTTCCTTCTCCAGGGGCTCTTCCAGACCCTGGACCTCCTGTATTGCAGGCAGTTTCTTTTACCATCTGAACCACCAGGGAAGCCCCACGAACCCCTCCTTATTTCCATTGTTGGTTCCAGCATAGGCTGCAGCCTGGTGGCTTCACAGGGAGGCTCAGCAAGTCGCAGGGACCAAGCCAGTGGGGTAGGGACGCTGTGGGGAAGGGGTGTCCCTCTTACAGACTTGGCCCAGATGCAGAACAGAGCTCCACCTCTGGAAGCTACCCTTAGAAGCGCTCCGTGTGTTCAGGCCTCTTATCTACACAGAACCCACAAGTTCTGCAAGGGGGTCATCTGGGCCTGAAGAAACCAGGTCTCCCAGAGCTTCCCTGAGAGAACCACTGTCTCCTGGATCTTCTCTGAGCTCAGAACCAAGAGCAGAACCCTCAGAACCTGCTCACAACTTTCAACTAAAAGTGAGCATCCAGAGCAACACAGCCTTGGAATAAAGTAACTGTATAGACTGTGGCCTGATTGTTCCAAATTCATAATAATTTTGGGCTGCCCTGGTGGCTCAGGTGGTCAAGAATTGGCTCGCAATCCAGGAGACCAGGGTTCAGTTCCTGGTTGGGAAGACCCTAGAGGAGGGCATGGCAACCCACTCCAGGATTCTTGCCTGGAGAATCTCCATGGACAGAGGAGCCTGGTGGGTGCAGTCCACAGGGTCACACAGAGCTGGACACGACTGAGCGACTAAGCACACATAATCATTTTAACTCTCCCCCCCCCACCGCAACCCCCCGCGCCCCCCTCCCCTACCATGTCCTCCGTTCTTTCAGGTCTCTCAATGGCCGTAAATAACAACCAGGAGCAGAATGGTTGTCTCTGCTCTTTCCAGCCCCAGACTCTTCTGATCTTAAAACTACAGAGGTCCCAGGCTGGAGAGCCGGGCTGCACACAGCCACAGGGAGCTGCTTGTCGCGGTCACTGCTGCGTCCAGGAGTCCAGGGCAGCGTCAGCCAGGCCTTCCCCTTCTCCCTGCTCGTGCACAGCAGGACACGCTCACTGCATGTGTGTGAACTTCCCGTCAGGAGTTAGTAAGTCAACTATCACTGGTGACCCAACTCCAGTACTCTTGCCTGGAAACTCCTATGGACAGAGGAGCCTGTAGGGCTGTAGTCCATGGGGTCTCGACGACTTGGACACTACTGAGCGACTTCACTTTCACTTTTCACTTTCATGCATTGGAGAAGGAAATGGCAACCCACTCCAGTGTTCTTGCCTGGAGAATCCCAGGGACGGGAGAGCCTGGATGGGCTGCCATCTACAGGGTTGCACAGAGTCGGACACGACTGACACGACTTAGCAGCAGCAGCAGCATCACCAGCTAAGGGAGGCGGGTGTTTAGAGGGATCGAATCACTCCCCAATTCCCCACTTTCTACACTCCAGCAAAGAGAGAGAGAAAGAGACAGAAGAACTGAGGAGAGCCATCTGGAGAGGACTCATGAGCAGCTCAAGGAGGGACACGTGGAAAAGGAAAAATGAATACTCGCAACTTTGTTTGGCTGTTTGGACGTAGCCCACAGATGTCCCAGGATGACGTCTTTTATTTGGACTGTGGCACACAGCAGTTTTGGGATGTACACCAACAGCAAAAGAAATTGGCATAAAGACATTATAGTCTTCGGGACTGTTTCAGATATAAGCTCCATCATTTCAGTGTCTAAGCACAGGTTCTGCTATGAATGAACTTTACGCCCTGCAAAAGTCGGTTGGTGCAAGAAATATAAAACCTATCTTAACAGGCTTTCCTGATAGCTCAGTTGGTAAAGAATTCGCCTGCAATGCAGGAGACCCCGGTTCAATTCCTGGGTTGGGAAGATCCCCTGGAGAAGGGCAAGGCTACCCACTCCAGTGTTCTGGCCTGGAGAATTCCATGGACTGCATAGTCCATGGGGTCGTGAAGAGTCAGACACGACTGAGGGACTTTCACATCATAACATGTGAACTGAGGGACTTCAGTGGAGATCCTAATAGGCAGCTTGCATACTGTGCAGTATGAGTTAAATATGGTTCTGCTGCAAAACGAATTCGATACACAGTTCCAACAGCAGATATAACAAATGCCACTAGAAAGTTATTCGCTTCCTTTGTGCATCAAAGGTGAGGAATGGCACATTCTGCAAATATGTAAAGATATAGCTGTCAGTAGATATCAGTGTGGGAGGGGGGAGTAGGATCTGCTTTGAGGGGAGAAAACAAGCCTGGGTAAGGGCAGGCAGAGGAGTGGGTCCTGCCACTGACATTCACCAAGGACGCGGTGATGGGGTGGGCACCCGCTAGCGGCTGGCTCCGCCCCTGTGACTCCGGAGAGAAGCGCTCTCGAACCTTGGATCTCGGCCAGGGGGACGCGGACACACGCTGCGCTGAGCAGCCGGGAGGTACGTCCACCCGACAGAGAGACCCAACGCGCCGGTGCCGCGTTGCACGGCCGCCTCATGCTGGAGGGGAGACTGAGAAATGGGGGCGCGCCGGGGGCGGGGGGGGCGGGTCGCCTCGGAGCTGTCCGCGCCGTGGCATCAGGGGCGCGCAGTAAACAGCATCCTTTGCAGTCCCCGGGGGAGGGAAAGCCAAAACAAGGACCGTGCTCCCTGCATTCTACGGCGAGAAGGTGAACGCGCCATCGCCTATCCTGTCCCTCCTGGAGGACCTAACAGTGTGTGCGGGTGAGTCTGTGTGCGCGCACGAGTCTGTAAGCACGTCCTCTGCGCGCACACAGGCACAAAACCTATAGCAGTCCCGCAGGAGGATTGAGTCAGGAAAACACGTAGCGCCTGCAACTTAGCCTTAAACGCATATGAATCCTACAGATATTTCAGTACACACTCCCCATCCTCACTTTGCATCATACTCCTCCGTGTGCGCACGAAGATGTAATTTGTGTATTAGGGAGTCGGCTGAGCTCCGCTGACGTCCGCACCTCGCGCTTCGTTCCGCCGCCATCAATCAACCTGCGGCGTCCCGCCCACTGCGGTGAGACGCATGCGCCGCTGGCTAAGCCCGCCGCCCCCCGTGAGGCAGCCCTTCGGCGGCTCAGTCGTGTCCGACTCTTTGCGACCCCACGGGCTGCAGCACGCCGGGCCTCCCTGTCCATCACCGACCCCCGGAGCTTGCTCAAACTCATGTCCACTGAGTCGGTGAGGCCATCCTACCGTCTCATCCTCTGTCGTCCCCTTCTCCTCCTGCCTTCAATCTTTCGCGGCATCAGGGTCTTTTCCAAGGAGTCAGTTCTTCGCATCAGGTGGCCAAAGTATTGGAGTTTCAGCTTCAGCATCAGTCCTTCCAATGATTTCCTTTAGGATGGACTGGTTGGATCTCCTTGCAGTCCAAGGGACTCTCAAGAGTCTTCTCCAACACCACAGTTCGAAGGCATCAATTGTTCCGCGATCAGCTTTCTTTATAGTCCAATTTTCACGTCTATACGTGAGAATAGCCATACTATTTACGAGCCTGACTACTCGAAAAGCCATAGCCTTGACTAGATGGACCTTTGCTGACAAAGTAATGTCTCTGCTTTTCAATAAGCTTAGTTACCTTACTGGCTTAGTTAGCCGTGTACTCTTGGTATGGTTTGATTTTATTAATTAAAAGGAGGAGAAAAAAGAAAAAGAAATATTAAAGGACTGTAGGATTGTGTTTTAAAAATGCTTTTCCCATGTGAAAGATTGGCATGGTGAGATTAGAGGCACATTTCATTGCTAAATATGTTCTTGCTGAATATTATAGTGAATTCAGTGAAATTGTGTCAGTATCTCCTCCCTAGAAGAAATGAACCTCTGGATGCTGCTGCTTCTCTTTTCTTCGTGTATCCAGGTTTAAAACTATGTGGGAAATGTTTTTTATGCGTTGCCAATCCTTATATGTTATGCTTCTCAATTATTTTTACCAGTTTCACCGCATAAGTTTGTGTGATTATGTTAGCTTTCTAATGTACTTATTTCATTGTGTAAAGGAAACGAGAGAGATGAATTAAGCATATCTTTAACTGAATTAAGCTTATGGATTAAGCACAAATGGTTACAGAGGAAACATAGTTACTATTTGCAAAGTTCCTATAGGTTGTAGGGTAACAGTAGTGGGGCCGCAGTTAGGCAAACTGCTAGGGGTCTCATCGCAGGCACACAGAGGACCTTCTGGAAAAATCACAGCTTCTGCTCTGAGAACTGGTCTCTGGGCCTAGGTACAACAGGATTAACGGCCTTGAGTAAGTAAAGGTAGCAGACGTTTCCTGGATCCTCAGTTTCCCGAGGTGGAAACCGGAAGATGGGGAAATCACTCTGCAGAGAGAGAGCCAGGCGCTCAGGTCTGTCTTGGGAAAGTGGCCGTGAGTGAGCACCGATCAATTGCCCAGAGCTGCCCTGAGAAAGGGCCACAACTAGGAAGAAGCAAAGGCAGCGTCTCACAGTGCTGGAGGCTGGCCGTGTGAGATGGAGGTGTGGGCAGAGTCGTGTCCCCTCCGAGCCTGCTAGACCCTGGCTGGCCTCTGCCAGCTTCTGGAGGTGCTGTTGACCCTTGGGGTCTCCTGACATGACTCTCAGCCCTGGCTCGGGGGTCCCATGGCCTGCTCTCGGCCTGTTCTCTGCTGTTCTTCTAAGGACGCCAGTCCTACTGGTTGGGACTCGCCCAGATGACTTCATCTTAAGTGTGCCAAGACCCTATTTCCCCATGAGGTCACAGTCACAAGTACGGGCTGAGAACTTCAGCCTAACTCTTCAGACAACATGATTCAACCCACAGCTGGTGTTTTTGGGTTGCACTGTTTGGATGGCCTCTAACTCAGCCCATGAGGAACTTGTCCTGAGTGTCTCAAACCATGTAACGAAGAGCAACAGAGGGAGTTAAGTCTGGAGCTTTCTCGGTGTCTGTCATTACAGTGTTTCAAGCCTGATGGCATTAACAGCCTGGACAAGAGCCAGGCCAGCAGCAGCAGCTACAGGGATACCCTGATCCTGCGGCGGGGGGCGGGGGAGGGGGGGGGTTGGTACTGATGAGGTGATGTGGGGGCAGGCCTGCCAGCAGGGAGGCTGGCACCCGGGAGAACAAGGCGATGGCAGGGCCCACGCCAGGGGAGGAGAGGAATAGAGGAGACTCCACATGCAGGCTTAGCACCCAGGCTGCCCCTGGCCCTGCCCTCTCTTCCTGTCCTCGGGTTGGTGAGGTCTGGGGAGGCAGGGATGACCCTCCTGAGCTGAGCACAAGCAGATCAGATGATTGGCTGGAGCTTCTATTTCATCCCAATGCATGCCTCGTTGTGTAGAAACTCACAGGTGACTACGAAGCATGCTAGTCTATGAAAATAACTCACATGTGAGGTACAGCCAAGTCAGTGATTTCCATCTGTCTTCCCCAAGCAACACTCCACGCATGAAGGGGAGGGGTCCTGAGTCTCCCAGCTCGGGGCTCAAAACGGCCACTTCACGGTCATGAGGTCTCTGGCACTCACAGAATACATGCGGCTTGTGAAGGATTTTGTCTGGGTTGAAAGAGCTGAATAGGTTAACTAAGTAATGGATGCCTTTATTCGTAGGACAGATACATAGGGCACCTGTGTTCCAAGCATTATTCTAGGTGCATAAGATACATTCAGGAACAAAATAAATAATATCCTCTGCACTTGTGGAATTATCATCCTATTGGATGATGGATAGTTAAAGATAAAACATAATAAATGCAGATGTTATGATAGAAGGTAATCTATGCTTTGGGTAGAAATACAGCAATATAGGGGAATAGTAGGATGGGAAGAATCAAATTTGCCAAGGGGGCGGCTTTGGAGCAGAGCTGGGCTGGTGAAGCCGTTCGTAGCGTGGGGTCCACGCCACAGTACTGACAAGAGCCCGTAGGGAGGTGAGGTGGTGGCAACCACCCCCCAGGTAAAGCCGGCTGGAACCACAGATATGAGCTGGCTGACTTCCGGAGAGATGGATGCCTAATTGCTTAACTACTCACCCATTGTGTGCTGTCATTGTGGCCACACCAAGCTGCTGCTGCTGCTGCAGCTGAGTCTCTTCAGTCGTGTCCAACTCTGTGCGACCCCATGGACGGCAGCCCACCAGGCTCCCCCGTCCCTGGGATTCTCCAGGCAAGAGCCCTGGAGCGGGCTGCCGTGGCCTTCTCCAGCGCTACACAGCATTAAAACTGCGATCTGCAGTGTTGCTGGCTTTACCCTTCCTCTTGGCATACGCTTCAGGGCGGGTCATGTCTGCTGGATAGAAAACCAAGAGGGGAATTCTTTCACATTGCATCATGTTCAAAATCTCAATGGACTGAAAATTCGCCACGTTGGTGTTGCGAGAGCAGTCATCCAGTTGTAAGAAAAAATCATTTTGTCTAGACTTATTTTTTCTGCAGTTGGATTTCTGCATCACTGTCAGCTCCTGGATGGATGGCTCATGAGTTACCTTGTTTGGCACAAATACACCCAGTCTCTGCAGGCAAACCTCTGTGATTTCAGGCCTTCCCTAGTGGCTCAGATGGTAAAGGATCAGCTTGCAATGTGGGAGATGAGAGTTCGATCTCTGGGTCAGGAAGATCCCCTGGAGAAAGGAATTGGTACCCACTCCAGAATTCTCGCCTGCAGCATCCCATGGACAGAGGAGCCTGGTGGGCTGCAGTGGCTGGGGTTCTAGAGAATCGGACACAACTGAGTGACTAACGCTTTGATTTTCACTTTCATCTGTGATGTTGTCTTACACCAGAGTCTCAGTCACCGTACGTGGTGTTTTAGTCCTATCAGTCTGAAGACCTTTATAAGAAAGACGTCCCCCAGCGTACCGGGGCTTCCCTGGTGGCTCAGCAGGTAAAGCGTCTGCCTGCAGGGAGGGAGACCCAGGTTCTATCCCTGGGTTGGGAAGATCTCTGGAGAAGGAAACAGCAACCCACTCTGGTACTCTTGCCTGGAAAATCCCATGGATGGAGAAGCCTGGTAGGCTACAGTCCATGGGGTCATAAAGAGTCGAACACAACTGAGCGACTTCACTTTTCCCCTTTCCCCAGTGTACCAAGTCCACTTGTTAAATACTGATCTTCTTACTGAACTTCTATTTCTCTCTCCCTCTCTTTTTTTTATTTCAATAGTCTGTCTTTCAGGGAGTTCTATTGGTGTGTTAAAAACTTATTTCCTTATGTTTCACTTGTGAATGCCACCAGAATTTTAATGGCTTCATTGCTTTATTAGCCAGTTCAGTTCAGGTAAATCGCTCAGTCGTGTCCAACTCTTTGCGACTCCGTGGGCTGCAGCACGCCAGGCCTCCCTGTCCATCCCCAATTCCTGGAGTTTGCTCAGACTCGTGCCCATTGAGTCAGTGATGCCATGCTTACCAGCCAGTGCACCTCTGCAAATACTCTTCTCTGGTTTGAGCACTGACTGTGACAGCATAACCAACCAACAGCAGACCCAGGATCACACTTCTGAAGAAAACTAGAGAGACTTTCGGCCTTAATTTCTTTATAATAACTTTCATGACGCTCACTGGGTTTGCTACTACTAGGCCATGAGTAGCAGTAATAAACAAAGTTAAGTAACACAAAGTGTGCGGCTAAACTCATACTTCCTGCTGAGACACTTGAAGCTCTCCTAGAAGATCAGAAATGAGCCAGAGAAGTCCCCTCTCGCCGCTGCTTTTCAGCATTGTCTTGGAATTGGTTTTCGTCCATTTCCCCCCGCCAATTTTGTCTACACACATCACTGTAAAAGTTTAAGGCATGCGGCACAGTGACCCGACTTACACTGTGAATTGAGTTTCAATAATATCCACTCTGTCTTATAATTACAAAGCAGGAGGGAAGGTGCTCTTTTGGTTGTGATGCGAACTCAGGATTTGCTCTTAACAACTCTCCTGTGTATCACGCAGCGATGTTAGCGCGAGTTATCATGTTACACATTGCATCCTCATACCTGTTTATCTGTTAAGCGGAAACTTTTGTTCATTTATCTGAAATTTTAGAGAAGTCTAGCTCCTGCAAGCGGATCAGGGCTGGCCTGGATGTGGAGGGTTGGTTGACAACCGAGAGAACTCTTGGGTGTGATGGAAACGTTCTATAACTAGATATGGTATATATGGTATTTATATGTATTTATATGCCCTCTTCTCGTGGGCATCTCAGGTGACCTCCCACTCCTTCAAGCCCTTGCTCAGAGCCCCCAGCACTGGAAACCACAGCCACAGAGCTGAGCCTGGGACCCCGGTGGACAGGAGATGCGCTCTCCCTTCTGACTCGCACTTCGCAAAGCAGAGCTCTTGGTGATACTGTGTTGCACAGAGTTTTCAATGAAACATCTTTTTTTGGTTTTTCCATCATCCCCAGCCTATGGGTGGATAACATCCTGGTTGGGGGGGAAGAGGACTGTGCTTATATATACCATAATCTAGCTGGTACATATACAACTGTACTCCTGTATACATTTGCCAAAACTAATCAAACTGCACACTTAAACGGGGTGTGTTTCCATATGTGAAAATCATTCTTTAACAAAGTTAAAGTTGCCTTAATGAACTGAGTCCTAAGAGAGAAGAAATTGAAACTCCAAAGCTCAAGACCCCAAGCCCAGCTCTAAAAATCATGTCAAGTGGCTCCCCGGTGGCCGTAACGGTCCTTCCGCCCACCAGGGTGAGCTGGGGAGGAGGGTGGGAGCTCTGTAGAAACCATCCCTAACTCGTATTACGTGAAAATTCCTATTTAATGGAAGGGAGACACTGCTCAGTGGGTGGTGCGCTCAAAGCACCAGAAAAAGCCAGACTCCAGGCTCAGAGAACCCTGCTTCCCATCCTGTCCTTCTCCTGGTTCTCCGCCATGCGCGGGGTTCTGCGGGGGTCAGGAGACGGGGGTGAGGAGGGGAGCCCCCCCAGCACCGGCCTCCTCCGGGTGCCCCTTTCAGCCCCTCCCTCAGCCCAGCGCTCACGTCCTGGAACGCAAGCCTGGGGCAGCGGGAGGTGGGCGATCCTCGGGCTGTGGGGCGAGCGGCTCAGCCCGCTGCCGGAAAAGGGAGCTGCCAGCGGAGCTGCCCATTTTCATTTTTTATAGCTTCGGGCAATCTACAGTGTAGGGGCCCCAAGCCACTGCAGAGCAAACACGTGAAAAATTCACCACAGCCCACATTAAATATATATGGGTTTAGTTAAGTTGCAGGAAACTAGTTGGTATACTTTTTGTGGACGTTTAGTTACACATTTATTTATTTCAAATTTTCCGTGTTTTCCCCACCCACAAATAGCAGCCAATTTTTTCCCCCTCTGCCATCCTTAAAAACTTCAAAATCTCCAGTAGAGTAGACCTCTGTGCCCACTAAGCCTAACATGTTAAATAGTCTTTCCCTTCACATAGCTGTTTTCAACACCCTGGTTGGACGATTTTTTCTGTAAAGTTTCCATCTCGTTTAAGGAGTGCTCGCCCATACCTGGGTGGGGGATAGGGCAGAGCACTTGTCTGCCCCTCCGGCATCCATCAGGCCAATCCTTGGCCTCCTCCCTGTTCACCTGCCCAGTCTGAGGGGCTGGGCTGGGCTGGACCAGGGGTCCTGTCTCTCTCACCAGCTCCAGGGGCAGCAGAGGGGGGCTGCTCCTTGTCCTAGGCTGGGTTCCTGTCTAGGTAGTTCTTGAGGAAGAGTTCCCAGAGGGGCCAGTCAGGAGGGGGACACAGGAGAGGGCAGAGAAGCGTGAGTAGAAGTGTGCTATGCGGGGAGGGGTGCCCTGGGGAGAAGGGGGACACAGCTTCCACGGGAAGCCTGGAGCGAGCTTCTCGCTGCCCTCACAGGCAGGCAGAGAGCATCCCAACCTCCCAGGACGGGCCTCAGGAGGGGGCACTTGCGGCCACTCTCAGGGGATGTTCACAGCAGCAGGGCCCTGGAGAGAGGCTACAGGTCTAGGGGCCATGCCGGGGGCAGAACTCTGATGCCCAGTGCGTCAGCAGTGGGGGTCTTCCCACCACCATGGATTTCCAGGATCCACCCCCAAGACACAGATATTTGCAGAGACTTCCCAGGAATTTCAATTGCAGACAAGTGTGGGTCGCACTGAATTGTAACTGGAATGGCACTGGCTTTAACTCTCCCCAGTAACAGGCATCAATGGCCTGTTTCTGGCACCTTCTCTCATGGGCGTCTCAGGTGCCCCTCCCTGCTTCAAGCCCTTGCTCAGAGCCGCCAGCACTGGAAACCGCAGCCACAGCGCTGAGCCTGGGACCCCGGTGGACCGGAGACCCTCTCTCCCTTCTGATTCACACTTTGCAAAGCAGAGCTCTTGGTGATACTGTGTTGCACAGAGTTTTCAGTGAAACATCTTTTTTTGGTTTTTCCATCATCCCCAGCCTATGAGTGGACAACATCCTGGTGGTGGGGGAAGTGGACTGTATTTATCCCGGTGATAATGTTGTCAGGACCTCCGCTGGTCCCATACCTCCTGTGGCTGGTAAGGACTGAGGACTGGGGCCATCTGTCTGAGGAGACCCCTTGGGCTTTCCTGCAGGGTAAACCCCTGGCAGCCTTTAGACCAGTTCTGCTGACAGAGGAACTGCTCAAGCTAGCAATGGGACAGCCTAGCTGATTCTATCATTTTCTCTGGTTCTAGAAGTGACCTAAGTCCTCTTCTCTTTCTCCCTGTGATGCTTTTCACCAGAAAGAGCAGTTAATTCATCTAACACATCCAGTGTTGATCCTGAGTGCTTTGGCGTAAGAAGACTGTGTGTGTGTGTGTGTGTGTGTGACATGCCTGTGTCCTTTTCACTTTCCACTCTTGTATCCACCAAACTGCCTACCATGAAGACACTGAGCACGTGGCCGGCTTAGTCTCTAATCACAAAGGTTAAGTTGAGAAAAGGTGGGTGTTCAGCATTTTTTGATGTCTGTATCCAGCTGTATGAGTCAAGTTTCATGAATGACCTCATTCTAAATTTCCCTGCATGTGAAGGAAAAAATAATAGGTCTTTTAAACATTTTCTTCTATAGTTAGCCTGCTCCATTAGCTACAAAAATCATAGTATATGGAAACCTCAGTGCTTCTAATGAGCTGTTAGAATATTTTAGTTTACAATTATCACCTAAAATGAATAGTTTTGCGGAACAGAAACCATTTGTACATCAAAATGCCAAATATCTGTAGGCTTTATGTGGTTTTTCCAGACACTCTCAGAGCAAGACCAAGAAAAGCAAAGAGGGTGTTGGTTTCATGCATTTTCCAAATTACTATAAAATGCACATGAAATAACTATTTCATATGCATGCATGCGTGCTAGGTTGCTTCAGTCATGTCTGACTTTTTGTGACCCTATGGAATGTAGCCCACCAGGCTCCTCTGTCCATGGAAAACCATCCAGGCAAGAATACAGGAGTGGGCCACCATGCCCTCCTCCAGAGGATCTTCTCAACCCAGGGGTCGAGCTTCATTTCTTAGCCTCCTGCATTGGCTGGGGGTGCTTTACCACTGGTGCCACTGAGGAAACCCCAATTATTTCGTATATAGTAGCTCAAAACGCAGGTCTGTTTTTTCACAGATAATATAAGCATGTCTGAATAAGAAGGTGAAATGTGAAGATTCAACTCATATTATATTAATCTCTTCAATGTGGGCATTGACTTGTGTGTTTCAGGTTAGAAAAATCTCGACATTTTTTTAGCATAGCTGTCTTGACTAATCTGATATATGATGATCACTAAACACTTTGGTTGAGATAAAAAGTCCAGTGACTGCTACTGTCAGATTACACAAATTGTCTTCCACTGGCATGTCTGGGAGGCAGGGGAATGCAAGGAAAAGAGAGTTGGGTGACGTCGGGGTCTGAGGTTCCATCTCACTTCTGTCACTCACAACTGTATGTTTCCTTGTAATCACATCATTGTTGAAGTTTGAAGAAAAAGAAGGTGTTAGTCACTCAGTCGTGTGCAACTCTTTGGGACCCCGTGGACTGTAGCCCAGCAGGCTCCTCTGTCCCTGGAATTCTCCAGGCAAGAGTACTGGAGTGGGTTGCCATCTCCTTCTGCAGGGGATCTTCCTGATCCAGGGATCAAACCCAGGTCTCCTGCATTGCAGGCAGATTCTTTACCATCTGAGACATCACCACATCATTGCCGAAGTTTAGATCCAGGCAAACTGTAAGTCCACTACCTGAAGTCCCGTGGCATTCTTGTCTTGAGAATGTGGCTTATTGAAGGCTGCTGCTGCTGCTGCTGCTAAGTCGCTTCAGTCGTGTCCGACTCTGTGTGACCCCATAGATGGAAGTTCACCAGGCTCCCCCGTCCCCGGGATTCTCCAGGCAAGAACACTGGAGTGGGTTGCCATTTCCTTCTCCAATGCATGAAAGTGAAAAGTGAAAGGGAAGTCGCTCAGTCATGTCCGATTCTTAGCCACCCCATGGACTACAGCCTACCAGGCTCCTCCATCTATGGGATTTTCCAGGCAAGAGTACTGGAGTGGCGTGCCATTGCCTTCTCCGATTGAAGGCTAGTTCAAAATAAATCTCAACTGAAAAAGACAGAGTGTTATAGAAGAAAGTAACTGTAATTCATCTAGAAATTAAACATACTGTCCAACCCATCTGGCTGCTTTTCTTAACCATTTGGACTGTAAGATGGATGCCTACAATATGTAAACAATTCAGCATTTACACATAGAAAATGGCCGTGAAGCTAGAATAATGAGACAGATTTTAATGCCAGAGATACCTGACATTTTTTAAGAGCTGAATGTTGGGAGATGCTTCTCCGTGTGTCATTTGTGGTTCTGAATGACTTGCACCAGAGGCACCAACCATGTTTGTTCTGGACAGCTTTCCAAGGATGTTTGTATGTGACCAGCCTTGTGACACAGAGCTAGAATCTTCCTCCCCAGCAAAGCTCAGGCATCCTCCGTATCCAGTGTGAAAAAGACAATGTCCTCTTCCTGGTGAAGGGCACACTTGCCCATTATTGAACCCTAAGTCAGGGTTCTTCTCGTGGACCACCAACAATTGCAAAGTGAAAGTCCCTTTTGAGTCGCCTTATGGGAATTGGGGTTTGGGGGTGGTCTGAGCTACTGGTGGCAGTTGAAGTTGAAAGTGATAAACCATCTTCATCCCCATGAGCACACACGGTCTGTGCAGGCTGACATGTTAGCTCACAAATAGGGAAAGGCTCAGACCCCTCGCATGTCTTAACTGAAGGTTGAATTTGCACAGCTTTCCTCTAGGGATCACTAAAACTGACAGTCATGATGATTAATAGGTTTCTTCTTCCTGGTAAGGTTTCAAGTATCAGCACCCTTCTGAGAATGATGTTACAAGTTGCTTAAATCTTTGATCCTTCATCTCCTCATTTATAAAATATGAATAGCGGTGTGATCCTCACAGGGGGATTGAATGAGACATCACATGTGGAAATACCCAGACAATGCCAAATGTGACAGACACTCAGTTTTCGTTTGCGGATTTTGAATTTGACGTGTCATCAAGATTTGTCAAAGAGCACAATAGGGAAAAAAGATGAGATTAGCCTTCAACTCATAAATTTAAAAAGTTAAACAATACGTAATTCTTAGTTCTTAACTGAATTCTGAAAATATTAACTGTTTAAAGTAAAAATAACAAAAATATATTCTTGGGTGAAGAATTCAGGAAGAAGTAAAATATGTCAGAGCAGTAGCAAAGAAGGCGAGGACTGGGGAAAGGAAGTAAACGCTGTTAGCTCTTTCCTATGTGCACAGTATCTTATGAAGAGGGGTGCAGATGGTGTCGGAAGTATATTTGAAAATTTTAAGAAAGTATATTTGAAAATTTTAAGATGCAGAGTAGGCTCCAGGGCAAGCATAGGCACACGAAGGAAATACAACTAATAGCCCCTTTATGGCAATAAACGGAATTGTTAACCATCATGCCATACGGTAGCCTTGTGGGAGAAATAAAACACGTGCATATATTGAAAAAACTGTCAATGCAAAAGAAATCAGCAGAATAGGGAAGTAGACAAATAATAGGTGGAATAAATCAAAAGCAAGATAATAGACTTAAACCCGAGCATACTGATAATCACAGTCCCTGTAAATGGTCTCAAGCGAGGGTTTCTGCCAAGGGCCAGATCGTAAACATTGTATGTTTGCATGCAATGTGATCTCTGCTTCAAATACATGGACTCTGCTGTTGCCGCAAGAAATCAGTCATCCGCTTTCCACAAATAAATGGGGGTGACTGTGACCCAACAAACTTTATTTACAAAACTAGGAAATGGGGTTTGGTGCAGGGTCCATAATTCACTGTTGTCTTGTCTAAACACTTCAATCAAAAGGCAACAATATGGAGATATATATATATATATATGACACTGATAAGATAATAGTAAAATATTGGAAAAACATATTTTATTAAAGCACCAATCAAAAGAGGTGGGCCTTGGGAAGCATCACTATGAACAAAGCTAGTGGAGGTGATGGAATTCCAGTTGAGCTATTTCAAATCCTAAAAGGTGATGCTATGAAAGTGTTGCACTCAATACACCAACAAATTTGGAAAACTCAGCAGTGGCCACGGGACTGGAAAAGGTCAGTTTTCATTCCAATCCCAAAGAAAGGCAATGCCAAAGCATGTTCCAACTACCACACAATTGCACTCATCTCACATGCTACCAAAGCAATGTTCAAAATTTTCCAAGTCAGGCTTCAACAGTACATGAACCATGAACTTCCAGATGTTCAAGCTGGATTTAGAAAAGGCAGAGGAACCAGAGATCAAATTGCCAACATCTGCTGGATCATCGAAAAAGCAAGAAAATTCCATAAAAGCATCTACTTCTGCTTTATTAACTATGCCAAAGCCTTTGACTGTGTAGATCACAACAAACTGGAAAATTCTTAAGCGATGAGAATACCAGATCACCTGACCTGCCTCCTGAGAAATGTGTATGTGGGTCAAGAAGCAACAGTTAGAACTGGACATGGAAAAATAGCCTGGTTCCAAATTGGGAAAGGAATACATCAAGGCTGTATATTGTCACCCTGCTTATTTAACTTATATGCAGAGTACATCATGAGAAACGCTGGGCTGGAAGAAGCACAGGCTGGAATCAAGATTGCTGGGAGAAATATCAATAACCTCAGATATGCAGATGACACCACCCTTATGGCAGAAAGTGAAGAGGAACTAAAAAGCCTCTTGATGAAAGTGAAAGAGGAGAAAGAAAAAGCTGGCCTAAAACTCAACATTCAGAAAACTAAGATCATGGCATCCAGTCCCATCACTTCTTGGCAAATAGATGGGGAAACAATGGAAACAGTGACAGATTTTATTTTCTTGGGCTGCAAAATCACTGCAGATAGTGACTGCAGTCATGAAATTAAAAGATGCTTGCTCCTTGGAAGAAAAGCTATGGTAAACCTAGACAGCATATTAAAAAGCAGAGACATTTACTTTGTTGACAAAGTTCCCTCTAGTCAAAGCTATGTTTTTCCAGTAGTCAGGTATGGAAGTGAGAGTGGGACTATAAAGAAAGCTGAGTGCTGAAGAATTGATGCTTTTAAACTGTGGTGTTGGAGAAGACTCTTGAGAGTCCATTGGACTACAAAGAGATCCAACCAGTCCATCCCAAAGGAAATCAGTCCTGAATGTTCACTGGAAGTACTGATGCTGAAGTTGAAACTCCAATCCTTTGGCTACCTGATGTGAAGAACTGACTCATTGGAAAAGACCCTGATGCTAGGAAAGATTGAAGGCAGGAGGAGAAGGGGACGACAGAGGATGAGATGGTTGGATGGCATCGCCAACTCAATGGACATGAGTTTGAGTAAACTCCGGGAGTTGGTGACAGACAGGGAGGCCTCGAATGCTGCAGTCCATGGGGTCGCAAAGAGTCAGACACGACTGAACTACTGAATAAGGCCTTGTTTGGGGAAGCCCATTGGCTGCTGTGACCTGCCATTCTCTAGTTCAAGGGCGTGGACCTGGGCTTAGGTTTCCCTTCTCACTAGGCTACAGGGTGTGCGGACACCCCGTAGGCTACCAGCATCCTTGTCTAGTGACAAGCTCCCATTCGTGATGTGTAAGACTTCTCAGAATTCTCTATCAGTGTCTAAAATATCTGTCTTCCTTCTTTTCAAGCAACCAAAGCAATTTTGTTAAACTTTGACCTTTAAGATTATTCCAAAAGTTTTGAAATCTTGCAGGATTCCCAAAGGACAAAACCTCACAACACTTTAGAAAATAACAATGATAACAACTAAACTAACAACAGTAATACCTTGCAATAGGAACTTGCTTTCCCCAAGTAAAGTGTCACACAATTTTGAATCCTACTTCAAGTTTGTTATTATCATTATTTTGAATGTTCCATGGGAAATCAGACCACCAAAGGCTCAGGTGTATATTTTCTGAATTATACTAAATGAGTAGAGATCTAAATTTTAGGGAGCTTTCAGTACATATACCAGACTTATCCCCAGGGGAAAAAGAAATAAGAAATTCCTGGCAATTAGAAGACACATGTGAAATTGCGGGGGTAGGCAAATTGTCTTCCAAAGGCACACTCTCGTGAGCAAGATATAAGACAGTCTACCGGACTGGTCACCTGGTTGATTTTGTCAGTCAAGTGGACACAAAGGGTCTCTCATCGTGGCTTTGATTTGCATTTTGCTCTTCACGTAACTATTAGGCCTGCGTTTCTGCTTCTGGAAAAGTCTATTCATGGGTCTTTGCCCATTTCCCTGCTGAATTTTTGCATTTTTCTTATTGATCAATACGAGGTAGTAAGTACTCTTTATATCAGTTCTCTATTGGTTACACTTTAGAAACATTTTCTCCCAGTTTTTAGCTCACTTTCACTTTTTTAAGATCTCATTTGGTAAACAGACATCCATGAGTGCAACATCATGGAATAAAGATCATCTCATTTTTTTTCTTTTCAAGTTTGTGTCAGTCAGCCAGGCGGGGTCAGTATAAAAGAGTGCCTGCCAGGTAGCTCCAGAGAAGGCGATGGCACCCCACTCCAGCACTCTTGCCAGGAAAACCCCATGGACGGAGGAGCCTGGTGGGCTGCAGTCCATGGGGTCCCGAAGAGTCAGACACAACTGAGCGACTTCACTTTCACTTTCCACTTTCATGCATTGGAGAAGGAAATGGCAACCCACTCCAGTGTTCTTGCCTGTAGAATCCCAGGGACGGGGGAGCCTGGTGGGCTGCCGTCTATGGGGTCGCACAGAGTCGGACAGGACTGAAGCGACTTAGCAGCAGCAGCAGCAGCAGCCAGGTAGCTCAGAGAGAGCTGTTCACCACGGAACTCCTTACAAAGATGTTGAAAGAGCTGAAAAGATAATGAGGACCAGGAGACACCCCGGGGGATGACCCCATCAAAGGTGCGCGAGCATCCCTCTGCCTCGAGGAACAAAAAGGAACGTGGAGGGAGGAGGGAACCAACCTGAGAAAAAGCAGGCAAGAGGCCGGGACAGTTTGAAAGTTTTGCTGTTGACATTTTACGTTCTTCATCCATCTGGACTGGATTTTTACTCATGGTGTGAGGTATGGATCTGATTTTTTTTTTCAGATTGTCCTGGAGGTGACAGTTTGTTGCTTCTCTTTCAGGGACTTGAGACTTTTTAAGAGAAGAGGATTCAGGGAATCCCCAGAGCTGTGCGTCTGCCCGTCAGCCCCTGCTGCTCACCCCTCCTGCCTGTCTGCATCAGAAAGGGGGGCCCTGCCCCTGAGCTGCTGGGGGAGCACAGGTGCTTTTGAGCAACAAGAGAAGCCCCCGCAATGAGCAGCCGGTGCACTGCACCTAGAGAGTAGCCCTCGATGACCTCACCTAAAGAAAACCCCAGCACAGCAATGAAGACCAAGGCAGCCACAAATAGATAAATAAACGCTATTAAAACAAGAAAAGAAGTGGGTGGAAACCAGGCAATGGCTTCGAGCCGTCGTGTTTTTTTCTGACGCTGTTGGACCTCGGGCCGTCAACCTTCTGCCCGCTGAGGTTAGCGTGTTATGCAGAGGCCACCCAGGGACCAGCCAGGGACTCTCCGCTCCAGCCCTTGCCTCGGTGCATTCAGAGAGAGGGACCAGGGAAGCGAGTCTGATAAATGAGCTGACTGGTTTAGGACGCAGCGTTACAGCAAGACTGAGGCCAGAGGCTGGGAAGGGGGCACCCGGGAAGCCCCCCGGGACACCCCAAACCCTCGCAGGAAGTTTCCTCTGGTGCAGCCGGCCCCGCCTGAGGGCGGAGGAGATGCGAAAGGCGGGCTGCGGAGGCAGGAGCGGAGGAGGCCTCCGCCATTTGGGGGAGGAGGGCGGGGGCGCTTGGGCTTTGTCTGGTGATCTGTAAAGACCTGGAGGAGGAAATGGTGACCCACTGCAGTATTCTTGCCTAGAGAATCCCTTGGACAGAGGAGCCTGGCGGATTACAGTCCATGGGGTCGCAAAGAGTCGGACACGGCTAAAGTGACTTAGCACAGAGATCTGTCAAGTCAAGCAGCTGGACCACACCATACTTAAGGGGCTTCCTGTTAGGGACCAAACGACGGTCTCTAGGACCTGAGTCATGTTTACCAGAAAGAGACAGGATATGCGCTCATCCTGCCTGGCCAATCATGTAACGCCAGCTACTCCTGTAACTGAGACAAAGAACTGCCTGTATATAAGCCGCCATACTTCTTTGTTCGCGGCTCTTGTCGGATTCCCTTGTGTGGGATGAGACTTGGGCCCTAGCGCGCTAGGAATAAACAAACTCCCTTCTTGCGTTTGCAATACTGTGGTGGACTTGTTCTCTCGGTCGGTTGGGAGATACGGGCTCGGAGCATAACACTTCCCTCCTCTAAGATTGCATTTCTTCCTTGTTTTAGATTAAGTGAAAGCAAGCCCACGCTGTTTCATTCTGGGAATCAGGTGTCAGACCCTGGGCCAAGTCCTGGCTGGTGACACCCAGAGTGATATTACATGTATTTCCACCGGCGTGTGTGCCTACTAAGTGAGCTCAGGCATGTCCGATTCTTGGTGACCCCATGGACTGTAGCCCACCAGGCTCCTCTATGGGGTTCTCCAGTCAAGAATACTGGAGTGGGTCGCCATGGCCTTCTCCAGGGAACCTTCCTGACCCAGGGATTGAACCCAAGCCTCTTATGTCTCCCGTATTGGTGGGCAGGTTCTTTACCACTAGCACCACCTGGGAAGCCCCATAATTCCTGCTGGAATAATTTCCACTGGAATTGAAGTAAATGGTGACATGCAAACAGGAAGCTACCTTTGAAGATCTTTTTCTGAAGAGAGAAAATAACCTGTAATATACTTCATCCTCAATTTCCCAAAAGAAAAGGGCTTTAAATAAAACTGTCTTTGAAAGATCTGCCATGAATTAGCACGGCACTTTTTTGTGTCCATTGAATTTTGTTTAGAGAGGAAAGTAATGTGCCCTTCAGTGTCAACTGAGAGTTAGGAAAGAGTAATTTGAGGTTAGGACAAAAATGCCAAACTTTACACCATCAATGCACATCCTTATTTTTCGTATTACTAACAACGAGAATCACATCCAACCTAGAAAAACTTGCACTTGAGAACTTTCAAGCAGCTATCTATTTGTGATCTTCCTTTTCCTCACTGAACCTCCAGGAGGAAATGGGCTGGATTACTGCTCTCTGCAGCTGTGCAAAGAGAGGGAGTAGGAGGCGGGGGCGGTGGGGGCTGTTCCTCCAGAGGTCACTCCGGCCCAGGCCTTTGTCTCCCGGACCAGACGCCATCAGCTGATGGGACTGCTGCCCGGGTGGGCGCCACCAGAATCCATTTGGTGGTACGGAATGGACTCATTCACTCAGTCTGGTGGCACAGGCTCCACCCAGACGTGTCACGAGCCCCCGTCCCCGCCAGTTCTCTGTCTTTCTTTCCCTTATTCTTCCGTCCTTTCTTCTTTGCTCTGCTTCCCGTGGACTCGTTTGCCTGTTCGGGGACTAGTGTGGGGCGTCATGCCTAGACGGCGTCTGTAAACACTTACTGAGTAACTGTACTGAGTAGCTAAAGGGACACACGGAACATGGAATGTCTACAGTGGCTCTGAAGGTAAACAGCCTCAGCCACACCATTTTGTCCCACTGATGTGATTGAAAGTGAGAAGGTTCGTGCAATGCTATTGGCGATGCTGTTTGCTGGCCTGGTATCTGGGAGGGCTCTCTGAGCAGAGCAGCCTGAGAGTTACGCAGACACGAGCACTGAGCCTCTGTCAGACACCAACTCATAGTGCTCCTGGCATGATCCTGTAATTTAATCCTCACAAGTCTCCTGTATGGTTGGGGTTCCTGGCAGCTACTCACCAAAATCAAGTGCCTAATGTACAGAAAGAACTTCCCAGGTGGTGCTAGTGGTAAAGAATCTGCCTGCCAGTGCAGGAGACATGAGAGACGTGGGTTCGATCCCCGGGTCAGGAAGATCCCCTGGAGGAGGAAATGGCAACCCACCCCAGTATTCCTGCCTGGAGAATCCCGTGGACAGAGGAGCCTGGAGGACTACAGTCCACGGGGTTGCAGAGTCGGATGCGGCTGAGCCGCTGAGCACAATGTGTAGAAGGGAATGCTTCAGGTGCCTGTTATGTATCCTTTGAAGCCTGTAAGAAGATTGGGACAGAGGCTCAGTAAGCAGAAACCAAGAGAGGTTAAGGGATGCGGGCAAAGGTCACGTCCAAGAGACGGTCTGCCAAAGACGCCCCCACACTTCTGCCCTCCTTTCCAACCCGCTGTCCGTGTTGTGACCCTCCCTCGGGGTGCAGCAGCTTGGGTGAGAGTGTCTGATTAGTTGGCTAAAGTCACACGCTCACATCCTAGCTGCCAGGGTTGTGGGCTTTTCTGGGGGAGAGGTGGGTCACCTCCACCAAGACTCATCATATAAACCATTAGTATCCAAAAGAATGTGTGCTCATATCTTGAGTAGGAAAAAAATCCAACTAGCCGTAGGTAGTATTATTCCCGGGCTTCCCCGGCGGCTCAGTGGTAAAGAACCCACCCACAATTCAGGAGCCAGAGGAGATGTGGGTTCAATTCCTGAGTCAGGAAGATCCCCTGGAGGAGGGCATGGCAACTCACTCCAGTATTCTTGCCTGGGAAACCCCATGGACAGAGGAGCCTTTCGTGCTCCAGTCCATGGGGTCGCAAAGAGTCGGACAAGACGGAGCAACTTAGCAGAGCACAGCACTATTATACCCACTTACAGAGGAGGAAACCTAGGCTCAGGGAAGTTATGTGAGCCGTCGGAAGCCACCCACTATCAAGGTGTATTGCAACGCTGAGTGATGAACAGAGGCCCGGGGGGCTGTCCCTCCTTTCCATTGACCAGTGAGCTTATTCAACAGAATAAGCAATTACTCGGAGCCAGGAAGTGTTCCAGGTGATACAAATACTGCGGCGAGCCAGCTACTCTCTACTATGGTGGTCCCCATCCTCTTGGTGTTTACAATCTAGTGAGGATAAGACATTAAACATGTAAGCCTGAGATGAAATAAACAAGGGCTGCTTTGTTGCGATTAAGAAGGAAAAAATAGCATGGGGGAATTTAAAATTGAATGCAGGTTTGTTAAAGTTGTCTGAGACAGGAGCTTTTATCTGAGTGGGTTTCAGTGGCAGGAGGAATGGGGGACACAGCGTCGAAGGTGTTTCAGGATCCAGGAACCCCTGGGGTTGGAAAGAGCTTGACTTGCCCGACAGGATCACAAGCTCCTGTGTCCCTTCAAAGGCAACCTTGACTAGAGTCTGCCAAGCTCTCGTTTTTCCAAGGCCAGAGTAAACGTGTAGCCATTAAATGCACGAGAAGATCTGAGTGACTGGTTATTGATCATTTCATGTCATGATGCATTCTTGACAAAAGTGACAAAAATTCTTCGATGGTTTCCAAAAAGCTACAAGCCTGCCAAGAGCCGGGGAAGGTCTCTCTGGCCTCAGGGAGCTCCGTCACCCCAGAGGTCATCCTCAGTGGTCCTGATGTCCGTGTGGAAACCAGAGATGCAGAGAAGGAGACAGAGTTCTGGGAGGTGGGAAGTCCACCCTTCAATCGAGGAAACATCACCAGACCCTCTGCCAGTTTCCGCAGCCCCATCCAAGCGTGCTGGTGCTCCGGGCAGGAACCGTCTTCTGTCTGCGTCCACTGGGTTTGGTTAAGCTTCGGGGACAAACGGCTGCTGCTTCTAAGTGGTGGGGACAGCAGTATGTGCTTCCTACTCACGTGGCGCGTTCTTTGTGTGTAGGTGGCCGGTCTTCACTCCCTGCGGTCACTTAGGAATGAACTCAGCAGGGACAGACCTTGGCATGTGCGAGAAGGGCCGTGGTGGTGGATACGCATTGACTCTTCAGGCTTCATCCTTCAAATGACACGTGGCTTTCATCAGAGCAAGTGGCGGGGTCACCGCCAACTTCAGAGAGGATGGGAAAGTGCCTGGGTAGGGGGAGAGAGCTGAGACCTTCACCGGGAAACCTCGAGAAAACCACAGGGCAAGCATAGCCCTGGGCTTCGTGGGGTCTCAGGAGCATCACCAAGGTTTGCAGCCAAACCTGTACTCTCCCCTCCTTTAAATCTGGCTATCAGCCAGGATCCTTTCGTGAAATCAGAAACTACTGCAAGTATTTCAAGCCTGGAGGAATTTAGTTCTACAGCGTTGGAAACGCTGAGAGAGGAACAAAGAGGGGAGGCAGGAGGATCAACAATGACCAGATTGATCTCGAGGGCACTGATGGCCCTGGGCTGGGGTCGCCAGGCCTGCACCGCAGCTGCACTTGGCTCTGCGTCTGCCACTAAGATGCCCCCTCCCGGGGGCTGTAACTGTCACTGACCCCTCGCCAGCGTGGACCTTGACTGAGGTCGCATCATTGTTTTTATTTACAAATCAGAAACAGATCCACAGGCATAGAAAACAAGCTTATGGTCACTGAAGGGAAAGAGGAGAGGAAACAGTTAAGAGTTTGGGATTAGCAGGTACACACTGCAACATATAAAACAGGTAAGCCGCAAGAACCTATTGAACAGCACAGGGAACTTTGCTCAACAGAATGAGAAAGACTATGAAAAACAACATATGCATGCATGCATAAGTGAATGACTTTGCTGTTCAGCAGAAATAAGACAGCGTTGCAAATCAGCTATGGGAAAGCGAAAGGCGCTCAGTTGTGTCCGACTCTTCGAACCCAGGGACTATACAGTCCATAGAATTGCCCAGGCCAGAATACTGGAGTGGGTGGCCTTTCCCTTCTCCAGGGGAATCTTCCCAACTCAGGGATCGAACCCAGGTCTCACACTGCAGGTGGCTTCTTTACCAGCCAAGCCCAAATCAGCTGTGTACTTCCTTTTTTTTTTTAATGGCTGTGTTGTATTGTTGTTGCTGAGTTGTTCAGTCATGTCTGACCCCCTACAACCCCATGGACTGTAGCCTGCCAGGCTCCCCCATCCGTGGGATTCTCCAGGCAAGAATACTGGAGTGGTTTGCCATTTCCTATTGTGGGTATGTAGGAAGTATGTTTATGCTTAAGCAGCACACGTTAAAATATTAGAGGGTGACAGGGCATCGATTTGGCAAATCACTTTCAAAAATGCGGGTGAAAACCCACGCTCTGTACTTTCTGGATTGCAAATGTTCACAAATTTGAGATTACTCAATTTTTTTACATTTGAAAGCTGACTGGCTTCCCTAGAGTCTCAGTGGTAAAGAATCAGCCTGCCAGGGCTGGAGACGTGCGTTCCATCTCCGATCCAGGAAGGTCCCACAAGCTGCAGAGCAAGTAAGCCGGTGACCCAGAGCGCCTGAGCCTGTGTGCTGCAGCTTCTGAAGCCGGCACGACCTAGAGCGCGAGCCCCGCGACGAGAGACCCCAGCAGTGAGGAGACAGCGGGCCACTGCTGGGATGAGGCTGTGCTTGGCGAAGCTGGGGAGAAGCCTGTGCAGCAAGGGAGACTTGAAGACGTAATAAATAAGGAAACTATGTTTTCAAAAAGGAGCTGAGCTTGGGAGCAAGAGTAGCTCAGCTGAACAAGAAAGATCCTCTTGCCCTCCCCGGGTGAAGCCACAGCCTCGCTCTACGGGAACACCCGCCGGTTCCCAGGCCAGCCTTGCTCCGTTGGCACTGGGACCCTGAGACGCTGGGTGGCAGCCACCGCTTGGATCTTAACAGGACCCTCACTGTGTGCCCAGATGGGCGTGTCTGCCCTCTGGGATCCGGGACCACTAGGACGTTGCCGACGCCTTCCGCTGGGAAAGCGGGCTCTCTCAGGGGGTCAAGAAGGAGGGTGGCTGGGCCCCTCTCCTTCCGCCCTGTCCCCAGCCCCCCAGGGGGGCTGCTGGGGATCCAGACCCCTCGAAAGGTCACTGCTCGGGGTGCAGACTTTTAGTAGCTCTGGGGCGCCTCTTTCCAGGGCATTCCTTATTCTTCAAATCAACTCCGTTGACGTGAATTGCCATACCATGAAATGCAACAGTTTCAGGTGCAGAATTCATGGGTTTTTCTTGGGATTAGAATTTCTATTACCTCAAATATTTCCCCATGCTCCTTTGCTTTGTACTCACTCCCCCAAACCACTGATGTGGTCTCTGACACCACTGTCGAGTTTTCGCTAGAATTTCCTAGTAATGTCTCCAGCGGTCTGTGGTCTTCCTTGGCCTAATGTCATGCTTTTGGGCTTCAGCCCTGATGGGCTGTTTGAGTGATTGTGCCTTTGTTCTGCCTAATAGAACTCTGCTACGCACACACACCACAATTTGTTTATAAGAATCCCGAAATCAGTAGTGTAAGTCCTCCAACTTGGTCATCATTTTTAAACACTGTCTTGGATTTTTCAGGTCCTTTGCTTTTGCAAATAAAGTTTAGCATCAGCTCATGGGCTTCTACCAAAATGCCTGTTGGGTTTTGATTGGGATTGCAGTCAAAACCCAGTCAGTTTGGGGAAAGAAAACATCCCAACAATATTGATTCCTCTGTGATGTGAAGGTGAAATCTCTCTACACTTATTTGGTCCTTAATTTTTTTCAACAATTTTCTATATTTTTTGGTTTGAGTTTACAGTATAGAATGCCAAGCTCTCTATGCTGTTATTTAGCATATTTTGTTTAATCTATCCCTACGTATTTTACTTTTTGATGCTCTTTTAAGTGATCATTCTCAAATTGCAGTTTTTAGTCAATTACTGCTGGTATACAGAAGTATAGTTAATTTCTGTGTATTGCTCATATAATCTGCAACCTTGCTAAAATAGTTTTTTAGTAGCTTCTCAACAGTTTCTTGGGAATTTTTCTTTGTAGACAGTGATGCAGTCTGTGAAGAAAGTCAGCTTTAATTTTTCCTTTCCAAGCTACATACTCGTTTTCCTTCCCTTACCTTATGTCGTGTGTGGGACCTCCCAAACCAAGTGGTGAAAGTGAGTCTTCTTGCCTTATTTCAGATCTTAAGGGCAAAGCATTCAGTCTTCCACTTTCACATACAAGCTTGGCTACTGTAGGTTTTTTTGTATTGCTGTGCTTTATCATGTTGATGAAATTAATTTACATGCCTAGTTTTCCAAGAATTTTATTTACTACAAATGAATATTAAATTTTGTAAGCATCTTATTTGAATTTCTTAAGATGATAATATTTTTCTAGCCCATTGATATGCTGAATTATACTAATTAGTTTTCAAACATTAAATCAACTTTACTTTCATGAAATGATACCCACCCATTTATGATGTACTATGTTTCTTAATACTAGGCAGCATTCATTTTGTTAATGTTTTACTGAGGTCATTTCCACCTCTGATCATAAGGTATATTGATCTGCTTTTGAAGTCAGGATCATATTGGTCTTCTGAATGGAGTTAGAAAGTGTCTCAACTCCTTATCATGTCCGTGAAGGATTTGTGTACAACTGGTACCGCTCTCTCTTTCAGTATATGGTAGTCATAGAATTCGCCAGGGAAGCTACCTGGCCTAGAGGGTTTTGCTTGTTTGGGGTGTTTTGTTGGGAATATTTTAAAGTAGAATTTGGCTACTTTATAGATATAGAGCTGCTCAGGTTAATTTCTTCTTGAGTTACTTTGGTAGTTGGCAGACTTTGCCTTCTTTATTTCATCCTAATATGTCTGCTTATAGTTTAGTAATTTTGCTGACTTTTTCAGATAACATAGTTCTGATTTCACTGGTTTTCTTTACTGGCTTTCTATTTCACTGATCTCTTCTCTTTAACATTTTTTTCATTCCTCTTGCTTAGGGTTAACTTGTCTTTTTTCCTTAAGAGTTAAAGCTTAAGATGGATCTGAGACCTTTCTTCTTTGACAATATAAGCATTTAATGCTAAAAAAGTTACTCTCTAGGCACAGCTTTATCTGAGTGCCACAAATGATGGCATGTTGGCGCTTTCATTTTTATACAATTTAGCATGTTTTCAAATTTTCTTGATGGTTTCTTCTTTTACCCCTGGTTTCTTAGAATGCTTTGTTCTGTTTTCAAATATTTGGATATTTTCAATGTAATTTCTGTTATTAATTTCTGATATTTTGCTGTCATGAAAGGAGAATATGCTTTTATGCTCTCAGTTCTCTTAAATCTATTTAGACTTGCTTTATGGCTCAGAATATCGTCTTTCTTGATAAATGTTTTATTTGTACTCAAAAAAAATGTGTATCCTGTTGCTGTTGGATGGAGTCTGATACAAAAGTCAAGATATCAAGTTGGATGGTAGTCGTAAGCTGAGCGCGTGAGTGCTCAGACACGCAGTCATGTCTGGCTCTTTGTGACCCCATGGACTGTAGCCTGCCAGGCTCCTCTATCCAGGAACACTGGTGTGACGTGCCGTTTCCTCCTCCAGGGGACCTTCCCAATCCAGAGACAGAACCCTCGTCGTTTACATCTCCTGCACTGGCAGGCAGATTCTTTACCATTGAGCCACCTGGGAAGACCATAGGCCAGATAAGAGCCCCAAGTAAGTCTAAGCCCAGGGACCTGTGTACACTGCCATCTATGGTAATGGGAACTTTGCATGTGGGATTGAGTTAAGGACCTTGAGATGAAGTAATCCTCCTGGGTTACCTCCCTGGGACTTAAATGTAATCACAAGAACCCTGTGGCTGGGAGGTAGAGGTTGATTTGAACATGCTGCAGTGCTGGTCTTGAAGATGTAGGAAGGCGCCATGAGTCAAGCAATACAGACAATATAGCTTTAGAAGATGAGAAAGCCCGGAGATCCAATCCCTCTGGAACCTTGCTTGTTTCCTCCTGCACTGCCTAGAGTGACGTCTGTAAACCCTGTTTTACACTTTGTCTGGTGCAAGGAGATCCAACCAGTCCATTCTAAAGGAGATCAGTCCTGGGTGTTGTTTGGAAGGAGTGATGCTGAAGCTAAAACTCCAGTACTTTGGCTACCTCATGCGAAGAGTTGACTCATTGGAAAAGACTCTGATGCTGGCGGTGATTGGGTCAGGAGGAGAAGGGGACGACAGAGGATGAGATGGCTGGATGGCATCACCGACTCAAAGGACGTGGGTTTGGGTGAACTCCGGGAGTTGGTGATGGACCGGGAGGCCTGGTGTGCTGCAATTCATGGGGTTGCAAAGAGTTGGACACGACTGAGCGACTGAACTGACCTGAACTAATAGTTGTTTTAGTTAAGAGGGTAAATCCAGTCCCTATTACTGCATCTGAACTATAAGTTCCCTGCACGTCCTGTATTTACGCAGTGGAGGGGTATCGTCTGGACATTGTGCAAAGCATGATCTGCTTGTGGATATTCTGGACTTCAGTTGTGAAGCCACTCATGACCACTTCTCCAAGATCCCTCCACCACCACCTACCATGGCAGCTCTGCCATTCCTGCTTCCCTTATTGGAAAAATGCATCACTTTTCCAAAATTCCAGGTCGGCCTAGCTGTATGTTTGCACCGTCTTCTGGGGTCTTGCTAGGATGTTGTGTCCCTGGAAAGCACTCCAGAGAGAAGGCAGGTAGTGGGGAGACATGTGAAGAAAAGGAAAAGGGGAAGTGGCCTGGTCTGATCCCTTTCTGAACATGCTGGTAGGTAGACCTCATAACAAATGGCATTTTCTAGAAGAGTCCTTGACTATTGAATGTTTAAACATCTTATTGGAGTATAACTGCTTGTCCGTGTTGTACTGGTTTCTACTAAATGCAGAAGTCAACCGGCTGTCTGTACACAGGTGTTCCCGCCCTCCTGGGCCTCCCTTCCTCCCCTATCCATCCCATCTCTCCAGGTATCACGGAGCACTGAGCTGAGCTGCCTGCGCTATAGAGCAGCTTCCTATTGCACCTGGGGTAGTGAATACACGTCAATCCCAACCTCCCAATTCATCCCATCCTCTCCTTCCCCTCCCACCGGTGTGTAAACCTACGGTCAACAAACCTAAACTCTGTGGGTTTATGGCACACGGTTCCCTGGAAGATGTTACATCAGCCATGCAACTCTCTGGGCATAAAATGAAGACATTTCATAGCCTCTGACCTGCCCTGCTGCATGAGGTGACTGGCACTTTGCTTGGGGGCCTCAAGAACACTGCCCAGGTCAGCATCCTCTGTGTCCTGTGGAAGTGAGAGCCCCAGAGGTTCCAGACCCCACCAGCAGAGATCTGGATCCTGGGTGCACCGCCCCCCCCATCCAACCACACTCCCTCCGTCCTCCTGGGAGCCCTCAACTGGACTTCAGCAGGAATTGAGCAAGATATCTGTCTGGTTTCCAGAAGAGAAAATAGAGATCTTCTTACCCAGGGGCCTCAGCAGAGCCTTCCTGCTCACCCACTCAAGTCAAGAGCTCAGACTCCATGCCCATCAGCCGGACCCCGGCCACAGGCTCCTCTTTGGGCTTGGTGGCCCCTGAGGTCACAGGCGTCATCCTCTGGGGGAGGTGGCTCTAGCGGAGCGCAGCTGAAGGTCTCAGCACCCCAGGTGGGCTGTGGGGCCCCAGGGCACATATAACAGCATTCGATCTGAATGTTTAAATGCTAGCTGGAAATCACAGAGTTATAACGGCCTCCCTGGTCATCCTCCCTGGGACGGAAAAATACTGACCCAGCTCCTGCTTCAGCTGGCACTTGGCACCGCACTTGACGCATCGCGGGTGATAGATCTCCCTGCAATTCCAGCTCGCCACCGAAACGCCTTCTCCCCAGGAGCTGAGGCCCCAAAAGCGCGCGTTCGCTTGAGTCATCCTTTCCTCTCGCTTCCCACCCCCGTCCCTCCACCTCATCCGGTTGGCTCCCGCTCCCAAAGGCAGATCATCCAGAATCCGAACACCTCCTCCCCTTCCACGGCTGCTGCCCTGGCAGGCGCCCAGACTTCCGCCAAAGGGATGCTTTGAAGATGTAAAGGAGATAATATCACTTGCTCTCCTTTGCGCAGAACCCACCGTGGCTCTCTCCACTCCAGTCCGAGTCCAAGGCTGAGCCCTGACAACCACAAGTCCCTTAGGACCCCTGACTCCGCTGTGGACACAGCTCCCGGCACGACCGCACGCGGTCCGACCTCAGGGCCTTTACCTGGCACGCCTTCCCTGCACACCCTCTTCAGTGGGCTGACCAGATAACCAGCCATCCACCAGCGAGGCCCACACGCCGCCCTTCTGTTAGGAATCACAGTCCCCCCAACACTTCTTCCAAACCCCTGACTCCGCTCCGTTTCTTCACAGCGTTTCTGTCTCAGAGCATAGGAAACGGTTCACTTACTGATGCTACTTTTTTTTTCTGTCTTCTCCACTAGACTTCCCACCCTATGAGGGCAACTCTCTGGGCATAAAATGAAGACATTTCATAGCCTCTTTTGCTCCTGGGTGTGGCCTGGGTGCCTGCTCCACAGTTCGTGCCCAGTGATTTGCTTCACTTCATCAGCAGCTGACCTGGGGACCCCTTGACTAGTCATCTGTCCAAACATGACCCAGGTTTTTACAACATTCTCATGCGCATAACGGAAGGCCTTGTAGTTGAACCCTAAAATGTGAACTTAACAAAATGATTTGTTTTCAAAAGGTTTTCACTCCTAGATTGTATTCCTCGGTTCAAATCTGGTTGGAAATTAAGAACTGTTTGATTGATGTAACTGAAAAGGCATTTGAGAGAATATCCTTTCTCCAAGGAATTTTCTCTCCGGGGCTTCTGCTAAAAGCAGCCTGGGATCCTAAGAGTCTGTTCTCTCTGCACGGCCGTACCCCACTGTCTTCACGCCAAGCCCACGGCCTGCACAGGTGGGCGGCCCAGCTGGTCCCGACGTGTCTGGGGGAGGCTCGCGGCAGCTGACGTCAATTGGCAGAGCTCAGCCTGGAGAAGCCACACTCAGCCCGCCTCCCACAGGCTCCTCTTTCTGCCCAGTCCTGTGAGCTCATTTTTGCTTCTCTGTACTCAGATGCATCTTCGACCATCTTCTCAACCTGGAAATTCACAACCTTTCTTTAATCTTCAGTCTTATGCTTAACCTGTGAATAGGGCAGTAAAAAGGCATAGGAACATAGGAATTAAGTGTGAATGGGTTTCCCTGATGGCTTACATGGTAAAGAATCTGCCTGCAGGGCAGGAAACCTGGGTTCAATCCCTGGGTCGGGAAGATCCCCTGGGGGAGGGCATGGGGACTCACTCTGGTCTTCTTGCCTGGAGACGCCCATGAGCAGAGGAGCCTGGCGGGCTACAGGGCATAGGGTTGCAAAGAGTCGGACGTGATTGATGGTCTAACACTGAGTGTGAAGGGTTAACACTTCATGACACTTTTACTTGGTATTTATTTCTCAAGGTATTAATGTTAATTTTTTTTTAATATCTGAATCCATTCTTTTACGGTTTTATGTTTTCTGTCTGGAAGGAGGATGAGGAGTTTTGCAGAGAGGAGCTGTGAAACGCTGTGAAGCGGAAGATGAAGACGACGGACGCGTCAGTGCTGCTCACTGGCTTGCTAAGGTCTGGGAATTAATCTTATTTTCACTTTGTGTGTGAAGACCAATAGTGTCCCCGGTTAGGCTTACTGAACAGTAACACCTCTTTGTCACTGCAGCGTGCAAATAAACCAAGTAGGAAACTCACAGCGAAACCTACGGTCGTTTTGTTACCCCCTGAGGGGGAAAGGCATCCCAAAGCGGCACAATTCACAACATGAAGAGGAAACGGTTTCTTTAAAAAATCTCATTTATCTAGCATTTGCTTTCATCTGAAATTTCTGCTGCTATGCTGGCTGTTTAGTTTAACTTCAGGGCTTGAGGCCCAGTATCTAAAACCAGAGACGGAAACAAGAAGGGTGACGGAGCCCCACGGAAAGCTGCGCTGCTGGCCGGCGAGCCCAGGCCCCGGATGCTCAGGGCCCCTGCGCACAGCAGGAGCCTGGCTCCTCCTCCCCGGGGACCTCCCTCCTGTGTTTTCAGTGACAGCACGACAGCGTGCAACTCCCCCTGCGTTTTCCTCAGGCCTCTCTCTCACCCTGGGAAGCTTCCTGCTGTGTCCTGACCCAATGGAAGTACACCTGCCATCTTCTCTGGCTTTCCAGACGGCGCTCGTGGTAAAGAACCCATCTGCCAATGCAGCTGACGTGAGAGACCCGGGTCCGATCCCTGGGTCGGGAAGATCCCCTGGGGGAGGAAATGGCAACCCACTGCAGTGTTCTTACCTGGAGAACCCCATGGACAGAGGAGCCTGGAAGGCTACAGTCCACGGGGTCACAAAGAGCCAGACACGACCGAAGGGACTTGGCACACGCGCTCCGGTTTCCTCTGCGGCCTTCTCGTCACTGTGGATTTGTGAGCCCATCCTCAGTCTCACCTCTCAAGGCTTCAGCCCATTTTGTCCTCAACTTCTGAGGACACTCACGCCAGGTCTTCACTTCCTTAAAATCTCTGACTTTAACCAGCCCTTCTCTTTCCTCCTTGTTCATTGCTTTAAATAAGGTACCAACGTCATTCCTCTCACGGGTCTCCATCCCCACCTAGAACATTAATTCGAACAGTGCTTCTCAGGATGAACAGGTTCATAGTAGTAAACCAGCTTCCCTTATACTCATTGCACACCTGCCCGAACGTCCCTCCTGTTTCTAGTCCCTCGAGCACACTCGGGCTCCGTGAGTCTGAGTTTCATTGAAATCTTCCTGTTGAAACAACTCTTCAGTGCCCATCAGCTCCTACTTGTCCACACCTTGACCACCCATCTTCACATGACTTTTCCAGAAAGTGTCTGTCTGTGAAAGACACACAGAGTCACATTTTCTCATTAATTTTCACAATGATTTCAGACATACTCTCCTATAGAAAGAAAATTACTTTCAAGTATAATAAAAATCACATCAACAATCATGAAATTCCCCTCTCAGTGTGTTTGATATTTTTAAATGCATTGTCCTTATTTATTAAGGAAACACCTCTATATAGGTTGAATAACAGTAAAAATTAGTGGATCCATAGCAAGCTTGGTACCTGGTTAATGGTACAGTGCCTTATGGAAACTGGCTTTCAGGTGGCATGGTGGTAAAGAATCTGCCTGCCTGTGCAAAGATGCAAGAGACTTGGGTTCGATCCCTGTGTCAGAAAGGTCCCCTGGAGCCGGAGATGGCAACCCACTCTAGTACTCTTGCCCGGAGAACCCCACGGACAGAGGAGTCTGGCGGGCTACAGTTCATGGGGTTGCAAACAGTCAGACACGAGTGAGCGCCCACAGCCCTATGGAAAGACGTTTCCAGTGGAATGCCACAAAGCATTTAATACGGTGTACAGCCTTAGAAACCATTCTCGGAAGAAAGTGATCTGAGTGTAGCATTTATGGAATGCTCCCATGGATGGTAAATGTGAGGGTTGGATTCAAAGCCAAGTAAAACAAAAAGCAAAAACCTTAGCAGTCTGACATATTGGTCTAAATCCCAAACAATGAAATGTGATATCTATCGCATCAAGTCTTGCGTTTGAATTTTGCCCCAAGACAGCACAACTTAACGGCAGTTTATAATTAAGAGATCTGGGGAGTTAGAAACTCTAGGATTCCAAGGGCAGCTTTGGCATAATCCACTGACCAGAAACCCACTCCGGCTATGCTCTTGGGCTACATTAAAAGCCTTGTTGAGAAGAGAGGCGATGTTAACTCTGCTGTGGCATTCCACCCAGAGCTGCAGTGGGGTCTGCAGGCTCCTTCTCAAGGGACGTCAGCAACGTTGTACAAACCCCACTGTGAGCAGCCTGAGTCTTGGGGTGAGGGTAGCCTGTTTGATGAATAAATGGATGAAGTGAAAAAAAAAAATCTCTACCAGAATTATCTCTGAGAAGTGAAAGTGTTAGTTGCTCGGTCGCGTCCGACTCTGTGGGACCCCATGTAGTCCTCCAGGTTTTTCTGTCCATAGAATTTTCCAGGCAAGAATACCGGGTGGGTTGCTATTTCCTCCTCCAGGGGATCTTCCCACCCCAGGGACTGAACCCACATCTCCTGCTTGGCAAGCAGGTTCTTTACCATTGTGCCATAGGAAATATCAAAATTGTTGTTTATTGGGCAAGGCTCAAGTAATGGGTAAGTCATGGGTGATGTTTGGCTTGAAAAAAAATCACAGCCCTCCTCAAATATGTAAAGAGCTCAGTGCGTTAAAAAGCAGACTTTGGGACTTCCCTGTGGTCCAGCGGTTAAGATTCCAGGCTTCCAATGCAGGGGACACGGTTCTATCCCTAGCTAGGGAACTAAATCCCACATGCCACAACTAGCCAAATAAATAAATGAAAAATGAGGGGGAAAAAAGAGTTTTCTTTTATCGCCAATGTCAAATGTTGTCTGATACAAACACCTTCTGGTGATCAGTTTCCTGGAAGATGCTGCCCCATTGGCACATCCACAGCCAACAAGCAAACACGTTTCCCCACTGGAGACGTCCGAGACCTGAGGAGTCTTTCCCACCTCCCACCTGCATTATTCAATGCAGTTAACAGTTTAAAATATTATTAATTCAGAGATCAACCTGGGGGACTGACAGGCTGCATTTCTTTCCACGCCTCCTCATTTCCCACCGTCCCAGAATCTGCCCGCTGGATTATGGCAGGTGACTGAGGACTGTTTCTAATCTGCCTTCAATGGAATTTGGTGTATACCCCCATGGAGTCACCACTGCGATGAACATCTTCGTCTCCCAAACGTGACAGCAGTGACGTCACCGTGTGGCCGTCATCGCCTGCAGCCGTGGGTGTGTTTTCGGCCATCCTGGGTGAGAGTGCCCTCTCCAGCTCTGCCTCTAAACGTAAACGGACTCGTCCACTTTAGTCTCAGGTCTAGCTTTTGATCGGGATAAGTTTTTTTTTATGAGATTCATCCATGTCATTACATGTATCAGTAAAGTAGATTTCCCTTGTATGGAAACCACAGTTTTTATCCTTTCACCTATTGATAAATGTTTGGGATGTTTTGCTAGGTTTTGGCTATTTTAGGTAAAGGTCTTATAAGCATTTCTGTAAAGTCTCTGTGTGTAAAGGTAGGTTGGCATTTCTTTAAGTATCTAGGAATCATGGCCAGCAATTTAAAAAAAAAATTCTGTTTTTGGCATCAAGCATAAAGGGTAGGTTACATTCCTAAGTTCTTGGCACAGTGTCATTACTACTTATGCAAAGCCCTTTTCTTCTTTCGTTTATTTACTTATTTATGAATTTGTTAATTTATTCCCTTTCATCTCCATTCCGCATACCACTTCCCTGCTCAGCAATTTGACATGTGTTTGATGTCTAGCCAGAACTGATAGGAACTTTCTGAGGTATTTCCATATTGGTTGGTGAATTCCATAGTCAGTAAGGCAGTACAATTAATCAGTAACATAAATGTGGGTTACTCAGTGTGACATTTAGTTTTATAGGTCAACTTGGCTAGGCTTTACTGCCCAGTTATTGGATCAAGCACTGATCACAGTGTTGTTGTAAAGGTATTTAGTTGATGTGCTTAACATTTACAGTCAGTTGACTTGAAATAAAGGAGCTCATTCTGGATACTGTGGAGTATTGTTGTTCAGTCACTAAGCAGAGCCTGACTCTCTGTGACCCATGGACTGCAGCAGCCAGGCCTCCCTGCCCTTCATTGTCTCCTGCAGTTTCCCCAAACCCATGTCCATCGAGTCGGTGATGCCATCCAACCATCTTATCCTCTGTCGTCCCCTTCTCCTCCTGCCCTCAATCTTTCCCAGCATCAGCGTCTTTTCCAACGAATCGGCTCTTCACATCAGGTGGCCAAAGTATTGGAGTTTCAGCTTCAGCATCAGTCCTTCCAATGAATATACAGGGTTGATTTCCTTTAGGACTGACTGGTTTGATCTCCTTGCAGCCCAAGGGACTCTCAAGAGTCTTTTTCAGCACCACAGTTTAACAGCATCAGTTCTTCGGTGCTCAGCTTTCTTTATGGTCCAACTCATATCTGTACATCACTACTGGTAAAACCATATCTTTGACTACATGGAAAATTGTCAGCAAAATGGTGTCTGTGTTTTTTAATATGCTGTCTGGGTTTGTCATAACTTTTCTTCCTAGGAGCAAGTGTCTTTTAATTTCATGGCTGCAGTCACCATCTGCAGTGATTTGGAAGCCCAAGAAAGTAACAGATGCCATTATTTCCACTCTTTCCCCATCTATTTGCCATAGAGTGATGGGACCAGATGCCACGATCTTAGTTTTCTGAATGCTGAGTTTTAAACCAGCTTTTTCACTCTGCTTTCTCACCCTCATCAAGAGACTCTAGCTCCTCTTCACTTTCTGCCGTTAGAGTGGTATCATCTACATGTCTGAGGTTACTGATATTTCTCCTGGAAATCTTGATTCCAGCTTGTGATTCATCAGCTTGGAGAAAACTAGCATTCTTTTTCGATATGTCTTGTTCAAGAGTATGGACTGTCTCCCCATTTCTCCATTGTCATTCATTCAATTTAAAATGTTTTCTATAAAGTTTCTATGCATTAATGATTAATCCCTATGTACTCTGGAGTTTTGACTGCTGCTTGGAATAATATTTTCATTATATTTTCCAGCTAGTGTTGTCATTGTAGAGGTGTGGTGAGATTTCACGAGTCCTTCTGAACTTTTTTATTTTATTTGTCTTACGTCTGGCTGCTCTGGGTCCCCTTGCTGCCTGCAGGCTTCCTGCAGTTGCGGTGTGTGGACTTCTCACCGCAGTGGCTTCTCCCGCTGTGGAGCACAGACTAGAGCACGGACTTGAGTGGCTGTGGCAAGCAGGCCCCGCTGCCTCACAGCACGGGGGCTCTCCCCAGACCAGAGGCTGAACCTGCATCCCCCGCATTGGCGGGCAGGTTCTTAGCCACTGAATCACCCACGAAGCCCCCTCACAAGTCTCATATCTGAAAATGCTGGCGAATTCTTCCATTCGTTCGAATAGTTGGATTTTGGGGGGATAAATGATCATATCATCTTCAAATAACAGTTTTATCTATTCCTTCCAGTCCTTATTTCTTCTTCTTTTTTTTTTTTTTTCCTTAGTGCATTGGTCAGGAGCTTAAGTACAAATGTTAAATAGTAGGAGTAGTGATGGACATCTTTGCCTTGCTCACAAGTTTAGAGGAAATATGAAAATGACCTTCAGAAGGATAAAGTATGTTGTGACTTTCAAGGTATATAACTTTAACAACCGAAGCAGTTTCTATTTCTAGTTTGCTAACAATTTTCACTACAAATGTGTGTCAGATTTATCAAGAGCATTTTCCGCATCACCTCGGATAACCACGCGTTTTACACTTGAATGTTAGCTGACAGCTAATGTGATGAGTTCCACTGACACGTTCCCCAAAGGTGAACCATCTTGCTTTCATGAAAAAGTCACTTAATTATTGTTCCTTTTTAAAAACATATTGTTGGATTTTCTTAGCTATATCTCATTTAAGATATTTACAACTGTGTTCAAAATGAACTATGCTTGTAATTTGTTTCTCTTGAATTGTCCCTAGCTAGCTACAGAATGAAAAACACAATTTTTTGTCTTTTTATATTTGGAGGAAAATAACTTATTATGAAGTAAAAATTAAGGGTTCATTGATGGTGTAATAGACTTATTTAATATCAGTAAAGCCATCTGGGCCTTAGAGTTTGATGAGGAGAAAGATGTCTTTTAATACTATATTTAAATGTGTGCATTGGGTGCTGAATGAAAGTATGATTAAAACAGTTTCAAAGGCCCTGGTGAAGGTAGACCCTGGAGCTCTTACCCCAGGTATAATCTGTCTGTAGGCTCCAGCTTTCCCCTTCCAATCCACCCTCCTTGTATTCCTGTGTGAGTCACACTGCCTGGTCCAGAGCTTGAACTGAACTCATCAAACTTAGGCAACTCTCATCATCGGTGACTCTTTTCTGGACAAAAGTCCCAGTGAAATCTACCTGCCTTCTCTCACTCTAAGTATTGCCTTTCTTCCTATCTAAAACAAATTGCATTTTGGCACCTTAAACTCCAGGTGTTAGAAATAACCAACTGAAACAATAGAGGTGGGCCCACCGTTGGCCTGGTCTTTACGAACATTCCCAGTGGGATTCGTCCTGTTCCTCCGTGGCCAGGGGACAGGATTTGCCTTCTGGCTCCAGTATCACTATAAGATGTACACACACCCGGGCTCTGTTCAGGGTCTTGCTTACCTGTGTCCCGACGTGTGGGAGGGCACCGAGGCCCCAGGCGAAGTGTGACTGGGCAGCGGTCCCTCCAGGGCAGCTGGACCACTCCCTTGTCGTTGGGAAGAAAGCATCCCTTAAGGTGAGATTCGGGCTCCTTTCAAATATTTGTCTCTCTGTGGGTCATTTCTCAGCCCTCCAGCTTGTCCGCTCTCACACCAGAATCATTAATCTTTGTTATGGCCTGAGTGTTTGTCTCTCCAAATCCACCCACTGAAACCCTGACCTCCACGATGATGGTATTAGGAGATGGCGCCTTTGGCAGTGATGAGTGTGAGTGGTCCCCTGTGAGTGGCGTTAGTGGCCTTATAAAAGTGACCCCAAAGAGCTCCCTCGCCCCTTCCAGCTATGTGAAAACAATGAGAACTTAGCAGTCTGTGACCACCCCCAAAGAGGATTCCAACCAGAACTCAACCGTGTGGGTACCCTGATCTCAAACTTCCAGCCTCCAGACTGAGAAATACATTTCTGTGGTTTATAAGCCACCCAGTCTGTGGTGTTTTGTTATAGTAGCCTAAACAAGACAATCTTTTAAGCAAAACATCTGGCTCTGCGATCTTGCCTCTTGGTCTCTACGTCTGACACTTGGTCAGAGGTTCCTCTGTTTCTGCTGGTTGTGAGCTGGGTGTGCTCCTCAGGCACCAGCCAAGCAGGAAGCAGGAAGAAGGAAACAGGAAACCCAGAGGCTAAATCCTGGGCATCTGCAGTGGCCCAGTGTTAAAGAGCCCGCCTGCAATGCAGAAGTGGCAGGTTCAATCCCTGGCTTGGCAAGATCCCCCGGAGAAGGGAATGGCAACCTGCTCCAGCATTCTCACCTGGAGAATCGCCTGGACAGAGGAGCCTGGCGGGCTACAGTCCATGGGGCCACAAAGAGCCAGATACAACTTAATGACTAAGCAACAGCAAAACCCTGGGCTAAACCCAGAGCTGTGCCCTCCACCCAAGTCCATGTTCCTTCTTCTCTCCTGGGGCCACAGGCTGCTAGGTCAATGGGCAAGAAAACTTCTCCACCCAGGTACTCAGTAAATGTTTGATGAATGAGTGGATGCAGTGGGGGGAAAATCTCTACCGGAATTATCTTTGAAAAGTGAAAGTATTAGTCATTCAGTTGTGTTGGACTCTTTGGGACCCCATGGACTGTAGCCCGCCAGGTTCCTCTGTCCAAAGAATTCTCCAGCCAAGAATACTGGAGTGGATTGCTATTCCCTTCTTCAGGGGATCTTTCCAACTCAGGGACTGAACCTGGGTCTCCTGCATTGCAGGCAGATTCTTTACTGTCTGAGCCACCAGTGATGCCCGTTATCTGGGTTAAAAAAAAAAGAAAGGAGAGGTTAAATGAGGCAAAATCAAGATGGGAAAAGGAGTCAGAGAATACAAACTTATGAATGAAGTGGATGGAAACTGCCATGCCTTAGAAACTTTGAAATGGATGGGGGGTGGGGGGATGTGTAACTCAGGTTTTCATTTTCAAAATGGACAAAGGAGAAGGTAGGGTTATGAATGACTCGACCCAGGCCATCCCCCACTGTGCCATTAACATTGCACCACTGTGAGGTCAGTGAGAAACCACATCTTGCTAATTTCATTTCCTTTTTGGATGGGACTGTATATAATGGAAATTATTAAAGTGCCTACTGACCCCAATTTTCTTAAGGATGTTGGAAGCAGCTAAAGACCATTCAGCCAACATCAGATCACCATTCATAACAAATCTTCAACTACCTCAGAATAAAGAAAGTGGCCAATGGATGTGCATAAAAGTTAATTTTAATCTAGGGGTACTTAGGAGGTAGTTAACTAATCAGAAATCTATACTTCAGAGGTAGTTATAGCGAGATTTTGAGGCATTGTTACATAAATCTTTCATACATATCTCTTTAGTTAGCAATTTTTCCTTGGTAAAATGAATGAAAATTTTAAATGTAATTGAATAGGAAAGTTTTACGGATTCCACTGCCCTTGAATGAACAAGGTATAAAAATCTGTAAACCAGGTCACCTAGCACTTGTGAAGTAGTCCTCTAGGTCTGAAATTCTCCATCTAACAAGAGGTGGGGCTTCCCTGGTGATTCAGATGGTAAAGAATCTGCCTGCAATGTGGGAGATCTGGGTTTGATCCCTGGGTCAGGAAAATCCCCTGGAGAAGGGAATGACTGCCCACTTCAGAATTCTTGCCTGGAGAATTCCATCGACAGAGGAACCTGGTGGGCTTCAGTCCATGGGGTCGCAAAGAGTCAGACATGACTGAGTGATTAACACTACTATTACCTCTAACAAGGTCCAAGGATGATAGCTGTCCACCCCCGCCCCAAGAAGACAGGTCCTAACGCGGGTACTGCTGGGCTCCCCACTTGAACCCGAGGACTTGTAGAAGGGATTTCACTAGGGCCACAAGATCCAGCTGTGCGTCCGCTTTGAGGTCTGTCTGTTAATAAAGGCATGTGAGGCAGAACCGATCTTAGCTTCTCTAGTTACAACAGCCCACCCGGTGTCAGGTTGCAGAGAAGGTGGCCCATCTCTAATCACCAGTGACTAACAGAGCTCCTAAAAAATGTGAAAGCTGCTTGCTAAACCTGCTTTGTATTAATATGCCATCCACCAGACCAGGGACTGGTGTCTGAACCAAAGGCAGGTCTTTCCTTGGGAAAAATGAACACGAGATGTAGAGAATCAGTGGGCAGAAGCAGGGAGGCAGCCAGGGAGAGAGCGGTCAGTGGGGATCGTGAGACGGTGCACAGAGATGGAGAGGGTTGGAAGATGGCAGGAGAGACCGACAAGCAGAGACAAGGCGGAGTCGTGACCTCGTGACCCAGTCACCGGAGGGAGCGGCCCGGCTCCCCAGAGCTATGTGTGGGGGTAGGAGCACAGTGGACCCCTGCTGGTCCAGAGGCCAAAACCAAGGAGAAACATGTCGCTAGGGTAACTTTTAAACCTGCAGACACTTTACATGTGCACATGTGGCTGAGTCGCTTTGCTGCTGGCCTAAAGCTACCGCAACATTGTTAATCAGCAACACCCCAAGACAAAATGTTTCCGATGTTAAAAAATATATATATATATTTTTTAAACCTATGGACACTCACTTGGAAGTAAGAGCAACACTGATCTGCTTGTGGCCCAGTGAGATGGTCCCAGCAAACCTCTCTCAGCCTTCAAATATGTCAACAGTCCTTTCGAGAAGCTGTTCCCGTGCTGAGGCAGAACCTGACCTAATTAGAACCCTGATCAGGACCCTCACAGCTCTGCTTCATCTGGGTGAAATGAGAGGCAAGCAGAGGGGAGAGTTTGTTTGTTTGTTTTTTAATGTTTATATATTTGTCTGTGTTAGTCTTACTTGAGTCATGCAGGGTCTTTGATCTTCGCTGAGACCTCTGAGATCCTTTTTTATTTTTAGCTGTGGGGCACGAGGGATCTTTAGTTGTAGCGCATGAACTCTCCGTTGCTACACGTGGCATCTAGTTCCCTGAGCAGGGATGGAACCCAGGCTTCCCGCATCGGGAGTGTGGAGTCTTAGCCATTGGGCCACCAGGAAACCCCGGAGGAGACAGTTTTAAATGCCGAAGTTTAGAGAGGAGGAGAGATGGGAGAACTTGACAAGGAGTTGTGCAAACATGTACAGGCTGCCTCTATCTGAAAGGTGCACACCTTCCCCCCAACTCCACCCCCACCCCATCCGCTTCTGCAAAGGTCTCGAAATCCAGTAGAACGGACAGCTTCCTACAGAACTTTTCATAATAAAAGGCAGTGTGTGATACAACAGAGGCATAAACATAATATTTGAATGTGAATAAAGACACGTAGTACTCTCGTTTTTCAGCCACTAAGTTGTCTCTGGCCCTTTGTGACCCCATGGACTGCAACATTCCAGGCTTCCTGCTCCTGCACTATCTCCCGGAGTTCGCTCAAATTCATGCCCATTGAGTAGGTGATGCCATCCAACCATCTCATCTTCTGCCGTCCCCTTCTCCTCCTGCCCTCAATCTTTCCCAGCATCAGGGTCTTTTCCAATGAGTCAGCTCTTCGCATCAGGTAGCCAAAGTATTGGAGTTTCAGCTTCAGCATCAGTCCTTCCAATGAATATTCAAGACTGATCTCCTTTAGGATGGATTGGTTGGATCTCCTTGCAGTCTAAGGGACTCTCTAGAGTCTTCTCCAACGCCACCATTCAAAAGCTTCAATTCCTCGGTGCTCTGTTTAGCCTCCTGTAATCAGGAACATTGTCTTGGTCTTTCTTTGTCTTTGATGACCTTGATTTTTTTTTTTTAAAGAATGTATGGCCTGTACAAATTTTCAAGAGACTTTTTTTTTTCAACAAGATGCTTGGGTTGAAGAATTTACTCAGTATCAGTTTTGTTAGAATAACTTAGTCCTATTGAAAGACACAGAGTGCTCTATAATTGACAGAAAGACATAAAAAAAATTAAAAGCAAAATTAAAAATTAAGGAATATATAAAAGGTTTTTGTTTGTGTATCATTAAACCTTGAGATCAAAACGACTTACGGACTTAAAAACATAAAAAGTCTGAATAAGTGTGTCACTCCTGAAGAAAAGGGTGTATTTTCTGAGAATCGGTTTTCCCCCTCACCTCATTCATAGCTGCCATTGATCAAAACAGAGGGCTGACAATTTAAGGGATAAAAAGAGCTTCGTGCTTGAGTGCACACACAGCAGTTATTTTATGTAGAATGGAGTCATGGGGCGGATGTTAGAGGTAATCAAGGACCAAGAAAAACACTGTCACAGAGTAGGGTACAGCCCACTCGTGTTGTCCCCGAAGGGCCTGTATCAGGGTCCACACCTGCCCGGCTCTGGATAAAATGGCAAGCCTGCTGCTTGCCTGGGCTTTGGGCACCTTGTTAGCTAGTGTACCTGCCGGCTACAGCTGTCCGGCGTGAGACACGGTAACCCTGCCTGCGCCTGCAGCTCTTCCTCGCTTGGCTGCTCTGATCCGGGTGGGGTTTGCTCTGCTCCGCTGGCTCGCTTCCTGCACGTGGCTCTCCATAGTCAACCCCACCGCCTGACCATCTCGCCCACCACCCTGGGGTCCGCCCCACCACTGCTCTCCTGATCCTGTCCCTCCTTGGGGTTGGAGTCTGCCCTCCGCCCGGGGACTCTCTCCACGTGCAACTTTACCAAAGCAACCCCCCCACATGCAGCTGCACCCACAGGATCTCTCCAGGGAGATAGCACCCCGGGCAGCAGCTCCTGGACACAGTCAGCCCCTCGAGAGACCACGGGGCACTGTGCAGAGGGCTGGGCTCTGGGCCCCTGAGGTGGACACGGTGGGCTGGGGTGATGGTCAGACACTGAGCAGGAGGGGAGCCCCTCGCCCCGCCCGGCTGACACACAGTTGGCAAGCAAGCCCACTTTCTGGACACAGGCAGGCCCCTCCCTAGAATTTTGCCAATAACACAATTTCTTCCCTTGTTGAGTTGTGTGTGAGTTATTTCTCAGGGAGAACACTCAGATCTTGGCCAAATGGCCTTAATGGACATAGTTTTTAAATTCCATTTTATTCCCCATATGAAGGGAAACAAAGCCATCAATTACAAGGTTTCTAAGTAAGTTCCTGGAAAAGAATTTGACCAAATATCTTCCCTTTAGGGGCCCTTTGCATTTTCTTCTTTTTCCTTGTCTTGGTCTAGAAATTGAGAATTATCTACTGGTGGCATCTTAACCCCAGAACACATTTCAGTACACACTGGTGTGGTTTTCTTGCATTCAGGTGGGAACTGACTTATCAAATTGGTGTCTGATGCCCGGCTCTAACAGACGCAAGGTCACCAGTCCTGGAAGGTCGCTCTGGGACCATGTCTCCGTGACCCCTTGACCCGAAGGGTCTAAGCGGCCGAAGCTGCGGGTGGCGATGCCCACAGACCTAGTGGGCTGCCCCTCCTCTATCTGCACCTTCCTGTGTTAAGCAAGAACCATTGGCGTCAGCAGGCAAAGCTGAGGAAATGTCCATTCAGCTCTCTAAATTAAAAGGGAACACATGGAATCACCTCTGCTGATGGAATCAACCGATCGTCACAGGAGGCCAGGTCTGGAGCCCATTAAAGGGCAGTGGTCACACCCGTGCCTCCAGCTTCCCACCCAGTCCTCTTTCTACCGAATAATAAAACTCCTCTGAGACCTTCCCACTTTATTCATGATAAAATAGTGGCTACCTACACAGCGGTTTTGTATACTCTTCTAGAGCTGATTAAAAAAAAGCACAAAACTTTCAACACTTTGACACAAACTCAACATTTTGACAATCGCTACTATTTAAATAATAAGGGACTTCCCTCGTGGTTCGGTAGCTGAGACTTCAAGCTCCCAAAGTGAGGGACTGAGGTTCAAAACGTGCTCAGGGAACTAATATCCCACAAACTGCAACTAAGACCCCATGCAGCCAAATAAATAAAAATAAATATTTTAAAAAGTCATTTCTTTGGGTTTTTCCCTTTTTTTCTAGAAAGTTATCTCAGAATACATACACTTAAGCAATTTCTAATAAGTATCCATCTGACACTATGAAGTATTGTGAAACTGAGGTTATTTCTTAAAATCATGAATGCATAAACTCTTGCAAGCTAAAGATTTCAACCACCCAAAATTTTTTTCCACAGATTTTTTCTGAACAAAACTTCTGTAGTTAAAATAACCAGAATCACATGTACCTCTGAATTTTGTAAATATTTCCGATTTCATGGATTTCTCTTCCTCCTGTATTTGAAAACCAGTTCTTTACGAGAACACAAGAAAATGCTACATGTGGGAGGTGTGAATGGTCTAGCTCACAGCCTGTAGCCCAGCTCTGATATATTTCAGTAGCATGTAGAAATAGCAAGTTTAAAAATATCACACATTCTACAGTTTCGGCATTCCACATGTGGAGGGATAAAGAACCAACTGTTGACGCTCTCAGGAACTCATGGCTATCAAATATTACTGCACTGAAAGCCTCCACACAGCCCAGAGCAACTTGCTGGACCAGAAATCTAAGCACATTTTTACTAAAAATGGCTTTACTTCCTGCTACAATGGATACACTTTGAATTTGGCTCAAAGTTTTAGGGGTATACAAAGCAAATAACACAGACTCTAACTGGCTTCTTAAAGGCGCTCTGGGTCCTGTTTGTAGGGCACTGATATTGCTGTTCAGTCGCTCTTTCGTGTCCAACTCTTCGTGACCGCGTGGCCTGCAGCACGCCAGGCCTCCCTGTCCTTCAACATCTCCCGAAGTTTACTCGTGTCCATTGAGTCAGTGACGCCATCCAGCCATCTCATCCTCTGTCATCTCCTTCTCCTCCTGCCTTCAATCTTTCCCAGCATCAGGTCTTTTCCAAGGAGTTGACTCTTTGCATTAGGTGGCCAGATATTGGAGTTTCAGCTTCATCATCAGTCCTTCCAATGAATACTCAGGACTGATTTCCTTTAGGATTGACTGGTTTTATCTCATTGTTGTCCAGGGGACTCTCAAGAGTCTTCTCCACAATTGGAAAGCATCGATTTTCCATGCTCAGGCTTCTTTATGGTCCAAGTCTCGCATACGTATGTGACTACTGGGAAAACCATAGCTTTGACTATACAGACCTTTGTCAGCAAAGTGTGTTGATTCAGATGTGGACATAATCTGGAATCTTTCTGGTCTCATCCTGGTGGGGCCAATGGGAGGAAGGCGGGTCCACAGCTGCCACCCCTGAAAAAGAGATCCCTGATGCTCCTCAGTTATGTGAGAGTCGACCATGCACGAACCATATCCAACAGAAGCAGTTATCCCTCCATCAGTCACTCAACAGTATTTGTGACTCAGTAACAAACTGATCCGACCTTCAGCCTGGAAAAGTAAGGGATGAAATCCATGGTGCAAAGGAAAAGGAGTCCCTAGCGCTTCCCAAGAGAGTTGTGAAAACTCCACAAAGATTATCTACCATCACTGAACTGAAACTTGGAAAGCAATTAGAAAGCAATTAGGCAGCTAAGTAAGAGGAGAGCAGAAGAGAGGTGATGACCACGTGTCATAAGGCAGTTCCCAAGCCCGAGAGACCGTACCAGAAGTCACGAGGGCAAAAAGATGAAGAACAGTAAGTGTATAATCAAGAACAAAAAGATAAAGAATAGATACGTACAACCAGAAATAAATAATAGGAATTGGGGGACACGAGACAACAGGAGAGGAAACACAAAATACATGTGGAAGCTGGGTCAGTACACAGAAAATGTACCATTAGTTGCTAAACACCTTGAAATTTGGTTCTGATTTTCCAAGGAAAATACAATCAACTGCCTAACTGACAGTGCAAAGTTTTTAAACCTTAGTTGTTCCAGAGACGTGCAATTACCTTAACTGAGCCCTGACGTGTGGCGATTCCCTGTGATGTGCTGAACAGTGTCCCTTACGACATCTGAAAGATGAAGCCTTGGCAAATATGCCAGGCAGGTTCCTTATGTTTGGAATTCTTCACCAAGTCGCTATATCTCCTGCTGAAAATGACGTTTTAAATTGTGAATAAATTAATCTCCAAAATAATAAAGATTAGCCTGAGGATTTTAGATTTTGGTAGCTTTCACAGGACAAAGATCCTTTCTGTCTGTATCCATACAAAAATCCTTGACTTGCTGTTTCATAGCCTAAAAATTTACCCTCAGACTTTCAACAGGGAAAAAAAAAGAGAGAATTTTATTTTGAATAGAACCGTATTCTCTTTAATGAAAAGGAAAATTCAAATTAATACCGCTGATTAGCAATAGTGTAGCATACCCATCTGATTCTTCGTTTTTAAGTAAAGGGTAGTTTTTATCTATCAAAAAAAGAAAGGGAGAGGGGGCTTCCCTGGAGGCTCAGACGGTAGAGAATCTGCCTGAAATGCGGGAGACCTAGGTTTGATCCCTGGGTTGGGAAGATCCCCTGGAAAAGTTTTTATCTATATCAAGCATTTAAAATCCAAATGCAAATAAACATATAAGGTATTCTGCCCTTCTATTCTTAGACATATCAGGAACAGTGATAGACCTTTCAAACCACACACTCTTAAAATAAATTCTTCTCTAAACTTTACTGCTTACCTATTAGACAGGCAAACTTGCAGGACCACAGTAAAATGTGACCACAACTCCTGAGTTTTTAGAAGATGTACACACAATGCATATTGTTACAAGTGTTAGTTCTGGAAAGCAGTAACAATATATGTGATGTCATGTTTGTTATGGAGCTTCTGTTACCCAGGGTCTCCTCTTACACGCTCTCCTAAATATGAGAACCTCTTATGACATGCCTTCTCCAAGCCTCTCTCCTTCCCCTTTTTCTTTCTCTTCTGCATTTATTTTTAACAGAAGATAAAACCCTTAAATATCTTTTATGACTGCTAGCAGGCTCCTCTGACCAATTTTATTGACTATTGAAAGAGCTTAGGGAAAAAAAGCAAAGTTTTGGAATCAATGTTACAAAATCGACTGCCTCTCTGAAACTTTGAAAGCACGCCCACAACTGTGAGGGTTGGTAAAGTGCTGACTCACACCTTTTTTGTGGAAGCAAGAAGGCTGTATGTTTTAAGAGACACGGCACTGGGTTTTTCCATAAACGTGGGTAGACCCTCCACTTGGAAAAGTGAACAGCCCAGCTTCCCCCACACCAGTCCTGGCACACAACTGGTCATTTCACAGCCTCCAAATCCCTTTTCAGGGCCGTCGCAGAGGAGGATAGCCCATATGGTTTGAATCACTTGATCACCTTCTCTTTCCAGGGGTGTTGAGACAGGGAAAAGACATTTCCGTCCCCGGCACAGGTGGGCAGTGGTAACCTGCTCCCGGTCCAGCTCCTGGGAAGCGTGGGCACCTGCAGCCGCCGGACAGGGAGTGTGCAAGGCAGGGGCTGTGTCGGTGGCCGCCTTTCAGGTTGTCAACGGCCAGCTTTGCGGTTTCCAGGCTCTCGTGTGCTCTTGTGCCCAGAAGCAGGGATCAGCCTGCTCCAGGCTCCCAGCGGGTCGGAGCCGCAGACAGTCAGGGCAAAGGCAGCTCAATGAGGTTCAGAATAAAAGCCAGAGGCCTTTGGCACCTGCAGTTCTCTTGGACTTGAATGTCAGTCTTACATAGTCCATTGCTCTGACATTTGAATGCATGGTGAGGGTTGGTTTAAATCCGTGTCTACCTTCAGTTCAGTTCAGTTCAGCCGCTCAGTCGTGTCCGACTCTTTGCGACCCGATGAATCACTGCACGCCAGGCCTCCCTGTCCATCACCAGCTCCCGGAGTCCACTCAAACTCATGTCCATCGAGTCGGTGATGCCATCCAGCCATCTCATCCTCTGTCGTCCCCTTCTCCTCTCACCTGCAATCTTTCTCAGCTTCAGGGTCTTTTCAAATGAGTCAGCTCTTCACATCAGGTGGCCAAAGTATTGGAGCTTCAGCTTCAGCATCAGTCATTCCAATGCATATTCAGGACTAATTTTCTTTAGGATGGACTGGCTGGATCTCCTTGCAGTCCAATGGATTCTCAAGAGTCTTCTCCAACACCACGGTTCAAAAGCATCAGTTCTTCGGCACTCAGCTTTCTTTACAGTCCAACCTTATATCCATACATAACTACTGGAAAATCATAGCTTTGACTAGACAGACCTTTGTTGGTAAAGTAATGTCTCTGCTTTTTAATATGCTGTCTAAGTTGGTCATAGTTTTTCTTCCAAGGAGTAAGTGTCTTTTAATTTATGGCTGCGGTCACCATCTGCAGTGACTTTGAAGCCCCCCCCTAAAATAAAATCTGTCACTGTTTCCATCGTTTCCCCATCTATTTGCCAAGAAGTGATGGGACCAGATGCCATGATCTTAGTTTTCTGAATGCTGAGTATTAAGCCAACTTTTTCACTCTCCTCTTTCACTTTCATCAAGAGGCTCTTTAGTTCTTCTTCACTTTCTGCCATAAGGGTGTCATCTGCATATCTGAGGTTATTGATATGTCTGCCGGCAATCTTGATTCCAGCTTGTGCTTCTTCCAGCCCAGTGTTTCTCATGATGTACTCTGCATATAAGTTAAATAAGCAGGGTGACAATATACAGCCTTGATGTTCTCCTTTCCCAATTTGGAACCAGTCTGTTGTTCCATGTACAGTTCTAACTGTTGTTTCTTGACCTGCATACAGATTTCTCAGGAGGTAGGTCAGGTGGTCTGGTATTCCCATCTCTTTCAGAATTTTCCAGTTTGTTGTGATCCACACAGTCAAAGGCTTTGGCATAGTCAATAAAGCAGATGTTTTTCTGGAACTCTCTTGCTTTTTCGGTGAGCCAACGGATGTTGGTGATTTGATCTCTGGTTCCTCTGCCTTTTCTAAATCCAGTTTGAACATCTGGAAGTTCATGGTTCACATACTACTGAAGCCTGGCTTGCGGAATTTTAAGCATTACTTTGCTAGCGTGTGAGATGAGTGCAATTGTGTGGTAGTTTGAACATTCTTTGGCATTGCCTTTCTTTGGGACTGGAATGAAAACACCTTCTCCGGTCCTGTGGCCACTGCTGAGTTTTCCAAATTTGCTGGCATATTGAGTGCAGCACTTTCACAGCGTCATCTTCCAGGATCTGAAATAGGTGGCACCAGTGATAAAGAATCCACCTGCCAGTGCGGGAGATGCCAGAGACATGGGTTCCATCCCTGGGTGGGGAAGATCTCCTGGAGGAGGAAATGGCAACCCACTGCAGTATTCCAGCCTGAAAAAGCCCATGGACAGAGGGGCCTGGCAGGCTGCTGTCCATGGAGTCGAAAAGAATCAGACACCACTGAGCACATTTATGCACACCTTTGTTATTTAACACTCACATGCCGCTAACCACCAATCTCCACTTAGCACAACCTATGAACTCTGCCCATTTTCCCAAACTTAACTAGCTCCTCTTCCATTCTTAAAATATCTTAAAAGTTTTCACCTATAGTTCACAAACTTCTCCATCTTTATAGTAAGACTGCATACCCTCAGAAGTAAATGCACATACAAGAACACAAAGTGTAGTGATTCTAACAAATGGAAATGAACAGAGTTGAGTAATGACAGTTGCGTTTCATCCTAAGAAGTAAACAAGCAGGTTCCAACCGAGAAAGGCAGGGAGATCGTTGCTGAGAGTGGAATCAGGGTGACTTCTGAAGGATCAGTAAGGCGATCCGTACAATGAGAAGGGGGTGCCCCACACCACCCCACATCCTGCTGTAGGAGCACAGCGGTTCTAGAACCTGCCAGGACCCGGACCCCGGGGCTCAGGGTGGAGGTGGAGATGCGCGAGAGCTGCAGCCGGACAGGCAGGCAGGACCCAGGGTTGCACTGGAGGCCATCTGGGGCTTTGAGCCAGGGCATCTCATAGTGGGGTTCACTTATACCTTTAAAAGCTCATTCTGAACATTCTTTGGAGCCTGGGTTGGTGAGCAAAAGAAGAACGGAAACAGGTAAACTTATTACAAAGCCATTGTGAAATCCAGCTCCCAACGATGGTGGTGTGGACAGGCTGCTGGAGAAACATGGGTGGTTCTAAGAAATACCGTGAAGGTCAAACCAGCAGGACCAGCGAGTGAAGAGGATGAAGCAGAGTGGACGGGCAGGGTCCGGGGTGACCTCCTAGCTTGGGGAGCTGGGAGGAGGGCAGGGCCGTTTACCCAGGTGGGAAGAGCACACTTGGGGAGGAAGATGGGAGAGCTCCACTGTAGGTGGGCCACGTTTGAGTGGCCAAGAAGAGACTTTAATAAGACAAGGGAATAGTCAGCGCAGCTTTTCAGATGATGGAGATGTGACCCGCACCTGCTCGTGTGGAGACAGGATGAGTGAGGTTGCCTAGGAAGGCACAAATGCTGAAGGGGCAGCATCCAGAAAGGCCCACCGCCCATGGACCGGGGCCCACGGTGACCACGTGGCCAGCTTGCACATGGCCCAGCCCCACATTTCCCTCTTGGAGAAAAGAAGGCCCCGTCTTTACACAAACACTTACACGTGAATAATTACAGCAACAGTATATTCATAATCGCCCAAACCTGGAAGCAACCGAGATGGACGGCCGTCGGCGGGTAAACGGACGAACAAACTGGTCTGTCCACACCGAGGACAGCGCTCAGTGACAGGCATGAACGAGCTGTTGGCACAAGGGGCGCCACGGGTCAGCCCCAGCTGTGCTCTGAGACCGGAAGGAGCCGTGTCACACACACCCCCACACCTCCACCGTCGCATGGCCACTGCACTTGGGAAGAGGCAGAGCTCTGAGGTCAGAGAGCACGCCAGGCATTGCTACGATCAGGAGCCACAGCGCGGAGCTCACGGGGTTCATGGGGGCCACAGCGCGGAGCTCACGGGGTTCACGGGGGCCACAGTGCAGAGCTCATGGCTGTGAGAATCGCCTTGTATCCTGTTTGTGTGGTGGGTACAAAAATCAGTACGTGTGAAAACCCACAGGACTGCACACCCAAAAAAGTGATTTACTATATGCAAAGTTTTAAATACATGTTTTAATAAAAACAACCCAGAGAGTCCCAAACCCGTGAGGCCTTTATTTTTAAATGTGGAATTGCTTTATTCAAAATAAAACACATCTTTATTATATGTTCTACAGATATATCAGCCTTGCTCCTATTTAAAAAGTGTGTTTACTCTTTCTGAAAAAATAAATGTCGATTCTTTTTGCACTGTTGTTGTTTAGCCGATAAGGCATGTTCGGTCTTTTGCGACCCCGTGGACCGTAGCCCGCCAGGCTCCTCTGCCCATGGGATTTCCCAGGTAAGAGCACCAGAGTGGCTGACCATTTCCTCCTCCAGGGACCTGGGAGGTTTTGGGTGACTCCTACTATCAACTAACTTCAAAAAGCTCCACAGACAGTGAGTTAGGGGGACCTCGAAGTCTGAGCTCACCTCCTCAGGAGACGTTAAGAGGAGAAACAGAAAATACATTTTCCTTCTCCAAATGGACCGTTGTCTGTAAGTCAGAAACCAAACCCATCCAAGTGAAGTAAGCCAGAGAAAGATGAGCGTCAGGTGACATCACTTACATGTGGAATCTAAAACAAAATACAGATGACCTTATTTACAAACACACAGACTTAGGAAACAAACTTGCGGTTATGAATAGGGAAAGAGATTTTTGGCCAGCCTAGTATGTTTGGAAAAGAGAATGAAAACGCTGCAGCCCAGCTTTTTAAATCACTACAGCACTTGCCAGGTTGGAAACACACGTTTCCTATTCACCTATTCAAGTTGCATTCTGCACTCCTTGCGTGGTTGCATGTTTTAAAGCAATAAACTACTCACTGTTTTTCTGGACAATCACCTCGTCTATGGCTCAGATGGTAAAGGATCTGCCTGCAATGCGGGAGATCCCCCAGGTTCGATCCCTGGATTGGGAGGGTCCCCTGTAGAAAGGAACGGCAATCAGCTCCAGTATTCTTGCCGGGAGAATCCCATGGACAGAGGAGCCTGGTGGGTCCCAGAGAGTCAGACCTGACTGAGCTACTAACACTGGTTCCTGCCATCCCTCTAAGATTAACTACAAACACTGGAGGAAACACTGGAACCGTAGGAGAATGCCTCACTGTGAGAAAAAAAAAAAAAAAACTTCCCAACCCCAAGATCTAGACGCCGGAGACCACGTTTTTCCCAGGCATGGTGCACAATGCTTGCGTGTGGACCAAGTCAGCGCGGCTCAAGCTGGTATACTGTCCACAAGCAGCAGCACCTTCTCAAGGTCGTCCAAAGAGATGCCACAGAAAAGCCACCAGAGGGAGTTAGAAACCCAGAAACAGCTCCTTTCCTGGGCTCCAGGATCTGAGATACTCTGTGCGCTGTTCAGAAGCACAGAGGCTTCCAGAAACAGGAGTCAACGAGACATGTAATTCCTGCTCTTCGTGCCAGGGAGGAGGAGAGGGCTCAGGGCTGGAGTTCCGGTGGCTCTCTAATGCAGTGGTCACGACTCAGGGAGGGCCCTTGCAGGGAGGAGGTTACATTGCCCCCAGACTAAAAGAAAACAAAACGGAAATTCCCTAGCGTTAAAGGGGTGGGAGGTGAGCGCCAGGTCAGCAGTGAAACTTCAACTGCGGGCAGTTTGCCCGGCGGCTTCCTTCACCTGTGAGCCAGCATCACACATGCTGAAAACGAGGAATTGCTTTCTCTCTCTTTCTTGAATGTATTACCATAAACCTGCTTGCTGATTTTCCAAATCAGTCAGATTCCCCCAGAGCTTAATTACTCATTTGCTTACTCAGTTACTAGCAACCCTGGGCACTCTTAATAAAGCACATTTATCCCACTACAGTAATTCAGGACTACTTTGAATATTCCTGATTTTTTAGCGCTTAGAACAAACTGTGTGGGGCAGACTGGGGGCGGGGCTGTATATCTGTTTGGAGGAAAAGGCACGGATCAGCTTTGTGACCTTGGAGGTCATTTAACCTGATGCCCGCAGGGTTCAGAATCCCATGAACCTGACCCCTGGAGCGCTCGCTTGGCAGAGCGCTGGGTCTTGTGTGTGTGCTAAGCTGCTTCAGTCCGACTCTGAGCGACCCCGTGGACTACAGTCTGCCAGGCTCCTCTGTCCGTGGGATTCTCCAGTCAACCCAACTGAAGTGGGCGGCCATGCCCTCCTCCAGGGCATCTTCCTGACCCAGGGACTGAGCCATCACCTCTCATGTCTCCTGCATTGCCAGGCGGGTCCTTTCGCAGTAGGGTCACCTGGGAAGCCCTGGGTCTTAGTAAACAACAAACTATAGCAACTGTTTCATTATTACTTGATGGGAACCGAAGATTCCTCTGTGTACATGACTTGCCCAGGATGCCAACAATTTTAAGAGGCTGAGCCAGGATTCAAGCCCAGGTTACTGATGTTGGTGTTCATTCTCCCAGGCATGTCTGACTCTTTGCAACCCCATGGACTGCAGCGCACCAGGCTTCCCTGTCCTTCACTAAGCGCGGTTTTGGTTGCCTGCGGTCCCCAGCCCTCTCTCTTCACGGGCTTCCCAGCCACCTCTCTCACACCATCTTGCTGCAGGGACATCACAGACACCACTGACATTTGCCCAGATGGGATACAGAGCACCCATGACAGTGACGGGCCTCCTCCTGGATAAGCCCGCTGTTTCATGATCACTCACACCTTTAGTGGTGTCCTGTCCAGCTTCTCTGCTGGTGAACCCCTCAGCTCACAAAATCCTCCAACCAACAAACAAGAACACCAAGAGACGAGAATCCCTTCCTCCTCCCAGCTTCCCCCTCCCTTCTTCCAGGCCCCCCTTGCCCCGCAGGGCACACATGTTTACACGTTGTCTGCTGTTCAGCTCCCCTCTTTGACCCCTTGCAATCTCACGACTAGTGCGTAAATACATAGCTCCCCTCCCTGGCCTTCCTGATCCCACTTGTACTTTCTTGCTTTACTCCAGCTTCGCCAGTTTGTCTGGCTTCTTCTCTTGACTCTGCTCTCTACTTACTCCTGACTTCTTCAATTTCTCTTAAAAATAAGATAATCTCAGGAGGACAAGTCATTTCCAAAGGTACCTGGATCAACCGCCATCTACTGTGTGACCTCTCCCCTCTCCATGTCCCTCTTTAAATGCCCTTGTGATGGGCATTGCTCCTCCGCCTAGCAAACCCCATGGAAAGACCTGAAATTTATCACATCCAGACTGGCTCTGACAGCTGTGTTCATCCCTGCCCTTGAGGTCAGCACAGTAGACCTCCTCCCTGACCTCCACATGAGCGCTCCAGGCACGGAAGGCTCTCACCTGCCCCGACTTCACCCCAAAGCTCTGAGGTTTCTTCTCGCCAGGTAATAGCCTGTTTCTCCAACTGCAGTGCATGAGACATGACTTCTTGCTCTCCACTCTCCTGCCCCCGGGCAGGCCCCAGCTTACGTAGGTCTAAACTGCGAACTCTGCTTGTCTGAGAGGATCCGTCCAGCACACAGAGGAGTGCTCTTCATGAAGATGCAAGTGAGAGGGTTGATTCCTGGCTGGAATGAGGCAATAAATGGATGGGTGGGTAGGTGGGTGGATGGGTGGGTGGATAGATGGGTGGGTGGATAGACGAGTAGGTGGGTGGATGGATGGATGAATGGGTGAGTGGATGGATGGGTGGATGGGTGGGTGGGTGGATGGGTGGGTAGGTGTATGGGTGGATGGGTGAATGGGTGAGTGGATGGATAGGTGGATGGGTGGATGGATGGGTGGATGGGCGGGTGGGTGGATGGATGGGTGGATGTGTGAGTGGATGGATGGGTGGGTGAGTGGATGGATGGGTGGGTGAGTGGATGGATGGGTGGGTGGGTGGATGGGTGGATGGGTGGGTGGGTGGGTGGGTGGGTGGGCGGATAGATGGGTGGGTGGATAGATGAGTAGGTGGGTGGATGGGTGAATGGGTGAGTGGATGGATGGATGGATGGGTGGATGGGTGGATGGATGGGTGGATGGGTGGGTGGGTGGATGGATGGATGGATGGGCAGACGGGTGGATGGATGGATGGGCAGATGGGTGGATGGATGGATGGGCGGATGGGTGGATGGGTGAGTGGATGGATGGGTGGGTGAGTGGATGGATGGGTGGGTGGGTGGATGGGTGGATGGGTGGGTGAGTGGATGGATGGGCGGATGGGTGGGTGGGTGGATGGATGGGTGGATGGGTGGGTGGGTGGATGGATGGATGGGCGGATGGGTGGGTGGGTGGATGGATGGGTGGATGGGTGGGTGGGTGGATGGATGGATGGATGGGCAGATGGGTGGATGGACGGATGGGCAGATGGGTGGATGGATGGATGGGCGGATGGGTGGATGGGTGAGTGGATGGATGGGTGGGTGAGTGGATGGATGGGTGGGTGGGTGGATGGGTGGATGGGTGGGTGAGTGGATGGATGGGTGGATGGGTGGGTGCATGGATGGGTGGGTGGGTGGATGGGTGGGTGGGTGTATGGGTGGATGGGTGAATGGGTGAGTGGATGGGTGGATGGATGGGCGGATGGGTGGGTGGGTGGATGGATGGGCGGATGGATGGGTGGGTGGGCGGATGGGTGGATGGGTGAGTGGATGGATGGGTGGGTGGGTGGATGGGTGGATGGGTGGGTGAGTGGAGGGATGGGTGGGTGGGTGGATGGGTGGGTGGATGGGTGGGTGGGTGGATGGGTGGGTGGAAGGGTGGGTAGATGGGGGGGTGGATAAATGGGTGGGTGAATGGGTGGGTGGATGGGTGGGTCAGTGGTTGGATGGGTGGGTGGTCAGACAGGGCCAGACAGATGAATAGAAGATATAAATAAATAAATGGATAGATAGGTGGGTAGATAAACTGGATTTGTACGTCAGAAGGAAAGTCAGACCACACGTGCGTGGGGCCTTGCAGGTGAGATGTGTGCACGTTGCTTGTGCCCAGACAGTTGTGAGTCAGTGCATGAACTGTGTGTGGTCCTGACCATAGAGAGAGCGCCACGTCTCGCGCACAGCTCTGCTTGCTCGCCAGAGGCAGTCCTGTTGCCTCGGGCCTTTCCTGCTCTCTGAGATCACCCCTCTGGATTCTCTCTGAGATCACCCCTCTGGATTCTCTCTGAGATCACCCCTCTGGATTCTCTCTGAAATCACCCCTCTGGATTCTCTCTGAAATCACCCCTCTGGATTCTCTCTGAAATCACCCTTCTGGATTCTGCCGTTGTTTACTCACTCAGTCGTGTCCGACCCTTTGCGACCCCATGGATTGATGTAGCCCGCCAGGCTCCTCTGTCCAGGGGACTCTCCAGGCAAGAATACTGGAGTGGGTGGCCATGCCCTCCTCCGGGGCATCTTCCCGACCCAGGATGGAACCCTAGTGTCCTGCGTTGGCAGGCGGATTCTTCTCCATCTGAGCCACCAGGAAGCCCACTCTGACTTATTTACTTGTTTTTTTTTTTTTTTTCCTGCACCCCAACCCCACACGTGGGGAGCAGACTGTCTTGTTCGAAGGGGTAGAGCCTGTACCTACCACAGGGCAACAACTCCACAAATAGTTGCCGGAACAATAAGTGACCCAGTGGATGAGTGCAGGTCACACGGCAGAGGAGGGGCGCTCACCGGAGGGCCCTGGAATGCCGGCGTGGCGTTCGCGCCATCGTGTGGCCTTTCAGGGTATTGCGTTTTCGCAGCTTTTTTCCAAAGGAAGATTCCTGTGTTGGCCCCACCGGCAGCTGGAACTAAGTCAGACGCTGATCAGACCTCAGTGGAGGAGGGATGACAATCCAGTCCAGTGTTCTGGCCTGGAGAATCCCGTGAACAGAGGAGCCTGGCAGGCTGCAGTTCGTGGGGTCGCAAAGAGTCGGACACGACTGAGTGACTAACACACACACAGACACAGTCAGGCCTTGCACGCGCCCCTCCTCCTCTCCCAGCTTCCTGTCTGTGTCTACGTGCCTCGGAGTCAGTGTTCCCTGGGGTCCCTTGCGGCCTCTGCTTTTCTCCCTGGGAAGTTTGTGTCAGCCCATTACACCTTCGTGCTAACAACCGCTAATTCCACCTCTCACCCGGAGACCTCAGACTCCCCAGCTGAGGCTCATTTAAGCCTTCACAGGTGAATACGGTGTCAGCTGCCTCTCCCAGCCTCAGCAGCCTCTCACAGGCTCAGCAGCTGTGGGGCACCCGCGTAGCTGCTCCGCGGCATGTGGGATCTTCCCGGACCAGGGATTGAACCCGGGTCTGCCACGCGGGCAGGCAGATGCATTACCACTGAGCTATCAGGGAAGCCCAAGATTTTAGTCCTTTTAAAGTTGTTGAGACTTGATTTATGTGCCACCATATCGCCTGTCTTGGTGAATATATTACATGCACCGGAAAAGACTTTGTATTCTGCACTTGTTCGGGGTACTGTTCTACAAGCATCAATTCCTGGTGGCTTCCCCGGTGGCTCAGTGGGTAAAGAATCTGCCTGCAGTGTGGGAGACCTGGGTTCGATCCCTGGGTCGGGAAGATCCCCTGAAGGAGGGCATGGCAGCCCACTCTCGTATCCTTGCCTGGAGAGTCCCATGGACAGAGGAGCCTGGCGGGCTCCAGTCCACAGGGTCACAAAGAGCTGGATGACTGATTGGGCATCAGTTACGTGAAGGTAGTAGGTAGGAGTGTTCGGTCCTCCAAGTCTTTACTGCTTTTGTGTCCATTTGTTCCACCAGCTGCAGAAAGAGGCGCAGTAACTCTTAGCCATAACGGCAGCGTTGTCTGTACTTCCGGGGTCTGTCCATTTTTGCTTTAATCGTCTGAGGCTCTGTTATTAAACACACATGCATATCTAATTGCTAAGTGTTCCTGATGAATTGTTACTTTTCATGATTACGATAAAGAAATGTCTCTGGTAACACTCTCTTAAGAACCGCTCAATTTTTTTGTATCCTTTTTCTTGCTCCCGACATATGCTTTTTGTTCCAATTCTTTAAACGTATATGTTTATATTTCAAGCATGTCTCCTGTAGCCAGCATATATCTTGGCCTTACAATCCCCTTACCATATTTAGATTATCAACATTTCATGCAAGTGTTGACATAGTGGGAACCTGGTCTTACATTTTATTATTTTCTGGTTTTGTTCCTCTGAGCCTCCCTGCTTTAGGAGAATCTGAATATTTTGTATTTTATTTTAATCTATCTATGGGCCTTTCAGCTATGTCTTTTGTGCATTTATAGTGGCTGCTGCTGCAGCTAAGTCGCTTCAGTCGTGTCCGACTCTGTGCGACCCCAGAGACGGCAGCCCACCAGGCTCCCCCGTCCCTGGGATTCTCCAGGCAAAAGCACTGGAGTGGGTTGCCATTTCCTTCTCCAATGCATGAAAGTGAAGAGTGAAAGTGAAGTCGCTCAGTCGTGTCTGACCCTCAGCGACCCCATGACTGCAGCCTACCAGGCTCCTCCGTCCATGCGATTTTCCAGGCAAGAGTACTGGAGTGGGGTGCCATTGCCTTCTCTGATAGTGGCTGCTATATGGATTAAAATATACATACCTAATTCTTCACATTTGACATAGAGTTTACTGTTGCACTTCAAGTGATGTGTAGAAGACTAGCCTATCTGTGACCCTCTAATAACCCCTGCAAAGCTATCATTCAGATCTGAAGGAGACATAAAGAGTTACACACAAGCCAAAGCCGAGAGTTCAGCACCACTAAACTGGCTTTAAGGACACGTTGAAGGGACTTCTCCAAGTGGATAAGAAAGGCCATATACAAATTGTGAAAGCTACGAGAAGAAAAATCTCATTGTTGAAAGTGAGCACACAGCGCAGATAGTAGGCTAACCACTCGTAAAACCAGTAGGAAGGTTAAATGGCAAAGGAGCAAAACCACCCACAGTCTCAGCAAGCAGGGAGTGAGAGTGGCAGTCGCTCAGTTGTGGTCGACTCTTTGTGACCCCGTGGACTGTAACCTGCCAGACTTCTCTCTCCATGGAATTCTCCAGGCAAGAATACTGGAGTAGGTGGCCATTCCCTTCTCCAGGCACCGAACCTGGGTCTCCTGCACTGCTGGCAGATTCTTTACCCTCTGAGCCGCCAGGGAAGTGCAGTGAGTAGGTGAAGGAGACACAAAACAGAAATAGATAAAATGTGATGCCAAAAGCATCAGAGGTAGTGGAGAGGATAAAAATGCAGGATTGTTAAAATGCAGTTGAAATTAAGAGATTGCTTAACTTAAAATAATCATGAGTATTTTCAAGTTACTATATGTGTCCTTCATGGTAACCACAGATCAAAAACCTGTAATAGACACACACAAAAGAGAAAGGTATCCAGACACAACACTAAAGACATCATCAAATAACACAAGGAGAGAGCAAAGCAAGGACGGAGCGTGAAAGAGCGGTAAAGACAAGCAGAAAGCAAGGAGCAAAACGGTAACCGACACATCAGCTCAGCTCAGCTCAGTGCAGCTCAGTCGCTCAGTCACGTCCGACTCTTTGCAACCCCATGAATTGCAGCACGCCAGGCCTCCCTGTCCATCACCAACTCCCGGAGTTCACTCAGACTCACGTCCATCGAGTCAGTGATGCCATCCAGCCATCTCATCCTCGGTCGTCCCCTTCTCCTCCTGCCCCCAATCCCTCCCAGCATCAGGGTCTTTTCCAATGAATCAACTCTTCTCATGAGGTGGCCCAAGTACTGGAGCTTCAGCTTTAGCATCATTCCTTCCAAAGAAATCCCAGGACTGATCTCCTTCAGAATGGGCTGGTTGAATCTCCTTGGAGTCCAAGGGGCTCTCAAGAGTCTTCTCCAACACCACAGTTCAAAAGCATCAATTCTTCTGTGCTCAGCTTTCTTTATAGTCCAACTTACATCTATACATGACCACAGGAAAACCCATAGCCTTGACTAGACGGACCTTTTTTGGCAAAGTAATGTCTCTGCTTTTTAATACACTGTCTAGGTTGGTCATAGCTTTTCTTCCAAGGAGCAAGCATCTTTTAATTTCATGGCTGCAGTCACCATCTGCCATGATTTTGGAGCCCCAAAAAATAAAGTCTCTCACTGTTTCCATTGTTTCCCCATCTATTTGCCATGAATGATGGGATCAGGTGTTATGATCTTTGTTTTCTGAATGTTGAGTTTTAAGCCAACTTTTTACTCTCCTCTTTCACTTTCATCAAGAGGCTCTTTAGTTCTTCTTCACCTTCTGCCATAAGGGTGGTGTCATCTGCATATCTGAGGTTATAAATATCTTTTTTTAAAAAGAATAAATCTAATCAAGGAGGTATAGACCTTGTACTCAGGAAACTATAAGATGCTGATGAATAAATCCAGTATGATACAAACAAATGGGAAGATAGACCATGCTCATGGGTTGAAAGAATTAATATTGCTCAAATTACCATACTTCCCAGGGCAATCTACAGATTCAATGCAATCGCTATCAAAATATCGATGGCATTGTTCTCAGACCTAAAACATACCATATATAGTTTTAGAATAAAAATGTCTGCTGTCAAAATATAGGTGTTTGCTTGGAAACGAGCATAGTTCAGAACAGCTCCCTGCAGTCAGGATTGTGGAGAATATGACAGAAAGATGTTTAAAGAGGGGACTTTGTTTTGCATAACAGAGATTCAGGTGTACGTTGCACTGTTCTTTGAAACTCTTGTGTCTGTTTTATCAGAAATTATTAAACAGAAGATGCACAGAAAACAGACAATACAAAAATGACTGCAATCAAGGTCATGAGTGCACGGATGTCCTGGGAACTTCTCGTAGGGTCCAGGATTTGAGCTCCTGGTTTGAAAAACTTGACACTGTTAGCAAATCTGTTTGTATTACAGCTGTTGAGTCGCTCAGTCGTATGACTCTTCTGTGGCCCCATGGACTGCTGCCCGCCAGGCTCCTCTGTCCTTGGGAATTCCCAGGCAAGAATACTGGAGTCGGTTGCCATGCCCTCCTCCAGAGGATCTTCCCAACCCAGGGACTGAACCCTCGTCTCCTGCATTGGCAGGCGGATTATTTATTGATGACCACCAGGAGGCTCTTTTTCCTCCATCGCGAGCTGGATCTGAGGAAGGGCGTGCTTCTGCTGGGCTGCCCTCTGTCCCTGCAATGGAAGAGTGGAGTGGCAAAAAGGGGAGCTGAATGGAGAAGGAGGGACAGTCCTTCAAGAGCCACTGTTTCTGTGCCTCGAGCTGACTTCGTGTTCACAGAGACGCCATCTGCCCATTCAGGCGGGAGATTCCCTGGCTGGCTCCCCATGCGAGGGTGAACTGTTTTTTCCATATTGATGACTCACAGCCCCAGCAGAGAACAGTAGCCAGTCCCTAGCAACCAGGCATCATTTTCCCGACATGTCCTGGTTCTCTAGATTCCTGTGGAGATCCTCATTGTCTTCTTGCTTTAATCTTCGTGTGACGCAGCGAAAGCTTCACAGCTCTTCTGCCATCTTATTGGCGGGAGTGGATGCGGGCTGAGCGAAAACAAGAGGAAAGAGACAGTTTAGACCCCAGTTCCTCAAACCGTCAGGCTGCTTTCATATTTTCTTCAGCCCTAAAAGACAGCTGGCAGGAGTCATCTCAGCTTCCTCTTGGTGTTACTAAATGCTTCCTGGTCTCCAGGGTTGGGATGGACCTTGGACCAGCCACACCAAGTTCATGTGGCTTCCAGATTCCAGACGCTGGCATCAAACATCCAGTAAAATACTGCAGAGAGCAAGGTGAACAGGAAGGGCTGATCTGCCGACAGATAAGAAACAACAGAAGAAGGGACTTCCCTGGTGGTCCAGGGGTTTAGAGGTCACCTTCCGCTGCAGGGGGTCTGGGTCTGATCCCTGGTGGGGAATCTAAGATGTCTCAAGGCCCAAAAGACATAACACAGAAGCTATATTGTAACAAACTCGATGAAGACTTTACAAATGGTCCACATAAAAAAAGAATCTTCCAAAAAAAGGCGGGGGGAGGAAAACTGAGCTGTTTTTCTGACAGTTCTTCTTCTAAACCTAGTTAACCCGGCGGAGCTGCTCCCAGCTTTCCGACATCGTCCCGGGCGGGGCTTAGTCCCCTCGAAACTCTTCCTCCTCACTGTTGGGCCATTGATGCTGTATCGGTTCTTCCATGCTGCCATCCTGTGGTTTCCGCCAGCTTCTTGCCTTTCTGATCAATGAATGACAGTCCTTGGGGGGTCTTCCTTGGTGGCCCAGCGGTTAAGACTCAGCACTTTCACTGCTATGACCCAGGTTCAGTACCTGGTCAGAGAACTACGGGCCCACAAAACTCAGGGTATGGTCCAAACATACAAGGACAATTGCTCTGATTCCCACGCCCTCTCCTGGGCCTCCCCTCAAAGTCCGCTAAATAATCTCATCCACTGTTTGACTTCATGACTCACCACCCACAGCCAGCAACTCCTAGACTTACACACCCAGTTCCGGCTTCTTTAAACAGCTGTTTGACAGCATCCACGTGTGAGTCTCACAGTGACATCCAACAACATGCCCACGCTCATCTGTTCCCCACCTGATGCGTCTCCCCCCACGTTCACCAGCTCCAGGAATCCTGCCACCATCTCCCCTCTTGATCGTAACAGAGCTGCGTGTCCCTCTTGAAATTGAGGGTAGCCATCAGTTAGACCATAAACTCTGCACGTGCCTGGGCGCTGTCGTGTCCAACTCTTTTCACCCCAAAGACTGTAGCCCTCCAGGCTCCTCTGTCCACGGGATTCTCCAGGCAAGGAGACTGGAGTGCGTTGCCATTTCCTTCTCCAGGCGATCTTCCCGACCCAGAGATTAAACCCACATCCCTTGCATCTCCCGCATTGGCAGCCGGGTTCTTTACCACTGAGTCACCATTAAACTGCAGCTTGCTTAATAAGTACTGAACCGGAACCCGCCTTCACTGATGAGCTCGATTTAATTGTCTTTACAAAACTTGCACGTCCTGCAAGTATCACGTGGCCTAAACAATAAATTGTTTGCCTGAGTTATTTTCCTGGCACTTGGAGTCTGCCGTGTCCAATTCCAGCTCAAGCTGGTTAAGACTGGTTGGGACCCCCCCTGCCCTCCAACTGGTCATGTGCAAGCATCAGATAAGGGACCTTTCGAGGTCACGGAGCCAAGAACTCCACCCTCTCAGCAGGCTCACCTGCCATTTTCTGAACGGGCGTGCGGTGAAGAGGCCCGTGGCTCACGGACCTCTTTGCAGATCCCACCTCCGCCTCCTGAGGGCGAAAGGCTCAGGATACTTATGGGAAAAAGAAAATACCAGAGGTGTGCAGAGGTCTGAGGCGGTCTGAGGTGTGCGGAGCCTGGAGAAAAGTGATGTGAGATTTGTTCTCCGATTTCCCGTGGGGCTGCCTGGAGTTTAAACCTCTTTTTCTGCAGCAGCCTCAGCATCTCAGCGTACACTGAGCAAACGGACCTGGTTCCGGGACACTCAGCCCCGCCTCCCCGCGCCGCGGCCCCTCCGCTCCACCGGATCTCGTTCACCCTTCCCTGGATACCTCCCTCTAGGCTGGCCTGCAGGCGCCTTGGGGCACAGGAAGGCAGCCTTCCGCCTGACACCACACAGAATTGAGGGGCGGGCGGGTACGTCTCCACCAGCATCACTTTCTGGAGGAGGGCAGGATGCCGTCACCATGGCGACAACAACTCAGTCCGGGGGGGGCCGGGGGTGATGGGTGATGACCGCCTGGGGCTGGGGTGGGGGACTTGCTGGGGCTGAGGACTTGGCGGGGGGATCCGGAGGACCCCAGATTTCTGCAGCAGGTGGGAGCTGTCCCTGAGCACGTCTGGGTCCCTGCCGCCTCCAGGCTGCGCCTGGGAAATACCGAGAAAGGGATGTGTCGATTTTCCAGTTGCTGAAGTGAAGGCGGTGTGAAAACCAGCACCTTCCTGACACAGCTGACCTCACCGCCCATCACCGCGGGCCCAGCCGGCAGGGAGGAGGGCGGACACCTAGAAACAGCCCCCGGCGGTTTGTTAGTGTGCCGTCTCCACGACTGCTCCTCAGACCCACGGGCTCCTTGTCCATCTGGGCGGCAGCGCTGCAGTAAGAGCACGTGGGGTCAGCTGGCAAGGTTGTACTCCCCGAATCCCAAGGGGCGCTCTGGGGCACGTACAGAAGCTGAGTCAGAGCTCGGAGCAGGGCCTGGGTGACTGATGCGAAGTCTGCAGCGGGGCATCGGGCTGACTGAGGTGCAGGCATCAAGGGGTGCAGGGAGCAGGAGGGCGCTTGGCCCCTCAGGAAGGGTCCTCCATGGGCTGGAACCCCCTCAGCCTCACAGGCTGAGCCAGGCCGGTGGGTTAGGATCAGAACCAAGTGCCTGCAGCCAGGCTCGCGGGACCACTGCGGGCAAAAGGCTTCCCAAGGAGAGCCCCGGACTTGGGGAAGGGGGAGGTCAGGACTGTGTGCATTAATTATTAACCAATTAATATTAATTATGGATTTTATTCGGAGAAGGAAATGGCACCCCACTCCAGTACCCTCGCCTGGAAAATCCAATGGACAGAGAAGCCTAGTAGGCTACAGTCCACGGGGTCGCAAAGAGTTGGACACGACTGAGTGACTTCACTTTCACTTTCACTGATGGATTTTATTGTGCAAATTCCCTACTACCTATGAAACGCGTTTTCTTCATTGGCAGAATGAGGAAATTGTAATAAATTGTAATAAAGACTAAAAATGCAATGATTAAGCTTTTCCAAACTGGGTTTTCCTGATGGATGAACTAAATGACCGGAAACATTTTATCCTTTGTGCACGTGTGTACCCTACTCGTGGTTAAGGGCCCTGATCTTTATTTCCCTTTTAACTTCACTCTTGCCAAAATTACACTTTTGATTGGGAAACACATTCACACACATATATCTTTCCCCAACCAAAAAGCTTTATTTTGGCAAGGGTGAAGCTAAAAGAAAAATTCTACTTTTCTTGTCTTTTCTATTTTGTGGTGTTTGGGTCCTTTTAAATAAATTTTTTGCCAAACTCAAGGTTACTAAGATTGTTTCTTCTGTTCTCTTCTATAAGTTATATATTTTATCTATTACCTTTGGGTCTAGGACTTGTTTCAAATTGATGCTTCAAATGGTGTGAAGGGGTTTATATTTTTGCTTTTGTTTTTAGGTGGCCACCAGTTGTCCCAGAACCATTCATTGAGGAGATTAGCTTTGAATTCCCATTGCACCTTTGTCAACTAACTAGCTTCATGGACCTATTTTTACAGTTTCTATTCAATTTATCTTTTTCTATCTTTATGCCAATACCACACGGCTTTGATTAATGTAGTTTTATAACATGTGTTGAGATCACCCAAGACGGTGGAGTGCACTCATCTTCTGTAAGAACTCCAGAGTTACAACTCAGTGCTGGACAACCACCCACAGGAGAACGTTGGCTCCCACCAAAAAAAGATACCCCACATGCAAGGGCAAAGGAGAAGCCCCAGCGACACAGTAGGAGGGGCAAAATCGCGTTTAGACTCAAACCCCACACCCACCAGAGACGCTCGGAGGGCCCAAAGCCTTATGCTCACAAGGAGGCCCCACAGACTAAGCCAGACCTGCCTTTGAGTGTGAGAAAGCAGTTTATAGTTCTGCTTTTAAGTGGTTACCAGTGGCCCCAGGAGAGCAACTGAGCTGAGTAGATAATATGTCTTGAAGTTATTTAGGATTTTGTCCTTTTTCAAGGTCACTTTCACCATATTAGATCATTTCCATTTAAAACTTACAGCTGGCTTTTCAACATCTAATAAAAAGGCCTGCTGGGACTTAACTGAAATTGCCTTGAATCTATGGATTAATATAATGAGAACCAGCATCTTAACGACATAGTCATCAATCTGTGAACATAGTATATCTCTCCGTTTATCTGAGACCTTCGTATTCTCAGCAATGCTTTGGAGCAAGATATTACAGATAAGATAAATGTCCATAACTAGGTAATTTTGTGATGCATCCTTGTTATATCAGTAAGAGACAAGTATTACTAGACAAGATAGCTCACATTACAGTAGATTATAAAGATGGAGTTTTTTTATTAATTTTAATTGGAGACTAATTACAGTATTGTGGTGGCTTTTGCCATACATTGACATGAATCAGCCATGGGTGTACATGTGTCCCTCAGCCTGAACCTGCTTCCCACCTCCCTCCCCATCCCATCCCTCTGGGTCATCCCAGCGCACCAGCCCTGAGAGCCCTGTCTCATGTATCGAACCTGGACTGGCGATCTCTTTCACATGTGGTAATATACATGTTTCAATGCTATTCTCTCAAATCATCCCACCCTCGCCTTCTCCCACAGAGTCCAAAAGTCTGTTCTTTACATCTGTGTCTCTTTTGCTGTCTTACATATAAGGTCAGTGTTACCATCTTTCTAAAGAATGGAGTTTAATTTTCTCTAATTTATAAATCCTGAAGGAGTTATTTCAAGGTTTGTATGGAAGACCCAGGATGTCTTAACTGACCCAGGTCCTTCTATATTTCTTCTCTATCAATCTTATCTCCAGGTCCTTCTATATTTCTCCCCTGTCAATCTTATCTCCAGTTCAGTTCAGTTCAGTCGCTCAGTCGTGTCCGACTCTTTGCGACCCCATGAATCGCAGCACGCCAGGCCTCCCTGTCCATCAGCATCTCCCAGAGTTCACTCAGACTCATGTCCATCGAGTCCGCGATGCCATCCAGCCATCCCATCCTCGGTCATCCCCTTCTCCTCCTGCCCCCAATCCCTCCCAGCATCAGAGTCTTTTCCAATGAGTCAACTCTTCGCATGAGGTGGCCAAAGTACTGGAGTTTCAGCTTTAGCATCATTCCTTCCAAAGAAATCCCAGGACTGATCTCCTTCAGAATGGACTGGTTGGATCTCCTTGCAGTCCAAGGGACTCTCAAGAGTCTTCTCCAACACCACAGTTCAAAAACATCAGTTCTTCGGCGCTCAGCCTTCTTCACAGTCCAACTCTCACATCCATACATGACCACTGCAAAAACCATAGCCTTGACTAGACGGACCTTTGTTGGCAAAGTAATGTCTCTGCTTTTCAATATGCTGTCTAGGTTGGTCATAACTTTTCTTCCAAGGAGTCAGCGTCTTTTAATTTCATGGCTGCAGTCACCATCTGCAGTGATTCTGGAGCCCAAAAAAATAAAGTCTGACACTGTTTCTATTGTTTCCCCATCTATTCCCCATGAAGTGATGGGACCAGATGCCATGATCTTAGTTTTCTGCATGTTGAGCTTTAAGCCAACTTTTTCACTCTCCTCTTTTACTTTCATCAAGAGGCTTTTTAGCTCCTCTTCACTTTCTGCCATAAGGGTGGTGTCATCTGCATATCTGAGGTTATTGATATTTCTCCCGGCAATCTTGATTCCAGCTTATGTTTCTTCCAGCCCAGCATTTCTCATGATGTACTCTGCATAGAAGTTATATAAGCAGGGTGACAATATACAGGCTTGAAGTAACCCTTTTCCTATTTGGAACCAGTCTGTTGTTCCATGTCCAGTTCTAACTGTTGCTTCCTGACCTGCATACAGATTTCTCAAGAGGCAGGTCAGGTGGTCTGGTATTCCCATCTCTTTCAGAATTTTCCACAGTTTATCGTGATCCACACAGGCAAAGGCTTTGGCATAGTCAATAAAGCAGAAATAGGTCCTTCTGTATTTCTCCCCTGTCCATCTTATTAAGGCTTTCATCTGGGGTCAAGGCTGCCGTCTGGGGTCAAGGAGACTGCTGGAACTACCGTCAGTTTGTCCGCACACAGACAAACACAGACACTCAGATGAGGACGGTGCTGGGAGCAAAACTGCTTACGACACAGTGGAGAAGTTTAGGGCACAATCTGAAGCAAGTAAAACAGAGCGGACGTGAATAGTAATCCAAACAAAAGCAAAAGCAATGAATTCAATTGACAAGCACGTAATGCGTTATAAATGTATAGCATATCCCCAAACGGGGAACAAAAGCAGCAGAGCTAATGTCAAACCACAAACTATACAGAAATATGCAAGAAGTTACAAGAAATTTCTGAAATACCCTCTGTAGATTGAAAAGCCCACAACAGCCATTGAAAACAAGTCACAATTTACTGAAAAGACCAGGACACAAGTTACTGAAAAGACCAGGACACGAGTTACTGAAAACCAAAGTAAAGATGAAACTTTTAAACATCCAGACAAAAAAAGATGAAGACTGTAAAAGTGAAGTATCAGACTGATTCCAAAATAACTCTGGGAAGCATTCCATCCATTCATGGAGAAATACCTACAGATTTCCAAAGAAAGAATGCGACTGATGAATTTTCTACCAAGCAGGTGTGTTAGTCACTCAGTCGTGTCTGACTCTTTGTGACCCTATAGGCTGTAGCCCCCCAGGTTCCTCTGTTCACGGCATTCTCCAAGCAAGAATGTTGGAATGGGTTGCCATTTCCTTCTCCACCCAAGCCAAAGTATCGTTTAAATATAAAAAGACACAATGGGAAGTATAAAGTAACTGCTGGAACAAAATACTTATACAATTGTCCAGCTTACTAGAAGTATACACATAAGGCAAAGGAACCACAAAAACAAACACAGGTGGGTTTAGTGGAAAACATGCTTTAAATAAGCAATAAAAATGGTTACTTGTTGCTGTTCAGCCACTAAGTCCTGCGTGATCCTTTGTGCCCCCATGGACTGCAGCACACCAGGCTTCCCTGCCCACTGTCTCTGAAGCTTGCTCAAACCATGTCCATTGAGTCACTGATGCCATCCAATCATCTCATCCTCTGTCGCTCCCTTCTCCTCCTGTCCTTTATCTTTCCCAACATCAGGGTCTTTTCCAGTAAGTTGGCTCTTCTCATCAGATGACCAAAGTATTGGAGCTTCAGCATCAGTCCTTCCCATGAATATTTAGGGTTGATTTCCTTTAGGATTGAGTGGTTTGACCTTGCAGTCCAAGGGACTCTCAGGAGTCTTCTCCAACACCACAATGGGAAATCATCAATTTTTTGGCACTCAGCCTTCCTTATGGTCCAACTCTCTCACAAGTACATGACTGCTAGAAAAACCATAGCTTTGACTCGATGGACTTTTGTTGGCAAAGTAACGTCTCTGCTTTTTAATATGCTGTCTAGGTTTGTCATAACTTTTCTTCCAAGGAGGAACTGTCTTTTAATTTCATCACTGCAGTCATTCACTGTCTGCAGTGATTTTGGAGCCCAAGAAAATAAATTCTGCCATTGTTTCCATTCTTTCCCCGTCTGTTTGCCATGGAGGATGCCATGGTGTTGGTTTTATGAATGCTGAATTTTAAGCCAGCTTTTCGCTCTCCTCTTTCACCTTCATCAAGAGGCTCTTTAGTTCCTGCTCAGTTTGTACCATAAGGGTGGTGTCATCTGCATATCTCAAGTCATTGATATTTCTCCAGACAACCTTGATTCTAGCTTGTGCTTCATCCAGCCTGGAACATTAAAAATCACGACAAACTACTTTTATCCTCCATAGCAATCAATGCAATTAAACTAATCTCATTTTTAAAATGTGTGTGTGTGTGTCGCTCAGTTGTGCCTGACTCTTTGTGATCCCATGAACTGTAGCCTGCCAGGCTCCTCTGCCCATGGGATTCTCCAGGCAAGAATACTGGAGTGGATTGCCATTCCCTTCTCAGACTCTCAAATTAGATCAAAAGGGAACCCTAGCATGAAATATAGAAAAAAATAAAACCACCTAAAACAAAGCTCACCTGAGTGAGAACCTGGTAATGACTTTGCCTGAGAAATGGGACCACTGTCTTGCAGTGAGACAATGACTTTCTTTTCCACGGATGACACTCTATATAAAAGGGTCTCGATTTAGTGTTTTCACGAACCGGGAAGATACAGTCAGCTAGTTAAACAAGAACTGCACAACCAGTATTGATGGGACCTCTCTGGAAAAGGCATTTAAATTCAAATTATTTTTAAAACTAGGTGATGAAATAAAATATTTCTGCAAGTGGATACACAGGTCAAGAGTTTCTGATCCTAGTATTTTTACTTAAGGGAAAAAAAGTGTTTACGTAGGAGGTAAAGTGAGGAAGTCAAATTACGGTTGCGGTGATGGGAGAGGGTGGGAGAAAGTTCTGAAGGAGACAATTGGGGAGGGGGGTAGTGGTTGTGGGAGAGCCGGCAGGGCCAGGAAGGCCAGCAGGGGTGGGCTGTGCAGAGGGCAGAGGGCAGTGGGCAGCGCATCTTAGCTCTGTGGTCACTGAAGCCACCGCACCCATCCCATTACACGGAGAGCTTCATGTTGTTGCTTCTTTATCCACCACTGTGCTCTGTACTTGCAAGAGAGACTGCCTGGAGTCACAGGAAATCATCAGCTCTGGAGTCAGACGAGCATGGACTCAATTCGGGCCAGCTACAGCCACCCACATCCACAACAGCTCTGCTCTCTGGCTTCTCCCGAATACATTAAAATCTATGAGATATTGAGGGCAATGTCACAGAACTCGACGTTTATCCTCAGGAGCAAATATCAGGTGAAGTGCAGTCCTCAGCCCCCGGGATGCTGGCCCGCATCCTCTCTCCCAGGGGCCCCAGCTCATGTCCCTCCCACTGTGTCTCCGTCTTCACTTTTCATAGCTTTGCAGTTGCAAGACTTTCCTTTAACCAGGTAAAGCATCGAGAACAAGGGCCCCTACGCACTTGTGCACAGTTGCCTTTGCAAGTTGCTAAATCAGCTATTCGTCTGAGGATCCCTGCAGCCAGATCTGTTTACCCGCGTGAAGACCAAGCATTCAAGAGCACACACGGCTTCTGTTTGTCTCCTCTGGAGGGAATGTTCTCACAGCCGGGGCCGCAATAAGCCGAGTCATATATCACCCCGCTCCCTTTGACATGTTTGGTCCACGGCCACCCACCCACACCCGAAAAGAAGACTCCACACTGCCAGTCACATCTAATTAAAAGTTACAGGACCCAGGAGGTGTTTTGGAAACAAACGAGAAACTCATTCTGAAGAGTTCTAACTCAACACATTTTTTTCCTAAAAATTCCATCAGAAACTTTTTCACGAGTCGCCACCAGGACACGAAGCAAAGTATCCAGACCAGCGCCAGGCCTGACCCGGGAGGATTTCAGATCCACCCAAGTCCCGATTAGAAAGCAGCCATTAGGCGCCCGGCCACCTCGCCATCCGCAGAGGGTAACCTGGCTGCAGCTGCTTGGCTGTGCGCATCACCCCGCCTGAGAGCACACGGAAAGCAGGAGCCAAAGTCCCTGTGGCCTCACCTCCAGGAAGCTGGAAACCCATCTCAGTGAATATGGCTCCATCACATCCTCAGGAGATTTAAAATCTGTCCCGTGAAATTCAGTGTTATGCACTGGAAACTGTCTTCAGATGCGTTATCCTGGCCTTAAGCCAACGTGATGAAGAAATAAGCCAAACAATTTTCAGAATAATACCTTAAACTTCGATGCATAAGAAATTTTTTGAGCAATTGAGCTGTGTCATCCTGTTTGAAACATACACTGTCATACTATAAAGAGTTACGCTATTTAAAAATAATGCAGAATGACTTTTTTAAAATCTTTCTATTTTATACTGGAGTACAGACAGATTAACAGTGTTGTGACAGTTTCAGGTGGACAGCAAAGGGACTCAGCCACACACACACATGTGGCCCTTCTCCCCCAAACTCCCCTCCCGTCCAGGCTGCCACACGACACTGAGCAGCGCTCCCTGAGCTGCGCAGCAGGATGGCTTTTAAAACGGCTAATCTGATAGCCTAGTTTTAATTCAGTCACCCTAGGTAAGAGGGACCGCATCACATGGGAGCTATCTTGTCCCTGCAAACATCCCAGGCATGAAGTCATGGAAGGATCACAGGCTTTAGAGACCGACACACACCGGGGTTTCACTCCCAGCATTCCATTAATTACAGCAACTTGGGCAAGTGTCTGAAAACTCCAAGAAATGGTCAGACTAGGAACACAGGGTTATGTACTTGCTGCGGCATATGTACCCATCGCAGGGACAGATCGAGATGGGAGGGCTCTTCCCTGTCCAGCCTAAGACTGGCCTGTGGATCTCCTTTGCCCCCTCTGATTTTCTGACGTTCACATCTGGAGCTGGCAGCAGGCTGTATTGCACAGGTCCCGTGCTTCTGCTGCTAAAATGCATGTAGGAACAGTGCTCCCCCGTGGGCTGGTGCGGAGGTAAGCTGAGAGCACGCTGCTGGGTATAATCCCTGGCACAGAGTAAGCGAGTCTGTGGATGTGAGCTGTGAGGATCACATTTTTTCAAGGTCCCGTCCAGCTTTTTGAAGGGTCAATATCTGTAACACAAACAGAAAATGAAGGTGTGGAAGAGATGCTATGAAAGCACAGAAGGGGAGACTACCCACGTTATGGGAAGAAACAAATTCTGATCAAGGTGGAAGACATGAGGGGAGTAACTACTAAAAACAGAATTTATCTCCCTAAACTTAGTGTTCTTCTACGTGAGACTATTAGTTACACCTGAGACCATCATGCGGCTTCCCTGGTGGCTCAGACAGTAAAGAGTCTGCCTGCAATGCAGGAGACCTGGGTTCTATCCCTGGGTCGGGAAGATTCCACAGAGGAGGGCACGGCAACCCACTCCAGTATTCTTGCCTGGAGCATCCCATGGACAGAGGAGCCTAGTGGACTACAGTCCATGGGGTCTCAAAGAATCAGACATGACTGAGGAACTGACACTAACCAAGGCCATTATGCTAATATGTGTCTTTGCAAAATTTACACAGATATAGTGGACACATTTCCGAAACCAAAACTTGAAGCACAGAATTAAGTGATGGACCAAAATCGTTTATTTCTGATAGTGCAGTAAGCTAAAAACTGCAACAAAAAGCTATTTCATGAGCGCCTGCGATGTTTCTAACACAAGCTTTTTAAGATGCAATTAATTTCTGCTTTTAAATACTCTCAAGATGACATTCTTTTGAAAATGACAAAACTAGGTTGTTTCTAATTCTAAAATAATTTAAGTGTGCTCTTTCTTTAATTTCCCTTCAATATATTGACTAGCAATTATTTATAAAAACATCTCAGAAACATCCTTAGTTCACAAAACATTGCTCTTTGGAGATGTTTTGAGGGTATGCAATTTCCTCAAAAGATTTTCCCTAAAATGAAAGTTAAGTGTCAAAACAAGTTTCATGATTACCAATTGTTTTTATAAGAGCCACTTTATAAAAGTCAAATGTCAGCCATGGTTCAATAACAGCTAGTTATCCATGTCCAAACACGAGGCTTTAGAAGCTCTGAAATAATTTCTTCAAAAACACATACTGCTGAGTCGGAACACACGCTGCCTGCTGGGTTCCAGTCCACCGCGCATCAGTCACTGGGACCAGAGGAATTTTCCTCAACGCTGTCTGAACTATGTGTTTTTCCTGATGAGAAAATTCTCCTACATAGGTGAGGAATGGCATTCGTTTCCACACCGGGCTGCTAAGAACAGAGCTCACACAGAAAGCCTGGGTTGAGATGCTGCCTGCAGTCGAAAGCAAGACCACACGGCTGGGGCCCCTGTGTGTGCAGGCCTCAGGGAAGCCCCGATTCCCACCAGAGAGAGGTCAGAGTGCTGGGTCTGTTCTTGTCTCTGTCCAGTGAATCAACAAAAATGATTTTAACAAAATCTTGACCTTTGACAAGAAAGCGGCATGTCTAAATATCGCCACAGAAATGGTACATCCACATTCTGAGTTGTTTAGTTGCTAAGAAGTGTCCAACTCTGCGACCCCATGGACTGCAGGAAGTTGCTTAAAAGAATATGACTTAGTCAGAAATACCCTGGCAGCCCTTTCTGGGCTGGAGGAAATTATCTGAAGAGCAAGGTCATGAAAGAAATCTGTTCTACACCTCATGTAATTTTTCGAACCATTTTTTGTCTGGCTTCTAACATGTTACTAAGCAACATTCCTAAGTAGAAAATAAGGCCGAATTCTCACTTCCAGAAAATTAGAGATAAGTTCAAAGCCACAAAAAGGGATGAGAATGAAGCTATAATACCTGGTACCATCTGCGCAGGCGCACGGACAAGCGTTATATTGATAATGCTGTTATTCATGAAGGACCCTGAAAAATACCCCCTTGGCCACCACCTCACTCGTGTCGTATTGGAAGTTCCATTTCCTAGAGAAACTTGAGTTTTCTGCACATTTGCTCACTGCTCAGCCCTCCTTCCTTGCCTGCCACTACTACAGAGGTTATAGAAGCGATCTATAGAGCTTTTCTCAGCCTCCTGAGAAGAAGCAGCCTCAGGACATAGTTCTGGGAATGAAACTCAGATAGCGGGTAATGGATGTTTTTCCTTCTCTCTTTCTTCCTGCTTGAAACATGGCTGGGGGCCTAGAAATGTAGCAGTCCCTCAGAAAGGTATAAACAGAAGGGTCAAGTTCAAGGTGGCAGAGATCGTGGAGCAGAGAAAAGAATCTGGGTTCCTGTGAGCAACATGAAGCCTCACTGTAAATCCCGGATTTCCTCTCCAGCTTCTCATTATGTGATGTCAAGAAGATCCCAGCTTTACCCGGGCCTATTAGAGGTTTGTGGTTTTTGCAAAACTCATGCCAGTCTTAAATATAAATAAATTCTAATCAGAGCTTCAGATTCCTTATATATTAAATCAAGTAGAAATATCCCTTGAGCCATGTGGACTTACAGCGTTGATGGGCTGCATGGAAGAATCTAGACTGACGGGCATATCGACATTCTCCCTACCTGCAGACTGCTTGCCTAGATTTCAGAGCAATAGTGCTGCAGGGCTCAGGACTGAGACGCTCCATTGTATCGGACTGCAAGCATGCATATCTGCACCCATGTAGCCAAGGACCTGCAGAAGCAGCTTTCCATGCTGGCCGAAGAGCCAGGTGTGAGGGGCTTCAGCCAGGGTCAAGGTGTTAACTGTCGCTGTGTATTTACAGTGAGGGCTTCCCAGGTGGCTCAGCAGTAAAGAATGTACCTGCAATGCAGGACACACAGGAGACTTGGGTTCGATCCCTGGGTCAGGAAGACCCCTTGGAAAAGGAAATGGCAACCCACTCCAATATTCCTGGCTGGGAAATCCGTGGACAGATTTAGTCCAGGCTACAGTCTATGGCAGCCTTTATTTTTGGGGGGCTCCAAAATCACTGCAGATGGTGACTGCAGCCATGAAATTAAAAGACGCTTACTCCTTGGAAGAAAAGTTATGATCAACCTAGATAGCATATTGAAAAGCAGAGACATTACTTTGCCAACAAAGGTCCGTCTAGTCAAGGCTATGGTTTTTCCTGTGGTCGTGTATGGATGTGAGAGTTGGACTATGAAGAAAGCTGAGCACCGAAGAATTGATGCTTTTGAACTGTGGTGTTGGAGAAGACTCTTGAGAGTCCCTTGGACTCCAAGGAGATCCAACCAGTCCATTCTGAAGGAGATCAGTCCTGGGATTTCTTTGGAAGGAATGATGCTAAAGCTGAAACTCCAGTACTTTGGCCACCTCATGTGAAGAGTTGACTCATTGGAAAAGACTCTGATGCGGGGAGGGATTGGGGGCAGGAGGAGAAGGGGATGACAGAGAATGAGATGACTGGATGGCATCACTGACTCAATGGACGTGAGTCTGAGTGAACTCTGGGAGATGGTGATGAACAGGGAGGCCTGGCGTGCTGCGATTCATGGGGTCACAAAGAGTCGGACACGACTGAGCGGCTGAACTGAACTGAACTGAACTGAGCTGAACTGACAGTCGATGGGGTGGCAAAGAGTTGGACACGACGGAACAACTGAGCACAGCACAGCACATTTTCAGCGAACGTTTCTCTCCCTCCCAATGTCTGTACCTTAGGCAGAAGACAGATGTAAGAGTTTTTCAAATTGGAAAAAAAAAATTTACTAAAAATTCTACCAGTCCCCAAAGGACAAACACATTTTTTGGAGCTCTTCTCGCAGAGTGAAATACAAAAGCGAGAGGGGCGCGCTCTCTGCGATATGCCAGCCGCACTTCACCTCCACCACTGCAGACGTCCCAGGGCAACCATGGGAGCCTCAGGGCAGGGGCAGCTCCAGTGAAAGGCTTCTGTTTTCAGCCAGAGATGGCAACTTGGAGATGTTCAATCCTTGGGTCAGGAGATCTCCTGGAGTAGGAAATGGTAATCCATTCCAGTTTCTTTGCCTGGAAAATCCCACGGACAGATGAGCCTGGAGGGCTACAGTACATGGGCTCACAGAGCCGTACACAGCTACACATGGACAGAAAGCATGGTCCTACCCTCTCCTTTTGAAAGCTGACCAGGAAAAACAAAACAAAACTCATTTTGTGTAAAGATGAGCAATGAAAAAACTAAAGAGTTCAATATCTAAACATTTAAATTAGGGGGTGGGGGGGAATCAGTGGAAAGAAAATGGAAAGCATTTTGTAGATGAGTAACACATCAGAGGGATTTTTGACTCTGATTTAAATTTTTAAAAAAGAAGTTATCTGAGACCATTTATTTTAACTTAACAAGAAAAAGGAGATAAGCTACAAAATGATAGCACTTGTTTAGAATTCTGAGGACACAAAGACACATAAGAAAGTGACGAGCTGTCCATAGGAGGGAAGACGCCCAAGAATGCACTCATTCATAGCAGAATGGTAAGGCCAGGGTGAATCTACCTCGGATGAGGCTAAGAAGAAATAGTCAACGTTTTCACATCTGCACGTGAGCTGGATAGAATCCTGGGAGCCCAAGTCTCAGATCCTTTCTGCACCGAACCACCAACCATTCTCCCCGGGCCTCCACTGAGTGCTTCCCTGGGTGCTGAGAACAAAAGCTGATCAGAGAACAAGAGCTCAAAGGGAGCTCAGTCAGGTGCGTGGGGCCTCACCCAGGTACAAGGAATCCCTTTCTGAAGTCCAGAGGGGCACAGAGAGCTGTAAGCATTCCGTCTTAGGTGTTCTGAGCCTTTAGAGATGGCAGGGCAACAGCTCAGATGTGAAACAGCTGAGACAGCTTCTGGAACCACACCCATGTTCAAATCCCATCCATCAAAATACGTAAACCAGCAGTGAACTGAATCACACAGAAACAGCAGCAAACCTCAGACTGCCCTGAACTACAGATCAGACTGACATGCTTACCTCAGCCCAACAGAACAAGAGTTTGCCTCTGTCTGCAGGTAAATATCATCTACTTTCAGTTCAGTTCAGTTCAGTTGCTCAGTCGCGTCCAACTCTTTGAAACCCCATGGACTGTAGCACGCCAGGCCTCCCTATCAATCACCAACTTCCGGAGTCCTCTCAAACTCATGTCCATTGAGTCGGTGATGCCATCCAACCATCTTATCCTCATTGTCCCCTTCTCCTCCTGCCCTCGATCTCTCCCAGCATCAGGGTCTTTTCCATCGAGTCAGTTCTTCACATCAGGTGGCCAAAGTACTGGAGCTTCAGCTTCAACATCAGTCCTTCCAATGAATATTCAGGACTGATCTCCTTTAGGATGGACTAGTTGGATCTCCTTGCAGTCTAAGAGACTCTCAAGAGTCTTCTCCAACACCACAGTTCAAATGCATTAATTTTTCACTGCTCAGCCTTCTTTATAGTCCAACTCTCACATCCATACATGACCACTGGAAAAACCAGAGCCTTGACTAGACGGACCTCTGTTGGCAAAGTAATATCTCTGCTTTTTAATATGCTGTCTAGGTTGGTCATAACTTTTCTTCCAAGGATCAAGCGTCTTTTAATTTCATGGCTGCAGTCACCATCTCCAGTGATTTTGGAGCCCCAAAAAATAAAGCCAGCCACTGTTTCCCCATCTATTTCCCATGAAGTGATGGGACCAGATGCCATGATCTTTGTTTTCTGAATGTTGAGCTTTAAGCCAACTTTTTCACTCTCCTCTTTCACTTTCATCAAGAGGCTCTTTAGTTCTTCACTTTCTGCCATAAGGGTGGTGTCATCTGCATATCTGAGGTTATTGATATTTCTCCTGGCAATCTTGAGTCCAGCTTGTGCTTCATCCAGCCCAACATTTCGCATGATGTACTCTGCATGTAAGTTAAATACTCAGGGTGACAATATACAGCCTTGACGTACTTTCCCTATTTGGAACCAGTCTGTTGTTCCATGTCCAGTTCTAACTGTTGCTTCCTGACCTGCATACAGATATCTCAAGAGGCAGGTCAGGTGGCCTGGTATTCCCATCCGTTTCAGAATTTTCCACAGTTTATTGTGATCCACACAGTCAAAGGCTTTGGCATAGTCAATAAAGCAGAAATAGATGTTTTTCTGGAACTCTCTTGCTTTTTCCATGATCCAACAGATGCTGGCAATTTGATCTCTGGTTCCTCTGCCTTTTCTAAAACCAGCTTGAACATCTGGAAGTTCACGGTTCACGTATTGCTGAAGCCTGGCTTGGAGAATTTTGAGCATCACTTTACTAGCGTGTGAGATGAGTGCAATTGTATGGTAGTTTCAACATTCTTTGGCATTGCCTTTCTTTGGGATTGGAATGAAAACTGACATTTTCCAGTCCTGTGGCCACTGCTGAGTTTTCCAAATTTGCTGGCATATTGAGTGCAGCACTTTCACAGCATCATCTTTTAGGATTTGAACAGCTCAGCTGGAATTCCATCACCTCCACTAGCTTTGTTTGTAGTGATGCTTTCTAAGGCCCACTTGTCTTCACATTCCAGGATGTCTGGCTCTAGATTAGAGATCACACCATCATGATTATCTTGGTCATGAAGATTTTTTTTGTATAGTTCTGTGTATTCTTTCCACCTCTTCTTAATATCTTCTGCTTCTGTTAGGTGCATACCATTTCTGTCCTTTATCGAGCCCATCTTTGCATGAAATGTTCCCTTAGTATCTCTAATTTTCTTGAAGAGATCTCTAGTCTTTCCCATTCTGTTCTTTTCCTCTATTTCTTTGCACTGATCACTGATCATCTATTTTAGTCTCTACTATTCTTTTCTACAAAAATACCCAGCAGAAAATCAAAAATTACAAGACATATGAAACAGTAGGAAAAGAAACTCATGTTTAAAAAAAAAAAAAAGGAATCATCAGTAAGCTCAGTTTTAAATAGTTTTAAAGAGTCAGAGACTTTAAAATGGCTATGTTAAAAATGTGAAATTGCACTGTGGGAAAAGACTGCTTGTGTACACATGGAACTCTGCTCGGTGTTACATGGCAGCCTGGACGGGAGGAGAGTCTGGGGGAGAATGGACGTATACATGGCTTAGTCCCTTCACTGTTCACCTTCACCTGAAACCATCACAACACTGTTTGTTAATCGGCTACAACCCAATACAAAATAAGAAGTGTTTAAAAAAGAAAAAGATAGCTTGTGTAAAGAGACAGCTAAATTCAGCAGATAGAACACTAGAAGTTAGGACCAATTTCTCGAATGCTAGATGTTAGAAATAAAACTTACTAGTAATAAACGAATCCTTAGACAGGCTCCCCACGTGGCCCCGTCAACCCACGAATGCAGGAGACACGGGTTCTATCGCTGGGTTGGGAAGATTCGCTGAAGGAGGAAATGGCAGTCCACTTCAGTGTTCTTGCCTGGAGAATCCCCTGGACAGAGGAGCCCGATGGGCTGCAGTTCATAGGGTCACAAAGAATCAGACAAGACGGAGCAACTGAGCATGTACACACACTGATAGGTTTAATAGTAGATTGGATGTTGCAAAGGAAAGACACAGTGAATTGAAGACAGATCAATGAAGAGTCCAAACTGAATAAAAAGGGAAAGAAAGTAGAGGCAAAATCAGTCAGGAGCCCACAAAATTTGTGGGACAAGATCAAAAAGTCAAACATCAAACACGCAAATGACTGGAGTCCTAGAAGAAGAGGAGAGAGATAACGCCACAGAGAAAACCTGTCAAGACACAACAGCTAAGAACATTCCCAAACTGGTGAAAAACACTAACTCGCAGATACAAAATTCTCAGCAAACTCCAAGCGGGATTACTGCAAAAAATACATGAATAAATAAATTTAGGAGCATCATAGTAAAACTGCTGAGAACAAAAGATAAATGACTGATCTTAAAAGCACCAGGAAAAGAGTAGGGTGCCGAGATAAACGGACAGCACAGTGCGTGATGCCGCTGTGAGCGGCGTCTGACTTCTCGCCAGAGACCATGGCGGTCGGACGGCTAGGGAATGGCCGAGAAACACCCGCAGGATATAAACAAGCCAGCAAGCGAGAATCCTATTCCTGGAAAAAATAGTATTCAAAGTTAAAGTGAAATAAAGATGGTCATTGACAAAACCTGAAAGGATTCATCTCCAGCAAACCCATGCTATGAGAAATACTGATAGAAATTTCCCAGATGGAACTCCAAATCTGAAGGAAATGAGGCAGATTACCAGAAAGGGTAAATATCACATCACACACTGATCATTTAAACCAAAACTAATAACAATCTGGGGGCATAAGCCTATTATCGACTTCCCAGGTGGCTCAGTGGTAAAGAATCCAACTAACCATGCAGGAGACATGGCTTTGATCCCTGGGTTGGGAAGATTCCCTGGGGAAGGAAACGGCAACCCACTCCAGTATTCTTGCCTGGGAAATCCCATGGACAGGAAAATCTAGTGGGCTACGGTCCATACGGTCACCAAGAGTCAGACACGACTTACTGACTCAACAACAGCAGCAACATATATTTAAAGTGATCAAGAAGGGTAAAGTTGGAGAGCTTTCATTCCTTAAATTCAAGCATTATTATAAAGCAAGACTGAAATAAAGATAGGAAGACAGATCAATGGAACAGAATAGTCAGGAATAGACCCACACTTGTACGGCCAGTTAGTTTTAAACCAATGTAGACAGCACCCCTCCCTCAAGCCCCCTCCTCGCCCCAGCATCCAGCCAGCCGTGGGTCCCTGTGAGGTGGAGTTAAGCCGTGTCTCCACTGGATACGGTCAAACTGTTATCAGATGCCTCGATATTCTAACAGCGCAACAGAGCTCCTCCTGGAACCACCGGGGCGCTCCGTACCTCCCTCAGCCTCCCACGTGGCAGCACCAGGGAAGACGCCCGACCTGTTTCGCCGGCCAAGCACACGGGTAGCAAGCGGGGGCTCTGCATGCAGATCCCCTGGCCGCGCCTCCCACCCCTCCGCCCACCGTCTACGTGACCTGGGACAGGCCATTCCACGCCTCTGCTCTCCACCTGCTTTTCTATGAAATGAGGAGAGTTTTCATAGGAGGTCAGAGACACAGGCAATGTACTTAGAACAGTGGTGGTGGTGGTTTCATTGGTAAGTCGTGTCCGACTCTTGGAGGAGGAAATGGCAACCCGCTCCAGTATTCTTGCCTGGAGAATCTCATGGACAGAGGAGTCTGCTGGGCTGCAATCCATGGGGTCGCAAAGAGTCCAACACGATTAAATAACTTCTCCAGAGGATCTTCCCAACCCAGGAATCAAACCCGGGTGTCCTGCTTTGCAGGCAAATTCTTTTACCAACTGAACTATGAGGGAAGCCTCTGAGAACACTGACGGGCACATACTAAGCACCCCAGACTGTACAGCTGTCATCTCCAGAGAATTTAAAACTGGGAGTCAGGAGGCCTCCCTGGTGGTCCAGTAGTTATGACCTTCCCTTCCACTGCAGCGGGCACGGGCTTGCAATCCCCGTCGGGGAACTAAGTTCCAGCATGACACAAGGCCCAGCCAGAATAAAAACTAATAATAGTAAATTTAGAGTTTATAAACTGCGAGTCAGATGGGCGAGCTCCCCCCAGGCCGGCTGGAAGCAGGTGATGTGCGCTTGGGTGTGGGAAGCCAGCACCTCTACCGTGCGGATTCTTCACGGGGTCTGTTGGGGAGGAGAATCTGGGGGCCTTTATGAGGCCTGAGGGTGGAACAATTGTCTTGCCGTTTGATGTCTGGAGGTTTTTACACCTGAGTCAATGAAGAGCTGGGTGAGTCAGCAGTAAACCTTTCTTTCAAGTGGAAAAAGGGCAATAGGGATGGGGCTGGGAAGGGGGACTCCACTGCAGGGCCCTTCTCAAGCAGAGCAGCTTTAGGAGCAAGGAAGCCCGGGAGTGAGGATCAGGAAGCAGGAGTCCACTCCAGCTTTCCCCAGGGCAGGAGGCTCTGCCGTGAACAAGGCCACGGACATGCCTTTGCAGTCCCTGTACCGCGGGGGTCCCGTGTCCCGGCCCCCTGCACCCCCTCACCCCAGGACCTCTCGTCTTCCCACGTGGAAGGGTCCCCCTGCAGGTTTTGTTTTGCTTTACCGGTATTTATGGTTTCTCAGGGAGGAAACGACAACCCACTTCAGTGCTCCTGCCTGGAAAATCCCATGGATGGAGGAGCCTGGTGGGCTATGGTCCACGGGGTCGCTAAAAGTTGGACACGACTGAGCGACTTCACTTTACTATTCACATTAATATCTTTGTGATTGCACTGCTTTCTCCCTCTTGGTTTTAGAGCCAAATTTTAAGAAGAGGAATGTTTGCTAACAGAGGTCCTCTGTCCATCAGAGGTGGACGGCAATTACAGGTTCCAATGCAGGGCAGGAGGGAAGAGGGGTGAGCTGTCCTCTCCTGTCTGTGACCGTCTCTGGCTGTCTCAGCCCAGCCGGGCTCAGAAGCAGCTCCCCTCCCAGCAGAGCCAAGCCCTCTTCACAGGCTCTTGCGTCTCCTTCCCTGGGGGCCTCTTTCCTCCTGTGTGACCCAGTCCCTTCTCTTGGTATACTGTTGATCAAATTCCCTGATGTCTTCTAGGTTAGGTGTCTTCTTCCTGATAGAGTCCACAGCATTTTTCAGTTGGCCAGTGGGACCGACTGTGCTCCCGAAAAGTGAGTTTTCTGGGTAAAACATGCATTTTGACTTTATTTCTATGTCCTTTCGCTTTGGGGATCTTAGTTCCTGGACCAGGGATTGAACCCACGTCCCCTGCAGTGAAAGCACTTAACCACTGGACCGGGCAGGGAAATCCACAGATTCATTTTGACAGCACCCAGGTGTTTTTTTTCTGCATCTGGACAGATAAGGAACTTCAACTTCTAGAAGCATAGCTAACTTTCCTGAGGTTCCCACAGCAAGGGATGAGAATGAACAGTCCTATCCAGGTCTTTTGGACCAAAATTGCCGGCTCCGTGCTCTTTGTGGCTGCCACTGCCCCGCTACACGGCCGAAAGGATGCTGTTGGATTTATTAAAATATTAACTCCTTGAATTTGCTCTCTGGGTCACCTTCAGAAACTCCAACATGTCAAAGCCCAGAGTGGAGGCCCCGTGTCCCTGCAGCCACCAGCGGGGGCAGGGCCCCGTTCCTGGTGGTGCTTCCCAGCGACCCAGAGCATCGAGTCTCCCTGGAGGCATGCTCCTCTTCCCCGGCAGCTCGGACATCGCTCACTAACACTCCTGAAGGCCTGGCAAGGGGCAGGTGCCGGGGACGGCCCCAGCCTGCGGACAGCAGTCAGGTGACGTGTTCTAGGAAACCCCAGCACGCCCCATCCCGCCACCTCCCTCCCTGCCTCACTCTTCTCCTGCAGACCTCGCGTCTGGGGCCAGTTTACTTCCCAGTCCCTCTTGGGCAGTTGTTTATTTTAAAATACTCTTTCAATACTTCTGTGTCTTTAGTGGTTTAGTCACTAAGTCATGGCCAACTCTTGCGGCGCCACGGACTATAGCCCGCCAGGCTCCTCTGTCCATGAGATTTTCCAGGCAGGAATACGTGAGTGGGTTGCTATTTCCTTAGGGGATCCTCCTGACCCAAGAATTGACCCCAGGTCTCCTCCACTGTGGGCAGAGTTTTTTGCCAGCTGAGTTACCAGGGAAGGCACTTTATATCTTTATATAATATCAGATCTTCTCATCTAGGGTATTTCTACAGGAGTTGCATTAAAACCAGCTTCCCTGGTGGCTCAGATAGTAAAGAATCTGCCTGCAATGCGGGAGACCTGGGTTCAAACCCTGGGTGGGAAAAGATCCCCTGAAAAAGGGAATGGCAACCCACTCCAGTATTCTTGCCTGGAGAATCCCATGAACAGAGATGCCTGGCGGGCTACTGTCCACGGGGTCACAAAGACTCAGACACAACCAAGCGGCTAACACACACACACAGGAGTAAAACCAAGAAGAACTTTCAAGTGGCAAATAATTTACAAGAAGCATGGCCCAACTTGAAAGCAGGCACAGACACACCAAAGGTGCGGCCCTTTACACTTCAGTTCTAGGTTCACACTCACAGACACCGGAGGCTCAGAGTATCGAGATTGAACAGCTAGGATTAAAGGAAGGCTTCTGCCACTAGGTGGAGAAATTGCCCCGATCTAGCGCAGGCGTGGTGCTGACTCACTGCTGGGAAACCTTTCTAGCAGGGAAGGTATTAACAAATGCCTTATTGTTCCAATGACTGGTGGCTACACCTGACACCTGTAAACTGTAACCTTTTGCCAGTTCACTCCATGTATTTTTGCTTGAATGGAGTAAACATCCCATTTGATCTTCATGGCATCATAATGTTCTACATCCTGTCAGTATCCACATTCCCCCCTCAGCGCTGGCTCTCTTGAAAACCATTTAACACCATTTGCATTTTTGTGGCAAAGTAATCTATCTATTGAGTAAATAAATAAATGAACATTTCACTTCCAGTCCTGCCACTGATTGGATAAAATGTTAAAGTCCATCACAGACTGAAAAGCTCCTCCAGGACAGTCGTAAGCAGGAACAAAGTCTCGTTCCGAAAGAAGAAGGGTTTTAAATAATAACTAGACCAGCCGGATTTTGCACATTGCCTTTATTTTGCAGAAAGTACTTTCTGCTGATTGTCTTTGGCTAGTTTGTCAAAAGAAAAACATAAACAGCTGTCGGTTTAACAGTACAAGAGATCAGCTACCCATGCTCAAAAGTGAACATTCTAGCAGGCAGAGCTGGACACTGCTGTTTCAACGGCCATCTGCTGTCCCCTAAGAGTGGCGCAATTCTGTCTCAGCTGGGCTCTGACTAGGATCCCGGCCACAGGGGTCCCAAAGGGACCTGGAAGCTACTGGAAAGCAACAGGGAGAACTGAAAGTGTGCTTTTTACCTCCCCAGAGTATGGCCGGAGAAGTTACAAAGCCTGATGCGCCGGAGGCACCTCCAGCTGTATGTAAGAGAAACACGGCTTCTGGATGCTGGCCGGTCATTGTTACTGCGGGTCCTGGCGAGGGAGGCCCCCGCCTTGCTTCCACACCTGCATTCACCCGCAGCACAGAAAGGACCCAGGACGCACCGCCACCACGGAGGACGAAGCACAGTGCTGGCGGTGGGACCCCTGATACATAACAGAACATGAACCTTCTTCCTCTTTCCTTTGAAGGGCGGTTAGCAGGCCTGACCCCCTTCCCACGCCCCGTGAGACTGCCGCTCAAACACTTGCAGTCCCGGCCTCCTTTCAGGCACAGGCTCCGGCTCACATGGACGGGGGCGACACGGCCGTCCACGAGGCCAGGAGGCGGGCCTGGGCCGAGGCATCATACTGGCTGTCGGCAACGTCTGTGGCCGTGGCGGCCCCCTCGTACAGTGGGGACCCCGACGAGGAGGACGCTGAGACCGGGTGGGCGAGGGGGGTAGAGTGGGCAGAGGAGCCTCGGAAGAACTGGGCTCCCAGCCCGCTGGGCACACCCGCCGCCTGGGCGCCCGGGGCGACGGCACCGCTGCTCACGGACCACAGGCTGGGGTACTGGCTGAAACAGAAAAGTGGGGAGACAGACGGGTCAGAGACCTGGGCAGGCGCTCCAGAAGGGGAGAAAGAGACCCCCACCAACCCCACCCCAGACGGCCGGGGAATAAATGGCTCATTTTTCTGTGTGATTAAATCACACTTGGACATGGATAGAGGTCACGTCTCATCTGCCCACAAGAAACAAAATCATTAGGAGCCGTCTAAAAACGCCTTGACATGCACTGTTAGCTTCCGCTCCAAAGACTCCAGCTTTGTGCTCAAGCTGAGAATCCAAGTTCTCAGATGCACCGAGTCCAATGTTTCTGAGAATGTGCACACGCATCTGTGTTGACTAGTAATTCTGGGGCTTCCCTGGCGGTCCTGGTTAAGAATCCACGTGCCAGGCCAGCGGACACCGGTTTAATCTCTGGTCTGGGAAGATCCTACGTGCCCCAGAGCAATCATCCCACGAGCCACAGCTACTGAGCCTTGCTCTGGAGAGCCCTTGAGCCGCAGTTCCTGAAGCCCACACCCCCTGGAGCCCGTGCTCAGCCACGGAATCAGGCGCTGCAGCGGGAAGGCTGGGCGTCGCGACAAGAAGCCCCCACTCACCACAAAGTCCGTGTAGAGTGAAGACCTACTACAGCCAGAAGAATTAGTAAATAAACAAATCTTTTTTTAAAAAAAAGCTGCCATTCCTTCGAGGGAGACAAACACAGATGGTGGGGGTCATCCTCCAGTGACTCCCTGTGGGCACCACGTGTCAGCACACGTCAGCGTGGCACCCGGGAGAAGGAAGAGCCCCAGGACTCAGACCTGGAAGCAAACCCCCGTTAACCCACTTCGCCCGGTGAGCCTGGCCCCGAGCCCACCTTCGAGGCCCTGCTTCCACATCCCTGAAGGAAGGAACTGGAAACGGACGTTAGCCCTCCCCTGTCTGAGAACACAGGTCTGACCAACACTAGACCAGGCTGAAGTTTTGCTTCTGGAAAATGTCCCTCTCTTCTAGCAGAATCAATCCTTCTGTAAATGAACAAGGAGGGCTTAGGCTATGGGGGGCTATGTGGTTGACCAGGCCACGTCCTACACTTCAGATGCCCTTGGACTTGCACACAGGCGTGATGGAGTGAGGCTCCATGGAGTGAGGCTCCGAGATGCACTGAAGTCCTCGGGGGACCCCGTTGTAGCCTGCAGGTCATCTGACTCACTGCAGTCTTCTAGGCGACCCTGGAGCCCTGGAAAGGCTTCCTGGTTACCCAGTGCTTGCTCTATTTTGAAGAGTAGACATTAGATTCCAACTTTAAAGGAACTGCTTCCTAAACATAAAGAATTAAGGTCTTAGGCAAATGCTGATATTCTGTACAGTCCACGGGGTTGCAAAGAATCGTACACAACTGAGCAACTGAGCAAGCACCCACACAGAAGCTGCACTGCTTTTGAGGTCAAGGTGCCTTGTCCATAGGTTCACTCTGCTGTGAGCCAACTTGCTCAATCATTTAATACCGTTGACTCATTTCCTCCTTAGAAAACGTGGAAAGGGCTCTCGCTTTGTCATTTTAGTTTTTATTATAATAATCCTATGAAGAAATATAATACGCTGAACGACCAGCTCGATTTTTTGAAGCCAACCTCCCTCTATACAATTTTCAAGTTAATAATAAAATAGTCATCATTCTTTTCAAGTTACCTAGCAAGTATGTGAAGAAACACACTGATTCTATATCCACAGAAATCCAACAAATGTATTTCCTTAATTTGATAGCGCCTGTCAAAAGAGGTTCTGGAAACTTGTCTTCAAGATTCACCTACTGACCCCACAATCCTGTACACCTACAAGCCTATGACGGTGGGCTGAGGCTGGGGTTATCTGGTGCCCTTTTCTTGAAGAAGCAAGGCTCAGGAGACTTGTCCATCACATGAACTAGTAAACAGCAGAGCCAGGAGAGGGTCCCTGCTCCCTTCCATGAGATTCCAGCTCCATCCACCCTGAAAGCGCCACTGAACTCCCAGAGGACAGGCTGAAGCAGGAACTCACGGCAGTCATGTAACCCGGGGTCCCGGACACAGCTGGCTAGTGGTCAAGTTACCAATAAAAACCCATCACCCGTAAGTGAAGAGCAGGACACAGGCTAATGGATGGGATGGGAGGACATCACAGGCACTCCCGTTCCCACGGACACTTTGCATCACTCCCCAGACGTGCGTTACCTGGAGCCCGCAGGAGGACCAGCGTTCGGACCCATGGCAGCATGCTGGTGTGGGCAGGCATTCCAAGGCTGGACCAGTTGTCATGGGGCTGGAGCATGGACAGACATGCAGATGAACTGTCGGAAATAGGCTACAGATGTAAGAAAGTGTCATTACTGATGAGGGCTTCCAAGAGCGACAAAACACACTGAAATGCTACCAACAGCTGGAGCTGTGTCAGCACCTGCTTAATCGGTCATCAAAGGCCAATGCTGGTGCTGCTGCTGCCAAGTCGCTTCAGTCGTGTCCGACTCTGTGCGACCCCAGAGACGGCAGCCCACCAGGCTCCTCCGTCCCTGGGATTCTCCAGGCAAGAACACTGGAGTGGGTTGCCATGTCCTTCTCCAGTGCATGAAAGTGAAGAGTGAAAGTGTGCCGACTCCTAGCGACCCCATGAACTGCAGCCCACCAGGTCCTCCACCCATGGGATTTTCCAGGCAAGAGTACTGGAGTGGGTCGCCATTGGCTTCTCCGTCAAAGGCCAATACTCACTGTCAAATGTACATACTGGAATATATTCCAGCACCCAGGCTTTTGCTTATCATTAGATCAATAGCTATGCTGTAGAAATGGACTCTTACAGTCACATGATTAAGAATTGATTACACTGAAAAATCAGTGTAATTTTTACCTGTCTTTTCTGCAAAGGATTATCGCTTAAGAATTAAAAGCGCTTTGAAACCATTTACACAAGGCAAAATTTAAAATATGATCTAGCCTCTAGCTGGACTGCTATTTCCTTCCCAAATAAGCTTCTTTCGTTTCAATCAGCTTTAATTGCTTAATTGTTTTATGGCGTTCATTTGCTTTTTTCCTCCTTTCAGAGCCAGACAAAATGAAGTCTGGGACATCCGTGGTGTTAGAGGGAATTAGGTCCGGGGGTCTTCATGGCCTGGCCCAGTGTTCATACCACTCAAGGCCTGCACCTAGGGGCAGGGATAAGCCTGTATCCCCTAGGGGCACGTTAAACCACAAAGTGGTGGACCACCAGAGCGTCTGATTCTGTGGGTCTGGGGAGTTTTCAGATGATGCTGGAGCCACTGACCCCTGGCCTCATACTTGGAGAACACACTTGCGTCTCATCAAGCTAGTAATCCTCTTGCCTGGCTGGCCCGGCATCATCACCTTACAGGGCTCACAAAATACGCAAACTGGGGCCCAGGGTCCTAAAGTAAAGAGGCTCAAGCAGTAGCAGTCACATTCAGCCCTGAGGCCCCTGGCCTGGAGGTCTCTGTGGTCGAGCCAGCAGCGACGTGGACACGAAAGATGGGCCCTCTTGAGCCAGTCAAGAGCCCGCTCCCTTCCCGAAGTCTTCCCAGCATCCCCAACCCGGCTGCCTTCCGCTGGGACTTACTTGGAGAGCTGTTGCGATGCACGTACGGGCTGGGGGTAGGGGGCTGGCCGGTGGCTCCTCAGGGCCGGGAACCTTTCGCAGCCGTGCGTGGAGGGGAGGCGAGAGGGGGCCTCCGAACTGGGGGTGGGGGGTGGCGGGTGGACACAGGCTACTGGTTTCCGGGGATCAGCCAGCCCCCTGCTGTGAGAGAAGCAGGCTGCGGACCCCGCTCGGCCTCCCTCCCGTCATCGAACGGGCAAGACGGGGCTTCCCTGCGGTCCAGAGCCCAGGACTCCGAGCTCTCACTGCGGAGGACCCCGGTTCAGCCCTGCTCGGGGAACTAAAATCCCACGAGCCACGTGGCCGGAAACGAAGCTAAGGGACAGCGGGGCAGAGGCCAGGGAGCGGTGGGTCTCCTCCTCGGGGTCCGTGGACATCGAGGGCCTGACCAGGCTTCAGGGGTCGTGGGCGTCAGCCGTGCGGCCAGAGAAGGGCCAAGGAGTCCAGACGCGCAGGGCACCCGAGAACCTGGGAGACTGACCCCAACCTCGGCCAGCCCTGCGGCTCCTCAAAACCGCCCCCTCCCAGAATCCTCCCAGAATATCCCCCCTGACGTTCTGTCCCTCCAGGCAGGTCAGTTTTTCAAGGCCAAACTACTGAGCGCGAATAAATGTTAAAACAGACAAAATTCAGACTCAGGACGCACAGGGGGAGCCCTGCCCCCAGGCTTCTCCCCCCTTCCCTCCCCGCTGCAGACCACACCGTCACGCGGAGGAGTCTCGTCCTGCCTGGACCGGCACCCGTGTTCTCCTCGCTTTTCTTCTGCGTTTAGCTCACCCTTTCCCACCTTACAGGTCAATCAGAGAATCATTCCAACACTGCCCTGCCCTCCTTTACAGCTCCCGTTTCTTCTCCATTCCCTTTATTTTCCTCTTTCTTCAAAAAAAAAAAAATCAGAAAAGCAACCACTAGGAAGACAACTGCTCAGGCTCCAATTCCCAACTCTAACTGCAGACAGCATTCCAGCGAGAAGAGGTCCAGACAGTGGCCACAAAGCTCGGGCCCATCGGCGGCCAGAGCAGTTGCTCATATTCTGCTCTGCGAGGTGGCAGCCGTGAGCCACTTAGGAGAGCTGTTTGTTAAGTATTCCATGAAGAATAAGGAAGGAGGGAGGGAGGGAGGGGGGGAAGGAGGGAAGGAGGGAGGGAGGGAGGAGGGAAGGAGGGAGGGAGGGGGGAGGGAGGGAGGGAGGGAGGAGGGAAGGAGGGAGGGAGGGGGGAGGGAGGGAGGGAGGGAGGGGGGAGGGAGGGGAGGGAGGAGGGGGAGGGAGGGAGGGAGGGAGGGGGGAGGGAGGGAGGGAGGGAGGGGGGAGGGAGGGAGGAGGGAGGGAGGGGGGAGGGAGGGAGGGAGGGAGGGGGGATGGAGGGAGGAGGGGGGAAGGAGGGAGGGAGGGAGGGGGGAAGAAAGAAAGAAAAGAAAGAGAAAGAAAGGGAAAACGGTTCTTTGAGGAAGGGAGGGAGGGGGAAGGAGGGAAGGAGGGAGGGAAGGAGGGAAGGAGGGAGGGAAGGAGGGAGGGAGGGAGGGAGGGAGGGAGGGAGGTGAGGGAGGGAGGAGGGGAGGGAGGAGGGAGGGAGGGAGAAAAGAAAGAAAAGAAAGAGAAAGAAAGGGAAAACGGTTCTTTGAGGAAGCCGCTGCTCTGGTTCCGCCCGAACTTAGAATGAGCAGCCAGCAATAACTTTTCTCTCCCAACCTTTGCCAGTTTCTCATCTCTGAGTCCCCGGCCCTGCCTGGGTGGGTAAGACAAAGCCTTTTCCCCGATAGGACTCTGCTGTAGACCTGCATCACTTCCGCTGAACACCTCACTAACTCTAAAGAAGGCTAGACTGAAATCAGCCTTGCCCATCCTGCGAGCCGCTGTCTCCAGCAAGACCCAGCAGGCCATTCCAGCCCCAAAGCAAGCTGGAGGAGAGCTACACGTGATCAGAAGCACTGTCCCAAAGATGGTCCTTCTGTTCTCAGCCATTAACAAAAAGACAGACCATCTCAGAGTGGATGAGAGCCAAGTTCTTCTCCTGCCCAACACAGCAGAGTCTGAACACCCATCAGGGTCTCAGCAATCCATCCTAGCCATGGCTGGAGCCGCCTCGTGTGTGCTCAGCCCTCGGTCGTGTCCACGGACTCTGTGATTCCATGGATTTGTAGCCCTCCAGCGTCTCTGTCCATGGGATTCCCCAGGCAAGAATACTGGAGTGGGTTGCCATTTCCTCCTCCAGGGGATCTTCCCGCCCCAGGGATTGAACCTGTGTCTCCTTCGTCTCCTGCACTGGCAGGCAGACTCTTTACCATCATGCCACGAAGGAAGCCTCTGGAGTGGCCTCAAGCGAAAGAACCCAGGCTCCTCTGTCAGGAATCCCGTGAGCTGGCAGGGGGGTGGGGGGCATCCGGAAGCCCCAGGTGGAGCAGAGGCTGGGGACCAGCAGTTCGATGACCAGTAGGAACAGCATCAACACGCAGGGCCACTGCCTTGCACAGCCAAGAGCGGTGTGCCCCCCAAGGGCACCCAGAAGCTCCGTCTGCTCCATCCCCAGCCCCCTGCCCCAGACAGGCTGGTCCCTGAGACAAGGTCCGCCTGGGCAGAGTGCAACAAACCGTACATTGGCTGTACCCAGGCTGCTGGCTGTCTCCCGCTTCTTCCATCATCTCTTTGTGATCGCTTCTGTCAAGAAGTGTATTGAATGGTCAAGGAGAACAATTCAGGAAACAGTATCTGCGGCAGTAGCTCATCATTCTGCCACTTCTTCGCCCAAGGGTATCGTTAGCGTCTCTCACCTTTCCTTTGCGTCGAGGAAAGCTTTTGCAAATGGATTGTATTTAATTTTAAGAGCTGTGATCTGAAAACAAGAAGTTGCATCTACTAGTATCTGCTCCTTAGTCAGAGGACTTAATTAGGCACCAAGAAATCAGGCTCCACCAATACCCCCTTTAAATATTCAAATATAATCAGACTTCTTTCATGTATATTTTCCTATTTGAATCTGAAGTAGCCAAGTAATTATAATATTTCATAAAGAACAGCGCATTTATGTAAAGCTTATCTCTCTCTTTTCCTCCTCCTCCGTTTGTTGTTGTTGACGAGAGAATCTCTCTTTTCCTCCTCCTCCGTTGTTGTTGTTGAGAGAGATCTTGTGGCTCAGCTGGTAAAGAATCTGCCCACTATGTGGGAGACCTGGGTTCAGTCCCTGGGTTGGGAAGATCCCCTGGAGAAGGGAAAGGCCACCCCCTCCAGTATTCGGGCCTGGACTGTGTAGTCCATGGGGTCCCAAAGAGTCGGATGCGACTGAGTGACTTTCACTTCACTTCTTCACTACTGACAATATTTTGTGTGCATCAGTCTAACAAACATGGCTCAAACGACAACGCAGGTCCATTAGGGAGAGTGACTTCTAGTCTGGCTGGCGGTCAACACCCACAGCCTGATCAGCTAATCACCCACTGTCTTTCCTTTGGGGTCAGGTGTAGACACAGATTCACAGGCACTAAACTGTGTATCTAGCTGACTATTCACACAGCACAGACTTGGAGGGGTGCCCCTGACCCTTTCAGGAAGGTTTTCAGAGTAAGGAGACACCTCTCTCTCTCTCTCTCTCTGAAGTCTTGTTTTCAAGAAATCTTACAGTCCTGAACCTGAATGTTTGATTCATCTTTTCATTTGGAGCATTTAGTGGATGCTTCTAGATTTAGACACTTTTAGGGAAAACTAAAGGAGAAAGTGCTTGAATGAGTACTTATTTTAAAACTTTTCTCCTCCTGTCCTGTTTGGTATGTACTGTTATGGGAAATTATTTGAAAAGGCATTAGTTATCCATCTAAACTTTAGACTCTAAAGGACACTCATCACACACACACAAGCCCGCTGACTGCCCATGCCTCACCTCCTCGTTTTGGTAAGCGGTCACCGCAATGAACTGGGTCTCCGGGAAGCAGTGGCTGGTGATCATACGCTGTGGACCCCCAACTCTCACGATGTGGATTCGAGGCTCATACTTATGTAAGGAGTTCAACATGATCTGAGAGAGACACAAACACAGGAACTGCGATCCTCAAAGTTCCACCGTTAAAGACAACAAAACTTCCATTTGCCCTGATGTAAACGCAGAAACTCCTGCAGCTCACAGGAAAATGTCTTTACTGCTGACACCAGGGGCTTCCCTGGTGATTCGGGGCATAAAGAATCGCCTGCAATGCAGGAGATGCAAGAGGCACAGGAGACGAGGGATACCTGGGTTGGGAAGACCCCCTGGAGGAGGAAATGGCAACCCGCTCCTGTATCCTTGCCTGGAAAATCCCATGGATAGAGGAGCCTGGCGGGCTACAGTCCCTGGGGTCACAAAGAGTTGGACACGACTGAGTGACTGAGCGAGTTGAAGGTGGTAGGTTGCCCGTCAGGTGCTGCTCCCGCGACTAGGTCGGAAAAGGAACGAGAGACGCTGCACACCATCAGAGGCAACGCCTGCCTTTCAGGACGTGCTTGACCTGGTAGAACAAAGTTCTAGAGCTTCCAGGGCAGCTGTAGACAGCTTGGAATGCCTGAGAGCCAGTACGGTTTTTGGAAACACTCCCCAAGGAAAGACTATCTGTAGAAAAGGACAGCTTTGCAAGTCTGTTCAGACTCCGCGCAGTCAGTACGCGGGCACATTCAGCTCTGAAGTGAGCACTTACCCTCGACATGCATATTTTCTCTACCCCAGGAAGTTGAAGGCTAGGAGGCAGAAGTTCCCCCAAAGCTTGAGAGCTGCCCGCCCTCTCCCCGCTCGCTCTCCAGGCCCAGGTGTTACTGTCGTCAGCTTACTATAAACAACACTGAGGGCTTAATTGAGGAAGGCAGACTTCACCTCCAGGCCAGCAGCGCCCTTCCAGCTCTCTGCCACAAGAAGGTGCAGAGTCACAGGCCCCTCCTAGAGTCGGCCCCCACCCTCCAGCCCTCACACCTACCTGGCCCCCTCCATTGAGCTTGTTGGTGAGCTTGACTTTGCTGAAGGAGACAGGTGCCTTCATCCAGTGCGCCCCGAAGTTGGGGGAGTCGGGGTGGATGTAGACGCAGCTGGGCGCCTGCGGCTCCGGCTTGCCCCCCGGCACCCACTCCCCATTCACGTACTTCCAGCGGTGGTTGTCGGCCGCCACGAAGTCCAGCAGGAAGGAGTACATGGCGTTGGGGTCCAGGCCGGATACGTTCACCTTCAGCACCGGGAACATCCTCCTGAAAAGAAGGGGCACAGCTGGAGGACCCCGGATGGGATCGTGAGGCCGAAGGCAGGGGCATCTGTCATTTGGGGCAGGAAGCTCCCCCTGGGAACTTAAAAGGGGCCACGCACGGTGCTCCTTCCCAGGGCTCACCTAGATCCGCATGCGCCCACCCCACCATCCCTCATCCCTCGGCCTCCGGAGGCAGGTGGGACAGGACCTGGCAGAGGCCGCAGCACACGGGTCAGGCCGGGGGCAAGAGCGGGTGAGGCATGGGTCCCCCGAGTTCCGGGGGAGTCCCCCTCCCCAGGGTTGTGTTAGTTTCTCAATCGTGTCCGACTCTTTGCGACCCCATAGACTGTAGCCCACCAGGCTCCGGTGTCCACGGAATTCTCCAGGCAAGGATACTGGAGCCTGTTGCCATTTCCTTCCCCACGGGATCTTCCCGGAATCGGAACCGGGGTCTCCCGCATAGCAGGCAGCTTCTTTACTATCTGAGCCACCTCGTCCTCCCCAGGAAAGTGACAATTCTGCGAAGAAGGCCCAGAGGGAGAGGGAGAGGCCACACGAGTCTGTTCCCAGCCCGAGCGGGACGAGCGGAAAGACTAGGCGAGGGTGTTGCCGGGCAGGGAGCCGGCGCGCCCACCTGCCGTTCTTGGTGACGATCATCTCGTTGGTGAGCTCCCTGAAGCGCAGCCACAGCTCGCTCTCCTCCAGGCCCACGCGCAGCTCGCGCTCCGTGGGGTCGCCCTTCTCGCTGCCCGCCTGCAGCTCGCCCTCCACGGCGCTCAGCAGATGGTCCACGCGGTACTGCAGGCTCTTCCCCGGGCTGTCGGTGCCCGGGGAGGTCATCCTCCCGCCGGCCCGCGCCCCGACGCCCCGCTGAATCCCAACTGGCTACGCGAGCGCACCTTCACCGCCGCAGACGGCCGCTCTTCCAAAAAGACCCAACAAGTGCCCAGACCCGCGGCGGCACAGACCCAGCGCCGACCTGCGTGGAGGGCGACGATCTGGAGAGGAGGGGGCGGGGGAGAGGGGTAGGGGGAGGTTATTCCACTTGAACTCCCGCAAGGAGGGACGAGAGTAGGTCTCCTGGGAAGGAAAATCGCCCCTCGGCATAAATAGAGCCTGCAGCGTGGCGCAGGGGGGCTCGGCGGATTGGGCCGCGAGCCCTTTGAAGCGCCGGGGGCCGCCGCCCATTGGCCGCGCGCGGCCATATCAGACCCCGCCGGGCGGGCCGCGGAGGCGGGGGGCCATCAATGGGCTCCCGCGCCGGCTTTTTGTAAATCCGGAGCCGGACCCTACGAGCCCCGGCCCAGCCCCTACACCTCCGCCCTCCCCCAAATGTTTGCACCTCCATCAAAGCGTCTGGGCGGGCCCCGAAGGCCGGGAGGAGGTGGGGGACGGGATGGGCGCGGACTGGCCGGCCCGCGAGCTCGCGCCTGCCAGCACCTTGCCCAGGGGCTGCTCGGCGGCCCGCGAGGCTCCCCCACTCTCTCGCGCGCGCGATCCCCTCCCCTCTCTCCGAGGGCGTCCCGGACCCCACAGGTATGTCAGTCCCACCGCGGCTCTCGGGCGCGCCGGAGCCCGCGACCACCACGCGCAGCCCGGCCTAAGGGCGAGCGCAGGGCCTGGCCCGAGTCGGGCTCGTCTCCGCGCTTCTCCGAAGGCTCAGCTGCCACCGGGCCCGGGCCCGGCCTGACACGTTCCTTGGCGCTTCAGGTGACCCCACCAGCGCCCTCGACCACGGACCAGCCCACCGGGCGCCCCCAGTTCTCCGCAGCCCTCACGGGTCTGGAAAGGAAATCGCGCTCCAAGTCTCAGCCCACCTCGCGCCGGGAGAGGGAAAGAGGCTGAAATCAGTAAAACACACCCCCAGCCCCGCCTTCAGGATTTCTCGCTTCCCCCCATAAAAGCGGGACTTTGGTGGCGAGGTCTGTGCGTGCACTGGCTGTAACCCGAGACTCTGCTCGACTTCTGTGGGTCTTGGTCTTTGCTTTCGCGGAAGATGGGAGCGGGAGGGGAAGGGCCAGGGTTTCCCCGCGAGCGGGCTTCGGGCGCGTCTCCTCGCGCGGGCCGCGACGGAGCGCCTGGCGGGGTGGCAGGCCCGGGTGGTTTATTACCTTCCGCGAGGACCGGGAGGAGAGCGCAGGAAAGGTGACAATGGGCAGGAAATAGTTCAATGGGGCCTCTTCAGACAATAACATTCCTCCTGAAGCGGGAGCCCAGCAAAGAAGGAAGCAGGCGCTCCTCGTGGGTACGCGGACTGCGCGCCGCGAACTGCGCGCCTCGGACTCGCTAGCCCGCGGCTCGAAAGAGCCCAGCGTGGCCGCAGCCTCGGTCCCCCGCGTCTGCTCCGTGCGCACCCCACCTCCAGGCTTTCTGGAAGAAGCCTCGTGTCGGTGGGGCGCCCCATTCAGAACAACCTCGCGCCTTGACAAGGGGGCTCTGCGCCCCGCGCTAACCCTTCCCCGCCCGGCGCGGGGCCAGCCTCGTTCCGCCGTGGAGAACCGTGGGGGCACCGCGGGAAGGACCGCGGCCGACCCCGCGCGCCCGCCGTCCCAGCCCTCTCCAACTCTGGCCGGGAGTCGGGTAGCCCCGCGCCTCGACTCCGGCGCGTTTCTCAGTTTCTTTGTTGTCTAGGAACAAGGAAATGCCCAGGGGCTGGCCCGAGGGGGACAGTTTCCTTCTGGAAGGAGACACTGAAATGACCTCATATGCTCGCGGCACCCAGACCCTGCTGAGTCACCTTCACCCGACTTCTTGGGCCACGGGCTTTAGGGGGCTTTACGTGTCTTTTTGGACAAATTAAGAAGTTGCTCTCTGCTGCCTGGGACTGCTCAAGCCTGAGTACTTAGAATAAGGCGGTTGGGTGTGAGGTGGTGGGGGAAGAAGCGTGAATATCAGGCAGCCGCGGAGGAGGGGGTTCTCCAAAACCTTGGCTCGAGAGCGAAGTTTAGGTCGCTCCCTGACCCCGAGGCGGGGAGCTCTTGGCGCTGACGCTTGGGGGTCGATTTTTCCCAAAGTCTGGAAGCTCTGGTGAGGACCCCCGGGTTTCTCGGGTCCCTCCTGCCAACTGTAGTTCCGATTTCAGTTCGGCTCTACAAAAGCGGCGTGGCACGGCCGAATAAGAAGGAAAAGCCCGGCAGAAGGGAATGTTAGCTCTCCAACGTCCATCGAGGACATTTCTTCTCTCCAGCAGGCACGGCCGGTTTTCGGGATCCCCCGCCCAGGGCTCCACGCGCGGCTGGCCGAGAGGTTGGGGCGCAGGGCTGCGCCTAGCTGCGGAGGTCCCCCGGACGGTCAGCGCCCAGGTTTTTCCCTTTCGTTTCTGGGCGGGGGTTTCTGGGTCTTCGTTCCTTGGTTCCCAGGACCAGCGTCTCGGCTCTCGGGGTCCTTTCAACGAAGGCTGCCGTGCATGACAGTTTACAGCCAAAACCTTCCTCCGGGCCAGCTGTAAAGAGTTCTGAGATAATAACAAGGTGCTTCCTTGTGGGGAGGGGGGCCAAGGCTCCCCAGGCACATCTTTCCCAAGCTCTATCTCTTCTTTACAGAAAAAATAAGCAAAGGTTTTATGGCTGGGGCTCAGAATGCAACTGGGCGTCACCCTCACAAACAAATAACTTAGGAAGCATTTTACAAGAAATCACACACACACACACACACACACACACACCCCTCAGTTCCCAGAGAGACCGGTTCCCCCAGACCGACCCCCTCTCAAGCCACGAAGCCATTTGTCTTGTGGGAGCGGGTATCACTGGTGCCCTAATAGGCTGGAGGATGGTCCCACGGAGCAGGGACTGTTCTGGTGGGACCCCCACCATGCCCTCCAGCTTCCTTCTTCAGAGTGAAAATAAGTTTACTTTTGATTATATAACTTGTGCTCATTGTAGAAGATGCTATACACGTCTGTGTGTGTACCTGTCTGCACGCGCATCCCATGTGCACTCTTGTATGTGTGTGTGTTTATGTGAAGATGCAAACCTCAACCACTAACCGCTGTGCCTATGTGAGTGCTTTCTTCAACTTTATTTTTTTTCATTTCGTTCTTCTGCTGAGCTCTTCTTCCATTCTGGTTAAGCAGACGTAACAATAGCATCTGCACCCTAAATTTCAGACCGCATGTTAGAGGCATTTGACAGTATCTCTTTTCCGTCACCATTGGTGTATGTCTATCCCACTGAAAGAAGCCGGATGGGTTTTGTTATGGCTTTTAAAGTCGTACCATGCAATTCTGTAGACTCCTTCACACGGAAAGTTTTCCAAGCCCATTGGGTTGTTCAGGGACATCTCTGGTTTGTGGAAAAGAGCCAAGATTGTTTTCCAAAGTCTTTTCTCAGCACAGTGTCTTGGCCCTGGACCTGGCTGACCCAGCCCTGCAGCCCAGGCTGTGGGGCTACCGTTTTTGAGCTTCGGGAAGTCTCTCCCAGAAACTGCATGGGAGGGTGTGGCCTTTGCCGGCGAGGGGCAGCCTTGTTAGCCCGAGGCAGTGCTTCAAGACCAAACCCATCCTGGCTATACTTGCAGAGTTTGCCACGGATGACACTGCGCAGTTTCCTGACGGGAGTTCACACACTAAAAACAAACAAGCCTGGTGAGGCTGAAGCTCAGGACGGTGAGCTTGCTCTGTACAAGTCTGGCCCCTCCCGGACTCAGCTGAGAAGGGGCTCTGGAGGTGGCTGAACTGTGGTCCCGTCTGCGGCGGGTCGCCCGTCCTGGGCTCTTGAGTTTTCACTCCTCTGAATTGGCAGCTGTCTCGAGGGAAGAATCTCTGTTTCCTGGTTTTGCTCGGAGGGCTGGGAGTCTCAGCTCTGCCCTGCGTTGTGGTCCCCATTTTCAGTCCTGTTCCTACCTAGAGGCGTATCTGTGCTTCCCCGTCGTATTTCTTGCCTGTCCCGTTTCTCCACCATTGCATCCCTTAGACCTTTCTGCACAAATCGTGCAGCCTGTGAGATAATTTTCCCACTTCCTTCTGTCAGTTTGCTTTTTCCCGTCACGTTTGGTTTTTATCGCCTCCGGTGCAGGATTTCTTTCTGAGCCGTAGGGTGGGTTTTCTGACAATCCTGATTCCCTCGTCCCTGGGAGTCTCCTTTTCCTAGAGGCCATGGTTTTTGTGTCTGACTGGAAAGGAAGCCAACCTGTTCGCTGACTTTCTTTCTGCTCCTTGTCACTGATTATTTCCAGCGGCTGTTTCGCCTCTGGCTTTCAGGACTCAGCCCGCTGCTGGTCCCAGCCCCGAACGCCTCGCTCCCTGGTACTTTCTACCCCCCACATTCTCCTCTGCCCTTGGTCGGTCTCCCCAGCCTGCCCACCGCCCTGAGGACCCCTCCCGGCCACCCTGCAGACAGGCAAGGCGCAGGGTCTGTTTAGTCACTCAAACCAGTGCCTGACTCCCGCTGGGGGCCCAAGGGGTCCCTGTGGAGTGACTGGGTGGGCAACATTGGAAAGCAGCCCCCCACGGGCATCTAAGGAGAAGCTAGAGCTCCAACCCTCCCCCACACCCCCACCCAGGCCTGCCAAGCAGCATTTTAACAGCAGTGTAGACGAAACATGAACCCTTAACTTTCACCGAAATAGCAGCCACGGGAGCCACAGCGGCCTTTCCTCAGCCATTATCGCGGACTCAAGTCGCCTGTTGTCGGGAAGACGGCAAGGGGAGGGCCCCTGTGGGCGCTGAGTATAAAAGGAGGCCTGAGAATGAAAAGAAATGAACTCTTTCAAGAGACGGGATCAGGGCGAAGAGGTAGGATTTTAGGCTTGAAAGTGACTCTATAGAATACTGCTCACCCCACGCTCCTCTCTATTTACCTTAGTTTGGAGGATCTAATTTTCGCACAAATTATATCTGAAGTCCCAAACCAATTCTCTTCCAGGAAAGAACGCTGGGAATAAATGCAGGTAGATGTAACCTGGTTGCTGTTGTTACTGTTCAGTCACTAAATCGTGTCCGACTCTTTGTCACCCCGTGGACTGCAGCACGTGAGGCTTCCGCCTCATGGATAACAGCCTTACTATGGCGAAAGGCTTGTGTAACTCAATGAAGTTATGCGGCATGCCGTTCAGGGCTGCCCAGATGGGTCATAGTGGAGAATTCTGACAAAACGTAGCCCAGTGGAGGAAGGCATGGCAACCCACTCCAGTGTTCTTACCTGGAGAATCCCATGGACAGCAGAGCCTGGCGGGCTACAGTCCACGGGGTCACAAAAGAGGCAGACACGACTTAGTGACTCAACAACATGTATAAAATAGATAACTCATACAAAAGTTTAAAAAGTTAACATAAACTGAGGACAACCAAGAGAGCATGTACTTTTAATGACAGCGGAGGCTCCAAGGACACAGTCATCTAATTAGTAAGAACCAGTGGGACATGTGGAGAAGGCCATGGCCCCCCACTCCAGTACTCTTGCCTGGAGAATCCCATGGATGGAGGAGCCTGGTGGGCTGCAGTCCATGGGGTCACTAGGAGTCAGACACGACTGAGTGACTTCACTTTCACTTTTCACTTTCATGCTTTGGAGAAGGCAATGGCAACCCACTCCAGTGTTCTTGCCTGGAGAATCCCAGGGACGGGGGAGCCTGGTGGGCTGCCGTCTATGGCGTCACACAGAGTCGGACACGACTGAAGCGACTCAGCAGCAGTGGGACATGAACACAGGAGGGCTGAGTGGACGAGCGTTCATGGCGAGGCAAGCGTGAGCTAGGTGGTTTGGGACGAGGAGACGGGAGGTCAGAGGTGAGCCGGCAGGCGTGGGGCTGGGGCGCTGGGTGGGCTTCTGGGGTCTTCAGGGACTAATAGCAGGAACTCTAGAAAGGTCTGCATTGTATCGTACACACTCTGGGGCACGTTCAGAGGCTTCCTGCAGAAATTCGCATAAATCCTGTAGACAGAGACAAACGCAAGGGAGAAGACAAAGAGTGGTCCAAGGGCAGGGATATGTGGGGAGGGCTCAGCTGGGCCCGGGAGAGGAGGGAGACAGGGGCAGCCCTGAGCAGATGCCTGCGGAAGGATTGGCAGGGCGGGTGGCTGCAGCTGGGGTGGGAGCAGGAAGCTGGAGGGAGACCCTGGGGAGCGCCCGGTGGGGAGAGCCGGGGGCGGGGTTAAGGGGCAGCCTCCTTCCATATCAAGTACCAGACTGACAGAAAAAGCAAGACGGGACAAAGGGGAGGGTTAGCATGTCTGTGAGAAAGGAGCCCCGGTCAGTGGTTCCCACCGCGGGGACTTTGCCAGCTGAAAAGAAGCCTCAGAGGAGGAAGCCCATTTGGAAATTAGAATTAGCACATTCTGCCACCTAAACCCACACGTTTCCAGGGTCCCAGCCGTCGCAGCCCAGAACCCAGGGAGGAGGAAGTAGCATTCACCGTGCTCTATTATATGCAAGGAGTTCTGCAGATGCTATCACCAGGCGTCAGCTCTGCAAGGCCCTGAAACTCCTCTTTTATATTCAGGTAACTAAGGCTTCTCAAGGCTCCTCAGGGGCTTCCTGATGGCTCAGTGGTAAAGAACCCGCCTGCCAGTGCAGGAGACCCAGGAGACACCAGGTGGGGAAGATCCCCAGGAGAAAGAAATGGCAACCCACCCAAGTATCCTTGCCTGGGAAATCCCACGGACAGCCTGGCAGGCTGCAGTCCATGGGGTCACGAAGGAGTTGGGCATGATTGAGCCTCTAAACCAACTAGGACTCCAGAGAGAGGGAAAAATGGGGACCAGCGGGACTTCTGATTTGTCTTACTTTAAAACTCATCTTGTTTTCACTCACCTAAACTAGGTTAAATATATAGCAAGTGGAAACATGTATTTTTCTCTTTCCCACCCACCACACTCATAAAACTACTTATAAATGGAATCTGGTGTGTGTGTGTGTGTGTGTGTGTTTGCAGAGGGGAAAGTGGTTGGCTTAAATACTTTCAAAATCTGAAAAATGTTTCACTATGCAAAGGATAACAGTGTAATAGGAGCTGGACAACCACTCCCTTACACAACTTAGAATCCAGCAGAGGTGCTAGTGATTTCAGAGAAAAGCAAAAGCCAAATAATACTTAGGCCTGAATACATCATCCCTGTGTTTCCAAAGCACCCTATGAAGGTCAGTATAGTTATCCCCTTTCTTTTAAAAATCTTCATAATAAAGTGTGGATCAGAGAGGTAAAGAAGTCTCCCAAGGTCACACAGCTCATGTGGAACTCCAAAGTTAGGTTAGTGTCATTCCGGAACAGAAGTAGGAAGACTCAAATTGTGTTCCTTGGTCTTTGTTTAATTCATTTCTGTCAACTTCTATAACTTTCAAACATCATCGAAAATCTCAGAAGCTGGCTTAAAAAAAAAAAAAATCTGCTATTGTAGCTGCCTCCTTTGGGTGCTAGAGGTGTTGGTGAGATTAAAGGTGTGAAACGGTGTGGGAACTTGGACAGTTGTCTGCTGAGGTCTGAATACAGGTTATAGATCTTGTGATGCCTGTGTGTGAGAGTGCTCGTGTGTGAGCTATAAGACTACAAAGGGGATTTCTAGGTCCGCTTCGGTACTCACAGTACTTGCTGAATTGCTTTCCAGAAGAGGCTGTAGCAGTTTCATACGCCCCCCGCGGTGAGGAGGCCTCCTCTCTCTCTGCATCCCAGCCAGCACCTAATCCTGTCAGATTTTACCATGTTTCCAGTCTGAAGGGAATGAAAAAGAATGTCCTGGTTTTAGATGGCATTTCCTGGAGCACTAAAGGCTTTGAGTCTTTTTCTTTTCATTGAAGGAAAGTTGATCCACAGCGTTGAGTTAGTTTCTGCTTTACAGGAAAGATTTCGTTTATTGTATTTCTATAACTTTTTCATGTCTTTTACACTATGGTCTATTACAGGATACTGAAGTTCGTTCCCTGGGTTACACAGAAGGGCCTTCTGTTTATTTTACATGTAGGTGTGTGTATCTCCACCTCCTAATTTACCCCTCCCCACACCCCCTTTCCCCTTTTGGTAACCGTAAGTTCATCTTCCGTGAGTCTGTTTCTGTTTTGTAAATAAGTTCATCTGTGTCATATTTTAGATAGCGTATGAGAAATATACAGAATTTGTCCACTGAATCTTTTTTAAATGTTTAATTACAGGCGTTTTCTTTAATGCTGATACTCACCATTTCTTGATTTTATTCTCCCTCTTCATGACTAGTTTTTCAGGTCCTCAATGATTTTTTTTTTTTTTTTTTTTTTTTGCCAAAACATAAATTCTCAATTTCAATAAGGTCATAGGTCCCACATTTTTCCTTTCCACTTTATACTTGTTGTGTCTTTGTTTAGGAGAGCCATCTCCCAAGATAGTCACTTGGATTTTTAAAGTTGTATAGCTCTGCCTTTTTACATTTAGGACTTTAAACCATGCAGAATGAACTTCTGCACCTAAGATGAGAAAGAGGTCCACTTTCAATGCGGAAAACAGATTGTCAGGCACTGTTTATTAAATCATTCATTATTTCGCTAAACAATCAGCGATAAATCTGCCATTGGCAGTCTTTGTTCTGCATCTGAGTTGGGGCTGCGATCCTGGGCTCTCTTCTGATTCGCTGACAGACGCTGTTACCTGTACTCCCGCCAGTGAAGCACTGTCTTCATTGTTCTGCGGCTTTGAATCGGGCGGACAGGAGGGCAAGCCCTGCGCCTCGATGCTTTCTGCTTCCGGTAGGTCTCACCTGTTACAACTGGTTGCTCTTCTATATAAACATAAGCTTGTCATGTTCCATGAAAAATTATGGAAATTGCTTTACCTCTAAAGATCAGACCTGGGGAGAACTGAAATCTTGGAAATGTATAGTGTTTCTCTCCATGAGGATGATATCCCTTTTATGTCAGTTCAGTTCAGTCGCTCAGTCGTGTCCAGCTCTTTGGAACCCGGGGGCTGCAGCATGCCGGGCCTCCATGTCCATCACCAACTCCTGGAGCCTACTCAAACTCATGTCCCTCGAGTCAGTGATGCCATCCAGCAATCTCATCCTCTGTCATCCCCTTCTCCTCCTGCCTTCAGTCTTTCCCAACATCAGGGTCTTTTCTAATGAGCTGGCTCTTTCCATCACGTGTCCAGAGTATTAGAGTTTCAGCTTCAGCATCAGTCCTTCTAATGAATATTCAAGATTGATTTCCTTTAGGATGGACTGGTTGGATCTCCTTCCAGTCCAAGGGACTCTCAAGAGTCTTTTCCAACAGCACAGCTCAAAAGCATCAGTTCTTCAGCTCTCAGCTTTCTTTATACTCCAGCTCTCACATCTAAACATGACCACTGGAAAAACCATAGTTTTGACTAGACGGAACTTTGTTGGCAAAGGAATGTCCCTGCTTTTTAATATGCTGTCTAGTTGTCTTAGCTTTCCTTTCAAGGAGCAAGCATCTTTTAATTTCATGGCTGCAGTCACCATCTGCAGTGATTTTGGAGTCCCCAAAATAAAGTCTCTCACAGTTTCTATTGTTTCCCCATCTATTTGTCATGAAGTAATGGGACTGGGCGCTATGATCGTAGTTTTCTGAATGTTTAGTTTTAAGCCAATTTTTTCACTCTCCCCTTTCACTTTCATCAAGAGGCTCTTTAGTTCCTCTTCACTTTCTGCCATAAGAGTGGTGTCATCTGTGTGTCTGAGGTTATTGATATATCTCCCAGCAACCTTGATTCCAGCTTGTGCTTCATCCAGCTCGGCATTTCACATGGTGTACTCTGCATATAAGTTAAATAAGCAGGGTGACAATATACAGCCTTGACGTAATCCTTTCCCAGTTTGGAAGCAGTCTGTTGTTCATGTCCAGTTCTAACTCTTGCTTCTTGACCTGCATACAGATTTCTCAGGAAGCAGGTAAGGTGGTCCGGTATCCCAATCACTTGAAGAATTTTCCACAGTTTGTTGTGATCCACTCAGTCAAAGGCTTTAGCAGAGTCAATAAAGCAGAAGTAGATGTTTTTCTGGAACTCTCTTGCTTTTTCGATGACCCAACATATGTTGGCAATTTAATCTCTGGTTCCTCTGCCTTTTCTAAATCCAGCTTGAACATCTGGAAGTTCACACTTTACGTACTGTTAAAGCCTGGTTTGGGGAATTTTAGGCATTACTTTGCTAGTGTGTGAGAGGAGTGCAATTGTGCGGTAGTTTAAGCATTCTTTGGCATCGCCTTTCTTTGGGATTGGAATGAAAACTGACCTTTTCCGGTTCTGTGGCCACTGCTGAGTTTTCCAAATTTGCTGGCGTATTGAGTGCAGCACTGTAATGGCACACTGACAAACTGATAAAAAAGTAAACTGAGAGAGCCGTGTGGGAAAAACATCTCCCAGGTTCCACAACACATGCAAAGAGGTCTAAGAGACGCAACAGTGGAGAAACAGAATTTCACTTCTGAAATTGAGCAAAATTATAAAAATTATTGAGAGATATTTAAAAAGACCTATATAAAAGGGTCAATACTGAAATCAGATTGATTATATTCTTTGCAGCAAAAACAAGACTGGGAGCTGACTGTGGCTCAGATCATAAACTCCTTATTGCCAGATGCAGACTTAAATTGAAGAAAGTAGGGAAAACCACTAGACCATTCAGGTATGATCTAAATCAAATCCCTTACAATTATACAGTGAAAGTGAGAAATAGATTCAAGAGATTAGATCTGATAGACAGAGTGCCGGACTATGGGCAGAATTTCATGACATTGTACAGGAGACAGTGATCAAGAACATCCCCAAGAAAAAGAAATGCATAAAAGCAAAACAGCTGTCTGAGGAGGCCTTACAAATAGCTGAAAAAAGAAGAGAAGTGAAAAGCAAAGGAGAAAATGAAAGATATACTCATTTGAATGCAGAGTTCCAAGGAATAGCAAGGAGAGATAAGAACACCTTCCTCAGCGATCAATGCAAAGAAATAGAGGAAAACAATAGAATGGAAAGACTAAGGATCTCTTCAAGAAAATTAGAGATACCAAGGGAACATCATGCAAAGATGAGCTCAATAAAAGACAGAAATGGTATGGACCTAACAGAAGCAGAAGATATTAAGAAGAGGTGGCAAGAATACACAGAAGAACTGTACAAAAAAGATCTTCATGACCCAGATGATCATGATGGTGTGATCACTCACCTAGAGCCAGACATCCTGGAATGTGAAGTCCAGTGGGCCTTAGGAAGCATCACTACGAACAAAGCTAGTGGAGGTGATGAAATTCCAGTTGAGCTATTTCAAATCCTGAAAGATGATGCTGTGAAAGTGCTGCACTCAATATGCCAGCAAATTTGGAAAACTCATCCATGGCCACAGGACTGGAAAAGGTCAGTTTTCATTCCAATCCCAAAGAAAGGCAACGCCAAAGAATGCTCAAACTACTGCACAATTGCACTCAGCTCACACACTAACAAAGTAATGCTTGAAGTTCCCCAAGCCAGGCTTCAACAGTATGTGAACCGTGAACTTCCAGATGTTTAAGCTGGATTTAGAAAAGGCAGAGGAACAAGAGATAAAATTGCCAGCATCCGTTGAATCATCGAAAAAGCAAGAGAGTTCCAGAAAACATCTACTTCTGCTTCATTGACTACTCCAAAGCCTTTGACTGTGTGGATCACAATAAACTGTGGAAAATTCTGAAAGAGATGGGAATACCAGACCACCTGACCTGCCCCCTGAGAAATCTGTATGCAGGTCAAGAAGCAAGAGTTAGAACTGGACACGGAACAACAGACTGCTTCCAAATTGGGAAAGGAGTATGTCACGGCTGTATATTACCCTGCTTATTTAACTTAGATGCAGAGTACATCATGCAAAATGCCCAGCTGGATGAAGCACAGGCTGGAATCAAGATTGCCAGAAGAAATATCAACAACCTAAAATTTGCAGATGACACCACCCTTATGGCAGAAAGCAAAGAACTAAGGAGACTCTTGATGAAAATGAAAGAGGAAAGTGAAAAGGTTGGCTTAAAACTCAACATTCAAAATATGAAGATCATGTCATCCAGTCCCATCACTTCATGACAAATAGATGGGGAAACCGTGGAAACTGTAAGAGACTTTATTTTGGGGGGGGGGGGGGGGCTCCAAAATGACTGCATATGGTTACTGCAGCCATGAAATTAAAAAACACTTACTCCTTGACAGAAAAACTCAGACAGACCTAGACAGTGTATTAAAAAGCAGAGACATAACTTTGCCAACAAATGTCCATCTAGTCAAAGCTATGGTTTTTCCAGTAGTTGTATATGGATGTAAGAGTTGTAAAGAAGGCTGTACACTGAAGAATTGATGCTTTTGAGCTGTGGTGTTGGAGAAGACTCTTGAGAGTCCCTTGGACTGGAAGGAGATCCAACCAGTCCATCCTAAAGGAAATCAATCTTGAATATTCATTAGAAGGACTGATGCTGAAGCTGAAAGTCTAATACTCTGGACACCTGATAGGAAGAACCGACTCATTAGAATAGACCCTGATGCTGGAAAAGATTGAAGGTGGGAGGAGAAGGGGATGACAGACAAGAAGATGGCTAGATGGCATCACCGTCTCAATGGACCTGAGTTTGCACAAGCTCCAGGAGATGGTGAAGGACCGGAAAGCCTTGCAGTCCATGGTGTCGCAAAGAGTTGGACATGACTGAGCGACTGAACAACAATAATATTTTGTTTTGTTCTTTAGTCGCTCAGTCGTGTCTGACTCTTTGTGACCCCGTGGACTGTAGCCCTCCAGGCTGCTCTGTCCATGGGATTCTCCAGGCAAGAACACTGGAGTGGGTTGCCTTGCCCTCCTCCAGGGGATCTTCCTGACCCAGGGATCAAACCCACATCTCCTGGACTGCAGGTACATTCTTGACCACTGTGCCACCAGGGGAGCCCTCAACAATGTCTGTAAGCACTTTTATCTCGTTACAAGATGTCACATAACGACTCATTATGAAACAAGCATTAGTAACCCCCACCCCATTCTCAGCAACCATAGGTTCCCTTCCTAATCACAAGCCTTTACCTCCCCGTTAAACATTTTCCAGAAAATTATAATAGTTATTCTCTTGCTTTTCTGTGCTGGAATTTTTCTATTAAAAAAAAGACATTTTCTATCTTTCATGAGCCTTATGATTTTCATTTCTTTTTTCCTTTTTATACTGGTCAAACTTCCAGTCCAAGCTTGAATAGAAAAAGGAAAAAACAGGCTTCCTTCTATCATTCCAAAATTCAAAAGGAAAGGTTTCAGTATTTCACCATAAGTACAGTGTTTATTTACAAATATTTTTAAAACCATATTAACCGATTAAGAAGTTTCCCTCTTATTTATACTTTGCTATCATTTTCGCTATGAGTAGAAATTACTGAAATAAACAATAGTTATTGGGCTCAATTTATTAATATTATGTTTAAAATTTTTGGAGCTGTATTCTTGAGTGAGATTTACCTTTTTTTTTTTCTTTTAGGTTTTGCAGGCACCACAAAAAGAGGTGGAAGACTTGCCTTCTTTTTCCATTTTCTAAAAGAGTTTACTTATAAAAGCTGACATTATTTTCCCTTAAATATTTGGCTGAAATTCACTATGAAATCATATGGGCCTACAGTTTTCTTTGTGGGAAGGTTTTTAAATTACGGATTCAATTTTTTAAATAATTGTAAGACTACTTGGATTTTCTATTTCTCTTTACTAAAGTAACTTGTCTATTGTTGCTTTTGAGATGTCATCTGCATTTCTAATTTTTAATCTATTTCTTTGTGAGTGATGTGTCTTTTCTCTCTGGCATCTTTAAAAATTTTCACTTTGCTTTTGGTGGTTTTTTTTTTTTTTAATCTATTGCTCTTGTGGTTCTTTGGAATCCTTAAATCTGAGGATCGGTGTCCTTTATCAATTCTGAAATTGAAAACAAAAATGTTCAAATATTGCTTCTTCCTCATCTTGTTTATCTCTACTAGTAACGTGATGGAGCACATGTCGGAGTTTCCTACTCTGGGCTGTATGTCCTTAATGCCGCTGCTGCTGCTGAGTCGCTTCAGTCGTGTCCGACTCGCAGCGACCCCACAGACGGCAGCCCACCAGGCTCCCCCGTTCCTGGGATTCTCCAGGCAAGAACACTGGAGTGGGTTGCCATCTCCTTCTCCAATGCATGAAAGTGAAAAGTGAAAACGAAGCCGCTCAGTCATGTCCGACTCGCAGCGACCCCAGGGACTGCAGCCTAAGGGGCTCCTCCATCCGTGGGATTTTCCAGGCAGGAGTGCTGGCGTGGGCGCCGCTGGCCTCTGCATTATGGATTCGGCCACTGGGGTTCCCTGTGCTCTATTTAGGGTGATTTCTGCTGATCTGTGTGCTGTGCTTGGTCTCTCAGCCGTGTTCGACTCTGCAGCCCCATGGACTGTAGCCCACCAGGCTCCTCCGTCCATGGGGATCCTCCAGGCAAAACTACTGGAGTGGGCTGCTATGCCCTTCTCCAGTGGGTCTTCCGAACCCAGGAATTGAACCGGGGTCTCCTGCATTGCAGGAAGATTCTTTACCAGCTGAGCTACCAGGGAAGCCCTCTATTGATCTATATAGTTCACTAATTCTATCTTCACATATGCATAATATACTCTTTAACCCACTTGCTATTTTTACTTACTATATCTTCCCCTCTAAAAATTTCTTTTTCAAACAAATTTGATTCATTTTCATAGTGTCATATTTTTAACTCATGATTTAAAATTTGTTTGTAAAATTTTATTTAACCATATCAATCATATTTATTGTATTTTCCACACATGATAATTTCCATTATCTTGATTTTTTTGTGAACCTACTTCAGCTGATTCTTATTTCTACTGATTTTTATTCATGTTTCTGGGTTTATATTATTATTTACTAGATAATACCATAATTTCTTGTCATAACTTTGAAGAAAAAGAAATCTGCCATTTAATTATTTCTCTGGGAGTTTCAACATTTATGCATTCTTTTCATGCAGGTGGGACACTACACTTGCATTCTCAATCCACATAGTTAGTCCAGTATCGACTTGCTGTCTTAGCCTCCTAGAATCAAGAAAGGAAAAAACTACATATAAACTCTGAAGGCAAAGTGCCGTGGGGATGTGCCCTCGCCTCTACTATAACTGTGATTCTTGGCTATTTGCTCTCACTCACCAAGGAACTGGGGGGCAATTCACGGCCCTGCACCCTCCTGCTGCGTCTTCGTGGGAACGTCCCCATCCTCCGGCTGCTCACCCGTCTCACTCGGTCTCCCTAAAACCGCCGTGACTTCACCCCTACTCCACGGAGGGCAGGCGCTCACGCTCCTGCCTTCAGGCACTGCCCAGAGCTGCTCCGACGCTAATCTTCAGCTCAGCGTCCTGCTCTGGCCCCAGCCTCCCACCTTGGGCATCTCCTGCTTTTACTCCCACTTTAACTTGTTTCTTCGATCTCCTGGGAACTACACCGTCTAACTCTACGGGCAGAGAAAAGACAGGAGCCAACCAGAACACGGCACATCTGACTTGCTTGTTCCAGGGTGGGGGGCGTTGTGGTCATCCCTGAAGAGGCAGGCTTACTCCTCGTTTGTTCTGGAAGGTTACTCCTGAAGGAAAGAGACAGAGTCTTAAAGACTGTATTTACCAACAGTGAATCTTCTGAGAAAGAAATCAATTGCATTTACAATAACGTCAAAAACAATTAAATACTTGGGAACAAATTTGACCAAAAAGATGAAAGCTATCTACTCTGAAAACTGTAAGACTTTGATGTAAGCAAGCTGCTGCTGCTGCTGCTCAGTCGCCTCAGTCGTGTCCCACTCCCAGCGACCCCATGGGATTCTCCAGGCAGGAGGACTGGAGTGGGGTGCCATTGCCTTCTCCAATGCATGAAAGTGAAAAGGGAAAGTGAAGTCGCTCAGTCGTGTCCGACTCTGTGCGACCCCATGAACTGCAGCCCACCAGGCTCCCCATCCCTGGGATTCTCCAGGCAAGAACACTGGAGTGGGCTCCCATTTCCTTCTCCAATGCATGAAAGTGAAAAGGGAAAGTGAAGTCGCTCAGTCCTGTCCGACTCCCAGCGACCCCATGGACGGCAGCCCACCAGGCTCCTCCGCCCATGGGATTTTCCAGGCAGGAGGACTGGAGTGGGGCGCCATCGCCTTCTCCGTTGATGTAAGAAAGCTAAGAAAATACAAATAAATGCAAAGCTATCCCATGTCCATGGACCGAAAGAATTAATATTATTAAAATTTCAATGTCACCAAAAGTCATCTAGATTCAACACAAGCCTTATCTCAGGAATTCCCAGGGCCCCCCTGAATCCTGACTTTCCCAGTCTCTCCATAAGGCCCAGCTCTGAGTTATGGTGGCTTCTTTACAGTGCAAGGGCCTTAAAAACAAGAACTCTGTTCATTTCTCTCCAAAAAGACAAGAGGAGTTGACCAGTTAGCAAAGTAGTGAGATGTGGAACCCCAGTGTCTTGTCTTGGCTTTCCTGTGTCTGCTACGTGAAGCTAAGCTCATGCCAAAAGCGTCTTTCTCACAGACACAATCAGATAAGACCAGCAGCCAGGCCACAGCCGAGCTTCTCCTCATCAGAGGCCGCCTCACCAGTGCGGCTCCAGCTGGAAGCCCAGGCCTCCCCTTCCCACTCTTTATGAGGCTGTCCTCATAGCTCCGCTGGTAAAGAATCCACCTGCAATGCGGGAGACGTGGGTGCGATCCCTGGGTTGGGAAGATCCCCTGGAGCAGGAAAAGGCTACCCCCTCCAGTATTCTGGCCTGGAGAATTCCATGGACTGTATAGTCCTTGGGGTCGCAGAGTCGGACATGACTGAGTGACTTTCACTTTCACTTTGGGAAAGGTCCTGCCTGGCATAGAGGGCACGCTCCATCACATCACCATCTCGATGGATGCAACCCACGGTACAAAGTGCTGAACAGTCAAGAGCTTGCACCACGAGCAGGCGCTATGTGTGCACCTTGCCTGCGTTGCTGAGTTCATCCTCACAAGAACCCTGGAGCAGGCGCCCTTGTACCCACCGCTCAGAACAAGGACACTGCTCAGAACCACGGGCGGACCTCACTGAGGCCACGTGGGGAGACGGGGCCAGCAGGACCGGCCTCTGCGTGAGAAGAGGGGGGCAGTGCACTGACTTGGTGGATGGAAAGCGGAACGGGGAGGAGCTCACTCACTCGTTCATTCGGGACAAGTCATGGGTCTCCTCTGCGGGCCAGTTACTGTTCCTGAAGTAGGGGACTCTGCAGTGACCGAGACACTCACTGGTTTCCAACACGGGGGGAGGATAGGGGGAGAGAGGAGGGCGTAGATCATAAGCCATTATCCCTCCCTCCACGGTGATGAGAGGAGGAAAACACCAGATGGGGAGGATGGGGCAGGAAGGGGCCCAGTGCGGGCCCCACTCCCTGCTACCGGCATCCTAGAAGGCTTCCTGGAGGAGGTGATACCCGGCTTGAAATCTCAAATGGAGCCACAGTCTGCAATCTCCCAAGTCTCTTCCCCTCCCCCTGCCAAATTCTTCTCAAAAACAGCAGAGGTTTTGAAGAATGGATAAAGGTGTGGCACGCACATAGAATGGACTATCACTCAACCACTAAAAAGAACGCGGTTCACGGGGTCGCAGAGTCGGACGCAACTGAGCGACTGAACGGAACTGAAAAAGAAATAACGCCATTTGCAACAACGTGGTTGGACCCAGCAACTGTCATGCTGAGTGAAGTAAGTCAGACAGGGGAAGAGAAATATCGTATGACATCCCTTATACGCTGGACCTAAAAAGAAATGACAGAAATGAACTTGTTTACAGAACAGAAGCAGACTCACAGACCTAGAGAACGAACTTACGGCTGCCAGGGGGAAGGATGGGGGGAAGAGGCGGCGAGTGTGGGATGGACACGCACGCCCTGCTGTGTTTGTAATAGATAACCAACAAGGACCTACCGGCACAGGGAACTCTTGATGGCAGGGAGATTTGGGGGGAGAACGGATACATGGATGAGAGATGTGTGGATGAACCCTTTTGCTATTAACCTGAAACTGTCACGACATGGTTAATCAGCTACACTCCAATACAAAATAAAAAGCTTTTTTTAAAAAAATAGCAGGGGTTGTTCTGTTTAATTTTTCCTCTTTGTTTGGAGTATTTCTCATTTCCGGCAGTTTTCTAGACCACTCACATGCCACCCAGGGCTGCCGTGTGTCCTCTTGCCTTCTCACTGGAATCTTTCTTCCCACTGGCCAGGCTGTCGCATCTCAGGAAGACGAGAGGAGGCCGGGCTTCGTGCTGACGACCAGAGGCCTGGGTACCCTCCGGCCGCCTTTTGGGGGGCTGCACCTGGTGCTGCCTGTGTCCACTGAGGAACGCGGGGTCCCACTTTGGGAAGCAAGCGTCATTTTTGTGGTTATGGTTTTCATTTCATTCAAAATGTGAGAAACAACTTTTAAAAAAGATCTTGATACAGTTGCACCAGCAATAATCACTAAAATGTGTATTCAAATTTTCATTAGACTCTTTTTGATATTTTGGAAGACAGTACCTATTGCTATTAATAAATCATGACAATAAATACCACTGAAGTCCCCGAGTTCATCTTGTCTATGATCGCCCACCAAGGGGTGGGGAGCTTTGCTGGGTCGTGAGGGTGGGTGGAGAAGAGAGGGAGAAAACTCAGAGCAGAAAGGCAGGTGTGGTTCTGGCTTGGCGTTGGTTTTAAATCAGAGTCAAGGTTAGATCTGTGTCTCTAAACCCAGACCTAACGGCTCTGTCCTCTGGTCACCACATCAAGACCCAGAATGCAGATGGACATGCCTTCATCCTAGGTTGTAAACGGTGGCCGCTGCTTCCAGGCAGCCCTCCTGGGTGCATCAGGACTTTCACCGTACAACCTGCTGACCTGCAGCAGTGGGAGGGGCGGGGTGTGCTGTGCAGCCGTGGCCCCTGCCCACCCGCCCCACCCAGATCGGGGACAGAGCCTCCCTGTGCGCCTGCCAGACCCAGACACTGACCAGACCACCGGCTCTGCCGTCTGCGCCCAGGTCTGCACCGTCCGCTCCCACGTCTGCACCCCGGTGGCTCGCCTCCAGCAGGCTGCTCGGGGTAGCACCAAACAGAGAAAAGCAAACAGAAGAAGCTGTCAGGCTGGGCGCCTCGAGCACACAGCGCCTAGTCAGGACGCCTCGAGGCTTTTCCTGGCTGGAAGCCGAGCGCGCGCACTCCTCGTGAAAGAAGCAACAGTAAACCAGGGGGGACGGCATTCCCGACCCCGTGCAGCGTGCGTTCACGTGTCAGCCATCTACACGGATTCCGTGTGAAGCATGTTGAATCCACCATCGTAAGACCCCATTTTCCCTTTCCTCTTCCAGAGCATCAGTAATAAAACCGGCACAAACTGCGCCTGAATGCAGAAAGTTAGGGGCTGACGGAGAGCGCGTGGCTGGAGGGGGCCTCCCTGAGGCGGGTGAGGATGTGGTCCCCTGACCTGCACCCTCAGCCCAGGTAGGCTGCCCGCTGCTGTGGCCCTGAGAATCCCCTCTGAGCCTGCTCTCTGACCTGCAGCCCTGATGACTCAGAGGCCTGCGAGGGACAAGGGACCCACGTGCCCAGTGCCTGGACCCTGGTCAGTCCCACCAGGTGCCGCCTCTCTGCCGATGCTAACAGCAGGGGCAGCCTTCGTCACCAGGCCGCGTCCCGTCTGCCTCTCTCACCTGCATCCTGGAGGGCCTGGGAAGCTGAGGCCGGAGGCCAGGAGACTGTGGTCTCATGGGGAATTCGCTTCAGGGCGCTGGGACCAGAGGGTTATGCGTGGGGCCCATTTCGGACCCCCCGGGGACGGTGACAAGGACGTGTCCCAGCTCCGTGGCTGTCAGTGGCCCCACGCCCTCTCCCCTGGGTCTCACAACAGCTCCGCCAGAACACGGAGCGATGGGGTCGTCACTGATTTCTGAGGAAACAGACTCTAGACCGGGTGGGGGAACTAGACCCCCAGCGTTTCACCCTTCCTTCCCGAGTAGCTTCTCCCGGAGAGGCGGGGCAGCTGGCAAAGCACAGCCGGCCCCCTGCCCCAGGGGGTAGCTCCGGGGGTGCTGGCACCAGCAGCAGGGGGCAAGTGGGGTTCCCTGGCACGGGTGCCCGCATGCTGGGACGGGACAGGTGTCTGAACGCCCGGCCTGCCGTTTGTCTTCTGTACACACGACACCGCAAACACCGAGGCAGAAACAAACAGCCTTTCTCCCTCCTGGGGAGCAGCTGCTTGACAAATTGCTTTCCTCGGGAAAGTGCTCAGGCCTGTGGGAGGACACACAATCATTAGAAGACACGGTGCCTGCCTTTGAGGTCTTTACAGAGCTCACATAGCTGAAGAATGCAACTGGTGGAAGGGTGGTCTCAGCCCTGGCTTAGGTGGGAACCCGGGAGTGAAGGGGAGGCATCCTGGAGGACTTCCTGGAAGTGGTGATTTGTGAACAAGAAGGGGAGTTGAAGGGGACGGGTCAACCCAGTCTCAGAGAGGGGAATTCTGCAGATGTCCAAAGTAGGCGGGGAAAGGAAGCTAGGGACTATTTCAGCTGGACCCGTGACAAGACGCTGCTTGGTGTGCTCGGATACCCTCTGCAGGCCCAGGGTGATGTGGGAGCAGTTTCTCCTTGTGCTGAGCCTGGACCTGGGACAGAGCAGGGCCAGAAGCGTCTCATCTCTGAACGTGCAGAGCAGAGCAGGGCAGCCTCGGCTCCCCCCAGCTGGAGCTGAGACCATGGGTCCAGGACCCTCCCCTGGGCCTCAGGCTCACGTGACTCCTAGGGTTTTACAGTCTCGCTTTCCGGATGCTCCGTGGGGATGTCGCCAAGCCCGTCACCCTCAGGGCCCAGGAGTCGTAGGCCCTAAAGAGCAGCCAAGAGCTTCCTGGAGGGTGGCGGCCCAGCCTGGGTGTCAGGGTGCAGAAGTAAGCCATCCTGCTGACCTCAGCTCTGAATTTGGCTACCAACTCATCAACTTAGCAAAGACCTTTATTTTCACAAGATGGGTGGCCTTTAGTCATCTGTGTTTCTAAGAATCCAAAATCATCATGTCTGCGTGTGCATAATATGAGAAAATGTGAGCGAAATAAAGGAACCAATGAGGCAAGTGAGGGCTTTTGAGAACTTGGCCCGGCATCAATTTAAAAGTCTGCAGCTTTTCTTCGCTAGGAAAGTGAACAGAGTGTCTCCTATGCACACAAATTAAAAGCAAATTGCTCCCTGGGCCCAGGACCTTGGCTTCCAGGGTGTGCTGGTGTCACCTCTGGACCTGCCAAGGAGCTGCCCCTTCCCGCCTTGCGCGCAGGCCACGGATCAGCCAGCAGAGAGGAGGCCTGGACTGTCCACCTCCCGGCTATGTCTGTCCCGCTGGGCGTGCATGCTCAGTCGCTTCAGGCGTGTCCGACGCTTTGTGACCCCGTGGACTGCAGCCGCCAGGCTCCTCTGTCCATGGGACTCTCCAGGCAAGAACACTGGAGTGGGTGCCCTTTCCTCCTCCAGGGGGCCTTCCCGACCCAGGGACCAAACCCATGTCTCCTGCACTGGCAGGCGGATTCTTTACCACTAGCGCCACCTGGGAAGCCATAATTATTGGGGTTGGTCTAACGCAAACAAGAGAATAATATTTTGAAGATATCCAGCCAGCCTCTGACAGACAGGGCAGCAGGTTAATGGGGGCGGAGGTCTCCCAGGCTGAGCGTCACTTGCCCTACGAGGGGCTGGTCTCCGGCAGCTCCAGCTTTGGGACAGGAGCTGCGTTTGCATTTCCGAGGCCAGACCACACCTTCCCCTCCACCCCTCCCCCCCACCCCACCCCCCGTATATATCGCCATTTCCCCCAACTCTCTGCCCTGATTAAAGGAGGGGAGAAAATCACTTACGCCCCTGAATTGCAACAACAAAGGCTGGGTTTCTCTTTTCAATCAAAACAGCAGGGCGGCCTGATTCAAATGCTAATCGCAGGGCCTAAATTGGCCACTAAGAGAGGGAGACACTTTTCCCTGCAAATGCCCACAAGGCCACTCCTTCGCCCAAGAACCCGCGGGCTCCGCCCAGTCATCAGGCTGTGAGATCTGTGAAGTCGCTTCACGGGAAACGGCTCCGAGGTGGTGTCCAGCCGGGCCGGCTCCAGAGCCTGTTCCTAGAGAAGAGACGAGGGCCTCCAGTTTGAACAAAGTTCTCCTCTTCCTGTTACACGTCCAGGGAGAAGTGACAAGATCTGCGTGACACCAGGCACAGCGCTGGCGTCCACACCTCCCGGCGCATCGTCGGTGTCACAGGAGGGGCTGTCACAGAAGGGCGCCCCCGGACGCCAGCTGAGCGGCCAGGGCGAGGCTGGAGCGGGGTGCCGGTGTGCCCCACGGGGCATCCGTGTGCTCCTGCCTGGGGAGGCAAATACTGCCTTTCTCTTCCCGAGACCGTCCCCCTAAGGACTCAGGCTGCAAGGGACACACAGCACGGAACGGGCCCGAGGCCACGCCCTGAACGGCAAGACTTGAACTGGGGTCACCGGCCCCAAGGCTGCCTGTCCCCAGCTGTCCCGCCTCCCCAGCAAGCAGAGCGCTGGGGTGCAGCATGCTGGTGGGAGGACTGGGGTCGGGGGATGTGGCTGTGGGGAGCACAGTGGCAGCAAGGCCAGGTCAGAATCAAGATGAATTAGGACAGCACCCAACCCTTGACCTGCAGCCTTTTCCAACAAAGGCTTCCAAAGTCTCGCCTGATGGAGAGGCTTGGAAATCTCCTCAGCCTCTCTCTGCCATTATCACAGTATGGGTCTGTTTTTGAAGAGTTCAGTCAGTTCAGTTGCTCAGTCGTGTCCAACTCTTTGCGACCCCATGGACTGCAGCACGCCCGGCCTCCCTGTCCATCACCAACTCCCGGAGTTTACCCGTCATGTCCATTAAGTAAGCGACGTCATCCAACCACCTCAGCCTCTGTCGCCCCTTCTCCTCCTGCCCCTAATCCCTCCCAGCATCAGGGTCTTTTCCAATGAGTCAACTCTTCGCATGAGGTGGCCAAAATATTGGAGTTTCAGCTTCAACATCAGTCCTTCCTGTGAATATTCAAGACTGATTACCTTTAGGATGGACAGGTTGGATCTCCTTGCAGACCAAAGGACTCTCAAGAGTCTTCTCCAACATCACAGTTCAAAAGCATCAATTCTTCTGTGCTCAGCTTCCTTTATAGTGCAACTCTCAGATCCATACATGACCACTGGAAAAACCAGAGCTTTAACTAGCTGGACCTTTGTTGGCAAAATAATGTCTCTGCTTTTTATTATGCTGTCTAGGTTTCTCATAACTTTTCCTCCAAGGAGTAAGTGTCTTTTAATTTCATGGCTGAAGTCACCATCTACAGTGATTTTGGAGCCCAAAAAAATACAGTCTAACACTGTTTCCACTGTTTCCCCATCTATTTCCCATAAAGTGATGGGACCAGATACCATGATCTTAGTTTTCTGAATGCTGAGTTTTAAGCCAACTTTTTCACTCTCCTCTTTCACTTTCATCAAGAGGCTCTTTAGTTCTTCACTTTCTGCCATAAGGGTGGTGTCATCTGCATATCTGAGGTTATTGATATTCCTCCCAGCAATCTTGATTCCACCTTCTGCTTCCTCCAGTCCGGCGTTTCTCATGATGTACTCCGCATATAAGTTAAATAAGCAGGGTGACAATATACAGCCTTGACGTACTCCTTTTCCTATTTGGGACCAGTCTGTTGTTCCATGTCCAGTTCTAACTCTTGTTTCCTGACCTGCATACAGATTTCTCAAGAGGCAGGTCAGATGGTCTGCTTTCCCATCTCTTGAAGAAATTTCCACAGTTTATTGTGATCCACACAGTCGAAGGCTTTGGCATAGTCAATAAAGCAGAAGTAGATGTTTTTCTAGAACTCTTGCATTTTTGATGATCCAACGGATGCTGGCAATTTGATCTCTGGTTCCTCTGCCTTTTCTAAAACCAGCTTGAACATTTGGAAGTTCACGCTTCAAATACTGTTGAAGCCTGGCTTGGAGAATTTTGAGCATTACTTTACTAGCATGTGAGATGAGTGCAATTGTGCAGTAGTTTGAGCATTCTTTGGCATTGCCTTTCTTTGGGATTGGAATGAAAACTTACCATTTCCAGTCCCGTGGCCTCTACTGAGTTTTCCAAATCTGCTGGCATATTGAGTGCAGCACTTTCACAGCATCATTTTTCAGGATTTGAAATAGCTTAACTGGAATTCCATCACCTCCAATAGCTTTGTTCGTAGTGATGCTTCCTAAGGCCCATTTGACTTCACATTCTAAGATGTCTGGCTCTAGGCGACTGATCACACCATCATGGTTATCTGGGTCATGAAGATCTTTTTTGTACAGTTTTCTGTGTATTCTTGCCACCTCTTCTTAATATGTTCTGCTTCTTTTAGGTCCATACCATTTCTGTCCTTTATTGAGCCCATCTCTGCAGGAAATATTCCCTTGGTATCTCCAATTTTCTTGAAAAGATCTCTAGTCTTTCTCATTCTGTTGTTTTCATCTATTTCTTTGCACTGATCACTAAGGAAGGTGTTCTTATCTCTCCTTGCTATTCTTTGGAACTCTGAATTCAAATGGGTATATCTTTCATTTTCTCCTTTGCTTTTCACTTCTCTTCTTTTTTCAGCTATTTGTAAGGCCTCCCCAGACAGCCATTTTGCTTTTTTGCACTTCTTTTTCTTGGGGATGGTCTTGATCCTTGTCTCCTGTACAATGTCACGAACCTCCATCCATAGTTCATCAGGCACTCTGTTTATCAGATCTCATCCCTTAAATCTATTTCTCACTTCAACTGTATAATCATAAAGGATTTGATTTAGGTCATACCTTAATGATTTAATGGTTTTCCCTACTTTCTTCAATTTAAGTCTGAATTTGGCAATAAGGAGTTCATGAACTGAGCCACAGTCAGTTCCCAGTCTTGTTTTGGCTGACTGTATAGAGCTTCTCCATATTTGGCTGCAAAGAATATAATCAATCTGATTTCGGTATTGACCATCTGGTGATGTCCATGTGTAGAGTCTTCTCTTGTGTTGTGGGAAGAGGGTGTTTGGTATGACCAGTGCGTTCTCTTGCCAAAACTCTGTTAGCCTTTGTCCTGCTTCATTCTGTACTCCAAGGCCAAATTTGCCTGTTACTCCAGGTGTTTCCTGACTTCCTACTTTTGCATTCCAATCCCCTATAATGAAAAGGACACCTTTTTTGGGTGTTAGTCCTAGAAGGTCTTGTAGGTCTTCATAGAACTGTTCAACTTCAGCTTCTTCAGCGTTACTGGTCGGTTACTTCTCCAGCGTTACTGGATCACCGTGATATTGAATGGTTTACCTTGGAAACAAACAGAGATCATTCTGTCATTTTTGAGACTGCATCCAAGTACTGCATTTTGGATTGTTTTGTTGACCATGATGGCTACTCCATTTCTTCTATGGGATTCTTGCCCACAGTAGTAGATATAATGGTCACCTGAGTTAAATTCACCCATTTCAGTCCATCTTAGTTCACTGATTCCTAAAATGTTGATGTTCATTCTTGCCATCTCCTGTTTGACCACTTCTGATTTGCCTTGATTCATGGACCTAACATTCCGGGTTCCTATGCAATACTGCTCTTTACAACATCGGACCTTCCTTGCTTCTATCAACAGTCACATCCACAACTGGGCATTGTTTTTGCTTTGGCTCCATCCCTTCATTCTTTCTGGAGTTATTTCTCCACTGATCTCCAGTAGCATATTGGGCACCTACTGACCTGGGGAGTTTCTCTCTCAGTATCCTATCATTTTGCCTTTTCATGCTGTTCATGGGGTTCTCAAGGCAAGAATACTGAAGTGGTTTACATTCCCTTTTCCAGTTGACCATATTCTGTCAGAACTCTCCACCATGACCCGTCCATCTTGGGTGGCCCCACACGGCATGGCTCATAGTTTCATTGAGTTAGACAAGGCTGTGGTCCATGTGATCAGATTGGCAGGTTTTCTGTGATTGTGGTTTTCATCGTGTCTGCCCTCTGACAGAGAAAGATAAGAGGCTTATGGAAGACTCCTGATAGGAGAGACTGACTGAGGGGGAAACTAGGTCTTGTTCTTGTTTTTTTGCAGGGTTGGGAGGGTTTAAATCAGAAAAATGTGTTTTATTAATTTACTTTTTAAAGATGAGCTGGGTTGTGCTGCTCTAGCTGCAGAGTGCTGGCCTCCCTATTGATGGCGTGCGGGCTTAGTTGCCTTGCGGCATGTGGGATCCAAGTTCCCCCACCAGGGATCAAACCCGTGTCCTCCGTGTCAGAAGCTTAGAGTCTTAAGCATGGGATTTCCAGGGAAGTCCCATGTCTTAAAACAAAATGGTTGGCTGGGCATCTGACACTTCTATGAATACGAAAATCTGGAAAACTAAATTTTGAGGTAGGGCTGAGAGGCATGCATGCAGGCAGCCCGCCCCCAGGGAAGGGGCGCAGAGGCAGCCCCCGCGCACTCCTGACCAGCGTCTGATCAGCACAGCATCTCCCTCCACGTGGGACCAGGTCCCTTCGGACATGCTGAGCTGCCACATCAACTCATGTGGCCCACGGCCTCGAGGCCTGCTCTGAGATTTACAACAGCTATTGTTTAGCTGTAAATCAACCTAGATATTACATGTCAGTGTAAACACCTTTTCATATACTTCACTGCATAACTTGTCATTTTTATCTCCTACCTTGATGTTTAAACATCTTACCATCAAACTGTCAACACAGCATGGAGCGTATTTTCTATGTGACTAAAATGAGTGATTGAAGAGCTGATTGAAAAAAAAAAAAAGTATGTGTCTTTTTAATATTTGCTTTTGTGTCGCCCTTATCCACCCATCGGGCTTCCCAGGTGGCACAGAGGTAAAGAATCCACCTGCCAATGCAGGAGACTCAGGACGCTCGGGTTTGATCCCTGGGTCAGGAAGATCCCCTGGAGGAGGGCATGGCTACCCGCTCGAGTGTTCTTGCCTGGAGAATCCCACGGACAGGGGAGCCTGGCGGGCCTCGGTCCTTAGGATCACAAAGAGCTGGACACGGCTGAGTGGCTGAGCACACACACCCACCAACCCCATGCTTGTGCATGGGTGGACCCTTGCACCCACCAAGAGCCCAGCTGGGGTGCCTTGCTCACCAAGCGCCACACTCTCTCGCTCCTGGTGCGTGCCTGGACTTGGCTCCATTCTGCCGGAATCTGCATGTTTGGTGGGAGCAACGCTGATTTTAAATCTGCATCAGTAAGAGGCTTTAACAATTTGCAGTCTGGAGGGAAGGGTTACGTAAACCTCTGAGACAACCATCCCTTCGTCTCCTCTCTACCTCCACCTCCTACAGTCCCAACGACCCCAAAGGACAGGGGTTACTTTTGCTTACTTTTTAGATTTACATTATGCTAGTAACTCCACTCCAGTACTCTTCCCTGGGAAATCCCATGGACAGAGAAGCCTGGAGGGCTACTGCCCATGGGGCTGCAAGAATCGGCCACAACTTAATGACTAAACATCAACAACAAATTCTTATTGATTAGATTTTATGATGCTTCTTTTGCTGGAAAACAGTGTTGGTACCATATTGTGTAGTGACAGTTCTTTCATACCTCTGTGAAAACACCATGGATGTGACTGTGCAAAAGGTATCTAAAATGAGCATCCATGTGTGTGTTAGAAAGAGACTTACCTCCTGGAGAACTCCATGTTAGCGAGCGAAGTAGAATACATCTGATGTAAGTGACTAAGATACCTTTTACTTTGAGAATCCTTCTTATCTGATTTACAGATAATCTTGGCCTGAAAGAAATGTTTTATTTTTATTTTTTGTGTCTTACCTCTGAGGCTGGAGTCTAAGGCTATCAAAGATGGGTCCTTCTTCCTCTTTATATTTCTAGTGCAGGGATTCATGTATTACACACAGTCTGTGCACTGTGCTGCTGGAATAAGGAAGAACCTTTGTAACCTATTGCAAGTTAATCTCTAAAGGGACATTGACTGTAAGTTTAGATTATACATAGCGGCCCACCTTTGGGAACCTTGTCTTACAGGTTAGGAGCATTGAGCTAAAATATCTTCCCAGGAAGCACGGTGGCCAAGCCCAGAAGGAGGCTGCCGGGGACGCCCCCAGGAGGCTGCCTGGGGCCACCAGACATGTGGCTTTCCTCCCTCCCCTTTTAGTATAAAGAAGCCTGACTTCTAACTCAAGCAGGATGATTCTCTGGGACACGAGTCTACCATCTTCTCTGTTTGGCGCCTTTCTTTGCCCCAGCAACTCGTCTCTCAGTTTACTGGCCCGTCTAGTACGAGCTTGGACTCAGTATCACTGTTTACCGTGTTGCGTAAACCTAGCAGTTACTGTCTGAATTTTATATTTAGAATGCTTTTGGATCTATGTCAAAATATTCTGGGTATGCTATAAATATTAATACTTAGACTTCCCTGCCCTGGCCTTCTGGTATAAACTAGTCGACAAGATAACGTTGATGCCACTGGCCTGCCGAAACATCTCACAGACAGCAGACTCCCAGGCTAAGACCTGGACGAACTAAAGCACAGGGTAATTAAGGGTAGCATCAAGCGCAGTATTCGAGACAACATTTTAAAAATTCAAAAATAGTGATGTAAATTATATCACCCTAAGTGTAGAAGAGGAGAAATGAAAAAAAAACCCACAGAAAACAAAACATAGGAATAGTCAGAAAGCTAAAGTAATGGGTGGGCCAAAAAGTTCATTTAGCTTTGTCTATAAGATGTTATGGGAAAACCCAAACAAACTTTTTGACCAACCAATAAAACCAACTGAATGCCAAGTGACAGAATATCAGGTTAGAGAAAATTCCAAATGGGTGAAAAGAAACCAAGAAACAAGTGGGACCAGGAAGGTGGAGGAAGGGAGGACTCAGAAATCAGGGCCGCTGGGTTGAGTTTTCAGACCCCTAAGGCCTTGGTGGGGACGTGCATGGCTCACTTGGAGCCAAGGAAGGAGCTGAGCCCATGAGCCATCCCTTAACTTCATGTCCACCAGACCAAGCCAGCACCAGTGGTCACGGGCAGGGGCTCTGATTCAGGATTTCCCGTGTTTGTCTAATCCTCAGAATCACAGGGATTCGCTGAGATGTTTGATAACAGCACAGATTCCTGGGTCCCCCCAGAGACCCTGTGGGCTTCCCTGGTGGCTCAGAGGTTAAAGCGTCTGCCTGGAATGCGGGAGACCCAGGTTCGATCCCTGGGTCGGGAAGATCCCCTGGAAAAGGAAATGGCAACCCACTCCAGTACTCTTGCCTGGAGAATCCCATGGACAGAGGGGCCTGGCAGGCTACAGAGACCCACTCAAACCCAGTCTCTGGGGAAAGGCCTAGAATTGCACATTTTACAGGTGCCCCAGCTGACCACTGTGACCCAGCACATCTGGGGATGATCACACAGCTGAGGATGACCCAGGAAGGGAAGCCAGAAATAACGGAAGAGTCCATCTTTCAGACCGTCCCACAGCACCTGCTTACCACTTACCCCTTCGCTTAAGGAATCAGATTTCAAGATAGACTGTGTTAGTGAGGGGCTTCCCTGGAGGCTCAGACATTAAAGAATCCGCCTACAACACAGGAGAGCCAGGTTGGATCCCTGGGTCAGGAAGATCCCCTGGAGAAGGGAATGGCTACCCACTCCAGCATTCTTGGAGAATCCCATGAATGGACGAGATTGGTGGGGCTACAGTCCATAGAGTCGCAAAGAGTCGGACACGACTGAGCGACTAACACTTTCACTTTTATATTAGTTATAGGACAAGGTTTGTGTTACAAGTGAAAGGCATTAGTGTCTGTGTGTTTCCAGTTTACTTGTCCTGTTGGGGTGGCGGCTGTAATCTGGTCCCTAGATTTCTACACATGAATATTCATGGAATTTTACAGTCTGAACAAGTTGCTAAGAAGATCATCTTCTCAAAGTCCCTCATTTGACTGCCAGGAGACGGCCCTGTGTGCTTTGTACACAGGAGGACCTTACTGAAGGTGTGGGTCTTTTCTGAGCCTGGGAGAATTCTGGAGCTTACTCCCTTAAACTTTAACCTATAAATGAATTAAACAGAGTCCGATGCCACCTTCCCTAACCAACGACAGTAAACCTTTAGGGGAAAGTTTATGCGGCAAAACTCCAGGAGTTTCAAGAATTCACTCGCACCCTAAGAAGCTCAAATATGGCTCAGATTATCCTAATGTGGCCTTGCTCTTGGGAGATTGAGCCAGTGTATCTGGCTTTGAGGCTGGCACTTCAGATACTGAAGATAACCTCTTTATCTTGGGGAAGGGAACCTTTGCTCAGCCCTCAGCCAGGCTTTGTGGCTATTCTCATGGCAAAGAAAAGCATTTGTCTGTGGCTTTTTTCTTCTTCGCCACCACTGAATTTCACTTTGAACCCCTGACACCTTGGGCCTTCTCTCAGGCTGAACGGGTGGAATCCACAGGCGCCCAGGGTGGGAGGAGGTGCGGTGGGGGCTGAGGGGGCGGGTGCAGGGACGGGGCAGGGCGGTCCAGCAGGGACTGAAGGGCACACACACCGCCAGCTCACCTGCTCCGGGCCTCGGGGTCGCGGGGCTGCAGTTTCTCGCTGTTCACGCTGTTCCCTCCACTCCGTAAGCCGAGAAAGAAGGCCCTTAGGAGGAACGTGAAATATTTTTTAAAAAGCATCCTCCCGTGTCACAGTTCACCGGCCCCGGCAGCCGAGCGTGGCCCTCCAATTTCCACCACAACTCACGAAGTGGGGATCTTGCCTCAGCGTTTTGTACCCGGACCGGGGGCGGCGCGGGGCAAGGTCCCCTGTTGTTTAAGGCTACGGTTCCAAACACAGCCCAGTGTGGCTGAGACCCACGTCTCAGGGAGGCTTCTCCCCGGTTTTAAGACGTGCGTGCACACGGTCTGCGGCTTGATGGTGCCGGGACCTCCCTTTCCGCGTTCTGACGGCTCTGCGTCTCCTGCAGAGCGCAGCGGTGGAGCTGGACCTCGTGTTCTCCGGTTAGGTAGGAATGGGGTGCTTCAGACACAGCGCAGAACTGACGACTTCCTCCGTATCTTCCTTGGCTCCTCTCGCTGCTGGCTCTGCAAGCATGCTGGGCACCAGGTACAGGGTCTGCACGGCCGTCTGCCCGCTGTAGTGGGACGCCACTGCCGGGCCCGGCCGGGGGGCGGGGGCTCTCCGGGGCGGGGGCCCACTCGGGGCCCATTTTCCTCCTTACTCACAGGGCCCCAGCGTTGCACTGCGGTACAAAGCACACTGGTGAAGGAGGCTTCCTGGCACTCAGGGTGCCCAGGGGAACCTGGGTGAGTTTGGATGCTCGGGTGCCAATCACTGTTCCCAGGACTCGGGAGCAGGTCAGCCTGCCGGTCCTGCTGGGTCCGGCTCCTCTCACACGGGCCCAAAGTGCTGGAGCCAGACGGGTGCCCTGTCGTCTCCAGGCCAGTGTCTTTGCCAGAAAGCATCTGGTCTCTCCCACTCCAGCAGGCCTACCCTTTGAGTTCTCCAGACAAAACAGATTCAAAGGTTTCCAAATATTTTATTTCCTTGTTTTAGTCAGAACTTTTGTATCTCAGAGTTTATAAGCATTCTCAAATACATCCAGATCTGAGGTCTCTGACCCACTGTCCCTTTATAACCTGTATTCATTTTCTCTGCTCATTTTGGAAGTTACGCTGCTTTTTACATGTTTTTATATGTATACATATAATTATGCTAATGTTATTATTATTAGCTCACCATTTGAGAGAAAGTTACAAACATAATGACCCTTTACTCATAAATATTTTATCATATATTTCCCAGTAAAAAAAGTCATTTTCTTACACAACATCACTAAAATGACCAGATTTAGGAACTGAATATTGCTATAATGCTATTATCTGATTTTCAGCCTACATATTACCAACTGGTTTCTCTAAAGTGCTATACTTATAATGTTTTAAGGACATGTTGAGATTCAGTCAACTAAGACAAAGGGATTTTATTAACACTCATAACTTGCTTTCAAAAGTGATCTGTGTCATAAAGGGAAAAAAAATCTATGTGAGAGACAGATTCAATGGTGAGCAATAGGCTCAATCAACAAGAATTGTCTAAGCATTCGAGAAAACACTGGAAGAATCGCTTTGGCAGTACGTCTACTAAAATGGAATGATGCAGGGAAGGCCAGCATGGCTCCTGCCCAAGAGGGCGCATACATGCACGAGGTGGTCGCTATTCTTTCCAGAAAGGGAAAAAAGCGTTTAAGTGTTATGGACTGGGTTATGTTCCCCCCAAATCCTTGGTTGAAGCCTTAACCCTCTATGTGACATGTCTGGAGACAGAGCCTTTTAAAAAGAAAGTAAGGTCACCTAAGGATGGGGCCCTGGTCCAAGAAGACTGGTGTTCTTGGGGAAGAAGAAGGGACACCAGGCTGCTCTCATGCAAAGGAAGGCCACGTGAGGACAGCCCTTTGCAAGCCAGGAAGAGATCTCTCACCAGGAACCCAGCCTGCTGGTGCTTTGATCTTGGCCTCCAGCCTCCAGAACTGTGAGAAATGAACTTCTATTCTTTAAGCTGCTTGGCCTGTGGGATTTTGTTACGGCGGCTGTAGCAGAGTAATTCCCTGGGTGAAGATAGTAGACTGTCCTTCTCATGAGATTCATAAATTAGATTTGACGCTTGACGCTAACATTATAACACTATCTGGTGCAGTGTTCCATGTGTGCAGAGGAAATACTCAAGACAATTTTATTTTAAAAGCAGAAAGAATTAAGGACCTAAATGGGAGTAACCATTCAATACTTCACTCAGAGTGCTAAGATGTTGAGAAGGCCATGCTAAGTAACTTAAATGTGTCATAATATCTAGAACAGCCACTAAGAAAGCTACATAGAATGATATGATCAAAAATGTTATACATAAATAAAAATGGTATTTTAAAATATGCTGAGATAATCCAAAGGAAATCAAGAAAAGAAAAACAGAGGAATGAGAAACAGAGGAAGCAAAACAAAAATTGAAATGTAAGCAAACTTTTAAAAACTGGAATCATACAGAATTTGTTCTCTGATCACAATGGAGTCATTTCTCAAACCCACAAAGTACCAAAACTCAGCCAAAATGAGAAAGATAACCTTCTTAACTTCAGAAGTCTTAAAACAGTGAAAGAAGTTGAATTTAGAAATATCCAGTTCCAGATGATTTCACAAGGTAATTTTATCTAACATTTAAGTAAGAATTGGACTTCCCTGGTGGCTTAGACAGTAAAGCGTCTGTCTACAATGTGGGAGACCCAGGTGCAATACCTGGGTGGGGAAGATCTCCTGGAGAAGGAAATGGTGACCTACTTCAGTATTCTTGCCTGGAAAGTCCCATGGATGGAGGAGTGTGATGGACTACAGTCCGTGGGTCGCAAAGAGTTGGACATGACTGAGCAACTTCACTTTCTTTCTTTTCTTTCGAAGTAAGAATTAATGCAAATTTTATACAATCTCTCCAAGAAAATGGATGAGGAAGAAATGTTTGCCAACTCCTTTTATGAGGCTAGCTAGTATTTACCCTGACAGCAAAGTCCAGAATATGTTCTCTCTTCAAAAAAAAAAAAAAAAAAAAAAAAAATATATATATATATATATATATATATATATATACGGAGTAATCTCTCTCATGAACGTATACTCAAAAATTCTCAACAAAATATTAGCAAACCCAATCCAGCCATGTATACAAAATGACCAAGTAGAATTTCCAAATATCCAAAGCTAGATCAATATTGAAAAGTCAATCAGTGCAAACCAGCATATTAACAGGCTAAGTAATCCATCGGCACAGAAAAATGATTTGGACAAATCCGGTACCCAGTGGCATAAAATCTCTCGGTAAACTGGGCATAGAGAGGCGCCTCCTCTCCCTCATGAAGACCATCTACAAAACCCCACAGCCACTATCACAATTACAGGTTAAAGACCGAATTTTCCTCCTTTAAGACTGCAAGTGACACAAGGATGCCCGTGTTTTTAACTTTCAATTCCAATCATTCACTCTTGGTATATTGGAAAGTCGACCATCGTATATTAACCTTGTAACCATGAGCCACAGTATAATCACCTAATTCGAGGCATGTGAGGGTTCTTGGGAAGTTCGCCCTCAGAAATGTTTTTGCAAATATTTCCTCCCAGTCTCTGATTTGTCTCCTCAGTCTTTTGACAGTGTCTCCCAGATTCTTGACCACTGCACCACCTTGGCAGCCGCCAAATGTGAAAGGCAGACATATAAGACTTCAAGAAGAGGACGCGGGAAGAAAGCCGGGTGACCTTGCTTTGGTAAGGAGTTTTTAAGCTGCCACACGGAAAGCAGCACAGTCCATGAAAGGAAAAGCTGACGCGCCGCACTTCATTAAAACGGAAAACGTGGGCTCTGAAGGAAACACTGCTAACAAGGCAGAGAGTCGAGGAAAGATCTGCAGAAACAGATCTGAAGGGGACCTCCCTGGCGGTCCAAGGGTTAAGGCTTTGAGTTTCCACTGTAGGAGGCCCTGGGTTTCATCCCTAGTAAGGGAACTAATATCCCACAAGCTGCAGCCAATAATAATCAAAATCAAGTCATTAAAAATATCTGAGGGTTTGTATTGAAAATATACAAAAGATACTTGAAAGTCAACAATCAGAAATCTGCACAATCAAAAAATGGGCCAAAGACTTAAAAGACTGCTGAGCAAAGAAGACACACAGAGAAACATCTGAAAAGCTGCTCCACATCACATGGCATCAGGGAAACGCAAGTTAGAAAGAGATTCCCCTGCACACCTGCTGGAACAGCCAGTGTCGAACCAGCAAGGACCTGCTGGACAGCTCACGGAACTCCACCCAGTGCTATGTGGCGGACGGGAGGGGAGTCTGGGGGAGAACGGATACCCGAACACGGATGGCTGAGCCCGCCTGAAACTATCACCACACTGTAAATCGGCCATCAGTTCAGTCGCTCAGTCGTGTCCAACTCTTTGCGACCCCATGGACTATAGCCAAGCCTCCCTGTCCATCACCATCTCCCAGAGCTTACTCAGACTCATGAGCGTCAAGTCGGTGATGCCATCCAACTGTCTCACAATCTGTCGTCCCCTTCTCCTCCTGCCTTCAATCTTTCTCAGCTGCTGCTGCTGCTGCTAAGCTGCTTCAGTCGTGTCCAACTCTGTGCGACCCCATAGACGGCAGCCCACAAGGCTCCCCTGTCCGTGGGATTCTCCAGGCAAGAATGCTGGAGTGGGTTGCCATTTCCTTCTCCAATGCATGAAAGTGAAAAGTGAAAGTGAAGTCGCTCAGTCGTGTCCAACTCTTCACAACCCCATGGACTGCAGCCTACCAGACTCCTCCGTCCATGGGATTTTCCAGGCAGGAGTACTGGAGTGGGGTGCCATTGCCTTCTCCAATCTTTCCCAGCATCAGGGTCTTTTCCAATGACTCAGTTCTTTCATGAGGTGACCAAAGTATTGGAGCTTCAGCTTCAGCATCAGTCTTTCCAATGAATATTCAGGACTGGTTTCCTTTAGAATTGACTGTTAATTGGCTATACTCCAATACAAAATAAAAAGTTTTAAAAGAAGAAAAGAATGGCCATTGTCTGGTCTGGAACACTGACAATTCCAAAAGCTGACCAGGATCCATTCACTGCTGACAGGGAGTGCAGAGCGGTACAGGCACTTTGGAAGACAGTTTGGCAGTTTCTAATAACACTGAACATACTCTGACCACAAGATTCAGCAATGGTGCTCCTTGGTATTTATTCAAAAGAGGTGAATATTAATGTCCACACAAAGACAGATGTTTACAGCAGCTTTATTCATAATCACCAAAATTTGGAAGCAGTCAAGGTGCTCTACAGTAGCTGATGGATAAATAGCAGGGTCCATCCAGACCATGGAATATGGTTCAGCACTAAAAAGAAACGAGACGTCAAGCCATGAAAAGACACGGAGGACCCTTACATGCATATTCCTAAGTGAAAGAAGCCATTCTGCAAAGGCTACAATACTGTACAAGTCCAACTGTATGGCATTTGGAAAACGTAAAAACCGAGGAGACAATAAAATGGTCATTGTTGCCAGGGGCTGAGGAGCGAGGGGGATAAATAGACCGAGCATAGGATTTTTAGGGCAGTAAAACTAACCAGTATGATACAAATGTGGTAGACACACGGCAGTGCACGCTTGTCAAAATTTAAAGAATGCACACCTCTAAGAGCAAACCCCAATGCAAACTATGGGCTAGAGTTAATAAAATGTGATAATTTTATCTTTACCTTGAAGAGTCTTGGCTAGACTTTCTAACTCTGCCAGGTAGCAACCTAGTCGTTGTTTGTTATCTCAGAGAAGGTCAGCATATTTGGAACTCTTTCCTTCCATTCATCACACACTAAAATCTTCCAAGTGTCTCATTCAAAATGGACCGGTAACCTCTGTGTGGTGTAAGAGTGTGTGGCCAGGGCCCACCTCATGACACATGTCACTATAGCCATCCTCACACAGTTTATATTTTATTTTTATTAAATATCAGATTAATAACATCCTACATATCTTTGCCCACTTCTGGATTCCACTCATTTTGCCTGAGTTTGCCTAGGATGATTCAATGAATTAATTTCACATATGATACTGTATCTGGGTTTCCCAGGTAGCTCAGCGGTAAAGAAATTGCCGAGATTTGAGTTTGATCCCTGGGTTGGGAAGATCCCCTGTAGAAAGAAATGGCAACCCACTCCAGTATTCTTGCCTGGGAAATCCCATGGACAGAGGGACCTGTCAGTCTACAGTCCATGGGCCGCAGAAAGCTGGACACGACTGAGAGACTGAGTACACACACGCAGACACACGATGCTGGGTCTATAGCTTCGCCCCAGGTTCATTCTCCTTAATTCCTGCCAAAGCTGTCACTACATCAGCAATTGCATTTTCAATGATTTTCCATAATTTTTAAGTTATTGACTCTTTAAAAATATGCCTTTATTGTATACACCACAGGTGATATTCAGAAATGTTTTTTAAATGGAGTTGTACAGATAGGCTTCCCCGATGGCTCAGTGGTGAAGAATTCACCTGCCAGTGCAGGAGGTGTGGGTACAGACCCTGGTCAGTAAAATCTGTCTTAGCCGAGAGATGCGGCGACTACTTGGGAGGATCTGAGACAAACCAAATATGGATGCAAACCAGGGAAGTTACAACTGACCAAGAGACCTGGGAGAGCTACTCATGAAAGTAATTCAAACCGCCCGAGGGCACAACTCAGCAGCTCTTTCCCTGAGTCTGCCCCTGTGTCTATCCACACATACTGTACTTTTTTCCTCTTAATGAATACTGGTTTCACTATTTTCTGTCTTTTCTGCAAAGCCGAAGGGCCAAGGCCTTGTCACTGACCACTGGTCTAGCGCTAGGATCTGAGACTCTCTCTGCAGCGACGCCGGCTTTGGTCTCTGGCAGGGAAGCCAAGCCCCACTCCAGACCTGCAGGCCGAGGCCCCGGGGGATCAGGAAAACCCTTCGGTCCTGACACAATCCCAAGGTGAGCGGGCGGCGGGAGCCCTCCGCGGATGGAGGTCAGCCTGTCTCCTGAGAGGAGAGGGTGGTCAAGGATGCCCCTCCAGGGGTCCCGTGTTGCCCAGCAGGCAGGGGGCAGACCGGGAGCAGGACAGCGGCCCCTGGAACTACCTGCTCGGAGATGGGTCTGCTGCCTGTGGAAGGGACCTGGGGCTGCTGCCTGTGGAAGGGACCTGGGGCAACGAGGGCTGGGCTGGGGTCCGCAGCACCCCCGGCGAGGACCGCAGGCAGGGCTCGGAGCTCCGGAAAACCAGAGAGAAGCGCCCTGCCCGCCCCCGGGCAGTTTGCAGGAAGGTTTGTAGACGCCGCAAAATATAAATTAGAAGTCCCAATCGCATACTCACTGTTGACTCAAATTAACCAGTGACTCTCACGCTGTTTTCCTTAAACCATTTTCCCCAGTGAACGCAGCTGACGCGGCTATGACCGAGGGCCTGAGCCCTTTCAAGTAGCTCCTTCATCAGGCCGAGCAGATAGCGGGTGGTGAGGCGGTGCGGGTGGGCTGGGCTGGGAGCCATCGCCTGGGGCTCCCTGCTGTTCCGGTGTTAACACACCTAGGCGGGATCAAAGGCTGCCTGCCCATCCCGGTGCTCTCCACAGGGGAGGGAGAAGTCTAATATCATTACAAATAAGCTGCAATTTGGCATCATGGGCAACTGTGACAGTCGGTTACAGAGGTGGAGGTTTATGGAGACCAGCTTGTAGGTGCTGTGCTCAGCTGTGTCCGACGCTTTGCGACCCCATGGACGGCAGCCCGCCAGGCTCCTCTGTCCCTGGGATTCTGCAGGCAGGAATACTGGAGCGGGTGGCCATTTCTTCCTCCAAGGGATCTTCAGTTTACTACAAGCCAATTGAGGAAATCGCTGCAACTTTTCTATGGAAAACTTCCAGTCTTTGTGTCTGTCAAGATGTGGTCTCAGACCTGCCTGTTTCAAATGGTCTAGAAATCATTTTGAAGGTAAACGCCATTTCATTTGTCACCCACATCACATGCAGCCCAATATGGTATACCTCGCTGAATAGGCAACATGGTCCTATTGATTAACTAAAAGGACAGGGAAAAGGAAAAATATATACACACATATGTGTGTGTGTGTGTGTGTGTGTGTGTGTGTGTAAAAGGGCATCTTACATGTCAGACTCTGTTAGAAGCTTTATTGTAATTATCATCTGCTCCAATGTATATTCCATAAACGATGTATGGAGTGTTTGCTAAGACCTGTGCCAGCCATGGTGGGCCCGTTGGAGGGTGTCATGGACAGGATCCTGTCCCCAAGAGGTCTGAGTTCCTCAGGAGATACAGATGTTATTAACCAAAGAGCCACAGAAATACATCCAAAACTGCAGCTGGGTGAGGGCTCCTGAGGATGGGGACCCCAAAGCTGAGAGCCTCGGAGAGAAGGAGGGTGGGGTAGAGGGGAAGGGAGGAGGGCCAAGGAGGAGGGCCAGGGAGGAGGGAGCAGGAGGGAAAAGTGTCTAGGAGGCCCCAATGAAGATCCCTTTCATCTACTTCAGGACCCAAAGGCCAGTGAGATGGGAGTTGAGGACACAGGGGCTCGAGACTGGGGCTTTCGTCTTTATCTTAGGAGCACTGGGTCAACACTGAAGTATTTTGAGGGCGAGGCTAACAGGATGCTGGGGGTCCCTTTGAAGTCACTCTGCTAATGAGCATGGGTAACAAAGAGCAGAGTGGACACAGAGGCTGCTGGGCTGGGTGCAGACGATGTGGCCGGGCCCAGTGTGGGAGGGTGCAGGGATGGACAGCAGGCCTGGCCTCGGCCACCTTGAGTCTGGGGTGTTAGTCACAAGGGTGGGGGATCTCGGGGGAGGGGGGAAGAGAGTGTTGAGGGGACAGTGCGCAGGGTTCTGGCCTCTAAACCATCCCTGGGGGTGGCCACACTGAACGCTCAGGAGGCCCTTGCAGTTCACCCTGTGGTCACAGTGAGTGACCGAGAGTGTAGCTTCTGGTGCTCCCAACCGGTGGGGCGCTTCCCCACCCCAGAACCTCCCTGAAACCCCACTGAACCACCCACCAGACTAGCCCTCAACGCTCCTTGAAATACGCCCACAGGCACCAGGGCCAGTTTAGCCAGATGGCAGGAGCTGCTTGTGTGACTGTGTGGCTCCATCCATCACCAAAGTGACGGTCATCGGGAGTCAGCTGTGTTAGTTCCCGTCCAATGCCAAGTATAGCTATAATTAAAGTTATAGAATTTAATGAACTATTTACATACACTGGAAAAGTATAACTGGAAGGGGTGGAACCACTGTCGCTTGTCTCGACAAACAGAGCAAGGACTGTTGTTTCATGACCACTATGCCGACTGCTTTGGGAAGGCACATACAGGTAAGTCACCTAAAAGACCACCAACGGACTGGGTCAAGGGAGAAAAAGAAGAGGGTCTGAAAAGGATTCTGCATTTAGGTCTGGTGCCAGGAGGGTTTAACTAATCATGTAACCAAAAATCTGAAACGTGAATAGTGCGTTCAAGTTGCTGGTGATGCAAGAAAAGCCACAGGGAACTCATCTGCAAACCCGACTTCAAAGGAGAAGCCTTGACCCCGGCAAAAGCTGTTGAATGAATCTATGATCGTATCTTTCGCTTTAAACGCATTTACACTAAATGAGTCAAGAATAAACCAGCTTTTAATCTTAACTCACTACCTACCAATCCAGATGGTTCTGTCAATTATTATATTCACCCCATGACTCTCTAGTGCCTTTCTACTTAATCAACCGAAATTGATGGTGCTGGTTTAGTCACTGAGTCGTATCTGACTCTTGTGACCCCATGGACTATAGCCCGCCAGGCTCCTCTGTCCCTGGGACTTCCCAGATAAGAATACTGGAGTGGGTTGCGATGCCCTCCTCCAGGGGATCTTCCTGAGCCAGGAATCGAACCCAGATCTCTTGCATTGCAGACAGATTCTTTACTGACTGAGCTACGGGGGAAGCCTGAAATTGATGAGTGCAATTTAAAAATGTTAGCTCCACGTCCAGAAGAAGTAACCAGGGAGAAGTCAGTCTACAGACTCCTGTACAACGCCATCACAGGAACCACTCGGACAAAACAGAAAACGCAGAGTCCAAATGTCCTTGAAAGTGGAGTCTGTGAAAATGATGGTGCTCCAAACAAGTTGGGAGAGAATGGATTTAATAACCGATGGATTATAACAGGCAGGTTTAAGGCAAACGGCTAAATATTTTGTAAATATAATTCAGATCTCTGCTTCAATCAGATAAACATAGAACATGGAATCATAAAAGCGCTACGCAATATGAATCACGGTTTATCGTGGCTTTCCAGTGGGCACACTGGAAAGAAATTCTTGGGGAGGTGGGTGGCCCCCGGCACCTATATGTCTTCAAGCTCCTCAGAGGTCTTCACCCTTCAGCCAATGTACAGAACCACAGCACAGGTCAGTGTTTATATAAGATTTGCTTTGGGAAGACGTGCTACAACAAAGGAAAAGACTGAAACTTCTAAATCACCTAATAATGAAAACTGTCTCTGCTTCCACAAATTTAAACTATATAAGCATCTGGGACTATCCTGGGGGCCCAGTGGCTAAGACTCCGCACCCCAATGCAGGGGCCCGGGTTTGATCCAGTGAGCTAGATTCCACATGCCGTAACTAAAGACCTGGAGCAGTCAAATATCTAAATTAACCAATTTTTAAAAATATATACACATTAAAAGGGAATTGACACACTGCATGTATAACGCTGATGCAAAGAACTAACTCACTTGAAAAGACCCTGATACTGGGTAAGATTGAAGGCAGGAGGCGAAGGGGACAACAGAGGATGAGCCAGCTGGATGGCATCACCGACTCAATGGACATGAGTCTGAGTAAACTCCGGGAGTTGGTGATGGACAGGGAGGACTGGCGTGCAGCAGTCCATGGGGTTGCAAAGAGTCGGACACGACTGAGCAACTGAACTGATCTGAACTGAACTGATATATAATGTGTATTGGACCTTTGTCTAGATAGAAAAAGGAAAAAATGTTAAAGTAAATTGGACATTAGTCACCCTCTTAAAGTGCTCGTCATCACTCAGTCACTCAAAACATGTATTAAGTGCTTACTGCATGCCAGCCTCTGTTAGATGCTGCTGCTGCTAAGTCACTTCAGTCGTGCCCGACTCTGGGTGACCCCATAGACAGCAGCCCACCAGGCTCCCCGTCCCTGGGATTCTCCAGGCAAGAACACTGGAGTGGGTTGCCATCTCCTTCTCCAATGCATAAAAGTGAAAAGTGAAAGTGAAGTCCTTCAGTCGTGTCCGACTCTTAGCGACCCCATGGACTGCAGCCCACCAGGCTCCTCCACCCATGGGATTTTCCAGGCAAGCGTACTGGAGTGGGGTGCCATTGCCTTCTCTGCTGTTAGATGCTAAATGAGAATAAAAAGATAATTTTTTAAGAAGTGAATTAACAAACTTGAATTTTTTGCAGCCGTATGACTGGCACAAGATGAATATTCCAATGAAGAGGTCGTAGAACTCAAAAAGAAATAGAATCATCAACACATGTGTTTGTATACACATCCCCTCCAACACAGAAATGGCCGATGATGAAAGCGATCTGCAGAACACACGTCAGTGAAGCAATGGAAGTGCGTTCCATTTCACCAGGAATAAAAGAAATGCAAAACTAACCTTTGTTATGTGAAATATTGATAAAATGCATTTTTTAATTGAAATGCTTCTGTGTTGGCCGTCGTGTGAAGACTGATGCTCTCTTATTGTGGAAGCCCACGGAGACGTGGAGAGCTTGCAGATACATCCTGCACCTGACCTCAGCAACTCCACTCCTGAGTCTTCATCTCACGATGCTCCCCTGTGACTGCTGCGACAAAGCGTCTCTCCCGCTCCGAGGCTCAGCGCCCCTTCCGGGAGCACCCCCAGCAGGAAGCCCAGCAGCCTCTGCACACCGCCCCTGGCACTTCTGCTTTGGGACTCTGTTTGCCCGTGTCCTCTTGCAGAGAGTAGGCACCTAGCACATAGCCACGATGGATTTTGTCTTTATGTCTCCAGCCCAAGGCACGATTCTTGGCTTACAGCACGTGCTCATCACATATCTAATGAATCAAAGACTCTGCAGAACTGTTGTGGTAAATAATACAATCGTGATTCCACCAGCCGTCCACAGAAGGGGAGAGTGGGCGGCCCACAGGGTGACACAGACGTATGGTTCAGTGCTGACCCGCAGAGACTTCCCTGTCGCCTGTCCTTTTTTTGGAAGCACAAATAGCTTTAATGATTTATGGTGAATAAAAAGGAAGCTTGACTCTATGATTGAAACACGAAAATAATTACAAGTCTGTTGTTGTTCAGTTGCTCAGTCTTGTCCAACTCTTTGTAATCCCAAGGACAGCAACACACCAAGGACAGGCTTCCTCTTCATTCACCTTCCCCTGAAGCTTGCTCAAACTCATGTCCATTGAGTCAGTCATCTCATCCTCTGTCATCCCCTTCTCCTCCTGCCTTCAATCCTTTCCAGCATCAGGGTCTTTTCCAAGGAGTCGGCTCTTCACATGAGGTGGCCAAAGTATTGGAGTTTCAGCTTCATTATCAGTCCTTCCAATGAATATTCAGGACTGATCTCCTTTAGGATGGACTGGTTGGATCTCCTTGCAGTCCAAGGGACTCTCAAGAGTCTTCTCTAACACCACAGTTCAAAAGCATCAAGTGTTTGGCACTCAGCCTTCTTTACGGTCCAACTCTCAAATCCACACATGACTACTGGAAAAACCATAGCTTTGACTATGCGGATCTTTGTCAGCAAAGTAACGTCTCTGCTGTTTAGCATGCTGTCCAGGCTTGTCAGCTTCTCTTCCAAAGAGCAAGCGTCTTTTAAATGGCTGCAGTCACCATCTGCAGTGATTTTGAAGCCCAAGAAAATAAATCTGTCCCTGTTTCCATTGTTTCACCATCTATTTGCCGTGAAGTGATGGGATTAGATGCCACAATCTTAGTTTTTTGAATGTTAATTATAAGTGTATTTATACAGAAAATACAAGCTTTCAAGAGATTAACATTAATTAACTGCTGTCAAAATAAAGATTTAAGGAGACCAAAAATAAAACTGCTTAATGAAAAGTGAAGCAAAAATGAAAGTGGCTCAGTCATGTCCCGTCTCTTTGCCACCCCATGGACTATACAGTCCCTGGAAATCTCCAGGCCAGAATACTGGAGTGGGTAGCCTTTCTCTTCTCCAGGGGATCTTCCCAACCCAGGGATCAAGCCCAGGTCTCCCACATTGCAGGTGGATTCTTTACCAGCTGAGCTCTCAGGGAAGCCCATAGTAGGACACAAAAACAACAAAGAGGGAGGGGGACAAACCAAGAAAATTAATGAAGGAAAGCGAGTGGCAAGCGGCCAGAAGCGTCTCACAGACCGGGGTTTGGGTCAAGGGGCAGACAGTACAGTGGCCACTAGCCGCCTGGGACTGCTGAGCATTTGAGAAGTGGCTGCTCAACCACGGGATTAGATTGTTAATGTTACTGGAGCTCCAATCCTTTAGCCATCTAATGAGAAGAGCCAGCTCATTGGAAAAGACCCTGATACTGGGAAAGACTGAAGGCAGTAGAAGCAGGTGACAGAGGATGAGATGGTTGGAGGCCATCACCAGTCCAACGGATATGAATTTGAGCAAGCTCCGGGAGATTGTGAGAGACAGGGAAGCCTGGTGGGCTGCAGTCCCTGGGGTCACCAAAGAATCAGACATGATTTAGCGACTGAACAACAACAACTGTATTAAACTGAAATGTAAGCAGTCGCAGGTGGCTGGTGGCTGCAGAATTGGACAGCAAAGGTTGAGACCAATGCCTTTTTCCCCGAGAGTGGGAATGGAGTCCCAGGGAATTCAGGGATTGGTCTGAAGTCTTACAGCCAGACACGGAGCAGTTCAGTGATGGAAATGGGAGGATCCCTGGGTTGGTTTCTAGGTTAATTTCCACCCCACAAAAAGGGTGTACGTATTTATGTTCCTTTTAATAGTCTTGAAGGAAAAGTAACAGACTGCGAGATTCTTTGTTTTCTTTAAATATTATGCTGGCCTGGAAGCAGTCTTTTATAATGACCCTAATTCTTATTTTAGAATTGAACATCAAAGAGTTTAAATCTGCTCCATTTTGCCTGCTAAGCTGCTAAGTTACTTCAGTCGTGTCCAACTCTGTGCGACCCCATAGACGGCAGCCCACCAGGCTCCCCCATCCCTGGGATTCTCCAGGCAAGAACTCTGGAGTGGAGTGCCATTTCCTTCTCCATTTTGCCTCCCTTTCTTTAAACTGAGAGTTAAGATCATTGTTAAGTTGTTAAATGATGCAATGAACTAAGTTACATCTGGAAATCACAAAACTGCCGAATATGAGGCATGTTATGGAATTTGAAAAGAATCCTTTATGCTTTTCTCATGCGCATGGTTCAAACTTCAGACTCAAACCCCACAACCCAGCAAGGTCTCCTGAAGATCCGCTCTATGAGATTCACACATACACACAAACACACACAAACACACACACACTCTCCAGGACATCTCATGCTAAACTGTATAAAAGTGACAGAACAGCTAAAATCCTGAAACCCTTTTCTTAAACAAAGAGAGGAATACTGAAAACAAAGTGGAAAGGAAAAGCGTTCAACGGAAGTTAAACCTGAGACGTGAAAATCAGAGGAAAACGCAGTGCCAAAATTCCTATTCACTTTCTTTCCGTTTTTCCTTTAAGGACAACAGCCTGAGTAAGCTCAGGGGGACAAAATGGGGGGCGCAGTGATGGCTTGTACCCTTTACCCTTCAACTTGAATCCAGAGAGCGCTCTGCATGCGTGTGGGTGTGCGTTGGCAGAGCATCACCGCTGGCTACACACCTTCAAAATCCACACTTCGCATCCGCTCCCTACAGATGCTGTCTCTGAAATGAAGGCCCCTGGGCTCTGGGATTAAGAGGCCGAGAGCCGCGCGGCCCTGCAGTGTGGGGAGGAAGTGGACCTGTCCTTGTAAAGTCAGCCGACGGTGGCTGGCAGCATACCTGGGACATCAATTCGAAAAGGAAAAAGGAAGTGGTCAAAGTCATGCTTTTTTGTGAACTTCAAAGGTTCTCTCCCTCCCCCCTCTTTACATTTTACTGTCTGGTGAGCTGACTGTCTGCAGCTGTTGCAGACTGTGTCCCCCGGCGTCAAACCTGCCTCCTCACGCCCATAAAACTGCAGCAGGGGACCCGGCGGCAGGTGTGGGAGGCAGGGGCCAGGACGCCCTCGCGATTTCCCTCGCGCCGCCTGCTGTGCCGCGGAGACCCGCCTCTCAGCTCACCCAGCCAGGCTCGCAGCTCCTCAGAATGACCCCCCGGATTTCCGTGCTCCGTGTGCGGGGGGTGTGCGGAAATCAGTCCCACGTCCCTCTTTCCTGGATCCGCCTGCCCGGCAGGACATTGTAGTGCAACTCACATTCACCAAAACCCAGGCAGCTCGGGGAGATGGTGAAGGACAGGGAAGCCTGGCGGGCCGCAGTCCATGCGGCTGGAGTCGGACACGACTGAGCGACTGGCTGACGACGGACCACTGATGGGGGAAGCAGACAGAAGCCAAGTCAAGCCGGCGTTTATAACCCACGTTAAAAAAATGCCTTAAACAGCATCAGGTACCATCACAGATGCTTCTGAAATCCACAGAACCAGGCTCTGGTTCTTCTTCAAACTGGGAGAGATGAATAAACGCCGCATGTGTTTTTGGAGATGTCAGGACTTCAATAGTAAGGATGAATTGCTTGCCCTCTTCCTCTTCTTTTAGTGATGGGAAATGAATTACTGCAGATGACATATTAGTCAATTGAACTCTAACTTTGCAGACCACTAGCTTATTATGTCATATGGCTTAGTGCCAATATTTTTGGGGAAAAAGGGGGATGAACAGAAAATCAATTTCTTTAAAGCCACTTTAAATGTTCATATTGTTTCTATTTGGCAGATTGAAAAATGCATACTTTTCTCAACCAAAGGAAACGTCATTGCAGCACTTTTGCAAGAAGAGAAAAAAATTGGAAAAAGGAAGGATCACCTCCGAGGCAAGCACAGGAGCCTTAGCATTTATTGAGCTCCCACTGAGTGCAGAGTCGTGAGCACTTCATCACCTTCAGGGGAGGAGCCCAGGGGAGGGATGAAGGAGAAAGAAGCATGAAAGAAATATGAGAGAGAAAGCATCCTGGTTTTGCCCTCAAGGACACTACTTTATAATCAAGGAGACCCGACAAATAAATGCAAAATGAACTTAGACACATTTTAAAAACAGCTGTTGAGAATGTATCTTATCCCTTTAAATTATTTTCAGTCTCTGATAGTGGGTTTGCACTATACATAAATATTGCTCATAGAGGTAATAGTTTTGGTAAATTGTTTCTGTTGGTTTCCATACTTTAAATTCTACAGAAACTGGTACGGTTGGGACGGAGTGACATAAGGAAATATTCCAATTAAGGCTGATGGTAAAAATTTTAACTCTCAGAATTGAAGTCATCTTTTCAATACTATAGGTTTTGATGAAAATAAGAATGTTATTGTACGGTAAGTATTTTCTAAAAACCTACCGTATATCAGGCATTGGGTTAGGATCTTAGCATGGAAGGATAAACATAATAGTTTGTGGTTTAAACAGAAGAACACAAGATTATAAAGAAGGAAGCTTTGGTGCTTACAGATTCCAAAAGACGCAGGACACATTTCAATCCATTTTCCTATCATTTAAGCTCAGAAAGGAGAATATCAAGTTAACGTCCCAGATGAGACATCTGCCACCTACAGCCTGTGGGCCAAGTTTGTGGTTGTCAGGTTTTTAAAGGGTTTTTGAAAGAAAGAAAGAGAAAGAAAGGAAGGAAGAAAAGAATGAAGGAAAGAAAGAATACACCACAGAGACGAAGGTGGCCTGCAGAGTTTAAGATGCCGACCACCAGCCCCTTCTAGAAAACGGCGTCTTCGCTCATGAGACATAAAGAGGATGGGCCTTGCTTCTCCAGCTTCCCATCTTCCTGTTCTTGGAGTTCTCAGGGCCTCAGATACTTGAGGGCTAATTTAGATTAATTCTAAATGTATCTGAATTTCTGGTTCAGCATTGACTATGTCGCATTTTACTTAATGAAAGTATCAGTGTGTTAGTTTTTTTTTTTTTCCATTGGAGGATAATTGCCTTACAATATAATGTTAGTTTCTGCCATATATCAACATGAATCAGCCATAGGTATATTGTCTCCTCCCTCTTAAACCTCTCTCACTATGTTAAACAGTTTAACAATATTCAAACACTGTTGATCCGTAAATGGTCTTTCTGGCCACTTCACCACAGCACCTCTTATAATCCAGACATTTTACCTGCTTAAAATAAACACATGTATTGGATAATCTGCATTTTTAAGAACCATAATTTGTATCTAATTGCACTTAAACCACAAAGATTGTTTCATCTAGGGACAAATTACTTTTTAGGTATAATTGAAAACAAGTCTTCATTTAATCACCAAGTTATGTCCCTGCTCTCAATTAAACTGCATGGTTTAAGGAAAATTTCAGACTATGCTGATTTCTCCAAGGAGTAAACAATGAGGTCGTTTGGATTTTCACGGACACATTTACATGCTGCCCTTGTCGCCACTTTTTTTGAGTTGGTAAACTACTCATATGGTGCAGTCAGGGTTTTTAGAATTTTTATGTTAGGCATTTTCTATTACCTTCACGTATACTTGGGAGTGAATGGGGATTTATACATTTTTGAGAAATTAAGGCAAAACACATCAGCCTGTGTTTATTTATGGTAGATATGTAGAGTACCAAAAAAAAAAAGCACATCAAATAAAAAGAACATCTATTTGGAATTTGCGTCATTTTATGGATGACACATTTGCTCAATATAAACAACAAAACATGTTTTCCTGGAAGTGGGCAGAATAAAAGTTTGATCCTTGATCTTAGTAGAGGATGTGGTTCGTTCCTAAACCCAATGACTCCATTTGGCTGATGCCCATTTGAGGTCATTAATGCCATTTGCACCACCCAGAGCGGCAGCCACATTTCACAGCTGGCCGGACCCAACAGGGACAAGCCCTGAGGTACCGACGACAACCTGCCTGGGGACAAGCAGGGCCTGATTAAGTGTTCGTTGCCTGCCACAGTCAGGCAACTGAATGTAAAATTCCCAGCTGAAGCTGTAAACTAAGGACAGCGAGAAGTTGCTTCAAAGTCTGCATTAAGGCAAGGTATCCCACCAGCTACAGCTATACACCTTCCTAGATTTTATTGCTCCGTCTCTTTGAACAGAATGCAATCAGACACATTTTTCTGTGGCCCAGAGAATTCTACCAATTTGAAAGTTAGGGGGAGAAATGCTACACAGTAGACACAAGTAATTATTTACCAAAGATTATTGGAGTTGATTTGAGGATAGAAGAGGGTAACAGACTCCCTTAAACATTCCAGAAAAGTGGGGAAAAGAAATATCAACAAGCATGAATATATCAATAAATCTTATTGAGCAAAACCACGTAAGTGAGCAGATGCTATGTGTATCTGATTGGCAAGCGGCTAACTCCCTTCAGCAGAGAAGACACCCCTCCAAGGAAGGGGAACAGCGTGGGGACCCTGAAATCCGGCATCCTGTTTGACTGACAGCACCCACCTACAGCTCATCAACCAAACTTTTCTGTCCCAGATCTCCATGGAAGAGTAAAACTGTGTATTGGATCCATGTGATATAGAACCATTTCTTAAATTGATAAAACGATTAGAGAAAGCAGCTGCGGCGTGACCTGAATACTGAATTTTTTCTGAATAATGGCAAACTAAGCAGAGACACTTCCGTGGTGGTTCAGATGGTAAAGAATCTGCCTGCAATGCAGGAAACCTGTTTTTGATCCCTGGGTCAGGAAGATCCCCTGGAGAAGAAATGGCAACCCACTCCAGTTTTCTTGCCTGGAGAATTCCATGGACAGAGGAGCCTGGCGGGCTACAGTTCAGGGGGCTGCAAAGTCGGACACGCCTGGGCAACTAACACTTTCACTTTCTTTGCAGAGTGTAATGTTCACTCTCCACTATTTTCAATTCTTTACTTCCTATTTTAATCAGGGCTATTTTTTAAATTGAACTCAGTCAGAGAGATAAAAAGAACATACGTTCCATGAGTAGTAAGTTTGTGAGAGGAAGTTTGTATGATTTAATTTGTTTGATTGAACTCTTTAATTACTGAAAGGGGTAGGAATTACAGTTCCTATTTTAAAGACAGGAACACAGAGACAGGGCAAGCAGAAGGGTTAGCGCCTGCAACAGGCAGTTGGAAGAACCAGGCTCAAAGTCCACATCTGGCTAACTCAGAATAATTTAACAATAGTGCATGTCACAGCTTACAATGTTTTCCAACAAAGCTAAAAAGCTAAAGTGCTCTGAGGCATCATTGAGGAAATCTTATGTGTAGGTAGTAAAGGAACTTTAAAAGAAGATATTTATCTGGTTGAATAGAATCAGTCATTTGATAGTTCCCAATAGCGGGAATTGTGTGCCGAGAGGCTTCCCTTGTGGTTCAGCTGGTAAAGGATCCTCCTGCAATGCAGGAGACCTGGGTTTGACCCTTGGGTTGGGAATATCCCTTGGAAAAAGAAAGGCTACTCACTCCAGTATTCTAGCCTGGAGAATTCCATGGACTGTACAGTCCACAGGGTCGCAAAGGGTCGGACACGACTGAGCAACTTTCAGTATAGCCTCCCCCTGAAATGAAGCCGTGAACCTGCAGGCCCCACGGCGGGGGCCCCACGATGTCATCAGAACTGCTGACAGCGTGTAAGACGGTGCCACACACTCTGTCACAGGCCACCCTTGTAACCCAGCATGGCGGGTTAGGGCTCCTTCACTCATTCACACGTCCATTCATCCGTTCCTCATCCTTTCCTAGGTCCCACTCATTCTGTGCCTGCAACTGCGTTAGAACTTAGATACACAGAGATTTCTTAAAAAGATCTAGTTCTGGCCCAAAACACTTGCAGTCTCACTCACATTGAAAGAGGAAACAAGATGAGTGAAAACACTCCAAATTGAATCCACATAAACTAATAATAATTAGTGACTTCAAAGGAAAATACTCATGCATGTGTGCCCAGTCGTGTCCGACTATTTGCCGTCCCCTTGGCTGCAACCCGCCAGGCTCCTCTGTCCATGGGATTCTCCAGGCAAGGATACTGGAGTGGGCTGCCATTTCCTTCTCCAGGGGATCTTTCTAACCCAGGGATCGAACCAGAATCTCCTGCATCTCCTGCATTGGCAAGCAGATTCTTTCCCGCTGAGCCACTGGGGAAGCCCCAAAGGAAAATAAAGCACCTTGAAAACAGGCCACAGTGATGGGACATGATCGTCACTATTTATTTTTCTCTTCATTGTACATATTCCTTATCATTTCCTTTTTTTTTTTTTTTTTTGGCCAAGCCGTGCAGTATATGGGATCCTGTGACCAGGGATCAAACCTGAGCCCCCTGGGACTTCCCTGGTTTGTCTGGTGGTAAAGAATCCGCCTGCCAAGGCAGGGGGCACGGATTGCATCCCTGGCCTGGCCTTGGAGGGACTAAATTCACGTGCCGCAAGTACTGAAGCCGGGGCTCTAGAGGACGTGCTCAGTAACTGAGACCCAGCGTGACCAAAAAAAGCCCTAAAAAACCTGAGCCCCCTGCCCTGGAAGTGCAGAGTCCCAGCCACTGCCCACCAGGGAAGCCCTGTGCTCCTTGCATTTTCAAAGCCTGCGCTTCGGTCTCATAGAGGATCTACTATTGCTTATGAAAGAGCATGAAGAACGGTTATTTGCCTCGAGTCAAATGTGTTCTTTACACCAGAGGGAGAAGAGATCTCCTGAAATGGAATTTTGCAAAAGAAAGCATTTTCAGAAAAGGAAAGTGATTCCACAGACCGTCCTGGAGCACTGAGCCTCCTCACCAACACCCTTGTCCGAGGTGCCGAGGGTCCCCGGGGATCAGAGGCTGGGCCTGACTCTTTCTGGGGCTGCAGGGGCCGCCCCGTCTCAGTCTGTCCGAGTCCTGCTCAGGCCCCTTTTTCAGGTGACTTAGAGGAGTGGGCTTGGCCGGGAGGAAGCGCTCTCCCTCATGGGGCCAATCGGTGAGGATGGAGCCAGAGGTGACGGTCTCAACCACCCCATCTCGAACCCAGTGAGAACGTGACACGCCGTGGGAAGGGGACCCTGGGCAAAGAAACCTCTGTCCCTGAGAGGTTTAAACCTGGGGGCGGATGTTGAGGCTGTTGATGTGAAGTGCACACCTGTGGGTGGACGGAGGAGGCTGAGGGTAAAGCAGTGTGGCTTGACCGGACGAGGCGTGGGTGCACGGGGACCCTCCCCTGGGTGCTCCCTGGCAGGGAACTCCCGGCTGCCAGGCTGAGTGGGCCCCGGCGCTGCACAGGGCCAGCCCGGGGAAGGTGCTGAAGTAGGACTCGCCACCCCATCCCAGCACCGACAATCTTCTCTGCAGACTAAACTGGAGAGGAGAGCGGGGGCCATGAGTGGGATCCGCTGGGGTAGGGCGTGTGGGGAGGCGAGGCGTAAGCCTGGCCAGGAAGAAGTCTGGGAGTGTGGAGGGGGTCACCTGGCCGAAACAGGGAAGCCTGGAGACTAGAGGGCCCCGCCCCAGGGAGCTGGGAGCAGGTGACAGTCGGCCTTTAACACTAGCTCTGACCATGTCCACCGCCAAACACCTTCACGGGTCCAAGCTCATGGTTCAGAGATGGTGTGTTACAAAACAAAACGGAAAGTTTTGCCAGGGAAAATAACATGTTTTCAGAAGACTCCCGAATCTTTTCATTTATTCATCGAGTGTTTCTTGAACGCCAGGCACTTTTCTGAGACACCGGGGATTCCAGGAAACACTACGTAGAGTGAGAAACGAGTTCTAGAGCAGAGGGGAGGGAAACACTAAAGAAAACAAGTAAAAACGCATGGAGCGTTGGACGGCGGTGAGCTGAGTAACCAAAGCAGACGCAGGGGATGTAGGCTCGGGGAAGGGCGTGGGGCCCTGGGGGCTCGGCACATGGCTCCTGGGCGGGGCCTTCGAGCACAGACTGGAAGGAAGTGAGGGCGCATCGTGGGGACGCCTCGGGGAGGTCATTGGCGGGAAAGGGAACTTCAGTGCAAAGGCCCTGGGGTGAGAGGACCCCGCTGTGCTTAGGGAACACGGACGCCGGTGCGGCCTGGCGGGAAGAGCAGGACAGTGGGTGACGTGAGGGAGAGCCGGCCTCCTGTCGTGGCTCCGAATCGTCTCTAGACTTATTTCTGCAACTGTGTACCGCATGCTTAGTCACATCCGACTCTTGGCGACCCCGTGGACTGCAGCCTGCCAGGCTCCTCTGTCCATGGGGTTCTCCAGGCACGAACACTGGAGTGGGTTGCCATTTCCTCCTCCAGGGCATCGTCCCAACCTAGGGACTGAACCCGAGTCTCCGACGTCTCCTGCGCTGCCAGGGGGAGTCCTTTCCACTGGTCCACCTGGGAAGGCCTATTTCTGCTCACGTAGCACAGTAAAGCTGTCTGCTCACAAATTCTGGCTCCTTCCAACCTCCGGAAGGGATTTAGCAGGTCATTTTTCAGAAATCGTGATCAGTGCAAAGACCTCTGCGCACCTCCTTAAATATCCAGGAGCCTCTGAGAAAATCCATCACACAGGGGAGCCAGTCCCTCACACTGAGAGTGAGGTGGGGTCTCGTCCTGATGAAGCCTTGCCTCCAGAAGAGGGAGGACTTGGCCAGGAAACAGCCCACGTAGGGAGGAGAGTTTCTCTTAAGCACAAACCCTGAAACGATGCGTTTTCTCAGAGCCCCTGTAAATGGCGGGCGGGGACCCTCCCGGGAAGTTCCTTTGCCCCAACTCAGCCCTGACCGGTCCACGGGGACAGCTGGATCCGAGGCTGACTCTCGAGCACGCCAGCTGGGGCCTTTGGCATCTGAACGTGGGGTCTCAAGGGCCTCCGCCCATGCCCTCCTCGCCAGAAGAGTCAGGTCCCAGGCAAGGGGGCCGGAGCGGAGGAGGAGCTACACTCCCTAAAACCAGCAAGAAAAGCTGAATCCGGTTAACCAAAACAACGAAGACTCTTTAAGAACAGACCACAAGTGCATTTGACAAAATGGTATCGCCTTGAAACCGGAAGTGAAGTAAATGGCGGTGTTTACAAGCCAAGGCAAATGTTCAAAGGGAGACTCAGACACAGAGGACAGATGGCGGGTAGAAAGCCAGTGCGTTCAGCCAACACCCACAAAATGCAGATTTTTTTAAGTGCCCTGAAGGCTGTTTATGGCCCAAGGGCCCCAGGCTCGGTCCCTCCAGCCCTGGCAAGTGTCTCAGCGTCCACACCACGGCCTGGAAAGGGCCAGCTGGCAGCCTCTGCTTAGGGAACTTTCATTTTCATGTCAGAATCTCTCCACCTGCTATCTGACAAGAAGAAAAGGGAGGAGACGCTTGGCGGCAGATGATTCACCTGCTGAAATGGCAAGAGCAACAGGGGAAAATCTCAACCAAACCCTCACGCCCTCCACTGTCTATTCTAGGGGGGTTCCAAACCCTGAGGGACCCTGGGCCTACGATTCTTTACAAGTCCAGTTATAGCAGCTGCAGAAGGGCTCTGTAGTTGTACCTCTTAGGAACATCTGCAAAAATCATTCTAAAGCATTCTGCCCACATTTGATGATAACTGTTTACACAAATGTTAAGTACAGATTGAAGGATACTGATAAAATGTAGGACAGATTGAAACCCTAAGTTGCTCGTAGTCAGTCAGGTAGAAAGTAAGAGAGAAAGCATGTATTTTCATGGCTATTTGCTCATTGCCTGTTACTTTTGGTCCCTTTAGAGCCTTTCTCATGCTGGAAATATTTTTAAGAAAAAAAAAAAAAACAGCCAAGTCAAATTGTGCATACATTATCACAATTAAAAATGACTCTATCACTTATTCTAAAACCCAAATCAAGTTACAGTACAATAATAGATACCAAAAATTTAGCAGAATGCTGGCCATTCGAGGAGTTGGTTCATGTCTTTGTCACTCACGGAATCTATTTTGGAGCACATTCAAGATTTTTTTTATTGGAGTATTTTTTAAAAATAAACGGGTGAGTGATTTTGATTATGTTCAGAACTAAACTTGAATTTTAGAGACACACACCCTCACATTTAGAACAATATCCCCTTCTGATGGGAGAGACAGAAGGAATACACAACCAGCTTCATCTTCACAGAGAAAAGGCTGCTGTGTGGACAGGATAACATTACAGCCCCAAACTTAAAAGATTCTGTAGTGAACATCTTGGGAAGGAAGATGACCTTCACCACCCTCCGTCCTGGTTTGGTCATCAAGCTGATCAATAATCTTAAGATTTCAAGGCCACACTGAAGCATCCTCTCTCATGTACTCGGGGAGGGGGCTTCTGAGGTACCGCCTGTGTGGACTCTGGGGAAGATGCCGGGGTCTGTAAAGAACAATAAATGCTCAATTCCAAAGACAGGTCAGCTTTGATGAATGGACACGTCATTGCACAAAAGCATTTCATGGAAATAAAGCGCTTCTTATTCGGAGACATGTTTTTCAACATTTCTGAGATTATAGATATATTCTGGCATGTCTACTTGGAATTTGGTAATGGAGATAACTTCTCATCACCTCAAACAAATACAGTCTTTATATCTGTTTAGATTCTCTACATATAACAAATGTTTTGTTGCACATAACAAAATGCCCCAAATATACTAGTATTTCCCATCATTTTTATTATTTTTTTAATTTGGTATCATTTTTAGGGGAAAATTATCTCTGATTGTTTAAATTCCTTGTGTGACTATCTGCCTGTAATGCAGGAGACACAAGAGATACAGGTTTGATCCCTGGGTTGGGAAGTTCCCCTGGAAGAGGGCATGGCAACCCACTCCAGTGTTCTGGCCTAAGAAACCCCACAGACAGAAGAGCCTGGCTGGCTACAGTCCATGAGGTCACCTAAAGAGCTGGACATGACTGAGCAACTAAGCACACTCCACACTCGCACACACACAAATATTAGTGATGAATAAATCTTTATAAAACTAAAAAGCCATATGAATTATTGCTTCTCAGACTATCTAGATGTACTTTCAGTCAAAATAAGACACTCAAGAAAAATAATTTATTAGAAAAGTTAAAGTAATATACTTGCAATTTCAGATCCGTTGATACTGGGTCAAGTCAAAGTAAACCATGTTTACCATGAGCAGCATGAAAAGGCAAAATGACGGCATGCTGAAAGGGGAGCTCCCCGGGTCGGTAGGGGCCCAGTGTGCTACTGGAGATCAGCGGAGAGAGAGAGAGCTCCAGGAAGAACGAAGGGGTGCAGCCAAAGCAGGGACAGCACCCAGCTGTGGATGTGACTGGTGATGGAGGCAAGGTCCGATGCTGTAAAGAGCAGTATTGCATAGGAACCTGGGATGTCAGGTCCATGAATCAAGGCACATTGGAAGTGGTCCAACGGGAGATGGCAAGAGTGAACGTGTGTTCTTTGGAAGGACTGTTGCTAAAGCTGAAACTCCAGTACTTTGGCCACCTCACGCAAAGAGTTGACTCATTGGAAAAGACTCTGATGCTGGGAGGGATTGGGGGCAGGAGGAGAAGGGGACGACCAAGGATGAGGTGGCTGGATGGCATCACCGACTCAATGGACATGAGTCTGGGTAAACTCCAGGAGTTGGTTAGGGACAGGGAGGCCTGGCCTGCTGCGATTCATGGGGTTGCAAAGAGTCGGACACGACTGAGTGACTGAACTGAACTGAACTGAACTGAATGTGATGGTAACTGTTTTGTTTTTTCACTTTTGAAGTTAGGAAAGTTTTATTATTCTTGATAAATCAGTACAAATACTATTTATATTTACATTCAAGGAAAATGAAAATTTCAGCATTAACTATCCTCTTAAAATGAATGTGTGCTATACCTGAATGGACTGACAAAATTTTACAACTAAACTATTAAGGCTTCAAAATTGTGAAAGATGAATGAAAATGAACATGTGAAAGAAGGGAAAAATAAAAAGAAGAATTGCCAAATAGGACATCCCTGGTGGCCCAGTGGTTAAGAGTCCATGCTTCAGTGCAGGAGGTGCAGGTCTGATCCCTGGGGTGGGGACGCGTGAGAATTATGATCCCACAGGCCTGGCGCTGTGGCCAGAAGATAAATGAAACTCTCAGGGAACGGCCAGATAACAGCCTTCTGAAAGAGTCTTCCCGTGTGTTTCTGATTCATCCCTGGTGTGATAGAAACGCGAAGACTTCCTTCTCACTCTCATCCTACACGCACTCTATGTCACTTGTTTTTATCTTCATCCTGTCTGAAAATGTCAGCAGGTATCTTTCCTGCAGAAACTTAAGGACCTTCCCAAATTTAAGGGCCCTATTGTTGAATAAAGTGCCATGAACTAAGCTTCGAGAATTAGAACCCAATGTTTGCATTGCTCATACTCTGTAAGCAGACTAAACTCAGGTTCTCAGCTGAGTGACTAATTTCCCGCTGACTCCAAAACAAAGGCAATTTAGGGAAAAGCCTCAGCTCTGGAGATCCGTTAGGGGGCTAAACAGGCTTTATGACTGTATTGTTTTAACGGCTTTCCTGGCGGCCCAGTGGTAAAGAGTCCATCTGTCAGTGCAGAAGACTCAGGTTCAATCCCTGGGTCGGAAAGATCCCCTGGAGAATGAAATGCCAACCTACTCCAGTATTCTTGCCTGGAGAATTCCACGGACAGAGGAGCCTGGTGGGTTGCAGTCCATGGGGTCCCAAAGAGTGGGCGTAACTTAGCGACTGAACAGCAACGGATCATTTTAATGTATCTTAATCTTAAAACTGGTACATTTTTTTTTTCACCAATCAGAAAAAGGGGGGAAAAAAAAGACTCACTTGATAAAAATTCACACATTAACAGGCCAGCAGGGAAGGTGGTGGTCATTCCTCTAAGGTTAAACACAGGTTTAACAGGAAGAGAAGCTTCTCTGGTAAGTCTTGGGATGGATCAGCCCAGCCTGGTCCTGTGTGGTACTGCCTTCCGGCACCCATGGGCCTGCACACTGTCCTCTTGCTCGCTGTGGCCAACGGCACAGATGCGACCCTGCTGTTCAGAGCAGACTGACTTCTGGGCACTGCAGTATCCAGGGTGAGTGGGACCCCCTCCAGTCATGCTGGGTTTTCAGCTCAGTTACACTTTTGCTTCAAAATCTCAACTCAGACCCAGGAGGGTATGTTCTGTCTCACGTGCGTCACAAGAACTTCCAGTCACAGGCACTGCCTTACACAGCATCCTTCAGGGTGTGCTTGTAATTAGACAAAAACCTATGTCTGGTTTACCTAAACATGCACATTTTCCCTCTACTCATTCCACAAACATTTGTTGAGCTCCTCCTACGTGCTCCGCACCACTCTCGGCTTTGAAGACCACAGGACAGAAATGCTGGCTCGCAGGGAGCTTGTGTCCAGGTAAGGAGAGCAGAGAGCCGACAAGGAACAGATAAACAAGTCAGCTCTCAGGCAGCTCAGGACCTTGGCCTTTACGAAACGGGGAGCAGCTGGAGGGTTTTCACTGGACTGGCCTCAGAAGGCACCCTGGCTCCTCTGTCTTCGCAGGGACAAGTGACCACTTCCGTCCAGAGGTGGGATAGGTTCCCCGGGCCATCCCTGTGAACTCCTGACTCACACAGTGTGACAGAGTGGAATTCTGTGACTTCCAAACTCGGGTCTGAAGAGCACAGGCAGCTCCCGGTGCCTCTTTCTTAGAAAACAGGCTCCCTTTAGGAAGCACGGATGCCCCACCAGCGAGAGAGAAAGAGGGGTGGGCAGAGACACACAAGGAGAGAGGCGGAGGGAGACAGGCAGAAACACAGAGAGAGAAACAAAACGAGAGACGGAAGGGACAAAGACAGAGAACAAAGATGTCGAAAGCCAGTTAGCTCCCAGCTAAATGCAGTCAGGTGACAGAAACCAATAACGGAATCCTCCAAACAACACTTAGAAATAATCCAGTCTCGTTTGAAGCCGCTGGGCTCGGGGGCCTTTTGTCACGGGGCAGAAATCACTGAAATGCAGGCAAGCACTGCCCCAGCACTTTGTTAAGACTACGGGGTGTGGTGGCATCCAGAGCAGCAAAGCGGTGAAGGGGACAAGAGGCTGGCCGGCCTGGATGTGCTGCTACTGCTAAGTCACGTCAGTCGTGTCTGACTCTGTGCGATCCCATGGATGGCAGCCCACCAGGCTCCCCCATCCCTGGGATTCTCCAGGCAAGAACACTGAACTGGGTTGCCATTTCCTTCTCCAATGCATGAAAGTGAAAAGCGAAAGTGAAAAGTGAAAGTGAAGTTGCTCAGTCGTGTCTGACTCTTAGCGACCCCATGGACTGCAGCCCACCAGGCTCCTCCGCCCATGGGATTTTCCAGGCAAGAGTGCTGGAGTGGGGTGCCATTGCCTTCTCTGGCCTGGACGTGGGTCACCGTCAATTCATAGGCATGGTGACCTATGCACAGGTTCTGGACAGAGAGGCCTTGCGGTAGGACTCCGTTGATTGAGGGTTGAAGGGCAGGCAGAGCGAGCCCGTGGCCTCCTCTGGACGTTGAAGGGGCCACCACGATTGCTGACACACAGTGTAGGCTTGTGTCTTCACTAGCCGACGAGGCAGCAGCATACACACGGTCCAAAGTCTCCATCAGCAGGTGCTCAGGCGCAGCTACAGGCCAGCTGTTCCCCAGGGCGCCTGGGGAGGTCCCTGGTTGCAAGGCTGCAGGATTGGGGTGAGCAGAGCCGGTGGGAGGCACCTGCCACCTGAGAGCACCGGGGAGCTAGGAATTCCTCCCAGCACCACGTACAGGTGCCGAGCCCTACAGAGGGCACCCAGGAGGGCTGACTGCTTAAGACCCCACCAGAGTCACCCAGTGGCTTCTTGGAGATGAACCTGTTAGGCAGTTGGAATAGGAAACAGGAGTTCATAAGGGCGGTGGCTACAAGACAAGGGAGGGAAAAGCCCTCGAAAATAGAACAAAAGAAGGTCCAAGGACCGGAGTGGGTACCTCAGATAGAACAAACAGCACCCCTGGCTGGCCCAGCTTACACAGGGCAGGCCCAGGGAGGCGGAAACATATAAAAAGAGGAGCCAAAGGGCCGGGGCTCTCTCTCCCGCACGTGTGCCCTCTCTTTCTCTCTCTCCTCTTCGTGTCTTTTGGGTCGGCATGCACTCACCCTTCGAGGATGTATTTTCCTTTTATTTTCTAAATAAAACTGAGCTGTAACATGGAGCTGTAATACTGATCTGTCCCAGAGCTGTAACACAGTCTGTCCAAGAGCTGAGACAGGTTCTGTTCGAGGGCGTTAACGTCCGTTGCTTCAGATTTTTGTTGTGACGAGACAGAACCGAGGAAATGACACACTCCCCTGACAAACGCGACCGTGGTTTCGTTCTCAAGAAGCAAGTTCTCTTTATTTGCTCACAGAGGGGACACAGTACTGAGTGGTGAGGCGCTGTCAGGGAGAATCCAAGAGGACTATGTCCTCTGGGACACAATCTTTCTTGAAAAAATTAATTAATTTTAACAGAAGGATAGCTCCTTTACAGTATTGCAATGGTTTTTGCCATACATCAGTATGAATCGGCCGTAGGCAGACGTGTGTCCTCCCATCCTGAGCCCCCTCCATCCCCACCCCATCCCTCCAGGTGGTCACAGAGCACCAGCTTTGGGGGCCCCGTGTCACAAATCAAACTCACGCTGGTCATCTATTTTACAGATGGTGATATAAATGTCACAATGCTATCCTCTCAAATCATCCCACCCTCTCCTTCTCCTGAGTCCAAAGCGTCTCCTTTGCTGCCCTGCACGTAGGACCGTCGGTACCATCTTTTTAGATTCTGTATATATGTGTTAATATACGATACCTGTTTTTCTTTCTGCCTGACTTCACTCTGTATAACAGGCTCTAGGTTCATCCACCACCTCATTGGAACTGACTGAACGGGACACAGTCTGTGGAGGGTCGTCAAACCCCAAGTTCACTTCCTCTCCTGGGATGGGCACTTCAGCCCATCTGCTACTGTCTGCTAAGAGTAGTCAGAAGGAAGGGGACACTCGGCCCCCGGGGTCCTGGCTGTGGCTGCAGACCCTTCTTGTGGCCCCGGTCAAGCCCTGGCTCAGAAGCACGACGCTGGTCTCCAGGGAATCTGCAGGCACGCCGCCTGCCTCCCCAGGTACTGGCCTTGCTGTTCCCTTGGCTTTCCCAGGGGCCATTCATTCCATCAGTGGGTCTTTTCTGGGCACCTACTGTGTGTCCAGGAGCACTCTGCTCACCAGGTGTCTGCAAAGAGCTATTCTTTATTGAAAAGAAAGAAAGTCAAAGTCGCTCAGTCATGCCGACTCTTTGCGACCTCATGGGCTATACAGTCCATGGAATTCTCCAGGCCTGAATACTGGAGTGGGTAGCCTTTCCTTCTGCAGGTGCTCCTCCCAACCAGTGATCAAACCCAGGTCTCCCACAGCTGGCAGATTATTTACCAGCTGAGCCATAACGGAAGCCCAAGAACCCTGGAGTAGGTAGCCTTTCCCTACTCCTGGGGATCTTCCTGACTCAGGGATCGAACTGGGCTCTCCTGAACTGCAGGCGGATTCTTTACCAGCTGAGCTACCAGGGAAACCCCAAGAGCTGGAAAAAGCAAAGTTCAGACCTGGCTCCTGGAAGGCTGGCAGTCTGTGAAATCACGCAACAGGTTATGTCCATCCCACAGCCCCTCAACCTCCCTTCTAAGAAATCTCTTCTCTAAGCGGTTTACGAGATGATGAAAACGTTCTTCGTTTTCCGTTTCATCCTTTTCCCCTCCCCTCCCCTCCGCTGCTCTCTGTCCCCGCCAGGTCTTGTCTCAGCTCCCGGGACAGTGTTTACTCAGAGCCTGAGTGTCACCAGTTAGTTCTATGTCTCATGCTGTGGAGGCCAAACCACGGCCTCCAGCCCGCTGGACAGAGGAAGGGCTGGAAGCCGCCCACACGTTCTCATAGTACGTGGGCTCCTGCAGACCTCAGCGGCCGCCACGAGTGACAGCAGGATCTGAGACTGAAACCAAAGGCCCGCGAGGGCTCAGGGCGTGTGCAGTCCCCGAGCCCGGGGAGCATGCTGAAACGCCTCTGGGAACCAGTTTCGATCGCCGCCCTGTGCTCGGAGAGCCCAGGGCCTGTATTGTAGGAAATGCTGCGTGGGGTTCACACACACACGTGTTCACCCCGCAGACAGATGCCTCCGCCTCCTCTTCCCCCAACCCCAGCAAGAGAGACACCCCACAGGCCCCCCACCGCGGCCCCCAGGCAAGTGTATCAGGCTCAGCGTCAGCACAGGGGCCACAGCCTAACCCCCAGTGGATCTCCGACAGATACGCCCCAGGTGTGGGCCAGGCGCCTGGACAGGCAAGGCCACATCTGCCCTGTAAGGAAACACTCAGAGCCCGGTGCCCTGACAAACTGGGGTGCAACTCAGGGCAGGGGGTGGCGGGGACAGGCAGGGAGTGCCCCTGACCCCTGGGAAAGAACCACCTTCAGAGACAGGCCCAGGCGCTCACTGCTTAAAGGCAGGCAGCCGCCCGCTGCAGATCCAGACACGGACTCGACGGCCCTGCCATCAGATGGGACAGTCCAGTCCACGAGTGGGGTGAAGGCGGGAGCCTGGTTCTCACACTCTAGCCTCTAGGATGAGGATCACCGGCGGGGCTGACAAACCAGCCTGCTGGGCAGCCCGGGTTCCTGAGTTCAGGAGGTGTGCGGGCAGCCTGAGAGTGTGGGTTTCTTGTTCTATTTTAATCTATTTGTATTTATTTGGCTGCACCGGGTCTTCTTTGCAGCAGGTGGGATCTAGTTCCCCGACAAGGGACCGAACCCAGGTCCCCTGCGCTGGGGGCTCAGTGTCTTACCCCCTGGGCCACCAGGGAGGTCCCGAGAGTGGACATTTCTAAAGGAGTCTCCTGGGGTGGTTCTGGTCAGGGCCACTGCCAGGGACCACTGATGCCGTGCGGCTACGGGGTCAGGCATGCCGCCGCCTGGTGATGGTGGGGAATCTACCCCGACACGTACAAGAAAGGCCAGTTTGCTGATACGCCTGGGCACGCCTGCATCCAGCCCCGCCAAGCCCATCCACCCTGTGGCCAAGGGCCGGGTTCAGGATGCAGATACCACGCAGCTGACCGAGGCCCGAGTTACAGCAGAATGACAGGCAGCCTCACGCTCAGCCCTCAGAGGCCCCTGGAACAGCAGAGGGCACGACTGTCTGTCTGTGAAGAGCAAGATCTGTGTGTGTGGTTAACGGCAACATGCAGAGTCACAAGGTGATGATAAAGCACTGAGATCCACCCACAGTGCCCACCGGTGGCACTTCCCTGGTGGCTCAGAAGATAAAGAATCTGCCTGCCGTGTGGGAGACCTGGGTTCGATCAATGGGTTGGGAAGATCCCCTGGAGAAGGAAATGGCCACCCACTCTGATATTCTTGCCTGGAGAATCCCATGGACCAAGGAGCCTGGTAGGTTATAGTCCATGGGGTCACAGAGAGTCAGACATGACTAAGTGACTAACACTACCTTGACTATAGTGCCCACCTGCTGTAATCCAGCCAACCACACAGTCTGACTTTGAAAGTGGCAGTTGAAGGCAGTTCCCGCCCCGGACAGACACGCCTCACTGTGGCCAAGGGAACCCCCGTTCTCTGCTGAAAAGGCCACTGGGACTGCCTGGCATCTGGGTCTCCCAAGGGTGACCGCACCCTCTCAAAGGGGACCTGCAGCCACACAGGCCGAGCTGCTCACAGCCTGCATGACCTGGTTTCGGTGTCTCAAGGGCGTCCTTTCTGGGATTTCTGCGAGGCTTCCCGGTTGAACCTTACCCAGCTTCTCACACCAGCAGCCGTGGCCACATGTCTGCCTGGATCACATCGCCCAGAGAAACCACAACCCAGCGCCACGTGATTACAGGAGGGAAACGTGAAACGACACGGGGAAGAAGGGTGCAGCTGCCCACACGGCAGGCCGCAGACACGAGCGCGAGGCTAGGGCGGGCCGGCCACGTCCCGCCCTTCCATCCCTTTAATCTCCTGCCTCCCGCTCTCCTAAAGGCCGGTGTGTCCACGCTCACTGACCCCCTCTGTTGACACAGTGTTAGAGCGGCCTCCTGAAACTCATTTTGGATTTAATTTCAAGTGGCACTTCTCCTTCTCATGTTGGAAAGGGTCTTGCTGCGTTTCAGTTTTTTCTTTTTTTCTCACCCTTCTGTGAACAATCTCCTCCTCAGGTCAGCGCTGGAGGAACAATATTGAGTCAGAGATACGGCCGGCCTCAGTTCAGGCAAACCAAACAGGCGCCCCAGGGCCGGCAGAGACCCACGGGCCAGATGAAAGGCGGCAGGCTTTCTCACGGCTGGGTGTGAGCTGCACCCACCAGGTTCCAAACTCACCTGCGGGGTCCTTGCATGGAAAGGCTTCAGAAATACCCACGGGGAGTGAAAAGCCATGATCAGAAAGGGACTTTCAGGCTTGAGAGTCACTTTATGTCATCTTTTAAAACTGGGATATTTGAAAGAAGCTGGTGGCTCAGATGGTAAAGAATCTGCCTGCAATGCAGGAGACCAGGTTCAATTCCTGGTTTAGGGAGCTCCCCTGGAGGAAGGAACAGCTACCCATTCCAGTATTCTGGCCTGGAGAATCCCATGGACAGAGGAGCCTGGCTCCATCGAGTCGCAAAATTTGGACACGATTAAGCACTCACTCTTTTGTCTCTAATAAAGGCTTTACTTTTAGAGCAGTTTAAGCTTCACAACATAATTGAGACGAAGGTACAGGTTTGGCACAACCTCCCTGTTTATCAACTTTGCTCTCCAGGATGTACATTTGTGACCAGGGATGAAGCTACTTTGACACAGACTCTAAAGTTTACGTTAGGGTTCACTCTTGGAGGTTTATGGGTTTGAACAAATGAATGACGGCATACATTCAACATTATAACATCATACACAGTACTTGCACTGCCTTAAAAATCCTCTGTGCTCAGGCCATTCAACCCTCCCCCACCCCTAACCGGTGGCAACCACTGATCTTTGCACTGTTTCCGTAGCTTCGCCTTTTCCAGAATCCGTGCGGCTGGAATCATGCTGTATGTGCCCTTACAGACCGGCTTCTTTTACTTAGTCATATGCACTTAAGTTTCCTCTAGTTCTTTTCATGACGTGACAGCTCTTTTTGGGGGGATGATCAATATTCCATTATTGAAGTACCACAGTTTATTTACCCATCACCTACTGAAGGACATGCTTCCACATTTTGGCAATTATGAATAAAGCTGCTATACACATCCACGCGCAAATTTTTGTGTGGACATAGTTTTCAACTCCTTTGGGTAAATAACAAGATTGTGATCGCTGGGTTGTATGGAAAGAGTATGCAGAGCTTTGTAGTCAGTTAGTTCAGTTGCTCAGTTGTGTGCGACTCTCTGTGACTCTGTGGACTGCAGCACGCCAGGCCTCCCTGTCCATCGCCAACTCCCGGAGTTCACTCAAACTCATGTCCATTACATCAGTGATGCCATCCAACCATCTCATCCTCTGTTGTCCCCTTCTCCTCCTGCCTTCAATCTTCCCCAGCATCAGGGTCTTTTCCAATGAGTCAGTTCTTAGCATCAGGTGGCCAAAGTATTGGAGTTTCAGCTTTAGCATCAGTCCTTCCAATGAATATTCAGGACTGATTTCCTTTAGCATGGACTGGTTGGATCTCCTTGCAGTCCAAGGGACTCTCAAGAGTCTTCTCCAACACCACAGTTCAAAAGCATCAATTCTTCAGCGTTCAGCTTTCTTTATAGTCCAACTCTCACATCCATACATGACCACAGGAAAAACCATAGCCTTGACTAGACGGACCTTTGTTGGTAAAGTAATGTCTCTGCTTTTTAATATGCTGTCTAGGTTAGTCATAGCTTTTCTTTCAAGGAGCATCTTTTAATTTCATGGCTGCAGTCACTATCTGCAGAGATTTTGGAGCCCCAAAAAATAAAGTCTTTCTCTGTTTCCATTGTTTCCCCATCTATTCACTATGAAGTGATGGGACCAGATGCCATGATCTTAGTTTTCTGAATGCTGAGTTTTAAGCCAACTTTTTCACTCTCCTCTCTCACTTTCATCAAGAGGCTCTTTAGTTCTTCTTCATTTTCTGCCATAAGGGTGGTGTCATCTGCGTATCTGAGGTTATTGATATTTCTTCCAGCAATCTTGATTCCAGCTTGTGCTTCACCTGACCCAGCATTTCACATGAAGTACTCTGCATATAAGTTAAATAAGCAGGGTAACAATATACAGCCTTGACGTACTCCTTTCCCGATTTGCAAAAAGATAGGACATTGAAAGAGCTTTGTAAGAACCCGCCAAACTGTCTTCCAAAGTGGCTGTACCAGTTTGTAGTCCCACCAGCAATGGACGAGAGCTCCCATTGCTCCACAAACCCACCACCATTCGGTGCTGTCGGCGTTCCAGACTTTGGCTATTTCTCTTTTTATTGGCTGTTCTAATAGGTGTGTAGTGATATCTCATCATGGTCTTCATTTCCAATTCCTTGAAGGCATATAGAAATGGAGCATTTTTTCACATGCTTATTTGCTACCTGTACGTCTTCTTTGGTGAGGAGTCTATCGTGGTCTTTAGCCCATTTTTTATTTATTTCTAAGAAATCTGGGGGCTGGATCTCCACTGCGGTGCGCAGGCTCTTCGTATGTGCGTGCGGGGTTCTCGCTAGTTGTGGCGTGTGGGCTTGGTTGTCCCTCAGCATGTGGGATTTTAGTTCCCTGACCCGGGATCAAACCCACATCCCCTGCATGAAACATGAATGCTTAACCCCTGGACCACCAGGGAAGTCTCTAGCCCTTTTTTTTTTTTAATGCAGCTGTTTCTTTTCTTATTGTTGAGCTTTAAGAGTTCTTTGTATGTTTTTGTATAACACTCCTTTATTAGGTGTTGGCTTTTGCAAATATGTTCTCCTAGTCTCATGACTTGACTTCTCATTCTTTTCCTACTTTTTTGAATTTGATTGCTGACTGTTGTTGAGAATTTTTACATCTGTGTCATGAGAGATATTGGTCTGTAGTTGTCTTTCTTGTAATATCTTTACATCATTTTATTAACTAATATTAGTATTGAAGTTGGCAGACTAATACACAGTTAAAGAAAAAAGACAACATTTTGATCCTTGTCTCGAAACTTCCATGAAATCTTACAAGTTGTCTACCAAAATCTTTCTCACTCTTGCCAGAGTAAAAACTTCTATATACCTGTATGTACTAGCAAGAACATGTGGAAGAGGAAACTGCTTTCAGTTCCTCTTTGAATTCAGAGGGGTCATTAGAAACAATTAACATTAAAAATACTTTTAATTTCTTCCATTTCTGCACGGACAATAAAGCCTTATTTCAAGCGGATCATGACTTTTTTCAAAAGCTCCACATTTCTAGTATTAGAGAAAACCACCTTTCTGAATTTAATATGTAAGATTTATCCTGCTTTAAAAGGGTTAAGCAGCTGGTCTACAGCCATGAGGGCATTTTGTCTTCTCTCCAGAGAATGCGGAACAGAAGTCGAATGTTTGCTACAAATTAAGCTTTCAGCCATCTCCAGCCATCTGACAGAGCAGCTCCAACAACCCTGCCCTGTCTGGCAGTGGAAAATGCTGTGGTCCTGACACCCAGGTGCGAAGGCCCGGGCCTCCCAGCTCAGCTAGAGGGGCTGGGGCACCACAGGGACGAGGGACAGATGGAAGCACCTGCCCTCTGCCAAGGGCTTTGGGTCCCACTGGCACCCACACCACCTTCTAAGGACGAAGACGTTCAGGACACAGCCTACCAAGTTGTCCGGAAAAATAACTAGATAAAAAGCATACACACAAAATAAAACCTACTTTAAACAGCACACACGCTTCACTTTGTCTTCAGATGAATTTGTGCCAGGCACGTGCACATAAGGGTCTTCTCATGAGAGCCTCATGAAATAAGCACGACCTTCCCCATTTCCTAGAGGCGCTCAGGGGTCTTAGGACCCACTCAGAAGGCCCCAGAGGAGCCAAACGAGGAGCCAGATGCAGGTGGCCTTACCTCTCTCCTGCTGCTGTGTGTGAGCACGCAGACAAAACCCAGCACTAGGGACAAAGGCAGAAAATTCTCATCATTGTTAAACCCAACCGATGACGTACAGGTATTGAAATACAGTTCATGATATTTCACGTTCTAGCCCAGATCCTCCTGCCTTTTTATTTCCAAATCAGGCTGTGCGAGCTTGCCAAAGATGTTACGTGGGTTCTGAAATAGCAGAGCTCCCTCAGGAGGGAAGGGCAGTGCACAGGACTGCAAAGGAAGAAAGATGGAAAACACACCTCCTGTCAGGAGAAAACCATTCCCAGGCCCCATGGTGGTGCAGCCGGGAGCTTAGGCGACAGCACCAGCTAAAACTCACTGGAGACACACGGTGGGCAAGCCCTCTCTTTCCTGGAAAAGCAAGACCTTTAAGACGACACTAACACCTGTTAGTGATAACACCTGTTATCTCCAGGAAACCTCCTCCGCTTATTTTCACCTTGATTTTATAGCAAAGGCTAAGGATGATTTATTTTCTTTTTTTTAAGAAAATTTATGTATTTATTTTTCTGGTACCATGCAGCTTGTGGGTTCTTATCTTAGTTCCCTCACTAGGGATTGAACCAGGGCCCCCAGCATTAGAAGCATGGAGCTCTCACCAGTGGACCATGAGGGAATTCCCCAGGATAATTTATTCTCTTTCTCTCCAACCCTGTTTCTATCTGATGAATTCCTCACTCTCCTTGAGTCACATTTACTGAATGCTTTTCCTCCCAGACACACTGTATTCTCTTTGCAGGCAGAGATCATGACTTCCTTCTTTGACTTCATCTAAATGAAACTGTTTGGGTGGTGCAGAATGTTATTTTACATACAATAAGGTTTTCAAATGCTCATTACACTAACCACGTCACTGAAATGAAAATCTGAATTCTAAGTAATTAAAAACCATGGAACATAGTAGACGTGCAAAAATATCCACAATGGAAATAAATATAGTATTAGAAAACACATCTTTCACCAATGTGAGAAATCTCACCTCTTTCCTCTGTTCAGTGTTGATGAATAGCCTGGTTCCTATTCTCCCAGGAGGGGACACTGGAAAAAATATTTAATTATAAGGTCCTGTTTGCTCATGGAGTAGTCTATTGTAGTATTTGATATTATATGTGTTCATTACCTTATAAATAAAAAAGAATATGAATTCACAATGAGATATACTGCTTGATATTTCAGGCCAAAGCCTGGATGGGAGTGGGGTCTGGGGGATAATGGATACATGTAAATGTATGGCTGAGTCCCTTCACCTTTCATCTGAAACAATCACAACATTGTTTGTTAACTGACTATACCCCGGTACAAACTAAAAAGTTTAAAACAACAACAACAAATACATACATAAATCTAAACAGTAATATATATGTGTGTGTGTATATATATATATGTATTTGAGGCGAAGTTTAACATTTGAACAATAAATTCTTCCTTTTGGTTTAAAACTGGAAATTTACAGTTCATTCAACTCTGCCAGATTTACTCTGGTATTTCAGTATCTGATACTATTATTTATAAACATAACTACCTGTAGACTTTTTAATTTATCATTGTATACAAGTAAAAAATTATCAATGTTTTAATTCTTAAAACTCTCAGAGAAACTAAACTTATCTTGGTAGAGACAAGAAATGCATTTTATATATATACCATTTAAATATTCCAACATTAAGGACCTATTGTATATAGCCTAAGGAACTTTACTCAGTATTTTGTATTAACCTACAAGGGAAAAGAATCTGAAAGAGAAAAATATATACACACGGGGGGGGGTGTGTGTGTGTGTGTGTGTGTGTGTGTGTGTGTGTAACCGAATCATTTTGCTGAACATCTGAAACAGGACATTGTAAATCAACTATCCTTCAACAAAATTTTACTCTGAAATTCCAAAACTATCACAACATTCGCAGACACTTATTTAGATCAGAGTCCCGTACTTTCCAGAAAACAGTACTATTTTTCTCCCGAGGGGATCTACGAGCTGGCAGCCAACCTGGTGCTCAGACTCCCCCATGTCAGACACGGAGCCTCCTCTCACAGCTGTGACATCCTTGATCGCCATGACAACTGAGATTCCCAGCGGTGATGAGGACCCTTCAACACACCAGCCTGTTACACAAGACAACAGCTTTCACCTCCACACAAACAGGGTCTCAGTGGTGAGGAAGGTGTTTCTGCTCGGCCTTCTAGCTCTAATTTAAACCCTTGTTCAGATAGTCAGCGTTCTGCGTCCACTCTAAGAGGCCCACCTGAGTCACCAGGGTTACGTCGTGCGGACAGAGAGATGGGCAGTTCAGGGCAAACACGCTCAAGCCCACGTTCAACATCAAGCAGCTCCAGCTGGGTCCCGTATCCCTCCTTCCAGTCTGGACCAGCCCACTGGCTCCTTTCCATAGCCCCACTCAGAGGAGCGTCCCAGAACTGGCACACCATCACCTCCCTTCACCAGGGCTGCAAAGCTCCACACACCACTCCAAAATTGCCCTTGACTCTTCCATTCTATAAAAAAAAAAAACAAATCACTCTACTAACAACATTTAAATCTTCTCTGGAAATGCCACATTAAGTGGATTAAAGGCACAAATTTCTTAAGAAATTTGCAAGCTTGAGCAAAATTTCTTTAGACATTTTATGGAAATAGTACATAACAATATATGGGGTAACGTGAAAGATAACATTGCCTCTAAAATCTGGAATGCAGGTTAGAGAAGAGAGACTGGAATCTTCATGCAGGACATTAATGTGAAGTGTTTGTATCAGTTGCTCAGTCATGTCTAATTCTTTGCCACCCCATGGACTGTAGCCTGCCAGACTCCTCTATCCATGGAATTCTCTAGGCAAGAATACTGGAGTGGGTAGCCATTCCCTTCTCCAGGGGATCTTCCTGACCCAGACAGCAGGCCCGTGTCTCCCGCATTGCAGGCAGGTTCTTTACTTTCTGAGCCACCAGGGAAGCCCCATTAATATGAATGTATTAATAAAAGGTGATGCTCACCTGAGCTCCAGGAGTTGGTGATGGACAGGGAGGCCTGGTGTGCTGTGGTTAACGGTGTCACAAAGGGTCGGACATGACTGAGCGGCTGAACTGAACACCTAAAAACGCTTTGCCTCAGCAACGTGTCTATAGGAAAACTATCTGTGATTATTGGCCTGTAATGTTCCCCCTGTACCAACCTGGGCCAGTTCTGGCATGGTGAGCATTTAATAAATATTTATGCAAGAGTTCCAGAGGGTTTCATTATCAAGAGCACTTCAGACTTCAGGGAAGGTGACAGTCACCCACCAAATTCTATGAGCTTCTCATGAAGATCATGTGAACCAACCAAAATTTACCCAAATGCATCACAAACCGCTCAGAGCTGTTGGCTGATTCACTTTCAAATTACTGCTCTCTCCTACCTTCTGAAAAAATCATGCTTCTGTTAGCATAAGTGATGCTGTTGGGACGACACCACCGTGTGATGTTGTTAGTGTTACCTGACTCAATAAAGAAAAGCCAGCTTATGGAATTTCCTGCAGCCCTACTTGAAAATCTCAAACTAGTTTTGGGAACACTGGTTTCTCAACCCTTAGGCTACTTGTATCTGTATTTGTGCACAGTTCTAAGCAGAAACTAAGTGCTCCACTTTACTGAAACGGGTTTCCTCTCTTCGGTGAAAAAAGCAGCTCAAGTATTGTCCTGAGGGAAAAACCGTGTACTTTTGTGCCACCTCTGAACTGTAGCTCTTGATGATTATTGCTATCACTGACGTCCGTACCCTAAAGGAAAATACCAAACACAGAAGCACTGTTTTACAGTGCTTATTTTACTTAAGAAATTATATTAAAATCAATATAGTTTTAAAATACTTCAAAATGTTATGTAATGTTAACTTAATTGGAAGGCAGATTACATCACTACTTCCCAGAATTAATTGCTAAAAAGTGGGGGAAAATTATTCAATTTCAGAAGAAAAAAAAGGATAAATACAAACTTTTAAATTTTATATTCTGGAGTGTTTGTTTGATTTCTGTTCCACAAGCTTCCTCCGGGATCAGGTTCCAAAACTCCTCAGTGCCACTCCTGTTCTTCCAGATTCCACATTTGGGCAGTTCATTTTGCAGCCCTACAATCTATCTTCAAAAAGGACAGTATATATGTGCATGGGCATATATATACATACATATATCGCAAAGTGATAATTTAATAGCAAACAATAAGTCAGTGGGTAATTAGAAATTTAAAATGCCGTTTCTGAGCATCAAAGGACAACACCTGGCTAACTTGCAGCTATCTAGTTAGGAAAGGATTATCTTCAACAGTAACTGACTCCAGAAAACTAACACCTTTAAAAGTCTCTGTCCCTTAATTCTAGGGGTTATTTATATTTAAAAACTAAAGGAAACAATTCCAAGGGAAGTAAACTGTTTTCCTTTCTTTCTTCTTCTTTTTTTTTTTTTTTTTTCATCCTAGATGGTGGTAACTAGGAGTTAATATAAGGAGAATTCTTCGGAGAGGTGGTGGGAGAGAGGAGGGCTTCCAGAAAGGAAGGGAGAAAGGGGTGGGTAGGTTTGAGGGCGATGAGAGGAAGTAGATAAAGGTAACTTTCTCCTAAAATTCAGTTTCTAGTTATATCGCCTTGACATGCAGACTCCAGAATTACCATACACTGTAAACCAATCGTCACATAGGAATATGCTGCTTGTGATGAAAGTCCTCTGCCAGGCTCACAGGAAACACTGGGAGTCTCACCGCTTTTAAATATCATTCATCTCTTAGAAACTGATAAGGCCTGTCTTAGGAGGTACAACTAGATACATGAAATAGCTTCTTTAAAACAGTACCTCCCCAGAAGACCCCTCTAATTTCCCCAAGGATCTCTATCAATAGCTTGGGGTGGAATTTTCCATTCAATTCAAGACGACCATGAGGAAGTCCAGGGCTCTAGGACGACGATCGGGAGAGGGTTCATCGACGCTGCCAGGGTAACCCGGAGGAGCACGGACCAGTCTTTTCAGTCGGATTCCTACAGCAATTCTTCATTCAGGAGGTCGTTTCAGGCGGTACCCCGGACTCCCTCAGACTCAGGGCGGTCCCCGCTACGCCCCAAGGTAGGTAGGACCCTTCCCCCTCCAGAGGGAAGGGCTGTCATTCACCGGGGCCTGTTCTCAAGACTCTGCCCAAAATGACGTGCGGGCTGGAATGAGATTCATGGATACTCCCTGCTCTGGCCAGAGGGCAGCCCCCCGGGGCGTAAAGGGTGTGAAGGCCCTGGGGCTCGGGTCTCCCCTGCTGTCAGCTCCCAGCATTTCACGTGTCCCCGAGGGGCCGACGGGGCCAGCAGAGCTCCCACCAAATTCTGGGCAGAGGGCCTCCAAGAGCCGCGGCTTGCCCGGGAGGACCCTCCCCCGCCATTGCTGAGCCATGCTAACGATGAGGCGCACTTGAGGCCGGACCGGGAACGCGGGTCCCGGGTCCTGGGCCTTGCGCCCAGCCCCGCCCCAGAGCCAACCCGGTAGGCGCGGGAGCGCGGGTGCCCGCCGGGCGCGGGGTGCCCGCCGGGCGCGGGGCTGTGCGCGCCGAGGCCTGGCGCGGGGGCGCACGTCCAGCACCTCCCGCCGCGCGCTGCAGAGAAGCCAAGAAAAGTCGCGGTCAGCGTGCGGTGCGGTAGCTGGGCAACAGAGGCGAAAACAAACGACAAGTAAACATCCAGCCCCAGGAAGCCATTAAGCAGAGTGGGCGCTAATGAGCGCGCAGCGGGGACCCGCCTCCCGCCGAGGGAGCGGCCGCGGCCCCCGCGCCGCCTGCAGCCCCGCCGGCGGCCGGCCACCTGCCGCGCTCCCCTGGCCTTTCAAGGCGAGCCGTTCGAAGCCTCAATTCCTATCGTCCCCCAAAAGAGGCCCCCGGGGAGCCAGAGGGAAGGAGACTGGGATTCCTGGATCTCGCACGTTAACCCGTTTTCCAGGGCGCGAATGGAGGGCTCAGCCCAGGGGCGGGGGGTGCAGAAGGGCCTCTCCCCGAGGTGGAGGGACACGGGGATGTCAGTACCAACCCACTTTTCGGGGAGTCTTTTGGAAGCTTCTCGTAAAAATCAACCCTTTTGAATAACCAAATGTTCCTTTGTGCGCCCTTCAACCATTCTTTAAAACTTCAAGTGGCAGTGGCTTGTCCAGCAAGGACTGAGGATCTCCGTTGAACGCTTCTGTCTGAGCTCTTATTTAAGATGCGTTACAGCTGGCTTTGATTTGGGGAGCAAGGGTCCCTTCCCGGGATTCGGAGGGGATGCGCCGGGGCAGGTGGGCGAGGCCCGCGGGGACCCCGCGGGGCCCAGGCCTGGTCTCTGCTGCAGCGACACCCCGCGGTCAGCCCGGCGCGTCCCGGTGACACCCCCGCGGCGTCCACCGCGGTCCCAGGGCGGGTCCTGGGAACCCACAGGGTTCATCTCCCCGGGTTCAGCCCCCAGACCACACACGGAGACGGGCTTAGGAATTTAGAGCGCTATGCAAAGGCGCTTCCAACAAAACCTGCCTCTTAAGACTGTTTATCTTAAACATTTTTAAAGAAAGTGGTAAAGTGGTTTAGTTGGCATTAGAGCTTGGGGAGCCAAGGAGTCACTCCGCATCACCTACGACTTGCGAATTACTTCTTTATGGTTTCCTTATACGTGATAAACTCCCTTTGTCACAAGGAAGAAAGAATATATTTAATGGTACATCACAGGAAGGAAAGAATGTCTAAAATCGGAAATCTATAAATACCTATGAAGATATAAAAACTGATAAAGTGTAAGGAGAGATAACCACAAATCACTTTAAGGAAATAATCCTAAAAGGGATTCCAGTATATATAGCAGGGTTATTTTCCCACTAAGGCGATTCTACTGCCTTTTGTTGGTGTGTGTGTGCGCGCCTTTACGTTTCAGCGGGTTTGTCTTTCTCAGTGAAAGACACTGTTTACCAGCCACTACATAAATTCCTTGTGGCTCAGCTAGTAAAGAATCTGCCTGCAATGCAGGAGACCTGAGTTCGATCCCTTGGTTGGGAAGAAGATCCCCTGGAGAAGGGAAAGGCTACCCACTTCAGTATTCTGGCCTGGAGAATTCCATGGACTAAATCTTCATCCGTGAAATTCTCTTTTGAATCAATCTTAGCATCTCATCACCTTATTAAGTAATTAGTTGAATCAAATCTTTGATACATGTGCCAACCAGTCCACCTATTTCTCCCACCTTCCAACCCTCTACCCGTCTGTTCTGCCTGTGGGCTTGGGTCTGGGAGGTTTGTTTTACTTTTTAGACTCTATTCTAATGTGTATTCAGGTTCCACATAAAAGAGCTGTCACACAGTGTCCTTCTGCGTCTCACTTATTTCACTTGGTATGATGCCTCACCTCGAGGTCCATCCAGGTCGCAAATGGGAACGTTTCATTCTTTTGATAGTTAAATAATATTCCATTGCATATCTAGAGCACATCTTACTTATCCATTCATCCATCAGTGAAAACAGGTTGTTTCCATACCTTGGCTACTGTCAGTTCAGTTCAGTTCAGTCGCTCAGTCGTGTCCGACTCTTTGCGACCCCATGAATTGCAGCACGCCAGGCCTCCCTGTCCATCAGCATCTCCCGGAGTTCACTCAGACTCATGTCCATCGAGTCCGTGATGCCATCCAGCCATCTCATCCTCTGTCATCCCCTTCTCCTCCTGCCCCCAATCCCTCCCAGCATCAGGGTCTTTTCCAATGAGTCAACTCTTCACATGAGGTGGTCAAAGTACTGGAGCTTCAGCTTCAGCATCATTCCCTCCAAAGAAATCCCAGAGTTGATCTTCAGAATGGACTGGTTGGATCTCCTTGCAGTCCAGGGGACTCTCAAGAGTCTTCTCCAACACCATCGTTCAAAAGCATCAATTCTTCAGTGCTCAGCTTTCTTCACAGTCCAACTCTCACATGACTACTGGAAAAACCATAGCCTTGACTCGACGGAACTTTGTTGGCAAAGTAATGTCTTTGCTTTTCAATATGCTATCTAGGTTGGTCATAACTTTTCTTCCAAAGAGTAAGCGTCTTTTACTTTCATGGTTGCAGTCACCATCTGCAGTGATTTTGGAGCCCAAAATAATAAAGTCTGACACTGTTTCCACTGTTTCCCCATCTATTTCCCATGAAGTGATGGGACCGGATGGGTGCATATATCTTTCCAAGTTAGTGTTTTTGTTTTCTTTGAATAAATACATAGAAGTGGAATGGCTGGGTCATATGATAGTTTATTTTCAATTTTTTTCAAGAATCTTTATACTGGTTTTCATAGTGACTGCACCAATAGACAGGGGCTTCCCAGGTGGCTCAGTGGTAAAGAACCCACCTGCCAATGCCGGGGACACAGGAGACACAGGTTCGATCCCTGGGTTGGGAAGATTCCCCTGGAGGGAAAAATGGCAGCCCTCTCCAATGTTCTTGCCTGGAGAACCCATGGACAGAGGAGCCTGGCAGGCCACAGTCCAGGGGGTCGCACAGAGTCAGACACGACCGGGTGCACACTCTTGCACACACAGACACACATTCCCACCAACAGAGCACGAGGGGCCCCTTTCCTTGTTATCTTTACCAACGCTTGTTATTTCTTGCCTTCTTTACAATAATCATTCTAATAGGCGTGAGGTGCTATCTCATTGTGGCTGTGGTGTACCTTTCCATGGTGGTTAATAACGCTGAGCGTCCATTCCTGTACCCACTGGCCATCTGTATGTCTTCTTTGGAAAAATGTTTATTCAGATCTTCAGCCTATTTTTAAATTGGATTGTTTGGGCTTCCTGTTGTTGAATTGTATGAGTCCTTTATAGATTTTGGATATTAGTCCTTTATCAGATACATGATTTGCAAGCATTCTCTCCCTTGCTAGCATTTTTTTTTTTAAATTTGGCCACACTTAGTGGCATGTGGGACCTTGGTTCCCTGACCTGGAATCGAACCCACACCCTTTGCATTAAAAGACAGAGTCTTAACCACTGAACCACCAGTGAAGTCCAGTGTTTTTATGTTTGGGCCATGCCGTGTGTGTGGCTTGCTGGATCTCAGTTTCCCAACCAGGCAATGAACACAGGCCACGCTAGTGGGACCCCAGAATCCTAACCACTAGGCCACCAAGGAAATCCCTCCGTGCTAGTATTTTGTTGAGGACTTTTACGTGTGTGTTGACCTGTAATTTTCTTTCCTGTGGCATCCTTGTCTGGCTTTGGTATCAAAATAATGCTGGCTTCATAAAATGAATTTGGAAGAGTTGCTGAAATAATAAAGGAAAGTGCTTGCATTTCCACTGCTCGTGTGTTCAACATAATTATGAAATTTTAAAATACTTAAAGATTATCACTCTAAAAAAAATGTGTTGGTTAAAGTAAACAGATGGATAGCACTGAAGGAACAGAATCTGCTACCTCTGTAACTTTTAAAACTTTAAAAATAACCAGCGTAATGTACATAAAGAAAGTGAGTTTGGGGGTACATCTAACTTGGGCTCAAATCCAGGCTCTGCCCTTATGGGCAAGTCATTTAACATCTTCACCCCTCAGTTTTCCCAGGTGCAAACTAGACTTAGTGATGATATCTTTCTCTCAGGATTTTTGTTCATTTGCTTTACGACTGTAATCATCTAAAAAAATTTTTTTAATTGGGGTATAGTTGCTTTACAACACTGTGTTAGTTTCTGCTGTGCAAAGAAGTGAATTAGCTCTATGTATACATATATAGAGCCTGGACCACCACCCCCCATCCTTTTTTTTGAGAATATGATCATGTCTGGTAAGTGCCTAGAACTATCTGATAAACAGGAGGAGATCAAAGCACAATTAACTTTCCTTTTGCACCCCATAAATCCAAGTTTGATCTAGCAAACTGCATCAATTAAAATTTGAGGGCTAAAAAATACAGAGAAATTACTACTCTGTGCAAAATTGTTTTAAAACCTTAATGCTTATTTCATAAATTAACTGGGCTATAAATAGTCTAAGAACTGAGATTAACGAAAATAGTGAAGCAAAGCCATAATCATGTATCCATTAAAATTTTTACTATATATTGGCATCACACCCTTTATTCGTGTTAAAGGAATAAATTACACGAGCTAATTCCCTGTGGCTGTGTAACAAATTACCACGACTGTTACAACTTAAAACAACACACAGTTGTGATCTCCGAGCGTCCGCGGGTCAGAGTCCAGGGATGGGACGGCGTGGCCTCCTGCCTAGGGCCTCACGAGGTGCTGGCCAGGCTTCTTCTCATCGGGAGGTCTCGATGCGGAAGCGTGTGTCCCTGCTCACAGGGATGTTGACAGTATTGTTTCCTTCAGTGGCAGGACTCATGGTCACTAGCATCTTCAGAGTCAACAAAGGGAGGGAAAGTGAGTTTACCAGCAGACAGTACCACAGTCAGGAGAGCGGTATTTGTCACCACTGCCGTAAGCTGTGGGTTAGAACCACGTCACAGGTCCTGCTCTGTGAGTCGGGGAGGGGATTCCACAAAGGCATCAGCAGCAAGACCTGGGGCCACCGTGGGTCTGTCTGCCACCATCCACCCTCTAGCTTTTATTATTCAAACACATTCAGCCGCTCCCAGGCCTCCCAAGATTCTTATCTCTCACAGCGCAAACTCAAAGTTCATCAGCTCCTCACTGGAATTTGCAAAAGGGCAGAGGAGGCTCCAGGGTCTAGTCAAGTTCAGTTTCTGCCCATCCATGGACCTGAGAAGTGAAGGTCGCTCAGTTGTGTTCAACTCTATGTGACCCCACAGACTGTCTGTGGAACTCTCCAGGCCAGAATCCTGGAGTGGGTAGCCTTTCCCTTCTCCAGGGGATCTTCCCAACCCAAGGATCGAACCCAGGTCTCCAGCATTGCAGGTGGATTCTTTACCAGCTGAGCCTCCAGGGAAGCCCAAGAATCTTGGAGTGGGTAGCCTATCCCTTCTCCACGGGATCTTCCTGACCCAGAAATCGAACCGGGGTCTGCTGTGTTGCAGGCAGATTCTTTACCAGCTGAGCTATGAGGGACCTGAGAAGTCAGACAGAAAAGTCATCTGTCCCCAGCCCAGCCAACAAACCATGGTGGGACAGGCAGCAGGAAAGGGCCATGGGCTGCTCATTTCACAAGAGGAGAGAAAGGTGAAGAGGGGTCTTTGTGCTGTAGGAATCCTGAAGCCACATGGTGAGCTTGGAAGTTCCCCAGTTAGGCTTCAAGTCTGGGGAAAATCAGGTCTTCCCAGGTGGCGCTAGTGGTAAAGAATCTGCCTGCTCGTGCAGGAGATGGAAGAGACTCGGGTTCGATCCCTGGGTCAGGAAAATCCTCTGGAGGAAGGCATGGCAACCCACTCCAGTACTCTTGCCTGGAGAATCCCATGGACAGAGGAGCCTGTGGGCTACAGTCTACAGGGTCACACGGAGTCAGACGCGACTGAGCGACTGAGTGGGCACACACGCAGCACGCTGGAGATAATCCTCATGGCTTCACCACCGGCTGTTGGCTCCACCTTCTGAGTCTCTGCTTTGAAGTGAAAGGTATAGCGCTTGTTTGCAGCTGCGTGGTCTTCTCAGCCTGCCTCCTGACAGTGGAATCCGGGGGTTGCACTCTCTCCATTCCTTTCTGCCCAAGCGGGCAGTGTTTTTGCAGAAGTTGTTTGCTCAGAAACGCTGTGTGTCTCCCGTGGACTTCAGTGAGACTCACTGCATGAAAAGAAGACCTCGCTCATAGATGTTTTTGAGATGACTTCTGTCTGGATCCTGCTGAGATGACCCTGGGTGGAGGCCCTGAAGCTCCTCAGAGGCCCCAGATTGGCTGATTGGCTCTGAGGCTCCCCCTGAGTCCCTTGAAAAGGTCCTAGTGTGACTGGAGCCCCTGACCTCGGTGTCTTTCTGTTGCCCCCTCCAAACACTGTAGTCACATCCTCGGCTTTTCCTCCCAATCGTCACATCTTAACGTTCTCACGTTAGTCATCGGGAGAGGCTGCCGTGCGTTCACACTTCCGCACTCCAGAACTGCAAGGGACTGAACTCCTGTGCCCAGCACCGCTTTGTGGTCACTCCTTCCACAGCCCCAGGGAGCTAATTTGCTGGACCAAAGAACATGTGCAGCTGCGTCCTCCTGAATGGTTCTTAAACGCTGTTCTGTATCAGTCGGAGAGCAATGTGGCTGGAGCTCCGTTGACGTCTGGTCTTGTGGGGTCTTCAGTCCACCCAAAGCTCATTTGCACGTCTCTAGACGAGGGCCCCGGCTGCTCTTATACCTCTGGCCCCTCCTGGGCTGAATTCCTGGGGAAGTTGCTGAGATTTGGACTGTGGCCTTTCTCCCCGAACTGCCGGAGCCCAGCTCCAGCTCTGCGCCTTCTAGCTGGGTTTCCGGGACATACATGTCTGCCCCCTTTTCTCCTCTAAAGATGGGGGCAGACAGGGGAAGCCCACAGCCACACCGTTGTGAAGACAACTGAGCTGATCGGTGCCTCCTGGGGACGGCAGTGTGGAGCATGCTGTCACGCACGTGTGTTCGAACTGCTTGTGCCAAGGACGCAAACGTCTGTGGAATGAGCTATGGTTTCATGCTATGTCCTAAACGCTCAGTTGGGTTTGATTTTTTTTTTAAGGTATAATTTTATGTTTGTGTGTCTTTACCATAAGCCAGATTGCCTTCAGGCAATAGGTACAAATTAAAAACAACCATTGATCAGCCCCTTTTCTACTCCAGAAGTCGAAGTAGTAAGACTTCAGCCATCCAGAGACTTAGGGAATTGAGACAAGCTGGACTGTCAGATTGCCTAGGTAATAGGACTTAAAAATAAAGTTTTAAACATTATGTTCATTAAAAAAAAAAAAAGCATCAGCTACTTTCCTGGCTTTTTTCCCCGCTATGCATTATTAGAGTTAATTTTACAAAAATAAATGTACAGGATGAAATCAGAAGTTCTTCACATGTTCTGCGTCTCTTGTATTTCTAAGAATAATCAAAGTGACTTCTGGTCCTGAGCACCTACCACCTTCCAAGCCCCAGGCAGTCTGGTGGCTTCTGCTTTTGTTACCTAATTTCACAGCTGTGTCTTGAACCTGTCTATTCTAAGAAGTCAGGCTCTGATCTGTGCTCTGGGTCTCCTTAACAAACATGAACCTACGGCAACCTTGCAAAGTGGTCATCTCATTTCATAGGTGGGAAACCTGACCTAGAAGGAGATCTCTTGGTGACCCCAAACCCCAGTTGGTCCTCCTGGGCTGTGCCTCGTGTCTCGCATGATAACCAGGGAAACCTGTAGTTCACAGAGAGGGCCTGGTATGCGCAGTTTGCTGTTTTGATTTTTCACTGAAGCTGAAGCTCCAATACTTTGGCCACCTGATGCAAACAGCTGACTCATTGGAAAAGACCCTGACGCTGGCAAAGACTGAGGGCGGGAGGAGAAGGGGGCGGCAGAGGATGAGATGGTTGGATGGCATCACCGACTCAATGGACATGAATTTGAGCAAGCCTGGGGAGACAGTGAAGGACAGGGAAGCCTGGCGTGCTGCAGTCCATGGGGCCGCAAAGAGTCGGACACAACTTAGAAACGGAACAACAACTGAGAAAATGCATGCGCTTACAGGAATGCCTTCATACAAAAGGCTGTTTGAGAGGCTGGATGGTCAACTAAAACAGTGTTTGAAATCTAGAGCACCCTACCTGGGTTCAAGTCCCAGTTCTGCCCCTGGAAAACTATGGCCCTTTAACAAAGGACTTCATTTCACTGTACCTCAATTTTCCTCATCTGCAAAATGGATCTGAAAATAAAGAGTGTCCAGCTGACACGGTGTTTGTAAGAATCAAGTTAGTTGATACATACAAAGCACTTAAGGTAGGCTGGCCTGTAGAACTGCTTGCTGCTGCTGTATTTTTACCAATTTCATCAACATCAATTTACATAGCGCGTGGAGTCTGTAACATGTATTTTGATTTTTTTAAGGTCCTTTAGCTTGTTTCCTGTAATCAGTAAAGTTCAGAAAGGCTCAGGGTGCTGGAGAGTTAATCCTGTATGGGAAAGAAATCACAGAGTTGCAGGAATGCATTAGTGATGATACAGAGAGGGTTGATCCTGATTTGTCTTTGTATCAACAGTATGATTTTAAAAGACACACACATGTATTTGCATACATACATACATTGTACACACCTCAGGCATTTATTTGTGCTAAATAATAAAGGTAGATTGAATGTCATTAAGACACAGGAGAAAGCATTCTGCTGAGAGCAGTGAAAATAATAATGTTCACGTATGGAAATGAATTGTCTCAATTTGATTCTGATTACTCTCTTTCTGGGGTATAATGTAGTTTGTCATGGTGTGGTTTTCACTGAGTTCAAGGTCATAGGAAATTGTGTGCTAGATTCCTTGACACAAAAGCATCACTATGAATTAAAAAGTCAGTAATTTCGGTGTTGTGTAAAACCAACAATTGTATGCACCTAATGTATGCAAAGTAGCAAAAGAAACAGAATTTTCTGCTGTTTTGAAAACCACTCAATTATTTATGCTACCAGAAATAATATACTTATAATACTTTTTTTTTCCCACTACTGATATGCAGAGTACATCATGAGAAACGCTGGGCTGGAGGAAGCACAAGCTGGAATCAAGATTGCCAGGAGAAATATCAATCACCTCAGATATGCAGATGACACCACCCTTATGGCAGAAAGTGAAGAGGAGCTAAAAACGCCTCTTGATGAGAGTGAAAGAGGAGAGTGAAAAAGTTGGCTTAAAGCTCAACATTCAGAAAACGAAGATCATGGCATCCAGTCCCATCACTTCATGGGAAATAGATGGGGAAACGGTGGAAACAGTGTCAGACTTTATTTTCTTGGGCTCCAAAATCACTCCAGATGGTGACTGCAGCCATGAAATTAAAAGACGCTTACTCCTTGGAAAGAAAGTTATGACCAACCTACATAGCATATTCAAAAGCAGAGACATTACTTTGCCAGCGAAGGTCCATCTAATCAGAGCAATGGTTTTTCCTGTGGTCATATATGGATGTGAGAGTTGAACTGTGAAGAAGGCTGAGCGCCGAAGAATTGATGCTTTTGAACTGTGGTGTTGGAGAAGACTCTTGAGAGTCCCTTGGACTGCGAGGAGATCCAACCAGTCCATTCTAAAGACGATCAGTCCTGGGTGTTCTTTGGAAGGACTGATGCTACAGCTGAAACTCCAGTACTTTGGCCGCCTGATGCGAAGAGATGACTCATTGGAAAAGACTGATGCTGGGAGGGATTGGGGGCAGGAGGAGAAGGGGACGACCGAGGATGAGATGGCTGGATGGCATCAGCGACTCGATGGGTGTGAGTTTGAGTGAACTCCGGGAGTTGGTGATGGACAGGGAGGCCTGGCGTGCTGTGATTCATGGGGTCACAAAGAGTCGGACACGACTGAGCGAGTGAACTGAACTGATATGTATATTTTTAGTGATTTTCTCTTTCTATTAATGTCTTCAAGTACAATTAATAGAACAATGCCCACCTGAACACTGCTGAAAATAATGGATGCGATCTTTCTTCCCCATCAGAATCTGCCAAATGCTAGCACTTTCCCATAAATATCAGTTCCTACTAAATTATTCACATTTATTATATTAAAATTATTTAAGTGAACAATTTTATCTTGGTAGGCACTGGCCCTCAGGGAGGGCAAGTTTATAGCACGTTCTTCTTTTCTGGGAGTTGGGGGCCGGGAAACTTCCTCTTCTGTGGAACTGGGCTGGGGCATGTACGCGTAACCCAGTCACTTCAGTCATGTCTGACTCTCTGCAACCCCATGGACTGCAGCTCACCAGACTCCTCTGTCCATGGGAGTCTCTAGGCAAGAATACAGAGTGGGTTGCCATGCCCTCTTCCAGGGGATCTTCCTGACCTAGGGGTCGAACCCAAGTCTCCTGAGGCTCCTGCATTGCTCTGCCTTCCAGATTCTTTACCGCTGAGGCACTGGGGAAGCCCAGTATCCCTTTTTTTTTGTTTTTTAAGGAGGGAAATTAAAATTAAACTTCCATGTTTCAAAAGATATTACACAAGTATCTATTAATTTATAAATAAATGGTCAGTATATGCGCTGGTTTTAAAATATTTCAACAAGCATCAAGCATTCATTTCACGGGTCAGCCATTCTTTGAGTTTCGTCTGTTACATATGCATGACAAACCTGTCGGCCCAAATCATGCGTGCACGTGTGTGCTTGGCTGCTCAGCCGTGTCTGACTCTTTGTGACCCTGTGGACTGTAGCCTGCCAGGCTCCTCTGTCCATGGGATTTCCCAGGCAAGAATACTGGAGTGGGGTGCCATTTCTTTTTCCAGAGGATCTTCCTAACCTAGGGATAGAACCCGAATCTCCTGTGTCTCCTGCACTGCAGACAGATACTTTACTAAGCCATCAGGGAAGCCCCCAAATCATGAGTACTTTCGTTTGAACAATTAAATAGGATTTTCTACCCCACGTGGGGTAAATGGGGCTTCAAAGCCCTGGCCACGCCAAGGTGTGTGTGGAGTGACCGGTGGGCTGGTGCCTATGAACAGCTCTCCCTAAGATATCTTGCCCTGCATTTGTCCAGCTCTTTCCTTCAGGACGTATTCCACAACAAACACCACCTAAATACGCGTGCTTACAACAAATTAGTGGCACCTGTGCTCACAGCTACATGAACCAAATGGGCACTGAATTTCCCCAGCAAAGATGGCGCGCCCAGGAAACCCCTCTCTGCAGACGCCTCTTGAAACACAGTAAGAGAATCTACAGGTCAGGGTGCTGGGGGAGGGTGGGGAGGTCGAATGGTAGGTGCAGCCTAGTTCCTGTTGATTCTACTTCAACAGCCTGCCTGACGTTAGTATCTATTAATTCAGTTGAATGTGGGAGTCTAGATCCTTCCAATGAAGGGGAAAATGGGAACCATGGAAATTAGAAGTAAATTCAGATTAAGCCATTTAGGGGACTTCCCCAGTGGTCCAGTGGTTAAGGCTTTGTCTTCCAATACAGGGGGAGCAGGTTCAACCCTTGGTCGGGGATCAAACCCATGTCTCTCCCATCTCCTGCATTGCAGGCAGGTTCTTTACCGGCTGAGCCGCCTGGGAAGGCCACAGGACACCGCATCCCTCTCAAATAGCTTTGTTTTGCAGATGTGAGTTCTTGTGCCAAAGAGCTACAGGTTGAACGTTTGAGATAAGATAGAAATCACATCTTACATACACACACAAGGCCATGGGGAGTCGTTTTCTAAGTTGGAAACTCACTCCATGTTTCTTATAAACAGAACTATATAAAATCTGTCCAGTCTCTCAAAGGTCATTATAAAAACGTGTCTTAGAGCAGACTCTCTGCCCTTCAGAGACTGAAGTTCTTAGCTCCTGGGCCTGAGGAAAGTCCATGAAAACCTGGGAAGCATGATGTGCCCAAAGGAAAATCGCCATACGCTACCAGGTCACAACCCACGGAAAGACAGCATCTGAAAGGGGGGCGAGTGAGGCCAGACACCGTCCGGTGCCCCCTCCAGGCCTGCCCCCACACATCCCACTTACAAAGCAGGGAACCAGGACCAAAAGCCTAGAACTGCCATTCAGATCCACTCTCCAGAGTCCAGCTAACACAGACTTCTGGAGTCCAAGGGACTGTTTTATGAATAAGTGCAGGCACTTTCATGAGGTTGAGCCTTCGTGCAACTAATGCCAAGCTAAGCAGCACCGTGTCTCTCAAATCCTGGTGAACTGCAGGTACAATAAATGTGCATCCCATTCACTTCTAACCAGAAAAGTGAAAGTGAAACTCGCTCACTCGTGTCCAACTCTTTGTGACCCCACAGACTCTACAGTCCGTGGAATTCTCCAGGCCAGAATACCGGAGTGGGGAGCCGGTCCCTTCTCCAGGGGATCTTCCCAACCGAGGGATCGAACCCAGGTCTCCCGCATTGCAGGCGGATTCTTGACCAGCTGAGCCACAATGGAGACCAGAAGAGTTTATTAAAATTGGTTAAATATAGTAGCAAAAACAGAAAGACTTCTGAAGCATCTGGATCAGACAGACACCGAGCCAGGACAGAGCCTGGGGAGGGAGGCTGCCCTGGCCCCTCAGGGTCTCTCCCACCAGGCAAGTGGACCAGAGGATTTCCAAGCTCCATTTAACTCCGCAACTGTACAAACTTCAAGAGTTTCACATCCTTGGTTACGAGAAAAATAAGATAACTAAATAAGTCCGCTAAAGCCCTTAAGATCTTTAGTGAATTCAGTCTCAGAGACAGAAAGTTTTTGTCCCCCCAAAAAGCCTATTTTAACTTCTTGGAAGCATGCAAAATTTACCAAGAATATTTGCTGAACATTATTAAATATTTTTAAACATTTTATTAAAAGCTGGGTGTTTTTTTTCCCCTATTTTTGCTCTCTGTACCATTTTTAATCTACTTTAGCGATGGCATGCTATTTTGAGCAGGAAACCTATTCTTTAATGTCTATAAACTAGAGCTCTTTTTATAATTCCCTCATAGGACCTGGTTCAAAGTCTACGGCACCTCAGTAATTGTTTGCCCCGCCCCAAAATAAAAGCATTAGTTAGGTGTTCGTATAAATTCCACACAGAAGGCAAGTCCTTTGTAGTCACTAAATTTCCTCAGAATATTTTCTCAAGAACCTCACCCACAGCTTTAAAAAGGAGGGCAGGAAAAATGCCAGCTGCAATCTCCCACCCTCATTAGGGCCCCCTGTCAGAAATCGGTTAAGGAGCAGGGAATAAGGGGTAATTTTCCTTTAAAATGGAGAGGAGTTTCCTTTAGAAAGGAAATTTGCTGAGGAAGTTGTTTTAGAACAAATAACTGTTCGGGAGGAAGCCGGCAAAAGGTGGGAAGAGGTTCCCTTTGATTCCCCAGTCTGTGTATTTGGGCTCAGACCAGACAACATTTTATGCACATATTAATAGAATGCAAATGAGCCTCCTGCGAGGACAGTGGTATTTGGCACGAAGTATTGTCAACAGAAAGGGCTTGGGTGTATTTTTTTAATCCCATCAAGGTGCCCCGTCGCGGTGGGGGAGGGGGGTGGCGGTGTTGGGGGAGGTAGGGGACCCTGGTGCTTGGGAATGGATCCGGGTCTGACCTCCAGTTGGGCGGAGAGCAAAGCTCTTTCTCGGTCTCCACTTCAAGGCCCTCTCTGGAGCTGTGAGCATCCTCTTCAAAGTCCTCAGGTGCTACTGTTTACTCAGCTCTGCTCATGGGCAGCGAGGGCCCCCCAGAGTCACCTGGAGCTCTGGCCCCCAGCGACCCCCGCCCCTCCAGAAGCTGACTCAGCAGGTCTGGCGGGCCTGGGGCTCTGCTTCCCCAGGGCCTTTCCCCCGGCCCAGGCTCAGAGACGCACTGCTCTCAGCATCCGTTTGACTCTCGGATGAAAGGGGAATGCAGCCTGGAGCTTCCTCTGCAGTGGGCTGAGGACATTCTTATGCTCTTGCGGGCCCAGTTCAGTCAGTTCTGTTCGGTTCTGTCGCTCAGTCATGTCCGACTCTTTACGACCCCATGGACCACAGCATGCCAGGCCTCCCTGTCCGTCACCAACTCCTGGAGTTTACCCAGATCCATGTCCATCGAGTCGGTGATGCCATCCAGCCATCTCATCCCCTGTCGTCCCCTTCTCCTCCTGCCCCCAATCCCTCCCAGCATCAGGGTCTTTTCCAATGAGTCAGCTCTTCACATCAGGTGGCCAAAGTATTGGAGTTTCAGCTGCAGCATCAGTCCTTCCAATGAATACTCAGGACTGACCTCCTTTAGGATGGACTGGTTGGATTTCCTTGGAGGGGCCAGAGAAACGCCTAGAAAGCTCCACAGGATGAAGCCTCTGGGCTGAGGTGGGGGTGGGGCAGGGGCCAGAGGTGGAGGAAACCCACGATTTCCAGGTCGAGCCCTTGTCTTTTTACAGACTGCTTACTGGTAGATACAGAGAAGCCGTTCAACCTCAGCCAATGCTGTGCCATCAGCTATAAGCACACTTCAGAGAAACACTGAAAGTGAAAGTGAAGTGTCTGACTATTGCAGCCAACCAGGCTCCTCCATCCATGGGATTTTCCAGACAAGAGTACTGGAGTGGGTTGCCATTTCCTCCTCCAGGGGATCCTCCCGACCCAGGGATCGAACCTGGGTCTCCCGCGTTGTAGGCAGACGCTTTACCGTCTGTGCCGCCAGAGACGCCCTCAGAGAAACACGAAGTGCTCCCTGTTCGCGCCGCTGCTCAATTCCTCCGAAGACACGGCTTAAACGCCCCCTCCGCGGCAGACACTGTTCAGGGCTTTTGGGAGACACTGGGGAACAAGACGGAGCACACAGATAAAGGCTTCCCTCCCAGGGAACCAGCGGGGAGATAGGCCGGGGGCCAGGAGAGGCGACCCCGGGGACAGCGCTCCGCACACGGTGCAGAGCCGGGCGGTTTGCGTACGAGGTTGCCGGGGGGCACACAGACCCCCCCAAGGAGGCCGCCCACATCCGCTAGAGAGAGCCTGCACCGGGGGCGGCACAGACGCCGCGGAGAGCCAGGGCCGCGGCTTCTCTGGCCGGCGCGGACGCCGGGAAGTCTGACCCCAGGGCCGAGGGGGATTCACTGAGGGGGACCCATCGGGCCCTCCGGCCCTCGGGGCTGCGGACGGTCCTGGGGGCCGCGGGAGGCGCGCCCCGGTCTCTGCCGCGTGCTCACAGGACCCCCACGCCTGTGTCCAGTGTCCCCTTTTCGTAGGACACCGTTTCTCCTGGACTAGGCCCCCACCAGGACGGCCCACGCTGACTACTCACGTGCTCACAGGCCCTGTTTCCGGTCCCTGCGGGAGGCCTTCAGCACCTTTTCCGAGGGGACCCGGCTCTCCCACCATTGAGGGCAAGCCGCTCCTTGTGGGTCCCCTCCCTCCTCCGAGGCCTGCCGGAGCCTGGGTCTGGCTCCCAACAGCCACCGGCCCGGACCATGTATAAATGGGAGCTGCGTGGCCGGGGCGCCCCTCTGGATGTGGTGTCTCCCCACGGCCTCACAGAGGTGCCTCCAGGGACTTGCCTGGGGCCCAGCGGTTAGGACTCCGCACTGCCACTGGGTTCAGTCCCAGCTTGGGGAGCTAAGATCCCACAGGCCGAGTGGCGTGAGCAAAATGTAAAAACACCACCGTGTGTTAGGAGCTGAGGGAGTTCCAGACACACTCCAGCCCTCAGTGTGCTGTGTTCCAGGGAACCGCAACACAGACACCCCTGAGGACACCCTAACAGCAAGTGGCAGACACGTGGCAGCATTAGCTGGGTTCCGAAGTTTGGGAATGACCTGTGAGCTTGCTCTCGGTCGACCCCACTCTCTGCTAAAACCCTGCGGCGGCACCTCCTCGGACCCCAAGTAAAAGTCGCAGTCCGTCTGGCCCGTAGGCCCGGGACCCCTGCCCTGCCCCTGCCCACTGCGTCCCCACTCTCCCAGCACCCAGGGGTCTTCACTGTGCCCTGCTTACCACACCCCAGGGCCGTGGCACTTGCTCTTCTCCAGGGTGGTTGGACCCAGAGACCCGCAGGGCCGCCCTCCCTAGCACCCCAGATATCCTTTAACCTGCCCTCCATTTTTTCCACAGCCTGTATCCTCTCCCATCTTACCATCGAATCTATTTTTTTAATCTTTTTTAGGTTTTTAAAATTATTTGTCTCTCATTGGCACAAAGTAACTGCTTTGGAGGCGCAAGCTGCATTGAGCACGTACTTCAGGGAAGGTCCCAGATCAGATCCATGGAACTCAGGCCTTGGCGGCTCTGGAGGTCAGCCTGCGGCACGAAGACAGCAAACTTCAAAAGCAGCTTTGTGAGGGACTTGCCCGGTGGTCCAGTGGCTAAGACTCTGCATTCCCAATGGAGGGGGCCCAGGTTCGATCCCTGGTCAGGGAACTCGATCCCACAAGCCACAGCCAAGGGCTCCCATGTTGCAACTAAAACATGTCACCTGCTGCAGCAAAGACAGAAGCCCCCGTGCGCTGCAAGTAAGACCTGGTGCAGCTCAAGACTGCCGGGAGAAAGACCAACAACCTCAGACACGCAGATGACACCACCTTATGCCAGAACGTGAAGAGGAACTAAAGAGCCTCTTGATGAAGGTGAAAGAGGAGAGTGAAAAAGCTGGCTTAAAACTCAACATTCAAAAAAACAAGATCATGGCATCCGGTCCCATTGCTTCATGGCAAATAGATGGGGAAACAGTGACAGACTTTATTTTCTTGGGCTCCAAAATCACTGCAGATGGTGACCGCAGCCATGAAATCAAAAGACGCTTGCTCTTTGGGAGAAAAGCTATGACCAACCTAGACAGCGTATTAAAAAGCAGAGACATTACTTTGCCAACAAAGGTCCATCCAGTCAAGATTATGGTTTTTCCAGTAGTCATATATGGATGTGAGAGTTGGACCATAAAGAAAGCTGAGTGCCAGAGAATTGATGGTTTTGAACTGTGGTGTTGGAGAAGACTCTTGAGAGTCCCTTGGACTGCAAGGAGATCCAACCAGTCCATCCTAAAGGAGATCAGTCCTGGGTGTTCATTGGAAGGACTGATGCTGAAGCTGAAACTCCAATACTTTGGCCACCTGATGCAATGAACTGACTCATTGGAAAAGACCCTGATGCTGGGAAGGATTGAAGGTGGGAGGAGAAAGGGACGACAGAGGATGAGATGGTTGGATGGCATCACCAACTCAATGGACATGAATTTGAGCAGGCTCTGGAAGACAGTGAAGGACAGGGAGGCCTGGCGTGCTGCAGTCTATGGGGTTGCAGAGAGTCAGACAGGACTGAGCAATTGAACTGAACTGACTGAAAAATAAAAAGGAACTGTGTTGATTATTAAAAATGGTGTGGGAGAAGTTTGTGTGTGTTTGGGAGCTGCTGGGAGCTAATGAAGGCTTCCTGAAGAGGGTGGGATGGTGGGAAGGCCCAGGCCCCCTGCAGTCAGGCAGGCCATCAACTGGGAAGAAACCTGGAGTTGGGAAGGCATATGAAACATGTCTGAGATGTTCAGGTAGCCTCTCTAGAGAGGCTTGAGATGGCAACTCAGAGGAGGAATTCAGAGATAGAGACAGGAAGGAGCCAGTCCTGGGCAAGCTCCTCTCAAAATGGGCCTGGACTGTGGGGGAGCAGGCAGCAGGGGTCGTGGGTGAGGGCAAAGCTGGTGAGAGCGCATCTTGCCAAGGGCAGTGAGGAGTAGCCAGCGGCCTGGGCACACCCCGGCTCTGGCACTGCCCAGCTGCGCCTGGGGGCAGCTCCCTGACTTCTACCAGCCAAGCTCTCCCCTGGGAAATGGTCGGGATAAGACGCGACAGGAAGGGCTTGAGTGTGATCGAGAGGAGGTGAAGTTGGACCAGGCACCTGCCGCGAACCTGAGGCCTGAAGGGCGCTTCCCCAAGTGCGGTAACGGCAGCGCGTGGATCCGTCCTGCAAACACGACAGACCACAGATACCTCTCTCTGCTGGCTCTCCAGGTCCCGCTGAGAGCCGAGGCCGGGGGTCTTCCTCTGCCTCTGCTGAGTCTCCGTTTTCTCTTGGAGCATCTTCACCCAGAGAGCATCCCTTGGTCTGCGCTTGTCCTTGTGGAGCTCAAGGTCGTGCTGAAAGAAACATCCCGATACAGGATAAGGAACTGATCATTCAAACAAGGCCCACAGCACCAGGGACTCACTGGGGAGAGAGTAGTCTACATCCTGTTGGTGTGAAAGTTCACAGAGTCACACGTTCATCAACAGTCATCCACGGGCACACTTGAGATGGGTGGACTTCTGCTGTGTGCAGATTACACATCAGTAAGGTTGGTTACTTGATGATTTTTTAAAAAAAATCAAATACGTCCTTATCCTTTTAGTTTACACCATAGATGATTCTTCAGTTCAGAAAAGTTCTACACGACAAGCTTTAAGTACAAACAAACAGGGCCGATACCCACAAGCGGGCAGAAACATTAGTCTTACTATTTTATAATCGAGCAGTCCAAAAAAGAAGTATATAATACAGGACATAACCTACTGCCACGAGTAATTTAGGGTCCTCTTTGAGAATCACACGTATCCCCCCAACCTAACCTTGAAAAAGGACACGTTTGGGCCCTGGGAGCATTCGGGAGGAAGGCAGCGGGGGACAGGTGGTCCCATCACCCGCTGCTCAGGGCAAGTAGGAGGCAGGACCAGAGGAGATGCTCCTTTTCCAACGCGGAGACAGATTTCCCGGCAGTCGGTGGGCTGTTGTCCACCACGCTCCAGAGCGCTCCTGTCGGGAAGAGCAGGGCTGTCTCACATAAGACCTTGCCTGTCTTGAGCATCACTGTTATCGAAGCCAGGGTGTAACTGCACTTTAAATTCTTGCTGCTTTTTGCCTCTTCTGGTTTTTAATTTTTCCAGTGCTGTGTTAATACACTGTGGAAAATTCTGAAAGAGATGGGAATACCAGACCACCTAACCTGTCTCTTGAGAAATCTGTAGGCAGGCCAGGAAGCAACAGTTAGAACTGGAACAACAGATTGGTTGCAAATAGGAAAAGGAGTACGTCAAGGCTATATACTGTCACCTTGCTTATTTAACTTCTATGCAGAGTACATCATGAGAAACGCTGGACTGGAAGAAACACAAGCTGGAATCAAGATTGCCAGGAGAAATATCAATAACCTCAGATATGCAGATGACACCACCCTTAGGGCAGAAAGTGAAGAGGAGCTAAAAAGCCTCTTGATGAAAGTGAAAGAGGATAGTGAAAAAGTTGGCTTAAAGCTCAACATTCAGAAAACGAAGATCATGGCATCTGGTCCTGTCACTTCATGGGAAATAGATGGGGAAACAGTGGAAACAGTGTCAGATTTTATTTTTGGGGGCTCCAAAATCACTGCAGATAGTGACTGCAGCCATGAAATTAAAAGACGCTTACTCTTTAGAAGGAAAGTTATGACCAACCTAGATAGTATATTCAAAAGCAGAGACATTGCTTTGCCGACTAAGGTCCGTCCAATCAAGGCTATGGTTTTTCCTGTGGTCATGTATGGATGTGAGAGTTGGACTGTGAAGAAGGCTGAGCGCCGAAGAATTGATGCTTTTGACCTGTGGTGTTGGAGAAGACTCTTGAGAGTCCCTTGGACTGCGAGGAAATCCAACCAGTCCATTCTAAAGGAGATCAGCCCTGGGATTTCTTTGGAAGGAATGATGCTAAAGCTCAAGCTACTCATGCAAAGAGTTGACTCATTGGAAAAGACTCTGATGCTGGGAGGGATTGGGGGCAGGAGGAGAAGGGGACGACAGAGGATGAGATGGCTGGATGGCATCATTGACTTGATGGGCGTGAGTCTGAGTGAACTCCAGGAGATGGTGATGGACAGGGAGGCCTGGCGTGCTGCGATTCATGGGGTCGCAAAGAGTCGGACACGACTGAGCGACTGAACTGAACTGAACTGAGTGCTGTGTTGGTGCCTTCCATACGGCAATGGGGCTCAGCCCTCATTACACAAATGTGCCCGCTCCCTCTCGGTCATCACAGAGCGGCAGGCTCGGCTCCTTGCGTTATTAATATGCAGCAGCTGTCCCAGCAGCCGATTTGACACAAAGCCCAGGGACGGAGGAGCCTGGTGGGCTGCAGTCCATGCGGTCGCGAAGAGTTGGACATGTCTGAGCGACTTCACTTTTACTTTTCACTTTCATGCATTGGAGAAGGAAATGGCAACCCACTCCAGCGTTCTTGCCTGGAGAATCCCAGGGACGGGGGAGCCTGGTGGGCTGCCATCTATGGGGTCGCACAGAGTCGGACACGACTGAAGCGACTTAGCAGCAGCAGCAGCAGCAGCAGTGTGTGTATGCAAATTCTGCTTTCTCCATTCATCCCACTCTCTCCCTCCCCCACCGTGTCCACAGTGCATTCTCTGCATCTGCGTCTCCGTTCTTTCCCTGCAAATAGGCTCATCCGTAGCATCTTTCTAAATTCCATACAGTTAAAGTTCAGTCACTAAGTCATGTCAGACTCTCCGCGACTCATGCACTGTAGCTCGCCAGGCTTCTTGTCCATCACCAACTCCCGGAGACTACTCAAGCTCACGTCCATCGAGTCGGTGATGCCATCCAACCAACTCATCCCCTGTCATCCCCTTCTCCTCCCGCCTTCAATCTTTCCCAGCATCAGGGTCTTTTCCAGTGAGTCAGCTCTTCACATCAGGTGGCCAAAGTTTTAGAGCTTCAGCTTCAGCATCAGTCCTGCCAGTGAACACTCAGGACTAATCTCCTTTAGGATGGACTGGTTGGATCTCCTTGCAGTCCAAGGGACTCTTAAGAGTCTTCTCCAACACCACAGTTCAAAAGCATCAGTTCTTCGGCACTCAGCTTTCTTTATAGTCCAACTCTCACATCCATACGTGACCACTGGAAAAACCATAGCTTTGACTAGATGGACCTTTGTTGGCAAGGTAATGTGTCTGCTTTTTAATATGCTGTCCAGGTTGGTCATAGCTTTTCTTCCCAGGAGCAAGCGCCTTTTAACTCCACGCATATGCATTAACACACTCTGTCTCTTTCTGACCTACTTCACTCCGTATAATAGGCTCTAGATTCATCCACCTCATTAGAACTAACTCAAATGCATTGTTTTTTATGGTTGAGTAATATTCCGTCACATATATTTACCACACCTTCTTTATCCATTCATCTGTCGACGGACTTGTAGGTTGCTTCCGTGTCCTGGCTATCGTAAGTAGTACTGTGATGAACACCAGCGTGCAGGTGTCTTTTAAAATAGTGGTTTTCAGCATCTAGGTCCTGTTTAATCCTCTCACCTTCGAGGAAGTTCGCCTCAGTGAAGGCCCTTCCTCTCTGAAGAGTTAGGACGCCGGATGCCCAGTGCCGTGAACCACCGTGTGGACCCTCACAGCCTGGACCCCCAGCAAACGGACACGCGCAGTGTCCATGCAGGTGACTCCTGGGACGGACGACCAGACCCACAGCTCTTGGTGGTGGGAACAGCACGTGAGCTCCTTGGTAGGAACAGCCCCAGAACCCGGCACCTCACACGTGGAGGTCCAGGGTAACGGGGCACACCACCAACCACCTCTGCAGACACCAGTGATTTCGCGTTTGGCTCACAGATCTCTGAAGCTCTGGGATGAGCCCCAGCACAGGGTACGGATCTAATCTACACTTTCCCAGAGGCCGTCCACGTGTCTCCCCGTCACTCAGTAGAAAGCCCGTCGTTTCTCCCAGTAAGGCCTAAGAGGACACACTTACCACCCTGAATCCCTGCGCCTCTTGGGCTGACTCCTTGTTTTCTGTTCTGTCCCAATAATGTGCTAATGCTACCTTGCTGCATTCATACACACTTTATCACATGCTTTAATGCCTGGAAGGGCTAGACCCTTCCCCCAACCTAAATTCTTCTTTGTCAAGATTTTATCATAGGTTCTTAATTATTTATTTTTCATGTAAACTTTATAATTCATGTAGCTGTCTCCAGAGGGAAAATTGATAGCTTTTATTTGGGAAAAATAGAATGTGAAAGATTAGAGATCTCTTCAAGAAAATTAGAGATACCAAGGGAACATTTTCATGCAAAGATGGGCACAACAAAGGACAGAAATGGTATGGACCTAACAGAAGCAGAAGATAATAAGAAAGGTGGCAAGAATATATAGAAGTATACAAAAAAGATCTTAATGACCCAGAAACCCTAACCACTCACCTAGAGCCAAACATCCTGGAATGTGAAGTCAAGTGGGCCTTAGGAAGCATCACTACAAACAAAGCTAGTGGAGGTGATGGAATTCCAGTTGAGCTATTTCAAATCCTAAAAGATGATGCTGTGAAAGTGCTGCATTCAATATGCCAGCAAATTTGGAAAACTCAACAGTGGCCATAGGATTGGAAAAGGTCAGATTTTATTCCAATCCCAAAGAAAGGCCCAAAATGTTCAAACTACTGCACAATTGTACTCATTTCACATACTAGCAAGGTAATGCTCAAAATCCTTCAAGCTAGGCTTCAACAGTACATGAACCATGAACTTCCAGATGTTCAAGCTGGATTTAGAAAAGGCAGAGGAACCAGAGATCAAATTGCTAAAATTTGTTGGCTCATAGAAAAAGCAAGAAAGTTCCAGAAAAGCATCTACTTCTGCTTCACTCAATATGGTCGCAGAGTTGCACACGACTGAGCGATTTAACTGAACTAAACTGCTTCATTGACTACGCCAAAGCCTTTGACTGTGTGAATCACAACAAACTGTGGAAAATTCTTAAACAGATGGGAATACCAGACCACCTGACCTGCCTTTTGAGAAATCTGTATGCAGGTCAGGAAGCAAGAATTAGAACTTGGAACAACAGACTGGTTCCAAATTGGGAAAGGAGTACGTCAAGGCTGTATATTGTCACCCTGCTTATTTAACTTATATGCAGAGTACATCATGAGAAACGCTGGACTGGATGAATCACGCCGAAATCAAGATTCTGGGAGAAATAACAACCTAAAAATTGCAGATGACACCACCCTTATGGCAGAAAGTGAAGAGGAACTGAAGAGCCTCTTGATGAAAGTGAAAGAGGAGAGTGAAAAAGCTGGCTTAAAACTTGACATTCAAAAAACTAAGCTCATGGCATCCAGTCCAATCTTCTCATTGCAAATAGAATGGGAAAAAGTGGAAGCAGTGAAAAATTTTATTTTCCTGGGCTCCAAAATCACTGCAGATAGTGACTGCAGCCATGAAATTAAAAGACACTTGTGCCTTGGAAGGAAAGTTATGACAAACTTAGACAGCGTATTAAAAAGCAGAGACATCTCTTTGCTGACAAAGGTCCATATAGTTAGAGCTGTGGTTTTTCCAGTAGTCACGTATGGATGTGAGAGTTGGACCATAAAGGAGGCTGAATGCCAAAGCATCGATGCTTTTGAATTGCAGTGCTGGACAAGACTTTTTAAGAGTCCCTTGGACAGCAAGGAGATAAAACCAGTCCATCCTACAGGAAGTAAACCCTGAATATTCATTGGAAGGACTGATGCTGAAGCTCCAACACTTTGGCCACCTGATGCAAAGAACTGACTCACTGGAAAAGACCCTGATGCTGGGAAAGATTGAAGGCGGGAGGAGAAGAGGATGACAGAGGATGAGATGGTTGGAAGGCACTGCTGATTCAATGGACATCAATTTGAGCAAGCTCCAGGAGATAGTGGAGGACAGAGGAGCCTGGCGTGCTGCAGTCCATGTGATTGCAGAGCCAGACATGACTTAGCAACCAAACAACAACTATTTTGAAAATCAGAGAGGACTGGTCTCTTTATGTCGGTAAGTCGTCCTATGAAAGAATGTTGTGTGTCTTCTCTGGTTGAAGGCTTCTCAACCTGAAATTCCTGGCGCGTAAATCACGCTCGCAGATGCTACCCCGGCCGCAGGTGCGCTCACGGCTGATTTTGTCCCCACGCCTGCTCACTGGCGCCATCCGGACGTCCTGCTGACCCTCGTCACTTCCCCTTTCCTCCTGCAGAGGGCGCCAGGGACCAAGGAGCCGCCACCCCTACCTGGAGCCAGTGACTCGGGCAGGGAAAGAGTTCAGAATAAGCGAGGTCCTTGGATTTTCCACATTATTGGCTGATTTCAGCTCATGTTCTCTTTTGTGACCTTGGATGACGACCAGCTGCGTGAATTTTTCATGTGCGCTCAGGTAAAGTGACCTTTTTCTGAAAGGTTTGTTAGAAACTGCAAATTCACATTCTTGAAAGTGTTACTTTTGCCAGAATATACTTTTAGCATCCACACAATAGGGATATTTTCTGCCACTAAGAACGGCCTGGCCGTGTTGTCGCACAGGAACTGAGGGCGTTACGTAGAGACGGTAGAGGCCGCAGATTCAGCTCGTGACGTAAGCGGTTACTGCCTCCTCCAGCAGGACGTGCTGTGCTTCTTGGTCTTCAGCAGAATGAAAATGTCTGTTGCGGAGGCTCTTTCCATTAGCTGTTTCGCAGAATCTTTCAAGATTCGTGACCTGTTAAGGCACACCTGAGGAGAATCGCATCAGACTGTGGCTGGAGATCACTGTTATTCTAAGCCCCCTTTCACCCTGAGTTTTTTCCTACACTTCACAAGATGTGGTTCCCTACGATGCTGCAAGCAGGCTGCGGTATTCGGTTTGTACAAATGCACAGCTGGAAGGATGAGCAGGCAGATGGCAGAGACAGCCATCAGCCGCTGTGAACAGCCCTGTGTCCCCAAGGCTCGGGGCTCCATCAAGCAGAAAGGGGCTCCACAAAGCCCCTGCCCAGGCTCCCAGGGGGCAGGTGGAACAGGGATGATGGCTTTTGCACAAGGCAGCTGTGGACGCAAGACACTCAGAGGACCAGGCCGGGGGACGCTGCAGAGGGATTCTCTTCGCGGCACAGCAGCGCCGGCTCCAGACCTGACCTGCCCGCAGAAGCTCTGAGTCACCAGGGCTCAGCCCGGGGAATTCAGCCACCGCGAGTCTTTGTTTTATGTCTCAGCATTTTCTCCTTCCTGGAATTTGGAGCCTGGCAACAGCGTGGAGTCTTTAGCAGGTGGCTGCTCAAAGGCACTGGGAAACCAGCCCTCGGGGGTCCTGCAGGCTACAGGAAACACTTCCTTACGTTTTGCCCTCATTTCTCATGTCTTTCTTCCACTGGGCACTTGCATTAGCCTCTTTTGGAGGTTAGCAGAAGATTGTTTTTTAACTGAGGCATATAATTCACAGGTCATAAAACTCATCCCTTTAAAGAGTTCACTTGAGCGTCTCTCAGTGTATTGGCAAGGCTGTGCGCCCATCACCAGAATCAGCGTCAGACCATTTTCAACATCCCAAGGGAAGACCCTGCCCATTAGCTTCAAGTGGCTCTGGAGGTAAGGAACCTGCTTGCCAGTGCAGGAGACATAGGAGATAGGGGTTCAATCCCTAGGTCAGGAAGATCCCCTGGGGGCGGGCACAGCAACCCACTCCAGCGTTCTCGCCTGGAGAATCCCCGGGACAGAGATGCATGGTGTTGGAGTCCTGACCTCAGCCCCTCAGAGTGTGACTGTATGTGGAGATGGAGGCTTCACGAAGTCATCATTAAAGTGAGACGATCCAACCTGATGGCTGCCCGTATAAGAAGAGGAGATTCAGACACAGAGAGACCCAGGAGTGCAGGCACACAGAGAAAGCCCACGTGAAGGCACATGGGGTGGGCGAGTGTCTGCAAGCCAAGGAGAGAGGCCTCAGGAGAAACCGAACCTGCCCACACTCTGACCTTGCAGAGCCAGCCTGCAGAGCTGTGTGGAAATGGACGTCTAAGCGCCTGCCCCGACTGTGCTCTTTCGTTAGGGCAGCCCCAGCAACCTGATTCGGACCCCAGCAGGCCTCTAGCCTGGATATTTCACACAAATAGAATCATTTCAAACAAATAGCACCATGCAACATGTAGTCTTTTACGTCTGGTTCCTTTCACTTAGCGTAATATTTTCAAGTTTCATCTGTGCCACACCAGATATATAAGAACATAATTCTCTTTTATGGCTAACTGGGATTCCATGGTATGGAGAGGCCGATTTTGATGTCCATTCATACTTGATGGACATTAGGGTTGTTCTCACTGCTTAACTCTTATGAATAACGCTGTTACGAAAATCATGTACAAGTTTCTGTGTGAACATAAATTTTCTATTAGCTTAGGTATATGCTTAGAAGTGGAATTTCTAGGTCATGTGGTGACTCGACGCTGAACTTTTTAAGGAACTGAAAACTACTTTCCAAAGTGGCTGCACCATCTCACCTCATTACCTGTAACGCACAGGGCTCAGATTTCTCCACATCCTCGTTACGGTCTGTCCTTTCTTATTACAGCCACTCGAGTGCCTGTGGGGGCGCAGCTTGCTGTGGGTGGGATGCTTTTTTATGTCAAGAATGGAAAACATAACCGTGGTTTCCTTCTCTGTGCCTCACCTTCCGATGTTTGTACTTTTCACAGACGTGAGAAATGTAATCACTGGTTGTGCGACCCATCATCAGATCTCACGCGATGGTTTTGTAGCTCATCCAGGTAGGCAACGTTGACCTTGTCTAATTGTATGTGTGCACAAGTGTGTGTGTACACACGTGTGCATGTGATTTGTGTACATGTGCACATGTGTGCACGTGTGTGCTGATGTGTGTACGTGTGTGCATGTGATGTGTGTGCGTGTGTGCATGTGGTGTGTGTGCGTGTGTGTGCATGTGATATGTGTACACGTGTGCATGTGGGTGTCTGCAGGGTGTTGTGCAAACATGTGTGTGTCCTCCTCCCACGGGACAAGACCCTGTCCTGGTCAGAGTGACTTTGTGGTTCCCCTGCCCACATGGCCTACACAAGGCTGCAAACAGCAGGTGCTTTACAAACCCGGGGAGCTTCTGGGCTGGTCGCTTCAGAGGGGCTTTGAGAGCCCGCTCCCACCGTGCAGGCCCCCAGGCTGCCCCCCGGTTGCCCTTTCAGAACAGGGCTCTGTCACCTCTTCTCTCCCCGAGGCTTGTTGCCATGGAAGCTCCCCGCCCGCGTGACCTGCGCCCCAGGGCCCCAGCTCACGCCCAGGCCCGGGAGCCTGGCAACCGCTGCCCGGGAGCTTGCCCAGGCAGGTCTGTGCCCACGTCTGCCCTGCGGGCCCGTCCCGCCCCCTCCCAGCGCACTTCTTGCTGGGCCTCCCCTACCCCAGTGCTCAGGTGCATCCCTGATTCATTTTCCTCCACTCTGCTTGTCACATCATGGCAAACTTTTTATGTATGTAATTTACTTGTGCGTGTTTTTACCTGATTTATATTAACAAGTGATTTCCCTGGTGGTTCAGCAGTAAAGAATCCACCAGCAATTCAGGAGATACAGGAGACAGGGTTTCGATCCCTGGGTCGGGAAGATCCCTGGAGAAGGAAATGGCAATCTACTGTGGTATTCTTGTCTGGGAAATCCCACGGACAGAGGAGCCTGGCGGGCCACCGTCCCTGGGGTCACAAAGAGTCAGACATGACTGAGTAAACAACGGCTGACTTTTCTGGCTCCGTGCCTGTCTCCCTCCAGCAAAATCGAGGCCCGCGAGGCCGAGGATTCCTGTTTTGCTCACCTCTTGCGTCTCTCTCCTGAGAATGCGGCCTGGCCCACAGGAGGCACCCGTACATGGTCCTGGAGCTGAGTGTGTGTTACGAGGCTCAGAGAAAAAAAGAATCTGGAAGCTGATGAGAGCCCCGGCCGCTCTCATGAAAATCCTAACCCCGTCAGAGGCGAGAAGCAGCAGCTTCCTGTTGAAGTAACCCAGGGATGCCGAGCATCTTGATGTGTTTAAACTCGGCCATGAAATAAAATAGTTGAGCTCTTTTCACATCCAACTCTCTCGATGCTTGTAAAGCTATTATTTAAAGTATATGAGATCTCAATAAACGTCTTCCTAAGAAGTCTTGGGCTTTGCCATGGTAACAGAAGTGAGAGAGCCTCAGAGCAAGAAAATCTTGAAACAGGAACAGATATGAACTGTCAGGAGACGTGGGTTCAATCCCTGGGCCAGGAAGATCCCCTGGAGGAGGGCATGGCACCCCACTCCAGGGTTCCTGCCTGGAGAATCCCGTGGACAGAGGAGCCTGGCGGGCTGCAGTCCACGGGGTCACACAGGGTCAGACTGAGGGACTGACACTCACTCTCAGGAAGTGTCACATGCGATTAAAGCTCAGATGAACTCAGACCCTCTATTTCACAAGCACCCGTGCTGCGGATGCGCTCATGGAGGCCGACAGAGAGAAGCCACCATCACGCTGACCCCAAACGTTACTTCCTGCTGTTTCATCAGAACACGGAGATCTTGTCAAAATGGGACTGAAGCCCAGGTGAGCGCAGTGCTGTGAACCCGCGTGAGCGTGGCGCTGTGAAATTCACGTCTTTATCTTCACAACTTCCACCGAGCCCGCTGCTGATAACAGAATTAACCTTTGAAAATCTGAATTCTGGGTACACACTATGCTAAAAACAGGCTCAAGTTTAAGAAGGAAAAATGGCAACTATAATTTGACTGCAACTCTGGTGGGTTGAATCACCTTCAAAATTTGTGGGTTGATGTCTTAAGCCCCAGCACCTAGAATGTGACTTCACTTGGAAAGAGGGTGGTTGGAGACGTAATTAGTTGAGACAAGGTCGTACTGGAGCAGAGTGGGCCCCAGATCACACATGATTAGTGTCTGTATACAGGAGAAACTCAGAGACGCACACACAGGAGAACACTATGAAGGTGAAGACAGACTCGGGGAGACGTAGCTACAGCCCAGGAACCCCAAGAATCACCTCCATCACTGGGGGCCGGGGGCAGGGCCAAGGCAGGAACCAGCCCTACCCAAGCCTTAACCACAGACCTCTGACCTCCAAAAGTATGAGACAATATACCTCTGACCTCCAAAAGTATGAGACAATAAAGTTCTGGTGTTTAAGACACCCACTCTGTGTCACTTTGTTACAGCAAACTAATATATTACCCATATCTGACATTTGGGTACACTACCTATTTCACTGGAGGAAAACTATTTTTAAAATCATAGAATATCCTGTCAGCTTTTGACCTGAGAGTTGGTGCTATGAATGCAGTTAGTTGAAGAAAAGAGAAACCCAAACTGTTAAATTCTGAGGAAAAAAAAAAATAATAATACTACGGTCACAAATCAAGGACACTGCAGTTCCATCAGTGTGGACGCTCTGTCCCCTTGGGGACAGAGAACTGGAAGGCCAGGCACAGGTGGCAGCCGTGGCGGGAGAGCCCCCCAGCTCCGGCACTCGGGCCCTGGGCAAGGCCCTCAGGCTCAGCCTCGCCAGGACCGCCCGGTACCTGTCGGCCCGGTTAACAGCCCCCGACCTGTGCTCGTCATTGAGCTGTGGGCACCTCCCTGGGTGCATTGGCACAACTGTGCAAACTGGCAGAACACCCTCCATGCAAGAGTGACTGTCCAGGAAGTGGGGATGCGGGAAATGCCGGCGCGGCCCAGGCTCTGAGCCGGGCTGCGGTCTCCACGCCCGGGCGGCCAGCACCTTTGGGAAGCACGTCTTCCAGCTGCTTCAGGTGGTGACAGAGGAGCTGCGTGTCCCTCGTGTTATAGCTGCTCCTCCCAAAAGCCTCTTGCAGCTGTGTGCGGCCTCGTGGCCTTGGCTCCCTGCTGGGCTGCAAATACTCTCACAGCAGCAGATCTCAAGCTTCTCGTGCAAAGTTGGCCAACCCAAGGAGTTCCTGAAAGGTCACCAAGTTCAGTTCAGTCCAGTCACTCAGTCGTGTGCCACTATTGGTGACCCCATGGACTGCAGCACGCCAGGCCTCCCCGTCCATCACCAACTCCCAGAGTTTACTCAAACTCATGTCCATCGAGTCAGTGATGCCATCCAGCCATCTCATCCTCTGTCATCCCCTTCTCCTGCCTTCAATCTTTCCCAGCATCAGCGTCTTTTCCAACGAGTCAGTTCTCTCATCAGGTGGCCAGAGTATTGGAGCTTCAGCTTCAGCATCAGTCCTTCCAAAGAGTATTCAGGAATGATTTCCTTTAGGACGGACTGGTTGGATCTCCTTGCAGTCCAACAGACTCTCAGGAGTCTTCTCGAAAACCACAGTTCAAAAGGTCAACAAAGGCCCGCCCTAGAGGGGACCAGCTCCGGCCCCAGTGCAGTTCTCGGGCAGTTCTGAGCATCCTGACCCGCTGTCTCGTGCTGGGGGAGGATCTCCTTCTGGACCCCACAGCCTGGGTTATGCTGCCGAGTTTCCGTCCTTGATGATGATGATGATGATGTGTGTGTGTGTGTGTGTGTGTGTGTGTGTGTGTGTGCACCTGTGCCCTGGCCACTGTGTGGTCAGACCCTTCCCTGGTCTTGCTTGCATCCCCTGGTAACAGCCCTGTGCCCTGCAGAAGCCTGAGAAAAGGAGCGCTGGGCACCTGGCTTCAGCCTTACCCTCCTCTTTAACCCTTTACCACCATCCGCACCCTCCACCCCACCCCAGCTCCTGACCTGCCCCCTGACCCCGGTCAGCTTCAAGTCCAGGGACGATTGTGTTCCTGTCTATGGTGCTGCAGGTGTGTGTCCACCAGGCACCTGCCCGTCCCTTCCCTGTAGGCGAGGCTCTCTCCCTGACCCACGGATATCGCCGCAGCGCAGACTGTACAGGAAGGAAGGCCACACGCAGAGAACAGACCGGATGCCACCCCCCAACTGGAGGCTCTCGTGGCCCCGCAGGGTCCAGGTTCCTCGGATTTCGGCAGCTTCATCTCACTGTTAGCAAACCACATTTCAACTTTTCGGCATTTCTGCTTCATCCCCTACCAACTAACATTCAGGTTTTCATACCAACTGTATTTCACAACAGAAAATATTCTTTACTGAAGTCATGGCTATTAAAAGCATTATAATTTATTATGCTGATTCCTGTGTGACAGAGTATTAAATACTTTTTTTCTGTAACTATTTTGAAAAAATTTGAGTGTGTAATTTGTAAATTTTAAGGAGCTGGATCTAATTTCCTGGAATAACACTGCTTTCTTTAACAATAGTGATTACATGACATGCACAAACACGCTGGTGACTCTTTTTAAGCTGCGGCCCACGTGCATTTCAGCTCTCACGTTGCTTTCCTTCTGTTCAGCATCAGGTACGGACTCCGAGATAATGAGATGCCACCAACTTGAAATTTCTGGAGGTTTCCGTGGTAGCACAAGTCCAGAGCTCCAAGATCCAGTTTCTTGTCTGATGAGAGTTTGACAGATTGAGCTATGCCCTTGAAAGAGAGTTTATGCAACTATAAAAGCCAGTGTCCCAGTTTCCAAAACATTTGCAAAGCCAGTTGCCAGCATGGGGACACTGGGGGACACGGTGCTCCCCCCAGGGAACTGTGCAGCCAAGGCACTTCCTGCCGTGAAGGACAGGGGTCCCCCCAAGGTGCAGGTCCAGTTTCTGTCCCACAGCCTGCTCTTGAAACTGGCGGGGGAAGGTGGCAGCTGTCTGTGCAAGAGGACAGGACTCCCGTGTGCAGAGGGGCTCCGGGCGGCTCCGAGGCCCTTGCACCCAAGCAATCTGCACTTGGGAACCTCAGTCTCTGCTTCAGAAGGACTATAATGAGCTGGCCTTTCACGGCTGGATTCAGGGTGCAGAGTGCTCACCATTACACCATGGGATCGCTCAGCTGGCAAAGAATTCACCTGCAATGCAGGAGACCCCGGTTCGACTCCTTTGTTGGGATGATCCCCTGGAGAAGGGAAAAGCTACCCACTCCAGTATTCTTGGGCTTCCCTTGTGGCTCAGCTGGTAAAGAATCCTCCTGCAATGCAGGAGACCTGGGTTAGGATGAGCCCCTGGAGAGGGGAACGGATACCCACTCCCGCATCTGGCCTGGAGAATTCCATGGACTGTATAGTCCACGGGGTCACAGAGTCAGACACGGCCGGGCGACTTTCACTTTCACGGCAGGTCGGCTGATTCTGCCTTAAAAGCCGATGACTCATGGGATGTCTCTGTTTTAGGCAGGTGCTATGCTCCCTTCCTGATGGCGCTCAGTGTGGCTCGGTAGCTGGGGAGTTGGCTGTGGAGCCCCTGTGAGCTGGTCGCCTCTCTCGTCCCTGTCCAACCCACCCCTGGAAGGAGGTCACCGCCCACTGCCGCGGCTCCCCACACGCTCAGGAAGCCTTGTTTTCCTGAAGAAAGGTGGCGTTGTTATCCGTCACTTGCCACATCCAAGCCCAGCACGCCCTTGCTGGTCTCCAGGAGCTGTTATGTTTTCACTTTGGAGGGAAGCTTTGTAAACGACGCTGTGGTCTCCTCAAATTTCATCAGGATTCCTGCCTGGGCTGAGTCAGCCCACGTTCTCTGGGCAGCTTAGACCCCGTTGCTGTGAAGGTGACGAGGGTGAGGATGGGACAGACAGAAAGGTGAATGGCCTGGCTGCTTAACTGGCCCAGAGTGTAAATGACTAAAGAGAAAGACTGCTGACATTTCAAAACAGACAGTCACACACAGCCTCAAGAATAAATGAGAGGGAAAGAGAGATTAAGTGAGGAAAGGAAAGACGGAAGGAAAGAAAAGAACGGCACGCTAGAAAAAATAGAGGAAAGCACAGAACCAGCTTTGTGCAATTTCAAATAAATATCACACTCCTGTGAGAATTCTCATACTCTTGTACTTCATTACAAAGTCTTATTTTTTCAATAAGTAATTATACTAATGATTCTGGGGCCCTACTGATTTACTATGGCATCAAATAACTATGACTCAGAAGCAGGTAGAATAAATTCTAAAAAGAGAAATTTTTTAAATTGAATGAACTCAATGTTGAAAAAACAAAAATAAAGACAAATTGAAATGCATTTCTAGAGGAAAATGTGTTGACAACGTGTGTGGGCTTTACAAATCGGAGGACACCTTCCCAGAAAACATTCTAAACTTGAGATGAATTGCTTTGGGAGGTTTGGGAATACCAAGAATATGGACCTTTATCCCTGAAAAAGATTTTTTAAAGAAAAGGAAGAAATTCCATGCTAATGCCTTTGTACACCAGTTAGAGCCCTCAAGTAAAGGCCGCGGTATTCAGTGTTGTTTGCTGTTCAGTGGCTAAGTCATATCTGACTCTTTGAGACCCCATGGACTGCAGCACACCAGGCTTCCCCATCCATCACCAACTCCCAGAGCTTGCTCAGACTCATGTCCATTGAGTCAGTGATGCCATCCAACCATCTCATCCTCTGTCACCCCCTTCTCCTCCTGCCCTCAGTTTTTCCCAGCTAAAACTGGCTAAAAAACAAACTTCTCCTTTGCAACTGGAGACATTCCTTCTCTGCCTGAGCCGGGAGGCAGTGGACATTGGGGAGGACCCTGGCCTGGCTGCCCAGGACCTGCCTGCTCAGCTGGGACCCGGGGAGGAAAGTCTGTGAATCTGTGCCTCTGTTTCTTTCTGCCTCAAAGAGGAAAGGAAGCAAGTGAGCCTCTGACCACACTTAGGAAAGCACCTGAAAGTTTATCCATTAATCTGGGAACTTTTCCAAACCTCAAGTCTGCAACCGCTAGGGTCATGCATTCAGTTTAGTGAATCATTTTTTATGGAACAGAAGAGAAAATAATGCACCATACTCTGTATACTATAGATGTAACAGAAGAGAAGAGACTGCATTTCACATACTAAGGGCGAGCACCGTGTCATCACACGTTTCTGAGTCTGACAAACACAACCCCTGTGTGAAGCTCCTTTCCTGTGCAGGTCACTGTGAGGCTGGGGGGTTGGGAGAGGCTCACACGACCCTCCAACCAGAAGAGGATGCTCTACCCACAAGCAGACAGAAACCAGGCTGGCCCTGCGCCGACTGGGCCTTCACCTGTGTCGCCATGGCAACCTGCTCCCACCACCTCCACGCTTGTAGCATCCTGTCGCTCCCCACTGCTGGGCCTGTGAACTTGCCGTCTGGGGGTCTCCGTGCACCGCGGGCCCCTGATCCCCACAGTAGCGGGGGAGGAGGAAGCCCGATGGGAAGCCCCCATCCGCAGACCCGCCGGGCCGAGTGATTTCTTCTCATCAGCAGGCAAAGCTCCCCTCTTGCGTGTTTTCCTGTTACATGAGAGACGCGCTTACAGGACTTGGAGGGGGTGGCGGAAGCAACAGGAAGACGGTCCCGGTTCCCTTGGAGACAGTCTGAACCTCCGCACCGGATTGGACCGCGGAAGGGGGACTGGCCTGCCCCCTCGCCGGTGATGAAACAAGATGAAAAGAGAGAAAGGCCACAAAGGCACCCGGGGGACCCGGCGCTGTAACGCGGTTTCCTCGAGAAGTGGATTCAGGATTTCTATTCGGATCCTGCTGCTTCTTCACGCTGTGGTGTCTGCATTTGGACCCTTTAGCCATTGAAGAAAGAAGACACATTCACAAAGGCAAAAACGCCAAAGAGAAGGGAAACTGTTTAAGAAAACCACATTCATGGCGGTGTCTGTGTAAGCCTAGCATTTCTAAACCTTTTATAATTTCTCCTCATTAAATATTTGATCCCTTTCTAGTGAATGAGGGGGCCTTCCCAGGTGGTGCTAATGGTAAAGAACCCGCTGGACAATGCAGGATACCCAGGAGACAGGGGTTTGATCCCTGTGTCGGGAAGATGCCCTGGAGGAGGGCATGGCAATCCGCTCCAGTATTCTTGCCTGGAGAATTTTGCCTGGAGTATTGCCTGGAGAATATTGCCCGTATTCTTGCCTGGAGAGGCTGCAAAGAGTCAGACACGACTGAAGTGACTTCACACACACACACACACGGTGAGTGCAGGAACCCTGTAAGATTTGAATGAGGAAAATCACCAGAAACAACAAAATTTTTAAATGGGCAAAAGATGTGAATAGACACCCCAGCAGAGAAGATCCAGGGTTGGTAAACAAACATGTTGCTCAAATCAAAATGAGGATGAGATGCTACCAGAGGCCCAAGAGAACAGCTAAGCTTGAAAAAGGGGCCACACCAAGTGTGGGCCGGGGCACGGAACTCGGCCTCCGACCGCTGAGGACGTGAAACGTCCCGCCACGTTGGTTTCTTAAAAAGTTAAGCATAGTTTGCGATTTGAATCCCCTTTCTAAGCCTAGGTATTTACCCAGAAGAAAGTGTAGGAATGTCTGTGCCCCTGTGTGTTTAGAGTAACCTTACATGTTACAGCCAACAGCTTGGATTCCACTCGGATAGAATTCTGGAAAACGCAGACTAATGGATCATGATGAAAAGCCCATCAGTGGTTGCTTTGAGGTGAGAGGGGAGGGCGGGGGAGGACCGGGGGAAGACTTCCCAGGAGAAAGCAGGGATCTGAGGCTGAGGACACAGGCGCCGTTTGGATCGTGGCGACGGTTTCACAGGTGCAGACATATATCAACACTGGCCAAAGTACATGGGCTTACACACGCGCGGTAGACTGTGTGTCGGCGACGTGTCAGAAAGCTTCAGGGACAGACAGAAGCCCTCCTTTGCCTCTCAGGCCCCGGGGAGTGCTGTCAGCTGCCTTGTTCCCTCTAAAGACGGCATTCTCCTCATTCACCGTCTTGCCCCTTACTTACCGCTGCTGTGATTTGATTTCTACTTTCATAACTACCAAAATCACCCCTGCAAAGGCCACTTCTGTCCGCAGAGTATGAGACCCCTGGCCCTTGTCCATCACCTCATCCTGGCACCCGGCCAGGGGTCTGCTCCTGAGGTCTCCCTCAGCTCTGGCCCCTTGCTCCTCGTCCCGTCTCCCTGGCCTCTCCCCTCCGTCTGTCTCCTGGGTCCTCCCCTTGCCCACATGCCGCTGGCTTGACAGGGCTCTGCTCTGCCCTCTTGCTCCTTCTGCAGTGACCCCCAGGCTGCTGACGGCGCCACACCCCGTCTCCACACTGGCCTCCATCAGCTGGTCCCGTCAGCCCCCAGAGCCCCGCGGATCCTACTCTGAGCTCCTTCTCTTCTCCTGGGAGTCACCCTGATTGTCCCAATCTCGGGCACCGTCACACCATCCTCCAAATCAGGAATCCAGGGGTGCTCGGGCACCTGTCCCTGCATCCACAGTGCGTCTTGTGGGACCCACCCCCGAGAGTTCACATCCGGTCTCTCTGCTCCACGTCTACCTCAGTCTTCATCGCAGGTTTCATCCCCTCCATCCCGGCCTTTCTAAACTCCTCTGCCTGCCAGAGCGACCTTTCTAGAAGGGAACCCTAACCACCCTCCCCTGCCCCCACTTACAAAGCCCCCATATCCACGGCACTCAGCTCTAACATGCATAAAACCATCTGGGAAGACGTTAAAAAGCAAGCTCTAACCTCAGGTCCCAGGGTTTCTGCTCCAGGAGCTCTGATGTGCACTGTGGAACTTTAACAAAACCTCTGATGGGGTTGGAGGCCGCAGTCAGGAGGGGCAGATACTGTTGCCTATCGGTCGTCATTCCTGAGGAGGGGGCGGCTCATGCACTCAGTGAATAGAGGCCAGAGGTGCTCCTCGACGTCCCCCAGTACACAGGCAGCTGGCCCACCCGGCACCACCGAGAACAGCCCACCCTAAACCGCCAGTGTCGTGGAGATCGGGCCACCCTGGCCTGGAGGAGGGGCATCCATTCTCTTTGCAGGACACATGAGGCCCCCTGACTTGCCAGAGTGCAGTCCCAGGGGGAGACGCTTGCAAAGACCCCCAGTTGGTCACTGTCCACATTCACCTGCTCGTGGAAGCCCCTGCCACCTTCTACTCAAATGCCAGGTCCTGGCAGTGTCAGCCAAGCTCGGGACCTGCATTTGCCCACAGGAGGGCTCGTGTTCGGATCCTGAGGGCTGGGCGCAGCGGGGCGCTGGGCCAGCGGAGCAGGGGCATGCGGGCCCTGGTGATGGTCCCTGCCTGTGGCTTCGCCCTGGTCTCCTCCATCCTGCCTGCTTTCCCTCCGCTGCTCTCTAGACCCTTCGTCAGCTCTGTGAGCTGCTGGCCATCCCTCCCAGCCGTTCCCTTTTTTCTTTTGCAAAGTTTTCCAGAAGTAGTTCCCACTGTTTCCGACCAAGAGTCTCACTGACGCAGTCTTGTCTGGAACCAAAAGTCACTCAATACATACGTGCTCGATGACTGTATTGTGCAGAGGAAAGGTGGAAGGATGCAGGCTGACAGAAAGCCAGGGAAACCCGATCTGCGTCCACCAGCAGGGCGGCACTTACCCCTTCAGAGGCCGGCAGCACAGTTACTGACGGTGATCCAGTTGGCCTCTGCACGTCCACGCTGGCTTTTAGAGCAAACAGACGATGAGTTAGATTACAGCCTCTCCCGAAGCTAAGGAAGCACTCTCCAAAGCAGAGTCAGAGAAAAGGAAGAGAACCCTGCGAAGGGAGGGATGATGTGGTGGGCGCAGGCGCCTCTGGGGTTGCAGCCGACAAGCCCACGCTTGTCCACCTGAAATCCAATGCAACAGGGAGGATGGCCGGGCGCACGCACAGCTGATCATTTGCCTGAAAGCAACCCAGAAGCAACCCACTTGCCTGGAAAATCCCATGGATGGAGGAGCCTGGAAGGCTGCAGTCCATGGAGTCACTAGGAGTCGGACATGACTGAGCGACTTCACTTTCACTTTTCACTTTCATGCAGTGGAGAAGGAAATGGCAACCCACCCCAGTGTTCTTGCCAGGAGAATCCCAGGGACAGGGGAGCCTGGTGGGCTGCCGTCTATGGGATCACACAGAGTCAGACACGACTGAAGTGACTTAGCAGGAACCCAGAAGATTAATGGTGTGGGGCTTAAGGACAGAGACACAGGGAGGCCCAAAGCAAAGGCCCAATAAAACGTGTGCCGTGCAAGCTTCCTAATCTGGATAAATTCTCTCCGTCAGCTTGTCAGGAGCTGACTTCAGGTTCCTAGTCAGAAACAAAGTCACATCTAGAAGGTTCTAAACGTGACGCACTGCGCAAACCCACAAGGAGGCAAAGGTCCTTCAGAACCGTGATGCTCAAAGGCGGCCCCTGGGAGATAAGCACAGAAACCGGCAGGAAGGGACCCAAAACCGCCTGGAAATCTTCGTGCGTGCTCAGTCTCTCCATCGTGTCCGACTCTTCGCCACCCCGTGGACTGCAGCCCGCCAGGCCCCTCTGTCCACGGGATTCTCCAGGCGAGAACACTGGAGTGGGCTGCCATTTCCTCCTCCAGGGGGTCTTCCTGCCCCAGGAATGGAACCCGGGTCTCCTATGTCTCCTGCATTGGTGGGCAGGCGCTTCACCACTAGGCCACCTGGGCTACAACGTGGGTCAAAGAAACCTTACATCTGTTAAATTAATAACAGAAAACTTTGCTGTGTACTTTGCAGCTCTTTTTAAAATTTCGTTGAAATTGAAGATAGAAAAAAATACTTGATTCTTCACCCCAAATAACTTGAGAAGCAAAAAAAATGTATAAACTAATGGGCTGATCTACGGCTTTGCAGGTGGCATTAAAGGTAAAGAACCCACCTATCAATGCAGGAGACCTGGGTTCAATCCCTGGGCCGGGAAGATCCCCTGGAGAAGGAACTGGCAACCTACTCCAGTATCCTTGCCTGGAGAATCCCAGGGACAGAGGAGCCTGGCAGGCTACTGTCCAGTGGGTCGCAAAGAGTCAGACACAGTGAAGCGACTTAGCGTGCACAATGGGCTGATCTATGGAAGTGAGAGTCTGTGCAAATCAGTCAGGTGAGTTTTTCACTTCTAACAGCACAGTCTTCAGGCAAAGAGCTGAGATGGGGCAAAGCTCTAGATGGTGGCATCAACGCGCTGTTTGGAGCTCCCCTCCCCTGGGAGCTTCCCTACCAGATCCTTCCAGAAGGCTGAGACACGGCCTGGGACCTCCTTCCATGGGAGAGGCGGCAGGAGCTTCTCAAGGAACACCCCAGCCCACCGCCCACCAGCACTGGCCCCGCGATCTCAGGTCCTCAGTCCTGGCCATGGAGCCTGGAGGCGGGGAGGCAGGCGTGTACTCTGCATGTGGAGGAGAGGCCAGGAGGGAAGAGGCCGACAGACAGCCTCCTTTGTCTCCCACATTTCATACTGTCCTCCTGGGCCTGCCCCAGGGGCCTGCCCCCAGCCAGCCCCGGTGTCAGGCGCTGGGATGTGGCCGGTGCACCCTGTGGGGCCGTCGCCAAGTTGCTCAGCCGTTCTTTCCTCTGCCCTGTTCTCCATCAGTCCCAGGCCCCTGGCGGGGAGACCCTGAGGAGCAGGCAGCCTGGCCTGCAGCTGACGTGACCCAGATACCCGTGGGCTATGGGGGTCCCCCAGCACGACCACAGTGACCACAGGAGGAAAGCTTTTTTTCAACATGTGTTCACGCTGAACTCGGGTGAACCCGGGGTGGCATGCAAGAAGGCGGCGATGTTGTGACCATCTCGCTGCTCTGTGCTGCCCGGAGGATGGAGGCTTCTGTCTGCAGGGGGCGGCAGTGGGAGGTGGGCATGCTGCGGTCACACTGTGTGAGGGTGGGTCCACAGGCCGTCAGCTGCAGGGACTCAGGGGTGAGTATCGGCAGAGCACAGCCCAGGATGTCACAGCGCTTGACCCAGACCCACTGTCAGCACCCAGAAAGGAGGACACGAGTGTGCCTGTTCTAAGATGATGGTGGTAGAATTGAACGGAATGAGAACTACGATGGGGTCGGGGACCGGGGTGGGGGGTCTCAGAGGCAGTGAGACCCCCCAGAGGCAGTGAGCCACCTGGGGGCAAGGGGCTCCTGGAAGCATGAAAGGGCCCCACAAGGCGGAGCCCTGGGGTCAGTGTCCAGAGTCTGCCATTAAGTCTGACTTGGGCGCATAACTCCAAGCTCACATGGCTGAGTCGTGGAAGGACAGGGAACCGCCCAGGTGCATCCGACCCTGACCCTGACTGTCTAACCCTCTGGGCTGCAGGGACTGCCGCACCTCCCTCTTAATTCTGTGACCTAATTTGTAAATGGGACTGGAAGGACCTCACCTGCCTGACGCAGGGACTCCCTGTTAATATCTTGGGACCCTGTGGCTGCAAACTCTGAGGGCTCACCCTGTCCGTAACCCAAACCAGCAGGAGGCGACGGGGCTCTGGTTTAGCGCCATGCGGGTTTACTGCCTTGGACACGTTTCAGCATTGCTGCGTTGCCGAAAGCCAGAATACCGCTGCCTTGGGTTTCCGCACTGGGAACCGAAGCTCTCTGCATCTCCTTCTATTCGCTCCGTTACACCATGAAGGCGGTGCTCTTCTGTGGCCTGCGTTCCCAAGGTTTCTCCGCTACAAATGCTGGTGAGAAGGGAAACAAAACAGGCATGGGTTCTAAGTCGCTGGTGTATGTGATGTGCTTAGATAACTCCCTGGGGAGCTGGGCGTGTGGAGTCTGGGTAGTCGAGTTTTAGACAGAGGTTCCCAACTCCGGCCGCACCTTACGGTCACCAGGAAGTTTCAGTCTGACCCCCAGGCCCCCCGGGGATCTGAGTCACTAGGCGTTGTCTCCTGCCTTGTTTTGTTTCTAACTATCCAGGGGCAGCCAGGGTTGAACGCAGATCGCTCAACCATGACACAGAAGAGCTGTTAACTCAGCTGGAAGGAAAAAGACAGTTTAACGGTGCTGCCACTTAAAACTTATTTTAATGACTCAAAAAAAAAAAAACCCTCCACATTATTTCCAAGAGTATTTAGGAACATGTGGGTGTTAGCTGCTCAGTCATGTCTGACTCTTTGTGACCCCATGGACTTTAGCCCGCCAGGCTCCTCTGTCCATGGAACAATCCAGGCAAAAATACTGGAGTGGATAGCCATTCCCTTCTCCAAGGGAATTTCCAGACCCAGGAATTGAACCCAGGTCTCCTGCACTGCAGACAGACCCTTTACTGTCTAAACTACCAAGGAAGCCCATTTAAGAATATAATACGTTTCTTTTCTCTTGAGTCTTTTTCATGAAAAGTAAAGGGATACAAAAATCTGATCTCCATTGCCAGGTTTAATTTTGTAAAACAAACCCCAAAGCTACCAAACAATGAGATGTTTGTTTTTAAATAAAGAGGCCTGTCAGGCCCGCTGCAGCATTTTCAGGCTTGGTTCTAGTCGCCTCTTAATTCCCTAGAAAAACAACCAGGCCCACTGTCTCTCCTGGGCCAACACAGAGGGTGCCCAGGTGGCCTCCGGAGAGGAAGGTGCCAGAGAGGTTGGCGTGCCCATCCGTTTATCCTGCCCTCTCCTCTCCTCTGCTGTCTTGTACGCCCCAACCCTGATCTAGTGGAACCCCCAACCCGCCGAGCTCCGGGTGCCTGCGCGCTCACCCCAGCTCCAAGCACTCGGGCGCAGCTCCAGCTGGCCCTCAGTCCTGGTGTGTGCACCCCCATCCCGGGCCGGGGACTCATGCCGCCTGAGTCTCTACAGCTGGTTGTCACAACATCCCAGCAGTGCCTGGCGACCAACGCGTCCTCACAGGCCCCTAGCCAGCATCGCCAGTTCTATTTTACCATCCTAACCACAGCTGCCCTTCACGTCGGAATTCGTTGCTGGTTTGCTCTCACCCCATAGCTTTCTCGCTCTTCTTAGATTCTTTCCCCCAAGAAAGCTCCTTGAACATTAGGATCTTTGCTCTTGCCTGGAAACCAGTAAGCGCTTGGGAACACCACATGTGTTTGCATTTTTAAAAGCTGCAGGCACTTGTGATATGGAGAATTACGCTAAACTAATCCACTCCGGTATTCTTGCCTGGAAAAATCCCACGGACAGAGGAGCCTGGCGGGCTACAGCCCATGGGGTCGTGAAGAGTTGGACGTAACTGAGTGCAAACGTGCGAGTCACAGGCTGACGATGCCTCAGGAGACTAAGTAACTATGGAAGCAGACGTCATCATCTGTTTGTTCTTTAACCAATCACATCAGTCCGTCCTTTCAGGTGCTTTCGAGCGTCCTGGCAGCAGGATGATGAGACGTGTGGCCAGGGCGGATTTGGGATCTGGGCGTCTGCAAGAGGACCCTGTTCATGGTGGCCAGAGAGAAAACTGAAGGGCCACCCTTCGGCGCTTACTTTCACTCCCCCAGGAAGTGGGCAGCTACCCTCGAAAGGAACAGAGATGTCCTGCTCCCAGACACAGACTTTGTTATGCTCAGCTCTACTGTCCATGGGATTCTCCAGCCAAGAACACTGGAGTGGGTTGCCATTTCCTCCTCCAGGGGATCTTCCTGACCCAGAGATCGAACGCGGGTCTCCCGCGTTGCAGGGAGATGCTGTACCCTCTGAGGCAGCAGGGAAGCCCCCTAAGGGGAACAGAGTGCTGGCAAATAATGGTTGTGGTCATAGTGTTTCACAGAAGTCCAAATTCAGTTCAGTTCAGTTCAGTCACTCAGTCGTGTCTAACTCTTTGCGACCCCATGAATTGCAGCACGCCAGGCCTCCCTGTTCATCACCAACTCCTGGATTTCACTCAGACTCATGTCCATCGAGTCCGTGATGCCATCCAGCCATCTCATCCTCTTTCAAACCCTTCTCTTCCTGCCTTCAATCTTCCCCAGCATCAGGGTCTTTTCAAATGAGCCAGTTCTTTGCATCAGGCAGCCAAAGTATTGGAGTTTCAGCTTCAGCATCAGTCCTTCCAATGAACATTCAGGAATGATTTCCTTTAAGATGGGCTGGTTGGATCTCCTTGCAGTCCAAGGGACCCTCCAGAGTCTTCTCCAACACCACAGTTCGAAAGCATCAATTCTTCTGTGCTCAGCTTTCTTTATAATCCAACTCTCACATCCATACATAAAAAAACAAAGCTTTGACTAGATGGACCTTTGTTGGCAAAGTAATTATGTCTCTGCTTTTTAATATGCTGTCTAGGTTGGTCATAGCTTTTCTTCCAAGGAGCAACCGTCTTTTAATTTCAAGGCTGCAGTCACCACCTGCAGAGATTTTGGAGCCCAAAAACTTAATGACTTACATAAGTAAGTGACTTAGACAAATGCAGAAATATTAGCAGACACAGTTACTCACTGTAGTGGTGTTTAAAATGTCTCCCCCGAATGGAGGGTAAACTGAATACTTGTGTAGGGAATTTGTTTTAAAAATTATAGTAATAGGGGAAAGCTACACAGCCAATAATATCATGTGGTAGAAAAATATTTACTAATGTGAGAATTCTCATGTCAATTTTCAGTAGGGCTCTATATTTGCATAGATGCTAAAAGGGAGAAGAACAAGGATGATCGAAGAGATGACATGTGGATAGCAGAATTATGAGTGGTTTTCATTTTCTAATTTTTATCTCTCAGTATTCCCCCAGGTTTTATAAGCAGGAAAAACCTAATTATTAAAAAAGAACAAAAGCTCATTATTTGACTTTGATGTTTAGAGGAAACAATTACTTTAAGTTACTAATTCCTTCATGGTTACCAAAAATCTCAGAAAACTTCTCAAAATCATGTTGTTTCCTTTGTTTTTATTTTACCATTGTCAAATATCTCATCTCCTAAGAAATGAAGAGTCCCTCTACCCAATCTGATATTTTTGTTAATAGAACAATGAGACAAAGCATATGAAAATGCTTTGACTACTGTTGCTCAGTAACCAAAACGTACATAGGACACCCTCAGGATGAACAGGAAGAGTCCTCATTCTGTTCCGATAACTGGTGCGGCACTTAGGAGAGGACCAGTCTAGTCACAGCCTGGCTTTGCTCAGCAGCACTTAGCATCTTTAATTACTTCACTTCACGAGAACGATAAAACGTGACCGACGTGAGATCAAGGCATAGAATTTCTCCTTTGCAAAAAGTGAACGTCTGCTATTTGGGTATTTAATTACCCTTTAAAATACGCTTCAAGTTTCCGTAAGGTACTACTGAAAAAGTAGCAACTTAGCTGACAAATGAACCATGTTTCTTCCTTCCCCGGAGGACTTTGCAGACATGAGGTGATCCAGAGGTGAGCTGATGCTCACAGAAGGCCAGGTCCTCCCTGAGGGCGGGGAGCGCAGGCCACACACGGAGGCACAGAACTATTTAGGCGCAACCGCGCTGTGGAGACCCCGGCAAGCACCTCCCCAGAACTGCCTCCCACCTACTCACGCAGGTCCCTGCACGATCCCCTCGCCTCCCTGCAGGCCCACTGCCCATTCACCACTCAGGCTGCCCTGGGGCTCAGTCCCACCACGGACCTGATTCTCCTACCTGAGGGCTCACCCCCAGTATTCAGCATCTCCCACCACCAGCGTATAAGCCCCACAGGGACGTGCGGTGATGCACCCCGAGCTCTCAGACCAGAAGCGGCAGGTTCAGATCTGGTAGGTGGATGCCCACGGTCACCATTCGGACAAGCTCAGAGATGGCCCGGTGCAGGGCGGTGCTCCACATCCCTGACCTGCAGTGGCCAGTGGCATCCAGCCCGTCCCTCTTTGGGCAAACATCCTCATTTCCCCACCCCCACGACGTGAGAGCCAACCCCCAAATCTGCACCCCGCAGGGACTGACACAGGGTCACCCAAGACGGACCCCCTTCCCATTACTGCCTGCGGGCTGGATAACCACTCTCACCAAAGCCTGCTTCCTCAGCTTTTCCTCCCACTCTTTCAACGTTTTAGAAATTGAAGTCTAATTCACTTGCGTGCATGCTGAGTCGCTTCAGTCCTGTCCCAGTCTTTGCGACCCCAAGGACTGTAGCCCGTCAGGCTCCTCTGTCCATGGGATTCCCCAGGCAAGGATACCGGAGTGGGCTGCCATTCCCTCCTCCAGGGGATCTTCCTGACCCAGGGATCGAACCTGTGGCTCTTATGTCTCCTGCATCGGCAGGCAGATTCTTTACCACCACCTAGGAAGCCCATAACTAACTTACACTCCTATAGTATTGTATGTACTAGTTGAAGATGTACAACATAGTAACTTTGTATTTTTGCACATGAAGAAATGATCACCAGGTCAGTCTAGTTACCCTCTGATGCCACTCAAAGTTGTTCCAGTGTTAATGACTGTATTCACCAGCCGACTCCTTTATTTTAGGCTGGAGGTGTGGGCCTCTCAGTCTCCCTCACCAATGGCACTCCCCCACTTCCATTCTTCTCAGATCCCTCAACCTTCTCAGAAGTCTTTTTGCTCAAGCTGAGGCAGAGTTACCTTTTATTTTAGAAACCAAAGAACTAAAATTAGATTCTGCCTTCTTTATTTCCTTATTGAGATGCTCTTATGGATTGTGAAAACCAAACTTTAAAAGTTGCTTGTTTTAATAACTGAGCTGAGTATCTAGTTACCACCCAAAGAAACCTCAACTAGTCATTTGGAAGAGCTGGAAGTTAGCAGGGCAGCCCCACGCTTCAGAGTGCAGAAGCTGCCCGGTGGTGAGCTGCAGATCACCCCTAGTGGAAGCCGTGAAACAGAAATTCAAGTGTTCATTCTAGCAGGATCTGATACCAAAGAAATAATGTCCAAATCCCCCTTTCCTTCCCAGTGCCTCACTCACATCACAGTCCTGTTAGCAAGGAAGACATCAAATTCTTTCCTGCTACCCCATTGAAAAATCACCAGGTCACAACCTTATCAGGCTGTGTGTGTGTGTTAGTCACTAAGTCGTGTCTGACTCTCCGTGACCCTGTGGACTGCAGCCCACCAGGTTCCTCTGTCCATGGAATTCTCTAGGCAAGAGTACTGGAGTGGGTTGCCATTTCCGTCTCCAGTGTGAATTTTGGTAGTAGTAGTTTAGTCGCTAAGTCGTGTCTGACTCTTGAGACCCCATAGACTGCAGCCTGCCAGGTTCCTCTGTCTGTGGGAGTCTCCAGGCAAGAGTACTGGAATGGGTTGCCATTTCCTTCTCCAACCTTATCAGGCTACTTAATAGTTTATGTGAAAATGGATATAAAAGATTATTGAAGAATGGGACTTCCCTGGTGGTCCCTGAGATTAAGAATCCACCTTCCAAATCTAGATGTCCAACAGATGAATGGATAAAGAAGCTGTGGTACATATATACAATGGAATATTACTTGGTCATGAAAAGGAACACACTTGAATCAGTTCTGCTAAAGTAGATGAACCTAGAGCCTATTATACAGAATTAAGGAAGTCAGAAAGAGAAAAACAAATATCGTATATTAGTGCCTACATATGGAAGCTAGACACGTGGTACTGATTAGCCTCTTTGCAGGGCAGCCACAGTGTCCATACCTGCACTGATATTTAATTCCAACCGCATAACACCAAAATGCTGTGCTGTGCTCACTTAGTCATGTCCAACTCTTTCTAAAGTATCCCGTCAGTCTCCTCGGTCTGTGGGAGTCTCCAGGCAAGAATACTGAGTGGGTTGCCTTGCCCCCCTCCAGGGGATCTCCCGACCCCAGGATTGAACCCAGGTCTCCAGAATTGCAGATGGATTCTTTACTGTCTGAGCCACCAGGGAAGCCCAATGCATTAAATACTTTTGTTTAACTCTTATTTCTTTGTCTGCTTGAAGAAAACAAGAAGAGGGAAGACAAGAGATAATGAATCTTTCTGACCAAGATCACGCGACCACTGGGCAACTTCTTTTCTCTTCTGTTCTTATCTGACTTTTTGTTGTTGTTGTTAAATTACGAACTAGGTGGGGAAATCTAGTATCTCTATTTATCACAAATTACAAAATTTGTACTTGACTGCAAACTTTTATGATATACTAAGTTTTCTGATAAAGGAAAAGCCAAGTGAATAGGATCCTGGAGTCAAATTAGTTGATACAGAAATAAAATAGGTTTCTACAGAAGCTGGGGCTTGTGGAGACCGTGCTCATGGATGGTTTCCACGGCGGCTTTAATCCACACACTCAGGTGTGTACTCTGCCCAGGACTCGCCCTTGATTGTGGTCTTGCTATTTTAAGACTCATTATTTGACCAAGACACAGAACGATTTCTGAATGAAAGCGATCACTTCCTTGTTTTGGGTTTGTCGTGTACCAAAGGGGCCCTTATTTGGTGCAAATGAGCTGGAAGAGAGCCTCTCCGATCCTTCCAGTCGGCAGTCCTGAGGGGAGGAGGAAGAGGACGGAAGGTGCCTCAAGCGAGCTTGGCCCTCGGTTCTCCTGCCGGAAGTACAGCCAGTAAAGCCAGCGTGGGGGGCGGGGGGGCGGAAGAATCTCAGTGAACCGGAAGTAAAGCCAGCGTAGGGGAAGACTCTCGTGAACCGGAAGTAAAGCCTGCGTGGCTGAAGAACCTGAGTGAACCGGCATGTCCCTGGAAAATCTGGGCTTGGTGGGTGTTGCAACGCCGTGACTCTGCATCTCCCTCCCACCAGGAGTGGGATGATGGTGATGCTGGCTCTTCCCCATGGGTGTAGACTTGGGGAGGCCCCCAGGAAGGCACGCCCAGGGCCGCTGCTCTAACAGCCCGCTCTCTGGCACTTTGCCTTCAGGAGACGGAGACAAAGGACCGTGGCTCCCCGTGGCCGCTAGTGCGGTTGCCCTACGTGGCTGGGGCCGGGGTCCTTCTGATTCACATCAGTAACCATCAAAGTCTTTTAGTGGGTAAATGAGGGAGTCTCTTTAATGTTTTTAATAAGCTTTAAATTTTTTTTCATTTGACTTCAATTTTTTTTTTAATTTCACAAAATTACAGTACCCACCCCCCCCCCCCCCCCCCGCAGGAAGATAAGAGTAGACTGTAGGTAGCCTGCAGAAGGCTGGAGGAACAAAGTTAGGGTTCATCCTGGGGACACGGACTCCTAACTTCTTTAAAAGTCTGCTACCTTTGGTCACAATGAGCTTGGGTAATTTAGTAATTTTTAAAAATCTAATTGAGGAAAGTTGTGACTGAGTCTTCCTCTTGCGCGATGCCTGATGTTCAGTTGATGCAGGGGAATTCCTGTCAATATCATATACCTATCCAGGACTGCAGACAGGACACAGGGCAGCTTCCAGGCCCTTCTAGCACCAGCTCAGCACAGCCCGCTAGAGCACCCTGCTCCCAGCTCAGCGATGTTGAAGAGCAAGTTTTCTGTGTGGACCCATCCAAGGTTCCTGAAAGATCCCTGGGCGTGTCCCCCTGCAGCGCCAGCATACCACATGCCCTGGGTGGACATCCCCGGGACCCAGCACTGGGGCTCCTGATCTCGTGAAGGAACCAGTAATACCAATCAAAGTCAGCAGTCATGTTCTGGAACAATGGCATCCACAGCCTCAGCTGAATGAGCAAGACCTGCTTTCTCTGCAGCTCAGGGTGGGGTGTTAGTGATCCTTCACAGTTAAGGACAGTCTGGGCTCTGAGGTACAGCCGGCCTGACTGTGCTGCTATGGAGAAGGACAGGGCTGCTCAGGACCATCCATCACCCTGCTGCTGGGACAGTATCCAAGCGTGTGGGGCATCCATGTTCCAAGGCGGGCACCCCGCCAGCAGGCAAGCCTGGAACTTCTGGTCACACATCTCCATGAACTGGGTTCCATGTGTGTGCGTGCACGTAGTCAGTCAGTCGTGCCCGACTCTTTGCGACCCCATGGACTGCAGCCCACCAGGGCTCCTCTGTCCATGGAATTCTCCAGGTATGACTATTGGAGTGGGTTGCCATGACCTCCTCCAGGGGATCTTCCCAACCCAAGGATCAAACCCAGGTCTCCCACATTGCTGGTGGATTCTTTACCATCTGAACCACCACGGAAGCCCCGTCTTAAGTTCAAATGTATGTTTGAACAGTGATGTCATGAGATACTGATTTGGGTTTGTTTCCTTAAAAACAGACTCTGAGGGTGTTTCCCATGGAGAGGTACCAAAACTCTCTGAAAATCCAGAGTTTGCTCACACCAGGAAAACGAGGACAAGGGAGGTTTTGGAGGTGGCTGGTCTGTATACTGCCCAGGAGGGCGGGCCAAGGGCCTTGGGCACATTCCAAAGCCCACCCCCAGCGGCCTCATCCCCCTCTCTGCTCACCAGTTTTCTCCCGCCCCTTCCCAGGGCTGGCAGACACGCCAGTGGGCACAGCTGACCAATCCTCCTATCCCATCTCTCCTGGCCCTGCGGTCCCCCTACTCCTGACCTCCTCTGATGCCTCTCACTTTCCCCTGTGCTGGGAGAAAACCCCACTTTTGTTTTGGAGCAAATGGGCTGCCTCTGGTTGTACAGCTGTGTGAAGAGTTACCTGCGTCTCAGGGCAGAGCTGAACCTTCACCACACTGATAGTAAGTGCGCACAAAGGACTCGTCGATGGGCAGCTGCAGGGCAACTGGGCGACAGGCTGGCTGCGGCCCTTCCCATCTCATTTGCTGTCTTTTAAAATATTTATTTATTGTTGGGCTGCACTGGGTCTTCGTTGCGGAATGCAGAATCGTTCCTGGCAGTGCGTGGACTCTAGTTGGGGCATGTGGACTCAGCTGCTCGCCAGGATGTGGGCTCTTAGTTCCCAGACTAGGGACGGAACCCCTGCTTTGCAAGGCAGAGTCTTAACCACTAGACCACCAGAGACGGTCCCCTCATTTACTTCCCTAATGAGGATCTCCTGGTGATTCTAGAACGAAGGTCAGTGCAGCTAGACTTCAAGGCACCACTCACGTGATCACAGCTCCGTTTTTGCCCGGATGTCTGCTCATCTTTTCTTTTCCGCTGGTGAGGGGTCCCCTCCCTTTGTGCTTCATGTTGAACATTTTGAGCACGTTTTCTAAACTATGGTCAAATATTCCATTGTTAGTGGAAGAGTAGTGTAATCTCTGCCGGGAGCTGCCAGACGCTGAGCACAGACAGCCGTCCTTGAGAAGGTGCCCCTGACTTTCAGACATGCCTTCTGAGCAGACGGAAAGTGAGGAACGAAAGTGGAACAATCTCTGCGATTTGGCTTCAACTGCGGGGCCCTGGTGCCCACCAGCCGGTCTCTTGGGACAGCTGTGCTTTATAACAAGCATGAAGTCATCTCTGTCTGTCCCTGGCCCTCCCATCACCCGCAGTGTCTCTCTGCAGGCCCTGGGACGGCACAGCCGTGGGTACTGGCTGTGCTTGGTCGTGAATGGGCCCATTGTTGGGAGTCCCGTCCCCGCCACTGAGAGACTGTTTCAGAACTCTCTGGCTGGGTTGTCTCAGCTGGTGCAGCCCCAGGGTCTATGGGGTCATGTTCAGGGGTCTGAGCCCTATGAGTGCAAATACCACGTCACCACATGCCAGGCCGGGTGCCCCGCCTGGAGCTCCCATCACCCAGGTCCAGAGCGGGAAGTGGGGCAGACAGTGACCAACGAGGTCACTGTGAACGTGGGGAGCTGGGATGGGCCAGGCCCTGGGCTCGGGCACTGCCAGCCCACCTGCATCATTGTGCGACCCCTGGACACCACTAGTGCCCCTCGGGGTCACCCAGTCTCCTCCAGCGTCTCTGCTTTCTCCTTTACCCAGAAACCTAGTTTCCCTAAGAGCACCTTCTCAGCAAGTCCCTGGGATAAGGCTTCCGTCCTGGAGACCAGATCACCACATCCCAGCCCTGGGTAACACATCAGTGAGCCTCAGGTGACTCTCTAACCCTCAGGAGCATCGTGACTAGGAGGGTGCTGGCCCCTCCACCCATGAAGTGACAGTGACGAGTCCATGTTGGGAGGTGTCCGGACAGACTTCACAGGATGCTGCCCCGTGGATGTGGGACATAGCGTATGGGGGGTGGGGCAGGGTGGTCTCCCCTCCCTCCACCACCCCAGCACCGTGGAGCCTGGATCCGCCGGGCACTGGCCACAATTCGGTTGCTGCCACTCACACCTGAGTGCTTGGGCCACATCATGGGTCCCCCTTCTGTCTATAAAATTGACCAGAGAGCATCATCCAAATCGATGGTGAATGTAAGTGCTCTGAAAAGAAGGCGAGTCTTGTTATCGATGGGGCTTCCCCCGTGGCACCGTGGTAAAAAGCCTGCCTGCCAATGCAGGGGACACAGGAGTTGCTGGTTCAATCCCTGGGTCCGGAAGATCCCCTGTAGGAGGAAATGGCAACCCACTCCAGTATTCTTGCCTGGGAAATCCCATGGACAGAGGAACCTGGGAGGCTACAGTCCACACGGTTGCAAAGAGTCAGACTGACTGAGCATGCGCACACACACTCGTTATAACACAGTAAAAAGGGAGGGCAGAGAGCAGGGACCAGGGCAGAGACTAAACCCAGAGGCTCCACAGAGACCGCAGCCTGCTGTGGGGGAAGAGTGGGCTGCGGGACTCCCAGGGATGAGGGCATGGGAGAGGCCCCTCGCTGTGAACGATGCGGCCTTGCAAACCAGGCTCTCCCAGCAAAAGGGAAGCCAGTTTTCCCAATGTATTTGCGACTGTGTGTTGGACGTTTTCTGTTTATCCTTTGCTTAAGGAAACAGGCAAAATCTTCCTTGCGTCCAAATGAATCGAAATGCAAAATGAAAAAACATTTATGCCTCACACATGCAAATATCAGCTGTTCTGTTTGGCAAACTAGATATTGACCTCAGAAAGGAAATGTTTCTGAAATAACACAGAGAAAACCTCACTTGGTGCCTATTCCAACCAGCACTGTTGGCAGTGGGTGGGAAAGCTGTTACTTCGATTCTGCCTGTCCCTGGTTTGACTGATTGCCCTTTTAAGATCTGTAGGATTGCAGTTAAATTCCCCCTTATTCCTGATCTTGGCAGTTTGTGGTTTTTTTCTTTCTTTCTTCATGATCAGTCACAACAGGTACTGCTCATTTTAACTAATCTTCGTGTACTAAGTTGCGAAGTCGTGTCCAGCTCTTTGTGACCCCCTGGACTGTAGCCCATCAGGCTCCTCTGTCCCTGGGATTCTCCAGGCAAGAATCCTGGAGTGGGCTGCCATTTCCTTCTCCAGGGGATCTTCCCGACCCAGGGCTCGAACCAGCATCTCTTACGTCTCCTACACTGGCAGGTAGACTCTTTTAGCTCCAGGGTCACCTGGGAAGCCCAACTGATCTTCAAAAAGAAGCAACTTAAGACTTTGTGAGTTTTCTGTATTGTTAGTGTCTTATTTCGTTGATTTCTAGCATAGGGCTTCCCTGATAGCTCAGTTGGTAAAGAATCCACCTGCAATGCAGGAGACCCCAGTTTGATTCCCTGGGTTCAGAAGATCCACTGGAGAAGGGATAAGCTACCCACTCCAGTATTCCGGCCTAGAGCGTTCCATGGACTATACAGTCCATGGGGTTGCAAAGAGTCAGACATGACAGAGAGACTTTCACTCACTCGCTCAGTGTGATCTTTATCCATAAAAGGTTTTAAATCTGTACTCCATTGAAAAGTTGGTTCCATGGAAAACCCACTGAGGGAGGCACGCGGAAGTGGCCCCTTGTGAGGGCCCTCCCCAGGCGGTCACCCGTGCACCCCTCCATGCTCACTAGATCCTTCGTGTGAAGGTTCAGAACTTGAACCCGGGGGCCTGGTGATGAGGGCAGCTCAGCAACTGGGTGCTGGTGTGAGAGGCCCTCCCCTTAGGACTCACTGTCTACACCTACAAATAGAGGAAGGTTGGTGTGTCCCTGCAGGCAGCACTACATCCCGAGTGGGTCCCCTACATGCAGAGACACCCTTGGGGGCCCCTCCCAGACTTCCAGAGACGCCCAGGCCCCAGCTCTGACGCTCCTGCGGGCTCCCTCCAGGCAGGAGCGACCGTGGGCACTTCAGGCGTCTTTTGCATCAGGTGGCCGAAGTACTGGAGTTTCAGCTTCAGCATCAGTTCTTCCAGTTAATATTCAGGATCTCCTTTCAGATGGACTGGTTGGATCTCCTTGCAGTCCAAGGGACTCTCAAGAGTCTTCTCCAACACCACAGGTCAGAAGCTCAATTCTTCGGTGCTCAGCTTTCTTTACAGTCCAACTCTCACATCCATACATGACTACAGGAAAAACCGTAGCTTTGACATTTGCCGACATTTGTCGGCAAACTGATGTCTCTGCTTTTTAGTACGCTGTCTAGGTTTGACATAGCTTTCCTTCCAAAGAGAAGGGTTTTTAATTTCATGGCTTAAGTCACCATCCACGGTGATTTTGGAGCCCAGGAAAGCAAAATCTGTCACTGTTTCCACTCTTTCCCCTGCTATTTGCCAGGAAATTATGGAACAAGATGCCATGATCGTTTTTTTTTTTTTTAATGCTGAATTTAAAACCAGCATTTTCATTCTCCCCTTTCACCCTCATAAAGAGGCTCCAGTTCCTCTTCACTTTCTACCACTAGAGTGGTATCGTCTGCATATCTGAAGTTGCTGATATTTCTCCTGGCGATCTGGATTCAAGGGTACAAGTTACAGTTTCAGAGTCAGTGTAATCTGACCAGACCCCACAGATCACCACCGTCCCTGGAACTGTGCCATTTGCTGGGAAACCACAAAACTGAAGTTTCTGATTTCTGGCATCTGCTTTTTCCAGGAAGAGAACAGATGGACATAAAACCTCTCTTAAAGTGCCAGGGAATCTCCTAGATATGTGGCATTTAGTCACACATGCCCTGCCCTTCGATAGAGACCTTCCATGTCCGCTCACTATAGCACAGATGCCTGGCCTACAGAGTGTGTGCTCCCAGCCCAGCTACGGGCAGGGCAGTGATGGGAGGATTAGGCCCGAACATCGCCAATTACCCAGAGAATGCAGGGTTCCACCTTCTTCCTTCCATGAACATCGTTTATCACCTTTTCTCCATGGACCCAAAGATTTCAAAGACAGACCTCATGCTCTGAGTAATCTATAGCTCTCACCATCATTCAAACTGACTCTTCTGATTCGAATGACACACCAGACTGAAATTACTTTCAGCAAAAGAAAAACATTGTAGTAGTGAGCGTAGATGGAACTCTTAATCTGGGGTCATGAGTTCCCTAAAACATACACAGATTTTGTTGTTAGCAGGCATATTCTTAGGAGTATTTCTGGAATTAGCTCTCATGGGGGTTGGGGCCCCACAAGAGGTTAGGTACTGCTGGCAAGTAGCCTTGTCAAAGTCACTCAGTCGTGTCCAACTCTTTGTGACCCCATGGATTGTAGCCCGCCAGCCTCCTCCGTCCATGGGATTCTTCAGACAAGAATACTGAGGTGGGTGGTTCCCACTCCAGGGGATCTTCCCAACCCAAGGACTGAACCCAGGTCTCCCACATGGCAGGCAGATTCTTACCATCTGAACCACCAGGGAAAGCCAAATAGTTTTATTATGACATTATTTGACTTAGCAATAGAATTCTTAAAATCCTGGTCATTGCTGGCAGCAATTAAGAGCTAGTGGTAAAGAATCTGCCCTCTAACGCAAGAGACATAAGACTCTGCCCTGGGTCTGGAAGATCCCCTGGAGGAGGAAATGGCAACCCACTCCAGTATTCCTGTCTGGGAAATCCCATGGATAGAGGAGCCTGGCTGGCTACAGTTCACAGGGTTGCAAAGAGTCAGACTCGACTCTTTAGCAGGCAGGCACGACCCTTTGCTAACCCCTGGAAATCCCAAAGCCTCAGGCAGGGCAGTACCAGGGAGAGGCCATCTCAGAAGAACTCTATTTTGGATGGCGTGTGGGATCTTAGTTCCCTGACCAGGGACTGAACACATCTGTGCCCTGGGCAGTGAAAGCACTCAGTCCTAACCACTGGGCCATCAGGAATCCTCTCGGAATACCTTGGTGAGCTCTTCTCTTCCTGGCCAGTGTGTAATATCCCCCTAAAAAGAAATACAGGCATCAAGCTTCTCTTTTACTTAAACATGAAGAAACTGCAGGGCAGTGACTTGGAAAACGTCAGCTACAGCATGAACGCACATCACGTGTCACGTGTAGAACACTTTTTTTGTCTTTTATTGAGGGTTGTCAACCAGAGCAACACGAACGTTTGACCCATCTGCTTTTAAGATGAAGAACAAGGCACACAACTCCAGCCGACTTCGCCAAGGAGAAAAAGTTCGTGGTGTCCGTGGCCAGTTATGGGCGAGACGGGGCTGGGGGGGTCCAGCAGAGGGGGGAGGGGAGGAGAGGGAGACAGAGGACGAGACGCGGACACAGACAACACGCGTGCCAGGGCCAGGACAGACCCACAGACGCAGGACGCTCTGCAAACATCAACTCCTTTAGGAAAGTCTTTACAATGCCCTTACTGTCACGACGGGCATGAACCGGGGCCTGTTAATCACTGGTGTTTGTGCCGAGTGCACAGAAGGCCAAGGGCACTGCCCTCCTTGACCTCACAGTTGATGTCCAGAGCAGCATTCCTCCCGCAGGACTGAGCTCGGCAGACTCCACGGGGGTGCCCGCAGCATTCACAGAGACACGTGTCTTAAAGTCACCTCCACACGATTGCTGCCTTTGCCATTCTGGTATTAAGACACACATTTACAATAAAACACAGTCCAGCTCTGGGCATTCATACAGAAGGCAAGCTATTCATCAGGTGGAGGTCCTCGGTCCTGCATCTCGTCTGGCGGCTGATCCAGCTCCCACAAACTTAGATGCTTCGTGTCTACCTAGAGGCGTGCCTAGCACGGGAGAGACGAGAGCAGAGACCTCCGCAGGAAAAATACAAAACTGGTTTTTAAAAATGTAAGGCTTCAATGTACAATGCAAGCAAGACTTGACACTTTAAAGTCTAATGAGATAAACATTAAACTAGTTACATGTTATAAAATAAGTCAAAAGTTGAGGTAATACATTACACTCTCATATAACCAGCTTTATCTGAGTATAACCTTCTCCCCCCTTCTCAACCTTGGCGTTAAATATACTCAGATGCACAGAAGGAATACCTAGAAATCAGCCTGGAGTTAGTGGAGCAGAGTATGACCTCTGAAAGGCAGGGGAGTCTTACCCTGTATTCAAATAATAAATAAAAACTTCCCTTTTCCAAACCACTGTATAAACGGTACAAAGCCACCACGTCACTGATTCTCACACAGGGACTAAAAGCACTGAAAACACCCATCTGCCCTGCACTCCCACGGTCCCTACAGAAACGGGTTTCTGGCCCGCACGTGGCACCCCGCATGTGGTCCAGCTCTCTGCACGTCCCCTCCCCCTTCCCTCTGTAGCACAGACAGGTGTGAGCAGCACTAAGATAGAGAGGGTGCCTTCTCCAGAAGCGGGCCTCGCCGAGTGCCGCCGCACCCCGGACGCCGAAGCGTCCCGCAGCTGTGCTCGCCCGTGTGTGTGTGTGTGTGTGTGAGTGTGAGTGTAGAGAGCACAGTGGGCAAGAACTGTATGTGAACCGGCGTGAGCATGTGCATGAACGAGCATGAGTGTGAGTATGGATAAGTGTGCATGAGAGCACAAGTGTGTGAGCATGAAAGCTGAGTGTATGGAAGCAAACGTGCGTGTGTGCAGGCACGTATGCGTGTCAGCGTGCATGAGAGCACAAGTGTGTGAGCGTGAAAGCTGAGTGTGTGAAGGTAAGCATGTGTCAGTGTGCAGGAATGTACCTGTGTGTGTGGGACTGTGCACGTGGGCTCCCAGCCCCCAGGAGTCTGCGTGGCCACCGCAGAGCACGGTGCCCATCACAGCGCCCACTGGCCGGGCAGACCCTCCTGGTGGCCAGCACCCTCCCCCTTGCCGACCGGAAGTTCGGTTCACCTGCGTCGCGGGTTTTCCAGGCCCCAGGACATGGTTCCCACCCAAGAGAGGCAAAACCGTCCACGCAGCACTGCGCCCAGCTCCCCACCTGGCCGCCCCCCTTCTGGCCCCCGCACCTGGGGGTCACCGGGCCCCCTGCACCTGCAAAGCCACACCGACCGACGGGACTTCCCCCGCTGGGGGTGGGGGACCCAGGGGACCCTTAGGGGTGGGGGCTGAGAGGCATGGGTACCGCGACTCACCCCCCCCCCACCCACGAGCGCCGAGGACACCCGTGGGCGCGGAAGAAGCCAACAGGTGCCGAGGGCAGACCCGCAGGGCGAGGCCCGGCCGGCGGCAGGGCAGGGTCGCGGCCCTCTCACCCTTCCTCTGCAGGTGGTGGGCCGCGAGGCCGGCTCTCGGAGCCCGGGAGAGACGAAGGCGGGGTGGCGCCCGTTTCCCCCTTCCCTGCAGGTGGTGGGCCGCGGGGAGCCCGGGAGGGCCGCAGGCGGGGCGGCGGCCGTCTCCCGGTCCTCTGCAGGGGGTGGGCCGCGGGGCCGGCTCCCGGGGGCCGGGGAGGGCCGCGGGCGCGGTCACAGCGAGCTCAGGTGCGGCAGCGCGTCCAGGGGCCCCGCCCGGTCGCGCGCGGCGGCCGCCGACTCCACGCCGCGCAGCCACTCGGTGCACTTGCGCACCAGGCCCTCGTCGGCGGTCGCGGCCTCCTCCTCGTACTCCACGTCGTCGTACTTGTGCCGCTCGTTGAGCAGCGACACCTTGAGCAGCGAGCGCAGGTCGGCGGGCCGCGGGCCGGGGGCGGGCGGGGGCGGCGGGGCCAGACGGCCGAGGCGCGCGGCCCGGGGGCAGGCGGCGGGCGGGCGCCCGGCGTCGGCTGGGGGCGCCCGCCGGGGCCGAGCCAGCAGCTGCCTCTCCAGGTGGCGCCGCTGGATGACCAGCACGGCCTCGGGCGTGAGGCTCAGCGAGAAGCGCAGGGCGGCGTCGGGCCCGGCGCCCGAGGCGGCGGTCCGCGCCCCCGAGGCCGCGGTCCCCGCGGGGCTGTCGCCGGAACCGGCCGGCCGGGACGCGCACGGGGCCGGGGCGCGCGGGGATGCCGGGCCGGGGGCGCGGCGGGCCGGCGGCCGCTTCAGGGTGGCGGAGGGCCAGGAGCTGGACAGCGGCCCCGGGGGCCGCTCGGGAGGCCGCCTCTTCTTTTCGGCGGCCGCGGCGGGCGGCGAGGGTCCGGGCGGGGCGCAGGCGGGCGCCGCCGCCTTGCGCGGGGCGCCGGGCTTCCGGGGCGGCGGGCGCGCGGCGGGGACCCCCGGGGCCGGGGTGGGCGGCGGCGGCGGCGCGGGCGGGAACGGCATGGTGGTCAGCGCCCTGGAAGGAGAGGGGCGGCTACCGTGTGGGCGCGCCGAGCCCGGCGCCCTACCCGGGGGACCGCGGTCCGCCCCCCCGCCCGCCCTCCGCACCCACCTGGGCTGGGCCGCGGCATCTCCGGCGCACACAAGCCCCCCGCGTCCACACCCAGGGCCTTGCGTCCGGGCACCCCGCTGCCTTCCTCCGTCCTGCCTTCCTTCCGGGGCCAGGGGCTCTGCCGGCTCTCCTCCGGAGACAGCGGCGGCCGGTCCACGCGGAGCCTGGCGCGCCCGCGGGAGGAGGAGCCGCTGCGCCCGCACGCCGGCGCCGCGACTGGGCGGCCGAGGCTCCCCGGGCGGCCTTCCACCGCGGGGGCTAATCCATCAGAGGCGGGGAAGACCGGGCGTGTCCTCCGCCCGAGGCGGGGTCCTCGCACGTGGGCCAGAAAGTCGTGTGCCACCTCTCGGCGCTTCTGAGATGGTGCGCAGGCCGGCGGCGGGGGAACCGCGGGCTCCGCGCGCGGCCCCGCATCCCGGTGTCGCGGGAGGAAGCTGGCCGGAGTTCAGAGGCGGGCACAGACATTTCAGGGCATCCTTCTGGTTTTGTTTTTGGATCATGTTGAAAGACAATCATTTTTAAATTAAAAACCTCGTATTCCTTGGCGAGGCAAAAAAAGGAAAAAAGGCCAGTTTCGGTTAAATCGTGATATAGGACCTTCAGTTCATTACAGGAGACTCCTGTGAGCACACGGAAAGCATTTACTGCTGTAACAGTCGTTCAAAGGAACGCAACAGCTTCACTGTCAACTTCGTCTAGTGGTAGAGACCTGAAAACATTCCTTCAGTTTTCAAATGTGTGTTAAATAAATGAATGATTCACTGCATAATTACAGAGCAGTGCGTCCTAAAGTCAAAATTTCAAATGAGGAGTCCCTGCATTACTTACGGAGAATCATCCATTGTTTAGAGCTCTTCCACCCGCCCCTCCATGGGATATGCTTTTCTGGGCCAGGGAAAGCGTTAGTCACTCAATTACCTCCGAGTCTTTGCAACCCCATGGACTGTAGCTTGCCAGACTCCTCTGTCCTTGGGATTCTCCTGGCATATTACTGGATATGGTATGCTGGAGTGGGTTACCATCTGTTTCTCCAGGGAATGGAGGAAATTCTCAGGAATTCTCCAGGGAATTCTTTTCTTCCTGACCCAAGGATCAAATCTGGGTCTTCTGCACTGCAGGTGCCTTCCTTACCATCCGAATCCCCAGGGAATCCTTCTGGGCTACCCAGGAACACAGCTAGGTTGTGTGGGTTATGGCCCAGGTTAGCGGGGAGTCCTCAGACATGGCCGGTGCCCCCTGTGCAGGGCCCTGGCCCCATCTCCAGGCTCTCCTGCTTCCCACCAGCACCTTGCTGCTGTCCGGGCCCCTTCCCACGTGCTCCCCTCAGGGCACGCAAAAAGGAACATGATTGGTGGCTGGAAACGTTCTCTTGATGGTCTGGGATGGAGGCCCTGTCATCTCCACCATCACCCTCAAACCACCCCGAGTGTCTATTTTCTCCACAAAATACACAGTCCCCACTTCCAGACAGGGCTCCCCGCTGTCCTTTCCCCTGGACCTTTTTCCTGTCCCTGCCAGTGTCTCAAGGCATCGTGTCTCCTCCCAAGGCTCAGGGGAAACACTGGAGACAGTTTAGGTCGTAAAACACCTGCGGCGCCGCTGAAATCACGCCGGCATTTTACCCCGCTGTTCCTCGGTGGGTGTGGACTAGCTGTGGAAGCCGTGGCGGCAGGAACACTCCTGCCAGGAGCGTGGAGGGCAGCAGAGGCGGTGAAGCCGGTGCAGATGGGCGGGGTGGGGGTCAGGAGGCGGGAGGAGGAGGAGGGGCTAGGGGACCACGGCTATGGGCGCAGCCCCCGGGGGCAGCTGGACAGCCGCAGCCCCCGGGGGCAGCTGGACGCCCAGAGAGGGATTCCAGGAGGGACCTCAGCACTTCAAGAGCTGTGCCGGTATCAGCGACTGGCTTTCCCTGCTTCCTGTTTCCTAATTCTTGAAGTCACTCAGTCCTGTTCGACTCTGCGGCCCCATGGCTGTAGCTCTCCAGGCTACTCCGTCGGTGGGACTCTCCAGGCAAGAATACTGGAGTGGGTTGCCATTTCCTTCTCCAGGGCATCTTCCCGACCCAGGGATTGAACCCAGGCCTCCCGCACTGCAGGCAGATGCTTTACCCTCTGAGCCACCAGGGAAGCCCTGTTTCCTAATTCTTAGGATGCTTTGGAAGTGACTCTTGAAGGGTGTGAGTGGGAGGTAAGCGTGGGTTGGCATCTCATGGTCACGACAGCCGTGTACGTCCACGCACAGGATGGACCTGCTGTGTGGCACGTGCCGCCCCGCCCCTCTGACTGTCTCCAGTCTCCTAGAAAACCAGGGCTCCCGGGCGGAAACACCTCCCAACTGCACGCGGCCCTGGGGGGAGGAGATGAGCCTCAGCCCAGCCGTGGGCCCCAGGGCCACGTCAGCCATTGGCGCACCAGAGGAGAGAGGGACGCCGCGGGTAAGGAGCCTGCAGCACCCACAGCAGCGGCTGGTCGGCCTTTTCCCCGAGAGAAACTCGGAGCCGTTGGATGGACGCACACGTCACAGCAGCCTGGTCCGTGGGCTTCTCCCAGTCCGCCCGCGTCGGTCCCAGCCCGGAAGCTCGGGGACTTGGCACGCGGCACCTGTGCCTGGTTTCGGAGGCGGGAAGGTGAACGCCGCGGGCCGCCCCCCAGCACCCAACCCATTCCTCCGCCCTCTCCCTGCGGGCGCTGCGGCCCCACAGCCCCTGTGGGGGAGAGGAGTCCCCAGCCTCCGGGTGGGTGGGCTGCCCTCCCAGGGGCCACGGAGAAGTTAGCATTTCTGGAGGGCTTCGGCCCGCAGACTCTGCGAAAGCCCCCTGCCGACGAGTTCCTCTGCCGAGAACTTTCAGCCCCCTGACGTCGGAGGCTGGAAAGCACCCCTGGGCCTGCAGGAGCCCGCGAAAGCCGCCTGTGTCTGGCCCTGTCACTGGCGCGCTGACTGTTAGAGAGCCCGCTCCACGTTCTATTTGGTTGACTTGTTAGCCAGCGACGGTTACCAGTAAAGGAAAGTCACACCAGGGAAGACAGCAGACCTCCGTTCAGAATAGGGGATGGAGCGGAAAAGGGATCAGTCAAGAAATATAGTCCGGCTTAATTCATAATTTACATGGGCTTTTGCATAACATGCCCAGAACACAATAGTGGGGATAAACTACTTATATACCAAATAGTAAAGCTAGAATACTGCGGTGAGGTCATCAGTTCCCCAGCCACGGTTCTGTGGTGCAAGAGATAATCGCCAAAATACTCATCTTAACGATATGAAATTCACTGTTTGAAATAAAGCTAGTTGATTTAAAAGATCAGTTCAGTTCAGTTCAGTGGCTCAGTCGTGTCCAACTCTTTGCGACCCCATGAATTGCAGCCCGCCAGGCCTCCCTGTCCATCACCAACTCCCGGAGTTCACTCAAACTCACGTCCATCAAGTTGGTGATGCCATCCAGCCATGTCATCCTCTGTCATCCCCTTCTCCTCCTGCCCCCAATCCCTCCCAGCATCAGAGTCTTTTCCAATGAGTCAACTCTTCTCATGAGGTGGCCAAAGTACTGGAGTTTCAGCTTTAGCATCATTCCTTCCAAAGAAATCCCAGGGCTGATTTCCTTTAGAACGGACTGGTTGGACCTCCTTGCAGTCCAAGGGACTCTCAAGAGTCTTCTCCAACACCAAAGTTCAAAAGCATCAATTCTTTGGTGCTCAGCCTTCTTCACAGTCCAACTCTCACATCCATACATGACCACTGCAAAAACCATAGCCTTGACTAGACAGACCTTTGTTGGCAAAGCATTGTCTCTGCTTTTCAATATGCTATCTAGGTTGGTCATAACTTTCCTTCTAAGGAGTAGGCGTCTTTTAATTTCATGGCTGCAGTCACCATCTGCAGTGATTTTGGAGCCCCAAAAAATAAGGTCTGACACCGTTTCCACTGTTTCCCCATCTATTTCCCATGAAGTGATGGGACCAGATGCCATGATCTTCGTTTTCTGAATGTTGAGCTTTAAGCCAACTTTTTCACTCTCATCTTACACTTCCATCAAGAGGCTTTTTAGTTCCTCTTCACTTTCTGCCATAATAAGGGTGGTGTCATCTGCATATCTGAGGTTATTGAGATTTCTCCCGGCAATCTTGATTCCAGCTTGTGCTTCTTCCAGCCCACCATTTCTCATGATGTACTCTGCATATAAGTTAAATAAGCAGGGTGACAACATACAGCCTTGATGTACTCCTTTGCCTATTTGGAACCAGTCTGTTGTTCCATGTCCAGTTCTAACTGTTGCTTCCTGACCTGCATGCAGATTTCTCAAAAGGCAGGTCAGGTGGTCTGGTATTCCCATCTCTTGAAGAATTTTCCAGTTTATTGTGATCCACACAGTCAAAGGCTTTGGCATAGTCAAGAAAGCAGAAATAGATGTTTTTCTGGAACTCTCTTGTTTTTTCCATGATCCAGCAGATGTTGGCAATTTGTTCTCTGGTTCCTCTGCCTTTTCTAAAACCAGCTTAAACATCTGGAAGTTCACGGTTCACGTATTGCTGAAGCCTGGCTTGGAGAATTTTGAGCATTACTTTAGTAGCGTGTGAGATGAGTGCAACTGTGCGGTAGTTTGAGCATTCTTTGGCATTGCCTTTCTTTGGGATTGGAAAGAAGTCATTACTAAACATTTAAACCGAGAGTTTAAGAGCAACTTAGTAAAATATTTAGTGAAAATGATATTTTCTGTAGCTAACAGGTCAGAAGTGAGTGGCTGCTCTGTACTCCATCCTTGTGCGATCACGGGTCTACAGCCCCAGGGCCCCACTGTGAGCTCGAGGTACAGAGTTCAGTTCAGTTCAGTTCAGTTCAATCTCTCAGTTGTGTCTGACTCTTTGCGACCCCATGGCCTGCAGCACGCCAGGCCTCCCTGTCCATCACCATCTCCCGGAGCTTGCTCACTCATGTCCATTGAGTCGGTGATGCCATCCAACCATCTCATCCTCTGTTGCCCCCTTCTCCTCCCGCCTTCACTCTTTCCCAGATCAGAGTCTTTCCAGATGAGTTAGTTCTTCACATGAAGTGCCATTTCATTCTGTTCATGGGGTTCTCAAGGCAAGAATCCTGAAGTGGTTTGCCATTGCCTTCTCCAGTAGTACAGGGTGCAGCGTCAGGGTTATTACCCAGTGGATGCTGGGAGGGTCCCTCACCCTGGGCCACGCTGATCATTGCTGTACTGCCTGCCGGGTGGCACAAGGGACCCGCTCTAAGGACGCCGTCCTAGGGAGCGAATACCCGTAGAACCTCACTTGGGGGCCATCCTGCTAAGGATTGAACCTCCGACCATGACAGGCTGGCTCCAAAGGGGCCCCCACCCTGAGGAAGCATGAGGGAAAAGTTTGATGAGGAAGTCTGTGGTTAACGAGACCATCTGTCACTCTCACACCAGGGCAGGGCACAGAGGGCCTGGGCAGGCCTCTCACGCTGTCCCTCCCTGCTGGGGACACGCGTCCACTGAGTCCCACACAACCCCCAGGCTCTGAGGCCCATCGTGGGGTCCCTCCTCCCTGGTAGGGCCTGGTGTGGCTCGCCGGAGCGCCTGCACCGCTGGAGCCTGGCTGGACAGATGGTCCCGTGTGGACCGAGAGCTCTGCGGGGCTGCAGCCTGCTGTCTCAGGGGTCGGTCGGTCCCTCGGCCCCATCTCAGTGGACTCTCAGCCGCACCGTCTCCAGGCGCACGGCTTCCCCCGCAGCCGTCCCGGTCCCTGTCCAGGGGTCCTCTGCACAGCACCGAGCTTCCCGCCGGTTCTGGGGACTGGTGGATGTGTCTAAGGCGAGGCTCCGACCGTGGCCTCAGCTGGAGACAGGGCCCTCCCAGGACTAGATGCATCCCCTCTGTGCTCAGCAGCCCGGCCTCGTGCTGATTCTGCACAGATCCCTCGACGCAGGAGTCCTCCCCATGCCTCCCGGGAGCCCCTCCCGTCCTGGCTTAGTCACCATGGCCTGGAAGGCCACCTTCCTAAGGAGCAGGCTCTCACCTGCGGACACACCGGGTCCTTGACGGGCCAGGGACACAGGGGGAACTGAGGGGCGAGGGGAGCTGGTGACGTCTGCCTGTCCTGACTTCTCCCCGGATCCAGCCCCGCCTCGCAGCGCTCCCTCCTGGGTGGGCCGGCTCCTCCCTCCGGGCCTTACCGTGCCGGGCAGGCCCCGACCCGGACCTGGTGGTCAGCTCTCCTGCACCTCCGCTCCGCCTGGCCTGCCCTCCTCCTCGGCGTCCGCGCCGCCTGTTTTTGGGCCCACCCTGCACAACACACTGAACACACTTTCACAGTCACTCCGTCTTCTCACCCCTCACCAACCTGTCCTCAGGGCAGTTACTAGGATAGAGATCCTATCTTACCCCGTTTTACTGCAGAAAGTCTGCACAAGTGTCCAAACTACATTTTATTCAACTGAATCAACAGACCACCCACTTAAAACATAAACTTGAAAAAATAAAAAATCACAAACTTGATCAAGAAAATGTTATTTTTTCCAAGTGTGGGTTTATTTCAAAATTATGAAGATTTATATATTATTTTTTATTACATACAATAAAGCGGTTTAGCTTACAGTAAAAGCTTTCACATTTAAAGTTATTTTAAAAACATATTTAAAAAATGTAGACCCTTAAAAACCACCAAAAAAGCTGACTATATCTTGCAGTGTAGGTTTATCCTTAAATATTCACATCTCAAATGCTGTTTAGAAAAAAGATTTAAAAACTGGCTAAAAATCATTTACACTTGGCAATGATTAAAATCTCGCCGTCTCTGACAGAGCGTATTAATGGCACATAATGAATTTACTGTCACAAGCATCTAACAGTTTAATGGGTACGCAGTTTCACCAGTATACAAAATGGGCTTAGATGGTCGGTGCAGTTGTTCTGGAGTGATCACTGTTATCAGGAAAAGGACACCGCACCAAAAACAGAACATCAACTTTTAAAAGGTCTTCTCAGTTTCCTTCTTTTCAAACAGCTTTCAGCTCAGGAGAGAAGAACAGCACTTAATTACTGCATCCCTGATTTAAAAAAAAAAAGGAAAAACAATATAATAATTTTGCCTCCAGAGTGAACTTGCAAAAAGATTCCTGCCAAGAGACAAATGCACCATCACCTTCTTCCATCAGAACTCAGTGGAACACCCCCAGCGCATTTCCTGGTTAACTAAAACTTTCTTGAGTGTCACTTGAAATCAAGAACTGAGACACGGAAATAAATTATTAGTTGCTGAAATGGTATTTATTTATTTAGAAATATTAACCAGCACTTATTGCTAATTTTCTTGTGAAGAAATTAAATACCAAAAAAACCCTCAAAAAACAAATTTTAAAAAAGAAATAATGAACAAGATTTTAAAACAGAAATGTTTATAACTACATTCTAAGAACTCCAAAAAAAAAAAAAAATTCTACGTGCTAGACCATGGCCCCCCACTCCAGTACTCTTGCCTGGAAAATCCCATGGACAGAGGAGCCTGGTAGGCTGCAGTCCATGGGGTCGCGAAGAGTCGGACACGACTGAGCGACTTCACTTTCCCTTTTCACTTTCATGCATTGGAGAAGGAAATGGCAACCTACTCCAGTGTTCTTGCCTGGAGAATCCCAGGGATGGGGGAGCCTGGTGGGCTGCCGTCTATGGGGTCGCACAGAGTCAGACATGACTGAAGCAACTTAGCAGCAGCAGCAGCAGACCTCATTCACCTTCCAGGACAGTTAGTCTCAACATGATCACTGTTACACAGACTGTTCAGGGTGAGCCCAGGATAGAGGCGCAGACCCACGCACCAGGGGAGCAATGCCCCGCCCTGGCTGTGAGCTCCGGCTGCACCGGAGTGGACACCGTTTCCAGGGCGCCTCTTCCCCTTGTTGAGGGGCAGCAGGAGCCCTCCCAGCCAAGGTCCCGAGGGCCGGCTCTTGTTCTAGGTCACCCTGGTTTGCTTTTTCTCCTTTAAGTGTTCATCAGAAAGACTCACTCGTTTGAATAAAAACAGAATTTCTACCAATTTCCTTCACTGTTCTATTAGGCATACAGTTTCGCTGTTTTCATATACAACCTACATTTCCAGAGTTCATGAAGAAGCTGTGCCTTAAGAGAGTATGCCTCTGAACCTCAAGCTTAAGTCTGCAGTTAGTGTTGCTTTTCCCTCCACAATTACATTAACACATTTTTCTGGGGGGAAAAAAAAATTTTTAAATGGCAGTTACCTCAACATACAGAATAAATGTTTCTGCTGGCTTAAACCAAACATCTATGCATCAGCCTCACTTCCTATTTACTGGGTGTTTACAGTCGTGGAAGGATCCAGGGTCTCTCCCCAACACCCCCGACCTGCAGGTGTTCAGGTGCTACATCTGCAGTCAGCTCCCAGCCCACCTGGGACCCGTGTTCACATGTTTTCACTTTATGTGGCAAGCTTCTATCAAGCTTGTTTAAAAACTCATTTCCTTTTGGGAAAAAAGTAAAAGTCAATTTTAAAAAAGGCCCTGTAAATCATATTTTAATATGAAAATTACTAAAATTTAGACATCTTTGTAAAAAGAATGAGAGGAGCAGAAAGAACAGGATGAAATTCAAAGAGGCTCACCTTGCGTATGGGATGTATGACAGACTATACCTGCAAGAAAAATTCAAGGATGTTGAAATTTAATCTAAATGACGTTTTTTCTTTATGCCAAATGGCCATATTCTAACAGCATTATAAAAGGAAGCAGCAGAATATTACACAGTGATCCTCAGAGCATGAGCCAGGCAGCATACAGCATCACTGGGGAACTTGCTAAAAAGGCAAATTACCAGGGCCCACTCCACACCTCAGAGGAAGGCAATGGCCCCCCACTCCAGTGTTCTTGCCTGGAGAATCCCAGGGACGGGGGAGCCTGGTGGGCTGCCGTCTATGGGGTCGCACAGAGTCGGACACGACTGAAGCAACTTAGCAGTAGCAGCAGCACCCCACACCTCTTGAATGAAAAACTGTTGTTTTAATAAGCAATCTATGTTTTTAACAAACTCTTAAGTGATTCTGATGCCTGCTAAAGTCTGAACTTTTGTTATAACAGGTTACTACTTTTAAGTTATTTAGAAAAAAATTAACTATAAAATAACAGAATAAACTACACTCTCCTTCAAGAAGAAAACAATCAAGTACACATCAACAATAAAAAGTAACATATTAATAGAAAATGACAAAGATTTAAAATTTTCCATATGTCAGAGTAAAGCGTCTGAAAGTTATTTTGCGACCGGTAAAGAAGCGCTTTTAACATGTGCTGATACCGCCTCAGTGGAAAGGTAGGAACAGCCCCAGCGCACACACAGCTCCTAGACTGGCCGACACCAAGATGTCCTACAGCACTCAGGAAGGGCTCACTGACTCTTACGAGGAAGAAAGCGAGACTCGGGTCTACAGAAGAAAGGAGGAACACTCTGAAAGGCCCTTTGCCGCGAGGAACACTTTCCTGGTCTGACCCGGAAGCATGCGAGGGGGACACGTTCCATCCATCACAGACTCACCGCGCCCTCGGTGCCGCCCAGCCCTGAACGCGGCTGCGTGAAGGGGACGGCCAGTCAGGAGGGACCAGAGGGGCGGAAGCCGCAGGGAGACGGGGAGGCAGGGCTGCGGTGGGTGCTCAGGGCCAGAGGCAGCTGCTCAGCCACACGGCACAGAGCGAGGGGCCCCCGCCACCCCCCAGGCTCGGCCTGTGACCGGCCTGGGTTTACGCGTGCGGGGAGCACCCCATTCATTGCTCGCCTTCTCTGGCAGAGAAGGGCGTGCAGCCCCGTGTGACGTCAGCGCGGCCCCACAGCCCCGTGTGACGTCAGCATGGCCCCGCCTCCCGGCGTGACGTCAGAGGGCCCTGCGGTCCCGCCCCCGTGGGACACGCCAGCGCGGCCCCGCCTCTCCAGCTCGCCTCTGTTGAGTCTCCGCCCCGCCCATCACCGCCACCCGGGACACACCACAGACCACAGGCACCTGACCCCTCAGGGGGCCCTTTCCCCCGGAGCCAGGAGAACCTCCCCAATGACCTCCGTGCTGAGGAAACTACCTTTCCAGTGAGTGTAAGACTTACCAGGTCATCGAGAGGAACTGCAATATGCAGAATAACACGGCCAGCCCCTTCTTATGCCACTGACAACAGCAAAGACAAAGACACAACCAGGTAAACATTTTAAAGTATCTTTCACAGCCTCGTTCAATCCCTTCCTTTCAAAAGACGTAGCTGATAGCTCCATTCATTTCATTACACTTTAGTGCGACAAATTTTCCATTCAGTAAATCTGAAAATTAAGTACCCACAAATTCTATTCTTTCTAGAATTCTGATTCCATTTACTTAAATGCTGCTAAATATATGGCGTTAAATGTTAATGAAATAATTGTGCACAGGCTCAAAGTATTAGCCCCCTTTGATGTAAGGCCTTTTAAGTCAAGGCTAACTTTTCCAAAGTCAACATCAAGGCACAGCCCTGGCAGTCCAGTGGCTAAGACCCCCTGCTCCCAATGCAGGGAGCCCGGGGTTTCAATCCCTGGTCCTCTGGTCAGGGAACTAGATCTCCTGATCACGACTGAGACCCACCACAGCTAAATACATCAGCAAGTATTTTTTTAAAATAAGTAAACAAAACCGACATTGAAAAGCCCACTTGGTCAGCAGATCTATACCCTATGTGGAATCCATGTCTCCGACTCACTGGCACTGCCTTCTTTCCTTGTTACTTTTTGAAGTAAAACTGTACTTCACTGTGATCTTCCGGAATAATATAAACAGTTTCCGTGGTTGTTTTAAAATGACCCATTTTTAGAATGTGTCCATCTTCATATTTACTTCCTCACTTATTTTTAATCTACTGCTTATAAATAGACTGCTAGACCATTCCACATCAGAAATCAATTTCCCACAGGGATATGCAAAAATTGCTTAAGAAAATTCTTTTACGTTACAATTGGGAATTGAGGTATTTAGTGAATTCTTGTGTGACTAAAGCCCAGTCCTTGTATCATTAAACTCAGAACACTTCTGGTGGGACATTTCTGAAGTGCATTATACACCACCCCATCATCTTTGAAACACACCGTGTTCTTGGGAGCTCAAGAACCACCTCAATCCCCTTTGGAAGTAGATAAGGAACAATACGCAAATACAGTGAAGGATCAGGAGCATCAGGAAGTAAACGGAGCTGTAATGAAGCTCCTCTAGAGGCTCCTGGAGAGCTGTGTGTACACGAGTGCGTCCTTGGTCCCTGGTGCCGTTTTGGCTGGCCTGCCTTCTGGCCCTCTCTCCTCGGTGCTGGGACACCTTTGGCCCGAGATGCCCTCCCCGCCTGAGAGCCACAACGCAGCAGACCCTCAGCGAGGGCCCCTCACAGGCCCCCTGATGACGGGGGCCGTCCTGACCTGGAAGCAGGAAGAATCTCACCTCTGTTTCAGGTGGCAGGCTCCACTGCCAGTCTGGCCACTAACTGGACGCTACACACACGACTTTAAGGACACCAGTCTTCGGTGAGTTTTAATAAATCAGACTTTGAGCTCCTCTGAGATGGCAGCTTGATGACACTTTACCTGGTGAGGGGCCACACAGCAGAAAATAGACACGGCTGGGGTAACTTACCCAAAGGGCAGCGCACAGGGTGAGCACGAAACACAGCTGGGGAAGGCAAGGAAAATGGTCGAGTTTGAGTCTTTTCAAAGGCCAAACAAAGATGCATACACAATTCTGCATTCATTTGCATAATAACACACCACACAACAAAATCAATGAGACGGCTTACTCGAACTGTCCTTATATATTCCCTGAGTATTATTTTAAAGTCTATGACTGCAATCTTCCGGGGCAAACTGGAAACACGCAGTAAGTCATCTGCTGACTAAGCCAACAGACGCTGTTTCACGAATGCATGAGTGAGGACAGCTGTTCTCAGGGATGTGTGATGCTTATGTTAACGTTCAGTAACTCAAACCACCAACACCGTGTTTAGTACAACTGTTAATGTACAGGGGGTCCTATTCTACTTAGCTTTACATAAGGAGCTGACCATAATCATTTCATACAGAAAGAGTACACTGTCATGCCACACCCTGTCCCCAGAGTGACAAGGACAGGCAGATGAAAGCAGTGGGGACAGGTCTTAAGACAGAGAACGGGGTATTTGTCCACCACTCCAACAGGGAAGGGACAAAAGCCAGGAGACTCTCCCAGAGAAGACTCAGATGGACCCAGAAGTGACCTGACCTTCCAGCCCCATCCTCCAAAAAGTCCATACAGTGGTCCAGTAAGAAAGGTTGCCCGGGGCTGGAAATTGAAACGCATGCAGCTCTGCTTCCCACCCGAGATACACAGCGCTACTCTGCTAGAGAATGCCCAAGAACACAGGATTCCCCCAGCCAATCACTGAGGTAATACTGCACAATCCAAACTCTTCAAACTCACAGCCTGAAGGATGAGACTATTACATTCAGCAAAGGAAACATGAGTTCCTCTGTACACAAGTGGGTGATAATTCATAAATAATGCCAAAAAACACCCTCCTATGAAAGTTTTTTACAAAATGATCATTATTTACTTACAAGCATAACAACTGTTGCAAGCAATCTCGTTGTTTCAAACATTTTCTTCAGTTGTTTCACGGGTCCCATTAAAAAGCATGTACTATTTGAAACAAAAGAAATGAGAGATGGATCTGTTAATTGGTCTGTGTAAAAATAAGTGCTTTTAAGAAAATAAACCCTGTCAGCTTAATTAAACAATCTCACTGAATCTGTTTTATGGCAGAAAGTGAGAAATTAAAGAGCCTCTTGAGGAAGGTGGAAGAGGAAACTGAAAAAGCTGGCTTAAAACTCAACATTCAAAACACGAAGATCATGGCATTGGGGTCCCAACACTTCATCGCTAACAGCGGGGGAAACAATGGAAACTGCCAGACTTTATTTTCCTGGGCTCCAAAATCACTGCAGACAGTGATGCAGCCACGGAATTACAAGACGCTTGCTCGCTGGAAGAAAGGCAATGACAAACCTAGACAGTCTATTAAAAAGCAGAGACATCACTTTGCCAGCAAAGGTCTGTACAGTCAAAGCTGTGGTTTTTCCAGTGGTCACGTATGGATGTGAGAGCTGGACGATAAAAAAGGCTGAGTGCCAAAGAACTGATGCTTTTGAACCGTGGTGGTGAAGACTCTTGAGAGTCCCTTGGACTGCAAGGAGATCCAACCAGTCCATCCTAAAGGAGACCAGTCCCGGGTGTTCATTGGAAGGGCTGATGCTGAAGGTCCAATACTTTGGCCCCCTGACGTGAAGAACTGACTCCTTTGAAAAGACCCCGATGCTGGGAAAGATTGAAGGCGGGAGAAGGGGACGACAGATGTCGAGACGGTTGGATGGCATCACTGACTCGATGGACATGTTTGGGTAAACTCTGTGAGTTGGTGATGGACAGGGAGGCCTGGCGCGCTGCAGTCCATGGGGTCGCAAAGAGTCAGACAGGACTGAGAGACTGAGTAACAAGTGTTAGAAGGAAACTGTAATCTCTGTGTATTCCATGACACAGGAATGCCTCTCACAGTCATTCGCTTCTCAGTGCCAGGTCAGCATGGCCGCTGCGGGCGGCCTGGGAGGACAAGGCAGTCTGTCTTTAGCATGGGCCAATTCAGCGACGGCCCCCTTATCTCGACGCGTGTGGCACGCGTGAACAGTGCAGTCAGTTCCAGAAGCAGTGTCCGTGCAGAGCTTCCAGGAGCAAGGCAGTGTGCAGTCACTCCCCGAGGCCCTCCAGACTGCTGTCTGAGGAGCAGGATGGGCCCAGAGACCGACGGAGCTCAGCGGTGGTTCACGCCCGTCCCCTCGCCACCACCTCTGACCTGGAACGTCCCTGAGGAGACGGGGGCTCCCCTCTGAATGCTGAGAGCTCACAGCTGTGACAGACAGCAGCACCCCAGAGATGCGCCCGAGGCCCTCAGAGAAGACCCCCCCCGACGCCCAGTGCATAGTCCTCGGAGTCACTGCCCCACATGGCCCCGCCCGACCCCTCTGCACAGCACTGCCACCCGGGATCTGCTCCGGCTGGCCGGCCGGGCATCTGACTGTCCCCCTCACGAGGCAGCTACGAGCCGGGACTCCGGAGGGCTGTCGGGTGGGACCCCAGCCCGGTCACCTCCCTCGGTGTTTCCCCAAGGACTGACCGCCCCCTCTCTTGCGTCGCTACCCCTGAACGTACAATGGAGGGTGACAGGCAGTGCTTGGCACACAGGCAGCACCTCCAGAGGCTGGCTCTTCTCACCATAAACACTAAGAGGCAGCTGGCACACGGCAGGGCTCTAAGCATTTACTGAGGGAATGTAAATTTTGAACTCATGACTTGCACAGACCTACAGAAACATATCCTATTAGAAAAGAAAACTTTGATAATGACAGCAAACAAAACATCTTGAGAAGCCAAACTTCCATACATACCTGGCTAATGCAGCAATGTTTCCAAAGGTATAAAACACTGCAAAAAGCTTTATGCCTCCAGGGAGCCACAGCAATCCAGTTCCCTGAGTTAAGATGTTCGAGTCATTTAAAAATAATTTTACCACTGTAACAGATTAAAATATAAACCTGCTACTATAATAATAATAGTATATAATGATATTTAAGCATAAATGTGTTAACATATGGCCTCTAATTATAGTTTCCTAAAAAGTTAATTTTCAATGTTATCTGCTAATTTGAATCTTATGCCTATTTGCATATGAGTATATATAAATGAGCTATTCCATCATCTTCTTTATATATCTAAGTAAACCTCTTTCTATTTAAGTATTCTTTTTATAAATGGCGAGTTACAAAAGGTAATGAACTCTTCTAAACCACTGGCTGCAACTCCCCTAACGCACACAGTGGTTTTTCTTCAGTGAATCTATTTTAACAATCCATAACCCCCAAACATTGTCTCTACATCTTTTTATTGATCTCTACCCCTTTATTTCAAGTGACTAAATAAGTCCCATCAAAACAGTCCAGATAAATGGAATGCTTAGTCTCACACGAAGCAGAAATTATCAAGCAACATAAAGCTTAACTCACAAGGATGGAGAAGAAGATGCCACTGACGAAGCATATGGCAAACCACTTCAGCCTGGTGTTGAAACTAAGCGTCGAGGCATCAAGCACCTTAAGGAAGGGGAATTAGAACATGTTTTTAAATCACCACTTGGCCAATCTGGTGCTTTATATGACATTAAAGCAAATCTTTACTTTAACACAGACGATGAACCTGTTTTACTTTGCACACAGTGGTGCGGCTTAAGAATATGAGGACTCCTCGGCTGTGACGGGGAATGTAAACAGTCTGGGGATCGGGCCGTCCCAGAGACGCTGTCACCTCTGCAGATGAGATAACAGCGCTGTTTCTGGAACACTCTTCCTGGGAGGGCCAGGAGGGGCACTGATGCATACGCGATGAGACCCATTCTAAAATGCTCACTGATTAAAACCAGGGGAAAGTCGGAACAAGACGGGCAAACTGTTGACGGGTGCGGAGATGGAGTCGAGACACACACCCTTCTCTGTCTCGTGTCTCAGGGCGTCTGGGCCAGATTCCTGCACGCAGAGCCTGACTCGATGGTCCTGCGGGAGCCAGTCCCAGGGGAAGCCCCGAGGACTCAGGGAGGCTGGGCAGAGAAGGGGAGGGGCTGAGCGAAGCCGTGACCTCAGCTGGCGCTCAGTGAACACCACACCCCACTGTCCGTCCAGCCATGAGGCCCAATGACCTTTTGGGACTCACCTCCCGCCAGCTGCTCTGGATACAGGGTGTGTGTGGCGGGGGGGGGGTGGCGGGCGGAGCGTGTGTCATGAGCAGGGCCCAGCGTGCCACACGACTCCAGAGTGGGCCCAAGGGGACATCTGTGAGCTGATGGGCAACGGGTACATCCGCCCAATGGCCAGGACCTGGGGTGCCACCATCAGGCTCTGCCACGGGGTACTCCGACAACTTCAGTTACAAAAAGCTCATTTGAAACCAGCATGAAAAGTAGGTAAAAACAACTAAATCAAGATTCTGCCAATGTAACATCCATCAGTATTTTAACACATTTTAAATGTTTTTTAAATTTGCTTTAAAAACAATCTTGTTTCCAGCAATGTCATCTGTTTATACTAAAACTGACCACTGTAAACAAAGAATGAACTTGCCTATAATAAATAAATAAATAAATAAATAAAACTAACTCACGAAAGCCTGTATTTCCTAGACATAAGTTATTAAAAACATGCTTTGAAATGATAACTAACTCTAGAGCAAAAACACTCCAGGATGTCATGTATATTCTAACCAAGTCATATGGGAAAAGCATACCCCATATATTTCATACAACAGTCTGGCATACAGTCATGATTAAAGTACACACTTTCTTTACAGGAAGTACAGCCGGTCTGTAACATTAGTTTCAGGTGTGCAGCACAGTGACTGAGTGCTTTATAAATCATATTCCCTTTAAAGTTACTGGGAAACAGCGGCCACGTCTTCCTGTGCTCTGTGGTATCTCAGCTGCTCACCTACTTCACGCACAGCGGCAGCATCTCTCACCTCTGCCCTGTCTCGCCTCCGCTTCCCCTCCCCACTGGCAACAGCTAGCTGTTTTCCACGCCTGTGAGTCTGTTTCTGTCTGGTTACCTACATGCCGCATATTTTTTAAGATTCCATGTATAAGTGATAACATTAGCATTTGTCTTTCTCTTCATTAAGTTTAACACCCTCTAGGTTCATCTACATTGTTGCAAATGGTAAATACATATTTATATTACTAAATACATTATTACAATTTAGTTCCCAATAAGGCTGAAAAAGTATCAACACCAGCTGTTTCAAGAAAACGAGAAATATACCATAAGGATTTATATTTCAAAATTTAAATTTCTAACGTGTATTACCATATACTTAAAAGACCACATGCTTATAATGTGTTTTCAAAAATAAGGAAGCAAAAATAGTTTTTGTATGCAAAAGCTGAAAATACTTTTGTCTACATTCCTTACCTCAACAGATTAGTCTGTGAATCCTTACGTAGCATGAAAAGTAGATAAAAACAACTAAATCAAGATTCTGCCAACGTAACATTCACCGCTATTTTAACACATTTTAAATGTTTTTTAAATTTGCTTTACAAACAATCTTGTTTCCAGCAATGTCATCTGTTTATACTAAAACTGACCACTGTAAACAAAGAATGAACTTGCCTATAACATCATCTAAAATTTCACTTTTTTTCTGATCAGGAAGAATACACATCAAGTACATTTTAACCACATGGGAGAGAATGAACCCTGGAGACGGCGCACTGCACAGGGAACGGTCTGCTGGTCTGTGAAAGGTCAGACCCGGTGTCCCAGGGCAGGGTTCCTAAGTGGTCAGTGCGGACCCATGGTGACGGTGGGGGGGGCGGGACTCAGCAGGGAGTGAGGACCCAGGGTTCGTGTTCACTTTCTTTCAAGCTTCAATCGCCCCGTGGTCTTTGTCTGACTTGGTTTCAGCACAGCCCTTTGTACAACAGCAGATATTTTTTCTCTGTCATCTGCCAAACAAATTTTTTCCATTTGCAAATTTGGAATATTCGATCCACAAGCAAATGACTTGTCCCAAGCCCTGCAGATTGTCCAGGACACAAAAACATATCACAGAAACGTTACAATGTCCATCTATAGTGCCAAAAAAACAGGCCCTGCCCTGACCCCGCAGACAGATGGCGTTAGCATGAGCTGGTAGGTGCAACATGTGGTCCAACCTGGATCAGGAAGGGGCCCAGCTAAAGCAGCAAGTGCTTCGATCTCATACATTGAGTCTTAAAAGAGAAATACACACTAAAACTGCCACCAGTCATTTCACTTGTTATCAAAGGGAGAGGAAGCAAAGAGTACATCTTATGAAGCAGGAGCGACCCTCCTGTTCTCTGGTGTCCTCTTTATGTGGCAAGAAAGCAACAGCACCTGCAACTAGGAATTTATTAAAAAGAGAAAAACGAGTCGGAAACAATGGAGGAAAACATCCTCCCGGCAGCACCGGTACTGCTGGTGAAGGAACGGACCACGGGGATGGAGGAGTCGGGATGTGGACACCTGCGAGAGGCAGGCCCTGGTGGCCGGAGCCCACCTCCCAGGCGACCACCCCACGAGTCAAGGGAACCGCGGAGCACTGAGCTCCCAGAGCTGCGCCTGCAGAGACAGCGAGAACACGGAGCCGCCCGGACGACAGCAGGGGAAGCAGGCGTGCACACCCTCCCCACGGGGCCACGCCCCGAGCCCTCTGGGTCCCTCTCCCGGTCACCCTCTCCCACCAGGACCCCAACCGCAGGTCCTGCCCCCTCCTAGCAGAGCCTGGGCCGATTGCTGCATCCACTGACAGCCCAGCCTTTCTGCTCCCCGCCCTTCAGGGACCCAGGGTCTCTCACGCCCTGAAATGACCCTGTGTCCAAGCCCAGGCCACTGCTCTCCAGCCGTGACATCCCCCTGGGCTCCCGCCTCACCACTCCGCTAGCCCCCTCTTTCCAGCACAAATGGCAGGGTGCCTCGCTTCAACAGACAGCAAAGGTTCCCCTTCTCTCCATCCACCTAGCAACACCCCCTCATGACTCAAGCCTTCCTTGCTCGTCCTCTGGGCAGTCACGCACGACAGGACATCAAACCAGGGTATCTGCACTTCAAGAGCCCTGGCCCCGGCCTGCTGGGCCTCCCCTGCGCATGGCTGTCCATGGCACCCTGCCTTCCCATTCCACCACCGCTGACCACTCCGCCCCACTGCCACTTCAGGCTCCAGTTCTGCCAGGCGCCTCTGCTGGCGCCAGGGCTTCCTCCCTGGGCTTCCTCCATCTGCCACAGAGAACGGACGCCCACCCACCACCAGGCTTGCCTGGGACCCTCACCTCTTCCTGTTCCCACCACCACAGAGGGAAAAGCTCAACCTAGCCGCAAGGTTAGGTGCCACGCCCTCTGACCTCCCAGGGACCTGACCCAGTGGGATTTCTCCCCAAGGTCAACAGAAAGCCACGTTGCCTTGGAGACACCACCCCCACCCCCTACACCACTGACCATCAAGGACTGAACATGCTTAAGCCTCTTCTACCTTAAACACACAGAAAGCAGGACTTCACCCTCCAGCCTCCGCTCCTTCATTCACTGATTCACTCAACAAAGTTAACACTTAACACAGGCCCTCTTGCGGGCTCCTGGGGGCCTGTGTTAAGTGCCAGGCGAGGGATCTGGCTCTTGGTTAAAAGGAGCTGGGAGAAGGTGCAGGCCTGGTGCACGGCCCCTGCCTGCGGCCAGGGATGGGCGGCTGGCCTATCCTTGCATCCCCTGCGCTCCCAGCCCCGAGGCCCTCAGGAGAGCCGGGCAGCAGGGGAGGGGCCCTGCAGACTCATCCCTCAGTCCCTGCCCTTCTCCCCTGACCTCGGAGGCCATAAAACTGCCTGACCCCTGGCCTTCGCTGCCCCACCAGACCCCTGATCAACACCCACCGCTAGGGGAAGACGGAGCCCAAGGCAGCTGGCGTGTCCTCCGGCTTTAGCTAGAGGCCAAAGTGACTGCCGGCTGAGTGAGCCCCTTCAGTTTTGGCTCTCACATGAACTGATCTGGTCTCTGCTCCCCCACCCTTGCCCTCTCCAGGTTCCCCGCTTCCTCCCTGGCTGCCCCCTCACTCCTGAGCTCCTCACGCTGGAAAGGCCCAGAGATCAAACCCGAGCCTTATCTCTGGTCTGCTTACCCACAATCCCTTGGTTATCGTGAGTACTTCCTCCAGCATCTCACACCCAGCAGCCTTCCTGCCTCTCCACTCAGCAGCTGGCATCTCAGACTCAACACCCAGACTCTCCCCACTCCCCGCCCTACCACCTGCGCCTTCCACGGCCCAGCTAAGGGAGACTCCCTCTCTCCAGCTGCTTAGGTCAAAACCAGAGGCGCCCTTGGCTCCCTCAGCGCTCAGGCATCCAACCCGTCAACTACTAACCCCGCCAGCTCTACACCCAAGCCATTTACAGAGCCTGCCCACTCTCACTTCAAACCACCGTCACTCCCATCTTCCTGATCCGGCCAGTGGTCTCTCCCCAGGGCCACTCCCGGAGTCCTCTGCCCCTCGTCTGTTCTCCATGGGCCTGCCAGCGCGATCCTTTAAAATCCAAGTCAGGCACATCCCCGTTCTGCCCTCGGCTCCTCAGCGCTAAGAGTAAAAGCTGAAACCCTAACTGGGTCCTGCAAGACCCCACGTAATCCAGAGCCCAACTGCGCTCTCCCTGGCTCCAGACACTCCGGCCTCTTTACTGGCCTTCAACAAGCTGAGCACTGTTCTCAGGATCTACATTTGCATGAGTTGCCCAGGTACCCCAGGGACTCTTCAGAGGGACGCTGTAATGTCACCCTGACAGACAGGCCCTCAATGACCATCCAACACAATCAGGCAATCCCAACCTCCTCAACCTGCTTTACCTTCTTCCATGGCGCTTACCACTGACTGACATGTTTTTATATTTACTTGTTTATTAACTGCTTTTCCCAATTAAAATATAAATTCCATGTGGGGGAAGCCAAACCAAACACAGGTAGGTACCAAAATATTTGTTGAATGAATAAATGACCACCTCCTCTGAACTCACAGCGCATGTCCCTTCCAGTCACTCCCAGCTTCCATCAATGACTTCGCTACCTAATCTTTCTCCCCTCTAGAGTGGGCTCAGGAGAAGAGGCACCCTTACCCTCCTGTCCCCAAGGTTTTACAGCAGCTCAACAGGACTTTCTGAGTGGCGTGTCCCAAGCCTGCAATGTCCTATGCAACAGCCACTAACTTCCACGCTTAGCCAGCGCCTGAAACGTGGCTGATGTGGCTGCAATTTCAAATTTTATTTAATTCTAATTAAATTGAAATAGCCGCATGTCGCTAGGGCTGCTGCTTGTATAGCACAGATCTAGAGCAAAAAGGGAAGCAAAAAACAGTGGTTCAATAAATGATCGGGGGTGGCGTCTGTGGGTGCTGCGGGGGCTCGCCTTTAGGCAGCAGTGCCTAAAGGACGTTTCTCATATTACTATTTACTGGTTCTTATGTTAAGGTTATGATTTGCCAAACTGGTTAGAGTTCATCTAGAGCAGACGCTTTCTTTGAGTCTCTGAACCCTCAGAGTCGTCCAGAATCCTGTTCACTAGAGGTGCGGACCAATTATGACCACAAGGAAGGAAGTTAGGACAGGAGAGGGGACAAATTAAAGGTCTTTCTGTAATACTGCATCCTTTTAAATGTTCCAATTCGGTGACAGGCAAGCATGAATTTGTCTGCAGGCAAATAACACAGATACTTACACAGCAGTTCCTGCCGCACTATTTTTAACCCTCTAAATAGAGGAAGTAACCCTGATCAAGTCTCGTGGGTAAACCACAGAGACAAGGGCTTTTTTGTTTTTTTGTTAAATCTCTCAATAGAGCTCAACAGACAGCTTTTGATTCCGTATTATTTCACTTCTCAGTCATCTGGGTTTGTTTTTTCTTTTTCTCCCTCCAGTCCCCCTCCTTCCACAAGACTAGACACACACTCACAACCCCTCCCTCAACTCCAGGGGCTAACAGAGGCGGCGGAGCTTCGCGGTTCCCGCTTCTGCAGCACCGGGACCCGCACGCCTATCGCGCCGCCAGCCTGGGTTCAGAGTCCACAGCGGGCGCGGGGCACCGGGCGAGGCTGCGGGACGGCGGCGCGGGGCCGGGCGGGCTCTCTGGGGGAGGGAGACGGGCAGCGAAGGGTTCCTGAGGGTCTCAAGGCCCCACGGGGTGCGGGGGGGAGAGGCGCCTCAACGCGAGCACCCGCAGACGCCACAGAGACGCCACGCGCACCCGAAGGCTCCCCAGACCCTCCCGAGAGGCGCCGGGCGCCTGCCCCGCAGCCCAGCTCCGCGCGCCCGCCCCGGCACGGGCGCGCCCCCGGTGCCGGCTCACTACCTGCGCGGTCAGGCCCTGCTCCTCGTCGTCCTGGCCACTTAGCACCCGCCGCAGCTTCTCCATGGCCGCAGCCGCGGCGCCCGGCCCGACCCTCTCTCAGCCCCTGAGAAACCCCGGAAGTCGAGACTCTTCCAGCCGGCCGGAAGTCCCGGCCCCAGCTTCCGGCGCGCCGGCTCCGCCCCCCCGGCGGCCGCCCTAGCGGCGTGCGCATGCGCGCCGGGCTCCGCCGCCCGCACGTCTGGCCCCCTGCGGCTGCGGGGGGCGGGCTTGGGCGGGGCTTGGGGCGGGGCGTCGGTGCTGAGTGCGCCGCCCGCCCCTGGCACCCCCGGAGACGAAGCGGCTACTCTGCAACGCGCGGAGTGGGATTCCGCTGCGCTCGGGTTTACCCGTCGCTGCCTACCCCCACCTCCAGGAGTCGGGACCCAGCGGGCGCATGGCCATTGCTGGTTGGATAAATAGGCCCATGAACGTGGATCCTCACGGGTGTCCTCGACGCCGGTGCCTCGGACCCAGGTCCAGGCCTGCAGACCAGGGGGTCCAGTGTCCGGACCAGAAGTCTAGCTCTGCAGACCGGACATGCGTTACCGCAGGCGCCCGTCCAGTACTGCAGGCCAGAGATCCAGCGCCCAGATGCACGTCCAGTGACTGTACCAGAACCCGATTCTGCAGACTCCTGTCCAGCGCTGCAGACCCGAGGCCCCGTGCCGTAGACCCCCTTCCAGGCCTGATGGAAGAATGCTGGGGGCCAGTATCAGAACGGGCTTCCCAGGGGCGCTAGTGGTAAAAACCCGCCTGCCAGTGCAGGAGATGTAAGAGACGCGGGTTCGATACCTGGGTCGGGAAGATCCCCTGGAGGAGGGCATGGTAACGCACTCCAGTATTCTTGCCTGGAGAATCCCACGGACGGAGGAGCCTGATGGGCTACTGTCCATAGGGTCGCAAAGAGTCGGACACCACTGAGCAATTTAGTACAATGTGAAAAGAGGGACAAGGGTTCAGTCTTAAAGAGTAGCCTTGTGCCTTGAACAATGTGGGGGCTAGGTGCGTCCGCGCAAACTGTAGTCTAAAACTGTGGTATAGCTTACAGCCGGGCTGTCATGTGTGAATCGTCTCTATCTTCGGATCCTTTGTGTCCACGGTTCTGCATGTTGGGCTCAACCAGCTGAGGACTCGGTTGTGCTGTAGTATTTACTTTGGAAAAAGTCCAAGTTTAAGTGGACCTGCGTATTTCAAACCTGCTCTGTTTAAGGGTCATCTGTACTTCAGACTGTCTCAGGAAAAAGCAAGAGACTGCTGCCTTCTTCCTTTTTCCTTGTGAGAGGTGTTTAAGTTTGTAAGAGCGAAACCCTACCTGTAAAAGGAATAGCTAATCCAACCCACCTTGCCAGTTGTGCATAAACACTGCAAACCTCTGAACAGCGTAAACACAGTTCTCCACCTGCACTGGGTTGGTGGACACTAGCAATGAGCTAGTGACTTTTTCTCTCGTTCTCTACCATGCTAAGGAGAGAGGAGAAACTAGGGCTTCCTGTAGAGTGAATTACACTGAATCTTGGGTGTGTACTCAGCTCAGTTCAGTTCAGTCACTCAGTCGTGTCCAAATCTGCGACCCCATGAATCACAGCATGCCAGGCCTCCCTGTCCATCACCATCTCCCGGAGTTCACTCAGACTCACGTCCATCGAGTCCGTGATGCCATCCAGCCATCTCATCCTCTGTCGTCCCCTTCTCCTCCTGCCCCCAATCTCTCCCAGCATCAGGGTCTTTTCCAATGAGTCAACTCTTCGCATGAGGTGGCCAAAGTACTGGAGCTTCAGCTTTAGCATCATTCCTTCCAAAGAAATCCCAGGGTTCATCTCCTTTAGAATGGACTGGTTGGATCTCCTTGCAGTCCAAGGGACCCTCAAGAGTCTTCTCCAACACCACAGTTCAAAAGCATCAATTCTTCGGCTCTCAGCCTTCTTCACAGTCCAACTCTCACATCCATACATGACCACTGGAAAAATCATAGCCTTGACTAGGCAGACCTCTGTTGGCAAAGTAATGTCTCTGCTTTTCAATATGTTATCTAGGTTGGTCATAACTTTTCTTCCAAGGAGTAAGCGTCTTTTAATTTCATGGCTGCAGTCACCATCTGCAGTGATTTTGGAGCCCCCAAAAATAAAGTCTGACACTGTTTCTACTGTTTCCCCATCTATTTGCCATGAAGTGATGGGACCAGAAGCCATGATCTTCGTTTTCTGAATGTTGAGCTTTAAACCAACTTTTTCACTCTCCTCTTTCACTTTCATCAAGAGGCTTTTTAGTTCCTCTTCACTTTCTGCCATAAGGGTGGTGTCATCTGCATATCTGAGGTTATTGATATTTCTCTCAGCAATCTTGATTCCAGCTTGTGTTTCTTCCAGTCCAGTGTTTCTCATGATGTACTCTGCATATAAGTTAAATAAGCAGGGTGACAACATACAGCCTTGATGTACTCCTTTTTCCTATTTGGAACCAGTCTGTTGTTCCATGTCCAGTTCTAACTGTTGCTTCCTGACCTGCATACAGATTTCTCAAGAGGCAGGTCAGCTGGTCTGGTATTACCATCTCTTTCAGAATTTTCCACAGTTTATTGTGATCCACAAGGTCAAAGGCTGTGGCATAGTCCATAAAGCAGAAATAGATGTTTTTCTGGAACTCTCTTGCTTTTTCCATGATCCAGTGGATGTTGGCAATTTGATCTCTGGTTCCTCTGCCTTTTCTAAAACCAGCTTGAACATCAAGGAGTTCACAGTTCACGTATTGCTGAAGTCTGGCTTGGAGAATTTTGAGCATTACTTTGCCAGCATGTGAGATGAGTGCAATTGTGCAGTAGTTTGAGCATTCTTTGGCATTGCCTTTCTTTGGAATTGGAATGAAAACTGACTTTTTCCAGTCCTGTGGCCACTGCCGAGTTTTCCAAACTTGCTGGCATATTGAGTGCAGCACTTTCACAGCATCATCTTTCAGGATTTGAAACAGCTCAACTGGAATTCCATCACCTCCACTAGCTTTGTTCGTAGTGATGCTTTCTAAGGCCCACTTGACTTCACATTCCAAGATGTCTGGCTCTAGATTAGTGATCACATCATCATGATTATTTCGGTCGTGAAGATCTTTTTGTACAGTTCTTCTGTGTGTTCTTGCCACCTCTTCTTAATATCTTCTGCTTCTGTTAGGTCCAGACCATTTCTGTCCTTTATTGAGCCCATCTTTGCATGAAATGTTCCCTTGGTATCTCTAATTTTCTTGAAGAGATCTCTAGTCTTTCCCATTCTGTTCTTTTCCTCTATTTCTTTGCATTGATCGCTGAAGAAGGCTTTCTTATCTCTTCTTGCTATTCTCTGGAACTCTGCATTCAGATGCTTATATCTTTCCTTTTCTCCTTTGCTTTTCACCTCTCTTCTTTTCACAGCTATTTGCAAGGCCTGCCCAGACAGCCATTTCGCTTTTTTTCTTTTCTTTTCCATGGGTTAGTGAGCCGGCACATGGCTGCCTGCGCTTAGTGAGCCGGCGCGCGGCCGCCTCCGCTGCGACACCCCGTGTCTGAGGTCAGAGCAGCGGCCAGGAGGAGCTACCCTGCATCCGAAGCCAGTGGCGGCCGGGAGGAGACACCCGGTGTCCAAGGTCAGGGCAGCGGCCAGGAGGAGCTACCCCGCGTCCGAGGCCAGTGGCGGCCGGGAGGAGACACCCCGCGTCCGAGATCAGGGGCGGTGACCTTGGTGTGTACTCAGTCGTGCCCAGTTCTGAGTCCTGACCCCAAAGACTGTCGCCCACCAGGCTCCTCTGTCCTTGGGATTTCCCAGGCAAGAACACTGGAGTGGGTTGCCATTCCCTTCTCCAGGCAATCTTCCTAACACGGATCAAACCCCAGTCTCCTGCATTCCCTGCACTGGCAGGCAGGTTCTTTACTGCTGAGCCACCAGGGAAGCCCATGGAGCTCCTTCCAAGGTCATCAGGTGATGTGTTTCGCCTTCCAGTTTGGTGATGAAAATAGTGATGAAAATGCCTGCTTACTGTTCTGCTTATTAAATCACCTACTTTATTCCTTCCCTAAAATCTCACATTTAAAAGGTGAAGTCCCCAAAACTTTTATTGTCCATCCTTACTGTCTTCAGTAGAATTTTATCTAATCTCAGTGAGATAGAAAACATAAGACCCCTAGAAAAATATGATGTGCTTGCTCTGATAAAGCATCTTTTAGGTGGAAATACTTATATTTGGCCTATTTATACTAAAGTGTGAGATCGTCCCCTTTTTTCCTTAATTTAAAAAGATCAGAAAATAGATGAACGCAGTTCAGTTCACTTCAGTCGCTCAGTCGTGTCTGACTCTTTGGCCTCCCTGTCCATCACCAACTCCTGGAGTTCACTCAGACTCATGTCCATCGAGGCAGTGATGCCATCCAGCCATCTCATCCTCTGTCATCCCCTTCTCCTCCTGCCCCCAATCCTCCCAGCATCAGAGTCTTTTCCAATGAGTCAACTCTTCGCATGAGGTGGCCAAAGTACTGGAGTTTCAGCTTCAGCATCATTCCTTCCAAAGAAATCCCAGGGCTGATCGCCTTCAGAATGGATTGATTGGATCTCCTTGCAGTCCAAGGGACTCTCAAGAGTCTTCTCCAACACCACAGTTCAAAAGCATCAATGCTGTAAAATGATATGCCTCTATGCTTCTATTTAACAAAAAGAGTCTATCTATCTCGTTTTTTAAATTTTTCCTTTTGAAGTATAGTAACTTGAGTTTTGTGTATACAAAACGATGAAATAAACTACTTCTACTAATGGGGAGAAAGCTTTCCAAGGATATGTGAGGCTGAACCATGTGAAATTGCCAAAGTCTGACTCTGTTTAACCTGAAAAGGGCCATTTCACAGCTTTTAACCTGTACCTGGGTTTAAGAAATTTTACTTAGAATATAATCCTGGAGATCTGGACTTTCTCACTTCTCATGCCCTGTGAGTGAAACTTAGTTTCCAAAAAAACTACTGCATAAGATGCACTGAAGGCATGACCCACTGGAAACGACGATGGAGTCTAGGCTCTGGAGTCAGCCGGCCTGGGCTAGGGTCCTGACGCCGCTGTTCCGTAGCTGTGATGTTGGGGGCAAATCAACCTCCACTCCCTTTTCACAATGTCATGTGAAAATCAAGGTGATCGTGGTTCCTATCTTGCAGGGTTGTTATGAGGACGAAATAAAAATAATATATCTCCTGACCCTCTTTATTCAGGGGTTCTATATTGCAAATTCACCCACTGGCCAAAGTTTGTTTGTAGCCCAAAGTTAATGCTTGCATGCATGTTCTCAGTGCGTGGAGGCAGGTGCAGAGGCGTGAAAAGCTGGCCCCCCGCTCCCCCGTTGGGCTGCGGCGGAGCCAGACTGTGCCGCGCCTCCTCGTTTCTGCTCATTCTGCAAACAAGCGACACTTTCACGGTCTGCTTCCTGCCACATTTTTCACATGTTTGCGCCTTTTGTTGGTGATCTCACTGTTTAAAACAGGCCCCAAGCCTTGTGCTGAAGTGCTGCCTTGCGCCCTAAGCGCAAGAAAGCTTATGGAGGGGAATGTGTCTTAGAGAAGCGGCGTTCAGGCTGAGTTACACACTGATGGCTGTGAGTTCCACGTGAATGAATCAATAATGCGTGCTAAGAAGCTTTTAAACAGAAGTACATCAGGCGAGGTTGTAGGCTGAGCATTTGAGGAAAGTGCTCTCACAAGCGCACAGGAACCTGACCTATGTCTCTCCTAGGAGCAGTGTTTGTGGCAACTTTGTCAAACATCACGTGCAGATAACAAGAACTGACTAGGTATAGACAGCAAGTGCTGAGTCAGCGTTGGGTTTCGCGATTATGATCATTACTGCTGTTTCATCATGTGCGATTCCTGCTCTGGTTCCCTGTCTCCCATCCCACCTGTGGAAGGAAAATTTAAACGGAGTTGGTATTGCTCAGCAAGCTCTGTGACATGGAGCCGGGAGGCCGCAGAGGAAGATGACTCGCTTGCCTCCGCCTGGAGGAGGGCCTGACCTCTTGACCTGATGAAGTTGTCCAGAACACCTGCTGGAAAGGCAAGATGTCAGACCTGCAGGCAGAAGGCGGCCGGGCTTAGTCGTGTCCGACTCTTTGCCACCCCACGGACTGGAACCCACCCGGGCTCCTCTGTCCATGGAACTCTCCAGGCAGGAATACTGGAGTGGGTTGCCAGTTCCTCCTCCAGGGAATCGTCCCGACTCGGGGATCAAACCCGCGTCTCCTGTGGCTCCCGCATTGGCAGGCGGGTGCTTTACCACTGTGCCCCCTGGGAAGCCCCAAGATACCAGGACATTTACCCTAAAATGACTTGGGGCCGTCTATCTGCTTATTGGACGCCGGCCCAAAAACATGATTTTAGGACAAATGTTTATCCTAAAGGACAAAGGTGTCCTTAAGGAGAGGTGTTTTCTGACTCGGCATCCGTCAGTCACAGTCCTCTCCAGGCAACTTCTCGTTATCTTCCTGCCTCGTTTTCTTCTTTCTTTTCCTTTTTTCCCCTGGCTTTGTGTCTTTAGAAGCCCCTGATCCTTTCTCCTTTGGGGTTACCCTGAATCTGTGTCTCCAAATTGCCCTTCTTAAGGCCCCAGATAAACTGTCCCTGTCTGCAGACTCCTGTGTGACATGTTTTGGTAGACACATCCTGGTGAACAGTCTGTAAGGAAACCAACCTCTTGCCCATAATCCTAGAACAAAAGCCAGGAGCTGCTTACTTCCTTCCTCTTCCTGCCTCTCAGACACAGCTTTCCAGAGCTAATGGCCTTTTCACACACAAGGCAGGGGGACAAGAAGGTTCCAAGAGGGGAGACGCAAAGCTTGAGAGTCTTTTCTGGGCCCTGAGATGAGAGTCCCCGCTTTCCTCTAGTCCTGCTGGGGGGCCGGTGGAGGGGTCTCCACACCCGCCGTCCATCCCTCCTCCCTCCATCCCTTCACCTGACCACAGGGGAGCGGGGCTGTCGAAGGCAAACACAGGTCCCAGGGGCAGAGCCCCCAGTCAGGGAGAAGGAGGTCCCCACCGGGGAACACGTGGTCCCTTCTGCAGACAAGCCCAGCCCAGAGCAGCCCTCAGAGGCCTCTCCACCCCACCTCAGGACCCCTCCCTGCAAGAAGTCCATGTACAAACCACCATCCCTCCACCCGCTGACGGTAGTGACAGGGGCTGGCTTCCCAGAGGGGCCTGGGGAGAGGTATGTGGGAACCCAACCCCATGGCAACATTTAAGCATCTCGAAACAAAGATAATATAAAGCATCTCAAGTTTCCTATTCTCGTTTCTTAGATTTCATACAGTACTCGGTAGAAAGTTGTATCAGACACTCTCCAGTAATAATTCAGCTGGGAAATTACACTCAAACCTGAGTCCCTGTGCAGCTAGAAGTACCTTAGACAGAGTGCAGAACTCGGGATAGAGCTGATAACAGTTCACCACTGGCCACGTACTCTGTCTTATCAGCTCGTCTTAATTGCTCCTCTGGACATGACAGAAAACCTTGGTACGAAATGTAACACTGAGCTTTCCCTGCATGAGGACCGAGGCCCCAGATGCCTCTGAGTGAAGAAAGTCCGTTTCCCGTTAAGGCTGTGAGGCTACTTCCAAGCAGAGGGTCAGGACCAGCTGTCAAGGTGTGGGTGGAAGAGAAGGAATTGGGGACAGTTCAGTTCAGTTCAGTTCAGCCGCTCAGTCGTGTCCAAATCTTTGCGACCCCATGGACTACAGCACGCCAGGCCTTCCTGTCCACCACCAACTCCCGGAGCTTGCTCAAACTCATGTCCATCGAGTCAGTGATGCCATCCAGCCATCTCATCCTCGGTCGTCCCCTTCTCCTCCCGCCCCCAATCCCTCCCAGCATCAGGGTCTTTTCCAAGGAGTCAGTTCACATGAGGTGGCCAAATTATTGGAGTTTTAGCTTCAGCATCAGTCCTTCCAATGAGTATTCAGGGCTGATCTCCTTCAGAATGGACTGGTTGGATCTCCTTGCAGTCCAAGGGACTCTCAAGAGTCTTCTCCAACACCACAGTTCAAAAGCAGCAATTCTTCAGCGCTCAGCTTTCTTCACAGTCCAACTCTCACATCCATACATGACCACAGGAAAAACCATAACCTTGACTAGATGGACCTTTGTTGGCAAAGTAATGTCTCTGCTTTTCAGTATGCTGTCTAGGTTGGTCATAACTTTTCTTCCAAGGAGCAAGTGTCTTTGAATTTCATGGCTGCAGTCACCATCTGCAGTGATTTTGGAGCCCAGGAAAATAAAGTCTGTCACTGTTTCGCCTAGAAAAATGGACTTCCCAGATGGCAGTGGTGGTTTAAAAAAAAAAACAAAAAACCCTGCCTGCCAGTGCAGGAAACATAAGAGATGAGAGTTCAATCCGTGGGTCGGGAAGATCCCCTGGAGGAGAGCATGGCAACCCACTCCAGTATTCTTGCCTGGAGAATCCCGTGGACAGGCGGGCTACAGTCCATGGGGTCGAGAAGAGTCAGACACGACTGAGTGACTAACGCCTCCACAGTGTGTACTAAACCAACTTAGCACACACGCATGCGTGCACACCTTGAAGGATGTGGGTGAAATAAGCAGAGAAGAAGTAGGCCTTTAGGGAAACAGCCTTAGCTCTGAGGCTCCCTGTGGCCCCGGAGAGACCCCAATTCCTTTGTGCCATCCCTGACGACATCCCTGCAAACAGATGCTCTGAGGGTCCCACTGCAACAGGAGTCTGGCGCCATCCCCACTCTCTCTCCTGAGTCAGCAGGGACCCTGAGATGATCGCCAGACCCCCCCCCCCCCCCAGGGCAGGCAGATGCGGGGGCCAGTAAACCACACGTGAGGACACTACACGGCGCAGAAGAGGCCAGTGTCAGCTCCAGCTAATCTGCCTACACGGGTCCCGCTCCGGCGGTTGTCCGCACGTGGCATGGAGGTCGTTTTAAGCCTGCTCGTCTCACTCCTCTGCTGAAGAGCCTCCAACAACTCCCCTCCGTCCTCAGAGTAACAAAAGACCGGATAAACCGGGTAACTCGCGGAGCTGGTCATGACCCAGCCCAGCTCTTCTCTGCAGCCCTGCACGTCACCACAACTGCCTTTCCGTGCGCACACACACACCCTGTAGCTCCCACACAGACCGCAGCTCAGCCAGCTCTCCCTGCTCAGCCTGCAAAGGCACAGGCCCACTGACAGGCCTTTCTACCCTGTTCTCATTGCCTGAAATCTTGCTCCCGTGTGCCCCACCCGCCCCGAGCTCCTCCAGACTGCCTTTCTTGGCCAGCTCCCTCGATCTCCTCGGCCTCCTCCTCTGGGCAGCCCTCCCGGACCTCCTACAACGTGAGCAGGGTCCCCTGCCTGGAGCTGTCCGTGCTGCTGTGTCCGTCCCTAAGCAGGGTCACAGTCTCTCCCTGGCTTTGCCTGGCCGAGGGCAGCCTTGTGTCCAGACCCCACCCTGTGATAGATGCTCAGAGGATATTTTCAGAATGAATAAATGAGTAACAATTATTGTTCAGTCACTAAATTGTGTCTGACTCTTTGCAACCCCATGGACTGCAGCACGCAGGCCTCCCTGTCCATCACCAACTCCCGGAGTTTACTCAAACTCATGTCCATTGAGTCAGTGATGCCATCCAACCATCTCATCCTCTGTCGTCCCCTTCTCCTCTCACCTTCAGTCTTTCCCAGCATCAGGGTCTTTTCCAATCCATCAGCACTTCGCATCAGTATTGGAGCTTCAGCTTCAGCATCAGTCCTTCCAATGACTATTCAGGGTTGATTTTCTTTAGGATGGGCTGGTTTGATCTCCTTGCTGTCCCAGGGACTGTCATGAGTAACAATAACTGCTGCTAAGTCACTTCAGTCGTGTCTGACTCTGTGCCACCCCATAGACAACAGCCCACCAGGCTGCCCCGTCCCTGGGATTCGCTAGGCAAGAACATTGGAGTGGGTTGCCATTTCCTTCTCCAATGCATGAAAGTGAAAAGTGAAAGTGAAGTCGCTCAGTCGTGTTTGACTCTTCACGACCCCATGGACTGCAGCCTACCAGGCTCCTCCGCCCATGGGATTTTCCAGGCAAGAGTACCGGAGTGGGGCGCCATTGCCTTCTCCAGTAACAATAACTAGAACACATTTAAAGAGTCTGAGACATAAGCTGCCTCCATCTGCCACCTAAAGTTAGTTGTGGGGAGAAAGCTAGTCTAGCTATCAGTCTATGAACAGTGCAGAGCCCATCCTGTGTGTAGCTCCCCCCTCGGAGGGCTGGTGAGATATAGAAAGATAAGCTGGGTATTTAAATGGCTGACATGAGCCAGGCCTTTCCTCCACCCGGGTGCCCACCAGCCCTCCCTCCACGGCTGAGAAGGTCTGGAACCTGGGCCATGTGCCAGCTAAGTGGTGTCCAGCGGTGCCCAGCATGCCCTGACCCCGGGTCCCTGCCCCGGCGCTGAGCCACGTGAGCCCCCGAGTGAGAAGTGGAAGGGTGTGTTCCCCAGGGGTCTGCTCTGTTGGAAAATATCCCGCTTCTCCGTTTTACTCACATGTGGTTTTCCAAAGAAGGACACAAAGGTGATTCTTTTTCTGATTATCTGTTGGGCATTATGCCTTCCCCAGGAGAAGATTTTACACCTCCAACCGCTTGACGAGCGAAAATGCCATCCCTGAATCCTGTCTCCCAAGAGCAGAGAGGGCCTGGCCCGTAAGAACGGGCCTCTGCTCTTCCTCCACCTTCTGTCGACAGGTGGTGTGGTCAGCATCACACCGCTGCTGCTGTGGATTCAACACTGCTGTGAATGGGGCTTCCGGGCACCCTATTCACGTCTGTCTGAGACCTGCAAGAAACCCCTTTGCTGGCCTCTGAACACAAGTGGACCTCTCATGGCTTCGAATTAATGAACCAGCTATAAACGAGTTTTGGATGTTGCTAGCTTAAAAGCAAACATAGGTAGAACCCAACACAACCGTATAAGGCAATTATCTTCCCATTGAAGTTTTTTTAAAAGCAAAAGGAAATTCAGCATCTGACCATCTATTTCTCCTGCTCCGTTTGCTATATCACTATTGACCGATGGAAACACGACTGCAGGGCCACGCAAATGGTTAGAATATGTTCCCATGGCAACCAGGATGCAACCCACAGAAAATGAGTGTGTTAGTGTGATTAACTTATGGTCCAATTAAAAATAACATAATCCTCCCTTTAAGAGATTAGTGGATAAAGTGCATTTATTTTCTACCTGGTACTTTGTTCAGAAAAGAAAAAGATACTATCTCACCATGAAGAATTTTTGAAATGATATTTAATCATAAATGAGCAAAAACAAAACGGGGCACGGTGAATTTTAACTTTGGACGTTAGAGGCCCCGAAGGCAGCACGTTCCGGGAGCTTGCTGGGGATGCAGAGTCTTGGGCCCTGGAGTGAAAGCTTCCAGGTAGCGGGCCCCTGGGAGGACAGATATACACGGTGAGTATACACATGCTGGCCCCCACTCGGCAGTCAGGGCGAGCCTGGGGCAGCTCTATTCAGGGGGCTGGTCTGGAGGGAAACTTGCAGAAGGATTTGCTGCCAAACTCCAGAGACTTCAGGTCCCAGGTCTATACTGATTCCGTTCTTCGTTCTCCACCTCAACTCTCTCTTGCAGAGCCCGAGCCTCGTGCCCCTGTGGTGGCATCCCTGCCTCTCCGCTCTGGCTCTGACTCGACTCTCAACCCGCTGACCAGGGAGACACGGGAGACGGCCCCTCGGCTTCCACACCTGCGTGAGGCTCCCTGACACACATGTCAGGTCCTTACCACCTGTCCCGAGTGGGCTGCCACAGAGACGGAGCAGCAGGTGTCTGCCCATGACTCAGGGCCGGCCTGGTGGGTGGCAATAGGGGCAGACATGCACTCAGACCTTGGAATAGAGTCCTGGCCGGGGCCTCAGGCCCATCTGGGGAGGGAGGGCAACCTGTGGAGGGGAAAGGGCCAGGCTCCTCTTCTGCGTCCACCTGTCATTAGGTGGGGGCTGGCCCTGGGCACACGTGTGACCTGGTGCGAGGTGGCCGTTCCTGCAGAGGGACCCAGTCACCACCAGAGTGGCTTAACCAAGGTTATGCAGAAAGGGGCCGTCAGCCTGGGGACCGTGGAAAGGTGGGCACTACTGTGGAGCCACCTGCACGGTGAGTGTCGGGAGCCAAGCCCAGGCCAGCCGTGGCCGTGTCCAGCTGTAGGAGAGGTGTGTGGCTGCAGCTGCTATGTCCAGAAGGGTTTCCTGACCACAGTGGGGTCAAAGAGTGATGTTGGACCCACACTCCCGCTCCTTGAAGCTGGCTTGGCTGAAGCAGAGGAAGGCAGCTTGAAGACAGGTCTGGGCACCGCTTATACCGATGTTGGGTCTGTGTTTGAGCCCTGTCATTTCAAATGACCTGGTCACTTTGTGTTTGTCTCCGCCTCCTTCATCTTCACAGAAAACTGGGACTCATAACAGTGCTGACCCGATACGGGATGTTCAGAAGATTAAATGAGATTCTGCAAGTAGAGACCTAAGACTGCGCCTGCTACGTGTTGAGTGCTTGCTCCATGACTGACGGATGTTCAGCTCAGTTCAGTCCAGTCGCTCACTCGTGTCCGACTCTCTGCGACCCCATGAATCACAGCACACCAGGCCTCCTTGTCCACCACCAACTCCCGGAGTTCACTCAAACTCACGTCCATCGAGTCCGTGATGCCATCCAGCCATCTCATCCTCTGTCGTCCCCTTCTCCTCCTGCCCCCAATCACTCCCGGCATCAGTCTTTTCCAATGAGTCAATTCTTTGCATGAGGTGGCCAAAGTACTGGAGTTTCAGCTTTAGCATCATTCCTTCCAAAGATATCCCAGGGCTGATCTCCTTCAGAATGGACTGGTGGATCTCCTTGCAGTCCAAGGGACTCTCAAGAGTCTTCTCCAACACCACAGTTCAAAAGCATCAATTCTTCGGCACTCAGCTTTCTTTACAGTCCAACTCTCACATCCATACATGACCACTGGAAAAACCATAGCCTTGACTAGGCGGACCTTTGTTGCCAAAGTAATGTCTCTGCTTTTCAATGTTATCTAGGTTGGTCATAACTTTCTTTCCAAGGAGTAAGCGTCTTTTAATTTCATGGCTGCAATCACCATCTGCAGTGATTTTGGAGCCCAGAAAAATAAAGTCTGACACTGTTTCCACTGTTTCCCCATCTATTTCCCATGAAGTGATGGGACCAGATGCCATGATCTTCGTTTTCTGAATGCTGAGCTTGAAGCCAACTTTTTCACTCTTCTCTTTCACTTTCATTAAGAGGCTTTTTAGTTCCTCTTCACTTTCGGCTATTCGCATCATTTATTTAGATAAACCAATGGTTGTTTCTCAGCCTGGTCCCTTAGTTGCTGTGAACTTGTTCAGGTTTTCTGCTGTTTATTTTAAAATTCTTCATGTTTCTACATAGAAATGATATTATTTCATGCACTTCTGGTTGGTTGCAGCTTTTGGAAGTTCTATTCCCTGGATAAGAACATGAGTTTTAAATTTGTGTTCAGATGGGTCTTCCCAGGTGGTGCTAATGGTAAAGGACCCCCCGACCGATGCAGGAGATGTAGGAGACATGGGTTTGAGCCCCTGGTTCAGGAAGATCCCCTGGAGGAGGGCACGGCAACCCACTGCAGCCTTCTTGCCTGGGGAATTCCACGGGCAGAGGAGCCTGGCAGGCTAGGTGCGCCCACAGTCGGACACGACTGAAGTGACTTAGCACGCACACAGTCAAAGGGCAAAAGGAAAGAACTGCTTCGTGCTGCTACAAAGGATATTAGCCCCCCAGATGCGTGAGCCGGGGTCTCTCTGGGCAGCCAGCACTCTTTCCTGGCACTCCACGCCCCAAGCGGACGGAGCTGCAGGATGTCTTCACTCCGGAATAACGCACACATGAACTTCGGAAAGTAGATCGGACCTCCATCGTGAGCCTCGCCTGTGTTTGTCTTCATATCCTCACAACTGCGAATGCATTCCAATTCTCCACCTCAGCGTTCGAATCTCATGAGGCCACGAGATGGCGTAATTTTGCCACAAAAGAGCCTCAAGTCTGGGGCAAGCCTCGGAGGGCCAAGCCGCTCTGGGCTATCCCTGCTTCTGGGAGAGTCAGGTGTGTGGGAGCTCCAGGCTCTCCCTTGGGGAGAGAATCCTTCCAGCCCAGCCTGGTGACTCTGCCGCTAGGCGATCACGACTTAAATCAGGAGGAGCACCGTCCTCCCTGCAGACAGACCAACGGCCTAGGGGAGCTCAGTGATTTGTATGTTTCATTGAAAACCCCAAATATTGAACTGGCTGCTAAAACTGACAGACGGACAAATTCCCTTTCCCCTCCTCCCTCTCATCGCTCCCATGCCCCCCCTCTTTTATTCAGGAGCCTCCCCTTTACTTCTTTGGGCTTTGACCTTGCAGCTCTGCCTGGGGACCAGCCCACAGGTGCCATTGTAAACGGAAGAAAGCACAAAGTCCTCCTGGGAAGGCAGGTGTGTGCCCCGGGCTTTCCGGAAGGACTTGTCCGGTTGCATTGTGTCCACAGAATGAAGTTTCTGTCCTCTGACTGTTGTGTGTCATCTGAGTTCTGGTTAGGCAGACTCTAGCTGCAAGTAGATGCCTGTACATCCTGCCTGTAGAACTTGAGCCGAGATCAGGTAAGACAGATGTGTTATCTGCTGTGACTACCGGCATTTAACACGTCAGAACTTGTCGTCTTACACTTAAGGTTGCCGGGGTGGGGGGTGAGGGGGGGAGGAGGGGAGAAAGGATAGAGAATGAGTTTGGGATTGACATGTACACATTGCTGGGGTCTCTCTTGGTACTCGAAGAAAGTGTTCATTGCTCAGTTGTGTCCGACCCCATGGGCTGTAGCCCACCAGGCTCCTCTGGCCACAGGATTCTCCAGGCAAGAATACTGGAGAGGAGTAGCCTTTCCCTTCTCCAGGGAATCTTCCCAACCCAGGGATCGAACCCAGGTCTCCCGCATTGCAGGCAGATTCTTTACCATCTGAGCCACCATACTGTTTGTACAACGGATACCCAACCAGAGCCTGCTGCACGGCGCGGGGAGCTCTGCTCAATGCATGTGGCCGTCTGGACTGGAGGGGCTGGGGGAGAGTGGACGCGTGTCTCTGTGTGGCTAAGTGGCTGTGCTCTCCACCTGCACCTACCATAACACTGTCAGCTACACCCCAATATAAATGAAAAGTTAAAGAAAAAAAAGAACTTGTTCTCTTAGGCGAGTGCTCCACAATTACTGGAATGGAGATTGACCAAGTTGCTTGGTGCTTGGGTGGTGGGTGCTGGTCCTGAAGACCTGGGTTCAAACCCCGAGCCCCCTGGCTATATGGGTGATCTCAGACAAGCTATTTAACCCCTTTGTGTCCAGTCTCTATCCATGGAAGAGGGAGCACAGTGGTATGTAGGAGCATCTTAAGTGCTTCCTACACACTTGTGATAATGTCCCAATTTTTATAGTAGCTCATCTTTGTCCTTTATGATGTCTCCTTTCAAAATAACTTTAAAATGTTGCAAACACAGAAGATTTTGCTCATCAGTTCAGTTCAGCCGCTCAGTCATGTCCAACTCTTTGCGACCCCATGAATTGCAGCACGCCTCCCTGTCCACCACCAACTCCCGGAGTTCACTCAAACTCATGTCCATCGAGTCTGTGATGCCATCCAGCCATCTCATCCTCTGTCGTCCCCTTCTCCTCCTGCCCCCAATCCCTCCCAGCATCAGAGTCTTTTCCAATGAGTCAACTCTTTGCATGAGGTGGCCAAAGTACTGGAGTTTCAGCTTTAGCATCATTCCTTCCAAAGAAATCCCAGGGCTGATCTCCTTCAGAATGGACTGGTTGGATCTCCTTGCAGTCCAAGGGACCCTCAAGAGTCTTCTTCAACACCACAGTTCAAAAGCAACAATTCTTCGGCTCTCAGCTTTCTTCACAGTCCAACTCTCACATCCATACATGACCACTGGAAAAATCATAGCCTTGACTAGACGGACCTTTGTTGGCAAAGTAATGTCTCTGCTTTTGAATATGCTATCTAGGTTGGTCATAACTTTTCTTCCAAGGAGTAAGCGTCTTTTAATTTCATGGCTGCAGTCACCATCTGCAGTGATTTTGGAGCCCCCCAAAATAAAGTCTGACACCGTTTCCACTGTTTCCCCATCTATTTGCCATGAAGTGATGGGACCAGATGCCATGATCTTCGTTTTCTGAATGTTGAGCTTTAAGCCAACTTTTCCACTCTCCTCTTTCACTTTTATCAAGAGGCTTTTTAGTTCCTCTTCACTTTCTGCCATAAGGGTGGTGTCATCTGCATATCTGAGGTTATTGAGATTTCTCCAGGCAGTCTTGATTCCAGCTTGTGCTTCTTCCAGTCCAACGTTTCTCATGATGTACTCTGCATATGTTAAATAAGTAGGGTGACAATATACAGCCTTGACGTACTCCTTTTTCCTATTTGGAACCAGTCTGTTATTCCATGTCCAGTTCTAACTGTTGCTTCCTGACCTGCATACAGATTTCTCAAGAGGCAGGTCAGGTGGTCTGGTATTCCCATCTCTTTCAGAATTTTCCACAGTTTATTGTGATCCGCACAGTCAAAGGCTTTGGCATAGTCAATCAAGCAGAAATAGATGTTTTTCTGGAACTCTCTTGCTTTTTGCATGATCCAGTGGATGTTGGCAATTTGATCTCTGGTTCCTCCGCCCTTTTCTAAAACCAGCTTGAACATTTGGAAGTTACCCCGGTCGGTAGGTGCCCAATATGCTACTGGAGATCAGTGGAGAAATAACTCCAGAAAGAACGAAGGGATGGAGCCAAAGCAAAAACAAGACCCAGTTGTGAATGTGACTGGTGATAGAAGCAAAGTCCGACGCTGTAAAGAGCAATATTGCATAGGAACCTGGAATGTCAGGTCCATGAATCAAGGCAAATTGGAAGTGGTCAAACAAGAGATGGCAAGGGTGAACGCCAACATTGTAGGAATCAGCGAACTAAAATGGACTGGAATGGGTGAATTTAACTCAGATGACCATTATATCTACTACTGTGGGCAGGAATCCCTTAGAAGAAATGGAGTAGCCATCATGGTCAACAAAAATCAGAAATGCAGTACTTGGATGCAGTCTCAAAAACAACAGAATGATCTCTGTTCATTTCCAAGGCAAACCATTCAATATCACAGTAATCCAAGTCTATGCCCCAACCAGTAACGCTGAAGAAGCTGAAGCTGAAGCTGAAAGGTTCTATGAAGACCTAGAAGACCTTTTAGAACTAACACCCCAAAAATATGTCTTTTTCACTATAGGGGACTGGAATGCAAAAGTAGGAAGGAAGGAAGTCTGGATTTTGCTCATATCCTTCACCTAATTTCTCCCACTCTTAACATATTACATCACCAGACCACCGTGATCAAAATCAGGAAATTCATGTGGATGCAAATGGAGTTAACTAAGCTGGAAATTTCATTCATGTCTCTCCAACTGTCTCACTAACACGCTCCTTTGAGTCAGGACCCAGTCCTACTGTGACCAGCAGCCCCAGCCCCAGGGGGTAGGGTGCGGGGATGTCTGCAGGCTTCCTGCATCTTTCACAACCTGAGCACGTGGGAGATCTCTGGCAAGAGATTCCATGGAATGTCTTTTGCTTTGGGATAATCTGATATTTCCTCACAGTTACATTGAGCTGATGTTTTTGAGGCAAGAATCCCGTAGAATTCTCTGCATCCTATTGAGAACGACAGGGTGTCTAGAGTCTTCCTCTGTAAACAGGGGTTTCAAATCTGGTGGATTCCTCCTATGGAGGTTGAAGGAAAACAATAAACAGAAATTTTTTTTTTTCCTGGAAAGTTGCAAAAAGCAAACCTTGAGTTTCTACTGCCAACGCAATTTACATAGTGTTTACATCATACTTACAACTATTTACATAACATTGACATCTTATGAGGGGGTCTTGGAACTAATTAGAACCAATCGGAACAATTGTTCTGTTAATGTTGGTGATTCGGGTGCTGTCCGTGGGGTTTCCTCACTGTAGAGTCACTGCTTTCCTTCGTCACTGGTACACACCTATGGGCTTCCCTGGTGGCTCAGACAGTAAAAAGAATCTGCCTGCAATGCAGAAGACCCAGGTTCTCTCTCTTGGTCGGGAAGATCCTCTGGATTCCCTGGGTCAGTAAGATCCCCCGCAGAAGGGAATGGCGACCCACTCCAGTATTCTGGCCTGGAGAATTCTGTGGACAGAGGAACCTGGTGGGCTATGGGGTCACAAAGAGTCTGACACAACTGAGTGACTAACACACACGCACACACTCAGAGGAGATGTACTGAGACTCAACTATGATTTCTCATCGTGCTGACACACCTGCCGTGTTAGCAACAGCAGGTGGTTCTGGCTTACAGACATAGTTACTGCGGTGTCAGCCTAAGGGCAACTTTCTCTTCCCATCATTTGCGTGTATCTTTGTGATTCTGTTATGAGGAAGAACTGTCCCCTCTCCACTGTCCGCACGCATGTGTGCGGATTCCATCACTCATTCATCCCTCATTGATGCGGCTGTGGGCTGACGGGTATTGATTTCATGCTCCGGCTTAGTAATCACTGTCACTGCTTATTTTGTTGCTCAGATTGTCCCATATTTTGCCTGCGGGGCTCCTGTGTTCTGCCCACGTTCCCTCATCGTTTTTGGAGCACGTGCTTAACTTCTGACACCATAGCATGTTCCAGGCTCATGGTGTGTTTTCCCAACCCCACGCCGAGCCAACTGTTTTCCAAGGAGACTCATACTCAGAAACAAATATCTGGCCTCCAGGTGTGCCCACTGTCCCGGGGGTGTTCTTGCCTCTAGGCAACCGGAGCGGACAGAGCTGGGGCGACACATGGACCCTGCGAGTTTATTCCCTCAGCCCCATCATTCCCTCCTCCTCCTCTTTGCTTAAATCATAACGTCTCTTCCTGATGGGGAGAAGCCTGGTTTTCATCCCCGCCTTGTGTTTGCATAGTTGCTCAATCCTAGATTAACCGCACTGCACTTCAGAGTGTTGCCCTTTCCCCTGCGGGAAACACAGTTCTGAACGACAGTAAAATGTTTGAGCATGGATCGCTCTGTTCTGAGCTACACTGTGTGGTCAGTAAACCGTTTTCCAAACACATCAGGTTAGTGATCGGTTCATTTGGAACCGTTGTGTCCCAGCCGGGTGCCCCACATCCTGGCTGATTCTAAGTGCTATTCTGGGGAAGTCTTTCCAGACACACAGCGGTGTCTTGCTCCCCTCACCCCCCGCCCCCACCCTTCCCGCACTGCTGCCTAATCTCCGTCTGGTTTATTCATCTGCATTTCCTTTGCACAAAGAGCAGATGTGTTGCTTCCCCGTCTCCCTTCTCTCTTACAGGACAGGATACCAAATATGCCTGTATTTCACTTTTTTCACTTAGCAGTATATCCTGGAATATCCACATCAGTTCTTAGAAGTCCTTATTTTTTTAACAGCTGAATAATGTTGCTTTGTGTTCAACAGTTTTCTCAACGACTACTTAGGTTCTTCCTACATTTTTTCAACAACAAATAATGCTACAATGAATAACAATATATATTCATATACTCACACATATACACACATACATGTACACATACATACATATCTTGATTATACGTACACATATGTACATCTGGTGGCTCAGCCATAAAGAATGTGCCTGCCAGTGTGGAAGACTTAAGAGATGCAGGTTCGATCCCTGGGTGGGGAAGACCCCTTGAAGAAGGAAATGGCAACCCACTCCAGTACTCTTGCCTGGAGAATCCCACAGACAGAGGAGCCTGGTGGGCTGCAGTCCATGGGGTCACAAAGAGCTGGACACAACTGAGCAATGAGCACCCAGCCACACCTACACATAAGTACGTGCATACAGATGTATACCTGGAGTTATGAGTTAGCTGCTACTGTATCGCAAGTCACTTCCAAATGTAGTATCTTAAAACAGCAGCTGTTTATCACTTTACAGAACCTGGGGATCAGGAATCCACGCACAACTCAGGCGGGTCACCTGGCTCTGGGTCGAGGTACCAGCAGGCTGTGGTCTCACCCAAGGGAGGACCCTCGTGCAAGCTCGCCCGGGCGGCTGTGTGCGGGATGCGAGCCTCACTTCCTGCCTGGCCGGAGGCTGCCCTCAATTCCTGGGTTGTCTGCAGTGGCTCACGGCTTCAAGTCTGTCTTCCATCTACGTGAGCGAGCAAGACAGAGCAAGACCTAAGACACAGCCTTTTTGCAACCTAATCTCAAATGTTGCCTTCCATTCCTTTCATCGCATTCTGTTAATGAGAGGTGCGTCACTCCCGCTAACTCAGATGGTAAAGAATCTGCCTGCAGTGTGGGAGACCCGGGTTTGATCCCTGGATTGGGAAGATGCCCTGGAGGGAGGAGATGGCAACTCACTCCAGTATTCTTGCCTGGAGAATCCCATGGCCAGAGGAACCTGGAGGGGTACAGTCCAGGGGGTTGCCAAGAGTCGGACATGACTGAGCGACTGGCACTCTCTCCAGGTCCAGGTAATTCTCACGGAAGGAAGGAGCGCGGAGCACAAGCTCTAGGTCGCGGGGCGCCTGGGGACCGTCCAGAGCCTGCCTGCTGCGGACTCTATCTTCAGGGCACATTCTCAGACGAGAACTGCTGGGTCAGAGTGTGTGTGTGTGTGCTGGCAGGTGGATCACACAGATGTGCCTCCCCACCAGTCACGTGTAAGAGTGTGTTTGCCCACAGCCTGGACAGTGGGGTGTACCACTGGACATTTCTATTTTTACCAACCTGACAGGTGAAAAAAATAGTATTTCAATGAAAAAACATACTCACAATCATTCATAATGAAATCAAAATAAAGCAACATTGAAACACTGGTGTTTTCCTGCTGTATTTCCATATCATATGTAAAGAGACTTTGTACTTCTTTGCTGCTTCTTACACCTGCAATTGGATACTTTTTATCTAATTGCACTGCTGAGCATATACTGTGTGGAATAGTTGAGAAAATGCGGGGCATACCTTACTTTGACCTTCCCGGTGGCTCAGATGGTAAAGAGTCCCCTGCAGCGCTGGAGACCGGCATGGCTACCCACTCCAGTATTCTTGCCTGGAGAATCCCAGGGACAGGGGAGCCTAGCGGGCTACGGTCCATGGGGTCGAAAAAAGTCAGATACTACTGAGCAACCAGCACACTTTTACCTTGTTCTTTATGTTAGTAAAAATGCCTCTAATGTTTCTTCATTAAGTAAGATGCTGGCTTCAGGACCAAAGATTATCTACATTATCATCATTATTTTACTAAGAAAGTATCTTAAGTAAGTAATTTTTATCAGGAATGGTTCTGAGTTTTGTCCAAGACTTTCACCGCTTCTGTGGAGATAATTATAAGATGTCTTCCTGGATCTATAAAAATGTGTATAATATTGATGGATTTTCAGATATTGAATCAACTTTGCTTTCCTGGAATAACTCACACTTAGTCATGACAAATTATTTTCTTAATGTGGTATTGACCTCTACTTGCTAACATTTTATTTGTATTTTTACCATCCTCTATCCTTAATCTTTCAGTATCCTTCGGTTTTAATAATGCCTCTTCCAGACGTCATGTTATTGTATATATTTTTCTATATTCAATCTGTCTTTATCTTTTATATTTGGTAAGTTTTGTCTCTTTATAATTATTATAGTGACCATATGTTAGGATTTTGCTTTTGTGATCTTATGCTTAGCTTTTATTGAATTTTATTTTCTTTTTTGCTTCTTTTTATTCTCTTTTCCTGCTTTCTTGTGGCCATTTTGAGTTTTCTGCCAGTTTAAAAGGTTAAAGATTATATTTTTGTTCTTACTGTGGCTAACCTCAATTTAAAACCTGTAATTATGGATCTTTACCAGTCTTAGTAAACTTGGCAATATCTTATTGTATCTTGCAATTCAGGACGTTTTGCCCGTGGTTTTGGGCTCCCTCTTCCTTCAGCCCCCATGGTGCTGATATTTTAGCCCTGGACTGTTGTGGACACAGTCTGTTCCCCACCTGGTTCCAATGGTGGACTTTTCCTGGGCGTTTCATCACCCTTAGCTCTGTGGCTCTTATAGCAGTCCCCTGGGTTTGTCTCTTTTCGTGTCTGAATCCTGCCTCTAAGAGCTTTTTTTAGTGGATGGCAACATTTTTGAGGCTTGTATGAGTGAAAATGTTTATATCCTCACATTTGAGTGACAATTCAAATTTTAAAAAGCTAACATTCAAAGTCATTTTTACTACTTTAAAACCATTAAAGGACGACTTGCTTGGTGGCACGGTGGACAAACATCCATCTGCCAATGGTTTGATCCCTGGTGCAGGAAAATTCCTCATGCATGGAGCAGCTGAGTCCATGTGCCGCAGCTGCTGAGCCTGCGTTCTAGAGCCGGAAACCGCAACTGCTGAAGCCCGTGCACCCTAGAGCCCGTGTTTGGAAACCACAGGAGCCACTGCAGGGAGAAGGCCACACACCTCCGCTGGAGAGTCGCCCCCTTTCTCTCTGCAGCTGGAGAAAACTGGAGCACGGCAGCGAAGACCCAGCTCAGCCGGAAATAAATAAAATTATTTTAAAAAGAGAAGCCCATTACACCAGTATCCTCTTGGACTGTTTCCCTACCAAGCTGTCTCTTACTCCTTTGCAGGTAGAGTGAGGATAAAATTCAACCACGAAACTTTTGCGAGTGAAGGGGCGCTTCTAGTAATGAAACTTGGGCCACAGATGTAAACTAGAAGGGCCTCGCGTAAACGGAGACACCCTTCTCCAGGGGATCTTCCCAACCCAGGGATCGAACCCAGGTGTCCCGCATTACAGGCGGATTCTTAACCTGCTCAGCCACCAGGGAAGCCCAAAATGGAGACACACGCTCTACTTACCGGCAGGTTGTTTAATCACCCTGATTACAGATGCTTCATTCTCTCTCTGGAAGCGTTTAGAGTTTTCTCCTTGCATTTGATGTTCGTGGGTTTTGTTTCAGCGCTTCTTGTGTGGATTTGCTGCTGTTCCTCCTTCTATGAGTTCCTTCCATGTGACGTCCTCTTCATCCGTCCCTCCCTGCCCCTCACCCTCCTCCTCTCTCCCTGCCTCCCTCCCTTCCCTCAGTCTGTGTCTCCACGACTCCTGCTGTGAACTCTCTTCTGGACTCTTCACTGTAGTCAAACATAGAGCTACTCATCCTGCCTGCAGGAGCCGTTTCAGTCCCAGTGAAATGGATTTATTATCGTGAGTTTTTTAAAAGGCATTCTGTTTTATTCCCTGTCTCCAGCACATTTTAATGCTCAAGTGCTTTTGCAGACGTAGGCACTCTGGGCCTGGGGAGGCAGGAGCCCCACCCCTTGGCCTTCCTAAAAGGTATTTATTTACCTTTATGATCGTAAAAGGTGTTTCCAGATGCCTGTGGTACTACTGCTATCCCTCCAGGAACTGTGCACATGAAGCCTCAGACTCCACTTTCCTTGCCTCAGGATGGCTAGAGCCCCTGACCACAAACAGCAGAATCTCCTTGAACCAGTCTAAGCAGAAAAGTAAATGCTACAGGATCCATCAGAGAATCGTGCAGAATGCGAGTGCGTTTTAAGACTGTGCTTCCAGGACCAACACCTGGGCGGTGTGATAGGCGCGGACAGGTGAGAAAGTGGTTCACCTGATCAGTGGCGGGGCCTCTGCTGCCAGAACCGGCCATCTTCTAAGCGATGAAGCTGCCCGCACGCGGGCCCGTACAGTGGATGTTCTGTAGGGAGCCTGCTTCTGGGGCACGCCCGTGGGAGGCCTGGGGGTGCAGCGGGGGCCCCAACCTCGCCTCCTGCCTGCTGGCTGCCAGGGAGGCCTGTGAGGAAACGGGAAGTTTGAGAACTTCCTAAAACACACAAAGGCTGCTTGAATCGTTACGGGCTCTGGTTACAGGAGCCCCCAAGGAGCCTACAAGCCAAAGGAGGAGGAAGACCAGCAAACTTCCGAGAACTGCCCCCAGGAGGACGGAATGGACCCCAGATGGTACGTCCAACCTAAGACAGCTCTGCCAACCAGGAACATGTTCACATTTCTCTGCGTGCTTGCTTAATTCTCCCATCTCCAGGAAAAGGAAGCCTTTTAAATTAAACTTGCAGAGTTGTCTCTCTTATGTTCAAGAAGTCTTCAGATTATTTTAAACATGCTGTAAGCCTATCAGTTCCACAGAGAGATGACCTCATTGATCAGGGGAGCTTTCAGAGCTTCTGTTTAGGAAAAGCAACCGCTAAGATTCAATGCCCGCTCAGGAGGCTTAGGTGCCCAAATTGTGTTGAAAGACTTACTCTTTGCTCTAAGTAGTAACTTCTGAAAACTGTAATAAGCAACTATGAGGTTATGTAATTCTTAATTAGGAAGGTTTTCAGAAGAAAGGTGAACGCGGTTGTGTTTAAATGAAGCAGAACTGGAAAGACTGGATCCGCGCACTGCAGACCGTCATCACCATCCACACCGTGTCTTCCATCTCCAGCGCTGGTTTCCAGCACCGAGCACGGATGTCGGCAGGTCCAGTGCTGCTGACGGGAGCCTGTTTTAACAGCTTCACCCCGTGCTCTGCTCTCACTCTTGGCCAGAAGCAAAGACACTGGGATGAAACTCAGTGAAAGGCACGGCAGCACGCGTTGGCCTTCCATCCGGCTCATGCTGACCTTTACCCTGACTCTTGGCAGAACTTGTGCCAAGCAGTGGTGCTACAGTTAAAAATTAAGCAAATGTGGTCAGAGAACTCTTGGGGTTTTGCTTGTATTTTTAAGTACCTAACTACAGTCACTATAAGGTTTGAGGTGGGTGAACTACTTAGGAGGTATTTGATTACGCTAGAAAATACATGTGCGTATGCAAGCTCAGTCACTTCAGCTGTGTCTGGCTCTTTGTGACCCCATGGACCATAGCCCGCCAGGCTCCTCTGTCCATGGGATTTTCCAGGCAAGAATACTGGAGTGGGTTGCCACCTTCTCCTCCAGGGGATCCTCCCGACCCAGGGATCGAACCTGTGTCTCTTGCGTCTTCTGCATTGGGGGTGGATTCTTTACCTGACAAGCCACCAGGGAAGCCCAGAAAATATACAGAGGAAGCAAAGCTTGCGTTTTGACGTCTGAATGAAGAGAGGATTTCAGATCCAAAGGAGAGAGAGAGAGAGAGATGTTGTTTTTGCTTATCCTGTGGAATCTTTCTAATAAAAAAATATTCTATTTGCTTGGCTGCAGCAGGTCTTAGTTGTGGCATGCGAGCTCAGCTGTGGCATGTGGGCTCCAGTTCCACGACCAGGGAGCGAGCCCAGGCCCCCTGCATCGGCAGCACAGTCTTAGTCCCTGGACCGCCAGGGAAGTGTCTGTCCTACGGGATCTTGAGACCATCCGTCTCCCCAAACTCTGCCTACAGAAAAGTAAATGGACTGCGCAAGGTCTAGAGGATATTAACCGAGAATTATGTGAGTGTGTGGGATGTCAACCTTGGCATGAAAATACAGAGCCTAGTATGCAGAAAATTTGGTTCAGTTCAGTTCAGTCGCTCATTATGTCTGACTCTTTGCCACCCCATGGACTGCAGCACGCCAGGCCTCCCTGTCCTTCACCATCTCCCAGAGTTTACTCAAACTCATGTCCATTGAGTCGGTGGGGCCATCCAACCATCTCATCCTCTGTCATCCCCTTCTCCCGCCTTCAATCTTTGCCATCATCAGGGTCTTTTCCAATGAGTCAGTTTTATTATTTTTATTTAAATAGAATGGTGATAACTCAAAAAGTGTACAAGATAAAACTTGCCTATCAGAACAAAATTAAAAATTAAACTGGACTTCCCTGGTGGTGCAGTGGTTAGGAATCCACCAGCCAGTGCGGGGGACATAGATTCGACCCCTAATCCAGAAAGATTCCACATGCCATGGGGCAACTAAGTCTGCACCGCAGCAAAAGAAACCACGGCAATGAGAAGCCCGCTCTTTGCAAAAAAAAAAAAGTTAAAATAAACTATCTAGGTTGTAACATTCAGTTCAGTTCAGTTCAGTTCAGTCGCTCAGTCGTGTTCGACTCTTTGCGACCCCATGAATCGCAGCACGCCAGGCCTCCCTGTCCATCACCAACTCCCGGAGTTCACTCAGACTCACATCCACTGAGTCAGTGATGCCATCCAGCCATCTCATCCTCGGTCGTCCCCTTCTCCTCCTGCCCCCAATCCCTCCCAGCATTACTAGAAGCTAAATATCAAAAGGCAGAGTGGATTTGTTTAGCCAGAACCCACGAGTGTAGACAGACCTCACTGCCTACACTGAAGAATTGATGAGATCATAGATACTGAATTGCCTGGACGGTCGTGTGATTCTTGGCCTGATTTCCAGTTTCCTATACTGCAGATGGTGATTGCAGCCATGAAATTAAAAGACGCTTACTCCTTGGAAGAAAAGTTATGACCAACCTAGACAGCATAGTCAAAAGCAGAGACATTACTTTGCCGACTAAGGTCCCTCTAGTCAAGGCTATGGTTTTTCCAGTGGTCATGTATGGATGTGGGAGTTGGACTGTGAAGAAGGCTGAGCACCAAAGAATTGATGCTTTTGACCTGTGGTGTTAGAGAAGACTCTTGAGAGTTCCTTGGACTGCAAGGAGATCCAACCAGTCCATTCTGAAGCAGATCAACCCTGGGATTTCTTTGGAAGGAATGATGCTAAAGCTGAAGCTCCAGTACTTTGGCTACCTTATGCAAAGAGTTGACTAATTGGAGAAGACTTTGATGCTGGGAGGGATTGGGGGCGGGAGGAGAAGGGGATGACAGAGGATGACATGGCTGGATGTCATCATTGACTCGATCGACGTGAGTCTGAGTGAACTCCGGGAGTTAGTGATGGACAGGGAGGCCTGGCGTGCTGCTTCATGGGGTCGCAAAGAGTCGGACACGACTGAGCAACTGAACTGATACTGGGAACATGAGCCTAGAGCTTCCCCTTCTAAGAACTACCAACTACTGGAATGCAAAAGCCTTCACACTGAAAACAAACACAAACACCTGTGTTGAACTCTACATTGGGTAAGTGTTCCTGTAGCAGAGAAAAAAGACTGTCTCCAGTGAATTTAGAACTATTACTTGGAACTTACATATTGAGGACGTGAATTCTGAGGGCAAAGAACAAGGGTAATTGCCAAGCTGGTGTTCAGTAGTTTCATTGTTTGCTGTAATAATGGAATGATTGAGAAACTATTTTTATATTGTTGCGTAAAGCAAGTAAGGAATGAAATGCTTGTGTTAGAAATAATGCAATTCATTATAAACAATTCGATTACAAAAATGAAAGAAATTAAGTAGAAGTACTCTGCAAGTACTAACCTGATCTGCCTCTTGAGAAACCTGTATGCAGGTCAAGAAGCAACAGTTAGAACTGGACATGGAGCAACAGACTGGTTCCAAATAGAAAAAGGAGTACATCAAGGCTGTATATTGTCACTGTTTTTATTTAGCTTATATGCAGAGTACATCATGAGAAACGTTGGGCTGGATGAAGCACAAGGTGGAATCAAGATATCTGGGAGAAATATCAATAACCTCAGATATGCAGATGACACCACCCTTATGGGAGAAAGCGAAGAAGAACAGAAGAGCCTCTTGATGAAAGTGAAAGAGGAGAGTGAAAAAGTTGGCTTAAAGCTCAACATTCAGAAAACGAAGATCATGGCATTCAGTCCCATCACTTCATGGCGAATAGATGGGGAAACAGTTGAAACAGTGGCTGACTTCATTTTTTCAGGCTCCAAAATCACTGCAGATGGTGACTATAGCCATGAAATTAAAAAATGCTTATTCCTTGGAAGAAAAGTTATGACCAACCTAGACAGTATATTGAAAAGCAGAGGCATTACTTTGCCAACAAATATCTGTCTAGTCTAGGCTATGGTTTTTCCGGCAGTCATGTATGGATGTGGGAGTTGGACTGTGAAGAAAGCTGAGCACCGAAGAATTGATGCTTTTGAACTGTGGTGTTGGAGAAGACTCTCAAGAGTCCCTTGGACTGCAAGGAGATCAAACCAGTCCATGCTGAAGGAGATCAGTCCTGAATATTCATTGGAAGGACTGATGCTGCAGCTGAAACTCCAATACTTTGGCCACCTCATGCGAAGAGCTGACTCATTGGAAAAGACCCTGATGCTGGGAAAGATTGAAGGTGAGAGGAGAAGGGGCGACCGAGGATGAGATGGCTGGATGGCATCACCGACTCAATGAACATGAGTTTGAGTCAACGCCGGGAGTTGGTGATGGACAGGGAGGCCTGGCGTGCTGTGGTCCATGGGGTCGCAAAGAGTTGGACATGACTGAGTGACTGAACTGAACTGAACTCAACAAGAATTGACAGGGAAATATCAGTGTGAGCGTATGGCCTTTTTTCAAAGTCCTTTTGAGTGCTGTGGGCTGAACTGGCCAAGACACCCTGCGCCTCCGGCAGCAGGAGGGAGCCGGGCTGGCGTGTGGGTTGCTGACACACTCCCCACACGAGGAGGGGGGTCTTCACAGTGGGGCTGAGCATTCAGGGGGGCTCGTGCTGGGCTTAGTGCGAACAAAGCAGAGAGACTCGGACAGGGGCTCCCAGAGGCCAAAGTGATGACCATTGAACCGAAAACAGTGATCGTCACTGACGAAAACATTCAACCTATGACGGTCCCTGATCCGGCGCTGCTCAAAAGGGGAAACACCAGAAAAAATAAGTCAAAGTAACCTGTTACAACTGAAATGGCTACTGAACCCATTATACTCGAAAAATCGAGCAGAAAAGGAAAGATTGAGTATTTATCCTGTTCTTCACTGTGGCCCATGTCCAGGTGTAAGTGAATAGTTTAGTTAATGGAATAAAGCGCTACCTTATAGCAAAGCTCTGATAACTAGATGTAGAAAGCACTGTCCAGCTGCCCTTGTGACTGTCTAGGTAAGAGTTACCACCTGGGGCCGGTACCCCCCTCCCGCCCCTGGGGTCAGCCTCTGCCCTCCTCCAGGCCAGGACCCTGCCTGGGTGACAGACCCCTCGTGTGACTGTGCTCCGTGCGCTCTCTCCAGGCCTGAAAACCGAGTTCTTCGGAGACGATGACAGGCTGTGGAAGCGCTCCCACGTAACATCGGGTGTCAGGACCTCAGATTGTGTGACTACTTGTGTTTTGGATACCCTCAACCAACCCCCCTGCACAAACACATCTGAGAAGATGGCTGAGAAGTCCCAGACGAGCACGCAAGAAGGCACAGTCCCTGAGCCCGGCCGGAGGTCCCACGTGGCCCCGTGGCGGGCGGGAGCAGCCTTTGCAGGAGGTGTGGGGCACGGCCAGCGAGGCGGGAGGAATGTCACTGAAGGGGCCTGTGGATTTCCCAGCCGCCACGTCTGTGCCGGGACGAGCAGGTCCAGCCCAGGACAGCGCAGCACACTCGTCACGGCGCCCACCTCTGCCCCGTGTCCTTTCCTGGAGGAAGCCCTCGTGGCCCTTTGACACGTGACAGTCGACGTCACTCATTATGGAAGTGTCACAATGCAGGCTTTGAACCCTGCATTTTATTATTTGAAATGAAAAACATTTTGAGCCCTGGAGTATTATTTTCAGACAGAACATTATTCGTGGCAGTTTAAAAAATCAAAAATGTGTTGATACTGTCGACTAAAAACAGATGTACAAGTTGAGAGCTGGGAGTTAAGTTTTACTTGGGGCAGAATGAGGACTGCAGCCCAAGGGGCAGCATCTCAGGGAGCTCTGAGAGCCTGCTCCAAAGCGGCAGTCGGGGAAAGTCAACATGTAAGGGTTAGGTGAAGGGGGCGTTCACTACCATGAAGCAGTCATTTTACAAAAGGGTTTCTGTCAGTCATGAGGGTCTGACATCACCATGAAGGGATTTACTGCTTCTCTAGACATGCCAGGATTGAGATCATAAAATCTGTTCCTAAAACATCCAACTATCTAAAGACCTGTCCCACCAGATTCCCTGGAGCACTGAGTGCCTCCCTCCACCCTGAACTCCCTCAGGGGGTGTTGAAGGTCAACGGCTATCGCAGCTCGGGGTTCAGTCTCCATAGAGGCAGACGGCCTTTGCTGTTCAGCCGTTGGCAATGCTCTCGGTAAGTAAAAATGGTGGCTCAGACGGTAAAGCGTGTCTACAATGCGGGAGACCTGGGCTCGATCCCTGGGTCGGGAGGATCCCCTGAAGAAAATGGCAATCCATTCCAGTACTATTGCCTGGAAAATCCCATGGACGGAAGAGCTTGGTGGGCTACAGACCATGTGGTCGCAAAGAGTCGGACATGACTGAGTGACTTCACTACCAACCCAAACTTGGGTCTCCTTGCCTGCACAGTAAAGCCAACCCACTGACCCTGGGCTGTGGGGAAGGGATGGGCTGTGTTTCTGCGGGTGATGAGCAAGGAGTCTGGACAGCTGGTGCTCCAAACAGCCCCGCTCCCTGTGGGTTTCAGTAAAGCGTGTTTACAGGCCAGATGGGGGCGGGGCGGGGGGGGTCCTAGGGAGTGTGATCAGTTCTCTGATTAGTTGATGGTGAGGTCACAGGGAGGGGTCAGGTGTTCACATGATCAACCCTCAGGCACCGATATGTCTGGGGACCATGTGCTCTTGGTCTAGTAGTTGACCTCTTCCTTTTGGAGGGGGTTTAGCATCCGTGAGACAGCTCAGGAATGAGCACCGGAGACGTCATCTGGGGGCTTGAGAGGGGGGCTCAGCGGAGGACCTGGGGGAGGGGTCCGTCCCGGAAGGCCATTGGGTCCTGCTCCATTGGGCTTTTAGAATAATCACATTCGCACCAAACCGAGTCCTGTTTTCCTGTTTCAGTTGCTATTGCCGATGTTATTACCGTGTTAGTGACCGTATATATATGGCTAACATATTTATGTATTTATGTTGGCTTGGCGTTCTCTACTGACACTCCAGCCAATACCCAGGCGAGATGCCCTTCGGGCACCCTGCAGGGAGCAGGCACTGCGCCCGGAGGGCAGATCAAATAGCCACCACGTTCTGTGAAAACTCACTTCTCATGTCGCCCCAAGACAAGGCTTGGTACGTTCACAGGAGGAGCACAGAGCTGGAGGGCCTGGAGTCCGTGCTCCCAGGAGGGTTCCGTCCAGCCTGCTGGGAGAACGAAGTTTTAATACCATTTGGCCAGTCTTTTGATGAGATTTTCACTTACAAACGGAATGCCCGCTTGTTCTAAGTGTCCTTTCTTCTAATGATTCACCGGTCATTTTAAAGGAACCGAGAACCTTTAAGAGAATAAGTCTGGTTCTGGGCCACAGCTGTCCTGTTGGCGCTGATGCTGAAGGGACTTAGGAGTCGGATTCCAGCCAGCAACGCTGCACCCGCACCGTTTCTCGTCATTCCTCTGGGGTCCTGGCATGTGTCCCTGCCGGGACTCTGCACAGAGAACGGGGAGCTGAGGGCCGCCCGAGACCCCGTGGGAAGCTGGCCCCTGGGGCCCCTCAGCGCCCCCTCTGATGTGGGCCGTGCACCTCACGGGGCCCATGGGTCCCTTCCCCGAGCCCTGCGCCCAGCACACACCCTGCTCGTCCACATCCACTCAGGGCAGAAGTGGCCCTGCCGGCCTGTCTGCATTTCCTCACCAGGTGCCCAGGTGTGAGAGCTGGCAGATGGTATCAGTCTCCCAACTGACACCTGGAGCTACACGGGCTCCTCGCTGGCACTAGAGACGGGTAGGACGGGTTCTCCAAGGTGCAAGGGGGAGGGGAGGATCCCAAACCGCAGGCTAACAGTGGTGGCTCTGGCCGGGACAGGCCGCGAGGCTCCTTCAAGTGCAGCTGGGTGGTTTGCGTTGCTTACAAGTTGTTACTTGTGCAACTGGTCCAGCAGGAGGCGCTGTTTAATTAAGCCTATCCAGGCTCTGATCCAAAGTTCCTTCAACCACCCTCCCCTGCAGGCAGGCAGCTGTGGAGGCATGAACCTGATGGCGGGGGAAGGGCTGGTCCCCAGGCTCCCCTCTGTGGTGGATGCAGCCTCGAGGCAGGAGGCCCCAGTCACACAGGCCCCCTGCCCCCTTGCCTCTGGTTCAGCGGGGACAGGCTGGCTGAGGAGGGGACACAGAGCCTGCGGACTCCTCTGTCCATCTGCCTCCCTGGTCCATTACCGCCAGAGCACAGCAAACCCGCCCCCCTCCGCAGGGGAGCGTTAGAAACCCCAGCCGTGCTGCGTGCTGACCCGAGGCATCAGGACAGGCTCCTCAGGGTCACCCCACCCCTGCCCTCCAAGCGTGCGCCTGCCCGGGGTCAGCCTCCCCTCCCGGTGCCCCGCACGGCGCTGGCCATGCGGTGTCGATGCGTGCCGGGGGCCTGCAGTCCCCACGGCTTCCATGGCAACAGCATGGGTGTGCCCAGGACACCTCGGCAGGGTCCAGGTGCAGGTCCAGGGGCACCCACTTTCCATTGCCTGCCCACAAGACAGAGGGCGCTATGAGCAGCAGGGACTGGGGGTGCCCTCCGGAAACAGGCCCCGGCCTGTCACTGCCCCCGGCCGGCTCGCCCACTTTCAGGGAGCTCAGTTTTCACCTGTAAGTGTCCTTTCTGGGATACAGTTCTTCAGTTTCTTAACAAACACAGCAAGGTATTTAATCATACTCTTTTGACAAATATTTAAATCATTTATTGCCATTAATTTACAGCATTTCAATATACACACTGCACAGAAGTACAAATAGCTTTTCAAACACTGGCAATGTGCTTTCCGGTATGTGGCCAGCTGTCAGCCGGGTCATGGTCATTAAGGATATGACTTCTGAGTACTTAAATGCTAATGGTTACAAATTTTGTTCTCTTCAGCTTTTCACTAAGTATATTCTTATATACACATATTACTGCAGATAAAACCTTCATTGAGAATTATTAAATTGATTGCATATTTGTGCTACTCTTTCTGAAGAGAAGGAAAATATTCAGTACTCGTAAGGCAGCAGAGAGTTGGTTTACGGACTCTGCTATGTCTAGAAAAATAGTCTGGTTAGTAAAAACAGCATTCTGTGTATTTTCCTCAGCAAGACTATTCATGATGGTGGAATCCGTGACTCGGCAACAGCAGCTGGCAATGCAGTCCCTTCAAAGGCCGGTTCTTCATCCCCCACTGTTACGCTGATGCCTTTTTAGACATCCTGGGAAGAAGCACAAGGCAAAACCCGTGAGGAAACAACTTCTCCACCAGCCTCAAAGGTCAGGAGGCCTTTAAGAAAGGTCATGGAGAGCTTGACGTAACACTTATTTCCAGTCAGGATTTTACAGAAACAGTGATCGCCTACTTCATGCCAATGTTCCTGTTTTAATCAGTGACTTTTCACTGTGTATTAACCACCCCATCACTGTTTCAAATTCTTGGCATAGTTTTGCTCTGAATCAAGTCTCCCCAAGCTGGGATGCACTTCTGTCCACACCCACCCCTAGCGACCTCTGCTCTACTCCGCCCAGCTCCGCAAAACACAAAGGGTGGGAGGGGTCTGCTCACTCGTGCCGGATCAGCCGTCCTCCCTGGATGAGCTGTGCGACTTCGTTGGTGGCGTGGCAGGCAAACAGGAGCCAGTTCCGAGGCTGCACCTTGTAGGCGAATCTCATGAACGTGAGGGAGTAACAGCAGAGGGCTGTCAGGACACGCAAGACAGACAGTGACTGACAGCCGCCAGGAGCAAGGGCTGCTGGGCCGACTGCCTCAACACAGGAGCGTCTTCTGCTACGACCTTTACATGCTTCCCTAGACGGGAAACTCATGCGATGGTTTGCCCCGTTGCTGGGTACTCTTATTTATTAAAGTCAGTGCACGGACACCAGTTCTGAGCTCCTTTTCTGTCCCCTACAGTTGTTTATAGTCTGTCATCTGAAAGACCTGCTATTTAATCCCCTCAACATGTTTTAAGGTCAAATATTAAGAGTTTCAAGTAAACTTAAAGATGCTTTTTCTGAATAAAGCTCAAGAGGACACACTCTTTAACTGGGGGCACTAACTCTGAAAGGCAGACAGGACCCTAACACATACTTCTAAACACAGCAGCCCAGCTGCTCCCTGCTGTGTGACGTAAGGTCCCTCAATGCCAGCAGGCTCTCTGTGGTACTTTCTACCGTGACTGCAGTATCTGGGGCGACAGACTTGGAACGTGCGCAGGAGCTGTATCCTGCTTTAATCACACCTAAGCCCTCCCCATCGTCCACACCTGCATCCTTACCAAATGTCATCCGCCCACTGATGATCTCTGGGGACTTCTTCATGTCATTGATGGCGGCAATGGGAAGACCCCAGTTGGCTACTGGGCCCCAAAAGTGCTGTAAAAAATGAGGAGAGAAAGAAGACGAGGTGAAGATGGAGCCATGAACAGCTGCGGCTTCCTCTACCTTAGATGGTAACGCGAACTGTGCGGTTAACCCCTGGAAGGTTACCAGGCAGGCAGGCGCTGGGCTGTGCAAGTGCTGGCCTATGAATCAGCAGTTCTCACAGGTGAGACCCCAAACTGAAGGGAGCAGGCACTTTACCAAGGTCCCTGCTAACTTCCAGATGACAGGTAAGTAATCTCCGACTATCTCATTTAGAGAATTTTCAAATGAGATCAACTTCTTGCATAATTCAATCTTGCCACAACTTAACTTAAACCTTGTTAGAACTATTCTCTGCAATGTTTAAATCTATCAGAACTTCTTTTTTCAAGTTTTCATTAAGATATGTATCAGTATCTCTTAATATACAGACCCTAAATTGGATACTTTTTCTGAAGAAAATAACTTAGAAAGGGAAGAAACTGCTTTCAGTTCATATGATCATATTCAGATCAGAGAAGCAAAAAATCTATACTTGGAACCTCAGATAGTATGAAATAAAGATTGAAAAATACTTTTAAAATAATAGTAGCAAGCTATATTTAGAAAATGGACCAACTGTTTCTTACCGGCAACCACAGCCATCACAGGCCACCAAAACCTAGTTGTCCATGTTGAACAGCAGTGGCAGCCAACTTATTTAATTTCTGAGGCTGAAATAAGCCCAGGGGCTTTCCCTATTAAATTAAAACTTGTCTTATTTATGCACAATTTGCAAATAATACTTGAAAGTATGAGGGAGGGAATCCCTGGCGCCAGTGGTTAGGCCTCAGTCTCTCACTTCGGAGGCCCAGGTCTGATCCCTGGCTGGGGAACTAAGATTCCCACAAGCTACGCGGCACAGCCGAAATAAATAAAAGTAAAATATGAAGGAAACCACACATCATTGGCTAAAGACCCTTTTTCGTTATCAGAACATTAAGCAGTGCTTTATTTCTGCCTATCAGAGCATTTAAGATCAATTTAGACTGCAGAATACATTTCTAGATCTGCATTTTTAAATACTAACCAAGATTCACTAAAATTCAAAACCTCCTAAGAATGAGAAAGAAGGGAAATGCAAAAAAAAAAAAAAGATGAGAATTCCCTTTGTCATGATCTAATACTCTGAAATGTTTGCACGATATGCTTGACGCAAGCACGAGGCTGTGCCCCGAGAAGCTATCCAGCGTCAGAGCTGTCCTGTGCCAGCATGCTGAGAACTGTGGCGTCCACGTCTGAGTTACGGACCCTGTAACCTAGGCACAGCTGGTGCACAGAACCTCTGAGGTGCTGGGGTGGCTGATTAGTCCTGCTTTCAGACTGGATTCTGTCTGAGACACACACAGCTGAACCCTTCCTAGTTCTGGTGTCTAGATGAGGGCTGGCCACTTCCCTTCTTCCTCACCCTCCAGACCTCCAGTGACACAATGTCTCCCCCTCCTCACCTGCTTACTTCAGGGAGGGACCTGTCCTTCCCTGTGGCCCCTCACTTTATCCCACATCATCTTCTTCTCTGCCTTTTTTTTAACCACGTCAGTCTACTCCCATCACTTGCTGTCTAACTGTTTCCCGTCACTCTGCTCTGCTCTGCTCAGCGACCTCTGCATCTACAGGTCACGCACACGGCTCCCTGCGGGGCTCGGCCACACCCGGTGTCTGCATCACAGCTGTGGCCAGACAGTGGAGGCCTTGGCGTGAATCTGAAACCTGAGGCAGGGTGGGGACTTCCGGTCACATGACAGTGCTCAGAGTTTCACTGGCCTGAGTGTAGGGTTATATGACACAGGGTTCTGCAAGTCAAGGGCTATATATACACTTGTGGTTATAAGCACTGAGAGATACTTAAGATACATTTCTTAAAAAGAACATAAAGGGAAAATATACTTTCAAAACTAGTTACGAAATTATCTAACCACAGAAAACATCCTTTCTATCTAGTGCGAGGTGCCAGTCGTCACTTCGCTGCTCTGGAGTAACGTCTGGCCTGTGCCGCAGACGGGTGCAGGGCAGGGCGCTGGTCCTCTAGGGAAGCCCGAGTCCAGAGGGGACCTCGAGGACCCAGGGGCCACTGGAGGCGCCCCCGGCCCGAGGCCTGCAGGACGGAGGCAGGATGTGCTATTTTCTGTCCGTAACTCTGCTATGGCACAGAGTCTGCAGAATCCTTGCGCGAAGGAGAGACAGGCTCTTACCGTACTATTTCGTGAGGAGCCGCCGAGATTCGGACAGGAAAGACATAGGGAAGGAAAAAAAAAAAAGATCAGATGCTTAGAGATATTTCAGTTTCTTTAACGGCACATGTGTCCACGTCTCAGTAACAGAACTACAACACAAGCAGCACATTTTTAAAAAGATGAGTTAGTGATATTTCTAATAACAACCTTTACCTGATGAAAGTAAACCTTAATTTTATCAAAAATAAACTTAAAGCCAGGCTATCCAATAGGAATACAATGCAAGTCACACACGGGAGCCACATAAGGAAGTTAAAGATTTCTAGAAGCTATGTTAACAAAAACGAAAAACAGGAGTTAACCTTATTCATTCCAATGTTTCAAAATAGTTTAATTTGGACATGTAACCAAGGACAACCTCACAACGAGGCATTTTGCTCCCTTTTTTGGCTCTAAGTCTGAGATCCAGTGGGCGCCAACACTCCCTGGACCCCTCAGCCTGGACTGGCCACCCTCCACGAGCTCCACGGCCACTTGGGGCTGGGGGTTCTCAGACTGGACAGCACGGGCTTCAAGGGAGCATTTATTTGAATGCAACTAGTTGGACATACGCACAGTGCTGCAGAGTTCTATCCACAGTGAACTTTCCACTCTTACTAACAGGCTATCACCAGAACATAAGCCCCTAAAAATAGGTGTGTAATTCTATATTCTGTTCGTGACTGAAACTCTGGTCCAAGTGACACCCAGCATTCACAAGGCATTCAAACAATGTTTGCTGAATGAAGAGAAAAAACTTTCAATGTTAATTGTTTTCCTGAATGTTAAAACTAATGCCATTCAGAAATATGTCGAGTTACCTTCATTGCTGAAAGGCTAGTTCTTCTTTCCAGGATATAGCTGAACAGTTCTGTTAAGGCAAACTCTTATTAAAGTACAGCTTACTTCCCTGGTGGCTCAGATGGTAAAGCATCTGTCTACAATGCTGGAGACCTGGGTTCAATCCCTGGGTCGGGAAGACCCCCTGGAGAAGGAAATGGCAACGCACTCCAGTACTATTGCCTAGAAAATCCCATGGACAGAGGGGCCTGGTAGGCTACAGTCCATGGGGTCGCAAAGAGTCGGACACAACTGAGCGACTTCACTTTCACTGAAAGAATCACTGGAATAAAATGACAAAAATCTTTATACACACAGTCACGTCCGAATAACTCATCTTGTCCTTTTGTTCCTGGGCACGTCGCTCGACTCCCCCATCCAGGAATGAAACCCACGCCATGCCCCCTGCCCTGGAAGCGGAGTCCCAACCACTGAATCACCAGGGAGGTCCCTCCTCTAGTTGTTTCGAGTTAGGGCTCAAGGAAGTTCTAATTTTCAGCGTGAAAGTACTTGCCAAAGGTGCTAATTATACACTTCAAGTAGCTTCCATTATGAACTACGACCAGCCTAGAAAGAGCCCGTCTTTCACAGTTAAGTGAGCTGTTCTAACAGATGACATTTCCACTGTGGAACAAGCAGGTCTCAGCTGAGCACAGGGCTTTACTGGGGGGCAACGTCCTGAGCCGGTCAGGGCAGGGTCCAGCAGTTTACAGGCTGCAGTCACCTCTGGGGGTTGCTCTCCTCTGTTCAGGGTCTGGCAGAGGCCTTTTATTCACCGATCAATGACCAATGGCTTGGTTTTTTTTTCCTACAAATTATTTCAGAAATATTCCAAGATGTAGTTCTTAAAATCCAAAATGTGAACTTGATAATTTAGTTTTCAATTCAGAACTCTCTCCTTGGATTGTACAATAGTTCAAACTCTAGCCTATTTTACAACAGGTGACCTTAGGGCAGAATGTGAAGGAGGAATTAATTTCTGCCACCATTCCCTCCCTGCTCAGTAAGAAAGTCCTACGTGAAACTGATCACAAAAATAATGTTGATCACATCTCTTTAATAGTGGTTTAATGATTATAAAATGACCTTGAGAATAAAACTGTTCTAAACATCCTTGGGAAATACAAAAATCCACAACTCAACGTCTCTTAATTCTGCGTCAGAGTTGTCCAAAACGTGAATCAACTATCAGTCAAAAAATCTAAAAAGGACATTGGTGCAGGGCCAAACTAGAAAAGTTTCCCAGTATGAATAGCTATTATAAAGAAAGATAAACCTAAAAGCCACACAAACTGCACCTGGGGACAGAAATGTGAAACTGCGTGGAGAACACCCTCTCTCCACTCGGGACGCTGCCTGTACTTCAGTGAAGGTTAAAAAACCTCAAAACAAAACAAAAAAAACTCAAAATGGATACAGGTTTTCTTAGGAGAAACCAGGTAAGAATGTTGATGGAGGGACCTCCCTGGTGGTCCAGCGGCTAAGACTGTACTGCCAATGCAGGGAGCCCCAGGGTTGATCTCTGTCAGGGAACAAAACCACACCTGCCCCAACTAAGATCCCACCTGCCCCAACTAAAGATTCCACCTGACCCAACTAAAGATCTCGCACAGCCAAATAAACAAATAATTTAAAAAAAAAAACAAAAAAAAAGCCGAATGATGATGGAGGTGAGAGAGGAGGAGGACCAGGACCACCCTGAATAAACATTATCTTCTTTTCCTCCTTTATTTGAATACTGCTTGTCTGGTCCCAGGTCTCTTCCACACCCATTTTTATTTTCAACAAGTCTCCTGGGCACTGACAATTTGTTTCCTTTTCCTAAAATTACTGACAGTAATTGTTAGCTTTCTCTGCAAGTACTCTGGGTAATTTAGGTAATTTATAACTTGCTTTCAGTTCAGTTCAGTCTCTCAGTCGTGTCCGACTCTTTGCGACCCCATGAAGCAGCACACCAGGCCTCCCTGTCCATCACCAACTCCCGGAGTTCACTCAGACTCATGTCCATCGAGTCCGTGATGCCATCCAGCCATCTCATCCTCTGTCGTCCCCTTCTCCTCCTGCCCCCAATCCCTCCCAGCATCAGAGTCTTTTCCAATGAGTCAACTCTTCGCATGAGGTGGCCAAAGTACTGGAGTTTCAGCTTCAGCATCATTCCCTCCAAAGAAATCCCAGGGTTGATCTCCTTCAGAATGGACTGGTTGGATCTCCTTGCAGTCCAAGGGACTCTCAAGAGTCTTCTTATACAGTACTAAAAGGATCCTAGCATAGTCTGTGTATATCGCTCCTGAGAGTAAAGCAAGACTCTGAGATATTCTAGACCGCAATTCTCTTAGAGGCTGAAAATGGTGACCACCATTTCATTTATTCTCACCAACTTTTACCTGATTTTCTACTTCAAGTTAAAATCAGGGTGTTTTTACAAATCATAATGTGTGATATTCAACTGGTCAAAACTAAACTGGAAGGCAGAAAAGAAACTCTTGTGGCCAGTTCTGCTTCTATACTCAGCCTCAGAAAGTGTTTGAAGGTCATTTACATGACAGGGAAGCAAAGCCAAGGGCAGGGTATGGAAGCTTGTGGCAGAGAAGGGACACATACACAGGAAAAGGGGGTGCAAAGAAAGCACTGACACCTTCTTTTCAAAACCATTTTTGTGCGTAACTACTTCCCTTCAAATCTTAAATATACATTCCTGTTTTGGCTTCACAAGTTTGGCATGCAGAGGGTCTCGATGTCTCAACTTTTCTGCGTGGTTTGGATCTTAGTTTTCCCATGTGGCTAGGGAAGTGCTGGACCATCTGATGTCTGAGGACCATTCAGCTCTAACATTCTATTCTATTTGGAAAGAGTTCTGTTTTCCCCTGCAACTTCTCCCTTAGGTATTAACTATAAATTCTTAAAGCTCTCCTGGAAGCTTAGAAGTTAAAATTAACAGAATAGAAAACCTTATTAACTGGAGAATACTCACTGCAAGCACCCAACTTACCTGGAGTTTATAAGAGCATGCTGACTGATAAACTGATTTTCTAACACTCATGATCTAGGCTTACTTAAGAAGACCTCCTTTGCACATATGTGCACATAAACATCCATTCACTCCTCTAGGAAGGGGAATAAATCTCTAGTATAATCATGCACAGACTTTGACAGACCACAAAACACACATCCTATCTCCAAGCTTAGCTGCTCCTTCTAATTTATTTTTCTTAATTCAGGAGGGAGAATAAGAGGAGAGGACCCCTCCTCCCCCCCAAAAAGCTATCTTCTTTTGCTTTCCACTGATAAGGTATGTGAGGACATAATTTATTCTTCTTTAGAAAGATAACAGAATAGAGATCCAGAAAGTTCTTGATTCAAGATTTTCATTAAGGTAAGAAGAAGAAATCAGGGAAAGGAAAGCTGAAAGGTACCAAAAGGAGAGTACCAGGAACTCAGGGACTAAGCACGGAATATTCATAAAAATACAAGTTAATAGAACATTTCTTTCGGTAAGTATACACAGCACTATGGTGTGTCATCAAACAGTTACCGAAGCACAAAAACCAAGAAATTTGTCCAAGACTGAACTGACACAGCTGGAAAGCAACAGGGCTCGGATTCAAATTCAATACTTGGTGCAATAATACTGCCAGCACTCACAATAAAAACTATTGCTAATTACTTAATATTTTAATACTGAGACCCTATTTTAATGTCCCAGTTGTCTGAGTAATGCCTTTTAGAGCTGTTTTCATCCATACCAGATCCAAACAAAATCCACACACTGCCTTTGGTTAGAGCCTGCTCTTTCAACTCAGGTTTCTCAACCAAAAAAAAAAAAAAAATCAACATTTTAAAATACACTTGAAAATTCACTTCAGTAAGAAAGGCATTTCAATCTTATTCAGAAAATGTAACTGACAGGAGTTTATAATCTATGTGAAACATGATTTTAAATTTTTGCTGCAGATGTCAACTCTGTCGTTAATAAGATGACTTTAAAACTCTACAACAGCTTTAGTTTGGAAAACCTCTATACCCCTTTGGCAGGCTGTAATTAGAAGGCTGGAGCTCTTGAGTAGTCCAGGATTGCAAAGAATGTAGAACTGATGAGATGAACAGGTACAGAACCCCATTTCTGATTGGAGGAGAATATGAAATTGTCTTATTGCTTCATTTGCTTTTGCAGAAGCAAAGCAGGGGCTGTAAGGAAGACTGGAAGAACCAACAGAGGAAACATCCCTTTAATAAGTTCTGGAGAGAGAAGTCTGTCTTTCTAGGGGAAAAGGCTAATAAAAGAGCTTCTGATGAGACTTTTGATACCAGTCCCCAAACCTGTCCTCAATCATCTCTTGGCAGGCTGGCATGAGATCCCACTGCTGCCAAGAACAGCAGAGAAAACAAGCACAGTAGGACACTCACTTTCTCCGTTCAGTCCACAAAAGTACTTCCAGGTCAAAATACACAGCTTCACACCTTGTGAAAATGAGCGGGACCCTGTAGGGCCTTTCTGGGTACAAAAGCCCCTCCATGCCCCCATTTCTTGTTACAGAAAAGAGTTTTAGTCTCCAAGGCCTTCCTGAAGTTCTCAAGGGCAGATTCAGGCAGTTACTAATGGGGAAAGTCAGGAAACACAGAAAGAAGGAAATGTAAGCAAGAAAAGTAATGAAAGAGTAAACAATAGTTCAGCGACAAACCAAGTCCTAACGCTGCTGCTAACTCCTAAAGGGACACACACAACAGTCTAACACAGACCTTTGAGTTGTTCTGCAGGAACAAAGACCCCACCCATGGTGGGGGTGGTGACTACATTCCCACCATAAGAAGCTGGAACTAGAAGACTGTCATTATAGTTATAGTTCAGTCGCTCAGTTGTGCCCGACTCTTTTCGACCCCATGAATCGCAGCACACCGGGCCTCCCTGTCCATCACCAACTCCTGGAGTTCACTCAGACTCACGTCCATCAAATCAATGATGCCGTCTAGCCATCTCATCCTCGGTCATCCCCTTCTCCTCCTGCCCCCAATCCCTCCCAGCATCAGAGTCTTTTCTAATGAGTCAACTCTTCGCATGAGGTGGCCAAAGTACTGGAGTTTCAGCTTTAGCATCATTCCTTCCAAAGAAATCCCAGGGCTGATCTCCTTCAGAATGGACTGGTTGGATCTCCTTGCAGTCCAAGGGACTCTCAAGAGTCTTCTCCAACACCACAGGTCAAAAGCATCAATTCTTCGGCTTTCAGCCTTCTTCACAGTCCAACTCTCACATCCATACATGACCACAGGAAAAACCATAGCCCTGACTAGACGGACCTTAGTCGGCAAAGTAATGTCTCTGCTTTTGAATATGCTATCTAGGTTGGTCATAACTTTTCTTCCAAGGAGTAAGCGTCTTTTAATTTCATGGCTGCAGTCACCATCTGCAGTGATTTTGGAGCCCCCCAAAATAAAGTCTGACAGTTTCCACTGTTTCCCCATCTATTTGCCATGAAGTGACGGGACCAGATGCCATGATCTTCGTTTTCTGAATGTTGAGTTTTAAGTCAACTTTTTCACTCTCCTCTTTCACTTTCATCAAGAGGCTTTTTAGTTCCTCTTCACTTTCTGCCATAAGGGTGGTGTCATCTGCATATCTGAGGTTATTGATATTTCTCCTGGCAATCTTGATTCCAGCTTGTGCTTCTTCCAGCCCAGCGTTTCTCATGATGTACTCTGCATAGAAGTTAAATAAGTAGGGTGACAATATACAGCCTTGACATACTCCTTTTCCTATTTGGAAGCAGTCTGTTGTTCCAGATTGTTATTAAGATTTCCCAAACCACCTGGTTATGTCACCACCCACCAGTCAGAAGTCCACAAGCTGATCACACACCCTGCAACTCTCGCTTTTTTGTTTTGTGTCTTTAAGAACCCTTTCTTGAGAGTCATCTGTGAGTCTGGATGAACGTGAGCCGCCCCTTCTTGGTTTGCAGGGACCCTGCAATAAACACGGCACTTTCCTTCTCCACCATGCCGGGTTAGGAGATTGGCTTTGCTGTGTATCGGGTGTATAGACTCAAGCTCTGTTCAGTAAAATCCACATTTATGATTTTAACTTTTCCCATAACAGGAAACTTTTTAAAATGTTTCTGCTACAAAGACAGCAAGCTATAATAGAAATACATAGTGATTTGAGGTTTCCAACTATTTTCACACCCCTCACCTGGTTTAATGTTCTCAACAACCCAGTGAGACAGGACATTATGATTAAGCCCATTTCATAGATGGGGTAACTAAAGTCCACTGGGATTGACTGCTGGGGATCCCTTGGCCTGAAGTCATTCTTCGGAATCCTAGCTGAGAGCCAAACCTCGCAGCACTTTCCTGGACACTGCAATTCTCTTCCTCATTTAGTCAGAGCTTAATACAATTAAAGCGATGCTAGAGAAGTTATACAAACACTAAAGCTACATGAACCTAACCTCTGAAAATAGGTTAGACCACACATCAAAGCATTCAACTGAAATGTCTGGCTCTCAGACACCTATCTAGTAGAAAAAATATAAATTTAGAAAAGTGGGGCTAACTCTCTTCCTTGAAAATACATATATTCTACAAACTCTTCCTAGGTGATCATCAGCATATTTCTAATATGGATAAGATTTTATTCTTAATTACACCATACAGCCTTATCCTTAGTTGTCCTTAACTATTAGGAAGGCTCATACACAGGAGAAAACATCAGTAAAACCTAAGGTAGTATCTGAAGCCATAGGGAAACTTAACTGCAGGGACTAAGCACACAGCCTCACATGATTACTTTGCTCAGACTTTCCAGGACATTAACCTGATAAATACTGTACTCCACAGTACTAAACATCTATCTTAATTAACCACAGTGCTATACAAGTACAAAAAGTTTTGTTTTGTTTTGTTTTAGAAAACTCAAGAGTGAAGTTCTTGATCCCAAATTTACGGCAGAAAATTATTTTTCTTACCCTACTGATCTTTAAAATTAGAAGTAAACAGTATTTGCAATAAGATTCAAAATCTTAACAAATTATATATATTTTTTTACTGGTAAATAAAGCTGCCTTCATACTGTACCCTATGGATGGTTACATCTCTTAGCTGTCATTAACTCTTTACTACATTAAACTGTTGAAAAACATTGCAGCGCTAAATTTACCTAGGTTTAAGAAAACCACACAAATAAAAACTAAAATTTAAATTTATTCTCCAGGGAAGAATACTGGAGTGGGTTGCCATGCCCTCCTCCAGGGGATCTTCCCCACACAGGGATTGAACCTCTGTAGTCTCCTGCATTGGCAAGCCGGTTCTTCACCACTAGCGCCACCTGGGAAGCCCCCAAATAAACTATATAAAACGGCTTTAAAGTTTTACTAAATATTTTGAAATACAAAGCAGGCATCTCAAGGCTAGAGATAGCAATAAAATACAGAAAGTGTCTTTAGGCCTTTCATCCCGGCAAAGCCCTTTCACCTGGAAAGAATCAATGGAAAATAACATGCAAAAAAGCGTGCGCTTGGTTGGCAGAATATTCGTCTGCAAAATTGTATTGGATATGACTCCCTCCCACCCACGCCTGACCTCCTGAAGCTGAGAAACGCGAAGGACGAGTCGACCCGGCGGGCACGGTGCCCTTGTGGCGGAGAAGGAGCCCTGGCCCCCGCCGCTCCGCTGGCCCCGCGCGACTCCAGGGCGCGCCCTCCCCGCGCCCGTCCGCCGCACACCTGCCAGGCAGGTGCCTGGAGGCGGAGCCCCGGCCCCACCCGCCGCACCCGGCCGGCTCTCAGCGCTCGACCGCGCCGGGGCTCCACCTGCGCCCCACCGTCCGGAGGACCCTGCGCCGCGGCCCCCCAGCCGCCGGCCCGCTACCCCGGGACCCCGCTCGGCCGACTGGACTCCCGCCCCGCTGCCCGCGCCCCTCGTCACGCGCGCCATCCGCTCCGGAGCCCGGAGCCCGGAGCCCGGAGCCCTCTGCGCGTCCAGGGTCCGGCCCCGGGGGACTCGTCACCTCAGGAGTGGCCGGCTCCCGCCCGCCCCGGTGTCCGCGCCCTCGTCACGCGCGCCATCCGCTCCGGAGCCCGGAGCCCGGAGCCCGGAGCCCTCTGCGCGTCCAGGGTCCGGCCCCGGGGGACTCGTCACCTCAGGAGTGGCCGGCTCCCGCCCGCCCCGCTGCCCGCGCCCCTCGTCACGCGCGCCATCCGCTCCGGAGCCCGGAGCCCTCTGCGCGTCCAGGGTCCGGCCCCGGGGGACTCGTCACCTCATGAGGTAGTCCCGGAAGTCCTTGCTCCGGACATAGTCCGCCGCCTTCCGCACCAGCGCTCCTGCCATGGCCGTGCCGGACACCTAGCCGCCCGCGGTGCCCTCGCCGCAGCGCCTCGGATCCCAATGACACCCGGCGAAGCGGACAGCGCGGACACCGCACCCTACCGCCCGCGCGCGTCACGACAGCTCGGCCCCGCCTTACGGCCGCCGCCCGGCTCTCGGCCTACTGGAGGGCGCTGAGCGCGAGACGACGGCGCCGATTGGCTGGCGCTGGCCTCACACCTCCGCCCCGCCCGTCAGAGGCGGTGCGCGGAGGGGAAGGGGGAGGGCCGCTGCCGTAAAACGGCCGGGGCCCGGCGGCGATTGGCTAGCGGTTGCTAGGCAGCCAAGCGGGCGCGCGCCGGGCGGCAAGTGACAGCTTCCTGGCGCGCGGGTCCATCCTCGCCGCCCGCAGGGGCGCGCTACCCGCCTCTCGTGGGTTTTTGCAGCTGCCACAGGCTCCGGACAGGCGGCGTCCCCAGAAGCCGCCCTCTGTACCGGCAGGAGAGCCGGTCACAAGCTCAGGACCGACCCCGGAGCTGCAGAGCCACGTGCGGGGCGAGCCGCCGGGAGAGGGAGACGTGGGAGCGCCCGGCTGTTCTGGGTTTTGCTTTGTTTTTATGGTGAATGTTTTACACTGGCCCAAACTGTGGAGGTATGAGTCAATTAAAAGGCCTTTGGTGGGGAGAGAGGAGGGAGGGGCGGCGGTCCAGAGGCCCTGGGGCATCTCTGGCAAAGGCATCAACTGGAACGTAAACACCATTATTATTTATTTATTTTTAATATGGGAGGATGGGAAACGATTTCCATAGCCACCAAAGGGAGAGAGTCAAAGAAATAGGCCTGCGTCCTTTCCGCGGAATGCCTAAAACGTAAGGCAGCTGTGCCTTCTGATATAAAAATACAGCCCGCAGGACTCTGTGGAGCCTCATGGGAAGCGGCCTTCCTTCCCACCTCCCCCATTCTCTGCTTTACCAGATAACAGTATCTGATGCACATTTCTGGAGTTGCTTTAAAGATATGAAAACACCCCACCGCAAGGAAGGTTTAACTTCTGTGAGCATATAGCCCCAGGCTGCATGAAGGTAACCCCTGTGACACCACCTCGTTCCCTCAGCATCAGCCAGAGGCTTGTGCACCAGGTGGTCACTATACCTTGCTATTCCCCTGTCTCACCTGGCTTTTCGAAGTGCTTTGCCAAAACCTTTTAGGAAGTTCAGGGTTTTTTAAATTTTTTAAAGGCATAAGCCACCTAACTCCTTGCCTAGCCCTGCAGTAAATCTTTCTCTCCTCCAAATGCCAATGTTTCTGTTTGTTTGGCCTTAGTGTGGGGGACACAGGAACTTGTGCTAACAGAAAGATCTTTAAGATACGTAGGAAAACAATTACGGTGCAGAATCGTGTGTAGTATGCTGGCCATCTGTGCACAGAGACAAAGAAAGTATATAAATTTGTGTTTCCAAAGATCAAGAGCAATGTTGGCAATGGCTGCCTCTAAGGATGTTAAGGGGGTGAAGGTTGGAGGGTAACTGTTCTTTGTGTACCCTTTGTTCCTTTTGAAAGTTGTACAACGAACATATGTTATCTATTCAAAATTAATATTAAAGAAAAGAAATGCCTTTGAGAATTGAAATAGCAATCGTTTCATTGAATCAGATTTATTTTCTGTCAGGTTGTCTAGAAAAGGCAGAGGAACCAGAGATCTGTTGGATCATCGAAAAAGCAAGAGAGTTCCAGGAAAACACCTACTTCTGCTTCATTGGGGCTTCCCTGGTGGCTCAGATGATAAAGCATCTGCCTGCAATGCGGGAGACCTGGGTTCGATCCCTGGGTCGGGAGGATCCCCTGGAGAAGGAAATGGCAACCCACTCCAGTATTCTTGCCTGGAGAATCCCATGGACAGAGGAGCCTGGTGGGCTACAGTCCACGGGGTCACAAAGAGTTGGACACTACTGAGCGACTTCACTCACTCTGCTTTATTGACTATGCTAAAACCTTTGACTGTGTGAATCACAACAAACTGAAAAATTCTTCAAGTGATGGGAATATCAGACCACCTGACCTGCCTCCTGAGAAATCTGTATGCAGGTCAAGAAGCAACAGTTAGAACTGGACATGGAACAACAGACTGGTTCCAAGTTGGGAAAGGAGTATGTCAAAACTGTATATTGTAACCTTGCTTATTTAACTTATATGCAGAGTACATCATGAGAAATGCTGGACTGGATGAAGCACAAGCTGGAATCAAGATTGCCAGGAGAACTATCAGTAACCTCAGATATGCAAATGATACCACCCTTATGGCAGAAAGTGAAGAACTTAAGAGCCTCTTGATGAAAGTGAAAGAGGAGAGTGAAAAAGTTGTCTTAAAACTCAACATTCAGAAAACTAAGATCATGGCATCCAGTCCCATCACTTCATGGCAAATACACTGGGAGACAATGCAAACAGTGACAGACTTTATTTTTGGCACCAAAATCACTGCAGATGGTGACTGCAGCCAGGAAATTAAAAGGCATTTGCTCCTTGGAAGAAAAGTTATGACCAAGCTAGACAGCATATTAAAAAGCAGAGACATTATTTGTCCACAAAGGTCCATCTAGTCAAGGATATGATTTTTCCTGTGGTCATGTATGGATGTGAGACTTGCACTGTAAAGAAGGCTGAGCGCCGAAGAATTGATGCTTTTGAACTGTGGTGTTGGAGAAGACTCTCAAGAGTCCCTGGGACTGCAGGGAGATCCAACCAGTCCATCCTAAAGAAAATCAACCCTGAATAGTCATTGGAAGGACTGATGCTGAAGCTGAAACTCCAATACTTTGGCCACCTGATGCAAAGAACTGACTCATTGGAAAAGACCCTGATGTTGGGAAAGATTGAAGGCAGGAGGAGAAAGGGACGACAGAGGATGAGATGGTTGGATGGCATCACTGACTCAATGGACATGAGTTTGAGTAGACTCCGGGAGCTGGTAATGGACAGGGAAACCTAGGCGCTGCAGTCCACAGGGTCGCAAAGAGTCAGACATGACTGAGCGACTGAGCTGAGGGTGTCTACAGATTACACTAACCTTGATCTTCTGTGAAAGTATACATTATTACACAATATCACAATCGCAGAATAACACCAAGAAGGTTGTTAGATTCCACTGGTGCTTCATGGTAGTAGTAGGAACTATGACCTAAAAGAAGCAAAGGGGTCTTGATTGTTTGTAGTATCATCATTAAGAGCAGCCATTTGTTGACCAGGAAGCACTTTTCAAACAATTTCCTCGTCCTCCTCTCATCAACTCAGAAGGTGAGTACAAGGCATTGGATAGCTTTCAGCTGCTGCCTCTATGTCACTTCAGTCGTGTCCAACTCTTGCAACCCCCGGCAACCCCACCAGGCTCCTCTGTGGGATTTCCCAGGCAAGAATACTGGAGGGGGTTGCCATTTCCTCCTCCAGGGGATCTTCCCGACCCAGGGATTGAAGCTGGGTCTTCTGTAACTCCTCCGTTGGCAGGGGGGTCCCTTACCACTAATGCCACCTGGGAAGCCCTTTCTAAATAAAATCAAACTGCATCTGGCTCCCTGATCTCAGTGGTCCAGTCTTATTCCCTAAGGTTTTTCTTTCCCTCGTGAGCAGTGGTTCTGGAAGGAGCTGTTAGAGGAAACTGGAGCTGCAGCCTCATAAGCCTCAGGAGGTCCAGAGAGCGGCCCTGAGAGCTTCGTGGGTCAGTGAGAATGCAGAGACCCTGGCAAGGGCGCCTGGGCAGTCACTGCTGTCCCCGCAGCCCGCCTTGGAAGACTCGCTTTCCCGTTAGGGCCTCAGGTGGGCCTCTGAGCTTCCGTTGGCTTCCTGTTGTGTGGAGGAGGGTGAGCTGGGGTGTTTAAGTAAAGGAATATGCTGAGTAAGTTCAGTTCAGTGGCTCAGTCGTGTCCGAATCTGCGACCCTGCGGACTGCAGCACGCCCGGCCTCCCTGATCATCACCAACTCCTGGAGTTTACTCAAACTCATGTCCATTGAGTTGGTGATGCCATCTAACCATCTCATCCTCTGTCATCCCCTTCTCCTGCCTTCAGTCTTTCCAAGCATCAGGGTCTTTTCAAATGAGTCAGTTCTTCGTATGAGGTGGCCAAAGTGTTGGAGTTTCAGCTTCAGCATCAGTCCTTCCAGTGAATATTCAGGACTCATTTCCTTTAAGATGGACTGGTTGGACCTCCTTGCTGCCCAGGGGACTCTCAAGAGTCTTCTCCAACGCTACAGTTCAAAAGGATCAATTCTTCAGCGCTCAGCCTTCTTTATAGTGCAAGTCTCACATCCGTACATGACCACTGGGAAAACCATGCTGGATAAAGGAATATATAAGTGTCCTGGTAAGTAGCTCACCTGCGATCTGAACCCAGTTCTTTTAGTCTGAGCATCATACTTTGTCCACTATTTCAAATGTTGGGACAAAGAGAAGGAGTTCTTTTATGTGAAGAGTATCTTTGCTACTTTAAATATGGAGCTGGCACTATGGTCTGATGTATAAGAGATCCTAGCAGTAGAAGAACCCCAGCTACTCTATTTCCTAAAGCTTCAGAAAGGCTGCCCCCCTCCCCAGCTCCCTGCATGGATGGCGGGTGTGTAGCGAAGATGCTAACGTCACTGGCTGTGTTGGAGCTCAGGTTTGCAGAAGCAACTGCAAAGCCCTCTCAGCTTGGAATCTCGCATGCCCACCCAGGTTCAGGACAGGCAGTCACCGCCAAGCTCCGACAGAGTGCTGAAGCCCGAGGCTGGAGGGAGCTGACCCCCGTTCAGAGCACATGCACGCCCAGCGCTGTGCTGGCTTGCTTACAGACACTGTATGCAGTGCCAGTGCTTATCGTGTAGGAGGGTGGGGGGGGGGGGTCCCCTGCCTGCGTGTCCCACTGGAGGGTTTCAAGGCATGTGGCTCTGCGGTGCTTTGTATGGTAGAAGAGCTTCCATGTGGGACAGACAAGCTGCAGTTTCTTACCTAACTATCAAAACAGCAAAAAAAAAAAAAACAACCAGTAGATCTAATTACAAGCTAACACACTGAATTCCCGGAGAAGGCAAAGGCACCCCACTCCAGTACTCTCGCCTGGAAAATCCCATGGATGGAGGAGCCTGGTGGGCTGCAGTCCATGGGGTCGCAAAGAGTTGGACACGACTGAGCGACTTCACTTTCACTTTTCACTTTCATGCATTGGAGAAGGAAATGGCAACCCACTCCAGTGTTCTTGCCTGGAGAATCCCAGGGATGGGGGAGCCTGGTGGGCTGCCGTCTATGGGGTTGCACAGGACTGAAGCGACTTAGCAGCAGCAGCAGCACTGAATTCCACAGGTTACTAATCATATCATCTGTTCTTCGGTTGTTACAATGAAAGGGGCAACTTCTGAAGAAGTACTTAGTGGATGATAAAAGTTATAAATAATAAATGACAGAGTCCCATCGTATAGCAGAGGGAGCAGCTATTCAATATTCTGTGATAAACCATAATGGAAAAGAATATGAAAAAGCATTTGTATACACGTATAACGAAGTCATTTTGCTGTACGGCGGAAATTGACATTGTAAATCAACTATACTTCAGTAAAATGAAAAATTGTAAGTGTTTTTGTCCTGTTGCCCATTTTTCATTCTGGCCATATAAAATATGCCTTTCTTTGGTTCCGGTCAGGCAGGCACAGGTCAGTTTGGTTAGCTTAGTATAATAATTTAAAGAATGTGGTAAATGAGTAAACCAAAGAATCCTGGAGTTCAGAGAGGGCCTTGACACTTAAATTCAAAAGCCAAGTACATTCTAAAATCCAAAGGCAAAATATCTCAGCCGAGCCAGCCCCTGCCCTCCCACCTGTAATGAATCCGCTGCACAGCTCCTGGGGCTTGGGGAATCCTTTAAGATTCTTCCCAGGTTCCGGGTGTTGGTTAATCAGTACTACTCAGCGTGGAGAAATCCCAAAGAGTCTCTCACAGCAAGGAGTCTTCACTCTGCCTAGTAGTTCAGTAATTTGCTAGTGAATCAATGGCAAAGGAATAAAGAAAATAGAACCGTCACTGTCTGGCCTTTCCGGTTGAAATGTGCAACATTTCAGGCTCCAGCATCAAGGGGTGTAGTCCAGCCCCTGAAAGGTGAGAGGGGCTGAGTCCCCCCAGGGTGCCTGGCATCACCCAGAATGGCTGCTGCTGGTCACAGGAGACACAGGTGTCACACAACCTGAACACAGGCAGCCTCCCCAGCCCTGTGTCGTCCAGAGTTTCAGGGGGGAAAGTGGTGAGGGCATTTTTCTCGGTCAAATGTATTCAAAAACTTACTTGAATCAGACAAGGTTAGTTTCTTCTGTAGCTCTTCCGAGTCTTTACTGAGGTCCTGGGAATGATGGGATCATAAAACATGCTTATTCTGTGTAGCATTCCCCAAATTCCTTCCCCACGGAGCCCTTTGGGAAGGAGCATCTTGCAGATTGTCCCTCTCGGGGGTCCAGGGCCCGGGTTCCTGCCTCCAACCCTCCCAGCCAGGGTGCGGAAGGAGTTCAGACCTTCCATTCAGGCTGACACCCCACTCACTCTTTAGCCACCTACATGTGGCAAGTTCCTCGAACCCCTCAGATCTCAATTTTTTAACCTATAGAGTAGAAACAAACATCGCATCATACATGTTGCTGAGCTTTTGTGAGAATGAAAAGCAATGATGTCTGTGGGAAGACACACTCCCAACAGCCGATCCTGCTTCCCTGCGTCCCCTTAGGACACCAAGTTCCACTTCTTCCTTGCGTCCCCCTTTGGACAGCTTGGGCCTGGGATCCTGCCCGCCCATCTGTCTTTTGCTACTGGGTTGCTTGTTTGATTTTTCTTTTTGGGGAGAGGTTGTACATTGCACCACCCTTTAATTCTCTGAGTTTTATCTTCTCTCCAGAAGGACAACGGTGGAGAGAGGTTGTTGTCCAGTTGCTCAGTCGTGTCCGACTCTTTGCGACTCTACGGACTGCAGCCCGCCAGGGAGAGAGGGTGTCTGTGTACATCTGTGTCCTCGGAGGGAGGTCGGAGGTGCCTGAGTCCTCGTCTCCGCCTCTCCTGCACAGTCATGGACTCTGTGTGCTGAAAACCAGGCTGGGGGAAACCAGACCTGCAGAAACGGTGGCTCCCTCCTCCCACACAGACACAGCAGGCGGTGGGGGCCGCCCACCTGCTCAGACCCCTGTGTGCTGCAGGCAGAGCAGTCCCAGCCGTGGAGGTGGGCTCGGGGGTCGTCTGGAGCCTGGAAAGTCCTCTCATTTCCTGCTGACACTGACCTGAAATTCTACCTTTGTGAGGATGCTGATGGAACAGGAAGCCATGGGAGGGGCTCCCCCTGGCTAAACACAGGACCGTCTGAGTATCCAAAGCACTGACTCCAGACATGGAAATGGGGGAGCAGTTCTGTGAATTCACGATCCTCAAGGGAAAACACCAAGTCCACAGAACAGGGCATTTTCAGAAGCCAAATATCCATAAGGGACTTGTATCTAAAATACTTAAAGAGTTTCTACAACTCAATAATACAAAGACAAAAAGACCCAAATAACCCCATTAAATAATGAGCAAAGAAGGACTTCCCTGGTGGCTCAGTGGTTAGGACTCTGTGCAGAGGGGTTGGGTTCAATTCCTAGCTGGAGATCTAAGATCCTGCACGCCACGCGGTATGGCCAAAAAAACAAAGATCGAATAGACGTTTCTCCAAAGAAGAGGTACAAATGGCCAATAAATGTATGAAAAATGCTCAGCAGCATTAGCCGTCGGGGAAATGGTGATCAAATTGGTAATTAGATACCTCTTCACACTCTCCAAAATAGCCACAGTCAAAAAGAATGGAAAACAGCAGGTGTGAGTGAGGATACAGAGAAATAGGAGCCCTCGTGCACGGCTGGAGGGAAAGGAAAATGGTGCCTCTGCTTCGGCCAACAGTCCAGCAGTTCTTCAAAGGATTAAACGCAGAGCTGCCTTGTGACCCAGCAATTCCATGCCTAGGTGCACACCTGAGAGAAGTGAAACATATAGCCTCAGAAAAACTTGGCCAGGAATGCTCAGAGCAGCCTTATAAACAGTAGTGAAGAGGTGAAAGCAACTCAAATGTCAGATCAACTGAGAGCTGGCAAACATGAAACGTTTGAGACGGGCTACTACATGGCCGCTTCTTGCAAACACTGATGAACTACAAGAAGCCAGACACAAGAGACCATCTATCCTTGATTCCGGGCTTCCCTGATAGCTCAGTTGGTAAAGAATCTGCCTGGTGGGCTGTGGTCCATGGGGTCACTAAGAGTCGGACACAACTGAGTGACTTCACTTTCACTTTTCACTTTCACGCATTGGAGAAGGAAATGGCAACCCACTCCAGTGTTCTTGCCTGAAGAATCCCAGGGGCGGGGGAGCCTGGTGGGCTGCCGTCTATGGGGTCGCACAGAGTCGGACACGACTGAAGTGACTTAGCAGCAGCAGCAGCAATGCAGGAGAACCCGGTTCGACTCCTGGGTTGAGAAGATGCCCTGCAGAAGGGAGAGGCTGCCCGCTCCAGTATTATTGGGCTTCCCCTGTGGCTCAGCTGGTAAAGAATCCACCTGCAATGCAGGAGACCTGGGTTTGATCCCTGGGTTGGGAAGATCCCCTGGAGAAGGGAAAGGCTACCCACTCCAGTATTCTGGCCTGGAGAATTCCATGGACTGTATAGTCCATTGGAGAAGGCGATGGCACCCCACTCCAGTACTCTTGCCTGGAAAATCCCAGGGATGGGGGAGCCTGGTGGGCTGCCGTCTATGGGGTCGCACAGAGTCGGACACGACTGAAGCGACTTAGCAGTATAGTCCATGGGGTCGAGAGGAGTTGTTGGACACGACTGAGTGACTTTCGCTTTCTCTTTATCCTTGATTCTACTCATATGAAGCATCCAGAGTGGGCAAATCCACAGACACAGTGAGTTGCCTGGTGGCCGCCTGGGGCCAGGAAGCAGGGATGTTAATGCATCCACGCTCTGCTCTTGGGGTGATGAAAATGGTCCAACATTGGTTGTAGTGATGGTTGCACAGCTGTGACTGTGCTGAAAACCATTGGCTTATATACTCTAAGGGGTCAGTTGTAGGATACGTGAACTATATCCCAACAAGGTTAGTCTTTAAAAACTTAACAGAGAAAAAAATCTCTAAAACAATGCAGAAGGAATTCCCTGAGGGTCCAGTGGTTAGAACTCTGCGCTTCCACTACAGGGATTGCAGGGTTGATCCCTGGTGGGGGAATTAAGATCCCACAAGCTGTGTGGCGAGGCCAAAAAATAAAATAAATAAAAATAAGTTGCAGAGGGGAGTAAACAGAGCAAAAATCTGGACACTCGTTTGCCATAATCAGTGCACCACTTCTTCGGGTAAGGAAAGAGGAAGAAGCATTTATCCGAATGAACTGTTTCAGACAGCGTTAGTCACAAAGGAAAGCTCTTCTTTCTAGAATGAGCACAGCAGATAAATATGAAGGAACGGCGGAACTAAAACAACATCAATGTGTAATCCCTAGTGAATTATTATTTTGTCAGCTGGTTTGTGGGAACGTAGTTCCCTGAGACCAGGGATCAGACCTGTGCCCTCTGCAATGGAAGTAGAGTCTTAACCAGCGGACTGCCAGGAAAGTTCCCCCCGCCTCCACCAACCTCCTCTTTTTTGATCTGTAATCCTTTGTAAAATATTGATGCAGGCAAAGGTCATCAAGGATGCAGGCCTGATTTATTCAGTAAGGGGATGGAACTGGGTCTCCACAGGGTGGGTCTCCCAGGTCCGTGTGGAAGGGGGAAATGCCAGTTTATAGTCAGGGGTGCAGCTGGACCTGCTCAGCATCGCAGCCCACTCTAAGTGGCCCCTGGCAGCACCGGGCCCACAGTCCACCCCACATCTTGATTCTGAGTCCAGTTAGGCCTGTGGGCACATCTTCCAGTTCTCTGGAAATGAAACCGTTAACGGGACTAGTTAAGGGAAATTCTGAGGAAGTGACCCAGCTTCTCCAGTAAGTGAAAGTCACTCAGTCGTGTCCGACTCTTTTCAACCCCATGGACTACAGTCCATGGAATTCTCCAGACCAGACTACTGGAGTGGGTAGCCTTTCTCTTCTCCAGGGGATCTTCCCAACCCAAGGATCGAACCCAGGTCTCCCACATTGCGGGCAGATTCTTTACTAGCTGAGCCACAGGGAAGCCCTTCTCCAGTAAGTGGAACATTTAGCAGGACAACACGCACGTGCTGAGTCATGCCAGTGTGTCCAGCTCTTCGTGCCTCTATGTGCTATAGCCTGCCAGACTTCTCTGTCCATGGGATTCTCCAGGCACGAATACTTGAGTGGGCTGCCATTTCCTGTTCCAAGGGATCTTCCCAACCCAGGGATAGAACCTGCGTCTCTTACATCTCCTGCATTGGCAGCTGGGTTCTCTACCACTGGCAACACCTGGGAGCCCTAATAGGGCAGTAGGGCAATGGAGTGCCCCTCTCCCGCACGCCTCTGGCCTTTGGAAAGAGGACAGTCTGGATCAGTGGTTCCCAGTAGAAATGTAGCAGGAACCACAACCTGAACTTTGAGGATTGTAGCAGCCACATTAAAATGTTAAAAGAAAAAGGTGAAGGTAATTTTAATAATGCAGTCTATTTAGCACAATATATCTAAAATATCATTTCAGTATACGTGGAAGTCATTCAGTTGTGTCCAACACTTTGCAACCCCATGGACGACACAAGGTGCCTACTCAGCTGTGTCTGACTCTCTGCAACCCCCTGGACTGTAGCCCACCAGGCTCCTCTGTCCATGGGATTTCCCAGGCAAGAATACTGGACTGGGTTGCCATTCCTCCTCCAGGGGATCTTCCCAACCCAGGGATCAACACAGGGATCAAATCAGAGTCCCTTACGTTTCCCACACTGGCGAACAGGTTCTTTACCACTAGTGCCACCTGGGAAGCCCAAGGACTACACAGTCCAAGGAACTCTCCAGGTCAGAACACTGGAGTAGGTAGCCGTTCCCCGCTCCAGAGGATCTTTCCAACCCAGAGATGGAACCCAAGTGTCCCCCATTGCGGACGAAGTCTTTACCAGCTGAGCCACCAGGAAGGCCTGAAAACACTGGAACGGGTAGCCTATTCCATCTCTGGTGGATCTTCCTGACCCAGGAATCAGAGGCCTCCTGCACTGCAGGCGGATTCTTTAGCAGCTGAGCTACCAGGAAAACCTCAATAATAAATATTACAGAAGTATTTTATTTTCTTTTTTTCATACTATGTCTTCAATACCTGGTGTGTATTTTACACTTACAATTCACCTCAATTTAGATGCTAAATTTTGATTGCCAATACTTGATCTCTATTTACATTTCATAGCATTTATAGTTTAAAAAAGTATACTCACACACTCAAGTTGTTCCAAACATACTGAAAAAATTTCCAGAACCGAATTGAGTACCAAAAAAGAAACAGAAAAAAAAAAATCGCTTTCCTTATCTGCATTCTCATCAACAAAAGTAGTTTACTTTTGAAAACGAATTTGAAGGAAAAGCATATCAGATTCAAAGTTATGTCAAGGACTTTCCTGGTGGTCCAGTGGTTAGGATTCCATGATTCTACTGCAGGGATCCCGGGTTCAATCTCTGCCTGGAGAACTAAGATCCCACAAGTCTAGGGAAAAAAACCCCCCAAACCAACAGGTAAAGTTAAATGAATTCACCTACATTGTTTCAAGTCAGTTATGTTAACCTTGACATCAAAGGTTAGTGATTGCCTAAACGGAAAAGTACCGCTTCAACTTGGGAGTGGCTGTGGAATACACAATACTGTTTACTATTAAAGCGTTCTGCCTGTTTATTCACGTTAGGAAACGCTGTAATATCATTATTATTGATTTGTTGTGTAAAAATTTCAATTGGAAATAAATTCGCATACCTGTCTAGCTAGGTCACAAGGATTTTCTTTAGTATTTACTTATTTGGCTAATCCAGGTCTTAGCTGCAGCATGAAACTGCTTTGTTGTGGCATGTGGGATCCAGTTCCCTGACCAGGGATCGAACCCAGGCCCCCTGCATTAGCAGCACGGAGTCTTAGCCGCTGAACCACCAGAGAAGTACCAGTCAGGAGCTTCTATATGAAGGCTTTCAGCTTCAGGTTTAGCTCCTTCTTAGGTGTGCTGTTGGGGAGAAAACATAGGTCACACTGCTGTTCGTTGCTTTGATTACTGAGCATTTGGAGAACATTCCATTTACAGAAATCCTTGAGTTAGAGGAAAAGTAGGGGTAAATCTTGGTAAAACTCTTTCAACGAGCTCTGGCAAATATCATCACACTAAAAGTCACTGTTTTGAGCACATTTCTTTGAACAATGTTGATGGTTTTGTACTTATTTATTTTCTTAGATTCCGTTTGCACCACAGTTTTCAGGATCCTTCTGGAAATAGTGTGATTACTGCCTTTTGCGGCATGAATGGTAGTGAATGGTTTTAAGTTCTTAACAACAAATGGATTTCTCTCAAGAGACCAAAATGCTGACTTATCAGTTTTTCTTATGCCCCCTAAAACGTGGCTCTGCTTCAGCAGATGCTTGCCAGTGTTTAATTTATCCGTGACTTCTCACCCTACCCTACTCCCATATACCTCCTAACATCAGCTGTCTTGTTTTATCACTTCTCCGGGATTCAGTGTGCAGTGAGCAATTTTTGTGTCAGAAATCCCTTGTCATAACAAATAGATTTAACAAACTCAGCTTATGTAAAGCTACCTGTGTTCTCTTCATATATCTGTAAAAAGATGTCCCTAATTGATTATGTAGCGTGAGAATAGTTGAAGATGGACCAGAAAGACTATCTGTGAATTAATTCTCCTGCCTATGTAGAACAGTGATCACTGAAGAAAACTACTTAGTTGTTACTAGCCAGTGTAACTTATTCAAAGCCTCCGTTATTTTATTGCATACTAAACTAGTGAATTAGTTGGAGAAGGCAATGGCACCCCACTCCAGTACTCCTGCCTGGAAAATCCCGTGGACGGAAGACCCCCTGCAGTCCATGGTGTCGAGAAGAGTCGGACACGACTGAGCGACTTCACTTTCACTTTTCACTTTCATGCACTGGAGAAGGAAATGGCAACCTACTCCAGTATTCTTGCCTAGAGAATCCCAGGGATGGGGGAGCCTGGTGGGCTGCCATCTATGGGGTCACACAGAGTCAGACATGACTGAAGTGACTTAGCAGCAGCAGCAGCATTGCCTTTAATTTCTTTCAATGGTTCTATAAACTCAGGAAGAGTCATAACATTGGCACATATTTAATGAAAAAAATTTTAAAGAACACTCTGACACTCTTCACCGTGTCTACTTCAGAAAGTCAAATGTGAATATTTTCAATATGCATTACACAATGGAATAAAGCAATAAGGGAACCACCAGTGTCTTATTTTAAAATTCCCATGAATTCTTGATTTTTGGCTAAATAGTTGAAGCACTGTCCGTTGTAACAGGAATTACCCCTGTTTTCTCACTCGTAGCTGATACGCTGCAAGGCTTGAAAATGTCCACCATGGGCTCTGTTTTTCGGGCCATGACTTGGCAATGTTACTTTGTGTGTTTGCAGGTCTGTGGTTGGCCTGGGGCATAACTTCAGCCTCAGCCCAGCTCAGCGCTTCTTCATTCACTTCATATCTTGTTCCGTATCTGTTCCATATGCTTAGGTGTGTTTTAGATCATTTATTATTTTTACTTTTTTAAAACCTAAATGTTTTAAGCAACTGAAAAATGATGTTTCAAGCAATTGGAAAAGGTGTATTCTGAATACCGAATACTGGCAGCTTGTCATATTTTTCATGAGCACGGATTTCCTTCATCATGACGAGGGGTCCCCAGCCTGCTGTGTCAGCTGCCAGTCTCTTCGAGACACAGTACAGATCGTTGCCCCTGATGCTCCGTGAGGGTCTCTTCCTGTTTTACCTAATACCCGCTGTCGAGCTCACGGCTTTCCACAGCAGTGCCTCTCTGGAGCCTGAAGCCAGTGGGCTGGGCGCCTGGATTCCAAAGGCTCCGCCTGGCCTCAGCTAGCACATCTTCTGAATGGGGTGAAGGGCAGAGATCGAAGTAGCCAGCGGCATTCGGGTGAGTTGAAGTGTATACTGTGAGTGTCCTGTGGCTACACGGGTTAGTCACAAACACTGAAACACAGACGAAGATCAATCTCTTCAGAAATCTTTCACCCACAAAGCAGGTTATCACTCGACGGGGTTAGGCTTGTTTACTTGACGTCAAACACGCTTCCACGTGGGCCATGCCCTGTGGTCTGGGTTGCAGCTCCGAGCGGCGAGTCTGAAAGCTAATATTTGGGTTGTCCTCATCTCTTAACCCTGGCCTAGTTCTACGCTTAAAAGGAGAAGAGGCAGCTTTACGGAATTTGATGCCGATCAAGCAAATGCTAGTGTCCGTGGGTCATTTCACTGAAGGGGCCGCTGCCTGCAGCTGTAATAAGAGCTACTCTGGACGCCTCACCGAGGGAGCAGGGGGCCCCGCGTGGCACCTTCTGTGGTCCCCAAGCATCACACGGCTCCCCTCAGAGGGGAGGAACAAGGCAGCCCCGACGTCACCCCTCAGTCCCTTCCCCTGAGAGAGGACAGGTCCTCTCGCCGCTCAGGAGGGCCCAGGGCTTGAGCCTGTGGCTTCCAGGTGTCTGAGCGCGTGCATTTTTCTGCTCTTGGCTGTTACCAGGTGTGGAAATGAAGTTTTCCAGTTGTTCCAGAGAGAAGACAATTCTGACTCCATGTTGGAACTGTTGGTCTGACTTGCTGATTGTCGCTTTTGTTATTATAATCATACAGGGCGGCCTGCCTCAGAGGACCCTGCCCCTCTGCCAGACTGTTAACTAAAGTGCCTTTGTTCAGAACCCTGTCCACCTGTAGATGGCAGGAGGGAAGAAATTAGCACATCCTCCGCCCGAGGCTTGCCATTCTAGGAGACGTTTGCTAGGTTACTGGTCTTTTTACTTTGCTTCCTCACCTCCCCCCATGTCTGACCGATAAAGATCCTGGTGTCCAGCCCCCGATAAGATGGTTCTTTCGAGGCGCTAGCCTGCTGTCTTCTCTGTCAGCTGGCTTTCCGGATCGAGCCGGTTTCCTTGCCTCAACACCTGGTCCCGGATTCACAGGCCCGTTGTGTGGCGAGCAGAACGAGCTTGGCCTGGGGAACAGTGACTTTAGGGTGGGGAGGGGGACGGGACCCAGGGAAGGTGGCTCTCACAAGAGTCCCTTCCCGTCTCTGCGCTGCTCCCCGCGCTGGTCCAGCCTTGCCTTCATCCTCCTGCAGGCCCTGCTGGGACCCCGGGGGACGCCGGGTGGTGCCCCCGGGGTTCAGGCAGACACAGGTGGGCGACACCTCTGCTCATGTTCCAGCGGGAGAAGCAGGTGGGGAGAGAGACAGAGAGGAGCAGAGAGAGAGACAGACAAGGAGACAGAGAGAGAGAGAGACAGGGAGGGACAGAGAGGAGCAGAGAGAGAGACAGAGAGGAGCAGAGAGAGACAGGGAGACAGGGTGAGAGAGAGACAGAGAGACAGGGAGACAGAGAGACAGGGTGAGAGACAAGGAGAGAGACAGAGACAGAGAGACAGGGAGAGAGACAGAGAGGAGCAGAGAGAGACAGGGAGACAGGGTGAGAGAGAGACAGAGAGACAGGGAGACAGAGAGACAGGGTAAGAGACAAGGAGAGAGAGAGAGACAGAGAGACAGGGAGAGAGACAAGGAGACAGAGACAGAGAGACAGGGAGAGAGAGAGACAGAGAGACAGGGAGACAGGGTGAGAGACAAGGAGAGAGAGAGAGACAGGGAGACAGGGTGAGAGACAGGGAGAGAGACAGGGAGACAGAAAGGAGCAGAGACAGAGAGACAAGGAGAGACAGAGGAGAGAGACGCAGGCGGGGAGGGTGAATCAGCGTGCTTGTGCCCGGTGCGAGGAGGGCGAGGCAGGGCGATGGGAGAGGGAGAGGGAGAGAACATGGACAGGCTGGGGCGGGGAGGGCAGCCTCCGACGGGACCATCAGAGAAAGCACCTCTGAGACTCTGAGGCCTGAATCCTGGACAGGAGCGCTGGGCAGGATGTCGGGCCAGGGGAGACAGCGCGTAGACCAGGCCTCTTTTGGGAGTGGGGTGGTGGTGGGGTTGCCCAGCACAGGAGCGCTGTGCAAGCTGGTGGCTCAGCCCCTGCACCCTCCCCGGGGCCTCCTCCAGGAAGCCCACCCTGACCAGCTATGAGCCTGGCTCCTGACAGCCCCGTGAGACCAGCCGGCCCCATCAGGCTTCCGCGTGTGGGCTCACCTGCGCTCACCACCCCGGACCCACACGGTTTTGTTTCTGCCCGGGGAGCTCAGAGCCAGGGGGATGCACAGGGCTGTGTGCCTTCAAACCGACATGGTGAACCCTCACCCCCGCTGTGATGGCATTTGAAGGGTAGGCTTCGATGCGGTCACCTGGAGAGAGCGCTTGCAGGATGAAGGGCCCAGGGCCTTCGTGAACCAAAGGGTCCCCCCAAGACACGAGTGTGTGGGGCCCCTCTGGTAGACCCGCAGCCTCCTGAGCTGTCTGCAGAATTCTGTCTCACCAGCGGGGCTGATCGAGCCGGGAGGAAGGAGATGGAGGCCGCTGCCTCGGGATGTCCTCCGCACGTCTCAAGGACACAGCCTTATTAGGGCCGCAGGGCCGCCCGCTGAGGGCTAACAGGGCAGGGCTGGGGGCCCGGAGCCCCTGCAGTTCTGGGCTTCTCTCTCTCTCCCAGGTCCCAGGTGCTGGACATTAAGGGGCGGGTGCTGGAGGGACCCAGTGGGTCACGAGCAACATGCTCCAGGCTTTGTCTGGGCTCTTGGGCCCCATGGGGGGAGGGTTTCCAGGACGCGAACGTGACTCCATCAAGCTGTCCCAGAGGACACCCCCAGCCTGAGCTGCAGGCCAAGACATCGTCACGTGATGACCTGTCCTGATGAGCCAGGATCTCGGACGAGGGGTCCTGCTACAGCGGGGAGGGACGAGGTGCAGGGATTGCACATGGGAGATGAGGCGATCCTGCAAGGGGGGTTTCAGAGGCCGAGACCCCCAGACACAGACCTGGGAGCAAACGGGCACAGAGTCCCAGCCAGCTGGGACGTGTGTTGGGGGAGGATGCGGGAGTCGCCGGGGAGGCCACCAGGACTCTGCAAGCAGCCCAGGGGAGGGGCTGGGGTATGTTGTCTCTGCCCATGTGGCTTCCACGCCAGCTCTCTCGAAAGTTCTGCAAGGACCTACTATTCTGTGATAATTCCCTTTCTGCTTAAACTTGCTGAAGAGGGTTCTCGTGTCTGTAACTAAGACTCCCAACCAATGTTCTGCAACGGCGCCATCCAGTGGAACTTTCTGCCTTCACGGAAATGTTCTAGAGTCTGGGCTCTCCAGCTCGGGAGCCCTGGCCTTGGTCAGCCACAGGGCTCTTGATATGTGGCCCGTGTGGCCACAGAACAGAATTTCAAATTTTATTTGACTTCTCTGGTGGCGCAGTTGTAGAGAGTCTGCCTGCCAATGCAGGAGACACAAGTTCGATCCCTGGGTTGGAAAGAGCACCCGGGGGAGCAAATGGCAGCCCGGTGCAGTGTTCTCGCTGGAGGATCCCGGGGACAGAGGAGCCTGGCGGGCTGCAGTCCACGGGGTCACAGAGCGTCGGACACGACTTGGTAACTGAACAGCAACAACAAAGCCATTCACATTTAAGTAGCCGACTGTGGCTGGAGGCACCTCTTGGAGGGCACCGCACTGTGATATAAATTAAGGTGGGGCGCGCCTCAGGATTAGCTGAGATCTCAGCGGCCAAGGTCATGGGGCTCAGGGATGAGACGGATGAGCCGGGCTTCCTCCAGGAGGACCAGGGTGGCAGCAGGTTTCCCTTCAACACAGTTTAGGGATCCGGGCACAACGGTCTGCTGATGGAACTGTACGCCGCAGCGCGGATGGTGGGTGCAGGGGGCAGCGCTGCCGAGGAAGCCCAGGCAGGAAGTCAGAGCACTGCCCAGGTGAGCAGAGAGACGCCCAGGAAGGTGCCCAGGTGAGCAGAGCGACGCCCAGGAAGGGAAGGAAGGGAAGAAAGGGAAGCCCAGGGTCCAGAGGTGACCGAGCAGGACAGGAGGTGGATGACGCTGGCGGGGCCGGGGAGAGGCCCTGGAATGAGGAATACCCAGACGGATCCTTGGGAGGTTGTGCAGGTCCTAGGGCTTCAGTTTCAGCTGAGTTAGGGAGTTGGGCAGCAGCCGCCAGGCTGGGAGGCTGACAGGCGCGCAGGAGGCTCAGGGCTGATGGACCTGGGGAGGCTTGTCAGGGAGCCCCGTGGCGACCAGCAGCCTGCAGTGGCCGGCCGCCTGCGGGTCAGGGCAGGCCTGGGCTGAGTTTGGAGCTTGGAGGCTCACGTGGTACTGTGTGTCTCTGACAAGGCCAGTCCACTGAGCCACAGCGGTACTTGAGAAATACAGGGGTATTATCTGAGCCTTTTTCCGGGGGTTACCTGAGTCGTTTGCACCACTGAAGACCTATTCTGAAATTAAATGTTTCTTACGGACCTGTTACAAGGAAGGTTTTGTCTAACGATTAGGTAACTTTTCTGCTTCTCTACCAGAGTGTTTTAATTAATTAATTAAGCCATGATTTGCGGCATTTGGGATCTTAGTTCCCTGAGAAGGGATCAAACCTGAGTCCTAATCACCGGCCCACCAGGGAATTCCCTACAAGAGTTTTAAAATTTCTTGTTTTACTTTTTTAATTTATTTTTTAATGGGAGGAAAGGTGCTTTACAATGTCATGTCGGTTTCTGCTGTACAGCGACGCAGATCAGCTAAGTGCTGTGTGTGCTCAGATGCTCACTCGTGCCCGACTCTGCGACCCCATGGACTGCAGCCCACCAGGCTCCTCCGACCATGGGGTTCTCCAGGCGAGAATGCTGGAGTGGGTTGTCACTTAAGGAGAGATTTTCTCCTGTGTGTGAGAGAGCTATGCTAACATAAAATCGAGAACTGAAAGGATCCTGACCTTTTGCCCTGTGTAGGTTCATGGCATGTCCATGAGCTTCTGTGTCAGGAGCTTCCCAGAGCTTGTGGCAATGTTGACAGACGCCCAGCTCTGCGGAAATCTCGGGTCGGCAGCTCGGGCCGGGGCATAAGGAGCAGACGTAGCATCTGGGACAGCTGGACAGCTGCCCTCCCCACAACACGTCCCCCCGTAAGGAAAGAGTGTCATCTGGGAGGGGGCGCAGGGGGCGGAAGTGACCCAGTCTACACCTGCGGGACCCACCCTGCCCTCTGGTGGCACATTCTGAGAACTGCGAACTCACAGGAAGCCCTTCCTCTGCAGGGAGCTCGGGGGCTGGGTGGGGGAGTCGCTGGAGTGAAGCTGGGGGAAGAGGAAGTGAGCTCATGCAGGTCTTCTTGCCCCGCCGTCCCTCCCTGCTCTGCAGTTCCTCCCCCCTGCCCTGGCCCTCTAGCTTCTTCAGAGCATCTTCTCCGTGAGACCCTCTCCCTCTCTGTCTGAACGTGCCCTCCTCTGCCCCCTTGGCCTCCCTGTGTCCCCCCACAGCACTTGGTACCCTGTGATGGTCACACCCTTTGTGTGATTTGGTTGTTTCTTCTGTTTCCTCTCTCATCAGGAAGAAAGCTGATGGAGGGCCGAGTTCTGCTAGCATCCCTGGGGCCTGGTGAGAAGCTGGTCCGAAGAAACGTTTCTGTGGACAGACTGAGCCTCTCTCCATCCGTCCTGGGGAGAACCTTCCTGACCGCGCCTCAGGGCACCCCCTTTCCCACTGGACTTCCCCTGCCATGCACCCCTCTTCCAGCGTCTCCATCAGCCCTCAGGAGACCGAGACCCCGCCCCGGGGTCACCAGGGCCGCCCTGCCGCCTCCTCATTTCACAGCGGGTCCTAGAAGGCTTCTTGGAGGAAAGAGGAGTCTGAAGCCACTAGAACTTTCTGGGGACGTGGGAACCCGTGTCTCAGCCCCTTGGACCCGCACCCCGTGGACCGCAGTCTGGGGACCTGCAGGTCTTGGCCCTGCTGACCTCTGGCCTTTTGTCCAACACATCAGGGACGGTCGCTCGTCTGGCGGCTGTGAGGCCAACATTGATTATTTTGTCATTAACCCTCTCAAGGGCTTAGACATTATGCTTCCACTATGATTCCTGTCAGTCTTTTGGATCAAGTCCCACGTGATTCTGGGTTTCTCTGGATGTTTTCTCGGTCTCACTGGGGATCTTGTGTGACTAGGTCAGAGTATGTTGTTAGCAAAATCTTAGGTTCTGAAAACATGTTTAAATGTATGTGCAGAGCCTAACTCTGGTCTTAATTTCTCTTTAAAAAAATATTTTCTTCAGTCTGAGCATCTACCTTTCCAACTGCTGTTTACAACTAAAAACAAAACCCGATCGATCCAGTTTCCAAGTCCATAGGTTTACCTGATAAAGAAAGTCTACAGGCCTTGACGTGTCCATGTGATCAAAGTTTCCAACTTCACAGTCCGTCCCTCAGCCCAGAGCAGAGCCCAGGAGCCCTGAGGTCAGGGTCAGGGGCTGAGATGACTTCCCATTCCCCCAGGAAAGAAACCCTGCGTGATAAGATTTGTGGGAAACACTGAAATTGCGGAACTCACCGCCAGCAGTGCTGTTTCTGAGCTGAGGCCACACCTACGATTTGGAAATCGTGACTCTTTTGCCTAGGCTCAGATGCGATGAAAACAGCGTATTAAAAATTGTTTCCCTGCCAAAAGTTTATGTGATGTTTATCCTAGTCACTGTAAAGTGACAAACACACACCCGAATTGGACACATGTCATACAGGAGGGCTGTTGATTTTAGATCCTGAATTAGAGCCAGTGTTGGGGAATCAACTAAGTGAAACTCGAAAGTCACCGGCTCGACACTGAAAGGTTGATAAGATCTGTGTCTGAGAGGATCCCGCACATCTCAAGGCCTCCGCTTTGAATCCCCTCCTGAATGAAAGTGCAGCTGCCCGTCTGCAGAGCTGGCCTCCGGGCGGCTGCTGCGGTGTGTTGTTACTGGTTTAATTCCTGTTGCAGTTTACGTTCCTGTTGCGCTGTTCCTCTCCTGCTGGAAGCTCAGCTTCACGAGAGGTGGGCCCTGCCCCATGGCTCGGAACCTCTCAGGACCGCGACGGGCGTGAGGTCCCAGCTCAGAAGAAGAGCTCTGACTCAGCTACTCTGCACGGGGGACCACGTGTTGAGTCCGCGTGTCCACGCGTCAGTGATGAGATGACCGCCACTGTGTCAAAGCACGGACAAGCAGAGGGAGTGGGTGCCCTCCCGGGAAGGGAGGCGCCCTTGTCTGGCGTCCGGCCCAGGAGGCCAAGCCCCGGGGCAGGGCCATGTCCGGCTGGCCACCTGAGCGGCAGAGCAGGACCCCTCGGCAGAGCAGGACCCCACGCCCGGTGTCTGACCTGGGATCCTGGGTCACGCGCTGCCTGGTTTCTGGCCTCATCCACGAGTGGGACTGATCACCTGGGAGGTCTCAGAGCGGATGAACGCTGGGATCTGCTGGGGCCCAGAACTGGGTGGCCCGGGGGTGCCCTGGAAACTGGGGGCCCAGGCCCAAGTCTCCCTCACCCACCTCAGGTCCCAGGGTCTTGGGAAGCAGATACGCCTACTGGCCTGGTTGGTGGTGCTTAGGACAAGTGACAAGCAGGACTGGAGAATATTGACGGGATATTCTGCAGGAAAGGTGTCTGCAGGCCTATTTCTCATCCTACAGAAGGTACGTGCCCTGGTGGTTGAGGGTCACCAGGAAGTCCGGTGAGCTAAGGCCGAAGACCGCCCCTGCCTGGCCCAGCCCCTCTCCCGGTCTCACGGGTGACAAGTGAGGACAGTGTGTACAGACCGGAGCCGCCGGTGTTGGGGAGGGTGGACCCCTGGCCTTGCTCATCTGCTCACGTGTGAGCAGTCACAGAGCTGACGCTCATGGACAGCACACAGCCGGGGCACAGAACTGTTCTGACCTGGGCAAAGGATGGCAGTTTGCCTGCAGCCCTTAGCGGAGGCCTGGGGTTTCCAAAGTCTGGCCTTGCAGAGACACAGCCCCTGTGTGCACCCTTGGCCTGGGCCATGCCCCCCTCCCCGGAGAGACCTGGCGGGGGGCAGGGACTGACAGACACGAGGTCTTGATGTGGGCTCTGGGGAGGGGGTCCTGACCCCGAGTCTCCTATCCGGGCCATGTCCCTGAGACTGTGGTAGGCAACTCGTCAGCTCCTGAGAAGCAGAGCCCGGATGTTGCAATTGCCTTCGATCCACACACAGGCTGACTTTTGCCCGCCCGGCAGACAGGATGTTGGGATGTCACGGGCTGGCCCTGGGACAAAGAGGGGCTGAGACCGCAGGTGGAGTTCGGGCTGCTCTCAGCAGCCCTCACAGTGGGGAGCACATCCTGGGTTCTCAGGGAGGAGGAGGGGGCAGCTGGGAGGATGGCGGACTCAGCTCTGAGGCTGCAGGGAGGGACCGGGAGCCGGGGAGTACGGGCACCTCAGAAACTGCACACGGTGGGGCTTGGAGCCTCCCGGAGGCCCCAGGAGGTCCACGGCCCTGCCTTCACTCCATGGGCCCACCTCGGACTTCTGACCGCCGGAACCACTCCCCAGGGGATTGCTCGACACCCCGGCCACGAGGGCTTGTCACACAGCAACACAGCATGCATGCGAGCTGCCCTCTCCAACTCAGTCTCCTCCAGGGGGAGGTTTTCTGAGCACCCTCTGGGGCCTCCAAGATCTCCTTGTGTGTTTCCGCAGGCCCTGAAAGCCAGCGCGCCTCCTGCCTGAAGGCCCTCAGGAGGGACCCCTCTGCTGCTGGGGAAGCAGCCCTGAAAATGTGTGTGTGTGTGTGTCGAGGGGGCGGCCAGGCCTGCAGACAGAGGTGTGTGTGCCTGTGTGTGTGTCGGGGGGGTGGTCTGGCCTCCAGAGAGAGAGGTGTGTGTTTGTGTGTGTGTTGGGGGGAAGCGGTCTGGCCTGCAGAGAGGTGTGTGTGTGTGCGTGTGTGTGTGTTGGGGGCGGGGGTGGCCCAGCCTGCAGAGAGAGGTGTGTGTACATGTGTGTGTCAAGGGGGGCGGTCTGGCCTGCAGAGAGGTGTGTGTGTGTCCTGCTGACACACGCAGGTGAGGAACTGACCAAGAGGGAAGAAGAAATGAGGTTGGAGAGCTGATGACCAACAGCGTAGCTTCTTGCTTTATTTCTGTACAAAGAAAAGATGGGCAGGAAGTGGCACGTGGAGGCACCCAGGGGAGACCGTGGGGATGGAGACCAGCAGCCTGCCGCCCCCCACCCCAGGCCTGCTTCACTCCAACACAACTGTCCACTCTCTCCTGCCCGGCTGCCCAGGGCGTCGTGCACTCACAAACACACATGTACACGCACTCAGCACTCACACCTACACGTGCACAGATGCAGCCACACTTCCAGCCCCCAGGACGAGAGGAGGCAGGGGGCAGTGGCAGAGGCTGGCAGGAGGGCGAGAGGCAGGGAGGCCAGACGCTCACCTGCAGACCGTCACCCGTAACAGTACAGAAAGGCCAGTGTCAGAGCGGTGCTAGAAAAATAGTACACTTCATAAAACCCGTGTTTATTAAAAAAACCTATTCAGAAAGTCTGGAAAGCGTAATAAATACCGTAGGGTGGCCGCCCATCTCCAACATAAAATATAAAGCGTGAGCGCGAGAGTTCCCTGTAAACACGGACGCGGGCTGGGGCGCAAAGTGCTGGCGGCGGGGTGAGCGCAGGTCCCTTCCCGGGCGGCCTGAGCCCTCAGCAGCTCAGCGCCCCCTCCAAGCTAGAACCCCACGGCCCTTGGAGAGGCGCGGGGGTCAGCCCATGTGGGCAGAGAAGAGTGCAAACCAGATCCTCCTGCGGGGGCGGGGCTGGGAAGGTGAGGGGACCCCGGGGGGGGGGGGGGGGGACGACACCCCGGTGAACACACTGGCTCCATCAGTGCTACGACCGCTCACAGACCGACGGCCTTCCTAACAGCCAGGGGGGTCTGGGATCCCGGACGGCCCGACCTGGGGAACACGGGAAAGCCCACTCTCCGTGGCTCTGACACGGGGGCGCAGAGCTTTCGGGGAGGGGGGGCGGGTGCGAGTCAGGTGTTTCTCTTAAAGTAGAGCGGGCAGAGTGTTGAGTCTAGAGTGGGCACCCCACGGGGTGCGGCTGGGAGGGAGGCCTGCATCTGCGGTTTCTATGGCGGGGGGTGGGGGGGCGGTGTCTGGCTCTGTGAGGGGGCAGGGCAGCCGGTTAGCCTGCGGGCGGCCACTCCAGGCGCACACGCCTTGCGAAGCAGCGGCCGCACCTGCACTCATACCCCGCCCGCGGGCCAGAAGGCCCAGCCGTGGGCCGCTTCACTCAAGATTTCTGCAAGTTCAGTTGAAAATGGGCTCTTGACTTCTCCCGGCGGACTTTGTGCAGAAAGCCTCGTTTCCGAGGAGGGTGAGGGAGGGGGGCGCTGGCGGGGGGCGCGGGGGAGAGGGACGGGGTCCGCAGAGCCGGGCGCTCTGAGAGGTGAGAGTGGAGGGCTGCACGCAGGCGAGCCGAGCCCGCGGGCCGCTCAGAGGCCACGCCGACCCCCTCCGAGCGCTGCACCTCTTCGGCCTTCTCTCTCCCTCCATCGCAAGGCTCCGACTCGAAGCAAGTGAACGAACCTGCCCACAAGCCCAGGACAAAGGCCCAGGAGCCGGTGGGCCGGACGTTCTCTGTGCAGCAAACCAGATACAAACGATCATGGTTGATTTCCGGGAGGACAAAACCTGTGACCTGGGGCCACTCGGGTTTGCTTAGGTGTCCAATAACAGGTGAAACCGTTCTGACCTAAGACAAAACCCTTGCGGGTAGAAGTCTCTTGAGCCTCGGGGAAAAAGCACTTTCTGTTGAGAAATATGAGAAATGCCTGAAAGGGTTTTGTGGGAAAACAGGTACAGGGATCTGTTCCCACCTTTTCATTCTGCGTGGTTCTGAGGGGGAAAAAAAGCCTCGTGGAATAATTAAAGCTTCACCAATATGCTTATATTTTAAGGTCTGAAGACCATTAGACAGAGATAGGGAGCCATAGTTTTAGAGTGCCGCATTCGTTGATTTTGGGGTTGGGTGCCAGAGTGACTTTTAAATCCTGTCTTCTAGGTGAGAACCTGGCTGAAAACAGGCGGGCTGTCCCCGCCTGAGTGCAGGGGGGCCCAGCGCTGCCGGACGACGCCCACTCCCGCGTGCACACGCCCAGCAGAGACATTAAACATCCCTGACGCTTCAGCTGAGAACAGCCCTGTGCGACAGAAACACAACACACGGCACAAAAGCACAGCTTCCACAAAGGGCTCCCCTGCCCTCTGCGAGCATCCTGCTGCTGGCCTCTCTCGCGGGGGCGCGGCAGAGGTCTCCAGGGGAACAGAGAGAGGGCGGATGGAGGCAACCGGGCTCGGGGTTTCCGGCGGCCACCGCGGCGCTTCCACGGACCAGGAAAGGGAGAGCCGGCACTCGGGGGAGCCCGGGACCTCTCACAAGTTCGGGACAGGAGTGGAGCAGCCCTCCGCCAGTCCCCGGTCCTCGTCAGGGGGCACAGGCTTCGGCTGGCTCCTTCCCGGGCGAGAGGACACCAGCGACGCTTGTGAAACGCGGCCACTGGTTCTGAGGTTTCCTCGCCCCTCCCCAGCTCTGCAACAGGAGAGAAGGCGGGGTGTCGGTCCAAGCGGGGGGCGGGGGTTGGAGGAGACAAGGGCTCTTTGGTTCATTCGGAGGGACCAGGCGTCCACCCGCCGGTCACTCAGCCGCGGGCACAGGCCGAGCGCAGGGGCCGGCAACCGCCCCCTCCTCGCGGTGACATCCAGGCTGCGTGTGCCGGAGGTGCGACCAGGTTGCTGGCTTTACAGCTGGAGGAGCCATCTCTCCACAGAAACACAAGCCATGTGCAAGGCTCACGGGCCGGGAGGAGCCCCCGGGTTCTCGGCACGGTCAGGGGTGCAGGAAGGACTCCGTCTGGTTGGCGGGGGCGGAGGGGGCAGGTCGGCCTGGCCGCGCGTCCGGGGGGGTCACCGTCCGATCCTCTCCGGGCTGCAGGAGAAGGCGCGGGGCTCGGCTACAGCCGCGTGGACGTGAGTCTCTTCATGCCCCGGCGCTGGGCCAGGTTGGACGACAGCACGGGCTCCAGCCGCGGGGCCTGAGGGGCTCTGTTGAGAGCGAAGTAGGTGGCAGCCATGGCTCCCTGCAAACAGAGGGGGAGGCGGGCTCGCTGAGCCTGGGCGGCCGGGAGGCCCTCCGTCAGGACCCGGGGCGGCGCACTCAGACCCCTGGCTGGGGCTCTGAGCGCCGCATCCGCCCACCCACTGCCCACGGTGAACTGCGCAGGGACGCAGGGACGCAGGCCCGCCGCCAGCGCAGAGACGCAGGGACGCAGGCCCGCCGCCTGCGCAGAGACGCAGGGACGCAGGCCCGCCGCCAGCGCAGGGACGCAGGGACGCAGGCCCGCCGCCAGCGCAGAGACGCAGGGACGCAGGCCCGCCGCCTGCGCAGGGACGCAGGGACGCAGGCCCGCCGCCTGCGCAGGGACGCAGGGACGCAGGCCCGCCGCCAGCGCAGAGACGCAGGGACGCAGGCCCGCCGCCTGCGCAGTGACGCAGGGACGCAGGCCCGCCGCCAGCGCAGAGACGCAGGGACGCAGGCCCGCCGCCTGCGCAGTGACGCAGGGACGCAGGCCCGCCGCCTGCGCAGAGACGCAGGGACGCAGGCCCGCCGCCAGCGCAGAGACGCAGGGACGCAGGCCCGCCGCCTGCGCAGTGACGCAGGGACGCAGGCCCGCCGCCTGCGCAGAGACGCAGGGACGCAGGCCCGCCGCCTGCGCAGGGACGCAGGGACGCAGGCCCGCCGCCTGCGCAGGGACGCAGGGACGCAGGCCCACCGTCCAGTGCCCCCGGGTGAGGCCTCCTGACGCCCATCCTGCCGGGTCCCTGGGGCGCCCTCCTGGCAATGGCTGAGCCCGTTGGCCCCCAGCTCTGCGCGTTTTGAGGGCTTGGGACCCACTTGGGGGCCGTGGCCTTTACGGGAGCAGCTCTAGCCGGCTGGGCGGCTCCTCGCAGGAGCCCCTGTCCCTGCGCGGCCGGGGCAGCGCACCCCTCCCGGAGGAGGGTCCCACCGGGACGCAGGGCTCCCTGCAGACGGGTGCGGGCCTCTCTGGCCAGGCCCGTGAGAGACGGGCCAGGCCGCCCGAGGAGCAGGACTGGGCCGCAGTGCCCCGTGTCATCACACCAGCAGCGCCGATAAGGCGGGGTCAGCCTCCGCCGGCTACCAGGAGCACTGGGGCCTCAGCCCTCCCGGAGAACAGCCCGTGGGCGGGACCCCCTGTCCTCGCCGTGTGGACCCCCAGGTCCTCTGGACGCCGGCCGTCTGTCCGGGCTGCACCACAGGGGCCGGGGCGGCACCAGCGGGGTGACCGGCAGCCACTGCCCGGCCGTTCGTAGGTTCAGTGACACACAGCCGCCGTGCAGTGGCCTGGAAATGATGGCCGCCCCACAAGGTCAGAAGAGGCAGGCAGTGCGGGCCTGCTGTAAGACAAGGACGAAAAGGGCAGCGAATCCGTGGGGCGGGGCCTCTAGACCCCCGAGCAGGAGCCCCTCGGCCGTCCGCCCTGAGCTCCGTGGGCGCGACTGCTCTGGGCTCACCCATCGTCGAGGGCTTCCCGCTCGGCTCCCAGGGTCTCGAGATGCCCTAAGCTAAGAGGCCACGCCAGCGGGGCGTGGTGGTGGGTGAGCTACCGAGACAGGCTGGCTGCAGAGGGCCGGGGAGGGGCAGGGGTCCGCAAACGCCGGCCGCTGCCTGGTGTAAATAAGCTCTTCCTGGAACTCACTGACCACTCAGGTGCCATCCGCGCTGTTTCTGTGCTGTGACACAGAGCTGGGCAGTGACAGCCATCTGGTGAACCCTCAGCTGTGTGCGGTCTGGGGTTTACAGAGGCGCCTGCAGAGCTCAGGTCCAGAGCGGTGGGCCTGGCACCTGGCCTGGTATGGGGCCCTCAGCCTGTCTCCTCTCTCTCCCTTGTCTGTCTGTCTCTCTGACACACAGACACACACACGTAATGAAGCTGTCCAAAAGTTGCCCCTTCGTCAGAGTTGGTATGTGGCCGCAGGTGTGGGGTACACCTGTCTGCCGGTTTCTGGTTCCCCTCCCGTACCCAGGACCCCTGGGGGTTAACCAGGCAGGAAGTCCCCCTCCCATCGACGGGGACTGCGGGTGGTACCTTCACCAGGTGGACGTCCTGTCTGCTGAGCTGGTTTGGGGACAGGTGCTCCCTGTTGACGATCCAAGGGTGTTTGAGGACCTGAACTGCCGTCAGGCGCTGGTGAGGGTCCACGTGGAGCATCTTGGACACGACGTCCTGCGGGGGAGGGTGAGCAGGGGGGTGGGGGTGAGGGCTGCCGGTGCTCGGTGCTCGAAGCCGTCCCCCTCCTCCTTGTCCCCCTCCTCCCTGTCACAGCAAAGCCTCACCATTGTCCTGGGAGTGACTCTCTGCATCTGAGGTCAAACATTTGCTTTCAGGTTTGTAAGAAGGTGAATTTTAGAAAAACAAGTTTTAACCAGCATCAACATGGTGGGTGCCCCCTATTTTTAATTTTTTTGGCTGGGCTGAGTGGCTTGTGGAATTTTAGTTTCCAGGGATAGAACCCGAGCTCTTGGTTGTGACAGCATGGAGTCCTAACCACTAGGGAATTCCCACTCCAGGTTTCTATGGTAGGAAAGATTTCATATCTAAAGAGAAATCAAATGTGGAGATGTTCAATAGTGCATGTAAATTACTGCAATACTGAGTCAAAATGATAATCTTCCCAAGGGAAAAACTGAAATAAGGACTACCCCACAGCTACAAACCAATCACAATGTCTTTGGTCACATTTCATGACATGTAGTAAAATGTTACTGTCCTCAACGCCACACATATTTGGTACAGCATTTGCTGCAAATAATTGCCAACTATGGAATTGATGGTCTGGTCGCCATTATATGTGTTCAAAGGTTTCATGTTCCATAGAGGTGATTTTCTTCTTTGATTATAAAATAATAACAAAAACTCCTAAAATGGGTTTAAAGACTGAGCTCGTCTTTATATTAACATGTTGTAATACAGGCAAATGTGTGTGCACACAAGTGTAGTTACAACTGTGGAATTCATGAGACTGTCTTCACACACTTGAAGCACCTACTCCTGTGAGTCATCAGGACCGTCCTTGGGGGAGGGGGCTGAATGTGACGCCGCTGTGTTGCAGGGGAAGATGTGACGTGTCCACTTGTTCACCACGTGCCCGAGGATGGGCCCCGGGGAGAATCCGTGGCTTTCCACCAGCCTGCTCTCCTGCCTTGGTGTTCCCACCTCGTTCCAAAACGAAATGAAGTCAGTTAGAGTCTCTGCCCAGTGTGAAGTTGCTTCGCTTAACCGAACTTGTGGTCATCAACCACAGTGAAGAAATACCGTACACCTTCAAGCAACTCCTTCTGCAGAGAAACCCAAAGCCCTTTTACATTTGCTGACACTAGTCTTGGTAACTTCTTGAGACAAATATTTCCTAGAAGGATTGTTCTTCCCATTTTCAGGTGTAAAAATGAAAAGTTGGGAGAACTTTATTGACTTGCTCAAGACCTCACAGGGACTTCCCCGGTGGTGGTCCAGTGGTTAAGAATCCTTGCAATGCAGGGGGCACAGGTTCGATCCCTGCTCAGGGAACTAAGACCCCACCTGCTGCAGAGCAAGTAAGCCCCTGAGATTCGACTACTGAAGCCCGTGTGCTCTGGAGCCTGCACGTTGCAACCGGGGAGACCGTGCACCGTGACAAAACATCCAGAGTGCTGCCACTGAGACAACACAGCTAAATAAAATTAAAAAAAAAAAAAAAAACCCTCACAGTAGGGAATTCCCTGATGGGCCAGTGGTTAGGACTCTGCGCTTTCACTGCGGAGGGCCCCAGTTCGATCCCTGGACGGAGAACTAAGATCCCAACAAGCCAGGTGGCAAGGCAAAAACCTAACAGAAACCAGGCCCACTGGCCTAGATGTTTCTGTGAAAGTGACATTAACGTTTAAATCCATCAACTTCTCCATGATGTGGGTGGGCCGCATCCAACCAGTTGAAGATTTTAAGTGAAAAAAGACTGACGTCCCCAAGAAGAGGAGATTCTGTCAGACGACAGCTTTGGACGAGAGTGGCAACTTCTATGTCTCCCTGAGCCTCCAGGCTTCTGGCCTGCCCTGGAGATTTTGGACTTAACCATTACCAGCCTCCACGATTCCATAGAAACAGACCTCCCTCCCTCTGTCTCAGTCTCTCTGTACTTGCACACCCTGTTCTGTGTCCCCGAAGAGCTCTAATACACAAGACTACAGAAAATGTGAAAAGGGCCATGAAATATTTTTGCGAAAATAATTTTTTTTTTATCTGAAAGGTGTACAAAGTCTCTGAGTACAAAATATCTAAGGCATTTGCATGAGAAGTATCCTCTAGCTTCCTCAGAGACGTTCCTGCAGAATCTCCACCCCGGGGCCGTGAGGGCACCAGGCAGAGAGCTCACCTTGGCCGCATCAGAGATGGAGTCCCAGTTTCCCCCGGAAAGGGCGTACTTTCCGCTGCCAATCCTTGCCAAGATGTCCTCGGGGGTGTCGTCCGGCCCGTTTGCAAAAGGGGTGAATCTGTGTGATGAGAGATTCGTGGTGAGCTTCCATTCTACAATCTGCGGTAAAGCTCACTGTGCCTCTCTGTGGTAAAAGCAATCATTCTTTCCTTTCTCATCATGCTCCAAATCCAGGATTCATGGCAGAGTGTACTTTAGTCCTTCCTGCTGTGTCTCTTTTCCCTGCTGGCCAGTGCTAAAGGCTGATAGGGCAAATGAAAATGTAAACTCAAAGAGGAGGCCTCCAGGACCATCTCCAGCTTCCCTGGTGACAGAGGGGCACAGCGGTTTCCCCGAGATGTGGTTTCCATGGCGACAGTGTGGCATAGTGGATGGGAGCCTGGGATTTGAAGTCTGAGAGACCCCTGGTCGATATATTACCAACAGTGGGTTCTTTGACAAATTAACTTTTTGAGGCTCAGTTGGACACAGGCAGCACGATACACTATAGCAGCGGAGTGCAGAGACGCACCGAGTGTGAATACTGCTTGCGCGTCCCTAACGTGGGACAGGTGTTTCCTGCCACCCCTCACGTAAACCAGGGCGGGTCAGCGTAGCCTTCCTCGGAAAGGACTCGCGTGTGATTCTAACAGCACTCCGTTCCATGGCAGCTCTGTGCTCCTAGTTAAGTATCAGCAAAGCGAGCCCCGGAAGGGCCACCAAGAGGGGCACCGAAAAAGACGGCAGGCCACCCAGGCTCCCCCTCCACTGGACACCGCCCCCAACTCACTGGGGAGCGTGCCACTGAGGCCACACAAGAAGCAGGCCATCCTCGATCACTCCTGCGAGGCCCTTTTCTCCATTTTGCCCAGTAAAGAGGACTGGATGACCTAGACATCTCGCCTGCCCTGCCACCCAAGTGTCTAACAACGTTTAAGCCGCTGGGCACTAGGGGATCCTTGGATTCCAGGCCTTCCTGGCTGGAAGGAGCCTTCAGCATCCACAGTGTCCTCCTCTCAGTCAAAAGTCAGGGCAGTGAGGGGCTCAGGGCAGGATTCCCCCGGGAGCAGAGCAAGTGAGGGTGAGTCTGTGCGCTGGAGCCCGGGGCCGCCTGCCGGCTTCCTGGCTCGAGGAGACGTTTCTAAGCAAAGATGTGACCTTTCCAGAGGGTGCATAGTCCAGAGTTGACAGTGGCCTTATGGTCTGAGGCTTGGGGTTCTGTGGGTGAGCTGAGCCCTGCAGCGCCAGCTCCCTAATTCCAGAGACACCCCTGAATGACAGGCAGTGCTAAAGTTCCTGCCCCTGCCCTCTGACCATCCACCAGGCCCCGGGCCTGAGCCCCTGGCCTGAGCGGGGGCCTGAGCGGCCCCCACACGGGCTGCATTACCCCGCCAGCATGGTGTAGAGCAGGATCCCCAGGCTCCAGATGTCACATGCCGCGTCATAGCCCTGCCGCTTCAGGACCTGTGGGGAGAGCAGATGCGGATCAGCGTTGGGCAGAGCAGTTCAAGTTCAAAGAGTGCTGCTGTGATGGGACCATAAGGCCGGTGGAGGTGGGGGTAGGGGATGGAGGTAGGGGTAGGGGATGGAGGTGGGGGGTGGGGCATGGGGGGCGGTAGGGGAAGTCTTCAGTGAGACCATCATGTACTACTGCAAAGCCAACCCCAATTTCCCACAGTAGGATTCCCCCAAGACCAGCGCGCACAGAGAGCCCTGGCTCTTGACGAACATACGACAGATGGAAAAGGGGACATTTAACTTTGGAGGAAGAAGAGTTTGGGGAGCTCCCTGGTGGCCTCGTGGTTAGGACCCCGGGCTTTCACTGTGGTGGCCCAGATTCAATTCCTGGTTGGGGAACTGAGATCTTGCAAGTCATGTGGTGTGGGGGAAAAAAGGCAGAATTATTTTTAGCGTAGTAAAATATATTTAGGCTTCCCAGGTGGTGCTGGTGGTAAAGAACCTGCCTGCCAGCCCAGGAGACATAAGAGGTGCAGATCAATCCCCGGGTCAGGAAGATCCCTTGAGAAGGACATGGCAACCCCCTCCAGTGTTCTTGCCTGGAGAATTCCATGGACAGAGGAGGCAGGTGGGTTACACTTCATGGGGTCGCTAGAGTTGGACACGACTGAAGTTCGTCATTCAGTTGCTTAGTCACGTCCGACTGTTTGTGACCCCATGGACTGCAGCGTGCCAGGCTTCTCTGTCCTTCACCATCTTCACCACCAGCAAGTTGGAGCTTGCTCAAACTCTTGTCCATCGAGTCAGTGATGCCATCCAACTATCTCACCCTCTGTCGTTCCCTTCTCCTCCTGTCCTAAATCTTTCCAGCATTAGGGTCTTTTCCAGTGAGTTGGCTCTTCACATCAGGTGGCCAAAGTATTGAAGCCTCAGCTTCAGCATCAGTCCTTCCAAATGAATATTCAGGATTGATTTCCTTTAGGATTCACTGCTGTGATCTCCTTGTAGTCCAAGGGACTCTCAAGAGTCTTCTCCCACGCTATAGTTTGAAAGCATCAGTTCTTTGGCGCTCAGCCTTCTTTATGGTCCAGCTCTCGTATCTGCACACAACTACTAGAAAACCCAGAGCTTTGACGAGATGGACCTTTGTCAGCAAAGTGATATCTCTGCCTTTAATATGCTGTCTAGGTTTTAATTTCTCTCACAAAATACACTTGGCACAACACTCCCAGCTTCCCCACTTTTAGGAGTGGTTGAGTGGCATCAGATACATTCACACCACCTTCCCTTGACAGAACTCATCTTGTTTTGAAAAACTGAAACTCTGTCCCCAAGAAACAGCTCCCGCTCCCCTCCCCCAGCCCCGGGAACTACGATTTTACTTTCTGTCTCTATGATGTGATGACGCTAGGTCCCTCATGGGAGGGGAATCACATAATTGTGTTTTTCTTTATCACACTTTTAACACCGTGTTCTCGGGGTTCATCCACGCTGTGACCTGGGACAGGATTTCCATCCTTTTGCATCGTCTCTCAGTCGTGTCTGAGTCTTTTGAGCCCCATGGACTGCAGCCCACCAGGCTCCTCTGTCCATGGATTCTCCCGGCAAGAATACTGGAGTGGGCTGCCATTTCCTTCTCCAGAGGATCTTCTGGATGGAACTGGAGTCCCTTGTGTCTCCTGCATTGGCAGGCACGTTCTTTGCCACTAGTGCCGCCTGGGAAGCCCTCCCTCCTTTTAGAGGCTGGCTAGCACCCCGCTCAGCCGTTCTTCCATCGATGGACACAGGGAAGCCCTCCCTCCTTTTAGAGGCTGGCTAGCACCCCGCTCAGCCGTTCTTCCACGATGGGCTCTTGCGCTGTCTCCACCTTCTGGCTGCTGTGAATAACGCTGCTGTCGACACGCAGACAGATTTCCATTCCTACCTTTGCTTTCAACTCTTTCGGGTTTACACCCAGAGGTGGAATTGCTTGGTCACTGGGTAAGTCTGTGTTTGATTTTCTGAGGACTAGTTAGGATGGGAGAATTTTCATGTGTCCCAGGATCACCCAGTTCAGAAGAGAGCAGTCCTCTGCTATGCTCACAATTGAGAATAACAATAAAGAAAGAGCACAGATGCTCCTGGAAACAGCAGGTCGCTGGTTTTATGCCGAATGTGGCGTCAGGAGAGCTGTGTACAATTTCCTTAGACACAAGGGCCAGGTTCTCTGCACTTGGGGTACGGAGCCTCCAGCACTGTTGGTAAGTCACCGAGGTGTGTGGACAGGCCCAGGGGTCAGTGTTCAAGCTCTTCTCATCTCCACTAGCTAAGTATCTTCAATGTCCCTTCCATGGAGGCTGTTTCTCTTTTTTTTTTGTTTTGAATCTGTGAAATGTGGCTAATAGTATCTACCCCATCCATTCCATACGGCATATGAGGATAAAAGCAAAAAATACTGGTAAAGTGTTTGGTAAATGGTAAAGTAATAGATCAGCGTAAGGTAGTCTATAATCACTAAAACCATTAATATTATTATTCAGTTCAGTTCAGTTTAGTTGCTCAGTCGGGTCCAACTCTTTGCGATCCCATGAATCGCAGCACGCCAGGCCTCCCTGTCCATCACCAACTCCCGGAGTTCACTCAGACTCACGTCCATCAAGTCAGTGATGCCATCCAGCCATCTCATCCTCTGTTGTCCCCTTCTCCCCCTGCCCCCAATCCCTCCCAGCATCAGAGTCTTTTCCAATGAGTCAACTCTTCTCATGAGGTGGCTAAAGTACTGGAGTTTCAGCTTTAGCATCATTCCTTCCAAAGAAATCCCAGGGCTGATCTCCTTCAGAATGGACTGGTTGGATCTCCTTGCAGTCCAAGGGACCCTCAAGAGTCTTCTCCAACACCACAGTTCAAAAGCATCAATTCTTCGGTGCTCAGCCTTCTTCACAGTCCAACTCTCACATCCACACATGACCACAGGAAAAACCATAGCCTTGACTAGACGGACCTTAGTCGGCAAAGTAATGTCTCTGCTTTTGAATATGCTATCTAGGTTGGTCATAACTTTTCTTCCAAGGAGTAAGCGTCTTTTAATTTCATGGCTGCAGTCACCATCTACAGTGATTTTGGAGCCCCCCAAAATAAAGTCAGCCACCGTTGCCCTTGTTTCCCCACATATTTGCCATGAAGTGATGGGACCAGATGCCATGATCTTCGTTTTCTGAATGTTGAGCTTTAAGCCAGCTTTTTTCACTCTCTTTCACTTTCATCAAGAGGCTTTTTAGTTCCTCTTCACTTTCTGCCATAAGGGTGGTGTCATCTGCATATCTGAGGTTATTGATATTTCTCCCAGCAATCTTGATTCCACCTTCTGCTTCCTCCAGCCCAGCGTTTCTCATCATGTACTCTGCATATAAGTTAAATAAGCAGGGTGACAATATACAGCCTTGATGCACTCCTTTTTCTATTTGGAACCAGTCTGTTGTTCCATGTCCAGTTCTAACTGTTGCTTCCTGACCTGCATACAGGTTTCTCAAGAGGCAGGTCAGGTGGTCTGGTATTCCCATCTCTGTCATAATTTTCCACAGTTTATTGTGATCCACACAGTCAAAGGCTTTGGCATAGTCAATAAAGCAGAAATAGATGTTTTTCTGGAACTCTCTTGCTTTTTCCATGATCCAGCGGATGTTGGCAATTTGATCTCTGGTTCCTCTGCCTTTTCTATATCCAGCTTGAACATCAGGAAGTTCACGGTTCACACATTGTTGAAGCCTGGCTTGGAGAATTTTGAGCATTACTTTACTAGCATGTGAGATGAGTGCAATTGTGCAGTAGTTTGAGCATTCTTTGGCATTGCATTTCTTTGGGATTGGAATGAAAACTGACCTCTTCCAGTCCTGTGGCCACTGCTGAGTTTTCCAAATTTGCTGGCATACTGAGTGCAGCACTTTCACAGCATCATCTTTCAGGATTTGAAATAGCTCCACTGGAATTCCATCACCTCCACTGGCTTTGTTCGTAGTGATGCTTTCTAAGGCCCACTTGACTTCACATTCAAGGATGTCTGGCTCTAGATGAGTGATCACACCATCGTGATTATCCGGGTCATGAAGATCTTTTTTGTACAGTTCTTCTGTGTATTCTTGCCACCTCTTCTTACTATCTTCTGCTTCTGTTAGGTCCATACCATTTCTGTCCTTTGTGGTGCCCATCTTTGCATGAAATGTTCCCTTGGTATCTCTAATTTTCTTGAAGAGATCTCTAGTCTTTCCCATTCTGTTGTTTTCCTCGATTTCTTTGCATTGATCGCTGAAGAAGGCTTTCTTACTTCTTCTTGCTATTCTTTGGAACTCGGCATTCAGATGCTTATATCTTTCCTTGTCTCCTTTGCTTTTCGCTTCTCTTCTTTTCACAGCTATTTGTAAGGCCAAATAGTTCCGTTCTCCACACGGAACCCGAGGTTTGTTTCCATTCCTGACGCCCCCCGCCCCGCCCAGCCCCCTCACTCCCAGCATCGTCAGCCTCCTCTGCACTAGTCTTGCTCTCACCAGCGCCTCTGGTTTGGCTGTTTCCTAGAGCAAGAAGCTGGATTTTTCTTCACAAACGCATTATTATTATTTAATAATAATATTATTAACATCGACCAAATAACGCAGTAATGTTGATCGAATAGAACCAGATTGTTTTTAAAGGGGCCGCAGGTATCATCTAGGCAGTCTAACATCGGCCCCGCAGGCCAGCCTGGGCTGCGCGTCCATCCGTATCCTGGCAGGCACGCAGGCGTCCTCCTCGGGGACCACGGCCCCGGGGTCCGCTTGCAGACCCGGCCCGCACCGCCTCTCGGACAGTTCACAGCCTGACCACTAGGTGTCAGCATGGCTCTCTTACGACGCGCGGTACCCGCCACCGCGCCCGCCTAGAAACGCTCTGGGGCAGCTTCACCTGCAACCAGAAGGATCCACACGGAACTCGAGGTTTGTTTCCATTCCTGACGCCCCCGCCCCGCCCCGCCCAGCCCCCTCACTCCCCAGCATCGTCAGCCTCCTCTGCACTAGTTTTGCTCTCACCAGCGGCTCTGGTTTGGCTGTTTCCTTAAGAGCAAGAAGCTGGATTTTTCTTCACAAACGCATCAGGGACTCCAGGGCCTATGGGGCACGACCTCTCGAAGCGCGGAAAGGGGAAAATGTGCTTATAAGATGCGCTGCTCTGGTTCTGAGGCCCCGAGCCGAGGGCGGAGGGATCCACGCGGGTCCTCATCTGCAAATCTCTGCAGAACTGTGACGTTCTACCCCCCGGCCCCCAGTGCGCCTGTCGTGGAAGGCAGTCTGGAGCTGGAATTCAGGCATAAGGTCTGTGCACACGCGCGCGCTCCCAGTGCAGCTGCGGGTGGGTTTCTGATCCCAGGTGACCCACTGGCTCCCCTCCCAGTTGAGGAGAGACCAACGCATTAGTTCTCACTCTGTGTGCTTGCGTGCTTCAGTCGTGTCTGACTCTTGGCAACCCCATGGACCGTAGCCCGCCAGGCTCCTCTGTCCATGGGAGTCTCCAGGCGAGAATCCTGGAATGGGTTGCCATTTCCTCCTCCAGGGGAGCTTCCGGACCCAGCGATGGAACCCAAGTCTTCTATGCCTCCTGCATGAGCGGGTGGGTTCTTTACTACTGGGGCGACCTGAGGTGCCCACTTCTCACCAAGTCTTAGCAAGTAAGCAGATATGGTTGAAATCGTCTATAGCACAACGACAATTCTACATTACAGGTTTTACAAACAGGAAATGCAAATGTTAAAATAGCGGTGTCTGAGCACTATCAGCGGCTGACTGCCTGCCCGCTGGTGCCCCTGCCCACTCCAGCGGCTCACGTGGGCGGCCATTCCAGCAGCGGGCGAGGGCCGACCCCCGCCGGCCCAGCGGTCCTCTCACCTCCGGGGCCACGAAGTTGGCCGTGTAGCAGGGGGTCATAAGCAACCCGTTCTCGGCTCGCAGCTGCTTGGCAAACCCGAAGTCACAGATGCGGATGGATTCAGGGTTTCCAGACTCGTCCACATACAGGATATTGCTCGGCTTTAGGTCCCGGTGAACAACCTGGAGAAGCAGGAGGAGCCACGCCTAAATCAGGGGCCAGGATGGAGCAGGGGCGAGAAGCAGAGGTGGGGGTGCCCTCGCGAGATAAGCGCTCATTTGGAGCTGTTTCCTCTGGGTGGGTCTGGCGGCAGGAAGCCATTGGCTGGGATGCTGTGAACTCCGCAGGTCCTTCCCCCTTCTCTTTCTCTTACACCGATGCTCAAAACTAAGGACCAACCAACTGCCCCAGCCTCTTGGATGGTGAGTGTCTGGATGAATAAATAAGTAGGCAGCTGTCCAGGATCGGGGGGCCCCCTGGGGCCATCACTCGGGGACACTGCTGGTGGTCAGGAACTTGGATTTCTGAGGATACAGGCCGGCCGTGTGTGGCCACGTTCCAGCGTGGGCAGGTGCCGGGTACCCCAGCGGGTGGGCAGACAAGGAGCCTCCGTCCTGTGCTCATGGCCAGGGGGCAGAAACCTGGGGCTGCATCTGTGCCCGGGGAGCGGCTGGGTGCTCTGAGCACCAGGGACAGAGCCAGCGGCACCTCAAAGCACAGAGGCTGCTCAGCTCTTCAGGGCACAAAGCGGCTTCGGAAGGGGACAGAGGCCCCTTGTGAGAACGCGTGGCGTGCCCACACCCCGCGTGGGGCCCAAGTGTCTCCATTGTGCTGTTCACGGCCAGACAGAGGACGGGGGAGGCAGATGAAAAAAGCCTTGGCAGGCGGCCGGTGAGGCTTCAGAGACTGCGAGGCCGGGAGACTAAAGACCCCAATGCCAGCTCCCCTCTTGCAAAGAGGCCAGTCTGCCAAACCACCCTCTGAAGGGCCACCCCGGAGTCTGACTGTCCTGGGAAGGGTTTACTAATCCCGGAAACAGCGACTGCCGTGGGGGCCCAGAAGAGTGCCCTGTTCAGAGGGCACACGTGTGCAGCTGGCGGAGGAACAGTGCAGGCCTACCAGGGGCTGCTGACCAGGCGGGGAATCTGGGGCTGGGGAGGGGGGCGGGCCTGGAGGCACGGTGCCGGGAGGAAACCGGCTCTGCCTGCAGCTTTGGGCCAGACCCTCAACCCTTCTGTGCTCCAGTCTCCTCATCTGTGAAATGGGTCTGATCCGGAGCCTAGAGGGCTGCGATCTCAGCTCTCACAGTCATTTCATCACCGGCCTTCTGGGCGGTGGGGGCGGGACAGTGAGGAGCACCCCACCATCAAGTCCGAAGTACGTTTTCGCTGTAATCCCAGTGAATTTAAATCTGACCGAGCTCCTGGATGCAGGCTGTGTGCGTCTGAAATCACGCAGGCCCATGAGGAACGGCTGGGGTTGGGAAGGAAGGCGGGACGCCTGGTTCCGAAGTGCCGAGGCCGCGGCCCCGGGGCGCCGGCTTCCCGGCCTCCCGCGGCCCGCCCGGGGCGCCTTACCCCCTGCGAGTGGAGGTAGTCCATGGTCTTGGTGATGGTGCACAGCACGGCGCTGGCCTCCCGCTCCGAGAAGTACCGCTGCCGCAGGATGCGGTCCAGCAGCTCGCCGCCGCGCATCAGCTCCGTCACCAGGTACACGAACTTTCCGTCGTCGTAGACCTGGCGGGCGAGAGCGCGACCGGCATAGGGGCCCCGCCGGCAGGCCGCGGGCACAGGGGCGCCACGCCGGGAGGGGCGGGGCAGGCCATCGGCGCCGCCTGGGGGCTGGGCTTCCCTTTACGCTTTGTTCACAGAGGCCTGTCCTCAGAACTGAGCCAGCGTCAGGAAGGCCTCTTACGCCCGCCCGCCCGGCGTTCACAGGGCCCTGGGGAGACCGCGGGGCGGGTCCTAGTATCTTGAGGTTCTGGGTTGACGACCCTGGGGTCACTCTGGGGTGGAGGGCAGGGGCGGAGAGGAGGCCAGCGCGCTCCCCGTTCTGACTCCCCGGCCGGGATGGACGCTGCCAGGAGCATCCGACTGGCTCCAGTGCGCCTGGTCACCCCCTCCCTGTCCTTTCTCCAGGGACAAGGACCCCGCATCACTCAACACGGACAGAGGGAAGCTGGCCGGGGCCGTGGACCTGGAGCGTCAGAGCTGAAGCCCCGCTTCACGGGCTCCACGCTCTCCACGACGGTGAGAGACAGCACAGCCGGGTTAGACTCCTCGCGGATTCTCTCTCCTCTCCCTCACTGCATGCCCGGTTACGGGAATCCGGGAGGAGGTGGGGGGCCATCAATGGGACGTGATGAACGGCCCAGCAGGTCGGGCCCCCGGCTGCCGGGTGACCCCGAGGGTCCCGGGCAGCAGCGGCCTCGGGCTCCGAGGCACCAGGAAGGGCGGATGAGCTGGCGGCAAGCGGCTCCGCGCATCCACGGGGCTTCCGGGGGCGGGGCACAGACACAGCTCGGTGACAGCAGGGGCGCCGCAGGGCACTTACGTCTTTGAGGGTGATGATGTTGGGGTGCTGGCCGTATCGCAGGAGAATCTCGATCTCCTCCGAGGGGTCCCTTTTACTCTTGTCGATGATCTGAAACAGACAGGGTGTGTGACGTGCGGCGTCCAGCGGGCGCCCGCGGCTGGGCCCCCTTCTGCGCCCCCGCGCTCCCCGTCTCCAGCTTGACCTCAGCCAAGATAACCCAACACTGCCCAGAAATGCACGGCCATCCTTTCTTTCCTAGTGAGCAACAGACTGACATTAAAAAGAAAAAGGCACTTGCCTCCAGACACTAAATTTTAAGCCGTTACACAGCTGGATGAAGAAGGGTGAGTTTGGGGAGCTCACACAGGCACCCCATAAGCAGAAGGTGGTTTTTCTATACTCGTCAGGCTCTGGGAGGGGCAGGGCTGTGCCCTCTCTCTGTCCAAAGCGGGCCTCCAGCTGCTGTGTGTCTCTTGCCTCCTTGGGAGGCTACATACCAGGCACAAAGGGAGACCCAGTGCGGTTCTGACCGGGAGACGCGGGGGGAGACCCAGCGCGGTTCTGACCGGGAGATGTGAGGGGAGACCCAGCGCAGTTCTGACCGGGAGATGCCGGGTTGGCGCTGAGGTTGTGCCGTGGCTTATCCGAATGGATGCTCCCTCAGGCTTCCAACCTTCCTCCTCTTCCTGGTAAGTGTAGCCCGGGTCTTAGGATGGCAGATAAAATTCTTTCCTCCGTGAAGACAGATGGCTTTCAACCACTGCTGCTGCTAAGTCACTTCAGTCGTGTCCAACTCTGTGTGACCCCATAGACGGCAGCCCACCAGGCTCCTCTGTCCCTGGGATTCTCCAGGCAAGAATACTAGAGTGGGTTGCCATTTCCTTCTCCAATGCATGCATGGATGCACGCTAATTTGCTTCAGTCATGTCCGACTCTGTGCGACCCTATGGACAGCAGCCCACCAGGCTCCTCCGTCCACAGGATTCTCTAGGCAAGAATACTGAAGTGGGTTGCCATTTCCTTCTCCAGCTCCCAACCACAGGTGTCATGGATGAACGCAGACCTTGATCCAGGCAGGCGTTCATTCATGCCTCATCACTGTGGGTGGATCACCACAGGCTCCTGCGGAGGCAGCTTCCTGCGCCCTGTCCTGCTTTCTGTGGGGATGGAGCGGGTTGGGGAGGGGACCCCGAGCTCGCAAAGTCTACAGCACCTGGTGGGATTCGACACTCAGAAGCACTGCTCTTCCCTGCGCGTTAGCTTCACCCAATTTCAAAACATTCGCCACGAGGAGGACGCATATTTCAGAGGGAGGAAAACTCGCTTTCACTCCCCATCTCATCCAAGGCTCCAAGCAGAGCTCGGCATAAACTCACTCTCTTCTTCAGGTGAGCAAAATGCCTGGGGGGGTGGGGGTGGAGGAGGACCCAGAGTGAGTGCTCTGCAGCCCCCACCCGCTGCCCCCTCAGCGCCGAGGATGGTGGGCACGGAGTCTGTGCCTCTCCCTGGCTGGGTTTCCAACCCGCCGCCAGGCCCTGCTGACATCACACCGGGACAGTGAGCCCCACAACACACTGGGGCTCCGTGTCAAGTGAAACGTCACACTTCCTTTCTTGACCCAGCACCTTCCTCCTCTTGTTACTGAAGTTCTAGCTCGGACACCAGGGTGACTTGTGTTATTGAAGGAAGTCAACACACAGTGCGTCTGTCTAGAGGAGTCGTCTTAAAGGCTCCTTTAGCAGCTGGTGAAGGGGAAGCCTTAACATGAGGATGCTTAGCTGCCCGCGGTGTGGTCTTTATGCTGCGTGGGTCCCCCGCTGGCCAGCGAGGTTCCAGGACCCTCTCTGACCCAGCTGCCTGCTGGCCATTCAGTTCCTGGGCTGTGACCCGTTTGGAACTTGAGAAGATTAAAATCATTAGTGGTGGTTTTTTTTTAAAAGCTAATAGTATATTCTTTTTTTTTTTTTCAAATAAAATTTTAGGCTTTTTGTTGTTCAGTCACGAAGTCATGTCCATCTCTGTTCGACCCCACGGACTGCAGTACGCCTGGCTTCCCCGTCCATCACCAACTCACAGAGCTTGCTCAAACTCATGTCTATTGAGTTGGTGATGCCATCCAACCATCTCATCCTCTGTCGTCCCCTTCTCCTCCTGCCCTCAATCTTTCCCAGCATCAGGGTCTTTTCCAATGAGTCAGCTCTTCGCATCAGGTGACCAAAGTATTGGAGTTTCAGCTTCAGCATCAATCCTTCCAATGAATATTCAGGACTGATCTCCTTTAGGATGGACTGGTTGGATCTCCTAGCAGTCCAAGGGACTCTCAAGAGTCTTCTCCAACACCACAGTCCAAAAGCATCAATTCTTCGACGCTCAGCTTTCTTTATGGTCCAGCTCTCACATCCATACATGACCACTGGATAAACCATAGCTTTGACTAGACGGACAAATCACGATGGAACAGGATGCAGGATGAACAAGAAAGAAGAAACTTTTTTACCACACCGATGGCCTGGGGCAGGGGGAGGGGAGCTATCACGGGACTAGAGGCGGCTGCATGGACGCACGGACAGGGCCCCCCAGGCCTGAGGGTGCTGCCCTCCTCCCTCCTGGGGTGCTTCCCCAGGTGGAACCAACCGGAAGCCAGGGGGCGGGCAGGGCACCGTGGTGGGGTCCCTGGTGGCCTGGAGTTGGGGAGTGGAGGCGGGCTCAGGCTCCCGCAGCTGCCCTGCTGGCTGCTGCCCCCGCCTTAGTCTGGGCAGTGGCGGACCAGTGTGCAGCGGCGAGTTCTGTTCAGACCCAGAGTCCTGAGCCCGACTGTCGTCAGCGAGGGCTGGCTGTGTTTATCCACAGATGTTTGCCTGCGGTTGTTTGCAGAAAGCTCAGGAAGGACACACAGAGGTGTGATGACTGGTCCCTGTGCCCGAGCGCAAAGCCCAGGTTTGTGGCAGACAGCTCTCGGGGGTCGAGAACACTGCTGGGAAGTGTCCAGGAGGAACTTCTCCGTGGGGGTCAGTTTCTTGGGATGGTGACTGTGGGACTGGCTTCTCGTCCAAGCGAGCCCTGGTCAACTGAGTCCCTTATTTTGAGAACAATGTTGCTTTATAGTCTTCCTTACGCAACAAAACTGAGGGGAAAATTCTCAGTAAATAGATCCACATGCAAGGCCTCCCTTCTCTATGCGGATGCTCAGAGGGTGTGGACGGACCACAGGTGGGGAGGACCAGAGGCTCTGTCCTCTCCTGGCGCAGACGCCACCCAGCAGTCAGCGACCAGCGAGGCTGGCAAAACAGACTCTCCAGGAGCTGCTGTCTGAGCAGCTGGATGCTTCCACAGCCCACGAAGCGAGTCCAGCCCCAACAGAGGATGCAGAGGGCAGGATTCTCCTTAGCAGGTGAGGCGCACAGGCAGGTATCAGCACGTCCTATTCCTGCTGGCTGAAGGCGGGGACGAGACTGGTCCAGACGTCCCAGCATCCACACGCTTGTTCCTCTTCCTTTTGGTCTCTGCATTTCCCCATCTTCCTCGGCCTCACCTCTGTCCAGCACGGGCTCCCCTCCCAGACACTGACTATCCCAGGGCTTCGAGGTGCCCTGTGCACCACAAGACGGAGGGGAGAACGCCCAGGCCTGCCACACCCCCTCCCAGGGTGGGGTGTTTCCTCTGACTTGTCGAGAGGATTAATACCATATTTGAAACGAGACTAGCAGAGCGTGGAGTCCCTTGTAAAACTGAACAGATACCTTCTCTTGTTCAATTAACTTAAACAAATGACACAGAGAAAGGGCTCCAAGGTTTCCTGCCGGAAAAAATTAAATTTCCATGCCAATCAGTTTTCCTTCTAAAAATAAGCTCCATTCATGTCAGCCATCTGTCTTAATTCCACTGCTTTTCTGGTTGACAAATTACAGACGCAGCATGAAAATGAGCCCAGAAACGCGCTGTAATTGTCAGCAGTCTGTTGTGAATACAAATGGGGTGGACAGTCAGTCCAGCTTCAGCCCCAAGTGTGTCAGCCACACTTCACTAGAATTACAAATCGGGAGATGCTGACTCCGGCACAGCTTCAAGGATGGCGCTTTATTTTTACCTGACTCTATTGCTATTTTAAGAACACGAGAATCTGCTCCTGAAAGGACACCCAGCTGTGCTGCCCTTCGGGACAACGTGGCCATGGCTGCCGACGTCCCCTCGGACCCACATGAGCCTCGCAGACACACGGAGGAAACGGGCAAGCGGCACCTTGGGTGAGAGGAGCCTGTGTCTGTGTGTCTGCAGAGGAATCAGGCCACCCGGAGAGGCAGCCACAGAGGGCTCCCCGCGTTTTCAATTCCTCAGCGAGCTCCCTGTTTGGCTCTGGGCTCTGGTTCTGCGGTCAGTGAAGCCCTCCCTGGCTGGACTGTGAGCTTCCCGAGAACAGGTTTGCTTTTGCCTGGAACCTAGCACTGTGTCTGCCTGGGTAAAAGAGTTAATACAAAATTGTAAGAAATGAATGAAAGTAACTGGTTACTGAACAGAGGGGTTCAGTGAGGACACACGTGCAGAAGGAAATGCGATCTAGAGACAAGAAGTGTTGGGTGGACCAGTCGTCCTGCCCACTCTGAGAATAAACAAGCCAAAGGAAGAGATGCAGTGATTCTGAATTTGAAGAAAAGCCCCTGATTGCTCTCTCTCTCTCTCTCCGCCTTTTGGTCACACCACGTGGCTTGTGGAATCTTAGCTCCTTGACAAGGGGTTGCACCCAGGCCCCAAGAGTGAAAGCAGAGTCCCCACCACTGGGCCACCAGGAAACTTCTGGGACTTCTCTCTCACCATCCGTCCACCGAGCATCATGACGGGGTGTGGACAAGAAACGAGCTGGGAAGCACGCTGGGTTCCAGGAGCCCTGAAACAGGCACTGCAGGCCGGGAGGACGGGGACAGGCGGGGACCACCCCGTGCTCAGAGAGACGGACGCCCAGCGTGGGGAGCGGGGTTCAGGCGGGGACCACCCCGTGCTCAGAGAGACGGATGCCCAGTGTGGGGAGTGGGGTTCAGGCGGGGACCACCCCGTGCTCAGAGAGACTGACGCGCAGTGCGGGGAGCAGGGTTCTGGGTTCAGGGAGGGGTGCTGCCCTCTCAGGAGTAGGCTAAGGATGGGGTGAGGAGGGGCCAGAGGGGCTCCGGGAACAGGGCGGTGCGGGCCTGCTGGCCACTGCAAGGATCTGGGTTCCACCTGAGTGAGAACAAGACCCAGATTCCTCCACAACCAGTCCCTCCCGTCAGGAAGCTTCCACGAGCTCTGATCCTTCTCCATCAGAGAGCGGACAGAATGAAAACCACAATCACAGAAGACTAACCAAACTGATCACACGGACCACAGCCTTGTCTAAATCAGTGAAACTATGAGCCATGCCGTGGAGGGCCACACAAGACAGACGGGTCATGGTGGAGAGTTCTGACAAAATGTGGTCCAGTGGAGAAGGCAATGGCAAACCACTTCAGCATTCTTGCCTTGAGAACCCCATGAACGGTATGAAAAGGTAAAAAGATAGGACATTGAAAGATAAACTCCCCAGCTCGGTAGGTGCCCAATATGCTATTAGAGAAGAATGGAGAAATAACTCCAGAAAGAATGAAGGGATGGAGCCAGAGAAAAACAACACCCAGCTGTGGATGTGACTGGTGATAGAAGCAAGGTCCGATGCTGTAAAGAGCAATATTGCATAGGAACCTGGAATGTTAGGTCCATGAATCAAGGCAAATTGGAAGTGGTCAAACAGGAGATGGCAAGAGTGAACATCAACATTTTGGGAATCAGTGAACTAAAATGGACTGGAATGGGTGAATTTAACTCAGATGACCATTATATCTACCACTGTGGGCAAGAATCCCTTAGAAGAAATGGAGTAGCCATCATGGTCAACAAAAGAGCCCAAAATACAGTACTTGGGGGCAATCTAGAAAATGACAGAATGATCTCTGTTCGTCTCCAAGGCAAACCATTCAGTATCACGGTTATCAAGTTTATGCCCCAACCAGTAATGCCGAAGAAGCTGAAGCTGAACGGTTCTATGAAGACCTACAAGACCTTCTAGAACTAACACGAAAAAAGACGTCCTTTTCATCACAGGGGACTGGAATGCAAAAGCAGGAAGTCAAGAAATACATGGGGTAACAGGCAAGTTTGACTTTGGAGGACAAAGGCTAGTAGAGTTTTGCCAACAGAATGCACTGGTCATAGCAAACACCCTCTTCCAACAACACAAGAGAAGACTCTACACATGAACATCACCAGATAGTCAACACCGAAATCAGATTGATTATATTCTTTGCAGCCAAAGATGGAGAAGCTCTATACAGTCAGCAAAAACAAGACTGGGAGCCAACTGTGGCTCAGATCATGAACTCCTTATTGCCAAATTCAGACTTAAATTGAAGAAAGAAGGGAAAATCACTAGACCATTTAGGTAAGACCTAAATCAAATTTCTTATGATTATACAGTGGAAATGACAAATAGATTCAAGGGATTAGATCTGATAGACAGAGTGCCTGAAGAACTATGGATGGAGGTTCTTGATATTGTATAAGAGGTGTTCATGAAAACCATCCCTAAGAGAAAGAAATGTGAAAAAGCAAAATGGCTGTCTGAGGAGGCCTTACAAATAGCTGGGAAAAGATGAGAAGCAAAAAGCAAAGGAAAAAAGGAAAGATATACTCATCTGAATGCAGAGTTCCAAAGAATAGCAAGGAGACATAAGAATGCCTTCCTCAGCGATCAATGCAAAGAAATCGAGGAAAACAACAGAATGGGAAAGACTAGAGATCTCTTCAAGAAAATTAGAGATACCAAGGGAACATTTCATGCAAAGATGGGCACCACAAAGGACAGAAATGGTCTGGACCTAACAGAAGCAGAAGATAGTAAGAAGAGGTGGCAAGAATACAGAGAACTATATAAAAAAGATCTTCAGGACCCAGATAATCACGATGGTGTGATCACTCACCTAGAGCCAGACATCCTGGAATGTAAAATCAAGTGGGCCTTAGAAAGCATCACTACAAACAAAGCTAGTGGAGGTGATGAAATTCCAGTTGAGCTGTTTCAAATCCTAAAAGATGATGCTGTGAAAGTGCTGCACTCAATATGACAGCAAATTTGGAAAACTCAGCAGTGGCCACAGGACTGGAAAAGGTCAGTTTTCATTCCAATCCCAAAGAAAGGGAATGCCAAAGAATGCTCAAACTACCGCACAATTGCACTCATCTCACACGCTACTAAACTAATGCTCAAAATTCTCCATGCCAGGCTTCAACAGTATGTGAACTGAGAACTTCCAGATGTTCAAGCTGGATATAGAAAAGGCAGAGGAACCAGAGATCAAACTGCCAACATCTGTTGGATCATGGAAAAAGCAAGAGAGTTCCAGAAAAACATCTGTTTCTGCTTTATTGACTATGCCAAAGCCTTTGACTGTGTGGATCATGACAAACTGGAAAATTCTTCAAGAGATCGGAATACAAGACCACCTGACCTGCCTCTTGAGAAATCTTTATGCAGGACAAGAAGCAACAGTTAGAACCAGACATGGAACAACAGACTGGTTCCAAATTGGGAAAACAGTACATCAAGGCTGTATATTGTCACCCTGCTTATTTAACTTATATGCAGAGTACATGATGAGAAACGCTGGGCTGGAGGAAGCAGAAGGTGGAATCAAGATTGCTGGGAGAAATATCAATAACCTCAGATATGCAGATGACACCACCCTTATGGCAGAAAGTGAAGAGGAACTAAAAAGCCTCTTGATGAAAGTGAAAGAGAGTGAAAAAAGCTGGCTTAAAGCTCAACATTCAGAAAACGAAGATCATGGCATCTGGTCCCATCACTTCATGGCAAATATGTGGGGAAACAAGGGCAACGGTGGCTGACTTTATTTTGGGGGGCTCCAAAATCACTGGAGATGGTGACTGCAGCCATGAAATTAAAAGACGCTTACTCCTTGGAAGAAAAGTTATGACCAACCTAGACAGCATATTCAAAAGCAGAGACATTACTTTGCCAACAAAGGTCCGTCTAGTGAACACTATGGTTTTTCCTGTGGTCATGTGTGGATGTGAGAGTTGGACTGTGAACAAAGCAGAGCGCCGAAGTATTGATGCTTTTGAACTGTGGTGTTGGAGAAGACTCTTGAGAGTCCCTTGGACTGCAAGGACATCCAACCAGTCCATCCTAAAGGAGACCAGTCCTAGGTGTTCATTGGAAGGACTGATGTTGAAGATGAAACTCCAATGCTTTGGCCACCTCATGCGAAGAGCTGACTCTTTGGAAAAGACCCTGATGCTGGGAGGGATTGAGGGCAGGAGGAGAAGGGGACGACAGAGGATGAGATGGCTGGATGGCATCACTGACTCAATGGACATGAGTTTGAGCAAGCTCCTGGAGTTGGTGATAGACAGGGAGGCCTGGTGTGCTGCAGTCCATGGGGTTGCAAAGATTCAGACATGACTGAGTGACTAAATCGAACTGAACTGAGTGAGGAAACCACTGCGGGGGGTGGGTGGGGGAGGGTGGGACGGGGGTGGCGGGGCCGGTGTAAACACGGGCATAGACTGGAATACGCACCCAGTCATGTCAGGCCACGAAGACCTAAAGCTGCGATGAAAGCAAAGCTGCAGGCAGTCTGCACAGTGAGCGCCTCTCATGAAGTAGGAACACGAATTATCTTTCCTTCCAAACACACCTCTCCCCTGTGAATCCCCCTGACTCAGAGTTACCTTCTGCAGGTCATCACTGATTCCATTTCAATCTTCCTTTAAATGAAAGGTGCGTTAACGCTTTGGCATCTGCGCAGTTTGTGTGTTGTGTTATTTTCAAGTCTTGCACAATCTCCTCTCCTCCCACTAGCCTCTGGGGCTGGCTGTGGACACAAAGGCGGACCTGAGTCTCACATGAGACGCCCACGAGAGCAGCTCCAAGGTCTCAGGAAGCAGGGTGCATCTGTCCACTGCGACGTGCCTGAGAGAACGCCGCGGTTCTTCCCCTTCAGCATCCTAGCCTGAGGCAGGTGCATGGGGGGACACGCCACCCGATGAACCTGAGATGGGGGGTCAGCGTCGTGCCCTCCCAGGTCAGACTCTCCTGGCAGGGGACCCCAGGCACCTGGTGGGGTTTGCCTCAGCGGGGGGCAGGGGCCAAGCCCAGGGACCAGATTCTTCTTGTTCAGTCACCAGGTCGTGTCCGGCTCTTTTCGACCCTATGGGCCGCAGCACGCAAGCCTCCCCCGTCCTCCGCTGCCTCCCAGAGTCACTGAGTTGCTATTCCATGTGATCTCACTAATTCAGGACCTGAGTGTAAAAATGCAGCTGAGAACAAGTGCAAAACCAGCAATTTTGTGTCCCGGGTGTATACCTGGGTAGGTTGGTTTCAGTATATTGGTATAAAGACCTAGAACTGAAATTGCAGTTTAGCTTAAATTGCAGTTGATGTGATAACAGAGTATTCACGATCCAAAAGTAGGTGTTTATAAGGCGATTATAAGGCGATTATAAGGCTGACACAAAGCAAAACACAGCGATATTTCCAAGAACGTGAGACCTGCTGTGCGTTGTACTCTGAGCTTGGAGGCTGATGGTTCAGGACTGGCCCCAAGGCCCCTCAGAAGGCCTGCACCCGGACCCCGGCTCTGGGCAGAGAGGGGGTGTCCCGCTCTGCACAAACCGTGTTCCTGGTCCACGGCCATCCAGCTACCAGGACAGCAAGCAGAGGCTCCGTGAGAAGGAAACCGCCCTCATCTCCAGACTCCAGCTGCCGGATTTGTCTGCCTGATGCTCCTTTATCTTTATGCCTTAGTCTGGGGTTCCCAACCTCGGCACGCCTGACCTTGTGGGGTTGAGTCTCCGGGGCACCGGGGGGCTGTCCTGTGTGGGATTCGGGGAAACACCCTGACCTCTGGGCACCACACGCCAGGAGCAACTCCTGCCCCGCGCGTGTTTCCCGGGGGGCAGAATCACCCCGGTGTGATGGCCTCGGGCAAAGCCCGCGTATTCCGCCCACAGCCCTTCTGTCCGGGGGACCGCGGTCTTCCCCTGCGGCTCTGCTCGCAGAGCGGACGTTCCCGCCTCCTCCCTGTAGCCGCACAGAGGACACGACTGATTGGTCTCAGAATGAAACCGACCCCGTTCTCTGCCCAAGTCTGCAGCCCGGGGTCTGCACACCGCGCTGGCCTGGAGAGGTGTCGCCCGAGTTCAACAGGGCGAGTGCGGAGCTGGGACCCACTCGCAGCCGAGTCGCTGAACCGCGTCACGTTTGAGAGCACGCCGAGAGGGCAGCTTCTCGGCTCCTCCGCCAGCGAGTGCGGCGCCGCTGCCCGTCGGGTCAGCAGAGCACGGAGGAGCCAACACGCGCTGCGCGGTGTTCTACCTGGAAACGCTGGAGGGAACAGAACGGGGAGCTGCAGCGGGGCGGGCAGCGTTGGGAGCAGATGGGCTCGTCCTAAATGCTCTCTGTCGTGGGACTCCCGCCGGCTTTCGTCTCGGAAGGAAATCCAAACGGGGCGTCTGCCCCCCGATGGAGGAGCCGACGCTCGGTGAGCGGGTAACCGAGGCAGCCGCGGTCCTGGGCGTGCGTCTCACTGGAGGCGCTCCTCCTTCCTCACCTAACCCAAGGAAGCTCCAGACGAGGAATCACGACCCACCAGGGGCTCGGAGACCATGGGGGCGGTCCCTGCGACGCCCACCTGCCCAGTCTGTCCAGGGAACCCCGAGGATTCGACTTCAAGGAACTTCAGCTTCAGCTCGGACTCCTACCGTCAGCTGCAGTCACAGTTCCCGGCTTCAGTGCCCAAGAAGCTGGGGCTGGAATCCCCGGAAATGCCAATCGTGGGGTCCAATCTTTGGGGACGGAGTTAGAAGCCAGTTGCTGACAAAGCTGAATTCAGACGGTGTCTTTTGGTGAAAGCTGGATACGGGGACATTGGGGGAAAGACACCGTTGCCTTTGTCAGCGGGGGCTTATTTTCAGAAACCTCCCATGTCAGGCTGCACTCTGGAAGGGCACCAGTGTCGGGCGCCCGCTGAACAATAAACGCATTTCTCTGCGCTCAGCGGAAGCCTCGATTGTCTCTAGGACTGGTGCTGGCCACCCGACACAGTGTCTAAAGAAATTCTGTGAGGAGTGAGCCCAGCAGAAAGAATTTAAGAAGCCCCTGCATGCTTACGAAGCATGTGAAATATGTTAAGTAAAACTGACGTCCTCGTCGAGGCAGGACTTGGTTCTCCTCTCCCCCATTGGCTTGTCTGGACATAGGAACAGCATCATCCAAGATCCCGTTAAACCCTCCCGAGGACGAGGAAAAATGAAACTCCTCTTTGAGCCAAATCCCGAAACACATCAGACTGACATGCGGGGTGGCCCCATTGTAGCCGCAACCCCACCCACCCAGAGATTTTAAATCATGCGATATTTCCTTCCATCAACCACTCCTTGATGCGGTCAAGACACTGGGCAGGCTGACGACCCCAGACCTGCGAAATGCACAGACTGAGTCTCCCTCCAATGTAAATACTCTGTGTTGTTTGAGGAATTCAAGTTATACTTGTCACAAAGCCGTAAATTGCCAGCCCCACTTAAACCAAGGACCTGCGATGCTTGGGGCTGGTGTCTCCGACAGGGCTGAGCGTGTCCTCGGGGTGCAAGGCAGTGGGCAAACGTCCTGCTGGACACAAGGATTATCTGTTCCCAGGTGTGGCCAGGGAGCTGGGGATGGGGCGGAATGAGGCCACGGCATCGCAGCCACCACTTCGAACCATCTTCTCGGAGCTCAGGAGATCACAGGGGCTGGAACGACTCCTCTTATTCCACTGCCTGCTGCACAGGCTCCATCTGTCCCCAGAGGCTCCTTGAAGAGCAGGGGAACGCCACGTGCACCATCCTGGGAAAAGCCAGGGTGCCCTGATCACCACAACACCATCGGCTGGACCTGGGTCCTTGAGCACCTCCCGGCCAGCTGAGTGGGCAAGTGGGCAAGTGGTAGACAGACCAGCTCTCACCCTTGTGGAGGGAGAGCGCACGAGTCATGCTTTTTACAAAAATTAGATTATGACTTTAGCAGAAAGTTTTAGCTTTCATCCACGTTTCTGTTACTGTTGTTCAGTTGCCTGGTCATGTCCCACTCCTTGTGACCCCATGGACTGCAGCACGCCAGGCTTCCCATCCTTCACTACTTCTTGGAGTTTGCTCAAACTCACATCCATTGAGTCAGTGATGCCATCCAACCATCTCATCTTCTGTCATCCCCTTCTCCTCCCATCTTCAATCTTTCTCAGCATCAGGGTCTTTTCAGATGAGTCAGTTCTTCAAATCAGGTGGCCAAAATATTGGAGCTTTAACTTCAGCATCAGTCCTTCCAATGAATATTCAGGACTGATTTCCTTTAGGATGGACTGGTTGGATCTCCCTAAAGTCCAAGGGACTCTCAAGAGTCTTTTCCAACACTACAGTTAGAAAGCATCAATTCTTTGGTGCTCAGCTTTCTTTATGGTCCAACTCTCACATCCACACATGACCCCTGGAAAAACCATAGCTTTGACTATCCATATTTTACCAACCAGAAAACGCAAGAAACTGATATTTTGGATTTCCAGATCAAATATTGAATTTAGCAACAATTACAGAAGCAAAAGGCAGGATGGAGAGAGTGCCAAACTGGGTGGTAGACAGTCGTCACTGTTTACTGGGCCTGATGTTGAGGGTAAAACTGCCAGCTCTCTGCTGAAGCTTTTGCAAATGTTACAAAATATCTGCTTCTGTTTATCTCTTTGATTTAAGTTTGGTGACTGTAACTTCCTTCCTCATCTCTCCCCCCTTCCTTCCTTCCTTCCCCAGATGCACTGCCTATGTCCCAACTCTACATTTTCCAAAATACCGAGCACCCAAGCTTTTGTCCCAGTGTATTTCAGGTGGAAAGTTACTAAAGGCGCTCAGCACCCACCTACACGTTGACTGGAGAAGAACACACTCACGATCTGCGAAACAGCTTTTTAAGAAGTGACCTGATATCAAGGCAAACGGAACTGCCCGCATCAGAGCCTGGGGGAAGATGCGTGAGAGGGTGTTGGCGAAGCCGGCCGTGCCTGCGTGCCCGGGCGCCCTGCTCTTACCTTCACGGCGTACTCGGCATCCGTGGCTTTGTGCACGCAGCGCTTGCACACGGAGAAGGAACCCACCCCGATGTCCTCCTTGATCTCGTAGCCGTCGGTGAAGTGGACGTTGTTCCCGTGTAGCTGCTGCAGAGACAGCGGCAGAGAGTGGGGTCAGGGGGCTCCAGCCTGCGCACGTGGGGACGCCGAGGCCAGGAGGGCGTGGCGGCTCAGACCACGGTCGCAGGGCTGGCTGCCAGTGGTTCCAGATCTCAACCCCAGCATCCCCATCTTTCGGGTCAGGACCCTGGATTGGCCGCCCCACCTGCTTCCCCTAAACACCCCAGGGAGTGAGGATCCGGAGGCGGGAGGTCAGATGCCCTGAGACTCAGGCGGTGGCTGTGGTGCTTGTGTCCAGAGCGGGGTCTGGATGCCAGCGTCTGATGGAAATCCCACCCCTGACGCCCCTCCCCATCCCCACCTGCCGCCTCAGGGTGTAGACAAAGTCACCCATTACGGTGACATAGCCGCAGCACGGTCCACGTTACACAAGCTGTGCTTCCCCAAAGGGCCTTGCGGAGAGAAACGTGGCCTTCCAAGACCGTCCACCGCACCCAGACTTGGCTCTTAAAGGAAAAGTAGTCCTGATGCCTCGTGAGAGTCTCTACAGTGCTCACCTTTACACAGTGCAAACCCCCTTAGGAAAGTGGCTTTCACCGACCCCCCGAAACTACATTTCATGATGGCAATTGGGACATCCACCATGGTGGACACTCACGGCCCTGGGGAGCTGGGGGAGCGAACCAAAGGGCTCTACAGGATCCCCTGCATGATGGGGGACCGCCTGGACGTGGGGGACCGCCTGGACGAGGGGGACCGCCTGGACGCGGGGGACCACCTGGACGTGGGGGACCGCCTGGACGAGGGGGACCGCCTGGACGTGGGGGACCGCCTGGACGTGGGGGACTGCCTGGAAGATGGGGGACTGCCTGGACGTGGGGGACCACCTGGAATAAGGGGACCGCCTGGATGTGGGGGACCACCTGGACGTGGGGGACCACCTGGACGTGGGGGACCGTCCGCACATGGGGGACCGCCTGGACATGGGGGACCATCTGCAGGTGGGGAACCGCCTGGACGATGGCAGGTTACCTGCACGATGGGGTGAACCGTGGCTTTGTGCAGATCTTGCTGCGAGGGCTCCTGGACCAGGCTGGAGGCCACAAAACTGAATCCTCTAAACAGATGGTGGGCGTTGGCACTGGGGGGGACGCCGGGTGAGTCTGCAGGTAACAACCAGAGAATCAGCCTTCCCGGGGAGCTGAGCTACGACAAGGTGCAGAAACCCTGTGAGTGTGTGTGCACGTGTGCATCTGTGTGTGTGCACGTGTGCGTAGGTGTGAGGTGTGTGTGCACAGGTGTGTGTGTGTGTTAGATGAGAAGGTAAAACAGAGATCAGAGAGGCTGAGCCATAAGAAACCACACTTTATTTTGTGGCTCAGCTGGTAAAGAATCTGCCTGCAATGCGGGAGTTCAGTCGCTCAGTCGTGTCCAACTCTTTGCGACCCCATGAATCGCAGCACGCCAGGCCTCCCTGTCCATCACCAACTCCCGGAGTTCACTCAGACTCACGTCCATCGCGTCCGTGATGCCATCCAGCCATCTCATCCTTGGTCGTCCCCTTCTCCTCCTGCCCTCAATCCCTCCCAGCATCTTTTCCAAGGAGTCAACTCTTTGCATGAGGTGGCCAAAGTACTGGAGTTTCAGTTTTAGCATCAGTCCTTCCAAGGAAATCCCAGGGTTGATCTCCTTCAGAATGGACTGGTTGGATCTCCTTGCAGTCCAAGGGACTCTCAAGAGTCTTCTCCAACACCACAGTTCAAAAGCATCAATTCTTCGGCGCTCAGCCTTCTTCACAGTCCAACTCTTACATCCATACACGACCACAGGAAAAACCATAGCCTTGACTAGACGGACCTTAATTGGCAAAGTATTGTCTCTGCTTTTGAATATACTATCTAGGTTGGTCATAACTTTTCTTCCAAGAAGTAAGCATCTTTTAATTTCATGGCTGCAGTCACCATCTGCAGTGATTTTGGAGCCCCCCAAAATAAAGTCTGACACTGTTTCTACTGTTTCCCCATCTATTTGCCATGAAGTGATGGGACCAGATGCCATGATCTTCCTTTTCTGAATGTTGATGTTTAAGCCAACTTTTTTGCTCTCCTCTTTCACTTTCATCAAGAGGCTTTTTAGTTCCTCTTCACTTTCTGCCATAAGGGTGATGTCATCTGCATATCTGAGGTTATTGATATTTCTCCCAGCAATCTTGATTCCAGCTTGTGTTTCTTCCAGTCCAGCGTTTCTCATGATGTCCTCTGCATATAAGTTAAATAAGCAGGGTGACAACATACAGACTTGATGTACTCCTTTTCCTATTTGGAACCAGTCTGTTGTTCCATGTCCAGTTCTAACTGTTGCTTCCTGACCTGCATACAGATTTCTCAAGAGGCAGGTCAGGTGGTCTGGTATTCCCATCTCTCTCAGAATTTTCCACAGTTTATTGTGATCCACACAGTCAAAGGCTTTGGCATAGTCAAGCAGAAATAGATGTTTTTCTGGAACTCTCTTGCTTTTTCCATGATCCAGCAGATGTTGGCAATTTGATCTCTGGTTCCTCTGCCTTTTCTAAAACCAGCTTGAACATCAGGGAGTTCACGGTTCATGTATTGCTGAAGCCTGGCTTGGAGAATTTTGAGCAGTACTTTACTAGCATGTGAGATGAGTGCAATTGTGCGGTAGTTTGAGCATTCTTTGGCATTGCCTTTCTTAGGGATTGGAATGAAAACTGACCTTTTCCACGAGACTCGGGTTCAATTCCTGGGTTGGGAAGATCCCATGGAGAAGGGAACAGCCACCCACTCCAGTATTCTGGCCTGGAGAATTCCATGTACTATACAGTCCATATGGTCACAAAAAGTCGGACATGACTGAGCGATTTTCACTTTCACTACAGCAAAAATACTCAGAACAAAAACTTCAGGATGATCATTGATAATAATGTATTCAATATTCATTCTGAGCCACAGCCCTTGGCCCTGCCCACTCCAGACGGAGCCCAGAGCCACCAGCAACCTCGGGGTGAGCTGTCACTGCGGGCAAGGCCTGGAAGGCCACACTCTGAGTGTCTCAGCTCAGCGGAACCGGGCACAGGGACACAGGCCCAGCAGGGTGACCCTTCTGTCCCCTGAGGGTCCCCAGGGGCCTGCCCGCAGCACGCAGGGCGCTCTGCTCCCGGACCCTCAGGGAGCCCTTCAGCGCTGACCCCGCTAAGCTCTGTGCGCGTGCTCGAAGGCTTGACTGCTGCTGAGATGGGTCCCGTTCCAAGCTCACCATTAAGGAAAACAAAAGGATAAAAGACTGGCAGAGAGAAAAGATCTGCATCGTACTGAACAGACAGAACTCTCTATTATGCAAAAAGCTCCTGGAGACCAGTGAGAAAAGGGGGAAAGGCCCAGGAGAAAAATGGGGGAGGGCACGGAGGGCTCCTACCTGAGGAGGCGCTCGGTCCCTCTAACGGGCACGGTGACCAGGGCAACGCGCTGCCTGGCAAATCGGCAAAAGCTAACCAGGCTCATGCGGGTTTGGTCAGGGCTGGCACTGCAATGGTGGGTGGGAGCCCAAGTCGGCAGAATCCTTGCAAGGCTCACGTGGAGTGTCTACCTAAGCACAAACCCACCTGCCTTCTGAAGGGCAGCAGTGACACTCCTACCCCACAGAATTACTTTAAGGTGATTAGAAACAAATGTGGGAAACGTTGCTCTTAGCAACATTTGTAACAGCAAAAACACATTCTGGCGACAACCTGGGTATTTATCATCAAGGAAACCACGCTGCATCCGTGCTGCAGAAGTGTTGCTGTAACCAAACAAAGCTGTATCCATGTCATCAGGACGCTTGGTCTGGTGCAGGGAACACCAGTAAGACGACGAGGCCCAGAATGAGACACAGCTGTGTCAGCTGACAAACCAGCTGGTCAAGTGGAAAAAGAGAAAATACGCTGCGGAACGCACCCACCGGGAGAAAAATTCAAAAATATGTATCTTAATGCATTCTAAAGCACAGTACAGTAAAGCCATAAGCAATATAAAATAATATAAAGTCCTGTCGTGCCCTGGGGGCTTCCCAGGTGGTCCTGGTGGTAAAGAACCCGCCAGCCAGCGCCGCAGACTTTGGAGACCTGGGTTTGATCCCTGGGTCGGGAAGATCCCCTGGAGAAGGGGGTGGCAACCCACTGCAGTAGTCTTGCCTGGAGAATCCTGTGGACAGAGGAGCCTGGCGGGCTACAGTCCATGGGGTCGCACAGAGTCAGACACGACTTGAGCACACCTTTTGACTTGGTTTGAATACTTCATTTTGACGTGGAAACAATATATAACCTAAGGCTTTCCTGGTGGAGCAGGGGTGTGGCTGGGGGTAGGCTGCTGCAGGAATGTGCATTTTCCTCCTGAGCATTTTATTGTGGGGGAAAGGCAATTGGGGTGCTCCTTCCATACCCAGGAGCCTAGCCATGAGCTGCGACCAGGCAGCCCACACGGCTCTTCCAGGGAAAACTCGTAGGGTGACAGGGGCTTCGCGGGCTTGGCCCACCCCCTTTCAGCACCTCCGACCATGAGAAGGCGGGTCTCAGCCCCTGACGTCTACCTGGCAAAGGGCTCCAGAGTCACCGAGTGCCTGAGATCAAAGCTGACTGCACTTGGAAGCAAGATGCCAACTTGCTGGACTGGAGAAGCTTAATTAGAAAGCACAAGACTCGGCTGTGTAGTTTCTAGAATTTGGACATTATGCACCGAGATGGCAGAGGCAGCAAGCGCCTTCCAAAGAGGTTTTGTTCCCGGGCCAGTTTTGACTGTTTTTTCCCTGCAGAGAACTCTGGCTTTGAGGTTTGCCTGCTCTTAAAAATCCCCCAGGTGACGTGTCCTGGGCTAGGTCTGCACCAAGCACAGGGACACAGCGTCGGTTCAGCCGCCATCAAGCCCAGAGGTGCAGGTTTGGATGGAAGAACTCAAGCCCACACCAGGATCTAGGGTGAGCCACGTACAGGCTGAGGGCCGAACGGATAAGGGCTCAGTTACAGCAGCTGGGAGTCTGCGTGGGCAGGATGTAGCTTCCCGCGAATTTGAACTGATACACCTTCCTGGGTGAATGGAGAAAGTCTGTGGATCAAGTAAGCAAGGACTTCAACCGTCAAAGAGGTGTGAAGCCCAGGGCCATGCCTTCTAACACTCGAGGTGCGTCTCCCTGCTCTGACCCAGCAGAGACCAGCTGAGGTTCACACGGACCTCACGGGAGGTTATCACAGCCAACACTGGTCCGTGCAGCTGGACATGACCACACGGTAGTGGCAGCTGTGACTTTCAACAGGCTTTACAATCAGCTAGGGGACACCGACTTCTAGCTCAGTACTAGAAGAAGGGCAAACGTGTGAGTGGGATGAAGGGAAATTTAAAGCTGAGTACAGTCAACCTTCGTTGATCCTAGGAGTGATCCCCAACTTGTTGCAATGTTCGTTGTGCTTTTAAATCTTAGGCTGGCGTCTCCCATGGGTCAGCAGACTCTGAAGGGCAGCTGGTGTGTCGTCAGGGAAAGTCCACCAGCTTTAGCATCAGCTTAAGCTAAAAATGAAAGACTTGAAGACCGCGACAAAAAATTCCGACGGTGCATCCAAGTCTGACACAGGGCCTGGACTGCCCGCCGCTCCAGGGTTACACCGCATCTGCTGCCCTTTCAGTCATGAACTCGAATCACATGCCTCAGAACTATCTGGTCTCTTGAGTAGAGAGAGTTATTTTTCTATGTCTTGGCATTTCAATTACTACCTCCTCAAAGGCAAACTGTGTCGTGCAGTAAGTACAATTGATTGGAAAAATCCAAACAGTAAGGGGTAAAAAAAAGCTATTTCTGGACAGCATTAAAATGCACTGTGTCTAATTATGTTTTCCTTTAGCTAATAATAAAATAAACTTGAATTCTCTGCACAAAAGATATATGATGTGTTTAAAAAAAAAAGCCTGCTAACAATACGGGCCAATTAGGTTGGGGTTTAAATTCTTCATGGATGATACAAAAAGCATGCACAGGTGAATAATTCAGAGTTGACTGCATTAGCATTTTCTTGCCAGGCAACACAAATCCGGTCTTTATTTCAGGATTTTAAACACAGTTCCCAATGATGGAAACCCTTGGTGAAACTGTGCAGCTTTCCTTAAGGACCTGGAGGGGGTGAGGGTGCTCGTCACAGGCAGAGTTCTCTGCTGGAGTTAACCCTTTCTGGGTTCCATGGCGTTTGGGTAAGCCACGGAGAGGGCAGACAGTGACCTGCTCAGGTGGGCACAGCCGGATGGAATCCCTCTTCCTGCTCCGTCTTTCCAACCTCTGGGGCTAACGAGTCCCTTGTCTGTGAACTGGGTCCGTGCTGCCAAGTCAAGGACTGGCCGCCCCCACCTCCAACACACAAGGGCTTCCCGAGGCCGCTGAGAGCTGCGTGAGTGCCCTGCCACCTTTCCTAGAGGACCCCTGGGTCTCCAGCTGCTCCTGAGCAGCCGCGTGAATCTCACAGCAGCGACTGGTAACCCCGACCGTGGCCGCAGGCCTCACTCGGGCTCTGGCCCTGAGGACGGTCTTGGTTTTATCTGGGGGCTGCAGGAAGACCTGGAAGAGACCAGTGAGTCTCTGTGCCTCGACTCCCTAACCAATAGCGCCCAGCATCCGCTTCCTTTCAGGTCCTAGAGCCTCCACTGTGGGGATCTGCAGGCACCTTGCAGGCCCCAAGGACAACCCCTTCCCACCTCTGTGTTTGCACACAGCTCACATCCCGAAAGGGCCCCTCTGTGGTGTGGAAAGCCAAGTGGATTCTTTGTTGTAATGTTACCCACTTGATATATCATATTTGACCATCTATTTATTTCACGATTGTCTTTTTTAATCATAGACAGTTTCAGATTCAGTAACAGTGAGAGAGGAGCAGGAAATGGCCACCCACTCCAGTATTCCTGCCGGGGAAATCCCACGGACAGACGGAGCCTGGCGGGCCACAGTCCACGGGGTCGCAAAAGATTCAGACACGACCGAACGACAATAGAGAGCAAAGCGCGAGAAGCCCCATGCACACAGCATGCAGCCCCAGTAGCTACCAACGGGCTGAACGTGTCCCATCCAATCTCCAGAATAAGGTGCGCTCGGTTGCTCAGTCGTGTCCGACTCTTTGCGACCTGGCAGACGGTGGCCAGCCAGGCTTTCTGGAGTGGCTGCCATTTCCTCCTCCCGGGGATCTTCCTGACCCAGGGTTCAAACCCGTGTCTCCTGCATTGCAGACAGATTCTTTACCACTGAGCCACCTGAAGAGTGGGCACAATCTCCAGAAGGGGCTTGTCACGGTGTTTTTGGACCAAACCACCATGCCTTTACCATGATGAACTGGACTGTGTCCCACAGAATTCCCATGCTGAAGGCCAGAGTGACTGTACTGGCAGGAGGGGTCTTGAGGGTGTAAGTGAGGTCGTAAGGGTGGGGCTCTGATCAACAGAGCTGTCTTTATCAGGAGGAGGACCCCAGGGGCCCCTCTCTCTCTCTCTTCTCGGATACAGAGTGAGTCCACGTGAAGCCAGAGGGAAGGCAGCCGTCTGCAACCCAGGATAGGGATCTCATGGGAAACCAAGATAAATTTCTGTAGTTGAAGCTGCCCAGTCTGCGGTATTTTGTTAAGGCCACCTGGGCAGACAAAGACAATCACCATATTTTTACAAAGTTAATGCATGCTCAGTCACTCAGTCCCATCCAACTTTTGACTCTTTGAGACCCCATGGACTGTAGCCCAGCAGGCTCCTCTGTCCATGGGATTTCCCAGGCAGAATATTGGAGAGGCTTGCCACTAATATCACAGAATGACAACTTTTAAAGGGAGCTGAGAGTTGGACTGTGAAGAAAGCTGAGCGCCGAACACTTGATGCTTTTGAACTGTGGGGTTGGAGAAGACTCCTGAGAGTCCCTTGGACTGCAAGGAGGTCCAACCAGTCCATTCTGAAGGAAATTAGTCCTGGGTGTTCATTGGAAGGACTGATGCTGAAGCTGAAACTCCAATACTTTGGCCACCTCATGCGAAGAACTGACTCCTTGGAAAAGCCCCTGATGATGGGAAAGATTGGGGGCAGAAGGAGAAGGGGACGACAGAGGATGAGATGGCTGGATGGGATCACCAACTCGATAGACATGAGTTTGAGTAGACTCTGGGAGTTGGTGATGGACAGGGAGGCCTGGCACGCTGCGATTCATGGGGTTGCAGAGTCAGACACCGCTGAGTGACTGAACTGAACTGAACTGAACTGACCAGTTCTGATAGAATTTGGTAGACCTTAGGAGTAATTCAAGATGCATCGTGGAAGCTAAACTCACGAGTCCATCTGCTGTGCTGAGCTACAGGAGCTGATGCAACTTTTCAAACAGCTGTTTGGTTTTTTGCACGAATAAGATCAACAGTTCATGCATTTACAGACTTAGCTGACAGCCTCCCTCTTCCCATAAAACCGCTAATTAAATGAGACTTTCACTGCCTCGAGCTTCTTTTCTCGAACTTTGCAGGGTGAGTCCCTGGAATCGACAACTCAGGCCCAGAGGGAGCAGGAGGAGCAGGAGCGCCAGGGAGACCCGCAGGCAGGCGCCCCCGGGGAGGCTGGGAGGCGGCTCCATCACGGGGCAGCAGAGAAACGAGAACAAACAGTCCTGAGGGTGACTTCCCCTGGAGGCGCCCTTGAACGTGGGGCTCTCCGACTCCGGGGTGCCTGGCCATACCTAGCCGGGCTAGAGGACCCCCGTGGGAAAGTAGCCCAGGCCACCCCACCCCTGCCCGCACACACCTGTGGGTGTCCTCGCCGTGAACTCGGGGTCGAAGTGGAAGGTGTCCTCCGGCCTGCCCACCGCTGGCTTGAAGGGCGGCTTTATCTCCTTCCTGTACAGCTTCTGCAGGGAGGGCAGGATGGAGCGGGGGCTGAGGGCTGGCAGGGGGATGCAGGGGAGGGGCCACCCATGCCCCCTCCCCACTCTGCCAGGGCACTGCGGCCCAGCCCCCAGCTCTGACACATGCAGGAGCACCCTGAGAATGTTAAGCTGAGGACACCAGCCGCATCGTCTACACGCAGACGTTGAAGCTGCGGCTCCAGGGAAAAGGCTTTGGGGGCATCTAAACACTCTGATTTTAGCGCGACAGTCTCGATCATTTCTGCACAGTAGAATCTGCTTGAAGTAGCATCTGACAGGCCAGTCACGTCCGGCCCCCCAGGTACCAACAGGAAGAGCCCTGGTCCTCTGCACCGTCGCCCCTGTCCCAGGACTGGGAGCCAGCAGTTCAGATGCCGCCAGTTGCCGGGGACACCGACCCCATCCGCGCCCCCCTCACCCACACCGCAGGGTCTTTGCACCTCCTGGGGCACCTATTTGGGCTGCTCCCAGATTCAGGCCTCCAGACCCCTCTGTTCAAGTCCAGGGGCTGAGTCGGGCTTTGCAGTTGATATACATGTTTTTGCACTCCTGAACAGGCCCTCGGAGCGCCTGTCAGAGAGCCGGCCGCTTCTGGGGTCTGACTCAGTCTCACGGTGACTGCCTTGGACAGGATTCAAGGGCACACCCTCATGTACATTGTTCCAAGCCTGACTCCTCGCTGATTGCTTTTAAGGAGCCACACAAGGGCGTTCAGAGCCGGGCAGGACATGACGGATGATGCTGAGGTGTGGGGGGAGGTAGGGAGAGGTTTGAAGGTGGCCCCAGGGCCCAGGATGCCCGTCTGAGGAGGGAGGTGGGCACTGGACCGGCACAGCCTGGTGATGGCAGGTGTGGGCCAGGGGTTCCACCCAGGAGGATTTGGGAATGGTAGGCCTAGGTTCAGTCAGCTCGCCCTGGGAACAGGCAGCAGCTGGCGTCAATCGTGGGGAGCTGTGCACCCCGCAGCAGGGTGTGGGAACCAGGAGGAGTGTCTGGCTGCAATCTGTCAGCTCGCCTTCTCCCCAGCCTGCCTCACCGGCGGGCCCCTAGGCCCCGGCTGGGAACATGGGGCCCTTCCCGGGGCTCTGGGCTCACGAGGCCTGGACTCAGGGCTCTAGACGGGTGGCTCTGCAAACGGATGCAGCAGCCTGTCTGGATCCGCTTCCAGTCTCTTAAGGACTCGAGATAGCAGATTTTATCACCAGTTTTACAGAAGAGAAAACTGAAGCTATGATAGGTTAGGTACGACCCCTTCCAGGGTCAAGGGTGACGAGGGCACAGGCGGGGGGGGTGGGCCTGGGTCTCCAGACTCTTCCCGCCTCAGCGGAGACCCCGCTGGAGCACACCCTGCAGAAGACGCCGTCCGCACAGGCGCACTGACCGCTGGGCTTGCTCTCGGGTTCGGAGCGGCCTTGGCCGCGTGTGCACACGTGGAGCTGGGGTGTGCACTCGGGAACCCTCGGAGGAGAAGTGAGCTAATCCAGCCTCCCATTACTTGGTTGCTTCCAGCCCTGGGTGAAGAGATTTCATTAGGAACTGAGTTACCCTTTCCAGAAATGGAAAGATGCTGCTTTCTGTGCTGACGCACTGGCGGGTGTGCGTGTGTGCGTGTGTGTGTGTGTGTGTGTGTGTGTGTACTTCCCTGATGCAGGCGCTGGTCAGGGGAAATCAAATACGCAGGGTGAGCTCCGCACTCTGGTTAAAACACGTGCTGTTACCAAGCCTGCCGGCCGCCCAGCCTGGCCGCCCCCGCCACCGGCCGTTCTCCCTGGGGTGTCTGCGTGGGGCTAGTCACCAAATATTTGTCCTCCTGCTGCTTCCCGGAGGACGGGGAGGAGGGCAGGGAGGGAGGGGCCTCCAGCAGAGCCGGGTCTCCCACTTCTACAACGAAGGGGCACTTGTTTACACAAGAGAGTTCCACGAAAGAGAACCACACGCGTGGTGGCCAGGGGCGGGAGGGGTTTCCTGTGGCTGAAACGGGTGAGGGGGTTTAAGGCACGGATATGTTGCTTACAATGGATAAGTTCTGGGGAGGTTCTGTACCGCATACTGATTATAGCTCAGAAGACTGGTGCCTGTTTGGAAGTTGCTGAAAGAGGAGATCCTGAGAGTTCTCACCCGAAGGGAAAAGCTTACAACTGCGTGTGGCGACAGATTTCAACCAGATTTACTGTGTGATCGCGTCACAATACGTACAAAGGGCAAACTGTGATGTCGTAACGCTGAAACTAATACATGCCAACTGTATCTCAGTAAACACACACACACAGAACGGGTCATCATTTCATCCGAAGGAGAGCTCTTGCACCTGGAGGCTGAAGCCCAACCATTTTGGCTCCTCCCCTCACTTAACACCCAGGCCAGGTCCTCACCTGCCTCCACTGGGAACTGGGAGGTGGTCCTGGCCAGGAGGCTGACCCCTTGGGAGGAGACGCAGACCCCACTGGCAAGTCCTCATGTATAAGGAGAAGAGCTCGTCGCAAACAGATGGTCCCCCAGCAGTGAGCTGTTGCGGCTTTGTCCGCGTGGAGAGCAGCGCGTATTTTAAATGGAAACATCGAGTGATAACTCGGGGATCCAGAGAGGAGGTGGCCCCCGGGGGTCCCGGCTCCGGGATGGTACTCGGCTCACACTTGCCCTGCTCTGCCCGGGGCAGAATCCCAACTCCAGCGCCCACCGCGCAGGTCCCAGAACCGGGTCTGCAGCCTGTGCACCCTCGGGCTTCACGCGGCAGCGTGTGCAAGCGTTGTTCCTGTGCACTTTCTGAATGGCCTCTGTAAGCCTGTGTGTCAGCTGCGGAGAGCCCGACTGACCAGAGACACAGTGTGGGAGAAAGCTCCCTGAGGCTTGCTGGGGGGCAGCAGGAAGTCCCCCCAAGACCCCCCTTCCCCCGACACTGGGACCTGCAGAGACGGAGCCTGTCAGTGAAATATGCCCCAGACCCCCCCATCTCGGGGGCTTGGTGCAGCCTCATCCTGGTTTCAAGAGGGCAGCAAAAAGCCTCAAAGCCACCGGGGGTGTTTGGTCATCCTGCCCTTCCGAGGTACCCTGGTGTTTGCTGCAGTCTTAAATGTCTTCCTGTCACTGGATAAACATTTTGGAAAGTGCTTTGTCGGCGTTTAGTCGCTGAGTTGTGTCTGACTCTGCGACCCCTAGGACTGTAGCCCGCTAGGCTCCTCTGTCCGTGGAATGCCCCAGGCAAGAACACCGGCGGGGGGAGTCATTGCCTCCTCCAGGGCACCTTCCCGACCCGGGACCAAGCCTGAGTCTCCTGCGTTTGCAGGCGGATTCTTCACCATCGAGCCTCCAGGGAGGCCTGGAAAGCACTGCTGCTGCTGCTGCTAAGTCGCTTCAGTCGTGTCCAACTCTGTGCGACTCCAGAGATGGCGGCCCACCAGGCTCTCCCGTCCCTGGGATTCTCCAGGCAAGAACACTGGAGTGGGTTGCCATTTCCTTCCCCAATGCATGAAAGTGAAAAGTGAAAGTGAAGTCGCTCAGTCGTGTCCGACTCTTAGCGACCCCATGGACTGCAGCCCACCAGGCTCCTCCGCCCATGGGATTTTCCAGGCAAGAGTACTGGAGTGGGGTGCCATCGCCTTTTCCATAAGTGTTATTCTTATACATGTCTTCTCTTTCCCTGTGTCCAGACCTTGGAGTGGGTTTGAAGATTTAAAGAAAAGGGGAACTTGCTCCTCATTCTGTCACATCTACTGCTGAGCTCAGGGTCAGACGGAGAGTGGATGGGCATACCATTTTGTGGAGGCCATTGAGCTTCCTAATTCTGACCTGGACGCCCCTCTCTGAGCCTCTGGGACAATTCTCCTCACACCGATGGAAAGACAGTGGGGTCTCAAGACCAAGTTCACCAGGCATCACTTTCAGTCTCAGAGCTTGTCCCAGGATTTTGAGATGACACGAGCTGTAGCAATGATGGAACCGGTTTCACATCATATGTACAGGCTGGGGTGCTCCGAGCAGGTGCATCTGAATTCTATTTATACCTAAAAGGTGACTAGGGAAGGACAGAGGGAGTGAAACAAAAATAGCAACTCGATAATGGAAGGGAAAACTGATTGCAGCTCGGGGTCACAGACAGAACATCTGTTTTCTGCAAGCACTTGTGGCTCCAGGCATTTCAACATTAACACGCTCCAATTAGGCAAAGGGCACCATGAGAGATGCTTCCTGAAAGAGCAGAAACGACGCAGACAGGACGGGAAGGGGAACAGGAAGCAGCCCAACGGCGCTGTGGGCGGGTCTGGAGTGTCTGGTCCACGTGGCGCACAGCTCTGCCTTCGTGGGAGACCCCACCCAGAGCATTAGAACCCCGGTGTCTGGGTGGCTGTAGCGGGCCTCCTCTCACTCTGTCTAGTTCCCGCAGGAGTCCCGAGTCAGTCTGACCACCCCCCGCCCTCCACATCTCATCACCCTGGACACCGACCAGCTCGATTACGACGCCCGCCCCAGCCTGAGTCCTGGCAGGTGGGTTTAGCCGGAACCCCCACCTGGTGTTTCCCCTTAATCACCTTCTGCCCGCCAATCCCCGGTCCGCGCCCCACCTCCCTCCCGAAGGCAGGACCCCCACCCCTGAAGTGGTCCCACACCATTGTGATGGCCCTCCAAACAAGTCTTCCTTACGTCTTTAACAAGCATCACAGACACCTGTCTTCCCCGGTCGGGGGAACGCTTTTCTGTAACTGCTTCTATAGCAGTGAGAGCTGACTGCGGGCGGGACCCGGACTCCAGGCAGGAAGCTGCCCCCAGTCTGGGCCCAGAGGCCCCATACCCAACGCTCTGAGCAGCCGCGAGTGGCCTGGGGTGGCCTCAGCTCGGTCCTCAGGGACGCGGGAGGGCTGCAGGGCCACGGGGGCCCAGGGTCTCCAACCGGCAAAGGCCTGGACGGGTTCCAGGCCTAGAGCTGCAGGGGAGGGCTGGAGGGTCCCTGGCCTGTGCCTGGGAGACACCCCAAAGGAGCACCCTCCTTCAGGGGACGGGTTTACGCTGACCGCTGGCCTGTATCCAGCAGCTGCTGCGCCCCCTGCCCCAGCCCCATCTTCCTGCGGTTTCTATGCAGAAGGGACCCGGGCCGGCAACTTACGTTCCAGTCGATGGTGACGAAGAAAGGGTGGCGCTTGATCTCCTCCACACCGTCCAGCCCAGCACCTGGGGGGCCAGAAAGCAGAGACTGTCAGAGCAGAGACTTGACTACACGCCCTCTGACGTCAGCACAAACTGGTGACGACACGCCCTCTGACGTCAGCACAAACTGGTGACAACATGCCCTCTGACGTCAGAGCAGAGCTGTGACTGCACGCCCTCTGACGTCAGTGCAAGCCCGCCACTGCACGCCCTCTCATGCAGCAGTGAGGCGGGTGCCGGGGGGCACGTGCAGGGTGGTCCCGACGACCTCCAGGGAGAAGCAGCCTCAGCTGCCCCCTCTCCTGCCAGTCCCCGCCTTGCCCACCTCACAGCCTGCAGAGGCCACCACGCTGCCCTGCTGGGCTGTGACCAGCTGAGAGGGGGCGGGGGAGGGGCAGAGTGGATGCCCCCAGCAGTAGCTGTGAGCTGCCCTGGCAGCTGGGCCAGGACGTGGAGGCCCGGCCCAGCCTCCATCAGAACCAGCTGCAGGCCGGACCTTCCTGAAGGATGAGATGATGCGGGAGAGGGCGGCGGGGAGCCCAGCCCAGAGAGACTTGGCTCCAGGGCTCCCGGGGAGGAAGGCAGGGCCCGGGGCATCTGTTTCCTGCAGGAGGGCAGCCTGGAGACAGGCCAGCAGGGAGTGGCGGGCACCCCACGAGCACTGCACCCTGAGTACCGACAGAGCTGCCTGTTGCTTGCTGCTGCTTCACCTCTGCCCGGTTTGCTGCTGACAGTATATTCCGAGGCCCGAGGGAGGGGCGCGCAGAGGACTTCAGGGCAGCGGGACCGTCCGACCCCTGACGGCGGACGCACATCGTCACGGACCCCACACCTCCCAGAGTGAACCCTGCCGGCACCTCCACGTCTGAGGGAGTGAATACGTGCTGATCATCAACACTAACAAAGGCGGGATTCGCCACGGACGCGGGAAGGGGTGGCGGGCCGCCTCCAGTGGGCAAGCGCAGCTCCTGCTGCACGTCGAGGGGAAAAAGGCTTTCCAGCTCAAAGAGACAGGCTGAGCAGGAGGCACCCCGAGCTCCAGGGGCCCAGCCCTGCCCCAGTGCAGAACCTCGTCCAGGTCCAGCCCCACTCAGCCGGCCCCCACCCGAGCCTGAGGTCTCGTCCTTGGGAGGGAGGCAGGAAGATGAGGAGGACAGATGGCGCGTGGCCACCTCAAGCCTCTGTGGTCCCTGTGGAGCCCCCGACCCAGCCTCACCATCCAGCCTGAGGAGCCGGGGGACCCTCCCAGGAGACACAGCCTGCTGTGGGCCTCGTCGGGAAGCTGCTCACGGAATCAGGTCGTCTCTAGGTGGGCGAGGGTCCAGCCTTGGCCGGGAAGCCTGGCCAGGCCAGCACAGTGGGAAAGAGCCCCTGCCCCTGTCACCACACTAGCCTCCAGGACCTGCTGGTCAACTCTTTGATATGCAAATGACCATAAACAGGAGGAAGGGGTCAGACCTGGAATGCTGCGCTCCAGGGACCCAGGGAGGCAGACACACCAGGGGCCTTTCCCACTAAGTGAGATACTGCACCCCAGGACCACCAGGGAAGTCCTCATCTAATCTTTTAGAGCATCCTGTGCAATGAATCAGTAAGTCACAGGAGACCTTCCTGAGGTCTGGGATGGGTTCTCTGAATTACCAGAGCTGGTGGGGGCGGGGGGGGGGGGGGCGGTGGTCCTGGGAACCCTGGCTTTACACCCGGTCAGCAGGAAGCACAGCGACGACCTGGGTCCCCCGGCTTGTGTCTGAGGCGGGGGGTCTGATGGGAGTGACCATAACCCTCTGGGGTCCAGGATAACTCGGGCGGTCAGAACTGTGCTGAATCCTAGGACCCAGTGGGTGTCTGTGGAGACGGGGAGAGCCCATCCATGTGGAAACCCCGAGCGTCTAGTGTCAGGAGCGTTGTCAGTAGTGGAGAGAAACAGCATTGTTTGAGGACCCTCTGCAAGTCCGTGCCCATCTCCAGAGAAACCCCTGACCTGAGTCCAGAGAGCTGGCCCAGCCTGGGCGTCCCCAGCATCTGGCAGTCCTCCCAGGTGCCCAGGCAGCTGCAGGAACATGTCAACAATGAACGTTCTGGCTTCGTGCCCACCCGCACGCAGGCCTCCTTTGCTGAAGCCCAGAATACAGGATTGAAAAAGACTTGGCCACCATGAGTAAAGCAAAATGAAAAATCACCTCATTTGTACACTTTCAGCTTTTTTAGGGGGCTTCCCTGGTGGCTAAGATGGTAAAGAATCCTCCTAGATTCGATCCCTGGGTCAGGAAGATCCCCTGAAGGAGGAAATGGCAACCCACTCCAGTATTCTTGCCTGGAGAATCCCCATGGACAGAGGAGCCTGGTGGGCTACAGTCTACGGGGTCGCAAAGAGTTGGACACGACTGAGCGATAAATACTTTCACTGGTCTTTTTTGCATGTTTTACCCATTGCATTTCATGCTCATTCATTATTTGCGAGTACATGTCGCAGGAATCCAAACAAAACAAGACAGACAGGAAATACAGGTATTGGTATAACTACAAGTCTCTGTTGTACCAGCTGGGTTTTCTTGGGCACATTTTTATCTGCACCTTCTTCTTCCACTGCAGTGAGATTCTGCACCATGTTTGTGCTTCTAGGCCTCAGTAAACACTCGACGGTGAACTGACACTTTCATTATGACTCAAAAATTATAACTATTCCAAAGGAGGGAAACGTAAATCAGAAAGTTTCTGCACGCAGCTCTCTGAAGCCTGTGTCAACCTTCCTAGGGGAAGTGGGGTGATTATTTTGGATTCCAGTTCTATTTATCCTCTCCTGAAACACGTTAACATAGTCTACTCTGCACTCGACAACTCCTTTTTGTTTAAACACGCAGTGAGCAGAGATCCATCCTGGCAGAGTCTGGGGGAGTCTGTGCTTGTCACTGAATCTCAGCTGACTTGCCGTGGGGTCATCACCAAATGCACTCAAGTCTCACTCTGTCCCCAGAGGCAGGAAGAAGACACAAAGGCATGTGTGCATGGAGGGAAACATTCAGAACAGAAGAGCAATCTCTAGGTAGCTTAGTGAGTCTTCACTAAGATCCCCCACGCCAGCCAAATACGCAGATTCAAGAATTCACACTTACTCTCTGCAGCGCGAGTAAGTACCACATTTAATTACTTCTGTTGTGATCACTCGAGGACCGTCTTCCAGAACGTGGCTCTCTGGACCACGTCTGGATTTCTCTGTGCTGGTCCAGTGGTGGTATTACATCCGTGGGAACCGACCTCCACTGAGCGTGGCTGTAAACGCAGCACTGGGCCTGTCGCCGGGACCTGACCCTTTCTGACCCTGGTCACCTGGAGCCTTCCCCTGCACATTTTTTAACAAGGCAACCCTGTTCATTTCCTTCTGGGCTTAATCATCGACAAGCTTCCACATTCTCAGTAAATCATCCCTCAAAAGTTCTGAGGATCTGCCAAAAATGTTTTCCTTCAATCTTCCTGCCCACAGAAAATTTGGGGAAATGTTTAATCCCTGGGCCCTCCGTGACTGTTGAACTATTTATTTGGTGCTGTGTTTGTTGTCTCAGAGTCGCAGAGTCGCTCTCTAGTTCTTTTGGGCGTGTTCACAATCTGCTCATGTCTGGCTATTTCCCTCGCGTACTTTGCGCTCCATCAAACCTGCACATTCCTGAAGGCCAGTCTACAACCACCCAGGATTTGAACTCTAGGTCTCCTTTCTACGTCTTCATCACCCACAGGTCATCTACAAGTCATTGTTCTGGCTTTGAAGTATCTTCGGTCAGCTTGATTCTTCATCTGATGCTTAGAATCTTTGCTCGGCTGTGGCTCTATCTCCCAGGGCCCTGACGGCTGAGGGCGGCAACCCCGCAGATCCTCAGGGCTGGTGGGGAACCGTCAGCTCCCAGCGAGGGGCAGGGTGTTCATCATGACCAAGCCATCAAGGGCCAGCCCAGCACGCGAGGTCTCGGTGGTGCCAGCGGGGCTGGAGGAGATGACAGGAGAGCGGGGTGGCCAGTGTCTGAAGCCAGATCAGGAGAGCATAGCCCCTGGAGATGGACTCTGGAAAGGAGACGGAAGCCGGAAGAGCAGAGCCCTCGCGGGTGGATGGCCCTGCCCCTGTGTGTCCCGGACGGTCGGTGGTAGCTTACTGGCCATGCTGTTTTATGCTCAGCAGCATGTCTGACTCCAGATCCTGCTGCCTCGTCTTCCAGGAGCCCAGGATGTCCCAGGACTCTCCAGAGAAGCTGCAGATGTTCACAGGGATGAGCTAGGGACCCCCGTAGGGTCCTTCTCTAATTCACAACGAGAATGATCGGCAGAGAAACCAGAGCCCCTCGCTGTATCCTCAGAGGGTCCTGCCCTGGGGACTGTTCAGCCAGCATGGCCTCCCGGGCCCTCCCCTTGGCCACCTGAGGTCACACGTGCTCTCGCATGCTACAGGACCCTCTGTGACTCTGTGCGGTGTTTCTCTGGCCCAGCACCCACATTCCCCACTGCCCCCCAGGCTAATACACACACAAGGCTTGGAGATGCCACCCCAGGTCCTCAGGCAGCCCTGCCGGGGGGCCCTCATGACTACAGCAGCCAGTATATTTTGGGCCTACTTCTATCACTGAACAAACCACAGTGCGTAATAAACAAGGGTGAAGCCCAAATAATCCAGTCTTCCAGCTGCTGGGTCCACTTGCACCATCGTTGAAATAGACACAAATTTGACTCCATTTTGGACAAATATAAAAGTAAGATCTCTCCACTTATGGCACAGAAAACAACCCTGTTCCTGCTGTTCCACCCACTGGCCACCGAGCCTCTGCCAGGCCTAGCTGGGGGCCTGCTTGCCCCCTCCATCTGCCTGTCCCCTCAGGCCCACCTCGCCCCTGCACTTTGCCCCTCAGGCCTGGCTGGGGGCCTGCCTGCCCCCTCCATCTGTCTGCCCCCCAGCCCCGCCTCGCCCCTGCTCCTTGGGTACTGCATCCTACCAGGGGAGGGGGGCTCCCTCGGCTGGCTCCTCAGCCTTCTCTGGTCTGCAGGGAAAAGGCAGGGGTGAAACCCACCCGAGATTTCTGGCCTCTTCATCCACATGACTGGGTTTCTCAGGCGGCGTCACCGACCTGTGTCCCCAGCATCTGCCACAGGTGTGGGGGCCCCTCACTGAACAGTGCCTGCCTGCGGCCAGCAGTGGCCGGGGGACCTAGACTCAGACTCACTGGGTGAGGATGTCATGCCTTCAGGGGACGACAGGGTGGAAACACCATCTCAGGCTCAGCAGCCGCCTCCAGCAGGCGATCTGGGGCAAGGGCCTCGGCCTCATCACCTGTCAGGTGTGCGACACCAACCAGAGGAACTTCTGCCGTTTCTTCCACTGCAGATGTTATGGACTCACTCTCGGAGGTACTGAGCGGTGTTCCTCCAAATTCATGTGGTCAAGTCCTAACCCCAGAACTTCATGGGAAACCTTATGTGGAAATGTGATTAGTTGGGATGAGTTCACCCTGGGGCAAGCTGGTCCCTGACCCCATACGGCTAGGGTTCTGATCAGTTCAGTTCAGTCGCTCAGTAGTGTCCAACTCTTTGACTCCATGGACTGCAGCACACCAGGCCTCCCTGTTCAGTGCCAACTCCAGGAGCTTGCTCAAACTCATGTCCATCGAGTCGGTGATGCCATCCAGCCATCTCATCCTCTGTTGTCCCCTTCTCCTCCTGCCTTCAATCTTTCCCAGCACTAGGGTCTTTTCCAACGAGTCAGTTCTTTGCATCAGGTGGCCAAAATATTGGAGTTTCAGCATCAGCATCAGTCCTTCCAATGACTATTCAGGACTGATTTCCTTTAGGATGGACTGGTTGGACCTCCTTGCAGTTCAAGGGACTCTCAAGAGTCTTCTCCAACACCACAGTTCAACAGCATCAATTCTTCAGCACTCAGCTTTCTTTATGGTCCAACTCTCATATCCATACATGACCACTGGAAAAACCATAGCTTTGACTAGACGGACCCTTGTTGGCGAAGTAATATCTCTGCTTTTTAATGCTGTCTAGGTTGGTCATAGATGAAGAGCAGAAATTTGGACAGACGGGACTCCTCTACAGTTCAAGGATCAATAGACAGAGATCTCGGCTGACTTAAAGGTGATGGGGTCAAACCACAGATTGACGAGAGGACCCAGGGCTTAGGTGAGATCTTCTGATGTTGACAAACTCACAAAAGGGCCAGAGGACTTTGAGGGGTGGGTCAATAAAAAGGCTCAATACAATTGAGAGGGGAAAGAAGTCCCAGCCTTCTAATTGAGCGGCCTGTGTAGAGCAAAATTAATCTACACAACATAATTTTCACTTTGTAGGCCAAAGATTTAAGGCAATTAAATTTAGTAGCCGACCTGGGTCAAGTTGGGTGAGTAATAATTCTGACTATGATTTCCTCTTTATATGAGTCTGCACATCCTATGACATTAATATGAAGTGGTCTTGCAGGATGGTCCATAACTCCTGGACCTTTACAATAATTCACTTTAGGGATTATCAGGAGGGCATTCTCTGGCCACGGATGGGCTGTTTTCCAGGCTGCTACAGGCTCCACTGTAGCAAATCATCATAATTTGATGATTATTTATCCACCTAATGAGATCAATCCATCTTTCTCTCTCATCAGGTATGCAAACTAAATAACAGAACAATATTCTGGGTTAGAAAACTATGATTTTTGTGATGTTAAAGTCTAAGACAAAAGTAAATTTAGAAAATTCTTTCCTTTTTCCAAAACAAAGGATGAACAAATACATTTCCCCTCCCTTGGTTTGGTCACAGTCACCCACCAATGCCATGAATTCTCCCCACCAGATACCATGATATTTGAAAGAAAAGAGGGGCTCCCAAAGCAAAATTCTTCAATCGCTGCAAGAGATGAGACCAAACTGTTCGTTCTGTGTGTTTCAGTGGATAAACGAGCTAATGTCTTCATTTCTAGTTCCTGACTCCAGTTTCTGCCTCTGGGGAGGTTAGGCAGGTGAGACCATGCCTGGGCACTGCCCAAGGGCAGGGCAGTTGGGAGCGGAGTGGTGTGCCTGCTACCTAGGAGGCAGGTGCTCACATATGCATCCATAACAGGACAGGTATTCAGAGTTTGCTGCGGCACTCACAAACGACAAGGCAGAGACTGGGCAGATTTTCCTAACAAAACCTTGGTACTGAAATCAAAGTTTCGATCATCGGCAGATCCACTGGTGGCAGGTTGCGTGATGGCTTCTCAGGGTGACAGACCAGAGAGGTCCCTCTTCTCCACAGCTGGTTCTCTCTTGTTCTGCTTCTGGCGTGGACTCAGGACCCAGCTGGGTGCTTCTTGATTCTTTGTCTGGTGCTGCCAGCCCTTCCAGAGACAGCCCAACAGTCCCTCACCCACTCTGCCTTTTTGCAGTGATCTCAGGAGCCAGTTTAACAAGACCTGTTAAAATGCACTGCACAGGACGATGGCTGAGCCTCAGACAACTCTATCTGTACAAGCGGCAGGGAAAGAAAGACGCCCTCCCCACCCCCCAGAACTGTGCACTCCGATTATCTCTGCTTTTCACACTTTCCTTTGTCAAACACACTGCGTGTTTCCTATGCGTGAGGTGCCATGCTGGCTCTGGAGGTCTTCCTCACAACCCTGTGAAGAAGCTCCGCTATGACCCTCGCTTCACAGGTCGGGAAACCAGGTGCAGAGAGGGCCAGCCCTTTGCTGAAGGTTGCACAGCAAGGAAGTGCCGGGTGGGACAGGGTCCTGGTATTCCAGCCCCTCACCTGGCCCCGCCACGCAGGGCTCCTCCTGAGCTCCGCTCCCCCCTGGTTCACACCTGCATGTCCTCCACGTTCCAATCACCCCCAGGTGGCTCAGGGGTCAGGGGAGCTTACCCAGCCGGTTGCAGGGGTTCCGTTTGAAGAGCGCTCTCAGCAGACTCTGGGCCTCCACGCTGAGGAACTGCGGCATGCCTAGCTTGGCTCTGAAAAGCAGTCATATTTTAGGAGAAGAAGGACAAGCCGAAGGGGGACCAGAGTTTGCTCCAGTGCTCGGGGTTTCTGCAGTCAGCATCCACAGAGAAATCCAATCAAACCAATAGCAGCTATTCACAGCAGCTGTTTAATAATTCATTAAAAAAACAATAAAGCCCCTAAAAATAAACGGCAATGCTCTCATGAACATAAGTAACATTTTAAATGGAAATTAACTATGTTTTCTGAGACAATGACATCAAAGGCTTTAGAGAGACAAGTGGCGTTACTGACATTTTGGGAATCTCTCTCGGTTTGATGAGGCAGCTGGATTCTCCCATCCGTGTCCAGCTTAGTCTGTGGTCACATCTGGAAAAGGGGGGCCTCGCAGCCCCCTGGGGTCCTGGACACCCCCCACCTCCCTTCAGGAACCACGTGACCACAGTCTGATGCTGCCCCTTCAGAAATGCTGTCACTCCTGAGTGACAGGCTGTAAGTTCACACCTGGGATTTGATGGGAGGAAATTATTCTAGCTCCAGAAAAAGGTCTTATGCCCCCTTAGAATGAAAAGGAGCAGAGACCATCAATAGAAACAGCGGACCGCAGTTATGCACATCATCAGAGTAAAGGTCCCCTGATACAGGAAACATTGTCCATGGGATGTCTCTTATTATGGGATGCCTCTTATTTATAAAATGGTGTGATCTACAAAAATGCAAGGTCTGTAGGTGCCTCTTGGTTTTATAAAAGTTGTGGGTCCACCTGCAAGCAGAGTTTGAGAGAGCTGGTCACGAGGCCAAGCAGCTTCACGGCTTCTCCTGCAGGTGTGGTGAGCGCCCCCCTCTGCCTCGCTCCACCTCCCCCGCCCCTCCCAAGCAGGGAAGGCTGGAGTGACCTGGAGCCCAGCTGTGCCCGGGGCCACCTGCCCACCCTCGTCTGCCCTCTGCCTGCTTCTCTTTCTCCCACGGACTGCTATTTGACATCTGGCTCAGATGAAGCCGGTCCACATTTAAGGAGTTACAGCAAGGGACTTCCCTGCTGGTCCAGCTGTTAGGACCTGGCGTTCCCACTGCAGGGAGCGTGGGTTCGACCCCTGGCCGGGGAACTCTGGGGAGTCCCAGGAGCCATGCAGCGCAGCCAACAAACTACAACGGCGTTTAGAAGGAAGAAAGACTGGTTCTGTGGTTAGATCTCTTTCTAGGGTTCTAGGTCATGAGGCCGAGCAGCTTCACAGCTGGAAAAGGCCAGTTTCCATTCCAGTCCCAGAGAAAGGCAACGCCAAAGAACGCTCAAGCTACCGCACCATTGCACTCATCTCACACGCTAGCAAAGTCATGCTCAAAATTCTCCAAGCCAGGCTTCAGCAACATGTGAACCGTGAACTCCCTGATGTTCAAGCTGGTTTAGAAAAGGCAGAGGAACCAGAGGTCAAATTGCCAACATCTGCTGGATCATGGAAAAAGCAAGAGAGTTCCAGAAAAACATCTATTTCTGCTTTATGGACTATGCCAAAGCCTTTGACCTTGTGGATCACAATAAACTGTGGAAAATTCTGAAAGAGATGGGAATACCAGACCACCTGACCTGTCCCTTGAGAAATCTGTATGCAGGTCAGGAAGCAACAGTTAGAACTGGATATGGAACAACAGATTGGTTCCAAATAGGAAAAGGAGTACGTCAAGGCTGTATATTGTCACCCTGCTTATTTAACTTCTATGCAGAGTACATCATGAGAAACACTGGACTGGAAGAAACACAAGCTGGAATCAAGATTGCCGAGAGAAATAGCAATAACCTCAGATATGCAGATGACACCAGCCTTAAGGCAGAAAGTGAAGAGGAGCTAAAAAGCCTCTTGATGAAAGTGAAAGAGGAGAGTGAAAAGTTGGCTTAAAGCTCAACATTCAGAAAACTAAAATCATGGCATCTGGTCCCATCACTTAATGGGAAATAGATGGGGAAACAGTAGAAACAGTGTCAGACTTTATTTTGGGGGGCTCCAAAATCACTGCAGATGGTGATTGCAGCCATAAAATTAAAAGACGCTTACTCCTTGGAAGAAAAGTTATGACCAACCTAGATAGTATATTCAAAAGCAGAGACATTACTTTGCCGACTAAGGTCTGTCTAGTCAAGGCTATGGTTTTTCCTGTGGTCATGTATAGATGTGAGAGTTGGACTGTGAAAAAGGCTAAGTGCCGAAGAACTGATGCTTTTGAACTGTGGTGTTGGAGAAGACTCTTGAGAGTCCCTTGGACTGCAAGGAGATCCAACCAGTCCATTCTGAAGGAGATCAACCCTGGGATTTCTTTGGAAGGAATGATGCTAAAGCTGAAACTCCAGTACTTTGGCCACCTCATGCGAAGAGTTGACTCATTGGAAAAGACTCTGATGCTGGGAGGGATTGGGGACAGGAGGAGAAGGGGATGACCGAGGATGAGATGGCTGGATGGCATCACGGACTCGATGGACGTGAGTCTGAGTGAACTCCGGGAGTTGGTGATGGACAGGGAGGCCTGGCGTGCTGCGATTCATGGGGTGGCAAAGAGTCGGACATGACTGAGCGACTGAACTGAACTAGGGTTCTAAATGCAAAACCTATTTTCATGGTAAAATATTCTGCATGAACATTAAGGAGAAAGTTATGTTCACACTCAGTCACAGGCTTCCCAGATGACAGTAGTGGGAAAGAAGGCTCCAACGCAGAAGACCTGAGACAAGGGCTTGATCCCTGGGTCGGGAAGATCCCCTGGAGGAGGAAATGGCAGCCCACTCCAGTTTTCTTGCCTGGAAAGTCCCATGGACAGAGGAGCCTGGTGGGCTATAGTCCATGGGGTCACAAAGAGTCGGACACAACTGAAGCGACTTAGCATGCACACACTCAGTCACACGGGACACAGGACTCCTGCCCATGTCAGGCAGGAGAGCTCAGGCCCCGGCATAAGCGGGCAACAGGCAGACTAGGGAGGCTCTCTCAGGAGCCCCTGCACCCTCTGCCCCTGAGTCTGCGTTTCTGAAGGTCACCAGCCATCATGTCTAAAGACCCTGCCATGGGACAACTTTGATGAGCTTCACGGATGGGAAACAGACTCTTTGATAGAAGATTTCATCAGAATCACACCCCACTCACTTTATCCACTGACAGGGAAATGCCAGGGGTGCTCACTACCATCATTGCCTACTGGATACTCTTGGTTTCGATGATGGAAGCTCTTGCTATCAGAAGGGGCGAGCAAGTGCTGCGGTGGATCCCAAGGTGGGAGGTTGACTCACTTGAGGATGAGGGCCATGGTCTCCTTCCTGTCCTTCCCCTGGAACGGCAGCGACCCCGTGAGCATCTCGAACTGCAGAGCAACACAGAACAGGAGCAAGTGTTCAGACCAACCCCACTGCCCAGTGGAGAGACCCAGACGGACAGGGTGCGCCCGAGTTCAAGTGGCCATTCAAAATCCTGGTCAATTATGTGCGGGCACCGGCCCACATGCTTGCTTAGAACAGAGCTGCACGGTGGGCCTCGGTGTTCAGTGCAGAGATGGATGGGCAGGCGATGGACATGGTCACCAACTCAGCTCCACAGCAGGGGGCGGGGGTCAGTGCCAGGACGGGAACCTGAAGGGACAGCAGGACATGGCCACACACCTTCCACGGGGGCGACTGAGGACCTGTCCTTCCCTGGCTGGTGCAGTGGAGCAGCTCAGCAAGGAGGCAGGGGAGGGGAGGGAGATCTTTCGGTCCAGATCGAATGCAAGGATGCCCTGTGGACTCTGAGAGCCATCGAGACTCGTCATCAGCAGGACGACCCTCCTCCTTCACCCGACTGTGATCCCCCGGCCCAGCGGTCACGAGACACTGAATGTGGAGCAGACGGGCCCCTAAGTGGGTCATTCAGGACGGAGTGTCCTGAGCCCGAGAGCAGGGTGGCCGGACATTCCCTGGAGTGAGGACCGCGGCAGACAGCAGGGGCGAGAGGCCGGCCTCTCTGGACCACTGTCTCCAAAGTCTGGGGCCATTTCCTGGGGCACAGGGGTGGGGGGGCCGGGGAGCCCAGGCCCTCTCTGCACTCCCTGCCTGTGGACCCTCGGGGCCCAGACCTTCCTGGGCTGGGGACCTGTGAAGATTTCCCCTATGCCCAGGAGACCCTCGCAGAGACGCTTGTGTTCATGAGCCAAGATGAGGCAAAGCGGCAAGAGGACACAGAGCCACAGCGTCGCCTCCTGCCCTCCTCTCTCCTCGCTCTGCCTCTCACGCCTCTTCTCCCTCGGTTGTTTTTCATTTCATCTTCCTTTTTGTGTCTTCACTATTCTTTATTTTTCCCCTCAGTCTCTCCATTTATTAAACATGCAATGATTTTGACCAGAAAACAGCAGGTAAGGTGTATTTTATCTTCATGGGGTAGATTTTATGTCTGCTGTCTTAATATAGAGACGTGGACAAGGTGGGTAGCATGTCCCCGCTCCCCCAGGAGCCTCACAGCGCTAACTCCAGGTGGCTCTGCCGCGTGTGGTCTTGTGTGCGGTCTTCTGTAACGTGCTGGCCGCTAAGACGGTCCTTCTCCCCAGGCTCAGGCCGGCCTCCTGCTCTGCCACTGATGAACATCTGGTACACAGACACACGTGGTGTTCTGTGACTTCAGAGCTTCGGGCACGGGCTCCCTGGGGAACCGCTGTGTGGTCTCTGGTGAGCCCAGTGTTCCCCCTAAGAGCTTGGAGAGTGTAGGGACAGGGTCCAGGGACAAGGGGAAGACGGGGGGTCCTCAGGGAGCCCACCTCACTCCGTGCGTCTTAGGGGGATGGAGGGGGACAGAGGGGGACGGAGGCTGAAGAACCGGAATCGCTCCTGAAGATGCAGAGCTGCGACCTGGGACCAGGAAGCCCGTGCCAAGAAGGTGATACCAAACTTCTGGCAAAATCTGCAGTGAGGGGGCTGACACCACGCGCCTACCCCCATTGCACACCCTCCAGACAGGGTGACGAGGAAGCACCCACATGGACGGGAGCAGAGCCATGGAGGCGGCTACCTTTCAGGGGGGAAGCTAACCTGACGGTCTCGCTGATGTGTCTAAAGAGAGCGGCTGGTCGGAAGGGACAGCTGGAGGTCCCATCTCAGGGGCCTCTGCCGTGAAGACGGACTGCGTCTCAGCTGAGGCCACCAGACGTCTAAATAACCAAGAACGCAGCATCACCAGCCCTGGCAGCCAGCACTCATGGGGCCTGCGTGAGGTCAGCAGCTTGTGCCGACCACCTTGCCTGGGTTAACCTGCTTCATCTGCTGTGACTCTGTTTGGGGAGCAGTCTTCTCATCACAGTGTGACTTCCTTGTGAGTGGCTGGAGGGGAGAGATCACACTGACTCTGGAGGTGGGGGCGCTGCCCAGCACAGTGGGCGGTCTCTTCCGGAAACCCGTGTGCTGGCATCTTGGCTGAGGCCGTGGGAACTGACCCCCGCCCCCCGAGCTGGTTCAACATGTCTGCCCTGCGGACAGAGGTCAGGGGTCTGTGCTGACAAGTTCAATCAGCCTGCACTTCTGAGTCTGCGGGACCAGAACCTAGAGACCAAGTGAGTCTCCTGGGTGCCAGCCGGAAGGCACGCGGGTGACACCCTGTAGGACAGAGGCCAGAGGTCCCGTGGCCGGGGTGTGAGGTGTGTGCTGGAAAGAGGCATCCGAACAACCTCCGTGGAATCTCCGAGAACCCCCATCACTCGCTCTCCTCGTTCATTAGACGCACAAGGGGGAGGCGGCTGGACAACCCGGAGAGGCCACGATGCTTCTCCCATCCAGGGTCAGACCCAAGAGCCTCAGAGATCTGGTTCCTGCTGAGGACATGCAAGCGTGGAGGGGCCGCCAGCCCAGGGCCCAGTGCAGGGGGGCTGGACGGGGGCAGGGGACAAGGAAGGCCGAGGACGGGAGGACCGTGTGGGCCAGCACCGCTTCTGTCGTGACAACAGGACACCCTGTCTAGATGGTGCTTGCTGCACGCTCTGCAAACACACGATCCGGAGAAAATCCACGTTTCTAGACGGAGATGTAAAATGCTCCACTCGTGTATTTTGGTTCATGCTGACTTTTATGGCTAAGTGGAGGGATTCTGTGATTGAAATAAGAAGAGCATCTTTAATCTGGAAATGACCGCACCCTTTAAAATAACGTTAAGAGCGTTAAGAATAAAGAAGGTCTGACTCTTCACACATCTGTATCCTTAGCTGAATCCCAGCTCTGTTTCCCGATGCTGGGAGCCTGGGGAGGACAGAGGGGAGGCTGCCAGGAAATGCCAGGCTCAGGGACGGATGAGTCACACAACGGGCATTGTCTTTCTGGGTTGTTCCCGGATCTCTGCGCTCTGGGGGTGGGCAGGCGCACGGGGGCACAGAGACCCGGGCGCCTGTAGACTGTGGGTGCCGCCCCACCACGCGCACACCGTACCATGAGCACGCCGAAGGACCACCAGTCCGCACTCTGCGTGTGGCCCCGCCGGTTCACCACCTCGGGCGCCATGTACTCGATCGTCCCACAGAAGGAGTAGGCTCTCTTGTCGTGGTCGATGGCCTCTTTACTCAGCCCGAAATCTACGGGGACACACAGCACACAGCACTCAGTCTCCGGGCGGTGCTCAGACCCCTGGCTGCCCGGCCAGCCCTCCCCCCACCGCCCTCCTGGGGCCACGCTGCCTGCAGAGGCTGAGCCAGGCCCCGCGCCTCCCCGTCAGATTCTGTCGGGATGAACACGTCCAGGAGTGCTCGCAAGGGCACCCAGAGCTTGGGTTCTGATGCCCGACGCCACTTCCCAGAGGCCGTTTTTGGCAGGACACCCTGGATGTCGGTGGCCTGGGGAGAGGCTCTGGGGTTGCTCTGATGGACAGGCATGGAGAGCACCCTGTTCCAAAGGAAAGGACCAGAAACGGGTCACGGGCAGGAGGGTGCTCAGGAAGGCTGCCCCCAGTGGTGAGGCAAAAAGTGGAAGACAGACAAGTCTGACGGGGCTTCAGAGCTCCTGCTGGGCGTCACCATCCGCAGATCTCATCCTCAAAGCCAGCCAAGGGGGCCTTCCTGCCACGCTCATGTTACTGCACCGAGGGGGTGGGGGACACAGTGAGCACGCAGGTCCTAAGACTACAGACCCCTCCAGTTCATCACCTGTGAACTTCAGGTTATGTCACCTCCTCCCGGGCCGAGTGAGGACCGAGAGAGCCCGCTGCTAAGACAGCCTCCCCACCACCCACGTGGGTCTGACACTCATGACCGAAGCAACCTGCTCTGCACATCAGAGTCTCGGGGGCTTGTCTGTCATTTGTGCCAAAATGACAAATCATGACAAATGACTAACTTGGGGTCGCTAATAAATAACAGAGACGGCAATGACTGCATCAGAGGAAGCCAAAATCCTCTGATCGAGCCCCCCAGGTCGGTAGGCATCCAATGTGCTGCTGGGGAAGAGCAGAGAAACAGCTCCAGAAAGACCGCAGCGGCTGGGCCAGAGCAGAAGCAATGCCAGTTGTGGATGTCTGGAGGTGAAAGTAAAGTCCGAGGCTACAAAGAACAGTACTGAATAGGGAGCTGGAACGTCAGGGCCATGAATCAAGGCAGATTGGAAGTGGTCAAGCAGGAGATAGCAAGTTGAACATCGACATTCTAGGAATCAGAGAACTAAAATGGACTGGAATGGGTGAATTTAACTCAGGTGACCGTTATATCTACTACTGTGGGCAAGAATCCCCTAGAAGAAATGGAGTAGTCATCATAGTCAACAAAAGGGTCCGAAATGCAGTTCTAGGGTGCAGTCTCAAAAATGACAGAATGATCTCTCTTCGTTTCCAAGGCAAACCATTCAACATCACAGTAATCCAAGTCTATGCCCCAACCAATAATGCTGAAGAAGCTGAAGTTGAACGGTTCTAAGACCTACAAGACCTTGTAGAACTGACGCCAAAAGAAAACCCTATTATTCCAGCTACCTCTGTACACGTGTGTACACGCGGGGTTTATGTAACACACGTGTGCAGTTCCTCACTCGGCAGAGAAACCCAGGGAGGTGTTAGCAGAACCTTAAATCTCCATGAAATGCCTGGCTGGCACTTTGGGACTGTTTTACCCGGGTGCAGAAGTCAGGTTTAGGTTCCAGCTTGTACGTGTTAGTCTCTTCTGCTGCCCTCCGTGTGGGCAGCACAGAAGCACCAACAGGCCAAAGTGGGCTCAGTAGCAGCCATACCAGTGGGCACGGCAGGTGCCCTCCAACCTGTGGCCCCCGCCTCTAGGGTGCCTCCTGAAGGGTCTGTCACACTAGTGCCCCATTCCCATGCATAATTCATGAGAAACTTAAAAAGCCTAACTGTTTGACATTAGAGAGAAGTTACTCTGTACTCTGCACTGGGGCGGGGTGGGCATCAGGAGCGGGGTGAGCCAGCCCAGAGGAGAGAAGAGGCCCCAAGGAGACCAGAAGGAGCCGCGGCCACAGGGACGCGTGTGCACGTGCTGCTGACGGAGGGCCTGGGCTGGTGCCCCGTGTACCAGGGCCGGGACGAAGTCAACAGTGAGGGGTGGGAGAGACTTACACACCTGTGATCTTAATATGCCCCTCTTCGTCCAGGAGGATGCTGGAAGAAAGGGGAAGAAAACAGATGCTTTGAGATGAGACACGCGAGAGGGCACGCGGACCCCAGGGGACCCGCCCAGGCCCCGGGGAGCAGTCTCCATGCCAGAGGGGGAGGTGCCTGCTGGCCTCCCGGCCGCTGCGTCCCTGGTCAGCAGCTCCTGCTGGGTCGGGCATGCACAGATGCTCGGGGTATGGGGGCAGGGGGCACCCCTGTGTCCTTGTGCCTGTTCACCAGGCTAGCGGGGACGGCAGGTCTGAGACCGTCTCAAGCCCGGGGGGACGGTTTGCCCCCCGCCCCCAGGACTGCCTGCCCTGTGAGAACAGGGCTGAGATGGGCCAGGAGCGCCTGAGCTGTGTAGATACAGAGCCCCTCAGGGATCTCCTGTCCCGAGGCGGGCGCTGGCTGGGCGGAGCCCGCTCCCTCTCCCCAGATCTCCCCGGGAGCCCCGTCCCGTCTCTCGGGACCAGCCCCGAGCTCCAGGGAAGCCCGTGAGACCTCAGGCTGGTCCCCTGGCTCTGGCCCTCGTCGCCGGCGCGGGCCACCTGGGACCCCCACCGGGAGCCCCGTCCTGCCACCCCCAGCTCTCTGCCATGGGGCCGGGCTCGCTCCCGCAGGCCGCACGGAAGGGCTGGAGGGAGGCCCTGCTCCAGGCTGCAGCCCATGGCTTCCTGGGGGCTTCCAGTCGTCCCGTCTCGCTCTTCACTGTAACTAAACCCTGCACTCCCAGCTTCTGGGAGGTGTCAGCCCAGCTCCAAAGAGACCAGGATGAGGATTGTGAGGATTAACACGTGGACCCGTAAACACATTTGGGAAAGGGAGGAAGCTGGGACACAGGTCACCAGGAGGACACCAGGCTGAGGGCAGTGTCGGTCACAGCAGGATGAACGCCATGTGATGCCACTTGCGTGGGGACCCAGAGCGGTCAGGTCCTTGGAGACGGGGAGCGGGGGGTAGGAGGTAGTGTTTCCCCGGGGACAGAGTGTCAGTTTTGCAGGATGGGGAGTTTGGGGATGGAGGGTGGTGATGTACAACAGCGTCAGTGTTCTTGACACGACTGACCTGTGCCACTGGAGGTGGTCAAGATGGTGCATTTTATGTTATATTCACCTTACCGCAACTAAAACAAATCAGCCATGGGATTAAAAGTAACACCACTATTTCATGGAAAAGGGCAGGAAAATTTACAGCATGTAAGTGAGATGACAGTTTATAGTGAAAGAAGCAAACGTTCTCATCTTTGCTTGTCAGTTACACTTCATCTTTGCCCCAGAAGTGAGCAGCTTTCAAGATTAACTCCCTACTAATTCTTGCTGACAACAAAAATCCTTGTTCTTCAGCCTGCAATGACGTATCACCACGTCTAACTGCTGGATCTCCCTGACCCTTCACGAGAGGGAGACTCGGGGTGCTGCCCTCCGGGGGGCCCAGGGCTCAGAGGAGGGGTGATGGTGGCCCAGCACCCGCAGTCAGAAGGCAGCATTTGCAGGGCGCGGGGACACTCAGGAGAGGGCCTTTCACGGTTATTCACACATTCATCATTTACACGTGCGGCCAGAGATGCCCTGCCCGGCGGGCGGTCAGGCTGATGCCGGGCGTGGGTCTCAGGAAAACGCACTTTGCATCAGAGGCGTGCAAAACACTCCTGGCCCCCAGGCAAACCCAGGTGCTTCCGTCAGTGGCGGCTGCGTCTCAGAGCTGACTGTGTGTTTTTCTCAGGTCACGGCAGAGGAAGGAGTAAGGGACGGAGAATGAGGCGGGGAGATTCACTTCCTGTGCCCTCGGGGCCTGGGTTGCCTTGCGTCCCAAGCCTTGGGGTCCCGCCAGGCCCCACCTTATCCAGCGGCAGGCGTGGACCTCAGTCTGCGGGGGGAGGGGGGTGGGGTGGGGGGTGTTGTCGACCACTTCAGGGGGTTGAGAAATCACCAACTCTGCAGCAGAGACCACTGAACTTAAAACCGCACCCTGTAGACCCCTCCTTTCCCAGTGGGGACTGTGTCAGCTCTGCACAGAAAACAGCAGGAGAATGCCTGAAATAAGACCATTACTATGTGGGGGGCTTTAGAAAGATTTAGACTGGATTAGCAAGATGCCCTAGAAACAACATCACAGATGATTGTTGCCAAAGGCACAGGAATCTGCTTGGGATCTGGGCTGGGAATCTGGCCCACTGTCCTTCAGGAGAGCCTGGAGCAGCTCAGCTGACTCTCCCCTAGAAACGGGCCCGGGCAGCTGAAGGGCTTCCAGAACCTGGAGGTGGAGGTGGGCCAGAGGCCAGCCTGGAGGAGGAGGTGTGGGGGGGACGTGCCCCCTGCAGGACAGGCCCCACCTAAGGGGGACAGCAGGTGTGGTTGGAGGGGTGGAAGGCCACCTCCAGCCTGACCAGCCTCCCCTGAACCACAGGGGTGTAGCCTGGCCTGTCTCCTGGGTGGGAGGAGTTTGGAGGGTCAAGGGGAAGAGGCAGGGCCATCCCACACCTCTCAGCACAAGCCATGCCTGCGTCTGGCCCCTTTCGGGGGGCAAGCAGGTGGAACCCTTGTGTGTGGAGGTGGTACCGGGACGTCCCCGGCCTCCGGCCTGACGTGTGCGCACAGGGGAACAGGGACAGAGTGAGGTCTCTGCAGGGCGGGGGCTGCTCACTTCTCTGGCTTCAGGTCTCTGTAGATGATGCCCAGGCCGTGCAGGTGGTCCAAGGCCAAGGCCAGCTCCGCCAGGTAGAACTTGACGTCCTCCTCCGTGAACATCACCTGCAGGAGACAGAGGAGGCTCAGCCTGCTCGGTCCGCCAGGTGTAGAGAGCGGGACGCTGCTCCTGAGGCCCGCCCTGAGCCCTGGGCCCCGAGCCCCGAGCACTGAGCCCTGAGCCTCGAGTCCTGAGCCCCGAGCCCCGAGTCCTGAGCCCCGAGCCCTGAGCCCTGAACCCTGAGCCCAGCTCCGCTCTGCAGACCGTGGCCCTGACCAGGCTCTTCCAGCTCCTACAACAGAAGACTGAGTTCTCGTCAAAGTTTCAGGACCAGTGAACCTGGGGGCTCTTCTCACAAAGTGACTCGACTTGTGGGTGGAACACTGGGCCAGGTTCTCTCCTCTAGCTTCTCTTGCCCCTCAAACCATGTGGCTTGGGAGTGTGTTTCTGGGTTTATGCTTTAATAGAAGTGCCTGGGATGTTCAGTTCAGTCACTCAGTTGTGTCTCACTCTTTGCGACCCCATGGACTGCAGCACACCAGGCCTCCCTGTCCATTATCAACTCCCAGAGTTTACGCAGACTCATGTCCATTGAGTCGGTGGTGCCATCCAACCATCTCATTCTTTGTCGTCCCCTTCTCCTCCCGCCCTCAATTTTCCCCAGCATCACGGTCTTTTCAAATGAGTCAGCTCTTCGCATCAGGTGGCCAAAGTATTGGAGTTTCATCTTCAGCATCAATGAATATTCGGGGCTGATTTCCTTTAGGATGGAATGGTTGGATTTCCTTGCAGTCCAAGGGACTCTCAAGACGTCTTCTCTGCTTGGGATGTACCATTTTATTATAATACAACCAGCTAAACCACGCTGTGAAGGTCGACATAAACAGGCCTGAAAGATTTCCTGAGATCACGTCTTGAATCTCATTTCTTTCTCAGACCTTACATCTTCACCCCTCGGGTTACGGACAAGGAGCCGCTGTCTCTCTGAAGCAGACGAGTCCACCAACACGACCCACTCATGTGGTGTCGGCAGGTGTCTCTCTCAGGGAGGCTGGTGGGAGAGGGATCCTGGCTCAGCTGAAACACGCTCGAGGCCATGGCGCCCAGCAGACCTCAAGGTCATTGCCTCCTACGGTCTCCCTGTCCATGGCGGCTGTGAGGACCAGCACGCAATTCTGTAGTCATCTCACCAGCAAGCTGGATGCTACCAGAAAGCATTCTCTACCTGCACTGTGAGAAGTCAGCATCACAGAGAGCAGAAACCCATGGCATGGCTGAACTCCCTCTGAAAATCAACGCACCAGCAGAAGGCTGCCCAGGAAGCTGGGGCCAGGATAAGGGTCGTCTGGGGAAAAGAACGTGATGACGTCAGGCTGGTGCAGGTGGAGCTTGTCCCCTTCACAAATGGGGTGCCTCCCAGCGGGGCTGGGACATGCACCCCAAGTCCTGGAGGGAAGCATCAGGGTCCCGCCAACCCTTGCCACCCCTCCAGCCTCTGGAATCGCTTGTTCCGTCTTCACGCTCGACCACCACCCCCTTCCCTGGCTGGATCTTTCTTCCCTAAATTGGCCAACACGCTCAGGGGGCTTCTCTGTCGTCAGATGCTGCTGGCTGTCGGGGTCTCCTACACCCAACCGTCCCCACTTCTGGACATAACCACCTGGGCGTGCCTGCAGTCCAGGCTCACAGTCACCATTTCCCTTTCTTGGCTGTTCCTGGGACTCAGCTTAGGATGGCCTCCAAGTTCAAATGACAAAGAGTTTCTCTTTGGGAATGAAACACCCACGGATGTGAGTTCTCAAAGGAGTCAGTGCTGAGACCGACACTCACAAGGATGCCGTCCAGTGGACTCGGGGAAAACAATGGAAAGAAAATACTTTTGCACGTACGGTTGGGGTTAGGGTAACGTTCATTTCCCGTGTGTCCGTGAACTCTGAGACCCAGTTGAGCCCACTGGACAGCTTCACTTCAGCTCTGAGACAGAAGGTCTTACAGGAATCTTACGTGTTCCCACTGGGAGCCACGGTAGGGTTTTTTGCTGATCGTCGCTGCCTTTTTGGTCCAGAAGCCCAACAACAGGGTGTGTCGCACCAGATGTGGCCTGACTCTTGCAGACAAGCTGGGGAGCAGACCAAGAGGCGCCAGGCGAGACATGCCAGCCTCAGTGATCCAGCCTCTCTGGACACTGAGCTCAGCTGGGAGGCAGGTTAAGGGACCAGAGACCTGCTCCCAGAGGGCTTTTGGAGAACTTGGACCTGATTCTCCCAGCCATGCTTTCAATCTATATTGCAAAGAGCCCGATACATCAGTTGTGCTGTGACCTGGCGGTCCGGTAGGAGATGGACGGACAGGGCAGCCTGAGGTCTCGGGGACCCCACCCTGCGCCACCGTGATTGACTGCCCACTTCGGAGTGTCACGCAGGGTGGACGGCTCGCCTGCTGTGACAGTGGGCGGTGAGGAAAGGGAGCGGGCAGCTGAACCCTCTGTTATGGCCAAGAGGAACCCCGCGGCTGGGGGGAGGCTGCATCAGAGGGTCGCAAACCTGCTGGTGCGTCGTCACCAGTGCTGCCGCCCTCTCTTCTGAGTAAGGGGAACCGCACGGAATCATCAGGACGGAAAGCCCAGAGTCACCCCTGCCGGGAGCAGGAGCCTGGGTTTCCCATCCCATGAAGCAGAGGCCAGAGAGCTCCCATGCTGAGCCGCGAGACATTCTGGAAAGTTCCCAAGTCAGGTGCTGGGGGCGAGGATAAGCCCCGGGGCTGTGAAGTGGCTGGGGGTCATGCAGGTCTCCCCTGTGTAGCCCTAACTGGACGCCCCAGACGCCCCTCCCAGGAAGAGTGGTCCTCGTGTTAACAGCATCTTCCTACAGTGGAAACTGAGATCCTGTGAAATAGTCTTTCCCATGTAACATAACCAAGTTTCCATCTGCTCTACGCAGGGTGGCTCGAGAACTCCACGGGGGTCATGGGAAGTCTCTTTTCTGAAGACCCTTCCCTGCTGGCTCAGTCAGTAAACAATCTGCCCGCGAGACAGGAGACCTGGTTTGATCCCTGGGTTGGGAAGATCCCCTGCAGAGGGGCATGGCAACCCACTCCAGTACCCTTGCCTGGGAAATCCACGGACAGGGGCGCCTGGCGGCCTACAGTCATGGGGTCGCCAAGAGTCGGACACGACTGAGCAACGAACACTTTCTTCCAGGACAACAGACTTCTTCTCCGTGTGACTTGCGAGACTTCTTTAAAACAAGTAACACACCTATACACACATCACACACCCCACCGCCATCACATGTGCACACGCATACTGCACACTCACACACACGCCACCCAGCACGCATGCAAGTGCTCATGCACACTCACACACAGCCCCCTCCTCCCACCCGCGTCCCGCAGACTCTAGGCAGCCACCCACAGCCCCCCGGCCCACACCGTGTACCTCCTTGGAGAGCCGGGTGAAGAGGTCCCCTCCGCGCAGGAAGTCCAGAATCAGGTAGAGTTTCCCCTCCGTCTGGAAGGCTGCGGGTGGAGAGAGGTAAGAGCGTTTTGGGGTCGCAGTGCCTGGGGTGGCCGTCAGCCCCTTGGGGCCCGCGCTGAGCGCTAGGAGCCCGTCTGTCTTTGGCTCAGACAGCACCGTGTGGTCTATAACGCCGAGTCATTTCAGATGCAGGCCTGGGGCAGGGTGGACAGCGTGGGGGGCAGCGCTCGGGGAGAGGGGGCCCACAGCAAAGGGCTCTGCCTGCGCTTCGCACGAACAGTCTGGAGACTGTTTCTCTTCCTTTCCTACTCCCTCCGCTTCTTTCCTTTCTTAATCACTAAGGGGACAGAAAGACACGCAGGGAAAAGTGTCAGTAGGTCCCTGGGCGCTCACCACCTCTGGGAACACTGGCCACCTGGGTCTCGTTGGAGGGTCGGCTTTGCTGTGAGCTGCTTGGGGAGGGGCAGGGCGACTGGACCGTCCGGGACCACCCTGTCCTTCTATGGAGCTGCTTCGGGGCAGCTCAGGGTTCAAGGATGCCCACCGCCCGTTCCTCCTCTGAGGGCCGCACTGGGGATGGGGCAGCCTGGCTACTGCACCTGGGGGCCATGGGGCTCGTGTCCTTGGTTTGGGCCCCGAGGGCCACAGGTAGGGGCCTGTGGTCCACAGTTCCGCCCCCACCCACCACGAGCAAGGGGATGCCTCGGTCAGAGGGGTCCGCCGGCGCGTGAGGGTCAAGAGAAAGTAATGCCCGCGGCCACCAGATGATCAGTCCAATGCTACCGCTGGCCTGTCACGTGGCGTCTGTGTCGCACACAGGGCGTCTGGCTGGAAGGGGCACTGACAAGTGTGTGAAGTTTCCCACACACTTGGAAACTTCATTTACTGAACATCGAGGCCAGAAGCTTATAATGTTGGGGTTTTAGAAATGCAGGGCTTCCCTGGAGGCTCAGCTGGTGAAGAATCTGCTTGCAGCGTGGGTTCCTGGGTTCCATCCCTGGGTCGGGAAGATCCCCTGGAGTAGGAAATGGCAACCCACTCCACTCTTCTTTCCTGGAGAAACCCACGGACAGAGGAGCCTGGTGGGCTACAGTCCCTGGGGTCGCAGAGAGTCGGACACGACTGAGCACACACACGCACCATAATGAAGCTTCACGATGAACGGGTGATTCACCTCGGCCAGAATGTCTCTCTCCATCTTTGACCTGACTCGGTCCCGAACTGCAAGACAAAAAAAAATGAAGACTTTCAAAGGCAGGACTCAGGTTCTGGAGAATGTGGAACACAAAACTTTATTTATTTATTTATCTTTAATATAAATTTATTTATTCTAATTGGAGGCTAATTACTTTACAATATTGTATTGGTTTTGCCATACATCAACATGAATCCGCCACGGCTGTACACATGTTCCCCATCCTGAAGCCCCTCCCACCTCCCTCCCCGCACCACCCCTCTGGGTCGTCCCAGGGCTCCACCCCGCTGGGGCTGCTTTTTAATGTGCTGTCCAGGTTGGTCGTGGCTTTTCTTCCAAGCAGCAAGCGTCTCTTAATTTCACGGCTGCTGTCACCACCGGAAGTGATTTTGGAGCCCAAGAAAATAGTCTGTCACTGTTTCCACCATTTCCCCATCTATTTGCCATGAAGTGATGGGACCAGATGCCATGATCTTAGTTTTCTGAATGTCGAGTTTTAAGCCAGCTTTTTCACTCTTCTCTTTCACCTTCATCAAGAGGCTCTTTAGCTCTTCTTTGCTTTCTGCCATAATTGTGGTGTCATCTGCATATCTGAGGTTATTCATATTTCTTTCAACAATCTTGATTCCAGCTTGTGCTTCATCCAGCCGACCATATCACAGGATATACTCTGCATATAAGCTAAATAAGCAAGGTGACAGTATACAGCCTTGATGTTCTCCTTTCCCAATTTGGAACCAGTCCTTTGTTCCACGTCCCATTCAGATTTCTGAGGAGGCAGGGAAGATGGTCTGGTATTCCCACCAGCTGAAGAATTCTTCACAGCTTATTGTGATCCATACAGTCAAGGCTTTGGCTTAGTCAATAATGCAGGAGTAGATGTTTTTTCTGGAAATCTCTTGCTTTTTCTATGATCCAACAGATTTTGGCAATTTGAAAACTTTAGATATAGATAATTTCCCACTTTTTTTTTTGTCACAAACTTCTCAAACAGATACAGAAGTTTAAAGAGCAGGCTGAATGGCCACTCCTGAAGCCTCCACCTGGATTCAACAACTGCTCACATTCGGACACATTTTCTCTTGCCCTCTCCTCCCCACACATACACACGTTTTAGCCAAAAGTCTGATGGTAAATCATCCACACCATGACCTTCCACCTCCAGTGCATTTATGACACACGCAGCATCTCCTAAGCACAGGACAGTCTCTTACACAACCCGAGCATGACTGTCACCCCTAAGGAAACCAACCCTCATTCCATAACATCATCCGGCACCCCATCCACAGTCCAGCCCTGCCCTAGGTCAGTCACAGCTGCTATTTTCCAGCACAGGGTTCTGTCAGGGCTCACACGTCACCTCTGGTGGTTGCACTTCCTATTCCTTTTGCTTCTAGAATAAAATGGCCCCACATCTTTGTCTCCTTGCGCTTTCTGTGGGCTTTCAGGGTTAAGTCCAGTTTCCTTGTAGATAGTCTCCCGTTGTGTCTGGTTGTTGCTTTCCTGGTTGCTCTAACTCCTATATTTCTAATGAACCAAGGTTAGGCCTGGAGGCTTTTTAAGGTTGAGGCCAAACATTTTTGGCAGAAACACCTCCTGGGCGATGCTGCAGGCCCCAAGGTGCAGTGGGCGGGGCCGGGGTGCTGTGATACCCTGCTCAGCGATGCTGAACTCCACTGGGTCAAGGGGGCAGGTCATCCGCCTCCCATCGGAAAGATGCACAAGTTGCTTTGTAAGTAATCAATAGCCTGAGGGATGACATTTTAGTACCAATGACCTGTGGGTTCCCTTACAATTCTTCATTGGTTAGCTCGCATACGATCCTAGCTTGGGTCATTTAGGGTCACAAAATGGCCATTTTCTCATTTCTGATGGGACTAGAAATCAAGAGGAACATCCATTCTCTCTCTTCCTGAGGATAACTGTGATTTATGGATTCTTAAAAATGAGTCTGTTGCGACAAATTGTAATATCATTCTTTTCAGTGCTGACACTGTCTAAAGTTTAGCTGTCTGGGAACACGGACGGAAACGTTTTGAGGCAAAAATCAATGAAAAACAAACAAAGCCACTGCTTGAGAGTAAGAACAACGCCAAGATTCCCACGAGCAAACTGGTACACCCAGGGCAGTGTCCAGATGACCTCCTACGGCCCCGCGTGTGTGAAGGCAGAGACGTCCCTCAAGAATTCCTAAGTGTGACAAGTATGATGAATATCACCCTCATAATCGGGCATTTAAGTCCTTCATTCTTTGGCCTTTTGACATATTCTTAGACCTGGGTCTCCTGCACTGCAGGCAGATTCTTTGCCATCTGAGTCACCAGGGAAGCCCTTTATTTAAGAAGTCCTTCCCAAAGGACGGCTATAATAGGGGGAAAAACACGAAAAATGGAAAATAACAGGCATGAGTGAGGATGTGGGGAAGCTGGCAGGAAGGTAAAATGGTGCAGCCCCTGTGGAAAACCATTTCGCAGCTCCTCACAAAGTTAAACACAGAAATACCATAGGGCTCAGCACGCCCAGTCCCCAAAGAACTGAAGCAGAGATTCCAGCAGATCGCACACACCCCCATCCACAGCAGTGTTAGTCACAAGAGCAAAAGAGACGGAGGCCACCCACGTGCCCACTGATGGATGGCTGAGTAAACAAAAGGGGGCGTGGCCATGCGGTGGAATGTTACTCAGCCCTGACAGATAAAATTCCGACACACGCTACAGCAGGGATAAACCTTAGAAACACTGCTGCTGCTGCTGCCGCTACGTCGCTTCAGTCGTGTCCGACTCTGTGCAGCCCCATAGACGGCAGCCCACCAGGCTCCCCCGTCCCTGGGATTCTCCAGGCAAGAATGCTGGAGTGGGTTACCATTTCCTTCTCCAGTGCATGAAAGTGGAAAGTGAAAGTGAAGTTGCTCAATCGTGTCCAACTCTTCGCGACCCCATGGACTGCAGCCTACCAGGCTCCTCCATCCATGGGATTTTCCAGGCAAGAGTACTGAAGTGGGGTGCCATCGCCTACGCTAAGCAAAGTAGGCCAGACACAAAAGGACAAGCACCATACGATTCTACTTACTCAGGACTGTGGCTGCACCAGAGAGAACACCCTGTGGCAGAATCCTCATGGCTCCATCAGGATGGACCCCCAGCCCAAGCTCATTCATCACATGGTAGTTCTTTCTTATTTATTTTTATGAAAGTATGGTTGCCAAGAGGTTGGGGGTGGGGGGTGGGGAAGGATGGACTGGGAGCTTGGGGTTTGAAGATGCAAACAAACTGCCACATCCAGGATGGATACACAACAAGGTCCTACTGGAGAGCACAGGGAGCTATATTCAATACCCTGAGATAAACCATAGCGGAAAAGAATACAGAAAAAGAATGTGTGTGTGTAGCTGAATCCCTAGTAGTTCTGACCCCAGCTCTGCCGCCGCTCAGGAGAACCAACAACAAGGGGACAAGCAAGACAATCCCCCTGGAGACAGGACAAGGAGTCGCTCCATTTTCTGCCTGCCAGTCGCTCTGGTGGCTCCGCCAGGGGCAATACGAAAGAAAGGGTTTCGGGAGAGGAAACAGACCCTGAATCCCTTCCTTCAGTAGAAGATGCAGGGGAGGAAGGCTGGAGACCTGGAATAGGCACGTAAGCGGTGGGATCAGGACGATGCGCCTCCAAACACCCTCCCAGTCTGAGCAGGAGACCCTGGACGAGACACGTGGAAGGACGGGGGTTGCATCAGTGCCGGGGGCCCGGGGCTGCCCGCTCCCCAACCAGGGCTGACAGGATGCCTCTCGGGGCAGCTCCTCAGGGGGAGCCTCGTCCGATGCACTCAGGCTCCTGGGCCATGTCCCTGACTTTGGGGAGCCAGGCAGACTGGGGAGGGGCCGTGGGAGACGGCTGTCTACCCCCCAGGAAGTCCTCTTCCGGGAGAAGCCCTCCCCCTCCATGACTGGATCCAGAGGAGCGGGCAGCCAAGGAGAGGCGACGCTGTGTTCCCACACCCTTCCTGCCATCTCCTCGCAAAGCTCACTCTGTGACTCCGGATAGGAAAATGGAAAGATTCTCTAAATAGGGTTCACGCTATTATCATTGAGCTCAGATCTCTCTGGAATGAGGAGCACTGCTTAGTCACACAGCTGATGATGGTGTTCGTAATGGAAACCAAAGGTCATAATAAGCCTGGAGACAGAATCAGAAAAAGACACCTTATATTCAGATTCCCAAGCGTTGTCCATTGAAAGTGGAAAAGTGAATATATATCCTCTCTGTATATTTTACACAATAAATCCCAGGTCTGTTAGAGAGGTAAGTGTTTTAAAAAGCCGTGAAAATGACAGCGAAGATGAATCAAATACTCATCTGAGGTTTGGGTGGGGATTTCTTCATTTTAAAATAAAAGCAACAAAGGAAATAACATAGGAAAGAGTGATAGACTCAGTCACAAAACAAATTTCCCATCGAAAAGGTCATGAAAAGTTAAGAGGCTAGCACAAGGGAAGGATGAAGAAGCATCTCTCTGGGCTCCTTTCTTTCCTTCTGCATCTCAATCTCAGGGCTGAAAGTCCCTTGGAATCCTAAGCCTCCAGAGGCAGCATCAGAAACGAGGCGCTCGCTGTCAGGTCGGTTTCTTTCTTAGTGGAGGGACGGCTCTGCAGCTGCCCATCAGGTGGTCAAGGCAGCATTCCAGGCCTTTCGCTCCCTCCCCAGGGCCCGAGGGAGGGCCGCCACCCCGAGCGGGCGGGCTGCGGGCCCTGCAGGGCTAAGGTGGCACGTGCAGCCCCAGGTCCCCCATCGCCTTCGGAGGGCCGGACTCATGCCCGCTGCCTCACCTCTGAATGGCCCTCCGTGGCACAGCTGTCCTTCCCCGTGGTGTCAGCCTGGCCTGGTCACCCCCCTCGTCAGCCACCTGCAGTGATCCAGGCAATCCAGGAAGGACAGCTGTGCCACGGACGTCCCTTCAGAGGTGAGACCGCTGGCGTGAGGCTGGCCCTCTGAAGGCTGGGGAGGGGCCGTGGGAGACGGCTGTCTGCCCCCCAGGAAGTTCTCTTCTGGGAGAAGCCCCCCCCTTCCCACCCATGACGCGATCCAGAGGAGCAAGCGGCCAAGGAGAGGGGATGCTGTGTTCTTTCATCCTTCTACTGCTACCCCTCGTGGGTTACAGAAACGATGAAACCCTCACACAGCCTGAGGCGAAATGTCCCCCAGCCATTTCCTTCTGGGTGGATCCAGACCAGCTCAGTGCCTGGAGCCAGGCCAGCGCCTCCCTGAGACACCTGCTCTCTGTTATCCTACATGTGAGTCCAGAATCGAGCGGGGCTTGACACTGTAGGTGCAAAAAATCCTCATGTTCTAGGCTATTTTGAGATTCACTAATAAAATGTAGGGGCTTCCCAAGTGGCTCTAGTAGTAAAGAATCCGCCTGCCAACGCAGGAGATCTGGGTTCAGTCCCTGGGTCGGGAAGATCCCCTGGAGGAGGAAACGGCAACCCGCTCCAGCATTCTTGCCTGGAGAACCCCGTGGACAGAAGGGCCTGGCGGGCTACAGTCCATGGGGTCGCAGAGTCGGACATGCGGCTGAGCATGCACACACACGCCACGAACCGCGGACACTGGGGAGAGAGGAGCATCTTCCACACTTCAAACCACCCCGTGGAGGGTTAGGATGTGGTTTCCATGGCTGCTTTTGTAACCAGCCTCCGTGAATTACACTGTGTTTACACTACCTCATATATCCTGTCGTATCATCTCATTATGTCACGTTGCATTCTATTATACAGACACTGTATTTCAAAAGAAAAGGAAGGCTGAGATAGAAACAAGTGTGGTCTCTTCAGTCAGGGCAAAGATGACAAACGGCCAGGGAGGAGGCGACCTTAGGAAGGCCCAGCTGGTAGCGGGAGGTGTGAGCGTGCGGCAGCCCCCGGGGAGCACAGGGCACTCGAAGCCCCGTCTCCCGCGGCCACAGGGAGGCCCGAGCATCCTAACTGGAGCTGGACACCTGGCTGGCGATGAACGCAGCCTCTGCCCGGCTGAGTGACCACACTGACCACCTCCTGGCTCTGTCCTCAAAATCCTGCCGGATCTGAAAATCTGCCCTGAGCAGACCCTGAATGCTGAATAAAAGTCCATCTTGACACAGGACCCTTTACCGTCAAAGGTCAAGTTCACAGCAACAGAGGGGCTTCCCAGGGGAAGCTGTGCTGCTTATCACACCAGAGAAAAAAGGGAGAAGACCCGGAATGATGAAAATTAAAGTGTCAGCCACGTTGACGATCATATCAGGCACTGCTCCTCAGGAGTTGCCTTTCCATTTCTCTAAACCAATCTAGATCGTGGAACCAAGACTGCCACGCTTACTTAACCAACTTCTTTGCCAGAGACTCTGAGCCTCGAGTCTTCAGTCCTTTTGCTTTCACGTTTACAGGCAAAGATGCAAGCAGACAAAACAATGTATTGCCTACTTTTTATCTACAATGTAAGAAATACAGCTCTGGTCAGTCAGTCAGTTCAGTCGCTCAGTTGTGTCCAACTCTTTGCGACCCCATGAATCACAGCACGCCAGGCTTCCCTGTCCATCACCAACTTCCAGAGTTCACTCAAACTCACGTCCATCGAGTCGGTGATGCCATCCAGCCATCTCATCCTCTGTCATCCCCTTCTCCTCCTGCCCCCAATCCCTCTCAGCATCAGAGTCTTTTTCAATGAGTCAACTCTTCGCATGAGGTGGCTAAAGTACTGGAGTTTCAGCTTTAGCATCTTTCCTTCCAAAGAAATCCCAGGGCTGATCTCCTTCAGAATGGACTGGTTGGATCTCCTTGCAGTCCGAGGGACTCTCAAGAGTCTTCTCCAACACCACAGTTCACAAGAATCAATTCTTCAGCGCAGAAAGGCACATACCAGGACACCAAGGTGTGCAGTCCCAGACTGGAGCGCTGCGCCTAAGAGTGATGCTGGCTGGGCCCTTTGGTCTGAGGTCACCCGTTGGGAAAATAGGTCCCCTGGACAGGGAACACCCCAGAGACAGCAGGGTGAGGCTTCCTGATGGGGAAGCGATGCCCTGTGGGTGGGGTGGCAAGGCTGGTCCCAGGTGCCCCTCACCTGGGAGGGGATGAACGTGGAACCCAGATCCCACCAGCTCCGAATCACGCGGCTCTGAGTGTGTGGCTTCACTGCCTTGCGCCTCGATTTCCTCATCATAAAATGCAGCTAACACTACCAGTAAGGGCACTGAACTCGTGTGCTTGGAATCTGCCTGCTCCCCTTCTCCCTCCGCCCTCCCCCGCCCCAGGAATCTGCAACCGTCCAAATGTGAATGAAATGACAGAAAGGAAGCAGCAGGAAAGTAGCTCAGGCACTGACTGAAGCTCCGTTTCTAAGGCAGTGTTTTTAAAACAAAGCATCTGGTTCTTTGAAAGGATAAATAAAATTGACAAACCATTAGCCAGACTCATCAAGAAGCAAAGAGAAAAAAATCAAATCAATAAAATTAGAAATGAAAATGGAGAGATCACAACAGACAACACAGAAATACAAAGGATCATAAGAGACTACTATCAGCAGTTATATGCCAATAAAATGGACAACGTGGAAGAAATGGACCAATTCTTAGAAAAGTACAATTTTCCAAAACTGAACCAGGAAGAAATAGAAAATCTTAACAGACCCATCACAAGCACGGAAACTGAAATTGTAATCAGAAATCTTCCAGCAAACAAAAGCCCAGGTCCAGACGGCTTCACAGCTGAATTCTACCAAAAATTTCGAGAAGAGCTAACACCTATCCTCCTCAAACTCTTCCAGAAAATTGCAGAGGAAGGTAAACTTCCAAACTCATTCTATGAGGCCACCATCACCCTAATACCAAAACCTGACAAAGATACTACAAAAAAAGAAAACTACAGGCCAGTATCACTGATGAACATAGATGCAAAAATCCTCAATAAAATTCTAGCAATCAGAATCCAACAACACATTAAAAAGATCATACACCATGACCAAGTGGGCTTTATCCCAGGGATGCAAGGATTCTTCAATATCAGCAAATCAATCAATGTAATTCACCACATTAACAAATTGAAAAATAAAAGCCATATGATTATCTCAATAGATGCAGAGAAGGCCTTTGACAAAATTCAACATTCATTTATGATAAAAACTCTCCAGAAAGCAGGAATAGAAGGAACATACCTCAACATAACAAAAGCTATATATGACAAACCCACAGCAAACATTATCCTCAATGGTGAAAAATTGAAAGCATTTCCCCTAAAGTCAGGAACAAGACAAGGGTGCCCACTTTCACCACTACTATTCAACATAGTTCTGGAAGTTTTGGCCACAGCAGTCAGAGCAGAAAAAGAAATAAAAGGAATCCAAATTGGAAAAGAGGAAGTAAAACTCTCACTGTTTGCAGATGACATGATCCTCTACATAAAAAACCCTAAAGACTCCACCAGAAAATACTAGAGCTTATCAATGAATATAGTAAAGTTGCAGGTTATAAAATCAACACACAGAAATCCCTTGCATTCCTATACACTAATAATGAGAAAGTAGAAAAAGAAATTAAGGAAACAATTCCATTCACCATTGCAACGAAAAGAATAAAATACTTAGGAATATATCTACCTAAAGAAACTAAAGACCTATACATAGAAAACTATAAAACACTGATGAAAGAGATCAAAGAGGACACTAATAGATGGAGAAATATACCATGTTCATGGATCAGAAGAATCAATATAGTGAAAATGAGTATACTACCCAAAGCAATTTACAAATTCAATGCAACCCCTATCAAGCTACCAGCGATATTTTTCACAGAACTAGAACAAATAATTTCAAGATTTGTATGGAAATACAAAAAACCTCGAATAGCCAAAGCAATCTTGAGAAAGAAGAATGGAACTGGAGTAATCAGCTTGCCTGACTTCAGGCTCTACTACAAAGCCACAGTCATCAAGACAGTATGGTACTGGCACAAAGACAGAAATATAGATCAATGGAACAAAATAGAAAGCCCAGAGATAAATCCACAGATCTATGGACACCTTATCTTTGACAAAGGAGGCAAGAATATACAATGGAGTAAGGACAATCTCTTTAACAAGTGGTGCTGGGAAAACTGGTCAACCACTTGTAAAAGAATGAAACTAGATCACTTTCTAACACCACACACGAAAATAAACTCAAAATGGATTAAAGATCTAAATGTAAGACCAGAAACTATAAAACTCCTAGAGGAGAACATAGGCAAAACACTCTCTGACATAAATCACAGCAGGATCCTCTATGATCCACCTCCCAGAATTCTGGAAATAAAAGCAAAAATAAACAAATGGGATCTAATTAAAATGAAAAGCTTCTGCACAACAAAGGAAACTATAAGCAAGGTGAAAAGACAGCCTTCTGAATGGGAGAAAATAATAGCAAATGAAGCAACTGACAAACAACTAATCTCAAAAATATACAAGCAACTTATGCAGCTCAATTCCAGAAAAATAAATGACCCAATCAAAAAATGGGCCAAAGAACTAAATAGACATTTCTCCAAAGAAGACATACGGATGGCTAACAAACACATGAAAAGATGCTCAACATCACTCATTATTAGAGAAATGCAAATCAAAACCACAATGAGGTACCACTTCACACCAGTCAGAATGGCTGCGATCCAAAAATCTGCAAGCAATAAATGCTGGAGAGGGTGTGGAGAAAAGGGAACCCTCCTACACTGTTGGTGGGAATGCAAACTAGTACAACCACTATGGAGAACAGTGTGGAGATTCCTTAAAAAGTTGCAAATAGAACTGCCTTATGACCCAGCAATCCCACTGCTGGGCATACATACTGAGGAAACCAGAATTGAAAGAGACACATGTACCCCAATGTTCATCGCAGCACTGTTTATAATAGCCAGGACATGGAAACAACCTAGATGTCCATCAGCAGATGAATGGATAAGAAAGCTGTGGTACATATACACAATGGAGTATTACTCAGCTGTTAAAAAGAATACATTTGAATCAGTTCTGATGAGATGGATGAAACTGGAGCCGATTATACAGAGTGAAGTAAGCCAGAAAGAAAAACACCAATACAGTATAGTAACACATATATATGGAATTTAGAAAGATGGCAATGATGACCCTGTATGCAAGACAGCAAAAAAGACACAGATGTGTATAGCAGACTTCTGGACTCAGAGGGAGAGGGAGAGGGTGGGACGATTTGGGAGAATGGCATTGAAACATATATACTATCATGTAAGAATCAAATCACCAGTCTATGTCCAATGCAGGATACAGCATGCTTGGGGCGGGTGCACGGGGATGCCCCGGAGGGATGTTGTGGGGAGGAAGGTGGGAGGGGGGGTTCATGTTTGGGATCACATGTACACCCGTGGTGGATTCATGTCAATGTATGGCAAAACCAATACAGTATTGTAAAGTAAAATAAAGTAAAAATAAAAATTTAAAAAAATAAAAATAAAACAAAGCATCTTAGTGTAAGAGAAAAGGAAATAGAATGGTGCCTGAAACACATTCTGAGGCTTGAAACCGAGCAGGCTGGCTCTGATGGGGAATGTTTCGCGATGTAGTCAGTGTCAACGGGACCCATGCACTTCTGTCCTGTACATGCCGACACTCCAGGGATGGAGTCAGGGCTCTCCTTAACGAAAGGATAGAGGAGGGCCAGCCCTGCGGTCTGAGAGACACCCCGAGAGGCTCAGAAGGCGCCGCTGGGACCCGCCCTCTTCTCTCCTGGCCAGGCTCTTGCTGGAACCTACCTGCAGCTGCCAGGAAACCCACGAGGTGCCCAGAACAGTCTATCAGTTACTTGCTAAACATCGAGATTTTGCCAGGATACTTTTTCCTTTAGAATCAACAGGTCACAAGCCATTTCCTTCAAAGTAGGAAATGTGTATCTCCTCTGGGCTTAGAAAGTTGACTTACAGAGAAAACAGCTGAAAAGTTAGGCATGAGAACACAGGTGAAATCCTGTCAGAAGACCACTACTGCAGAGACATACGCATAATAAAAGCTTTCTCCACGTTACGGAGAGATGTTTCAGTCAGTCCAGTTCAGTCGCTCAGTCGCTTTGTGACCCCATGGACTGCAGCACGCCAGGCCTCCCTGTCCATCACCAACTCCTGGAGTTTACTCAAACTCATCAGTTCTCACTAAAATGAGAATTCTACAGGAGGAGCTGTCCTGAGGTGGGTGCTTGTGGTCCCCAGCAGGCGCCGGGCATCCTTGGTAACTAACGTGACTGGTGGCAACCAGCACCATCACAGGCTCTTCACGGAGCTGGAGGAACCAGGACTGAACCCAGACGTACGTCTTTCTAACCAGATGGCGATGTAGGCTCAACCCGCCTCTTCCCTCCTGCACTCCTTCAGACCTAAAGCAAGCCTAGACAAGAAGAGACACACCTCCAAAGCCAGTCTCCAAGGAGAAGAGGCCCAAAAATGGAGGGAGGGACTCTGAACCTTCTGCTGGCTGCACTTCACGTGCGTGGACGAGTTGAACCCTCACATCAGCAGCATCACTGAGGCGCTATCACTGCCATCTCAGTGAAGCAGGAGCCAGTGGCAGCCAGGAGAGGTTACCCGAGGTGGCACAGCCAGACGGAACCCCAGGGCCCAGCGTTTGCGCTCCCAGCCACCGCAGAAGTGTCCCCGCACTGGCGGGGCACAGGGGACACCCGTATTCTCATGCCCAGACCACATCTGGGCCTGACATGACCCCAGCGCTCGGTAAGGGTCCCGCAGGGCACTCCAGCCTGCGGCCCTGGCTGGGAACCACCTTGTTAACGTGGGTGACAGTCCCCGCTGGCTGGTCACTACACAGGGGATGGAGCTCCGTCCTGCTTCATTCTGGGCTCAGGCCTGGGAGCATGTGGTCTTTTAAATCAAATTCCCCTGCAACACAAGGTAGGGTGTCGCCCTTAGGGATTCGTTATTTAGAGCTGTCACCTGCGGTAAGTCAATGTTGAGTCACGAACACAGACACGCTGTCAATTAGAGACGCTGAACACTTTGAAAGGCTCCTTTAGCAGCCGGGGGGGGCGAGCAGCACCATCCGCTCGCGGGGCCCGCGGGGGCTGGGGGTGCGGACGGGACGAGGCGGCTCTCCCGCAGGCTTGTCACCCCGTCAGCTGCTTCCGCAGTTGACATTTTCCTCAGAAATGGCGTGCTGCCTTGTTACAGAAAGAGGGGGCAGGCGCCTGACACCTCCAAACTCATTTAAAGATGAAACAGAGCTGTCAGAAACGGTTCTCCGCTTGTCAGGTTACTTGGAACCCAAATGACAACCACGCTCCGCTGTGCACGCGGGATGGCCACCCACGTGCCTGAGAAACAATTGGGAGGTGTACAATCATTGCCACGAGTTTCCTGGCCTCCTTCCGTTTTTCCCCTCTCAAAACAGTTTCACTCTTCGGGGGCATTTTCCTGGGGTGCTATCTGCACCCTGGAGGGGACCACTCCACACACGTTGCTCTTCCAACATGTTCTTCTGACTCACTAATGAGCCTGCAAACCGGGGGTGCTTTGAGGATGAAGAACGGCTTGTGAATATTTGAATCTCTCAGGCTGACCTATGCAGAGGTGTTGGAGCCAAAGCAAATCTCAATAGCCCTCCACACGTGAGGGGAAAGGAAGTTCCAGGAAGGTCAGAAGCCCCCTCGGTGGCTCAGAGGACTTGGCCGCATCTAGGACGTGTACCTGGTCCCCCTTTGATGCGTCCAATCACCACCTCACACAAAGGACTGTTTTGTAAAACTTCTATATTTTCTCTTAGGAAAACAAGTTCTGATTGCATTTCTGGGCGGGGGTGGGGGGGGGTGGGGGGGGTGGGGGATAAAAAAGCTGTTCTTTAGTGACAGATCATTATGAAAAGTTGAAATAGACGACGTAAAATTAATGTTTGGTTTGGAAGCTGGCTTTGAAAGGAGCACAAGAAAGTGGGAAGTTTTTCTGACTTTACGCTTACATGACCCATTCTCACAATGTAAAAAGGATTTCACATAGTCAAGCATATTGTTCTGGAATATTATGCAAATAAAAACTTCATGTTATACAAAGTCAAACGTTGTATGCTTGTTCAAAAGTTGGAATACAGAATATAGAGATGAAAATAAAAGCTCTCAATGCTGCTACAGCTGTTTTTGTTTTGGCTCATTTCCTACCCGTATGACATATACTCAGTGTTTGTAAACACACAGGCATCTACCTGTACTCATGGAGACACTCATGCTTTTATTAATAACAACATCTCGATTGTTCTGTAACACTGTCTCAGACCCTGCCTAACCTGTGTAACCTTGTATCAGGAGCACTTTCTCAAGGACACTGAATCGGATTATAAACAAATGTGGAGGCACGCATACCTGTGAGGCTAAAATCACTGAGATGAGTGTCTGCACAGGGGTCGAGGCTGAGATCAACAGATGGGCTGAACAAGGACAAGCAGGGTGGAGACACAGGTCCCCGTGGCTCCGGTTCCCTCCTGCCTGCCCTTCTTCCTTGGGGGCAGGAGGCAGGATGCGATGGGAAGAAGGAACAGTCACCACCTGAGAGGGCAGGGAGCCACGAAGGTGCTGAGTGCCTGCTGCTGAGTGCCTGCTGCTGAGGTTAGTGGGATCTGCGGATGGAGGGCAGATGGCAGGGTACCACCGGGAATACTCGGCCCCAGGATGACCTAACAAGGCGCCTGCTTCAACCTGCCCGTGTCTTCAACCACAGGGAGCTGCCCGCTCTGTGTCTGAGAGAGTGAACCTCTATGCGTTGAGGATGAAAGTGTGGGTTTTAGCAAATGGCCATGTCATGCAGCAGCTGCTCATTTCTAAAAATAGCAGCTTTACGGGGAAACATACCCCACTCAATCCCCCCAGCTACAGCGTGCAGCTCAATGGTTTCCAGAATATTCGGAGCCATCACCACAGTCAGTCATAACACATTTTCATCACCCCTAAAGGAAACCCATGGCCAGTCAGTCATCCTTGTCTCCCTAACCTCCCAGCCCCCAGCAACGATTCAGCGACTTTCCGTCCCTGTGGATTCGCCTCTGCGGGATTTTCATCTAAACAGAATCCTGCAACACAAGCAATGTTGTGACTGACTTCTTTTTACCCAGAACCTTGTTTTCAAGGCTCATCCAGGCCAACGATGCATTGATATTTCATTTCTTTGGATTGCCAAACAACACTCCGCTGTATGGACATACCATACTTTATTTATCCACCGGTGGATGGGCATTGGGCGTTTGTCCACTTTTTGCCTACTGTGAATTGACTGATGCTGCTATGAACATTCATGCACAAGTTTTTGTGTAGGCGAATGTTTTCATTTCTGTTGGTTATATACAAAAGATTGGAATAGTTGAGTCATATGCAAACTCTGTTAACTTTTGAGGAAGTGCCAGAGAAGCTGTTCATTTTCTAGACATTCTGATGATCCGGAATTACCAAAAGTCTAATTTGACTTTCCACTTCTATGAAACTACTGTTTAGTAATGAGATTATTTTATTTAAAGTGAGGGATAGAAAGTCAAAGCTGCTTTATTTTCTATACATCTCTTATTAACCACAAATGATTCTTTAAAATTATATTATTATGGAGATCTTGGCCAAGTTCAACTGACAGACAATTTTAGAAATGTTATTACTGCTACAATAAAACATGTTCACTATAAGTAGCATGGCTTAAATTATGTGGCTGAATTAAAAACTCCAGCGTCTAAAATAAACTCGAATGCCTACACAGACCCCAAAACTTCTGTGTACAAAAGAACTATTGGGATAATTTGTTAGAAAAGTCAAAGTCTAGGCTCTGCCCCTAAGAGATTATGATTTAGCAGGTCAGGAGTGGGGACTAGGAATCACTTTTAACAACGTTCCTCAGATACGCACAGGTGATTCTGATGCAGGCTCTAGTCTGGCCAAAGTCTCCATATTTTCTTCATGGGCAGTGCTGACAGTGTCACCCTGGTTCCTGCTTCCTATAAAATACTTTTTGATAGATTAAGTCTCACCCAGCTTCTAAATCCTTCTTGAATGAAGAATTTTGAAAAACTCTTTTCTTCCTTTCTACCTAAGACATTTAGGCCTATATATATAGAATTTGATCTATGCATTTACTGTCTTATCTTATTGGTTATATGTAGTTCAAAAATATATCTTATTTACCAGCTAGACAGGAAGTGCCCTGAAGGTGAACCAGTGAACCAGTGAAGTTGCTCAGTTGTGTCCAACTCTTTGCGACCCCATGGACTGTAGCCCACCAGCCTCCTCCATCCATGGGATTTCCCAGGCAAGAATACTGGAGTGGGTGGCCATTTCCTTCTCCAGGGGATCTCCTCGACCCAGGGATCGAACCCAGGTCTCCCGCATTCCAGGCCAACACTTTACCATCTGAGCCACCAGGGAAGCCCCGCCCTGAAGGTGGAGAATGATATTATTTTTGTACTGCCTCCTGCATGCAGGAGCTTAGGACATTGTGATATAAGACCTAAAAATTCAAGAAAGACCTGCTTTGACATCTGTGAGTTTCGTAGGCCCCAAAGTCCTAATCACAACTTCTGCCTTTGTCCGATGTGCCCCCCATCCTACTGGAAAGCTTCCCAGGTGGTGCTAGTGATAAAGAACCGGCCTGCCAATGAAGAAAATGTGAGCAACACGGGGTTGATCCCTGGGTTGGGAAGATCCCTGGAGGAGGGCATGGCAACCCCCTCCAGTGTTCTTGCCTGGAGAGTCCCACGGACAGAGCAGCCTGGGGGGCTGCGGTCCACGGGGTCACACAGAGTTGGGCACGACTGAGTGACTGCACGCACCACAGGAAAAGGCTCCCCGCCCTGGGATTCCCCATGAGCCGGATCGAGGTGCCCCATCTGGTCTTCAGCCTAATGGGTTCACTGCCCTGCCAGCCCACAGAACGGTTCTAACAAGCCCCCCACATTCTTCCTGGAACCAGGGGTCACCCTGCCCTCTTGTTATTTATTACACAGCCTGCATCTCACAGCCCCTGAGACTTGCTCCACACCTGCCGTGAGCCCCGTATGGTCCCATGTGGTGGGTGTCCTCCTCGCGTGAAGAGCATGGGTGAGTGATAGACTCCGTCATCTCATCTGTCCAGACCAGGCGCTGTGTGCTCGGCCTTCTCTCACTGTTTAGGACCCGGGACCCCTCCCTCACCCCTGGAGGTGATCAGAGCAGACGGGGTTGGTGCCCTGTTCTGCGGGCTATCGCCTACATGACCATGCACCTGGAACAGAGGTTTCAAATAGCAGCTTATTTTGACCTCTGTTACATGCACATTCTTGGCTGGGAGGTGGGGTGGGAGGAGCTCAGAGGGAGGGAATCAAGTGTTGGACTGAATTTCTAAAACCCAGTCCCGGGGACGAAAGAGAAATAAAACAATCATGAGTCACATTTTGTTTAAAACTGAGCAATCCAGCCTGATGGACGGATTCAGGCTGCTTTGTTGCCCAATACAGCCAAAGCAACCTGCTTCTGCTCTCCTCCTCAGCGCTCCTTCCCACAAGTGGCACATCACAGCCAAGCATATGTGGAGGGTGGCATTTACACAATACGGCTTTCCCTCTGAGGACTGTGCACGTTTTTTAGGGAGATGTTAAATATTCAGGGACATGTTTGTATTGTGTATTATCAATCAGAGAGTAACGTGTCAACATACCCAAGTCAAGCAACACTAAATGGGATGGCTATACCCCCTCATAACAAGTAGAGGATAAACCACAGTTAGGCACATCTTGCCCTCTGCAACCCCTCACCTTTCAAGGTGGCCTTCTTAAGAACCTTCATTGCGTAGAGCTGTCCAGCATCCGACCCCTTGACTTTCCTCACCAAGAACACCTAAGGAAGAGAACACAGGATATCTGCAGCTGTTAAAGACGGCAAACTCATTTTCCTTATTTGATCTGACAAGGGGATACACTAGGGAGTGTGGGAAATCCCAATACAATAAATATGCCATAGGAAAAACTTAAATGTGACATCTCCTCCAACATCTAAAAAAGTTCCATCTAGTTTAGTACAGCCCTGTGAGGACCCATGTTATGCGTTCATCTTAACAATTATAGTTGTTTTCGGCACCATTCTCTTTCTATGAAACACTAAATCAGAGGTAATTGCTGCTGTTTTCAGTTGTTGTGTCCGACTTTTTGCAGCCCCATGGACTGCAGTGCACCAGGCCTCCGTGTCCATCACCAACTCCAGGAGCTTGCTCAAACTCATGTCCATCGAGTTGGTGATGCCATCCAACCATCTCATCCTCTGTCGTCCCCTTCTCCTCCTGCCCTCAATCTTTCCCAGCATCAGGGTCTTTTCCAATGAGTCAGCTCTTTGCATCAGGTGGCACAGTACTGGAGCTTCAGCTTCAGCGTCAGTCCTTCCAGTGAACGTTCAGGGTTGATCTCCTTCAGGAGGGACTGGTTTCATCACTGGGCTGTCCAAGGGCCTCTCGAGAGTCTTCTCCAGCACCGTTTAGCAGCAATCAGTTCTTCGGCACTCAGTCTTCTTCATGGTCCAACTCTCACATCTGTACACGACTACTGGAAAAACCACAGCTTTGACTACATGAAACTTTGTCAGCAAAGTGAGGTCTCTGCTTTTTAATGCACTGTCTGGCTTTGTCAGAGCTTCCCTTCCAAGGAGCGAGTGTTTTTTAATTTCATGGCTGCAGTGATTTTGGAGCCCAGGCAAACAAAATCTGTCACTGTTTTCATTGTTTCCCCATCTATTTGCCATGAAGTGATGGGACTGGATGTGGTGATCTTAATTTCCTGAATGTTGAGTTTTAAGCTAGCTTTTTCACTCTCTTCTTTCACCCTCATCAAAGGCTCTTTAGTTCCTCTTCACTTTCTGCCATTAGAATTGGTTTCATCTGCATATCTGAGGTTGTTGATATTTCTCCCAGCAATCTTGATTCCAGCTTGTGATTCATCCAGCCTGGCATTTCCTATGATGTACTCTGTATCGAGGTCACATAAGCAGGATGACAATATACAGCTTTGATGTACTCCTTTGCCAATTTTGAAGCAGAATAGCAGCTTCCTTTGTAAAAACAGAACACTTGTTCAGAAAACCAAACTATCTTCAGAAGTTTTCAGGGAGATAGATCACCTGGTTTATTGTAAATATGCCTTGTAAATATCCACAGTCAAGCTACCCTGAGAGTCCCTGCCAGACAACACAGGCCAGACTCTGACCCTCAAGAAGCTAAGTTCTCTAGTTTTCCTCATCCATGTTTTAGCTTCAAGTAGCTGAAGTTTACAGACAGAGCTGGTTCTAAATGGCTCTCGCATATTCTCATGTGGACACTTAACAACATTTTCTGGAACACATTTTGACATGTTTTGTGAGGGAAAATCAAGAAGAAAAGACAACTGAGAGGCTAAGCTTGAGAGTCACATTCATAATTGTTGAATGAGATTAGTGGAAAACCAACCAAACAACCTAGGGTATCCAGCAGGAAAGAAAAGTACCTTCTGTGCAGATAGAAACAATGGTGTCCAGTACTTCCCAACAGAAAAAGCTGCGGTCATGACTGACACGCACACAGAGGACGTGTGTCCAGGAGGCAGGGGTGCTGCCCACGTGTCCCTCACCAGCCTCCTGAGACGAGAAGACCCGTCCTCACAGACACATGGGGCTCTGGCTCCAGGAGTCACGCCCAAGTGTGAGGCTGTAGGAGGGGCTTCATCCTCTCACCCCCCACCCCAGACAGACTCAGGACACGAGGTCGGAGGTGGGGTAGCAGGGGCCTGACGGCCGCGCAGACCAGTCTGCCCCGCCCACGGGAGATGCGATCCCGCCCCCAGGAGACGCGGCCCCGCCCCCAGGGGAGACGGCCCCGCCTCTGGGAGATGTGACCCCGCCCCCTGGAGACACGGCCCCGCCCCCGGGAGAGACGGCACGGCCCCCGGGGGACGCGACCGCGCCCATGGGAGACATGCCCCGCCCCCCGGGAGACACAAACGGCCCTGCCCACGGGAGACACGGCCCTGCCCACGGGAGACGCGGCCCTGCCCACGGGAGACACATCCCGCCCCCGGGAGATAAGGCAGGTCAGGAGGTCGGCGTCCGGCAGAGCACGGGGACGGCCTCCTCGCATCAGCTCCCGGGGTCACCGCCTGCCCTTGGGACCATCAGCTGCCTCCGGACCCGGGACTCCCCACCCCATCCCTTCGTGACCGCTGTCACCCAGGGCCCCGGGGACACTCAGGCCAGCGGGAACACCCCTTGCCCTCTGCCCAGCATAAAGGAGGCCAGAGGCGGGCAGGACAGTGTCGCCCCCCGGGACAGACGCTGCCCCTGGGGCTGGGATTCTAGCAAATCCCGGGCAATGAGAAGCAGGCACTCTCCTCTCCCGGGTTCTGGACGACAGTGTCCCTGGGAGCCTTTACCATGGGAGGCGTGGGCCGTGCCTCTGTGCACGTGTGCGTCACACAAGTGTTTGCTTGGCCTCGGGGACCTGGGCCTCTCTGGGCACCGGGTCTCCTGTCCCAGCCCAGAGAGTTCTGTCTGGGAGCTGGTGAGGAGCCTCCCGACAGGCGGGGAGAGCTGTGGCAGGAGTGCCCAGGGGGCGGTGCAGAGAAACCAGAGCATTCCCACGTGGCCCTTCTCCGCTGCCAGTGGGATTTTCCAGGCAAGAATACTGGAGTGGGTTGCCATTTCCTTCTCCAGTGGAGTAGAGAATATTGTCTACTTAAGTCCATGCTGAACCACATTCACACGGCAGCTGACCACTACGATTCAGTTTGTGAGTCCTCTCCGACTCTGCGACCCCGCAGACTGCAGCTCGAAAGGCCCCTCTGTCCATGGGATTCTCCAGGCAAGAGTCCTGCAGTGGGTTGCCATTTCCTTCTCTGGGGGATCTTCCTGACCCAGGGATCCAACCCAGGTCCTCCGCACTGTGGGCAGATTCTTTACAGTCTGAGCCACAGATTCAGTTTACAAGATGTCAAAGCTTGCAGAGACCTCGTTTATGTGACGAAACCTTCTTTGTTTATTGCATTTCAGGTTTTAAAAATGAGATGATGGATGGTAATGGCTATTTATAGGGCTTCCCTAGTGGCTCAGACGGTAAAGAATCTGCCTGCAAAGCAAGAGACCTGGGTTGGACCCCTGGGTTGGGAAGATCCTCTGGAGAAGGAAATGGCAATCCACTTCAGTATTCTTGCTTGGGAAATCCCGTGGACAGAGGAACCTGGAGGGCTGCAATCCAGGGGGCTGCAAAGAGTTGGACACAATTTAGTGACTAAATCACAAACACAAAAATGGCTGTTCATAATTATCTATTTTTAAAAAGACTTCAAAAGACAAGGAAAAAACCGTATTCTCCCAATATTTGTCAGGCTCCTGCCACACACCAGGTCCTACAAGAAATGCAGCAGGAACAGCCCTATGGTCAGCAGGGCCGCTAACAGCAGACAAGCACCTCGAGAGAAACAGCAAGCGACAGCAGCGATCGGCTTACAACGTGGGAGTAACGGGGTGAGCACGTGGACTCTGTCCGCTCGGGGGGAGCTCTTTTGTCCACGGCATCCCGGACCTCTCCCCTCCTCCCTCTCTCCTGATTCAGGAACACATTCTGACGCAGGAAAACAAGTTCCCAAACAACCCGTCAATCTCAGTAAAGATGGAGGCGGCATTTCTAGCACTTTATCCAGGTGACTCTTCACGACCTCCCTCCTTTTACTTTTAGAACCCCGCTCCAGCAGCTCAGCCGCGACTCTGCAAAGCCCTTCCTCGAGCCCCGTGGAGACACAGCCACCTCCCCCCGAGGCAGACGCACAGGCACTGGCTGAGCTGGGGAATCTGTAGCCGATGAAGGTGAAGCATCTGTAGGAGATGCCACTGCCTCTTCCTTTTATTTCTCTCCATTTACTTGCTTTACTTTTAATCTGTTTATCTCTTTATTTGATAATATCAGAAGATATTAATCTATGCTTTACTTTTTTATGTTTCACATAATCATGGCTTTTTTTCATACTGTTCATGGGGTTCTCACGACAAGAACACTAGCGTGGCCTGCCATTACCTCCTCCAGGGGACCACGTTTTGTCAGAACTCTCCACTCTGAGTCCTCTGTCTCTGGTGGTCCTCCATAGCACAGCTAATAGCTTCACTGAGTTTCGCAAGCCCCTCTGTCACGACAAGGCTGTGAAGGAGTACAACAAGGGTGCATACTGCCACCCTGCTTATTTAACTTATGTGCAGAGTACGTCATGCGAAATGCTGGGCTGGATGAAGCACAAGCTGGAATCGAGGCTGCTGGGAGAAATATCAATAACCTCAGATATACGGATGATGTCAACTGTAATGGTAGAAAGCCAGGAGGAACTAAGAAGCCTCTCAAGGGTGAAAGAGGAAGAGTGAAAATGCTGGCTTGAAACTCAACATTCAAAAAAGTAAGATCATGGCATCTGGTCCCATCACTTCATGGCAAATAGATGGGGAAACAGTGGAAACAGTGACAGACTTTGTTTACTTGGGCTCCAAAATCACTGTGGACAGTGACTGCAGCCATGAAATTCAAAGACACTTGCTCCTTGGTAGGAAAGCTCTGATAAATCCAGACAGCATATTAAAAAGCAGAGACAACTCTTTGCTGACAAAGGTCCGTCTAGTTAAGGCCATGGTTTCTCCAGTGGTCATGTATGGACGTGAGAGCTGAGCCATAAACAAGACTGAGCACCAAAGAACTGATGCTTTCAAACTGGTGCTGAGAAGACTCTCGAGAGTCCCTTTCACTGCAAGGAGATCAAACCAGTCAACACTAAAGGAAATAACCCTGAATATTCACTGGAAGGACTGATGCTGAAGATGAAGCTCTCATACTTTGTCCACCTGATGCGAAGAACTGACTCACTGAAAAAGACCCTGTTGCTGGGGAAGATTGACGGCAGGAGAAGGGAACAACAGAGGATGAGATGGTTGGATGGCATCACCAACTCAATGGACATGAGTTTGAACAAACTCCGGGAGATGGTGAAGGACAGGGAAGCCTGGAGTGCTGCAGTCCATGGGGTTGCAGAGTTGAACACAGCTTAGCAACTGAACAATAGCAACAACATCATCATATCTGGGAAGGAAAAGAGTTCAGTGTTAGGAAGATTATCATTCCAGGGGGATTCTGCCTAACACCAGGATTTCACTTGTTTCCCAAAGAATGTTTTTAAAATCAAAACTTGCAGGAAGTTGGAAAAGGTGTTTTCTTTGAGGGAGGCATTGTCAGCGTAGCTTTTGTTCAGTCGAGTATTGAAAGGACAGGCTCAGATCCATTTTCCTTGACCTCAGAAAGCATTTCCATCTCTTCTGCTTCTAGGCACCTCGAGAATTGGCGGAGGGGTGCTCAGTGAAGTCAGGGCCACACAACAGCCCAGACAGTCAACCACCACCTGCCCAGCAGCCCTGGGCTTGCCTGCGAGGGCGTCCAGGTCTCCATCACCGAGGACAGAGGATGGAGCTGACGCAGCTGACACTGCGCATCCTCGGGAAGCAAGTGGTGGGTGGTGTGCCTGTCCCTGTTTCCCTGTCATGGTTCTTTACTCCCCTTCCCCCTGGCAGCTCAGACAGTAAAGTCTGCCTGCAATTCAGGAGACCGGGGTTCAATCCCTGGGTCGGGAAGATCCCCTGGAGGAGGGAATAGCAACCCTCTCCAGTATCCTTGCCTGGAGAATCCCATGGACAGAGGAGCCTGGTGGGCTACACGCCATGGCGTTGCAAAGAACTGGACGTGACTGACATGACTAACACATACACACACACGCTCACACATGCTCACACACACACACATACTCACACACATACACTCACACACACACAATCACACTCACATATACTCACATATACACATAGTCACACACACACATATACACACACACAGTCGCACAGTCACACACACATTCATAGACACACACACACTCTCAAACTCACACACATACAGTTACACACACATTCACACTCATACACACACACTCACACATACTATCACACTCACACACACATACTATCACACACACACTCACACACACTCACACTCACACACATACTCACACACACAGTCGCACAGTCACACACACATTCATACTCACACACACATACACACACACACACCCTCAAACTCACACACATACAGTCATACACACATTCACACTCATACACACACACTACCACACACACACATACTATCACACACACTCACACACACACTCACACACATACACACACTCACACCCCCCATACACACACAATCATACACACACACACACACTCACACATACACTCACACACACATATATACACACACAGTCACACACACAGTCACACACACACTCTCACAGACACACAAACACACACGCAGTCACACACACAAATACAGACACACACACAGACACACACACTCACAAACACACTCATACCACACACACTCACACAGACACACAAACACTCACACACACAGTCACACACACACACTCACCTTTTCCAACCTTTCTAATTAATGGGAAGACAACCCACAACCACATAAACAGGTCTGCCCCTATGTGTTGGTAACTTTTTATCCCGAGAGACTGAAATATTCACGTTCTTATTTCAATAAATGCCTAAAAACCATATGAAATTGCCATTTTTTAAGGTCATCACATTTTGAATACTGGTAATTTCATATCGTTCAAGTGAACATGTTTGTAGATATATTTGTATTCATATAAATACATGTTGCTACCACATTGCCATGTGGAAAAGAAAAATAAAAATGTGCTACCTTTTAAGAATGCCAAAAGGGAGATTTCACAAACAAGCAAATTTCCATGGTCTGTAAGAGATTATCTAGAACACCATCAACCTACTATTAATCCTACATGAAACCAACACGGGCCAGATTTCATCTTGGCACCAAGTCCTATGAAAAAAGGGGAAATCTGATGAATGTCCACATACCGTACAGAAACAGTGATTTCAAAAGGCCAGGACCCTGTCCTGCTTAAACTCTGGGAAAGGCTGGCCTCCTGGTTTATCTCAGGGCCTCACATTCTAGAAACCATAAATCTGTATAATTTCTAACAGATACACCAAGGACCTAGAGAACTTAGCCTGGCCCTGGAATAACTTGCCCAGTCTCGTGAGAGATCTGTTGATATCCTGCTGTATATGGACGCAGTCCTATATGAACAGACAGCCATTTCTCATTTCCTGTGAGAAATGAGTATTCGTTTTGATTTGAAGGCGAAAAAGAAAAGAACAATGCTTCTTGGCTGTGCTGGGCCTTTGGCGCCTGGGTTTGCTCTAGCTGTGGGCCGGGGCCTCTCCCGCTGCAGAGCACACACTCTGGAGTGAGCACCCAGTTGCTGAGACAGGCAGGCTTAGCTGCTCCGAGGCCCGTGGGGCCTTAGTCCCCTGCGCAGAGGTCGAGCCTGTGTCCCCTGTGTTGGAAGGTGGATTCTTAACCACTGGATCCCCAGGGATGTCCTGAAATGAACAATTCTAGTGCACAGATTCATCACAGACAGTTGCTACATGGGAGTCATGTGCTATTTAATCCACAGAAGAATTACAGGAAGTAGTTCTTATTATGTCCATTTTACAGCTGGGGAAACTGAGGCTTGGAGAAGCAGAATAACCACACGGTTTACAAGAAGGGTGGGAGGGGACCCAGGCTGCAGGCCCCGTCTCTCTGCCTCCCTGGGTGACAGTTACGTGAGTGGGTCCCAAAGGGCACCGCCTTCTCCACTGCTTTCTTCCCTGTTCTCTTTTCTTTCTTCTTGAAAAATACCTGTGGAGTGCGTACTTCCCAAAGATGTATGGCTCAAGTTCAGGGACCCTCCCCAGCATGGAAATACACTATAGGCTCACGGAAGCTACGGGGGGGGAGGCGTGTGCAGCGTTCCCAAGCCCAGCTCCACTGTCTCAGGCTTCCGGCCACGCAAAGTGAGGCCACAGCCCCTGTTACCATGGGGCCTGGCAAGTGGGCACTACCTCACTCCATTAGTTTGGGCCCACACTTCCCTTGGACTCAGGGGGCACCTCTGCCATCTCTCCTTCGCCCTGAGGTGGGGGACCAGCTGCAGCGGAATGAGGCCCACTTGAAGGGAAGCATGGACTCTACCTACCTTTCCATAGGAGCCTTGTCCCAACACTTTCAACAGTTCAAACTGGGAAGGGTCAGCCTTCTCAAAGCCTGCTTTCACATGGTGACTGATGTCAATCTCCTTCACAATGCCTTCTTCCTGCAAGAGAAAAACGACAGAAATGCTTATCAAGGGGCTCCTCTGGATTCATCCTCCTCTCAAGTTACCACGAGTTGGGTAGGTTATGGATTTTCAGGATTGGAGTTACGAGCTGTGACATCACAGCGCTTTGCATAATTCGCTTGCTTATTTGTACCAATGATTCTGTTTGTGAGCCTTAAATTGTGTCTTTTCTCCATGGACTTGTGTTTCGTGGTCTTACCAATATCTCAATGAAATCCATCCTCCTTCTTAACAGTTTGGGCAAAATTCTGGACAGGGAGGAAGGTGGGGACACGGAACCAGACGAGCCTCTGAGTGTGTGTCTGGGTGTCTACCCTTCTGTGGCCTGAAGGGCTGTCCACAGGCAGCAGTCGTCTGTGAAATGGGGATTTCTTTTCTCCTTCTCCTTCTTTTCACTCTGCTCCCCCTTATATTCTTGCCAGAGCTGATGGTTCATCTCCATCCCAGAGATTATATTTCAGAAGAAGCAGCCAGATAAGATTTTCTGCCAGTTCAGAAGCTTTCCCAGTAGGGAAAAAAGTCCTTGATCTTGAAATTAAAGCCCTGACAGGAATCACTCCCAAGGCTCATCAGAGAGCTCCCTGTCCCGGAGACGCACTGCCCGCCGGTCAGGGGCGAGGCTGCCCTGACACCACCAGCCATGGGATATGCGGAAGCTGGAAAGGAGGGGCTTTCCTGAGCTGGTCTCTGTGCTTCTCCGAGACACCCTTTCCAATCCATCCATCCTTCTGATCCTTCATCCACTACCACGGGTCTGGCCTTGGCTCCATACTGAAAAACAGCAGGCCGGGCTGACTGCAAAGCACATCTAAAAAGCGCCACAAGTAACTGCACGCAGAGAGTGTTCTGGGCACTCAGCCTTTCTATACGTTTCATTTCTTAAAAACTATCAAGTGAGATGTTATCCTGAGGTTGCCCAGCTGGAAGTATGAGAGCCGGGTTTCTAGTCAAGAGTGACGTTAAAGCCTCAGGCAAATCAAATCGCAATAGTAGTAATCCACACCACAGCGGTCACTCTCAGAGATGGATGGAAAACAGTTTCTCAGAGTTCTAAACTTTGTGACCACCATCTCCATGTAGCCAACACAGGACACCTACAGAAAGCAGAGGAAGGTCGTCTGGGCTGCAAGACAGTTGTTTCTCATTTCTTTTTATTCCAGTGGTTAAAGAAACCCTTCAATCTTCACATCTTCAAGGATTCTTTTCCATTTTTGTAAAAATAATCATGTTTCTCTTTGTGAAAACAAGCAATGGATATACCCCCCGTGGATCCTTTTGGGGTCAGTCCACAAAGCTTGTATGTGTGCGGTTAGAACACAAAGAATTTTAATGTAACTACTCCTCGAATATGGAGAAGGAAATGGCTACCCACTCCAGTATTCTTGTCTGGAGAATCCCATGGACAGAGGAGCCTGGCGGGCTACTGTCCAGGGGTCACAAGAGTCAGACAGATTTAGCAACTAAACCACCAGCATTCCTTGAATATGTAAGAGAGAGAAGACCCTGAGGGCATGGTCCTCCCCCCATGAGTGGAGATGACCTCTGAGTCCCGCTGGAATCCCAGGACCCCTTTAGCTACAGAAAGGGGCACAGCTTCTTCTGCAGGGAAATCTCTCCATTTACAAAAGGGAAAAAGTGGAAAGTATTAGTCACTCAGTCATGTCCAGCTCTTTGTGACCCCATGGACCTGGTGGCCCACCAGGCGCCTCTGTCCATGGGATTCTCCAGGAAAGAATACTGGAGTGGGTAACCATTTCCTTCTCCAGGGGATCTTCCTGACCCAGGGACTGAACCCGGGTCTCCCACATTGCAGGCAGACTCTTTACCAGCTGAGCCACCAGGGAGGAAGGAGGGAAAGGGGCATCTCGGGGCGCAGGGCAGCACCTGTGTCTTCCCCAAGAAGACCACACTCATCCGGGCAGTGCCTGCAGACCGATGCCCACTGGGAAGACGAGGCTGAAGTTCAAAGTGCTCGCCAAGTCCCTGATGACTGATGCTGCGCAGGTGCTATCTCCACCTCCACTGACTTATCGACCAAGAAAGAACCTGATGCTCACTTGTCACTGGAGGAAGAATAAGACACCCCCGTTCTGTCAACGGGCTTCCCTGCTGGCTCAGCTGGTAGAGAATCCGCCTGCAATGCGGGAGACCTGGGTGCGATCCCTGGATTGGGAAGATCCCCTGGAGAAGGGAAAGGCTACCCACTCCAGCTGTCTTGGGCCTCCCTTGTGGCTCAGCTGGTAGAGAATCCGCCTGCAGTGCGGGAGACCTGGGTGCGATCCCCGGACTGGGAAGATCCCCTGGGGAAGGGAAAGGCTACCCCCTCCAGTATTCTGGCCTGGAGAGCCCGTGGGGTTGCAAAGAGTCGGACACGACTGAGCGACTTTCACTGCACTTGACTTTTCCGTTAACACACAGCACCTCCCGTCCCGCAGGCAGGATGGCCCTGAGCCATCCAGTGTCCCCAGCCCCCCGAACATGGCTCAGTCCTGCAGCCGAGCTAATGCCACTCCTGCGGGTCAGCAGGGCTCACCGAGAGCCATCCTCTGTGACTTGGTTTTGGTGCCTGAGCACACCAGCATTCACACAGCTGAAGAGAAGGTCACCCTCAACACTGGTGGGGAGGGCCGACTAGGGGTGAGGCTGGGGCCTTGGGGAGATGCCCAGGAGGCAGGCGACCGCTGACCCCATGTCCCCATTCCCAGGCCCTTCCGAGCGTATGTCACAAACAACTGCTGTGCTCCTCCAGGGTCTCCAGGTCATCCCTCTGCGTCCATGCCTTTGCTTGGAGGAGCATGACGTCACTCAGCCCCCCGGAGCCCTCTCAGTATCCCTGGAGGATCCCCCCAGGGCCCTGCTTCCCCCAGCCCCCAGGAACCAGTGGTCCCAAGCACCCAGCTCTCCCCTGCCCAGCAGAGGCACCAGCGGGCCAGAATTCACCTTCCTTCGTCGTCACCACCCTGACATTGCAGCTGAAGGCTTAGAAGCAGATCTCTTTGTAACATTTCATTTTGTGGGGATTCTTGCTGTCAAAGTCCTTAGAGCAAATGCACTCAAAGCACACAGCTAACTTCCTCCTCGGGAATGGCCTTAAAATCCCGGGTTGCTCCCTGATGGTACTGTGATGTTTCAATTAACATCAGGGAGGTCTTGAACAGCAAAGAATCTCAACCATCCATTGAAAAAGGAACCAAGAGTCCACATTTTAGATTTTAGTGTTCTGCACTCATAGTAACACTTTGACCTGAACTTGCTTGAGATATTTTGTTTTCCTCTTTCCCAAGAACTTGAAAAAAAAGTCAAGGTCTGGAGACCTGTGCTGAGCGCTGTGTGCACAGGAAACGCCCAGATGGGAGCTGGGGAGACATGTCTGGGCTTGTCGGCTTCTAACCATGTCCAGACCGGACAGGCGTATTTTCTGCATCATTTTGTGATTACTGTCTTAAAGGGCACCCAGATTTAACATATTATTTATGCCTCATTTAGAAATAAACATCCTTCCCTCTTATCAGGAAGGTCACTTTTTCTAGAATTCTATGTGCATTTTAACGCCGTTCCCTTAAGGACATAAATTCTGGTCCTGAACGCTCTACAGATAGCACTATTTGGTTTCTAGCATAACTCCTGTGAAGTGTATTCTTTTACAAATAACCTGAGAAATTTGGGGGAGAGCCTGGTATCCTGGCCAGGTGTGTGCTCTGCCAGAAAGGATTTCAAAAATAATCCAATGGGAGAGAGAAAAACCAGAGTGATGAGTTGCTGAAATGACATCAGTATGTGACAAAGTAACTTGCGGCAGTGGATTCTAGAATCCCCATCGAACTGGGCTTGAATTCTGACCGATGGAAGACATTCCCCCATGGGTGTCGAGGCAGACGGACAGCTAAGTGACCTGGACTCAGGCCAGAGGGGACCGGTGAGGTGTCCTCCGAGCCCCGCCCCGCGCCAAAGTCACCTTGGCAGGTAATTTCCTCCCTTCTGAATCATCTGCTTTCCACGTCATTAAAGGGAGGCGATTTATGAGAAGTTAATGCAGATGAAAAGTGGTGGAATAGTAATGACCAAAACGTAGAAAAGAAAAACTGGGCAAGTGTGAGCTGGGTCTCCACCAAAGGGGGCGGGGCCATTCTAGAAAGCACTGATTCCTGCGCAGGATATTAATTCCCAGAAAGGGCCGAGAGTAAATGATTAAACAGGTGGCTTATGAAAACGCAGAAAAGAAGGAAATTAGCTAACTCTGACTCGCTCCCAGCAAGCCCTGCAAGGCCAGCCCACCCCACCCGGCTGGTAATGGAGCAGGCGTGTGGGGAGGGGTCAGGGAACCACGGCCTGGCTCGCAGGGGCCCGCTGAGAGCTTGGGTCCGCAGAGGCTGACATCCCCGGGGATCCTCACAGGGCAACGTGGCCCTTCCCCCAGACCCCAAACCAGGTGTGCTCACCCACGAGTGACACCCTGCTGCAGACGTTCTCAGCGTAGCCACAGTGCCCCAGTATCAGACCTGCCAGGGAATCTGTTACAAATGCAGATTCCAGGTGCCAGCCCGGGGCCTCAGGACCTGTAATCTCTGAGAAGGTTGAAGGTCAGGGTTCCCTGGGGGAAATCCTGCTCAAGTCTGCCCTCCCCAGTCCCACCGTACCTACCTACCTACCGCTGGCTCCCGCAAACACGCTCTCCTGTCTGCATCCTTCTCAGCAAAACACAGACTTTCTTCCGCCCTCCCCCGGCCACCTGCCCCACCCCACGCGGCTCACCGATTGCTCATCAACGCCCTCCGTTGGGCTGAACCCAGTGGCCAGGCTTCAGTGTCTGCAGCGCCGGGCGCCAGCCATCAGCCCAGCTTCCTCACTTGGATTCGGGGACATTAGGCCCCCTGGGTCCCCCGACACCTCTCCCACCCTCCCGAGGGCTCTTCCTTTATCTGTCTACCAACATCCCCCACCCCCAACTTGGTCCCAGCCTCTTCTCCCATGTCATCACCTCCTTGGGACAACATCCCACCTGGGGATCCCATGTCACCATCTAAATGCTGACGCTCAGGACTGGATCTGCCCCGGGACGGCACAGGTGGCGTCCTGGGCGCGCCTGGGGAGACCTTAGCGGCTGCGCGCGCTCCTCCCTGGGGTCTTAGCCTGATGTGGGGGGTGAGCGGAGGCTCCCTGGCCCGTGAGCTGCTCTGACACACGGCACGGGCCCTGAGTATCTGCTCTGCCTCCCGGCTCATCAGTGCCCTTAACTGTTTTAAAAAAGATATTTTATCCAGACTTTCATGTTCAGGAAGAGGACTCCCCACACCTAGCCCCACCTACTGCTAGGAAGGAAGCTCAGAAGCGCTTTGAAGGCAGAGAGAAGTCACTGTAGTTTGTCTGCTTCCTCCAGGGAGGGAAGACGGAGGACCCTGAAGAGCCCCTCTGGGGGCACGTGGGTGTGTGCTCAGCCGATAAGTTGCGTCCGACTCTGTGAACCCATGGGCTGCAGCCCCCCAGGCTCCTCTCTATGGGGTTCTCCAGGCAAGAACACTGCAGTGGGCTGCCATGCCCTCCTCCACGGGATCTTCCCAACCCAGGGGTCGGACCCACACCTCCTGCGTCTCCTGCACTGGCCGTCGGATTCTTCACTGCTACGGCCACCTGGGAAGCCCCCTGGGGGGCATAACCCTCCCCCTAAAACAGCCAGAACTGACGACACAGGCTGCTCATGACAAAGCCCCCAGAGGGCGGTGGCTGTGCACGCGTCATAACACAAGGAGGGGAGGACTGGGCGTGAGCCCCAGACTCCCAGCCAGAAGGAACCCGCTCCTTCCAGGCAGGTCACGCAGCTTCCCAGGCAACCAGGGCCCAAGCCTCGAGCCTCGAGTGGATCTGACCTCCCAGCGCGCCCGGGTGGAAGGTGGACTCCAGGCAGCCTGCCTCCTCCCTGACCCACCCAAGGAGGCTCCTGAGACGAATGACTGATGCATCGCAGAGTCTTCTCTGCCCTTTAAATCGCCCTTTACACGTCTCCGCCACTGTGTCTGCGCCTGCTGGTGTGAGCAAGTGCGAGATGAAATCACAGGACCAGCTGCACTGGGCCAATCAGTCCTCAGGAAAATACTTTGACAGAAAGCCTCCACTTCGCTTCCAAAGGCTAAATATAAGCCGCGCCATTTAGGATGGCAACACTTCTCCAGCTGGCCTTTCAGGCACTCATGGGCCTCCAGACAGAGCAAGGACACCCGCCAGAAGAAAAGCACACCCCCCTGAAGTCACAGGAATGAGGGGACAAGAAGGGAGACCAGAGGCGGGAGGCAGGGGCCCTGAGATGCAGGGAGAAGGCCCGCCTGCTGTCCAAGGTGTGCTTCCCACAGGGCGCTGCCCACAGACCGGCCTGGCCAATGCCCACCGGCCGCCCGAACTCCCCGAGGGACAGGTCACACAGTCCACACAAGGGCTCTCTTCTCTCATCCACCCTGGAATGGCATTTTTCCTTTTTTTGACCCAAGAAAGGGACCCAGCATCCAAGGCAGTCACAGGACTAACTCACACCCCGGGGCCAGCAGCCAGATGGGGCCAGCAGCCAGATGTGGCCGGCAGCTGAGGGCCACCTCCACCTTCAGAAGGCAACCCTGAGCTGCCCCAGAAGCCCCTCAGGGTCTGCACGGGGCTACACTGGGGCTCCTGCATCAGAGCAGCGCAAGGGAAGAGGTTGGAGGAGAGAGGAGAAGCGGCTGAGGTGCGTCTCCCGTCCATTTCCTTCCTTTGCCCTCCCACCCAGGCCTCTGCTCTCCGCTCCCCCCACCCCAACTTCTATTAATTTTGCTTATTAAGGTAAGATGGGTGTTTCCCTCTGTTTTAAAATGAAAGTGCCTCCCGCCCATGGCTTCTGTCTTTCTTCACCCCCACTGCTGGCCACCCCCTCAAATTATCTTCCCTTCCTTCCTTCTGGAAGCCTCTCAGTCTGCTAGTGTCTTTATAAATCACAGGCTATGCAGATCGTGCCCTGGAAGCTTCTATTATAAACGGTGCCAGGCAGATGGAGCAGCGTCCCTGCAGGTGCCTCCCTGCGGACGGCAGAGCACGCGGGTGTCCCACCAACACGCAGGCCGCAGGCTCCCCGGCTCCGAGAGCTCGACGTCCCTCGGGTGGGTTCACTCTAGTCAGTCCCATCCACCCTCGAGCCCCCTGAGAGGCAATGTTCTGTGGAACACGAGCTGCGAGGTGACAACGGCCCGAGGCCCCAGTGTCTGGACGCTGTGTTTCAAGCGTAGGTTCTATTGAGTCCTGTTGACGCGCTTCATCTCATCTTGAAAGTTACCTTCAAGGAGGTGCTTTGCAAAGAGTCGTTTCTCACGTGGATGAGAAGTTGTTACTACTGACTTGGGTTTGTCAAAATGCCCTGAGGAATCTCTAAAGAGCCCCAAACAGTGGGTGGAGAGGGTGCCAACAGGTCCTGCAGCAGAGACGTCTGCTGCCCACCCCGGGGCGGCTGCAGGTGTGAGGACGGGGCTGGTCAGTCTTAATTCTTTAGCACAACTTTAAAGACAGTGCCGAGTGTGGAGGGGGATATGGTGACAGCAGGCGTCACGTGTGCTGTGCACCAAACACAGACTCAGCACCGTCTCCCTTTTGTCCTCAGACTCAGAGCGCTGCCACAGCAGTGCATCGCAACTCCGCTCCAGTGAGAAAAAAACAATCTGAACACGGAAAGCTGTTTGTCACAATGATTTCCTTTATAAGAGTGAAAAAATGAGGAACACTGTGAATGTCCAAAAAAACCCGGAAGAATTAAGTGATGACAACCTCCGCCAGATGACATTTTACAAAGGCATTAAAAGTGGCTATGCCATTTACAGTTGCTCCCAGAATAATGAATTATGAAGGTGAAAACTCCCGAAACACACAGGGTATCTGTGTGCTGAAAACTACAGACGTGCCTGAACACAACCAAAGAAGAGCTAGACACGTGGGAGGCACTCATGTCCTCAGACTGGGAGGCTCAGCGGATGGAGTGTGACCCTCCCAGTGCTGGTCTGCAGGACAATGCCGTTCCCATCAAAACCTGAGCAGGGCTCCCTATAGACAGACAACGTCATTCTAAAATTTACATGGAAATGCAAATGACCCCAAATCACGAAAACCCTTTTTCAAAAAAAATAATGAAGTGGGAGGAATCACTCTACTGATGTTCAGGCTTGCAACGCAGCCACAGTAATCACGACAGTGAGGGACTGAGGGAACGACAGACACACAGACTAACGGACAGAACCGGAGGCCCTGCAGTGAACCCACTCAGACACACCCAGCGCATTCTTGAGAGGTGTCAAGGAGAGACTCAGCAGAAGAAGGAGAGTATTTTCAATAAACGGTGTTGGAGCACTGGACCTCTGAGGCAAAAAATAAAAAGGCCTCAAATCCCCTGAGTTATACAATGAACTGAAAATGGATCACAGACTTAAATGCAAAACATAAAACTATGAAATTTTTAAGAAAGAAGCTTCAGGACCCAGGTCTAGAGTAAAAATTCTTAGACATGATCTCCAAAGCTTGATCCAAAGGAGGAAAAATTATTCCATTGAGCTTAAAACTTTTGCTCTGCAAAGACACTGCTAGGAAGAAGACAAGCTGCGCATCAGGAGAAAACATCTACAAACCGCTTAAGCAACCGCGGTGTCGGATGTGTGACAGATAAAGATTCTCAAAACTCAACAGCAAAATAAAACAAAGAATCCAGTCAGAAAGTGGGCCAAAGAGAGAAACGGTCATTTCGCCTAAGAAGATCTACAGATGGCAAACCAGCACGTGAAAAATATACTCAGCATCCGCAGCCGCGAGAGAAAGGCCGAACCACGGTGAGGCATCACTGCACACCTATCAGTGGTTAAAACAGAAAAAAACACAGTGACAACATCAAATGCTGGCGAGCATGCAGAGGAAATGGGTCTCCCCTCCATTGCTGGTGGGGATGGAAAATGGTCCAGCCACTGGAAAACAGTCAGGTGGCATCCTACAAATTGAAACGTGAACTTACCCTACAGCCCAGCAACCGCATCCTCGCAGCTTCGTCCCAGAGAAACGAAGACAAGGTCCGTACAGAGACCTGAGCATGATATCTCACAGCAGCTTTCCTCCCAAACAGGAAGCAACCCAGACGTCCTCCAACGTAATGCTTCAGCAAACTGGGATTCATCATCCGGCGGCAATAAAAAGGACAAGCCACTGACACCCCACACGATGGGGGTGAGCCTCACAGAAGGACGCTCAGCACAAAAGCCAGTCCCGAAAGATCACACTGATGCTGGAAATAAAAACTCCGATGTCAAGGCAAGCCAAGAAAAACGTAAACACAAAGCATCTTCTCTGCCCATTTGGGCCTCCCCCCTCCCCCTCGAGTTTGCACTGTGCGTCCGCCTTTGCATTAACCAGACCTACCCAATGGCAGAAATACTGGCTCAGCCAGAGAGACCAAGGGGTCTCCCGCGTCAGACAGAGCAGGCCTTCCTCAGTCCTGTAAGGGGTCACCCCCCACTAGCCTTGTATGTGCAGATGTATCTGATCGACTTTATGTCCAATGCCAACACACCACTTCCTTTAAGGATGGTGACTGGTGCAGAGCCAAAGGGTCAGACGACCTACGAGACACTGGACCCCACCTAACGGCAGTCCTTGGTGTAACTGCTCACTTGTGCACTGTGCTGCTCGGCTGCTTCAGTCGTGTCTGACTCTGCGACCCCGTGGGCTGTAGCTGTGGCTCCTCTGTCTGTGGGATGCTCCGGGCAAGCAAACTGGAGCTCTCCTCTCAGGGCTGAACTCCTGTCTCTGTGTCTCCTGCAGGTGCAGGTGACTTCTTTACTGCCAGCACCACCTATTAGTTAGCATTCCCAGCAATATTACTTGCCATCTGCATGTTTTACAAAATTATTGGTTCTTGCATTACCAAATGTGTGACTGAGTCGCTGATGAGACGAAGGATGGTCAGGGGACTTGAAATGACCGGTCACACATATAGACCTATACGGTCAGCGGTTGTCATAGTGCAGCTCTAGATGTGGGAAGTGGCAGCAGGAGGGAGCCTCCAGGGAAACTTCCTGGGTCAGGAGGGCACAGTGACCCACTCCCGTATCCTTGCCTGGGGAATCCCACGGACAGAGGAGCCTGGTGGGCTACCGTCCACGGGGTCGCTAAGAGTCAGACAGGACTGAGAGACTTCACTTTCACTTTTCACTTTCATGCATTGGAGAAGGAAATGGCAACCCACTCCAGTGTTCTTGCCTGGAGAACCCCAGGGACAGAGGAGCCTGGTGGGCTGCCATCTATGGGGTCGCAATGAGTCGGACACGACTGAGTGACTAATCAGACAACGTGGTTCTGAAAGTTATTCCCACGGGAGGGACTGGGGAGCGGGCAGGCAGACCTCTGCACTCGTTTCTGTAACTTTCTGTTGCTCCACAACTATTTCAGAATAAAACACTTTTAAAAAGTGACTTTGAAGTCTACTTGCAATGTTGAAAGAGACTTAAGATTTTAAACTAAAGAAGGCAGTAAATAAATTTTCTGTCCATGATGGTTATATTCACATTCAAAAGATTTGTAGGAGAAACATTTACGGGAAATACATCAAGATGTTAACAGTGATAGTGTCAGAGAAATATAAATGACTAATTTTCTTTCCTTTGCTTTTTGAATTTTTTTATACACAAATGTAAAAATGAGCAAGAAGATGCAGGCATCTATAACAGGAAATTTAAATCAATAAAATCATCTTGCTAACTGTCCACGTGGGATTCCTATATTCACCCACTGCTATGTATCCAATACTGAAATACAACGGAGAATTTATGCAAAATGAACTGTGAGTTTTGAAAAGCAGATAAGATCAAATAACTTGTCACAAGAAAACAAAAAGATGGAAGCCAATATGAAACAATTTGGATGCCATTTCTGGATGCGAAGAATAAACCTACCATTTGGTGGAAAAGAAAGGCTCAATATTTTTAAAGCTATTAGAATTTTTAAACTCAACACGCAAGACTCATCTTGTGGACGAACATGGCATTTCTAATCAGGGCACAGATGGTAAACATAAGAATGTGCCATGCAGAGACCAATACAAATTTCCCAGCCAGGCGGGTGGCCAGGGGGTGAATAGAAGTTTTCCAGAGAGGTGGGCTGTTTGGGGGTGGCTGGTATGAATTTACTGGAAACTACAAAAATTAGAAAAAAATTTAAAAGTGAAATTAGAGATGACCGTCTGCTATGAAATATTAGACAAAATGACTTGTATGATAACTTTATTTCTCTCACTAGCTTTTTAGATATAAATATAAAGGGCTTACATTTTTTCTTCAACAGTCACAAGTAGTAATCTAAACAGATCAACTGTAGTCACTTCTGTGACCTGTGTGTGTGTGTGTGTCTGTGTGTGTGTTCGACTGCTGTTGTTCAGTTGCTCAGTTGTGTCTGACTCTTTGCGACCCCCTGGACTGCAGCATGCCAGGCTTCCCTGTCCATCACCAGCTCCCAGAGCTTGCTCACACTCATGTCCATAGAGTCTGTGCTGTCATCCAACCATCTCATCCTCTGTCATCCCCTTCTCCTCCTGCCTTCAATCCTTCCCAGCATCAGGGTCTTTTCCGAATCAGTTCTTCAAAGCCGGTGGTCAAAGTAATGGAGCTTCAGCTCAGCTTTAGTATCAGTCCTTCCAATGAATATTCAGGATTAATTTATTTTTAGGATTGACTGGTTTGATCTCCTTGTTGTCCAAGGGACTCTCAAAAGTCTTCTCCAACACCAAATTCAAAAGCATCAGTTCTTAGGTGCTCAACCTTCTTTATGGTCTAATTCTCACATCCATATACAACTACTGGAAAAACTATAGCTTTGACTATATGGACCTTTGTTGGCAAAGTGATTGGATTATTAATCCCTAAATCTAGGGGAGATTCTGCATGAGTGGTGTCCACTATACAAGGCCAATCCACGAAGGTGACACTTAGGGCAATACATGAAAACCATTGTCAACACCCTGGTCCCAGTCATTTCCCCCTAAAAGGATCGCCCCAATATCCTTAGAGAAGACTGCCAGTCCGTTACCAGAGCCTCAGAGTCGGGCGACTGTCGCCAGCCCCGGTGTGCTCCCTTATCCTGGAGATTCTTTCAAACAGGAAACATTCTGAACTTCAGGATTAAGCTTAAACAATTTCAGTGACAATGTGCTTTCATCAGGTTTCAAAATTTTTGAAAAGGTGAAACTTTTGGCCAAACCTCATTCAAAGAAATCAGCTGCATAACCAACCCTCTTCCTTTTTAACCAACTTAGTTGACATTAAAAATAATTACAAAACATTCTGCTAAATGTTTTCAAATGCCCCTACCAGCCCACCCACATCACACTACCCTCCACCCCAAACTCCGTCCCAAATGACCCCCTCAAAAAGCTAACTGGTGAGCTCCACACATATGTCAGCTTTTGCCAATATGAGCTAAAAGTCACAGATTTCCAGAGAGTCGTGAGCACAGATGCAGTGTTTCTCGCGAGCTGATGCACTGAATTGATTCACCCAGGATAGCGGCCTTGTAGCCTGAACCCTGCAATCAGCGTGGCTGAGGTTTATGGAACTGCAAAGACTGGCGACCTCAGGGTCTGCTGTAGGACCACGGAGGAATCCGGGTAATCACACTTTTCGTCCACATTAGACGGGTTGCCTCGGCCTCAAGGGCTTGTTATCTAACGACCTGCGAGCCTGATCCTGAAAAGCGGCTGCCTCGGAAACACTTGTTGGAGAAATGAGAGATTCTGCACAGGGTGAAGGCCACATCTTTTTCATTCTCGACTGAACCCACTCTGCGAATACCGCTCTGTTCCCGGTGGTACCCTCCGCCCTCAAAGCGACCTGCGCATGGCATTTACTCAATAAGCATTTGCACAGGAATAGATGGACACCTTGTAGACGGTTTAAGAAAGGTGTATGGAACGCCCAGAGCATGTCTGTAGAGCCAGGCTTACAGCATGACGGAGCCAGCCTGCTGAGATCCGGTCTCATTCATGGTGTAAGACAGGCTGGGGGACTTTCCACATTCTCCACATTCAGGGAGTATGATCTGCATTATATACAATTTCTAAATTCAAAGAAAGCATATTATAAACACTTGCAGAAGTCTAACCTAGCTTGGGGTCTTGCCAGAATGCTTCAGCCCCACCCAGCAAATCCAGACATCTCGTACTTCAGGATCACACACTTTATCTACAACAGGCTGAAGTGACGCTGGAGAAAAGCCCCAGATGTTTCTGAGGCTCTGGCAGAATATGTCAGAAGTTCACTCTTTACACCAGGAAGGGTGATCTGAAGACTTGTTTAGAAAACCCCTTCAGCTGAGGCTATTATTCTGAGCTGCCGAGTAGAAGTTCTCTCATCTCCTGCAAATGAGGGTGAGTAATTGTCTGTGGGGATTCAGCAGCGATGGACCAGCCACTGCACCTAAGCCCTGAACTAGGAGGCAGGCCGGAGGCCTGGCAGCAGGGGCAGGCGTTCTGTGAGCTCTGTGATCCCGCTGCAGCACGCTGCCTACCAGCGAGGTCAGCAGCTTCCGATGACGATGTTCTATCGTCATTAACACAGGGACTCACTCACACAAAACTGCTGAATTAAAAACCCTCACGGCAGGCGGAACTCACAGGCCGCAGGCATCCAGGACCTTGGCCATTCACGTTTACTCACACGTTTGTTTTTGCTTGAACTGCTTGATACAGACCACGTTTGGAAGGACCAAGATTCATTTACACAGAATGGCACCCATGGGTGACGGGTACCGTCCTGGGCTCAGGAGCAAGGCCCCTCCCCCAGGGACAGCCCTCCCCTCCGTGCTCCCCTCTGGGCTCTGCCCTCATTCAACCTCCGCATGTGTGGCTTGTCTCCCTGTTGATGGATGACATTATTTCTGAGCCAAACACAGGGCACAGCTTTACATGGACTTGGCTAATTTCTGCTAGCACTTATACACCGAGCTATTTAAGAAAGACACCCGCCGATTATCATGTTTTCGAATGTTTTCAAACTGCTCTCCTTTCCCAGGATGATGGCTCTGCAACAGCTGTGCAAAACCCACTGAGATGTACCTCGTCCTCTTGGACTGATCAGGAGCTGAGCCCCACCGGACAGTCACAGGCTGAGGTCAGAGCCTGCTCCTGGAAAAGGGCATCTGTGTCCAGGAAGGGGCTCTCACCAGCAGGTTGCCCCGAAGTGGAGGCCGAAACTGCACCCCGTCCTCTGGATGCGCATGTGTGTGCACGCATGTCTGTGCATGTGTGTGCGTGCACAGGCACACAGAGGGGCTCCAGGGAATGACCTCGGGCAGCTCCTGGAGTGAGGAGCTCTTAGAATGATCACGGAAGCAGCTGACACAGCGCCCAAGTTCAGCGCTCACATTCTTCTTCCCACCAGGTGACATATTGTTCTCATTATCCCTCAAACTTTTCAAATAACAATTCCCCGGGAAATGATTCAAACAATGATTCCCCGGGAAACAACGACTGCCCCTTTCCTTAAGCAAGAGCTCTGCGAATTTTCACTGTTTGTGCACATCTGAACTTCTGTCTCAAGCCTCAAGACTGCAACATTCCCCGGTTGCCAGGCCTGCTTTATAAGCAGGCACGTGAGAGGAAGCTTAACCTGTCTCTTCTGTTGTGAAAACCGGATCTAAAGAACTCATGACTGGACCGGGAGCTGCTGACTGAACACAAATCCCAGAGGGGTTTCTGGGCCCTCCTCCTCCCGACGTGCGCTGGCTGGACGAGGCGGACAGAGGCTGCAGCGTGTGAGGAGGGACGGGCGTGCGCGGTCAAGAGGACACGGCCTCCCCCGGCCGCGACCACATACACGCGCTGGCCCACGGGAATGAAATCAAACACCCAAACCACGGCGCGGTTGGGAAGAAATGCAGGCTCGCGGGTTTTGGCTGCTCTTTCAAGAAAACAGCGTGGCCCTCCACCCTGGAGGAAGCTGAGGGGACGCTCGGACCGTCCCACCAGCACCTCTGTTGAAAGTCTTAAAAATACACAAATTGCACGTACCCTCGGGGCCCATCAGACGGAAAGCAGCCATGAGTTTCACAAGGATTCGGTAACTTTAAGGACCTGATTTTGAAATGAACTTAGAGATTTTTCATCCTTGACCTCTTCCCTATGTAGCGAGACTCCTGCTCCAGTGATGACTGAAACGTCCATCCAGCAGACACCGCGTGACAGTGATCCGTTTCTTCAGCGATTTGGACTCCAATGCTCTGAAACAGCTCGAGGCAGCAACAGTCCGCCTAAGCACGCCAATCTGCGCTCCTCGCAGGCATGTGGGGGGATCCATGGTGGACAGGTGGGGGGTCCTTCCCTGCCCTTGTGGTTTTCCACGCCTTTCTTTATGAGACGCTCCATCACCTTCAGGACCTGTGCTTCCTCCACTGACTGAGGGCAAAGCCTCCTCATGGAGCGAAAGCATCCTCTGAGAAGAAAGGGACTGAAGGACGCTGGCCTCTAGATAAGAGGCCACGGAGGGTGAAGGTCACAGAGATGCCGCCTTGAGCTGAACGCGTCTCCCCCTAATGCAGAGACTGAAGCCCTCATCCCAGGGTGACGGTGTTAGGAGCTGGGCCTCTGGGAGGCGACGGGTCAGGAGGGTGGGGCCCCACTGGGATGAACACACCCACAAAAGGGCCCCAGAACGCCCCTCCCGCCATGTGAGGACGCGGGGAGAAGACACCTTCTGCCAACTGGGTCCTCGCTGCAGGGGACCGACTGGCATCGTGATCCTGGATGTCTGCCTCCAGAGCGTCCGGAAACACGTCTCTGCGGTACTCAAGCCGCCCAGTCTGTGCAGTCTAGTAGCGGGAGCCTGGATGGGCTAGCACAGACGTGAGACTGTGCGCCTGCGGCTCCCGAGGGGCAGCTGTTGCGGACGGCCAATGCAGGAGGAGGGGCCGAGTCTGGAAGTCGGGGGGAAAGGAGGTGATCTCGGGTCTTCTTTCTCTGGCGCTCCAGGAACCATCAGCGCGTCCTCCATCTAGGGCGAGCCTCCTGAGGGTTCCTGGAGCCGTCTGTTCTGTGGGGGTTCCTCCATCCTCCTCCCGAGTTCTAGGTCTACAGTACGCCAGTGGCGCCTCCCCTCCACAGGGGACCCCATCCCAGCCCCCAGGCGTCTGTGTCACCTGCCTGGCCTGATGAGGAGGGCTGCTCGAGGAACTCTCCCCTGCTCAGGAGGTGCTAAATTCACCCCCATGGGCTCCTTCATGTCATCAGGATTGCATTTTCATTTTGCTTGGCTTGTGAGTCCCTGAAGGCCTTCCTCTTAATGCCCAGCATTAAGGGAAAGACCATTCCTATAGCTGCTGAAAAGTACCTAAGTGATGAACACTTCTCTTATTAAACACTAGTTAATAACTACACTGTAGTCAGTAAACACATCCCATGTCTAAACATGCCACTGAAAGGCTTTGCTGAGCTTCGGTGATGTGTCTGAGTTAAATGACAACCAAGTTCTCCTAAAGGTTACCAAACAGGAAATTTGTGCCTGGACAAACGAGCCATATTTTCCAAGAACTGTCAACGATTTCTTCTAACGGAGTCTGACTAGAAAGTAGAAGAGGTGTGGGCATGAGCTGACGTGGCATCAAGTCACAGGGGTCCATCTGGTCACTGGGCTGCAGGATGAAGAGGAGTCACTCAGACTGACATGCGCTCAGCTCTGACTTCGGACGCCTCCACACCCGCCGTCACATCTGGACACAGGCCGTTGGTGAGCACACCCACACACACATGTGCCCTGAGGACCTGGGGGGAGGGTCGCTAGGTACCGTCCAGCTCCTGGAACCTAAAGCACGTATTTCGGGAGCTGCCCTGGTGGCTCAGATGGTATAGAATCCACCTGCAGTGCAGGAGACTCGGTTCGATCCCTGGGTCGGGAAGATCCCCTGGAGAAGGGGATGGCTGGCTTACCCACTCCGGTATTCTTGCCTGGGGAATCCCACAGACAGAGGAGCCTGGCGGGCTACAGTCCACAGGGTCGCCAAGGGTCGGACACGACTGAGTGGCTAACACGAAACACGTATTTCAGTGTACTTAAATGAGAAGGAAAGGCAGTCTCAGGTTCTCTTTAACAAAGACCTTACCGAAGTAGCAACGGAGCATAACGAAGGAAGATACAAAGTTCACGTTATCTGCTCTGTCGTCCTGAAGAAGTGACGTGACGGAAATGTGAGGCACAGCACGGGATAAGAAACCTTCCACACACGCCCTTCGGGCTGTCTGACCAGAATTCAGATGGGATCGGGGTCTTGACATGCCTGGGGAGACCCACAAAGCCCACGGTGACGGGGTGCAGCTGCGGAAGAAAAAGGCTGGGGTTGTCACCAATGTCCAGGGCGCCAGGCACAGGGGGCAGGTGCCTCGGGGGGATGTGCTTGGGTGTACCTCCCTGCCCTGCACCAGGACGGGAGAAGCCTGCTTTCTGGCCCAAGCCTGTTCATCCTTCCAGCTGTCTTATTTCACCTTTTTTCTTCTTTCCTGACCCCTCCTCGAGCACAGCTCCAAGAAATGGCACCAGGGGTCCCTCACTGCCATGCAGGTGGCCTGTCCTGTGGCCCTTCGGGGGCATCTCACAGGACAATACAGTGTTTTTTCCCCCAAGGCTCCTGCCCGCTCGCCGGTATGTGCATCCAGGGTGCCAGCCCTTGCTATCACCCTGCAGGGAGTGTGTTCAACCCTCAGATCATTTAAAATTCAAAAGAAACCCGGGGCTGTTGGTTTCAGTATCCAGAGTTTAAATGGCCTTTCCTCCAAGTGGGGGTGCACACATGTTCTCCTCAAAGTCCCCCAAGCCTGGCCCACTGGAGCCGCGGTCCCCAGTTTTGGCACGAGGGAATGGTCTCAGGAAGGTGATTTCTCCAGGGACTGGTGGGGGCAGGGATGGTTTCAGGATGATTCAAGCACACGACAAGGAGACCCGGGTTCAGTCCCTGAGTCAGGTAAATCCTCTGGAGCAGGAACTGGCTACCCACTCCAGTATTCTTGCCTGGAGAATTTCATGGACAGAGGAGCCTGGCGGGCTACAGTCCACGGGGTGGCAAAGAGTCGGACACTGAGCGACTAACACACACAATGATTGTGCATTTTATTTCTATTATTACATCGGCTCCACCTCGGATCACCAGGCATTCGATCCCAGAGGCTGGGGCCCTGCACTAGAGTGTCCACCCCCTGTGGCTGTGGACGGCCTCTCCTCGGCAGCCCCGAGTGGCCAGCCCTGCTCTCTGCAGACCCAGGGGGCCCGCAGCGGACAGAGGCCTTGGGACACGAGCTTCCCCGCGTCCAAGCCCTCCATGGCGCGGCAGCGGGGACAGAGGCGGTGAGTGAGTCACCCAGAAGAGGCTGCAGCAGAAAAGCAGGGGCTGCGGGATGCGGTGGGGAGGGTTGCTTCCAGAAGAGTCCACCCTCTTGCCGGCTGAGCCCTGCCCGAGCCACAGGAGCCCCCTCACCCATCAGGACTCCAATACCACAGGGTTTTACTAATACAACCTAGAAGCAGCCCCTTGTGCAACAAGCAGCCGGCTTTACTCCTCCCAGGGGCTCCTGGAGTGAACCTCTAACATTTAAAAGGGAAGAGGAACACGGGATTTCTAACACAATCTCGCCAAAGCCACACTTCACATTCCACGTATAAAACCTTTAAGCAGTGCAGTCGAGCTTGAGAGAAGCTGACTTTATGCTCCCACCAAAGTGATTCCAAGCAATGAATCCAGGTTAACAGCTCGCACGGGGCTCTTATAAAAGCTTAATGATCCTAAGAGGGCCCCGCTCGTCCTGGGCCTAGACACGAAGGTGGGTTAGAAGGACACTCCGCTTGGCCACCTGTGGCCGGACTTTCCGGTTCCCCTGTGCCTCCAACCTCCAAGTAATTTAATTTACAGCCAAGCCCAGAGCATTCATCCCAGGGGATGGGTCCACTCTTTACCCTGAAAGACCGCCAACACGACGAGAAGGAAACTGCCTTTCAAAGGCGAAGCTGCAGATTCTCTCTTTCGCATCGCACGTCTGCCTTTTCCCCAGCCCGTCCTGGGAGGCTGGCGTGTGCGCTTTACTCTGGCTCATCTGGCCGGAGCTGGCACTGACCCAGGTGATGTGGGTGGCCACCAGGGTCGTGGTGGTCCCGCCCCACCGCCCATCCAGAGGGGCTCCCCCGGCGTGCACATGCTGCCCGACAACTGCTCCCCACGGGGGCCTGGCTGGTCCCTGAGTGTGGCCGGCTTCCCGCTCCCCTCCTCTACTGGGATTTTGCGGGGGAAGAGTCAGGCCCAGGGGGTTTAGGCTGGAATCCCCAGGGGATGCCCTGAGCCCATGCATCATCGGCCAGTGGAGCCAGGCACCTGCCTGGATAGGTGGTGTGATGGCCTAGGGGGAACCAGCTCAGACCAGGGTGGACTCCCACCCCCCGCCCCCCAAATATTCCCAAAGACAGAGAGCTCGGAGCCTCGTGCAGTGACTCAGGACTCCAGGCAGGGCCAGTCAGCTCGAGTCATCTCAGAAGACCATATCAGTGAGCTCCGCAGGCAGGACACCGGGAGGATGGTCATCCCTCTGGGTGTAAAACCACCACATCGCTCTGCGAATTACCTCCCGAGAGAGACACCTGGCACCTGGGGAGGGACGAAGGACGGGAAGGGTTTCACATCGACCCAGACTGGGACTTAGGGCTTCAGAAGCTACATCTGGCATACGTCACAACCTGTCTTCAACATGTCATCCATGATGCGGGAAGGGACCATTCCTCCAGTCCTGAGCCTGCGTCCTAGGCCCTGGTGTTGCCATCGCTGTGACGCGGCCACCACCCTTCTCAGGAGGAGCCGACCACAGCCTCCCGGCTTCCCTGGGGGCTCGAGGGTAGGAGTCCACTGTCCAGTGCAGGAGGTGTGGTTCCGATCCCTGGGTCGAGAAGATCCCCTGGAGGAGGAAAGGCCACCCCAGTATTCTTGCCTGGAGAATCCCGTGGACAGAGGAGCCGGGCGGGCTACCCTCTGTGGGGTCGCAGAGTCAGACACCACTACACACCAGCACCGGTTCGGGAATGTTCCCCCAGGGCAGATGCTCCCCTTCTGAGCATCTGCAAAGGGACCCGCCCACGGGCCAGTGTGCACAGCCCCTGCTCCCCTCCCCCACCCGGCCCCCCAGGGGTCAGCGATGCTCCCTCCCCTCTGCGGCCTCAACAACGCCCCTGCGGATGCAGAGTGTGCGTCTCAGGTCAAGCCGGAGGCCACACAGAAGCAGCAGCCCTTGGTCCCTGTGAAGCAGAGCTCGCCAGGCGGGGACATGGCCTTTGTGCAACACCCGTCTCCTCTGCCCCAAGGCCTTCCCTGCGTCGGAGCATCGCCCGGCACTGGGCTGGCGTCTCTTCCGGGTCACTTCCGGCCCTCAGGCCCCTGGGCGAGGTGCTCCACTCCCTGAGAGGCCGGAAGGACAGAGCTCCGTCCTTCCCGTGTGCCCACCTGGGCCTGGAGATGCGCAGTGACAGCTCAAGGTCACACAGCAGCTGCCCAGAGGTCAGGGCCAGCGGCGCCCAGGCGGTGACGCCACAGAGGGTGGACTGGATCAGAGGGACTTTCCCTCCGGCTGCACTGACTCACAGACAGTCCTGTTTACACGGCACACAGCAAATGTGAAGTTTGCAGGGACTTACTGGCCCAAAGAGTTGGGAGTATGATGAAAACAGCTATTAGAACAGGGTCACATGGATTAACGGATAAAGAGACCATGATGAGCTTCTCAGGCAAGTTAGGAGGCATTAAAACTTCAGGGGTCCTCTGAACACTCTTCAGTAAATAGCTACCTCACTCTGATTCTTACACTGGGTTGACTCAGGGCCAAGTCCACCGTGGCAGATCTGATGCTCTTGCTAAAGCAGGACTTGAGAAGTGATGCTCCAGGGACTTGCTGGTGACGCTCGGGTCCCTGGCCACCGGTCTGCAGACTCGGACAAGACCTCGGTCTGTGTCCTCCACACACAGCCTGAGCATGTGTGATTAATAGAAGCTGCAACCAGAGGATTCATAGCAGTGACTCAAAAACCAGAGCGAAACACGGTAGCCGAGTTAGACAGAGACAAGCAACACCCAGAGGGGAAATAAGAAACGGAGAAATAGCTCTGGCCCAGTGCCCAGTGCTCCAATTTAATGTAGGAAACAGTGACAGATTTTATTTTTTTGGGCTCCAAAATCACTGTGGATGGTGACTGCAGCCACGAAATTAAAAGACGCCTGCTCCTTGGAAGGAAACCTATGACAAACCTACACAGCATGTTAAAAAGCAGAGACATCATTTTGCCAACAAAGGTCCATATAGTCAAAGCTATAGTTTTTCCAGTAGTTATGTGTGGATGTGAGAGCTGGACCATAAAGAAGGCTGGGTGCCAGAGAATTGCTGCTTTTGAATTGTGCTGCTAGAGAAGACTCTTGAGGGTCCCTTGGACTGCAAGGTGATCAAACCAGTGAATCCTAAAGGATTTCAACCTGGAATATTCATGGAAAGGACTGATGCTGAAGCTGAAGCTCCAATACTTTGGCCACCTGATGGGAAGAGCTGACTCACTGGAAAGACCCTGATGCTGGGAAAGACTGAAGGCAGGAGAAGGGGACGACAGAGGAGGAGATGGTTGGATGGCATCAGTGACTTGATGGACATAAATTTGAGCAAACTCAGGGAGGCAGTGAAGGATAGGGAAGCCTGGCATGTTGCAGTCCGGGGGGTCACAAAGAGTCAGACACAACTTAGTGACTGAACAACAAACAATAGACTTGGGCAGATGCACTACGGGGAAAGGCTGGCACGCTGACAGCGCCAGGCCTCCAAGAAAACCATTTCTGACCAGGAGGCCAGCTCCAAGCAGAGAGAGGGGCGTTTGCGGGTGACTGTAACCTGAGGGATGGGGTCCCAGTGGGACCCGGAGACCAGCTCAGACCACGGAGCACAGAAGGAACACCTCTCTCAGGCAATCTGTGAGCGACTGAAACGCACCAGAGGTCTGCTAAAAACTGGCCCGGGGAAACCTCTTTCTCTTGTCTTAAAAGCCAACTTGTTTGGGGAAAGTGCAGCATGGGGAATTCCTCGAGCCGCAGCATCCGCACTGGGGCAGGCTTGCTCCAGGAACCCCCAGGCGGGTCTCCTCTCCGGTCTGGGGCTGAGGTCACGGGCCCACCACCCAGCGCGCCTCCTCCTGCAGTCCAGGAACCGCTCCCCACGGCTGCTCTCCATCCCCTGTGACCACCAAAGCCAACTGATTGCAGGTGGCAGATCTCAAGTTTCCTGGGTGACAGAAATCCTTGAGAATGTGATGAAATTTTGCCCTCCTCTCCCTAGAAAATCATGCAAACTCGCACACAGAGGAAACGTGTCACAGAATGTCCTGAATTCCCAAGACTGTCTGAGTATGCAAAGGGGTCACGCCATCCGGTCTCAGCTGCCTTCTGTCTCCTGACCCAAGACAGGAAGGTACCTGGACAGGTCTAACTGTTCAAGAGGCGGAAATTAATGTCACCAGTGACAAATGCCTTAATCTTCCTTTCTTCAATTTCATCTGCAAAAACAGAAACACTCCTACCCCAAACTATAGGACTTACAAAAGCACATGTAATTACCATCACTGTTTAACACTCCCCTTGGAAATTCTAGAAAATGCAATAAGCACAGAAATAGAAATAAACACTACAAATGTAGGTCAAAGGCAGTGTGAGAGTATATTTAGCATACTAAATGCATAAACCAAAATAAATGTATTAGATCTAATAATAGAAGGTTTGGATGCAAAGCAAAACACAAAACTCATCGGCATCTTTATAAACCAGGAACGCAGCGGGGAAGCCAGGTGACATTCAAAGGAGTAATAAAATACGGGAAATAACAGCCAGGCGGCATACGGAGGAGCAGACCAGCAGGACAGAGGCACGCAGTGGACCTGGATGAGAGATGCTGGGAGCCTGGGCGCGGTTAACACTTTCCAACGTCACGAAGACGTCCTGTTTCAGGATGGGAAGACGGAAGGAAGAGGAGGGGGCAGAGCAGAAAGGATGCAAGTGTGGGAACGTCGTGTGTGCAAAGTCGCTTCAGATCTGTCCCGCTCTTTGTGACCCTGTATACTGTAGGCTGCCAGGCTCCTCTGTCCATGGGATTCTCCAGGTAAGAACACTGCAGTGGGTTGCCGTGCCCTCCTCCAGGGGATCTTCCCAACCCAGGGATGGAACCTTCCTCTCCTGTGTCTTCTGCATTGCAGGCGATTCCTTACTGCTGAGCCACAGGGGAAACCCACAAAGAAAACTAAAAGGCCAGGGACAGACCAGGAAAAGACCTGGAGCCAAAGGAGAAGGTAACGTCTGTGTGTGTGTGTGTGTGTGTGTGTGTGTGTGTGTGTTGGGTGTGACGTGTGTGTGATGTGTGTGTCTATGGTGTGGGTGTCTGTGATGTGAGGTGTGTCTGTGTGTCTATGTGCAGTCTATAATGTGAGTGTGTGTGTGTGATGTGTGTGTAATGTGTAAATGTGTCTGTTATGTTATCTGTGGTGTGACCTGTGTGTGGGGACTGGCACCCCAAAATTAAAACTGGTCAGTGGAGAGAGAAGACGGTTTACATGTAAGGAAACTAAATATCCAAGAAATTTATTTTTTTCAAGTACCTCACCAGCCGTCACAGAGATACAATGAAACAGATGAGATCTTTTCTTTTTTTTTTGGTCTATCTAGTCAGCCAAGATGCTGAAAATAAAAATATCCAATGTTTGCCAAATTGTAGTGATCACCTGCTGGCAGCCGTCGGGGTTAACTAAGATGTGACACTTGTTCTGGAAAGCAACTTGGCACTTTTGAGCCAAAGCCTTAATCGTGAAACAAGTGATTTCATTTCCAAAATTTGGGGGAGAAATCAGAGGAAGATAGATATTTACTCCTAAGTGTGCTGTTTCAGCATTAACTGCAGTGAGACAAGGCTTCCCTCAGTGGCTTGGTGGTTAAGAACCCACGTGCAACGCAGGAGCCACGACTTCGATCCCTGGGTTGGGAAGATCCCTCTGAGAAGGAAATGGCAACCCACTCCAGGGTTCTTGCCTGGAGAATCCTGGGGACAGAGGGGCCTGGTGGGCTACAGTCCATGGGGTCGCACAGAGCTGGACACGACTGAGTGACTTAGCCTTTATACACGCACAGTGAGACACATTAGGGGAGAAACATCTAATTTAAACACCTAATGTTTAAATAAAGAGAGACAACAGCTCTCTATATGTAGAATAAAATCCATTTATGATGATATTTAATGACATGACTTGTAAGGTTCAGTCATTTTAAAGGATACCAAGTTCTGTGTTCAGAATGATGGCAAGATTATGCAGAGATACACTTCTGAAAGAAGGAAAATGTCCCCAGATGTCAAATATTTAAGCCTGAGTGGTGGGATTTATGAGGATTCTAACTTTCTAGACAGTTTTCTGAATTTCAAGGTAGTGTCTTCCACATATTAGTTGATAAATATTGGTAAAAAACTGTCCCAACTTCTGACACAGCAAGCACAATGACTAATTTTAATTAGGAAAAGAACACAGACGTCTCACAGAGCTGAATCAATGGGCACACAGTCAGTGTAATAGGCCTGTCCTCGGGCAGGGTGATGGTGTGGCCGCAGTGGGGGCGATCAAGAAGGAGGGAGGCCCCCTCGGTGGGAGTCACAGGAAGGACTCCTCCAGCTCTGCAATGGAGCATCATGGCAAGGGCCTCCCTGACGGGCTGTCCTGGGGGCCTGTCCCCTCGCCTGAGCCCCCGGCCCCCAGGCGGTTTTTTGTGCCCGGGCTGCGGGGTGCGGAGCCAGACCTCCCGTCCCTCTGGCTGCCTGGTGCCCGAGGAGCGGCAGGGCTGCTCACTAAGGACCCCACAGGCAACCCCCACACAGAGGACACAGAGGGGAGTCCCCAGGGCCCCAGAGCCCCTCCAGTCAGGAGGAGGAACAAGGGGAGGGGAGCGCTCTGGGGCTCAGGGCAGAGGCCGTGGGGTGGGCGAGGGCAGGCGGCCCCCCGCCCAGGGGACAGCGGTGCCCCAGGTGCCTAGGGCTGTCAGGGACCACTAGCAAGTGCCCCCCGTCTCTGGCGGGGGGGGGTCCTCCCTTATCCTCTGTCCACGAAGCTGCCCCAGACACAGAAAGTCTGCTCCGCGTATGAAGCTGGCCCTGCAAAGGCCAGCTGCACATCACCAGCTCCTGGATGTACACGCCCTGGAGACGCCGCCCCGACCCTGGCCCATCCCTTGGAACTTCACGCTCTGTGTGCATGGACGCAGAGCATCGCCCCGCAATCCGCTGCAGGAGAGATGGCAAGGCGTGCAGCGGGCACCTGGCCTTCTCAGGGTCGAGGCCAGCCTGCTGTGTGCACATCCCCCAGTGCTGGGGGTGGGTAGCTCCTCACCCAGACGATGCAGCAGCAGACGCCTGCCAGGGAGGCAGCAGGTGCCTCTGAGCGCCCGCGCTGGGAACACCCCTGAGGGCCAGGTGTTTACAGAGTGAGCGTGTCCCGTGAAGCTCACAGGGGTTAGCTGTATTGACTGTCCCGGTGGAAGTTTTCCTGAGATCCCCCTGGTCATGACCATAAGCACTCCAGTTCTTGGAGAGCTGCAGAGGGAGGGAGACCGACCCAGAATCACTAAGCTGGGCAGGGAAGTGGTCTGGGATTTTGCCAACTTGGAAATAAAATTCAAGATAGCTTTAAAAATTTAATGAAGAGTTCAAAGGCAAATGATTTTCAGTTCCATTAAACTCAAAGAAAATCATTTCTATTCACTCTGATCGATGCAGTTAGGCAACATCACAGGTGTTAACACTTCTCACGATCACACGGACAGGTAACACACAGATTGCCCATGCTCTCCTGGTGTCCCGACACAGCAACCCTCAGGGGCCCGCAAGAGTATCTCAAACATAACTACGTAAGCATGATGGAAAAATGGAGACAAGCACCATACAAATAAGTGCAGGAAAACCACGTAAATCCAGCAAGCAGCTTGAAAAGCCGGACTTTCTAAAGTCGCGAAATATCCGAGTCATGGCCTCTATAAACATAAAGCTATTATTACTTTACAGTGTGGGACTGTGCGTGGTCAGTCACTCAGCCATGTGCAACTTTTTGCCACCCCATGGACTGTAGCCCGCCAGGCTCCTCTGTCCATGGGATTCTCCAGGCAAAAATACTGGAGTGGGTTGCATTTCCTGCTCCAGGGGATCGTCTTCCAAGGACTGAACCTGCGTCTCCTCTGTCTCCTGCACTGAAGGCAGATTCTTTACCGGCTGAGCCATCAGGGAAGCCCCATTTTAAAATATAACAATCTCATTCAGACGATCAGAAAGACTTCCGAAGTGGTCTTTTGTTTTTTCTTTAACAACAGACAAGAATGATTCTAAACTAACAAACCAAGATGGAGCAAATACTTAAAAAACCCGACAGTTTCTGCAGCAACGTCGCTCACTTCCCCAGCAAGCAGAGGCGCTGCCGTAGCCAAGACCGTGACTGTGAATCACGGGCTGTGCACACGGCTGCTGTTTCCACACGCTGCACGCTAGTAAAAGCTGAGCAACTTCTCAAACCATGCCGGAGGGAAGACTTTTTAAAAAATTAAAGAGTGAAGTTAAAATCTGAAGACTTACAACGACTTCTGTGAATTTTTTGACTTTGCATCAAAAAGTCAGAAGCGTGACCAGGTTAGTGCCTGGGGGGAGCTGGGGAAGCAGGTGGGGACCCTCCCAAATGGTCGGAGAAGAGCTGTCTCCAGCACTGGCTTCGGTGTGGAGTCCAGATTTTCCAAATCCAACACGAGGAGGCACCTTATTTGCCAAGATGGAAGCACTTCAGGGCAGCAAGTGTCCGTTTCCTGTTTAATTTATGTGAGGGGTGGAGCTTTTCAGAGAAGAAAGCCAATTTCTGTTTTTGTGCACTGACTGGCCAGTGAGTTTGGTGTTAACTTTTTGCTGACTCTCTCTACCTCTGGAAATATGTCAGCACGTAACTTCTTTTTAGGCTTTCGTTGTTGTTGTTAAACCATTTATCCGAAGAGAGATAAGAGCTCAGGATAACACCCGTCCCCCGGATGGAAAAAAAAAAAATCTGATGGTTTGTTGTTCTCTTTATCAATAAGGATCACCATCTCTCTTTTTTTTTTTTATGGCACAAATATATCACAGAATATTACTCAGCCATAAAAAGGAACAAAACTGAGTCATTTCTAGAGGCATGGATGGGCCTTTCAGTTCAGTCTCTCAGTCATGTCTTACTCTTTGCCATCCCATGGACTGCAGCACGCCAAGCCTCCCTGTCCATCACCAACTCCCAGAGCTTGCTCAAACTCATGCCCATCGAGTCAGTAATGCCATCCAACCCTCTCGTCCTCTGTCCTCCCCTTCTATTCCTGCCTTCAATCTTCCCCAGCATCAGGGTCTTTTCTAATGAGTCGGTTCTTCGCATCACCATCTCCTTTTAAAATAGAAACCCCTCCATCAACTCACTTGGAAGAATAAACTTTCCAGGCAAAAGGGACCACATCAGGACATCAGTCATTTCGGATGAAGACATGATCCTCAAGCCGAGAGGGAGATGACTGGAAGTCACAAGCCTGACAAGGCAGGGCAGGAAGCCAGGGTCCCAACCCCGGCGTTCACCCAGGGCGCCTGCTACGAGGAGGCTAGCGCCCTGGCCCTTCATCCCCGCTGCAGCACACAGACCCTGCACGCAAGGAGTTCATACTTGGAAATCTTGGGATATAAGACACTCCTGAAACAGCGGGTCTGAAAGACACACCTTAGGAGAGGGAGGCCGCCCACGAGCATGGAGCCCCAACGATGCTGGGGGGCGGGGGCACCCGGGTCCAGATTCCGGGGCCGGTATCCCGAGCTGCGTGACCCAGGCAAGCACCCTGGCCATCCTGCACCTTACTTTTCTGCAGAGCAGTGAGCAACGCTGGAGCTTGGCTGTGTTAGATTATTTGGAGCAAAGCAAGCATGTAAGGAGTCTTGGCTCCCACTCTAACACTCTCCTCGCTTCTCTCCAGAAACTTCTGGCTTAGACACGCCCTCTTTGCCCCGGGTGCAAATGTTTGCTGCTGCTGCTGCTGCTAAGTCGCTTCAGTCGTGTCCCACTCTGTGCGACCCCATAGACGGCAGCCCACCAGGCTCCCCCGTCCCTGGGATTCTCCAGGCAAGAACACTGGAGTGGGGTGCCATTTCCTTCTCCAATGTATGAACGTGAAAAGTGAAAGGGAAGTCGCTCAGTCGTGTCCGACCCTCAGTGACCCCATGGACGGCAGCCCACCAGGCTCCTCCGTCCACGGCATTTTCCAGGCAAGGGTACTGGAGTGGGTCGCCATTGCCTTCTCCATGCAAATGTTTAGAGGTGAGGTTTTGTACAGCTGGTCCTCCGGGGGCAGATGGCATCTGAATCTGCAGGGGTGTTGGGATTCCCTGGTGGCTCAGATGGTAAAGCATCTGCCCACAATGCGGGAGACCCAGGTTCGATCCCTGGGTCGGGAAGATCCTCTGGAGAAGGAAATGGCAACCCACTCCAGTACTCTTGCCTAGAAAATTCCACAGATGGAGGAGCCTGGTGGGCTACAGTCCATGGGGTCGCCAAGAGTCGGACACGACTGAGTGATTGAACAACTTTTCTCTGTACAAGAACTTTCCCTGGGACACGTGTACCACGAGCAGTGTTGTCGGAGGCCAAGCTGTCCCTGAGGGTTCTGTCTGGAGGCCCCTGGGCCTCCCTGGCCTCAGGGCCTTCTCCACCAGCCCCGCCCCAGCCCCACCACACCCACCTGGACGCCTGGGTCCACTCTGACCCATGCCCGCCACCCTGCCCGCAGCAAGGGCGCCGAGGTCTCCTCTCAGCACTTTTCCTCCCTTGAGGGGAAATTCGGGATTTCCCACAAGCCCAGGAAGAGAGCCGAGCAGGTCAAGCCATGGACGAGAGATCAGCCTCCAGCTGGTGGGGCGGCTAGCATCACTGAGAACATCTCCACCATTTTTCACGGGGAATTGATGGAAGTGGGCATAGAGTGTAGGCTTGAAAAGCCCTTAGAAACCATCACTTGAGTCTCACCATGACTGAGCAGGCACAGCTGGGCGACGGGGTCCACACGCAGGAGCTGGGAGAAAGCGGACAGTGTCCAGCTCCACCCGGGCCATCAAGGGCTACCTGGAGCTGCCAGGCTGGCTTCTAGGGATGTGGGCTTTGTGAAATAAACTCTTTTTATTTGAACAGGGACATATCCAATAAAACCAACTGTCTAAGGGGAGTGAAAGACGTCCAAATCCACTAACTCATCGCATGGACCATTCCCAGCAGCTTGGCACCAGTGGCCTTATTCACTGGAGGGGGTGAACGTGCAGTGACCCTACCAACACAACTTCTATTTCATAACTAAATGTGTCACACAACACATCTCATCATACAAAACTCATACAATGAGTTTTTGCCAAATTCATCAATTCAGTTCAGTTCAGTCGCTCAGTCACGTCCGACTCTTTGTGACCCCATGGACTGCAGCACGCCAGGCCTCCCTGTCTATCACCAACTCCCGGAGTTCACTCAAACTCATGTCCATTGAGTTGGCGATGCCATCCAACCATCTCATCCTCTGTCGTCCCCTTCTCCTCCCACCTTCAATCTTTCCCAGCATCAGGGTCTTTTATAACAGAAACACATACAAAATTTAATAGGCTTTTATTTTTCTCTATGGAAAAATGTGCCAAAAAATAAACAGACAATAATAAAATTTCCACTATGAAAAATGGTAGACGTGATTTCCATCTTAACTGGAAAAGCCAAAATACTTTGAAAGCACCTTTTAGAATTCTTATGTAAGAATGCATCCAGTTTACTAAGCAGGGGAAAAAAAACCCTTTTAAACAGTAAAAGCTATAAACAGTCTGTGTAATTTGATGTAGGCCTAATTTGAAGGGAAAACACCTCAATATATTTTTGTCCTCCATGCTTTCCTAGAGCCTACTTTCAAATTCATTCAGTTTAATTTGATTGTTGATTGTGTTTATTCACAAAAATTCATTCGGGGAAAACAGAATTAAAGCATATACAGATATTGTATCTGTACAATAACCGCCCCCCCCCCCCCCAACACACACAGCAGCTGCTCCTCCAACCACACCCCTCCTCCTGCTCCCCGACCCATAGCCCTTGACCCTGGCCAGCCTCCCCCGACACAGGCCACTAGATGAGCTCCTGAGACCTACCCCCCTACCCCACAGCAAAAGGCTGCCTGTATACAGCTCATTTCGCTGGGGGTGGAGAGCGGGAGGGTGTGCCTTGGGCTGGCAAATAAGAGGCCTGGGGTGGGGGGGTCAATGTGCCTCAGTTTCCTCCCCAACGACAACAGAATTTTTATAATATCTGAAAACTGAGGGGACTTCCCTGGTGGCTCAGATAGTAAAGAGTCCACCTGCAATGCAGGAAATGTGGGTTCGATCCCTGGGTCGGGAAGATCCCCTGGAGAAGGAAATGGCAACCCTTCCATGCCTGGAGAATCCCTTGGACAGAGGAGCCCGGTGGGCTACAGTCCACGGGGTCGCAAGAGTCGGGCATGACTGAGCGGCTGACACCACACGCAGATACTGACCTTAGAGAAACAAACGTGATTCCGGTGTCACTTCTAGTTTAGACGCAGCGGTTTCTCCGTCCATTTCTCCCACGCCCGCCCTCTGCGGCTGGCAACCGCCACCCTGCGTTCTGTCTACAAGCTTGCCTTGCAATCCATGAACACAGCACGTCCTTCCATTTACTTTATCTTCAGTTTCTTTCACGGGTGTCTTAGAGTTTTCAACACACAGGTCTTTCACTTCCTTGGTTGACTTATTTACGGGTATTTTACTCTTTTTGCTGCAACTGTAAGTGGGATTGTTTTATTTATTTCTCTTTCAATTAAGTTTTACTCTAACTTCTCGTGTTTTTCAAAGTATCATATTACATAAACTAGTTCCTGGCAATTACCAAATTACTACTTATGAGCTAAAAGCACTGAAAATGTACTTGTTTAGAAAGCACATGGGACTTCCCAGGTGGTACTGCTGGTAAAGAACCCGCCTGCTAATGCAGGAGACACAAGAGACGTGGGTTCAATCTCTGGGTCGGGAAGATCCCCCTGGAGAAGGAAATGCCAACCCACTCCAGTATTCTTGCCTGGAGAATCTCATGGACAGAGGAACCTGGTAGGCTACAGTCCACGGGGTTGCAACATGTCCGACACGACGGAGCACGCCCGCAGAAAGCACGTGGCTCTCATCCGTGGGCTGCCCAGCATCGGGCACCAGGGTGTAAGTGTCCACGTCCCGGCGGGACTGTCACACGGCCACCTTTGCCCTGTGACAACGAGGTCCTTGAGTTTGTCTCCCACGTGGGCGACTGCACCTCACACCCCAGAGGAAGGGTTGCGTGTGACAGTGTGCTCTGCGGGACGCAGGCGAAGCTTGTCAAACTCCTTCCGGATATTTACTAAAACTAAAAGAAAGGGCAAACATCCTGATTCCTGGCTCCCCACTCTGGGAGGCTGCGGATGTTTCTGTCCAGGTTCATTTCCATCTGGGAAGCACTGTGCAAAAACTAATCTGTTTGAAAAGAAATGTGCACGTTTGCTGGTTCTCATATTCTTTTATAGCATTTTATTTCTATTTTATTTCTACTTATGGCATTTTATTTCTACAGGTTCTATTTAATGGTGATATAACTTTACAGTTAGACAATCAATACATGTATTTTACTTAGAGTAATTTCATAAGGTCAACCCATTGGTGAGAGAGAAATTAGGGGCCAATAAAAGCTGATACTTTAAAATCCATTTTATAACCAAGATACACCATACTGTTATGCCATGAAATACTGTCAATAAATGAAAAATAAGCTAGGCATTCTATAGGTACCACAGAGCCCTCTAGTACGTGACATACTAAGTCATATCGTTGCTGTTGTTTAGTGGATAAGTCATGTCTGACTCTTTGCAACGGCATGGACTGTAGTCCACCAAGCTCCTGTCTCCATGGAATATTCCAGGCAAGAATACTGGAGTGAGTTGCCATTTCCTTCTCCAGGGGATTTTCCCAACCCAGGGATCGAACCCATGCGTCCTGTGTTGGCAGGCAGATTCTTTACCACTGAGCCACCGGGTATGTGTGTATTCTTTACCACATAGCCCTGCTACGGCACATGGTGCACCCAATTTGCTCATTTTTATCTCTGACTGTGGTCCAGCTTTCAGTCTTTTCCACCTTAATTTATAGTGGTTCCAACTGAAAGTTTATATGAGCCAAAGCAGTTAGGCTGCGACGCCAAGTTTTCAGTAAATATATTCAGGAAAGAGCTGCAAAGACAGAATTCATGAACAGGACTTGTCTCCCATTGAGCAGATCATGAGTGATCTATCTGCAATGTGATACTGGTCCAAGAAACTCAGAAACACTTGGCGGAACTCATGGGGGTTACCCCAACAACAGTGACAAAAGATTCATCTGCAGATATTTTCAGAGCAGTGGAGGGGGTGGCGTGCCAGAGAGTCTCAGAGACGCAGCAGGTTTCTATGATGGCAACTGTCGGGTGTGGAGAGCTGCAGCTCCTTGGCCATCTCTGCCCCGAGTGCCGGCCTCAGGCGGACAGATGTCTACAAGGGCAGGGGCTCTGGATGCCCAGGTTCTTTCCCCGTTTTTCTTTCTACCCAGAATGTTCTGAAACAGATATACGTTGACAGGACACTGGCTACCTGAGGATGGTAGTGAGTACGAAGGTCACCTCACTCCAGTATCCTCACCTGGACTATTCCCCGGAGAGAGGAGCTTGGTGGACTAGAGTCCACGGATATTACTTCCCTCTCACATTCGACTACAGATTCTTAATAATGAGTGCTCCCCCAGGAGAGGGGGCTTGAGGGGCACTGGCCTATCTGCACTGATTCGTTACAGGCCTCCACTGCGGCTGGCTGTCAACCCAAGTCCGGACCTGATTCTGAAACTCAGCTATAACTGTGTGCGATTGTCCACAATGATTTTATGCCATTACAGAGAAAAAGTCAAACACGATCTCCGAAGACTTTTAATAATGCTTAGGGACTACTCGGGCTTCCCAGGTGGTACTGGTGGTAAAGAGTCTGCCTGGCAGTGCAGGAGACACAAGGGATGCGGCTTTGACCCCTGAGTTGGGAAGATCCCCTGGAGTTGGAGATGGCAGCCCACTCCAGCATTCTTGCCTGAAAAACTCCATGAACAGAGGAGCCTGGCGGGTTACAGTTCATGGGGTCACAAAGAGTCAGACACAAACTGAGCATGCGAGCACTGAGGAACTACTCTGCAGAATTACCAAGGTTTATTCTGAAGTATTGATGAATTTAGTATGAGCCCTGTGTCCCGGATACCATCGCCCCAGAAATCCAGCTTCTCCCATCACAGGTGGGCTGCGTCAGCAAGGGCCACCCAGCCCAGGACTACACTTCCCAGCCTTCCCTGTGGCCAGGTGTGGACATGTGACTTGCTCTGGCCAGTGGGAGGGAAGCAAGGGTGGCCCCTGAAGAAGCAGCTGCCTCCTTCATCAGTGTCCCTTCATCAGTCTCCTGGGGAGGCAGAGCCTTCCTGGGCCCTGGAAGGGGTGAGCCCATTAAGACAAGGAGCCTGGAGTCCTGCTAATAATTCACCACGTAGAAGAGACCTGCCCACCGGCCAGGAACAAGGACATTTGGCTGATGCTTGACTAAGAAGTGAATCCTGCTTTTGTTAACTCACTGCAGGATCACACAGGGCCCGGCACCAACCCTCACCATGGTCCAGAGCCCCCGGGTGACCACGCAGCCTGAGAAATGCTGGGATAGCTGACACCCTCTGGGCTCGCACGCTGAGGGTCGGGAAGAAGCCACTGGAGGGTAAGCGAGCACCAGCTGGGGTGCCGCCCCACCCCAGCCAGTGCCGATCACCGCCATCCTCGGCCAGCACCCCACACTCACTTCCTGTCCCCTCCTCCGTGGAATGGGATGATCCCACCTCAGTCGCTTATAATAAGAGACAGAGGCAGTAACGCACGTAAAGCATCCGCCACAGTGCCCGGCAGGTGGTAGGCCCTCAAAATATAACTTGTCATGACCCTGCGTATCTGATGCAATGACATAGAATCTTCCTTGAGAACGTTTGCACTTCTATAGGAGAAGGCCAACAAGGCAAACCATCGTGAAATAAACATACTATATAAACAAACTTGGAAGCGTAAGATGAAGAGCCTGAATCTCTGAAAAAGGACCATCTTGGGATGACAAAACAGGAGGTTTGCTCTTGGTGAAATTTTCAGCAGTCTGACCACCCGACTCTCATGGTGGTGACAGGGTGCATGTGCCACGGTTTCACCAACACTTGTCTCTCGGTAGGGCTGGGGGCACCCTCCAACCCCCCACCGCCGCGGATGAGTGTCCTGAAGGGGTGAGAGGGAACCTGTCAGGTCCCCCTAATTCATGACGGGTCGAGAATTTTAGGACCAGGAACTAAACTGGACTTCTCCTAAAGATACAGGAGGCTCTTCCGTTCTGCTCCCCAGTTTAAAAGCCCATGTCAAGGTATGAAGTCACCCAGGGGTCCCAGAGGAGAAGGCGGGAACTCAGCCCCATCCCACAGCCCCGCCAGCCTCCGCCGGTTTGGGGATGAGGTTTGAAAAGAGGTTCATAAACCTTCAAACAGTCTGCTCCACATTCAGAGGGACGAGGGCAGCATAATCCGACCTCTTGGTGGAGATAGTGCACGCACGTGTGTGCGCGCATGTGCTCCAGTCTCTGGGCCAAATGAACCGGATCTACGGCCCAGCATGTGCCCCACTAACCAGCCGTGGACCTTCGGGTAAATCGTTACCCTCCACCCTCAGAGTCTACTTTCTTCCTCATCAGGACAATGTGGAAGGTAATTTATTTACAGTAAGACTGTTTAGAGGATTAAAAAAGAGGCAAGTTTTAAAGAAATATTCAAAGCACAATTTATAAGACTTCCCACATGGAAGCTGCTCAAAAAAAGTGGAGCTGCGATTTTCAGAAGAGGAAGGCGCAGGTTGCTGCAGCAGAGTGGGTAGGCAGGCAGCTTGGGCGCGGGTGGGTCCAGGTCGCGGGGCTCCTGGGACTCCGGGCCTGAGGGGACCCCGCTCCCCTGCTGGTGCAGACACCCCTCGCTTCCTTCTCCCCAGGGAGGGCCCCCCCAGCCCAGGGTGGGGAAGCTCTGCAGCCTCCAGCCCTCGCTGCGGCCAGGCTGATGGCGCTTCTCTCAGGAGCCACCACCCAGGGCTGATTTCAGCTCCGCATGAGCATGGCTCATATTCCTACAGAAACGCCATCAGAGGTAGCGTGGACCCTGACTCCAGATCCCACAGCTGTCCACTTGGCAGCTCGGGTGCCTGAGGAATACCTGCAGCCCAGGGTTCCGACTCCAGCCCTGATGACAGACCCAGGGCTCCCAGAGCAGAGGCAGGCAGCCACGCCCGGGAAACACGGCTGGGCATCCAGCCCAGGGCCAGACACACGCCCTTACTCCGCGTCCACAGGACCAGGAGGCCGTGCACAGAACCCGAGGGGCTCCCACCTGCTACGGAAGGGGTGGGGTCGCTTGAGCAGGGTGTGTTTATCCACAGGCAAGAAGGCGTGAGTGGGTAAGGACATCCAGGAGGTGGGTGGCCAGGGTCGGCCGCTGCAGAACAGGAGGAAAAAAGCTCTCAGGCTTGGATGAATCACGGCTGAAATTAGTAACGTCCCTCCCAAGGACATCGGGTTGTTGCTCCTCTTTCAAAAGTTAAGTGATTTAAAAAAGGAGGCCAGGTCTTCTAGAAACAGATGGTCGGACTGAGAATGAAAACATTGGCCGTGGGGCCAGTCACCACCTACCACCTGTAAAGCCAAAAGTCCACTGTGGGCATCTGTGCTCAGTTCCACGGGAAGAGAGACAAGGGAGGGATTCGCCTGCAGAGCCCCTGGCTGAAGCGTGTGGCTCTGCAAACACATGTTCCAAATTATCACCTAACGCCCCAGCCTGGAGCCAGGCTCAGCCAGCGTGACTCACTGGCCCCACGTGATCAGAGTTGACTCTGGCAGGAGGGGCTGTGACTTCAGACTGGAATCAGATGAAACGAGCCATGATTTGTGGACAAACTGCATTCTCGATGCCGTCCTGTCCTTAGGGCTTCTGTTTCATCTTTGTTTTTTAAGTCATGGGGATAAGCGCCTGAAGGTGCCTTAGGGACCCGGAATGTCTCAACTGGCAGCTCCGCTCCAGTGCCGACTTCTAGAGGAAACGGCAGTCAATAGCGGGCTGTGCCTTAGACACACATCTTTTCATTAAAACAGGGCATGCAATGTCAGGCTCATAAAAGACTCTCATGGAATGTTCAGGCCAACAGGGTATTTGTTAGAAATATTCTGAAAATGTCTAACTCCCCCACTTTGTATATAATGCCAACTAAACTCTAGTCATGTGAACTGAATGGAAAGAAACTTGTAATCCAAGTGGAGAGACAGGATCATTTATCCCCAAACACAGACATCCACGGTCATGGACGTGCAATGTGAGATGCGGGAACAAGGAGAGCTGGAGAGGTCAGAGGAGGGATGATGGGCTGGTGGGGCTGGGCCGGCTTATAGGAGGGACGGAGAGTCACGGGGGGACGGCATTCCAGGTGGGCTAGAGCAGCTCGGGCGGAAGACCCGAAGGCTGGAGCTGGCACTGTTCCGGCAACAGAGACGACATCTCTCTGGTGGGAATGGGATTCTTTATCATTGTTTCGTTTTTACTTTTTGTGCACAACTTGGAGACAGTGGGAAAGTTACCAGTTTCCAACGGGCCTTGAGGAGCAAGAAGTGGTAGGAATGAGATGCACGAGGGTCTGGCAGGCACAACATCAGCTCAAGATTAGTTTACAGATTCCGCGGCGTGACGTCGGTGACTTGGGGGAGAGAGGATCCCATTTCAGGCCTCGGCGCACCTGAGATAAGTGGCTTTCATCTTTAATAGACGGAGGGGACGGAAGGAGATCAGCCAGCCGATCTCAAGGGCTCAGCAAACACACCAACTGGCCCTCTTCTTCCAGAAAGGCCTGAAAACCTATCCAGTGACATCAAGACCCAGAACCAAGTGAAACGCTTGAGGCTGGAAAACCTCTGTGTGTGTCAGCAGAATGCTTTCAGATGGGCCACGGCGGGGCGGCTGCTGCTGTGGTCCAAAGGGTCATCGGCACGTGCTGTGGGTGGAACCGTGTCCCCTCCAAAAACATACTGAAGGCCTGGCCCCCAGCCCTGGAGAAAGTGCTCTTGTCTGGAAATGGGGTCACTGCATAGGTCCTTAGCTAAAAGGAAGCCAGGTTGCAGGAGGGTGGCTGAGTCCAGTAGGTCCTTGTGAGACGGCCGTGTGGGGACAGACACACAGAGGAGAGTGGGTGACAACAGAGGCAGAGGTCAGGGTGACAGGTCTCCAAGCCCAGGGTCGCCTGGAGCCACCAGAGCCTGGAGGAGGCAGGCAGGACCCCTCCCCACCTGGGCTATAAAGAGAGCTCAGCCCTGCTCACCCTCTGAGTTCAGGCCTATGGTCTCCAGAGCTGTGAGGGTGGATCTCTGATGATTCACCACAGAAATCCACACTTGGGTTCCCGGTGTGTCCTGAGAGCCACAGGGAACAGACCCAGCACGCAGCCAACACTGTGACTCCTCCTAAACCATTGCAGGACACTGATGCCCCGCACCGACCACTGTGACCACATCCACGCTGCCTACGTCATGCCGTGACCAAACCCAGGCCAGCCCAAACCCAAAGCCCTCAAGGATGGAGGACATCTGTGACAGAGGACTACATCAGAGCTCAGAAAACGAGAACGTGATGGAGGATTTATTTAATAGAAAATAATCGCTCGCAAGCCTTTGCTGGACAACCTGTCAGGGTGCAGCAATGGATGGAAAAGCCTGCAGAAACCCTGAAAGGCTGAAAAGAGGAAACTTTTTACAGCAAATATCTCTGCTGATATTACAAATCAGCAGATCTCTCAAGGGAACGGCAGGGTCAGAAATTACAAATAGTAGGTGAGGGTCATGGGGAAATCAACAGGATAACTGATGAGCCGTTGCACAAGATAGAGCTGGCTTTCAGGGCATCAGCTGGGTGTTGCCTCCAGTGAAAACCAGAGGACTCCGTCAGACAGTCTCTAGGTCCGTCCACGTCTCTGCAGATGGCACGATTTTGCTTTTTCTGGCTGAGGAATATTCCATTGTGAGTACGTACCACACCTTCTTTATCCACCCCTCTGCTGATGGACGTTTAGGCTGTGCCCACATCTTACCTGTTGTGGACAGTGCTGCAGTGAACACCAGGGTGCACGTATCTTTTTGAATTATGACTTTCACTGCGTACATGCCTAGGAGTGGGATTTCTGGGTCATATGATGGTTTAATTCCTAATTTCTTAAGGAATCTCCGTAATGGCTATATCCATTCACATTCCTACCAGCAATGTAGGAGGGCTCTCTTTTCTCCCCACCCTCTCCAGCATTTACTGTTGGTAGAACTTTTGATGGTAGCCATTCTGACCAGCGTCAGGCAGGTAGCTTGTTGCAGTTTTGATTTGCATTTCTCTAATAATTAGTGACGCTGAGTATCTAAGGAGATAACTAATAAGAACCTACCGTATACCACAAGGACTTCTACCCAATGCTCTGTGGTGACCTAAATGGGAAGGCATTCCAAAGAAGAGATGTATGAACACATACAGCTGGCTCACTTCTCTGTACAGTAGAAACTAACACCGGATTGTAAAGCAACTAAACCCCAGTAAGAGCTCTTTTAAAAAGCCAGAGGGCTGCTCTCCAGGGAGAGCAGGGGGGCGGCGTGGGCTCTGTGCCCACTGGCGGAGCCAGCTGACCTCAGTGGCCGCCACGTGCCAGGCCCTCAGAGCTCCACGTGCGCTTACTGGTCAGCATGACCTTGTGCATTAGGCCTGCGCTGTACCTTCAGGTAACTTTGTAATCAAAAGCCCCTCTTCCACTCTGAAAAACAGAAAGTTGAGATGGTCACAGCCCAGTCAGTTTTGCCAGTGAGACGTCAGCACACATTTTTATACGTTAGTAACCTCTGGGAATTGTAATAACGTCGCAAAAAGCCTAACGACACCGAGACTCACACTGCTAAGAAGCTGTCTCCTTAGGAAGCCCACCCCACGTGTTTCAGAGGCCCATCTAAAGTGCACTGATGAGACGTTCTGTGGCGACGGGATCTGCCCGTTGACAAAGACGGGAAGAAAGAAAGAAGGACGGGAGCGCTTATAACTAATTCAACTGATTATCACCAAATCAACAAACGGGATCCCTTATTGGCTGATCTGATGATCAACCCAACAGACCAAGATCTCTAGACGTGGAATGTTTCTCACAGCTGATGGAAATGGTATTCCCATTTTGGCTTAAAATAAGATAAACTTGGAAGTCTAGAGTGGGATCTGGATACAGAAATCTCTGCACAGTTATTGGTACCTGACCCTGGAGAAAGGAAATGCCTGTTGAAGAGGTTAAAATCCATGAACGGCACCCCGAGGCCACGGCCACTGGTCTGCAGGTGAGTGTGAAGGTGTGGTCTCCAGTCACCGTGGGGAGGGGACAAGGTGAGGGCCAGAGGGGAGTAAGGAGAAGGTGACCAGGACGTGGGAGAGGAAGGCTGGAAGGTGTCCCTGTGACCAGGAGCGTGGCTACCCCACCAGAGCACAGAGACACGGCGGAAGAGGGCTTCGGGGGGAACGTGGTCAGCCCCCACAGCTGGGCAGCTAGGGAGGGGGGCCCAGTGGGGGGCGCACGGCTGGGGCGGCGAGAGGACGGAACCCGGACTATAGGAGCCCAACCGTGGCGTCTGCCCGCGCTGGCCAGGGAAGGGAGAGATCCGTGCAGACCTGGCTGAGTGCGTTCTCCACCCACATCTCAGAGAGAAAGGAGGGCAGGGATGAGCCGGGGAGTGGAGGTGGTTCCAGATAAGGACGGTGCAACAGCAAAGAGGGGTCTTCAGAGGGGGCTCTAGAAAGCGCAGCCCCACGGCTGAAGCTGGAACGCGGCTGGTGAGGGGGAAGGGGGCTGGGAGGAGCAGGTGAGGAGGCCCTGGCCCGAGAAGAGGCAGAGGAAGAAGAGACAGACACACACTGGCAGCCGGGACCGCCTAGAGACCCCGCCCGCTGCAGGGGCGGCTGGTGATGGATGCAGGGGACGCCTAGAGACCCCGCCCGCTGCAGGGGCAGCTGGTGATGGATGCAGGGGACGGGGACGAGTGATGTGAGAGGGGAGGGAGGCCCACAGCGGAGGAGACGGGGGCTGGGAACTAAGGGGAAACTTGCAAAGGAAGAAGGAAGACTCTATCCTTCCAGAAAGAGAGGGAGAGATCAGCGTGCACATAAAGCTATTCAATATACGAGGGAAAGTTCAGTGAAGACACCAGAGGTTTTAGAAAGGAAATGCAAAGATTTAGAGGATATACAAAACTGTCTAATCAAGGCCACAGGCTAAAGCAAATTCTTCACGGTTTTTTCCTTTGGCTTTAACATGACATCAAAATGGGCCTTTCAAATAATTAAACCCAAAGAGACAAGCAAACAGAGAGAGAGACAAGCGGTACCCAGGGGCAAGGCCCCGTGGAGGACAGTGCAGAGGAGAAACAGGTTCAGAGCCTGCGGACGGGGAGAGCGGTCCAACTGGCCGGCTCTCCTCTCGGGGCGCTGGCAGTGGTGCACGGCCTGGGCTGGGGGGGCCCGGGCGGGCCCGTCTCCGCCAGCGCCTCCTGCTGGACTGGGAGCACCGCGGTCGTGCAGCGGAGCTTCGGTGTGAATGGCACTCTCCAGCCTCCCGGGAAACACGCCACTCTGTCCCCAGCCAGGGGACTCAGGAGGCACCTCCAGTCCTGCTTTGTTCAGGGGCGCCTGACCAGGAGCTGCACTTGCTGCAGGCTCCGACTTCCTGGGGCCTCAGCCCCCTGCCCCACTCCCTCCTCCCGGCCTGGTGGGCAAGGGTCCCCGACACAAACGGCGGGTCAGACACACCTCGTTTTATTTTCTCGTAGGCACGTATGCTCTTATAGGAACAAGTTAGCTTATGGATGGATAACGGGCTGCAGAATCAAGGCTGGCCTACCCACGATGGAGACTGGCGGGGCAAACAAAGGTACGGAGAAGTCAGCACACGCTAGGTTTGATGCGACTTCAGGGCCAACTCTGAGCAGAGAAGTTGGAACCAGATGACCCTCTGAATGTCAGGACTTTCAGTTAAACAACCTGGAGTCTGCTCACCACGAACTACATCCTGGGTTGTTTGTGTGGGTAAAGGCTCCAAACATTTCGGTTCTAAGTGGCTCTGTTTATACGACATTCTTTCCTCTTGCGTCAGGAGAAAGATGCCTGCTTTCTGGTGGGGGACGGAGGCAGGGAAGAGCAATCCTGATTCTGTGAGACTCTGTTAGATTCTCTTGTGGTCCAGGAAACAAAAAGGTTTTCTCTGAGCAGCCAGCATCTCTCTTCTCTGTCTCCTTTCTTTTTCCTCCATCCTTGTCCCCCTGCCCCATGGACTGGGACTCAGCCCCATCAGATACCTCCTTGCCCACCCTCGGGCGACCGGATTGATCACCCGGGCCAGGGGGGGGACGGATGGTCGGAGAGCAGGGATACAGACATGGCCAGGCCACCCGGATCTCTAAGGCACTGTAACTGCAAACCCAGGTGTGTGACTGCGTCACAGCCCTGTCCCTGGGATGCGAAGATCTACTCTTGGTGATTTTTGAAGAAGATGAGTTGACAGGAAGGACTGAAAACAAGGAAAAGCTTTTAGAAAGGTACATTCAACCCAAAGGCTGCCTGAATAAATGATCATTCAACATAAAAGCTGCTGTACCCACCCCATTTTCAGACTAAACGACAAAGCTGAATGTAGGGTTTTTTAAGAGAAATGGAGATCCAACCAGTCCATTCTGAAGGAAATCAACCCTGGGATTTCTTTGGAAGGAATGATGCTAAAGCTGAAGCTCCAGTACTTTGGCCACCTCATGCGAAGAGCTGACTCATTGGAAAAGACTCTGATGCTGGGAGGGATTGGGGGCAGGAGGAGAAGGGGATGACCCAGGATGAGATGGCTGGATGGCATCACGGACTCAATGGTCGTCAGTCTGAGTGAACTCCGGGAGGTGGTGATGGACAGAGAGGCCTGGCATGCTGCGATTCATGGGGTTGCAAAGAGTCGGACACGATTGAGCGACTGAACTGAACTGAACTGACATTTCAAATGTGTGGAAATCAGTGAAAAAAGCTCCTTAGTTCACAAAGTGAAAACAAATGGCAAACGGAGTACTCCTGCATTTTGAAAATGGTCTCCTCAAAGTCAGTAGGAAATCAGTATTTAAAGCAGAAGCCACTTTTTTTACGTTATTCCTATTGAAATCTGTTCCGCTTTTGCCTGTAGACACAGGGAACAACTTACTGAGATGTTTCGTGCATCTGGCACTTCTTACGAGAAAAAAAGCAAAAAACCTGTTGCCCTCCCCTCAAAAAGATGGCAGTAAAGGAGAGAAGGGTTAGAAATAGGAGGCAGACAGACAGCTAACTGGTCTACCTTGAGCCTGACTGACTAATGTATCCACTCAGGTATTTACTGAACACCCACAAGCTATTTGATACACATATAGAGAGAAAACAGCAGAAATCAGGCACATATCTTTACTCGTAAGCAAGTTACATACTAGCTGAAACATGGAATACATACAATTTTCTTAAATCCATAGAAGTCACAACATTTTCATAGTGTGAATACTCACAAATTAAATATGTGTAGCACTCCACTGCTTGTAAAAATCTCCACGGAAAACTCCTTATTTAACTAGAAAATAAGTGAACCCAGTGAGGTTAAAGATTTACGTCAAGGATAAGCTGCCATCAAAGCTCATCCTGAGAAAAACAATGTGAAGCCAGGAAGCACTCGCTGACTTCGATATCACGACATTTTAAATCAACATTAAATGAGCGTGGCTTTGGCACAGGTTAGACAAACCGGACAGACATGGACCCAGTCCTTCCAGCGGATCCTGCGATGTGGCTGGGCGGCCACGCTGTGGAGAAAAGAAGTTCACTTCAACAGGTTGGGCTGAGAAAATGGTGATACTATTTACAAAGACAGGAAACAAGATTAGTTGCCTATACAAAGGCTATAAAAAGAATTCATGCCCAGTAGTTAAAGGCCAAAATAAAACTTTATAACTTTTAAATGGAAACAGACTCTCTCTATGACTTCAGAGTAAGGACAGATTTAACAAAGAAAGCACCAACCATAAAGAAAACGACTAATAAATTCAGCTACATAAAAATTTAAAACTTCTGCGTAAAGAGGTTGAAAGGTAGCTCACACACTAGATGCTGTCCACAGTACGTCTAATCTCTCAGGGGGCTCAGACGGTAAGGAATCCGCCCAGGATGCAGGAGACCTGGGTTCAATCCCTCCAGGAAGACCCCCCGGAGGAGGGCAAGGCAGCCCAGTCCAGTGTTCTTGCCTGGAAAATCCTATGGACAGAGGAGCCTGGCGGGCTACGGTCCATGGGGTCGCAAAGCGTCGGACACAGCTGAGCGACTAACAGGACATCTAACTGAGGAGGAATTATTGTTCAGAATACACAAACAGCTCCCAGAAAGCAACGAAAGAACCAGAGAAACGGGAAATTTAGAAAGTTACACAAATGGGCAACGCAGGTGGAAACACAGACGACCCACCGGGCGTCAGAGAGGCTCAGGCACACGGGCCACGGGCAGAGCGATGGCCACAGGGAGATGATACTTCCCGGGCATCCCAGGGCAGACGCTAACTCCCCACACCCTGCGGACCGTAAGCATGGAGACTGGGGCCCGCGTCCATCGCTAGTGGGGGCGTGGGGAAGGAGGGAAGTTTGGTAATATTTAGGAAGCTTGGAGATCTTGTGCTCCCCAGCCCAGCAACCTCACTCCCAAGGAAACGTCCTCCCGCACACGCTCAAACAGCACTGCGCATGGTAACGCGGGAAGGAGACCGCAAGCGTCCACCCACGGGATAACTGATCACGGATATTCAGAGGGCAGACGGCAAGCACCACACAGACGCAAACACAAGGAAACAAGCCACCGGATCGACACGAACGGACCCCAGCGATATCACACTGAACAAGCTGTATCAGAGTACATGCCGTGATTCCGTTTATACAGCGCGTACACTGCGGGGAACCGTGGCCGTGTTTATACCCACCCGGGAAAAGTAAGACGCACAGACGGATGGTGATGTCGAATCCAGGAACGGCAACTCCTGGAGGAGAACAGGAATGAGGCTGGGGAGCTGCAAACAAAATTCAGCTGTATTGAAAATGCTTATCTCACTAAGCCGAATTACGGGTTCAGTTCAGTCGCTCAGTGGTGTCCAACTCTTTGTGACCCCATGAATCGCAGCACCTCCCTGTCCAGGGCCTTTCTAGGCCTGTCCCTGTCCATCACCAACTCCCGAAGTTCACTCAGACTCACGTCCATCGAGTCGGTGATGCCATCCAGCCATCTCATCCTCTATCTTCCCCTTCTCCTCCTGCCCCCAATCCCTCCCAGCACCAGAGTCTTTTTCAATGAGTCACCTCTTCGCATGAGGTGGCCAAAGTACTGGAGTTTCAGCTTTAGCATCATTCCTTCCAAAGAAATCCCAGGGCTGATCTCCTTCAGAATGGACTGGTTGGATCTCCTTGCAGTCCAAGGGACTCTCAAGACTCTTCTCCAACACCACAGTTCAAAAGCATCAATTCTTCGGTGCTCAGCTTTCTTCACAGTCCAACTCTCACATCCATACATGACCACTGGAAAAACCATAGCCTTGACTAGATGGACCTTTGTCGGCCAAGTAATGTCTCTGCTTTCGAATATGCTGTCCAGGTTGGTCATCACTTTCCTTACGGGTACATAGGTGTTTATTACCGGACTTCCCTGGTGGCTCAGTGGTAAAGAAACCTGCTATGTCACGAGCGTGGGGTTGCAAAGAGTCGGACACGACTGAGCAACTGAACTGAACTGAAGGAAAAAGGAGAAGCTCAACAAAGAGGAATGGAATGCCGAAATATTTAGAATGAAGTGATGATGAAAAAGCACTTTTAAAAGCTCTGTTCTTACTTATCCTCCATGAGAACACTCCCCAGGAGGAGACTGTTTCAATGTCAAAGTTTCTAATTGTGAGCAACACTGTTTAAAAGACACGGGTACGAACACTTTCCCCTCGCAGACGCTCAGACGTTGAGACGTGATGGGGACTAACGGTCTAGGAAATAATTTCTTTAAAATAGGTATTTGGAAGTCAGAGCTTCCCGAAGGGGGAACATCACAGTGCCCTCATAAAACACAAGGAAAGCGTCTTCCTTTCTTCTTAAAACTCTCCCTCAACACAGGTTTGCTTATGTGACCCGCGGCAGGTTTGGAATGACCTTGTGGAAAACTCACAAGGAGAGAGAGAGAGAAGCCAGAAGCAAATAAAGGAACGAAGTCCACATTTAATACTGTGCGGTGTGGCCGGGGCTCCCCCTGAGGGGTGAATGAGATCGTCCTAGGCTGATTCAGCGAGCGTGTGCACAGCAGGCTGCTGTCAGGGAGGACGGGAGGCCCCTCTGGGCTGGGGGGAGGGCTGGTGGGCACCTGTGGCCCCTGGACCTCCCACCAGTCACGTCATCAGCCGGTGCCTTCCTTCACAGCCTCCCCTGCAGACCGAGTTAATCACAGCCCTTCCGCCAAGGGCTGTCTGGAGGATCAGACATAAATATGGAGCCTGCTTGGAACACAGCTTGAACCTGGGGTGTGGGGATGCAAAACCACCAAGAGACACAGAGATTTCACGACAGAGCCACTGTTCACAGCCCTCCAGACTGCAGACAAGCCGGGGCACGCCCGCCCCACCTGAGCGTGGGCGGGGCTGTGCCCACGGGCTCCCCACGCGCCCCACGGCTCTGCCACCCCCTTCCCTGGCTCCACGCTCACTCGGAGCACTCTTCACTCTCGCGTTCACCATCCCATCCCCTCCACCTCTCCTAGAGCCACCTCCGGTCACACTGTCTCCAAAGATTCCGGCCTGACATCTTCAGATTTGCAACTTGCCATCAAGTCCTCTGCCTGGGGTTCTGGGTCCCAAGGGCTGCGGGCGGGGTCAAAAGACATGTTTGTTACAGCAACGGTGTGCTCCGCACTCAGACCTTGCTTTCTTGGAAAGCCACCTGGTCTCGCAGTGGATGGATGAGAGGGTACTCTGCAGTCCATGCCATGCATGCAGGCAACCCCTACAGCATCCATCATTAACGCAGGGATATCACACTGGTCTCCTTAGTGAGGCTGAAGTGAACGAACCGAGAGTTGCTCAGTCGTGTCTGACGCTTGGCGACCCCGTGGACTGTAGTCCATGGAATTCTGCAGGCCAGAAAACTGAAGTGGGTAGCTCTTCCCTTCTCCAGGGGACCGTCCCAACCCAGGGACTGAACCCAGGTCTCCTGCATTGCAGGCAGATTCTTCACCGGCTGAGCCACAAGGGAAGCCCTAAAAGGCAACCCTTGGGTCATCTCTTAGCCTAAAAAGTGAGATGAAATACGAGGTCCTAAATTTCTCGCTTGGAGTTAAAATTTGTTTATTGAGGCTTAATCCAATTAAGAGATCAGAATTTATCTTTGTAAGCTTCTAGTAGATAGTCTTATTTAAATTCTAAAATATCATGCTTTCTCTCTAGGCACTTAAAATTTGATATGACATTATAGGAACAAATGAACATACAGGCTCTAATTCTAACTGTGAAAGGGCTGTGGGGGTAGCTGTTTTAGACAGAAATGCACTCAGGAACACCCGTACATTTTCCCTATTATATATTCAGCTGCGATGTTTCAGAGGTGACATAAAAATAAAAATAGCATACACATTTTATTGAAAAAAGCAAACTCAAAGATTGCTTTCTGTAGTAATAAGGCCTGAAATGAAAATATGAGATCAGTGTTTGAGATATAAAGGTTCTGTCTTGCCCAAAACATGACATCCCGAATAAAAAACGTTTTTTTCACTTTGCCGGCGGATTCGAATTCAGCCTGAGGCACAAAGTCACCACCTGTTACCAGACTAGTGGGCTCTGGGTCCTGATTCCCTACTGCAGCTTCCAAACCTTGGTGAGCATTCACAGGAAAGCAAACACCAGTGCAAGGCTACCGTGTGAAGGGGAGCGTGGGAGACCCCACCCGTGAGATGCTTCAGTCCTTTTTGTTAGAGCTACAGCCCGGAGGTGTGGTTTCAGCAATTCCTGCCCATTAGAAAGTAAGATGGTGGACCCGATAGAAGATTATTTAAATAGATTAGATTTCAACCAACTGTAACCTATTTATATTGAGACCCATAGATCCGAGTGCTTGTAGGAAGCTAAAATGGATTCCTTTGAAATACGCCTACCTGTTCACAGTGGGGAAAACCCCTGCCTTCCTGGCTCTATTACATGAGAAAAGCGAGTGACCCTGGGACTTCAACTCTGCAGAGACATAGCCCAGACACACCCCGCCTGGGAATCTGGGTGTCCAAGCAGGGTTGGAAAGGGTCTTCGCAGTGACCGCAAGTCACAGCAGGATGGCAGGGTGGACACAGAAGTCACCGCATTTGTGCTGCAGATGACGCCATCAAGAAAATGAAGAGACAACCGAGAAGGCGGCGGAAATACCTGCAGACGATGTAGCTGGCAGGTGGCCTGTATTCAGAACATGTAAATAACTCTCACAGCTCAGCAATTTAAAACAGCACGTAACATTTAAAAAAAATGACAAACGACCTGAATAGGGATTTCTGCGAGGAAGATACGGCCGATAAACACGTGCAAAGATGTCCAGTGCCACTGGTCAGGAAACACAGCCGAAAGTGCAGGGAGACAGACGTGACTTCACACTCTGTAGCATGGCTTCATACCCTCTCGGATGGCTCTGGAGCAGCAGCAAGTCTTGCTGAGAAATTGCACCCCTCGGTCTCTGCTGGTGGGAATGTAAAATCTGCAGCCACTTTGGAAAACAGTCTGGAAGTTTCTCAAAAACTTAAACACAGTGTTACCATGTGACTCAGCAATTCCACTCCTAGGTATCTACCCAAGAGAAATGAAAACACATCCACACAAAACCCCGTTCACAAAGGTTCACAGCAGCATGAGTCACAATAGCCAAAAAGTAGAGACCACCTACACCAAAGCCTTCGACTGTAGATCACAACAAACTGTGGAAAATTCTTCAAGAGAGGGGAATACCCGACCACCTTACCTGCCTCCTGAGAAATCTGTATGCAGAACAAGAAGCAATAATTAGAACCAGACATGGAACAACAGGCTGGTTCCAAATTGGGCAAGGAGTACATCAAGGCTGTACATTGTCACCCTGCTTATTTAACTTCTATGCAGAGTACATCATGAGAAACGCTGGGCTGGATGAAGCACAAGCTGGAATCAAGATTGCTGGGAGAAATATCAATAACCTCAGATATGCAGATGACACCACCCTTATGGCAGAAAGTGAAGAACTAAAGAGCCTCTTGATGAAAGTGAAAGAGGAGAGTGAAAAAGCTGGCTTAAAACTCAACATTCAGAAAACTAAGATCATGGCATCTGGTCCCATCACTTCATGGCAAATAGATAGGGGAAGAATGGAAATAGTGACAGACTTTATTTTGGGGGACTCCGAGATCACTGCAGATGGTGACTGTAGCCATGAAATTAAAAGATGTTTGCTCCTTGGAAGAAAAGCTATGACCAACCTAGAAAGCATATTAAAAAGCAGAGAAATTACTTTGCAGACAAAGTTCCATCTAGTCAAAGCTATGGTTTTTCCAGTACTCATGTATGGATGTGAGAGTTGGACCATAAAGACAGCGGAGCCCCAAAGAATTGATGCTTTTGAACTGTGGTGTTGAAGTTGAAGACTCTAGAGAGTCCCTTGGACTGAGGTCAAACCAGTCAATTCTAAAGGAAATCAGTCCTGAATATTTATTGGAAGGACTGATGCTGAAGCTGAAACTCCAATACTTTGGCCACCTGATGCAAAGAACTAACACCTTGGAAAAGACCCTGATGCTGGGAAAGATTGAAGGCAGGAGGAGAAGGGAATGACAGAGGATGAGATGGTTGGATGCCATCACTGACTCAATGGACATGAGTTTAAGCAAGCTGTGGGAGTTGGTGGTGGACAGGGAAACCTGGCGTGCTGCGGTCCATGGGGTCACAAAGAGTCAGACACGACTGAGCGATTGAACTGAACTGAACCAAGAGACCACCTAAATGTCTGTCAGCTGATCCATGGATAAGATGTGCTGTGTCCGTGCATTAGAGTAGCTGGTGATTAACAGAAATATCTGCCACAACACAGATGAACATGGACACATTATGATAAATAAATGAAGGCAGTCACAAAGCATCTTGTATTCTGTGACTCCATTTATGAAAAATGTGCAGAACAGATCAATCTATGATGACTAAAAGCAATTAGCCATTAACTCAGGCTGTTGGGGGGGCAATGGATGGAGAAATGGAGGGTCACAGGAAATGGGTTCCTTTTTGGGGTGATGAAAAGTTCTAGACTGTGGTGACGGTCATACAGCTCTGTGATTATACTAAAACCCCCGGCACTCACTGTATTCTGTGAAGGGGTGAACTGAATGGTATGTGAACTAGATCTCATAAAACTCTTTGAAAAAACAGGAAAAAAAGTCATAATATTCAAGGGAACTTAGGACAAAACAGCTCCTCACACAGGTGATTCAAAGAACTTTCTTGGTACTTTCCATGAAAAAGTAATTTAAAGAACAAAGCAGCGTACATGCTTCTCACGTGTCTGATTTTAATTCTGTATCAGTTCTCCGGGAAATTTTGGAATGTTTCAAAGACACCCCTCCGCCCTACCCCCCAAAGACACTAGCAGAATGTATGATAGACAATTGCCCAGGATATTTGCTTCCTGACAATGCAAGAGAATTTAGGATGGGCATTTAACACATATTGGAAATGAAGTTTCTGGGGGTAAAACAATGCTCCCTTAGCAAAGGTATAAAGCAACCACACGTGACTTAGAAGTTGGATAGCTGTAACTGCATTGCTAACAAGTATCCCTATACCCATGTAAACTGAACTGAATTTGGTACTACAAAAACAGAGAAACGTTTGGCTCAACATCTTCACATCTAATTTAACAATCTATCAGTATATGGAAGAAAAAAAAATAGCTGTAGATTTTAGTTACAGACTTCAGGATTATTTCTGTCTGAGGGGGACAAAACCCGGAGTCACTTTTGAGTCTTAGGGAAACTATAACATTTTGGCTACCGTTTGGACCTATATGTGAAAGCAGTCTCCCTGGATATGGCGCAGATAGACGCGGCTCTGCAGAGCGTGGTAACAGCGTCTGATGACTTCTTCCCGCAAGTGGTACAGAAAGCTCCCAACTCTCTTTCCAGCCCTGTTCTAGGAGCAAAGGCTTTTTCAGTCTTGGCGGCTCTGGGCTGTAGGTGTTTGCTCTGTATCTTCCACAGCTGATACACAGTTGGACACAGAGTCATGTTTATTCCCAGATCCAAACAACCAGGAAGCTAAGGATCTGGTTTAAAAACAGAACTCTTACGAAAGATAAAAATGAACTAACCATGAATAACTAAACAATTTAAGATTGGAGATTTACTCTGAAGCATAAGTTCCGGAATATATACCGATGGTAGGGTCAGCCCAAATTCACCCTGGTCTCTGCTGACATTTGGAGAGGGAAGAGAGGAGGGGGTTGGTTTGTCAACTTACCTGGAGGATTAACCTGTAGATAAAGGTAACGAAGGTGTTACTTAGTCTTTTTTCTAGAGTGAGTTGACTTTCAAACTGGGGTTCTCTGGGATCCTGGGGTCCTGTGATCTGGCCGCAGACCCATAGGGGACAGGAGGGCCACAGGGAGAGCCGCCCATCCCCTTGCAAGCAAGCTGGCTCTTCTGCAGAATCTGTTTCACATGCCGCAGCTCTGCATGAGCTGTCTGAGACAGGGGACCTGTGTAATAGACACATGGATAAACCTTGATCTGGGTTTACTTTCAGGGTTACTATAGACTGAATGAAGCACAAGCTGGAATCAAGATTGCCAGGAGAAATATCAGTAACCTCAGATATGCAGATGACACCACACTTATGGCAGAAAGCGAAGAACTAAAGAGCCTTTTGATGAAAGTAAAACAATGGAAACAGTGACAGACTTTATTTTTTGGGGGCTCCAAAATCTCTGCAGATGGTGACTGCAGCCATGAAATTAAAAGATGCTTGCTCCTTGGAAGAAAAGCTATGACCAACCTAGACAGCATATTAAAAAGCAGAGACATTACCTGGCCGACAAAGGTCTATCTAGTCAAAGCAATGGTTTTTCCAGTGGTCATGTACGGATGTGAGAGTTGGACTATAAAGCAAGCTGAGCGCAGAAGAACTGATGCTTTTGAACTGCAGTGCTGGAGAAGGCTCTTTAGAGTCCCTTGGACTGCAGGAGGTGAAACCAGTCAATCCTAAAGATCAGTCCTGAATATTCATTGGAAGGACTGATGCTGAAGCCCCAATACTGTGGCCACCTGATGTGAAGAACTGACTCATTGGAAAAGACCCTGATGCTGGGAAAGGTTGAAGGCAGGAGGAGAAGGGGACGACAGAGGATGAGATAGTCAGATGGCATCACTGACTCGATGGACATGAATTTGAGCAAGCTCTGCCAGTTGGTGATTGACAGGGAGGCCTGGCGTGCTGCAGTCCATGGGGCTGCAAAGAGTTCGACAAGACTGAGCGACTGAACAGAACTGAGAAACAGGACCCGTTAGAGTGAATGGCTCCATCATTTTTCTATGATATAATATTGCTATAGCTATGGGGCTGAACCACAAGGTTGGATTTTTATATTGAACTAGAAATATGAAAACACTGTAAAGTATATTCTGAATTATCAAAAGCTTAATTTTATTTAGAAAAGCTTTAGTGTCAGGTATATTTTATTAATTGGGGGCTTCCCTGCTGGCTCAGCAGGTAAAGGATCCTCCTGCAATGCAGGAGACACCAGTGAGATGGGTCTGATCCCGGGGACAGGAAGGTTCCCTGGAGGAGGGCATGGCCAACCACTCCAGTATTCTTGCCTGGAGAAGCCCATGGACAAAGGAGCCAGGCTACAGTCCATGGCGTCACAAAGAGTCGGACACGACTGAGCGACTGAGTACAGCAGCATATTTTATTAATCTGTACTTATTTGGAAATGGGGAATTAACAAACTGGAATATTCATGTAATCGGAAAATACCTGTCTGCCCTATTTCAAGATAAAGGACATTTATTAGCTTTGAATCATTCACTCTTCTTATTCTTATTTCCTTGTTTTCAATTTATTTCTGTACTCCCATCTCCTCTTTATATCTCTTGCTATTTATTTTAACACAATATATTTTGCTACCAAGTAGCTTTCTAGAGGGGCTTCCCAGGTGGCTCAGTGGGTAAAGAATCCACCTGCAACGCAAAAGATGAAGGCAGACGCGAGTTTGATCCCTGGGTCAAGAAAATCCCCTGAGAAGGGAATGACAGCCCACTCCAGTATTCTTGCCTGGAGAATCCCATGGACAGACGAGCCTGATGGGCTACAGTCTGTGGAGTCACACAGAGCCAGACACAACTGATGTGGCTGAGCACACACACACACGCAAGCTTGCTAGAGATAGAAATACTTACTGGTAAATATACATGAAAAAGGTATTCTGAAATGGCTCTGGGAGCATGAAGGCATTTACTACAGAGTGTGGCTTATTATTTAATAAATGTATGAAAGCAAGTCATTTTTCTCCAATTAAGCATGACATCACCACGGAAGTCAATGCAAAAAGCTCTCTCTCTTCCCTGTGAATGAAGAGATAATCAACCCAACACAGACAGCGGTGGCAGAACAAGGGACAGAAAATTACTGTGAATTTCCTGAGTTCTGCCCATCACCTATAAGCAAAAATCAAGGACACAATTTAAAGGAATGAACCCATGATGGCTGAAGCAGATGAAATCTGAGGCAATCACATTACATGACCCGTGATGCCAAACACTTAGAAATGCTTTGAGTACAAAGTCTGTGGATACTTCCAGGGTAGAAATGCTCAGGAGTCTTATCAGGTATATGATAGTTTTATAATCTTTTGCTTTATGTAACAAATTCCTTCCAGTAATTTATCAAAACACAATCACTACAGTAAACAGGTACTGCTGGCAAAAATTGGGGCACAAAAGTATAAGAAAAATAACGCAAAGAAAACAATGTTACAATGTTTTCACAAAAGTTATTCTATACAATGAATATATGCATACTTATTTTTACATAGAATTAGAATGCTGAATAATTTTACCAAGTAGGAAGCCAAGTACAATAAATAAGACACTCTTTCCAGAATCAATACCCCTGCTACCCTGTTTTGAAACCTTATTTATTTAAATTATTATTTAAATAGTCTAGATTTTAGGCTGGAGACTGTTATGAGAAATAAAAGGAGACAGAAAAGGAACAAAAGGATTCTTAGACTCACTAAACACACTGAAAGAATGACGGCAAACATCATATAGTTCAGTTTTTTGCACCAAGAACTATATCCAATATCCTGTGATAAACCATAATGGAGAAAAATATGAAAAAGAATGTATACATGTAGACGTACAATCGAATCACTTTGCTGAACAGTAGAAATGAACAACATTGTAAATCAAGTATACTTCAATAAAATAGACCTTTAAAAATGCATCAAGGTTTTAAACGAATAAAAAAGTAATTTTCTCAATTTACCATCTCAGTTAAACTGCAAAACCTGAAAAAAATGTTTCTACTATGTTTTGAAACATAAACCTAAAGGTATTATTATATTTTCCAAATAATATACATTATTATCCTATTAAGACATGCCCTTAATAGCCTATTAAGACACGTCCCTGTTCTTTACAAGTAGCCGTTTGGCAGAATTCTATCAACATCTGCGAAACTGTTGGAAACACTGCATATGTCCCTGCATCCAGATGGATGAGCAACCATAAGAGCGCCAGCCGGGTCCAGCCGCGCCCCGCTGCAGAGATGCCGACAGGCTGTAACTGCCCCTGGGGTCTCTCCGCCTTACCTGTGCTTGCCAGCGTCCTTCGGCTCTCACCGGAAGCTTTGCCTCTGTGACACTCAGCGTGAGCCAGGAGGGAAAGTAACATGGAGGAGACACCCCTCTTGTGTAATTATAAAAATCAACAGCACTGTGTTTTAATGGGATGACCAGCTCTCTGGGTCTGAAACCCTGGACCTGGGCAGGGGCTTGGCCCCACCGAGCTCTCGGGGTCCCCAGGAGAGGGCTGGGAGGGTCCACGTGCTCATCCCTTCCCCACTGACCTTAACGGAGCACCTCGGTGCACGAGGCACCTGCTACCGGGGAGCCCGGGCTTTAAACAGTGTGTGCCTTGTGAGCACATCCCCCTGTGACTTCTGTAGACAGAAAACATCTTCTGGAAAGCATTTCCCTGGCCAGTGAGAACAGAACAGAGCAATCTGGTCTAAACATGTTATTTAAGATCTAGTATACATCATAGTTGGAGAAGGCAATGGCACCCCATGCCAGTACTCTTGCCTGGACAATCCCGTGGATGGAGAAGCCTGGTAGGCTGCAGTCCATGAGGTTGCTAAAAGTCAGACACGACTGAATGACTTCACTTTGACTTTTCACTTTCATGCACTGGAGAAGGAAATGGCGACCCACTCCAGTATTCTTGCCTGGAGAATCCCAGCAACGGGGGAGCTTGGTGGGCTGCCGTCTATGGGGTCGCACAGAGTCAGACACGACTGAAGCGACTTAGCAGCAGCAGCAGCAAACATCATAGTAGTTAAAGGCACAAGCTTTGGAAGCAAACAGAACCAAGCTAGAGTCTTGATTTCTACTTATAATCAGCATGACTTCATTCAAGCTAGTTAGCTTTTTAATACAGTTTCTTCATCTATGAAAAGGATATAATTATACTTATTTTAGGATTCTAGTAAAGAGTTAATTAGATATAAGTATGTAAGGTTTTACTTGCATTAAAAAAAAAAAATCAAACTGGCTTAAACAATAAGAGAAACTGGTTGGATCACACAACCAAAACGTTCTAAGGTAGTAAGGACTTCAGGCAAGGGCTGATCAAGGTTCCAACCTCATTTCTCCATGGCTCTGAGTGTTGGTTCCTCTGTAGAATGGGTAACCTCCTGCTCTCAGAAAGCTGCCAGGCTCCATGCCTCCTTGTTCCTCCAGAGCCAATAAACAAAGGTCTCAAGTTACAATCCATTTTGACTGTCTTAGACCACACGCTCAACACTGAGCTAATCACCAAGGCCACGAAGACACCACATGTAGTGTGCACATACACACACACACACACAGAGTTAAAACACACATACATATAAACTTAAATATTCATGGAGATCTGCTCATTTTAATCTCCAGATTGTCAAAGTGAATATTTCACACTGGTCTTTGCTGAGAAAGGAGACTTGTGTTGCTTAGGTTTCAAATAGGTCAGGCCCCTTCACCTTAAAACTTAGAAAATGCAAGAAAGACCTGCTGGCTGGAAAAATAATAGGCACTGCAACCCTGGTTTTGTCTCTACTGTTTTTCTCCCAGATGGAGAAACTCTGGGAGTGAGACCACCCGTCACTCTTTCAGTGACAGACGTGTATCTGGAGATATGAAACGCACTTGAAGGGTAACTGCAGATAACCACATTTGTCAACACAAAGATGAGCTGCTGATGCTGACATAATACTGTAGAAGCGTGAAATTCATAGATTATGTTGGTTACAAAGAATTCAGGGAAGCAAAACAAATCCTTATAATTTCCATTCTGGAGTCTTTCCTCATAGACACTGAAAACTATGAAGTCAGTCTTGCGGGCTCCTCACTAGCATTTCCACTGTTGTGTCAATGACAATACACTTGTTCAGTCCTCAAGTCATGTCAGACTCTGTGCGACCCCACGGACTGCAGCCCACCAGACTCCTCTGTCCATGGGATTCTCAAGGCAAGAATACTGGAGAGGGTTACCATGCCCTCCTCCAAGGATCTTACCAACCCAGGGATCAAACCTGGGTCTCCTGCATTGCAGGCAGATTGTTTACTTTCTGAACCACCAGGGAAGTCCTACATTTCCATAATGCTTCAAAGAGTTTCCAAAATGCATCAGACCCCACCAGTGGTTAGGGATGTCCCCCTGGGCTGCGGGAAAGGTGCGGGCTGAGATGAGCCCAGGGATCGGGCCCACCAGGTACAGGGGGGCTGGGGGCCCTCAAGTGGTGGTCTTTCATCAGCAGTGCAGGCATGAGCTCCATGGACTTCGAGCCCAGGTGTGGGGCTCGTGTGGGGAGCGCCCAGCCAACCCAGCCAGCCGCTGTGCCCCTAAGAAAGGTGCCAGAGGTCAGAAGCACAGATGGATTCCTTCACAGAACCAGGCTGCTCCTGCGACGGGGAGGAAGAGGAGGGCACCCCACTTGTCCTGAGCCAGACAGCGGACTTGCAGGCTCTGAAGTGGAATGATGTATCACAATCACACCAGGAGTTCAAAAGCCTTAGAAATTGCTTTAAGACATCACACAAGCCACCTCCCTGGAATTAAACCTATTCCTCGGTAAGTACTGGCTTTTAAAATAAAAGCCCATTCAACTTTCATCGTTTTAGTTTTTAAAAATTGCTAGTGTTAAAACATTTTGAAATTTCTGAATTTGCTTTTAAAATGTTGATAGTTTCTCAACCCTTTTAAGACATTTTGCTGCTTTAAGAAGTTTTAAGTGATGACAACGGTCGGCTTTTCCATACTTTTTTCTGCAGATGACAGTCTACCAGCTACACTGCGAATGCAGATTAGACACTCTGCCTGTGGAAGATTCTGAGATCTGGTGAACTTTCTGGAAACCCAGAACGCCTCAAGAATGGGGGGCAGAGCCCAAACCACAGGGAGCGGCTCATGGCTTGCCCATCCAGCACCCTCCTCTTGAGACAGGGCGTGGCTCTGAGCAGGGACCACCCCAGAGCAGACTGGCCCTTGGGCAGCACGCTCCACGCCACCCTCCCTCACATGGCAGTGACTGCGTTCCCTGGCTCCCACAGGCTGTCCCCCACCAAATGCGCGCTCTCCAGGGACAGAGTCCTCACAAGAAAGTGCTGGCCCTGAATCCCAGCCACGGGTCAGCTTCCCCGGGGGAGGCCGGTCATGGGCGGGGGGTGCGTGGGCGGGGCCTGAGTGGCCGACGGGACAGGAGGGGAGGACTGCAGGGAGGACTGCAGGGAGGACCGACCGCAGATGGAGCAGGCTGGGGGCGGGATGGGGAGGAGGGACATGGATCCCAGAGCAGGTGAGAGGCCTCTGCTAAGCTCCCAGACTCCCGAGATGCTCTGGGCAAGTGTCCATCACCCCTACTGAGTACGCGCCCCACAGCTTGGGGCGCTCTCAGATGCGCCCCTCCTCCCCCTCCCTAACGCACGAACGCAGTCACAGTGGCTGCAGTTGGTTCGTTTCGACCAATCACTGTCACTTTCTTAGGCCGATTGTTGGCGTTCCGTGGTCGTCAACCGCAACGTCGAGTCAAAGGAAACACAGCGGCGTGCTGACGGAGCCCTCCGGCGGGGGTCTCAGTGCCCAGCCGAGTGCACGCCCAGCCTCCGCAGACCGGCTTCAGCAGGGGCCACCGCATCAACGTTTTTATTCACATCTCTGTTGGAGTGAATTCTGCATGAGTGCCCCACACATCCAAATCCATGTGTTCCCTGTCTGCGGAGACCTAGACACACAACAGTCACGCCCAGCCTCACGCTGTTTCTCGGGGTTCTCCGGGATGAAGGCAGGTAGCCAGCATCTCCCCCTTATTCCTGCAGCCCACTTGCCCTCTTCCCTGAGCTGCAAACTAAAGCGGAAAGCCAGAAGCCGAGGATGTTCTAAAAATGTGTTCTTTTCTGCTTTATCTGTTTTTTTTTTCCTTTACTTATTCTTCAAAGTCAACCAAACAGAGCAGCAAGTCATACGGCAACAGTGTCTCCCGCGTCTGGTCCCTTCGCACACGAGCCATGAGGAGGGTCGCCTGCCCGCCCCACCTGGCCCCTCAGCCTCCTCCCAGCGGGTGCCCCCCTCCCACACACCCACCTCCTGTGCAAGCTGCCCACAGAGCGCCCTCCCCGGTGCATGTTCTGCTCACTGCTCAGAATAAGAAGCTTTCTACCTTTTCCGTCCTTAGAGGTTGTCCACACTATCCTTTGGATGTAAAACGTATATTTGAAACAACATATCTAATCTTAGCTGCAGAAACTTGGCAACTGTCCTGGGCCAAAGGTGTTAAAACCGAGACCTGAGGAGAAATCTGCTTAAGTCACTAGCCCATTTCCACCACAACTACTCCAAAAGGGAGTCTTTCAAAGTAAAATTCCTCCATCCCTGTTCCTTAAAGATTCGACCGCACATTTTAACAGCCACACGTTTTAATAACCGTGCGTTTTAACAAGTAAATGCCGTCTCGGGGCAGGCAGTGTGGCCGGGTGTCCCAACACAGAGAATGTCACGGCTCACGCTGACTGCAGACACCCAGGCCGACAAATCCTCCTCTGACGTGTGGGTTTTCTTTCGGTCCTGCCAAGTGGCATGTGGGATCTCAAGTTCCCGCTCCAGGGATCGAACCCGAGTTCCCTGCAGCGGAAGTGGGGAGTCTTACCCACTGGCCCACCAGGAAGTCCCCTGATCTGTGTCTTTGAATCTCCCTAGTTTAATACAGGAGGGCAGAATAGCCAAAAGGAAAAGCAGTTCTTGTCCCTGAGAAGTCAGACCATCTCCACTGGCTCCTGAGCCCTGCGCTAGCGGGCTGATGCCAGGAACGGCGGGAGCCTCTCTGCTCCGCCAGAGCCGCTACTTCCCTGAATCATGTTTAAAATGACAGCGACCGGGCCGAGAGCATCACTGCCAGCAGCCTTGCAGCAGCTCGGCCCAGGAAAGCGGGCTTCGCGGGGACAGGGTTGACTGGGAGCGGGCGAATCCTCAGAAGGGCAGGGAGGAGAGGCTGGCTCAGGAGGACGACCTTTCCTCCCCACAACGACACACTGACCCCCTTCCAGGTGGGGTCCATCAGAGCCAGCTGTGGGCAAAGCTGCAGAGCCCAAGGGCAGACTCTTCCCTCATCGGGCACATCCGACCTGCTGGGCATTTAATAACCAGAGAGCAGCCTCGCCACCTGTGAGGCCGACAGCGGGAGGGAGAGGGACATGCCCAGGCCGGCAAGACCCAGCACAGCCACCGGGGTGAGCAGGGGACCTCTGGTCGGGGAGGGGGTCGGGGCGAAGGGATGGCACCCCTGCCTGGCTCTGTCACCCCTGCCACCCTCTCCTGTCCCTGAAGGGCACAGGAGCCGACTCCTGGGGCTCTCAGGGTGGGGCAGCCTGCAGACCCTTGGAGTGAAAGTGAAGTTCGCTCAGTCATGTTCACTCTTTGTGACCCCAGGGACGACACAGTCCATGGAATTCTCCAGGCCAGAATACTGGAGTGGGTAGCCTATCCCTCCTCTAGGGGATCTTCCCAAACCAGTAATCAAACCCAGGTCTCCTGCATTGCAGGAGGACTCTTTATCAGCTGAGCCACCAGGGAAGCCCAAGAACACTGGAGTGGGTAGCCCATCCCTTCTCCAGGGACCTTCCTGACCCAGGAATCGAACTGGGGGTCTCCTGCATTACAGGCAGATTCCTTACCAACTGAGCTATCAGGGCAGCCTGGGGAGCCGGCAAACCAAAGCTTGTGGAAAAGATCGGGTGCTGAGTGTGTGCTGGTTGGAATAGGTCAGGGCTGTCTGATCAGTGGTGTTCCTGGGACCCCCTTCAAGGGATATCAAGGCACACAAACAAATTTCTAACAAAAACAGGTACCGCTCAAGAAAAATTACTCTGGCATTTGCTAAAGACAATGAGGAAGACTTTATTCAAGGGACCCCTGCCATGGGTTTGCAGCAGGGGACCGAGATGGAGCTCCTGCCCCACAAGAGGAGGGGCGGGGGTGAGCTGCAGCCCAGGGGCAGGTGGGTGGCCAGTGGGGACAGGGCAATTCTTTGTAAACTGAGCTGAAGGCGGGTCAGGGTCACCACGCCTTGCCTGGGGTCGTGGGGGTGAGGAGCTGGACCACAGGCCAAGGGTGGTCAAACGCTGAGGCTGGCCAGGGGTCCTCTTTAAGTCGACACAGCAGGATTCTGGCTGAAACCAGGCGCAGTGGGCCCACCAAGGACGACACAGAAGCCCAAGTTCCGGCCAGTGGGAAAGAAGGGCTGGGAGAGGCGGGCTCAAGTCTGAAGGGGGAGAACTCTTGGGGGCGCGCATCTCATGGTTCCAAACTCTGCCTCTTGCCCGCCTGGGGATCAGCCACAGTGATCAGACTGTGAGAAACAGGCTCACAGCCACCACGGTCACCTCTGCCCCCGGGGTGCAGGCTCCTGGGGTTTAGTTACACCTGCACCACCATGACAGCTCCTTAGCCAACCCACTGGCAGGGAAGGCTTCCTACACCGCTGCAAGTCAGGAACGGTGAACAGTATTTTATACTGAACATATCTGAGCCGCTTGCTTGATTAAATCACACTGTAGCTTTACAGACTATCTGCTGGTAATTCCTACTTGAGTTTAATTTACTAGCTTTTACCAGTGAAAATACATCAGCTGACACGTGATGCTGCTGGGGGAAAAATACAACACAACCCAGCGTCATTGGAAATAATAGCAGTGCATTCTAGAGAACGCTTTTAGCTACACTGGCTTGCTTACACACATGGAAGCTTGGACCAAAGGTGAAGAGCCTTTCTGGCTAAATTACTGGTTCCCAGCTGGACTCACACAGAACTCGGTCACCCCCAGTCTCCCCATATCTGAAAGGGCACTGCCCACTGGAGCCCCATAGGGACCCATCCACACCCGGGCTCTTGCACGAACATCACTCTTTATCTCCTGCTCCAGTCCCTGTCTCAGAGTGCCAGCACCTCCAACCCACTTATTAATTTTGGCTCAGAGGTTAAAGCGTCTGCCTCCATTGAGGCAGACCTGGGTTCAATCCCTGGGTTGGGAAGATCCCCTGGAGAAGGAAATGGCAATCCACTCCAGTATTCTTGCCTGGAGAATCCCATGGACGGAGAAGCCTAGTAGGTTACAGTCCACGGGGTCGCAAAGAGTCGGACACGACTGAGCGACTTCACCTTACCTTACCTTACTTAAGAAACTATCCACCTGACATGCAAGAAACAGCATGCAATCCTGGGTAATCGACAAAGCAGTTGATGTGGACAAATATGCCATTTTTTACTTAGTGTGTTTTATTTCATTCCTGCACTTCTAAATGCATGAAAAATATACAGAAATGGTCTTGGCGAGGGCTCCCCCAGTAGCTCAGATGGTAAAGCATCCACCTGCAATGCAGGAGACCTAGGTTCGATCCCTGGGTCGGGAAGATTTCCCTGGAGGAGGAAATGGCAACCCACTCCAATATCCTTGCCTGTAGAATCCCATGGACAGAGGAGCCTCGTGGGCTACAGTCCATGGGGTCACAAAGAGGCGGGCACAGCTGAGTCACTAACACACAAATCTCGGCTACATCAGGGCGGTGGAGGACGCTCAGTGAATAGGCCAAAGAGGTGAAAGAAAAAGGGGAGAATCTACAGAGCGAACTCACAGACTCAGAAACAGTCTCGTGGTTGCCAAGAGGGCGGAGAGGGGGGCGGGAGGGCTGGGCCATGTATGCAGGATGGATGAGCAACAAGGTCCCACTGTAAAGCATGGGGAACTGTACTCAATATCCTGAGATAAACCACAGTGGAAAAGAATATGAAATGAATGTGCATATATGTGTGCGTAGCTGAACCGCTCTGCTGCACAGCAGAGATGAACGCAACAGCGTAAGCCAGCTATTGTTGCTGCTTAGTCGCCGAGTCGTGTCCGACTCTTCTGTGATCCTATGGACTGTAGCCCTGCATGCTCCTTTGTCCATCGGACTCTCCAGGCAAGAACACTGGAGTGGGTGGCCATTTCCTTCTCCAGGGGAGCTTCCTGCCCCAGGGATGGAACCCTCATCTCCTGTTTGGCAGGAAAATTCTTTACTGCTGAGCCGCCTGGGAAGCCCAAGCCAACTATACTTCAATCAAACAATTTTTTTTAAAGGGGTGAAATCTCAATAGTTTTAGTTGTCTTTTCACATATTTTTGAATAAGAAACAATACTTTGGGGGTATTTTCCTGGATGTAAGGAAAGAAAGTGAGTAATGAAATTGCAAAGATAAGCCGACCACAAATAAGGAATTAAGTCTACTGTCTTCAAAATGGAACAAAGCATAAACAAGGAAAACAGTACACAAATCAAGAATTCACCAGAAAGGACTTCCCCAGTGGCTCAGCAGTTAGGGAATCTGCCTGCAATGCAGGAGACCCAGGAGACACAGGTTCGATCCCTGGGTCGGGGGGAAGATCCTCTGGAGAAGGAAATGGCATTCCACTCCAGTATTCTTGCCTGGAAAATCCCATCAAAAGAGGAGCCTGAGAAGTTACCGTCCATAGGGTCCCAAAGAGTCGGACAGGCCAAGGCATGTGCTGAGGCTGAAAATGGACTATTTCTGTGGTCTCCACTGACCTGCTGTTGCTGCTGTCCAAAAGCCCAATAAAACAAGGATTAACATGGGATTTCTTTGGGTGCATTTACTGAAACTACCTGAAAATTATTTTAATTACAAATGGTTTTCCTGGAAACCTCCCAGTATCAACAGCTTACCAATCAAGGATCAAGAATACGTTTTAATGCTTTAACTTTCCAGGAAGTTTTCTTTTTTTTCCCCCAGAATGTAGCCAACATTGCTATATTTGCTAATAGTCCCTTAACTTTTACTTTATGAGGATACCAGGTTTCCTTTAAAAAGGGTAAGTAAAGTGTATTCATATGCGCACATGGATAATGACTGATTATCTGTGAGCATTGGAAATGGGAACAAGTTGACGATCGATATAGTTAGGCCACTGAATTCCAAAGGCGCCAGTGATTTCACAGGACTTACACCCTACACAGCAGCTTCCATATGTGTCTTTGCCTCTCTCACCAGATGCTAAATTCACTGAGGGCAGGGATCAGACGTTCATCTCTCAACTGCTTAGCACAGGGCACATGGAATGTGTAGATAACTGAGCAAATAAATAAATGAATGAAACTCTTCTCTACTCGCGTTTCCCACTATCAGTACCCCAGGGAGTGCGTGTCTGCACGCTAAGTCACTTCAGTCGTCTCTGACTCTGTGGGACCCTACGGACTGCAGCCCGCCAGGCTCCTCTGTCCATGGGATTCTCCAGACAAGAACACTGGAGTGGGTTGCCACGCCCTCCTCCAGGGGATCTTCCCCACCCAGGGATCACACTTGCCTCTCTGACCTCTCCTGCTTTGGCAGGCGGGTTCTTTACCACTAGCGCCACTTGCGAAGCCCCACCCCAGGGAGAGGACCTGCCTTTTGTCCTTCTCATTCATCCCCAACTGTCTTTCAGTAACAACGTCAAAATCAGGTGAAATGACAAACAGAACCAAATTCCTGGCTTTGCTAACCCCAAGCAAAAGCAGTGTTCCCTAAATGAACCGACCTTGAATACTGATCCATTTAGCAAACTGGTAGATAAATTTTACCCCGAGTAAACGATATCCCTTTTCATTAATCAAAGCCCAGTATTCTCTCCAGAACGTTTCCTGGCCAAACTCTCTGAACCTCACCGAGCCCTGAGCCATGCTCTGGAGTCTGCACACACTTGGGAGGTTTTCCTGGGGTACTGAGGGGTGCTGGGCAGGCTTCCTTCCCCAAGATCTGCTAGGTTAGCGCGGCGATGGCAGGGCAGTTTCTGATCAAGAACCCGCCTGAGCTCTGGGTGCCTCGGCTTCAGGACCTGCGCTGTAATGCATTTCTGGACCCCAGGTGACAGGCAAGATAAGGACGAGGAACAGCGGCATCCGGGCCAGATGACGGGGGCTCCATCTTAGCCAGTGGGACCACTGCTAGCTAATGAATCAGGCTGGAATGCAGCCTTCGAGAACTGATCTCTGCCTTTCCTTCCCCAGGGTGCTCAGGGTGGGTGTCTCAATGATTGATTAGTTACCAGGCTGGGGCATAGCACAAGCCATGGGATCTATAGACCTCGGGGGAGATGGTGCTGGGGGGTGTGCAATCTCAGGTTCAGACAGAACCAGTAGACGCTGAACAATATGAAAAACGTCAATAAACCTGGAAAATACTTTATGAATACCCATAGCTAGCAATGATTGATTACTGATTTTATCTTCCAGTCTCCATGTTAAACCTTTAGCTCGGAATCATCATATAAAGCCCATGAGGTAGGAGTCACGATCATCCCCATTTCACAGGGGAGAAGAACGAGGCTGAGAGAGCTGAAGGAACTGCCCTGCTATGAGAGGTAAAAGCGAGACTCTAATTTCAGTGGTTCTACTGCAAAGCCCACCGAGAACTTCCCAACTTCCAGAAAAGGTCCTCTAGGATAATTTTAGGTTATGGAGCACATTCCAAAAATATCCCCTAGAGTAGCTTTCTTTTTAAAAATGAAAATATCCTTCATCTGTGCATCTTCTAATCCATGGTAAACTCCAAAAAAACACACAACCTGAAATGGCTAAAATTAATGAGAGACAGCACATGCTCTCATAGTAAGAACTTCCCGTCAAACATGTTAGAAGCACGAGCAAGTCATTTTGCTTCCCTGGGCCCCACTTTCTCAACTATAAAATGGACAGTTAGATGAGGCAATAGTTACACCTTCTAGAGGTGCTATGGTTCTTAGGCAATGCTGCCAATGGCCTGAGATCAGAGCTTTCTTGGGGTTGAGGGTCTGGCAGATGCTGAGCCCTGAAGCCTTTGTAGGGTATGCACATAGAAATAGATTCAAGATACCCAAGTTCCATTTAGAAGCCCCCAAAATCATCCTTGCCCAGTCAATGATTTAGCCAACTCAGCTGGCACAGTGCTGACACACTATAAGAACATTTAAGCTGTAATTTATAAACTGATTCCAAATCTTATATTAAGCAACCTGGCTTCTCTGTTTGTTAGAGTTTACCAAATGCTGAGTTCTAAACCTGAACGTCAAGTCAAATGTAAAAGCAAGTATGAAACACCAAGTCTCTCCCTAGGAGCCTTTTTGATAAAGATGATACTGTTTCAATTTCCAAACATGATAACTACTGTTACTTTCCTGTTAATATCACTAGATACTGAATTTAAACAAAACAAACTTTTCAGTCTCTGTGTCTATTTTAAAATATAAATTTCACTGAAAGAATTAAAAAATAAGTTTGTTTTTACAAAGTGAGCTATATTTTTCATTAGAGGAAATACACATGCGTGTTAAGTACTTTATACGTCCATTTCTCAACCTCAAATAATTGACAAACCTCCTTCCCAAATTTCACATTTTTTGGTGAGTGGTTCTTGGTCTCTAATCTGTAACTGAATGAATGAATGGTGGTGGTGATTTAGTCACTAAATCGTGTCCGACTCTTGTAACCCCATGGAATATAGCTCACCAGGCTCCCCTATCCATGGGATTCTCCAGGCAAGAATACTGGAGTGGGTTGCCATTTCCTTCTCCAGGGCATCTTCCCAACCCAGGAATCGACCCCAGGTCTCCTGCATTGCAGGCAGATTCTTTACCGACTGAGCCAGCAAATAGACAGGATTCTTTGGGGAACACTGGAAGGCAGTTGGGCAGGAATATGGCATTTACTGGACTGAAGCACAGGTCAGCACTCAGTAGATCCCCCACCAGGTGGAGGCACCATGAGGCCAGGACTGCTCCGTCCTCGGTATTTTGGATCTACAATGCCCAGAACAGGGCTGTGCACACATACAGCAGGATCTCAGTTAACGCTCGCAGAATGATTTGGTTCAGTTTTCAGCAGGATTCTCAGGTTTTGCTCTCAGGGCTTTTCCTCCCTAGCAGTAGAATGAGGAGAGCAACACATCTACCTGGATTTTCACAGGGATCAACTACGAGCAGCTGCTGAGAGCGTCTGCAGAGACCGGAGCACTGAGTCAGCGCTGGGCATCTTTATCAGCACTTCTGTGCACCTCCAGCCAGGGCACCTGGGTCACACGAACTGCTCACTGATCACGTGCTGACACACTACATTTCTTCCTCATCCGCTTGACCTTCTGCATGTCTGATGGCTTATTTATAGTTTTATTTTGTATCCAGAAATTTTATTTTCACACTGAAGCAACATCACTTCTCTGTCCCCACTCCCCACTTGGTTCCTATTGTATTCTTTTTTGAGGCACTTCCACAGCCCAGAACACTGGTGGTAAATGTATCGTGCCCATAGGATTCCTGACATCCAGAAGGGCCAGTGTTTAGGCTCCTTTACCTAAACAACACCGGAGTTCACTGCCTCCCCTTGGCAAGGACACGAATGGAGGGAGACAAGTAGCTGTATAATAAACTTGGCATTGAGGTATGACAGTAAATACTGAGTTTCTATTCTTGTCTACTTTGGTGTTTTTTTAAATGCCTGACATCCAGGAAGATGACTTATCCCAATGAACTTATGCTTCATCTGTCAGCATGAGGTTTAAAGGAAGCCCTCCTCCATTATTGAATTATTGAATGAATAGTTGTATTTGAAAGATATGCTTCATCCTCAGAAACCAGTCACAAAGATCCTACCTAGTCCTTAAAATTCTGATTTAGTGATTTCATAAGAGAAACTTTTAAAACAAGTACTTTTCTGTTGCTGTCATGTCTACTCCTGAGCTTCGCTTAAAGATTTCTTGTTACAGAACCCATGCCTGTATCTAATATCATGGCAGCCAGGACAAAGAAACCCAAGATGAAAAATGTGACATTGTTCCCACTGATGTGACTTCATTAGAAGCAAACACATCAAAACCTCTGTAGGTGCCAGCCTTGTAGCAAAGGCAAGGACAATGTCAAAAGAAATCTCTAGGTTGTGTCCACTAGCTTCACCCCCACCCCTCCCAAAAAAAAAAAAAAAAAAACAAAACCCACAATGTCTCTTTTCTTCACTTAAACATGCTTCACAGTTTGGTCATCTATAGATTCAACCATGTAGTTTGGACACTGGAATGCAGAGCATAAGATGTGATTGTTGAAATACAAAACACATTAGAGGACCATGCACAGACCACTTGGAAACCTGAAGATGACAAGGTGCAGGACTGAGAAAAGGGTCCTCTGGGTTTCAGAATGAATGCATATTACACCCAGAGGCACAAGGCTATTGCATCAGGCACTCTACTACGGAGCACCATTTCAGACTAGTCCAGGTGGATTGTGGTGCTGCCCTAAAAAAAAAAAAAAAAAAACCCTTTTGTCAGTTCCACACTGATTTCAAATACACGAACAATCTACACTACATGGTAGTATCTGTGTGGCTTTGGTCTCTGTAAAATAAACCTGATCAACACCAGCCCAGGGTGGGGCTGGGGAGGCTGTGTACTTGGGACTTCTGAGGTGCCACACCGAACGGCACAGGCTGAAACCCTTTCCACCCAGAGCACCCTGTGGGCACCCAGGGTGACTACCCAAAATCCTGCACAGAGCGTGGAACAAAACTGGTTAGAGATTCAACGCGGGCAGAGCTTAGTTCCCGCTGAGGATCCGAAGACCGGTCCAAGGATTTACTAAGTCCCGACAATAACATTCGGTTTTAGGAAGATCGGAGCGACTCTCAACTTTAGCTCCCTGACACGGGTCGCAGGGTGACCGTGCATCTGACAATCGGAAGGGCTCGCGACGGCCCCAAGACCCGCAGCCTCCTCCAGGGCGCGGCGGGGACCGGGGTACCTGCGCGCTCAGAGGCGAGGGCATTTACCTCGAGTCGGCTAAGACTGGAGCTCTTGGAGCGCGACTTCTTGCGCAGGTACACGGAGAAGAACCTGCGCACCGTGAACTTCTTCATGCTCAGCTCCATCTCCTGGAGCCCAGCCGCGAGGAGCCGCAGGGCCGGAGGACGCGCATCCCCGGCGCATCCCAGGCGCGCGGGGTCAGGTCCGCTCGCGGGCGCGAGCGGCCGGGGAGCCCGGCACGGCGGCCATCGGCGCGGGGCGCGGGCGGCGGGCACAAAGGGCAGGCCAAGCCGGCCACAGCGGCCGGGGCCCCAGCGCTCCCGCCTCCTCCCTCCTCCTCCTCCTCCTTCTCCTCCTGGTCCAGCCTGCGAGGACCAGCCCCGGGCAGCCCCGCCCCTCCGCGCCCCGCCCATGGCCACTACCGCCAATCAGCGCCCGTCGCTCCGCCCGGCCTCCGCCACTACGACCAATCAGAGTCTGCCGCCCCGGGCTCTCCCCTCCCTCTCCTCCTCCTCCTCCTTCTCCTCCTGGTCCAGCCTGCAGGGACCAGCCCCGGGGAGCCCCGCCCCTGCCCCGCCCACAGCCACTACCGCCAATCAAAACCCGCCGCCACGCCCGGCCCTCCGCCACCGCGGCCAATCAGAACCTGTCGCCCCGAGCTCTCCCCTCCCCCTCCCCCTCCTCCTCCTCCTCCTGGTCCTGCCTGCGAGGACCAGCCCCGGGCAGCCCCGCCCCCGTAGCCCGCCCACAGCCACTACCGCCAATCAGAGCCCGCCGCAACGCCCGGCCCGCCGCTACTACAGCCAATCAGAGCCTGTCGCCCCGGGCTCTCCCCTCCCCCCACTCCTCCTCCTCCTCCTGTCCGCGAGAACTAGTCCCGGACAGCCCCTCCCTGCCCCGCTCCCCCACCACTCCACCAATCAGAGCCCGCCGCCACGCCCGGCCACGCCCACCTCCTCGTTCCCCGCCACTACCACCAATCAGCCCCCAGCGCCCCACTGCCCCAGGCTCTCGCTTCTTCTCCCCGCCCCGTCCTTCCGCGTACGCGCTCGCTGTGGCTCCGCCCCCAACGCCCCTTCCACCAATCAGCGCCCCGGACGGCGCATCCCTAATGAGCCCGCGGAGGGGACCGCGGCGCCGCGCGGGGCGAGCTGCGCGGCTGCTCGGCGCGAGCTGCGCGGCTGCTCGGCGCGAGCTGCGCGGCTGCTCGGCGCGAGCTGCGCGGCTGCTCGGCGCGAGCTGCGCGGCTGCTCGGCGCGAGCTGCGCGGCTGCTCGGCAGCGACTGTCGCTGTCTCTCTCTCTCTCTGGTTGGCCTGTTGGGCTGTTTTCCTAGCTTGGGATGTCATTATGTTTTCTTTCCTTAAAGCATCCATATAAGGACTTAGCCCTCATGCGTTTCTCTGCAGAGCAAAACTTTGCTGATTAGCAAACATTTCTAGAAAACGGAACAAAACAGGGTGGAGGGTGCGCCAGGAGCCTGCACGCGTGAGCTCTACACGCTCTTCGCCCCTTGGCCCCAGCGGCCCTCCCCTTGAGCGCGTCCCCGCAGCCCGGACGCCCGACCTGGGGGTCCGCCAGTCTTTGCCTGGTGATGAGTGGACCCCAGCGCAGCCCAGGGCGGCCGCACCCAGCGGGGGAAGCCTCCGCGGCTGTGTTTGGAGAACAAAGACATACATCCGTTCTCCATGACCTCCGACTCCATATATAGAATATTACCCAAACGGAAGATTTACCGGGTGTCCTGAGTATCCTGACAAGGCCCTCAGAAACCAGCTACTGGCTGTAGGGCTGCAGGGGATTTGCCCTAAAGGGGAACACAGTTCCCGCCCCCCCCCCACCCCCGCCCCCGCCCCCGCCCCAGAAATGCTCATCAGAGGGCCGGAGTCCGGTCCAGATTTGTGACCTTTGGACTTTGTGCAGCCTTTTCTGTTTTCCTTTTGTGCATTGTCCACGTATTTTTGTTTAAAACACAGACCAGACAATCTCATTAACAAACTACCACCACGCCCTGAAAAGTCCAGAAGCATCGGTGCACGCGGCTCTGTGTGACAAGTACTGCTTTGCCAGGCAGATTGTGAAAAATCTACCTGTCATATGATCCCCTGGCTTAATCAAAGGCTGCATTAATACTGGTGTCAGGCTATCTTTGCTACAGCGAGTTAACAGCGGAGGCTCCCAGAAAAGAACTGGTAAGTTCATGCTGCATCTGGGTCAGCAGGTGAGGTCAGACACTCTCTCTGGGGTTGAACGGGGGTAAGCACAGTTGAGCATCCAGATGCTGGCGTTGCTATTTCCTTGCTGGATGAGCCTGAGCACACTTGCATGTTCTGTGTTCCCACTGTGCATCTCTAAAATAAAAATAGGCCGCAAACCGGGTCCTGCTTCCTGCAAGGACTCTGCTCGGGGGCCATTATCCCTACTCTGCAGAGGAGCTTCCTACCACCCTGTGTCTCCCGCCAGCACCACTCAGGCATCCCAGCTCTAAACAAACAAAGACAGGCTAGGGCTGTGCCATGTGGCTGCTCTGGCAAAGAGAGCACTTGATGGACAGCAGACATCAGGCTGGTCACTGGTTCCAGGAATGAGGAAGGGGCCGGCTGTTGGTAGATGATACAACTACTCAGACAGGATTACGGCTTGCCAGGGATGCTAGTTCAAGGGCACCCTGTGCCAGACAAACACCTTGGGGTAGGTCCAGATCAAGGCTTGTGTTTCACCAACAAGAGCATTTGACCTGTTGTAACAAGACAGGAAAGACATTGTCTATGGGACGTTCAGGATCCCCCATGTTCGAATGCTACAAAATGGTTCTATTGAACTTGGACATCTCAAACGAAAAATAAAAGTAGCTTTCATATTTCAACTGAGGAATTTATTTCATTGTTAGAACAAGTCTGTTTGCTTTTGTCCCAGCAAAACAGAGATACATCAAAATCTCTAGCCACCATTTTCCAGCAGTGTGTGTGCTAATGCAACCAAACCCTCCAGATCAGCAAATCTTGGGTAGGTATCAGGGCCCACTTTAACCTGACTCCAAACGATCCCTAGCAAATACTGGGAAAGAAAAGATGAACTTAATAAAGGCTGGTGCCCAGATGATAGAGTGGGGAGGCTTGGAGAGAAGACCAAGAACTCAGAGACCCCGATTATCCTGAGTTTCTTCCTGACTTAAGCAAGATCCATCTGGGACTGAATTCAATGGCTGCTGCTGCTTCTAAGAGAGGACCAGACCGGTCAGTATGCATTCAAATGGGTTGAACACAGGATTACAGAGCTCCTCTGAGTACCTGGCCTTGTGCTTGGCATGCGGGAGCACAGCGTGATTACAACATGGCCCCTGACCTCCAGAAGTTCACAGCTGTGTGCTAGAGAAGGAAAGTGAATAGACAGATCTGATGTAGGTTTTACACAATGTTGAAGAAACATGTAAGAAAATGCTCCATGAACAGAGATGAACGAAGAGTTGACCCTGACTGGAGAAGCCAAGGAGGAGGGAGCTTTGGGGTGAACTCTGGGGATGAGGAGACGTGTTCTGTGAAGACAGAGGAGGTGGGGTCCCAGGCTGTGGAAGAACAGAGTTATTGGGAACTTGGAACAAATACAATCTCATGATTGAGTAATGAAAACTAAATTTTGTACCAAGTCCCGAAAACACAGAAGGCAAAGGATTTGAGAATCCCAAGGATGATAACAGGGAGCTGTCCTTCTCTGAGAATAGGCTGCCCTGGGCAGGAAGAGGAGGCAGGCTTTTGTCAGGAAGGTAACTGGCAAAGTCTGTGCCCTCCCACCTTGCTTTCCCTCCACCCAGAGGGCTTTCAGGGGTTGGGAGGATGCCCCTCCTTTATTTCAAGCCCCGCCATGAGAGCTGTGATGTCTGGGGGTCAGGATTCTACAGGAGGGAGTAGGGCAGCCCCAGGTGCAGGGAGGCCCCAGGAGGAGCTGTTCAGAGTGGCCTGCATCCCAGGGTGCCGAGCAGAAAGGATGTAACGATGTCTCCACACATGGTGGCCCAGCGGTGAAGAACCCGCCTGCCAGCGCAGGAGATGTGCGTTTGATTCCTGAGCTGGGAAGATCCTCTGGAGGAGGAAATGACAACCCACTCCAGTACTCTTGCCTGGAGAATTCCATGGACAGACAAGCCTGGCAGGCTACAGTCCTTGGGGTCACAAAGAGTGGAACAGGACTGAAGCAACTAAACAACAACAGACCAGGGGTGGCCGGGCAAGAGAACTCTAAGTAACCCCCAAATAAGAGGCTGCTCTCCTGTAAGTGGGCTGCAGCCTGGGGGACTGGGCTTCTCTGGCCACAGTAACCTCGGAAGAAGACAAGACGGCTGTCCATGAGAGAAGGGGTCAGGCCGGGTCCAGAGAGCAAGATCAGCTGGGCCAGGAGCAGTTTAAGTATACCTTTGTCTCTCCTCTCCTCCTGCTCTGACCCTGAAAGGGACGCTGCAGCTTCCAGTGGGATGGACACTCAAGCCAGGCAAAGAGAAGGTCTGAGTTTGATCAGCCCTTAGGACACAAGACACTAACTTCTTAATCAGGTTTGAAACCTAAAGTGAACATGGTTGTGTCTTGTTCAAGAAGGGGAAGAAAGCCATGAAACCTGCCAGCCGCCTTCCACTGTTCCCTCTTTGAACAAAGAATGGAAGGGGTGTGATGGCCCAAGCACAAGCCAGGTCTGTGCAACAGACCAGCTGCAAGGGGTGTGCTCAGAGCCGAGTCGGCAATTCAGGGTCGAACTCGGAGATTCAGATTCGATGTGTGAGCGCCATGGAAGTCAGAAGCCCAGGGTGGGGGGTGGCAGGGCTCTGCCTTCCCTCTGAAGTGGACTAAATACCCTTACCTTGCAGACAAGGAGGACAAGGAAGGACAAGTCTCCCCTTAGACATCGTGAGGACAGCCATCCCTGACATAGGCTGTGGCCCTAATTCACTGTCTGTGTAACTTAAAAACAGCAATGGAAATTCAAGTTGAGAATTTAAAGGGGTCTCATGGAGAAGGAAATGACAACTCACTCACTTGCCTGGAGAATCCCATGGACAGAGGAGCCTGGTGGGCTACAGTCCATGGGGTCACAAAGAGTCAGACACGACTTAGCAAGTAAACTACCACCATTTATCCAGTACTCTTTCCTGGAAAATCCCATGGACGAAGGAGCCTGGTAGGCTACAGTCCATGGGGTCACAAAGAGTTGGACAGGACTGAGCAATTTCACTCACTATAGAGTGCTTACGAGGTACCAAGAGATTGTCATGGATTATGTATTTATTATGAATAATCATGAGATTTCTTTTATTATTCTCATTTACAGTTAATAAAGTTCAGAAGCAAAAAAATAAAGTGGTCTCAGATGGTTCTCTGCAGTGGTAAGGAATCTGCCTTCCAACGCAGGAGATGCAGGTTCAATACCTGGGTCAGGAAGATCCCCTGAAGGAGGAAATAGCAACCCATTCCGGTATTCTTGCCTGGAGAACCCCATGGACAGAGGAGCCTGGTGGGCTACAGTTCATGGGAGCATGAGTCAGACATAACTTAGTGACTAAGTCACCACCACCACCACCAGTATTCTTGTTGGAAAATTCCATGGACTGAGGAGCCTGGCAGGCTTTAGTCCATGGGATCACAAAGAGTTGGACACAACCGGGTAACTGAGCACACACAGGTGGTTCTTAGCTCAGGGGTCTAACAGAAACACTCAGAAATGCTCTCTAGAGAAATCCACATTAAACCCAGGATTCAAAGAATTCTTTGCATACAGCTTCCAGGAGCTCACAGCCACTGAACAGGGACACGGGGTGGGGGGCGTCAGCAAAGTCAGCAAGACAGCCGACTACAGAATCAGACGTGCGGACTTCGGCTCTTGGACTTAGCCAGGTGTCGGATATAAAATTAAATCTAATAAGTTTAAAGAAATAAAAGAAACGAAAATATGATCAACAGGACTTCCCTGGTAGTCCAGTGGTTGAGAATCTGTCTGACAGTTCAGGGGACACAGGTTTGATCTCTCGTCTGGGAAGATCCCACATGCTGCGAGGCAGCTAAGCCCGTGTACTATACAACTACGGAGCCTGTTCTCTGGAGGCCACTCTCCCCAACAGGAGAAGCCACTGCAATAAGAAGCCTGAGCACCGCGCCTACAGAGTAGCCCCCGCTTGCTGCAACTAAAGAGAGGCTACAGGAAGCAGTGAAGATCCAGCGCAGCCCCAGATTAAATAAATATGTAAATAAATATTTTTAAAAAGAAAATATGATTAACAAACAAGAGACTCTAAAAAGGAACAAAGTGCTTCTGGAAATGAGACAATGCAGTCCTGGACACCAAACAGGTACAGCTGAATATAAACATCCTCTTTATCAGAAAGCAAGTTCAACGCGGCTGTGGCAAGGTGTGCACAATCTAAAACTGCTGCCGTGAGAAGCGCTGCATTGTGGAACGTATGTCAGAAAGGGAAACATCTGGAATGACGTTCCTACTCGTTCTTCCGATTATGACTGTGCCGAAATCCTCTGAGCCTCTAGAACTGGGGCTGACTTTGTCAAGGGGTATAGCTGGCAATGTCTGGGGACATTCTGGGGTCTCACAACTGGGGGTGATGGGAAGGCTGCTGCTGGCATCTCGAGGGCAGAGGCTGGGGGTGCTGGTGAATCTCTGCAGCGCCCAGGACGTCCCCACAGAGGATGACCCCGTGCAGAACTCGCCAGCGCCGAGGTGAGAAAGACCCCTCTGTGAAACCTGTCTACGTTCCTCACAAGCTCATCACTGCAAGACTGGCAATCCACACAGGAAACCAAAATGAGAAAGTGCTCCGTAAACTGAAAAGTGCTCAACAAAGACGTTATTTGTTAAAATCCTAGAGTTCCATGCAGGAAGATCAATGACATGCCCGGGAAAGGAGTAGCCCCCCACTCCACATTCTAGAATGCTAATCTGGAAGCTTGCTCCATCGGTCTGTGTCAGCTGGTGTAGGGCACGGCCAGTCACCCCATCACCCGAAGCAGAAGATGAGACCACCAGCACTGTGTCACGCGTGGGTTCCGTGTGCAGTGACTGCCCCGATACCGTCTCCACAGTGTTCCTGTCCCCTCCTCTCCAGCTGTTCTCACCAGAGCATGGTGCTTCCGGGCTCAAGGCCATGCCCCACAAGTCATCTGCAGTCTGCCAACCAATGCGACCTTTTTAGAAGCAGAGCCCGAGGGGTGGGGAGTGTATTCTGCACACAGCACCTCTCCTCCTGGGCCCGCCGTGCTCACACCTGGGTGAATAGGAGAGTCCAGCCTCCGTGGGGCCACAGCCGCTCCCAGGGCATCCTTCCTGCCCCCCCCCCCCCCACCTCCTCAAGATGCAGCATTGCTCCGGGAGGCCTACTGAAATCCGTGCCCCACAGGCGGTGCCAGGGCGCCGTCGCTGGGGTCCTCGTTTTCCTTACCTGCTAGATAACCATTGCTGGCCTGTTAGCTTCTCACACCCACGTGGACACACTCGGGATGGCCACTGTGCACAGCACTCTGACACACTGCCTTAAAGGGATTCGGTGATGACTGTTGGTTCTGAAGATCTGGGCCTGCATTATTACTCCATCTCTGTGATACACTGTGAACGCTATGAACCAGACACAGAGAACCCATTTCCGAGGTGGAGACACTGAGGCCCAGGGAGGTGAACCGACCGTCTAAACTTATACAACAGGACAAGAAGAATTCAGACAAGGTCTGCGTGTGCAGGTCCTCACAGATTCACAGCACTGCACTAGCTGGGTGCCAAAAGAAGCCACAGGAAGGGCTGGCCACCAGGGGAGACAGGCCAGGGTCCTCCTTTCCCTGGACACCTGCCCTTAACCGAGAAACGCCCCTGGGGCCGATATTCAGGTGTCAGAGCGTCTCCCAGACCAGCTCTGGTGGCGGCCTCCAGGGGCTTCATCGCGTGTGTCCTTGGCGGCAAGATGCGTACCCTGGGAGCAGGGAGGCCAGGTGTCCTTGTGAAAAGCCAGCTTACTCCTGAGGCCATGGAGGGACGCCAGGGTGAGGCTCTGACCACGTGCGCGAGCCGGGGCAGGGCGTTTGCAATCATTAACATACATGCGCTCACTGGGTCTTCTCTGATTATGAGTTTTATAGCGGGGAGGGGCGGCCTTGCGTTCACTGGGAGGTGCCGGCATCTGTAGGACATCGGGTTTGCGCTTCGCTGCTGTTTCCGCGTTGTTATGGGTTGGGTCATGCCCCCTCTAAAAACGTATGCTAAAAGTCTGACCCCCAGAATCTCAGACTGCGGCTTTATTTGGAGAGGGTCACGGCAGGTGTAATTGGGAAGATGAGGTCGTGCTGGAGCAGGGAGGGCCTCGCCCGGCATGACTGGTGTCCTCAAAAGAAGGGCCACGTGGAGGCCGAGACGGCGGAGGAGGCCGCAGGGACACGGCGGCGGAGGACGGAGCGGGGCGGTCCCAGCCGGGAGTGAGAAGAGGCGGGAAGATTCCGAGCGGCTGGGCCCTGCACCCTGACCTTGGACTTCAGGCCTTCGGACCGTCAGACAGTACGTGTCTGGCGTTTGAAGCTCTGGTTTGTGGGGCTCTGCGTTTGTCACCCTTTGTTATGGAGGCAAACACACTCCCCATCTCACACATTTGCAGTGACTTCCTGACGAGCACGGTCACTAGGGAGGCTCACGACCAAACGGAGAATCTGCACCACCTGTCTGTGAGGAGACTGGGCTGTAAGAGAAATGAGCGGCTTTTTCTTGTCAACCCAAGCCCATACATAAACTAGAGAGGAACTTTGAAAGGAAGGGCGCTCACAGGAAAGAGGAAACACGTTAAAACTAAAGCAGGAAGGATTTTTGTAACTTAAAAAGGAAAAAAACAAACAAAAAACCACCCTCTTATAATAGAAAAGTTTCTGAAGACCTGGGCTGGGCACAAAGGAGAATGTAAATTCCTTGCCAGAATGTTTTTTTAGCAAGAAATCTTTTTAAAACTTTTAAAAAAAATATTTATTTTTAACTGGAGGATAATCGCTTTACACTGTTGTCCTGGTTTCTGCCGTATATCAGCCTGACTCAGCCGCAGGTGCACGTAGCTCCCCTCCCTCTCGAACCTCCCTCCCACCTCCGCCCACACCCCACCCCTCTACAGGCTTTCAGGCGCTGCTGCTGCTGCTGCTGCTGCTGCTATGTCGCTTCAGTCGTGTTCAACTCTGTGTGACCCCATAGACGGCAGCCCACCGGGCTCCCCCATCCCTGGGATTCTCCAGGCAAGAATACTGGAGTGGGTTGCCATTTCCTTCTCCAATGCATGAAAGTGAAAAGTCAAAGTGAAGTTGCTCAGTCGTGTCTGACTCTTAGCGACCCCATGGACTGCAGCCCACCAGGCTCTTCCATCCATGGGATTTTCCAGGCAAGAGTACTGGAGTGGGCTGCCATTGCCACTAAACGTTTATATTAGCAATGAGAACTAGACAAACACATCAAAAATATGCAGGGACACTAAAACAGAACAACAGGGCTTTGGGCTGCACGGCGTGTCCTGTGGTCCGTCCCTCACCCTCTTCATCAGAAGGACACAGGACCAGGCTGGGCACTGGGGGAGGTCGTTCTTAGCAATATGGTGGGTTACATATACAGAGGGGATTTCCTGAGACACAGAAAACAAAGGGAAATTCCCCTTTTTTTCAGAGCATGGCTGAGCCAACAGTGAGCAGGGGAAAACAAATTCAGACCAAGAATAAGAAAATGTTCTCCCAAGATAAGTGATGTTACAGACGGCCTTTGTCCTGGAGCCTGTGACAATCCCTGTGGTCTAGACCTGAGGTCTTAACAGGATCTGGAGGATGGGTAGGACTCAGGGGCGGGGGGAGGGTGGGGACTAGAGAAAGCCTGGGTCATGCAGGGCAGGTCAGACCCACCCTGAAGTCAGGACCCCATTGGAGCAGACTGTAAGGTGAGCTGGGAAATTCTCTCCCTGCAGGAGAAGAGATGCTTTTACAGGGTGAGTGCTGGAAAGAGAAAGAGAAAAGAATTCTCCTCTCTGGGTTCTGAAGCTCCCACAGATGATAGCTGGAGGACAAAACTTACACTCCCAGTGTGACCTGAAAAACTCCAAGCCAGAAACTTCCATTTTAAAGATCCCAGTTTATAGCAGCAAAAGGGCCACGTGGAAGCAAATGTAAGTTTTCTGGAGGAACATTCTTCAAACATGTCTCAAAGCTTAATCACAGAGAAAATTGTAAGGAATATGAGCTCACAGTCATCAGTTGCTGAATTCACGAGGAGCTAGGTCACCAGCAGCAAGAGGGAGTAGAGATAACAAGCTGCAGAATCAGACAGTGTAGAGACTACAGAACTGAAGCCTTTGTATAAATTATATAAAGTGTGTTTGCTTCATATGTTTAAAAAACAAAAGGGGGATTGAAGGCATTACAAGAAAATTAGAGATTATAAAATGATCAAGCAGATTTGTAAACAAAAGTAGAACTTTGCAAATAAAACTATAATAATGTAAATTTACAACAGATTTTATTTTCCTGGGCTCCAAAGTCACTGTGTACACTGACTGCAGCCATGAAATTAAAAGACGCTTGCTCCTTGGAAGGAAAGCTATGATAAACCTTGACAATGTTTTAAAAAGCAGAAGCATCACTTTGTCAACAAAGGTCGATCTGGTCAAAGCTATGGTTTTTCCAGTAGTCATGTACGGATGTGAGAGTTGGAACATAAAGAAAACTGAGCGCCGAAGATTTGATGCTTTTGAATTGTGGTATTGGAGAAGTTTTTGAGAGCTCCCTGGACTGCAAGGAGATCAAATCAGTCAATTCTAAAGGAAATCAGCCCTGAATATTCATTGGAAGGACTGATGCTGAAGCTCCAATATTTTGGCCACCCAATGAGAGGAGCTGACTCATTGGAAAAGACCCGGATGTTGGGAAAGATTGAAGGCAGGAAGAGAAGAGGGCAGCAGAGGATGAGATGGTTGGATGGCATCACTGACTCAATGGGCATGAGTTTGAGCAAGCTGCAGGAGATGGTGGAGGGCAGGGACATCCTTGCATGCTGCAGGCCATGGGGTCGCAAAGACTTGGACATAACTTAGCGATTGAACAGCAACAACAATAACGTTAAACAATAGTAGACAAAGTCCAAGAGAGAGTTGATAAAGGAAAAGTTAGATCTGCTGAAAATTGACAGACTGCAAATCAGAGAGACACTTCCAGATCAAGAACCTGAGAAGTTCACGACCAGTGAGAATATCACATGGAGAGCTGAACACTCAGGGCCAGCAAGGAAATAAAAATCAAGTTAGAAATGAAGCCTTCATTGAAAAAATAGCATAGCAGAAGGAGGGAGGTCAGTTACAGCCTTTTAATGTCCTTGTACTTCTGTATGTCAGTAAAGATGCAGATTACTTTTAGACTAAGTTAAACATACATGCTAAAATGTCTAGAGTAACCATAAAAAAGTAAAAATTCACTCTGTCTAGTTGTCCGTTGGTATCCATGAACCAGCTCCAGGAACCCCTTGGATACCAGAATCCACAGATGCTCCATCTCTTATATAAAATGCAGTGTTACCACTGTTGGATCCAAGGTTGGTTGAATCCAAGGATGTGGAATCTGGGGATATGGGAGAGCCAACTGTAACTGCTAAACTAATAGAGTCAAAAGTACAGAACAAGAAAATATTCCAGAAAGAAATATAGGAATTCAGAAAAAGCAGAATGAATGGAAAGCACACGCTGTTAGGAGTGGCAACCACCACTGACCAGAACATCTCTGCACTCCTCATCCGTTCATGCTGGCCACACTCTTAACCCATTTCTCAGGGTTGTGTTTGCAGTGAGCAACGTTGGGGGATGAGGTAACATTTTCCTCTAGGACAAAGAGCAGGCTTGCTTACTCCTTGTTATAAACACCAGGTCCCCAAGCTCAGTGATCCTTGCCTGGGATGCAGGTTCACTGTGAGCATAGCATCCATCGCCCCCCCCCCCCGCCTTGCAATGCCACTTTGGGTATTCGGGGGCAAAGGAAACCAGTGGAAATATGGTACTCATGTCACTTGAGTAAGGAAGTCCCTTCTCTCTGATCTGGAAGCTTGTGTCTTCCTCCAACATCCCTGAAATAGGAGCATGCTAATTATTAGATTGTAAGTAGGCAAAGTCAAAACCTACACCTTTTACACAAACTAAAAGTGTAGAAAGAAATGAATATATATCAAAAATTGCAATCAATGTGAATGGGCTAAACTCTCCAGTCAAAAGACAAAAAAGGCCAAACTGTTATAAAATGGATTTAGTTACAGAGATATTTCTAAAACCAGAGACACAGAAAACTTGAAATAAAAGAATGGGAAACAGGTGTCATGCAAACATTAATAAAGGGAAAGATGATGAAGCAACATTGATGTCATACAAATGACAAGCACGTGAAGATATAAAAAAAGTCACTATATATTGATGAAGTTCCAATTCACCAGGAAGACATAATAATTCCAAACTTGCATGTACCACATAATAAAGCTTAAAAATATATTCATCAAAATTTGGCAGGCTCAAGATGAGAAATAGACAAATCCATTATCATCTGGAGGAATGCCCAACACATGTCTCAATAAATGAAAAATCAAGCAGAGGAACGAAAATCCATAAATATTTGAATAATTAAACAATACATTTAAGAAAGTTGACTTAAGGAACAAGTACACATACCCAACCGCTTTAGAGTGTGCCTTCTGTCCAAGCTCACATGAAATATTTACAAAAAATCGACCACATTATAATCTAGAAACAAAGTATAAAGCAGTAATTATCTAAGAATTAATTTCAAAAAAATAAAATGAAAATTAATCTCACAAGTGCTTGTTACCATATAGATTGATTTTTCTTACCATACCACAAGGATCAATTTTATTTCAGTAATATCACGGCATCTGGTCCCATCACTCCATGGGAAATAGATGGAGAAACAGTGGAAACAGTGGCAGACTTTATTTTGGGGGGTTCCAAAATCACTGCAGATGGTGACTGCAGCCATGAAATTAAAAGACGCTTACTCCTTGGAAGAAAAGTTATGACCAACCTAGATAGTATATTCAAAAGCAGAGACATTATTTTGCCAACAAAGGTCCATCTAGTCAAGGCTATGGTTTTTCCAGTAGTCATGTATGGATGTGCGAGTTGGACTGTGAAGAAGGCTGAGTGCTGAAGAATTGATGCTTTTGAGCTGTGGTGTTGGAGAAGACTCTTGAGAGTCCCTTGGACTGCAAGGAGATCCAACCAGTCCATTCTGAAGGAGATCAGCCTGGGATTTCTTTGGAAGGAATGATGCTAAAGCTGAAGCTCCAGTACTTTGGCCACCTCATGCAAGGAGTTGACTCACTGGAAAAGACTCTGATGCTGGGAGGGATTGGGGGCAGGAGAAGAAGGGGACGACCGAGGATGAGATGGCTGGATGGCATCACTGACTCGATGAACGTTGAGTCTGAGTGAACTCCGGGAGTTGGTGATGGACAGGGAGGCCTGGCGTGCTGCGACTCATGGGGTTGCAAAGAGTCAGACACGACTGAGCGACTGAACTGAACTGAACTGAATAACCCCATAAGATTGGAAAAGTTTTAAAATACAATTTTAATAGTATTCCCATGTATAGAAACTGATGATCTATCGGAGGCTTTGTGAAACAGCCAGGTTTTGACAAACATCTCAAAGCTATTCCCAGATCAGTGTCTTGGGCTGTCTTTCTTTTCCTACAAAGCCAAGTGAGTTTGCTGGTCCTCACGCGGATCTGTGGAAACAGCCTGTTGTAAACACCGGAACTGAGCTCAGTCCTTCCCACCGTCTCCCCACACTCCCCCTCCTGCTCCTGGGCTCCAGCCACACGCTCTTCTCTGAGCTCTTAGGTGGGCCCCACTCCTGAGTGTCTCAAAGCTTCTGCACAGCCACTAATCCCCATCTAGGCCACACAGTGACCTCCCCACTCCCTCACAAGGTTAGACTCCACCTGCAGCTCTCAGGACACTTTCCGTGAACCCCAGAATCAGGCAGGCCCCCGGTGAGATGCTCTCCAGGCAATGGCAAGTATTTAAATTATTTAGATTGGAATACTCAGCTGTGCGCGTGTGACCATTCGATTAATGCTTTTCTTCCCGATGGGCTTCCCTGGGGGCTCAGACAGTAAAGAATCTGCCTGCTGAAGCGAGAGACACAGGAGACCGGGGTTCGATCCCTGGGTCAGGAAGATCCCCTGGAAATGGCACCCGCTCCAGTATTCTTGCCTAGAGAAATTCCATGGACAAAGGAGCCTAGCGGGCTACAGACTATGGGGTTGTGGAGAGTCAGACACGACTGAAGTGACTGGGCACGCATGCACATGCACCCAGGTGTATGTGTGTGACCATTTGATTAATGCTTTTCTTCCTGATGGACTGTAGACTCTACAAGGGCAGGAACTGTGTCTGTTTTGCAAACCACTAACCTCAGCGCCTGTCGTGATGCCTGAACATGCAAAGCAAACATTTGCTGAGTGGATAGATGCGTGGATCGGCCAGTGGATTGCCAGGCAGAAAGCCACCGTGGCTTTTCAGCACAATGTGCTTTGTGATGCGGGACAGAGGGAAGAATGAGTGGACTCAGAGAGATCAGCTGCCCACCCCCTCCTCTCCCTCCCGCTTCCTCCCTTTCATCCAGTAATCAGCACATCACCTCCTGAAACTAGGGGCCAATCGGTTACATGCTGAGGAATATGACATCTACTTTCCCAGAAAAGAGAATTCTTTAGCAGGGAACAGATGTGAGGTTCACAATGCTACATCCTGAAGTTCAACGCTGTGCACAGACCACACTCCTGAGCCAAGGCCCACCCCCCATCTCCTGTGCCTGCCCCCCCACCCCCAGCCCATGACATCACTGCTTCCGGTTATTCTTGGGACTGGGCTTCCTTCCTGGGATAGTGGGGAGGGGTGGGCTGGTGACTTCTCAGGAAGTCTGAGTCTCTCTGAGCCTGCCACTCTTCCCCGGGAGCAACTGCTTCAGCTCATCTCCCCGACTTCTCAGGAAGGATTAGACCGAAGCTGCAAGCATGAAAGCATATTGCAAAAGCGTTATCGCTTGGGAGTATTTTAAACGGCGGTCTGGAAACGTGACAAACCTAGGAATCTGTCATTTTCACGGAGGATTAACCTGACCGGGGGGGTGGTTTGTGTCCACCTAAAGGTCATTTGAAGTCCCAACCCACAGAGCCATGAGTGAGACTTTATTTGGAGACAGGGTCTTTGCAGCTGCAATGAGGTCAAGATGCGGGCACAGCTGGACTAAGGCTGCCCCTAAACCCAGTGTTGGGTGTCCTTGTAAGAGACACACTGTCAGACAAGAACCCCGTGCTGTGACGGAGACAGGGACTAGAGTGGCGCGCCTAGACTCCAAGGGACGCCAAGCCTCGCCGCGCCAGCCGATGGAGATGGGTTCACCAGAGCCTTCAGAGAGCACAGCCCTGCCAAGCTGAGGAGGGGCTCGGGGGCACCGTGAGCACTGGGAGCTTCGGGGTCACTTCTTTGGTACAAGCTCTGGTACAAGAAGCCCCCCCCGGAGGCAGAATTAGGGTCCCTGAGAGAAGCACTGAGTCCCAGGCGACCCCACCCTCCCTGGTAGTGCTGCCGAGCCAGGAGGGTTCGGACCAGTGACCCCAACTCGGGCTCAGCGTTTGAGCGTTTTCATCTATCACCTTCACTTCAGTTCAGTCGCTCAGTCGTGTCCGATTCTTTGCCTCCTTGTCCATTGCCAGCTCCCGGAGTTTACTCAAACTCATGCCCATCGAGTCAGTGATGCCATCCAACCATCTCATCCTCTGTCGTCCCCTTCTCCTCCTGCCCCCAATCTTTCCCAGCATCAGGGGCTTTTCCAGTGAGTCAGCTGTTCACATCAGGTGACCAAAATATTGTAGCTTCAGCTTCAGCATCAGTCCTTCCAAGGAATATTCAGGACTGGTTTCCTTTAGGATGGACTGGTTTGATCTCCATGCAGTCCAAGGGACTCTCAAGAGTCTTCTCCAACACCACAGTTCAAAAGCATCAAGTCTTTGGTGCTCAGATTTCTTTATAGCCTAACTCTCATATCCACACATGACCAGTGGAAAAACCAAAGCTTTGACTAGACAGACCTTTGTGGGTAAAATAATGTCTCTGCTTTTTAATATGCTGTCTAGGTTGGTCATAGCTTTTCTTCCAAGGAGCAAGTCTCTTTTAATTTCATGGCTGCAGTCACCATCTGCAGTGATATTGGAGCCCCCCAAAATAAAGTCTGTCACTGTTTCCACTGTTTCCCCATCTATTTGCCATGAAGTGATGGGACCAGATGCCATGATCTTCATTTTCTGAATGTTGAGCTTTAAGCCAACTTTTTCACTCTCCTCTTTCACTTTCATCAAGAGGCTCTTTAGTTCTTCTTCACTTTCTGCCATCTATCGCCTTAACACAGCTAATTTCTAAACCTGTTTTCCCAGCTCTGATGGTTCTCATCAGCCCCGATCTTGCATTCATAGCTGTTGCCGGATGGCTCCATTTGGATTCTCCAGTCTGTGTTTGTAAGAATTGCTCCCCGACCAGGGGCTTCCCTGGTGGCTCAGATGGTAACGAATCTGCCTGCAATGTGGGAGACCCAAGTTCGATCCCTGTGTGGGGAAGATCCCCTGGAGACGGGCATGGCAACCCACTCCAGTATTCTTGTCTGGAGAATCCCATGGACAGAGGAGCCTGGAGGGCTACAGTCCATGGGGTCACAAAGAGCTGGACACGACTGAGCGACTAACACTAACCAACCCACCTCTGCCTCTCCTCGGGGCCCGTACTTTGTGACGGCATTGCCCATCTCCGGCTCACAAAGCACGGACTCAGGAAGGGGGTGCCTGGCACTGGCACACGTTAACTCTTTCCTCTGCACGTCGCCTTGGCATCCCATCAACAGCCAGGCCCTTGGGATTCACCTGTGCCACAGTGTGAAGGTTCACTTGCCCCTCGACCATCTCTGCCCCCGGGTCTAAGCGCTCCGCTCCACCTCCTTCCCCAGCTTCACCCCCAGCCACCCTTCACTAACAGCCTCAGGCCTCACACTGCTCAGCCCCCACCTCCTGGGGCACCAGTGCTAACGGAACGGGCTCCACGCTGCCTCTCAGGACACCCACCACGTGCCCCACCAGCCCTCAAGCCCCTCTCCCCCCAGCCCACCTGGACCAGCCAGCCTCTCCACAGCTGCCCTCCCCAGGCCTGTCTGGGGCCTGGGGCTGCTCCCCTTCCCTCTCCTGCATCTCTGCCTGCAAGCGTTCGCGACACCCTGTTTTTCAATGCTGCCCTATTTTATTGATTAAATTCAACACTTATAAAATCAATGCACACCATTCATTCGTGTGTGTGTGTGTGTTTCTGTGTGTGTGAACTTTGCCCCTGATTTTACACGCTCAAAATACATAAATGAGCTTCCCTTTGCTCCTAGGAAAACGCTCAAAGCTCGGGTGAGCACTCACGTGTTCACCCGGCGGGATTAGAAACCAAGGCCGCGCAGAGCGGGGGTGTACTCGCCCACCTCTGTCCGTCAAGGCCAAACTCAAAGCCAACCTCTTGGTCACGGGTTTGCTTTCCACGGGGGAGAAGACGTCTTTCTTCCCGGAAACCCTCGGCGCTTCGGACGTTCCAGCTTGTGCTCTAGTCGCGCGCGGGCCTCCGCTGACTGCGGGTCGCAGACACCGCGGTGCTCACACCCCCCGGCGGCCCGCGCCCGGCGAGGCTGCCGGCGCCATTTCCCTCACAGCGTTTGCTCACTGTCAGGTCCCCGGGCCACCTTCGGGTCATTCTCACAGTTTTCTCGAGCTTTTCATTGTCATTGCATTTGTTCCGGTGATCTCTGATCTCTGACGTCATGACTAAGACCAGCTGAAGGCTCAGATGATGGCTGGCCGTTTTTAGCGATACAGTATTTTCAACTAAGATGCGTACTTTTTAAAGACATACTGCTACGGCATGCTTAATAGACTACTAAGCTAAGCTAAGCTAAGTCACTTCAGTCGTGTCCGACTCTGTGCGACCCCGTAGACGGCAGCCCACCAGGCTCCGCCGTCCCTGGGATTCTCCAGGCAAGAACACTGGAGTGGGTTGCCATTTCCTTCTCCAGTAGACTACAGTGTAACGTAAACGGAACTTTTTTGAGCACTGGGAACCAAACAATTCACACTACCGGCTTTGCAGGACACTCGCTTTATTGCGGTGATTGGGCTTCCCTGGTGACTCAGCTGGTAAAGAATCTGCCTGCAGTGCAAGAGACCTGGGTTCGATCCCTGGTTGGGAAGAACCCTGGAGAAGGGTACGGCTCCCCACTCCAGAGTCTGGCCTGGAGAACTCCATGGACTGTATAGTCTATGGGGTCGCAGACAAGTCGGGTACGACTGAGCGACCTTCACTTTACTGCACCCAGACGTGCAGTGTCTCCGGGGCTCCCGTGCGATCCCTCCCATGACGACTGTATGCTTCTCGTGTCACATACGCGGGGGAAGCCTTACGGAGCTCCTCCAGCAGCCTCCACTTTGATGACAGCTTCCCTCGGGAAGCAGGTGGTGAGTAAAGGATTAGGGCTCGGGGCTGGACTGCAGACGCCGGGGTGGGCTGATGCTGGCAGAGTCCCCACCTCTGATCAGGCACCTAGGCCCGGGTTGAGGGGAAGTCAGGGCCAGGGGGACATCCCCGGTGATTGGTGCCCCCAGAACCTTGGGGTGGGAATTCCCTGGGGGCCCAGTGATTAGGACTCTGCTTCCAATGCCAGGGACGCTGGTTCAATCCCTGATCTGAGAACACAGGAGCCCAACAACAGGCCCGCAGCACGGGGTTCAGAACGGTGTGTCAGGCCCATGTTGACAGGCAGTGGTCACCACGAGGACAGAAAGATGACGGTCTTTAAACTATTCTTGTTTTAAAAAGATCTTTGTTACCCTTGAAAGAATATCAGCCTCAAGGCTGAAACATAATTCGGACTAGCGTGATGGCAGATTTATATTCTACGAGGAAGAGTCCCTCAACGTGATGCTCGTTTGTTTTGTTGGGAATTACCAAAAAGGCATGATTTACTCACTCCCCAAGCTGCTGAGCCAGAGTTCCTTTCTCCTCTGTGGGAATGAGACAGGTTCCCCTGGGCTTTCTATTTTGGGGTCCCCGCAGGAGGTCTTCCATCACTGTATCCCTACTCACAGACACTGAATCAACACAATATCCACTTTGCAGCAGGGACCAGGAGCCCGACAAGAAGGGAGATCCCCCTGCTGCCCAGAGGCGTTGGGGGTCAAGGTGGGGGAAGGGTCAGTGTGACTGTCCCCCTTCTGCCATCATCCCTCGAGGATCAAGACAAAACGACTTCCTTTTGCACCTGTGTCCCACACACGCACCCGCTTGCCTCAAGACACAGGGTCCTAACGCATCAGTGCCCCTATAAAGCTGGGTGTCAGGGTAAACTGACCCAGGCATGTGAGCCTGGTTGATATCCCGTGGGTTGGGGAAGTTGAATGTGTTGGCCGCATACTCACCCAATTCCCTCCCTCTCTCTCTCCTTCCTTCCTCTCTCTCTCTCTGACGTCTCAGCTAAAATTCTAAATGATGCTGACCCTCAGATCAGTCTATAGAAAGGGCCACCCCCACCCCAGGGCTAGAGACGGTACGGCAGGGCTCACCTGCGTGGGGTGGCTTCTTGGGGAGGGTCAGGTTGGTTTGTGGCTAACCCTGGAGGAGGAAATAGAGACTCACTCCAGTCTTCCTGCCTGGAGAACTCCATGGACAGAGGACCCTGGTGGGCTACAGTCCATAGAGTCCAAAAGAACTGGACAGGACCAAGTGATCAACACTTTCACTTTCAACCCCTGGACAGGACATTTGTTTGTCTGTTTCCAACACCTAAAACCAAGTCCCATAGGTGGCTCCGTGCAAAGGTCCCCTGACTGCAGGAACCGCCCCCGCTGAGACCCCATTACAGACCCTTACCCAGCACCTCCTCCGAGAGCTGTGGACACCTGCCTCCCCGGAAGCATCAGTGGTTTGCTCAGGATCACGTTTGGGGTTAGAACCCAGACCTCTTGGCTCACTCTGCCCTTTCTCTACTCTGTCTCAGAGCTACATCTTCTTATTTTCTTGGTGAACATCAGATCATGTCTTCTTCTAATAGACCATCTGCAACCATTTGCGCAGCTCAGCAAGTACAGAAAAGTGTTGTATCGTGTGGGCAGTGATTCAAAGACTTTTTTTTTTTTTAACCAGATTATGCAATTATCTCAATGCACAGCCTTATGTAAGTGGACCTGAAAAATGGGCCTTTGCAAGCAATCAAACGAGAGATGTGCACTCGATTCATCGTATTTCTAACCTTCCGGAGGAGCTGTGATGCCCGCTAGGCTACTTCTCTGCTCCGTGAGAACCCTTTATCAATAGGAGACAATTCTTCCCAGAATAACAAAAGAAATCCAAGGAAAAGTATGAATGCTTTAATCTCATGGAGGGGCGAAGACAAACGTCGTCCTTGAAGCCCTTCACACTGTCACTTTGAAATGCTGGCAACAGCAGACACGCCAGCAGCCACTAAGCTCGCTTAGAATCCGTAGAGATGCCGACAGCCCCCACTCAGGGTTCTTACAGGTTGTGTCTTACTGGTTGGTGGAATGATGACATCATGTATGCAGTGATGTGTGGTTTCAGGAGTGTGGAAGTGTGGCTGTCAGCAGGTGAGTACCTCCTGAGAACTTTCTCCCTGGTCCTATTGGAAAGCACTCTCTCCCGAGGAACCCACGTGTGAGCCGATGCTGTGTGTTATCTCGGGTGCCCGCGTCACCTCGGGCCAGACCAGTCCTCACTGTCCTGCTCCAAAAGTGCTGACCAGGCACGGATTTCAGGGGCAAGAGGCCTTTTGAAAGCGTGTTCTCATGACTGTTACACTTTCACTAGCGTGCATGCACGCTAAGTCGCTTCAGTCGTGCCAGACTCTTTGCAACCCAAAGGACAGCAGCCTGCCAGGCTCCTCTGTCCATGGATTTCCATGTAGGAACACTGGAGTGAGGTGCCGTGCCCGCCTCCAGGGGATCTTCCTGACCCAGGGATCGAGCTTGCGTCTCACTGCCTCCTGTACAGGCAGGCGGGTCCTTTACCACTAGTGCCGCCTGCGAGGGCCCACTTTCTCTAGATTTTCATTAATTTCTGCTGTTGGGTTTCAAGGCCACTGATGCTAAAAGAATTTAGAAACGGTTAAAGGTTATGGTAGAGGCTCCAGAAGGATACTGCCCTTGGAGAACCTTCTCTACAGGGAACATAGCAGTTGGAGGGCTAGCTATCATTGCGGATTGCCCCAGAGAGAAACCCTAAAAAGTACTAGTAGCAAAGGCCATTTGGGGTATTACATCCTTTCATTTCTACTTGGTATTTTTAAAAAACCGTCTGGCCAGAAACTTATTATTATGTGCATTTTACATTCCAATTTTCTTCCCAACTTCAAGAATGTTTTACTGCTAACTCTTCTTGGGAAATTCACACCAACTGGGTTTACTCGAAGGATGGTTGAAAATGCTTGGTCTTCAACGTAAGTCTGCTTTCCTTTAAATATAACCAGATGGATTTTAACCCTCTTCACCTTGTGATCTTTGAGGAACTTGGCCAAAGGCACCTGGAGATGCTTTCAGACAATGCAGCCAGGATCCCGACACCGTTTCTTGACTTAACCAAGTTTTCCCCTCTCTGCTCCTGACGAGCTGCTTCACGTCCTTGATAAACAGCCCACCCCCGTGGCGGAAGGTGATGTCACTCAATAATGCACTAGGCACCTTGTTCTAAAATCCTGGAGCAGCCGCTCAGCGCGGGGTCACAGCATGGCCCGCTGGTGCCCGGGAGTTCCTCCAGGGTTTTCCAGCCCCGTCGTGGTCAGTGTGGACCACGGTCACTGCCTTTGATTAAACAAGCAAGCACTGTGCTTACACTCACCTTCCGTGGACCACACGAGGCACTCGCGGTACACCAGCCTCCCCAAGTATACACCGGCCTCCGAGGCCTCGGCCACACCCGCTCCCGTGGGGCTGCGTGTGGCCAGGACAGTGGGCGGCAGGGCTCCATTCCCCAGAACTTGCCACCATGCTGTCCACTCTCCATTCTTTTCTCCAAAGTCTTCTCTGAGGAGGTAAGTCATTCCCATCAAATCACCAGGCTCAGTCTTGGTCTGAGCTCCAATCCAGCTAGGCCCCCAGGTTCCTGAGTCAGGCACGAGAACAGAATCCATGTTGTCATCAGCACCGGAAAGGCTGGAAGCCCTTGCATCAACCACCTTCTCTTCCTAGAGAAACACAGATGTTTTCCTGGATTTCCTGTTAATAGCCAGGCATGCAGAATATAGAACGACCCAACCTTGCACAGATTTCCTATGACTTGATGAAAATAGCTAATGGCATTTTATTTGTGACTCTTGGTTCATTTTTATGAGCTAAACGGAGAAAGAAATGATAAATGACATTAGATCTAAGAGGCACTATGCAACTTCCTCGTTTATAATAAGAACAGAAATAAACGGAGTGGCACCAAACAGAAACACATTTTCAAACGCTTACCATTGTGGATTGTAATGCCTTGCCAAATTCATGAATAGTCTCAATCTGTGTCACACAGACAACCTCCCCACCAGTCACTGTGACAATGAGCAGAACCCTCGTAGGAAAAAAATCTCTTGTGAAATGAGGTTGTATTTTTATAAATTGAATTATTCTTCAACCATATCAGTCAAGTTTTCAAAAACACTTCTCCATACTCAGGGGTAAAAAGGTTCTTAATACCCTCTAATTTAGCACGTGTTTGCCTCCAAACTACTAAAAGGGAAAAAAGTGTTAATCATAGAAAATAACGCACCCACTTTTTACTCTTCTGAAAACTAGATGTTTTTCTGCAGACAATGTTACTGACCTGCAGTGAAGATCACCACAAGCTTCACACAGCGTACTGTGTGGAAGCGGCACCCTTGCTGGCTGTGCGAGGGTCACGGCACACCTTCGTGCAGATGCAGCCTTTGCACACTCAGGCCTTTGCACACTCACAGACCTCACGGACGCAGGAGCTGGGAAGGGGTGCGGGCGGTGAGGCTGAGGTTAGGGTGAGACCACCAGCCAGGCTCTGCAGTTATGACCATAGACGGCTTGCTTCATCACGCTCAGCCTATCAGCCTCTGTGAAGTCAAGGTGTTTTACTGGATGAGCTCAGGGATAGTTTCCACACACATTACCATCAAAGAATCTCATTTTCTTAAGAGAGGAAATTACCAGGAATTTGTGAAGTGCGGTCCGTCAGGATGTTTCCCTGATGGACCTTCTTCCACGTGGCTTTTCCTCTCCATGTTGCCGAGAGCCACGTGCAGGGGTAAGAGGGTGGGCAGAGCTGCGGGGCACCGACGCCTCGGGGCCCGGAGCCCAGGGGGAGGCTCCACACCTTCTGCTCTGCGTCTGTCGCCCTGTGACTCGGACATGTGGTCAGAGACCCTCCAGACCTAAGAGCAACAGAGCCCAGTCCCTCCAGGCCGTCCGCCTGCAGGGGGTCAGCGCAGGACTGCAGAGGCAGTCCGTCCCAGAACAGGGCAAATCCAGTGGTGACATCACTTATTTCCCCCAGGCAACACTGCTCTCGTTAGAGCTCATTTAAAACGCCTCTTTGTCCTTCAAGGGCTGTTACTTTCCCACTGCATTTTTTTTTTCTTTTTATTCAACTTTTTTTATTCTGAAAAACTCAAAACCTTTAGTTAGGTTAAATAAAGGAAATTAAGAGAGAAAAAATGAGATCAAATCCCCAAATATGTTACTTTAATATAAAGTATGTATTTATTTGCCAATCATTTTAGGTAGACTAGGGCTTCCCCGAGAGCTCAGTTGGTAAAGAATCCACCTGCAATGCAGGAGAAGCCAGTTAGATTCCTGGGTCAGGAAGATCCCCTGGAGAAGGGGTAGGCTACCCATTCCAGTACTCTTGGGCTTCCCTGGTGGCTCAGCTGGTAAAGAATCCACCTGCAGTGCGGAAGATTTGGGTTCGATCCCTGGGTTGGAAAGATTCCCTGGAGAATGGAAAGGCTACCCACTCTAGTATTCTGGCCTGGAGTATTCCACGGACTGCATAGTCCATGGAGTCGCAAAGCGTCAGACACGACTGAGCGACTTTGACCTAGGTAGACTAATGAATATGGGTCCATTTTTCTCTTTGGCTAAAACCACGCCCCACACACTGGACCATAACAGGGTATATTCAGTTGTGAGCCATTCAAGCTGACTTAAGCAATAACAGATCCCTCATTTTGAGTAACTGGGGCTCCAAGGGTCAATGTTGCTTCAACTTGTGGCCAGCGGGTCGGCAGTTTAAGGTCTTGGCTCCTTCCCACTCTCTCAGGGAATCTACAAGATCCGCCCAACGTAAACGCGTCTCTCCTGAGAGTCCTAAGCGAACCAGGGCTCCATCCGTCAACGTGAAAAGTGGGAACTCGCCCCCACTGTGGAGTCTTGTGCCTCATCTCCTGGAAGATGCCACCCACCCTAAGATGCATTCCACGTTCAGTGGTGCTAACATGTAAAACATGTGCATCTCAGCACCGAGTACATAGCGGGGAATTTTACCCTGAGTTTAATAAGCCAGTTTAGGTCACAGGCTCATCCCCAGACTGACAACTGTAAAAGAAAGTCAGGAGCCAACTAGCTGCTGCCCTCCACAGAGTGGGGAGTAGGGCTCGGCATGAGGGGCTGGGTTGGGCTCAAGTCCCACTCTCCTGCAACACGAGGGTGGAGAGATGAGAGGAGAACACCAGAGTGAAACCAGCGTTCTGGGAGACAAGTGTACTTTCCCCAGCAGTTTCCAGCACCCAGAGATCTCCAGGTATGAGTTCTCAAAGTAGAAGAATGGGGGAATTTGTCTTAACGTTTCATTTTATTGGCGTAGGAAATGGCAATCCATTCCAGTAATCTTGCCTGGAAAATCCTATGGACAGAGGAGCCTGGAGGACAACAGTCCATGGGGTCACAAAGAGACGGCTATGCCTGAGCGGCTGAGCATACGTTACAGCAGATTTCAATGCCTTGGTGGTTTCAGGTGGAAGCAAAGGCTCAGCCATATGTTTACACGTATTCATTCTCCCCAAGAACGGAATGGGGGAGAATTTAAACTAACTTTGCAAAGCACCCCCAGAATGAATTGCAGGTCTCCTCCCCAGATTTTACAGGGATCTCGCTCAACCTTTTCAGGAGCAGTTCTCACCTCTGTTCATTCGTGTTGGCTGTTTCCAGAGTATTCAATTTTCCTTCCGTAGACAAGGCTTTCTCGTCTCTCTACTCAAAGTTCACTCATTTGTAGTAAGCAACTATCGCAGCTCATGAACCTCAGGTCACACTACTGCATGAGGCACTATTATTTCCAGCCCACTAAGAACAGAAACACGCCGCCCACTCAGCGTGACACCGAGTTACTCTAAGAAGCGTCAGATCTCAGGGACAGTGTTCACACCTACAGTAAACAAAGCGGGGGCATAACCAGCGCTGACAGGTTAGGGAGCCAGTGCGGGTGGCTTTCGGCAAGCTGGTCAGTTCACTGGCGGGGCTGAGCCACGCCAGCCTGCTGGACGATTCCACCCTGGCCCTGGCCGTGGCCGTGCAGCCCGGAGCTGTGGACTGACTGCACGCCCTGCAGAAAGGCCAGCACCAAGCACCGGTTAGACTGGTGGGCAGGCGATGGGAGGTTGGACAAGAGAGATTCTGTTTGTTATTCACTTCACACAAGTGAGCATGTAAAAAAAACTCTCCAAAAGATCCATATTTCTTTCTTACTATAACTTAAAATTGCTCACAGCTATTCATATCCTGCTTTCACTCAGAGTTGGCAAGAGTGCAGAACAACTGGCTGATCAGAGAGTAAACTGGCCAGTCTGGAAAGCAAGAACCCCGTGGCTCAGGACCGTGGACCACGTCCACCATATAGAATGTGACGCTCAGAGACAAGCTCGGGAAGTTGCCTGGTGCTGGAAACGGCCTGTCATGGTGGAAGGGACAAGGAACATACACCCCGGGGCAGAGCAGACAGGACAGCAACAGAGGGAACAGGAGGCGTCCACCAGGCGCAGCGACGCGGAGCCCCTCCTGAATGTGAGGGTGAGCAAAAGAGAGACGTCACGGGCAGGGCTCAGGGGGGCTCCACTGGCATGAACTCCAGGCGCAGCGACCCGGAGCCCCTCCTGAATGTGAGGGTGAGCAAAAGAGAGACGTCACGGGCAGGGCTCAGGGGGGCTCCACTGGCATGAACTCCAGGCACAGCGACCCGGAGCCCCTCCTGAATGTGAGGGTGAGCAAAAGAGAGACGTCACGGGCAGGGCTCAGGGGGGCTCCACTGGCATGAACTCCAGAAACAGGCGGAATGCTTTAGGACACACAGTGCTCAGGGTGTCCGTGGCCTGTGGGAGGGGAGGGGGGCTGGCTGGCCTGAGAGGGGTGTCTGGTCCTTTCTTCATCTGTACGCTTGTCCTCCAGGTGCCCTCTATTTCAACCTAACGAGAGACGCTCTTCTTCCCAGCATGGGTGGCTCCTCCATGGTCCACACTGCCATGAGCCCAGGTGCAACTCGTGCACCCTACACCTTCCAAGGTGTGACTCAGACATGGTGTGTGTCCCCTGATTGTGTGCTTCCTGAATTAGAGGCTGCAAGTTGCTTAAAATAGAGCTGAGCACAGGAGGCTGAACTCAGCTAATGTGTATTGATCGGCACAGAACGGAGCAGTTCAATCAGCGCTCACGTAATGCTCCCGAGGCCCAGCACCCCGGCTCGGTGATCAGGAGAAAGGTTGGGAGACAGTAGTGTGAGGCCTGATTTCACAGAGCTCTGGATTTAGGCTGAGAGGATAACAAGCCGTTTGCACCCCCAGCTGAAGGCCAGCGCACCACGATGTCCAGAACAGGCCGCAGAGAACATCGCCTCTGCTCATCCCTGGATGCAGCTCAGCGTGGAGCCAGGCAGGATGTGCAGGAGGGTGGTCCTGACCCAGAACACAGGCTCTGGTACAGTCTGGAACATTCCAGAACCTCACAACCCTCTTTGTCCAAGAAGATACAGCCCCTCCCAAGAGCTGCTGACCAATATCCAATGGTGTGGGCAAACGCCCTGGTAAGACGGCACTCAGAGTTCCTCTCGTTCGCATCTGTGCTTGGTGAGGCCTTGACTGAGTGAAAAAAGAGGATGGGACAGCTGCTCTGCTCTTAGGACCAGGATCTGAGTCACTAACTCCTTCCATGACCTCTGGCAAGAGCTTAAAGCTTCGAGTTCCTAATTTCTCACCTGCACCACGGGAATAACCACCTCGTAGGGGGAGGGGATGAGCCAATGAGACAACAGACGGAAGGTGGGCTCGAGGCTGCAAAGCAGGGCCATCGGGCCCTGGGCCTCAGGAGTCATCACTGCTGGGCAGAAGGCCTAAATAGACATTTCTCCAAAGAAGGCAGACAGGTGGCCAGTAGGCACACAAAAAGATGCTCAACGTTGCTAATTATTAGAGAAATGCAAATCAAAACTACGAGGTATCACCTCCCACCAGTCAGAATGGCCAGCATCAAAAAAGTCTACAAACAATAAATGCTGGAGAGGATGTGGAGAAAAGGGAACCCTCTTTGGTGGCTTAGACAGTAAAGAACCTGCCTGCAATGTGGGAGACAGGAGCTTGATCCCTGGGTTGGGAAAATCCCCTGGAGGAGGGCATGGCAACCCATTCCAGTATTCTTGCCTGGGAAATCCCATGGACAGAAGAGCCTAGCGGGCTACAGTCCATGGGGTTGAAAAGAGTTGAACACAACTGAGCCACTTTCAATTTCATTTTACTCTGCTGGCGGGAATGTAAATTGATGCCATCACTAAGGAAAACGACACAGAGGTTCCTTTGTTCCTTAAAAAACTAAAAGTAGAGTTGCCATATGATCCAGCAATAACATTCCCAGGCATATATCCAGACAAAACTATAATTTGAAAAGATACATGTATATAGCAGCACTATTCACAATAGCCAAGACAAAAAAACAACCTAAATGTCCATCGACAGATGAATGGATAAACATGTGGGAAATACGTGCACAATGGAATATTACTCAGTCATTAAAAGGAAGGAGACAAAGCCACCTGCAGCAACGCGGATGGGCCCCGAGATCATCCTTCTGAGTGAAGTAAGTCAGAAAGACAAGTGTCCTATGATATCACTTATAGTGAAGTTGCTCAGTCGTGTCCGACTCTTTGCGACCCCATGGACTGTAGCCTACTAGGTTCCACCATCCATGGGATTTTCCAGGCAAGAATACTGGAGTGAGTTGCCATTTCCTTCTCCAGGAAATACTTCTTTGAGCCGCATTTTTGGGGGGTGGGGCGGGGGAGGTGGCGGCAAGAATACTGGAGTGGGTTGTCATTCCCTTCTCCAGGAGATCTTCCCGACCCAGGGACTGAAGCCAGGGCTCCCGCATTGTAGGCAGACGCTTTATCGTCTGAACCACCAGGGAAGGACAGGTGCAATCTAAAATACGGCACAAATGAATATGTCTACAAAACAAAAACAGATTCACAGACTTGTGGTTACCACGGGGGAAATGTGGAGAGGAGAGGGTATTGGGAGTTTGGGATTAGCAGACGCAAAGTATTACATATAGGATGGATAAACAACAAGGTCCTACTCTATAGCATGGAAACTATTTTCAATACCCTGTGATGAACCATGATGGAGAATAATATGAAAAAGAATGTATATACATAATTGAATCACTTCTCTGTACAGCAGAAATTAAACACAGCATTGTTAATCAACTTCGCTTGAATATAATTTTTTAAAAAGTCATCATGGGATGTGAGACGCACTGCGCGGGCGAGGTGTCACTTCCAGTTTAGAGAAACAGAATAAGGAGCAGAGCTGGGCAGCGGGACCAGCGTCCCCGTGCTGAGCGAATGCTCGGCGACAAACAGTTCACCCCACCACTGCAGATTTTCTGGGAAAAAACAACTCTAGGGAAGCTTTAAATATATACTAGGAGGGACAAAGACATTTCAACAACAAAAAATGTCAGTTCACCAAATGATGGCATAGATGAGGCTCCAGTATGCCTAACGATAATAGCCCTCATTTCCTGTGCCGAAAGACTACACCCTGGGAGCTGTATCAAGGCCCCGGGAAGCTCACGGCAAGGGATCCCAGGGCGGGAACCACACACAGAGCTGCGTCCTGTCGGAGAAGGGTGTGCACACGGGGGTCAGGAGGAAGAAACGGATCTTTAAGCAGATTCCATCCCTAAAGGACGTGGGGAAAGGCAGGTTTTGAGGCAAGAAGTCACGCAGATTCCTGAGATCTCTCACGACGGAGCACGCCAGAACCGGGAAGCAGTTCAGCCACAGGCAGGCTGGGAAGGGCTGACTCCTCTCTCCAAGGCTGATTTCTGACTCAAGTGTAATTTGAGGCAGACAAGGAGCAACCAAGAAGGTTGCCCCAGATCTCTTGTTCTATAACACAGTCGTGTCCAACTCTTTGCGACCCCATGGACTGCAGCATGCTAGGCCTCCCTGTCCGTCACCAACTCCCGGAGTTTACTCAAATTCATGTCCATTGAGTCAGTGATGCCATCCAACCATCTCATCCTCTGTTGCCCTCTTCCCCTCCTGTCCTCAACCTTTCCCAGCATCAGATTAACCCATCCCGGATTAACCACATGCAGCAGCACTGGGTATCTGCTCTGTGTCCATCACTCTGCTAACAGCTCACGCAGAGTCTCACCAATTCTCCCAACAGGCCATAGCACACAGGTGACCAAGGCCTCGGGGGTTTATGCTGAAGACTTGGGGACCAGGCCCCTTCCCAGCACGATCCAGGCATCATCACACACACTGTGTCTCGGGGACTGATCACGTTACTCCTGCTCCAGACAAGACTCATCTCCGTAACTCAGAGCCTGCTTTAAAGTGATGAGCTGAAGGTGGTCTAGACAAAGAGGGCAAACTGCTTAAGAGAAGCGCCATAAACCTGAGGCTGTGCCTTGAAACCCTGACAGAACCACCCAGGGGCTCTGGCAGCAGACAACGCTGGGACCAGCCTGGAAGCCTTGCGGAGCAGCAGCTGTGGGGCTTCCCCAGGTGGTTTGGGAGCGGCTGTGGCTTTCATGTGGCGGATCCTGACCTCCAGCATCTCAGCGGGTTTGCTGAGCCCTGCAACGCAAGGCCCTAAGTCTCCCCGTCCCCACAGCAGGGGAGAAGACACCAGCGTAGAGCTGTGGCCGGAACTTGTCCTTGGGGACTGGAGTGGACAGACTCGGACCCCCTGCACCCTTGGACGTGGACCCGCCGCATGCTCTGGAGTAGAGGCTGCCCCTCGGACGGAGAAGCAGTGAGGCATCGTGGGGTGGGGGCCGCGTCAGCTCAGCCGGCTCCGCCGCTTTTCCCTGTCCGCCCGTCCCAAACACTGGTCAGCACGCGATGCAGGCGTGCTCAGAGGAAGACAGGAATGGCTGGAAACAGGCCTCGTAGCCCGGATGTTACATCCCTGACGTTGAACCAAACAGTTAAACCTCCTGGAAAGAAGATCTGCAAACCCGCCCCCTTGGCCAGCATTGCGCCTCCGGTCCCTTCCAGGATCACGTGCGAGTCTCCCGTGAAGCCCCACCCCTTCACGTGAGCATCTGTCTTCCCTCCTCACCCCCACCGCACGTGACCACAAGAACCTCGCCACCAAAGCCCTTTGTGGGGACCCCGGTGGGGACCACGGCGTCATCAGCTGAAAATACAGACTGGACAGATGTCGGAGACGAAGCGCTAATGACGCGGGAAGGAAACAAGTCAGGACCAGAAGTGCCAGTTCCCAATTTCAGCCCTGTTAATTAAGAGCCAAAATCGAAATTAAGTCAGACCAGTCATGAAGTCTTTGTTTTAAACACAGGCCGACAAAACTAATCGCCCTGGAAACCTCCCCCAGTGGCTCCCCACCACCCTGCACCGTCCCGGGCTGTCTCCCGGAGATGCCGTCAGCAGAAAGCTCACAGCTCCGCAGAAGGGCAGAGCTGAGCTCCTTCAGAGGCGACACATTTATTTCTGTCTTCACCACCCTGGAGACCAAGTCCCAGCTTTCAGGCTTTGTCTTCTTTCCTAAACGGGCACTGGGGCCATGGATATGCATCTCACATCCGGCCAGTGCGGCGGGTTCTTAGTTTCAGGGCTGTGAGTGGAAGCAGGAGGGTGGGTCGGCACCACGGGCCGAGGCAGGGATGGGACCCCTCTGGGGTGAGCGCCCAGACTGAGCTCCCAGTCTGGGTCCCGCTGCCGCCCCGCCTCCCACCCACCCTGGCTCTTATACCAACTCTGTGACCAGGGCCCAGCTTCCTGGATCCCAGCTTCATGGGAACACGCTGGGGCAGAGGGGGCTGTGCTCTCATCTTAGAGACTGAATCAAAGGAATCGAGGCGATGAGGAGTATTCAGAAGTTAGTTTTATACACTGGAAAGCACTAGATACGTGCAGTGGGTTAATATCTGCCACTAGAATCCAGGAACCCACTGGCAGCTCCTTTACAGGACTGATAACGGGTAAATTGCTTCATAAGTCGGATGTAAACATAAACGTGGCCTTCTGTGGTAGCCCAGCTGGTAAAGCATCCGCCTGCAGGGCAGGAGACCCCAGTTTGATTCCTGGGTCGGAAGATATGCTGGAGAAGGCAACAGCTGCCCAGTCCCGTGGGTAAAATCATAATGCCATTTTTTTAAGGAAAGAATTTTGCTCACATAACTAGCACTATTATTTTGGTTTATGCTCTTCCAATGTGTGGGAGTAAGTCTGCCTACATCTCATTGTGTGTGTATGTGTGAGTATGTGTGTGTGTCAGAAAGAAAGAAAGAGAGAGATTGTTGAACAAATACTTGTGTCACACAACAGAGCCTGCTGGGAGCATCCTTACTGGGGATACAAGTGAGATAAACACAGTCCCTAGCTCAAGAACATTCGTTCTGTAGGAGAAGCATGAACTATTATTTTCTCTATCAATGGTTTCATCACAAAAGGGTCAGTATTGCAAAGATTAATTCGGATGACATGAGTGTATAATACGAGAACACTCACCGAGCTTAGAATTTACAGGATGTTCAGATTTAAGCCCAGTGGTGTGACAGGCATTTCCACAGGCTTTCTAACGGTTGCATCTGATAGTCGCATAGCCTCGTGTTATGGGGTAGTTTGATCATTTCCCCATTGTTATATTTCTTAAGTTAAAAATAATACTGTAAGGAGTATTCTCAAACATAGACCATTAACTAACGTCCTATTTCCTGTGAATATGTTCCTACAAGTTGGAATCCTGAGTTAAGAGTCACAAAAATTTTGAGGTTAATAATGCATATCTCAAGTCATTTTCCAAAAGCGGAATCCATTCCACTCCCTAGTAGAGTGAAAACCCATCGGTCAATGAACACCTACTAGTAGGAAGTATTGCCTTTAAAAATGGGCCAATTTGCACTATCAGAAATCACTTACCATTTTAATCTGCATTTATTTCAGTATTGAAAGTGAAAAAGTATTAGTCATTCAGTTGTGTCCAACTCTTTGCAATCCCATGAACTATAACTCTCCAGGCTTCTCTGTCCAAGGAATTCTCCAGGCAAGAATACTGGAGTGGGTTGCCATTTCTTTCTCCAGGGGATCTTCCCAACCCAGGGATCAAACCCATGTCTCCCTCACTGCAACCAAATTCTTTAGCATCTGAGCCACCCAGGGAAGCCTGGTGTATCAGTAGTATCAGTCGCTCAGTCATGTCCAACTCTTTGCGACCCCATGAATCACAGCACGCCAGGCCTCCCTGTTTATCACCAACTTCCAGACTTCACTCAGACTCATGTTCATCGAGTCAGTGATGCCATCCAGCCATCTCATCCTCGGTCGTCCCCTCCTCCTCCTGCCCCCAATCCCTCCCAGCATCAGAGTCTTTTCCAATGAGTCAACTCTTCACGTGAGGTGGCCAAAGTACTAGAGTTTCAGCTTCAGCATCATTCCTTCCAAAGAAATCCCAGGGCTGATCTCCTTCAGAATGGACTGGTTGGATCTCCTTGCAGTCCAAGGGACTCTCAAGAGTCTTCTCCAACACCACAGTTCAACTGGTGCTTAAAAAATTTGGTGGTTTGTAATTTTTTTAAGTATATGCATATCATTGGGCCCTTTTTTTCTATTGGAGAGTTAGTATTTGCTTATTATTTTCCAAGAGTCCCTCATATATTAAGGAACTATCCCTTTATTAAAGTTAATGTATGTATATTTTCCCAGGCTACTGCTTTATCATTTATAAAATTTAACATATAATATCACATTATTCAGAAATCCCTGGTGGTGCCAGTGATAAGGAACCCACCTGCCAATACAGGACACATAAGAGATGTGGGTTCAATCCCTGGGTTGGGAAGATCCCCTGAAGGAGGGCATGGCAACCTGAATTCAGAATACTGAATTCTCCAGTATTCTTGCCTGGAGAATCCCATGGACAGAGGACCTGGTGGGCTACAGTTTGTAGGGTCACAAAGTCAGGCACAACTGCAGCGACTTAGCATGCACAGCACATCAAATTATTCAGTTCTCAATATTGTAGTAAGTCAAATCAAACGACTTCTTTTTGTGAGATTATTCTTTCCTTGACTTACGGGTGTAGAAAGCCTTTTCCCATTCTGGAATATTGGTTAAATATTTAACCACATCTTCTTCCACCTCTTTATGACTCTGTTTAGCCTCAGCCTGCCTGGAGTTGGTGCTGGAGCACGTCATAAAGTGAAGGTCTTCATGACTCATCCCCCCGCTTCCAGCAGGACTGGCTGACCGTACACATCGCCCCCAGTTTTGAGGATTCCTTGATTGCACACTAAGCAAGGATTAAAGCACTCCTTCGGGCTGTTTTCCTCCAGCAGGAATCCTTAACAGGGCAGGTGGCAATCAGCCTCGTTCCTGACTCAGTGTTGCTTAAGTGAGTGAAGGCAGACTTTCTTTATCATCTTATGGATGTTTCTCTGTTTCAAAGTATTCACTACCTAAAAATCAGAAATGCCTTAGATCTTACCAGATTACTTTTTTCTCTTTTAAGATTATCAGAGGCGTACGAGTCATTGCTTCACGTGAAATTAATTCTTTGGTCCCCCTCTTTCTGGAAGGGGTCTCTCTAAGATGTGCTGCAAAGGTGGGGTGACAGCCTTTGTGGGAGGTATGTAGCCTTCAGCTGGCAGGCAAGGGGCACATCGGATGCAGGGGTGGTGGGAGATGGTTTGCGCTGGAGATACGGAGGCTCGTCAGATTGCAAGTGACAGGGCTCCAGTGGGTTGTCTGCCTTCTGGGGTTGTAGGCACAGCTCTGCCTGCAAGCCCAACCCCATGTTTTCATGTTGAGAAAGGTTACCTCAGCATTATGAGTTGTTTATGTATCAACACCAGTTAATTAACACCAGTTCTGAGGATGCAGAAATATGGAAAGATCCAAATGTGAAATACAAAGAGAAGACTGAGTACTTAATGGAAGGACGAGAGGTGGACGACTATTCCACCTGGAGCCACCCACCCCTGTGCAGAACCGCCTGAGCTGCCTGGCTCGCTGGACTCAGCACACACGTGAGGACAAGTAGGAAATCGGGGTGACGCTGGGCATCATTGAGTGCACGTGCGTGTAACCAGACACGGCATCAGGGGTACATACACGTGACTCGGGTAGCATACCTGGGCGCTCTGACTTAGCGTATAAATCCAACATTTCATCAAACGCGGTAAACCGAATTAACTGTTATGGGCTTAATTGTGTCCATCCCTCAGATTCACACGGTGAGGTTCTAACTCTCAGGTCCTCAGAATGTGAGTATATTTGGAGACCGAGTCTTTAAACAGGTGACTGAGTTAAAATGAGGCCCCTAGGGTGGGCTTGACCCCACCGACCCGGTGTCCAGGGACGCTGGCGCACCGAGGGACATGTGTGTGAAGAGTCAACGCGAAGACGGCCATCCGCCCGCGGAGGAGAGAGGCCCCAGAAGAAACCCACCCGCTGACGTCTCAGTCTTGGACTCACAGCTCCTGGAACCGGAGAAAATACAATCTGTTGATTTCTCCACCCAGTCGAAGGCACTCTGCTATGGCAGCCCGAGGAGAGTAGAACTCAGCACATTAACAGAAAGGCGCCTCGTCCGCCGCTTCCTCACCAGGCATCCAAACCGAAACACCGTCCAGAAACGGAAACTGACGCACCGCCACCCTCTCTGGACTCGCCTGCAAGACTGAGGTCTTCACTCTGGGATGCGAGGCTTCGCCGAGGAGCTGCTGACTCTGTGAAAAGACAGCGTGGGGGGCAGGAGGCGCCTCTGGGTCTGCAGCCACAATGCTCAGAGGCCCTGCCGCTCACCCCTCCAAACTCGAGGTCATCCCTGCAGACACAGAGGCAGGGCAGCTTCCCCACCACATCGAGGGGCGCTCCAGGGGTGCCTCGGAGAATGGGAGGCATGAAAGGGGCACACCCTTTACCACGGCTGCTCCAAAACGGGAACCTCCTCTCTAGGCGGTTAGAATAATGATTCCCATGGTCCCTCGAGGAACCTGGGTCACCCAGAGTAGCACCTGGTGGAGAAGCCAGTGCTGGGGGTCCTCCCCTCCTCCTGGAAGGACTTTGAAAGGCAGGCCCAGGGCGGAGGGTCCCCGTAGACAATGCGGGGACACGGCCAGGCGACAGGCTTGAGGGCCCAGGAAACCGGCGGGGGAGCGCAGTCGCTGCTGGAGGGAGAACCTGGCGCCAGAAGCGTGGCCGGAGAGTCTGTGTCCAGGCCTGCGCTTAAGCTCTGAGCTGGCGCTCCGTGAGCGGTGGGCCTTTCAATGCACCGCCTGGACGCGTGATGAGGCCGTTTTATTGCCTGTAAAGCAGAACAAGCTCCATCCAACTCGCAGGTTTTCTGGAAAGCTCGGTAATGGTTGAAAATGCTTTGTAAACTTTGTAGACGAGACTTGTTAGAACTCTTGGCATCTCACTTGTCCATCTGCACGTAGCAAATGGCCCAGGCCACTCTCTTTAGCATCACGCTTGAACTGGATTCAAGTTCCCTTGTTCGCCCAGCTTCCAAGGCCACAGTGAACAGCATCACGATGCTTCTGTTTTCCTCTCTACTGGCTGTTGCTCTGAGTAAGCTCTGGCAACAATCCATCGTGCCTCTTCCTACCAAGCCCAGTGCCCCCAGAAAATGGAAAATAAACACAATTTGGAAGCTGGTCGTGGCCAATGTTTGGAGTGTTCACTTAAGAATAAAATGTACTTAGAACTGCTCATCCAGATGTTCAGGATCAAAAGTGAGCTTTAAAAACGGCTTCCAAGCCTGTCCTCGAGGTATTGTTAACACACACACACACACACACACACACACACACAAACATACATACACAAACACACACATACACATACACACAGACACACACACACACACAAACACACTCACACACACACAAACACACACATACACACACACACTCACACACTCACACACACACAAACACACTCACACTCACACACACAGACACACACAAACATACATACACAAACACACACACACATACACATACACACAGACACACAAACACACACACAAACACACACACAAACACACTCACACACACTCACACACATACACACACAAACACACACACACATACACACACACTCACACACAAACACACACTCAAATATTTATGCACACACTCGCCCACTTCTGTTTATTTTGTTTCATTGTGTTTTACTTGTTTAAGAACAGGAATTGCAAGGCTGTAGGTAATTTTGAATGGGGTAAAAATTATCAGGCCGAGTCACATTAAATTCCCCAAAGTCTGACTATTTCTAAATAAAAATTACAATTTTGTATATTATACTAGACCCCACAGAATAAGGAAATAAGCCTGTTCCGTGGTATTTGTGGGAGGTTATTCCCGTGGTGGCTGGGCTAGAAAAAGAGAAAACATTCCAGCTGACAGCACATGCCAGATGCAGGGGGCACAGGGCAGGCTCCTCTCTCCCTAAACCACAGAATCCTCATGCCCGCCCCAGGGTCGGAGGCTTCACTTCCGAGAGCAAGAAGTGGAGACTAAGAGAAAGTGAGTCACTTCACAGATAGTAAATGCAAAGTCAGGACTCAAATGCTGATCTGATTCTAAAGCCAAATTTCGGCTGAAGATCCAAGACTTTGGACTGGTGGGGTTGGGAGGGTCATCAGGAAAAGGAGAGATGCCGGGTGTGGTCATGGACTCACCCGGCAAAGAGGGTTTCCCTTCGCAGCCACAGTATCGCATCTGTCTTGCCACGGACAGGAGCCCAGGTCACAGGCTTCACCGACCTTCACGGCCTCGCAGAGCAGCCTGCGGGGCTGGGACCTGCTCACGTCGCCCCCAGGACCCGGAGAGCGTTGGGTTCCAGCAAGGATGCTCCTCCCGACGGGTCTCAGGGCAAGCATCTCCCCTCCCTCTGCCAAGAGTTCTGTGGGGTGTTCATGGCCCTCTCTCTTGCCGCTGGGCTGGACCACAAGGCCAGCTGGGCTGGGACAACAGTTCCCAAGCCCCGGGTGCCCAGGGGTTATGGTGGGCGTGGGGGCACCTGGCTCGTCCGGGCATTTCTGCTTCCTCTGGGCCACACAAACCTCACTGGCCGAGCTGGGCCGAGGAAGGCAGGGCCAAAGGGTCACCGCCTCACGGCCATCCGGTGACAGGGTGCTGGCTGTGACGGTCCAGGCCAGCAGCCTCGGGGAGCTCTTTAATGCAAGAGAGCTTGCTCAGCTCAGACCCAGAGGGAACCAGACGGTCTGGGAGCAGCACTAGGTCAACAAAGCAACAAAACGGTACAGACCAAACAGGTATTTAAAAATACCACGCGGATCACGGGTTGGTCACCAACGCAGGCAAGCTGAGTCGAACGCGGCAAATCAACCTTTCACTCAAGGCTGCGGCGCAGTCCCCTCTGGCTAAGGCATGCACCCATCAGTTTCCAACAGACCTTTCCATGCTTGCGGACGTCTGGAGCATGGACTCCCCCTTCATCCCCAGAGCCCCACTATCCACATAAAAAAACTAAGTGAAGTCTAGCTTTTTTGGCTTCTTGTGTATCAAATAGCAGGTGTACTAAAAAAGGCAGTAAATGAGTAGAAATCATGGCCCATTAACAAGGTCTAGTCATGGCCCAGCCACACAGCGGTGTGACATTGACAAGCCCGGACTTCTCTGGGTCTTCATGTCCTCCCTGTAGGGCTGGGGTCATTCCTGACTCACGAGCTACAGGATTCCACATCCGACAGGGAACAAAGGCTCCATTTTAATCCTCAGTGGAACGAACCTAAGCCAGAGTGCCCACTCTTCTATGACAACGGTATAGCATTACCACCCCTGACGCCCGGCGCTCTCCTCCGCATTCCTCTGCAGCCCTTCCCTGAGGCGCACAAAGCCCTCATTATAACATCACCCCCGGCCCCATCTGCAAGAACCAGAGCCCGCCCCCTCCCCCCACCCCACCCCTGCCCCCACCCCGTCCTGTCCCATCGGCTCAGACATGCACGCCTGACGTGGCACTTAGTGCATATTATTTCATCTGACGTTCTAGCTTCTGTTTTTGGCACAGCCTCTCCCAACCACAGCTGATGCACGTCTCCAAGGCCCGCTCTCCTCTGCCTCCAGGCCTTGCTGTGCCGTCACGTGTGCCGTCCCGTGGGTCTCCTGACACAGCCACACCAGGGGCACAGAGAAACCGGCCACGATGAGACCGGCAGATGAAGGAGGCCCCTGGGGGGTCTGTCCTCAGGCACACACACCGTGGGCACATTTATGGGGCACTCAAGTCAGGGCGTCCACAACTGGTGCTGGAGAAGACTCTTGAGAGTCCCTTGGACTGCAAGGAGATCAAACCAGTCCATCCTACAGGCAGTCAACCCTGAATTTCACTGGAAGGACTGATGCTGAAACTAAAGCTCTAATACTGTGGCCGCTTGATGCTAAGAGCTGACTCATTGGAAAAGACCCTGATGCTGGGAAAGATTGAAGGCAGGAGGAGAAGGGGATGACAGAGGATGAGATGGCTGGATACGGCATCACCGACTCAATGGACGTGAACTTGGGCAAACTTCGGGAGATGGTGAGGGACAGGGAGGCCTGGCAAGCTGCAGTCCATGCGGTTGCAAAGAGTCGGACAGGACCAAGTGACTAACCAGCAACATACAAAGTAAAGGGTTGTATTATAAGCCCTTTGCAGCGGCACTGGGCTTTTCCTTACACATCTACACCCACGGTTATCAAACCTAAAGAACACTCCAGACAAAACCTCCAGCAAAAACTCCAGGACCTCAGTCTGCCTCTCCTCTGAGAAGGCCTCCAGGTAGCCATCCTCATCCAGGAGAGAATCAGACTAAACATATGGGAAAAATTGAGTGCTGAAACCAAGCAGAAGCACAGATGCATTCAGAACCACATTTACACTGGAGACTCCAGGACCGGCCCAGCCGCACCCAGGACAAGGCCAGAGACATGAAGTTTCTTTCTGAAATCTCCCGGTGAGCTGGAGGCATGCAGAGTGACGTGGAAAGCGCCTCCCTCGCCTCCCAGCCTTGAAGGTGAAAGTGTTGCGCAGTCGTGCCTGACTCTGCGGCCCCTTGGACTGAGGCCTGCTAGGCTCCTCTGTCTATGGGATTCTCCAGGCAGGAATCTGGAGTGGGTTGCCATTCCCTACTCCAGGGGAGCTTCCCAACCCAGGGATCAAACCCAGATCTCTTGCACTGCAGGCAGATTCTTTACCGTTTGAGCCACCAGGGAAGCCCTGTTCCCAGCCTTGCTTGGGGACTAAGTTGGTTTTGTCCCCAGGTCAGCAGACGAAGCTGAGTGAGCTTCTGCAGAAGCAGAAGCGAGTCAGAACAGGGCCAGTGAGTCCACGTGGCTGGGGCAGCCTGGCCACCACTGGGGAAAACTCAGAGACGAAATACCCAGTCCTGAGGATCTGCCTTGAGTCAGGGTGCTGTGCCCGACTGCACGCGTATGGCTTAAATCAGAGCGACACACTTCACGAGGGCCCATTGTCCACTGCATCCTCCCGTGGGCCTGTGAGCTGGAAAGAGCAGTGATTAGTGATCCCAAAATAGAAAAGTCATTGAAAGGTAATCTTCTTCCGGCTGATTGATCCAGAAGCAACGGAAGGAAAAGGCTGGACTCTGGTCAGAGGTTCGTGTCTAAAATTGCAGGCTCACTCCATAAGGCACGCCTGGGTCACCCTCATCCACTACAGCTCAGCATGGTCCCCAGTGAGTCAGAGACAGAAGGTCATGGGGCATCCTCCCGGGGACAGGGGCCAAGAGGGCTCTCTTTAAATGCTGCCCACGGTTTCCGAACCAGCCCACATTCCTGCTGACGTCAGTAATGTTCCATTTAGTGGCCGGTCAGGTATCTGACTCTGACACTTGTCAGATCTCTAGAAACGCTGGAAAATATTATTTTAAAATGCCAGTATGTTTTATTTTCGTTTGTGAGATATGAGAATAAATTTTCTAAAGAAGATATAGAAACGGCCAAACGAGCATAAAAAGATGCTCGACGTCATTAATCATTAGAGAGATGTTAGTCAAAGCCACATGGGAAGCCCCACCTCACACCTGGTGGAATGGCTATAATAAGAACAGGAAACAACAGTGCTGGTGAGGACGCAGAGACGCTGGAGCTCCCGAGCAGAACTGGGGGATGTAAAATGGTCCAGCTGCTCTGGAAATGGTATGGAAGTTACTAAAAAAAGTGAAACATAGAATTATTATATGATCGAGAAATCCCACTTCTGGATATATGCCCCCAAAGAACTGAAAGCAGAGTTCCAAAGAGACATCTGCTCGCCCACATTCATAGCAGTTATTCACAACAGTCAAAGGGGGAAGCCACGCATGCCCATGGACAGAGGGGGCGGATAAACAAAAGTGCATCCAGTGGGCTGTTATTCAGCCTCAAAAAGGAAGGAAATTCTGACACCTGTTGCAACATGGATGACCACTGGGGACTTTACTCTCAGTGAAGTCAATCCATCACAGAAGGGCGAATACCCTGTGGCCCCACCTGTGTGAAGAGCCATCAGATTCCAAGATACAAAGCAGAGGGTGGCTGCCGGGCTTGGGGGAGGTAGATGGGGAGTAATGGTCTAAAAGGCGCAGAGATTCAGTTCTACCTGCAGAAAGGATGCCCGAGGAAAGGGCGGGGACCATGCTTGGACAGCAATATGAATACACTTAATACCACTAACTCAGCAGTGGCCACAGGACTGGAAAAGGTTAGTTTTCATTTCACTCCCAAAGAAAGGCAATGCCAAAGAATGCTCAAACTACCACACAATTGCACTCATCTCACATGCTAGAAAAGTAATGCTCAAAATTTTCCAAGCCAGGCTTCAGCAATGCGTGAACCATGAACTTCCAGATGTTCAAGCTGGATTTAGAAAAGGCAGAGGAACCAGAGATCAAATTGCCAACATCTGCTGGATCATCGATAAAGCAAGAGAATTTCAGAAGAGCATTTACTTCTGCCTTATGGACTACTCGAAAGCCTTTGACTGTGCGGATCACAACAAACTGTGGAAAATTCTTCAAGAGATAGGGATACAAGACCACCTGACCTGCCTCCTGAGAAACCTGTATGCAGGTCAAGAAGCAACAGTTAGAACTGGACATGGAACAACAGACTGGTTCCAAATCGGGAAAGGAGTGCATCAAGGCTGTATATTGTCACCCTGCTTATTTAACTTATATGCAGAGTACATCATGGGAAATGCCAGGCTGGATGAAGCCCAAGCTGGAATCAAGATTGCCAGGAGAAATATCAATAACCTCAGATAGGCAGATGACACCACCCTTATGGCAGAAATCAAAGAAGAACTAAAGAGCCTCCTGATGAAAGTGAAAGAGGAGAATAAAAAAGTTGGCTTAAAACTCAACATTCAGAAAACTAAGATCATGTCATCTGGTCCCATCACTTCATGGCGAATAGATGGGGAAATAGTGGAAACAGTGACAGATTTTATTTTGGGGGGCTCCAAAATCACTACAGATGGTGACTGCAGCCATGAAAATAAAACATGCTTGCTCCCTTGAAGAAAAGTTATGATCAACCTAGACAGCATATTAACAATCAGAGACATTACTTTGCCGACTAAGGTCTGTCTAGTCAAGGCTATGGTTTTTCCAGTGGTCATGTATGGATGTGAGAGTTGGACTATAAGGAAGGCTAAGCACCAAATAATTGATGCTTTTGAAGTGTGATATTGGAGAAGACTCTTGAGAGTCCCTTGGACGGCAAGGAGATCCAACCAGTCCATCCTAAAGGAGATCAGTCCTGGGTGTTCATTGGAAGGACTGATGCTGAAGCTGACACCCCAATACTGTGGCCACCTGATGCGAAGACCTGACTCATGTGAAAAGACCCTGACGCCGGGAAAGACTGAAGGCAGGAGAAGAAGGGGACGACAGAGGATGAGATGGTTGCTTGGCATCACTGACTTGAAGGATATGAGTTTGAGTGAAGTCTGGGAGTTGGTGATGGACAGGGAGGCCTGGCGTGCTGCAGTCCATGGGGTTGCAAAGAGTTGGACACGTCTGAGTGACTGAACTCAACTGAATACCACTGAATCCTATACTTGAAAATGGTGAAGACAGTACATTTTGTTGCTCGTTGTTCAGTGGCTGGGTTGTGTCAGTCTTTCTGTGACTCCATGGACTGCAGCACACCAGGCATCTCTGTTCTCCACTCTCTCCCAGAGTTCACTCAAACCCATGTCCACTGAGTCGGTGTTGCCATCCAACCAGCTCATTGTTTGCGTCCCCCTTCTCTTCCTGCCCACAATCTTTCCCAGCATCAAGGTCTTATCCAGTGAGTCGACCCTTTGCATCAGGTGGCCAAAGCATTGTCAAATTTTATGTTATGTGTATTTTACCACATTAACATTTTTTAATATGAAGATTAAAAACTACTCAAGATACACACTCAAGGAAAATAGCTTGTTGTCCTGTTATTTTGTTTTAATAAAATAAGTTGAATTTATTAATAATATGGGTTTCCCTGGTGGCTCAATAGGTAAAGAGTCTGCCTGCAGTGTGGGAGAGCTGCGTTTGATCCCTGGCTTGGGAAGATGTCCTGGAGAAGGAAATGGCAACCCACTCCAGTATTCTTGCCTGGAGAATCCCATGCACAGAGGAGCCTGGCGGGCTACAGTCCATGGGGTCACAAAGAGTCGGACACGACTGAGTGACTAACACTGTCACTATACACTATCAATAATATATATTAAAATTTTAACAGAAGTTGAATTTGTTAATAATATATATTAACATCTTTTGCGGTGTGTGCATGTGTGTAAAATCTAAAACCCTCAGACCTCTGCACAGAACAGCTCACAGGTCAGATCTCATGTCACTGAGTCAACCAAATACGCCAGAGGAATGCACAGTACTTTACGGGTGGGTCAAAAAGAGCTCACTGCAGTCCTACCACTGTGAAAATGCAGAAGCACGTGCTCAAGAGAGAGGCCGACTTAACAGCTCGTCATAAGCGGCTCTTGGGGGAACCACACCTTCCACTCCATCGGTGAATGTGACGACCTTCAGAAGGTCCTGATGCAGAATCCAGAACACTTCGTGTGAACCCCGCAGGATCTTCCGTGGGAGTCAGGGAGATGTCTGGGACGTGAGTGACCAACCCACTGAACACTGACGGACGGACGCAGACAGCACTCGGGAGGTGGGGCCCCGGAGGGCCAGAGGGACAGACAGATTTGGAGGACGTATCCCGGAACGTGAAACCAGACAGCCACCAGGAAGAGCTCCCGGAACGGCTGGACAAACCGCAGACTACACAGAGAGAGGAGGCCGCCCACAGCCCGGGATGGAAAGTAGAGACACAAATCCCCCCCGTTTCCTCCCTCTGTGGGCCCCTCGAACTTTGCCCCAGGTTCGCAGACCGGCTCAGCCCCGAGAAGCCGCTGCTCCCAGCCTGACCGTGGCTGTCTTCGCCCCAGGTCACTGAGTGTCCGAACACGAGCCATCTCGCGCTGGGCGCAGTCTGGGCATCTGGACGGTGCTGGGCCACCCAGGACACTAGTGATCGCACCAGCTACTCTAACAGAAAGTGTTTACGATAGGGATGGACCTGCTCCTTCCAGTGAACATTCCTGGTGCTCCCAGGAGCACCCGCCTCCGGGGGCATGGCCCTCACGCCTGCTGGCCGAGCCTCAGCCTTCCGGGCGGCTCACACGCGCCAAGCCCACGAACAGGCAGGCCGAGGCCCCAACACCCTGATGTGCAATGCAGAACGCACGCTCCCAGGAGACTCGAGTCCCAGGCTCACTGCCCGGAAGGGTGACTTGCCCGGTTCTTCCCCGAGGCCTGCACGTGGCCACATCCCCTGCAGCCACCCCACCCCTCCACGCGGAGTCAGTGGGCCGCTGGCCGATGTGGCGCTCGTGGGATGGGGCTTCTCTGTCACCTCCTCCCTCATTCGGTCTGCACTGGGAGGTGAGCTGTGCGCCTTCCCCTCCAGGTCTGACCAGAGAGGACAGCCCTCCCCACGTATTCTGGCTCGTTCAAGACGCCATGGAGTTTCCTGAGGGGGTTTGGGATGGGAATGTGAAGAGGAAAACAGTGAATGATGGGGACTGAATTTGTGGGCAGCCCTTGCTAACTTGGGAGGAAGAGACTCGAAGCAGACTAAACTGGTTTAAAGGAATTTCCTAAAATGACATTTCTTTATCCACGCTATTATTGTAAAAAAAAAAAAAAAAAAACCATGGAAACATGATTTCTAAGGAAGATGTCAGCTGTGATCTTTCTTCCTCTCCTCTTTCCCCATGAAATTATTAATTCCTGTCTTAAGCAGGAGTTACCCGGGCAGCCTCTGAGGTGCCTCCAATGATCCCTGCCCCTTGGCACTTACCTGCTTATATAACCCTCTCCCCTTGCTTCTGGCTGGACCTAGGGATGTGCTTTCAACAGGTGGAAGCCAGCACAGAGAACAGAGCGGAAGTGACGGGGTGTGAATTACAGAAAGACCACAGCTTCCATCCTGGTGCCTCCTCCTTACCCTCAGATGGCTCCCCTGGGGGCAGAGGTAGCTCCCAGGCTGTAACCCAGGCCTGGAGACCAGCGCCTGTGTTGAGGGACCAAGGCCAGCAGCCCCCTGGGGGATTTCAGAAAGAGTTAGCTCCCCACTGGGCAGGCCTTCAGGTGAGGCCGCACACAGCCCTGGCCACAGGCACCCAGCTAAGCTGCAGCCTCCTTGCTGACTCACAGCAACTCTTAGAGAGTAAATGCCCATTTTTTTTTTACTCCAATAAGTTTTGGGGTAAATTGCTAACCACCAAAAGGTAATTACTACAGAGGGTAAAAAGCTGAGATAACAACTCCCAAATTTTGAGATGGTTAGTACTTAATGTGTATTCCTCTTTAATTAAGCATAAGCATAATCTTAACCCCTTAAGACAATCAAGATTGCCCAAGGAAAGAAGGCAATTGTGTACCACGTAAAAGCTCAGAGATGTGAGCTCTGAGAGCCTTTTATTCACAATCTTACCTGCACTTTTGAAATGTGGCAACTTATAGTTCCTAAAGATGATAGAAATGAAAGGCATTTCTCTACAGTTTCACTAAGGGTCCAAAGCGTTACTTAAATGAAAACATCCTGTTTCCTTTTTTGAGAGACGCCGCTGAGTGAAATATCACACAGGTTTGAATCAAGTACAGTGATGCTTGAGACTCTGACTCAGCTGGTAAAACTCAGGCGGAGGGAGCACAGCTCACCATCCCCTCCACCCATCACTCATCCGCGCTATCCATGTCACACCGAAGCCCGTGTGTCCGGTAACCATCCCCATGTAAAGTTGGGCACAACACCCTGATCGGCAGCTGCATGAGGTAGAAAGCTCTTCTTATTAACAACTGCAGTTTCTGGGTGTGAAATCCTGAGGCAGGCAGTATTGCTCCCAGCGGCATGTGGACGGTGGAGGAAAGACCACCCCAGAGCACAAGGCTCCTCAACATGGAAAGACAGACCTTCACGCTGGACTGTACCAGCCCAGCTGAGCTGTCAGTGGAAAAAAGGCATCCCCCCACCTCAGGATGCTACATCAGCATCATCAGCATCTGCCTTCATCTCTGGGGTCTGAGGTCAACCGAGGGAAGGGAGAAATGGGAAGTCTGGGGCAAGACACAGGCTGAACGGGAGACGCTGCCCAGCCAGGCAGAGTCAGAGCTGGACCGGCCCATGCGGGAACCTCAGGGGCGAGCTGGGTTTTCTAACTGCACATGTGTGAGCCAGCAGCCCCCAAGGTCTGAGCCGGGGTAAGAGTTCTCCAAGGCTCAGATTTACAGGGAGATGCGGCAGAATCAGGAAGGTCGATCCTCAGGGCAGAGGTTGATGCTGAGGGTCTGAAATCAGCCTCAGCCGCACCTCCTCCTGGTCTATAATTGGGGCCATGACTGCCGCCCCTGATCTCCGGAGGGTCTGGCCAGCTGATGGATTACAGGCCGCCTGCACATTCGGAAGTCTGTTTGGAAAGAATATATTAAAGCAAAGAAAGCAACTGTTTTGAGAGATAATTGATGGAGACTAAAGACACACGGGGTGACGACGAGGAGGACCTGCCCCAGCAGGGGCCTGGGGATCGGGGCCTGGGGATCCGGGGCCTGGGGATCGGGGCCTGGGGATCGGGGGCCTGGGGATCGGGGCCTGGGGATCGGGGCCTGGGGATCGGGGCCTGGTGATCGGGGCAGGATGGAAGAGGAGACACGCCCTGTGCAAACCCTTTAGGAATCCCGAGCCCAAGCGAGATTTCTCCCACATTCAGAGCAGGGAAGGAAAGTCAGCTGATAACCCTCGTCTGTTATTAACAGTTTCATACCAGACAATAAGCATAGTTGATTAACCCACAGGCCCTAAACAGTAAGAGAGGAAGCCCCTGAATTCCCCCTCTGTGAGCCCTGAGCTGCCAACAGGCAGAGAACTGGCAGGCCTCTGTCTCAGTTCTCTGAGGGCGGTGGAGCGAGAGTGACCTTTCATTTTTGGACAATGATTCCAACGGGATCTCGTCACGTCTTCTCCTCGATCCCAGATAAGAGAAGTGGAGGCCGCTCGCTCCTCTAAATGACCTGTTGTGATTGTGAGGGAGCGAGCATGTTACCAGGCCCCGGGCCCACACAGGGTCAGCTTGGCGGACGCGGGGGCATCTCAGGACACGCGGTCCCCCTTCAGTCTGGAGGAGGGGGCGGCCTCTGCATGTGGAGGCAGGGAGGCCTTGTCCCTCACGAGAGACGACTTGTTGGCAAGAGAGGAAGGCTCACCTTGAGCTGAAGGCTCTGCAGAGGCAGGCCCCCTGCTCTCCTGCGCCCCAGGTTTGGGAACTCTCAGAAAGGGGGGGGAGGGGGTGGCACCCTTGGAAAGGGGCGGGGCCTGCGGCACCAGACAGCCCCCCTCCCACCTCCTTCCGTCTCCCATCAGCTGTCAGACGCACTTACTATCCTGCTCCCATGGGGCCTTGGCCACGTGGGGCCTGGGCCCCGGGACCCCTCTTCACCAGCCTGTGCTCCGCCTCCCTCACACTTAGGACCCCTGGGAGTCGGCCTGAGAGCTGGACGCTGGGCTGGGAAAGGCCCTGGGAAACACTGTTCCCAGTACTGGAGCCTCGTCCCCTCTCGCCAAACCAGGGGGGCAGCGCAGGGAACCCACACCCTGCTGGGCCCTGGCCGCCTGGCCGCCTGACCGCCCGACAGGGGCCCTGAACTCGCACCTCTGGAGGGACGCCCCGCATTCCCAGCCCCTCCTCTTGGGTCTGCCGCCCCTATTTCCCGTGCACCGCAGGGCCGCTGGGCAGGGTGCATGCTGGCCTAGCACACAAGCTGAGGATGTGAGGCTCGAGCAGGCTTCCGAGGCAGGCAGCCCCGTTTCCTTTCCGTTTGTGCTGAAAATAGCCTTGATTGGCCTACTGGGACCTAATGTGCTTGTCCTAAAAGGTCGCCACCAGGTCAAGAAAACCACCCCAAGGGTCCTCGCCCCAGACGACGCATGCTGCGGCCTCCTGTCCACAAGGGGTGCCCGCGGGCACCAAGCAGAGGTGCCTCTCGGGGACAGAGCGCTGGTCAACCCCAGGCCTTCTTTCTGATAAAGAAAATCGGGCACCAGAGCTCTCACAGCCCTGAGTCCAAAACCAGGGATGTCAAGAGTTCTTCTCCAAGACAACCTTTTATAGCATCCAGGTCAATAAAGAGATTGCTTTTTGTTTGTTTGTTTTTTAAAGAAAGTGACGGCATGTGTTCAGGGAATTATTTCTGGGGAGCAGGAAAGCTCTTTATTGATGCGTTGCCTCTGATCAGGGACAACGGTGCTTTGAACACACAGGAGGGTGGGCTCTCAGGGGGACCCCTGCCCGGCCAGGCCCTGGGGGGCAGCTGGAAGGGGGGTAGACACCTCTCTTCCATCCCGTCCGGGGAGGCAGGGAGATGCCAGCTGTCCATGCGCCAAGTCTGAGGGGACAGCGGCCGTGGAGCCCACCAGGCACAGGACGGTGGTCCATGCGGGGAGCTGGAGGTGGCGGAGGAGAGGGGCTGGGAGTTAGAAAGCGCCGCGCGGGCAGTCTAGGGGCTGCTCAGGAGTTATTTAGGGAAGCAGAGCCCCCCTCGAGAGAAGCGGGCCATGAACCAGGAATGAGCACCATGCCCCCAAAGAAGACTGCTTAAACTCGAGTCTCTGCAAAGCACTCTGACACCAACACAGACACACGGAAAGAGCCTGCGGCTAACAGAGAAGCCAGCCCTGGGGGTCCAGAGCTCCTCCTCCGCTCCGGGACCCCCAGCCCCTCCCAGCTCCCTGGGGTCAGCACCCACCTCCTCCTTGGAAAAGGACTCAGGAAGAAACACAGCGCCCCCACTTCCGGGCCCGGCCCCTCACTGTACCCGGGGATGGGGACCCAGCCCCACCCACCCAGCACCTGTAGCCCCGAGCCCCCCAGCCTGGCCTCCCAGCCCCACTCCGCCCATACGCCCCAGCACCTCCCCTGGGCCTGCATCACCAGGCTCTGGTTGCAGCCCTGCTGGGCAATTCCCTCTACAGACGCGGACAGGTCCCGTCCTTCTCGGCGAGTCCGGAATGCCACGGACTCACTGACATGGCAGAGGAGGATGTAATGAACGTTCTTCTCGCTCAATCACACTCTTCTTTCTGTTCTTCATGGTCGGTGAACTCCTCGGCATTGCCCTACCTTTTCTGTGTCCCCCACCCCCACCACCCCCCACCCCCCGGCCAGCAAATATGTTTTAAGTCTTCAAGAATGCTTTCTCCTCCCTCAATCAGTCCTTCTTCATTCCATCCCATTTAGTTAGGGCTTTGCTGCCATACGTCCTCAGATCTCTCTGGTTTCAAGGCCTCATCTGTTCCCTGAGCGCCATCTGCTTCTCTGGGGTCACTGGTTTTCTTTCCAGGAAAGGACAGAAAGCTGAGTGCAAACTGGCTCCATCTCCGTCAGGGAATTCGCTGCTTGCAGAGGACGCCTCCAGGGTGGGCCAGCTTCAGACAGCCCTCCTCCGCATCTTTCCTGAGGTTTTCAAACAGCCGTCCCTAATCTCCCGGAGGAGTGGGGCAGGCGAGTCTCCTGAAGTGCAGTTCGATCCTGGTCCTTCTGCTCCTCGAATCTTCGCTGTCTCCCTGCGTGTATCACACTTCCTAATTCCTCATCCTCACCTACTCACTACCTGTGGCCTTGGGGTGTGAGCACCGCTGAGAGTCTACACGGCTACTCCCAATCAGATTCGAGCTCCGTCAGTGCACACCTCTGCAGGTTCCCGGCACCCCTGAGCACGATCAAGGCCAAGGCTGATCACCACTACGGAACTATCTCTCCCGTCACCTCCACCTTTGGGTCATGCGGTGTGACAGACCCTGGAACCCTGGTGGGCTTCTTCCCTAGTCCAGCACGTGAGAAAACGGAGCTAGAACTTCCAGTGGAATTTTAGTTAACTTGGGGAAAAGGTCTCCTATCACAAATGGACTCGATTCTCCCATACTCGGCAGAATTTCCACTGGTTGTTTGCCTAGGGTGAGAATGTATAACCTGCTGCAGACAGGACTCCTGGGAATCTCAACAGCTACTTCCCCGGGGAGCCGGGTCAGTGCCGAGGTCGGGCACAGTCAGCGCCAGCTGCCCTCACTGGAGAGCCACCTCGGTGCCCGGCTGGGTTTTACACACAGGGGGTGGGACCTCCACAAGCTGAGAGATGGGGACCCGCAGGAGGGACGCACAGGAGGGACGAGGCCTCACCAGAGAGAGGTTAAAAACGATGAACCTGTCCACATCGCTCTCATCTACTAACCTTGAGTAGGTGCTGGCTTCCCTGGTGGCTCAGCAGTACAGAATCCGACTGCCGGTGCAGGAGACATGGCTTGGATCTCTGCTCAGGAAGATCCCACGTGCCGAGGGGCTACTGAGCCCAAGGGCTACAAGTACTGAGCCCGTGCTCTAGGGCCTGAGAGTCGGAACCACTGAGCCCATGCTCTGCACTAAGAGAAGCCATGGCGATAAGGAGCTCGAGCTCGGCAACTAGAGAGAAGCCCCACTCGCCACAACCAGTGAGAAGCCCTCGCCGCAGTGAAGACCCAGCAGAGCCAAAAACAGATAAATAAAAACAAACGTTGCAGAAAACAGTGAGTACGGTTCTCGGTGCTGACGGGAGGGCCTTCTGATCAGGCATCAGAGTGTGCTCTGTTCATCCCGGTTCCCGGTGTCTTCTGCTGCAAACCCTGCCCGCCTTATTCACCGCATGTGATACACAGTTCTGTTCAGTTCAGTCGCTCAGTCGTGTCCGACTCTCTGCGACCCCAGGAATCACAGCACGCCAGGCCTCCCTGTCCATCACCAACTACACGAGTGCCTAGGAAATGTGTGGTAACAGCAAATGAATCTCTCAAGTGTGGCAAAAGAGCTTGAAACTCTAGGAACTGCGTACATTTGGAGGTCTTTTCCACAAGTGAGTTTATTATTCATTAGAATAAATTTTTGGATCATTGCCATTAGTACATAAAGGCATATTTTTTTTACCATAAATATTAATTCTATAGGATTTAGTTCATATTACAAACCCTGGCTGAGCAACTACCAGCACAAACAGCTAACAAAATAGTAGGTCTGGAGAATAAAACTGCAAACAGACAGACAATTAAGTGGGAGACGTTGCTTTTAAAATCATAACACAACAAAAATGTAGTATACTCTACCCTCCTATCCATGTATTGTGCATTGTTGGATTCAACTGACTGTGGATTAAAAATACTAAAAAAAGAAAAAAAAATTACAGTAAGTTCCAAAAACCAAAACTTGGATTTGCAGGGTGTTGGCAACTACTTACATTGCATTTACATTGTATTGGGCTTCCCTTGTGGCTCAGCTGGTAAAGAATCTTCCTGCAATGCTACCTGGGTTCGATCCCTGGGTTGGGAAGATCCCCTGGAGAAGGGAAAGGCTACCCTCTCCAGTATTCTGGCCTGGAGAATTCCATGGAGAAGTCCATGGGGTTGCAAAGAATCAGACACGACTGAGCGACTTTCACTTTCACTTCACTTACATTGTATTAAGTATTATGAGTAATCTAGAGGTGATTTAAAGTATATGGCAGGATGCATGTAGATTATATGCAAATCTTACACCATTTTAAAGAACAGACTTGAGCATCCACCAACTTTGGTGGGAGCAGGGGTTGTGGAAATAATCTCCTGCAGAGATGGAGAGACGACTATAAATGTTTTCATTTAGATTTGCCATCTAAGACAATGCAAAATCTGAGACAACACACAGGACAGAGCCAAAAAGAGAATGAAGAAATAACATGGGACGCTCTGCAACCGGCACGCTGGCCAAGCTTCTCCAGCGGAAACTCAGAAACGCTCCAGCCCTGGGGCACTCTCCTCCTGCCCCTGATTACGCGAGGCTCGTCTGGGCCGACAGCAGTTCTGGAACCAGGCGTGCTCCCCGCCCCTGTCGGTTACTCGTCTCCTCCGTCCCTTCTCACCTGTCGCTGCTCTAAGTAAGTCCTTGTTCCACAGTAAAGACTAAAGGCAGGAGAGGAGTGAGAGAGAAAAGCGGGAGTGAACACAGAGCAAGAACCCCAGAATCTGGGGGCCTCCCGGGTGGCTCAGCGGCAAGGAGCCCGCCCGCCAAAGCAGGAGGCGTGGGTTCAGTCCCTGGGTCAGGAAGATCCCCTGGAGAAGGAAATGACAACCCGCTCCAGTATTCTTGCCTGGAGAACCCATGGACAGAGGAGCCTGGCGGGCTACAGTCCACGGGGTCGTAAAGAGTCAGACATGACTGACAACAACAGTTGTTTAGTGACTTAACAACAGCAGCTAAAGAATCTATTCCATGAAATAGCTACCAGATTCAGAGAAATCTGAAGACGTGCAACCAAGACTCCTCAGCTTAGAGTCCTGCAGTTGGAAGAATCATCTGAGGACAAGAAATAGACACCACATTCCAAGACAAGAAGATTCCGGGGGCCTGCATGCTGGACTTTCGCCGACCCTAACACAAAGGACCCTCTTTGCCCAGCAGAGCGAGGTGCACCTGGCGGCCTGGTGGCAGTGGTGTATGCCGAGTTCTTGCCCCACAGAAGCCAGGCCCCCGTGCCAGGCTCTGTCTTGATGGGGACAAGCCTCCATCAAGCTGCCCGTCCCCTGCCCGGGGGGGCTGCGCTCAATTCCTCGCTCACGCCTGCCCCCTGGCGCTGCCCTGGCCTTCTTGCTGCTGTTTACACCCGGGCTCCTGGGCACCCGAGAGGGACCCGTGCTGCGTGGCCCTGGCCCCTCCTCACGAGGCTCCAGGTCACTACCGCTCAGCTTCTGCCCCAGGCTTGCTCCTTTGTCTCAGAGACAAAAGTTGCCTCCTGACCCCCAGGAGCTGGGGGTCTGACACCCCCGCCACCCACCACCCTCCAGGGCCCCTGGCTAGAGGTCCCGGGAGGGACTCTGCACCCAGTTCCTGCTGCCTCTCGGCCCACCAGGCCATTCTCTCTCAGGCTGGGGCTCAGGTTTAAATCTCACGATGATAAATAAGACCACAGAAGAAAAATGGCCTACACAGTGTACTGTTTAGTTATGAGATTCTGCTCATTCTTAAGTAAAGTTCCAAGTGCTTTCAGATGCTGACTTACGTATAACCTGTGGGCTATTTATCCCCGGAATAGGTTCGAGAGTAAACCTCCACTGAGCAAACACAGGCAATAACACGTGCAGCTTCTCCTCTTCCTTCAGTAATGAACTGGAGAACATAAAAGCACATTAAACGTAAAGGCACATCGCCGCCTCGTCCTTCTTTCAGCTTCAGCCCCGTTAATTTAAGAAAGCACTGGTGCTGAGAGGCCGCCCGACGACCATGAGCATCGCTGCCCACGGCTGACCCTCAGCTCACGCCATCAGAGCCGGGCGTCATCTCCCCTCCACTGGGGTGCAGGGCTCTGCAGCCCCCCGGGTGCCGGCCCTACACGGACGAGGCCAGGAGAGCCAGGGACCTCGGGCAGGGAAGGCGAGCTCGGGAGGCGGGGCCAGAGCCGCAGGGGCCCGGGGCTCCCCTGGAGTCTGTCTCAGCGAGAGAGAGAGAGAACGGGGCTCAGTGATCGGCTGCGGAATAAATGGGACCCCAAGAGGAAGCCAGGTGGGCGTGCTGAGAAAAACAGAGTTGACACGAAAGATACACGGGTTGTTTGACACCTAGAACAAGATACTCTATCAGATTCTCCGAAGTGAAATCAGAAACCAGAAATAAGCCCCCTTGTGGGTCTGTCCTCAGAATGTTCTTTGACCTTCCACTTCAAGAAGAAGCACAGCTGTGGTTCCATCACGTCCTGACTCAGCCTTCCGTAACTGACGCTCCTGAAAGGACTTTATCGGGCACTTTCTTTCTTTGCTGCAGGGCAAGGCATGTGGGAGCTTAGTTCCCAGACCCACAATGGAACACGCGCCCCCTGCAGTGGACGCACAGACTCCCAACCACTGGACCGCCGGGGGAGTCCCTTCTATTGTGGGCTTTCGAGCCACATGGCTCTATTTAAAAGGTGAACAGATAAATGAGAAAATTCAATGAGGGACGGGAGAAGGAAGGCCTAGCGGCGGGTGGACATCCGGCCCAGCCGCTGGTCTGATGAGGCTGGCCCTGAGGTCACCGAGCCGTCCTCCTGCAGGGGCGCCCGTGCCAACCGCAGCCCTGAGTCCCTCACCCACTGGGGACTCCCCGAGGGCGTCTGTCTGCACCAGCCTCGAAGGTGAGGCTCATCATGGAAGCCAGCGCATCCGCAGCCACAACTAACACCATCAGTCAGTCCAGCCGCTCAGTCGTGTCCGGCTCTCTGCGACCCGGTGGGCTGCAGCACGCCAGGCCTCCTGTCCATCACCAGCTCCTGGAGTTTCCTCAAACTCATGTCCATCGAGTCGGACATGATGCCACCGTGTCTCTATACAAATACACTACCGTAGATCACGGTCTAGAGCCTCAGGAGGTTTCCACGTATAAATCCTTTTAATTAGGAGAAAGCATTGACAAAGCAGGAAAGGCAACACCACGCTCCAGATCCAGCAAGGAGTGAACAGGGAACAGACGTCCGCTCACAGAGTCCGTCACGATCTGCAGTCCTGGCTCCCTGCGCCCCAGAGACGGGGAGCGCTTCACACTGTCTCAGTGTGAATGGTTAGTTTTGAATTCACCATGGTAGCTTGGACGGTACAGAATCTGTCTGCAACACAGGAGAGCCCAGTTCGATCCCTGGGTCGGGAAGATCCCCTGGAGGAGGGCATGGCAACCCACTCCAGTATTCTTGCCTGGAGAGTCCCATGGAAAGAGGAGCCCGATGGGCTACAGTCCATGGGGTCACAAAGAGTCAGACACGACTGGGCAGCTAACACTTTCACAATGACTTATGGGGCGTCCAAGGTGGCGCTAGTGGTAAAGAACCCATCTGCTAATGCAGGGGATGCAAGAAACGTGGGTTCGATCCCTGGGTCGGGAAGATCCCTGGGACAAAGGCGCGGCAACCCACTCTGATACTCTTGGCTGAAGAATCCCATGGGGCCACATGATGTGTCATTTGTGATAAATTGGTGATTCATCAAAGGACGATCCAGGACTAACACACTTCCCTCCATCCATCAGTAAAGGTCCTTTCCCAGGCAGTGGGTCCCTGTCAGGAAAATCACTATCTCTAAGCAGAAATGCCCCAGAGGGCCTGCGACTGAGAACCACAGGAGAATGCATCCCTGAACCTCGAACCTTCAGGGACAAAGAGACCCAGAGCTCAGATGGGGGAGCAGGCCCCCAGCCCCCGCCAGCCACCAGCTGCCAGGCTATGGGGCAGCAAGCTGGCGGGGGATGAACCAGGAGCTGTCTGGGGAGCCCCAGCCGCGACCAGGCCTCTGAGGGTCTGCCCTCAGACTGACCTCAGGGTCCAGACACAGAAGGGCCCCCTCTTTCCCACAAGCTCCTCCTGCACTGTGGCCCAGAGCCCACTGGGCAGGGTTCCCAGCCAAGGCTGCCGGAGCCTGGGTTTTGCATGAGCAGCCCCCAAACATCCTGCAAGGGCCTCACGGGATGGGTGAGCCCACTGTGTGGGACCACAGGCCAGGGAACCACCCAGGCAGAGCTGGGGTCCCATTGCTCCCTGCCCCAAGGGGCCCAGGGACCCTACCGGGCACCCCCGTCCCCCAGGAAGCTGCACCTCCAGCCCTCCTCAGCTTCACCTCCCATTGCGAACATTTATCCAACACGTTCTCTCCAAACAACTCCATCGGTTTCCCCAGAAGGGTCCTGGGGGAGAGGAGACGTCGGCGTGGGGCAGCAGCCTGTGTCCCGCAGGGCCTGCTGCTCAGCCCCTGGGAAGATGCCCACGGAGGCTCTAACACGCGGGCAGGAAGGCAGGAGACCCCGAGGGCCGCGGAGGTGATGGTGCCCTGGTCACCGCCACCATAGGCTCCTATCCCTCCTCCCTCCCTGCTAGAGCCAGGGAGGACAGACCCCAGCCCCGGCTCCTCCCTGCCCTCGGGTCACGCCGGAGCACTGCCACCCGCAGCACGCAGCCTGGCCTCCCGCACAGACCCAGGCACACCCACGGCCCCTGGCGCCCCAGCCTGCCTCCTCCTGTGCTCCTGCCTGCCCCCCGCCCCCCGGCCCATCCCGTTTCTCGAGACACACCACTTCTTCCAGGAAGTCTGCCTGGACTGCCGGAGACTATGCGTCTCTCATCTGTGTTTCCACCACGTCTATGTCGAGCGGGGAAGGACCGAGAGGCCACTGCAGGTCACCTCTCAGGGCAGCCCTTCCCTGCGCTGCTGGAACAACCCACGTAGAAGAGAGACAGCCGGCCACGTCTCTGCACCACCGGCCCGCCTGCGCACCGCTGCTCGAGGCCAGAGAAACGGCAGTGCAGCCACCCTCCCTTCCCCGACCCTGCTGCCAGCTCTGACACTGTAAAGGCCTCTGCCATGGCAGCCCTGCCTGCTGGCATCTGCTGCGGCTGGAGCAGGGTGGCCAGGGCCCCTGGCTTATCTCAGCAGAGCCTGACCTCAGGCCGAGAGGCGGGCGCCCTCTTCACACCCGACTCTCAGATAAGGGCCGTGACTCTGTGGACCCCACCGCACAGCCACACGCTCAGCAGTTTACCCAGTATAAGCCACTCTTACGGAGGGTAACTCGGGGTTCTTTGCAGACCATTCCTGAAAGCCCGTAACCCTGTCCTGTCCTGGGCATGCCCCCTGCAGCTGTGGGAGTCAGGGCCAGACTCTCAGAGGCCGTGGGATTTCCTGCCTCTAAACTGAAAAGATGGAGGTGGTTTAGAGGGAGTTTCCCAAAAACTTTGATAAAACTGCTGATGTCCGGCTGACGTCAGCCTGTTTGTTTTCCCATGGAGCTAGTTTGCTGGATTGTTTGATTTGCATGAAGCCCAATCACTTTTATTTGCTCAGATATGGCTTCTCAGACTTTGATTTTCTGTGCTAAGAAGCGAACACAGCACGCTCACAGAAACTAAATCTGGGACTGTTGGAAGAGGGCAAGCACGTCTCTGAGCACGCGGCAGGAGGCTCGCGACGCCTCCCGGCGTGAAAGACGGTCCGGGTCTGTGTGAGCGCAGCCGCGTAACCGTGTTTGCAGCATCATCTCGGAGTGTGGTCTGCACGTGCGCTCACCACCAAGGATGCCAGCCTGCACCTGAGGGTCCCTTCAGTGGGAGGGGTTCATCCCTGGCCCAGACCTCCCAGCTTGGGACAAGCCAGTGGGGGTGATGGGTGTGGGGGATGGAAGGAGGTGGGAGGGGGGACTGAACGCAGGAGAGGTCGGACCCGGGCTGAGGAGGGAGCAGTGCGCTGGGTGGAGGGGCGATCCCCCTCCTCCTCTGCCTGCCCTGCAGAGCCGCAGTGTCTCCCTGCTCCCCAGGGCTGTGCGCCAGGGCATCTGGGGGTGGGAAGGACCCTGAGTCTGCTGGAGCCGCTGCACCGGGAGGACCGGGGCCAGCCTAGGGCAGGCTGCACCCTCCCCCCACGGTCCCCACCAGGACACTGCGTTCCCACTGGTGAGCCTCGCCCCTGCGGAGGGCAGGGCCTCCTGGAGAGGCCAGCGGTGACCCCTGGTCCCAAGTCAGTTCTCGGGGATCCCCACCACGCCCACTCTTGGCCGCTCAGCAACGGGCAGAAGTGATTATTCACCACCGGGTTTTGAGGGAAGAAAGACGGCTGATCGAGGGGAAGGTGGCGACATGATACCTGGGCGGGGGTGGGTGGTGCAGGAGAGGCTGGCAGAGTGCAGCCGGGGTGGCAGAGGAAATGCCCGGGTCAGCTGCCCGACACGATCCCGTACTCGAGGTGAGCTTGGGAATGCGCTTACACCCACCGACACACTCGCCTCGGTTTCCTCATCTGTGAAGTGGGGGAGTAACTGTGCAGCACTCCTGAGAATCAGGAAGAATAAACGAGTCATTATGCGGAATGCAGTCAGGACAGTGCCTGGCGCGTGGCTAACACCTGTCTCTCAAGCGAGGAATCAGAATTTTAGATCTCTGAGCAACCAGGATTTACTGCACAACACAGGGATTTATGCCTGATATGTTGTAATAACCTAAAATGGAATATAATCTGCAAAAATCCCAATTTGCTCTTATACACCCCTGGAACTAACACAATATTCTAAATCAACTATCCATCAGTTCAAAAAAAAGAACCTTGGATTTTACCTCAACTTCACTTTCCAGACACAAGATCTAAGGCCCAAAGAGACCAACTGGCTCTGCTAACATCACGGAGTCAGCGAGCTGGGGAGAGGCCTGGGGGGGAGGCGGCCCAAGAGGCGTTAGTGGTAAAGACCCTGCCTGCCGATAATGCAGGTAGATTCGGTTTGGACCCCCAGCTCGGGAAGAGCCCTGGAGGAGGGCATGGCGGCCCACTCCAGTGTTCTTGCCTGGAGAATCCCATGGGCAGAGGAGCCTGGCAGGCTGCAGTCCAGGGGGTCACAAAGAGTTAGAAATGACTGAACGACTGAGCGCATATATAAGACCCAGGGATGGAACCCAGGCCTCCCGCACGGCAGGCAGATTCTTCACCAGCTGAGCCGCCAGGAGACCCCGAGAATACCGGACTGGGTAGCCTATCCCTTCTCCAGGGGACCTTCCCAACCCAGGGATGGAACCAGCATCTCCGGTGTCTCCTGCGTGGGCAGGCGGGTCCTTCACCAGCTGAGCCGCCAGGAGACCCCATCTTATATATAGTAAGTAGTGTGTACACGTTACCAGCTTCCCAGGTGGCTTAGTGGTGAACCACCCGCCTGCCCACGCAGGAGACACAAGAGATGCCGGTTCGATTCCTGGGTCGGGATGATCCCCTGGAGAAGGGAATGGCAACCCACTGCAGTATTCTTGCCTGGGAAATCCCATGGACAGAGGAGCCTAGCGGGCTGCCGTCCATGGGGTCACACAGAGTCAGACACGACTGAGCCACTGGGCACAGCACCGATATTAACCCCAACCTCCTAATCTATCCCCCTCTGCTCCTTTCCACTTTGGTAACTGTAAACTTGTTTTCCATGTCTGTAGGTCTGTTTTACAAATAAGTTCATTTAAATAAGCTCCCTGCATAATTCCTAAACAAATATTTGGTACCTCTAAAGGAACCATCCACTCATAGCTCAGGGAGCCGGTACCTTCCAGGCCCTCACTGCCAGGGGCTGAGCCCAGACCCCGGGCGGGGTGCTGGGACGGTGGGTGTCCATCTGCCCTGGAGGGCGCCCCCTGCTGCAGAGAGAGGTGGTCACCGGGGAAGCCACCCGCCAAGTTGGTCCTGAGCCTCCAGGCTGACTGATGGGCAGTTGGGGCAGGACTACCAGCACCTCTGCAGCCCTGGTCCCGCTGGCAGAGCCTGGAGTCCTGAGCACGTCCCTGTCTGGGTCCTGGGAGGTGCCCAGTCCAGGGAAGGCCCACAGCGGGAGTGGAGGGGAAGGATAAAGGCGAGATGCCGGACAGCCCTGCCCCACGGACACGACGGCCCGGGTCAGGGACCCCTCCCACCTGTGATCCCCTCACAGCCCGGGCCCGTCATCAGCTCCACTGCTGGCGGCCCCGCTCGGAGGCTCTCACACACGTACAGGAAGCATCCGAGCAGAGCCTTGCTCTTCCATGGGGTCTGCTCCAGGACCCGGCCCACCCCAGCTGCAGGGCTGACATGCAACAGGCCCGCCGGCGCAGAAGGCCACCGGACCCCGGTGTGTGGGGGAAGCAGACACTGACGAGCCCGGACGCTGTATTATGCGGTGACGGCCGTGGACGGCTCTGATGGCCTCAGACCCTCTAAAGACGGTCACCTGCCCAGCATCAGAGGCACAGGCACCCCGGCGCCCCACCCCTGGAGGCAGTGTCTCTGGGCGTGGCTCCCCTCTCTGTGGGAGGTGGGGGCTTGTCACGGGGGCTGGGCTGCCAGGGGCGGGGGTCTCTGCCCTGCAGTTGCCCTGCGTGGGCCGCACTCCGGTTTCACCAGCATCTGGGTAACCGAGCGACTCGCCTCCTCTGGAGAAACCTCCACCTTTTCATCTGTAAAATGGGAGCGCAGGCCCTACAGAGCAGACCCTGCTCCTCTCCACGGCCAGTCCTCATCTCGGACGTGTGAAGACACACGTGGTGTGGGGAGATAGGAGCGGCCCTTTCCGTGCTCTCTGAACATTCCTGCTGAGGACGGATGCTCACAGGCCTTCCCACTTGACTTGCCCATCTCCATGGCTGTGTTTTATAAAGAACATTAGTTGAAAACATGAAATAAACAGCGGTTCACTTGGTCATTAACAGTGTACAGCATCGATGACTACCAGCAGCAGCGCTCGTGTGTTTTCCTGGGGGCTTTACACATAAGGCGACCCCGGCGTCGCCAGTGGCAAGCCCGTAGTCTGTCGTGATCGGCGTGTGTGCAGCTCTGACATGTGAGTCATGCGTGTTCCGTGCTTTCCATGCTCAGCCGCGTCCGACTCTTTGCGACCCCACGGACGGTCGCCCGCCAGGCTTCTCTGTCCATGAGATTTCCCAGGCAAGAGTGCTGGAGTGGGTGTACTTCCTTCTCCGGGGGACCCACTTTCCTTCTCCGGGGGACCCACTTTCCTTCTCTGCGGGATCTCTCTGACCCAGGGACTGAACCTGCATCTCCTGAACTGGAGGTGGATTCATCACTGCTGAGCCACCAGGGAAGTCCCCTTATCCACAGACTAGAAGAGCGAGAACCACGGGGAGCGGGGAGGAAGCTGCCCAGGCCACAGGACCCTGCACCATTCAAGATGCTCCAGGAAGCTGTGCTGACCAGTGAAACTGTCCCCTTGATCTGGGACCAGTAACGGGACAGAGAACCACAAATGAGCCAGGATGCGCTTAAAGCAAACGGCATGTGAGAGGAGCTGGAGAGGCAGGTGTGAGGGTCCCGGAGACCAAGTCCCCAGACCAGGCCCAGATCAGCCGACCGTCACCCCCCAGGACCTGCAGTCTTAGGGAAGGGAGCGCAGGGAGGAGAGGAGAAAAGCAGGATAAAACAGGAAAGTGGAGAGAAAAGACGGGAGAAACAGAGAAGAAGTGAACACAGCTTCCCCCGACCGGATGCTCAAGCTCCAGACAGACTGAGGTCTCCCCTCACTGGAGTGGCACCACGGGCCACCCCCTGCAAGCACGCAGCGAGGGAGCAGGCACCCGGGAGCACCCGGGCATGAGCGAGGTCACGAGCAAGATCAAGTAACGGGACAGAGGGCGTCCGCTCTGCAGGACAGGACGCTCCGGCGAGGGAAGGTGGAAAGCCGAGCAGAAATAAAGGGGAACGAGACTGGGCCTAAACGGAGATAAAATGAGAAAGCTGACTGTTTTAGAAATCAGCCTCTCAGTTTCACATCAGATAAAATACGAAGAGGTGGCAAAAAGGCTTATAAACGTCATGCATGCCTTTGAAAATCCATCACCCAAAGTGACCAGCCGGTTTGGCTCACAAATGGGACCGGGCATCATTTTCAAAAGAGAGCGTGGCCCCTCCCGAGGGCTCCTTCATGACGCAAGCCAGGGTACTTACTAGCAATGCCCCGTAGACTCTGGAGAAGGCTTGCCGCAGGCGGGAGAGCATGTCCCCTCTTGGGAAGGGAGGTCAGCTGTGCCGGGGAGCCACACAGCCTTCCCCTCAGGCATGTAGGCTCTGACTCCTCCACGTGGCACAGAGTGAACCTCCAAGAGACGTTTGTAAACATTCAGGCCAGTTCTCGGTGGGCATCACCCCACAGACGGGGGGGCGGGGTAGCGATGGCACGGCCCTGCTTCTTCAGGGCAAGAGTAAGTCAGAACCGCGTTTAGTAACTGACTTAATCGAGCGGCCAGGGTCATCTGCTTAATATAGGGCCAGCTCTTTCCACGGGGTGGCCAGCTCGCCAAGGCTGGCCACCTGCTCTGCTGCCAGCCTGTCCGTCCTGAGCGAGCCACTGGCGTGCAGCCAAGGGGGCGGGCAGCTCGGGGCGGGGGGCACTGGTCCCACCACCGCGTCCAGTGTCCAGGTCCCTCCTCTCACCCGGGAGGCTGCAAAGCGGCCACTAAGGAAGGGATTCTCAACGTCGCTGTTGATACTGTTTCTAGGCATCTTTTTCTTCGAGACGCTACTCTTCTCATTTTGAAACCGACCTCCTCGCACCCTGGGGAGCGCCTCCTCCGAAGAAATGTAACACGGCAAGGACTTAGCCAAGAGGCCACACAGCTCAACCACGAAGCCACAGAGGATTCCCTGTTCCTTGTGTCCAGGCTGCCCTCCTGAGTCTCCGAGAGCAGAGCCTCTCTCCAGACCTGTGGCTACAAGCATCTAATTGTTCACAAAATGTCCCCAGCAGTTTTGTAACGATATGGTTTTAAAAAGCCCAAACCTACACCATTAGCATTGCACTCACCACCCTTGGACGAGACACGGTGGGCTAATTCAACCTCACGGTATTCTGTTTCCTGGTTAGCACAGCAGGTCCACCAATTTGAAACCTCAGCCACAGCCGTGGTGCTTTGCCAAGAACACCTTAATTGGTGCTAGAATTTCAGGAGAAAGCGGCAAAATAAAAGCAATTCAAGAGGGAGGGGATATATGTATTCCTATGGCTGATTCCTGTTGATGTTTGGCAGAAACCAACACAATTCTGTACAGCAATTATCCTTCAGTCAAAAAAATAAAGAAATTTAAAAGAAACAATAAAGGAATTCATACAATAGTTCCTCCTGATGCCATGATAAGGGATTTGTGTCACTCCCCTGGGTGTCTGCTTCCAGCCTTCCCCACCTGCTCTTCCCCAAACTTCCCTGGGAAGACTCCTGGTAGGAGCAGCCTGGGTTTCTTTTTTTAGGTCAAGCTGTGTGCCGTGTTGGATCTCGCTCCCCTAGCAAGGGTCAAACCTGTGCCCCTGCATTGGGAGCAGAGGGTCTTGACCACTGGATCATCGGGGAAGTCCCCAGATGGGAGTTTCAGAAACAATTCTCTCTTTTCCTTCTCATTAGGACCACAGGAAGCTGCAGCGCCTAAGCTGTGCACTGAGAATGCCTCCTGGGAGCTACTTCCCTTGCACTCTGTCACCCTTCCCACTTCATAAGCCCTGGACGCGTCTGACCTCAAGGCTCGTCCTCCTCAACACACCGTCTCCCCCAGCCTCTGCTCGGAGGGACCTCTCCTGCCCCCTCCCTCATCGGCTTCCCCTCGGCGACTCACGGAGTCTCCTGCGGCCACAGGCCCTTGGGTCTCCCCGATGAGCACGTCTCTCTGAATCTGCTAAACGTCCAGTCGCTTTCTAACCACAGCTCACCTCACCAAGCAAAATGGGCAAAGCCCTGTCATCACCCATGTTATCAGCCTCGGTTTACAGCCCTGGGAGCACCTATCCACAGGCCGACGTCATGGCTCTGCATGTTGATTAAAACCCGCTTTCCCACTTATGTCACTGCAGGAATAGCCGGACATTTTGAAGGTTGCTCATCTTCCCGTGCTACGCTGTGGGCCACGAGGTCGGGGCCACAGCTTTGTCTGGACTGACACCCTGATCTTGCACGCAGGCTTCAATTCACGTGAACTGAGACCAATATTTATAAATTCAAAGACTGTAAGTATTAACTTCCTGAGGAAGTAAAGAACATGATTTTACCAAGTTGCGGACGGAACTCAGCGGCTAGACCGCAGACAGCACGCTCATCAGAGGCGCTGCCTTGGAGGGGAGTGAGTCTACCATCAGAGCTAAGACAGGTCAACTCCGTGTCACAGGAGAAAGGCTGTCCTCTGGAGGGGCCATCAGTCGCAGACTCCGCGTCATGCACAACACAGCTTTTCTTCTCAGCTATCCCCCTTAGTTGCTCAAGATTTCTTCATGGAAGAAACACAAAGAAGAAGAAAAAGTGACACGCGGCAGGGGAAATCAAAGAATCCGGGTTTTGCGTAGAAGGATACAAAGCTCATTTCCTGTAATTACAATTCAGAAAAGCTGGCAGCTTCTGACCTCTTTTCTACAATCCGATTAACCTACAGCATGCCTTTCTGCTTTAAGGTGTGAATTTTCTCCACTCAAGGAAAAACAAAAGGAGGATGGAATAAATTATGAGACTAGGAAAAGCAACTGATTAAAAAATGGAAGAGCTTGGCATCTCTTCCTCAGGGAACATTTGTTTTAGGGATCTACTTTCCATTCTTCTAACTGCTGTCTTCAGAAGAACTTTAATTCCGGATATTATTTTCAGCTTTTGGAAGAATTTTGGCTCGTGTTTGTCACGATCGAGGAATCGGAAGTTAATTTTACATAAGAGATGAGCGCTGCGTCTGGAAAGAACCACACGCATCTCTCAAATAATTAGGGTAAACTCAACCGGATCATAAATAACAGACACAAACACCCCTCACACTTACAAGATCTTTAGCTAGAGGAGCCAGAGCAGGTGTTGCTCACGCACAGTCTGCAGGCAGGGTGGGTCAAGGTCAGTTTCTCTTTCCAGAAGACCCGCGGTCAGCATCCCCCACCACCTGGCCTCTAGACAAGCCAACAGCGTCTAGACACTTGCAAGCTGCCTGTGGAACACAGCGGGTATGCTGGGGGCACATGTTTTATAAAATGCAGGTTCTCCGCTGGAGCTGGGACTGATGACACGGGAACATAGCATAAAAGCTGCAGTGGACCCGGGCAAACGTCGCTAGCACACGGCGGTTCCAAGTCCCCGCACTGGACACCAATGCGGGAGAGCAGGGCAGGACGCAGAGACGCGCTCTTCTGGCCCCACGCAGTCCCCCTTGGTCCTGTTCGGTCACGTGTTCAGTCGTGGAAGAGTCTATGTCACAGGGGCCTCCTGGGTCTTTGTCAGAGGAAACAAGCGGAGACGGTCCAGCACGCCCGCCCTGAGGCCGCCCACCTCTGTCCCCGCCTGCAGGGCCAGCCTCCCCACTCCACCGCCCTGCTTGTCCACCAGGCTGCCGGTGCCTTTCTCTTCATTACAGTGCAGTTCCGTGCACAACGCAGCGTATTTCATGTTTTAGGAATTTAACACGTGTTTCTCCACACAAGGGTATCTTTACTAGGATTGACTTTGGGCGGAGGGGTGGTGAGGGGTTAGTGCTCTGGGCTTCCCAGGTGGTGCTAGTGGTGAAGAACCCGCCTGCCAGTGCAGGAGACAGAGAGATGCAGGTTCGATCCCTGGGCCGGGAAGGTCCCGGAGGAGGGCATGGCAGCCCACTCCAGCATTCTTGTCTGGAGAATCATGGACAGAGGAGCCTGGTGGGCTACAGTCCCTGGGGCCGCAGAGAGTTGGACACGCCTGAGTGACTGAGCACCTCGCGCTCTGGTTACGAAGATTCCAAGGTTTTGCGCATTCGATCCCAACACCGCATTTCCCCAAATCCTTGCTATTTTCAGTGGATGATTTTGCACGATTCAAGGTTTCTCAAGAACACGTGTAACTTTACAGAGACATAATCCATTCTGGAAAACTTCAAAGGCAAAATAGCTCATTGCATTCAGTGGCTCACTGACTCCAGTTATGCTGGTGGAGGTATGGAGTTATAATTCAAGTGCCTAAAATATATTCACTTCTTAATAGTTCGTGTTTGTTACTAAAACTCTGAGGAGTTTGTACTGATTCACTTATCTAGACCCTTAGGTGCAACTGCTACACTTTTGATGCACTGTTTAGCCCTTAGGAACAAACCTTTCTGCCTGAATGGGAGCCGCTTCAGTTTCCCCTGCAAGACCACCACCTCTGAAAACTGGGTACTCTGATCTCTTCAGGTCATTTCTCACTGTGTCTGATCACGGCTTCTGTTTCGGCTGTTCTATCCCGTTCACCCTAGAACATCTAAAATCCTGAAGCTCACACTGGCTTCCCAGGGGTCCCTCCCACCCACTTTCACTGAAGCCCGAGTCTAGGCTGAGCCAGACCCTCCTCTGCGCAGCGTCTATGCAGCTTCCTATGCTGAGCCTCTGGGAAGCACGTCAGTGTGACTTAGGGCAGAGTCAGCACCTCTTACCGTGTCCCCTGCCCCAACAGTGGTGCCCAGCCAGCTGCGCAAGCCAAGAGCAAGCAGACATCTTGACCTTCCGGGCCATCCCCCCGGCCCGCCCCGTCTATCACCAACCCCAACCAGTCTCCCTCTAAGCCATTCTCCAACGACTCACCGCCCTTTGTCTCCACCGCCACCCACCCTCCTGACACAGGCTGCTGTCTCTAGGACGTGGGCCCCTGCAGAAACCCCTCGCTGGACCCTCCAGACGCAGTGGCCAGAACCACCCCAAAGAAATGGCCCTCTGAGCACGTCACTGTTAGGGGACACACACTGACTGAAGCCGCCCCCTGGTCAGGCACCATGTCACCATCTGCATGAGCTGTTTTATGACAGGAGGTCCTGGAAAGGAACATGGAACTAATAAGCTCCCACCAACCAAGAGAGTTCACAAAAAGTCAAAAGGAGACAACACATGTCCAACCACCTCCCAGAATCCTCCTCTCCGGCATCCATCTTGGCTGAACAAGGCGTGTGACACCAGGAAGGACTCTGAGTCAGAATGATTGGCTGAAGACAACCCGTAAACTAATCCCGTCACGATAAAACCCGAGACTGCGAGCCTCGTGGCAGAGCAGTCCTCCTGGGTTCCCTCACTCTCCTGCTCTGCACCCGGGCGCCCTTTCCCAATAAAATCTCTTGCTTTGTAAGCACATGTGTCTCCTTGGACAATTCATTTCCGAGTGTTAGACAAGAGCCCAGTTTCAGGCCCTGGAAGGGGTCCCCCTTCCTGCACCACCCTCCACCTAAGCTCCTTCAGAAAACTCGGAGTGGAAGAAAACATCTTCAATGTGGCCACATTCCCAAAACATTGAGCAGATTTCACACTTGGTGGAAAAACTTAAAATCAGAATCAAGCGTTCTCATTAACATGACAACTGTTTAACAAAGGTCCTCACAACACAGAGAGACAAAAGGAGAGGGGGGAGGGTGGGGGGAAGGAGCTGGAGAGGGGAGGGTGGGTAGAAAGGACATGAGTGGCGGACGGTTTGGAAGGGGGGAGTTGAAAGAATGCACAGATTCTTATGGGCAGATGACACGATCCTAACCACAGAAATTCCAATAGAACAGAAGGGCTTGAAACTAATGAAAGTCCAAAAAGATTGAGGGATATAAAATCTGCTTAAAAATCAATAGCATTTTTCTAGGCCTACAATAAACAAAGTCTTTACCAAACTTATATGTCAAAATTTAATCAGTTACTTTTTCCGTGTCAGTAATCAGATGATGTACTTATCCTACCTAATGTTATTTTACTTAATGTAAAAGACAGAAATCAATCAGGAAATAGAAAAATTATGAAGACAGTTTGGAGCAGGAGAAATCTACATGACTAGAAAGCATGACCTTCTCATGAACTGAAGACACCCTCAACTCACCCAATGTTCACGCTGGTTTAGAAGAGGCAGAGGAACCAGAGATCAAATTGCCAGCATCCACTGGATCATCGAAAAGGCAAGAGAGTTCCAGAGAAACACCTATTTCTGCTTTATTGACTATGCCAAAGCCTTTGACTGTGTGGATCACAATAAACTGTGGAAAATTCTGACAGAGATGGGAATACCAGACCACCTGACCTGCCTCTTGAGAAACCTATATGCAGGTCAGGAAGCAACAGTTAGAACTGGACATGGAACAACAGACTGGTTCCAAATAGGAAAAGGAGTACATCAAGGCTGTATATTGTCACCCTGCTTATTTGACTTATATGCAGAGTACATCATGAGAAACACTGGGCTGGAAGAAGCACAAGCTGGAATCAAGATTGCCGGGAGAAATATCAATAACCTCAGATATGCAGATGACCCCACCCTTATGGCAGAGAGTGAAGAGGAACTAAAAAGCCTCTTGATGAAAGTGAAAAAGGAGAGTGAAAAAGTTGGCTTAAAGCTCAACATTCAGAAAACTAAGATCATGGCATCCAGTCCCATCACTTCATGGGAAGTAGATGGGAAACAGTGGCAACAGTGGCAGACTATTTTGGGGGCTCCAAAATCACTGCAGATGGTGATTGCAGCCATGAAATTAAAAGACGCTTGCTCCTTGGAAGGAAAGTTATGACCAGCCTAGATAGCATATTCAAAAGCAGAGACATTACTTTGCCAACAAAGGTCTGTCTAGTCAAGGCTATAGTTTTTCCAGTAGTCATGTATGGATGTGAGAGTTGGACTGTGAAGAAGGCTGAGCGCCAAAGAATTGATGCTTTTGAACTGTGGTGTTGGAGAAGACTCTTGAGAGTTCCCTGGACTGCAAGGAGATCCAACCAGTCCATTCGGAAGGAGATCAGCCCTGGGTGTTCTTTGGAAGGAATGATGCTGAAGCTGAAACTCCAGTACTTTGGCCACCTCATGCGAAGAGTTGACTCACTGGAAAAGACTCTGATGCTGGGGGGGGTTGGGGGCAGGAGGAGAAGGGGAAGACAGAGGATGAGATGGCTGGATGGCATCACCGACTCGATGGACATGAGTCTGAGTGAACTCTGGGAGTTGGTGATGGACAGGGAGGCCTGGCGTGCTGCGATTCATGGGGTCGCAAAGAGTCGGACACAACTGAGCGACTGAACTGAACTCAACTCAACTCACTATACAGAGAGTTTGACATTTCTTGTCATGAGAAAAAATAAGGAAAGGAGAAAAAAATCAGGAAAAAATAAGGTAAGGAGATGTCACTTTACAACCATCATATAAAATTTTAATGTGTAACTGCACCAGGAGTTGGTGAGCCCATTACTCGTCACGGTCATGCACAGGTCCCCATGTCAACAGGGCCTGTGAACTGGACCTTATCAAGTGAGGGTGAGGTCTTCAGGGTGGGTCCTGATCCAACAGGACTGGAGACTCTTTCTGAATGTTTTCTTCCTCACTTGGCTCTGTCGGGCCTGAGCTGCGGCACCTGGGATCCTCACTGCACCACGCGGGACCTTTCACCGTGGCTCACGGGTGCTCTCACCGTGGCCCACGGTTTCAGTGGCTGCAGCGCCCGGCCTTAGCTGCTCCCCGGCATGTGGGATCTCAGTTCCCCAACCAGGAATGGAACCCTTGTCCCCTGCATTGCAAGGCGAATTCTTAACCACTGGACCACGAGGGAATCCCTAGACCGGAGTCCTTCTTACAAGCAGAGAGACACAGGAGGAGGACGCCCATGTGACCACAGGGGCAGATACCCCAGGGATGCCTGGAACATGGGGCCAAGGAACGTGGGGACAGAAGCTGGAGGACGCCGGGAAGGTCCCCTCCAGGTGGCTCAGGAAGCTTGGACCTACCAACACCCTGACTTTGGACCTAAGCTCCAGAACTTCGAGACAATCAATTTCTTTTGTTTTAAGCCAATTTAAAACAAATGTTTGTGAATATGGGGATAAATAAAGAAGTTCATGCAGCTCTTCTGGTATACTGCTGTGCCGTCTCTGGAGAACATCCTAGCAGTAAAGAAAGTTAAGCATTAGTACAACCTATGGGCCACCCACCCCATGCTGTGCTGCCTGGAGACCCTCCCTGGATGTCTAAGGATAGGATACAGGGGCAAGGGGTCAACTGCTCAGGTAGGCGGAAGTGAAAGCAAAACCCTGTGACACCTACAGGCGGAAACGAACAGGACACACACCTAAGAACAGAGGGTGAAGAAGAGTGTGTTCCCACGGTAAGCAGGGGGTCAGCTCAGGGGGAGGAACGGTGAAAGGTGCTCAGTTGCGTCTGATTCTTTGCAACCCCAGGGACTGTAGCCTACCAGACTCCTCCATCCATGGGATTCTCCAGGCAAGAATACTGGAGTGGACAGCCATTCCCTCCTCCAGGGGATCTTCAGGGATTGAACCTGGGTCTCCTGCATTGCAGGCAGATTCTGAGCCACCACGGAAGTCCTGGGGAAACTGGGAAAATCACATCAAACCCAACAGTGGGCTTGTCTGGACCATCATGGGAGAGAGCCTCGATTGTAGTAGTGAAACTCTGCGTATGAAGTGCTTCAAAATAGCTGAAAGATTAACTGGCAATCTGTAGAATTATTGAAGGAGTGATGATAGCCATTCAAATGCCTACATTTAATTTAGGGATTGAGTATTGCTCAAAGTAGAACAGCGTCTAAGATATCTGCAACTAGCGTTCAGGAATAAGGAGATTCTCCAGAAAAGCTGAGGATAAAGGATGCTCAGGAAAGCGAATTAGTGGGAAGAGAGTGAGGAAACTCGGTCTTGCCATCTATCAGCTTATAAAATGTTTCCAACAAGCAGGCTGTGTCGTCTCTTTGTACAGATGGGGAGGTGACTTCTCTGAAACCAGAGGGCAGGACCGGAGCCCAGTTCTGTCTCACTCAGAGAGCTGCAGCTCAGGAAAAACAGAGCAAGCAGTTTCCAAAATGCAGCATTATTCTTGATCAGGAAATGCTGATGATTTACTGCAAAAAAGGTAAACAGTAGCTTCTAGAAATCATTTCAGTGGTGTGGTAAGGGACAAAGCTGGGTGATGGGTAGACTGTGATGAAGACGTGACAGGAGAATTCAAATCATCTTGACTTACATTAAAGGTTAGTGAATGTCTGGGCACATTTAAAGTGATGGAAAAATACAGAATAAATATGTTAACAGAAACAAGGCAACTAGAACGACAAAAAAGAATCAAGTGGACTAAAGAATTATCTAATTATTATTATTGCTCTTCATCTTTAAAGAAGATAATTTTTCTTGCTAATCTTGCACAACCACAGAGGGAAAAAAGGACAATATTCCCTAGGGTAATTACATCTATGTATTTACAGTTAAATTCATATTTAGTTCAGTAAAAATGTTTGTGTTCTTTACTGGATCTAGAAAAAAGCTAGTTTAACTCAGTATTTTTTTTTTTGTCATGACTAATTCTGTTGGAAACATATAGGATTAAACGTGATATCAAATAACAGAGAGGAATCACTTTTAATAATAGTTACTTGGATTTTAGACTTTTCTGGTGGCTCAGACAGGTCTGCCTACAATGCAGGAGATCTGGGTTCAATCCCTGAGTCAGGAAGATCCCCTCAAGAAGGAAATGGCTACCCACTCCAGTACTCTTGCCTGAAAAATCCCATGGACGGAGGAGCCTGGTAGGCTACAGTCCATGGGGTCGAAAAGAGTCGGACACGACTGAGTGACTTCACTCACTCAATTGGATTTTACACAGAAAATCTCCATCTCTCAAAAAGCTAAGCTGTACCTAGTAATCTCCTTTATTAGGATGTTGTAAATAGGAGGTTAAAAAGATGTTGCCGCTAAGTCGCTTCAGTCGTGTCCAACTCTGTGTGACCCCATAGATGGCAGCCCACCAGGCTCCCCCGTCCCTGGGATTCTCCAGGCAAGAACACTGGAGTGGGTTGCCATTTCCTTCTCCAATGCATGAAAATGAAAAGTGAAAGTGAAGACGCTCAGTCGTGTCCAACTCTTAGTGACCCCATGGACTGCAGCCTACCAGGGTCCTCCGCCCATGTGATTTTCCAGGCAAGAGTACTGGAGTGGGTTCCCATTGATGCTAAAAAAAAAAAAATAGGTTCCATGTAAGCAAAGACTCTCACTCACAGCTCCTATTTTCCCGTCTTGTTGTTTTGGCAGAAAGCTGGGAATACAGAAGATGTCGGGTGACGTCCTATAGACGGAACATTGTAACATTCTCACTAGAAGTGCCACTGATCAGCTGCGTGCTCTGGGAACCCAGGCAGACCTGTGCTGCTACCGGGCAAGAATACTGGAGTGGGCTGCCATTCCGTTCTCCAGGGGATCTTCCTGACCCGGGGATTGAACCTGGCTGTCCTGCATTGCAGGCAGATCCTTTGCCATCTGAGCCACCAGGAAGGCCCCTGCTTCAGTGATTACCAGTTGTTAATTTGCTCTACGGTTTCACCACAAGGGCTTCCTTTCCAAAACAACGGAAATCTTTACGTTTTCAACTTTCACTACAAATTGGAATAGGCGACTTCCGAACCAAAGTCCCCACCACTGATGTTCATAAGCAAGTAATGAAGACAGGATCAATGGTACCACCAAATTAAAATGTACTGAGTTCTGCAGCTTAAGCCAAGCTAATGATGTGGACAGCTTGGAGAAAGAAGAGACAGTCCTGAGCCCCTCGGTCTGCAGCCTTCATTGAGAAAAGGAGGGGCTGGGGTTACGCATGTGGAAGCCGGCAGTCTAGACTGGGGTCACCCCTGAACCTGCCACATGGACGTCATCGAGCTGCATGAAGGCTGTCACCTCTTACTTAAACCTGGGCACAAATCAGACTCAGGCCTCCCTGGTTATCATCAGGGCACAATGGGATGACGCCTGTGGGGTGCCTGTCAAGCTGGGTACAAGTGTGACAAAGCTCTACTTTCATTAAACGGAGGAGTAAGAACCATGCTCCTAGAGGCCGGAAATGAAGATGGGCACGTACTTGGGGATAAATACGCGACAGAGAAGGGGAAGCTGCTTAAGACTGCTTTGTATTTTACCTTAATCTCCAATCACGTTTCCATTTCTAACCATGGCTATTCTTTACATCACCTTGTTCTCAAGAAAGTAAGAATCTCAAATGAAACTTAAGAGCCTGACGTGCAGGTGGGTTAAGAGGGTCAGTAAACATCAAAGAACAAAAGAGAGGAAAGGGTGACTCGAAGCCTGGCCCGCCGCTTGGTGAGCTGTGCAGAACCTTTCAGGTCCCCACCACCCCCTGGATGGACAGACGCACAGCAGGCCCTCTATCCTCCAGAATGGATTGAATCACCATTGAGCAGCATTTTTCAAGTAAACACTTCAGTTTCTGCATCTGCCTCTGACTCATCACAGCTGAAAGCAAATTAGGGGTTAAAAAGGCCCGCATCGTGCACACAACGACCCTGATTTTCCAAATGGAAGGATATCTTTAAACATTTGAGAGGTCTTCAATTTTCATATACGCCATATTCTATATTTAACCAGATTTGACAGTGCAATGTTCAAAATACCCATGGAATACTAATGAAATCAGTGCAACTTAACTTTAATCATGTTTATGTCTAAAATCACCATGACCACGCCGTGCCTATTTCTCCCTTCCTTACCAATCTCTTGATTTACTGCCGTAAAGATACTCCGTTGGGACCATCATGGGCAAGCCAGCTGAAAAATGTACAACTTGAATCTCTGAACATCTGAAAGGTCCAGTCCAATTTTGCTTTTAATGTTCAGCCTTGTTTCAAATCTGGGGAATTAAAGGTAAGACTTTAGACGTAATCCCTGAGGCTTGCTGGGGCTTTCAATCAACAGTAAGGGACAGATGTCCTGAGACACCGGCCTCAGCACCGTGGCTGTTCCCCCAACAGCACACACTCTGTTCTGTTCTCTTCATACACATGCTTCTAAAACATGCACAAAGCCTCGAGTGAGTGTGTGTGTGTGCGCGCGTGCGCACAGTCACACACAGTCTCTTTACTGCTTCCTGGAAGTACACGCACTCCATCTTAGACTTCTGGGAAGACTGAACACGTGTTCTTGTCTCTTTTCCTCCCATTTGTTGTTGTTTCTCAGTCGCTCAGTCGGATCTGACTCTGTGACCCCAGGGACTGTAGCCCTCCAGGCTCCTCTGTCCATGGGATTCTGTAGGCAGGAACACTGGAGCAGGTTGCCATTCCCTTCTCCAGGGGATCTTCCCAACCCAGGGATCGAACCCGAGTCTCCTGCATTGCAGGCAGATTCTTTACCACGTGCGCCTCCAGGAAGTCCATTGGGAAGAAAGGCATTAATCAAACGGTCACACATGTGCACATACAAAGAAAGGAATCAGTGTGTGAATAAACAGAGAGAAAAGAAATCGCTGGAATTTAAAACAGAAAAGCAACGGAGGTAATCAGTGAGGAAACAGCTGTGTTTTAAAGGAACGATAAAATTGACGAACTCCGACAACACCACAAAAAATAAGAGAAGGGAACACACGGATGGCCACTACTGGGAATGAATGAGGGACATCACTACAGACCCTGCAGGCAGGGAAACAGTAACTGGCAGATCCCAGGGACAACTCGCAGACACAGACTGGACAGCCCCCAAAGGCCCAGGAGGCTCAAGGAGGCCGCCTCGGGTCACCAGTGCAGGGAATTCTGGGCCCCAGGCACCTGAGCGTGGTCTAGAAGGGAGGGTGCACATGCCTAGGGAAGGGCAAGGCCAGCCAGCATAGTCTGGACAGGCCTCCCAGCACCCAGCACCAGAGGGGCCTCCTCTTGTCTAGGTCTAAAGACTGTACTGATGGAAGACGTTTCTCATGCTGCGGTGAGGGGATGACCGTAAGTCAGAAGACAAGGAAGACTACCAGGTACTTGGGGCCAGAGTTAACACCATCATGTAGGTTTATATGCAGCTTTGCAGATACACTGTTCATTATTTCAGTTCAGTTCAGTTCAGTCGCTCAGTCCTGTCCGACTCTTTGCAACCCCATGGACTGCAGCACACCAGGCCTCCCTGTCCATCACCAACTCCCAGAGCCTACTCAGACTCATGGCAGTTGAGTCAGTGATGCCATCCAACCATCTCATCTTCTGTCCTCCCCTTCTCCTCCCACCTTCAATCTTTCTAAGCATCAGGGTCTTTTCCAATGAGTCAGTTCTTCACATCAGGTGGCCAAACTATTGGAGTTTCAGCTTCAGCATCCATCCTTCCAGTGAATATTCAGGACTGATTTCCTTTAGGATTGACTGGTTGGATCTCATTGCAGTTCAAGAGACTCTGAAGAGTTTCCTTCAAAAGCAGCAATTCTTTGGCACTCAGCTTTCTTTATAGTCCAACTTTCACATCCATACATGACTACTGGGAAAACCATAGCTCTGACTAGACGGACCTTTGTTGGCAAAGTAATATCTCTGCTTTTGAATATGCTGTCTAGGTTGGACGTAGCTTTTCTTCCAAGGAGCAAGCGTCTTTTAATTTCATAGCTGCAGTCACCATTTGCAGTGATTTTGGAGCCCCCCAAAATTAAGTCACTCACTGTTTCCCCATCTATTTGCCATGAAGTGATGGGACTGGATGCCATGATCTTAGTTTTCGGAATGTTGAGTTTTAAGCCAGCTTTTCACTCTCTTCTTTCACTTTCATCAAGAGCCTCTTTAGTTCTTCACTTTCTGCCATAAGGGTGGTGTCATCTGCATATGTGAGGTTATTGATATTTCTCCCGGCAATCTTGATCCCAGCTGGTGCTTCATCCAGCCCAGCATTTCTTATGATGTACTCTGCATGTAAGTTAAATAAGCAGGGTGACAATATACAGGCTTGACGTACTCCTTTCTGGATTTGGAATGAGTCTGTTGTTCCGTGTCCAGTTCTAACTATTGCTTCTTGACCTGCATACAGATTTCTCAGGAGGCAGATCAGGTGGTCTGGTATTCCCATCTCTTTCAGAATTTTCCAGCTTATTGTGATCCACACAGTCAAAGGCTTTGGCATAGTCAATAAAGCAGAAACAGATGTTTTCCTGGAACTCTCTTGCTTTTTTTGATGATCCAGCGGATGTTGACAATTTGATCTCTGGTTTCTCTGCCTTTTCTAAATCCAGCTTGAATATCTGGAAGTTCACAGTTCACATACTCTTGAAGCCTGGCATGGAGAATTTTGAGCATTACTTTACTAGTGTGTGAGATGAGTGCAATTGTTCGGTAGTTTGAGCATTCTTTGGCATTGCTTTTCTTTGGGATTGGAATGAAAACTGACCTTTCCCAGTCCTGTGGCCACTGCTGAGTTTTCCAGATTTGCTGGCATACTGACCACAGCACTTTCACAGCATCATCTTTTAGGATTTGAAATAGCTCAGGTGGAATTCCATCACCTCCACTAGCTTTGTTTGTAGTGATGCTTCCTAAGGCCCACTTGCCTTCACATTCCAGGACGTCTGGCTCTAGGTGAGTGATCACACCATCGTGGTTATCTTGATCATGAAGATCTTTTTTGTACAGTTCGTCTGTGTATTCTTGCCACCTCTTCTTAATATCTTCTGCTTCTGTTAGGTCCATATCATTTCTTTCCTTTATCGAGCCCATCTTTGCATGAAATGTTCCCTTGGTATCTCTAATTTTCTTGAAGAGATCTCTAGTCTTCCCCATTCTATTGTTTTCCTCTATTTCTTTGCATTGATTGCTGAGGAAGGCTTTCTTATCTCTCCTTGCTATGCTTTAGAACTCTGCATTCAAATGAGTGTATCTTTCCTTTTCTCCTTTGACTTTAGCTTCTCTTCTTTTCTCTTTTCAGCTATGTGTAAGGCCTCCTCAGGCAACCATTTTGCCTTTTCCCATTTCTTTTTCTTGGGGATGGTCTTGACCCCTGTCTCCTGTACAAGGTCACAAACCTCCGTCCAGGGTTCTTCTGGCTCTCTGTCTACCATCTGGGGTCTATTTGTCACTCCCACTGTGTAATCGTAAGGGATCTGATTTAGGTCATACCTGAATGGCCTAGTGGCTTTCCCTACTAGAAAACTAGTACGTTACTTGGTAAGTATTTATGGATCTTTGCAGGAGCTGGGCTACCACAGTCTCGTGGTAGAAAGAGACCCTAGAGGGACCACAGGAGCCTGTAGAGAGAATGCGGCCTGCAGGACCAGTGTGAGCTCCACGCACCCTGGGGAGGTCCCTGCTGTCCCGCCTCCAGCTCCATGTGGGCCCACCAAGGTCTCGGCTGTGCTGCGTCCTGCGTGTCGGAAAAAGTGCTGTAGCTAGAGGGCTCTGCCTTCCCAACTGCTCATCCTATACACTGTCCTGTTCCCGTGGATGGACAAACATCACTAGATTGGCTACTAACACATAAAGTTTATCCTGAGTTCCTTTTTATTGGTAAAGAAGCAATCTCACCGGGGTGATCAGAACACATAACCGGCAGGTTTGGGAGTGGGCTGTCTGAGACCTTCACCTGGAGGCATCTCTGTAACAGCTGTTTGCATTTAATTATTCACCCCTCTGCCCTCAGGGGGGGAGTCCAGGTGCTGCTGGGAAGGGGGAGGGCCCTCCGCGAATGAGGTCTGGAGTTGTGACAGCTTGTTTAGAAATTAAGCCAAAAACCACAGGAACAGATCAAGAAAACGAGTCTTAAAATCACTAGAAATGGTCTTTTTCCGAAGCTGGATCATCGGCCACGTTCTCCAGCGCTCATTCCCAGATTTAGTTTCTGATGAGCTTCCGTCCTTTCCCTGAGCTCTCGACCATCACATCTGGCTGCAGACACTCGGCCTCGCCGCCTCCACCCCCCTACCACTGCCTCCTACTCACCACCCTGCTCTAAGGAGAAGCGCTCTTTCTTTCCAAACTGTAGGAACCCTGTACCCACAGACTGACTTTGTGGCCAGCTGGGTCCCTATAAATCAAAAGAACACAACAAGAGCACATAAGTGTGAGAGCTTTTAAAAAATCATACTTGACTGAATGAAGAGAGAAATCCATAAGGGGTAGTGAAAGTAACGAAAGAGGAGGTTTTTATGAAAAATTGGTGTAATCTGTACAGATGGAGTGTACAAGAAAAATCCAGAAAACAGCGACTGCCTTTTGCTCTGTTCTTTTAAATAACCGATGTCTAGAAATCTGGGTCACAGCCCTGGGCAGAAACATAAAAACATTCACGCATGATATGTAGGAACAAAGAACAGGAGTATCTAGGAGTGGCTGAAAACACGGGAATGATGACAAGTCCTAGATTCGAGATTATCTCCGACCCAATGAGTCATTTGTTCAGAGTCACTACAGTAGCAAGTGAAAACCACAACACCGACTTTCACGGAAGATTCAGAGTGAAACCAGAGGCAAAAAAAAAAAAAAGAGACTTTCCTGCAACACCCAAGAGACCAGTTTTGGCTGTGTTACTTGTGCCAGTGACGAGTGTCACGATGCGATGCTCTAAACACAGAGGCACCTGGCCAGTCGGTTAGCACGGCCGTCACAGCCAGGCAGTCCCCACATCCTCTCAGTGTTTCTGCCAGGTCACTCTGGTGTCACTGCATCAACCCCGTCCCTGTGGCCATCACCCAGTCCTGAGCCTCATCACGCCCTCCTGCCTCAGCCCCGCCTGAGCTGGTCTGAGCCTGCCTCTTCCTCCTGGCATCTCAAGAGCCCTACTGGGCTATCCTCCCGATAGCGTCCATGCCCCTGATATCCTTTCTTCCTGACCCATCCAGTCATTCCAGCCCCGCATGGCTATACAGGTTATCCCCAGCCTCCTGCAGGGGTGGGAGTTGGGGAGGGGGGCTGTACTCAAGTTCTGTTTGTGTGTCACTGGCTTGAAACACAGATGCACACTCACATGGAAACAACACTTTGGACTGTGTTTGGTTCTTTGATAAATCACAGAAAAGCCTGTGACTTAGAGCTGAGCCCTGTACTCCAGGACCAGGTCTCGAGAAGACACAGCCACGAGATGGAGGCTGGAGGATGAGAGCGAGACTGTGGCTCCCCTTGCGTCCCCAAAATGTATGCTGCCATCCCAGCCTCCAGAACCTCCGAGTGTGACCTGCCTCGGAAAGAGGGTCTCTGCGGCTGTGAGCAGTTAGGATGAGGTCATTAGAAGCTGTCATCCGAAAGGACTGGTGTCCTCATAAGAGAAGACAGAGACGCACAGAGAAAAGAAGGGCAACACAGAAAGTGGGGCGATGCGACTGCAAGCCAAGGGCGCCCAGGACTCCCCACAGCTGCAGAAGCTGAGAGAAGGGCACAGAAGAGACTCTTCTCCAGAGCTCTCAGAAGAACCAGCTCTGTGATACTCATACTTGTGGCCCCGGGCTTGTGTTTGCTGTTGTTCAGTTCTAAGTCATGTCCGACTCTTTGCGACCCCATGGATTGCAAGCTGCCAGGCTTCCCTGTGCTTCACCATCTCCTAGAATTTGCTCAAACTCGATGGACATGTGTTTGAACAAGCTCCAAGAGTTGCTGATGGACAGGGAAGCCTGGCGTGCTGCAGTCTATGGGGTCACAAAGAGTCAGACACGACTAAGTGACTGAACTGAACTGAACAAGTCCATTGAGTCGGTGATGCCATCCAACCATCTCATCCTCTGTCGTCCCCTTCTCCTCCTGCCTTCAGTCTTTCCCAGCATCAGGGTCTTTTCCAATTAGTTGGCTCTTCACATAGGTGGCCAAAGTATTGGAGTTTCAGCTTCAACGTCAATCCCTCCAATGAATATTTAGGGTTGATCTCCTTTAGGATTGACTAGTTTAATCTCCTTACGGTCCAAGGGACCCTCAAGAGTCTTGTCCAACACCACAGTTCAAAAGCAGCAATTCAGGCCTGTGGGAGAATCAATTTCTGCTACGTCACCTAGTCTGTAGTTCTTCGTGATGCCAGACCCAGGACGCTATTAGCTGTACCTGGGCAAATTTTTGTCAAAAGGCACCATTTGACTTTAGCACCAAGCATGGAGCCCCATGTTCCAGACTGTTCTGTGAGGTCAGAGGGCCCAAGCCTTCCCCTGCCCTGGGCAGGCATGCAGCGGCCACCCCCCACCTGGCCTTGAGTCCTGCCATGTGCTTCTCTGGCTGTGGGTCCAGCCGAGGGACACAGCGACATGAACACAAAACCACATCAACACAGCGGCTCCTGAGGAGCCCCAGAGGGACCTCCGCGTGGGGACAGCGAGAAGCTGGCAGCAGGGACTCTCGGGAGGGGGTGGCTGTGAGCAGACCCCTACCCACCCTCCTCAGTGCCTGCACCCCACCCGCGCTCAGGTAAGCTGGCAGGACTCGGCTTCCGGAGGGGGGCGTTGGGCCGTGAGACACTCCTGACCCGTAGCCCTGCCACTGGCACACCGGCGGCTGGGCACGAGAGCTCGGCCCCGGGAGCCCCATAGCCCCACCAGCTGCCTCTTATTCATTAAAGGAGAACGGGGGAGGTCGCCATTGTTGTTTAGTCGCCAAGTCATGTCCGACTCTTTGCGACCCCGTGGACTGCAGCCCACCAGGCTCCCCTGTCTGCGGGATTTCCCAGGGAAGAGTGCTGGAGTGAGCTGCCGTTTCCTTCTCCAGGGGATCTTCCTGACTCAGAAACTGAACCCACATCTCCCGCTTGGCAAGTGGGAAGCCCAGGTGGTTCAGTGGTAAAGGGTTTGCCTGTAATGGCAGGAGACACGGAGACATGGGTTTGATCCGTGGGTCGGGAAGATCCCCTGGAGAAGAGAATAGCAATCCACTGCAGTATTCTTGCCTGGAAAATCCCATGGATAGAGGAGCCTGGTGGGCTACAGTCCACGGGGTCGCAAAGAGTTGGACACAACCAAGTGCATGCACACACGTGAGTTTAGGATCTAAGTGATATTTGCGGTCAGAACAAAAAGCAAAGGTTGTAACAATAAGTGACTGGAGAGGAACAGGTCGACAGTTTGGAAAAAATTAGTTAAATCCCCAGGATACAACTCACAATCTAAAATGCCAGAAAAATGTCAACCAAAATACTAAAATAAAACAAGAGTGAACATTTATGTCATCTTTTGATGGATGCAGACTTTAAAATGAAATCAAGACTAACTGTAAACTTTGGGGTATCAAAACACCATAGCTACAACTGAAACTGCAAAAAATTTCATAGCATGTATAACAAAGGGTTAATGTGCCATCTAAGGAGTTAGTGCAAATTAGTCAGAGAACAATGAACCTGTTTACAAGCTGAGACGGGCCCAGTGAGTGGGAGGGACAGAAATGGGTGGATGGACAAAGTCTGGGAGGAGAGACCAGGGGCACAAACGTGGAAGTTCAAGAAGAGGGTGGGGGAGGGGTGGGCGTGGGGGACACAGAATGTATCTGTGTGAGTTCCAGAAGGTCCCAGTGGTGCAAACTCGCATCCTGGAACAGCCCCAGACGTTCCATCAGCAGAGCTGCTCGTAACTAACCTGTACTTGGGGCAGGTGCATTCGACAGATTTTTCACTGAGGATGGTTTTATTGGGCATTCTTCTACAAAGACAGAAATAGCTTTGTGAATCTACCTTCACTTCCCCTTAAAGAGCTTCCTTAGTTACAGGCACAAAGGGAACCAGTGAAGATTGTATCTGCCAGGGGCTGCCAGTCTGCGGGCAGACAGCAGTTATCACAGGCTGGCCTTGGGAGGAAGTCACGGCCGGATGGTTCCTTAGAGAACAGAGCGCAGTCTTATTTGTCAGGCTGAACTCCAGTTTATAAGAAGACATCTAAACCAACTCATCAGGAGACGCTAAAAGCCTTTGAAAATAATTTTCCCTCTAAGGAAACTAAGCATTCTGTGTTCTTTTGAATAGTTAATCATCTTAGGACTGTATCAAAACCTAAACCATACCTGCTGCTGCTGCTAAGGCGCTTCAGTCGTGTCCGACTCTGTGTGACCCCATAGACGGCATCCCACCAGGCTCCCCCGTCCCTGGGATTCTCCAGGCAAGAACACTGGAGTGGGTTGCCATTTCCTTCTCCAAACCATACATACTGACTTTTTAATCCTACAGTAAAATATCTGAAAATACAGAACGAAAGAGTTTGGACATACATTCCTTTTTAAAAGGTCACAAAACATGGATTAATGAGTATGTGTTTCCAAGAAAGTAGCTAACAGATATTTCAACACAGACGTATCTCAGAATCTTACCCACTGTTGTAAGACATCTTCGCTCTTTCACACACACAGGCAGTGTGAACTTGGCAAACACCGTGAGATCAGTTATGTCTCAATAACTGACCTTTGGTTTATGAAAAGTGAGATCCTAATATTTCTAGACACACTGAAGAGTCCTTTGGCTTTACATAAAAAAACTGGTTAGAGGGGTGAATAAAAGGTTAGCCAGGTTAAAAGTCCAGTCGTTAGATTTTTTCCTTACTTCTATGTATGTCTGTATGTGCATATGTGTATTGATAAATAATTGGACATTCGAAAGTTACTAAGCATTGTGGGAACCCAAAAACTGAGAATTGCCTAATAACCGCAGGGATGAAACCCTCAACGTTTCGCCCGAGGCCGACTCTGAGAGTCAGTGGAGTGTGGCAGCAGGTGGCAGCCTTCCTGCAGCAGGCAGATGGTAAATCCTGCAAAAGCCACACGGCCTCTGGCACAGTCACTCAGCTCTGCCGCTGCTGGGGGAAAACCGCCCTGGACAGACGACAGCTACACTCATGAGCGAAGCTGGGTTCTGATAGTGCTTTACTTGTGGTCGCAGGAATTTGAATTTCACATTATTTTCTGGGTCATGAAATATTCTTTTCACTTTTTCCCCAGCCATGTAAAAATGTAAAACTCTTTCTTAATTTAAAGACCACACAGACAGGTGGTGGGCAGTGGCTTGACAACGGGGCCGTGGTGCCTCCATCCCTTGAGGACCAGCAAAGGATGAGCATTTCAGTGATGAAACCGAGAATGGACAGCGGCCAACCTGTGCGAGCAACTCCAGGGAGACCAAGAGTAGGGTCCTGTCCCTCCTGCAGAGAGCTCAGCCCTTGCCCCACCCCGTGCCCCTCTGCTCTGCTCTGGGGTGGCCTCCAGCGCTGGCCCCTTTCTGGTTAGGTCTTCGTTCTTTCTGATCCCTCTCTGACACCGCCTAAAATGGCCCCAGGCACTCTCAGAGCCTTCTTCCTTCTCCAAACGGCACGTGACCAGAATGGAGGTGACCTTTGACATCAGGGAGAACCTTGAGCAAATCCATGTTTGTTTCAGAGTCAGCTATCTGCCGTCTCACTCTGCCTTCTTCCCATTAATACCTTCACTTGAACAACATGTTGTGTCATTTCCTCGTGTATTACTTCTGTTTTGCAAGGTTTTCTTAAACCCCACAACAGATATTCTGGATCTAGTTCACTGATGGATAATACATTGTTAAATATATCAGATGAAGAAATGATTAAATGATGCATCTCAAAATCTGCTCACTTATCCTCAAAACACTCATTAAGTAGCAGATGGCCAACAGGCACATGAAAAGATGCTCAACATAGCAAATCATCAAGGAAATACAAATCAAAACCACAATGAGACACCACCTCACATCTGTCAGAATGGCCATCATCAAAGAGAACACAAGTAACAAGCGTTGGTGAGGATGCGGAGAAAGAGAACCCGCGTATACTGTTAGTGCACGTGCGTATCGGCACGGCCACCGTGGGACACAGAGTGAGCCTTCCTCAAAACACTGGAGGCGGAATTACCAGCATGTGACCTAGCAATCCCAGCCCGGGCAAAGACCTGGGAAAAACAAAAACACTCATCTGAAAAGACACATGCCTCCCAATGTTCATAGCAATTATTTACAGCTGCCTAGATATGGAAGCAACCTAAGTATCCATCAACAGATGACTGGATTTTAAAACTGTGGAATCTGTACACAATGGAATTATACTCAGCCATAAAAAATGAGACTTTGTCATTTGCAACAACATGGGTAGATTTGGAGGGCATTATGCTAAGTGAAATAAGTCAGATAGAGAAAGACAAATACTGTTTGTACCACACATGTGGGGTCTAAAAAATACAGCAAACTAGCGACTATAACAAAAAGAAGCAGACTCACAGATTCAGGGATCAAACTGGGGGTTACCAGCGGGATGGGGAGAGCGGGGAGGCGCAGCACAGGGGCAGCGGAGGAGGACAACTGTCACGGGTCACACACACACGGGAGTACAGCCGACATTTATGAGAGATATAACTGGGGCATAGCCTTTAAGAATTGTGAATCTCCACATTGCACACCTATAACTCACATAGTTGTTGTACATCAAGTATATTTCATACAAGGGCAAAAAAGAAAGGAAAAAAACACTCATCAAAGAAGAGATCATCCATCTTACCGCTTTTCAGATTGGTCAGTAATTCCTGGTCAGTAATTTCAAAGGAGCATAATTATTAACCTTCCATTCTTCTCAATAAACATCATCCTAGCAATGCTGACTGGGGCGAACCTAGGTGATCTGAAGGTGTGTGCTCATACTATAACTTGGAAATTCTGCATGCCAGCACTCACCTATGATCTGCACAAGGGAGTTCATGTCAAACGTCTGAGCTTCATGACAGCTGCGAGACGTCTGGGAGAAGGAAGGTAGGTGGACACGCTTGGCTGTTAAATTCCCAGTTCAGAAATCTTCACGTCCCCCAGTCTCATCACTAACATCTATAAGGCCTTCACCTATATAAACACTTTGTATTGTTAAGAACTCTAAGTATATTTTAAAATATACACTGAATATAACAAACTATAGGCATTTTTTCATTGCATATCTACAGACATTTTATTTTCAGTGGCAAGTACTCTAATGCTTGGCGACTCCTGTGTAAGAGCCACCACCACTCAGCGAACTCCTAATGTGTGCCAGGAGCACGGCAGGCACTTCATAAACCCTTGGCCTGGGACCTGGTATTCACCACGATTTCCATCTTTCAAGCTCACTACAAAGAGGAGGTTTCTAATCCTTACAACGAATGGATGAATACATTAACTCCATAAAACAAGAGAACTCAATAAAAGATATTCGAGAAGATATTTTTTAAGAAATTGCTTGTTTAATAATAAAGGGTAATTTCGCTGTTATAATAAAGGGTAAAGTTCTGTTATAAAAATTTCACAGAAAAAGAAAGTGACTTTCCCAGCTTGCATGTTTTATAACACCTGAGTTCACACATGGGATTAGACACCGTGGGGCTGGTATGAAAGGAGAATGGTGGCCAGGGGAGCCGAACCCACACCGCGGGGTCCAGGCGGGGCTCAGGGGAACTTCCGGGAGCCAGTCTACCTCTGTGTGGACAGAAGCAGTCACTCTGTGAGTTTCCTCATCTTTAAAACGAGGAAGTTAGAGCCCACACACAGGGTGGGGCCCTTCCCAACTCTGAATTTCCCATGCTGTCAACTCTAAGGCTACAGCAGGGGACTTGACGGGCCAGCTCACTGTTAGTGGAACAACGGTCCTGAGATATAAAAGGATGCATCATCTTTTTTATTGGAAAAAACCCAAACTCTAAATGCCCGCCTACAAGGAAAGGACTTGATACACGACGATGCTTGCTTGCTGTCGTAGAAAAGCATAACGGAGATCTACCCCCAAGACAGGCTGATGAGGGAAAAGCAAGCTCCAGGGACAATATTCTATGAGCCCTCTCAAAGTCCTGCTGTTTATTTTATGCCAGCAAACAGATGTTTCTGCAATAAGGAGAAAACCCACTCTAGAGATGGGTATGCTTGGCAGGACAAGGGTTTTAGGGCAGGAGGACACTCCATGGTCTAGTAGCCTTTATCACCTTACCTGTAATGTTTATATGTTTACAAGGACACAATATTCAAATTATCATGAAAAATAAATTGCATCAATGAACATTAATTTGGGGAAACTCCAGGAAATAGTGGAAAGAACCCGGTGCACTGTAGCCCATGGGGTCTCAAAGAGTCGGACAGGACTTGATGACTCAACAATAGCAAAGGGCATTCACCCCGTGATCCAAGCCGCCCTCAGGCTGCAGTGGTCCGGGTTATCTGGGAGCCAGTCCCGAGGAGGAGGCCTCCTGCTGGGCACTCGGGGTCTGGAGCAGCTTCTCCTAGTGGAGATGGAGCCAGGAGAGGAGGCGGAGCCCAGCTGCGGGAACCCAGCCCAAAGGGCCCGCTCTGGCCAGCAGGGAGCCCCTGGGGAGGGACAGAGCCTGGGTCACCATCAATTAGGGACCCTGAGGCTGGGAAATCATGTGACCGGGGCAGAGGGCACTGCAGGGTAGGCCTCCAGGTCTGGAGTGAGCCTGAGCCCTGCCCATGTACTGGAGGGTACATGGCGTGGGCCCTCTGGGTGCCAGTATCCAAACCTGGAAGACGTGGACAGTCATGCCCACGTCTGTCCTTTATCTGGTAGGTCTGGGAATCAGTGAGACAGGAAGATCAGCTGTAGACCACACAGGGCTCCAACTACACACCTGCAACGACACTCTGACTTCCCCCTAAGACCCCAGCACGGCCACTGCAGAGAAAAGGGAAGCCAACGAGAAGAGGGCTGGCGGGCGAGGCCAGCGCCCCCCTGAGCCCACCAGGATTACAGGAGGAGCGGTGGAGCCGGGCGGGTATCGGGGGCTAAACCAGCGGCCTCGCAGCCGGTGAAAATCTCCCACGCTCTCCATCACGACACGCAGGCAACTGCTCGCGGTGGGCGAGAGGGCAGAGGCTGCAGCCAGATGCTCAGGGTCAGGCTCCACGTCCACCATTACCAGCTGTGTGACCTTGAGCAAGTTACTTAAGCCCTCTGTGCTTTAGTTGCCTCCTCTGTAAAATATAATGATAGTCTCACCTCATAAGTCGTTATGAGGATTAAATGAGTTCATAGCGATGATACACTTAGAACAGTGCCCGGCAGGAAGCAAGTACTGAACAGTCGTCTGTGAAACAGAGAAACAGGACAAAACCTGGGCCTTCGTGCCCACCATCGGGATGTCCACACGGGGACGGTCTGGTCTTCCTCGTATGCTCCCACGGCACCCGGCGGCTAATGAAGTACGTTTGCACGCAGCTTCCCACGGGCAGCCTGCGCTCCTTGGGGTTCCCCACTGACTGCACTGGCTGTCCAGTACTGGGAACGGCTGCATTGTGAAGGGCCTTGTGAGAACACTCATCCACGCATCCATCATCGCGAGGCTCTTCGCGGGGAGCTGCAGCGGACAGGAGGCGGTGGCAGTCACGGCCGTCTTCTTTCTTCTTGGTTGCTCGGCTTTGCGGGCTCTTAGTTCCCTGCCCAGGGACTGAGCCCGAGCCCTCTGCACTGAGAGCACAGTCCTACCCACCAGGCCCCCAGGGACGCTGCTATGTGCTTTCCACGGTGTCGCCGATGCAGAAAGGCGCTCGGTCATCGGGCAGATGTCAACACTGCAGTGCTGTTCACCTCCCCTTTGTCCAATCTCTCCCCCCTCTTTCAAGGGAGCTTGATTAGTTTGCACTTGGCAGTACCAGTTTCCAACTCCGTCTTTCTCCATCCGGTGAAGACAGTCACCGAGAGGCTGGTACTGCAGGCCCGCCTCCCTCCCCTGCAGGAGGTGCGCAGGGCCCCGATGCACCTCTCCTTCCTCCAGTCCCTCTCTCACCAGGAATGTTTTTAAGTGTTTTTCTGTTTTGTTTAAAGAAAAAAAAGCCTTCCAGAAGATCTATCTTTTAACATATGGCTCTTTCTTAAAACAACAGGCTTGGTTTTCGGAGCAGAAATCACAGAAGAACATGCTAGAGTTTCTTAAAAACTGATAGTGCTGGCTGATCCCCAGCGCAGAGCCCCGTGGAAAGCCCAGCTCACTGGGCTTCTTGGGGACATTTCCTTGGCTGGCGACAGAATCAGTGGAAATGGGGGTTCCACTGAACCGGGAGCTCTTTAACACCTTCGGTCCCTCAGCTGAACCATTTGCCTTCAGGGGCAGCCAGCTCAGAGGAGGGAGCTGAGAGCCACAGGACCAGGTTCTTCCACAAAAATAGCCCTGTTTCTCCCACACGGCTTCCTGCGAGGGTGCCCCTGAAATAGTTCGCCACCCATTTCCCAGTCTATTTTATCTGGAATTGCACAGTTGAATAAACATAAAATACAGCAGGAAAATGTAATTGAGACAAAATATAATCAGAAAAAAAAAAAAAAAACCACACAGAAAATTTAAGCAGAATAAATCAGTAGGCGCAGGTCATTTCAGAGCCTGGTTTTGAAATGCTGGATTGCCCAGGAAAGTGATTTCCACGTTGGGAACTGGGTTACATGGAAGCAGGGAGTGGTTCAGAGATCCACACGGTCCATTCCGAATTCCGGCTCCGTTTTCTCATCTGTTTTCAAAGTCTTGTCAGGACGCACACGCACCGGGAAGTCAGAGGCCCCACTGCCTTCTTCACGGGGAAGGAAGGGCTGAAAACCGATTGAGGTGGAGGAGTGTTTCGGAGGGTCTGGCAAACATTCCACCAGGTAGGTAGAGGATGAGGAGATGGAGGAGCAGTGGGGAGGCCCAGGCAAAGCTCGCGAGAAGCCTCGCAGCCTCGTGCTCCTGAGGACAGTCGGGCCATGGTTCTAAAACACGTCGCCACACCCCAAGGGACCAGCGGCCCCCGGGTCTCACTGCTGAGCTCAGCACCGTCTGCCAACCACCCGAGGGGAGTAAATGCTCCTTCGGCTTTGGGTACCCCTGTGCTCTTTTATCATCCTTTCTCTGGAGTTCCAGAAGGAAAACGCCGGGGTGGCTCTCAGCGGGGCCGCCCGAGGCCCACGTGACTCCTCATGACTCCACGTGGCACCAGCTGCTCCCCCGTCTGTCCACACCTGGGCTGGGCGCCCCGGGACAGTCTCTATGCTGACTGTGACCTTCTGGGCCTGGGCTCCCAGGGGAATTAGAGAGAGTGGGGCTGCAAAGATGAACAGCACAAGGGCCTAGGATACTGGGTGAATAGGGAGAAGGCAATGGCAGCCCACTCCAGTACTCTTGCCTGGAAAATCCCATGGACGGAGGAGCCTGGTGGGCTGCAGTCCATGGGGTCACTAAGAGTTGGACACGACTGATCGACTTCACTTTCACTTTTCACTTTCATGCATTGGAGAAGGAAATGGCAACCCCCCAGTGTTCTTGCCTGGAGAATCCCAGGGACGGGGAAGCCTAGTGGGCTGCCGTGTATGAGGTCACACAGAGTCGGACTGAAGTGACTTAGCAGCAGCAGCAGCAGGGACCAGGTAAAACTGCACAGAAAGCATAGATGAGTTAGGGCAGGAGCACCTTCCCCAGTGGCTCAGACCGTGAAAAACCCACCTCAAGGCAGGAGACGTGGGTTCGATCCCTGGGTCAAAGAGCCCCTGAAGAAGGGCATGGCAACCCACTTCGGTATCCTTGCCTGGAGAATCCCATGGACAGAGCGGCCTCGTGGGCTACAGTTCATGCTGTCACAAGTGTGGGACACAACTGAGCAACTAATACTTTCACTTTTCACCTCCAGGAGGACCCAGCCTGTTGTTAAGAGCCTGGCTGTCGTCGAGGGTCCTGTCCCTGGCCCCTAGCAGAATCTCCACGGTCCTCCTTCTGAAAAGTAAAACCCTAACTCCTCACGACCAATGAGACACTACATGGGCGTATACAAACCTACCAGCACACACACGTGTGTACAACACAGATGTGAAGGGACAGACGGAGAGAGAAATCCATACCGAAACACAGACCTACCTGCCTCTCAAGCATCCACAAAGCAGATTAGGGAAACGTGCTCTGGTTTTGTCCTCAAAGAAAACCCCAGTCAGTTCCTGAAAATAGCTCCAGGGCAGATCATTGGTCCCCGGTCACAGTGGGCTCTCTGATCACAAATAACGCCCCACCTCTTTGTTCGTTTATTCCAGCGGCCTCCTTGCAGCACAGAGGCCAGTCCCGTGGGGACTGCTGGCAGTGCCCGGGGCACAGGGCGCAGAAGGTGGGTCTGACGTGCTCTGGGGGCGAGGAAGGTGGTGGGGAGACGCATGGGCCCCAACAGAGGCCAGATGAAATGCCGCTGTGTCCTGACTCGGGGATTCTTTGCTCCTTGGATTTTCTGCAGTTTTTCCTTCATGAACTTTGATGCTGCTCTTTGATCCATGGCTTCACGTCGGTCAGAGCTTCACTGTAGACTGTACTTCTGTTCTTGTAACTGTTGTTCACTTAGTCGTGTCCGACTCTCTGCGACCCCACGGGCTGCGGCATGCCAGGCTTCTCTGTCCTTCACTGTCTCCCGGAGCTTGCTCAAACTCATGTCCGTCGAGTCAGTGATGCCATCCAACCATCTCATCCTCTGTCGTCCCCTTCTCCTCCTGCCCTCAATCTTTCCCAGCATCAGGGGCTTTCCATAATGCATGTCCTTTAATGCTTTTTTTCCTTCAATTGAACCTTGTTTGTTATGCATCTTTTGCAAATTCTGCTTCCCTTTCAATTTGAAATCTATTTAGTTCAGACTTTCAGTCTTTCCCAGATACACGATTTAGGAGGCATTTTAAAATGCAAATAGGCAGGCCTTGTCCTTCTACTCAGTCTGAGACTGTTTTAGACATGCTTAACCCGTTCATGGTTTTGAAATGAGAGCTGCACGGGCTCTCAGTCTCGCTGTTCCGTTTCGCACTGTTTCCCCGTTTGCCCGTCTCCCTTGTTTTCTGACTTTGCCACCTGGCCTGTCTCTGAGCTTCGCGTTTTGTGTGTCCCTATGCTGCTTCCTTGGACCAACTGTAACTCACTTCAATGGTTTTATGATAAAAGTAAACACTCGCTCCTGATTCAGCACCTTGAGGCAGACTTTCTCGATAACCTAGTTTGAAACATGAATATTTTGCTTCCTTCCTGCATCTCTTTACTTTCCAATTCTGGCTTATTAAATCACAATATTTAATTTTTCTAGTAATTTAATAACTTGTCTCTTGATTTATCAAGTTGGAATCCTTTCTCTTGACTCACTGCTCTGAGAATTGGGAGGGAGGGCAGAGCTAGGTTTTTCCCACCTCATCTTCCCCTTCCTCTGTCTGCTCTGATTTTACACAGTTCGAGTCAGTGACATTTCATTCTCTTCTGCAAAATCCCACAGTTATATGGCTTCATTTCTATATTTAAATAGATGCAATATTTTCTATTTTCCATGACTTTTCCTTTTATCTCTTGGCTTGCTGGACTTAATTTAAAAAAAATTAAAGAAAGGCTTAACATTGTTTCATTATCTGGTTTTTCCTTTATTTAAAACATGTCTCAATTTTCCTTACCTTTGAAGAAAACTGGTTCAGTAGTAAATTTTCATGTGTCATATTACAAGACATTTTCTTTTTTAACCAGTGCATTTGAAAAAACTGTATGCACTGTAGTGTCCTCAGGTCTACAACTTATATTTTTAATCTTTATTTATCATATATTAAGCTGAACAACTTGTTGAAAATCATGACTGAAAATCATCTGAGATAACCTGGACATTCAGACAATGGTTTAAGAATCTTCTACATCAACAGACAAATATTCAAACTTGCATTTAATTTTAAAAAATTGATGGTGAACATGATCAATGCTTGATGTGCTTCACTGTCCAATTATGAGAGAAATTTGTCTTAGCTTTCTTAAGACCTAGATCCTGTCTTTTAGGTGCTAAAATTGCCTTTTATGTCCGACTACGTTACAATCACTTCGAAGGTCTCATCACAGAATTCAGGTAACCGCTCTGAGTAAAACACAATGGAGGACAGTCAAGGCTCCATCAGAGCGTGTGAGCAGAGCCTTGGAAGGAAGCTCCGCTTTCTGAGGGAGCGTGTCCTGCGAGCGTGATGGGCTTGGTTGGGACGGGTGCCTCTGTCTCAACAGAGGAGGTGGGGTTTGCTTTTCTACGAATTGTCCTTTCAAGTGTCCAGTTTTTCTACAAGCTCAGAATGCAAGAGCTCTGTCCTTCTGCTGTCGAGCAGCTGAATCAGGAGACTTAAAGGCGGAAGGCTGGCTCCCGGGGGAGAGCCGAGCAGGTGACGACATCCCGCAAAGTGGCGGGAGTGCTGGCTGAGAGGCCAGGGGTGGCCCCCCCTGAGACAGAAGGCGGCCAGACCGTGGGCTGTCCTGCAGGACGCAGGCTGGCGCTGGGGAGGACGGTCCCTTCCGTTATCTGGGCTCTAACATCCCTGAACCCTGCTGGGAGGAGCCTGTCCCCTGCTGGTCCTCCTGGTACAGAGAGCTGACCGGGGTCTGCGGGGCTCTCAGCAGGAGCGGGCTCCGGGACCACACGTGGGGCGGGCGGGAGGCGCGAGTCTCTCATTACCCGCCCCGTCCCCAAGACTTCCCGGCTCCCCGGGCCTGCCCTGCCCGCAGCTTCACCCCTCTGGCCCCTCCTGACTCTGCAGCCCGGCCCTGGACCTCAGCCCACCCCTGTCCCTTCCAGGTTAAACCGAGATGGAACATGGCGTTTCCTTCCTAAGTACCAGCCACTGCCGGGGCAGGTAACCAGGTTCTCCTTCCCCAGTTCAGACTCCGGACCTAAACACGAGGTATCAACAATGCCCCCAGATCCTCACGCTGCAGGAAGGCTACTGCCCGGCTCTCATGAGCCGTGCTGAGCTGTGAGCAATTAGGAGGATCCAGCCATTAGCTCCTCTATCTGCCGATTAAAACTCAGCCGTCATTCTGGAAGGGCATTAGGAGACCTAACGGTCTGAAACACAGGTACTCAGGGCCTGAGCACGGGGCCGCAGTGGTCGATGGCCATGCATCTTCATATCTGCTCGGCCACAATGAGAGCACGTGCTGCTGGGCAACGGGCACCCGGGCCAGATGCTGGGACTGACGCTGAGCCACGTGGAGCAAAGCCATCGTCTACTTATACAGCAGTTCCTCCTTCGGGGTTATTTAAATATTTCATCAGTTTGCCCCATGAAGTATTAAACAACTTCACCTTTCCCATGACAGCCTTGTCACACACAGAATGGTGAAATAGCACAGATTTGAGAAGTTCCCATCTTCTGGTTACCGCACTCAGCAGAGCCTTATTCAAACAGAAAGCAGTCTCAGTTTACACACTCCAAAACTCTGCGCAACTACCCTTGTGCAACTTCAGCTTCAGGCTGTCTTGGCTCACAGTAAGGTGGCCTTGGATTAAATTCCCGTCTAGCCTGAAAGAAGTCTGAGAAGCCCTTTGGCTGGTCCACACAGGAGACCGTCGGTAGCACAAGCAGGGCTCAATGGCTCTCCTCTGCCCCCAGCCACCCCACCTCTAGGCACACACCACAGGCACACGAGGAAATGTTCGCCCAGCAATGATCTGCAAAGCAAAATAATATTAACACCAAAAACGGGAAGAACCTTGAATCTCCACAGGTGAGAGAACTGATCATAACACCCTCATGGACTGGTCTGTATTTCCAGGGACACTGCAACAGAGAGCTCAAGGAAGGTAACTAAGAAAGGGGCAGTTGGGACTTTCCTGATGGTCCAGTGGTTAAGAATCCACCTTCCAATGCAAGGGGCCCGAGTTAGATCCCACATGCCACATGGCCAAGAAAACAGAGGCACTATAATGTATGGTTTATGGGTACAAACTGAATTCCACTGTATAATGTACTGGTTGCTTTATTAAAAATATGTTACGTAGGTTCCCAAATGATAAAGTTCACAGTAAAACTCCCGGAAACAGCCAGACCCATCAACAAATGCAGAACAACCCATTTTCCAGTTGCTTCCCCCTGAAATGACGCTAAACACATACGGATAATTTGGAAGCGGCATCTGCATACGTGACGCTGTCTGCTGCCTTCAGAACATCCTTGAGACTCGTGGAGCTGAGCACGTTGGTGCTACACATCTAACAGGACGGGGCTTAAATCACTGGTCTCAAAACTTACTCAGGCCTCTGACTCATGCAGTTCCGCTCTGTTTTGGATGTTATTTCAAAGCAGTGATCTGCTGAGATTTCTTCTGAAGAGTCACATGAAATCGTTTTCTGCAGGAAGAGCACCGTAATTGTGTATTGCTTGCTCACTGTTCTCAGATGAGTCCCCAAGTAAAATTTCATTTCTTCCACCATGGCTATCTCAATCAACGGAATAGACTTTGTAATGTTTTCCCTGTCCTTTTCTTCTCACTCCTCTTCAGTTGTCCAGTAAAATTTGTGCAAATACAAAACAGAAGCACAAAATATTCAGGCTGCATCTAGTGGCAAAGGTCGTTTTGCTAAGTCGCTCAGTCACGTCCAACTCTTTGCAACCCCATGGACTGTACCCCACCAGGCTCCTCTGTTCATGGGATTCTCCAAGCAAGAATACTAGAGCAGGTTGCCATGCCCTCCTCCTGGAGATCAACCTGACCCAGGGATCAAACTCAAGTCTCCCACATTGCAGGCAGATTCGTCACCATCTGAGCCACCAAGGAAGTCCCTGGTCGGGGACAGAACCAGCAGCTCCTGCATCTTCTGCACTGCAGGCGGATTCTTTACCAGCTGAGCCACCAGGGAAGCCTCGTGCTTGGTAATACGCATTTTAAATAAAAAATATAATTTTTGCTCTATCACTGTTTTAGAATTTGCCTTTCACATTTCATACATATGGATATTTTTCTTATCAATTAACATTTCAGTGTCTGTCTTATTGTTGAATATTCCAATTGTGTATTGATGTACAGGATACATGAATGCATTTATATAACCGTGTATTAATGTTCGCTGTTTCCAGTTCACTATTGTTATAATTAAAATGACAGAAAGGAACGTTACAAATCAACAATCCTAAAAACTACTCTTTTGGGAGGAAGTCTCCCAACATTTTAGAACCCCTTCCAGAAAACCTCACAGCTCAGTCTTCCAAACACATTTCTCACTGCTGGGAGGCAGTGGAGGCCAGCTTGGAAGGAGAACTTCGTGCAGGGGGAAGGGAAGGGGAAGGGCCAGAGGCCAAGGCCACTCAAGAGTGGAGTCAGATACTGGGCTGGAAGGAGACCGAGGCAGATCTCAGACACAGGGCTCCGCCGTGACGGCCAAGGACAGAGAGCAGTCCCAGCAGCGCTAACATGGGGGTCTCCATGGCGCCTTTGGGCAGGTGCGGCCTCATAATCTGGCATAGTTAACTGTCTTCCAAGCTGGTCTTCAGGGCCCTAGAAGCTATATTAACCAGTACTGGTTCCATCTGACACACAAAGAGAACATGGCCTTCTTGGGTTTGAAAACAAACAAACAAACACACATTTGGATGCAATGGGATCAGGCAGAGAGATGGCAAACTTTTACCCAGAACTTGGGTGGTCACAACTGCGGGGTTTCAGAAGAAAAGTCCTGAAGGAGAAATGTCTGATTCCAGCAATGGGCTCAGTCAAAAAGAAAATACCCAGAGGCTTCAGACGCTATCCATTCCTTTCCTGCCAACAGTCTCACGTGACACTCCCAAGCCTCACACAGGGAGGAATGTTAGTGGCTCAGTCCTGTCTGACTCTTCGTGACCCTAAGGACAATCGCCTGCCAGGCTCCTCTGTCCATGGAATTTTCCAGGCAAGAATACCGGAGTGATTTGCCATGCCCTCCTCCAGGGGATCTTCCCAATCCAGGGATCGAACCCGGGTCTCCTGCACTGTAGGCAGATTCTTTACCATCTGAGCCATCAGGGAAGCCTCAACACAAACCCCACACAACAGGGGAGTGATTACAGGCCCAATACACTGATCTGCATGTTTGCAAGGTAAGTATTTGTGAAAACACATAGGCTCTGGAAATGTTAACCGCCTCATACAAACACCAGCAATACTGCTTCAGTGGAGACTGTAGAGGGAATCAAGAGTTATTTTTAAACAGAGAGGGGAAAAATCCTAACATCAGAAATAAAATTTACAAGCATTTGCAGATATTTATAAAATGCATGACAAGCTCAGTGTCTGTACTGAGTCACTCAGATTTAACTTGTCTAAACTCCTGTCTTCACCGACTTTAACATTTCCTCTTTCCCTTGATGTTATTCACAATGCTGTTTCATATTTAAATAGCTCGAAACCCACAGGCCACTTAAAGCTGTGATGCAAAAAAATCTTTGATCAGATAAACTTAGAGTTATGAACTCCACAAAACTCCCTAGGAATAAAGATCCTAAATGGATTACTTGAACACAACTGTTAGGTCAGAAACATAACCCTATGCACTTATGAAAATACTCCAGTTTCCAATCAGAGACATCCTTATCACAGCTTTCTCTGAAAACTGGCCCTGTCCTTTAGGTCAGCCTGGGAACCCATCAGCTCCATCTGCTAGAGCTGAGCCAGAAAGAAAGCTGAGCACATAAGAACTGATGCTTTGGAACTGTGGTGCTGGAGAAGACTCTTGAGAGTCCGTTGGGCTGCAAGGAGATCAAACCAGTCAATCCTAAAAGAAATCAGTCCTGAATGTTCATTGAAAGGACGGATGCTGAAGCTGAAACTCCAATATTTTGGTCACCTGATGGGAAGAGCTGACTCACTGGAAAAGACTCCAATGCTGGGAAAGATTGGAGGCAAAAGGAGTGCACAGCAGAGGATGAGACGGTCGGATGGCATCGCTGACTCAAAGGACATGCATGGACTGGAGCAAACTCTGGGAGATGGTGGAGGACAGAGCAGGCTGGTGTGCTGCAGTCCTTGGGATCGCAGAGTCAGACATGACTGCAGTCCTTGCTTCAGACGCTCATGACTGAGCGACTGAACACCAGCGCTGTACCTGAGTCAGGGGACTGACACAGAGCAGCAGGGACCCTGTAAATTCCCCACAGGTCAGAGGAGGAGCTTGCTGCTGATGGACCGCGAGCCTGACGGTGAGGACCCCCAAGGTCACGGAGGACCCTCGATTCCTGCACAGCCCTCCCTCTGGCCAGCACCACCCTACGTGAAACTCCCGAGACAGCACACACATGTCCATGTCGGGGAGTCACCACATCTTGGGAAGGTTCTGGATCCGAGAAGAGCCAAGTGTGAACCAGACCTGCCTCCCCACAGCGTCCACCCACCGGGCCCACAGTGTCCAGAGCCCCTCTCTGCAAAACGGCCAAGTATTTGGAAACCATCCCTGCGTTCACTTTGTTCTCCCAACATGTTACACCACCAGCTCCTTCACTGTGTCCTAAGGTCACAGGATCAGAGAACTTAGTCACTAAATGCCTATGGAGCACTTACCAGGGCGGGGCCTGCTCCAAGAGCCGAGGGCCCTGGCCGAGGCCCTGCGTTCCAGCGGGTGGGGGAAGGGGGCCCGAGACCTCAGCGCGCCCCTCTGGGCTCTGCTCCCTGCTGGGTTAGGGGGTCAGCAGGGCACAGGAACCCCTGTGAGCTGCCCCCTCCTGGGCCAGATTCAGGGCCTCTTCCTCTGCATCCTAGCAAACAACTTGACTCCAGTCCGGCATTGTTGAAAACTGACTCGGAAAAATCACCTGTTCTAGTGCCTATTCAAAAATAATTTTCAGCCCGATGATCTGCTTACCTTCCTGGTGGCCCAGGGGCTCACAGGACCTAAAATGAATAGAGAGGAAAAGGGGCAAAGATGGGCTGTTTAACGGAACCACAGAGAGTAACTGTTTCCCTACAGGGAAAATTAAATTCCTACATCGCTGTATACAAAATCAGATTTAGTACAATAATTTAGTATTAGAAGAAAAAGGAGACAGTCTTTAGGTTTTTAAATAGGAAGAATTGTTTAAATGACAGGCAAACAGAAAACAAAATATATATATATTGATTGGTTTGAAGAAGTCAAAACTTTATTGCAAAAGATCTCACACAAAGTTAAAGATGACAAGCCATTTGAAGTTATTTGGAGCATTAGTGACAAGGGATTAATGTCTAAAATTTATAAATAATGTCAGGAATCACTAAGGAGAAACAGATAACCCAACAGAGAAATAAACTCTATGGACCTAACAGAAACAGAAGATATTAAGAAGAGGTGGCAAGAATACACAGACGAACTATACAAAACAGATCTTCATGACCCAGATAACCTTGATGGTGTGATCACTCACCTAGAGCCAGACACCCTAGGATGTAAAGTCAAGTGGGCCTTAGGAAGAATCACTATGAACAAAGCTAGTGGAGATGATGGAATTCCAGCTGAGCTATTTCAAATCCTAAAAGATGATGCTGTGAAAGTGCTGCACTCAGTATGCCAGCAAATCTGGAAAATTCAGCAGTGGCCACAGGAGTGGAAAAGGTCAGTTTTCATTCCAATCCCAAAGAAAAGCAATGCCAAAGAATGCTCAAACTACCGCACAATTGCACTCATCTCACATGTTAGCAAAATATTGCTCAAAATTCTCCAAGCTAGGCTTCAACAGTCTGTGAACTGAGAACTTCCAGATATTCAAGCTGCACTTAGAAAAGGCAGAGGAACCACAGATCTAATTGCCAACATCCATTGGATCATAGAAAAACAGAGAAAATTCCAGAAAAACATTTACCTCTGCTTCATTGACTACACTAAAGCCTTTGACTGTGTAGATCACAACAAACTGTGGAAAATTCTGAAAAAGATGGGTATACCAGACCACCTTACCAACCTCCTGAGAAACCTGTATGCAGGTCAGGAAGCAACAGTTAGAACCAGACAAGGAATAACGGACTGGTTCAAAATTGGGAAAGGAGTACATCAAGGCGGTATATTGTCACCCTGCTTATTTAACTTATATGCAGAGTACATCATGAGAAACGCTGGGCTAGATGAAGCACAAGCTGGAATCAAGATTGCCGTGAGAAATATCCATAACCTCAGATATGCAGATGACACCACCCTTATGGCAGAAAGTGAAGAGGAACTAAAGAGCCTCTTGATGAAAATGAAAGAGGAGAGCTCAACATTCAGAAAACTAAGATCATGGCATCTGGTCCCATCACTTCATGGGAAATAGATGGGGAAACAGTGGAAACAATGCCTGACTTTATTTTTGGGGGGGCTCCAAATCACTGCAGATGGTGACTGCAGCCATGAAATTAAAAGACGCTTACTCCTTGGAAGGAAAGTTATGACTCACCTAGATAACATATTGAAAAGCAGAGACATTACTTTGCCAACAAAGGTCCATCTAGTCAAGGCTATGGTTTTTCCAGTGGTCATGTGTGGATGTGAGACTTGGACTATAAAGAAAGCTGAGCACCAAAGAATTGATGCTTTTGAACTGTGGTGTTGGAGAAGACTCTTGAGAGTCCCTTGGACTGCCAGTCCATCCTAAAGGAAATGAGTCCTGAAAATTCACTGGAAGGAGTGATGCTGAAGCTGAAGCTCCAATATTTCGGCCTCCTAATGGGAAGAGTCAACTCACTGGAAAAGACCCTGATGCTGGGGAAGATTGAAGGAAAAAGGAGAAGGGGGTGGCATAGGATGAGATGGTTGGATGGCATCACTGACTCGATGGACATGAGTTTGAGCAAACTCCAGGAAACAGTGAAGGACAGGGAAGCCTGGTGTGCTGTAGCCCATGGGTTGCAAAGAGTCAGACACGACTAGCGACTGAACAGCAACATGAAGAGAAAATTCACATGGAAACCAAAATTGTCAACAAAGTATCCCATTAAATGTCCAACCTCAGCAGCAACAGAGAAATACAAAATATGTCAGGCACTAGTCTGGCAAAATGTTTAAAGAGTCTGAAAACATCCTCCCACTTACTAGAAACTGAAGTAGAGAGCAGTTACCAACACCTAATAAAACTGAAAATGTACAGACTTTTAGCCGCAATTGCATTTCTGTGGCTGTAACTGCAAGAAACTCAAGATGCCACTGCAGTGGTGTCTACCAGCCAAAATTTGGGGATAACGTGGGTGTCCGTCAGCGAGGGAAAGAACAAAAGATCAGTAACACACTGAAGGGACAGGGCAGTTGCATGAAAACATGTGCACTGTGATTCTACTGACAAAACTCTGAGAATGCACAGAACAGCTCTATGCACTGTCGGTACACAGAGTGCTTTCACGTGAGTTTAAAACGTGAAGACGAGAAGGGAGACTGTGTGTCAGATTCAGGGTAGCAGCTGCCTCCGGTGGGAAAGAGGTAGTGGGTGGGATTGAGGAGGTTTTTAAAGGTGGCATTGGTTGGTTTCAACATGATCTGAAGCCAAGATACTCTGCGTTATTCTGGCGTGGTGGCCACTCAAGCGTTATCTCCAAGCTTGGATGCTGAATGTTCAATCATCTTTTATCCGTCCCTAAATTCAATTTCCTCCCAACTGAAAAAGGAAACACACAGACACAAATAGAAGCTGGCACTTTAGTGAATAACTCAGCAGCTCCTAATGAGCACACCACCCAACTGAATCAGGATAATTAGAACCCTCCTGTCATTTAGAAAGAGCTTCCCTAGTGGCTCAGATGGTAAAGAATCTGCCTACAATGAGGGAGACCCGGGTTGGATCCCTGGGTTGGGAAGATCCCTAGAAAAGGGAGTGGCAACCCAGTCATTTAGAAAGTGCTGGGACGGGCGGAGACCCTCCAGGGCCCTGCATTCTCCCCACACATTTAGTATATGGAGTAGAGGGCTGCTGTGGAGAAGGCCATGGCACCCGCTCCAGCGTTCTTGCCTGGAGAATCCCAGGGACGGGGGATCCTGGTGGGCTGCCGTCTAGGGGGTCGCACAGAGTCGGACACGACTAAAGTGAGTTAGCAGCAGCAGCAGCAGAGGACTGCTGTAAAGCAAAGCCGATACATTTCCCCGAGGACCAGTCGGATAAGCAAAGACGACGAGAAAGATCCGTGCGCGCTGCCACCCAGGCTAGCTTTTCTGTGCTTTATTTCTGCCTATTTCTCTGAGAAGGCAGGCTGGCCCCAGAGCCTGGGCCAACTACAATAACCCTCTTGTGAGGGTCTACGCCATCAGTCCCACATTGGACGCACAAGGAACCTGGAGGCAGGTCTGAGGACCGAGCTATCCGCTCCAGGAAGGTGCCCAGGAGAGCTGACGTCGCAGCATCTCAGATCACAGGTACACAGCGGGCAAGGACCTTCCAGCACCCCGCCCCGCAGGCAGCCTCAGTCCACTGGGCAGGATTGGCCAGGCAGGGAGGACCTGGAGAGCAGTCCCCGGGGGGAACGACAGGGCCAGACGCCCAGGCGGAGCGCAGAACAGGCCTGAAGCCAAGTGCTTCCTGAATTTCAGGGCTTCACTGCGCCCCCATCCTAAGGCATGTGAGAAATGAACACACAGGAGAAGGCGGAGGCCCCCGGTTGCCAGAGCAGCGGCCCTGCCGGGCCTGCTACTCCGCAGAGAGCTTCACTGTGCCCCTAGCACCCAGGGATCATTCTGCTCCCTGGGGACCCTCAGGGCAAGGAGAACCGGAGACCCACTGGAGGATCTGACGAGGTTTTGGTCATCGGGCTGATCTGTGCACCATCCGCGCACATGGACACCGCAGGGGGTTCTCTCCCTGCCCCTCCTCACCTTCCCACTGAGGGACCGATACAAACCAAGCCCATACCATGCTGGCCTCTGCCACCCGGTCAGAAATCGTGGTGGAAATCCCCAGTGAGAACGCAGACCTTCAAAGGACAGGAGAGCTCGGAATACTCTCATTCTTCCATGAGCTCCCGCACTGTTAGCGCACCCATTGCGCTGGGGCCCTTAGACGTCACAGCATCGCAAGCCTGGGCATCTGGACCTGTCCTCGACACCCGGATTTCTCCAGATGGTCCCTGCCCCTCCGTCCAGGAGTAGATGCGGCTGCTCCCTGGCCTGCAGACCCCAGAGCTCAGGAAACGCCAGCCACTGACCTGCAGTTTCTTCTTTACAAAGTCCCTGATGACACGCACGGCTGCAGCCGCAGTGGTCTCTTCAGGCCTGGGCCAGGGTCCCTCGCCCTCCGCCGGGTGGGCCGGCCGGTCGTGGGCCATGGGGGCCGCTGATGCGAACGCACAGCCGCTTGGCAACCGAGACTGGCAAGGTGCCCGGGGAGGCCCCTGGAGTGATCAGGCTCCCTGGGGGTTTCCTTGCCTTTCAAAACACACGCCTCCAGGACAACAGGCAGGAGAAAGGGCAGGGCGGCCTCGCTGCCCCGCGGGTGCCCAGAGCCGCAGGCACAGGGAGCCGGCAGAGAGCGCCGGGGTGACGGGCCGGCCGGCCCACGTGATGCCGGCCCAGGCCGGTCCAGGCCGGCCACTGCGGTCCTCAAGGGCGAGGCCACGAACACGGGGAGGGCAGGGTCCGGTCGGCGGCGCACGGTCCCCACTTACAGGAGGCTGCGGGGATATCGCTGCAGTGCGCTCAGTGACCGGAGTCCAGCCGCAGACTCGGCACACAGCCCCCTCGGGACACGGGCCGGCCCACGCCGCCTCCACTCTCTGCCTTCCGGCTCAGCCGGCTTCAGGGCCTGAGTCAGTGAGGACCGAGTAACAAGCACCCAGTCTGAGAGCTCAGACAGCAGACGTCCGCTCTCACGGGCTGGGCCCGGAAGTCCTCCCGGGCGGGTCTCTCCGGCCCCTCTCCTGGCCCCTCGCCCTGGTCCACGCGCGCCGTTCCTCTGCGCACGTCCGCGCCCGGTCACCTCTCCCATAAGGACGCGGCTCATAGGGATCAGGGCCCACCCTAATGAAGTCTCTGTCATCTACTGACGTCTGTGGAGGCCACTTCTGCAAATACGGTCACATTCTGAGCCCCGGGCGGTCAGGGTCCTCACACGTGGACTTTGAGGACTCAGCTCAGTCCCAGCGAGGACAGGATCTGTGTGCTGGGTCTCTACAGGGCCGTCATTCAGCAGGGCCGCGCGGGCAGCCTGCTCCAGCTACCTCGCCCTGGGGGCTCCTGGCCTGGCAGACTCTCTCAGTTCAGCTCAGTCCCTCAGTCCTGTTGCCCGCCAGGCCTCGCTGTCCATCACCAACTCCCGGAGTTCACTCAAACTCATGTCCATCACATCGGTGATGCCATCCAACCATCTCATCCTCTGTCATCCCCTTCTCCTCCCGCCTTCAATCTTTCCCAGACTCTCCGGCATGCCACTGTCTAGAATGACCTAATATAAAGTGGACATTACAATCCCTTGTCTCTGCAGAAGTGAGGACGCCGGGCCCATGAGGTGACCGTCACTCACATCCCTCCCCTCCCCTCGCCGGGTCCCCTGTGGTCAGAGCCCAAAGTCCACTCTGGGTCCCCATTGCTCCTGCCCTGCAGGGGATGCTCAGCACACACTCCAGCCATAAAGGAGAGCCTGCAGCCGGCATGGGCCTGCCGCCTCAGGGCCCATCCCCACCAGGAGACAGACCCCAGATGCCGACAGCTTCCGCGTGTGTGCCACCCTGGGTCCCCCGGGCGGAGCTTGGGAAGGACCCGCCTGGCCAGGCGCCAGGAGGGAGGTGTCTCTGAGCTCTGAATCTGAGGACACCTGCATTTTCAATTCACGGGCCCCATAAATTTCTACTTCCTTTTGCTCAAGCCAGTTACAGTGGGTTTTGTATCAGTAGTGGATTCTAACAGCCAATTTGGGGGTTTTATGCAAAGCCAGACGAATGCACAGACTCCTGGAAATCCATAGAACAAGCAGAGCGTACGCTGCTCTACAAAAAGAGTAGAACACACAGTCATACGCAAGGAGCAAGGAGGATCCTGAAAGCCAGAAGCCTGTCTTCTCGTGAAAAAGGGACCGCGAGGAGCAGAGGGCAGGACCTGGCAGGGTCTGGGCACATCACGGCCACCAGTTCTCTCCTGTCCAGTCAAAGGGCATTTAGTCTGTACCTGGGTGTTGATATGTTAAAAATCTTGCTCAGATGCCATATCAATGTGCATTTACAAGAATCTAGACCAAAGTGATGACTATCCGTTTATAAATACTTTGCTTTTGTTTCATTGCTCAGTCACTCAGGCGTGTCTGACTCTTTGAGACCCCGTGGACTGTAGCCCACCAGGCTCCTCTGTCCATGGGATTTCCCAGGCAAGAACACTGCAGTGGGTTTTTGTTTTATTCATACTTCTTAATTAGCTGTGACCCTCCACACAGGGCTAGCCTAGTAACCTGGGCAGTACAGTCACCACCTAAGGCCCCTCTGTTCACGGGATGCAGACTACCCGCGGGCACAGGCTCTGAGTGGTGGGTCTGAGGCACACCCACTACGTTGAAAGGGAAACTCAAGCACAGACTGTCTTTGAAGACCTCAACCTCAGGTTCAAGAATGGCAGGAGACATTTAAGAAGACAATTTAGAATAAAGGGAGAGAAATCTTATTATATGAAGCAGATAGCAAAACTGTAAGAAGATGGCTACTTCGAAAGCTAACACTGATTTGGAATACTGATGAGTTATCAAGTATTTAAATTAACTCAAGGACGATGGGTCCACAGTGAGTGACATCACTGTAGAAGAGGATGATTCTTGGCCTTGAGCGGCGGTCCTCAACCTTTTTGGCACCAAGGACTGATTTGGAGGAAGACAACTTTTTCCAAGGACCAGGGTTGCAGGCAATGGTTTCAGGATGATATCTAATGTTATCACTGATCTGACAGGAGGTACCAGTCCAGCCTGGAGGCTGGGAACCTCTGGCCTTGGGGATCACTTACTGTCTGTTGCGATTACCCACCCCCATATCCTCCACAGCGGTGCGCTTGTGCTGGTTCATTTCTCGGTGAACTCTGGACCAGACGGCTGGATGCTCTTGCAGATGCTTTACTTGGGGGTTGCCGAGGCCCCACCCCTGACCCCGTAGTGAGTGGTACGTGTTCTTCTGGGAGCTACACATTTCCATCCGCTCACTGCACCTGGCCTACTTGCTCTGACACACGGGGCCCGTTCCTGAAGTTTATTCCGAGGGTGTAGTCGCCGCAGAAGGCGGAAACAAGATGCTGTTTCCCTTGTACGTGGCATTAAAAGCAAACTCCTCTCCCCTGCAGTTATGCTATTTCTGTATCCTGTTTCTGAGCATCCTTTATCTAGGGTAAAGGGACTGACTCTCCTGCCAGGCTGCAAGCCACTAAAGGTAAGCCCACCCATCTAGGGCTGCACCCTGAGCCCCCATCAGGTGCAAATCAAGAGCCCTGAAAATATTTATGACGGGGACGGACCGTCATCCTCAGGAAAACCAAAGAGATGTCTTATGGTTTGTAGCAGAACTCTGCTGATCTTCTCAGTCCATTTCAAAGTAAATCTCTTGCAACTAAAACTTTAGTCATAACTTAGAAAATAAATCTCTGTAAAGAACCTATAATACACCTGAAAATCTCAGTTATATTTTCCAGTGCAGGCGCCGTCTTAGTATCGATACTGTCTTGCATGACAGAAAGTGGACCCATGGTTCTTTCTACTCTGTTTTCAAAAAGCCACAAACGGGGTTTTAAGGGCTCGAAGCTGTCGGAGCCATACGCTTGGGGAGAACTGGCAGTTTCTTCCCTGAGATTCTAGCTGCTGACACGCTTGACCCACTCTCCTCAATTTCTCTGCAGCTTCAATGTCTCTGCCATCAGTTTCCTGGGAACGTAAGTTTTCATTGATAACATGGGAGAGAGGATCAATAAAGTGGTGAATGTTTCCTGAACACATTTTTCAGATCCCTCTCTCTCCTCTCATGCCCTCTCTCCTTGACATGGTCCATTTATATTTCTGCAGATGCTTTGTTACAATTCTAACAGCAAATGTTTGGGATTAGCTGTCTTCACATAATCTTTAAGAAACTGCTTTTGAAAACTCCTCTCTGTTCGTGGCTCTTAAATGTGGTGGAACTCTGTCACAATTTTATGGTTTTAAAACAATACAATTACATTTCTCCCTGCTAATCTGAGCAAGTCAAAACTTTGTTGCTTACACTTTATGTCACCAAACAGCCACGTATGAGGCCATTGGAGGTTCCCTCTCATCCTGTATTAAACACAGAACGTCCTATTTGTGTACAAAAATCACCATCTCTGGGTTGACTATTAACCATCCTTCCACAGTGGTTTTTCTCATATTGTAAAAACACAAAACATATAGGCTCAGGCGGCTTTAATAATAAAGTCACATCACAGAATAGAAATATATCACAGGGAAACAGATTGGCTGCTGCCAGTACGGGAGTTCATCTTGTCACTAGAGACCCACCTGGGCTGCTACTTGCTTAGTCTGCACTAATGTGATGTGTGGCTTTCACAGAGCGCCTATGATTATGACAGGCGGTGTGGCTGTTAAACAGTCCTCAGCACCTACAAAACGGAGAAAATATCCAGGACTGTTTCCCGAGGGCTCTCGAGGGCTGAAACAGTGACGCTGGATAAAGAAGAAATGGTGCACACGCACAGCAGAATGCCACTCAGCCAGGAAGAGGAGCGGAGCTGGGCCGTTTGCAGAGGTGTGGGTACACCTGGAGACTGTCACGCAGCGTGAAGTGGGTCAGAAAGGGCAAGGCAGACACTGCACCGTAACGCATGGATGTGGAATCTGAGGACAGTCTTACGTACAGAGCAGAAAGACAGACCCAGACCCAGACAGAGACACAGACGGAGAACAAACCTCTGGATCCCCAGGGGTGGGGGGAGGGAGGGCAGGCAGGGTGAACTGGGGGGCCGGGGTTGCCATATACACACTATTGACAATATAAAGGAGATAACTAATGAGTGTGTCTAAAGTGTTAGGCGCTCAGTCGTGCTCAACTCTTGGCAACCCCGTGGACTGCAGCCCACCAGGCTCCTCTGTTTATGGGATTTTCCAGGCAAGGATACTGGAGTGGGGTGCCACGTCCTCCTCCAGGGGATCCTCCCAACCCAGGGATCGAACCCGGGTCCCCTGCACTGCAGGCGGATTCCTTACCAGCTGAGCCACCGGGGAGGCCCTAACTAACGAGAGCCTACTGTGCAGATCAGGACACTCCACTCTGCTCTGCGTGACCTAAATGGGAGGAAATCCAAAAAAGAGGGGATGTGTGTATGCTGAGGCCACCCGATGCGAAGAGCCGACTCACTGGAAAAGACCCTGATGCTGGGAAAGATTGAGTGCAGGAGGAGAAGGATGACAGGATGAGACGGTTGGACGGCATCACCAACTCGATGGACATGAGTTTGAGTAAACTCCGGGAGTTGGTGATGGACAGGGAAGCCTGGCGTGCTGCAGTCCATGGGGTCGCAGAGTCAGACACAACTGAGTGACTGAACTGAACCGAATGTGCACACGTATAGCTGATTCACTTTGCTGTACAGTAGAAACTAACACAACCTTGTAAGGCAACTATATTCCAATAAAAGAGTTTTTAAAAAAGCAACCCCACAGAGGGAGTGGACCCTGGGTGTGCTGGTTTGCATACAGGAAGTACCCTCCTGAGTAAGTGATATGGAATTAGCACTAGCTAGCTCAGAGCCGGGGGGCGGGGGGCATCGCTCTGGAGTCAGCAGCCCCAAGACAGAGTCAACACAGTGGGTGGGGACACATGGTCACGCCTCCAGCGGCCCTGCTGAGCCCGCCCACCATGGGATAAAGCGCAGAGCTCCGGGTGGGTGTCTGGAGCGTCCCGTCCGGCCCCAGCTCTGCCACTAGCCCATCTTACAATCTTGGACATGTCAGCGTCTCAGACCCTTGGGCTCTTCATCTAAAAGATGACGGATACTGTCTCTGTGGTCTCTAAGACCTCTTCCAGCGCCCAAATGTTATGACTCCCTCCTTGTAACCTGTAATATAGAGAATCTGCATTCCTGTACTTGTCAAGGAACCCAAATTAAATCCTAATGAAACTTATGGATTTCCTACCCAAAGTTACAGAGAACTGCGCTACGACACCCAGACACCTTCCAACATCCCTGCCCAGGGCAGCTCTCAGAGGGCTGTTCACCAAGACCACACAAGCAGACTCTGGATGGAAGTGATTTTCGGCTTTGTATTTTGGTCTGACCGCCTCCGCTTGCAGTCCACAGCATCACAAAAGGCATCAGCGAGAAACACACTGCACTTAACAGAGGCTGCCCTTGGGTATACTGCTCACTGCTCCGACGCGGTGCCCGCTTTAGGAGGACCTGCGGGAGACTTCTCTCTGGGTTCAGCGACAGAAAGAAAAGCGTCCGTCTGAACAACAGGGCAAGGGCTTTTGTCTGTGGTTTGAGCTCACACCGAGCCCACCCCCCGGGCAGCCAGCAAGCTCTAGCTGGCCACCAGCCTGCCTTGCCTTCCGACCTCGCCTCTGCCTTCACATCCAGTTTCTACCTTCTTTTCTTTGCCTCCATATCGGGACTTACTCATTTTTAAATCCCATATTGAATATATTTGCCAACCTTATTGACGTCTTTGGGAATAAGAAGGGGTATCAAGAAGGGAATACTCCCAGAAATGTGAGGTTCAGAGCAAAAGCCCACAGAGGAATGACAATGAGGCCGTCGCAGACCTACGGGCTGGAGCTGGCGAGGGGCTGCGACCACGGGCTGCGGCTTTCACGTGTGGATCTGTCCCGGCTTCTGAAAGTGGACCCGTCCCTGGTTCCCTAAGGCCTCAGTTCTCTCAACTCCAAAAGTAGGAGGAGACGACTTTCATTCCCAGTGTAAAATCATTAGAAATACTCTTTTAGGAGTGACTTTAACGTGAAACATACGTTTTCATGCATTTGGAGCTACAAGTAAAAACATTTATCAATAGCAAATTTGCATATAATGCATAGGCACACTAAAACAAGAGAATCAGAATATTTCTTGCCCAAATTAAACAAAGTTATATGCACATTGTTGGAAACGCACAGATTCTCTTCAAAAAAGGGCTATGACTCACAGTCCTAATATCTCTGTTATTTCAGTGATTTATAAAACGCTTTAGTAAAGGCAGTATGTGAGATACAATTGAAAGCAACCTCTCTAAGAAGTCCAAGGGACAGATTGCAGGAGCCGTTCTGCGTGGCTGGTTTGGACTGCAGTCTGATGCATGCTTGTCACACATGACTGTTGTGTGTTTGCATTATTGCACTTTAAAACGGGCAAGCTCGGCAGGGGGCAGGAGGATTGGGGAGTCATTTAAAGGGGACAGAGTTTCAGTTTGGGGAGATGAAAGCCTTCTGGAGATCGGCAGTGGTAAAGACTGCACAGCAAAGTGAAGGAAACACGCAATGCTGCGGAAAGTGGTTAAAATGGTAAGCCTTCTGTCACGTGTGCGCGCGCGCGCGTTAGTCGCTCAGTCCTATACGACTCGCTGCAACCCCACGGATGGCAGCCCGCCAGGCTCCTCCGTCCATGAGATTCTCCCATGGGTTAACATTCCCTTCTCCAGGGGGTCTTCCCCGACCCAAGGATCGAACCCAGACCTCCTGAATTGCAGGCAGATTCTTTTTTACTGTCTGAACCATTAGGGAAGCTCTATGCTATACATATTTTACTACAACTTTTAAAAGTTCTAAAAAAAAAATGTTTTAAGAGCAAGCTGCTAAATCTGATTCTCTTCACCTAAAACTTTACCTTTCAGTTACAGTTGCGATAAACATCAACTTTGTCACATTTTCCTCCCCTTCATTTCTAAAACTGCAGGAAAATGACTGGGCGGCCCCCGTTCCCACTGGCTGTGAACATACACTGAAGCGCGATGTTGAAGCCATTCTGGCTGTAACACGACCTCAGAAACAAGGCGAACTGAAAACGAACGGCAACAGCTTTCACTCCAGCTTCGGACCTGCTCTTTGCGTCCACCCGTGACCTGTGACCCTTTCACAGAATTTCACTCTGTTCCAGAAAACAGCCAACTTGCCCTTTCCCGGCCAAAATCTGTCACCGTAGCGGGTTCCCAGCAGCAAGCAGAAAACGTTGGTTCTCTCCTGGAACTGGAACCCGGCCCGTTCCAGCGCGAGGGCTCGCCTACCTTTCCGAGAACCAGTTTCTGCAGCTTCTGGCGCGGCAGCCCGAGCATCCTCTGTCCCCCGTCCGGGCCATCGCGCGCCGCGCAGCCCGGCCACCTCCTCCTCCCGCGGCTCTGGGACCACGCCCCCCGCGGGGCGGGCCGGGCTCGGGCCCGGCGGCGGCGGTCGCCGCACTCACCCACCGCGGGAGGGGCGCGGGGGACCAGCGCGGTCAGTCCCCGCAGAGTCGCTCTCCGCGCTCGGAGCCCCAGCAGGCGGTGCGCGGGATCCAGCCAGAGTCCACGTGGACCGAGTCAAGGGTCCAACACTGTCCTAAGAGTCAGAGGAGCCCCGAGGGCGGGCTGTGACCCTCCCCGCAGCACACCTGCCGCCCCCCCACCCCCGGCCGTCGGTCATTTACACTGAGAGGGGAGACATGCGGGTGCTAGGGGGCTAGAAAGGATGCCTTATCTTTTCAGGTGCCCAGGTCAACTACAGGCGCTGATGATGCAAGAATCACCTTATCCGGTTTTAGTCCTTTGAGTAATCCTTCCACACGCACGCACGCACACACACACTCGCGTATGCACCGCTGCACGCAGCTCCACAGGTGCGCACTCTCCCGTGCACACCCACTTCCTCTCCCACCTACTGCAGGCCAGCTTGGAGTACGTCCCATTGGAGAATCAGGAAAACCTGCTCTGCTGCCTTTGCAAACTGAGTCCCCAGCCTCCCCGGAAGAATCAGCCTTTTGTGGCTGGTGTCAGGCTTTGCCTTGGTGCGGCCGGAAGCATGCCCAGTCCAGCTTCAGAGCCGCCTTGGAGGGCAGGGCAGCTGGTCAGAGGTGCACCTTTGTGGGTGAAGAGTTTCCTTTTTGAGCTTCTTTTTAATAAACAGGCTCCTCCTCTGAAGACCTAAACATCAGTTCAGTTCAGTCGCTCAGTCGTGTCCGACTCTTTGCAACCCCACGAATCGCAGCACGCCAGGCCTCCCTGTTCATCGCCATCTCCCGGACTTCACTCAGACTCATGTCCATCGAGTCCGTGATGCCATCCAGCCATCTCATCCTCGGTTGTCCCTTTCTCCTACTGCCCCCAATCCCTCCCAGCATCAGAGTCTTTTCCAATGAGTCAACTCTTCTCATGAGGTGGCCAAAGTACTGGAGTTTCAGCTTCAGCATCATTCCCTCCAAAGAAATCCCAGGACTGATCTCCTTCAGAATGGACTGGTTGGATCTCCTTGCAGTCCAAGGGACTCTCAAGAGTCTTCTCCAGCACCACAGTTCAAACGCATCAATTCTTCGGCGCTCAGCTTTCTTCACAGTCCAACTCTCACATCCAAACATGGCCACAGGAAAAACCATAGCTTTGACTAGATGGACCTTAGTCGGCAAAGTAATGTCTCTGCTTTTGACTATGCTGTCTAGGTTGGTCATAACTTTCCTTCCAAGGAGTAAGCGTCTTTTAATTTCATGGCTGCAGTCACCATCTCCAGTGATTTTGGAGCCCCCCAAAATAAAGTCTGACACTGTTTCCACTGTTTCCCATCTATTTCCCATGAAGTGATGGGACCAGATGTCATGATCTTCGTTTTCTGAATGTTGAGCTTTAAGCCAACTTTTTCACTCTCCTCTTTCACTTTCATCAAGAGGCTTTTTAGTTCCTCTTCACTTTCTGCCATAAGGGTGGTGTCATCTGCATATCTGAGGTTAACATGTGATATGAAAAAACCCACCAACTAACAAATAGGTTTTTTTAAAGTCAAGCGTTAGTCACTCAGTTGTGTCCGACTCTTTGGGACCCCGTGGACGGTAGCCCACTAGGCTTCTCTGTCCATGGGGTTTTTCAGGCAAGGATACTGGAGTGGGTTGCCATTTCCTTCTCCAGGGGATCTTCCTGACTCAGGGATAGAACCCAGGTCTCCTGCATTGCAGGCAGAGTCTTTACCACCTGAGCCACCAGGGAAGCTCTGTGTGACAGATAATAGACATCATGGTTAAGGATGTGGACATGGAAATATATTGGTAAAAAATTATAGGGCATGAAAAGAAGGAATCAAAGACAACAAGGAAATTCAAGACCGAAATGGACCAAAACTGCCCTGTTTGGGACAGCCCACATGATACAGTCCTGTCCGTCTCTTCCCTCCTCTAAAATGCTAAGCATGTCTTTTCCAATAAATGAAAATAGTTGAAGTATAGTTGCTGTTTCTCAGGAAGTTACTATTCCAGAAAAATTTGTTTTTCCAAAACAATTTTGCATTCATTTCATGGCTTCTGGAGCTGAATGTTCTTTTCCTTGAATAAATTAACATGCATTTATCCATGTAAATGTCGTATTTATGTGTAGCTGTGCGGAAGTGTATATACACATACGTATTCACTTCAGGTAAACAACACAGAGGAGAGTTTTGGAAGAGCAACACTAGGTCAGCCCTCTGGAGGGGCATTCTAAGGTGTGATATTTACTAATCAGACCTTCCATTAGAAAAGCCATTCGGAACTGAGAACACAGGATTTCTAAAAAGGAGCATCACACACCCGCCATGATGTGTGAATCTTTCCTGTTCTGGAGCCGCCAGCAATCCGTGCAGTCTAAGGGGGAAAAATCACATATTGAGCTGTTACTTTGGGAACAGAGCAGGGTTTGTTTCATAAGCCAATCACGGCAACAGAGGAGAAGGCCTCTTTTTAAAACTCTCTCAATCACTGGTTTGCTCCTGAACACGGGCATAAAATAGGGAAATTAATAGAAACTGGTGTTCTTCCTATTCTCACCAAATTTCTTGTCTCTTATTTTTATTGGACTAGGCAACCCCTCACATTTCAGTCTTGAATTCTCCTTTTGTCAAATCGTCAGAAATTTAAAAGAAATCTAGTGTATTCCTTTTCCCTAAAATCAATCCACATATCACCCCTTGGAAAAGTCCTGGATCTTGACATCTACTTGCCATCGCTCACAGGAATGAGCGATCTCTCTTGGGAGCTACAAGAAAGTGAAGTTACTCTTCACTAACAGAAGACCCAGCTCACACCTCTGAGAAGACCCAACGCCCAGCCCTGGCCCTGGCGGCGGCCGCTGTGGCCCCCCAAGAACAGGGGAAAGAGAAGTTTATAGGTCGTCAACCCCTCCTCCCTGGTGTTTGGGGATGGTGAAGGAGGAAATTAAACCTGGACTCTCTGGTCCTTCATTAACATTTTCTTTCGATGTTTGTAATAGTCCTTTGCTTTCTAACATCCAGGCTTGATTGGAACTTAGAAGTTGTTACTGAATTTTTGTGTGGGGGTGTGTGAGGCTCCAGTGTTATCTCAAACACATGGGACTACAACTGGAAAGCTAATTTTCAGTGTCTACATCCTATCCAAGCCCTCGAAAAAGATGCTTATCTCACATGAGAGTATTTTCAGCATAGCCAGCATCAGGGTCACCTGGGTGTGGTTATCTGGAGAAAGAAAAGTGAGCTCATTTGGGGCACAGACACGTTCTCAGATTATTTTCTGTGCAGAATAAGATAAAAGGCTTAAGAAATGTGTGAACATCTGCTTCTAAGGGGCCATCCAGCTGGTGTACTACCTGAACGTAGACACCCCACGAGTTAAACAAGAAGCATCTCAGCAGCATTAAAATCAGCCACCGTCCATGCCGGACGTGTGCTCAGCTGCCCAGTCGTGCCCGACTCTGCGACCCCCTGGACTGTAGCCTCCAGGCTCCTCTGTCCATGGGATTCTCCAGGCAAGAGTACTGCAGTGGGTTGCCACGCCCTCCTCCAGGGGAGCTTCCCGACCCAGGGATCAAATCCGCGTCTCCTAAGTCTCCTGCGCTGGCAGGCAGGTTCTTTACCACTAGCGCCACCTGGGAAGCCCCCAAGGGTGACAAGGTGACTGCTGAGCACCTGGTCTGGTCGTTGATTATGCGAAGCATGAGGTCTGCCTTGGTTCTCCTGGGAGGAGGAGTCAAGCCCAGGTTAGATGAAGTCAAGCCACGCGGGGCAGGGAGACAGCCCAGTGAGAAAATGCCATCTTTCCTGTGCCACACTTTCCCCGAAACGCCGGACACAGTGCGCTTGTGGACAAGCCTCACTCCCTGTCGTCTCTGGGGGCTGTGTGTCCAGGTTCTGAGAGAGAGAGAGAGAACGGGACAGGAGGAAGGAAGCCGAGGGCCTGTCTAAACTCTCCCCACCTGAAACCATCAGGCTTTTCATGACAGTATTTTGGGGTATCCCAACTGCCATTCAATTCAAACTTCCACGGGACTTGGAAGGTAATTATCTCAGGCTTAGCCCTCTGGAAATACGTTTGACCTGTGGCTCAGTCACGGTCGTGTTGGATCCAGTGGCTTGTGTCAATAAAAAGCTTTCACTGTTGATAGAATTTCATTGCCGGTTTATGGAAGTACGTGAACTGAATGTTGTCACGGTGACCGTGGCGATGAATTGCCTCCTATGTTGGGCCATGGAACATTGTCACGGCAGTCTTGGCTTACTCATCTTCCAAATACATTCTTAAAAGAAATTATTTTGAAAAAGAGCTATCACTGTTTGCTGGTCCCTGCTTGAAAGGAATTGTCAGACGGGCCTCTATCTTCCAGCAGGAAAGCCAAAATGCAAGGACAATCAGGCCCAGGGAAAAAAACACCACCAGCACCTCAACAGAGCAGCCATTTCCTGTTTCAGTGACACCATAATGCCAGCTTTGCAGCATTAGGCCCTGTCTTCCTCCGTAAAACCTGGAATTCTACTCCTCTGGGGCCCCCCCGTGGGATCAGACAGACCATCTCAGAGCTGAAGTGTCCGAAAGCATCAGATGTGTCCAGCTCATGACCAGCAGGTGCTTGGAGCCAGGGGAGGGTGTTGGGTGATGGTCTGGCACCACGGGATCAAATCGGGGCCATGGGGCTCCCTAAGCACCCCAGCTGGAAGGTCATTATATTTTGAAAAGCGCAGTGGAAACCCTCGATCGTGAATGAGCCCCTTCTAATAACATGGGGGAAAAGTCTGTGGAAAGAACATGGAGAACACAAGCGACAAGTCCATCTATATCCTCATGAGTGTATCTGCGTGTGTGCTACATGCATGTATATTATAGACCGTGCATTTGTGTGTGTTTATATGTATGTATTAACATATATAAGGGAGAAAAATCTGCTGAGACGATCTGACGGTTTATCTCTGATAAAGGATGACAGTCCCATCCTTTCAGCAGCCGCCAGTCGGGTGACCTGGCCTGACCAAGGTCACATTCACCAAGTGGCCGGGTGGGGCATGGGGAGGGCCTCGGCCCAGGCCTGCGGGCTCCTGGTCTGCCCTCTTTTGCCCCAGTACACGATCACCCTCCTAGTCAAAGTCAGTGCTGTTGCAGACGGTATGCTGCTAAGTCGCTTCAGTCGTGCCCGACTCTGTGTGACCCCATAGACGGCAGCCCACCAGGCTCCCCTGTCCCTGGGATTCTCCAGGCAAGAACACTGGAGTGGGTTGCCATTTCCTTCTCCAATGCATGAAAGTGAAAAGTGAAAGGGAAGTTGCTCAGTCGTGTCTGACCCCTAGCATGGACTGCAGCCCACCAGGCTCCTCCGTTCATGGGATTTTCCAGGCAAGAGTACTAGAGTGGGGTGCCACTGCCTTCTCCGGTTGCAGATGGTATAAAAGACGGTAACCGTGTTCTCAGGGAGGAAGACAGCCCTAAGTGAAGTCACGTGAGAAGGATCCCAGTCCGAGGGCGGCATTACGTCTACGAAAAAGGAGCATGGAGGCCTCGTCCTGTGGAAGCGGTGGGGGGTGCTGGCACCGTGAAGGCTGGGGCATCCCTAGACCAGCCGGCCATGTTCCCAGGCAGTGGGCCGCAGAGAGCCGGGGGCAGCTCCCGGGTGGGGCTGGGCAGCCAAGCAGCTCCTGCTCTGACACTGTTAATCCCCCCTCGTGGAGATGAAACGGCACTCCTGACTGCATCTTTAGGTCCTGGCTGGGAGCAGACATGTTAACATGGAGTCTCACATGAAGCCAACGGATAATAGGAATAGTAATAAAAAATAGTAGCTTTCTTTAACATTTTGTAGATTACAAAAGCCACAGTTTCCCATGGTTTAGAAGATGCTGCCCTAAACTGCAGTAGAAGGCGTGAGACGGTGAGCTGGAGCTTATAAGGGGAACCGAAAAGCTTTCTGTTTGCTTGAAGGACACAGGACTACCCTCTGGTTGCACGCCAGAGCGAAGGGCTCGTTTCCTTCTGCCTTCAGTCCCTCGTCTATGAGAGCAGCGAGGACAGAAAGGAACAGTGACCCCGGGGAACTGGCTGGCCAAGGGCAGGTGCTCAGCTCTGATACGTGGAGGGAGCAAGTGGGAAGGGAGGGTGCTGACCGTCACCTCGGCCTGTTAAAAATAGAGCACTTCCTGCTTCCCCGGTTCACTGGAGATCAGTGTCACAATGGCCATGATTATGACTGAGACGTTTACAAGGTGAGCTACAAACGTCAAACAAATCTCAGACCCTTTGGGTTTCTCGGGTGTATAATTACGGTGACATCTCTTATGCTGCATTGCAAATTGCGATGACTTGTCAGTTAATGAATTGACTACTTCTTTTCATGCTACTTGTCACTACAGGCCATTAAATCCCCTTCGGTTGGTGAAATTATCTAAGACATTCAGTTCAGTTCAGCCGCTCAGTCGTGTCTGACTGTTTGAGACCCCGTGAATCACAGCACGCCAGGCCTCCCTGTCCATCACCATCTCCCGGAGTCTGCTCAAACTCATGTCCATTGAGTCAGTGATGCCATCCAGCCATGTCATCCTCTGTCCTCCCCTTCTCCTCCTGCCCCCAATCCCTCTCAGCATCAGGGTCTTTCCCAATGAGTCAACTCTTCTCATGAGGTGGCCAAAGTATTGGAGTTTCAGCTTTAGCATCAGTCCTTACAATGAACACCCAAGACTGATCTCCTTTAGGATGGACTGGTTGGACCTCCTTGGAGTCCAAAGGACTCTCAAGAGTCTTCTCCAACACCACAGTTCAAAAGCATCAATTCTTCGGCACTCAGCCTTCTTCACAGTCCAACTCTCACATCCATACATGACCACTGGAAAAACCATAGCCTTGACTAGATGGACCTTTGTTGGCAAAGTATTGTGTCTGCTTTTTAATATGCCATCTAGGTTGGCCATAACTTTCCTTCCAAGGAGTAAAGCATCTTTAAATTTCATGGCTACAATCACCATCTGCAGTGGTTTTGGAGCCCCCAAAAATAAAGTCTGACACTGTTTCCACTGTTTCCCCATCTATTTCCCATGAAGTGATAGGACCAGATACCACGATCTTAGTTTTCTGAATCTAAGACATTAGAGTTATCCATCTGTTATTAAATTCCAGACATCTGTAATATAATCACCCAATGATTATAGTTATTTTAATATTTTAGGATGACTTGAGCCTTAACTATTTCTTAAAATATGATTATTGCTTAGTAGGTTAGATTTCTTTAGAAATTACAGAAAAGTAAGAACCAAAAAAATCACCTTGGATCCTAGAACTTAATGAAAATCCCTAAGAATTTTGGGATTTTTTTTTTTTCCTATAAATCTTTTCTGTTTTGGCTGGGGAGAGAGAAGTAAGCTATGCTAAAACTTGGGGTCAGCTTTTTCCCCGAGGGTTAATGCTTAATTTTTCTCCAGATACCCCAAAAGGAAATTTACAGTTATGACCTTGATCAAATGATTTTCTTAGCTCCACACTGGCCTCTGAGTAGTTGCCACTGAAGCACTACATGCAGATTGGGAAAGACCAGCAATTACAGAAATGTAGGCATGAGACTGTATTTGACTCAAGAACGGAGTGGAGACAAGTGCAGAGGCCGCACTGTGCTGCCTTTTAGATGCAGGCATCTCCCCTGCTGTTCTGGAACCTTCCCTAGGTACCCTTCGGGCCTCGACAGGCAGGATGTCTGCGCCCACTCTGCAGTCCAGGCCTGCCTTCCTTATCTGCCCCAGGTCTGCTGGTGGGCAGGGGAAATAACCCCGGCCCCACACAGATGTCCACACATCCACTGTGGCTGGAATGAGTGAAAAGCCTTAACCAGGAGCTGAGTTAGTGGAGGTGGGGGTGGCTCAGCTCCACAGGAGAACTTCTGCCCCTGAAAACAGACTGAAAACCCAGATTTCCGCTTTCGATCCCCTCTGCCCCACCTATCTGTTAATGTCACCCGCCACCTTCACCTTTGGAGAAGGCAATGGCACCCCACTCCAGCACTCTTGCCTGGAAAATCCTCATGGAAAAGTCCATGAGGTCGCTAAAAGTCGGACACGACTGAATGATTTCACTTTGACTTTTCACTTTCATGCACTGGAGAAGGAAATAGCACCCCACTCCAGTATTCTTGCCTCGAGAATCCCAGGCATGGGGGAGCCTGGTGGGCTGCCATCTATGGGGTCGCACAGAGTCGGACACGACTGAAGCGACTTAGCAGCTTCAGTAGCAGCACCTTCACCTTATCAACACCATCAACAAGATGCAAAGTACTTCTGTGAATACTTTACCAAGTGCCTCAGTATTCAAGGCTGCTGCTGCTAAGTCGCTTCAGTCGTGTCCAACTCTGTGCGACCCCATAGACGGCAGCCCACCAGGCTCCCCTGTCCCTGGGATTCTCTAGGCAAGAACGCTGGAGTGGGTTGCCATTTCCTTCTGCAATGCACGAAAGTGAAAAGTGAAAGTGAAGTCCCTCCGTCCTGTGGGACTAGTAGCTACCTCATGGACTGCAGCCCACCAGGCTCCTCTGTCCATGGGATTCTCCCATGGAGTGGGGTGCCATTGTCTTCTCCCAGGATTCCAGGCAGAGGCAAGGAAAGATTGATGAAAAAGTCAAACAGAACAAAAATCACCCTTATTCCAAGGCTTCAAACCCGCAGAGGATCCACCTGGTCCCGGATGAGCAGATCCAAGCATGGTCACACAAGGCAAGAGGGAGAAGAGAAGCCAGCTCGGGCTCCTCCTTCAAGCTCCAGTCCAGAGCAGGTTTCGGGACTCCGCTGGGGACCGCCTGCCCCACTGCAGTCTCTCGGGCGGCCCCGCTCGCCAGGAACTCCGGGAAAGAGAGCGGCCGGGCTAATGCCAAGCAGTGTTCACCGAACGGCCGCTGAGTCCCGCGCACACCAGGAGCGCTTTGAAAAGTTCCTTTTCAGAGGATTAAGTGTGAGTCATCCCCTTATTTAATTCATTTAATGTGGAGGTATCTGACAAAAGAATGGATTGTTCCTCAGATTATTAAGAATCAACACAAAATAGATACGGCACCCACGCCCCGTGCAGTCCGGCCGCTGGCGGAGGTGCGCACGAGGTGCCGTTTGCCCCCCGCCTCGCCCTCCGCCGTCAGCCTCGGCTTCCCCCCAGACTCGCCTGGCCTCACGTCCTGCCCGGTGCCCCTGGAGAGGCCTCGCTCCTCAGCTGCAACAGCAGGGCACCCGGCAGAGCCGTCACTTCTCTTTATTTGTAAAGTTCCCCTGAATCAGGGGCTCACTGAACAGCGCCACTATCTGAAAAGGGCATTTGGTTCATTCCAAAGCAATGGGAAAAAAAAAAAAAAAAAAAACCAGAAAGAAGAGGGAAGGACCCCAGACAGCCGTTGCAGGGGCAGAAGCCGCTCTAAACAAGCTGCCCTTCTGTCCTGTGAAGGGTGAGTGCTGGCGGAAAGAAGCCTCCCCTCTCCGGAATTTTAACCTCCTCTGTCTTCTCTTTTTAAATTGCTTCTTATAATCCTCTTGTCAATGCAGGAGACACGGGTTCAGTTCCTGGGCCAGGAAGATTCCACGTGTCTCCGGACAATGAAGCCCGAGCCCCGCAGCTACTAAGTCTGTGCTCTAGAGCCCGGAGCCACAACCAGTGAGTCCTGCATGCCTGGAGCCCGGGAGTCCCACGCACCTAGAAGCTGAGAGCTGCGCACACCTGGAACCCTAGAGTCCTGCACACCTGGAACCCGGGAGTCCCACACACCTGGAACCAGAGAGTCCTGCACGCCTAGAACCCGGGAGTCCCGCACGCCTAGAACCCGGGAGTCCCGCACACCTAGACAGAACCCGAGAGTCCCGCACACCTAGAACCTGAGAGTCCCACACACCTAGACAGAATCCAGGAGTCCCACACATTTAGAACCTGAGAGTCCCACACACTTGGAACCAGTGAGTCCCACACACCTGGAACCCTGGAGCCCCGCACACCTAGACAGAACCCAGGAGTCCCACACACCTAGAAGCTGAGAGCCATGTACACCTGGAACCCTACAGCCCTGCACACCTAGAACCCGAGAGTCCCACACACCTGGAACCAGTGAGTCCCGAACACCTGGAACCCAGGAGTCCCGCACACCTAGCCGCACACCTGGAACCAGTGAGTCCTGCACACCTGGAACCAGTGAGTCCCGCACACCTGGAACCCGGGAGCCCCGCACACCTCGGGCCCTGCTCCCCGACCAGAGGCCAGCGCAGTGAGAAGCCCGTGCCCCGCAGCTGGAGAGCAGCCCCCCTCGTCGTAACTAGAGAAACAAACAGCCAGGAAGACCCAGCTCAGCCAAAACTAAATCAATGAAGAGCTTCCTGTGCAATCAAATAAAGAGTGAAACCGTAATAGAAAAGGAGGAAATTCAATCACTGTCATGCTGGAGGCCGCGAGTAGGTTTATCCAGTGAAACACGTTAAGGACGAGAGGCTCTGTGCCCATCAGCTTTCCCTGACCCGCCTGGTAAAATATCATGCTTCCTGTCAAAGGCATGAGCGGCGCCTGCTCACGGTCCACAGCTGAATCTGCATTAGGGTTTTAAACAGGAGACCTCATAATGCTCCCAGTTGGGGTGACAATCTAATGCGAAGTTCTGGAAGGTCTTACCGAAAGTACACGTGGAGAGAGAGGGGGAGAGAAGGGGGAGGCAGACTCGTCACTCACGGCTGCCCGCGCACTTTCCCCATACCCTCGGGGTGTGCCCGGGGCATGCGGTGTGGGCTCTGATTTGTGGGTTCTTTCCTCAGTGGGGCTTCCCAGGTGGCGCAGTGGTAAAGAACCCACTTGCCAATGCAGGAGACGTGGGTATGATCCCTGGGTCGGGAAGATCCCCTGGAGAAGGGAATGGCAACCCTCTCCATTATTCTAGCCTGGAGAATTTCATGGACAGAGGAGGCTGGCGGGCTACAGTCCGGGGGTTGCAACTGAATATGACTTAGCAACTAAACAATAGTCCTCAATGTGAGAAGGAACTCCTGCTCATCATACCCAGGGTGAATCTGAAAACACAGCCAACCATTTTCACCCACTCAGGGGCCAAGAGCCCCAGAGGGGCCCCGGCCGACCGGAAAGCTGCTCCTAGGCTCCCAGGAGCCTCGACTTTGGATGTGATCCAGGCCTGATAGAAACAGCCTCCTTGAAGAGCGTTCGGGTCCTGTCTGCCGCTCTTGCAGGTCACACCTCATGGGCCTGGCCTCTGACTGCTGAGGGAATGGTTCACAAAGGGCCCCGCACCTCCGTCTGTCTGGACCCTGAACCCCAGGACTCCGTCTGTCACCCACCAGGCTCCTTTTCTTTGCCTTCGTTCATTTCTATGAGCGAGAAGAATCACTGCTGTTCAGTGTGGCTGGTCTAAACGTGGATCGTGATGAAGTGTAAACGATGAGCTCGATTTTCCAGCAGACACGTACTTCCCCGTGCATCCCTGGGCTTCCCTATAAAGCCGAATAAAAGTTTTGCTAAGACTCATCAGCTGAAAGTGAAAAGTGAAAGCTGCTCAGTCGTGTCTGACTCTCTGAGACCACACTGACTGTAGCCCGCCAGGCTCCTCTGTCCATGGGATTCCCTAGACAAGAATACTGGAGTGGGTGGCTGTTCCCTTCTCCAGGGGATCTTCCTGACCCGGGGACCAAAGCTGGGTCTTCCACGTGGCAGGCAGATTCTTTACCATCTGAGCCACCAGGGAATTCTTTTCTTCAACAGGTTATAAAATAGACTGAGAAAAGCTTATGAAGAAAGTATGAAAGGCCAACTTCCTGCCACTACAACACATCTCATTTTCCGAGTTTACTGACATTAGGATTCAGTGCGAAACGGTATGGACATCTGTCTAGTCACTAGGCTGAAATAATTAGAACCATCCTGAGAGTTTATATAACCAGAGATTGTCGATCGTTCACTTTTCATTACACAATTTTTATGTCTAGTAAGGAAATCTAATTCATACAGGATGATGGTATTGAGGACTTTTTTCCCAACCAGATTCTTCAGATTGGGCTGCTAATAAAAATACAGAGAGACTCAGAGAGGAAAACCCTAAGCATGTGAAAAGTAAAATGCTGGTATTCAGTAATGTGTTGTTTTCTGTCAGCAAACAAATGCAGGACCGGCCACTCATGGCCCAGCTTCGTCTGCTCCAAGATTACAGGTCCTGGAACACAGGGGCTGTGCAGGCCCCAGTCCTACAGTGAGTCGCCGAGAAGCTGGCCCTTCTCAGAGCAGCGCCCAAACTGCACGGGTTCTGGTGGCCCACCACCTTGATAGGGCCAGGGAAGCAAGACTCTTATGAGAGTCCAACATGCCGACAACCAGGAGCAGTTCTGTCTAGTATGAACAGAACGTGGTTTGATGCATTCACGTAAATTAAATAAGCCTGACCCGCACCTAGGCTTCTGTGACCTGTTTGGAACCCACAGGGATCGGGCCATCGTACCTGGCAAGCCCGTGGAGAATCTATAGGCCGGACAATAAAAGCTGCCCCCATTCCGTGGGCGCAGGTCGAGTTATTATTGCTGGGAGACACAAAACAGCTGTAAATCCATCTTATAACATCCCTTATCTCTAATGTCAGTATTTCAACCAGACAGCTGCTCAAAATCCTACAAGAAATCTACCTCCACCTAAAATGATTCATTTAGGCCAGATTCCTGGAAAAGCTTCCAGCGGACCCTGAACTCCACACACAGTGGAATCCTGAAGCTGGCCGGCCGCCGGCCGCCAGCCCCCTGACCCCTGGCGTGGACAGCACTGGCTGCCCGGCGTCGCAGCCCTGCCCAGCTCTGATGTCTCATTTGCTCATTGTGAAGGCAGAGAAAAGAGATTTCAAAGAAGTGCTGTGCATGAGGTCACATGCATCACCTCCCACCTCCCCAGTGGCCTCGGATTCAGAATAAAACTCAGTCTTCCTGGATTGCTGGGTGACATTCCCAGGGTGACACGCAAGACAGACCCCTGCCGTACAAAGACGTTATTACACAACTCCAGGCAGTTCTGGGTCTCACCCAAAGCATCAGAGAATTCAAATTGTACTGGGGGAGGGGGGGTTTCCACTCTTCCAAAAGCACACCACAGCTGGCTCTGCTGGCCTTCGGGCAGCATAAAATAACCCCCAAAGTGAAAAAGACTTCACGTTGAATGTTTTTGAAAAAATGTAACCGATATTCGCGTGGAGAAAAGCAAGCCACGGCGGTGTCACTTACCTCCGCCAACGCAGCTGTCTTTGTCTCGAGCGAGGGCGAGTCAACCTTGTCCTGTGGGGGCAGAGAGTGAAGAAAAGTCCTTTAAGTCACAGGACTTCCTGGACAGTTGCTGCTCGGGGAGGATGGCTGCACGGACACTCACCAAGGCTGGCAGCTTTTTGTTTCTGAACATGAATCTCCACATGGCTGTCAATAACCTGAGGAGTTTCACTAGCTCTCGGAAAGCCCGTCAGTACAAACACCGAAAGAAGGGAACTTGCAAACTTTTGAGCAACTTTTTTTACATTCAGCCAAAGGAAGTGATGTCCCATCCCCAACCTCAAGATGTAACCGAAAAAAAAAAAAGTCACTCATTAATCTCCAGACGCACAGCCTTCAGCTAAGGAGCTGTGGTTATCACTGGGGGCCGGCCAGCATCTTAGGGTGACCTTGAGGCCTTCTGTCCTACGGAAGGTGCTCATTCAGCAGCAGCAGGCAAGACTTCTAACCTGTAAATAGGCTAACGGACACCTGATTAAAATTCCAATCACGTTCAGCCATAGGGGTTCGGCCTGGAGATGCACACAGCTCCCTGCCTCCCCTTGTCTAGACTCAAAAGTCCCATAACCTGAAGACTTTACTTAGCGCCATGACTTGAGGTCCTGAGAACAGAAACCATGGCTTTGCCTGCTTCTGCACACAGCAACCCGGGGGCACGCTTGTCATTTCCTGCTATAGTCTTCATTTCTCCTCTGTTCTCTGTTCCGAGGCTCAAATCCACTAAAACATGAGCTGGAGAAAGTGGGCAAATGTATCTCTTTCACCCTTGACTAGTAACTGTGGCTCAAGGATCAGAAGACAGAGGGGCTGGATCCCCCCCGACCATGACTTTGGCCCCCTCCTGCCTAACGGGCTACAGGAAGGGGCCCCATGGGGACCCCAGCTCGAGAGAAGCCCGTGGTTACCAACACCGCGAGTTCACCTGCTTCACTAGCGTGTCTTCACGGTGACGGGGCAGCTGCCGGCCGGGGCAGGTGCCGGCCAGGGCTCCCGTTCCCTTGCGTCCCTGCCTCTCCGTGGTGGATGGAGTTTACAAACTCCCAGATCCAGTGACACAGAGCATCTGGACGTGGAACCCCAGCCCATCAGCGCCTGCATCGCCTCCTGGTGCGGCCAAGACTGCGAGCCCTGCTCCACGGCCGTGTGTCCTTGCTCTCCGACCCACAGCTGGACGGTGAATGTTGAACGGCAGGAACACACTTCCTTCTACGTGACTGACTACTCGTTTCTGCAGCTCCTACACCGGCCTTCGCCGCACAGGACATTAGGGGCAAACGTCTGTGGTCTCTCTCCCCCCAGTTTCTCCCTCCTCGGCAAATGTCCCCTTTCCTCCTGTGGGAAGCAGATTCCACGCAGTCTGGTGAAAGTGACCCCACAGCTGCAATCCCCCACCATGGGCAGGGGCGTGACTCAGGCCCCGTCATTCGCCAGGTGCCGTGCCCGGCACGGAACCCAGGCCAGGGAAAGCCTGTCCAGGCAGGAGCCACAGGGTCACACCGCAGATGCGGAGTTTGTTGGCCTGGAAATGGGCCTCGGATCAAAAAGGGAGACAGAGTCAGCGTCCTGCTGACAGTTTCAGGACCGTTAGGTTCAAAGCTGCCAGAAGTCATCTTCTTTTCAATGACAGGAGGAGATAAACTGCCAGTCTGAGCAGCCAGACTGAGCTTCAGCCAGTCTGAGCAGCCAGACTGAGCTTCAGCCAGTCTGAGCAGCCAGACTGAGCTTCAGCCAGTCTGAGCTGGTTTCTGCAACTTGAAAAGCAGCCCTAAGGACACGGAAGTGGTGCATTCACAAATAAATGCCTAACAGCAAGAAATGGGGGCCCCCAGAGCCCCACAACTCCACGCGTCCACCCACTGCCTTTCTCAACTCACAGCCAACCCCCAAAGGAACGCCTTCTCGTGCAGGGTTCGCCCTGCAGAGTGTCCTGGCCCGGCCATCTGGAAACCCGGGGACTGTGCGCACGGACAGAGCACGCAGTGTCTGGGACTCTCCCTGAAAAAGGTTTGCTAAATTTTGCATAGCCTTCCTTTAGAGTCATTGGTCCTCTTTCCGCCTCATTTTCTGGGTCTCCAGTTTGCAGATAAGATTCAGAGAATGGAGAGGGAAACCAGCGATGGCGGAAGATGAAACAGCGACTCTCGTCATTCTGCAGACACACCGGCCCCCGTCGCCCCCTTCTCTCCCTCCGGCTGCCCCCCAGTCGGTCCCCCCGCTCCACGGGCAGCCAGACCCAAGTGCGGGCACATGGGGCAGGGGCTTTTCCAACTGCAGAGTGAAGCCCGGGGTCCTCCTACTCCGGCCCCGTCCCTGGGACTCTGGACAGCGCAGGGCGCCCTCCCCATCCCACCTCCACCTGAGCAGGAGAGCTAGGGGCAGGTGCGGAGGAGCCAGAGAGGGCAGGGGGCAGACAGGCCGCTCCATCTGGCCCGGCAGGAAGTCCTGCCTCTAAGTCGGCCCCCTCTCCGCTCCTCCCTCCTCCCAGCCCCTCGCGTCACGTTGCCGCCTCACTCTCATCACAGTGCCTCTGGTGACTTCAAGGCCGTCACGCTAGCCCACAAGGCAGAGCAAGCCAGAGGGGAGACGCTGTAAGACCCCTCGTCCAAGCAGACTGAACTCCAGGTGTATCTCCTAAAGAGCAAACTGGTCAAACAAACTGGGGCAAGCAAATATCTTGTGCTTTGTGGATTTGAAATAAAATACCAGCGTTTTCTAAGCCAAGGATCAATGACCATTTGGGGAGAATCATGGCTTGAATGTCTGCATAGAGCCCCAGAAAGCGGTCGTGTGCCATGGGGCACACCCGAGGGCCATGTGCTCTGTGCTCAGTGCTGGGGTTTCCGGTCTGGGTAGGAAGCTTCCTTCGATGCTTCAAGGTCTTCTCAATATCCAGGTTTAAGCATATAAAGCGGACAGTCCGATTTTACAGTGTAAGAAGGTCAGGCTCATCCCCAGAGTCCCTGTTTCCTGGAAAACTTTGTGCGTAGTCCTTGGATGCCCAATTTTGACAAGCAAGCAGTTGACTGAATATGCTCTTAATTCCCAAATGAAATTAGCTCATGGGGTTGATTCTTGGAAAGCCAGGTTTTTCCTGGAGGGTCGCTGGTGTCCTGAATTCACAAATGTGCACGGAAGTGATGGCTGCCGGTCTCGTAGAAAGCTGGGGCTCCCGCTCCCGCCCAGCCCCTCCCCTGCTGGCACTGCTGGCCTTCCAGGAGAGGCAGCCGCCAGGGGCTGGTGCCCAGGCTGTGGGACAGCAGGCCAGAGCACGCTTCCAGACACCAGGCGCTGGGCAAGGCACTCAACCACTGTGCCTGGGTTTCCGCGTTTGCAAAGATGAGGTGAGGCAGTGTCAGGGAGCCCAGAGAAATGAGCTGTACATGTTAGATGTCTGGCTTGCAGGGGCCTCAAGCAGAGTTGAGCTTGAGGATGATGCAGGAAAAGGAAGGGGTCCCCCAGGTGGAGCAGTAAAGAGGAGCCCCAAGACAGCCCACCCTGCTCTGAGAGCACTGGCCAGTACGTCTGTGATCCCCAGGAGTCGACCTCCAGGGGCTTGACTAGATCTAAAACGTCGGCTTAAAGCTCAACATTCAGAAAACTAAGATGATGGCATCCAGTCCCATCACTTCATGGCAAATAGATGGGGAAACAGTGGAAAGAGTAGCTGACTTTATTTTGGGGTTCCAAAATCAGTGCAGATGGTGGCTGCAGCCATGAAATTAAAAGACACATACTCCTGGCATCCGGTCCCATCACTTCATGGGAAATGGATGGGGAAACAGTGGAAACAGTGTCAGACTTAATTCTGGGGGGCTCCAAAATCACTGCAGATGGTGATTGCAGCCATGAAATTAAAAGACGCTTACTCCTTGGAAGGAAAGTTATGACCAACCTAGATAGTATATTCAAAAGCAGAGACATTACTTTGCCAAGAAAGGTCCATCTAGTCAAGGCTATGGTTTTTCCAGTAGTCATGTATGGATGTGAGAGTTGGACTGTGAAGAAGGCTGAGCGCTGAAGAATTGATGCTTTTGAACTGTGGGGTTCGAGAAGTCTCTTGAGAGTTCCCTGGACTGCAAGGAGATCCAATCAGTCCATCCTAAAGGAAATCAGTCCTGAATATTCATTGGAAGGACTGATGCTGAAGCTGAAATTCCAAGACTTTGGCCACCTGATGCGAAGAGCTGACTCATTGAAAAAACCCTGATGCTGGGAGGGATTGGGGGCAGGAGGAGAAGGGGACGGCAGAGGATGAGATGGGTGGGTGGCATCACCGACTCAGTGGACGTGAGTTTGAGCAGACTCCGGGAGTTGGTGATGGACAGGGAGGCCTGGCGTGCTGCGGTCCATGGGGTCGAAAGAGTCGGACACAACTGAGCGACTGAGCTGAAGTGAACTGAACTGAAAGGTCCTTTATTCCACCTGCCAGCTCATGAGGGAGGGAGAGCAAAGCAGAGACAGCAGAGGGCAGCAGAGACACTGGCACGCAAGGCTGTCCGGCCTGACCCGAAGGCCACACTGGACGCGGCCCGAAGCCTACTCCTTATAAAGAGGGCATGGATCAATTTAAGGGTCTGTCATTTGGAAACATTTAGCGATTACCAAAGCAGCGCCCTGACGCTGTTGGGCTTATCCAGCAGACCCTCTGCTGTCCTGAGTCATGAAGGTCTTCGGATGGTGGCGGCGTAGACGCCCACCGCCGCCCCCACATCCCACGGCCCTGCCGCGGGGCGGCTGCAGGTCAGTCTGCCCTCCCGCGCCGCGGCGGCTTCCCCGCCCAACCTGCATCATCCACCAGGGGGCAGCAGAGGACGCAGCCTGGGAGAGGCCGCCCCCCCCCCCCCCGCTCCCCCCGCCCCCCACCCCCACACGAGCGGCTGGACAGTCCGCTCCTGAGGCTTCACTGAGGCGCCCCTGGGAATAAGGCGCTGCCTGCACGCGGAGACCGACTGGAGGAAGGCGGGCTTGTTTTCTACAGCCTCCCCTTTCCAGACCCTCCTCTCCCCCTCCCCTGGGGACCCAAAGCTCCAGAGGTCCATGGGCTGTCGGGCTTTTCATAGACTCCAGTGGGTTAATGCTTCCCTGGTGTAGCTCACACAGTAAAGAATTCGCCTGAAACACAGGAGACCCAGGTTCGATCCCTGGGTTGGGGAGATCCCCTGCAGGAGGGCATGGCAACCCACTCCAGTATCCTCGCCTGGAGAATCCCATGGACAGAGGAGCCTGGCGGGCTGCAGTCCAGGGCGTCACACAGAGCTGGACAGGACTGAGCGACTCAGCACAGCACAGTGGGCCCATGGGCGTGTCACAGCCTCAGCCCCCGAGAAGCCCGCCCTCTTCAGCCGGTTGCTGGTTTCGGGGCTGCGCCCTGTGTCCTTTCCAGATAAAACGAGCCAAGGCGTGTGTGGCCGGTCCCAGGGGAGGCCACGCCTGTTCGGGACGGGTGCCCCTCCTAGCGGGTCACCGCTCCTTCTCCTCCGCCCCAGGGGCCGGGCCAGGCCGTGATAACTGGGAGGAGAGCAGCTCAGAGCACGTCTCCCCCCAACTAGGCTGCAGATAAAGGCGCCTGAGGACTGTCCCACCGTGCACACTCGAAGGGGAGGGGGAGATAGAAAGGTGGCCCAGTGAATAAATGAACTGTGAGGAGGAAGGAAGGAGGCAAGAACCCCCAGGGGCTAAACGGGGCGCCAGGGGTGGACCACCACTGGGGAGCACGCACCTAACAGGGATCTGAGCATTTAGAACGTCTAATTCGATGGTGTTTAGTGCATTCGTGGCGGCCCAGCGGTAAAGAATCCGCCGGCAGTCCCTGGGTCTGGAAGAGCCCCTGGAGGAGGGTATGGCAACCCACTCCAGTGTTCTTGCCTGGAGAATCCCGTGGACAGAGGAGCCTGGCGGGCTACAGTCCACGGGGGTGGCGAAGAGTCGGACACGACTGAGCAATTTAGCATGCACAGGGTTGTGTAAACATCACTATCTATTCCAAAATAAGTTCATCACTTTGGCAGAAAACCCCGTATGCGTTAGGCAGCCGCTCCCCACCCTCCCCGAGCCCCAGCCCGGCCCAGGCCCCGGCAATACAGTCTACACTCTGTCTCTGTGGATGTCCCCTCTGGAAGCGTCTCATCAGGGGAGCCAGGCTGCAGAAATACATGCAGGAAGGCTCACTTCACGTGGGGCCCTGCAGGGGGCGCTCTCCCTCGCACCAGCCTTGCGTCCCCAGCGGGAAGCCGGGGGATGAGGCTGACTTGGGCGTTGTGATGACGGAGGACACTTTGCACCTAGGGATGCCACCTCTGGCTTTGAGAAAAGAAGGACGGTGACAGGGCGCGCAGCCAGTGAGAAACTCCAGCTCTTCTCCAATAAACTGGTTCAAAACGGCCCTCCCGAGCTTCCCCGAGACCTAACACACACGCCTCCCCGCCCCGCCCCGCCCCGCCCCGCCCCGCCCCTTCCGCCGCACATCTGCCCCCAGCGAGGCTGCAGATAAAGGCTCCTGAGGGCTGTCCCGCCATGCACGCTCGGAGGGGAGGGGGAGATAGAAAGGTGGCCCAGTGAATAAATGAGCTGTGAGGAGGAAGGAAGGAGGCGAGAAGGGCCCCGGCTACTCCGGCCCCGCTTGTCTCAAGCTGCAGTTCCTCTGCTCTCCCCCAGACAAACTCACTTTTGCTCACACAGAACTGCTCTTGGCTACCAGGTTGACAAGACGATGTGTGGGTTTTTGTGTCTGGTTCTGCCTGTATCAGGACCTGATTGCCTTGTTTGTACACTTGCAGTCTGCTCATCCATTCCTCCGGGCAGACGCTCCAGCTGTTGCCAGCTATTGGTAATTGTGATCAGTGCTGCTGTGAACATGTGAGTACATGTATGAACATGCATCTACATGTATGTGTTTGAGTCCCTGTGTATATATCTAGGGCTAGAATTTCTTTGCTCCTGCAAACAGTAGTCATGTATGGATGTGAGAGTTGGACTATAAAGAAAGCTGAGCGCCAAAGAATTGATGCTTTTGAGCTATGGTGTTGGAGAAGACTCTTGAGAGTCCCTTGGACTGCAAGGAGATCCAACCAGTCCATCCTAAAGGAGATCAGTCCCGGGTGTTCACTGGAAGGACTGATGCTGAAGCTGAAACTCCAGTACTTTGGCCACCTGATGCGAAGAGCTGACTCATTGGAAAAGACCCAGACGCTGGGGAAGATTGAGGGCAGGAGGAGAAAGGGATGACGGAGGATGAGACGGTTGGATGGCATCACCTAGTCAATGGACGTGAGTCTGAGTGAACTCCGGGAGTTGGTGATGGATAGGGAGGCCTGGCGTGCTGCGGTTCATGGAGTCGCAAAGAGTCAGACACAACTGAGTGACTGAACTGAACTGAACAAACAGCAGGATAGTAGAAATTGTATCCAGTGGCAGCTGGTGCATATTTTGAGAAACAGGAGGTCTGATGGGCTGTCAGAGGGGGAATAAATGAATGAGCCGCCGTAGAGAGGGCGTCTCAGTACCAGTTAATCTGAAAATGCACATTCTTGTGGTCAGCAATTTCACTGTTAGGTATCTAGACTAGGGAGAAAAATTCTAGCATGTGTTCATGAGACATTGAGCACCATTTTACAGAACAAAAAATGAAAGTCATCTAACTTGGCTTCTTGGTAAGGGAATGGAAAAATAAGCTGATATTGTTCATATCGTGAAATGCTACATAGCACTCAAAAAGAATGAACTAGGGCTACATAACTGACAGGGATAAACCTCAAAAATTAAAAAGTTCCAGAAGGAAGCACACAAGGATTCCATCCATGCACAGATTAAAAACACACCTGCTAACATCATTGATAAACACGAACTGTTGCGGGCTGAATCACGCTCCCTCAGAGACTGAAGCTCTAGCCCCTGGCGCCTTAGAAGGTGACCGCAAGGGACACGTGGTCTTCACAGAGGCAATTATGTAAATAAGGTCACGCGGCTGCCTGAGTAGCTTATCAGGGGAGACTAGGGACACCTGCTTCCGGACACAGGGAGATGCCAGCCGTCTGCAAGGCTGGGAGACACGTCTCAGAAGAAACCATTCTGCCGACACCTTGATCTCGGGCTTTCAGCCTCCAGAACTGAGAGGAACTAAGTTTCTGCTTTTCCAGCTGCCCAGTCAAAGTCTGTCGCAGCACCTTAGCTGACTGAACAGCCTCGGAAGCCAGAGCATTCCTCTGTGGGTCCACCCAGAACAGCCGGGTAACCAGATCAAAATAGCCATAGAGTGTTTAAACAATCACAGTAATTAGACTTGAAATTTAAGCCAATCCCAGACACTGGGATTATTTTATGGACATTTTAACACACTACTTATACCTTTCTCTGCACCTGCAGAAAATACGCACGTATCTTATATTGAGACTCGAGTGTCCTCAACATTGCTTTGCAAACCAGTCCAGTGTGGTCAGCAAACCCAGGCTGGACACTTTTCCTGACTCTGAAACGCTCTGTGCCAAGCTGTGGACACAGCTCGGGCAGTAACACATGTAGCCTGTGGCCATCTTGTCCAAATGGCAGCTGAATCCGAGCAGAATGTCAAGGTCCTCCCTCAACCTTTGAGGACCAGAACTCTGTCTAAAGAAGCAGTATGGTGGACCACAGTTCAGAGAGAATGCTAACCATCTCGTTCCTTCCTCTCTGCCTCCTTTTAAGAAGCCCACCAGAATAAAGCGGGACTGGTTCCCAGTCCCAGGGAGCAGGGCTGGCTGCCTTGACCCTGCTCCAGCCCCCAGCACAGGCTGGGTCCATCCAGGCCTGATCCGCAGGTCAGAGGAAAGTGGCTACACAGCTGAGGCACATCTCAGACCTGCCAGCTCCCCCAACCGTGTGAGCCAGGTCCTTAGAATAAACGTCTTTCCTTTCTCACTCAGCCTGTCATCTGTCTAAGAGACATGGATTCGATCCCTGGGTCAGGAAGATCCCCTGGAGGAGGGCATGGCAACCCACTCTTGTATCCTTGTCTGGAGAATCCTGACTGGAGCCTGGTGGGCTACAGTGCATGGGGTCGCAAAAAGTCGGGCATGACTGAGCAACTTAGCGCAGCACACCCTGCTGGTCTGTGTCATTGGAGAACCCTGACCAGTTCAGGCCCCTTCGTTCATAACAGCGGCTCTCACTTCTGAAGACGGAAGAGTCTCCCAGTCCTTGTAATACTGAAATGTTCCCACTTGATGTAAAGCCTCTCCCTGCCCGGGAAGCAGGGGCGGGACCGGGGCTCTTTCTCTTCCACACTCTGTGTGGCACCACCCTCGAGGGCGCCTGGGCAGCTCAGCCCGACTCGGGGGGCCTGCCGATGGAGAAACAGGAATTGCTCTGCTGGTTTCTGGGAGCTATGGCTCTTTTCTCCTACTCACTACAGGCTTGACTGTTTCTAAAGTAATTACCTTTTGTACACAGTGTTCCTGAAAACATCTGAAGAACAGCAGTTTAGACGCCTGCCTCCCCCAGTCCCCACGGTAACTCCATGAGGTACAAGCTCCACGCTTCTTATGATGAGACTGACAAAGGCAGAGGGCCAGGAAGATTCCCAAAATCGCATGCCTGATAGAGCTGGGGTTGAAACTGAAATCCAAAGCCTATGTTCTTAACCATTACAATTTGCTTCCAATCATTTTGCTTTTTAAAAGCACTTATGAAAAAGGGGGAAAAAAGCACTTATGGGTTTACTCCCTCAATCTTGTGTATAAGAGATTCCAGTCACTCAAATGTGTTTTTAGAATGTGTTAGATATTTTGCCAAGTCTCTCTCTCCTCCCCTTTGTTCGAGAAGGTCAATAATCTGACAAAATAATAATATCAGATAATAACTGAGCACATAAAAGTTGTCTTGCTTTTTAGCTCTCAGACCAAAAGAATTTTGACCAATGTGAGCAGAAAAATATGCAAAGTTTCTTTCCCAATAACCCCTGACGAGCACTTCGTATGATCTGAGGAAACCAGAATATATACCATCATCACCCTGATGCACTCGGCAGCGAGGAAAGCTGGTGTCACTGCTAACATCATTTCCCATGGCAAAGCATCTCCATTTCTGTCGCTGGTCACTGTGGACCAGGGCTTCCCGGGTGGCGCTAGTGGTAAAGAACCCACCTGCCAATGCAGGACACGTAAGAGAGCCGGGTTCGATCCCTGGGTGGGGAAGATGCCCTGAGAAGGGAATGGCAACCCACTCCAGTACTCGTGCCTGGAGAGTCCCATGGACAGAGGAGCCTGGTGGGCCATGGTCCATGGGGTCACAACTGAAGCATCTTAACACGCGTGCAAGTAGGCCAGGACGAGATAGGAACACGGGAGTGGCTGTAGGATGCGTTTGCTGACTCCCCCATGCCCCCTGGGGCAGGAGGGCTTGCATTGCCGGGGGTCGTGGGGGTGGTCTCCAGCCCCTCTCTAAGCGTGGCTGTCTCCAGCAACCCCCCAGTGACTCCACATCCCACCCGGCTGACCCTGTCCTCCACGTGCTTCTTAGCGCTTCTTGACTTTAGCTGCACATCACCAGATGGAAACCGTCCAGCATGGGAGGAGGCTGGAGCAGTAACACTGCTGAGCGTGTCTGGGGGCACAGCCTGAGGAGCCGAGTGGTGGATCAAGCATCCGGCAACTGACCTACGCCCAGGCCCGCCTGAGGAGCTTTCCCAGCACCGACTCTTCCAGCGGTCCAGCTAGCGCAGTGTGCCGACCAGAGCTGGGCACCTGGACCTTCTGAGCTGGGGACCCACGCTCATGTGCCAGCCACAGGGGCGGCTGTAAAAGTGGGTGCTCAGGAGCACGCAGTCACCACAGAGATGCTTCCAGAGAAGGAAGCCCAGTCAGGGGACCTCCCAGCAGCTGCCTGGTCTCGTCAAATGCACCAAAGCGAAGAGCAAACAGCAACACCACCAGCATGTCTTTAATTTTCATTCTAAAGCTCTAATTTTTAATCACACACAGCACTAAACTGCAGACCAAGCTAGAGCACTCAGTGAAATAAATAAGCTGAGAGCTTTAAGTCTATGTGAAGAAGAACGTGTTCACGACATTTAACTTCCCAGAAGAGGCAAAACACTGATTCATTGCTTTGGAAAATCAAATTTAAAGAGTAAAGAGGGTCTTCCCTGGGAATCAACTCTGAAAAAAAAAAAAAAAAGAAGATGAATCCACCTTGAATGCAGAGGACATGGGTTGAATCTCTGGTCTGGGAACTAAGATCTCACATGTGTGTGCACGCTAAGTCGCTCAGTCGTGTCCGACTCTTTGTGACTCTATGGACTGTAGCCCGCCAGGTTTCTCGGTCCATGGGATTCTCCAGGCAAGAATACTGGAGTGGGTTGCCATTTCCTTCTCCAATGCATGAAAGTAAAAAGTGAAAGTGAAGTCGCTCAGTCGTGTCTACCCTTAGCGACCCCATGGACTGCAGCCTACCAGGCTCCTCCGTCCATGGGATTTTCCAGGCAAGAGTACTTGAGTGGGTTGCCATTGCAGTGTAGGGTAAATAGCCTTTCAGAAGCAAGAATCAAAGGAAAAGTTGATTAAAACTCCCTGTCTTGGGCTGAAGCCTCCAGTGTTCAGACTGGAAGGTCTCACTCGGGGCGGGCCCCCAGAGGAGACGAGCCACCTGCAGCGCCGGAAACGGGAGCTCTCAGGAGGCTTGCAGCTAGCAGTCCTCTTGCTGTGCCCTCACGTGGCAGGAAGAGGGCGAGGCCATGCTCCGGGGTCTCCTTTAAGGGCACTAACCCCACATAGGACCCTGGGGCACTGTCCCTGTCACTCACACACTGACTTTCCCATCACCTCCTTATATTTAACAATTATTTTAATCAACTGTATGCCAAAAATTGTAATAATTCAAAGGAAACGTAATAGTCTTGTAGTTACAGAAAATTCAGTTTAAAGATCATTTTCAATTTATGAACAGATTTTTTTTTTTTTCTGCAAGAATATATAAGGTGATGTGCTCACTCACGTCCGACTCTTTTTGACCCCATGGACCGTAGCCCTACAGGCTCCTCTGTCCATGGGATTCTCCAGGCAAGAATACTGGAGTGGACTGCCATTCCCTTCTCCAATAAGGTGATGAATGGACAACTTTTTATCAAATACCCATGTTTATCACATTAGGATAACATCCTAATAGACAAGTGGAAGGGAAAGCCGAATTCAAGGATTAGAGTCACAAAAATTTATGCCTGTTCAGCTAAAAGCATTTTCGTGTATTTTTTCAGCAAAATGCTGGTGGGTTATCCAATTGCTACCGTATTTAGATTCCAGGGGAAACATTTCAGAGTGTTACAGTAGCTTTATTTTGAAATGTCAACATGTTTAAATGCTAGAAGAGTTCCCCTTTGTAATTAAAAAAGCTTTGATGCAAAAAGGCATTAGCTGTCTGGGGGCCCTGGCCTTCAGGTCTGCTGAGGAGACCCCTGTGTCTGTTTTGGGGGGCAGGGAAGCAGCTGCTTCAGAGGTGGTGGGGGCGGCTCCTTGTTTTGCTTCTTGCAGTCTGGCAGTCAGTCCCTGGTGTGATGAACTTATTTACATCCGGGAAAACACTGTTTCAATTAGGCCAGTCCTCGGGAGGTCTAGAAAAATAAGTCAGTTACTTCTCTGAGTCCCAGATGACAGTGAACTCCAGGGCCATCAGGCCAGCAGTGCAGGAGTCCAGGCAGAGGGTCTTCTGTGATTCCGACACGTGCGTGCCAGCATCTGCCCTCAGGCGCCCAGATCACAGGCTGGGGTGAGAGGCAGGTTCTGTGACTCCGTCCTTCCCCACATCCTGGTCCCCTGTCTGGATGAGGTCTTTAAAAGAAGGAGTTGGGGAGGGTATGAAGGAGCTAACCAGCCTAATTGAGCTTGTATGTATCTGTGTGGCAGACATTCCTTCACTGGAGATGATTACAAATCCCACTGGCCTTCACTTCGTCACCTGTCCCAGGGAAATGATTTTATTTCATGAGAGGCACTGGAAACGCAAGGCTTCAGTTTGCCCTTAGTTGCAAAGACCATTTACAATGTAAAACAACTGACATACGATGCCTCATTTTAGCTTTCAAAACAGGAAGAATCCAGAAGGAATAAAACTTGGACTCTACAGAAGGATCTGGATAAATGCCAAGAGTTTAGATACACTGGAAAGGAGAGTGAGAGGGAGCGTTCTCGAGCCTCTCGTGGACTCAGCGTTTCTGTAGAAGAAGGCAGGGAAAACACTGGAAGCCGGGGCATTGCCATTTCCATTAGGGTGTCTCAGAGGTGTTGTCGTCAGTTCGGTAATAACTTACCTGTGTATCTTTAAAGGACGCTAATCATGTGCTTTTAAAGAAATTTAAAGTGTTTAGAAGGATCTGATATGCTCGACTTTTGGAAAGCATAATTGATAGTTGTGGAGACAAAGGGAAAACATAGAGGATCCAGAGAAAACAAAAATGGAATGGAAGGGGCTGGCAGAGGGGGAAGCAAAGGGAAAAGAAAGGTTTGTACGACTCTTGGCAAGCCATTTTCTTTTTATAATTATTTGAAACTTTTAAGCTCTGAAAATATTAAAAATGTTTCACATACATATACTCACACACATAATTTTAAATTGATGAGTATATTTGGATGCAAACGTTTAAGATTTTGAGAAAACACATTTAAATTTATGTCCTATCACTTAATTATATAAAGAGTCTATAACTGATTAGAGGGAAAGGATTAGGAGGAATAATCAAATAGTCTTAAAGGCGTGCCGTTGCAAAAAGCCAGGGTCGGTGGGGTGAGGGGGATTTTACAAAATATTTTTTAAAATCCCTCCCTAGACCTCAGCGAACACAAAAGAGAAGTGAATGACTTCTAGTTAGTTACAGGGACTCTTATGTTAACTTATTCATGGAAAAATACTGGAAAATAGAGTACATAATAAAATAAGGCTCAAAATAAGGTAGAATCCTGACACCAGGACATGGGGACAGTCCCACAGCAAAGCCACCACCTCCGCTGGGGGACACCAGGTGCCAGGCAGGAAGTGGGTGTTTTCAGGTCACCCCTCAGTGGTGGGGAGGGGTGACAGCAGGCACCCCCAGGCCCCAGATGGAGAAACTGAGGCACAAGAATTGGGAGAAGTATCCAGGTGCACCCAGCCCACCAGTGACCCAGAATATTCCCTGGACTAAGTCACACCGAAGTGCAACCAGTGGTTGGAAGCTTCACTAAGAAATAGAGAAAATCAGACAAGCTACTTTATTAATAAAAACAAAATAATTTACTCAAGGGTAACCATAAGGTTAAAATGCACTAACAGTTTACTCCTTTCAAAGCGATCGTCTCTGTGATCCGGTGATAGACAGTGCATAACATGTTTATAAAATGACAAAATGAGGGCAAGTGAAACGATTTCTAAAGCCTACATTGATTTTACGCCATTCCTTTTAACCAGTACTCCTTAAATACTGCATACTAAATCTGTCTCTTTGACCCTGAGGCTTTGTACAAACTAATTAGCGCCTAAAAAAAAAAGAATGTCCAGAAAGGAGACCCAGAAATTATTGTGCAGTTTCACTAAATATTCTCCAAAAGGAAAATCGAAACAAACTTCCACTGACGAAGCGTGCGTGTGGGCATGCTAAATCACTCAGTTGTGTCCGACCCTTTGCGACCCCCGCAGACTGTAGCCTGTCAGGCTCCTCTGTCCACGGGATTCTCCAGGCAAGAGTACGTACTGGAGTGGGCTGCCATGCCCTCCTCCAGGGCATCTTCCCGACCCAGGGATCGAGCCCGGGTCTCTGATGCCTACTGCATTAGCAGCCGGGTTCTTTACCCCTGGTGCCACCTGGGAAGCCCCCGGTGAAGTATACAGGGGGCGGGGGGCTAGCTGTTTTTACACCCAGTGTTACCTGGCGGCTGCTGCTGCTGCTGCTAACTCGCTTCAATCGTGTCCAACTCTGTGCGACCCCATAGACCAGATGTGTTCGCATTTGCAGCCCGAGTGTAACAAAAGGCAGTGAGCGCTTAGCCCCCCACAGCTCACAAATGCGCCCCCACCGTGCTGAGATGCAGACTCGAGGCCCAAGTGACAGCCTTCTGCTTCGGACACGGTTTTGTTGGGTGACATCACAGGTATGGGCCCTCAGGTCTGTGAGGTGCCCGACCAGCTGGAGTGTGCCTGCCCTTCACCCTGGACCTGGCCACGTGGGAGGTCAGAGACGTGGGAGGGGGAACAGGTGAAAATCCGCTAAGAAGGGAAAGCCTCCTGGGGGCGGGTTCTTGCCCCAGCACAGGTCCTGGGCCCTCCTGAACCCCAGGAGAACTGGGGCTGGGCGCCGGCACTCACAGAGAAGAAAGGAGGTGCTAAGGGAGCAAGAGAAAGAAGGCCTCTGGGTCCTGAGCCCCACACGGCAGGGACCCCTCAAGGTCTGAGTCGTGTGGATCCCAGGGCAGGGACCATCCCAACAAGTCAGGCAACGAGCCCTGAACCACAGACCCAGCCGGACCCACCCAGAGCCAAATGCTCCTGAATTGCCTGGACTTCCTTGAAACCACATCCTGCACCCAAACTTTCCCGGGATCTGGGTCTAGGACCCACAGGGCGGGGTCCCTGCTCCCCTTGGCTACACAGTTACGGCAGAGCGAGAAGCTGGGCGGCGAGGGATGTTTCATTTTGCATTAAATCTAAAGAAAAAAGAAACATCCCTGAATTTTCCAGCTGCATTTCTAAGCTCTCTTCTCAAATCCAAACATTGAAACTCCCATGGGGATGAGCAAACAAGGCTGAAAATCGCTTCTAAGATGTTCGAGGATGGCTAGACACAAGGCTGCTGAAAACTGCCTCTGAAACCACTGCTGGCATTTCCAGTCTGGGCTTGTGGATCCCACGTTGTACACACAGGAGCCTCTGAGAATTTTCCTCTTGAAATTCTCTAAGGTTGCTGAAGTCTCTGAGGATTCTGGTGATGGTTTTGATCATGCTTCTGATCTCCATAATTGGTTTTCAAGAGTTAAGCGCTACAATGAGAAATATTAAATATGGCTAAAACCTAGACAGCGTATTAAAAAGCGGGGACATCACTTGGCCAACAAAGGTCCGTCTAGTCAAGGCTATGGTTTTTCCAGTAATCATGTATGGATGTGAGAGTTGGACTGTGAAGAAAGCTGAGCGCCAAAGAATTTATGCTTTTGAACTGTGGAGAAGACTCTTGAGAGTCCCTTGGACTGCAAGGAGATCCAACCAGTCCATCCTAGGGGAAATCAGTCTTGAATATTCATTGGAAGGACTGATGTTGAAGCTGAAAGTCCAATACTTTGGCCACCTGGTGTGAAGGGCTGACATATTTGAGAAGCCCTTGATGCTGGGAAAGGTTGAAGGCAGGAGAAGGGGATGACAGGATGAGATGGTTGGATGGCATCACCGACTGAATGGACATGAGTTTGAGTAAGCTCCGGGAGTTAGTGATGGACAGGGAGGCCTGGTGAGCTGCAGTCCATGGGTTCCAAAGAGTCAGGCACGACTGAGGGACACCAGGAAGATACCACACGGACAGGAAAGCAGGCCAGGGAATAAGCTGCAGCCGGCACTGAAGTTTCCCATCTCGAGATAAATTACGCCCCTCAGAGCGTGATGAAAGGTGCAGGCTCTACCGAGAGGACTTTGTACCCACCTAAGGAGGCGCTATTTGCGTGCTTTATCCTCTCCTTTGTCATCACTCGTTAGTCTTACAAATGCTGTCAAAGATGGAAGCATTCCGCGCACTCCTGTTCTCTGAGGGGGTGGTGAAGCTGTTCCCTCTGACCGTCCGTGATCCGAGCATCTACACCGACAGGAGGCTGACGTGCGGCTGGGAGGCGAGAAGCGCCCGGGTCCTCAGGCCTGCATCAGAGAGAACGGACGCGGCGCAGGCGCAGGAGCGGACAGTGCGCCGGGCGGCCCGGCAGCGGTCTGACCCTTCCCCTCTGCTCCTGAGACACCACGCTCAACAAGAACAAGAGACGCGCCTCCCCGCTGCAGCGTGGCCGCCGTAGACGCGGCCAGTTTACAGTCTAGTGAATTCCTGGGCCCCGGGTCAGCTGTGCCCGGCACCCCCTGGCTCCCCAGCCCGTCCCACACGTCAGCGCAGAGCCGCTGGCTGGCCCCCAGCGTCCCCCCCTTCCTCACCGGGCACCGTCACTGGGGCACGGCCTGTGGGGTGTGTGCCCGAACCACCGCCTAGGTCCCTTTCTGAATCTCAACCTGGGCTTCCTTCTGTTGCTCAGGGAAATGTACAGAAATCCTGTCTAGCGATTTCATTTCTCCCTGGCTCCATCAAAGGCTCTTCTCCCGAGAGAGCCGCCCCAGCTGCGGTTTGGGGGAGCCCTGTGGTGTCGACTCACTCCCTGTTCAGTCAGGGCCACCTCGGTCAGTGAACCCAGAGGCCGCGGGCTCACCACCCCCAAAGTGTGGGAGGGGTCGCAGGGAGGAAATGAAAATCCAGAGAACTCTACAAAAATGCATATGAACTGGCGTGAAGCCAGCACTTCTGGATCCGCCCACAGGAGGACCACACTGACCAGGCACCGTGTCCCCTGCACAGGATGTGACCTTTCCTGTGGAGACACTGATGGGCTCACAGACTAATTCGGGGGCCTCATGGCAGGTAGGGCTTCCCCAGGTGCCTCATGGTAAAAACCCGCCTGCCAGTGCAGGAGACACAGGAGACCGGGGTCCAATTCCTGGGCCGGGAAGATCCCCTGGAGGAGGAAATGGCAATCCACTCCAGTACTCTTGCCTGGAGAACCCCACGGACAGAGGAACCTGGCGGGCTACAGCCCATGGCTTTGCAAAGAGCTGGACATGACTGAGCGCAGCACCACGTGACAGGTAGGCAAGGTTGCCCGAGCTGAGTTCTCATTATAAAAATAAACCACACGTCTCCAACCCAGCTGCACATACGGTGAGAAGTCCTTCACAGCCACCAAAAAGCACTGCCTCCAGGCCCTGACTGATGCGCAGGCCCACGGGGCCCCCAGGGCAGGGCTGGGACCCACGGTCCCCGGCAAGTGTGCTCAGGTCCCGCGCCCCCTCTTCCCGCTGGAGCGTCGGAACTGAGCCGGGAGGCTTCTTCCGCAGCCTGCCCTGCTTTCCCATCCTCCTCTGCTGAGTCTCTTAGCCAAGGCCTCTCCCCGCCTCTGAAGTCGGGCCCCGGACGCTCTCCACGGTGCTGAGCCCAGCAGGCCCCGCTAGGTCTGCACTGCCTCGGCAGCTGGATCCTTGCCCTCCCAAAACCTTCCTCACTGAGGCTTCAGCACCACAAACTGCTCCTCGGCCACACCCAGTGTCTCAGAAAACGTCCTCAGCTCTGTCTGTGTCCCACTCGTGTCCACAGCAGGACCTCGGCCACACCCAGTGTCTCAGAAAACGTCCTCAGCTCTGTCTGCGTTCCACGCGTGTCCACAGCAGGACCTCGGCCACACCCAGTGTCTCAGAAAACGTTCTCAGCTCTGTCTGCGTCCCACACGTGTCCACAGCAGGACCTCGGCCACACCCAGTGTCTCAGAAAACGTCCTCAGCTCTGCATTCCACGTGTGTCCACAGCAGGACCTCATCTTACAACTTCCCTGCCTAACCTTTGCTCTGGTCCAAGCAGTCGTGGGCTCTCACGCAGACAAGCACAGAATTGTCAGCACAGCAGCCAGGGTGACCAGTGGGCGCTCGAGGTGCATGTCACGAGATCCCAGAGGTTTCCACCAGCTGAGTCTCAGAGCTCCGTCCTTACCAAGGTCTGGAAGGACCCTCTCCTGCATGCCCCCGCCACGCCCTCCCCACACTCGCTCTGCACCGCCTCCTGGCCACCCCGCTGTTCTCCGCTGTCTCTGCATGGCCAGCGCCCTCCTGTTTGCTGAGCTGCTGCCAGGCCCTCGTCCTCCCCACCTTCATTCACGAGGCCCGCCCTGACCACACCGGCCACACTGGCTCCACTGCCGGCTCCCAGTTCCCTCCCCCATCCTCAGTGCTGGTCACTTTCCCCAACGTGGCGGCCACGTTCGTGCTGGGCTCTCACCTCCTGCTGGGGGCACGCTGGACCATGGCCCAGCTGCTTCCCACTGGGCACACATCCAGTCCTCAGCCACTCTCTCTTCACTGGCTCTGTGGTCTCTGCACCCCCTCCCTGTAAATCTGTTGCGTGTCTAACCCTGTCTCTGGGCCAGCTCTAATCTCTCCTATCATCAGTGGTTTGGGAAACCTGGATCAACACAGAAAGAAAGGTGGAGTCAGATTCCTAGCATCACCACAGGTAGTGACAGAGTCACCGAAACTCAAAGAGCTACAAGTGGGAGATTAAACTATAAGCTTGTAGATGACAGAGGAAGAGTAAACGTCTGTGACTCCAGAATATGGAGAAAGAGGCTTAAATGAAAAAATCCCCCAAGGCTCAAACCAGAGGGCCATAAACGAAACTGGATTTGAAAATAACACCTTTATTATTTTGATCCACTAAAGGACAGAGTTACTGTACAGTGGATATATCAGAACATGAAACAGGTCTTTAACTTACAAGGAACAAACATCAGGAATAAATAAGGACAGAGGCTTCCCATGTGGCTCAGCTGGCCAAGAATCCGCCTGCAATGCAGAAGACCTGGGTTCCATCCCTGGATTGGAAAGATCCCCTGGGGAAGGTAAAGGCTACCCACTCCAGTATCCTGGCCTGGAGAAGTCCATGGACTAGGGACCAGAGAAGGCAGTGGCACCCCACTCCAGTACTCTTGCCTGGAAACTCCCATGGATGGAGGAGCCTGGTGGGCTGCAGTCCATGGGGTCACTGAAGGTCGGACACAACTGAGCAACTTCACTTTCACTTTTCACTTTCATGCATTGGAGAAGGAAATAGCAACCCACTCCAGTGTTCTTGCCTGGAGAATTCCAGGGACGGGGGAGCCTGGTGGGCTGCCGTCTGTGGGGTTGCACAGAGTGGGACACGACTGAAGCAACTTAGCAGCAGCAGGCACTGTATAGTCCATGGGGTTGCAAAGAGTCAGACACGGTTGAACGACTTTCACTGAATCCAAAGAAAAAGACAAAAATTCAAACTCAGAAATGGGCTAACGGTATGAACAAGTGATTCTCAGAAGAGAAAACCCAAGTGGATACCAAGGTTATGATGAAGCTTAAATTGTTATTAATTAGAGTCATGCAAGGTAAGTCAACAAGATTCCCTGTAAGCGGCTTGGTGAGGCTGACGCTGGGCAGTGCCTGGGGTCATGGAGACGGCTCCGTGCATGGCAGGGGTGCAGACGGGCACTGTGGTTCAGGTGCTGTCAGTGGTCACCCAGGGACATCCTCTCCATTGGGATTCCATACAAATGTCTAAATATACCTGAAGTTGGTTGTGAAATAAACCAGTGTGCCCACCAGCTGTGGGGGTGCTTGTTCAGGGGAGGAAACCTCACACTGTGTGCATGGCAACGACCAGCAGCTTAGGGGGCAGGGACCACACATTGCCAGGACGGCCGTACTCACTCCAGCACGTGTAATGGGGCGTGGTGAGCGGGTACGAGGCGCCCCTCACTTCCGTTGTAAATGGAGAGAAACAGCCGTAGGAATTTCCCTATGCTTTGTCTTCTGTGTGCGCCTAGATAGCCCCAATGGGGCCCCAGGGCGTCTGTTAATGGCCCCAGATCAAAACCCACAGTGTCTGACGCTCACAATGGGGGACATTTGCATGAACTTTTGACCTTCTAAAAGCAGAACAGAACGCTGAATCAATATTTACTCTAAAATCAATGTTTACTAATTTAGAAAGATAGCTTACATGTTCAGAAATTCTCCTTAATCCTTGGATCAAAGGCAGGCATCCCCTGACTTTTCAAAATAAATCCAGAATAGCAGGTTTGGAAATCTGAGCCCAGCCTGCAAACTACCATTACATCATCAAGCAATGAAAAGTCTGGGCTAATTGTTCTTCTGAATCAAGTTATCACATATATAATTATCATATATATAATTGCTCTCAAAGATTAAAATTCACTTAACAAGAAAATTGCCTGGAACATAATGCAATCGTTCTTTCTCCAGGGATTCCAAAGTCATCTCTGATATTTCAGTACCTGTTTCAGGATGTTAATTATGAAGCTGAACAATAGTCCCCAGTTCACTGTAGACGTTGAATTATGCAGAGGGAATGTCTTATAAGGGCTTCCCAGGTGGTGCTGGTGGTGAAGAACCCGCCTGCCAATGCAGGAGACGCAAGAGACACGGGCCCAGTCCCTGGGTCAGGAAGATCTCCCAGAGCAGGAAATGGCAACGCACTGCAGTGTTCTTGCCTGGAAAGTCCCATGGACAGAGGAGCCCGGCGGGCCACAGTCCACGGGGCTGCAGAGCCGGACACGACTGAGCACACACACGTGTTATAAACTCATCACACCATGTCTTGGAAGGCGGGGGTGGGGGGGTGAAAGCAGGTCTCAGGGTCTCACAGGGGGCCCCCCCTGCAGCCCTGCCCTCCAAGCCCACAGCCCCCTCTGCCTTCAGTTCAAATGGCCCTTTAAGAGGGCTCCCTGAGACAGTGTTGGGGAGAGGGGTCCCCAGTTTCTATGACGCCCCGCCAGGCCTGCAGCGTCCTGTGCATCTCTTTCCATGAGAGAGACCCTGACGCCGTGTGTGTTTGACACCTGGCCCCCTCGCCCTGCTCGACGGTGGACAGGGAGGAGTTCAGGGGTCCTGCTCCTGCTCCCAGTACCCCCCGGGGAGGCACTGCCCCATTCCAGTAGCTTCAACCCCTCAGTTTAGGAACAATTTTAAAGTACAAACTTCAATACCGTCAAAGCCCCCACCTGCCCAGCTGCTTGTTTTCGAGCCATCTAGTGAGCAGAGTGGTTTAACAGCATCACGTGTTTTCCGCCTCTCAGTGCCACCACTGCGCCGCCAAGAAATAGGCCAAGAAGCGTTTCAGGTTATAAATTCAGTGATCCTGCTCAAAACTAAACAGCACCCGGATAAAGAGTCCTGCCCTACAAGTCAAAAAACTCTCCCTTCCTAACAGAAAATAACTGTAGACAATTCAGAGGAGAAACAGTCTCATAGGCTGGACTTTCAAACGACTGAAACCAAAGGATGAGGCCCTCGCACGGGCATCCCCGTGTTCTCTGGGTCCTGTTCTGTGCTCTCCACCCTCCGGGGGCCGAGGGGATATGGAGGGTCCCGGAGCAAGGACGAGGAGGCCCCCCGAGAAGCCGCCTGCCCGCTCCTGCGGACCAGACCCGCGTCACCTCCCGACCAGTTTGCTACGACCAGCCAAACCTGCAAAGTGATTCTGCTGAAACTAGGCTTGACTATACTGAGCGCTGATAAGATCAAAGGGAATTTATCCTATATTCTATAAGTCATTTTCCGAGTGTTTTTGTAGTGTATTTATTAGTCTCTGAGGGCTGCTGGGGCAGAGCTCACAAACTCGGGGACCAAAAACAAGACACCCTCCTGTCTCACAGTCTGGAGGTGGGAAGTCTGAGGTCAACGTGCTAGCAGGGTCCTACCCCTCTGAAAGCTCCAGGGAGCATCATTCCTCATCTCTTCCAGCTCCAAGACGTGGTGTCCCTTGGCTTGAGGATGGTCACCCAGACCCTCCTCCATCACCTCACGTGTGCCTGTGTCTCTTCTCCTCTCCATGTGAGGATGCCAGTCACACTGGACCAAGGCCCGCCCTGAAGACCTCACCTTCCCGCTCATATCCCCAGAGTCTGTGTTTCCATATGGGGTCCTGTTCACAGACCTCCCACAGCTCTCCCCAAGAGGGCTCAAGTCAACCTGTGACTGTATTGGAACACTTAACTTCACTATAAAGAAAACCCTTTGGGAAATATTTTTCCAAAGGAAGTGTATTAAATTATAGCTGAATTTAGAGCACATTATGGAGCAATAACATGGGGGAGAGACTAGAGTTTTACCAATACTTCGCCTCCCACCAACACATTTATGGTGGGTATTTAAGTTGAATTGTCTTGTGCCTCAAAAGCATAGGGATTAGTGGTACCTAGTATTCTATTTGGCCCACCACAGGCACTAAATAAACACTGGCCAGTTGGTTGATAGTTACTGATCAACTCCGTGTTCCTGGTGTACACACATCTTGGAATAATAAACATGGAATATGCTTAAAGCTTCCCAAAGACACTGAGTGGCTTCATCCCTAAGCCTTCTAATTGCACTCGGATCATCCTTACTGGGATGCCACATCAGATTTTTTTAAAAGATTATCTGTAAAACCAATTATAATCAAGAACCATTTTCAACTGTTGGCTATGCTAACCAGTAAAGAACACAGAGAAAATATTTCAAAAATCTAATCTAAAAATCATATGAGCTCTTTTATTTCAGGCATGGTAGAGCAGAGATAAATAGCTTCCTTTCAAATTGCTCATTATTATTCACTGAAGCTCAAGGAAAATACCTTGGCGACGTGTGTAGAGCTTTCTGAGGAAGCCTTTAAAGCTGGAAATATCTGAGCCTGGCATCTGAGAGAGCTCCAAGGGAGGTGCCTTTCCTTGGGCACGACCTATGAAAGGGACAGTGATCAAAAATCACTTCTTCTGACTGTGAAACGTGAGTTTATGAATGATTCTGCAGCCCCCATCCCACACAGCCCAGGACTTCCATCGCCTCCATCTCCCCCTCTGACTGTGGTCTGCCAGGCGCACCACGGCGTGGGGGGCTGCCTGACTGAGGGGCTGGGTCCTGGCTCTCTGCCTGCGAAGACTGCCCACCAAACGCTTCACTGGGCATGATGTGGGGAGAGACACACACTTCCTCCAACTGCCAAGCTACTGGGGATGTTTGCCACTCATTGCAGCCTCTCTCAATTTCTAATTGCTAACATACGATATCCTGACAACCTACCTACTATGGAAACCTAATTCAAACTAATAACCTTTACCAAAATCGTATCAACTAGCCTGTAACTTAAGACCTACAGATTCTAATGAATTTAGGAGACAGTGCGGTGCTCGGAAAAAATTCCCACTGAGAGCTCACGCTGCCTTAGACACTCCATTCCCATCTCTCCTCCCCCTTCAACCACTGGGACAGGCATTTCAGGGAGGCAGTAAGGGTCTGAGATGTATCCATGGCAACAGAATCAGACTGGAAGAGACAGGAAAAAGCAAAGCTCAAAGGAATCGCTGAGTGAGTATGCAGGCAATAATCTCAGAAGTTTATAGCTTGAGTGAGGAGGGTTCAGCACCACGGACAAGGACCTGTCCTACTTCTTGCCCTCTCACCTAAGCTAATTCGTCTACAAACGCAAGGAGGGAATAAAAACCACAGTGAAGCTCACAGAGGGCACTGTTTGTTTCTCCATAGCTCCAAGCCATTAACAGGGCTTTCAGTAGTTTCAAAAAAATAATGCTGCTGATACGGATGCCTCTTCTGAAGATGTCAAAAATGAAAAAGTGTAAAAATTATGCCGTGATTTTTAAATCATGAATATGGATGACAGATATTTGAAAGACTGCGCTGAGATGTTAAATCAGGTAAGAATCCTTCTACAACATTACATGGAGAATCCTGCTTTGCCTTCCACAGCCACACACCATGTTTCCGTGTCCAGGTCTTACAGGGTCTGCGATTTCTCAGGGCCCCCAGTGTTTACTTTAAGACACTATTGAAGTGAGCTGAATTGGAAAATGGTAGGAACGCCTCCCCAGTTACTTGTTCTCTGAGGAAAATAAGCAATAAGTGGATATAAAACGACTCTGTCTGATTTCAAAATATTTGAGGCCAGAATTTCTTGTATGTGTTACTCGGTGAAACTCAGTGAAAGTACGAAGCAAATTAGAGTCAAAATATCTCTCAGGAGGTTATCAAATGGGCAACAAGGGGGAACAAAATCAAAGCATTAATTTCATACATACTCACATACTTCTCTCCTAGACAGATTAATTATTAAAAAAAAAAAAAAAAGCCATAAGGCACTGCTCTGCAGGGCAGCGATGCTCTGAGAAACTCTAGGTGGGACACGAGGTCTCACACACCCAGGGGGCCACACCCAGAACACAAACACACAGCCTCCCTCTGGGTGGGGCTGCAGCAACCTAACCCAGGATTCCAACAGAGAAGGCAGCCTCTTATTCGTACAGGAACAGGATGAAATGACTTCCCTGGTGGCTCAGATGGTTAAGCGTCTGTCTACAATGCAGGAAACCCGGGTTTGATCCCTGGGTCGGGAAGATCCCCTGGAGAAGGAAATGGCAACCCACTCCAGTACTATTACCTGGACAATCCCATGGACAGAGGAGCCTAGTAGGCTACATGGGGTCGCAAAGAGTTGGACACGACTGAGCGACTTCACTTCACTTCAAACCCATGGACGGAGGAGCCTGGTGGGCTGCAGTCCATGGGGTCGCGAAGAGTCGGACACGACTGAGCAACTTCACTTTCACGCATTGGAGAAGGAAATGGTGACCCACTCCAGTGTTCTTGCCTGGAGAATCCCAGGGATGGGGGAGCCTGGTGGGCTGCCATCTATGGGGTTGCACAGAGTTGGACACGACTGAAGGGACTTAGCAGCAGCAGCAGCAGCAGGATGAAATATGTGAGCTGCTGGGGAGAAAAGCATCTGACAGCGTCTGACAAAGGCCACAACCTTGACCTCAACATCCCAAAGCTGCATGCTTCCTTTTCCTGTGCCTCTGTCTTAGCACCATGATTTAAGCACCGAAACCAGAAACATCACCAGGGGCTGTGATAATAACCAACCACAAAATCCAGGGCCACTCCTGCAGGCTCAGGGCGGCCACGCATTGACCACTGCTCTGTAGTCAGAGGGGAGCTCCCAGCGCAGGGGGCTCAGGTTCCATCCCTGGCCAGGGAGCAGGATCCCACATGCCACAGCTAAAGCTCATGCGTGCCACAACCAAGATGAGGCACAGCAACATAAAACATGTTTACCCTGCCCTCTGGCGACTGTGACCCGCTTTGAGACCTGCTGAGAGTCTAGCATGCAGTCGCCTTTTCCTGCAAATGTTCTACATTAAACAACCACAGACCTAGAGAACGGCGGACAGGACAGCAAGTATCATGAGTCCTTTGCTTTAGTTCACCAATGTCTACCTTTTTGCAATATTTCTTTAATTTCTCTCTATATAATTTATACAACGTTTTTGGCCAAACTTCTCCAAAGTAACTTGCAAGTGAGTTGACATTTCACTTCCCAATATTTCAGCACGTTCTTCTAAGGTCCAGGTTGTTCTCCATGGTCACAAAAATACTATCAAGGCTGAGAAATTTAAAATTAATGTAATGATATTACTAAATATTTAAATTTCTCCAACTGTCCCTAATATGTCTTGGCAGCATTGTTTTAAGCCAGGATCAAAGTGTCGATTTTACAGCACTGTGTTGTCACACCTCTTTAGTCCGATTAAATCTGGAAAAACCCTCGCCTTTCATCTCTGAAGAGCCCAGACTAGTTACATTGCAGGCTCCTCCACAACCTGAAGTCGTCTGTTGCCTCTTGTTGGAATTGGACCAGACCCCGTGGCGGGAGCCTGCGGAAGTGGTGCAGCGGCAGTTCCCTCCGCCTCACACCTGGAGGACTGTTCCCGCCGGTGCCGCCTTTGATCAGCTGGTTACGCAGGTCCGAGCCAGGCCTCTCCCCGCAGAGCCGCCGTCCCGAGCCCGGGGCACCAGAGGTTTGTGCGGCTGCCCTGCCCCCAGCCTCGCTCCCGACGGTTTCCGTGTCCCGCGAGATCCTTGCCCGTATCCCGAGTAGCTGGGAGTTGAGACGGCGGTTTCCTACTTCTGTCACTCCTTCGTCATTTGTTAAATAACTTCCTTCTGCTAAGAAAAGAAGGGAATGCAGGCGGGTGCAGCAATGTGGAGCGCAGCATGGAGCTGCCTTAAAAAACGGAGAATCGGACCATCATGCGCTCCAGTAACCCCGCTTTGGGCATTAAAAACCCCGTAATTTGAAAAGATACACACATCCTAATGTTCAGAGCAGCACTGTTTACAATAGCCAAGGCACGGAAGCAACCTAAGTATCCCTCAACGGATGAATGAATGAAGACAATGTAGTGTCTATGTACAGTGGAATACCGCTCGGCCATAAAAGGAGTGAAATAATGGCATTTGCAGCAACGTGGATGGACCTAGAGATGTTCATATTAAGTGAAGTAAGCCAGACAAAGACAAATATCTTATGATATCACTTATATGTGACATCTTTTAAAAATGACACAAACAAATTTATTTACAAAACAAAATAGACACAGACATAGAAAGCAACCTTATGATTACCAAAGGGGAAGGATGGGGAGGGATAAATTAAAAGTTTGAGATTAACATAAATACATATTACTGTGGCTGAGATGGTGAAAGTGTCTGCCTGCAATGCAGGAGACACGGGTTTGATCCCTGGGTCAGGAAGATCCCCTGAAGAAGGAAATGGCAACCCATTCCAGTACTCTTGCCTGGAGAAGTCCATGGATGGAAGAGCCTCGTAGGCTACAGTCCATGGGGTACTCTTTGTCCATGGGCAAAGAGTCGGACACGACTGAGCGACTTCACTTTACACACTTTACCTGTGCAAAATAAACATCAAGAGCCTACAGCACAGGAAACTATAATCAGTATTTTATAACTACCTATAAGGGAAAAGAATCTGAAAAAGCATATCACTGTGCTGTGTGCTTGAAACTACCATAACACTGTAAATCAACTATACTCCTATTTTCAAAAATTGGGGGGAAAGACCTCACTATTTTTTTTCCTTTTCATGTCACAATAGATTCATCAATTTTTAAAATTCTAAGTTTGATTACCTATTGCCGCTGTTGCTTGTTTTGTTATGCAATTTTTCAGAATTTGGCTAAGAAGGTCCCTTTGAAAGACCAGAGTCTGAGCTCGTGCACAGAATGCCCAGGCTCGCCTGCGCTCTGCCTGCTCCAGCCCGGAAATCATCCACGGCTCCAAGCGTCCTCTCACCCCTCAGGGAGGACACGACTCAGAAAACAGGACGGGATGCAGGTCTTCTCACGCCTACTGCGGTGTCCTCCTGGAATGCGGTGTCCTCCTGGAAAGCCCTGTCCTTGGACAAAGTCAGGAATTTATGGTTGCTGATATATAAACACACTGTTTAAAAGGAATTTTAAAAATTAACTATATTAAAAGCATCTGAGCAGCCTCACTCATCCTTACCCTTCCTGTCTCATCCCTACTCTAGACTCAATTTTGGAGCATATCATCTGGATCGTGTTTGTTTTCACCAAATAAGCAACTATCTATCTTTATGCTTAATACTTATAAATATTCTAAAGAAACATGTATATCTTAAGTTTCCCTGACTTCTTACACAAAAGGCATGTCTATAACATGCCATATACAGATGTTACTTTATAAAGTCTTTCAGTGAAAAACTTAAAAAGTCAGCCTTGGAGATCAGCCCCACCGCATTTCCCAGAGACCTTTCCCGTTCTTCTTCAGGCTGTGTAGCCCTGGGTCTGTGGATGCCCCACGGTTTATTCAGTAGGTCACCTACAGAAGACGGTTAGGCTGTTTGCAGTGACTGGCCACCCAAACGACCACGAGAGGCGCCCTCTTTCCTCATGAAGGGGTTGCCGGATCTCCTCCCTCTGTCCCAGCCTGACAGGGAGTTCGGTGCCTCCTCCTGGAGCCCCTGTGACCGGCTTGAACTTGGTTTGGACAATGTTTAGGTGCTCAGGCTGTGTCAGTGGGGTTTACGGAGACACCCGAACAGCAGAGCTTTGCCTCAGGAGCATGAAACCTCGGGCTGGTCAAAGATAGAGAACATTCATATGCCTGTCAGGCTCAGAGCGAGTCCTCTGTTTCGCTGCTGTAATGACTGTGTTTCGCTCTGCTGTGAGAACAAAAGCCCTTCTTATACATAAATATAAATATATATATATATATAGAAAGGTTGGCTCCGTGACTCCAAGAACAGCCGACTTGTACCCCGGAACTGTACACGTTATAGGAAACCACACTCCTCAGATTTGTTGTAAAGAATTGTGCTTGTAAAAAAAAAAAAAAGAATTGTGCTTGTGAAGTTTTAAACTGTATTTGTCATAAGAGAGTTAATTGCCTCCTTAACGAAAAATAATTAAGCCACTTATGATAGCCCTAAATTATTTTTGTTTAATTATAATGAAGTGATTGCTGCTTTAAAAGTCCTGTTAATTGCTAGTTTAGAAACATTCTTTGAGGCCGCTCCTCCCTGCCTAAATTCTACTTAAGCAAAAGTCAGTTAAGCGTCACAAACAGATAAATTTTTAGACATAGCACAAAACAGCACATTATCACAGAGGGAGCTGGGGCCCAGAGCTGCTAAAATGTAAGCATCTTCAGTAAGAGAACTTTATCTGTAGTCACAGGCCAGCTAAGCTAAGATGTATGAGTTCTAGGCATTGATTAAGATGAAATGGTGTCAACTAAGGACATCTGCAGTGTTGTTCAAACTGTTAAGATGATTTCATGTTTTAAAGCATAGATGTGACCACGGAGCACCTAGGCAGGCATTTCTTCAGCCCTGTTTCCACCAGAAACACCTCGAAATGACAAGTGGCAGCCAAATGACACGGATTCTAAGAAGCCTGGGTGGGAGTGAACTGAGAATGTCTCTTATTGTGCAGACGACCCTGAATCCACCCTAGTGCGAAAAGCAAAGGAAATCATCTGTAAGTCCTGGGGAAGGAACAAGATGGAACCTCTCTGCAGCTGAAGACAAGCTGATGAATTCAGGCCGATTTGCTAGACAGCGATCAAATCAACCCCAGAAGGGCTCCCAAATCCTTCAAATGACTTGGTATATTTATACTCAGCAGCTGCCTGTCTCTGCTTTCCCTATAAACCGGGAAAGGGTTTGTCATATCAGCCCCGAGTTGACAAGACAGGCCGCGTGGTCTCTGTGAAATTCCCCGTCTCAGAGGGGAGAGCGGGCCTGCGATGCTGCTGGGAACGCTCGGCAGGCCGCCCTTTCGCACGGGTGACGCACACTCTCAAGAAGGAAGCAGGAAAACCCAGCAAGCGCGTGGCCGGGCACGGCGGGGTCTGGAGGCAGGCTGGGCGGCAAGGCCGGCCCTGGAGCGCAGAGGAGGGGCGCGGGGCTCAGACCGGAGAGGCAGGCAGAGGCGGACGGGAGGGGCGCGAACCACGAGGCGGCGTTTCCGCTGAGGGTCCTCAACACGCTCCGCTTCCGGAGACCTCCCTCCCGGAGCATCCCTCCTTCTGGGCATCCCCGGAGTCTCCACCCGCTCGTGATGGGCATCTTGAACTCGGTGTGGTCGAGCCGCAGCAGCTCTGCAAGGCTCCTCGCAAACAGACCTCGCCCCTCTGTCCCCTTCTCTGCCCACGGCGTGGGCGCCAGCCTGGGCTCCGCCCTCGGTCCATCGGAGCGCGCGCCAGGCCGGGGCTCACCGTCCCCCGCCGCCCGGACCGGCCCTCCTTCCCCGCGGAGCCGCAGGGAGCGCCCGGCTGGCCTCAGGCTTGTCAGGCGTAGAGCAAAGCGGCACAACTGTCCCCTGCTCGACACTTCCTCTGGTCTTCGGGGCTGAACTGTGTCCCCAGGTCGGGGTCCTAACTCCCCAGACCTCAGAATGTGAGCGGATTTGGAAATAAGAGTTCAATGGGTGGTTCAGGCCGAATGGGGTCGTGAGGGTGGTCCCGATCCGGAGGGGCTGGAGTCCTTCAGGGAGGAGGAGGCGAGGACACAGACTGGGAGAGACTCGGGCACCGTGCGTGTGGAGGAGCCCAGCGCCCACACCCGGGCAGAGAGGCTCCCGGAGCCCCTGCCGGCGCCCTGGCCTTAGACCCGGGAGAGGTGGGCCTCGGTTGCTCAGCCTCTGCCCAGACGGCGGCAAGAGTCTGTGGAGCCGGAGCACACCCCACAGACGGCTCGCAGGGCCGCCAGCCTGCATCCCCCGCCGGGTCCTGGGCCCCAGCGCGGCCCCCACCACGCCTTCCAGCTGCTGCGTTTGTCTTCGGGCTGCTCTCAGCCCCCGAGGAGCTCAGAGCAACAGCGCCCTTTGTCCACCTGCTCACCGGTGTCCCCGCCGCGCCCCCCCCCCCCCCCCCCCCCCAGGCAGCCCTGAGCTCTCGAGTGAGGGCAGGCCCCACGCCACCAGATCTCACAACTTTCCAGAAGGAACTGTGTACTTACGCCAAAGGTATGGGTCTTACATCAAACAGCTATGGACAGAACAGCCCCCTTCGCCGGGTGACCAACACCATTTTTCTTGGCAGAATTTTAAATTTCCTTTAAGAGAGTCTTCTAGCTGGTAAATGAAGAAGAAAGTGCTAGATCAAGGTTTCACTATTTTACATTTCCCACTGGATGTCTGGATCTAGGCAGTAATTGATAATAAAGGATAAAAGTCAGGAAAAGAGAGATGACCAGTTGCCAAGCACCCCCAATAAGAACACAGACCCCCCCACTTGCGAGGTCTTCACAACAGATGAGAAAATCAAACCAGGATATCCGTGAGATTCACGATCCAACTTACAAATTACAGAAAATACGGGGGACAGAGGAGCACGTTCAAGGACACCATCACAAGCAAGATTCAGAACTTTGGAACCAGGACAAACGATCCAGATTTTCTAGCAAATAAAAAGACAAGAAAGACAGCAGATGGGAAAGAGGTTACAAATTACGTGAGACTTAAGGGGCCTGTCCCCCTCATGGATCACTGCCTTGTGGTGGCAAACAGGCTTGAGTCACTCAGTGAAGCTATGAGCCATGCCCCGCAGGGCCACCCAAGACGGACAGGTCGCAGGGCAGAGTCTGGACAAAACGTGATCCACTGGAGGAGGGAATGTAAAGCACCCCAGGATACTTGCCGGGAGACCTCATGAACTGTATAAAAAGACAAAAAGATACAACACGGAAAGATGGGTCCCCCAGGTTGGAGGTGTCCGATAAGCTCCTGGGGGAGAGTGGAGGACACCTGCTAAGAGTCCCAGAAAGTCTGAGGGCGGGAGGAGAAGGGGACGGCAGAGCACGAGACGGTGGGTGGCATCACCCGCTCAATGGACGTGAGTTTCCGCAAGCTCAGGAGCGGTGAGGACAGGGAGGCCTGGTGTGCTGCAGTCCAGGGGGTGGCAAAGAGCCGGACACGACTGAGTGACTGACCAACAACAGCAGCAAGAGGCCCTCAGTCACAGGAGGCGCCCTCACCTGACTCCTAACGCAAGCAAGCTGTCACAGTCAGACGACTGGGGAAAGCTGAAGGCGTGGCAGTTGATGGTATTTACAAACTATAAGTCTTCATTCACTAGGCTGGTTTTGTGGTTATATGCACACGTGTGTGAGTGTTTTTAAAAGAGTGACCTTATGTTTAGAGACACTTCCTGGAACAGCTGCAGCTGAAATGACGTGGCAGTGAATCTCTTCAAAACGACCTGAAGAGGGTGGGCTCAGGAGCGGGTGGGGGTCAACGGTGGGCTCAGGAGCGGGGTGGGGGTCAACGGTGGGCTCAGGAGCGGGGTGGGGGTCAACGGTGGGCTCAGGAGCGGGGTGGGGGTCAACGGTGGGCTCAGGAGCGGGTGGGGGTCAACGGTGGGCTCAGGAGCGGGTGGGGGTCAACGGTGGGCTCAGGAGCGGGGTGGGGGTCAACGGTGGGCTCAGGAGCGGGGTGGGGGTCAACGGTGGGCTCAGGAGCGGGTGGGGGTCAACGGTGGGCTCAGGAGCGGGCGGGGGTCAACAAGGTTTCCTATGAGTCATGTTTGTTGAAACTGCGCCGTGGGTCAGAGAAGTCCACTATGCTAGACCCCCGACTTTGCAATCGCTTAAAATCTTCCTGAGTAAGTTTCTATATAAACACAGAAACTACGCAACACAGAGGACAAGAGGAGGCATCTCACCGGAGAGACTTTTCTAGCCACGAAAAATACAGAGCGAGGTGAACTTTGTTTGACTGAGAAATGCAATTTCTACCCATTTAATTGGCAAAAAAAAATTAGAAGTCTGACTATACCAAGCATGGGAGAGTGTGGAGAGCCCCAGTATCTCCTGTGCCTTGCTCTTGGTGTACGGACTAGCACAGGGGGCTTGGAAGATGGTATGGCGTTTGTCCTGAAGTTGAACAGCTGCATTCTCCATGTGCACGCAGTTCAGTAATTTCACCTCAGGTAGAGTGTGTGTGTGAGTGTGTGTGTGAGTGTGTGTGTGAGTGTGTGTGTGAGTGTGTGTGTGTGTGTCTGTCTGTCTGTCTGTGTGCCCATGTACTTGCACACACACATCAACACATCCGGGAGAAACTTTTGTACAGAAGCTCTGGGAGTTGTGGACGCGAATGTTTATAGAAAATAAATAAATCGATAAATAAGTCACAAGTGCTGTGCATGGACCAGTGATGGAAGTGCAGCTTCAACCAAAACAAAACCTGCATTGGAACGAGGGCCGTCCTCTGTCACTAAGTACAGATGAGCCCCCTACGCCAGGAGACTCATGCCAGCCCATGGCCCATCCAGCCAGGGAGCCCTGGGCTGGGTCAGCAGGAAGAACCAGGGTTTCGCTCTGTAAGGTCAGTTTTCATTCCAATCCCAAAGAAAGGCAACGCCAGAGAATGCTCAAACTACCGCACAATTGCACTCATCTCACACACTAGTAAAGGAATGCTCAAAATCCTCCAAGCCAGGCTTCAGCAGTACATGAACCATGAACTTCCAGATGTTCAAGCTGGTTTTAGAAAAGGCAGAGGAACCAGAGATCAAATTGCCAACATCCGCTGAATCATCGAAAAAGCAAGAGAGTTCCAGAGAAACATCTATTTCTGCTTTATTAACTATGCCAAAGCCTTTGACTGTGTGGATCACAATAAAATGGAAAATTCTGAAAGAGATGGGAATACCAGACCACCTGACCTGCCTCTTGAGAAACCTGTATGCAGGTCAGGAAGCAACAGTTAAAAGTGGACATGGAACAACAGACTGGTTCCAAACAGGAAAAGGAGTCCTTTATACAGCAAAGTTGTATATTATCACGCTGCTTATCTAACTTATATGCAGAGTACATCATGAGAAACGCTGGGCTGGATGAAGCACAAGCTGGAATCAAGATTGCCGGGAGAAATATCAATAACCTCAGACATGCGGATGACACCACCCTTATGGCAGAAAGTGAAGAGGAACTAAAAAGCCTCATGATGAAAGTGAAAGAGGAGAGTAAAAAAGTTGGCTTAAAGCTCAACATTCAGAAAACTAAGATCATGGCATCTGGTCCCATCACTTCATGGCAAATAGATGGGGAAACAGTGGAAACAGTGTCAGACTTCATTTTTCTGGGCTCCAAAATCACTGTGGATAGTGATTGCAGCCATGAAATTAAAAGATGCTTGCTGCTTGGAAGAAAAGCTATGACCAACCTAGACAGCATATTCAAAAGCAGAGACATTACTTTGCCAACAAAGGTCCATCTAGTCAAGGCTATGGTTTTTCCAGTAGTCATGTATGGATGTGAGAGTTGGACTATAAAGAAAGCTGAGCACCGAAGAATTGATGCTTTTGAAGTGTGGTGTTGGAGAAGACTCTTGAGAGTCCCTTGGCCTGCAAGGAGATCCAACCAGTCCATGGTAAAGTAGATTAGTCCTGGGTGTTCATTGGAAGGACTGATGTTGAAACTGAAACTCCAATAGTTTGGCCACCTCATGTGAAGAGTTGACTCATTGGAAAAGACCCTGATGCTGGGAAAGATTGAGGGCAGGATGAGAAGGGGACGACGGAGGATGAGATGGCTGGGTGGCATCATCGACTCAATGGACATGGGTTTGGGTGGACTCTGGGAGTTGGTGGTGGACAGGGAGGCCTGGCTGCTGCGGTCCATGGGGTCTCAAAGAGTCGGACACGACTGAGCCACTGAACTGGACTGAACTGAAGATGCTCCAGGGATGTATTTCCTGGCCGCCCTCGAAACAGAACTCACTCAACCTGGTTTCAAGTCAGGTCTCTCTCGGTGTGTGTGCGTGTGCGCGCCTGTGCATGTGCGTACCTGTGTGTGCGTGCGCGCCTGTGCGTGTGCGCGCCTGTGTGTGTGTGCGCGCCTGTGTGTGTGTGCGCCTGTGTGTATGCGTGCCTGTGTGTGCGCATGCCTGTGTGTGTGTGTGTGTGTGTGCACACCTGTGTGTGTGCGCGCCTGTGGACCCGTCCCATTTCCACAGTGAGAAACGAAAGCTGCACTCACGTTAGCACCAGCACCAGCCTGGTGGTCCCAGCGCCCCGGGCCCTTGCAGCCTGCCGACATGCTGCACCTCCAAGTGGGTGGGGAGGCCTGGGCTGGAGGGCCTGGGTGGAGGGCCTGGCTGGACCGGGAAGCTGTGCGCACCCGCCGACCTGGGAAGGGAGGACAGGAGGCCCAGGGAACAGAATCCGGGGTGAGCCCACTGCTTTCCGCGCAGCCGCCACCCCCGAGTCCAGGGAGCCGGCACCGTGCAGAAGGCAGAGTTTCCCACAAGGAGGTGACCTGGAACTCCTATTTCAGGTGGAGTGTGGGTGAAGAGACCCCCCCCCCCCAACCCTGGACTGAGTCGGACTTCACCTTGGTGTTGGGGGAGGCACCCCAGACCCTGCAAAGGAAACCTTCCCGCAAGGAAGGCCAGAGCCCTTGGTGCGGCCGCCAACCCTCTTGTCCTGCCTTTAACAGTCTTGAGTAGAAAACGAGGAAAACAGAATTAAATTAACCTGAAAGAATGAATCAAGGCAAATACAACAATGAGTCATTAAATAACACTTTGGACATAAATAGATGCTCTCTTTGGCAAATGTTCTAGGTTGCTGGGTATTTTAAGTTTTAATGAGGAAAACAGATGTAAATGCTATTAAGTGGCTGGAATAAGTGGAGCGCAGCCCATTTTTCTCTTGTTTGCTCAAATCAACTCCACGTCAGTATGTATTTATCTTTGTGATCTAGAACCTGACGGGAAGGTTTCTGTTTGTTCTGCAGAAACAGAAAACTAGTTTTTGTCAAGGACAGTCGCCACAGCTCCGACACACTCAGAATGCTCAGTCCGTATAATATTATTGCATAAAGACAAATAGAATTTATATTGGTGTGGTTACTGTGTCCTGAGCAGGGTGCTAACACCGTGGGGAACCTGAGCCCACGTCCTCAGAAAGGAAGGTCAAGGATTCGATTCGGGTGTGCACAACTCAGCGAGGACTCTGCCACCCTCCTGCATGCACGGAACTCTGATTGGCTCTCACAGCAGTTTAGCGGGTAAAGTCCCATTCCTCTCTGATTGGCTCTTACAGCAGCTTAGCGGGTAAATTCCATTCCTCAGAGATGGCCGGAAACGCGTTCCACCCACGCATTATTCCACAGGATATGAAGTTGCCCCTGAATTCGGTTGGCATTATTAATGCCACAGGCCTGCCCCCGTGAAACTGTTCAGTGACCTCTGTTTTTCTCCATGGTCTCAGATTATATCTGCAGATACTGCAGGAAGGATGTATAGAGAATTCAGCACTATCTTCATTCTGGGGGTTTATCTGAGCGTGACCTCCACTGCCTTATGCGGGACACCCTTGATGGGCGTGAGAAGGAAGAGTTACCCTCAGCCATGGCTCTGAGCAAGGCTGTGTTCCTGCCGACGCCTGTGTTTTGATGTGTAGATGCTGTGAATTGCATCACTGACCATGTCTCCCTTTTTGCCTCAACCTCCAGGAAGCTTGGGCTTCCCTGGTGGCTCAGACAGGGAATCTGCCCGCAATGCAGGAGACCCCTTTTCAATCTCTGGGTCAGGAAGATCCCCTGGAGTAGGAAATGGCAACCGGCTCCAATATTCTTGCCTGGAGAATCCCCTGGACGGAGGAGCCTGGTGGGCTGTAGTCCATGGGGCCGCAAAGAGTCAGACACAACTAAGCAACCAGCGCATTTTGCAGGAAGCTCAGAGTTGAATTCCAAGACCACCTTTCAGAGTTGGGAAGACGGGCGGGTACATATTTACCTTTCGTTTCTCTCTCTGCTTTCATTCCCCATCACCTCGATCTGAGTGTTAGTTTCAGGTTAATGAGGTGTAGATGTCTCCCCTTCCCCCCACTGCCCCACCCACTGACAGAAGAAAAGGGATCGACTTTACGCAAAATGAGAGCAAAGCCCCTTGAACGGACCCCCTTGCTTTTCTCTGCATCTGCTGACGGGGTTGTTCCTCCAACGGGAGGAGTGCCATCCTTCCTGGTGGGAGCCCCCTCAGAGCACGCGTTCTCTTTGCTCTTTCCCTGTGACGTTCATGTCTTCCCGTGCCTAGTCAAGTAGCTAAAGGCCATAGAGAGAAGCTCCAAAGCTGAGAATGGCAACTTCAACAGCAAACATTTCAAGCAAATTGTATTTCACCAGGTACACAGACAGATAAAGACACAGCCTCCTAGTTACGTGATTACCTGTGGGTGGTTCGGTAGATGATAGATGGATAGATGGATAAATAGGTGGATGGATGAAGGATGGGTAGACAGATTCACAGATGAAGATAATATATAGATAATGGGTGGAGAGATAAATAAGAGATACACAGGTGGATAACAGGTGGATGTGTAGACTGATGGAGAGACACGTGGATGGATGGACAGACAGTGTGTGCGCACTCAGTCGCATCTGACCCTTTGTGACCCCGTGGACCACAGCCCGCCAGGCTCCTCCGTCCATGGGCTCCTCCAGGCAAGAATACTGGGGTGGGTTGCCATTTCCTTCTCCAGGGGATCTTCCCGATCCAAGGATCAAACCCACGTCTCCCGCATTGGCAGGTGGATTCTTTATCGCTGAACCACCAGGGAAGCCCAGTTGAAAACTTAGATCCACACAACGCCACACGCCATGTTTATGGCAACTTTATTCATAACTGCCAGAATTTGGACGCATCCAAGGTGTCCTTCAGGAGGTGAAGGGGCAAGTGAACTGCGGCCCATCCAGACAATGGAATGTTATTCAGCACCAAAAACAAACTGTCAAGTCACGCAAAGACGTGGAGGAGGCTTGCATGTGTGTTACTGAGTGAAACAAGCGAACCCCAAAAGGCCGCTTTCTGTGTGATTCCAGCTACACGACATTCTGGAAAAGGGGCCACTGTGGAGACGATAAAAAATCAGTGGTTGCCAGGGGTAGGCGGGGAGGGAGGGACAGGTAGTCGGAGCACACAGGATTATCAGGGCAGTGAAAACACTCTGTGTGATATAGGGTGGATGCGTCTCATTTTACATTTCACGTTACATTCCAAATCCACAGAATGTACACACCAAAAGTGAACCCTATGCAAGCTGGACCTGGGGTAACTGTGTCCAGGTAGGTTCATCGCTGTACCAATGTCCGCTCTGATGGGGGTGTTGATGGTGGGGGTGCTGTGCATGTGGGTGGGGGAGGAGGGATTTAGGGACGCTGTACTTTCTGCTCGATTTTGCTGCGCTCCTAAAACTGTTCTAAAAAATAAACTTTATTTAAAAGAGGAAAAACCTGGGATTTCAGTTGGTATTGCATTGAATCTCAAAATCACTTTGGAAAATGAACACCTTGGTACGGAGTCTTCTTGTCCATGCATGTGGCATATCCCCTCATGATTGTAGGTTTATCTAATCTCTCAACAGCGTTTTACTGTCCTCAGGGCCTTGCCACACCCAGGCCTCCTGCCTGCCAGTTGAAGAGACCTAACGGATGCAGGTTGGATCCCTGGGTCAGGAAGAACACTTGGAGGAGAAAATGGCAACTCCGGTATCCTTGCCCGGGAAATCCCATGCACAGAAGAGCCTCGCGGGGCACAGTCCACAGGGCTGCAAAGAGCTGGACACAGCTGCAGTGACTCAGTGTCCACATACAAACCCTGCATATATTTTGCTAGATTCATCCCTCTGTGTTATAGGGTTGGGATGCATGATATATAATTTTAATTTCTATGTCCAATTTTTATTGCCAGTGTACTGAAGTTGGAGCAGGGAGGAACTCCTGACCCTCTCACAGGGCTGTTGGCTACAGCTTCTGTGTTTTCCCACACTCAGGTCCTGCCAGGGCCAGGGTGTAGGAGGACTTCCTTCCCACTCCCAGGGGCTGAGGCTCCTGCATCAGGAGTTGGGTCGGGGGTTGTGCTGTGCGCACTGAGGGGCTCCCTGAAGGCAGGCCCTGACGCTCACACCCCTCCAGTGAAGGCCCCGGGGAGGACGCGTGCGCAGAGTGGGTGCCCGGACCCTCACTCCCCTCCAGTGAAGGCCCTGGAGAAGGCCCTGGGGAGTACGCGAGTGCAGAGTGGGCTCCCAGACCCTCATTCCCCTCCAGTGAAGGCCCCGGGGAGGACGTGAGCACAGAGTGGGCGCCCTGATGCTCACACCCCTCCAGTGAAGGCCCTGGGGAGGACACGTGTGCAGAGTGGGCACCTGGACCTCAGGCTGGCACGTGAGCCCACACTCAGCTGTTTGTTTTCACCCATTTTCATGGTGGCTGAATCTTATACCTATTCCGGGCCCCCCATGAAGCAGATCATACCCCCACCCTCCTCGAAGGGGCTTGTCATCCTTCAGGTAAAGTCCATCTGGCTGCCTTGCACTCTGATGGGTTCAAGGAAAGCCAGGACTTTGCAGGTTACCTAGCTTTTCCTCATTGTCAGCAATGTTCTCTGTGCTTTCCTACATCCTAGGTGGAATGAGAAGGTGCAAGCACTTCACTGTTGATTTTTGGCTTGCCTGCCTTTTACCAATAATCTATCCCAGTGATGCTCCCTTCAGAATTAAATAAAGCTTGCATGTAAGAAATGACGGTCGAAAAGCAGAATTTGTCCAACTTCACAGTTAGATCAGGAGCTAGGTTTTACTTTTGCTTTCAAGGCACACAAACCAGTGCTGACTCTGCAAGAGCAGGAACTCTTGGGCAAAGGCTCTAGGTCACAAACCCCAACTTCCTACATGGTAAACACGGAAGGCCTGATTCATGGGCTGGGCAGCTCTGTCTTAAAAAGCCTCCTATGAGGTCAGCAGGTAACCCTCTTAGTTAAAATTAACAGCTAGAAATCAATGCCCTGTCCAACAGAGGTACAATTTAGCTAGATTGATTTTTTCAAGGAAGCAAAATCACATGGAGAGAAGGGTGGGTAGCTTTTAACTTATAAAACGAAGTGCTTTTGACCTTCCTAAATCAATGGTTTTGGGGAAGGCAGGATGAAAGCATCAACCTGCCAGTCACAACGGGTGATGTTTGTGTAGGAAAACATTCTTCTTCTTGAGAGAAGCATATTGAAATATTTGAGTGAAATGCATGGTTTACACACTTCACCTAAAAACACTTTAGCAGAAAAGAGTAAGAAAAAAATTAACCAAAAAAAAAAAAAAATTAACAGAACTGTTACCTAGTCCACATTCAAAATAACCTAACTGTCCCAAGAAATATGTTTTAGAGTCTGTTTCTTTAAATCAGGACCCAAGCTAGAAGCGTGCATTACATCTGTTGTTATGTCCCTTATGTAGACTCACAGGCTTCTGTTTCAGATTTTGGGGAGACCAGGCCATCTGTCCCACAGGGGTGCCACCAGGGTGGCCAGAATAATGGCACCCCAAGATTCCCACAAGGTAAGCCCCAGAGCTGCGACGTGTGTCCTTCGAGGCCAAAGGGACTTTGAAGATGTGTTTAAGTCGAGGATCCTGAAATGGGGTGAGTACCTTGGATCATATGAATGGTTTATAGCATCACAAGGGTCCTTGGACCCTTGGGATGTGGTGGGAGGGTCAGGTCAGAGAGAGAGTGATGCCACTGCTGAGGGGCAGCACGGCAAGGAATCCAGGTGTCTCCAGAGGCTAGAAGAGATGGTGGCGTGGCATCACTGACTCCACGGACATGAGTCTGAGCAAACTCTGGAGACAGTGAAGGCCAGGGAGGCCCGGCGTCCTGCCGTCCTTGGGGTCACAAAGAGTGGACACAACGGAGCAACTACGCAACGACCAGAGGCTAGAAAAAGCCAGGACACGGATTCTGGAAACGGAGCACGGCCCTGCCTGCACCCAGGCTGTAGGGCCCTGGCCTCCAGAGCGGCACCATAGCAAACCCAGGCTGCCTTCAGCCAACGAGTCTGGTCATCCGTTACCGCAGCAATCGGGCGCTGACACAACCATCTGCCTGAGCTGTTTGAGCGCTAAGTCCCAGCGTTCTCCCATTTGTTTCTTTATTTTTTATTTCCCTATGACTCGGTGGTTACGTTTAAAGTAACTTTCTGCATCATTTTTATCAATATATCACTGTATATTCTGTACTGTGGTTATCAGTTCTCCTAAACAAACAAAACCACAGCAAAGTGTTCTCTGCTCCCAAACCAGGCACCCCCAGCACTGCGAGGTCGGGGTGGCCCAAGTCTTGGGGGCTCTGGTGTCCTTGGACGCCACGTCTCAGAAGCGACCCAGAGTCCCCTGCATGGAAGCGTGTGGCAGGCAGAGCACAGTAGATGGGGACTCAGCACATGGCCTGGCCAGGGTCTGAGCAGCAGAGACGGCTGCAGAAATCCAGACCACGTGCATTTTGTGTGTTTATCTCATGATTGAAAAAGCAGGGTTTCTGGCAAAGACTTGGAGACCTGGACGCAGCAGACCAACAAAACTGAGTGTCCTGAGTGTATTTGTTATGGGTTGAAACTTGTCGCCCAGAGATCTGTCAAAGCCCAAACCCCAGTGACTCAAGACGTGCCCTCGTGTGGAAACAGGGTCTCTGCGGGTGTCATTAGTTGGGACAAGAGTCATCAGGGTGGGCCCAGATCTGAAATGATTGGTGTCCTCAGGAGAAGACAGCCAGGTGAGATGCCCACGGGGAGAGGCCACGTGAAGATGGACGCAGAGACCTGAGATGCATCCGCGAGTCCCAGAACCCCAAGGACTGGGGCAGCCCGCAGGGGCTGGGGCAGAGGCCTGGGGGAATTCGCCCTACCCGCCTGCGGAGGAACCAGCCCGCTGATACCCTGACCTGATTTCCAGCCCCAAGAACTGCAGGAAACTAAACATCAGTTGTGTAAGCCGCAGCATCCGTGGAATTTCCCCCGAGGCCCAGGAGAGGAGGCTCAGCAGGAACTCAGTGCCACCCGCGGGCCCTGCACCCCGACACCACCACCTCTCGCGGGGCCCCTGCCGCCTCCTAACCCGGCTCCCTGACCTCACTCTGTCACCCAAACTCCCTGCTTCCTGACCCAACAACCAGAGAGACTGTGCTTGAAAAACCTCAATGCCAACGCAACACTTTCCTGCTCAGGAGTCACCAGGGCCGTCCCAGAGAAACTGGAACAAAGTCCGGAGACCTGCTGGCCTCCGCATCCCCTCCCAGCACCGCCTGCTCCCTCGGCCCCCGTGCGCCGGCGGCCCCAGGCCCCCTCGGCCTTGAATCATCTGCCTTCGGGTTCGGGGTGGGGGGCTGGTCTCTTCTGTCTTTTACCTCCCAACCTCAACCCCACCTGCTGGGCGAAGTCCTCCCTAACCCGTACTCCCACCCGTCTGTCCGTCTCCTGCGGTTCTCCGCAGCCCCCGCCGCCACGCGGAACGGTCTCGTTAGCTAGCTGTTTACTTGCAGGAACACCAGAGCGTGGACTGCAGAGATTCTCGTCTGCCTCGCTCATGTGAGTCCCTGCATCACTGGAGCCGGGCCCGGCGCCAGGCACAGAGCTATTGCTCAGCAGACGCTCGCTGAGATAACTGAGATGGGGGAGGGGGCGGGAGTGGGGGCGGGGGGCTGGCCGAGTGAGTACCCCGCGGGCTGTGATGCCAGAGGGGGCCTGTCCCACCCGCCGGGGTACGCCTGAGACCTCCCATCTTCCCAGGAGGACGCTAGAAAGCCCCCTCTTGTATTTATCCCGTTGTAAAAACAGGCATCTGTGTGTGCCTGCATCTTCAAACTGAGACTCAAAACCCTTTGTCTTCTCTGCTTAGGTTACATGCCGTCGCTCCGTTCATTCTACCTGAGACGGAAGGTGAGACCTGACTCAGGGTCGGAGGGTCTGGGCCCCTGGGGGAGTCCTCCCCACACTCCCTCCCAGGAGCCGGGAAGAGGGACTGTGGGGGAGGAGTCTCCTGCAAGGAACCAGGCACTCACTCAACATTCACTTGGCACGGAGGGCTGTTTTGGTACCACATCTCAGAAAAAAATGGTCTTAATGATTCCCTGGAGATTTTTATGACTCACACGGATTGCAGTCTGTGTCTCCACACCCAGTTCCCAGCTGCATCTGTGTTACAAGAGTAAGCATTTTGGGGGATTTGTTTGACTTTTTATTTCTTCAAAATATCCAAAGGATAAGAAGCTACATGATTTTCTCTCTGATACTTTGAACCTTACCCACACATGTACAGCATTATCAAGGAGGAAAATTCACTCTCTCTCTATGTATATATATATCCTCTCTTACTGTAATTATTTAAATGATTCATTTGATATCCATAAAGTACAAGAAACTTTCATGATTCATTAAGTCAGTCATGCATCCCACCCATGACAGAGATATCAGCCAAAAAGGCAGAGAGAGGGTGTGTGTCTTTCAACAGCACCTCTGGCTCAAGTTCCCCCATGCTTTTCATGCACACACAAAAAGAGCAAGTTTTGTATTTTCCTCGTTTGAAGAGATTTGGAAGGTCTAATATTTTGGCCACGTAACGTGAAAAGCAGACTCACTGGAAAGATTGAGAGCAGGAGGAGCGGGGACGACAGAGGACGAGATGGTTGGACGGCATCCCCGCCTCAATGGACAGGAGTTTGAGCAAGCTCTGGGAGATGGTGAAGGACAGGGAAGCCTGGTGCGCTGCAGTCCATGCGGTCGCAGAGAGTTGGACCCGAATGAGCAAATGAACAACAGCAACAAATTGAAGGGAGAAGGAGAGAGAATTTTCAAAAGAGAAAAAAAGAGAGGCCCAGGGACACTGCAGGGTGGGTGGGCTCCACGCTGCCCCCGGGGACAGACGGGGCCATGGGGACGCAGTTTCTGACCCCAGTGTGGTCACAGAAAGGAGACGCGGGCAGGGTTCCCAGCACACCTGTAACCTTGCTTTAAACCCAGAGGAGAAGACGGAGCACAGCCTTTGACCCCGGGCCCTTAGTCCATCAGCCAAAAACCCACCCGCTAACCTCCGAGATTTAGGAAGAGAAAATAAGTCAGCAGAAAAAGCTTTGGTTTGAAATTCCCTTTTTGGTTGGTTCTCTGCTATAATTACAATATATAATTCTCTGCAAATTACATCATCTCTGATACCTCAATTTCACCCCCTGAAACACAGGGAAAGTAACAGGCTTGCCACCCACTTCTTGGTCTTAGGAAGATGGAAGATGACATCAGGCAGGTACACCAGAAGCAAGGCTCTTATCTCAGCACGTCATCGGTTCCTCCACAGGCAGAGGTGCACCATCATTCCAGGGGGTCAGATGCAGGAGGCCCCAAAGGACACCCTAATGCAGCCCCAGAGCTTCCTCCAGCCCTGCTGCTGTGCGGTCAACTACATGGAGAGGGCGGCTTTGGCTTCCCTGGTGGCTCAGACGGTAAAATGCCTGCAATGCAGGAGACCCAGGTTCAACCCCTGGGTCGGGAAGATCCCCTGGAGAAGGAAATGGGAACCCACTCCAGTAATCTTGCCTAGAAAATTCCATGGACAGAGGAGCCTGGTGGGCTACAGTCCATGGGGTCACAAAGAGCTGGACATGACTGAGAGACTTCACTTTTGCTTCATGATTTGGCAACCACCTCAGTAGGTGGCCAGGCAGGCACCTTTCCTGGTGAGACCGCCCGTGAAGTCACTGTGCTGGCAGGAGACAGCCCGCCCCCGGGTGGTCAGGAAGCTGCAGGCGGCTGGGGGTTCACAGGGCCAGAGCCCGCGCCCTGCACGGTGTGAACAATTGGCTCTGCAGGACTGTGTACCCCGCCCCCACAACGCACTGTTCTCAGACAGCAGAAGAGGGCACCGTGCATGCCCGGGGTTCTAGACGACGTCAGCACGAACTAAGTAATCAGTTTATTCCCAGAGAGGCAGCACTCGGAAGCGCGCTCCTGCTGACTTTGCTACAGAAGCAGAAAGAGGAGGATCGAGGATCGCAGAAGCCAAAAATAGCTGCAAGCTGTCTTCTGTGTCCGACAGAGATGGCGGCAAACGCTTCAGAGACGGTGTGATAACCGGAGGGACCCATGGCTGCTGGCGATGGGAGCTGGGCTTCTTGTCTCTGAAAGGTCAGGGCAAGGTCGGGCGTGTTGAGGCATGCCTGGGCATGCCCGGGCATGTGCAGGCAGAGAGCCGCAGACAAGCCCCGGAGGCGGGCCGACAACCAAGCCGTCCAATCAGGAGCCGACACGGAGCCCTTGGACACCAATCACCGCTGAGCCCGCGTTTTCTTCCTTATATGGGAGCCTGACCCGGGCTATAAAACCCTTCCCCACCCCTCATACCTCGCAGACTCCCTTTGCTTCGCAGACCCCCCTCGCTTCCTTCCTCACCCGCCCCCGGGAGTTCTGCCTGAGAGCGACCGCCCAATAAAAGGCCCTGATCAACGGTCCATAGGGGTGGCTCTTTCTTCCCGCGGCATTTCTTACAGTCTCATGTGGATCCTTGCAAATAATTACCACCGACACATCAAATACACTCTACCAACGTTCATCCCCAAACCTCTCCTTTTCCTTCCTGTCTGCCCCAATAGGTGCTGACGTTTGGTGAAGCCAACGTTACTGCTACCACCATGCAGGGCATTTAAACGCCCACGGGAGTTGCAGGGGCTCAGTCACGTTCTTCCAAATGCGTTATGTTTATACTGCTCTTTTCTAGAATTCCTGTAAGGATTAGAGTTCTTGCCTTCTTCTGGACAGAAAACAAGACAGAACGCAAATGTGAATGGTGACATAGCCAACGGGCCTTCACCAACTCCAGCTTCAGAGACAGGTGGGTTCTGTAAAGACACACTGATGGGAGGTAACAAGCAGGCTGGGAAGATTGACTCATCCATCTCTTTTCAAATTCCCAACTATCTTTTCAAGCTGTAATTGCACTGCTTGTAATCGCTTTACCAGTTCTGAGCCTTCATTATTTTTCTTGTCTCACTTCTATTCAATCCAGTTTGGATTGTTTTTTCTGTCTTTTTTTTTAAGGAACAATGAAACTGTCTAGATTCCCAGGGCAGGACAAGAGGTAAGAGGCCGTCTGTTGACGTCCGCGGGTGACCTGGATGCAGGTGGCTCTACCCTGACCTGGGCAAGAGCTGCTGCTACCGTGACTTCGTCCCAAGGGCTCTGAAAACACTCTTGGTTTGTTCTCTCCTTCAAGATTGAAGGGCTCCCCAAAATTCACCCCTGCCCTGCTTCTCACCCCCCTCCCCTGGCTGAGAACTGGGGACGTCCAAGCTACAGCTGTTGGGAAATCAGGAGGCTGGTCACTGAAGGAGTTCACGTTGACAGATGCTCGGGATTCGAAGAACACCTGCCTGGAGGTGGTCCTGTTGGTCCCCTGACTCCTGGGGAGATGCCAGGGGCCGGGCCGCTGGTGCCCCACCTTCCAGCATCCTCACTCGGCCGAGAGCTGTCATCCCCCCGCCCACCAACCCCTCAGGGCAGATCTCTGTGCTCCCCGCAGAGTGCTCTCCTGCCAGCCAAGGCTGACAGCAGGGCTGCCGCCCTCCCGGCTCTGTTCTGCCTCAGAGGTGCCAGAACATCTGTGAAAACAGAGTGCAGAATTTCCGCAGGAGAGGCGAACACCCCAAGAGTCACAAGGAAATAAGGGGAAACCATGATAATGCTGGGGGTGGCTTCTCTGGACCTGGTTTCTAAGATCGTCCAGACAAGAAAATGACCGTTATTAATAAACAGAACCCTGAAATCAAAGCACTTTAAAAATATATATACACATTCTAGTGTTTTCCACAGGGCATTCTGTGAAATCAGAAACTCGCCTAAAACGCCCCCTTCTACCCCCGTGTGTCTGCAGCAGCTGGACACAGAGGTCAGGGATGGAGCAGGGATACAGGGGCTCCTGCTGACCTCGGCTCAGAGGCTCATCCTGGATACACCCAGAGGGACCCCCGCTCCCCAGACTTGCCCCCCCCCCGTCCCCATGTCCCTCCCCCAGATGACTGATGGGGCCTGCGTGCAGGTCAGGAGGCCAGTCACCCCTGGTCTCACCCTCTAGAGGCCCCCGCTCTGTACCACAGTGCCCAGCCCAGCGAGGCAGGTGCTTCTGCCTTAAGCCCTAACTCTCTCTGGTGTCCTCATTTCCCAACATTTCCACTGGTCCTGCTACACACACCAGGCCAAAAGGAGCAAGGCAACAGGACCACCAAACCCCGCAGAGCAGGGGCCTCGGTTCAGCTCAGTCGTGTCCAAGTCTTCACAACCCCATGGGCAGCAGCACGCCAGGCCTCCCTGTCCATCACCAACTCCTGGAGCTTGCTCAAACTCATGCCCATTGAGTCAGGGATGCCATTCAACCATCTCATCCTCCGTCATTCCCTTCTCTTCCTGGCTTCAATCTTTCCCAGCAACAACGTCTTTTCCAATAAGTTGGCTCTTCAAATCAGGTGGCCAAAGTATTGGAGCTTCCAGCTTCAGCATCTGTCCTTCCAATGAATACTCAGGACTGATCTCCATTAGGATTGACTGGTTGGGTCCAAGGGACTCTCAAGAGTCTTCTCCAACACCATAGTTCAAAAGCATCAATTCTTTGGCGCTCAGCCTTCTTTATGGTCCAGCTCTCATATCCATACATGACTACTAGAAAAACCATAGCTTTGACTAGATGGACCTTTGCATAAAACATCCCAAATGTTTGCATAAGATGTCCTACACTTTACACACACACACACACACACACACACACACACACACACACACATATATGTGAAGAACATTCCACATGTAAGAACTGTATCAGTAAAAGGAGCAACAAGGCTGGGACCATCACAGACAGTCCTGCTCATCTGTTCCTCCCTCCATGCAAGGCATGAGGTCTTACCCACAGGCCACCAGTAAACATTCTTGATTGACTGAATGAACAAACCGTTGTGGAGGTGGATATTTTTTCCGAAATAAGACTTTTTTAGTCATCACCCACTTTCAGACTGGCAAGGAGTGCGAAGCCCTCATGCCCAACTCTGCTGCCATCGGATTTCGCGTATCTGAGCCAAGGACCTTTTGCTCTGAAGGCTGAGGAGGACTCTGAAGGCTGAGGAGGATGCACGGGGGAAACCTGGCCCCAGAAAAAGTCAGACAGCCACTCAAGACCCCTGGGACACTTCCCCGCTGCTGGATTGGAGCCTGGGGTTTTCAGCATCATCTCTCAGAAGCAGCCACTGACAGGCTGGACCCAGTGTGTTTCAGTTTCCCCACAGACTTTACAAATGCATCCACACCTCCGCCTTGTGTCCTGCAGACACTCCTAGCCACTCTTCATTTACTAAGAGTCAAAGGCAGGCTGACCTTCTGTCATTCGGACAAGGTGACACCGGGAAACAGGGAACATTCCTCTCCCATGTTCTGTTATCAAAAATAACTTCAAGAGCTCGGTGGACTTTCCTGCGTTCCTGCAACAATTTAGCACCTACGTTTGCATCACAAGTGCTGAGGATAAGACAGCTTGAGACCAGGAGGCCTTAGGAAGTAACTACAGTTCGTGATGTAACAGGTTCTGTGAGTTACCAAACACTTCGAGGGGATCCTGGCGCACAGTCAGTCGTGGTGCCAGCGTGGCTGCCACGCTGGGCACCCTGGAGCCTGTCTCCTGAAGCCGACGACTGAAGGGCCTCAGCAATCTCCCTGCTGGAGATATACCAAAGATTCCCTGGACATCTGAGTCCCCCAGCACCCCATCGCTCTGCCCCGGCCCCCCAGCAACCCATCACTACTCCCCGGCACCCCCCAGCACCCCATCACTCCTTTCCGCTCCCCCCAGCGCCCCAGCCCAGTGCCCATGCTCCTCCTCAACCCCCCAGCACCCCATCACTCCTCCCCCGCCCTGCCCAGCTCTCCATCGCTCCTCCCTGCCCCCCTCCCCCCCCCCCAGCACCCCATCGCTCCTCCCCAGCCCCACTCAGCACCCCATGGCTCCACCTCCTCAATCCTGCCCAGCTCTCCATCGCTCCTCCCTGCCCCCCGTCCAGCCCCTAATCGCTCCTCCCCTGGCCCCACCCAGTGCCCCATCGCTCCTCCCTCTGCCCCGCCCAGCTCTCCATCGCTCCTCCCCAGCCCCGCCCAGCGCCCCATTGCTCCTCTCCTGGCCCCGCCCAGCACCCCATCGCTCCACCTTCCCAATCCTGCCCAGTTCCCCATTGCTCCTCCCCCCAGCACCCCATCACTCCACCCCAGCCCTACCCAGTACCCCATGGCTCCACCTCCCCAATCCTGCCCATGCCCCATTGCTCCTCCCCCCAAGCACCCATCACTCCGCCCCCAGCCCCGCCCAGCGCCCCATTGCTCCAACCCCGGCCCCGCCCAGTGCCCCATCGCTCTGCCCCAGGACCCACTCTGCCCTCTGCCCAGGCGTCCCCGACCTGCTCCCGCCAGGCTGCAGAGGGATCCACCTCCTCCCGTAGCCCCAACAGCACATCCCAAACGTTGTAAGAGGCCACGTGACCCGACCTCTGGCAGGTGAGAGTGATCCCTCACTTCTCTATTTTCCCTGCGTGTCTTAGTTGATAATGACTTGTCATTTTCCCTTTAAAAAGTCCACACGAGAAGACTCTGAATCTCACCCTGGGTGGTACTTTTTCTTCCTGTGTTCTAAGTATCCCTTTTGCGGGAAATTATTGACTATAAAATGTACACAACCCATATGGGTACGTGTGTGTGTACATGTATGTACATGCACGTATTTCACTAAAATAACCACTAATTTCCATCTTTCGTTTGCTCCCTCCACCCCACCCTCGTCCCCAAATAATAAAGCACTTACAGTTGCTTCTCCCACAGTGTCTTCTGCGGCGGGCTCTGAGTCTAGGCTTAGATCCTCCTCGGGGGTCTGACAACAAGAGACACACGAAGGGCAGTGAGCATGCCAGTGTTCTTGCAGACAGCATCATACAGGCAACCGGTGCAAAGGACTAGCGAGACACTCGGGGCCGGACGGTAGGACACGGAAACGGCATCAAGGCCCCTCTCCACCTGAATTTAGTTAAAACTCTACGATGCTTCATGCCAGAGACAGACCCTTTATGTAACAGGAGGCAAATAAGGCACTGAGTGTGTATATCCACAATGACAAATCACCAGATCAGCCAGCTGTGCACGCTTGACACCACAATTGAAAGGAGAAGCAGGTGGTGTATACAACTCCCTGACCAGCACGGGGAGGGCGGGGTGTGGATTTACAGGGCCCCAAAAGTCTCGGGCTCTGAGGGCAGAAACAGGTTACAGGGAGGCTTTGTGGCCAGCCTGTTAGAGTGGAACGAAACCAGTCTCGAGCCAAAGCTCAGAGAGTGAATTAAACCAGAGAGAGTCAAGTCCCAAATCATAAAGTCAAAAACTGTTGTTTCTGCAGAGCAAGCCTTGAGCAGAAAGGTCTGTGTCTGAGCTTTGCCTCCCACTTCATGACTTCAGACAAATTGCTTAACCCAAACCTCAGTTTCCCCACATAGAAAATCAGGGACATAAGGATATCTGCCACTCAGAGACACAGACAGAATTCAGGGAAATAAGACCTCACAGCACTCCACCCCGGCTCTGGGTGCAGCGGACGCTCAGAGCTGGCTGCTGTCACAACCATTTCTAGTTGGGTTTTCAGCCCAGCAGCCAGGAGATAATCGTCACTGTACGAGCTAGGCTGGGAACTTCAGGAGCCGTGTTTGATCTGCATTGCTTAAAAACAGGGCTTTCTCCTCTCTCTAACGTGTGATGACACCTCAGAAGGAAAAATGTCTCTGAGTCCTCTGAAGGACAAACAAGAAGGGTCAGCTGGGCCTCCTGGGCTGCTGCTGCCCTGCCTTCCCCACCACACTTCCCACGAACTCACTCCCCAGCACATCCCCCCTCCCCGGAGCACGCCCTGGGCGCTGGGCCTCTGCTGACAGCAGTGACGGGAAAGTCCTGCTCTGAAGACATGTGTGTGTCTAACTTGCTGACGCACCGTTCACACAGTTGGCTCAGTTCAGTCGCTCAGTCGTGTCTGACTCTTTGTGACCCCATGAACCGCAGCACGCCAGACCTCCCTGTCCATCACCAACTGCCGGAGTCTACCCAAATCCACGTCCATTGAGTCGGTGATGCCATCCAACCATCTCATCCTCTGTCGTCCCCTTCTCCTCCTGTTCACACAATACTTGGTGCTTATCTTTGGTGCCAGCTTCTTCTGGGCTTTTATGCAGGTCCCAGTTTTTTAATTAGCACATGTTTCCTTGTCAACACGCCTCATTCATGGGTAAAATACGCCTTCCAAATACCTCAAAACATTTCATAAACCACAAACACTTTCCTTAGACTGTCAAATGAACTTCCCCTGGTCTGTGTGCTGAAGCAGGGTCGATTTTTATAAGGACATATAGGGATTCTACATAAGGATTTTTATAAAGATTCTCTAGTCCAGTGACCCTCAAATCCAACTTAGTTCAGTTCCCTCTCACTGCAGATGAGAAAAGACATTAGAGGGGAAGTAGCTCATGAAGGCAGGAAAAACCTAGAGTCCAAGAGCATTGATCACTACCCCGGAAGACCAACATCTGGTTCTGTTAAATGTGTGTAAAGCAAACAACGTAAGCGCTGGCATCATATAGAATTTTCTCATAGAAAACCACACCTTTTATGCAAGGATTTTGTGACACTTAACTTGGAGCTCAGAGGTCAAATGGACTCCATCTGCTGCTACTGCTGCTGCTAAGTCGCTTCAGTTGTATCCGACTCTGTGCAACCCCATAGACGGCAGCCCACCAGGCTCCCCTGTCCCTGGCATTCTCCAAGCAAGAACAATGGAGTGGGTTGCCATTTCCTTCTCCAAAGCAAGAAAGTGAAAAGTGAAAGGGAAGTCACTCAGTCGTGTCCGACTCTTCACAACCCCATGGACTGCAGCCCACCAGGCTCCTCCGTCCATGGGATTTTCCAGGCAAGAGTACTGGAGTGGGGTGCCATTGCCTTCTTTGGGACTCCATCTAGTTTTGCCCAATTCCTTGATATGGGAGTTAGTTTAGTATCACACAACATAAAACGTGTGCCAAACTGGGAAACAAAATCAGCCTCTGGGTTCCAAAATAGATCTCACATTTTCCTGACACCTTGAAATATCTCAGGGTTAATATTTCAGGTTTAATCTTTCTGTAGAAAGAGCTCTCATTTCTGGGTTCCAAATAAACAGAGATTGAATGCTCTGTCTTAACTTCCTTAGGGTTTACTATCCCAAAACATTCACCCAGGAAGCCTAAAGAAAATTTCTTTTGCTTTGGGACCTTTAAATTTATCCAATTTTTATTATTTGTTGTTGCATATACATGAACCTCAAAGACTTCTATAAAGGTGCCCTCTCTGCGGGGTGGCGAGGCCCTGCAGTATCTCAGCCAACTGGGCTTCAGATTATTCCAGACTGCAAGCTTTTTCTAAGATCATGTTATATATATTTCTAATAATGTGAGTATATTTATTGCTGGCGTATTTTCAATTTTAGAAATGTCTAAACGCAGGCTGCTGTCCAGAGCTTGGGTCACGGGCCATGGCAGAGTGTGCAGAGTCCCAGAAGACGTGCTCCAAACCTTCGCCACTCCTCACTCGTTTCTAAGCCCCCTGACCAACCTTCCCCAACAGAAAGGCTTCCTCCGCGGGGCTTGGATGTTGAGGGGCACCAGCTGGGCCCCCCCACCACCACCAGCAGAGCTCAGATCACCAGGAGGGGCTCAGAAAGCAACCAGAGATAGGAATGGGCCTTTTGGTCCATCATTAATTCAAGTGATCAGTTCAACTCGTTAAAAACCGAAACCTTTCTCAAAAGAAAAAATAAATTTGATTTGGCAGCCTGCTGAGTGAGAGGTTCTTTCTAAGGTATTGCTGTCATTGCCGAGAACAGCCTCGTGTGCAGACAGAATAATCAATAGGCCTGACCCGTGGGGTCATCGCCTCCCACTCAGGTGCTCCATCGAAGAACTGGCCCTCATATCTGTGCCAGGCTTGACAAGCTCCTCTGACCAATATACACACCCCAGGCATTAATAAGTTAGTGGGGCTTCCAAAAAAAGTATTAAATATAAAATATTAACTAAATTCTCTTCTGAAACAGAATCTCTCCTTCTGTTTAAAATTACTTGAATGTCTCAATACATAGTGTATATATATATAAATAATATATCTATAAAACATGTAAACTAGGAAGAACTGAACTTACTGACATGATACAGGATGTTCGAGATAAGGCAAAAGTTAAAGGCTGGATTTTGTAAAGGTTTGGTCAGTTACTAAAATCTGCCGTTTATAAATGTGGTTTGAGTTGCTATGAACACAGCACAGGTGTATTAAATAATTCAATAGACTTAATAACTTTGGGGAACTTTCTCTTCCAGGAAAAATAGACATTGATGTTCTAGAATTCAAACTAGAAATTCCAAGAAAGGAGAGCTCTGCGTCCCTAGGGTAGCACAAGTTAAGCAGAATCATACCTGCCTCCCACCCGCCAGGCAGCCCCGTGGGCGGCCGCTGACATGTGCGTTTCATTATCTTTTCATCCTCGATCTCTCCTCTCTATTCAAACACACACCCTGTTAAGGGTGCATCGTCTCTGTGCCTTGTTTCTTAAGGCAGAGCTCATCACTTGTTTCGCCTTCTGGTTTCATCCTTCACTGTAGCAGTTGGAAGGCTTATAATTTAAAGCCACTTGTTGAAGGGAATAAACTGATGCAGCTTAGTCTGAAAGCATGGGGACTCTTTCAAGGCACACACTCTAAGATGCATCCTGAAGTTTGGCTGAAGAGCAGCCATTTTTTTCTTCATTCATTTTCATTCATGTATTTACACCACACACAACGCCTTGCGTGGGTGTGTGTGCACACACATATGTACAGTTTATATGTGTATATAAACACAGCACACACACACACCTATGCTCATTAAACATCCCAGACTCTACCACATAATAGTCGCTCAATAAATATGATTTCTTTATAGTACACAGACTGCCCACTGGCCGCAGAGTTAGGGTTTTTAAGGAGACTGCAGAAAAAGTACCACACTTTCCTTCTCTGGACTCACCTCTATTTCCATGGGCTCCACCTCTATCTTTTTCCATAGCTCCAGCAACTGTGCAATGGGCATGTTTGAAAACTTTCCCTCCGATCAAGTATGGACAGGGAGGAAGCAAATGACCGGAGGCACACGGAGATCCAGACAGGATGTCGGAGCGCAGGCAGAGGCGGGCGGCGCTGGAGGAGGGGAGCCGGCGAGGACGCAGTCCTGCTGGGACGGCCGTGGGCGCCGGTCAGGTCCTCGGGCCCGGGGGCTGGGGAAGGAGCCGGGGGTCTTCAGTGTGGCTGCTCCGCCGGCGCGTCCTCGCCCCCGACGGCCGCCACGCCACCCCCGGACTGCGCCAAGGGCTCGGCCGCTTGGCGCTGGCCGGAGCTGCGAGCCGGAGGAGGAGGAGGCAGGCTGCAGCCTCGGGATGCGCGCTGCGACTTTCCCGGAGTGCGCGCCGGCTCGGCCTCAGATTGGACTCGCCGCCTCGCCCCCTCCCCTGAGCGGCCACTCCCCCTCCCCCCACTATTCTACCTTAATTGGCTCTAAACGACGGGTGAAAGTTGGGTCTGAGGATGCTGCTGCCATAGAAACCGCATAGCAACCGAGGGCTGGGGGAGGAGGGGTGGCGAGGAGGGGGCCGTGCGGCAGGTTCTGCCCTCTCCCTCCCCTCGCACGCGCGCGTGCACACGCGTGCACACACCCCTCCCTTCGCCAAGGACTGCGCTGAGCCCCCTAGGACCACCTGCAGCCAGCGGGGACGCTAGGGGCGTCCAAGGCCAGAGGCCAGGTGCTCGAGAGCTGCTCCTGCACCAGCGTTTCAGAGACTCTGCATTAGAGAACCGCCTCTGGAGGGGCGATTGGGGCAGCTCCTCGGCCTGGGTGTCCGCCCCCCCCCCCCACCCCCCAAGCATCAGGGAAGCACTCCCTCTCCAGGGAAAAGGAAGGGAGGTGGGGCTGGGGGGGGGGTGGGGCCCGGGGTCCGCGTCCTGCGGCTCCTCCTGCTCCAGCCAAGGCCGTCCTGGGGCAGGCCGGCGGCCTCCGCACCTCGGGAGCTGGCAGCCCTGCTGGTCTTGGGAGACAGGAGAAGTGCCGGGCGGGTCAACTCCCAGGCGGGGGGCTCAGAACAAGGATCCTGCTGGACTCGAGCAAGGACTGGGTAGAGGGGCGGTCACGCACATCAGACGTTTGCTAAGTTGCAGGGAGGATGCTCTGTGCACCGAGAACAGCGTCTTGTTTAATGTCCCCTGTGATGCGGATTTCACCATCCCGTCTGGTAGACGAGAAAACCCTGAGGCTCAGAGAGAAGGACCGAACCCAGAGTCACACGGTCCCCGGTGGCAGAACCGGAAGTGAAGTCCGGCTGACTCAGCTGGGGCTCTGTGATCCCAGTTTCCTGCAGAAGGGAAGCCAGGAGTGAGATTTTCTAAGTAACATTTCCCTCCTTTGGGTCTCTCTTTTTTTTCTCTTTTTGGTCTTTGTACTTTTCCTCACACCGTCTCTGTCTTAGAATAAAAGATGTCTGCACTTGGAAATACATTCATCTCTCCAGATTTCTAAGGCTAATGTGATTTTTGGTTTCCTCCTTTGGGAAATGGTGGTAAAGTCTAATACAATTTAATGTTGCTTCTGGAATAAGTATTCATTTCTATAGCAAATTCCTTTATCTCTGGGAAAAAATACCTAAGAAATGCCTTACTGCTTCCCAAACTTACCAATAATATCTTTGTCCTTTTCATCATTATAAAAATCACAAAGAAATCCAATTCATTAGAAAAACAAAAAACCAACAATAACCACTCACTCAGCTGTGTCTGACTCTTTGCAAAGCCTGGACTGTAGCCCACCAGGCTCCTCTGTCCATGGGATTCTCCAGGCAAGAGTGAGTACTGGAGTGGGTTGCCATTTCCTTCTCCAGGGGATCTTCCCAATCCAGGGAACCCATATCTCCTGCACTGAAGGCAGAATGTTTACCATTTGAACCACTAGGGAAGCCCCAACAATAACCATGAATTAGCTCAGATTCCAGACAATGTATGTTTCAGAGGGAAAATACAGTCAGGATTAACAGAAAAGTTTCCGTTCCTAGTGTGGATTTGCAAAAGTCACTTATCTTTCTTTAAAACGGGGCCAGTAAGGATTTTAAACATTAATTCCATTTAAAATAAAAATAATACCAGGATTGTTTGTTTTCAAAGGTGACAATCACTGGTTGACAGAGCAGAGTGAAGGCTTCCAGTGTGTTCACCAAGTTAAGGGGATTTGGGGTGTAACTCAGAAGGCCAAGGTTGCTGTCGCTCAGTCGCTAAACCATGTCCAACCCTTTGCGACCCGGTGGACTGCAGCAGGCCAGGCTCTCTGTCCTCCACTATCGCCAAGAGTTTGCTCAGATCCACGTCCATCGAGTCCGTGATGCCAGCCAACCCTCTCATCCTCTGTCGCCCCCCTCCCCTCCTGCCCTCAATCTTTCCCAGCATCAGGGTCTTTTCCAATGAGTCAGCTCTTCGCATCAGGTGGCCAAAATATTGGAGTTTCAGCTTCAACATCAGTCCTTCCAGTGAACACCCAGGACTGATTTCCTTTAGGATGGACTGGTTGGATCTCCTTGCAGTCCAAGGGACTCTCAAGACTCTTCTCCAACACCACAGTTCAAAAGCATCCATTCTTTGGTGCTCAGCCTTCTTTATGGTCCAACTCTCACATCCATACATGACCACTGGAAAAACTGTAGCTTTGACTAGATGGACCTTTGTCAGCAAAGTGATGTCTCTGTGTTTTAATAGGTCAAGACTTTTTAAAATTCAAGATTAATAACAGGTGAACTGAAATGGGTTTGTGTAATAAAGAAAGGGAAATCATTGGTATAAAAAGTAGTGCTGAAGAGATGTTGGGACTTCTCCGTCTGAAGGACTGAGCTCAGGAAGCTCTGGAAGCCAGGTTGGGGGGGGTAGAAAATGAAGTGGGGTTCCTTACTGGGAGTTCATAAAACCTCCACTTTCTGAAATTTTCCATGAGCATTCTGAGATGGGGCAGACAGAAGGGAAGTGCTGGTCTTCTCACTTGGGGGAGGAACAAGGAAGAAAAGGACATGGGGTAGGGACCAGCCACCTGCATCCTGGGGCGAGGGGCTGGACCCACACAGGTCAGACCAGCTGTCTGCAGACACAAAGGAGCTCGTATTACAGGCACAGCTTAGGAGTCTGGTGGGTGAACACAGAGAATACGGCTCATCGTTTAGATGACGTCTCCTTTTAAACTACGCAAAGGTGACACTAACAAAGAGACCGAAGTCTATTCAGCGATTCCGCAGGTGAAGCAGAGGAGCAGGAGGAGTGAAGTGAGGAACCGAGGGGGCGGGACCGGGTTCTGCACCTGGGACCCTGTGTCCATGCCCGCCACACTCAGCACCGCCGCCTCTGAAACACCAAAAGATGGTTTCTGAAAGGCAAACAACCACCTCGATGGATTCTCTCCCCCCACCGCCATCACCTTCATGGACGCCACCTGCCCAGACATGGTACCTGGCCTGCTGGATGGAAAGGAAGGGAGAACAGACTCCCTAGGAAACCAAAATGTGAAATAAAGTTTAAAAGACAACTTCCCAACAGATGTATTGGTCCAGAACAAGATCGCCCCATTTGTAAATCTCAAAGTGGGAAATGAAACAATGAGACACGGACTAGTGCTCCAAAGAGAAGTGATGCTGAGTCGCTTCGATGGTGTCTGACTCTTTACAGCCCCATGGACTGTAGCCCGCCAGGCTCCTCTGTCCATGGGATTCTCCCAGGCAAGAATACTGGAGTGGGTTGCCTTGCCCTCCTCCAGGGGGTCTTCCCGACTGGGGGATCGAACCCGAGTCTCCTGTGGCTCCTGCAGGTGGATTCTTTACCGCTGAGCCACTAGGGAGGCCTAAAGGAAGGGATGATACCATCCAGATCCCTAAAAGGATAAAGGCCCACATAGAGGGGAAAGAAATCGCGTCCTAAGTCCCAGAAGACTTGAACAACTTTTTCAACAAGAACACAAGCATCAGTTTCCAAGGAGAAACAGCAGCTGGTGCATCCTTGCAGAAACGGGTCTGTAACGAAGCAAACCGTGCAGGCAGAAAGCAGCAGGAGCGCCTCAAGAGTCACGGCCACTCTTGGCCACAGACACTGTGAACAGGGGCGTGCGAGCTGATGTCAGGGTCCCGAAAGCCAGCCCGCAGCCAAACCCCTCACTGCCCCGCAAATCTTAAAATGACTTTCTTCTCTGAGCGAGACTGGTAACGTGGGTGTAAGGGTGTCTCGTGACCTGAGGGAAGGGCCCGCGGCTGATGCCGAGTCACCCGGTGCTTGAGATGACAAGACGGGCTTGACTCCCTGGAGAAATGACCCGACGGTTTACCCTGGGCTGTTCTGTCTGGCTGGTTGCCGTGACCAGAGGATTCGGGAAAGTGAAGAGAATTACTCATTTCTAGGGGAGTGACCACCAGCCTTGGTATTTCACTCTCCAGGTTTCACGCATTTCTCCAAACACACCAAAACCAAATCAGTTTTCATTTTAACACACAGGCACAGTTTCCATTGTCACAAGCTGAAGTGTCTTCTCCCCAGCCCCCTCCACCGCACGACTTACACACTGAAGTGCAAATGTGACCTTGGGTGGAAAGAGGACCTTTGAAGTCGTAATTAGTGAAGGTGAGCTCTCAGGGAAACAGGGTGGCCCTTATCGGTTAGGACCGACATCCTCACAAAAGGTGGAGATGTGGGGACTTCCCTGGCGCTCCAGTGGCCAGGACTTCATGCTCCCAATGCAGGGGCCCAAGCTCGATCCCTGGTCAGGGAACTGGATCCCACGTGCCACAGCTAAGACCCAGTCCAGCCAAATAAGTAAAAATAAACAGTTTTTAAAAGTTATAAAGGGGGGTAGATGTGGACACCTATGGGCCTAGGGAGAAGGCCCGTGGACGCTTGGTCCTGCGGCCACAGCCAGGGAGCCGGCGGAACTGGAGAATGGCGTGGGACAGACCCTCCCTGGGGCCCTGCTGACACCTGGGCCTCAGACCCCAGCCTCCAGAACGGCCAGAGGAGGCATCTCCACTGTCTAAGGCCCCCATCTGTGGTCGTTTGTGTGGCAGTGAAGCTAGCACACCCCCAGGGGACCGGGGAGAGTCTAACGATGAATCCGGAGGCCCCCAGCCACCGGGACCCAGGGAGGGTCCACGCCCACCAGGGCCCAGAGAGGGCCCCCAGCCACCGGGACCCAGAGAGGGTCCATGCCCACTGGGACCCAGAGGTCCAGGGAGACTGGTGCCAGGAGGCCCTGGTCCGCACCTTCATTCTTCAGGGAGGGGCCGGGGCACAGGGGATGGCGTTTCAGATGGAGACTCGTAAGCTTCAGACTTCCAGAGAGGCTTTCAGAACCCCCTTTATGTACTAACATCCTGCAGTTTGGTCCAGAAAGACATGAAAGGTTTTCGGAACCCAAACCAGCCAAGCCCTATCTCCAGCACTACAGAGCCGTGTCGCCGCACCAGAATGGCGGCTTCTTTCCACCAGAAGTTATTCACGAGGAGGAAAAAACCGGCTGAATACAAAATAAACAGCATCTCTGTATCATGGAAAGTAAATTATATGCTAGGAGAACATGCTAAAGAAGGAGGCTTGCTTGCAGGCTTCCCAATTAACATTCCGTCTCTGCTGGGGAAAGCGCGTGGGATCCCAACGGTGGAAGCTCTGCTCACCCCAGAGAGGCCTCAGGCCTTCCGGACAGAAACATCCCTGGACACTCACCTGCTGACTCCGGTCGTGTGAACGTCATTTGTAAGAAAGGACACGCACACACCAAGCACAGAGGACGGTAAAAATGATGAAAATCGACATGGACCTTTTCATTCCATTTGTCCCCTTCACCCACATAGAACGCTTCACAGAAATTAGCACAGTCTTGTAACAATACTAGCTGGCGGTTACCAGCCTTCCCGGTTGGGAGTCTTACTGATTTGCTGGTCTTTCCCTCTTTCTAATTCAGCAGACTCTGCAGCGATTGTCAATTAGGTAATTTTCAGGGATGTATTTAACTGGGCTTCCAACATTTATTCCAACTTCATAAGGCTAGCACATCCACTAACCCCACAGCAATGAAACATCACGTGAGGATGGGCCCTGTGCTGTTGCCGCTCAGCCAGGCCTCACATGGAAGATGCCGGCATCACCAGTACTGGGCATTTCTGCTGGGATTCAGGGGAGTGACCGTGGCCTTCAAGAAGGAAAGGTAAAGGAAAATAAACGTATCTCTAGTTTTTGTTTTGTTTTTTTTTAAGAAAAAGCATTCCCTGTTGGACCAACTCAAGTTCCTTCTGAGAACAAAAATAACAACATTGATATGTATAAGCTGAACACATGGCATGCCTTTTTAAAAGACAGTGTGAAGTCTATGGAGCCTGTAGACATAGCATCCGGCCTTGAGGAGAGGTGAAGAGTCAGGGCCCAGCCCGGGGGGCTGATTCAGAACACCCCACCTGTCCTCCTGCGGCTGATGACCCACAGGTGTTGGCTGCTGTTATTATCACTGTCCCCTTAAGCTTTCTAAGCATTTGTATCAGGGTGTAATTGCTTCACAGTGCTGTGTTTGCGTCAGGTAAACAGCAAAATGAATCAGTCACACACACACACTCTCTCCTCCTTTTTTAGATCCTCCTCCCATGTAGGCTATTACAGAGTCCTGAGCAGAGTCCCCTGGGCTGTCTAACAGGTCCTTATCAGTTAGCCACCTCATATACAGCAGCGTGTGTATCTCAATCTCAATCTCCCAGTTTAACCCTTCCCTCCCCTCATCCCTGGGGAACCACTGAGCAGCTGAGCACACACAGCACACAGCTTTAATGATAGCTGAGTCACTTTACCAAGAGAGAAATGACTATCAGTTACTCGGTTACGATGGAAGGAGGCAGGAAACAATACAAGTGATAGAAGCCATCAGCAGCAAAGCTTAGAAGCCCGTGCTCCCCAGACTCTCTACTAGATTTTGGAAGGAACTGGTGGTGGTTTAGTCACTAAGTCCTCCGTCCCTGGGATTCTCCAGGCAGAAGTACTGGACTGGGTTGCCATTTCCTCCTCCAGAAAGAGTTGGAACCAGTCAATAATTTTTACTGACGTTAGAAAATTAAGCATATGTACAAATGGTATTTGGTAAGTTATTAGAACTGTGATAGTTACTTTCTTACAACAGAAACAACCAGTGAAAACATAGGGGTCTTCCAAATAATCTTTGGAATCAAGTATCTAGTCCAGGTGAAAGTATTTGAAGTGCATGATAATACAGGTATAGAATAATCACTATAGTGGTATGGAATTCTCTTTTATTGGAGAAAGTGGTAGTCAGAGGAGGCATCTGAATCCGCAACTGGACTCCTTGAGACACAGCCCAAGGGCAGGGGTGTTTCCAGCGTGAGAAGCACTTTCCCGATCGATTGCAAGAACACAAATGCCAGGGCCACAAGCCCCACCTCTGGCTCCTCTGTTCGCAAGGATTTGTTTGTCTCCGTGCTCTTGACTTTCATTTCAGCATCCGATTTTTTGAAAAAGATTAACACATGCTTATCTCATTAGGAAAATGTATGAACACAATGAACAAGCTAACCTTGACACAGGTCTTACAACAAGAAAGATTTTCCTTGAAGTGTTTAGCTTAAGGGATGACTGGACCAGTAAAAATGAAGGGCATCTTCTGCCTTGAAAATGAAAGGCCATTTCTGCACCAGTGTTTGAGATCTGAAAAGAATCCTGCAAGGTGAAAGCATGGAAAGATATCCTTGGATAGTAAGCTACCAAGGCCAGAGGACTCTCACCACCAGCATGCCTGATGCCATACTCAGCCGTGTCCTGACCTGTCTCAAAGGATGCCTTAAAGTTCCCCCAAACCAGAGGGGTACACTTGCAGGTTGTGAGGGCCTGGAGTCTGTGAGATGATGACCTGGGGACAGTCTTCCCTGGTCAAGACTGGAGGTGTCCTGTGAGCCTCAGCCTCACCTGTAGCAGGGAGGCTCTGTCCCTCCTTCAGGAACAAGGTTTTTGTTTATTAGCATAAAGCGAAGGGTTAGTAAATCCTAGAGGTCAGGTTAATCTGTGTTCACCAAAGCACTCAATGCAGCACCGAATACACGTTCTTGCATCACAAACGATAACTGATTAGTTGCTAAGGGGATTTTTTTCAGGTATCAACAGAATTGTTTGTGTGTGAATATGTGCACATGTAACCCATGGGTTTCCTGGAAAAAAATGAAGCTCCGGAATTGCCTGGCACTCTCCACCCCTTTTGACTGGCCCTACAACGGTCCAAGCAAAACCCTGCGACTCCTCTGCGGCCCCTCCCCGAAGGCAGGACCCTCGCTTGGCCCATGACGTCTCAGCAGACAAGCACAACCCTAGGTCCACATTTCATCTTTGCACAAGTCTCTGCTGAACAGAGAGATATCTGGGCCTTGGAGGAGGACGTAAAAACCGTGAATGGGGCCCGACAAGATCCGTGTCCCAGGATGAGTGCATTGGCTATTGATTTTGCTAAAGTTTTATAGGGCAGAAGAAGTCTTTTCCCTGGTTTTAAATGCAAATTCTTTGAAATGAATATTTAATGCATTACTGAAAGCGCTGGTAAAGGAATGATCATAGCAGGACATTTTTTTTTTTAATCCAAGTGTCCCTTTAGTATTGCGAGGTATTTCTTGAGAATAGTTCAACGTAACCTTGAATTTTCAAACTCATGTAGGGAATGAAGTAACATGTATTTCTTATAAGGACAAAAAAAAAAGTCTGAAGAAAAGTTGATTCATGTTCTCCCCCACCCCAAGTCCCCAGGAGGCCGACCTCTCCGGTGATGGCAGACAGAGCTCCTGGGACACTCAGCCAGCAAGGGAGACAGTCTGCTTAAGCAGAGGCTTGGGTCAAGGACCCACGGCTTTACGAAGCTGTTTGCCCCTAGCGCACCCTGACTTCTGCTCCCAACCTACCCGCCCCCCAGGCTCCCAGGTTCCCATGGATGAGTACAGATGCCCAGGGAGGCAGCTGGACCCAGAGGGACCTGAGACAGCCTTTCTATCCACGGAGCAGTGGGTGACTGGAGCGGACCCCAGTGCTGTCCAGTCATCGCATACCTGGGGGAGACCTCAGGAGTTGCCCCAGGGGTCTGGGGTGATTGGGATTTGACCCCAGGATGCATTCGATTTGCAGAAGCGGAATGTGATTGTTTCTGCACAACTGTTTACAGACTGGTTGTCCAGCATGAGTTAGGGTTCCCTGTGATGGGTAGTGGGGGCCGGAGAGTCGGTCTTGCCTTGGACATTATTCTACAGCTGTCAGACTTCTGGGCTATCGAACAACACAATCGGGTGCGGAGCTGGGCAAACCTGAACACCCTTGACAATGAAAGAAAATTGCTTTGTGCTGTTCTTTCCAGCTATACTGTTTGATCCCCAGCATGCCACATCCGCAATGTAGCTGAAATCCAAAGTGCTTATTCAAATCCATGTCCCGCCTCTTTGGGGACCTGCTGGACCCACCTGGAGGCCAAACAGTGGCACAAGAACATTCACGCTCTCTGCCGGCCACCTCATTACGTGTTTTCATATCTTGGCTTCCTGTCATATAAAAATACTGAAGTCTGGGCTATTAAAAGCAAACCAAATAGCCTTCTGATTTATTTCATCCAGCTTTTTTTTTGTTGTCTGGCTTGATTTTCTTTAAAAACAGCCTTTTGTCTCGTGTTTTGAATAGGTTTTTCTTCTATGCAGCTGATTACTGCAGGCATTTTAGATGGCACTTCTGCCAGCTGAGAAAGCTCAGCTAGACTTTTTTTCTTCCTCAGTAAAAATAGATGTTTTCTGATTGGAGCATATGGAATTTTCTCTGCATTGTCACACGCTGATCACTCATCAATGTTAGTGTTTACTGTCTCTCAAGAAATAGTTTCCAAGTGACTTTTTGAGAAGCGGGAGGAGAGAGGCCAACTTCAGGACCTGAAGACCCTGCCTCAGTGTTGTCCGTAGACACACTGGGGTTGGGGGGGTGGGGGGAGAGGAGGGGGCGGGGAGGACGTGATGGGCAGCTGTCAGCCAGGCCTTCCCCCGGAAGGGCAGCAGTGGGGCTGAGTCTGCGGGGCACGTGTCCACGGAGACCAGTGCGATGCCCACAGCACGGCTCCCTGAGCCTCTCTCTATCTGCCTTCTCCCTTCCCATGAACAGACTCATGAGACCCTGGGGGGACCGGAAGTGTGACAGCGGGGACCGCTCTCACAGGTAAGGGGCCCCACACCTGCTGGAAAGCAGGAGCCTTTGCAGGCCCGTCCCCAGGGGAGAGGAGAGGGGGGCCTGGGGAAGGTGCGGAGGTGGGGCGTGGGGAGGGTCACGGGGAAGGGACAGGGGGCGGGGGGAGGGTCACGGGGAAGGTGTGGGGAGCGGCGTGGGGTGTGAGGAGGGTCACGGGGAAGGTGTGGGGAATGTGGGGGCGTGTGGAGGGGTGTGGGGAGTGTGGGGGGCCTGGGAGCATGGGGAGGGGCCTGGGGGTGTGGGGGGCGTGGGGAGGGGTGTCGGGTGTGAGGAGGGGCTCTCTTTCTGCAGCGAGACCCTTCGCAGCGAGACCCTTCCCCGCGAACTCAGCCAGAGGAGCAGGGCCCCGCAGGGGTTTCAGAGGCCGCCCTCAGGAAGCGGCCGGCGCTGTGGGCCCTTCGGGTCAGCCCCCGTCCCCCTCCCAGTTTCCCTCCTATCTGTTGGATCCTCAGGCATGAACAGAGACAGATGCGCAAAGCTGCATGGAGCAGGGGCCGAGACAGCCTTTCTATCCAGCAGCTGGCAAAGCCCCAGTAAGACAGGATCACTAGCACGACGACCCCCGGCCCCGTCGCTGCAGACTCGCTCACAGGGCTGTTTCTGAGCCCAGCGCCTCTCGGTGCGGCCCGGGTGCGCACACCCGAACAGAGGAGACACCGCTCGGGTCGGGGTCACAGTTTAGCTGGAGGAGGGTGACAAGAGACATGTCACGAAGCCCCTGCATCAGGCCGTGAGCAGGGGCGGGGAGCCTGGCAGGGGCTGAAATCCCAGAGGGCACCGTCCGGAAGGTACCGCGGGAGGGGAGGCTGTGCAAAGGCTTGGAGACGCGAGGCAGGGCCGAGCGCTGTCTGGGCCAGGGTGTGGAGGCCTGATGCTTGTGTGCTGGGCGTGCACGTGTGAGAACAGCCAGGAGGGGTCTGGGTGGTGTTGTTGGGGGGGGGCGAGGTGGGCAGGAGGGGAAGGCGGGGAGGCTGACAGCAGACACTCCGTCCTGCCGTCCTGCACGGCACATTAAAAGTGCTTTCCAACATTATTACATCCTCACGATCATCTGAAATTTCTATGCAACGTTCCATTATGTTCACAAACTTTAATCTGTGGAATGGTTCCCCACAGGGGAGCGTTTTTGCTCCAGGTCCATCTTACCGCAGGAAAGATCAGCTTTGCTTCTGTGAGTGATTTTAAAAGCATCCTAAAATATCTTTATGACTTGAACATACTTGCCATCTTGGCCAGTTTTCATGAAAGCAGATATGGGAACATTAAAAAGATCCATTTATTGCCACGTTCCTGACTAGGAAAACTGAAAAATGTGCACAGGCATATTCTGCAGAAATTGATTTTAATTGTATTGTGATTATAGTCAAAAAGCCAGTTGTGGTTTATAATTTAAGAAAATAAACAAGAGTTTAAACAGAAAAAGAACCCCTGCTATATCAGATACAACCTATACTCTGAAGGCACATTAATTAAAGCAGAGTGGGGAATGGGTCAAAAATATATGCATAAACCGTGGGTGAGAAAAGTTCAATTAGTAGCTGCAGAAAATATACAGGGACTTAAAATATGATAGAAAAATACTGAACTTTGACTATAGAGGGATAGATTATTTCAGGCTGTTGTGGCAAAATCAACCATTTGGGGGAAAAGTTAAAGTCTTGCTTCCCAAGTACACAAAATTAGTTAGGGATAATTAAAATCACTGTGAAATAGGAAATCATAACAACAAAAAGAAACTATAGGTGAATATATATGTGACTTGGTTGGGAAATAGCTTTTTAAGCATAAAAATGGAGTGAATCGCAAAGAGATAGACTAACAGATCTGTCCACGTAAAATTTAAAGACTACATTTCATGTCCCAAAGTGGGTGGTAAAGGTTTTCCACAACCACCGGTTCCTAATTCACGCAATTCCATCTGAAACAGATGAGCAAGCCCACATCTTTGTTAACGTGAACATGTGTGTGAAATCTTCCCTCTCATGTTTTTCTTAGGAACAAAAATTCCTGCCTTTCTCCCTATTTGAGGTGGGGGGCATCTCTTCAAACATGAAATTGAAGCATTATCCATATATTTTAATACGTGTCTATAACACTTTTGATGTTTTCTACTACATTTTAAGGAACCATCTGTCCAAAAATTATTTTCAAAAATCGAAAAATTAGCAATTGGGCAAATTATAGACTTGTTTATGCTTACATTCTTGGAGGCGATTTAGCAGGTACCATCTGATCTAAATGCTCCGAGTAATGAAGAGGCAATTGAGCCTTTAAAAATAGGACCCCAGGCAGGCGGCTGCAGAGTCAGGTGAAATTAACGCGTGTCCTGAAGGTCACCGTGCTCTTTCCTAGGACCAAGATGTACACATGCATCACCGTGAAGCCTCAAGGAGGGTTTCCAAGTGGATTCAAACCAAACCAAACCACAAAAGCTATATTCCTTTGGGCCAGATCAGGGCAAGAAGAGCGGTGCAAAGCAGTCAGAACATAAAATACAGAAATCAGGAAGCTGGGAAAGCAACAGCTCCTTGAGCAGATGATACATTCATGACCTGAGTGTGAGTGAAGGGAACGTGAGTTTGGGCTGAAAAGACCACGCCTGAAGTCCGCACCCTGTCTCCGCTGTTTGATCATCCCGTGACCTGGTTGATGGCTCTGCTTCTCTGAGCTTCAGTGCCTCCACAGCAAGAAGAACAGTGGTCTTATAAACACCAGCAACGGCAACCACGCCTTCCGGACACCAGCTAACACCAGGCGGACCAGCCAGCCTCCCAGCCCAGGCTGCCAGGAGCTCCTCCCACTTACATTACAAACCCAGGCCCAGGAGGAAGAGCCACCCCCAAAAGCTGTCCCTGGGTCAGACGGTAACGGAGCGTCTGGAATAAAGGGGGACAGCGGTCCTGCTGGGTCGGGAAAGCGGTGCCCTAGGCGGCTGGTCTTCACGCCTCCATGTGCCGGCCGCCACCTCCTGAAGGGAGCAGCAGCTGGGCTTGGAGGGCGGGAACCTTTCGCCTGCATCGACTTCCCCAAGTTGTACGGGGAACAAGTATGTAAATGCTTGAGGAGGTGTAGAGGATTTTATCTGTCACAATCTGCTTCACAAATATTAATGTCTTCTATCATTGTGGGCAAATGATTACTCAAACTTCAAGTCTTGCTTCAAAAATCTCCTTGAGGCTTTCCTGCATCCTTCCAAGCCCACTGTGTGCCACTGGGCGGGGGCTGGCTGCACTGCTCGGAGGTGGTGGGGCTGCAGGGTCAGAGGGGCCACTAATCCTGTCTTGTGCCTGCGCCCCTGGGCGCATGTCCCTGCTCCCAGCTGCTGCACCCAATCCTTGTCTTAAATCCACACTGGACTTTGTTACAAGACCTTTACAGCCGTGACCTACGTGTTCCCAGATGCTCCACGCCCACCTGTTCACTCTTCTGACCTAAAATCAAATGATTTGAGACCTTAATTTTTTTAACTTTGTCTCTGACACCTAAAGAGTGCCTGGCAATTTGCTTACTGTGTTAGTAAAATGAATAATTATCAAAAGCTGCTTCCATCATAGGGTGCTCAAGCCTCACTTCAGCCAGGGCTGTGTCCGGTGGTCCAAGCACTAGTGCAGGTCAGAGAACAGGCCCCACGGCTGCATGGGTTTCCTGGGAAACTTACAGGTCGGACTGAGCCTGGGCCCAGCCAAGAAGAGCCAAGACATGAGGATATTTTTACATGGGTTGACAGTATTGAAGGGATAGTGTCTAAGGGTTAAGTAAAACGCTTTGTTTTTTGAGAGAAGATAAGCTTTGGTTAGGTTTCCCAGGTGGTATTGTGGTAAGGGATTCACCTGCCAGTGAAGCAGACGTGGGTTCAATCCCTGGGTCAGGAAGATCCCCTGGAGGAGGAAATGGCAACCCCCTCCAGTATTCTCACCTGGAGAATCCCATGGACGGAGAAGCCCGGCAGGCTACAGTCCATGGGGTCGAAAATAGTCACACGCAACTGAGTACGCACACAAACTTCGGTTTTGTTTCCAACAAACCAACCTCCTGAAAGTAACAGTCACTGACTATATAAAATACAAAAACAACTACCTGAGAATTCTGAGCGTAAGCTAAAGCAGGCAGACTTTGGAAGGAAGAAAAAATTTGAGAGAAATAACACATGGTGAGTTTCTTATTTTATGATTCTTAGCCATAGTCACAGTATGGCTCAGCTAAAGACTGATCAAAACCCAGGGAAACTTCTGTTTTCAGCCAGGATGAAGTAACAAGGGCTGCTTTGCCCTCTGTTACTTGAAAGATATGAAACAAATACAATTTCTAAAATATGTGAAACAATAGATATGAATCATATCCTCCTGTTTGTTTGGCTGGTCATCTGGACTGAACACTGGACGTATTAAATCTCAGCTCAGCACACAGATCCCACTGGCCACTTGACTGAGAGATGAGAAATATTTTAGATAAAGTGAATCCTAGGACTTCCCCATAGGACATGACAACCCCTCCAGTGTTCTTGCCTGGAGAATCCCAGGGACGGAGGAGCCTGGTGGGCTGCCGTCTACGGGGTCGCACAGAGTCGGACACGACTGACGCGACTTAGCAGCAGCAGCAGCAGGACTTGCCCATATCACTGCCTGGGAAGAGTCTCCTGGTGACAGAGCAAGAATAGAGTCCAGCCTGGTGGTCCCCATGAATTGAGGAGATGTTTGGGATTTGGGAAGATCATAGTAGCTGGAATTTCTGGTTTTAAAACCAATGAAGGGAATTCCCTGGTGGTCCACTGGTTAGAACTCCACACATTCACTGTAGGGGGCACTGGTTCAATCCCTGGTCAGGGGAACTAAGATCCCACAATAAAAACAATAAAACCAATGAATGTGTATGTGTGTGTGTGTGTGTGTGTGTGTGTATATATATGTAAATATCCAGCCTTAAAAAAAGGATGAAATAATGCATTTGCAGCAGCATGGATGAATCTGGAGACCGTCGTCCTAAATGAAATAAGCCAGACAGAGACAAGCATCACATCTCACTTAGAGATGGACTCTTAAAAAAAAAACACACGAACTGATCTACAAAGCAGAAACAGATCCACGTAGAAAACAAACTTATGGTTACCAAAGGGGAAATGGGGGAGGGATAAATTAGGAGTGTGGGATTAATATATACACATTTCTCTATATAAAACGGATGAACCAACAAGGCCCCACTGTATAGCACCAGGAACTATACTCAATATTTCTTAATACCCTGCAAGGGAAAAGAATCTGAAAAAGAATATATAAATATATATAAATTTAAAACAACCTCATTTACAATTCCACCAGAATAATAAAATATTTAAGAACAGATTTAACAAGATGCACAAACCTCTACACTGAAAACTACAGGACATTGTCAAGAGAAATTAAAGCAATTCTAAGTGATGGAGAGAGACATTCACTGATTGGAACACTCAGTGCTGTTAAGATGGCAGTTCTTCTCAAGCTGATCTGTATATTCAAGTCGATAACTCAGTCACAGTCAAAATCTCAGCAGATTTTTAAAATAAAAATTGGCAAGCAGATTCTAACACTCATATGGAAATTCAAAGAACCTAGACTATCTAAAGAAATCCCTTCAGAGGAAAACCAAGTTGGAGAAGGTAAACTACCTGATTTTGGGATTTGTCAAAAACTACAGAAATCAAGACACAGGATAAAGTGTGGTCCAGCAGAAGTGCTGACAGGCTGATGGAGGATGTGGAGACCCCAAAACAGATCCTCACTGACATCATCACCGGATTTTCAGCAAAAACACCAAAGAAATGACAAGAAAGGACGATCCTTTCAGTAAAAAGTGTTGAAACAGCTAGATAACCATTTGGTAAGAAAAGAGATCTTGACTCCTTCTCATACCCTACACTGCAGTGATTTGCTTTAGATCACCCCTAAAACCATAATTTCTGCTTTATTGCCTATGCCAAAGCCTTTGACTGTGTGGACCACAATAAACAACTGTGGAAAATTCTTCAAGAGATGAGAATACCAGACCACCTGACCTGCCTCTTGAGAAACCTATATGCAGGTCAGGAAGCAACAGTTAAAACTGGACACAGAACAACAGACTGGTTCCAAATAGGAAAAGGAGTACGGCAAGGCTGTATATTGTCACCCTGCTTATTTAACTTCTATGCAGAGTACATCCTGAGAAACGCTGGGCTGGAAGAAGCACAAGCTGGAATCAAGATTGCCGGGAGAAATCTCAATAACCTCAGATATGCAGATGACACCACCCTTATGACAGAAAGTGAAGAGGAGCTAAAAAGCCTCTTGATGAAAGTGAAAGAGGAGAGTAAAAAAGTTGGCTTAAAGCTCAACATTCAGAAAACGAAGATCATGGCATCTGGTCCCATCACTTCATGGGAAATAGATAGGGAAACAGTGTCAGACTTTATTTTTCGGGGCTCCAAAATCACTGGAGATGGTGACTGCAGCCATGAAATTAAAAGACGCTTACTCCTTGGAAGGAAAGTTATGACCAACCTAGATAGCATATTAAAAAGCAGAGACATTACTTTGCCAACAAAGGTCCGTCTAGTCAAGGCTATGGTTTTTCCAGAGGTCATGTATGGATGTGAGAGTTGGACTGTGAAGAAGGCTGAGCACCGAAGAATTGATGCTTTTGAACTGTGGTGTTGGAGAAGACTCTTGAGAGTCCCTGGACTGCAAGGAGGTCCAACCAGTCCATTCTGAAGGAGATCAGCCCTGAGTGTTCTTTAGAAGGAATGATGCTGAAGCTGAAACTCCAGTACTTTGGCCACCTCATGTGAAGAGTTGACTCATTGGAAAAGACTCTGATGCTGGGAGGGATTGGGGCAGGAGGAGAAGGGGACGGCAGAAGATGAAATGGTTGGATGGCATCACTGGTTCGATGGATGTGAGTCTGAGTAAACTCCAGGAGTTGGTGATGGACAGGGAGGCCTGGCGTGCTGCAGTTCATGGGGTCACAAAGAGTCAGACACGACTAAGTGACTGAACTGAACTGAACTGAAAACCATAAGACTTTTAAAAGAAAATATAAGAGAAAATCTTTGTGACTTAAGAGTAATCAAATATTTCCTAAATAGGTCACAGAAGGAAATAACCATGAAAGAAAAAAAAAGACTTTATTCAAATAAAAGCTTCTCAGACTCCTTAATGGCACAGTGGTTAAGAATCTGCCTGCCAGTGCAGAGGACACGAGTTTGATCCCTGGTCCAAAAAGCTTCCGTACACTGCAGGGCAACTAAGTCCACGCGCCACAGCTGTTAAGCCCGGAGCCCAGAGCTGCAACTGCTGAGTCCATGCATCTAGAGCCCGTGCTCCACAGCAAGAGATGTCCCTGAAATGAGAAGTGAACACACCACAATGAAGAATAATGCCTGCTCACCACAACTAGAGAGAGCCGGTGCACAGCAGCAAAGACCCAGCACAGCCAAAAAGAAAGAAAAAAACGGTCCACATGCAAAATATCCACATAAAAACTCCTCATCAAAGCACATCATCAAGGAAATAACTAGGCAAGCTACAACTTTAAAAAAAAATACAAAAAGTATATCTAAAATAAGCTCAAAATGGATTAAAGACCTGAATGTAAGCCCAGAAACTATAAAACTCTTAGAGGAAAACATAGGTAGAATACTCTTTGACATAAATCACAGCAGGATCCTCTATGACCCACCTCCCAGAGTAACGAAAATAAAAACAAAAATAAACAAATGGGACATAGTTAAAAGATTTCAAACAGCAAAATAAACTATAAACAAGGTGAAAAGACAGCCCTCAGAATGGGAGGAAATAATAGCAAATCAAACAATTGACAAAGGATTAATCTCCAAAATATTCAGCAAAACACCAGAGAAACAACTCGATCAAAAAGTGATCAGAAGACCTAAACAGACATTCAGAGAATACATACAGATGGCTAATAAACACATGAAGAGATGCTCAGCATTGCTCATTTTTAGAGAAATGCAAGTCAAAACCACAGTGAGGTATCACCTCACACCACTCAGAATGGCCATCATCAGAAAGTCTACAAACAATGCTGGAGACTGGGTGGAAAGATGGAGCCCTCTTGCACTGTTTGGGAATGCAAATTAACACAGCCACTTTGGAGGACGGTTAATACTAGGACTAAAACTATCATAGGACCCAGCAATCCCACTACTGGGCATATACCCTGCGGAAACCATAGCTGGAAAAGATACATGCACCCAAATGTTCATCATAGCACTGTTTACAGTAGCTAGAACTAGATATCCATTGGCAGATGAATGGATAAAGAAGCTGTGGTAAACATATTCAGTGGGATATTACTTGGCCATAAAAAGGGACACGTTTGACTCAGTTCTAATAAGGCGAAAAAAATAGAGCCTATTATACAAGCGAAGCAAGTCAGAAAGAGACAAGTATCACTTATTAATGCATATATATATATATATATAAAATCTAGGAAGACGGTACTGATGCACCTATTTGCAGGGCAACAATGGAGACATGGAACAGCCTTGCAGATACAGTTGGGGAAGGAGAGGGTGGGACGAACTGAGAAAGTAGCACTGAAACACGTATGTTACCGTAGGGGAAGCAGATAGCCAGTGAGAGTTGCCTGCATGATGCGGAGAGCTCAAGCCAAGTGCTCTGTGACAACACGGAGGTGTGGGATAGGGTGGGAGGGTGGAGGGAGGTTCAAGAGGGAAGGGACATGCATATACCTATGGCTGATTCATGTTGATGTATGGCAGAAACCCACACAATATTGTAAAGCAAGTATCTTCCAATTAAAAATAAATAATTTTTTTTAAAAAAAGAGAGAAGTACCACCAAATGTTTGCAAAACTGTGGAGCAACCAGGACTCTTATGCATCATTGGCAGGAGTGTAAAACAGCCTAACCACTTTGGGAAAAGGCTTGCAATTTAAAAAAAAATTAAACATACACCTATTCTCTGGCCCAGCAGTTCCAATACTAGGTATTCACCCAAGAGAAACAGCATATATGCCCATCAGCAGACTTGAACAACAATAATCAAAATGGTTTTATTCGTAATAGCCAACAATAGGGGAAATCCCCACTGTCCATCAACAGAGCAGGTGGACAAGAAGTTTTGATGTAATGAAACACTGCTCAGCCTCAGAAAGGGAGGAACCACCGATACAAACAACACAGGGAATCTCGAGATTGTCGTGCAGGTGTGGACGGACAGGACGGTGCCCCTGAAGACACCCGAGCAGAAGTCTCTGAGCCTGTGAGCATGTCAGGGCCCTCGGCAAAGACCAGCTGATCTCAAACGGGGCAATTCTCCTGAATTATCCGGGTGGGCCCAGGGAAATCAACTGGTTCTTTAAAAGTCAAAGAGGGAGGCAAAGAAGAGTGCGGGGACATGAACGCCAGATTGGCCAAGGCTGGATTTGAAGATGGAGGAAGGGGTGGCGTCTGGTTACCAAAAGTGGGGCTTGGCTGCTCAAACGCCAATAAACAGGCAAGGATGGTAGAAAGGAGAGGTGGCTTCATTTCGGAGGCCAGCAACCTGGTGGGAGGGTGAACTCCTGTCCAAGGGCTTTCTCCCTGCCACTGACAGTCAGAAAAAGAGCTTTTATAAGCGGGGGGCAGGGGGGTGGTGCTACATGGAGAAACAGCGCACTCATTTCTGGCAGTCGTCTTGAAATTGGTCATCAGTTGTCTGATCATCGTCGTGTTGGTGGTTTTCAGTACAGTTAACCTTCCTTTACAGGCTCTTCCATTACAGATTTAGTGATTTGCTCTCATTTCTCTGGGGCTGGTTCTCAGAATTGTGACAGCTTATGGACTTTCCTGGAGGCTCAGCTGGTAAAGAATCCACCTGCAATGCTGGAGACCCAGTTTGATCCCTGGGTTGGGAAGATCCCCTGGAGAAGGGAACGGCTACCCACTCTAGTATTCTGGCCTGGAGAGCTCCAGGGACTGTATAGTCCATGGGGTCACAGAGTCGGACACAACTGAGGGACTTTCACTTTCACTTTAACCAGTGACTGGTGTCCTTCCAAGAAGAGAGAAATGTGGACCCAGGCACTCCGGAGAGGGGCCCAGAGTGAGGTGAGGACGGAGGCAGAGACCAGGGTGACACGGACGCCAGGCAGGACAGGCCCGGAGGAGCAGGAAGCATCCTCCCCATGGCCCCGAGAAAAGCCACGGCTCTGCCCACACTCTTGACTGTGGACTTCGGGCCTCTGGGCTGGGAGGGAACAAACTGCTGATATTTCCAGCCCCAGACTGTGCTGACTTGCTGTGGCAGCCCCAGGAAAGGGATAAAGCAAGACCTGTCACCCCCGCTCCCCCTCCGTCCTGCGCGGATCAGCAGGCGACCTGCCATCCCAGCAGACCTGCTGTCACAGCAGGCAACCAGACGGAGCCACAGATGGAGCCACAGCCGGAGCCCAGCCTCCCTGCGTCCCCGGCGCTGTGACCAGAGCCCCTCCCCGCGCAGACAGAGCTGGACACCTGGCCGTGTTTCTCGAGCAGATGACAGGTTGGAAGACAGCCTGTTGCCAAAGGACCAACCCGATTCTTCTGCAGCGACTCCTGACTGTCAGCAGGTTTGAGCCGGCATCGCCCCTGTGTGGAGGGAGAAGGGACACGGTGGTTGTGGGGGCCCGCAGCCCCCATGGGGGGCCGATGTTCTGGAAAGGCCAGAAGACACTCCTTCTCTTCCCTGGGCCTGTGGTCTGTTGCACAGGCTCCCAGAGTTGGGACACGGGAACCATCTCTCGGTCTGTGTTTCCTGAGCAGAGACGATACACAGCTTTTTCCCCTCTGCAGCGTCTCCGGCTGGTCCCCGCTGAAGGCTGAACCAACCGCCCAGAGCTGAGGGGGACCTTTGCCAGGTATCACGCACTAGGAGCAGCTTTGGGTGGATTCACGGACAGCCCTGAGCAGGTCCTCTAATGTGTTTTTTTCCAGTATTTACTTGTTTGGCTGCGCTGGGCCTTAGTTGTGGCATGCGGGGTCCAGTTCCATGACCAGGGATGCAGGCCGGGCCACTTGCGTTGGGAGTGCACAGTCTTAGCCACTGGACCTCCAGGGAAGCCCCAGGCCCCCCGGTTTGCTCTCCTCCCAGCGCTTACAGAGCGTACGCCAGGCCATTGCGGAGCATGTGTGTCTCGGGGCACAAGAGACACGAGGTTCTGGCGAAGCATGTGTGTCTCGGGGCACAAGAGACGCGAGGTTCTGACGGAGCATGTGTGTCTCGGGGCACAAGAGACACGAGGTTCTGGCGGAGCATGTGTGTCTCGGGGCACAAGAGACACGAGGTTCTGGCGGAGCATGTGTGTCTCGGGGCACAAGAGACACGAGGTTCTGGCGGAGCATGTGTGTCTCGGGGCACAAGAGACACGAGGTTCTGGCGGAGCATGTGTGTCTCGGGGCACAAGAGACACGAGGTTCTGGCGGAGCATGTGTGTCTCGGGGCACAAGAGACACGAGGTTCTGGCGGAGCATGTGTGTCTCGGGGCACAAGAGACACGAGGTTCTGGCGGAGCATGTGTGTCTCGGGGCACAAGAGACACGAGGTTCTGGCGCCAGAGCCTTAGGGTCAGACAGAGAGGACTTCCCGCGCACGCTTGCTGGCGCGGCCCTGCCCTGGCTCTGGCCGACGGACGGGAGAGGGTCGGTGTCCCTCCCAGCAGGGGCCTGGGGAGCGGCTTTCCCTCTGCTGCCTCTTCCGCCCTGACGGTTGCCCACAGGTCTGAGCCCGAGTCGGAAGTCTCGGGCGTCTGTGAACCCAGGCGCCAGAAGAAAGCTGCACCTTTACTGGCAACTCTAGCCAGTCTTCAGCGTCTCCTTCAGGTACGAGTGCAGGCGAGAAGCACAGCTGCACAGGATGGAGATCCTGTACCAACAGAAACCACATCTGGGGGGCTTCTCTGGTGACCCAGTGGTCAAGACTCCGTCTTCCGAAGCAAGGTGTGCAGGTTTGATCCCTGGTCAGGAAGCTAAGATCCCACATGCCTTGCAAACCCCAACCCCCTCCAAAAAAACAAACAAAAAAAAACAGACCATAAAACAGAAACAATATTGTAGCAAATTCAATATAGACTTTCAAAATGGTCTGCAGCAAAAAAAAAATCTTTAAAAAGAAATTACATTTTCACATTACATTCTTTGTTATCCTATGTGCTTTTAAAAATGTATTTAAAAACATTATTCTGAGAAAAAGCCCGTTCACCAGACCACCAAAAGTGGGTCCATGGCATAAATAAAAGGTGAAGCCCAGCGATAAGGTGAAAGGGGGCCCCAGGGCCAGCACGCCAGGAGCCTGGCCCCCGAGTCACCGGAGGGAACCTGCCCAACGAGACACACAGGGCGCTGGACACCCCAGGAGAGAGGAGCGAACTTGCCGGGGCTGGGGGAGACCTTGAAATGCTGCGCGTGTTATTACAGCAGCTGGATCGTCCAGCCAGCGCAGGACACAGGAGACGGTGCACGGGAGCAGACAGGCCTACAAGGTGGAGGGCCTGGCTCACGCACCCGTGGACCCTGTGGCTCCCCTCCCCTCGCCCACAGCACCGTCCTGCGGGAGAGGCGGCTCTGCGCCAGCCCCAGTCAGGCCGCCGATGGGCCGCTCCTCCAGTGGGTCTGCAAAGCTCCGCCCGGCCCAGCCTTCCCCTGCTGAGACTCACTGCCCACGAGGTTAGGTCATCCCCACTCAGGCCTTGGAAACGAGGCCACAGGTCACGTGGGGCACTGACATCGCAAAGGTTAAGGAGGCGTTGATACGGCTGTAGAACGACCCCCCTTTCTGCAAAGGGATGGGGCTCGGAGCGCTGTGTCACCTGCCACTCTGGTCCCACCAGGGCGGGTGGGCAGCCGCGTCCAAGCCGGAACACAGCCGCGTCCGGGGAATGCTGACAGCACGGACACTCGGGGCAGGAGGGCGTGGGGATGGGGGCTTGGCGGAGGACTGGGCCGCTCCCCCGACCACCAGGCCCACCGCTTGTGCCAGACGCAGTCTAAGCCCTTCATCCCTGCCGCGCCTGCCCGTGTCCGCTTCACAGCGAGGCAAGCGAGTCGGGGACACGGTACCTCTGGGATGCAGGCCAGGTCCTCCGTCTCTCTCGGACCCTCACCACCCCGGGCCCCTGCCCTGGGCTTGTTGCTGCTCTTACCCGCCCGGCCCCGTCTGCGCTGCTGGCTCGACAGTGCCTCTTCATCGCCGTCTCGGCGGGTGTGAGTGGACGTGGGTCTGGGTCCTGGATGTAGACCCCAGACCTACATCTCCCTGACCGGAGGAGCGTGAGGCAGAGAGGGGACTGCCGGACCCCCTGGGAAGGCTGGAGTGGGGTCACCCAGGCCGTGAGACCATGTCGCCCCGGGTCCCCTGCCGGTGCATCTTCTCACTCGCCACCGGGCGGAGACATCACCCGGGACCCTGTGAAGATGCGGACTCAGACCTGCAGGTCTACGTGGGGCCTGAGACTCTGCAATTCTAGCCAGAGCGAGGCCCACCCTGGAGCGACAGGACCTCCAGGAGCCCTTTTCACATCCTTTAACGTGAGATGAGTGCCCTGCCCTGCTCCCCCCAGGGCTGCTCGGAGGGCCCGCTGTGTAACAGCAGCAGGCAGTGCGGAGTCACAAAGCGCTGCACACGCCTCAGTGATATGTTGCTGGAGGGCACGTCTGGGTCCCTGCCGTCAGTCCCCCGAGGAATCAGAGAGGCTGACAGCAGGGACTGGCTGGCCGCCAGGGAGGAAACCATGCAGACGGCAGGAGCCGGAGGGGAGGAGGCACCCGCGAGACGCGACTCCCAGCTGACGGAGCCCTCGTAAGCACCCCACAGGGCAGGACGATGCCGGTGAGTCCCGGGTGAGCCGCTTGGCCGGGGTGAGATTTCAGGATGAAACAGGCATGTCACTTGGGGTCTCTCCCTTGCTCCTTCAAGGTTATAACGTCAAATGGGTGTCAGAGTCCCTGAACACCTGTCCACAGGTTCCAGCCGAGGAAGCAATGCCTAGAATCAGCCAGGCCTCCTGGTCTACCCAGCCACGTGGCTCCAAGTGACCACACAGCCGGCAGGGAGCAGCAGGGGCAGGACCAGGACCCAGTGGAAGGATGCAGGGTCATTCAGTGTGCTGACTGTCTGGGGGGGGGAAACGCCACATTCTCGGCTTAGCCCAGCTAGATGTACGCGTTGCCCTCGGGTCACAGGTCCCCACACTGAGATGAAAATGCCTGGCTCATGGCTCTGAGTTTCCACGTCCTGGTGCCTCCTCCCTCTGCTCCAGCCTCAGCTGGGGGAGGCCCCAGGCTGAGCCAGGCTTCCATGGAGGTGACCAGCTTGGAGTGCTCGGCTCTGGACGCCTGTGAGAGCACCTTATATAACGCCCGCTGCAGAGGGGCAAGGACGCCCGGTGGCCTTGACCTTCTGAGAGTCTTCGGGGAGGTCTGGACAGAGATTGGATTCTGCTCTGTTCTGGAAGCCACAGGGATGGGAAGGGGGATTCTTTCCTGAAGGAATGAGATGGAGTGTGGACACAGAGAGACGGGTGGTGGGGAGACATCGCTGTGGCCCGGGATGGCCCCTCTGCCTCACGTGGGAGCTTTTAGGTGTCACCTCCTTGGAGGAGGAGCAGGAAGATGGAGAGGCTGGGCTTCTCCTGCTCACGTGTGTCTGCAGTCCTGGGCTCACTGCCCCTCACCCGAGCAGGCCGCTTGGTGAACCACTGTTGAAGAGATGAATTAAGAAGCGAAAACCACACTGGGTGGGAAGTGCAGAGTGGCCGAGGGCAGGGAGACAGGGAGACAGACTCTCCCCGGGAAACATGCATCACCATGAGCAACGCGCCCCAGTGCCCATCACGGAAGCCTAGACCACCCCACGTGGACGCCCCACGCCTCTCCCGCCGCTGAGCTCCCATGTCCTTTTCTTTAGGACAGACGGACGCTGGTAAGATAACTCACCCAGGAATCAGCTGGGTGTCCCAGCAACTCTCAGCTCCACAGTTTCTGGACGGACCTTTCCCACGGCCGCTCAGTCATTCCCAACAGAAGGCGCCCTGGCCCCGGACACCCGCCCGCCCCAGGCCACACTCTCCTCCCCTGGCCCCAGACACCCGCCCGCCGGCGGCCACACTCTCTCCTCCTGGCCCCGGACACCCACCGGCCCACAGTCACTCTCTCTCCCCCTGCTCCGCCGGCTCCTTGAACAGCTCAGATCCCCCGCCATGGACAGCCATCCACCCCAGCACCGGGTCCAGTCCCGCCCGGCCTGAGCCCCCCGAGCCCCCAGGCCTGGGCCTCCTGTCTCCCCCTCATCACCTCGCCTCTGTGTCACCTGCTCCCCGAGAGGCTGCCAGCCCCACCTCCCGCCGGGCATCCCACCACCCAGCTGTCTCTGCAGGGTGTGTCCAGGAGGATGGCAAGCCCTCATGCTGGAAACCTGGCTTGGATGACATCAGTCTCTGCTGAAACCCCAGGACCACCCGCGCCCAATCAGGGCCTCTGGTCCCCACGCCGCCACTCACGCTTCTCGCCCAGCCCGCGGTGACCTCCCCTGCACCTCTCACTCTGTGTTGCTGCCCCCACCTCTCAGCCGGTCGTGGAGGCCCCACCTTGCTCCTCTGGCACCCTCCCAACCAGCTCACATGCCGGCCGGCATCGTCTGTACCGTGGAGGGCGTTTCTCACTCCCGGCTTGTGCAGCTCGGACATTTCTCCTGAATGCACTATTCACCCAAACACGTATTAAGCTCCTAGAAGTCTGGGACCGTGTCCGTGTCTTATTGTCCCTTGTACCCTTTCCAGTCCTTTAAGACGACAGCCTACTAAATTATTTTATCATGAGGATACTATGAAGCATTCCTTGGACGTATCAGGGAAAAATATCTTTGATTCAATAAACAAAGGGTTCAAAGAGGCAAATCACAGGTCTCTCTGCAGTTAGTGAGATTCTGTAAAGATAACATCATTGCCGGTTAAGGTGGACACAGATGTTTAGATGGGGCCTGTTTGCTTGGAACCTCTTCTGCTTCATTCATCCTGTGGTTCAACACGGAGCCCCGGGCAGCCACCCCCAGGTGGAGAAGCGCAGGCATGGGGCCTCTTTCCGCACCCACCCCTTGCCCACTGAGTGGCCCACAGGGCCTTGGCGGTGGGGAGGACACTGAAGTCAAGGATGGGTCTGAGTGGAGGGCTGGGCACGGCCTTGGGGGGCCTCTGGCATGTTGCAGGTTCCCTGTTTTCCCTCTCAAGACTCACAAATACAGCAGCCCCTCCTCCGACCGGCGTCTCACTGGGGCAAAAGCATCAGAAGATGACACCCAGCGGGCACTGACGTCCACCGTGCTGAAACACAGAATTCTTCATTCCCAGAAATTCTCTCTACACCTCCTGCTCACGGGGGCCCCTGTGCTCCACCAGAGAGGGGATGGGGGAGGCTTGAAGACCAACTCTGTCTGCTGCCCGACACCTTCAGGGGAGACAGCACCGGCTGAGATGTGTGTGCAGGGTGTTGACCCTCCCCGACACAGAGCCGCCCTCGGCTGGACACTCTGCGGACTTCGCCGGCCGGCCTGAGCGTGTCTGAGGCACAGCTGTGCGTGCGGCAACAGGCGCTCTCTCCTGCCGGATCAAGGACCTTTCTCTCCCTCCTGCTCTCCCAGAAGGGCCCGCCTGCTCCTCCAGCCTTCCCTGGACCCTGAACCGGTTCCCACCCGCCTCTCACAGAGGCTTCCTGAGCCGCGTCTGTCCAGCCCGAGGAGGCCCATCTCGCAAAAGCGCCCTGGTCCCGCGAGCCGTGTTAGCACCGGAGCAGGAGGTGCGGCAGCTCAAGCTATTCACACGGGTGTTATCACAGCTTCGCAGAGCCCTGCGCTAGAGATGCCCTCCTAGGCACAGGAAGGGGCACTCCCTGGACTCGGGGCTCGCCGACCGCAGCTGTGTCGCTGGGCTGGACCTCAGCTCGCCAGGGACACACCTGAGACGGCATGCGGTCACTTCACCCCTCAGCCACGGTGGGGACTGTCTTCTGGGCGGGAGCACGCGGCAGGTAACTGGGGTAGGACTACTGAGCATCCCGTTAGAACACTTCTGCTGCTGAACGCGCATCCTCCTCTTCCATCTTATGCTCACAGTTTGTGTCTTCCGTAAGAATTTTAGTACAACAACATGCACGTGCCTGGACGGCATGGACTGTAACATTGCACCCCGATGCTTGCCAAGGCATTAAGACTTCCCTCCCTCTCGTTCCCCGCTCTTCCCTCTGAAGTGCTGGGGATCCAGTGATGAGGACTTGTAGCAGGGAGGGGATGGGAGGACCACCAAGGCCCAGCCTGGGGTGCCGACGCTCGTGTAGGGGCAGCGTCAGGGTCAGGAGGTGGAGCAATCATACAAGCAAAGATGCTGAGCGTCACAGGAGCCGGGCTTGTGGACATCAGAGAAAGTTACAACATGGAAAAGGAGAAAGCCACCATAAGCTCTCCAGTGTTCAACTGGAATCAGAAGTGTCGGTGTGAACTCATGATTTGCAATACATATGGATCAATACTGAAGCTGAAGTTCCAATACTTTGGCCACCTGATGTGAAGAGCCAACTCATCTGAAAAGACCCTGATGCTGGGAAAGGTTGAAGGTGGGAGGAGAACGTGACGACAGAGGATGAGATGGTTGGATGGCATCACCAACTCGGTGGACATGAGTTTGGGTAAACTCCGGGAGTTGGTGATGGACAGGGAGGCCTGGCATGCTGCAGTCCATGGGGTCAGAGAGAGTCGGACACGACTGAGCGACTGAACTGAACTGGATCAGTACAGAAACATGCGCAGATGCCAATGGTAGAAAGGCACTTTTTCTTTCGAGGTAAGGCTGGTTCTGGCGGTGGAAAGCGTGAGGTGACGTTTTGTCACATGAGGCTCAGGGCAAAGGGGCCGCGTGGAGAACAGAGCCCAGCCAACAGTGCAGTGACTGAGCTGGGCCCCAGGTCAGACTAGACCTGCGGCTGCGGTTTCAGTTGCTCAAGCTAATTAACTCCCTTCATTTCAAAGAGAGCGTCCACGTCTGTTGCTGTTATTTGTAACTGGAAGGGCCGTAACTGATAAGCATCCATGCATATCAAGCTGCTGTGATGGTACACGCTTGTGTTTATGTTGTTGAGACAGGAACGTGAAATAAACACCTATAAACGAGACCAGGGATTACTAACACTCTCGAGAGCTAAGATTTTCGCACTTCAGTAATCTTCTACATCTCAGATCTCGCACCTGCAGTAGGGGGCACCCCACTGTCCCCCACACCCCCAAATCACTGGGTTTCTCGGTATTGTCATAGACTAGATCCCCAGTTACAGCAACATAAGTTATGTTCATCGATTTAAACGGAGCGCCCACGCAGGGAGACGCATAGCGCTCTGGATGTGTGCGCGCCGAGTCCCTCAGTTGCGTCCGTCTCTTGCGACCCCACGGACTGTAGCCCGCCAGGCTCCTCTGTCCATGAGGTTTCCCAGGCAGGAATACTGGAGTGGGTCACCATTTCCTACTCCAGGGGACCTTCCCGACCCAGGGACTGGACCCTCATTTCTTTCATCTTCTGCATTGACCGGCAGGTTCTTTCCCACTGAGCCACCTGGGAAACCCATCCTGGATGGGACACTCAAATATTTCTTGATGTGGCCATTTTCAGTCTGAGAAAACAATCCAGGTGGCGTTCAAGCTTCTGACTTAGGGGGCATGGTACGCCTGAGTATGGGGAGCGTGGTGGACATGGGCTGAATTTCTGCTCTCAGCTGCTAGGTGGCCACTGATGAACGTGGTCATCTTTGATCCACTGCTGTCTTTCCGGGATTCTTGGACTTACTAAATACCTACCACGTCCAAGCTGTCAGGTCACCGTGGCTGCGGGAGGCCCTCCCATCTCCTGCGGGGAGGTGGGGGAGGGGCTGATGTACCCCAGTAACCATATCACCGTGGCAGCAGGAGGAGCTCACATCTCCTGGGGGGGGGTGCGGGGGGGCTGGGCGAGGAGGGCCAGACGTGCCCCAGTAGCCAGGAGGGCAGAACAAGTGGTGACTGGACCCTCCCCCCACCCCCCCCAACTGTGCCGGTCAACATCTTTGCTGGTAAAAATGAGTCTGTTACCCTGTGGACTCAGCATCAAAAATGAATAGGAAAAGTTATTGTATAATTTCTTCCATAAAAAAGGGATTATGAATGCCTGACAGCTGCACAGGTGTGAAATGTTCCAGGCAAACCTATGCACAGTCATTGCAGTTCCACAGCTTCCAAACCTACACATGCCACCCCTCTAACAGCCTCCCCTCATTGAGCCTGGGATGCTAATCCTTTCTGTCGGTAGTAAATGCAAGACTCATTATGCTGTTGCTCAGTTGCTAAGCCTTGTCCCACAGCCTTCCCTGTCCTTCACTATCTCTGGGAGTTTGCTCAGACTCATGTCCATCCAGTCAGTGATGCCATCCATCTCATCCCATCGTCCCCTTCTCCTCCTGCCTTCGATCTTTCCCAGCATCAGGGTCTTTTCCACTGGGTCGGCTCTTCGCATCAGGTGGCCAAAGTATTGGAGCTTCAGCTTTAGCATCAGTCCTTCCAGTGAGTATTCAGGGTTGATTTCCTCCAGGACTGACTAGTTTGATCCCCCTGCTCTCCGAGGGACTCTCAAGAGTCTTGCCCAGCACCACAGACTGAAACATCCGTTCTTGGGCGCTCAGTCTTCTTCATGACCCAACTCTCACATCCGTACGTGACGCCTGGAAAAACCAGAGCTTTGACTACAGTCATTATAGCCACTCAGAAAAACAGAATTTCCGTCACAAAATTTATGTAAAATTGCAGCATTTCTCACTGTCTGTTTAAGGTTTTGTCAGGACAAGGAAACCCTAGTTACTGCCACCTCCTTTCTACAGGAAACAGCTCACCCCATAGACAACACAATAGATTCATCTTTCTACAGAAGCACCAAAGTTTATTTAAAACCTGGGACTGTGTCCTGCTAATTTCATTTCCTGAGCCAGAGCTTTCCAGGGAAAGTTTCTTATGGTCACTGAAGGGTTTTTCAGCCCTCTGCAGTGATGAATTTAGCCAACAGAGTTAAATTGGGCAAAAACATTTACAGTACAATTTCAATTGCCTTAGGACCTGGATCAAATATTTATTCCTGGTTGAGAGTTCACAAAACACCCAGAAGGATAAAACAGACAATTAGACCACATGTGTGTCCTTGTCTGGGCAGGATGCAAGCTGACAAGCTCCACAGAGGTCCAGGACACACACGTCTCTTCCCTCAGCAGTCTGATAGTGCGTTCTCATGATGGCTAGAGGACACTGGTTTGGAGCTAACACCCCTGCGGATGCCCCGGGGACTCCAGCAGCACAGGTGCCTTTACAGGTGGAGGGGAACCACGAGGGCCGGCACACAGCCGCTGCTCAGCGCCTGTGGGCCTCTCACACTCGCCTCCCGGCTGTTCTCACACAGGCCTGCTGCCGCCCTGGGCTTCTGCTCCAGCTGCTCCCACCACCGGGAAGGTTCTTCCTCCATGGACTGCAACCTCATTTCCTTCAGGTCCTCGTTCAAAATCACATTCAGTGACGCCTTCGCAGAAGACCCTGGCTCCTTCCCTGGGGTTCGGGCTCTGGACAGAGACTTCCATTCCTCTCCAGCCACCCGCAGCCCGTCGCCTGACACTTACCGGCCTGGACTCAGGTTATCAGCCGTGTCATCACTGCTGATCCTGTGCTCGAGGCCACACAGAAATATTAATAAAAAGCCACGAGCATTGACTGGACGATGATCCTGTTAGGAATTGCTAAGCCTGCTCCTGATTTTATCCCATTCAGTCCACATCTGAAATCTTAGGACCGTCAACATTTTGCTTCATTTCACTCTTCAGCTGCCCTTCACTGTTACACCATCCTGCTCAAGTTTCAGCCTACCCTCAAGAAATGCTTAGACTGTATAGTAATAAACGTTATTTTATTAGAAAAATTATAGCCTATTTAAAAAGCACGCAGACAGATTTTAGAAAGACTGGTGTCCGAGGAATATCAGCAGACCACTGCTTTTCTTGATTCTCCAAAGCTATAAAATAAATTCAATTCAAATGTGAAGCTTTATTTAAATTTACCAGCTCATCTGGAAATAATGAAGTAGAAACCCTTGCCTTGAGCCGTGTATTTGCAAAATGAGTCAGAAGAAACAACAGCCACCTTTAGAACGTCTCTCCAGGGGACAGAGGCTCGCCCAAGTGAGGCCCCGGCCGGCTGAGGAGGCGTCCGGCCGGCCTGGGCGCAGATGAAGCCTCTGCCACACTTCCTCCTTCCCCTTCGCTTAGGAGCCCGACGCAAACGAGCAGAAGGAGAAGCAGATGCCCTCGGCGGCAGGGCAACAGGGAAACTCAGGAGACAGGTGGGCGGACCGCGGCGCGTGTGAGCCTGGGGCGCAGGGAGCCCGGCAGAGGCCGCGTGTGGCCCCAGCCTGGACGTGGAGAGCAGGGTGACCCTCCCTCCCTTAGGGAAAGAGACGGGCCAGACTCTGACTCGGATTCCTGACACGCTGCTCAGGCTGGTCCCTCCCTCCCTTAGGGAAAGAGACGGCCAAAATCTGACTCGGATTCCCGACGCACCGCTCGGCTCCCTCTGGACGAAGCTTCATCCGTCACTGAGCACGTCTGTCTTCAGAGCCGCCTGAGCCTGGACGCGCTTCTTCGCTGAGAGGGGCCCCGCCTCCAGGCAGCACCTCGGGGGACAAAGACCTGCCCCCAGGGGCCTCAGTCCCAGCACCTGAGGACTGATGCCGCCTTCCTGGGGAAGAAGGGGGAGCTGCTGGACTGCCTGCCCTGCGGGACTTCTAGTCTGCAGGAGGCAGCACCTATGCCGTGGGGGTGTGGGCTGGCACTTGGCACACACCCAGATTCCTTCACGCCCACCCCCTACGCATACACAGAGCATCTCGCCTGCCAGCACCAGGGCCCTCAGGGGACACTGGGTCATCCTCACCAGCCCCCCAAGGGAGATACTGGCAGGCGACCGCAGAACAGGAGCCAACAGCCCTGAGGCCCAAGGCAGACTCCCTCCAGCACCGCACCCCCCCATCCCTGCACCCCGCCCCCAAGCCCCCGCCATCCGTTTGCAGCCTGGGCTCCTGCTGGAGGGCTGGTCCTGACAGCCCCCAATGTGTCCTCAGAGCTGAGAGACACAAGGGTGAGTTTTCCTGAGTCTGCACCATCAGCCCAGGCTCCAAGTGGGCCTGCCTTATTTTCCAAGGAGGTCGCAGAGATTGCCAAAGAAGAGAAAAAGGAAACCAGAGCTTCACTCCAACCACAAGGCAGCCAAGGGGCGGGGATACCCCCCTCCCTTTCGGTGCACCCCCTGCACACCCCGCCTTTACAGGGACCACAAGACTCAGCTCCCAGACATGAGGTGCAAAGCAGGACAAACAGAGCAGGCTCAGGGGAAGGCGGCTGTGAGCTGCTTTTTATAAAGCAGCAGCCTTGCTTGTCAAAGTGGAGGTTTACCAACCGCGGCATCAGAGTTTGGTCTCGTTGAGCGGAGGGTATTGGACGGGGCCGTCCTCACAGACATGCAGTCCCAAGTTCGGCCAAGCTTCCTGCCTGCGGGCCGCTGGCTCCGCAGCATGCGAGCAGTTCCACAGCTGCAGGTCCTTGGAGAAGCACAGCTCTATCTGCCCGAGGAGCTGCACCTCCTGACCCTGAAGGGAAGAGCGAACACGCCTCAGAAGGCAGGCTGGAGCATCACAGTGGTTCAAAGAAGACAGAAGACAGGGCTCCAGACCTGGGATCCGGGCTCCAGGAGCGGGATCCCCGCTTCAGAGCTGAACTGGGGCCAGGGCCCAGGGGGGCGGCTGCGGCCACCTCCAGCCCCGCCCCTGAGCCAGCCTGGACGTGGCCGGGGAGGAGACCCCACTTTCAGCTTGGACAAAGGTGCGAGCAGACATGCCCCCACACACCACGCCTGCGTCACAATTGATGAACAGGTAAATGGCACCCTATCGCTAAATGAATTTAAGACTTCAGCAGCTGACAGAGGAAAGCACAACTCATCTGGAAGTTGGACGGGAAACGACAGCTGACAGGACTAACAATGTGAACGCTGCGTGACATGCCCACAGGGCCCCGTCCCTGCCTCGCCGCCTTCCAGAACAGGAGCCCCGCTGTGAGGCAGCAGCTGCCAGAACAGCAGCCCACCCAGCATGGTGTCAAACAACAGCCTGTTATTTCAAGGCACACACACACACACACACACACACACACACACACACACACGTGGGCATACACCATTTGTATACCTGCACACACACACCCCCACCCCCAACACAACTCTGCCCCTGGGAACTCCACGGTGAGCACGCGCTCTCAGAAGACTGCACGGGTCTTCCTGGTAGAGACAGAGGGGATGACGGAGCATAGCACATCTGACCTTCTCTAGCAGAAAACACTGGACTTTGGGCACGACTTTGTACACGCTGACAAGCGCATCTCTGATGTCCGACACCTGAAATCGGATGAACTGCATTAGAAATGAAATGTCAGCAGAGCAAACAAACCGCTCTGTTGTGGTCAGAAGTGACACTGGTTTACTTGTGTAGATGCAAACTTCTGACAGCGGCGTGCTCTCCCCAGAGCGCCCCGGCTCACGGACACAGCTCGGAGACGCTGGGGATGAACCGCCCCAGCCCCAGGCCCTGAAGGAGACGGAGCAGCCCCGTAGGTCCCCCTCCAGACCGGAGTCCACACAAGCGGCGCTACATGGGTCTCCCTTCCCCTCTCGGCCCTGATCCAGGGCCAGCATGCCGGGTACAAAAGCAGAAGCTCTCCTGCCAGGAGACGGGAGGGCAGGCCCTGCCTGTGCGGACGCCCTGCCTCGTGCCTCCAGCACAGAGAAGGAGCTCAGAAAACACGCGCTGTGGCTGTTGCTCTGGCTTGGAATTGAAGTCTGTTCTCTGAACGTCACGTTCTGGGCAAGAAAATTCCGCTTATCCACTTAAATGTGAGTCAAGGCGATACTGAAGGGGCCTGCAAATGCCCTGCCTCCTGGGCGTATGGACAGAGGGCAGCCTGCAGTCCCTCCGGAAGGGCGCTGCTCTGCCCGTCCCTGCTCTCCATGGATGGAGACGCACGTGCTAACTTAGTCACACCAGGTCACCAGACTGAGGGTTCGGGACCCGCCGAGGCACCGGAACTCAGAATTTTTTGGGTGACAGTGACTTTTGGGTGTTTCCACATTCATATATGGAACAAATACAAAAACTGTCTCCAGAGTGGGGTCGGCTGACTCACACTGTAAGGGCCTGAGAGCAGAGGCTTCAGGCCCGGGCGGGTAGTGACCGCTGCCTGGGGGCCAGGCCGTCCGTCTACAACTGCGCTCACACCAGCGTGAGCCCTTCTGTACAGGCCACCTGCCAACAGGCTCTGCCGGGTTCCAATTTCTACATTTTTATCATGAAACAAAGCACAATTACATCATAAAAACAAATCTTCATTTTCTTCTTCAGGTTCAGAGAACTGTGCTATCTGACTGCACATCCTATTAACACCAGCCTCTTAAGGGGCTGGAACACACTGCTCACTAGGAGACCACTCCAAAACCTGCTCCAAAATCATGTTTCACTAGCCTTGAGTTTACACAAAATATACAGGAAGATAAAATTTAAATGAAATCTATTTAGAAACGTAATAGTCAAGTGGGAGTGCCTGGTTTGGGTTCTTTGAAGCCAGAGTAGAGCTCACAGCTGAGGTGACACCTGGTTGTGGCCGGGCGTCCCCAGTTAGCGGATACATATTTGATAAGAAGCCAGAAGCAAGACTCACCTGGTAGTAGTGATCGGTAGATGGTTCTATCCCCAATTTTTGGAGCATGCTAAATTTTAAAGCAAAAAAAAAAAAAGAAAGCTGTATAATGAAGGTCCGATTTCCTTTCTTGTTACTATCACATTTCATAATACAAATGAAGACCCTCTTAAAGGGAAGTGTGCAGTTTCACTACCTGAGGCCATAAGTCTGCTGACACAGGCAACACAGGAGTGGCACTCAGGCCGCCCGACCTCCCCTCACCGTGGGCACACGAGGGCCTCATCTGGGCCCCTTTCCAGCACCAGAACCTCTCAGCACCAGTCCGGGTGGCTGCCACCAACTGGAGTGGGCACCACATAACCAGCTACCCACCGTGCCTGTCCTAAAGGACAGCTAGCAGCTGATTCTGGATTCTAGGCTTATGCTAACAACCCCAGATTAGATCAATCTTTAAAATACTTTCAACGCCTTGAATCACTTTCTAAAGCACGTGGTTTTAACCTGCTCTTTGTGACCCCATGGACTGTAGCCCTCCAGGCTCCTCTGTCCATGAGATTCTCCAGGCAAGAACACTGGAGTGGCTCGCGATGCCCTCCTCCAGGAGATCTTCCCGACCCAGGGTCTGAAACTGCGTCTCATGTCTCCTGAACAGCAGGCGGGTCCCTCCCACTGGGCCACCTGGGAAGCCCAGTGGTTTATAACACAGAGCAAAATAGAAAGGATGTGTTTTGACGCCTTAGCTTTAATTTTGTGAGCACTGAGATTTTTGATTTTCCTTGGAGAAGCTGGGAGACTCTATGACTTCTCTACAGCGGTTCTATATAGTTCCCATCAGACACTCAGTGGGCAGGAGCGCCCTTCCTCGGCAGGTCCCAGGGAACACACTCCAGGGAGGCCAAGACTCAGCCCGTCCACCCCCGTGGGCCTGGCTGACACTCCAGGGGTCCCAGAATTCAGCAACTCTGCACTTGTGCATGTGTATGGAAAGCCACGCAGATTCAGGAAGGGTAGCCAGGAGGTCTTTAGTAAGTAGTTGTTGGCTGAAGGGATGTATTATTCAAATATTTGACCTTGAAACTTTCAGCGTAAGCACATACTCTCCTTTTCCCGCTGGATTCAATAAAACCTGGGCTGCAGAGTCGGGCAGACTCACGCTGCTTATGAGCCAGGACCGTGAGCTCTGTGCTGGTGAACGGGGGGCGCCTTCCTCCCCGGAGTCTGATAAGAGGGAGGTGCCCAGGGGTCTCCTGCGCGGGCGACTTCTCCCAGGACCTGTGTGATGAGCCCCTTGAGTCTCTGAGTCCACTCCATGCAGTCAGGCCCCCAGGGGTCTGGAAAGGCTCGTGGGAGGAGTATGTGTTTCTCAGCATGACTCTGCTGCCCAGTTCCCGGGACCATGGTACCTGAGCCAGGGATGCTGCGCTGGGCAACTCGCAGCCCCGTTCATCCCCAGGACTAGGGTGTGGGTGTGCAGTGACTTGGGAGAGTGGGGTGTGGGAGGGGAGCCTACAGGCCTGGGTGTCCCACCTGGTCAGGGCCAGCGCCTTGTACAGATCCAGGCTCTTGCCAAAGTACTTCCTCTGGGAATTGAGGGCATCCAGCTGGGCGGCACAGGTCCCGTGCTTCTTCCACTCATGGCTCCTGTAAGGGTGTGTTTAAAAAAAAAAACAAAACTCTGGTTAAAAGGTAATCTTGGAGAAGGAAATGGCAACCACTCCAGGACTCTTGCCTGGAGAATCCCACGGACGGAGGAGCCTGGTGGGCTGCAGTTCACGGGGTCGCAAAGAGTCGGACACGACTGAGCGACTTCACTTTTCACTTTAAAAGGCAACGACACCAGCTCCCAATAAGCCACCCACACGGCTGCTCGTGCAGGGCATCCGGGCAGGAGGCAGACTGCCGTTCTCGCAAAGCGGGAAGCACAGACGTCCTCCTCTCAGCACAGGCCCCAGGCCCCGCCGGGCCCAGTCGAGCACCACCAGCCCTCGTCAGTTTTCTCCAGGCCTTCCTCCGCCAGGCAGCTCCAACTCGCTTCTGAGATTAACAACAAACCCAACTGAGAAAGACACGATCGCCGTTGTTCAGGCTTCACAGGATGACATGGCTCCGGGTGTCCTCCCAGGGAGCCCCGGCTGGACAGCAGGGGGCGTGACGGGCGCGGCTGGACGGCCACGCCTCAGCCACTGGCAAGAAAAGGCAGGCTCACGCATCACCAGGACGGCCTGAGCCGGTTCCCCGAGCTCACTGCAGTATAGACATCATCTACAGAGACGACTGCACGGAAGCGGCAGCCCAGCCAAATGCCCGCAAACAAGAAGTGATTTGTACTGAAAAAAAACACCACTACTGATAATAAATGCTCGTGTTTTATCAAAAATTAAACCGGGTGGCTCGGTGGTAAAGAATCCACCTCCCAGTGCAGGAGACGTGGGTTCAATCCATGGGTCGGGAAGATCCCCTGGAGAAGGGAATGGCAACCCACTCTAGTATTCCTGCCTGGAGAATTCCACAGACAGAGCATAGGCAGGTTACAGGCCGTGGGGTTGAGAGTCAGACACAACTGATCATACATGCACGTAACAAAGGTTTGCAAAACATTCACCCATTCTTCACTCGAGCCTCACAAAGCCACAAAGTGAAAACGTAACTGCTGGCTTACAAGTGGGGACACCGAGGCTCACAGGTGCCAGTGAGCAGCCCAGCTTCACAGCCGCCCAGCCAGGCAACCCCGGCCTGCCTCAACCCATGCTCGGGGCCCTTCCAATGCTCCACGCTGTCAACCAATCAACTGCCAAACACGGATTACACCCGCCTTTAGGATGACTGACAACTTGTCAATTCAGAAGCTAACCATGGTTAGCATGGAAAGCCACACAGGCATCAGCTTTATCAACGATTAATTCACAAAGATTTAATAAAGACAGTCACTCAAGCGCTCAGAAGGCACCCACATGCAGTCTTACAGAAGCACAACGTAAATGTCACCAAGTCCTTGGTAGCATCACCAGGGATAGTCCTGAGCGAGGGCAACGGCTGTGAGCTACCAGTCTCCCGGGCCCAGGAAAACCATGAAAGGGAAAAATGAAAGTGAAAGTCGCTCAGTCAGGTCTGACTCTTTACGACCCCATGGACTACACAGGCCGTGGAATTCTCCAGGACAGAATACTGGAGTGGGTATCCCTTCTCCAGCAGATCTTCGTGACCCAGGAATCAAACCAGGGTCTCCTACATTGCACGTGGATTCTTTATGAGCTGAACCACGAGAAAACCATGAGGAGATATTAATAACATGAATAATCAACTTTCTTCATCTACAATAGCATCTACAGTGAATTATTTCTTAACTTTCTAAATTCTATGAAGTAGAAAAAGGAGACTCTTTTCAACTAGCTGAGCGTGAAACTGAATCACGGGGGCCACAGTTTCTGCACAACAGGGACAGTCATTCTAGAATCTTCCACAGAAGGAGCTGGAGAAGTCAGGGGTGGAAGCAGTCACACACGCCCAAACTGCTCCTAGCATGTAATAGTCAAGAAATGTCCACTGTTGCTTCCAGAGCAAGTTAACCCAACAGATGTTAGAGATGACCAACTCTCATTCTTTTTCTTGTTGTTTAGATGCTCGGCCGTGCCCAACTCTTTGCAACCCCATGGACGGGAGCCCAGCAGGCTCCTCTGTTCATGGGATTCTCCAGGGCAGGAATACTGGAGTGGGTAGCCATTTCCTCCTCCAGGGGATCTTCCCAACCCAGGGGTCAAACCCACATCTTGTGCATTAGCAGGCTGATTCTTTACCACTTAACCTGCTGGGAAGTCCTTCTTTTTCTTACAAGAATCAGAAACCAATAACACCCCTATTTTGCAGACGGTCACGTACACAGTATTGTTCAGGATGGCTGGTTTTGTTAACAGATTTGATCTTAGGGAACTATCTTGAGCACCAGCTGATACCAGGACCCTCTCCTCTGCATACACGATTCCCATTTGAGATTAAAGAGAAAAGTTTTCTGACATAAGCCTCCCCCTTAAGGACAGGAGAGGCCAGGACACCTCTGTGGACATTTGATCCAAGAGAGCAAGGCGACCTGGGCAATAGCCGCCCTCCGGCAATAACCAGTGAGCCGGTAAGCACCCGGCCACATGGGCACCATCTCCACATCCAAAGGCACGAACGCTACCTTCGGCATTTAGAACAAGCTTCTAAGTGCATCCTTTAAATACCCAACCTGAAAGGTGCATCGTTTTGCCCTTATTAGAACACAAACCCAAGTGTGTGCTCTGCCCACACCACCTCATCAGACGCTGAAGGACTCGCCCCACCGAAGGCCATCTTTGTGTTACGTGTGTGCGTGTTAGTTGCTCCGTCCTGTCCGACTCTGCAACCCCATGGACTGCAGCCCGCCAGGCTCCTCTGTCCATGGGGTTCTCCAGACAAGAACACCGGAGCGGGTTGCCATGCTCTCCTCCAGGGGACCTTCCCGACCCAGGGATCACGCCTGTGTCTCTTTTTGCTCCTGCACTGGCAGGCAGGTTCTTCACCACTGTGCCACCTGGGGAGATGCCTTGTCTATGTTTAGTGATATGTTTTTAAGCTTTGGCAAAAACCTGACTGATTCTACCTGGAATATTCTAACTACTGAAACCTCTTCTGTTTACTTAGTCACTGAAGAGTTTTTATTTTTAAGTACACCATGAAGCGCTCGAAGTTTTTTTGTTGTTTTTCACCCATGTAGGCCACAGTCTGTTCTGAAACCACTTTCCAGACCTCAGGTCACTCAGAGCCAGCACTGGAGACGTGGACTGTTCGTCTCCCAAACTTTTACAGCCTCCGGACCCAGAGCCGTGAGTGAACCACCTCCCAGCCACACACCCTCGAGTGAACTTGCAATCCGAACACCCATGAGCCAGGAGGACAGAGGTCACTGTCACTCTGCTTTGTTTCAAAAAGCTCTTCTCCAAAATTTAACTCTTCCAAAATACTCTTGAGAGTCCCTTGGACTGCAGGGAGATCCAACCAGTCCATCCTAAAGGAGATCAGTCCTGAGTGTTCACTGGAGGGACTGATGCTGAAGCTGGAACTAGTACTTTGGCCACCTCATGCGAAGAGCTGACTCATTGGAAAAGACCCTGATGCTGGGAGGGATTTGGGGGCAGGAGGAGAAGGGCACGACAGAGGATGAGATGGCTGGATGGCATCACTGACTCGATGGACATGAGTTTGAGTGAACTCTGGGAGTTGCTGATGGACAGGGAGGCCTGGCGTGCTGCAGTCCATGGGGTTGAGAAGAGTCAGACACGACTGAGCGACTGAACTGAACTGAACTGAACTGACTGAAGAGTCTACACAAATATACTTCCAAGTTAAGTGAATCACTTTGGCCAAAACCTGATTCACTGTGAGATGAATTATAAATTGCCATCCTGCAGTGAGGGAGGGCTTCCCAGGTGGCGTCAGTGGTAAAGAATCCACCTGCCAATGCAGGAGACCCAGGTTTAACCTCTGGGTCCAGAAGATCCCCTACAGGAGGCCATGGCAACCCACTCCAGTATTTTTGCCTGGAGAATCCCATGGACAGAGGAGCCTGGCGGGCTACAGTCCACAGAGTCACAAAGAGTCGGACACGATTGAAGTGACTTAGCACGCACACAAAATGAAAGATATAATGGATTAAAAAGCAAGTTTTCAGAGTCACTTCCCCTCGCCCTCATTCCTTATCCACTGGAGGACCACTCCAAAGAGGGTGCGGCACACATGAGGCCGCTCCAGCTCCGCGGCCTCAGGACCCCTGCTCCCGCGGTCCCATCTCACACCTGGGCTGTGGGGCCCGAGACGGGCCTGGGGACGCAGACTCACCAGAACTGGTGGCTGTAGTTGGACGGATGGAGCAGATCGGGCCAGTACCTCCTCATGTCTGGCAAAAGGTCCTGCACGTAAAGACAGCAATGATAATAAATCCACGTGAGGCTTGACAACTCAAACCTAGAAGGCAGACCTGATAAACGGACACATTAAAAAAAAGCAAACTGAGCTCTGCGAGTTAATAACACTCAGGTGAGTGAAATGACTCAGTGCATTTTGCACGACCTGCTTCTTAAGACACACGTAAAAGTGAAGTCTGGGGAATCGTGAAAACGTGTGTGAAAATATAAGCTCTGACGGTGAACGGCTAGACAGATCATGTCCACCCACACAAGGGAATATTATTCAGCATTAAAAAACCCCACAAAAGTATCAAGCCACGACACTGGCTTCCTTCTCTCCAGCTTGAATGTTTCCAAAGACTACGTCTGCATCTTACTCAGACACACAAGCCTTAACCAGCACACAGGACTCTGAGGAACACTGCCCGGGCCCAAGGCTCACCCCCAGCCACACTGGCTTTCTCCCAGCTGCTTCAGAGCTCCGTCCTACCCCGGGGCCTCTGCACAGGCTGCTGCCTCTCCTGTCTCTGGTTAAGCTGGATCCCAGCTCACCACTACCTCCTCTGGAGAGCTGGGCCCAGGCCTGCCGTCCTCAGCTCTGACTACCCTCCCCTCCAGGCGCCCAGAGGGGACGTCTGTCCCGGCTCCTGGCTGCAGGCAGGGGGCGCTGGAGACCACACCTGGTTCTGCCCGGCCCCTGGCACAGTGTCCGATGCGCTCCTGGCATGAGAACCTGTGACTGGTTTGGACGCAATTACCTCGTCCTTCTGGGGGCCGTGCAGTCCTGGGAAGGGCCCACAATTCTGGCAAATCCCAAGTCTGCTCCACGTTTTCAGAGAGGTCTCAGGAACTCGCAGACCCTGCCCGCTAAGTCCAGGTACGAAGTCACAAGTCCCTGACAGTTGACCATCACACATGAGGGGTTGTCAGCATCCCATGGAAAGCTGCGCTCACGTGTGTGTGTGCATGTGTGTTTGTGTGTGTGGTTGCTACCAGCTCTTGTAACCGCAGCGCCCAGTTACTCTGCAATACAAGTCTTTGTCCTGGAAAGGCCCATCCTCTCTTCCCTGCTCACTGGCCCCATTGAGAAGCCCACCCACAGCCAGAAAGGACGCCCTGGGGGCTACGGCAGTCCTGCATGCCAGGGCAGTACACACGCCTGAGCTTATGCCCAGCGGGCAGGGGGCTCAGACTAGGAGCCATGGGCCGCAGGCTAGAGCCAGGGCTGGCCTGCTCAACCCTGCCACCCCTCACACATCGCTGCAGCCCATCGGGCCCAGGGCAGAGGCCTTACTGAGACACAGCTCATCCTTAATCCATGGGGCTGCTTTAGATGCCCATAAACGCTGGTGAACACACTTCAAACACAGCTTTGAGGGCACACCTGGAGTAGGAGCGAATCTTTTGGGGGACTCTGCGGCGGGAACACTATTAAAGTTAGTACCTTGATCTCCTTTGGATTAAAGGGCCAGGATCGGTTACACACTCCACTTTTATCGGGCCTTGAAATTAGAGTTGAAAAAATAAAGAGAAATTAGTCTTGGTCTGGCTGGTTCCAAATGGCAGGAGAAAACACTCGAGTTGTGGTCTGGAGAGAACGAAAGGGCGTGAGTCACGCTTGGGCACAAGCGGGCACTACTGGAGTTCCCTTCAAAGCGGAAAGTTGTTCCAAACTTCAGGCACAGTGCCAACAGGCTTTCCCGCACAGGAAGCAAACAGACAGCCCAGTAGGGGGCGACCCAGAGCTGGGTCAGTGGAGATACCTGGCCAGGTTCTGGCGCTTCCCTGGTGGTTCTGTGATAAGAGTCTGTCTGCAGTGCAGGAGACCCAGGTTCGATCCCTGCATTGGGTAGATACCCTGGAGAAAGCCATGGGAACCCACTCCAGTATTCTTGCCTGGAGAATACCATGAACGGAGGAGCGTGGCGGGCTACAGTCCACAGGGTTGCAAAGAGTTGAACACAACTGAGCAACCAACACTTCTTGAGTTATTTGCACATCTCCATTCAACAAGCTCAGCATGAGAACTGAAAGAGGTCCCACCTCTTTAAAGGTGATGAGGGTCATGGATACAAGGTACGTGTCGTGCTCAGGACGTGCCTGGTGACGACTCAAGGCTGGCTGCGGGAATGTTTTAGCACAGAGCACGTGTCTCCCGACTTGTGCCTGATCCTGTCCTCACGCGCCCAATTCTGGACGGGTCCACGCTCCATCTCCACGTGCAGCTTAGATCATGAGGGACCAAACCTGCTTTCTCCAGCCTGGCCCAGCCCCTGAAACTAGCCCAGTTCCCCACAGAGCTGGGTGCCGTCCCTCCAGCTGGAGGGCGGCCGAAGGCACCAGTGAAGTCACAGAAAACCAGAGGTGGGATGAGGCCCGGTCCTCAGGCCCCTGTTTAACCAGCATTCCACTGACCCTGTCCCTGAGGGACACCAGGGCCAGCAGGAGCCAGGACTGCCTACCTCTCAAGGGAGGGGGAGAGCCGGTCGCTCCCTCTGGACAAACAAATGCACACGGTTTGATGTCCTGAATACATGCACACACCACAAAAAAAAAAACAAACTAAACAGGCTGCAGGCAAACCCACAAGAAAAAATCTGGGTGTCTGTGAAGTGTGTATACTATGGATACAAATCACATATGTATAACATACATACATTTATTTTTATGCATTTACTTATTGGTTCCAAAAGAAGAAAATGAGAAAATTAAAATTCAGTGATTGAAAATGTACCCAGAACCCCTAAATGCATATTTAAGCTGGACTGTTATCGTCCCACCAAAACAGAACTCAAGGACAGCAGAAGGCAGGTCATGTTAGGAAGACTAAACGTGTTTCTCAACAAGCTTCTGGCCTGCTGAGTAAACTCCTAACAGAAATCTCCAGCATACACGTCTGCACAGAGTGAAGCCAGAACCCCAGGTTAGCCAGCTTCTGGGGCTGCTGAAGTTTGAAATGCAGGAAGTACTTGCCATAGTCCGTGTATGGTCCAGTAATTCGGAGGGTCTTTGCAGTGGTTCTCAACTTCCTATGAAGAAAAGACAGGGGACAAGTGGTTTCTTGTTTATTAAACACACTCAGCAACCTTCCTTTCTTTTGACAAACATCAATGAAATCCTAACACAAAATAAATTCTATGATAATTTACGATAAACAATGTTCATGAGGGTACCACACGGGGTGGGGGCTGGATGTTTTATTTGAAAAAGGTGAACCAAAAATTTGGAAAACAGAATTTAACAGCTATTTTTTTAACGTGCCTGAAAATTAAGTCTATCTGATGGATGCACTCATAGTTCAGTGCAGTTCAGTCACTCAGTCGTGTCCGACTCTGCGACCCCATGAACCGCAGCACGCCAGGCCTCCCCGTCCATCACCAGCTCAGTCGTGTCCAACTCTGCGACCCCATGAACCGCAGCACGCCAGGCCTCCCTGTCCATCACCAGCTCAGTCGTGTCCGACTCTGCGACCGCCGGAACCGCAGCACGCCAGGCCTCCCTGTCCATCACCAGCTCAGTCGTGTCCGACTCTCTGCGACCCCTTGAGTCGCAGCACACCAGGCCTCCCTGTCCATCATTAACTCCCGGAGTTCACTCAGACTCACGTCCATCGAGCCCGCGATGCCATCCAACCATCTCATCCTCTGTCGTCCCCTTCTCCTCCTGCCCCCAATCCCTCCCAGCATCAGAGTCTTTTCCAATGAGTCAACTCTTCACATGAGGTGGCCAAAGTACTGGAGCTTCAGCTTTAGCATCATTCCTTCCAAACAAATCCCAGGGCTGATCTCCTTCGGAATGGACTGGTTGGATCTCCTTGCAGTCCAAGGGACTCTCAAGAGTCTTCTCCAACACCATAGTTACCCATGAATAATTTTCTTGTCATGCAATCAAAAACTGGGAACCAGAGGCTGACATGGCACCCAGGCACATTCAGATCTGTTCAGGCACCAGGTTCAAATGCAGTAATGCAATAATAAGCACTGAGAATCTGGAGCCAACAAAAACGCAAGATGAGAGTCAAACGATTAACTCATGGAGTTACTTTACAGGAACCTCCAACTTGTTTCACTAAAATGGATCTTTTCCGAAATAAATAACCATTAAGAAATACACCTCAACTATCAGGTGGTGGCATCAGAACTGGGCCCAGTGCCTGCAGTGAACAAGCGAGGGACAGTACACGTTGGGTGTGGTGAGGAGCCGGTTCACCCGCAAGCACTCCTGCTTAAACCCCTTCTGATGTGGGAGGCGCTTCTCTGTATGGCTGGTCTGGAAATGAGGGCAGGCCTGGTTTAGGTGATGGCAATATCTGACGTCAGAAGGCTCAGACTAGGGGGCAGAGGGCAGGATGACCAACCGTGCCCTGCTCCCATCCCCAAGGAAACACAGTCCAAAGCAGGCAGGCTTTCCCACGGCACGAGGCAGTGGAGGGCAAAGCCAAGCGCCCACAGGGGCTTTTCTACCCCAGCTCTTCACCCAGCGTTTTGGATGAGCCTTTGGTGGGGGGAAACTGGGGTCAAGGTGCAGCTTTCCAAGGGGGCATGAGCCGATAGCCCCTGAGCAGAGGACAGACCTGCTTTGGCATCTGTGACACCACCTGGTTCTCAGGGCAGGGCCCCTGGCCCCTCACGCAGGGCCTCTTGGAGGCACGGTCTCAGCTTGGGAGGGCTCGGCCTCGAGGGGCGGTTGGGCCGGGGGCTCAGTCAGTGAGAGGCGCTGGGGAGGAGCCTGCACGGGACCTCCTCTCCGTGGGCGTCACTGGTCCCCGCAGAACTCACCTGGCACACGGTCGCAGGCCAGTGGTGGACCATGATTAGTTTGCTCCATTCCAGGTCATCACTGCAAAAAGACAAGAGCTTACTCTATAACTTGAGTTACAGAAAAATTAATTCATCCATCGATCATTCAATAAACACTGAATGCCAGCTGCAGGCCAGGCGCTGCTGCTGCGGGGAGGGGCCTGCGTCCCCAGGTACTGCTGTGGGCAGGAGTGGGCGGCCGGGTCCCCAGGCTCTGCTGTGGGCAGGAGTGGGTGGCCGGGTCCCCAGGCTCTGCTGCTGCTGCGTGGAGGGGTCTGCGTCCCCAGGCTGTGCTGTGGGCAGCAGTGCACGGCCGGGTCCCCAGGCGCTGCTGTCGGCAGGGAGGGGGTCGCTGAGAGGACTGGGGGGCCAAGTCCTTACTCTCTTGCAGTGCCAGCCAGTGAGGGAGACAATGACTACGGCATGGCCCGGGGACAAGGGTAACAGGCCTGTCCGGTGGGGTGCGTGCTGCGTGCTTAGTCATGTCCGACCCTGGACAAGACTGGAGTGGGTTGTCATTTCCTTCTCCAGGGGATCTTCCCGACCCAGGGATCGAACCCACGTCTCTTGCACCTCCCGCACTGGCAGGAAGACTATTCACCACCGTGCCACCTGGGAAGCTTGGCAGGTCGGGAGGCGGTTGGGATTCTGGACCAGGCAGCCAGGAAGGCTCTGCAGTGAAGGGCTGGTCAGAAAGCCCCTTTCTCCTCAGAGGCTCAGGCGGGACAGATACAGACCAATGAGCCCTTAGCAGCACGTGTGACACCCACAAGCCTGGAAACACAGTGGTTCCTATAGCTCATCGGGCCACGGAACAGCACCCAGGGCTGCACAGGGCTTGGCACCACCCCAGCCACTGGGATCTTGTTCTCTGCAGGATGTGTGACTTGGGAGCCTAAGGACTTCTTCCAATGTCCCCATGAAACCCATCTGACCCTGAGACGTTCCATAAGGGTCTATGGAGTAGCATTCATACATCCCTCAGCAGAAGCCCATCCACTAGGCTGGCAAGGCTTGGCACACACAGAGATGGGGGCAGAAAGGCTGGCCTGTGGAAATACTCACTTTCCAGATGGAAAACATCAGTAGCAACAGGGCATATAACTCAAGCAGGCATGTCATTCAGGATAGATGAAATTTTATTTTATTAGGATAGATGAAATTTTAGAAGAAGCAAAAGCCAAACAGAAATAAGTTCTTACATAACAGTTCTGTAAATTACTGAGTACTGTTTAATAAGCAGAGAATTCACAATATTTGAAAACTTTTCTCAGACTGAACTAATGAGCAAATGCTGAGTACAAGAGAAAAAAGAGTGCATGGGCATCAGTGCTGGGAGAAGCACTGCTGCTGCTGAGTCGCCTCAGTCGTGTCCGACTCTGTGCGACCCCAAAGACGGCAGCCCACCAGGCTCCTCTGTCCCTGGGATTCTCCAGGCAAGAACACTGGAGTGGGTTGCCATTTCCTTCTCCAATGCGTGAAAGTGAAAAGTGAAAGTGAAGTCGCCCAGTCGTGTCCGACTCTTAGCGACCCCATGGACTGTAGAAGTGCTTTTTTTCCCTCGGTATGAAAACCTTATTTCACAAAGGCAGAAACCGAGGCTTGAAGAGTAGGCAGAGATCAGGAAAACTAGACCAGTTTCCAATAAAACTCAAGACTCAACAATGTCTGTAATACAATCACCACATACCACCCCAGCTAAAGAGTGCTGTGAGCCTAAGAGAGAGATCCTCTCTAATCAGTGGAGACGCTGACTGCGCTGTAGAGAGAAAAGCCTCCCAACCAGAGGCAGGGGGCCTGGGAAAACCCCGCTGACCTGTGAGGCCCTCAGGCTCTGAGTCACCCTCGTGGTCTCGAACCCCTGCCTTGCTCGCCAATTATTTCAGTTGCGCATGACAAGTATGCCAGACACGTGGACTAAGTTACGTAACTGGATATGTGAACACATGTTTGCATCTCTGGATTCCACAACTTGCAGTTCCCCTATGGAGGGGGCCTGCTGTATTGATCACTGTAGGCCAGGCGTGGCTCGGAGCACGTTCTGTACTTTAACTGATGCCTCCTGGCACTGGTGCTAGGAGGCAGGTGCCATCACTCTGGGGACTTCGGGCTGAACGACCTTGGTGGAGGGCTCTGGATCACACATCTGGATGTGAGCCAGCAGTTCACACTCCGTCCGCACTCCACACTACCTCTCTGGTGAACCGCTCTTAACTTGAGGGCAAGGCTTAGTTATTTAATGCAGCCCGTTTTCAGAAAATAACACTTTCTTGGAAAACTGAAATTTAATGTTACCTTTTAAAGTAAATGATAAAACAACAACGATGGTTCATTAAAAACGAAAACTGAACTTTTCCCACGCCTGCAAGTGAAGTATGAACTCCTTCTATTAACAAGATCATTATCCAAATAAAAGAGAAGAAAATTCAAATCTGGTACTCAGATCTCTGTCTCCTCTACAGAAGTATAATGCGAATCCTCTCCCAGAGCCCCTGTTTACTCCTAATTCGTCGGGTGCATAGGGAAGAATGGAAAGAGGGAACGAGGGGGAGGGGAGGGAGGGCGAGAGAAAGAAACTAGGAAAGAGGAACCACGACCACCTCACCAGGATCGCGCCGACCCTGGTCGGAACGCGCGCGTGCGCCGCCCCTAGAGCCGCTCGCCAGTTCGGGCGCCCGGGTCCACCCCGGTTTCCCCGCAGACCCGCGCCCCGCGCCCCGCCAGCAGCTCACCTCCTCCAGAGCCCGCGCGCGCCGCCCCGGAGCCACCCCGCAGCTCGGGCATCCGTGTCCCCCTACCCCGCCTATCCCCCGTTCCCCTGCAGACCCGCGCCCCGCGCCCCTTCGGCGGCTCACCTCCTCCAGAGCCCGCGCGCGCCGCCCAAACAGCTCAGCGCCAGGCACAAGGCGCCCAGGAAGGCCGGGGAAGTCATCCGCCGCACCCGGGAGGACCCCGCGGGGTCGCCAAGGCTCAGTCTCCCGAGGGCGCGAGGCGGCGTCCGGCGCCAGGCCCTGCGCTTCCCTGAAAAAGGAACAGACGTCGCTAAGCTGACCGTGCGCCGGGCCGGCGGCCGGCGAGCAGGGCGGCTGACCCCAGCCCACCGCCGAGCCCCGCTGCGGAGGCCCGGAGGCCCGGGAGCCCGGATCCCCGCAATACAGTGGACTCGCACCCCGCCCACCGACCACCCGGAACCTCGGGGCCCCGCCGCCTCACCAGGTCCGCCAGGCGCACACGGCCGCCGGTCCGCTAGCACCGCGACCCTGGCTACCCGGCGAAGCCCGCCGTCCGAGCCTCTTCCAGCGCATTTCCGCCCAGATGCCCCAACGCCACGCCCCGGCCCGGGACACGCCCCCGTTCCGGCCACGCCCCCGGCCCGAGACACGCCCCCAGGCTCGGCCACGGCCTGGGCCCCCAACGCCACGCCCCTGGCCCGGGCCACGCCCCTGGGCGACAGGCGGGCGCCGGGCTGCCGAGAAGCCCTGGAGAAGCCCGACGCCACGCCCCTTCTGGAGGACACGCCTCGCCCAGAGGGCACGCCCCGCCCCCGGCCTGTCCGTCTTCCCCTTAGGCTCTTTGACCGAGCTTCCTTTTCGGGCTAGTTCCTGCCTGCCTTCGGCCCAGACCCGGGAGGTCGACTTGAAAGCCCGGGAGACGGGGCTTTCGGGGCCCAGTAGTCAGTCCGTCAAGGTGTGTGACAGGCGTGCGGAGACAGCGCCGTGGGGCCGCAGGAAAGGGCTGGGAGAAGGCTGCTCCCTCGAGGCCGGGTTGTATTCAAGGAGCTGGGACCCTGGAGACCCAGGCAGGCGGAGAGATTCATGTCGCGTGTCCTCCCCACCACACGGCCCCTTAGGGGCAGCCCCTGACCCCCAGACAGTCCTGTCTGTCCAGCCCCAAGACCGCACAGGGCACCCCTAGGTAACCCCATTCGATTCCATTTCTCTCTGCCCCATTCCCATGATCTCCACCGCTTGCAGCTCTTCTGGGACACGGAACAGCAGGGCCTTTGGAGCTAAGCCTGCCACCGGGACCATCAGCCTTCCTTGAGATCAGACAAATAGAAAATCAAGGCCGTGACTCTGCACCTACCACCAGCCAGCCAGCCAGTGTCCTTAGCCCTAAGAACCTGGGAGATGAAGACCCACAAGACAGAGGGAGAGAGGCAGGCAGGAAGCTGGTGGAGGAGGCAGCGGACTCCCAGATGACGACCTTCCTGCCGCTGCCACCTGCAGCTCAGACCTTTAGCCCACCTTCCTTCCTCAGGAGCTACATCCTCAAAGATGGCCAGGGACCTCCTAACCGCAGACAGTGCTTGGTCCCCCGTCCTCTGTGGCTCTGTCCACCTTCTCTCTCCACTCTGCTGCCAAGTGGTCAAACCACGCGGGGCCGCAGGAGGCCCTCCCAGCCACGGTAACGTTTCCATGTCCCCCATTTCTTGCTTGTAGCTGAAGCTCCAGCCTCCTAGACCTTCCCTGAGCTCCAAAGGGCAGATTCAGGCAGTCACCTGGGGAACTGAGGGAGTGCAGAACAAAGGGAAAGCAGTCAAGAAACAGCAGGGCAGTGATAAAGCAGTCCTAGCCCTGCCTCAAGGGCTAAGGCTAAGGCTAAGTCATGTCAGTGGTGTCCGACTCTGTGTGACCCCACAGACGGCAGCCCACCAGGCTCCCCTGTCCCTGGGATTCTCCAGGCAAGAACACTGGAGTGGGTTGCCATTTCCTTCTCCAATGCAGGAAAGTGAAAAGTGAAAGTGAAGTCGCTCAGTCATGTTTGACCCTCAGCGACCCCATGTACTGCAGCCTTCCAGGCTCCTCCGTCCATGAGATTTTCCAGGCAAGAGTACTGCGTATATATTGATATATCTTCTGCAGGAATTAAGGCCCCCACCCAGGTGGAGGATGGTAACTTCAGGCTGAGCACAGAATCCTTGGTGAACCGCCCTGTTACCTCACCAACAACCAAAGAGAAGAACTCACGCACTCTGAAGTCTGTACATTTGCCTGTAAAAATTCTTCTCCAGAAACCACTGGAGAGTTTGGGGTTTTTAAGCCCAAGCCAAACACCTGTTCTCCTTTCTTGGTTCTGCATAAACATTTCTCTGTTCCAAACTCCCACGTTTGGGTTTGCTTGGCCTCACTGCATCCAGCCCACGAATTCGACAGCACTGGCTCTACAGTTGGGTGCGGATCTAATCAGGTCACGCCCCTGGAAAAACTCTGCAGGGCTTCTGGTTGATCTTTGCTGTTATCATTGTTACTGTTCCGTTTTGTTTTCCAGCCCTGTGGCAATTGGGATCTTAGTTTCCCAATCAGGAATTGAACCCTTGCCCCCTGCAATGGAAGCAGAGCTTTAACCACTGGTCGTTGCTGTTCAATTGCTCAGTCATGTCTGACTCTTTTCGACCCCATGGACTGTAGCACACCAGGCTTCCCTGCCCATCACCAACTCCCAGAGCTTGCTCAAACTCATGTCCGTCGAGTCGGTGACGCCATCCAACCACCTCATCCTCTGTTGCTCCCTACTCCTCCTGCCCTCAATCTTTGCTAGCATCAGGGTCTTTTTCAGTGAGTTGGCTCTTCGCATCAGGTGCCCAAAGGATTAGAGGTCCATGGAAATCCCTAGAAATAAAGGGGGAAATGAGTCATCCTATCACTCTCATGCAAACAGCATCAGCGTTTTGCAGGACAGTTTTTCTTGACAGCAAGTGGAAGTTCCCTGACCAGGGGTCGAACCTGTGCTTCCTGCATTGTGAGCGTGGAGTTTTAATCACGGGACCCCAGAGAAGTCCTCCCCATTCATCTCTGAATGAGCAGCAGAATTCTTAGTCGTCTCAGGCCTCAGCCACTCTATGGACTAGCTCATGGTGCACATCCATTCCAGAGGGCCTGGCTCCGCCTCGCTAACACTGGCCTTGTCCTTCCTCAGCCACAGTCTCTGCCAAGGTGCTCCGCTCCTTCTGTTCCCTCCCTGCATCCCACCCTAGATAATGCCCATTCGTATTTACCTTCTGAGTGAGACTGTGGCTTCCTCAGGGTCCTCTGCCACACGTGATGGTCTCAGTTCTGTTCAGTTCAGTCGCTCAGTTGTGTCCGACTCTTTGCGAACCCATGGATTGCAGCATGCCAGGCCTCCCTGTCCATCGCCAACTCCCAGAGTTTACCCAAACCCATGTCCATCGAGTTGGTGATGCCATCCACCATAAGCAGGGTGACAATATACAGCCTTGACGCACTCCTTTTCCTATTTGGGACCAGTCTGTTGTTCCATGTCCAGTTCTAACTGTTGCTTCCTGACCTGCATACAGGTTTCTCAAGAGGCAGGTCAGGTGGTCTGGTATTCCCATCTCTTTCAGAATGTTCCACAGTGTATTGTGACCCACACAGTCAAAGGCTTTGGCATAGTCAATAAAGCAGAAATAGATGTTTTTCTGGAACTCTCTTGCTTTTTCCATGATTCAGCGGATGTTGGCAATTTGATCTCTGGTTCCTCTGCCTTTTCTAAAACCAGCTTGAACATTTGGAAGTTCACGGTTCACGTATTGCTGAAGCCTGGCTTGGAGAATTTTGAGCATTACTTTACTACCGTGTGAGATGAGTGCAATTGTGCAGTAATTTGAGCATTCTTTGGCATTGCCTTTCTTTGGGATTGGAATGAAAACTGACCTTTTCCAGTCCTGTGGCCACTACTGAGTTTTCCAAATTTGCTGGCATATTGAGTGTAGCACTTTCACAGCATCATCTTTTAGGATTTGAAACAGCTCAGCTGGAATTCCATCACCTCCACTAGCTTTGTTCATAGTGATGCTTTCTAAGGCCCACTTGACTTCACATTCCAGGATGTCTGGCTCTACGTGAGTTATCACACCGTCATGATTATCTTGGTTACGAAGATCTTTTTTGTACAGTTCTGTGTATTCTTGCCATTTCTTCTTAATATCGTCTGCTTCTGTTAGGTCCATACCATTTTTGTCCTTTATCGAGCCCATCTTTGCATGAAATGTTCCCTTGGTATCTCTAATTTTCTTGAAGAGATCTCTAGTCTTTCCCATTCTGTTCTTTTCCTCTATTTCTTTGCATTGATGGCTGAGGAAGGCTTTCTTCTCTCCTTGCTATTCTTTCGAACTCTGCATTCAGATGCTTATATCTTTTCTTTTCTCCTTTGCTTTTTTCACTTCTCTTCTTTTCACAGCTATTTGTAAGGCCTCCCCAGACAGCCATTTTGCTTTTTTACATTTCTTTCCCATGGGGATGGTCTTGATCCCTGTCTCCTGTACAATGTCACGAACCTCCGTCCATAGTTCATCAGGCACTCTGTCTATCAGATCTAGTCCCTTAAATCTATGTCTCACTTCCACTGTATAATCAATCATAAGGGATTTGATTTAGGTCATACCTGAATGGTCTAGTGGTTTTCCCTACATCTTCAATTTAAGTCTGAAATGGCAATAAGGAATTCATGATCTGAGCCACAGTCAGCTCCCGGTCTTGTTTTTGTTGACTGTATAGAGCTTCTCCATCTTTGGCTGCAAAGAATATAGTCAATCTGATTTCGGTGTTGACCATCTGGTGATGTCCATGTGTAGAGTCTTCTCTTGTGTTGCTGGAAGAGGGTGTTTGCTATGACCAGTGCATTCTTTTGGCAAAACTCTATTAGTCTTTGCCCTGCTTCATTCTGTACTCCAAGGCCAAATTTGCCTGTTACCCCAGGTGTTTCTTGACTTCCTACTTTTGCATTCCAGTCCCCTATAATGAAAAGGACATCTTTTTTGGGTGTTAGTTGTAAAAGGTCTTGTAGGTCTTCATAGAACCGTTCAACTTCAGCTTCTTCAGCGTTACTGGTTGGGGCATAGACTTGGATTACTGTGATATTGAATGGTTTACCTTGGAAACGAACAGAGATCATTCTGTCGTTTTTGAGGATTGCATCCAAGTATTGCATTTCGGACTCTTTTGTTGACCATGATGGCTACTCCATTTCTTCTGAGGGATTCCTGCCCGCAGTAGTAGATATAATGGTCACCTGAGTTAAATTCACCCATTCCAGTCCATTTTAGTTCACTGATTCCTAAAATGTCGACGTTTACTCTTGCCATCTCCTATTTGACCACTTCCAATTTGCCTTGATTCATGGACCTGACATTCCAGGTTCCTATGCAATATTGCTCTTTACAGCATCGGACCTTGCTTCTATCACCAGTCACATCCACAACTGGGTATTGTTTTGCTTTGGCTCCATCCCTTCATTCTTTCTGGAGTTATTTCTCCACTGATCTCCAGTAGCATATTGGGCACCTACTGACCTGAGGAGTTCCTCTTTCAGTATCCTATCATTTTGCCTTTTCATACTGTTCATGGTGTTCTCAAGGCAAGAATACTGAAGTGGTTTGCCATTCCCTTCTCCAGTGGACCACATTCTGTCCCACAGATCACAGCCTTGTCTAACTCAATGAAACTAAGCCATGCTGTGTGGGGCCACCCAAGACGGGCGGGTCATGGTGTTTATTAATATAGCAGGAGATATTTCCATTTCACAACTGGTTTGATCCCCTTGCTGTCCAAGGGACTCTCAGGAGTTTTCTCCAGCACCACAATTCTAAAGCATCAGTTCTTTGGCACTCAGCCTTCTTTATTGTCCAACTCTCACATCCATGAGAAAGCTATGGAAAAACCATAGCTTTGACTAGACAGACCTTTGTCTGCAAAGTGATTTCTTTGCTTTTTAATACACTGTCTAGGTTTGTCATGGGTTTTCTTCCAAAGAGCAAACTTTTTAAAATTTCATAGCTGCAGTCACCATCTGCAGTGATTTTGAAGCCCAAGAAAATAAAATATGTTCCTGTTTCCACTTTTCCCCCATCTATTTGCCATGAAGTGATAGAAATGGATGGCATGATCTTAGTTTTTTGAACGATGATTTTTAAACCAGCTTTTGTACTCTCTTCTTTCACTTTCATCAAGAGGTTCTTTAGTTTCACTTCGCTTTCTGCCATTAGAGTGGTATCCTCTGCATATCTGAAGCTGTTGATATTTCTCCCAGCAAACTTGATTTCAGCTTAGCTTCATCCAGCCCAGCATTTCACTCGATGTACACTGCATATAAGTTAAATAATCAGAATGACATTATACAGCCTTGACGTACTCCTTTCCCAATTTTGAAACAGTCTGCTGTTCCGTATTCAGTTCTAACTGTTGTTCCTTGTCCTGCATACAGGTTTCTCAGAAGACAGGTAAGGTGGTCTGGTATTTCCATCATTTTAAGAATTTTCCACAGTTTGTTGTGATTCACACAGTCAAAAGCTTTAGCATAGTCAATGAAGCAGAGAAGTAAATGTTTTTCTGGAGTTATCTTGCTTTTTTCTATGATACAACGAATGTTGCCAATTTGATCTCTAGTTCCTCTGCCTATGCTAAATCCAGCTTGTACATCTGGAAGTTCTCAGTTCACATACTACTAAAGCCTAGCTTGAAGGATTTTGAGGAACATCTTGCTAGCATGTGAGATGAGGGCAATTGTGTGGTAGTTTGAGCATTCTTTGAGTGCAGCACTTTCACAGCATCATCTCTTAGGATTTGAAATAGCTCAGCTGGAATTCCATCACCTCCACTAGCTTTGTTCATAGTGATGCTTCCTAAGGCCCATTTGACTTAGCATTCCAGGATGTCTGGGTCTGAGTGACCACACCATCGTGGTTAGCCAGGACATTAAAATCTTTTTGGTATAGCTCTTCTGTGTATTCTTGCCACTTCTTTTTCTAATCTCTTCTGCTTCATTAGGTTCTTACTGTTTCTGTCCTTTATGTGCCCATAAAGTGCCCCCATCTTTGCCTGAAATATTCCCTTGGTCGCCAGGGTCCAGCCCCCGCAGGATCCAGGGAAACCCGAAGGAGAAACGGCGTCGGCGATTGATTCAGAGAGAGAAGGAAAGAACGTTATAGATAAGAAAATAGAGGAGAGAAGAAAAGAGGCTGGTGTTCCTTGGTTTATACAGAAAATCAATAAAGTCTCGAGACAAGAGACTTGCACGGTCTACGTGAGGCCGCAGGTGCCCTCCCGCTCTCCCGAGGGAGTGAAGGCGCAGGGCGCCTTCCCGCTCAGGTCTTAGAAACCCAGGCAAATAAGTAGACACGGCGGACCTCTGTCCTCCAGATGGGAACCAGCCTGAGAGAGAGAGTAAGAGGAAAATGATTGACACGAGGAGACCAAGCTGCTTTGATCAGCGAGACCCATAGTTTTATTTTTAAACGGTACTCATATGCTTGTTTTATACTCAGAGGGAAATGAAAGACGCAAGGTCATACAGAGTCAGCCCAACATTCCAGCGGTATTGCCCTTATCGAAACCAGGATTTTTCTGCATACCTTTTGCACAAAAGATGTTGTGTACAGTATCTTCTGGCCTTGGAGGCCTGTGAATATTTTATGACCCTCTTTTGATAAAGGCTGCTCAACCAGAAAACTTATTTTCCCTCAAAGTGTTTTTTCTTTATATTTCTAATCTATGTCAGCCTCAGAAAATGCCAAACAGAGTTAACGTTTTTCACAGAGCAAAGGTGCAGTGAGTTACAAGAAAGAACCAATTAGCTCAAAAGTCTGATATGGTTAAATTCAAGGCTACACGTGTTTTTCTTGCATTCTCACTATGTTAACTAATGCACTCCCAGGTGCGCAGTGGGGAAGAGACATGGGAACGTAGCAACAAGCATTGGCCCAGTAATGAAATCCTACATCAGCACTAGTACTACTCTAATAACTTTTAACTCTTTCAAAGGCTCTATGTTTTAGGCTTTCTGTGCCTCTCACAGTTGGGAGGCTGTAAATAATCACATAAGTAGCTGTAAGAGTCTGGATATACCTGCCGAGCAAGCTAGAATGTTAACAGAGGGGGTTTGATTTGAAATATTCCTCTCATGTCCAGGAGACTTATTAGCTATAGCCCTAAGTTGATTTTCTCCAGAGAAACGTGGTCAGGGTTAGCCCCCTGTTAATATCAGAGGAGTTGGTGAAAGTCATGAAATAGTAAAACAGACAGATTCTGGTTTGGGGGTAGATGCTCGAGAAAGCCTGGGGAGCCCCTTGAGTTCTGAAGCCTTGCTTAACAGTTCTCTTCCACATGACTTTGTCATGGGTGGGATCTCCTGTGGCGCCTCCCGGCACTCGGTGTCTCCAATTTTCTTGAAGAGATCTCTAGTCTTTCCCATTCTATTGTTTTCCTCTGTTTCTTTGCATTGTTCACTTAAGAAAACTTTCTTATCTGTCCTTGCTATTCTCTGGAACTCTGCATTCAGATGGGTATATCTCCTTTTCTCCTTTGCCTTTCACTTCTTTTCACAGCTGTTTGTAAGGCCTCCTAGACAATCACTTTGCCTTCTTGCACTTCTTTTCCTTTCGCTTGGTTTTGGTCACCACCTCCTGTACAATGTTATGAACGTCTGTCCATAGTTCTTCAGGCACATTCTCTACCGTATCTAATCCCTTGAACTTATTTGTCACTTCCACTATGTACTCATAAGGGATTTGATTTAGGTCATATCTGAAAGTGGTTTTCCCTACTTTCTTCAATTTAAGCCTGAATTTTGCAATAAGAGGCTGATGATCTGAGCCACAGGCAGCTCCAGGCCTTGTTTTTGCTGACTGTATAGAGCTTCTCCATCTTCATCTGCAAAGAATATGATTAATCTGATTTCAGTATTGACCATCTGGTGATGTCCATGCGTAAAGTTGTCCGGGAAGCCCAAATCAACTATACTTCAATTTTTTTAAAAAGTGAAAATAAAATAGGGTAGGGGCAGCTGAGGTTTAGGCCAAACTGCAGCTGTGGAAGCTGGCGAGCCTTCTCAGGGCAAGTGGGGGTGGCTGTCGCCGCAGGAGGTGGGGGGAACCCGAGAGGTAAGTTTCTCAGCTCCCATAGTACAGATCTTGTGGCTTAAGAGATGGCGTTTGCTCGTGAAGAAGCATGTTTGCACGAGGCAGGGGAGGAGATGGTCACAGCCGTTTCAGTGAACGGAGCATCCTGGAATCAGTGCTCCAGCCTCCAACACTAAGGACCTCTTGTTGCACAGCTTCGCTGACGTAACTCCCTCCACTGCCCTGTTCCCGTGAGGAAATACTGCAGGTTACACTGTGAAAGTGAAACTGAAGTGAAAGTGAAGTCGCTCAGTCGTGTCTGACTCTTTGTGACTCCATGGACTGTAGCCTACCAGGCTCCTCTGTCCATGGGATTTTCCAGGCAATAATACTGGAGTAAACACCTCCCAGATCTCATGGCTTCACTGACTACGTCCGCAAGAGCCCGTCTCTGCTGTGCCCCACGCCGGCTGTGGATCGGGTGATTTTCACTCTGGGACCCAGGCTGCAGGAAGAGCCAGTGCTGGCCTCTTCCCTTCAACCAGCAGGAGCAGGGCCACATCCCAGCTCTGGCCACTCAGTGTCCGACGTCTGTTCCTCTGTTCAGATGCTCTGGACTGGAGCCGGTCCCACGGCCAAGTCCATGACTGGGAGGAAGGAAATACACACCTCCCACGGGGGAGGGCATCGCAGAGGAATGGAGAGCATATGAGAATGTCAGCAAATAACTGGAGCAAGGTTCCTGCCGCCAGTGGGGAGGCAGAAGGAAGGCCTGGAGAAGACAGGCGGGCGGGTGGAGGGGGAGGAGGGGCAGGCTGAGCCTCGGTGAGGGGTGGGGGGCCCGTGGGCGGAACCAGGGAGCCACACACGTTCGACTGGGCGCAGCCTCTGCGGTGGGGAGTCGTCAGAGGCAAATAAGCGTGAGCACTCGGCTGCAGAAGCAATGTGCCGAGTGTCCGAGAGCCGCGCGGTGGACCGTGAGATCCTCGCGGGCTGCACTTGCTCTTCCAGGAGCAGGCCTGGGGAGCCGGAGGGCCCGTGGCGGCTGGAGACACCCCGGGGTTCCTGCTAGGTGGGGTCAGAGGTCACCTTTACCGGGGTGGTCAAATCATGCCCGCCCCCCCCCCCCCGCTCCTCAGTCCAGGCCAGCTGGGGCAGGCTCAGCTGAAGGGGAGGCAGGGGGCAGGTGTGGGGGGGTGGAGCTCCAGGTCAGGCGTGTCCAGGGGTTGGGAGCAGGCCTGTCTGAGGGCGAGTTCAGACTCCACACTTACAACCTGCATGACCTCGATCAGCTAACTGGCTTCCAGAAGCCTCAGCTTCCTCATCTGTGAAACAGGAAGGAGCAAGCTCTAGCACCTTGGCATGATGATTCTAAAAGTGTCCCCAGAGGTCAGCAAGAGCCCACTGGGCCGGGCTGTATCAGGAGCTCGGGGCCGCTTTCTCTTTCACTACGGAGCCTGTGGACTTTCACCCTGGAGGGAAGGACCCCGAGGGCTCTCTGGAGGCTTGGCAATCCTGCGTTAGTCCTGAGCTTGGCGCTGGTGGGCATCGTTTTAGACATTGTGTGTTAAAGCCGCGTCCCCAGGCTCTGTTGTAACCTTTTAGGAGTCTCAGACTCGAAATAGCTCTGTCACACTTTGGGGACGCTTCCCTTAAAAAGTCCTTCACATCCTAAATTATTGATAATTTCAGAAAGTTCGGACACTCTGGATGTTTTCCCTCTGACCTTCCTCCGATTCTCACAGGACTGATACATGTGGCCAGCCCGGCTACTGTGGCTCCTGTTTGGTGGAACTGCTCTATTCTGAGCTGTGGTTATGACAAAACAGGAACAGGAAAGGAACAGAAAAAGGTTGGCCGCGTGTCCTCGTGGTGTCATTTCCCTGAAGATTCACTCTGATCCTTGGAGCTATCAGGAAGAAATCTTTGGAAGTGAGAATAAGGCTAAATCAAGTCAAACAACATAATATTCTAAATGTGAAATACAGGAATGTATCACTTCCTGCCTAAAAAAGAAAGAAAAAAGTGAGCTCGCTGACACACACATACACACCTGTGCACAGGTCTATCCCCTCACACACACACACAGACACACACCTATGTGGATATGAGAAGAGACTGTTTACTTGGATGTTTCTAAAAATTGTTTCTCTTTTTTAACAAAAGGGAGGGGGAATTGAATGAAGGTTGTCAAAAGGTACAAACTTCTAGTCCTAAGATAAGTAGTAAGGCTGCAGTGTGCAACACGGTAAATGTAGTGAGCACTGGTCTCACGCATAGATGTATGTACATCAGATCAGATCAGCCGCTCAGTCATTTGACTCATTGGAAAAGGCTCTGATGCTGGGAGGGATTGGGGGCAGGAGGAGAAGGGGACGACAGAGGATGAGATGTCTGGATGGCATTACCGACTTGATGGACGTGAGTCTGAGTAAACTCCGGGAGTTGGTGATGGACAGGGAGGCCTGGTGTGCTGCAATTCATGGGGTCGCAAAGAGTCAGACACGACTGAGCGACTGATCTGATCTGATCTGATATATATATATATATATGAAATTTAAGAGAGTAATGCTGAGTTCTCATAACAAGAAAAACAGGTTTTTCTCTTTCTTTACCTTTGTATCTATGTGAGTTTATGGGTCTTCACCAAACTTACCATGGTAATCATTTCAGGATGTTACAGGGGTCAAATCATCATGCTGTATTCCTTAGATGTACTCAGGGCTATGGTCAATTTTATCTCAATAAAACTGCAAGAAAAAAACAAAAATGGAGCAAACTTCAGAAGTTTTATGACATAACTGAGCTATTTCCCTTTAGGTAAGCATTTCTGCCATATAAATGATAGCTGAATATTCATGAACAGCCAAGGTAGTGGACTTTCTATTGGTATGCAGTCTTGACCAACAGTGTTCTGTGCAAAGCCGCTTCAGTCGTGTCCGATTCTTTGCGGCCCAATGCACTGGAGCCCGCCAGGCTCCTCTGTCCATGGGGATTCTTCAGGCAAGAATACTGGAGTGGGCTGCCATGCCCTCCTCCAGGGGCTCTTCCCAACCCAGGGACTGAACCCTCATCTCTTACTTCTCTGGTATTAACAGGCAGGTTCTTTACCATTAGCACCACCTGGGAAGCTGATATAACTCAAAGAACTAATGCTTGAACATACTAGAAAGAGCTCTGAAGTCAGGCATTGAGTGGCCCTAAAGCTACTGTGCGACCTCGAACAAGTGCAGCTGAGGTTTTGAGCTGTGCCCGGGAGAGGGCCAGGCACCCCACCTTCATCTCTCCTCTGAGTGAGGTGGGCAGTGGGGGCCCAAGGCATTCTATAGGAGGCTGCCACGCAGAGAAAAGCTTGTGCAAGCTTGTGCTTGCTGTGACTCTAAATCCCAGATAACAACTACCCCTTAGGTAGAAGCACTGACAAGTCGATTTCAAGGGAAAAAAATCCCAGCTTATTCACATGGCATTCCTCTTTGCCCCAGGGTAACTGAGAAGCGTGGGCCTCCCGCGGGCCTTGCTACATAGCTCTACCCACTGAAACATCTTGACAAGCACCTCAGAGTAGTCAGACGATTGAGGAGGAATATTCTCCTTCATAGAATTCAGGGTGAAAAATGAAGAGAGAATAATCGCATTGGAATATTTTTATTTTGCAACTCCAAGTAAAACAACAAATCCAGGCAGTGATCATCAACAGAAGCTAAAACAACAGAGGGAAGCTGAGAGGGAAGTTTATAGCGGACAGATCCGTCTGAGGTCATCAGGAGCCACGGTCAGCACTAACAAGGCAAGGAGTCAAGCAGAGGAGGCGTCCCAATTTGAAGCGAAGGGAACCCGCCTCACCGGCTGCAGAGCAGTCATCCCCCGCACTAGCATTTCTGCGTGCTGAACTTTTAGGTTAAGTAGCATTAGTACCAGTCGCTCAGTCGTGTCCGATGTTTTGTGACCCCGTTTTGCTACAGTCTGGCGGCCTGTAGCCTGCCAGAATACTTGTAGGTTAGTTGGTGCTATAAACTCAGGTTTTCTTTACGCAACTTCCCTTTTATCATTAAAAAAAAAAGTCCCTTTTTGTATCATAATATGTTTGCCTCAAATTCCACATTGGTAATGTACATATTGTCACTCCTGCTTTACTTTGTTAAAAGGAACCCTGGTGCTTTTCAGCGGAAATTTGAATTTTGAGGCCACAATCCTGGCGCTGTTGCCACTGGGTTAGTCATTGGACCCGGTGCCTTCCAGTGCCCAGGGCTCAGAAGTACCTTTTGTTTGCCCTTTGGTTTTTGTTTGTATTAAAGAAAATAGATCAACAGTCCATTCTGACATTTATGAATCAAATTTAGGGTAAAAGAGCTTTCTTGTTTTGCGCCTCCCTTTCATCTCTTTCAGGCATTTGTTTGTTGGTGTTTAGTTGCTAAGTCGTGTCCAGCTCTTTGGAACTCCATGGACTGTAGCCCACCAGGCTCCTCAGTCCATGGGATTTTTCCAGGCAAGAATACTGGAGTGGGTTGTCATTTCCTTCTCCAGGGGATCTTCCTGGCCCAGAGATTGAACCCGGTTCTCCTGCCCTGGCAGGCAGAGTCTCTGCCGAGCATTTACTTGGCCACAGCTTAAACAGGGAACTTGGTCTAAATGCTATGTTGCTTTCTAAAAATACAGCTAGTCATTAAAGCTTTGCCTTTCCCCTGGGGCTGATTTTGGCCTGGGACGCTGATCAAATCACAAAGCAGTTTACCTGGACCAAATTCAGATGGCGACTCCTAACCTGTCTCAACTTGCTTAGAGTAAACCTGATTTCATCCTCCAGTGTCTTTCATCCCAATCTTAAAAAGGGGGGAGTCCTTTGACACATCTTTGCTATTAACCCTTCTTACAGGTCTGTTAACACGACATCAAACACAGCAGGGGAAAGAGTTAAAAGCAGGTCCCAGGAAGGCAGTGGAGGCTGCTTCCTGCTAGACCAGGGGTAGAGTCAGAGCCTGGAAGAGCCCTGGTCTCAAAGGCCGCCGTGATGTGTGGGCTCAGCATGCCCGAAGTCACGCCTTCCCCGTCCTCTTCAGCTCCTCCTGCGTTTCATTTTAGCATCTCTGCTGGGACCTGAGGCTCCTCCTGCCCTTCAGAGCCTCTCTTTTCCTCAAAACACAACTCAATCCTTTTCCTGAAAGTCGACCTCCTTCATCTAATTTCTCCTGGTCCTGAATTCTCCTTTCTCGTGTAGTCTAAAGCCTTTGAAAATATATTCTTGTAGACTGATTTATCCCTCTCCGAGAATTATAAATACCTCGGGACAGAGCCGGATCTCACAATCTTGAGATGTCGCCGCTGTGCTGAGACAGAACAAACTTTTAATAGACACTGGCTAAATTACTTTAGTCCCATTTACCCAAAAGCACGTTGTACAGAGATGTGCCCCTATATGTGCTAAAAAAAAAAAAAAAAAAAGGCAAAGAAACGAAAAGCCCTCCAAACCCGTCTTATATTACACAGCGCTTTCTGGGTGAGAAAGCGTCTTACTCTCATCGGCTCCTTCTGTTCTGTAACAGCCCCGACGATGGTGGGCAGAGCCGCTGTGCGTGCCCTTTTCCCAGAGAGGGAGAGTGAGTCCGGAGGTGCTCAGCGGGGGATGAAGGAGATGCAGCTCCCTGGTGACTGAGCCAAGGGTGGAGCCGGCGAATCCCCGGAAGCTTTTCTTCCCCCTGTTGCCTGGCACTTCCAGAAAGTGCATCGGGAAGGTTACCCAGAACTTGGCAATAATGCAAACAGATGATTCCAGGGCCTTCCAGCGTCCTCCAGGAACATCACCTCACAGACCCCCGAGGACGCTCTTTTCTCTGCAACAGCAGGTCCTAAGCTTTCTGGTCTCAGAATCTCTCAGACCTTTAACAATTATTGAGGATTTTTAAAATAAAGACCTTTGGTAAATACATAGTAACCAATATTTACCTTATTTGAAATTAAAACTGAGGGCATTAAAAAATGTGTTAATTTTTAAAATAATGGCAAACCTACTATGTATTAACAAATATTTTAAATTAAAATTACCATTTTTCCAAAACAAAACCAATTTAGTGAGAAAAGTGGCATTGTTTTTACATTTTTGCAAAACTGCATCAATCCTGGCTTAACGGAAGAAATGTGGATCCTCATCGCTGCCTGTGTATTCAGTATGTTGTGAAAAGTCGCTTGGGTAAAGAAAGTCCAGACCCACGTAGATATGTAGCTGGAAAGGGGAGGGGTATTTTAATCACCTTTTAAAGCTGAACAGAAATTCTAAAATTCTAAAAGGGGAGCTGCAATGTGGAACCTGAAGCTCAATCCATGAACTTTTTGTACTCTACTACCTCGGAATTCATTGCTTTCTGGAACGTTGGAGGCATCTTTTGTCCACGTGTCGGAGACAGAATAATGACCCCAGCAGGCATCCTCGCCCTACTTCCCTGAACCTGGGAAATGCGGTAAAAGGGATGCTTGCTGATGCCGTTGTTGGGAACACTGAGAGGGAGACAGGACAGAAGAGAGTGAGGCAGGTGCCCCAGGACACAAGTGCCCCAGGAGAAGGACTCCACCCACCAGTGCTGCTTGCAAAGATGGAAGAAGAGTCCATGAGCCAGGAAATGCGGGGGCCTCTCAAGGCTAGAGGGCTTCCCTGGCAGCTCAGCGGGCAGAGAGCCCACCTGCAATGCAGGAGACCTAGGAGACCCGGGTTCGATCCCGGGGTGGGGAAGATCCCCCGCAGAAAGAAATGGCAACCCGCTCCAGTACTCTTGCCTGAAAAATCCCATGCACGGAGGAGCCTGGTGGGCTACAGTCCAAAGGGTGGCAACAAGTTGGACATGGCTGAGCGCACACACTGTTGGCTCGAGGCGGGAAAGACAAGGAAGCAGTTTCTCCCCTGGAGCCTCCAGAGAGGGCCACAGGGAGACCCGCGCCAGACCTCCGACCCGCAGAAATGCGGGGTCACGAGCTTGCTGTGTACACTACTGGGTTTGCAGTGGTTTGTTGCCGCAGCAACGGGAAGCTCCCTGTAGACTTTGTCGTGCTGCGTGTCGGTCATTTGGAAAACGATGGTTCCCTGGGTTACGTGCAGATTTTTCCAATGCCGACATGCTTCCTTACACAGTCCCGAAGAGCCGCTGTCGTTAACATCACGCTTTGTCAGAAAACTCTTCAATTATTAGGGAGCTTTCAAGTACTCAGAGCAGCTATCCAAAATTTCCACTTGAAAACTCTTATTTTACCATTGGCAACAAGTGTTGTCAGCTGCTTCCCTTGAAGCGACAGACTCACTTCATGTGCTTCTGAAAAATGTCTTCTAAATACTGAAGTCTGAACAGCCAGCTTGTCTCTCGGTGGTTCTTGCAGAAAGTAAACGGGGCTCCAGCTGGATTAACTGACGTGAACAAATGAAGACACGGTGGCTCCTCAGGCCTCAGGCTCATCTTTGTCTCAGGCTCTGAAGCCATCTGCCTCCCTTCCTCCGGCCACATCCACCGCTATGCCCTCCACTCCCTCACCCGAATTTCCCGCCAGACTTCCTCTTTTCTCATTTTCCTTCCTCTGAACTTGTCAGAACCCGTCTCTGTAAAATGAGGCCTTCTGACAGACTCACAGACTTAAAGAACACATTTATGGTTACCTAGGGAAAGGATGGGGAAAAAGGATCGTTAGGGAGTTTGGGAAGGTCATGTACACACTGCTATATTTAAAAAGGATAACCAACAAGGACCTACTGTCCAGCGCAGGGAGCTCTGCTCAATGTTACATGGCAGCCGGGATGGGAGGGGAGTTTGGAGGAGAATGGATACATGTGTATGCAAGGTTGAGTCCCGCTGCTCTCTACCTGAAAATATCACAACATTGCTAATCGGCTCAACTCCAACATAAAACAAAAATCTAAAAATACAATAAAATTAAGCCTTCTGAGCATCCAGGGACCAAACCCTTAATTTTTCATATTCCCTGGGATAAAGCTGAATTATGAGTAGTAGCAAAATATTTTCCCAAAGTAACTGAAGAGCCTCACAGATTTGCAGAGGTATTTAATATCGTCATGCAAACTGATCAACAAGGTTGCCCTGACTTATATCGGCTAATTCAGATGCTTGTCAGTGAAGGTCAGGCCCAGCATTTGATGAAAACTGCTAATTGGGAAAATCCTGAAAGGTGTCTAGAATGGGGAGACCAGCCCCCGACTTACTGTATGATCCGGTTCAAGCAATCTCTAGGCGACTTCGCCAAGCAATTCTTAAGACTTTTTCAAAGCCTGTAGATTGAGACCAAGTTTAAGCTTGCACACAAAAATCTGATGGACTGTTCACGATTGTTATAATTGACTTCAGAATGTTTCTAAAGGAAACTCTGGTCTTTCTTCAGATGTTGACTCCACCTGGGTAGTTTTAATTCTGTTTATTAATAGGCTGAGCCAAGACCTTCCTAGTACAGAGGACCAAAGTGGAGCAGGAGGCCTTGTCCACTGCAGATATAGTCCATCTGACGAGTCAGCCCTCCCGTATTCTGGGTGAGTCACCTCCAAGGAAGACCACCAGAATTCTGTTAATAAACCTTCAACTCCAGCAAACGAAGGCTCCTAAGCAAAACCCAAACCCTCCTAGTTTCTGCTGTTACTGCAAGAGCCAAGACATTGGAAAAGCAATGGTCACAAATGTATGCATGACAGGTGCTTTCAGCTCTCCAACCAGCCTCTCCAGGGTCCTCCAGCAAAATTAGCTGCACTCCTCACACTGAGGTTCCAGCAGACCCCTCAGAATCTCTCCCAACACCCTAGAAGGAAAGAGGCCCTTCAAGGTATGCAGCCCGCAGAAGATTACTAGGCTCAAGGTCTCATTATCCCTTGCCTGAGCTCCTGAAACTCCCATTTTACCACGAGAAAACCTCAAGGCTAAGGGTGGAGGCTTATCCAGTACCTCCGAGCCATAAACATTACTATCCCTGGACACCCTGCTATTTCTAACCCTCATGTGTTACAACATCCATTCCCAATGGAAGGACACTCTCTTCTGTAGCTGATTACACAGCACATTCTTTAGAATTCCAGCTGATGAAGCTAGCCAATGCCTTTTTGTTTTCAATCAGGAAGAAAACAATTTGCCTGGACAATAATGCCTCTTTTTTGGAGGCATTTTACTGAGACTTTTACTGAGTTTTTTACTCAGTAAAAAAGCTGAGAGTTTTATGGAGAGTTTTACTGAGAATCCTTCCTATTTCTCACAAACTCCGCAGGCTGATCAGGACGATATGAAGTTCCCTAGGGTTCTCCTGTGTTGTAATACGTGAATGCTTTGCATCTTTGATCTCTTTCTAAAGCCGCCCTGTAAAAAGCATCCTCCTGCCAAAGCTTTGAGGTTTAATCACATCTGTATTCGAGCTGTATGTTAGAGTCACTTTCTATTCCTGTGCAAAAGGAAGATGGCTTGATTTTGGACTAGAAAAAAAGTTAAAACTAACAGAAATACAGCAGTGTTGAAAATATTTTATGAATTTCCAACTATGTGCAGCAACTTTCTCATATTTAAAACAAGAATAGCATGTGAAGCAATATATACTGGATCAGTTTCATGTATTGAGCATTTATTGTATGGAGCAATGAGCTATGCAAGAATTAAATGTTAAAAATGTAAGTGACCAAATTTTTAAATATTAAATTGAGGGTGAAAAGGCTCAGTCGTTTCCACAAGAATGTTCTCCCACAACTGATTTATGAATTAGTACAATCTTGCCTCAGAATATTTTAATTTTACCCAGTGAAATTAACTGCAGAGTTAATCACTAAGTAGAATGCATCTTTCCTTCTGGGTTTTTAACACGTTCTTTTCGGTTAAATTTCAAGAAGCTACAGTCATGTGATTTCATTTGGAAGTAATGTCAGTCTTCATGAGAGGTTTATGCACACACACACATGCGCGCACACACACACACACACATGCACACACAAAGTAATATCTTTTGACAGCAGCTAAAATGCTTCTGTCCAGATTTGCTTCTAAACCCAAGTAACTCTCTTTCAAAAAGCAGCCTTATATAAGCTTTTAAAACCCTAATGATGAGCCGGGAAATACAGCTCTGAATTAATTAAATTACATAAAACTGATACAAACCATAAGGTGCAGAGAACTCAATTTTCCTCTCTGTTGGTCAAGGTAACTGTCCTAAAAGTCACTCAAATGTCTAAGCAAACTGGAACAAAAGTAGAAAGGAAAGCTATAAAAAAGACGAAGAATGAAAAAGATTCACAGATTTTTTTGTTTGTTATCCGGTTTTTCTCACCAAACCTTGCCTGTGAGATATACACTCACGCACATACACATGTGCTCATACATGTGTGTACATGCTCACACATATGTGTGCATGCTCACACATATATGCACACTCATACATATGTGTATGTGCTCATACATATACGCGTGTGCTCATACATATATTTACATGCTCACATATACGTACATGCTCATACATATGTGCACATGCTCACACACATATGCACATGCTCACACATATATGCGCGTGCTCATACATATGTGTACATGCTCATACATATACGTACATGCTCATACATATGTGCATGCTCACACATATACGTGCATGCACTGTGTGTGCTGATGGAAAAAATGCCCATTCTAAGCAGTATGACCTGGCGGTCATTTCACTTACCTATTTACTCAATGAATTTATTCCCTACCCTGCCAGGTATCCATTTGGGGGGAATAAATACAAAAAGACAATGCTCTCTTTCCTGAAAGTGTTCGTAGCCTACTAAGAGACAAACATTTGTAAATTATTTACAAATAATAAATAATTGTAGGAATGTAGTAAATGTTATAATAAGAGTGTGGGTTAAGTGCTATGTGGATGCAGGAAAAAAGAAATGGCTGAGTTGCCTGTGAGACATGGATGGCTTCTCAGAGTAGACAGCCTGCGAGCTGAGTCTTAGAAGGAGGAGTTTCTAGGCGGGTAACCCAAGGGTGTTCTGAGTGGAGGCGACAGAGAGAACTGAGAAATCATGCTGTAATCAGGGCACTCGAGTGACAGCTTAGCATGGCTGAGAGCGGAATTCACACTGAGAATGAAGAGAAATTAGGTGGAAGGGGGCTGTTGACCTGAAACAAATAGACTGCCAGAAGTCTCTCCAGCAAAGATGGGTTTATTCAAGACCAGCAGATGTTTGTAGTTTGGGATCTGCAGCCATGATGTGAGGTGTGGCCACATGCAAGGCCCTGCACAGCTTCCACAGAGAGGAAGAAGACGCTGGTGCCTGCAGGGGTCGGGGTGGGAGGCTGCACGGTAGCAGAGAGTCCGTGGCTTTTTCTCGGCTGAATCCTTGCCAGGAAGAGAAGGAATCTTTCTCTTCCTCTTGGGCTCAGCCACCAATCCTCGCAGGAAGTAAGCGCTCCTCCTTCTCGTCTCCCAACCAATAAATTGAGATTTCTGTGTACTAGTTGCTGGCGACGGAATGAAACACCAACACTGCAGAGTGGTTTGAATCTTTATATTCTAACACTTGCTTCTTACAGCTGCTTTATTTTATATCCCTTGCACAACAAGCTACAGGGCAAGCTGCCAAGCACTATGATTCAGAGACCATACAGTGCGCAGGCGCAGGGCGAGATGACCTTTACCTGGACTTATTTACTGCAGCTAAGACTTTGTTTTGGGGAGCTTCCTTATCAACTTAGAATCCGTTTTGTCCCTGGGTCTGTTCCTTTTGAGGAATCAGAGAAACATCCTTGTGTGCAAGAAATGTTCTTTTCCCACGGGAACAAACAGGATTCTTAGCTGAACATCTGTTTGCAAGAATGTTCAGCCCTGGTTGAGAGTCTCGCTTGCAAGCACTTCTCAACCTTCCTTATCCCTCGTTCCCTACACTGGGCAGAACATCTCGTTTGCAAGAACGTTCAGCCCTGGTTGAGAGTCTCGCTTGCAAGCACTTCTCAACCTTCCTTATCCCTCGTTCCCTACACTGGGCAGAACATCTCGTTTGCAAGAACGTTCAGCCCTGGTTGAGAGTCTCGCTTGCAAGCACTTCTCAACCTTCCTTATCCCTCGTTCCCTACACTGGGCAGAACATCTCGTTTGCAAGAACGTTCAGCCCTGGTTGAGAGTCTCGCTTGCAAGCACTTCTCAACCTTCCTTATCCCTCGTTCCCTACACTGGGCAGAACATCTCGTTTGCAAGAACGTTCAGCCCTGGTTGGGAGTCTCGCTTGCAAGCGCTTCTCAACCTTCCTTACCCCTTGTTCCCTACACTGATCTTTTGCATCTCCCCATTTGATCAAGCTCTGTTTCTGAAAGCATCATGGATCAAGAGCCAGGTGTTCTAGTCTCAGTGGATGTTTAGCCACTGAGTAAATTTTTTATCAGAAAGTACCTTTCAGGGTGTCGGGTCCCAGGTCAGAGGGAAAGTTGCAGAGACTGGAAGTGTACTGAGGTCAAAACTGAGTAACCAAGATGGCTAGAGGGAGAGAGAACTCTCAGACACTTTTTATCAAAGTCTGTCTGTCATCAAGGTCATAGGCCCTGGAGATCTTCTATAGCATCCTGTCCTCATCAGAGGTGTGGAGATGAACTTCCAGCAGGCAGGGTCCGCATATCTTAGGAAGCCTGTCTCACCAGACGTCTGCTTGCATTCTGGGAAATCTCCGCTCCCAGGTGCTCCGACGATGTGCGGTTCCGGCCAGTGTTCACTGCTTCTGTTTAGGTGAGTCACGTGAACCCAACCGTCCGTTCTTTGAAGTTTGGTGGCACAAGCGTTGATTAACAATACTTGATAGGGACCTCTCCAGTGAGGTGGAAGAGAGTTCTTCTGGAGGTATCTTTTCCAATAGACAGAAGCTCCAGGTTGCAACATGTGATGCTTAAAATCTTTGTTTTTTGAGAGCATACTGTGAAGATTGCTTTACCAAAACATGGTTATAGAAACAATTAGGCTTTTGCAATATTGAAGTATTTCTCCTTTTATCATTTGTGGGTCAAAAGAAGCAGGCATCACGTGTGCTGGCTTCCTGTGACTATCTCAAAGGTTGAGAGGTTATAAATTCCAAAAAGAAGGGATCTGAGATTTAGAAGGACCAGTGGCAAACTTTTGGCACCACGTACTTTGCTAATTTAGTCTTAGTGATGCCATTAGCAAAGTCTATTAAACCAGAGGATTGAGGGTGGTTGCAAACCCAGCTGAACAACACAGACTTGTCAAAGCACCTGTCCAGTAAAGGGGGCTCCTCCACCACTGTATGGTCTGAGAGGAGGCCCTCTTATCCGAGAGTAGGTCCCCTGATCCGAGAGGAGGCCCCCTGGTCTGAGAGGAGGTTCCCTGGTCTGAGAGGAGGCCCTCTGATCCGAGAGGAGGCCCCCTGACCAGAGAAGAGGCCCCCTGATCCGAGAGGAGGCCTCTTGGTCTGAGAGGAGGCCCCCTGGTCTGAGAGGAGGCCCCCCTGAACCGAGAGGAGGCCCCCTGAACCGAGAGGAGGCCCCCTGATCAGAGAGGAGGTCCCCTGGTCTGAGAGGAGGTCCCCTGGTCTGAGAGGAGGCCCCCTGAACCGAGAGGAGGTCCCCTGGTCTGAGAGGAGGCCCCCTGATCTGAGAGGAGTTCCCCTGGTCTGAGAGGGGTCCCCCTGGTCTGAGAGGGGTCCCCCTGAACCGAGAGGAGGCCCCCTGGTCTGAGAGGAGGCCCCCTGATCTGAGAGGAGTTCCCCTGGTCTGAGAGGAGGCCCCCTGGTCTGAGAGGAGGCCCCCTGATCTGAGAGGAGTTCCCCTGGTCTGAGAGGAGGCCCCCTGATCTGAGAAGAGTTCCCCCTGATCTGAGAGGAGGCCCCCTGATCTGAGAGGAGTTCCCCTGGTCTGAGAGGGGTCCCCTGGTCTGAGAGGGGTCCCCTGGTCTGAGAGGAGGCCCCCTGGTCTGAGAGGAGGCCCCCTGGTCCGAGAGGAGGTCCCCTGGTCTGAGAGGAGTTCCCCTGATCCGAGAGGTGCTCCCTTGGTAGGGACAATCTTTTCTGAAGGGGTTTTAGCAACAGAAGAGGCAGCAGCCTGTCTGCAAGGGAAGACTCCAGTCCAGTGTGAAGACACAGAGCATGGCTAAAGCATGCTTATATCCAAGAGACGAAAGAAGTCGTACGAAACCCACGTGCCAGCCCTTGAATGATCCATTCAGTTCAGTTCAGTTACTCAGTCGTGTCCGACTCTTTGCGACCCCATGAATCGCAGCATGCCAGGCCTCCCTGTCCATCACCAACTCCCGGAGTTCACTCAGACTCACGCCCTTCAAGTCAGTGATGCCATCCAGCCATCTCATCCTCTGTCGCCCCCTTCTCCTCCTGCCCCCAGTCCCTCCCAGCAGGCACTTTTAAATGTCCGGGGGCAGTGTGAACAGCTCCCCTCGGATTGTACTTTGGACAAGTGGGACAGGGCGGGGAGGTAGTTTTCAAGACCTTTTTAATGTTTCCCCACCTAGATTAGAACAGACGCCACTTTGCCAGTAGACCAGTGGTCTGATGTGATCACCCAGGGGTCACCCAGTGGTGAGGAGTGAGAATTTTAGAGTCTCTGGTAGAACTGGTTTATTTGGTCCAAACCGGACCTTTCGTTAGCAAATGAACAACTATTTAATTTCCAATCTTATTTCCCTTTTCTAAGGCCCCTTGTTGGTCTTCGCTAGCCAGTTTCCCTAAGTTGTCGCTTGGAGAAGCAGCCGTTTAGGTCATGACCGACGTTTGGCTTTTGTGTCCTTTCAAGGGAAGCATTCCTTGCAGAAATATTAACAAGGAGATGTCCTCTAGCTTCCAGAGGGTCAGGTGTAGAATGCCCTGGAGTCTTAATAAAACCTAAAGTGGTAGGTTAACGTATCGTACTTAATAATTCCTGAACACAGGAGCCATTTTTAACTTCACTCCCACTGTAAGGAAGGAAGCCACACTGCTTTCCCAACGTTCCAGGATCATGACCTACTTCAAAAGTATTACTACTATCAGTGTAAACGTTGCAGTTTTGTCCTTGGCTAAAGTACAGTTCAGCCTGTCAGGCTGAAGCAGCCACGGGTACTTGTTTTTGCCACAAACAGCATCAACAGCAGTTGCAGCAGTGCACAGAGCGTAGAATCTGCCATCATCATCTTTTAAGTAAGAACCATCCATGAGCTAGGGGACACTAACTGGCACTCGGGTGAAATTCCCTGTGGATCATCACTAGGACTCAGGAGGTAGTCTGCTGGCATTGAACGCTCATGAGGTGCGCTGTCAGTGTAGCAGCAGAGAGAAGTAGCTAGGTTAAGGTTACTTTGACAAAGAGTCATATGTGGGGTAGTTAACAATATGACTCCTTAAGAGGTGAGGGCTGAAAAGTGTTGAGTATGGTGAGAATTCAAGACGGCTTCTGCTACATGGGGTACAACAATGGTTAAAGGGAATCTACTTGGATTTTTTCAGTGGCTTTTACCAAAAGGTAAAGGCAACGATGGCTCTAAGGCAAGGAGATATTTCCATTCCAGAGGCTCTAGTTTGAGGCTTTAATAATATTCTGGGTCAACTGATGGTCCCTGTGTTCTCAGTAAGTACCCAAGGGCATTCCCTCCCTTTTCATGTACGATAAGGAACGTGATAATTGACTGTGTGGATGACAACAAACTGTGGAAAATTCTGAAAGAAATGGGAATACCAGACCATCTCACCTGCTTCCTGAGAAATCCGTATGCAGGTCAAGAAGCAACAGTTAGATCCCGGCATAGAACAATGGACTGACTGGTTCAAAACTGGGAAAGGAGTACATCAAGGCTGTATATTGTCACCTTGCTTATTTAACTTATATGCAGGGTACATCATGCGAAATGCCGGGCTGGATGAAGCACAAACTGGAATCAAGATTGCCAGGAGAAATATCAGTAACCCAGATATACAGATGACTCTACCCTTATGACAGAAAACAAAGAGGAACTAAAGAGCTTCTTGATGAAACTGAAAGAGGAGAGTGAAAAAGCTGGCTTAAAACCCAAAATTAGAAAAACTAAGATCATGGCATCTGGTCACTTGATGGCAAATAGATGGGAAACAATGGAAACAGTCACAGACTATTTTTTTGGGCTCCAAAATCACAGTAGGATGCTGACTGCAGCCATGAAATTAAAAGACACTTGCTCCTTGAAAGAACAGCTATGACCAACCTAGACAACATTTTAAAAAGCAGAGGCATCACTTTGCTGACAAAGGTCTGTAGAGTCAAAGCTATGGTTTTTCCGGTAGTCATGTATGGATGTGAGAGTTGGACCATAAAGAAAGCTCAGTACCGAACAACTGATGCCTTTGAACTGTGGTGTTGGAGAAGACTCTTGAGAGTCCCTTAGATGGCAAGGAGGTCAAATCAGTTAATCCTAAAGGAAATCAATCCTGAATATTCATTGGAAGGACTGATGTTGAAGCTCCAACACTTTGGCCACTTGATGTAAAGAACAGACTCATTGGAAAAGACCCTGATGCTGGGAAAGATTGAAAGCAGGAGGAAAAGGGGACGACAGAGGATGAGATGGTTGAATGGCATCACCGACTCAATGGACATGAGTTTGAACAAGCTCCGGGAGTTGGTGATGGACAGGGAAGCCTGGCAAGCTTCCGTCCATGGAGTTGCAAAGCCTTGGACACGACTGAGCAACTGAACTGAACTGACCTGAACTGAACTGAACTGAACTGAACTGAAGGGTAGGTAGGTTCATCAAACTTTCTTTTAAGGCCTTGAAAGCCATGTCATCCAGTTATTCCCATAAACTTGGGTGGGGGTTGTTACTGTTGAGTAAACATATAGAGGTTTGGATCTAAGAGAGAAATTTGGAATTCAGTTTTGGCAATAGCAAACTAGCTCAAGAAAACCTAACAGTTGGCAGTTAGTTTTAGGTTTGGGAGAAGGTAGGACCCCGTGAAGTCTCTCTGCATCTAGGTGCCTGTAGCGTGTAGCCCTTGATCTAATATCAAAAGCCAGAATATCAAACGCAGGTTCAGGCAAGTGAAGTTTTTCCTTTGCAACCTTATGTCCCTTTATAGTGGGGTTGACCAAATATAAATGATATTCCAGAGGTTCTCTCATTAAGAATGTTTTGTCTTAAATAATGCTGTTTTAAATATAGGTGTAAACATATATTTGTATACATAATATATATGGATTGAGAAAAAGCCTAGTGAAAACTCTGAAAAGATTATTTTATTTATTTTCGAATGTTTTATAATTACCACATGCTACTTTAGTAAACAGAAATACAATTAAAAATTAAAATCTAGAAATACGAAACTTTTAAATTCACACATCTTAGCGCTCCTGGAATACTGGGCACAGTGCTGAAAATCAGGTATAGAATTCTCACCCAAAGTAGGAGTATAATCTGTTCTTGCCTTGTTTAGTCGCTAAGTCAGGTCCAAATCTTTGTGACCCATAGACTGTAGCCCACCAGGCTCCTCTGTCCATGGGGTTTCCTGGGCAAGGATACTGGCGCGGGTTGCCATTTCCTCCTCCAGGGGATCATCTGACCCAGGGATCGAACCTGCATCTCCTGATTGGCAGGCGGATTCTTTACAACTGAGCCCCCTGGATAGCCTATATAAAAATGTTAAATCAACCCTCCAAATTAAAATCTTTCAAGGTGCATGAAATGAATGACTATGTGCCAGACTAATACTCTAAAAAAAATAACATTTGGAGGTCAGTGTCTGCCACATGAAATTTACTACACAATATATACTAAACATAAGAAGTTAACAAATTGGAAAGTATAAACAATTATTTCAAGCATTGCAATAGCTTCATTTAATACAAAATACTTTTAAAGTAAAATGAAAACTTTAACTTATAGCATATTTTGTCTAATAAAAATATTCATCTTTGAGATTTCTTTTTTACTTATCATTTTTCAAAGTTAGTTTTAATTTTTTCCTAAGTGGCTCATGAGTAGTTTCCAGAAGTAGCCTCTCTCAACTTCACTTGCTGTTTCTGCAGATAGTTACCTTCCTCATTCTGTGTTTATACTTATATCTCTCTCTGGGTCACTCTAAGATGTTTTTAATGGAAGATAAAGATTTAATGGCTTATTTAATCATCTTTGGAGAAGGAAATGGCAACCCACTCCAGTATTCTTGCCTGGGAAATCCCATGGACAGAGGAACCTGGTGGGCTATAGTCCATGGGGTTGCAAAGAGTCGGACACAACTGAGCGACTTCACTTAGTCATCTTCCCAAACTTTCCTCTTTCCTGCCATGCAGTAAAAATTAAAACAATGCTAATTTACCTTATACAAAAATATAAGTACTTTTCCCTGTGAGACAAGCTGTGTACCATGATTCTATTTCTTCTTTCTTTCTTGTCCAACGTTTGCTTTCCCTAGAGTTAAGAATTTAGTAGGCTCACCGGAAGAATTATGTTTGAAAACAAAACCAACTGCTGTTTCCAAATGGCCAAGCCTGTTGCATATTGGGTTGTTGTTAGGTTAGGCTTCCTGGAATCACCTTATCATTCCGTTCCAGGGTAAACAGGCATCTTCTTCACCCTTCTGTGCACCTGTTCTCCTATGACTTCTGTTTACTTCCCACTTCTGCCATATTTTCATCTTTCTCACTACAGCCAGGAAAAATCCTCCACTTTTAAGGATCTGTGTGATTAGACTGTGCTCAGCTACTCAGTAGTGAGGTTGTGACCAAGTCGTTTGCGACTCCATGGACTGTAGCCACCAGGCTTCTCTGTCCATGGAATTCTCCAGGCAAGAATCCTGGAGTGGATTGCCATTTCCTCCTCCAGGGGATCTTCCTGACCCGGGGGCCAAACCCACATCTCCTGCATTGCAGGCAGATTGTTTATCACTGAACCACCTGGGAAGCCTAGTGATTACATTAAACTCACCCAGCTGATTCAGGATGTTGCGAGATTTCAGGTTTAATCACCTCTGCTTGACAAGGAAACATACACACAGGCTTTGGGGGTTTAGTTTGTGGATAACTTTGGGTACCCATTATCCTGGCCACCTTACATATCTTTTAGTATCTATTTTTTCTCACTTCTTTCTCTTAATGCATTATTAGTTATGTTCATTTGCTCTTGGGTTATTTTTTTTTTTTAACACGTACAAATGTTTAATTCTTCACTGAGTTTGTCACTTCCTTTCTGAGTTTTCTAAATCTGACACACGTTGCTTTCTATATCTTATGCCATTCTTTGTCTGCTGTTAATCTCAAACAATAAAACGGCCAATTATTTTACCAACAAAACCAGTTTATTCAAGAGCAGCAAAGACTTGCTGTGGGAGACAGGCAGCTACGGTGAGCCACATGCAAGCCCAGGAAAGCCAAGCAGACAGAACTCTTTTCGAGGGAAGGGGAAGTGGGGACTGTAGCAGACGAAAAGTCCCCTGGAGGAAGTTAGCTGTAGAGCGGCTGCTCATTGGCTGAGCCGTGAGAGCCTCTCATTGGCTGAGCTGTTGCCAGGCGAGGGGAGAACGCTTCCTCCCTCCTCACCATGCCTGAGGGAGATGGCAGGAGCTTCTCTTCCTGCTGGAGTCTGTGTTGCCCTTCAGTGGTGTGCGCATGAGAGCTCCTCCTCTGGCACCCTACACGTGAGGGGGTGTGGTTTCCCGTGACTAATTTTCCCGTTCATTTCTTTAAAAATATCAGATTAGCATTCTCACCTATTTTGGGGGCACGACTTTCTGGCTTCTGTAGAGCCCAGAGAGGAAGGTAGGAGACAGCGCCCCATCTAGAGCCCAGCCCCAAGGCCAAACGGCCCGGGTCCCCAGCACCTCGGCTGCACGCCCACATCCTGCCTGCTCAGCGTTGGAGGGTGACCTGAGCGCAGAGGTGGGGTCCGTGGGGCCATTCTGGAGGAGGGCGCCCAGATGCTAAGATTAGGAAAAGCGTGAGGAAGGATGGATGAAGCAGCCGTGGTACATGTACGCAATGGAGTATTACTCAGCCATAGAAAGGAAACGCGTTTGAGCCGGTTCTAACCAGGTGGACGAACCTAGAGCCTCTTATACAGAGTGAAGTCAGAAAGAGAAAAACAAGCACTGTATATTAGCGCATCTAATCTGGAATCTAGATAGCTGGCACTGCCGACTGTATGTGCAGGGCCGCAGCGGAGACGCAGACACAGGCACCAGGCTTGGGGACGCAGCGGTGGGGGGAAGCGCAGGGTGGGACGATCGGAAAGAAGGGCACACATCACCGCGTGTGAGACACACAGCCGGGGGACTCGCTCTGTGACTCAGGGAGCACAGTCCTGGCGCTCTGCGAGAACCTAGTGGGGGCGCCCCACTCCAGTACTCTTGCCTGGAAAATCGCATGGATGGAGGAGCCTGGTAGGCTGCAGTCCATGGGGTCGCTAAGAGTCGGACACGACTGAGCGACTTCACTTTCACTTTTCACTTTCACGCATTGGAGAAGGAAATGGCAACCCACTCCAGTGTTCTTGCCTGGAGAATCCCAGGGACGGGGGAGCCTGGTGGGCTGCCGTCTATGGGGTCGCACAGAGTCAGACACGACTGAACCGACTTAGCAGCAGCAGCGGGGGGCGGAGGCTCCAAAGAGAGGAGGTGCGCATACACCCATGGCTGATTCACATTGATGCGTGGCAGAAACCAACGCTATATCCTAAAGCAGTTATCCTCCAACTAAAATAAATACATTTTAAAAAGTTGAATGAAGATATTTGCACTGTGTAGCCTCATAAAATGCTTATTAGTTACAAGGGCAAACACAATAGTTTGACAGTGGAGAAGCTCATAAACACCACTTAACCAAGAGCCCTGGTCAGGTCAGGCAGCTGCAACAAAGTCCCATCCACTGGCTGCTCATCAACGACACTGGCGTTCTCAGGATGAGGGCAGCAGGGTCAGCGCCTGGTGAGATCCTCTCGCACGCCTGGTGGACTGCCTGTGTCTCCCAGCCATCCGCGCAGAGCTGGAAGAGAGCTGAGAGCTCCCTCAGGCCTCCCATTACCTCCCAAAGGCCCACCCCCAACCCCATCACGGTAGAGGTCAGGATTGCAATGTATGAATCTGGGGGGAGGACGTGAACACTCAGACCAACGCACCAAGTGACCAAACTCTGCATCCCCAGTGATGGGACAAACTGCCACTCCACACTTTTAACACGACGAACTGAGGATACAGCACTTACGTGGTGTTCTTGCCAAAAATGCATAGTCTAAATCTAAGATGTCACGAATTCTAATTAAAGGACGTTCTGCAGAAGACCTAACCGGTACTCTTCAAACACAGCAACGTCACGACAGACCAGAAAGGCTGGAGCCACTCTGGATAATGGGAGAGCGAGGGGACTTGAGCAGTGATGACTGCGGACTGAATCCTGAGCTGGGAACAGTGTCTGCTGCTGGGGATATGTTTGGAGCAGCTGGGAAGTTTGACCGTCAACGGGAGAGGAGGGGCCTGGCTGGCTCACGGCTCATCATTGAAACACTGAAGAATCCTGCAAACTGGTTGTCGCTGTTGGTAACTAAAAATCAGCCCCGGTGAGCCATACACCACGGAAATCGGCAAATGTTCGGAATTAGGACGGCCCACCCCTCGCCCCACCAGCGTGCCAGCCGACAGTCGTGTGGTAGCAATGGTCAGGTTCCTGATCGGAATCTCTCTACCGTGTGGGGCAAAGTTCTTATTCTCAGGAAGTCCACAGTGAAGTGTCTGAGGGTAAAGGGACCCAGTGTCTGCCCCTCACTCTCAAATAGTTCCGAACAGATCAATGAACTGATCAATATATAGGTATACTCTGATAGGTGATAGATACGATGATACGGTTAATACAGCAAGATGGTGACCATTGGTAAATCTGGGTACATAGGTCTGTCACACTCCGTAAGTTTTAAGTTGAAAACCGAAACCAGAACCCTCTAGCACTTGATATGCTTCGGCTGTTAAGTCTCGGATACATGGCTGACTTACCAAACTCACAGAGGAAGTAGATCTTCTGCCCAAGGCTCTCAGAGCGGCTTGAAGTGGCCTTTCTTAAAGACTTAACATTGTCCTTAAATTTTCTTATATGAATGTGTGAATACCTTTCTATCTTAAAAATAACTTGTTCCACATACATTTCTGTCAAAAGCAAAATTATTTTGCTTCCTGTTGGCTTTAGAGTTTCATTGGGCAGTTTCACTGGGTTCTGAACACAAAGCTGCTAAGAGCTGGCAGTGGCTGCAGCAGGTGAGAAAGAGGTCTTGTGTTAAGAGGCAAGAGGAATTTAACCCGGACCGAAAACCTTACAGAGGGTGGGCCACATCACACTGAGGTTAGGGTGTTGTTCTACAACGTGATTTCTCAACACGGGTTTGACTGACGCTGTAAGCCTGACAGCACGTTGCTGTGGGGTGCTCTGGGCACTGAAGGATGTTCCACAGCGTCCCTGGCCTCCACGCATGGGACCCCAGGAGCAGGGAGCCCTCTCCCCATCAACCAGAATGTTTGCGGATGTCCCCGAGGAGGGCAAAACACCAGTCGAGAACCACTATTTTAGAGTCAGAAGTATAGAAAAGGCAAAAGCGAAAAGAAGAGGTTGCTCTGTATAGAGACACACATATATATGAAAGGTATTTTAAGGGGCTAGTTCTTTCAGTGAATATATCCTGATCTTTGCATGTTGTGTATACGTTATTCTTCTTGTGTAATTTTTAGATTCACCAATTTAATCAGCCTAATTTTCTGTCTCTCCCATGTTTAGAGAGTAAATTCACACCCATTTTGGACTTATAATCGTATCAATGTGCACGCACACACACATACACTCAGTCACGTCTGACCCTTTGTGACCCCACAGACTGTAACCTGCTGGGCTCCTCTGTCCATGGGATTCTCCAAGCAAGAACACCGGAGTGGGTGGCCCTTTCTTCCTCCAGGGGATCTTCCTGACCCAGGAATCGAACCAGGATCTCCCATGTCTCCTGCATTGGTAGGTGGGTTCTTTAACACTCAGTTCAGTTCAGTCGCCCAGTCGTGTCCAGCTCTTTGCGACCCCATGGACCGCAGCACGCCAGGCCTCCCTGTCCATCACCATCTCCCACAGCTTGCACAAACTCATGTCCATTGAGTCAATGATGCCATCCAACCATCTCATCCTCTGTCATCCCCTTCTCCTCCTGCCTTCAATCTTTTCCCAGCATCTGGGTCTTTTCCAATGAGTCAGTTCTTTGCATCAGGTGGCCAAAATATTGGAGTTTCAGCTTCAACATCAGTCCTTCCAGTGAACACCCAGGACTGATCTCCTTTAGGATAGACTGGTTGGATCTCCTTGCAGTCCAAGGGACTCTCAAGAGTCTTCTCCAACACCACAGTTCAAAAGCATCAATTTTCGGCACTCAGCTTTCTTTATGCTCCAAATCTCACAGCCATACATGACTACTAGAAGAACCATAGCTTTGACTATATGGGCCTTTGTCGATAAAGTAATGTCTCTGCTTTTTAGTATGCTGTCTGGGTTGGTCATAGCTTTTCTTCCAAGGAGCATGTGTCTGTTAATTTCAGGGCTGCAGTCACCATCTGCAGTGATTTTGGAGCTCACGAAAGTCTCGCACTGTTTCCACTGTTTCCCCATCTATTTCCCAGGAAGTGATGGGAACAGATTCCATGATCTTCATTTTCCGAATGTCAAGTTTTAAGCCAGCTTTTTCACTTTCCTCTTTCACTTTCATTAAGAGGCTCTCTAGTTCCTCTTCACTTTCTGCATATCTGAGGTCATTGATATTTCTCCCGGCAATCTTGATTCCAGCTTGTGTTTGATCCAGCCTGGCATTTTGCACGATGTACTCTGCATATAAGTTAAATAAGCAGGGTGACAATATACAGCCTTGATGTACTCCTTTCCCAGTTTGGAACCAGTCTATTGTTCCATGTCCAGTTCTAACTTGCTTCTTGACCTACATACAGATTTCTCTTTACCATTAGTGACACCTAATTTCTGTAATAGTATTAAATTCTATTTCCTTCAGTTACATCTAATGGTTCTAATTAGTTAATCTTAGCTCAGATATAGTGATTAAATTCTGAACTTCAGCATCAAAGGTATTTAACTAATGGGTTAAAATAATGAATCAAAATAGTAACAACAATTCACAGTAACTTTTAAAAATCTCAACTCTTCAAGAAGCTTCTGAAACACCAAGAATGCAAGTTTCCAAGGTGTGAATGTACTGTGCACTGATAGGGTACCATAGCGATGGCTTTTGTATCAACTACTTATGCGTAGACACGCACTTAGCAACAAGATAATTAAATTCATAAAGAGGGCTAAGCATTATAAAGCTAAATTTAAAAACCTCAGAGAAGTCCTGGGGTAGAAAAAAACCACTTTCACATTGTTCTCAGTACTGATGGATATCTAATTAGAAGCCATCAGCTGAGTGGGGAGTCCATTAACTCCCCGTGATAGGATTAGCTATCATATCGTTGAGAGATTAATGAAAATGGAAAACGGGATCCTTGCAAGTTGTTCTGGTGCACGCCGCCCCCTAGTGGCTGTGAATGGTAGCGCACCTTTCCTATTGTCTGCGCTCTCTACTTCACCCAACCATTTTTCTTCTATTTCTTTAATTCCACTTGATTTAAGTTCTATTATATAAACATTGAGAGGAGTATTTTCATAAAATATCGTGCAAACCAGGTAGACTTTAATCGTTCATGTTTGCCGCCATATGACTGTGGGCAAGCTGCTTACCTTCTCTTGAGTATTACTTGTCTCATCCATAAAATGAGCTAAAACAAACAAACAAACACAAAAATTAGCTCAGAGGATCAGGGACAAGGGGGCCTCCCTGGTGGCTCCGTGCTAGAGAACCCACCTGCTAATGCAGTAGACGTGGGTGCGATCCCTGGGCTGGAAGAACCCCTGGGGAAGGAAATGGGAACCCCCTCCAGTATTCTTGCCTGGGAAATCCCACGGACAGAGGAGCCTGGTGGGCTAAGTCCATGGGCTCACAGAGTCAGAAATGACTTCGTGGCCAAACAAGAATAAATCATGGAACCAAAAATGCCACGAGGCTGTATATAACCACTAGTAATAGTCCATACTCTTACCGTGATTTCTGTGTTCCAGGCCTTCAGCATGGTCTAAGCACTCCTTCTTACTGTACATGCGCCCACACATGAAGACTTTGACCCTGTTTGCCAATCAGAGATCAAGGCACAGAGAGATTAAGGAACGCCCCAGTCAGCTCAACTAGTGAGAGGATTTGAACTCAATGTGACTTACAAGTCCATACTTTTAACCATGACTCAAAACCGGCTACTAAATCCTCGTTGAAATAACGAATGAAGTCGCTTCAGTAACGTGATGAACATGCCGGGAGGGGAAGCCTGGGTGTTTCTTTCCCAGCATGTCAGTGTCTTTTGCACAATCTATGAAACATTTATCAGAGCTTACAGGTTACGAAGCACTGTACTCACCCCCCCACCTCTGTCTAAACTATCCTGACTCTCTCAAGCACGAGATGGCTGACCCCGAGAATGAAAGCATGAATGCTCCCAAGTGCAGACGGAAAGAGGATCCCCATGAGACAATATACATTTTCAATGTTTTAATATTAAAGAAACAGGGACTTTCTATGCCAAGAATATGCAAGTAGGAAGTCAGAAGGCATTTCCCCTAGTCCTACCTTCTGAATTTATTATCAGAATCTAATTAAAGGGTTTGTTTCTATAACATATTCACATCTCTTGAGTCCATCTTCTCTGCGCGCTCAGGTGTTTCTTGGCTGTATTGCAGCAGGTGGAACTTCCCTGACCAGGGATTGAACCTGTGACTCCTGCGGTGGAAGCCCAAAGTTTTAACCACTGAACCACCAGGGAAGGCCCTCTGCACCCTCACTTCTGCACTTCTGAGCCCAAGGTCCTTTTTCACTTTTTTTGGTTACATTGTCTTTATTTTTAGGTGTCAGTAAGAAATACAGTGAATAATATATGTTCACACAAAGACTTTTACATGAGTGTTTATAGCAGCGTTTTTCATAATAGCCCAAACTAGGAAGCATTCTAAACGTCCACCGACTGATGAATAGATAAATGAGTTATAACCATACAATGCAATATTAGTGCATATTAATAGTAAGAGGAAATGAAGTACAGATTCAAGCCACAGCATGGATAAACCTTGAGAACATCTCGCTAAGAGCAATAAGCCTGTTACAAAAGATGACTCCGTCTGTAGAAATTGACCGGAATAGGCCAAATTCAGAAGCCTGAAGCAGATTAGCGGTTGCCTCGGGCTATGGGGTAGGGTGGAGAGTGACTGCTAATGGGTAAGGGGTTTCCTTCAGGGAGGACAGAAATATTCTAAAATTAGGACGTGGTGATGTCACTTCCACTTCTCACTTTCATGCACTGGAGAAGGAAATGGCAGCCCCCTCCAGTGTTCTTGCCTGGAGAATCCCGGGGACGGGGGAGCCTGGTGGGCTGCCGTCTCTGGGGTCGCTGCGAGTTGGACACGACGGAAGCGACTTAGTAGCAGCAGCGGCAGATGGGGCACAACTCTGCAAATGTACTGAAATCATTGACTTGCATGATTTAAATGGATGAGTGTATGACATGTGAATTATTTCTCAATAAAGCTGTGAAAAATAATGGTAAATTGAAGAACTCTTATAAGGAGGCGAATTAAACAATGCAGACCCATCACTGGTTTCCTTCAACAAAACTTGGAGGGTAAATGAGTAAGTACAAGAACAAGCTATATGTGAGCACATAATTACCACATCTAAGGGCATCTTTTTTTATCATTTCAAATATTTTTTAGCCTTTTATCCATCAATTTTGGTGATATGAAAATTAATACATGAATAGCTCTCTTAGCTCCCAAGTCAAGTAAGAATGCATTTCCCATTTCTTTGCCCTTAATTTAAGGCTTATTTTGGATATTTAAAAACGTAATAGTATGTTTCCTTCAATTATGAAAATGAACTTTAAGCAGGGAAGCCTGGAGTGCTGTAGTTCATGGGGTCGGAAAAAGTCGGCACAACTTAGCGACTGAACAACAGCATTATTAAAAATCCCACGTGCACAAATTATAAATAGTGACCTCCTCAGCGTTAAAGTGCTGAAGGAAATGAATATTTTAACAGAACTTTCACTCTATGGACTTTACGATAGGAAACACACGTGCATTTTAAGGCAAATTCCCCCACTGTATAAATGACTCTCTGGGAGCAAGTTAAGTGTTATATTAACTTTTTTGATAGAGTAGTAATTGAAATTACACCCTAGTGACTTAGAAAGTTACCTTCCAATGCTGCTCAAAGAATCAAAATGGAGAAGCACAGCTCAGCTGAAACAAGAACTCCAGGGGCCGACCTAGCCGGGGCCAAATAAAGATGCTCACCGTGGCCTACTGCCTGCCTGCAAGCCCCCGCTGCCCTCGTTCATCTCGCCTCCGCCAACAGGTCAGATCCTCGTCTACGGTATTTTAAATGACAGAAATCTGTGATGTAGGTTAATGCTCCATAGCTGAGGAAACTGAAGCTTAGCAAGGTCAGGAGGCCTAGAGAATTATGAACAAGTGGTAGAAATCCTCAGGAAAAGGAGGAGGAGAAGGGGGCAGCAGAGGATGAGACGGTTGGATGGCATCACCGAATCACTGGACAAGAGTTTGAGAAAACTCTGGGAGATGGTGAAGGACAGGGCAGCCTGGCGTGCGGTAGTCCACCAGGTTGCAAAGAGTGGGACACGGCTTCGAGGCTTTACGACAACAACCACGATAAATCCTCAGACTCAGGAAACCCAGTGAAGTGAAGGGAAATGTGCTAGGAAGTGTTCAACAGCTGGTTTTTCCCCCTTGAGCTCTAACTTAGAGTACTTGCCCATTTCCTTAGTGCTTCCTACCATAGTGGGTTTCAAGCCACCAAAGTGATTTCATGGGCACACACTCTGGGCTGATAGTTGGCTGTCGTATTCTTCCTTCGGCATTTTTCCATCATTTAAGAGAAAAAAAAAAAACTGACTCCATAATCTTTAAAATTACCATCGCCCCACTTCCCCAAATGTGGGAGGGATTGCACAAGTCAGCACCCCCCACACGCACCCCCTTCCCGCTTGGCCACAACCACAAAGCTGTGGCACCTTTCCAGGGTTGCCATCACCCCGCCTACCACCACGGTGGGTCCTTGCTGCCATCTGACTGATAGGGAACCGATTCCAGACCCCATCCCTGTGTCTGCCTCACGTGACTCAGTCTGGGGGCACTGTCTTGGCTTGAGGGCCTTGGGAGGGGATCCCAGGAAACGCCAGTGCGAGCAGGGAAGCGGGACCAGGCGGTGAAGGGAACTCATAAAGCCTGTTTCCATTTAACTAGAACTTGAACCCGAGCACTGGAAGCTAGCGGACACACCCGAGATGAAGCTCCTGCCCCCAGGGGTGACAGAGCTGGGGGTCCTCACCTATTCCCTGTCTGCGATTGCAGGCACTCTCGGGAGGTGCAAATCCCCTGGCACCTCAGGTCTTCCCCCAGTGCAGGCAGACCAGGCTCTGGTCGCTAAAAAAGCCAAAGCCGGAGGCTGGCCCGGGGGCAGAAAAGGTTCAGCTGAGGGCATATGGGCTCTGCCTACAGACCTGATGTGCCCCGAGTACTGTGAATGCTGCTGACTGTTTTCCATCAGTTACGGACAAAGTCTGAAATGTAATTATAAGTGCAGAAGGGAATGCAAGTTCTTGATAGTATAAAAATAAAACTTGAACTAAAACATGGGTGGAAGAGAGTATAGATACACTAACTTCCTCAGCTCCCTTTGCAGGGAGCCCATAGGCAATGTGTAAATTTATAAATAATGACTTAGGTAAATAGTTTAAAACTCACAAAATCTTCCACTGTGAAAAGTAAAAGTATGTAATTTTTAAAATTAGTAGTTGAAAGAAAAGACAAATTTTTATTCTTTGAAAAGATGATTTTTATGGTTGATGGGTCAGGATATATGTTATTTAGAGTTAAAAAGAACCAGAAGAACTAAAAAAGAACTAGAAACAGACTTAATTGTATTAATAGCTGGGGGAGACCTGGGTTCGATCCCTGGGTTGAGAGGATCCCCTGGAGAAGGGAAAGGCTACCCACTTCAGTATTCTGGCCTGGAGAACTCCATGGACTCTATAGTCCATGGGGTCACAGAAAAGTCAGACACGAGAAGGCGATGGCACCCCGCTCCAGTCCTCTTGCCTGGAAAATCCCATGGACAGAGGAGCCTGGTGGGCTGCGGTCCATGGGGTCGCGAAGAGTCGGACACGACTGAGCGACTTCCCTTTCACTTTTTACTTTCCTGCATTGGAGAAGGAAATGGCAACCCACTCCAGTGTTCTTGCCTGGAGAATCCCAGGGACGGGGGAGCCTGGTGGGCTGCCATCAAAGGGGTCACACAGAGTCGGACACGACTGAAGTGACTTAGCAGCAGCAGCAGCAGGGTATGGTATCAGGTGAGACCTAGGTGAGTAGGGAGGATGCAGATACTTTTAGCATTTTCTGCTTTCTTTTGATTTTAAACCACTGGTATAAGTAACTTTCATAACAGACAACAAATGCAGATAAATCAGAGCCTATTACAAAGAATAGCTGTGAAACATCCTTAAAGAGAATACTGCTGCTGCTGCTAAGTCGCTTCAGTCGTGTCCGACTCTGTGCCACCCCATAGACGGCAGCCCACCAGGCTCCGCCATCCCTGGGATTCTCCAGGCAAGAACACTGGAGTGGGGTGCCATTTCCTTCTCCAATGTATGGAAGTGAAAAGGGAAAGGGAAGCCGCTCCGTCGTGTCTGACTCTTCGAGACCCCATGGACCGCAGCCCACCAGGCTCCTCTGTCCACGGGATTTCCCGCCCAAGGGCACTGGAGCGGGGTCTACATAGGAGTTAGAAAGAGAGAGGCAGAATATGTACGCACTGGCCAAAAACATGATCGGGGCTTACTGAGCGCAGTTAGCGAATTAAAAAGCAGTGAGCACAGCTTCCGAATCAAGGAAGCGAAAAAAGTGCTGTGTGTATGCAGCACACCCTCGTGTAAGGCTGTCTGCAAAGGCACATGTCAGTTTGAACAGACCTGCCAGGAAACCGCGCCTTTTCCTTTCTCACTCATTTGTAACTCAGATGGTCACCTGCAGGCCAGCGCGTTGGAGCCCCGGGCTGCTGGAGAAAGTCGCCTCTGAGGACGGGCTGCAGACTCGCCGAGCGGGCGTCGGGGGATTCTAGAATCTACAGCTTTCCCCTCGAAGTGCTAGTGGTTTGGGATCACCTTCCTCCACACGTGACAGCGCAGCTGTGAGAACACGCAGGGTGGAAAGCACAGCAACGCAGCGTTTGCACGTCCACACACCCTCCAGTGCACGGCGCGGGGAGGTGTGCGCTCCCGACGAGCGTGCACACACACCTACCCTGCACGCACACTTCGGCCGCACCTTGGGAAGCCAGTGGGGGACCCAGGACTTCAGCCCGTCTGCCACAGCAGCGACCCGCGGGCGTGCACCTGACACCATCCAAAGGCCACTATTTCCCCCTGCCTCCCGGCCGAACCCCACTTTCCACCCGGGCCCACCCCTCAAGCCTCTGGCCTCTGGGAACCGCGAGGCCCCGCCCACCCCGCGCCGCCCGAGGCCCCGCCCACCCCGCGCCGCCCGAGGCCCCGCCCACCCCGCGCCGCCCGAGGCCCCGCCCACCCCGCGCCGCCCGAGGCCCCGCCCACCCCGCGCCGCCCGAGGCCCCGCCCCGACGTGACGGCGGGCTGCGCGCCGGCGCCGGGGGCGTGGTCTCGGCCGCGCGCCCTGCGGGCTGAGGCGACCGGCGGCCGTTGGCGCGGCTTGGGCGGTTGTCTTGGAGAAGCAAGATGGCGGCGACGGCGGCCGCGGTGGTCGCGGAGGAGGACACGGAGCTGCGGGACCTGCTGGTGCAGACGCTGGAGAACAGCGGCGTCCTGAACCGCATCAAGGTGAGGCGGGGGCCTGGGAGCTGGCGGGCGGGCGGCGGGCCGGCGCGTGTGGACGCCGGCGCCACAAAGGGGCGCGGGGCGCGACGGACGGGCCGCCGGGGCTGGGGTCCGAGCCGCCGGCCACCTCGGGGGGTCTGGGGTCAGTCACGGGGAGCCCCAGGCGGTGCGGCTGTGAGCGGACGAAGGGGCCCAGCCGGCTTTAGTCGGAGGAGGCCGACCCCGGCGTCCGGGGTCCAGTCTCCCGCAGCCCCGCCTGGGCCCCACTGCACGTTTGGGGTCCAGCTGCTCACTGGCCCCTCTGATCCCCACTGCACGTTTGGGGCTCATTTGTGCGCTGCTCCCTGCTGGCCCCGCCGCGCCCCCGACCGTCCAGTCGCCCACGGTCCGGTGGTCGAGTTGCCCCCGGCTCCTTCGCTCTCCCCCGCCTCTGGCCTGAGCTGCCGGTCGGCCAGGCTCTCCAGCTTTCTGCAACAAGCGGGTTGCGGATGTCCAACAGCTTGTTTCTTGGGGTGTATTTCTCATTCATTCACATTACTGGTGGGCATTAATAAGGACTGGAGATCACAGCTTAAACCAGACAGATGGGTGCTGAGAGAGAGAGTGCCGCCCGAACAGTAGCCTTGAGAGCTTGTGTCGTTTTCTTCAGTGTCAGGATGCCCTCTGACCTCTCTCTGCACCTGCCTCCTAAGCGTTATAATCTTGCTGGTTTTCGTTTTGACTTTGGAAATTTCGGTGTTTGTGCTTCTTACCATGAAAATTGTCTGGAGATAATTTTTGTTCCTTTCCTCCTCCCCACCCCGCTTTTTAAAGGCTGAACTCCGAGCAGCTGTGTTTTTAGCACTAGAGGAGCAAGAGAAAGTAGAGGTATGAAATCTACAAACTTTAATGACCGTGTTCATTTATGTTTAAGTTCTAATTACTTAAAGACCATTCTGGAATGCTGTTTATAGTAATGTATAGTCAGGGATGACTTTGAACTAAAGATTATGCTTCTTTACTGTTAGGGGAGGGTCGGGGTTATTCTCTTTTCATGTATACTTTAGAGTTTTGGAGTAACCTAAAGAAAGTTATCACAGGAACTCTGAGGTCAGTACTAAATCTCATAGATCCCTTCCCTTAGGGGAAATTGGAAACACTTGAAGAAATGGGTTGGTAGTCCTGTATGCTCCAGGGACCTCTAATTCATTAACATTTAAAATCATTACTATTACACCTAAAAATTTCTTTTGCTGCTGTCAGGAACAATCTCCTAATTGAGTATCTCAGTCCTTACCTTAACCAAAAAAAAAACCAGTTCCTGTAATAATCAATAGTTACAGAATGCGTTTAACCAAGATTTTTTGTGTGATAGTATTTTACTTAATATCTTGCCAAAAAATGAAACTTTGGTGTACATTTTGTAGTGGTTTTGGGGACAAACATGTAACGCTTAATGATATTTCATTTTTTTAACAGAACAAAACTCCTTTAGTCAATGAGAGCCTGAAAAAGTTTTTAAATACGAAAGATGGTAAGGTGTTTGCTATTTATTTTGTCTGTCTCTGAATTTTGAAATCTTGACTCTATTTGAGAGAAGTCAGGAATTTCAGATTATTTTTTGAAATTTGAATCATTAGAAGTTCTCATTTTAAATTGAATATGATTGGACAACTATTGATTTGCTATTGAAAATCCTTGGCTATGGAACATTATTCGTTAAAGACAGTTTTATCACAGAAAGCTGAGTTACTGTAAAAAGTTATAAGCAAAATAATCCATTTATGCAACGTCATATTGTCTTACTTATTGTTTCAGACTGACAATCTGAATGAGGGAGACTGAGACATTTATCCCTTAATTGTATTATTCAGAGAGAAGAGATTGTCATTTAAAACCTTGGGAAACTTTATTCCCTTTAGCTTTCTTACTTACAGTGTCGGTGATGAGGCTTTGGGTTCCTAAAGATCCTTTCCCACTTTCTCTTTTGCTCTTTGCAGGCCGGCTGGTGGCCAGTCTCGTTGCCGAGTTTCTTCAGTTTTTCAACCTTGACTTTACCTTGGCCGTGTTCCAGCCTGAAACTAGCACAGTAAGAACGACGCTTCTTGATGTCTGTCCTTGAAGCTGCCGTTGACACAGACGGGCTCACCACAAGCTGAAAAGTAACAGAATTCGACCGTGTAGCGTGTCTTGCATAAAGATTGTCTTTTATAATTGACTATGTCTTAGTTTCTTAAAAGCCATCTGAGCTGTTAGACAGCTGGCACCAGTGTCCCTGCTTCACAGAACTTGACAGAATTGTCCTTGCAGAGTTAGTTTGTTCCGGTGCTAGCCTGCGCCTGCTAGTGGGGACTTTAAATGTGGAGATATGTGATCTTAAAAATGGAGATTTCATTCATTAGAAAAATGGTGTCTTTGAGTTTAGAGATGCCTTTAAGGTTGAAGATGCTTTTCTTTCGCCTCTGAAAATAGTTTGCTACATTTTTGTGCATTTCTGTTTTACTTTCTTACATCTTATTTCTTTCCCAGTTTCAAGGTCTTGAAGGTCGAGAGAATTTAGCCCGAGATTTAGGAATTATTGAAGCCGAAGGTACTGTGGGTGGACCCTTATTATTAGAAGTGATCAGACGCTGTCAACAAAAAGAAAAAGGGCTGACCAGTGGGGAAGTGAGTACAGTCCTATCCTTTGTTATCTGTTTCTGTTTTCCCGTCACTGCGTATCTAGGGCAGCCGTGCGGATTAGTTGACAGGTGTTGAGTCAGGTTGAATAAAAAGGCCATTCCTTCAAATCAAACCAGACATACTCAGAGTTTGTGTAAATGCACAATTTGATGAAAACTGTAGACACAGAAGCTCTGAAGCTGCTGCTGTGCCTTTTCTGGGGAGGGACGCTCAGAGCGCGGGGTTTGGGCTGGGTGTGTGGAGTCCCTGCCGGCTCCCCCAGTAACTGAGTTCAGCCTTGGTCATGCGACTCCCCGCCCGGCTCCTCCTCTGTGGATGGGGATGGTGGACTTCCACTCGGGCATGGGGAGGCTCATGTGCACAAGTTAGTGCATGTGAGATACTGAGGACAACCCAACGGATTGTTGGTCATTATTTTTATTATTGCTTCTAAACACAGATGGACTGAATTGTAGGCTTGTTAACAATTTTTTGTACATAAAGTCTTTTTAAAACTAGGCTTAAAACTTTGAACTGTTGATTTTGCAGTTTCCAGACATTTTCATAATTTTTAAATTAGCCATTTTATTTCTGATTTTTAGCCTTTCTTTTTAGAAATCATGCTAATGAGATTAATGGTCTGGTTTCCTTTACAAACAGTCATTTCCCATCAAGGTGCTGTTTCACAGACACAGCACTGTGACTGTCTCAGACACCTAGTCGAGTAGAGGTGGGTAGGCAGGAGCCTGGGAGGCTATGGGCTGCCGTCGCTCCATCTGGAGAGTCTCAGAGTGTGTTTCCCATTAGAATCTTCGAAAATCATTAAAGCTTGAGTACCTACAGCATCAAAGGCATGCTAAATAGATTGTGTATTTAAAATGTAAAATATAAGCCAAGTCATCTGTTGGGAGGGGTTGGGAGCTAGTCAGGGTGCGCTCACGTAAGGAAACAGAAATTTAAATTAAGGCTTCCGTGGTGGCTCAGCTGGTAAAGAATCCACCTGCAATGCAGAAGGTGGAAGAGACGTGGGTTCCAGTCCTGGGTCGGGAAGAGCCCCCGGAGAAGGCAGTGGCAGCCCAGTCCAGTGTTCTTGTCTAGAGAATCTCATGGACAGAGGAGCCTGGCGGGCTACGGCTCATGGGGTTGCAAAGAGTCAGACACTGCTGAGCAGCCGAGCACACACACAGCCATGGTAGAGGACAGACGCTGTAGCCCATGAGTAGCTCTGCACATTTAGGGGTGGCAGTTTTAGTTAGCAGAGGGCAGCAGCTGTTTCAGGTTGGAATTTTGCTGCGCTCTGTCGCAGCGTGAGACGGGGGATTGTGTGGGAGGGTACTGGAGAAGGTGGTGAGCGCCGACCGCAGCGTGTGCACTGGGGCCCAGTCGTCTGTAATAGTCGAGCAGTTTTTGGTGTGAACTCACTCCCTGAGGCCGTCGTGCTGGCCTGTGGTGAACTGAAAGGTGGCCTTGGCCCCTGCCGTCTCCTGGGCCTCCGTCTGTGGGTGGAGGTGGCCCTGGCTGCTGTGTCTCTCCGCTTGCCCCTTTTGTCTTGTCTCTCTCTGCCCTTTGATTGCCCTCGTGCAGGGGTGGCTGCCCTCTGTCTGTCTGGTTTGTTCTCCCTGCCTTAGCATCCCAGCAGTAACCTGGACTCTGGGGCCAGACTGCGTGGGTGACACCCCAGCTCTGCTCCACCCTGTGTGGGACCCTCTTTGGCCACTTAACCTCCACCTGCCTCAGGTCCTGCACCTGTGAGATGGAGAGAGTCGGGTGTGTTTGTGGTCGCATCGAGGACTGGAGGCTGCCGCATCCTGGAGCTCTGGGACCCACGCTGGGCAGGCCATGACCACTGTTCCTGTTCCTTCCTTTGCTGTTAGGACTGAACACAGGACTCCCCAGCCCGATCGTTTTCACAGGCTTGAGACCAGAATTTCCAGCCTTTCACTTGGGTAACTCGCTGGCACGTTTGAATCTTTGTGAAAGAAAACTGACTTCGCTGTCTTGACTTCTCACGGAGCGAAAGCTGCACCAGGCCAGCGGTGGTCCCCACCCTGAGCCCGCCCGGCCCCTTCTGCACACCCTGTCTCAGTGTGTGTGGGATCTGCCCTGTGACTTGGCTCGCCCTGGCCCCGTTTGTCAGAAAGCATTGTCACTGTCCCTCCTGGGCGCTGTGGGTTGGGCAGCAGCTCCTGAAGGAAAGGCTGGTTCCTGGGAGCTCCCTGTGCCCTCCATGGCAGGCTGTCTGCCTCAAACACAGACTCAGTGGGAGCTTTCCTGTCCGGTTGCTTTGATTGGGAATCGAGACTCAGTGAATGCGTTTTCAGTCTGTAACTCTTCACAGATGGGTCCAAAGCTTCCCACTCAGTTTGCCTGGTTCGTAGGTGAGGTCTGTCACGTGGACCCGGCCTGGGGTCTCTGCAGCTCCAGAAGGCGATCGTTTCCTCCCTCAGGAAGCAGAACCGTTAGGCTGGACCTGTCATCTCTGCTTTCTGCTGGTTTTCCACCCTTCATACCCGGTGTCTTAGTAGTTCACTGTGTGCGTGCACGCACACGCACACTGGATTGATACTTAAGAGTAGGGAGCTCACAGGTGTCTGCTTGGGCCCTTTTGTCATTTGCTAGTCCTTACCACTTAGAGGGGAAACATTCTGTGATTTTTATAATGAAATAAAAAATTGTAGATTTAATTGACCTCATTTTGACTTTTGATGCTGGAGAAGAAAACTAGCTGTGGATTAGCCCACTGAACTCAGAGACGCTTTCAGCAAACGTGATTCTGTGTGTGTGTGTGTGCGCGCGCGTGTGAAGTTGCTTCAGTTGCCTCTGCGACCCTGTGGACCATAGACTGCTGGGTCCTCTGTCCGTGGGGCTCTCCAGCAAGAGGACTGGAGGGGGCTGCCCTGCCCTCCTCCAGGGGATCCGCCCAACCCAGGGACGGAACCTACGCCTCTCATCCCTCCTGAAACGCAGGCAGGTTCTTTACCACTAGCGCCACCTGGGAAGCCTCAAAATGTGCGTTTTAAACCTTCCTTAAAACCAGGTTGCTGGGTCCACACCTTTTCAGCCTTTTCTGTTCACGATTGCCGAATTAATCCTAAAATTCAGCCCTTTGTCCATTTTTTCCCTCTTCAAACGTTGCAGTGAATATGGAATGACACTGAATAATCTCCAGGTTCCTCAGCTGTGGGCTTCCCTGGTGGCTCAGCTGGTAAAGAATCTGCCTGCAATGCGGGAGACCTGGGTTTGATCCCTGGGTTGGGACGATGCCCTGGAGAAGGCTACCCACTCCAGTGTTCTGGCCTGGAGACTTCCTTGGACAGAGGAGCCTGGCGGGCTGCAGTCCATGGGGTCTCAAAGAGTCAGACACGCCTGAGCAGCTCTCACTTCCTCAGCTATAAGCTCTTGCATGATGGGGTCCCCGTGGCTTTCTAGCCCCATGCCTGGTTTTGAATCTGGAAGCTTCAGACCGAGCGCACCCCAGAGTGGCCTTTGCTTCCTTGCCTTGCCCTTTTTCTCTTCCCTTTTCCACCTGAGGTGGTGACCCTCTCCCCCACCCAGCTCTGCAGTGTTGCCGTCCACCTTGTCTCTCTCCTTCCCCTTTCACTCCTGGCAGCCCCTGTAACTTAGTGCCTCATCCTGCGTTTTTGAAATAGTTACTTGTTTTTATGAGGTTTTTTTTTTTTTTGAGACCAAATGAAGTAAAGAAGTCCAGGGAGGGAAGAAAGAAAGAGATGATCTTTGAGAATCAGAGGACAGTGATTTTGTGGAGAGCAGGGAAAGCAAAGTGAGAAGGTTCACTTGGCAAGAATGCTAGGGGCGTATTTATTAATACATGTGGCCTGAGGAGCCTGTTCCAGGTGCTTGAGGGAAACACTCAGCAGGTAATTAGAATCCTGAGTCTGTGGTTGTGGTAAAATTTGGAGAAAATCTAAGGATATTTATATTAATAGGAAGAAATAAAAATGGCAACATTGTGTGGTGGTTTTAAATGTTTAAATTCTGTTGAGGTATAACTAGTATTTTGTGCTTTGTTTTCAAGCGTGTCTTAATTTTCAACCATGTAACATTTCAGGGTGCTCTGGACCTGTCTGATGTACATTCTCCACCAAAGTCACCAGAAGGAAAAACAGGCACACATACTCCCCCCAGTAAGGTGAGCGGGCCAAGGCTCCTGTCTCTAGTCTTGGTACGAGGGTCATTGTTGTTGAAAGTGCTTTTTATCTTTTGTTGAAGTCTTTATTTATGAGAATCTTCCTGAAATTTTAATAAGCTCCTTTGGGACCATTATACAAGTCAGTAGGTTTTTTAAAATGCCATGTAAATATGTTCTTAAATTGTTTCATCAGTGATTTATATGCTGAGCCACATGAGATTTGTATCTTAGTACTATGCATTTTTAAAATATTAACTTTTTCTAATCAAAAATTTTTTTAAATTCTTTTGCTTTGTTGATAGTGTTTTGAATATTGTATCATAGAAAGAAATGTGCTGTTAATAACAGAATTGTAGGATATTTGGGTTCATTTCATACTTTGAACATTTTGTCCAATTGACAAAAGAAGTTTACTTCTTTTTTGCTTTTAAATTCCTATAATTTCAGAATATTAAATTCCAGAATATAAAATTGTTGTGCTAAATACTGTAGACAGGTGCTCAGATCTGGAATTGTACATTGTGATGGTTTTTTATATTGATGAGCTCTTTTGAGAATTTACAAGAACGTTGATGTACTCTGGTTATCTTTGTGTGGGTGTGCATGGTATGTGTATGAGTTGTGTGTGTCTCTGCACGTGTGTGTGTGTCTCTGCACGTGTATGTATGAGGGGTGTGTCTGTGTGTACGTGTGTGAGTTGTGTGTTGTCTACACGTGCATGTGTATGTCTCTGTGTGCATGTGTCTGCGTGTGTCTGCACACGTGTGTATGAGTTGTGTGTCTGCGTGCGTGCATGTGTATGAAGTGTGTGTGTGCATGCACATGAGGGGTGTGTGTGTCTGTGTGTGCATGCGTGTGAGTTGTGTGTGTCTGCATGCACGTGTCTAGGAGGTGTGTGTGTGCACGTGTGTGAGTTGTGTGTTGTCTACACGTGCATGTGTGTGTCATGTGTGTGTGCATGTCTGCGTGTGTCTGCACACGTGTGTATGAGTTGTGTGTCTGCGTGCGTGCATGTGTATGAAGTGTGTGTGTGCATGCACATGGGTGTGTGTGTCTGTGCATGCGTGTGAGTTGTGTGTGCGTGCACGTGTCTAGGAGGTGTGTGTGTGTGCACGTGTGTGAGTTGTGTGTTGTCTACACGTGCATGTGTGTGTCGTGTGTGTGTGCATGTGTCTGCATGTGTCTGCACACGTGTGTATGAGTTGTGTGTCTGTGTGCGTGCATGTGTATGAAGTGTGTGCATGCACATGAGGGGTGTGTGTGTCTGTGTATGCATGCGTGTGAGTTGTGTGTGTCTGTGCGTGCACATGTCTAGGAGGTGTGTGTATGTGTGCACATGTGTGAGTTGTGTGTCTGTGCGTGCACGTGTCTATGAGGGGTGTGTGTGTGTGTGTGTCTGTGCGTGCACCTGTCTAGGAGGTGTGTGTGTGTGCACGTGTCTATGAGTTGTGTGTGAGTTGTGTGTGTCTGTGCGTGCACGTGTCTATGAGGTGTGTGTGTGTGTGAGTTCAAGTTAAGGCCTTCTGACTTCAGGGATTCGGATCACGGAGAAGAAACGGAGTGGGACCTCTGCTGGAGTTTAGAATCAGGGCTGCCCGTCCTAGAGGGGAGGATGGAAGGGTGATGGTCGGGAAGGGCGTCCTCCCCTGCGCCAGGTGGCGCCCCACGTGGTGGGCGAGCCCACAGGTGCCACCCACGGGGCGTGGGTCTGCTGGTGCCGTGTGAGTGCCTCTGGTGGAGCGCGTCCCCTGCCCATGGCTCCGGTGCTGTGTTGTTCGTGGTGCCACCTGTGTCTTTCTGAATCAGGTGAAGTCTAGAGAGCAGCGGTTACACTGCTAGGCTCCTTTCTTTTCCAGACGCCTGGGAGTGGACACCAGTGAACGGTTCCAGTTGTTTATTGCTGGTTCTTTGATTTTGTGGCTCCTTTTTATTTTTTAAATTTGGGAGTCAGAGGAATATTGTGCATTATTCCTAACCAGGAATGAGGCCATCATGCTGTTGGTAGCTGTCCTGCTTTCTGAGGTCCAGTTAGCCTTTCCTGATTGGGGGCTGGGGCAGGTGTTGGTCTAGGAAGGATTCTCCCACAATGCTCATCAGGCTGGAACTTCTGTGCAGGGAGCGTGAGGTTGTGAGTCAGTCTGATGCTCTCTTCAGATGAAGTGCCACACAGAGCCACAGGAGAAGAAAGCTTTGCTTTCTGTGAGAATATCTGGCTTTAGTGGTATTTAAGTTAATGCATATTCCTAAATACTTAGTAGTACCTGTAGCACTGAGTTATTTGGAAGTTCTCTTCTTAGATATTTTTTCTTAAAGCATGTTAGCAATACGGACTTTCCACATATTGTATGTCTTCAGGATGAAATATTAGTGTCTGTTATATATTTCTATTCTCCCTACATAAAAATGTTTTCAGCTCGATTATGAGACTCTTAGCTTTTAAGTCAGGAAATGTTGCTGTAAGTACAGAAGTGATGGTAGTTTTTAAGGTGAACCTGGAGACACTTGATTGTTTCCAGGTGGTCCCCATCCACCCTCTGACGGTCTTCAGCTTTGCCTGGGCTCTCCGTCAGCACGTAGGCCTGTGGGGGCAGTGGGTGCCTCGAACACCGTAGCTCATCTCTAGTGGGGCTGCTTGGGGCTGTTTGGAGACAAGGCATTCTGCTGGCAGTTAAAATGCAGTTCCTCTCTAGTCCTACAGGATCTTGATTCAGGATCCCAGTACTTTGCCCACCCTTTTCTGGCCAGCTTCCTTCTCTCTCTGAGGTCTCTGAGTGTCTGGGGCTCTAAGAAGGGCATCTCATCAGCCTGGAGAGCTCTAGGAATCCCGGGAAGCTGTGGCCAGGCCCAGGGCCAGCCCAGCCCAGACGAGCTCTCTCTGCTTCACCCCGAGAAAGGTGGTTCCTAAAGGAAGCTGCAAGGATGGAAGGCTGGCTTTCTTGGGGTGCCTTTCGCCAGAGTGGGAAGGAGTGAGTCTCACGTGGGGAGCCAGGTGGGATGAGGTTGTGGGCCCCATGTGTGACCCCGTGACTGCTGGACATGAACTGTAGCATGAGTTTAGGAAGAGTGTCAAGAAAAGGCTAAAAAAGTGTTTCAAAGAATATATTAATTAGATTTTCCATTTTGAAGACATTTTCTCATAGGAATCTTTTTTTAGTTTGGTATGAATTAGTTTACTTTTAAAGATTTTTATTTTGTGGTAAAATGTCATTTTATTCTCATGCTCAGATACCAAGGTATAAAGGACAAGGTAAGAAGAAGACAAGCGGGCAGCAGTCTGGTGCCAAGGTAACACGCGGGAGGGCGAGGAGGAGAGCGGCTGGGCGGGCATACCGCCAGCCCCCTGTGGGCCTCCCCGGGTGCCCAGTTCCCCTTGGCCTAAGGCTACATTTCCTTTGGAAATACTGCTTTCTTTATCTATGAGCAGAATATGCCAACGTCGTGGTGACGTCAAAGAAAAAGTAGTTTGAGTTCCAGTTTTTACCCAGTGAAAATCATATTGTTGTTTTTTAAAACTCTGCTCTCAGTTTGCCCTTGAAAATTCCTTGATTTGTTGGCAACAGAAAAAGTTGAAAATACCTTCCTCTTAATTTACTTTCCTCTTAAGTGGATGGTCACCTGTGTATTCTTAACCTTCTGATTTTTATCTGAGGTAATTGGAGCATCAGCCTACTTTTTGGATAAGCTCTAGTTGGTAACTGAAAGGCCAGCCCTGGTGTCCTTCAGGACACTTAGCTGTCAGCCCTGCATGTCCGTTAGCCTTTTTCCGAGCCCTGGCTCTCCAAGCGCCAGCCCACAGTGGACTCGGGGACCTGCTGAGTCCCTGCCTTGGCTGCTTTTTTTCCTCCCCAGAAGGTCTCAGACTTTGAATAAGTTGGTAATGTGCTGCTTAAATATTTAAATATTAGAATTCTCAGGAGTAATTATCAATTGCCAATGTAGTTCTTACACTTACTTAGAATAGAATCAAGTTATTTAATGTTTAGTTCTGTGAGAGTCGCTAATCCTTGTTGAGTCTCAGTTTATGTGCAGATTTTTTTCACTAAGTTCAAGACTTCCAAAATTTAAGCGTTTTGAAAAATTGTGCTTGCTGTGTTAGCTGGCTTTAGTTCTAGTGGTTTCCGTGGTAAGTTCCTGTTATGTTTGTTCACACTGTTCTTCATGCACTACTACACGAGAAGGTGTTTTAAAATGTACTGGACTATGTTTGAATATTTACATAGTGAAAGTCTTCAGTGTTAAGTGCTGAGAGCAAGACAAATTTAACACAGATCCTCCCTGAAGCAGCTTAGGGTCAAATGGCAGAGGTGAGAGACCAGAAAAATAATTGAAAGTATAAATTGGAATTTTTTTATAGATGTCTTAAATCAACTTCTTGCCCTTTTTAAAAAGTATATTTTGTAGTATTGCATTTTAAACTCTTGTTGGTGTCATGAGTTTTAAAGAAGCTAGAACATTTGAAAGAGGCTGCTGTGTAGAACCAGAGCCCCTGGAGCCGCACTTCACTTTGTGTGCTGGTCACAGCCTCGGGGCCCAGACGTCCCGTTTGCTCTGCTCCGAGCAGGGCCTCGCATGCTCTGAGGGGTGACTGGAGAGTCTGTCCGCCCGGATGCTGGAGTTGCAGGCTGCAGGTTCACCCCTCTTGTTTCGTGATTATACTCCTGAGCCCAGAGTACTTGCTCAGGCACTTGGAAACGGCTTTCCCCTCTCCCTCCTGCTCGCGTCTCTGAGTCGCTTTTACGAGGAGCCTGTGCTGTCCCTGTGTTGTCTGGTTCCAGCCTGAGAGACGAGCCTGTTCCTCTCCCGCCCCCGCCTTTCTGCTCCGCTCTGTGCACGCAGCAGGTGCCCAGTACCCTGAAGTAGCCCGACACTCTCCACATCCTAACAACCCAGATAGTGAGCTGCCTCTGGTCTGGAGTGGCCCACGGCTGGGCTCCAGGGGGAGCCCTTCACCACCATAGGTGGTGGAACCCTCATCTGGGAGTGCCACCCCGGCCGTGAAGAGCCCAAACCCCGGGTGCCCAGCGGGGAGAGCTGCCCTGCCTAACTGTTTGCTTTGCCTGCAGTAAGGCAAAGTGTTAAGTGCTCATTCAGAAACTTGGCTATTTTCAGAGAAGCTATATTCATATCAGAAACAAACTTAAAAAAATCAGTTATATGGATAACTAGTTTGTACTTACTACTGTTGTAAACCTGTTAATATACATAGCAAAATCTAAGGTTTTGGACTAATTGAGTAGAAATAAAAGTTACGTTCCTGGTTTTGTTATTGTTGTAAGACAGTGAAGGATGGATAGTGGAGGAATACAAGGTCCAAAAATACTGGATGGGAAGCTGTTTCTTTACTCGGACATTTTCAACGTGTATTAGCATCTGCAACGTAGCTGTAATAATCTGTTTAATTGTAAACTGTTTTGCTGTACCAAGCACGGTGCTAGTTGTCTGGAAAAAATATCAAAAATCCCAACAGACTTGGTAGGCTCCACAAAGGTTTTTACCATTCAGATGAAGAAACTAAATAAGATGTTAGATGGTTTGTTTTCAGCATTAAGCAGTTTCAATCATCACATTAAATGGATCATCAAAGGTTATCCTTTCTGTTCATAATTGTTTTCAGGTGTTTTAAAACTAATTTTTGTTGAGTTTTTTGGCCTCAAGTTCTTAATAAATGACATTTCTTAATTTGCTCCTTATTTTCAGAATTCTGGGATAAGCCCAGCCTTCTGTTGATGTGCCTTCCCAGGCGGCTCAGTGGTGAAGAGTCCGCCTGCCGGCGCATGAGCGGGAGGAGACACGGGAGGAGGGGAGGGGAGCCGAGGCCTGGCGCAGAGGGAATTAAAACCAGACAGATGCTTTGAAGTGCTTCTACAGAGTGGGATATTCCTTTGGCTTTTATGTTTCTTTCGTAGGAACAGTGCAGATTAAGCCTTTAGTGTAGAAAAGCAAGTTTGTTTTCTTCCAGGTTTTTAAGACAGTCTAATAATCAAGTTTTCAGCTACTGGGAAAACAGTAATTTCTCTGTGAAACTTCTCTATAATGCTAATTTTCTGTTAGTGTAGAAATGATTAAAGTCTTGACTGTGTAAGTGTTCTGGAGAAAATGAATCGTCCACTAAAGTTTTCTTACAGTTTTGCTGTAGTTTACCTTAAAGTGTGTTAGTCCTGACGTTCACCCAAGTGACGGCCACGGTGCTGGGCAGTCGGCCTCTCTCTGTTAAGAGAAGACACAACTCCGTTATGTTTCAGATGTTTATTGTAAATACCTCTTAGTTCCCAGGGCTGCTGTAACAAAATCCCCCAAACGTGGTAGCTCAGAACAGTGGACATGGATTGTTCCCGGCTCTGGAGGCTGGAGTCTGAGATCAGGGTGTCTCAGGATTGCCTCCTTCTAAGGTGGGAAGGAGAGGCCTTTCCTGCCTCTCCACAGCTTCTCATGGCTCCTGGCCCTCCTGCATGCTCTTTGGCCTGCAGACACGTCACGCACGTCTCTGCTGTCACGTTCATGGGGCCGTCTCCCTGAGTTCATCTGTCCTCTCTCATCAGGACACCAGGGGTATTGTGTTAGAGGCCTGTCCTCCTCCTCCATGACCTCCTCATAGCTGGTTACATCTGTAGTGACCCTATTTGTAAAGGAGGGCACATTCTCAAGTCCTATGCATTAGGCTTACAATGTCCCTTTTTTGGGGGACAGTGGAGAATCAGTGGAAAAATAACTCCAGAAGGAATGAAAGGATAGAGCCAAAGCAAAAACAACACCCAGTTGTAGATGTGACTGGTGATGGGAGCAAGGTCCAATGCTGTAAAGAGCAATATTGCATAGGAACCTGGAATGTCAGGTCCATGAATCAAGGCAAATTGGAAGTGGTCAAACAGGAGATGGCGAGAGTGAACGTCAACATTCTAGGAATCAGCGAACTGAATGGGTGAATTTAGCTCAGATGGCCATTATATCTACTACTGCGGGCAGGAATCCCTCAGAAGAAGTGTAGTAACCATTGTAGTCAACAAAAGAGTCCGAGATGCAGTACTCGAACACGGTCTCAAAAGCGACAGAATGATCTCTGTTCATTTCCAATGCAAACCATTCAATATCACGGTAATCCAAGTCTATGCCCTGACCAGTAACGCTGAAGAAGCTGAAGTTGAACAGTTCTATGAAGACCTACAAGACCTTTTACAACTAACACCCAAAAAAGATGTCCTTTTCACTATAGGGGACTAAATTCAAAAGTAGGAAGTCAAGAAACACCTGGAGTAACAGGCACATTTGGCCTTGGAGTACAGAATGAAGCAGGGCAAAGACTAATAGAGTTTTGCCAAGAGAACGCACTGGTCATAGCAAACACCCTCTCCCAACAACACAGGAGAAGACTCTACACATGGACATCACCAGATGGCCAACACCAAAATCAGATTGACTATATTCTTTGCAGCCAGAGATGGAGAAGCTCTATACAGTCAGCAAAATCAAGACCGGGAGCTGACTGTGGCTCAGATCCTTATTGCCATTTCAGACTTAAATTGAAGATGTAGGGAAAACCACTAGACCATTCAGGTATGACCTAAATCAAATCCCTTATGATTATACAGTGGAAGTGAGAAATAGATTTAAGGGACTAGATCTGATAGAGTGCCTGATGAACTATGGACAGAGGTTCGTGACATTGTACAGGAGACAGGGATCAAGACCATTCCCAAGAAAAAGAAATGCAAAAAAGCAAAATGGCTGTCTGAGAAGGCGTTACAAATAGCTGTGAAAAGAAGAGAAGCGAAAAGCAAAGGAGAAAAGGAAAGATATACCCATTTGAATCCAAAGAATAGCAAGGAGAGATAAGAAAGCTTTCCTCAGCTATCAGTGTAGAGAAATAGAGGAAAACAATAGAATGGGAAAGACTAGAGATCTCTTAAAACAAAATTAGAGATACCAAGGGACATTTCATGCAAAGATGGGCTCACTCTTGGACAGAAATGGTATGGACATAACAGAAGCGGAAGATGTGAAAAAGAGGTGGCAAGAATACACAGAAGAACTGTACAAAAAAGACCTTCACGACCCAGATAATCACGATGGTGTGGTCACTCACCTAGAGCCAGACCTCCTGGAATGTGAAGTCAGGTGGGCCTTAGGAAGCATCACTACGAGCAAAGCTAGTGGAGGTGATGGAATTCCAGTTGCTGCTGCTGCTGCTACTAAGTCACTTCAGTCACGTCTGACTCTGTGCGACCCCATAGACGGCAGCCCACCAGGCTCCCCTGTCCCTGGGGAATTCCAGTTGAGCTATTTCAAATCCTAAAAGATGATGCTGTGAAAGTGCTGCACTCAATATGCCAGCAAATTTGGAAAACTCAGCAGTGGCCACAGGACTGGAAAAGGTCAGTTTTCATTCCAATCCCAAAGAAAGACAATGCCAAAGAATGCTCAGACTACCACACAATTGCACTCATCTCACGCTAGTAAAGTAATGCTCAAAATTCTCCAAGCCAGGCTTCAGCAATACGTGAACTGTGAACTTCCACATGTTCAAGCTGGTTTTCAAAAAGGCAGAGGAACCAGAGATCAAATTGCCAACATCCACTGGATTGTCAAAAAAATGAGAGAGTTCCAGAAAAACATCTATTTCTGCTTTATTGACTATGCCAAAGCCTTTGACTGTGTGGGTCACAATAAACTGGAAAATTCTGAAAGAGATGGGAATACTAGACCACTTTAACTGCCTCTTGAGAAATCTGTATGCAGGTCAGGAAGCAACAGTTAGAACTGGACATGGACCAACAGACTGGTTACAAATCGGGAAAGGAGTACGTCAAGGCTATATATTGTCACCCTGCTTATTTAACTTATATACAGAGTACATCATGAGAAACGCTGGGCTGGAAGAAGCACAAGCTGGAATCAAGATTGCTGGGAGAAATATCAGTAACTTCAGATATGCAGATGATACCACCCTTATGGCAGAAAGTGAAGAGGAACTAAAAAGCCTCTTGATGAAAGTGAAAGAGGAGAGTGAAAAAGTTGGCTTAAAGCTCAACATTCAGAAAACAAAGATCATGGCATCTAGTCCCATCACTTCATGGCAAATAGATGGGAAAACAGCGGAAACAATGCCTGACTAATTTTGGGGGGCCCCCAAATCACTGTAGATGGTGATTGCAGCTGTGAAATTAACAGACACTTACTCCTTGGAAGGAAAGTTATGACCAACCTAGATAGCATATTCAAAAGCAGAGACATTACTTTGCCAACAAAGATCCATCTAGTCAAGGCTATGGTTTTTCCAGTGGTCATGTATGGATATGAGAGTTGGACTATAAAAGCTGAGCACAGAAGAATTGATGCTTTTGAACTGTGGTGTTGAAGACTCTCGAGAGTCCTTTGGACTGCAAGGAGATCCAACCAGTCCATCCCAAAGGAAATCAGTCCTGAATATTTATTGAAACGGCTGATGCTGAAGCTGAAGCTCTAATACTTTGGCCACCTGATGCGAAGAGCTGACTCATTGGAAAAGACCCTGATGCTGGGAAAGATTGAAAGCAGGAGAAGGGGACAACAGAGGATGAGATGGTTGGATGGCATCACCGACTCAATGGACATCAGTTTCGGTGAACTCCGGGAATTGGTGATGGACAGGGAGGCCTGGCGTGCTACATTCCACAGGGTCGCAAAGAGTTGGACATGACTGAGGGATTGAACTGAACTGAACTTTTTGTGGGAACACAGTTTAACTCATAATAATCTCCAGGGCCTTTAGGGTAGTCCTGGTATGAATTCTAAACCATTGTCAGAGGATTTTTTTTTCTGGTCATACTTTTGCAGTACTTTTGTTTTAATCTACAGTATGTTTTGATTAATGTTTCTCCTGTTAAAGTGGATTTCTTTTTTTGTTTAATAGTAAAAAATATGTGGAATCAAGTTTGGTGAATTCATTAGTAACCCAGTTAGATAATGGTCTTTTTTGATTTAAAAAAAAAAAAAAAAAAGAGCCAGTTATAAAGTAATGACACATTCCTGTGTGATTTAGAAATTGATTTTGGGAACAGTTCCTGAAGTTTCAGTGTTTTAAAGCTTTACTTTCACTCCACAGATAAATAGAGCTGTGATTTGTTAGTTATTACTTTTAAAAGTGTGCACGTCTTATGCTGACCATCATGATGTGCTAGGCCATGAAAGCTGTCTTCCTAAAACTCGCCTTTTGTTTCATAGCAAGAATGTCGCTAAAACTAGTCAGGAATAAGCATGGACATATTAGTTACTCAGTTCAGATAATTCATTATATGAACTTAAGTTATGCTGATGATGTGAATTCACAGGAAGAGAGGCTTTGAAATGACGATTGTTTTTTGTAATGTGCCTTACATCTGTGTTTGTCTATTTCAGGTCAGGCATCCTTTTGAGTTTTCTCAGGGGTGTTTTGAAGGAGATACTATCTCAGTATCTATAGTCATAAATGTGTTTAAATATCAGAATAATTCAGGGTATTTATTTCCTAATGTATATTCCTTTGAAAAGACACAAATCTTTTAAAACATTTGTAAATCAAATTATAATGGGCATGAATCTTACAAAGAAATAAATAAGTGGTTGGTGTGTCTCTGTAACTAATAATAACAGGAAAACTTCAGGAAGGTTGTGAGGAAATTTGAAAAATTGTGTGTTTCTTTGAAAATATCCTATGTTGTCTGAAAGGGAGATAACTTAATGTTTATCTCTCCAGACATCTCTTTTTACACCCACTTATTTCTCTACGTTAATAACATACGGCATGCGTGGCGTGTGTCTTACCTGCTGTAGCCTAATCGTGGCTTCTAGCTAGCGTGACAAGTCAGTGTGCACCCTGCTGCAGTCCCCTGCCACACCCGTGTTAAAAGTGCAGTCACCCTGGGGTCTCGTAGCGCCTGGCGCACCAGTTGTGACGCAGTCTGTCACTGCCCTGCTTCGGTGTTCAGCAGCTTCTCCCCGACTGCTTACCCCTTTTTTCTTCACTCCTCGTGGTAACTTGGCTTGGAAAAGACTACTCTGGTTCAGTTCTCATGCCTGAGAACATTAAATTTCTTAAAATTACATAGTAGTAGAGTACAAGGCCTTCCCTGGTGGCTCAGATGGTAAAGAATCGCCCGGAATGCCGGAGACCTGGGTTCAATCCGTGGGTCAGGAAGATCCCCTGGAGAAGGGAGTGGCAGCCCACTCCAGATTCCTGCCTGGAGAATTCCATGGACAGAGGAGCCTGGCGGGCTACATGGGATCCGTGGGATTGCAAAGAGTCCGGCACGAGTGAGCACACGCAGAGTACAGGCTGCGTTGCGTATTCCGCGTTTCAGGAGAGCGCTCTGCTCACACACCTGGCAGCTTACCCAGTGCTGCCCTCTGCAGTGGGAGGGCTAAATCCGACCCATACGAACTGCAGTTTCCTGTGACTCAGCTGAACAGAGTGTAGGCCTTTTGCATAGCCTCTGGAATCAGACTCTGATAGCCGGCCCCTTAGCCCCCCGGAGGCCGGGGCCCGCGACCGAGATGCCTCTGCATCTGCTTTTCCCTGTTGGCAGGGAGACAGAAGCTGCCCACGTAGCAGAGGGTTACTTTGAGGATTAAGGTCAGGCGACCATGGGAGGCATTGGAAGGCTTTCCATAAATGATAGCTCCTTTTATTATTGCTATCCTGGTTTTTGGTTTCATTATTATTTTTATTGTTGTTGACATAGACGTGCCTAAAGGCAAAAAGAAATCTGACCAAGGATAGAATAAAATTTGGTTGTGAAGGATAGGGCTGACTGAAAACAAGAAACACATTTTGTGCTAACATCACCAGGTCAGTAGGACAAGAGTAAGGATGAATGCTTGACAGAGTCGTGCGTTGCTTTGAGGCGTATAGAAACATGGGACTTCCTTTGTGGCTGACGATGGTAAAGAATCTGCCTGCAGTGCGAGAGACTCGAGTTGGATCTCTGAGTGGGGAGGATCCCCTGGAGAATGGAATAGCTGTCCACTCCAGTATTCCTGCCTGGATAATTCCACCGACACACGAGCTGGTGAGCTACAGTCCATGGGGTCGCAGAGTCGGACATGGCTGAGCGACTAACACTTTAACTTTCACGTAGAAACATGCGTCCATGAATGTACAAGGAAGGTGTAGGTTAGGCAGTCACTGAAAGTCTGAAGTAAGAGCGGTGACTTCACTCGCAAAACTTTGATCTTGATGCCCTTGGTATTTGGCACTGGGTAGAAAATTGTGCGTTTTCCTGACGTGCACTCTGTTTTCCTCCTGGGTTCATTTCTGTGATGTGCTGATGATGGTGCTCCTCCTTGCCTGCTTATTATGCGCTCCATCTGCCATTTGAAAACATTCTAAGGTGATTTATGAAGCAGTGGTGCATGTGTAGGAGGAAATGGGAGAGTTTGTTTGTGAATGGGCTAGGTAAAGGTGTTTCCACGGAGGGAGGGAGGAGAGGAATGGCATGAACACGTCTGACACTCTTCCCCTTCAGAAGTTAGTCATAAACTAGCTGTCATCACCAAAAACTTCCGTTTTTTCCTCCATCTTCTAGAAGGCCAGCAGTGATGCTAGTCACAGCGACACCAGTATCTCATCGTCAGAACCGAAGAGCAGAAGCAGTCTTCACTTACTGGCCCATGAAACTAAAATCGGGCCCTTGTTAAACAACAACAGTCTCGATGTCAACGCCAAAGCGGGTCCCGGTCCAGATGAAGATGACCTGGAAGGGGACTCTTTCTTCGATGACCCCCTTCCTAAACCAGAAGCAGCGTACGGTTGGTGAGTAACCTGTGCTTTATGCTGTCAGACCCGAGGCTTAGAAATGGAGTTTCTACATGTTTTATTTTGTGTTTAAGAAAATGAGCTACCAATGGTCTGTAATTATTGAATTCATAAATCTGATTTTGTATCCTTAAAGCCTTTTAGGGCTTAAAGAGTCCAGGTTTTGAAAGACCTGGACATTAATGATTTCAGCAGGTAGATGTGTGGTGTGTGCCGGGCGCAGCAGTGATGAGGCAGGCCAGGCTCTGCCTCTGGGAACTCACACTCGGATGGCAGGCGCCGTGTCGGGGCACAGCCGCGTTAGGGAGCTGAGCCGTGAGGGCAGGAGTGCGAGTGTGGGGGCCTCTGGGTCTCGAGGTGTTGGAGCAGGCCTCAGCCCCAGGGTGGGCTCCTGGGGCTGCGCGGAGAGGAGGCTTTGCGGGCCGCGGTGTGGCGGGCCTGAGGCCCTGGGCCAAGGCGCCTGTCGGAGGTGGTCTTGGGCCCGGGGAGCGACACGGCCAGGCCTGGCCCCGCTGTGATGGTCCTGGAAGCCCGGGCTCTGAGCAGTGGTGATCGGGACAGACCTGCACTGTGGCGGGATCTGGCTACTGGGTCTGCAGACGGAAGCTGTGGGGGAGCCAGGTGGAAGTGCTGAGGATAGTCGGTTAGGGATGTTCTCTGAATGTGGATCCAGAGGGGTTTGCTGGCAAGTGTGCAGGACACAGAGCAGTGTCAGGCCACCTCCAGGGTTGCTGGGCTGAGGGACTGGAAGGCTGGCACTGCTGTCACGGAGGTGAAGGGTGGAGAGAGCAAGTCTGGCTACACGGGGCCGTATGGCCCTCTGGACCGCACTTCCCGCCTGCTAATTTAAGAAGGTTGCCGATGCGAAGAAGTGTGTTTTCGGGTGTGAGCGTGGGTGTGAAGGCAGAGGTCTGGGCTAGAGGAGACGGGAAAGACTTATCCCTCTGAGCTAAAGGCCCGGCAGGGGAGCTGAAGGGCCCCTGAGGAAGGGCACTGTGGCGGGAAGGGAACCCGGGGGACGGGAGACGAGGCCAGGGTGGGCGGCTGAGCGTCACACCGTGCTCAGTGCCTGCAGGCCGCCCAGGGCCTTCCCAGGCAGTCTGCCCGAGGGGGGCCGGGCTGGGGCAGGTCAGGCTGGGCTCGAGAGCCCGAGGATTGAGGGCTGTGGGGACGGGTGGTTTCCTGCTTAGTTGACTGTGGGGGTCGCATAGGGCATGGTGGCGGCTGGAGGGGACACGAGGTGAGAAGCGTCCCGGTGGGAAACAGCAGCACGCCTGTATGTTGCTGAAAAGAACCAAGTCTTAAAGAGGGAAATTGGAAACGAGGTCAGAGAGGGACAGGACTCCTGGAATGCTGGAGGGGTGAGAGGGCGTGGTGTCAGAGTGCGAGCAGGCGGGCCAGGCGTGTTGTCAGACATCTGCGGGAGGCGGGCAGTCCCGGCTCTGAGCTGAGGTCAGGGGTCAGCTGGCGGGGTCATCTGTGGCCCGGCCGGCGGGGCTGTGTCTGGAGGGTTGCGCTGTGCTCGTGGGCTCCCAGGCTGTTCCTTGCCTGCAGCTCTGGGCCCCTGAAGCAGCTCCCAGTAGCACAGACGGTGAAGCTGATGAGAGGGGCAGGTTCGTTTGGGGGAGAAAATTCTGGAGACAGGCGATAGTGTCCTGCACGACTTGGCAGCAATTCTTGGTCAACTTTGCAGCGATTCGTGGTCGGCTTTGCAGCCATTCTTGGTCTGCTTTGCCCGGCAGGTGCAGGTTTTGGCTTCTGTATGTGACATGCATACTCTTCAGTCCCCAGCCCCTGCGTGGCCTGTGAGACGTATTCAAGTTGCTTGTGTGTTAGGGGCAGCATGTGAGAGCCCCATTAACTGTGTGCTTGTTTCCCGTCAGGAGAAGTGAACCCAGTAAGCAAGCGGGAAGCCATGCATCGCTCTCTGATGCGCCCCCCCTAAAAAGTGGACTCAGCTCCCTTGCTGGAGCCCCTTCATTGAAAGAGTCTGAAAGTGAGTGTCTGAAAGTTCTAGATTTGCTGGTTGAAGACACGTACTTCGAAGGCTGCTGATACTTTTCCTCTAATTGTGTATGGTCATTTATTTTTTCAGAAAATGTATGTGACATCATAAGAACAGCCTATAATGTTACTACTCAGTGATATTTCCTGTTAATATTTTGTTACTTTTAAAATTTCTTTTGAGTCTGGTCATATCTTCTATACTGGTTTATATTCTGCTTTTTCTATGCCATGAAAATACTTTTAGAAAATTGAGTTTTTAGCTGTCTTATATAATAAATGGCATAATTTTAAGCCCTATCTCTTTTGCTGGACATTTGAAATCACTTATGTAGGATTCAAGTACAATTAATTTTTTAAAGTTTGCGTTAGAGATTCTGTACATACCACAGTAATCATTATAAGAATGTTAGAATGCTCCTCTGGCTTTGGAGATCTGGATCAGCTGTATGTTTTTGCATGTAGCCAAGATAGGGACTGTTAGCTCGACACGGACAGGCCTTGCTGCACACAGATGGTGACGAGACCCAGGGTTTAAAGGCACAGCCTTAAGCGTGCAGTAAGCACACAGATGGGCTTGTGTGCTGTATCAGAGTAGATACCGGGTTTAACTGCCAGTGTTTAGAGCATAAACGTGCCTCTGAGTAGATCTTTATTAGGAAATTGCTCTGGGATTTTGCATAATCTTGTAGTGCTACTAAGCTCCCCAGATGGCGCTAGAGGTGAAGAACGTGCCTGCCAGTGCAGGTGACCTAAGAGATGCAGGTTCCATCCCTGGATCAGGAAGGTCCCCTGGAGAAGGAAATGGCAGCCCACTCCAGCGTTCATGCCTGGGGAATCCCCTGGACTGAGGCGCCTCGCAGGCTACAGTCCACTGGGTTGCACAGAGTCAGACACGACCGAGCACGCACGTAGAGCTGCTGAGCTTTCGCGAGATGTGGCTCGACGTCTCACGACGGATTCCCCAGGGCACGCGCAGGAGGCGGTCTGTGGCTTCTCTCAGATCTAGTAAACTCGCCACGTGTCTGTCAGACTGCCACGTCAGTTCCCCTCCTTTTCTCCTTTCCTGTAGCCCTGTCACCCCCAGGGAAGGAGTCCAGAATGCCATGATCGTGCCGCTCTTGACACTGATTTGGGAGTAGTGGCTGAGAGAGGGCGTTCAGAACGAGGGCTGAGAAACGGAACTGGCGAGGAGATGAGCTTAGTAAGCGAAATAGCCGTTAAATTGAAGCGAAAGGCAGAAGTTTAACAGAAAAATAAAACTGATGAGAATAATTGTGGACTGTGAATTCATACCCAGTAGGGCTTCTTATAGTTGGGTAAAAATGGTTTCGATTGCCAAGTTCCAATAAAGAATATAGTATGGCAACAAAAAGTCTGTGTATTACAGTAGTGTGTAGTTAAAAGGGGTGTGTGATACATAATGTAAGCATATTGTATTGTGTAATGGATAATGCAGTGTAATTAGTCACAATTCGTGATTTATTAGTGTTCAGTTATCATGTGTCAATAGACCCTGAAAAAAAAAGTTGACATGGTTTAGAGACTGTTGTATTCTAACAGACAATTTAATGTGAACGTTTTTTCTGGTTCACAGGTAAAAGGGGAAACACAGTTCTAAAAGATCTTAAATTGGTCAACGATAGAATTGGATCCCTTGGATTAGGTAACTGAATTTCCAGTTTCAGTATTGGTTACTTTCAGGTGACTGGTTGAGAATAAAATCTTCAGTGAAGGGTCAGTCAGCCTGTCCGGAGCACCTTATATTAGACAAAGGTGCTCGTTCACAGACGGGCACTTTGCATGTTTAAAGCACAAGTCAGCAAACTGCAGAGGGACAGAGTGGGTGCTTCAGGCCTTGTGGCCACATGTAGTCTGTGTCGAGTGGTGGTGTTTTTACAGTCACTGAAAACTGTAAAAGTCACGCTCAGCTCACAGGCTGCACAGAACAGGCTGTAGGCAGATTTGGCCTGGGGGTCAGCTGCCGTAGAACCAGGCGTTCAGCAGCTGATGGCCGGCCCCAGCACGTTACGTGGCGGCTGTTTTGTGCCGGAATCGGCTGCAGAAGCTGGAGGCGAGTGAGGGGGTGGTTAGTTTCCCCGAATCCAAATGTGGCCCAGCTGTCCCCACTGTGTTAGCTGGGATTTCACTCTTCTGTCTGCCTTGGGGTAGTTTTTGAAGGAAACGTGTATGTCTAACTGTAGATATTATGAGGTGTCTTTATTATAAATATATGTGTATGTTTTCTTAAACTTATCAGGGACTGGAGAAGAAGATGACTATGTTGATGATTTTAATAGGTAAGAAAAATGGTTGGACAAGAAATATATGAATTGTCAACAATTTCCGAACAGGACAGTATGACAGAATCACATTTGTGCTTATTTAGTGTCTGTCTTCTCTTTTTTGTGTTGACTGAATGTGAGTTAAAGAGAGTTAATCCAGAGCTGTCCCTAGACTTTGGAGCATGTTTTTGATGTCACATTAGAATAAGAACATCTTCATCATGTTCAGGGAGCTTAATGAGAACCAGAAGAGGAACCAGCGTTGAAGGGGTGACTCAGAGGCCACAAAAGCATGTGGTCACGATTGCCAGTGCGTTGGTCCCCTTTCCGATCTCACTGCTGGGAATTGTCTGCAATGGCGTAAACAAATTGCCCTCTCAGATTGTTTTTCTGATCCAGATAACATTTCGTGATATTTTGTTTCAAAGAACTTTTTATAAATGTAAAGAAAATATAATTATGACTTGGCTAATAATTGGGAAGTAATCTTTGTTGTAGATATGATTAGAAATTAAATTTAAATCAGTGTGAGGATTTTATGCAATTGATAGTTTTTCTTCCAATTTAAGATTCATGTTTACTTTGTAACATACAGTATTTTGAGAAATGAAGTGTTAAAAATCTGGGCCTTCTCTCATGCCATTGTGACCACAGTCACCATTGTGAACCTTAGTTTTCTCATCTGTTAATTGGATCGGAGTGTTCCTGCTGCCGCTACTAAGTTAGCGTAGGATCAAGTGAGATGGGATGTATGGAATGAATGACATGTAGTATCTTATTGTATTTTATTTAAAGACTTAAGATAGCTGAAACATGAAAGAATGGTAGTTACTCTTTCTAAATGCTTGTAATCAGAGTTCTGATGTTTCTCTTTCCCCTGAAATTAGTACCAGCCATCGCTCAGAGAAGAGTGAGCTGAGTATTGGGGAAGAGATTGAGGAGGACCTCTCAGTGGAGATGGATGACGTCAACACCAGTGATAAAGTACGATGCCGTTCCTTCCCCGGGGCGTGCCGTCTGTGCCTGTTGCCTTGAGTCACTGGGAAGCTTCAGAAGCTGGGAGAAAAGCAGTTGAAAATTAGGAAAGGTTTATGGTGGGATTTTCTGCTCCAGATCTGAGAACAGTACCTGTTATGAATGTTTGCAGCTATGGCCCGCTTTGCTTGTGAAACGCCTGCGTGTTATTACTGGGGCTTGCATTGCTGTGGGTGTAGGTCCGCTTCAGTGGGTCAGGTCAGGACTACAGTCAGAGTGCACTGCCTCAGAGTGTAGACAGTGTAGGCAAGGGGTCCTCGTCAGAGACGTCCCTGTGGGAGGAGGTGGCCACAGAGGAGCCCCATGGTGCCGGAGCTGAAGCAGAGACTGGCTGCAGGGTGTTGGCTAGCCCTGAGCAGGCTGGGGGATGAGACTGCACTAACAGGCACTCGGGGGTAAAGTCAGGACTCGGTTTCGGAGATCCACACCTGAGCTGTCTGTCAGCAGAGAGCAGAGTGCTCAGGTGTGTGTCAGGTGTGAGATGTCAGGTGGCACCTCAGGGTCGGGTGTTGGTGCCCACGGTAGACCGAGGGAGGCTGCCTCTTGGGTTAGGCTGGCTCCCACCTGGAGGTGAAGCTTGCTTTGCAGAGTGAGGTGGGACTGTGCCTGTCACAGACTACCACGGAGAAAGGCCTTTGACACAGGCAGCATTGCGTCCGACTCTGGGCCGCATCCTTAGTCTTTGATGTGTGTTTGCTTCCGCAAGCTTTAGCCTTTCATCCTCAGTTTCTTTATTCCTGAGACGGGGGTGTTAATTCCTCCCTTCTAGGGTTGTTCTGAAGGTTAAGTGATAGTATGTGAAGTGCCTTCTCTGGTTCCTGATACCGTGTACTAATAAAGTTGTAATAATTTGTTTTCTCTTACCATTTCACCTTGAGGCTGCTGCTGCTAAGTTGCTTCAGTCGTGTCCGACTTTGTGCGACCCCATAGACGGCAGCCCACCAGGCTCCCCCTGTCCCTGGGATTCTCCAGGCAGGAACACTGGAGTCATCCTAATTAGTCCTGAAAATACTGCTTTAAAGTTACCAAAAGAACTACAAACGGGTGATTTTAGCAGTCAGTCTTCTTGTTAATGTTGAGTTCACCTGGCTGCTCAGCTTGTTATTGTCGCCAGTTTCAAAATGGGAAGAAGAAAGTGAGGAAGAGGACTTTATAAAAAAATATATACTTGGAGGATAATTGCTTTACAGTGTTGATTTCTGCTGTGCATCGTGTGAATCGGCCACAGGTGTAAATACGTCCCCTCCCTCCCGCCTCCCACCCGCTCCCACCCCTGTGGGTCCTCACGGAGCCTGAGCTGTGCTCCCTGGCCACAAAGCAGACTCCCACTGGCCTGTATTTTGCGTGTGGTAGTGTATGAAAGCAGACTCCCACTGGCCTGTATTTCACGTGTGGTAACGTATGTGTTTCTGCGCCAGGACAAGGACTTTACACTGTCAGTCAGTGTGTAGAGTATAAGACGATATTTTAAGTTGCAGCAGTGTGCTGAGAATCATTTACGACTGTTTTCTTGCTGACACTGATTCTCTTCTTTCTTCTGAACGACCAGCTTGGGGACCTGACGCAGGACCTGACCGTGTCCCAGCTCAGTGATGTCGCCGATTACCTGGAAGACGTCGCCTAGGCCTGCGAGAGGCACGCGTGCTGGGCAGCAAAGGACGGGACTCTGATCAGTTCCTTTCTTCCCCCAGACAATCATTCTTTGCTGGAATGTCTGCTCCCTGTTGGTGCCTTGTGTTTCAAAAGATTACAGATATTTTTAAAAATTAATCTTTCATTATACTAAACAAAATAATTCCTATTTCAGCCCATGTGTGGAAGATTTAATATTCCTAATTTGGCTTAGGTACATGTTTCTCTGTGAAAGTTGATTAGGCTCAAATTCACCACAAGGAGGGAGCCGGTACAGTGCCAGTACTAAACGCATCGTGAAGGCATCAGTAAAGCTGTAGGTTCACGGCTCCGCGTGCTGCCTGCGGGCTGGCGCCGGGGCTCAGGCGTGGCGGCAGCAGGAGGCGCGTCTTCAGTCAGAGGGTGCGGTGGTGGTTGGTTCCGCAGGGAGCTGGCCTGTGGTCCGGAAGATCTGCAGCCTGGAACCCGTCACTGTAAGTTACACTTGATAGGTTGACTTGGCTTTGCATTTCCTTCCGTTTGGGAGGTTTGCTAGACCATTAAGGTTATATCAAAATCCCCGTGTGTGTCCTTCTTAGTTTTGCTCCTTTTGAAGATTGAAATCTGGAGGTACTTGTGATTTCTGATTTGTGGAATCAATTTGTGGAATTGTCCCTGATGCATTTGAGGTCACCGCCCTGGTTCCATGTAAGCAGTTTATTCACAGGTTCTCCTCACTGCAGTTATAATTTATTATTTGTAAAGATGCTTTGAAACATTAAATACAAAATGCACCTGAAACCATGGAGCAGTGCCTTCATTTCAGATCTGTAAGCTGGTTATATTTAAATCCGCATTGGACTGAAACGGTGGTCATGGGCCAAGACCAGACCCAGATGACCAGTTATACACACTGCTCAGTCTCACTGGGGACCTTCAGGGTCGAGCCGGGGATGGAGTTTGGGGAAGTCTGATGTGTATCTGCTCCCGTGCTGCTGTCTGTACAGGTGCTGACACCGTGGTCCTGAGTGTTAAAAAGAGCTGCGGGAGGTGAGGCGTGCTTGTTCGTAAGCACAGCTGTGACCAACGGTTAAATTCTGTACTTTTTAATTTCAGTTACAGCTTTTTGTTAAGAGTCGCCTTTGTTAATAAAAGGAGCAAATTAGAACTGACTCATTGATCTCAAGAAGTGAACAGACTTTGTGGTTTGTATACCAGGTTTTCATTTCGAACGAGTCTGCAGACTACACAAATGCTTACTGGGCTCTGAAATGCGAAGGGAGATGATAATGTAAGTATTTAGGTTATATGACATTAGAATCTGATTTTATAAAATTTCAGTGAAGCTGGGCCATGAACCCCAAGAGGAAGCAAGGCAGAATGTGGGCCAGGGCGGCCTGGGCACCCCTCTGTCAGCCCCCAGCTGTGGGCACCCATCTTGGTCAGTCATGGCTCACCACGGTCCGTGTGAGGAAAGAGCGCTGCGTGGAGGTGCAGTCTGCTGTTGGAAGCCCCCAGTGTGCTGTCACAGAATGCGTCCCTTGGATGTCATCTCTGTAAACAGTCACTTTCTATAGAGATTATAATTCTGTTTTGGCCCTCTGGAATCTGTCAAATATGTGATTTATTTTTTGTATTGTTTGATAGGTAGATTTCTGTGAAGTGGTTTGAAATCATTTCAGTGGGATGATCATTAGGGTGTGGCTCTTTAATCTTGTGGGAAACTTGGATAGTAGCATGTGAAATTTGTCATTTTCCTGTCACCCCTAGAGTCTGGTCTTCTGGGGGGACGGGGAGAAAGGTTAGACTGGAGACGGTCATCGCGTGCTGCGTGCATCTGAGCCGGTGGATTTAGTAGCTTCAAACTCCGCTCTGAGAAAGCTGTTTCCACGTGTGTTCCTTGATTAGAAAGTTTTGCTTGTGGTTAGCATTTTCTCTTTGTTAAGAAATACATAGGAGAATTCATGGATAGAGGAGCCTGGTGGGCTACAGTCCACAGGGTCGCAGGATGGTTGGGCCTGACATAGTGACTAGACAGCAAGAAATACACACGGAAACACTAAGCCAGGAGATGGCACTTGTACCATACCACTTGCATTCTACAGTGGAGTTTTCAGATGTTTTTTTGTCAGATGTCAGTAAAAGTCTTGCTTCAGTGATGGTGATGAAAGTGTGAGCTCACACTTCATGCTCTGCAGTGACAGTGGCCGGGTGCCCCCATCCCCGCGTTGCCCTTGTCCTGATCTGACCCCCTCCTGCCTCTGGCCGCTTCACCCTGTTCTCGCCCCAGTGCGCGCCAGCACCTGCCGCTCAAGCCTGTGTGCCACTGCCGGCTGCCAGATGGTCCTGCTTCGGGGTGTCCTTGCCTCCTCCTCCCGGAGCCCTGCCTAGCTGCCTTGTCTGTGTCTTGGTCTCAGAGAAGCTCTTGCCTGGAGGGGAGGCCGTCTTCCCTGCTGCCCTGTCACTGTCCCGTTTGCCCTGGGTCCCTACTCAGTGCTGCCTGGACTGTGCTGAGTGGTCCCTACTCAGTGCTGCCTGGACTGTGCTGAGTGGTCCCTACTCAGTGCTGCCTGGACTGTGCTGAGTGGGCACCTACTCAGTGCTGCCTGGACTGTGCTGAGTAGGCGTCTGTAAGCTCCGCGGGAGCTGGCCTGCTAACCAGCGGGCCCCCGTGGTCCCTGGAGCAGCGTTGAGTCTGCAGACCGTGCCCAGTACGAGGCCAGGGCGGCAGGAGCAGGCTCTCCTGGCTCAGAGCAGGGGCAGAGCGGGCAGTGTGTGGCCGGTAGCTGCTGCCCGAGGACAGCTCCGCATGGTGTGTGGGGCAGCTGTCCTTCCCCCAGACCTGCAGGGCCTGCCAGCCTCACATCTGAGGAGTGGGCTCGTGTTCGGTAGAGGTGGTCTCCTGGATAGTGGGCCCTGGCTGCCCCTCCCGCCTCCAGGGTGCTCTCGAAGGAAACAGACAGCCGTTCTGTCTGTGGCTCGGCGTGGACACTGGCAGAAGAGAAGCAGGGCTCGAGGTAGCTGGACTGACCGCCCGCTGGCCACGCCAGGAGAACAGCCCTGGAGGACAGCGCTTGCTGGAGAGAGTGCACCCTGTGGGGCAGCGCTCACCCTGCAGGGTCTGGCCTGGCGCTTGCTGGGACCCCACCTGGTCTCTGTCCCTGCACCTCCATCCACCACACCTCCTGACACGTGTGCACTGCCGGCCGCCGTTGTAGGAAGGGGCCTGTCTGGGGAAGCAGTGCAGAGAGAGGGAGGGCAGCATCTCCACAGGCCACCCACGCTGGACCCGGGTCCCTGGCAGGGAGGAAGTGAGCAGCGTGGGACGGAGGCTGAGACGAACCAACAGAACGGCTTATCTTAGGGCACAATTCAAAGAACAAAGAAATTGTAAAAACCTGATTGGAGATTTGAGACCATTTGTACCTGAAAAACTGCTGTGGAAAAGGAACAGTCAGTGATTTTTGATTAAACGCTTGTTGGGTCGAATCATTCGGCTGAATGATGGGATAACTCCCACAAAATGATGAGTAGCCTAAAAGACAAAGAGCTCTCTTCACGTGTAGCAGAGGCGACCAAGCAGGAGGCAGGACGGGCGTGTCCCTCCAGGGGGCTGCGGCTGAGGCGGGAGGCATTGGCAGAAGCGCGCTTCTGTTCAGACACGTGAGTGGCTGCGTGAGTGGAGCCAGGCCGCGGCCACATGGGCCCTGATTAGTGTGGAGAAAAGGCTCCTCCGAGATCACTTTAAAGGAGCGAGAATGAAATTGCCCGACTGCGTGCTGGAAGTAACAGCAATGACTGCAGTTAAGAGGCAGGATGAATTTTGAACATGGACTTTCCACCCTGGTTGAAAAAAGGAACCTTCTGCCAGTAGGAAATAGCTCCCACGGGCAGGTGTGAGTGGGCCTGGTGTCTCTGTCCCATGCCCCCGGGGCGGTGTGCGCTGCTCCCGGCAGTGGGAGAGGACCTGGGGGCCCGCCCCACCTCATGGAGCACGCGGTGCCCTTGCCACGGTTTTGCCTCTGCAGATGGTGGCACTGGAAAAAGTCAGCCTGCTTCCCCAGAAACGGGAAGGAGAAGAGAGGGCTGGGGCTCCCCAGCCTGCAGCTCAGGGCGGGCGGAGAGGAAGAGGGACGGGAGGAGCATCAGGATGGCAGAGGCGGGACCCCACCTCGCCTACGGGGCTCATTTCTGATAGTTTAACCGGAGCTCGTTGTTTCGGCAGTTTATGAAATCTTCAGATTTGATGCTGAAGTTATTTTTCCTGTGAATGTTAATTTTCAAACACTGGTGCCAGGCCAGTTTGTTTTATCAGTCAGCTCTTGGATGTGGATACTAACCTTTCTTTTAAGTAGTTTGTAAAACTGAGTGGTAGCTCTTGTGAAATGGGATGTTTTCATGAATGAGTACCCTTTGCACTTGAAGCATTTACTCTCTCCCTCCTCTCAGTCCCTGTGGTGTAAATGCTTTTGTCTGACTGTAAGTTTAAGGTTCGGTAGGGAGAGTGCTGTGCTGCGCCTGCCATGCTGAGTCTGGTGCTGGGCCTTGATGGCGGGAGCTCCCACAGCCCTGGCGTGTTGGTGCTCTGGCTGGGAGCACTACCTTCCCTGACTCTCCTTCCCCATCACACACACCTGGCCCACTCCTCCCCTTTCTCCTGTCCCACGGCCCAGTTAGCGGAAGTCAGTGTTGACTTAGTATGCCAGTGTTTACTCCCTCCACGCCCTGTTGCGGGGGAAATAAACCAGTATTCCTACAGATACTGACGGTCCCGGGTGCCAGGCGCTGTGCCAGGCGTGCACAGGTCTCTGCAGTCGGTGACGGAGCCTGGGAAACACGTCTGTGCGGCTGCATGCCGAGGGCTGCCACAGGGGCATCCTGCTCCTGGGCCCCAGACAGCGTCCCGCGGGACCACCAGAAGGATGGAGCTTGAGATGATCTTGGCTTCTGGGAAACTGGCAGGCTGATGGGGTCTGCCCAGGATGGCTGGACTCGGAGTGAGCAGAAGGGCCCCCCTGAGAAGGAGTGTGTCCCTGGCAAGGCCGCGTGCGCGTCCACGATGCCGGGGGCGGCGGCGCCAGCGGGGGTTGGGGGGTGGGGGGAGGCGCCCCTCGTTGAAGCCACTGCGCAGGCCCGGACCCTGGGCGCCTGCTTCCCAGCTGAGTGCTGCCGGGCGGGTTGCTGGCCACCAGTGTCCTCAGTGTGAACGCCTGCCTCCTGACCTCAGAGGCCAGCTGTTGTGTAAGGAGGGTAACACTTGCAGAGTGCTCAGCAGCATTCTTGGCAAATCAGAAGTACTCAGTAAATACGAAATAGTGTTTGTTAACTAGGAAGGTAAAGGGGTTGAACTTGGATGTTGAGGGAGAGAAGAGAGAGGATCTTGGGTGATGGCAGATGAATTTCCGTGCCTCCTCCCTGGCCTGGTTCAGAGGTCACTCCCACCGCCTGAGCTACTCCAGGGGGGCGCATTCACAGTATGCCCTTTCCTCAGGTCCCCGTCTGTGGTGCCCCGACGTGGGTTTAACTGTGGAGCCCTGGAGTGACTGCAAAGCCATGGTGTGCCATGAAGACGCGCATCAGATAGCCCTGGGACACCCCAAATGCACTGTGATTCCTTTCCCAAGAGAATGACACGGTGGAAAGCTATCAGCTCCTAGTGCAGTACAAGCTGAGCTGTCCAGGGCTGGGGTTCAAGCTTAAATTTACAGGGCGAGCCTCTTTATTCCGTCCTGCTGCTAAGGTCTGTGTGATGAACCTGAGGATGAAACATCAGAAGTTATCTTGCCATTAAAAGGTACTTCCTGTAACAAAATACTTTTTCAGATTATACCGAAGTGGTAATTCATGAGTTAGCTTTTGAATACAAGTAAATCACTAGGCTATTGTATTGTTTGATAATCAGATTAATGAAGTGAATCATAAACACACGAAAGCTATTTAGATTTACTATCGCCCTGACATTATTGAGGACCACAGGGCACTGTGATGCGCCATTTACGACAAGACCATTAATGAAAAACTGGTGAATGAATATAGCTGAGAGCATTCATGTTACTAAAATGTGGCTGCTGCAAAGTCGCTTCAGTCGTGTCCAACTCTGTGCGAACCCATAGACGGCAGTCCACCAAGCTCTGCCATCCCTGGGATTCTCCAGGCAAGAGCGCTGGAGTGAGTTGCCATTGCCTTCTCCAATGCATGAAAGTGAAAAAAGAAAGTGAGGTTGCTCAGTCGTGTCCGACTCTTAGTCACTAAAAAAACCTGAAATGCTATAAACTCCAAACTCAAAAAGAACTTGAAAACGGTTTCCAAAAGATGGCAGCTCTCAAACTTAACACGCCTGTCATTTCCAAAATGAATTGTCATTCATCGATCAATGAAACTCTTAAGATGCATCAGTAGTTGAAAAAACACTTTGATCAGTCCTTCTAGAGTAAAATTTTATCATCTCCATAGAGAGAGATTTTTAAAAGTCATTCTGATATGAAGAGTTGATATCAGCAAGTTTGCCGTTTAAAGCAGTGTAGGAAAAATGTGTTGTGAAAATACATCAAGCAGTCAATGAAAATATTTTCCTATATTTTGTGATGTTTGTGGTATTCATCAGATTGTTGTTTTGTAATTTGCTGTGATTTTGTTTCTATTCAGAGTATGTATATTTATAGCTATTTTTGCATAAGTAATTTCGGTGTCCCTTCGCTAAAAAGGTAATCCCAAATGTTACAGGCCTAAACAAGGCCCTGCCCTAGTCCGTAGGCTAGGAGTCTTATCGAAAACAGTGGAGGTGGAAAAAGTTTAAATCTGTTACCAGGTAGCACTGGTCATTGAAAGTACGTCGGCGTCTGAAACGTGAGCAGATTCGGTAGCGCAGGCCGCTGAGGCGCACCGCGAGCTTCCCCGTGAGACTCGGGTCCTGAGCACCTGTGACGGGGTCTGCCGCGCCCGCTGGCGCCTGTCCCCTCCCGGGTCCGCGCCAGCCTGCGGGCGGCGGGTCCGCGCAGCGGGGCGGCGGGTCCGTGCAGCGGGGCGGCGGGTCCGCGCAGCGGGGCGGCGGGTCCGCGCAGCGGGGCGGCGGGGCGGCGGGTCCGCGCGTCCGTGGGCGGGGCGAGCGCAGCGCCTCTCGGCTCCAGCCTGCCGCAGGGGCTGCCGCCGCCGCCGTGGCCTCTGTCGTTGGGCGCTGCGCGTCCTGGTTACAAGCTGCGCTCAGTCTCTCCCCAGCTTAGACAGAGATGCAGTTTCTTAGGAAGACCCGGGGGGAGAATCAGGGGCGAAAGACAGGCAGGCACCTAGGGAGGCGGGTAGAGAGGGGGCCCCGGGTGCCCCCGCAGCACCCCCGACCCGGACGCCCGCCCCAGCGCCTGGCGCTGCCCCCTCCCACGCGGAGCCCCGGGTGGCAGGCCTCCTGCCCGCCCCCCTGGGCGGGCGTCCAGACTTCGTGGTGGTAAGCTCCGCAGCCCGCTGGACGAAGGTGAGAGCGTGGCGGGAGGCCGCACAGGCGCTCCTCTCGGACCTGCGCTTGGGGTCCTTGTGAGGGGAGAATGCCCCGCCTTACCGTGTGTCAGCCGATTCTGTGCTGTGCCCGGATCCGCTGAGCACTTGTGTGTTCTCTGACTCAGCCCTCCTAACGGATGAGACAGTAAGTCGGTGCTGGCCTATCTTGTGTCTAAACCCGTCACAGGTTGGTTTTTCTCTGATGTTAAGTTGGCTGTGGCCCTGCGTGGCCGTCTCCCGTGGGGCAGGTCAGCCCGGCTTCCAGGCACCCCGTAGTGGGTCCGCTCCTGGGCGGCTGCGGGCCGCTGGCTCCCCTGTCTCGGCTCGTGCCTCGGGGGTTGCTGGCAAGCGTGGGGCCCAGCTGTCCTGCACCCACTGTCTACGCCGCAGCACCCACAGCATTTCCTATTGACCAGACGCCACTGGGGACCTGCTGGACTGCGGGTTGCTGAAGGCACTTCTCTGCATGCAGGGCAGGGGTTGGGGGCTCAGCCAGAAGCACTGCTGAGAACTCAGCTGGTCACCACCCTGGGCGCTTAGAGCACAAGGGGCCACCGCAGTCTGTAAAAAGTGGCCCTTGAGTGACCAGATTGGACGTTTTTGGATTCAAGTCCTTTATCAGGTATTTTGCAAATATTTTCTCCCCACTCGTGGCTTGCCATTTTATTCTATCAGTCTTGCGCAGAAAAGATGTGTTAAGTTTGAATTAAGTTCAGATTATGAGATTTTTCCTTTATTTGTATGGGTTGTACTTTTGGTTTTATATCTAAAAACTCATCACCAAACTCAGCGATCGTCTAGATTTTCTCCTGTTTTCCTTTACACGATTTGAGATACTGTGATTTGCATGGAGCTCTGTGATGCCTTTTGAGCTTATTTTTATGAAAGGGGTAAGATCTGTAGCTAGATTGATCTGTTGACGTATGGCTGCTCAGTTGTTCAGCACCACTGGAGAAAAAACTGCCCCTTGTACACTGAATTGCCTTTATTAGAAATCAGATTGTATTAAACTTGTATTAAACTTTATAAAGAACCCTCTCTCGGCCAGCAAGACTGTTCAGTACATATCAGAGAAATTTAAGGAACAACAGATGCATTCTCATTTGTTTTTACCTTGCCTCTTAAAATAATATGCGTTGGGAACTGTTGCTAAAATAACTGCCATTCATAGTAGCAGTTGCTTGTGACCACAACCTTCTCAGTTCTCATAGAGGGTTCTCCCAGGAGACGTAAGCTCCGCGAGGCAGGCACTCTTTCTCTCTGCTGTGTCCTTCCGCCAGAGACAGCCGTTCCTCTGTGTGTTGCACCCAGCAGCTTGGGAAACGGCACATTCCTCTCTTACAGGCAAGACTGTGCAAGTTGCGGAGTGGGGCCTCAGCCTTGCAGACAAGACTTCTACGCGTACGCAAGAATGCACAGCTTCTACACGCCAGCAGAACCGGCATATACTTCAGAGAGCGGGTTGTGCAGACTGAGGAGTGGGGCGGCTCGCTGCGGGGGCTCAGGCAGTAAAGCTGCGCTGGAGGTCTGGCTGGACTCTGTATAGGGGCCTAGGCTGGACTCTGCGGTGGCCCGGGCAGGGGTGCACGTGCCTCGCTAGTCTTCCCACACCCACGCTCGTTTGTGTCGTCCTGAAAGTACACGTGGGTTTCCTGGGCAGGACTGACTGTTTCTGAGGGCAGTTACCAGCTTTGTCTCCTTTATCCTAGCTCTCCCCATCCTGCGGTGATGTGGTGAGGGCCAGATTGCTGTCACCGAACCCATTTTGGGGGGCTGTATTGTAGGTAAAGTGAAGCACAAGTTGCTCAGTCGTGTCCAACTCTTTGCAACACCATGGACTATACAGTCCGTGGGATTCTGCAGGCCAGAATACTGGAGTGGGTATCCATTCCCTTCTCCAGGGGCTCTTCCCAACTCAGGGATCGAACCCAGGTCTCCCACATTGCAGGCGGATTCTTCACCAGCTGAGCCACCAGGGAAGCCCATGGCACTAAACCAAAGGTATATTCTTTTCTCTCTTTTAAAGTAGTCTGTGGAGTTTTCCTGCCTGATTCTACTAGTATTATATATATTTTTGTTGTTGTTTTCAGAAGCTTTATTGACCCTTTAAACCCTTAGGACCGAACTGCCCTTAAGTTTTTCCAAGGAGAAGGTAGACAGCTGCCCAGATTTTTGTAGCATTGCGTCTTTGGCTCCCTTTCTTAAAAAGGATATAGGTTCAGTTTAATTCACACCGACTTTTTAAATGTGCAAAAAGGTACCTCTGCTTTTTTCTTTTTTAAGCAAATAAAAGGAAAAATAGGGCATCATTCCAATAATCAAATCCCAATAAAATGGCAACAGTACAAAGAGCCAAGCAAATCTCAAATACATCAGATTCATAATTAGAATATCATGAAATAATTTTAGCAAGAAAAAGCTTAATAATAGGTGAAGGAAACCAAATGGCTGTGTCAACTGAAATTAATCTTACAAACTTTCCAATATCATAATTGCTTGCTTTTGAATAACTAAATGTAAGCCTCATTTTTTAAATTGAATGCCTACTTAGCAAAACTAATTGGAACAAATACACTGATGCAAATTTACAGCCTGGAATACCAGAGAGGCCAGGTGACGCCCGTCGAGGACGCGTGGGAAAGTCCTGTTCTTCTCCGTCATCTCTGAGATCAGGTGGCGAAGGATGTGCTTTTCTCTCTGTTTTTCCCAAGCCACTGCTTCCTGCCTCCTCAGGAACCTATTGTCTTTTTCTCAATCTTTAGGGGACAACCTGAAGAACTCTCCAATTCCTTTTTGCCACTTGGGAGTTGTAGGTGAGAAGCCCCCCAAATAAGGATCTACAGGCTTTATGAACATGGACCTCTCCCCTGAGAGACGGAAAGGAATTTGATTCTCTCAATATAAATAAATTCTCAGGAAGAAAGGGGGAAAGACTCCTGGGTTCTTGTTCTTTGGAATGTAATTAAATGTCTCCTGGAGGAGAGACCCCTGGAATATCTTCATGGCTCCTGGGTCTCAAACTCTTTTGAAATATAAGCACAGACCACAAGAAAGGCACTCTATGCATTAACTTCTAAGGCACTTTGTCCAAGGTCCCAGTAAAAATTGTTCAGAGAGCCCTAACCATGCAAAATACAAAAATATTCTCTCTGAAGCCTGCAGTCCGATGCCCAGTCACTGGCGTAACTCAGCCAAGAAGAAGCTGGCAAGCAGTGAGCTGGAATAGCTGAGACAAACTTTGGGCCAGAGAAAGGATGGGGTGTGCGCCTCAGGCCAGAACATGCCTTAATGCGGGTCCTGGCCCTTCCCCGGAGTTATCTGAACAGCTTATCAGGATACTTGCACACCGAGCAAGTCACCCGCCTACTCACAGAGTTGTGCCACCACCACCAGAATCAGTTCGGAAACATTTCCATCTCCACCAAAAAGAACCTCATACCCACTGGCAGTCATTTGCCCTTTTACGCACCCCTCCAACCTTCCCCCAAGACAGCCACTTCCTGTCTCTCTAGAGTTGCCTACTCTGGGCCTTTTTTTTTTTAATAAGTGGAATTAAACAATATGTTATATTAATTTTGTGTGTGTGTGACTGACTCATTTCACTTAGCATAATATTCTCAAGGTTTATCCGTGTGGTAGCATCTACCTACCTACCTTTTTATTGTGAAATAATATTCTGCTGTATGGATATATGGATATACCATGTCTGATATGTTAGTTTGTAAGTTGATGGACATTTGAGTTGTTCCCACTTGTTGCTGTTAGGAATAATACTGCTAGGAGTATTCACACACAAGTTTATGTGAGGATGCATGTTTTCTCCTGAGGACATACATGGAAGTGGAGTTTCTGAGTCATATAATAAGCCCATGCTTAGTATTTTGAGGAACTGCTAAACTGCATTCCAAGCAGCTGCACCATTTGACATCCCTGCCAGCAGTTTCTCCACGTCCTCCCCAGCGCTTGCCAGTGCCTCTCTGTCTGAACGCAGCCGCTAGGGTGGACGCGGCGTCCTGCACTGTGGTTTGGGTTCGCGTTTGGAGCGTGGCCTGTGCCCCCGTAGGAAGGTGTCCTCTGCTGCGGTTCTGCAGGCGTCTTTTAGGCCTGGTTGGTTAATGGTGCTGTTCAGGGTTTCTGTCCCCTTGATCTTAGGTTTTCTGTCCATTGCTGGAAACAGGGCATTGAAGCCTCCAACTGTTACTGTTTAACTATCCGCTTCCTCCTTCAGGTCTCTCTTTCGGTCCAGAACGCCTGTAAACCGAATTCTTCTGTTAGGTGATTGTTGCATCTTCCTGAGTGGATGGCCCTTTCACCATAAGATGCCCTTCATCTCTAGCGCTTTGTCTTTCTTTGTTTTAAAATCATTTTGCCTGACACCGTATAAACTTTTTTATTCTTATGGTAGCTGTTTGCACGGTGTAACTTTTCCTTTCAGCCTGTTTGTATCTCTGAATCTAAATAGCCTCTAACTTTTGCTTGCATTATTTAATCCATTCACATTTAGTGTTATTATTGATATAATTTGATTTACGGCTGCAAGTTGCCCTTTTTATGCTTTTATATGTCATGAGCTTTTTGTTTTTCTGTTCTTTACTGCTTTCTCTTGCATTGAGTGATTCCTAGTGTGATAATTTAATTGCTGTTTGCTTGCTGTGTATGTGGGTGTCTTTTCCACACACGTCACTATCTGAGTCTCAGGTGATCAGTCCAGCATGATGGTTTGATTTACGTCATGTATCATAGAATAATGATTACCACAGTAGGTTTAGGAAACATCCATCCTCTCATATAGATACAATAAAAAGAAAAATAATTCTTCCTGTGATGCAGAATTACTCTTAGGATCTACCCTCTTAGCAACCTTCCTATGTATTGTCAGTATCTTTTGAAAGTTATTTTCTCAAGTGGTTGCTTACACACGTTTATGTGAGGACGCATGTTTTCTCCTGAGGACATATATGGAAGTGGAGTTTCTGAGTCATATAATAAGCCCATGCTTAGTATTTTGAGGAATTGCTAAACTGCATTCCAAGCAGCTGGACCATTTGACATCCCTGCCAGCAGTTTCAATGTCCTTCTTAACTTATAAGCACCTCTGTTGGGTTTATCCTAAATTATCTCCACTGAGATGGCTCTCCTGTTAGGTTTACTCTCTCCTCCCTGGTTTTTGTTCTGTTACTGTCAACACCTCTGTGCCTGTTACAAATCCAAGACTTACCTATTATGATTTTTTCTTTATGTCATTCTATGTCTTTTAGATCCCCCATGGCCATAAAGTGAGGTGGGGATTCGGAAAAAGCGTATGAACAGGGAACTGTGCCCCTGAGTGGACAGAGTCACTGGAACTGTTGCTAGAGGGGTCTCTACGAGCTTCCACTGGACGACCCTGCAGCGAATGGCACCCCTGCCCGCCTCTGTTAGTCGGCAGCGTGTCCTGATTCAGCCCCCTCTATTGCCAGGCCTCTTGTTCCGGGGCAGTGTCGCAGAATGGCTCAGGGTGCGCTCACTTCCACTTTGTCAGCGTTGTCATGCACTGCGCTATGCACTGGGATTTCTCACAATTTGGATTCCTCTACTTGAATTTAAATATAGTGTAGGTGGCAACCTTGTATAGCTGTCTGTGATTGTTCAAGAAACCGTGAAATGTCCAAAGTGTGATGAGTTGAGAAGGTGGTCTGGGGCGTCTGCTGCAAAGACTCGGAGCAGGAAGCAGAGTTGAAACAGAGGGTTGGGCAGTGAGGAGACTTTTGGAGCTTGGTCCCTTGCTCTCTACACCGCTGGACACATGTTTCTACAGGAAGATGAATGCTAACCCTCTGACCTATGTGACGGTTCTGAAATGTCTTTCATGAGTGGAAGCTTCAGTAATTTTATTTGGTTGTACTCTGTATCAGTGGGCTGAGGAGGGGGCAGTGGAAAACCACTTCGCCCACCCCCCATAATATATAATCAAGTTCTGAAATTTGAACAATTTTCCTTTAACACCTGCCTTGTGGGGAGCTGCTGGACTGAGCACCGCTGTTGCTGGGGTCAGCATGCTGCCCAGAAGGCATAGCCACCTGGCACAGGAAAGCCACGCTGCATAAAGAAGGCAGAGGGGACACCTCTGCTGTCAGCCGACATGCTCTGAGGATGCATCAGAGGCGCACACTGTTGCCTGGTGAGCCACGCTCAGTTACTGAGAAGAGTTACTGAGCTCAGTGTGCTAACAGCAACCTTCTCCCTAAAAAAACCCACCCACCTGAAACTGAGTCACGTTTTTCTGTTCGTGTCTAGGTATTAAGCAGCGTCGTCTATATGATATGCCTAGTAGCAGCAACCAGTCAAACTAGGTCACTTACCCAGTGTGCATTTTGAAGTCTTACCACTGGAGCAGGAGGTGGTATTTATCTGCCGCTATTTCCATTTCTTTGAAAAAGGTAAAAACAACTTTATAAGCCATGGGCTTATAAAAATATTTGGCAATGGATCTCCTCAGAAACAGCAGAGAATGTTTAAAGAGATTTTTTTTTTTTCTGAGCAAATAGAGAATGCAGAAAACTTGGAAATAGAGTGTTTAAGCAAACATTATTTCTGCTTATTTGCAAACATTATTTTGCAAAATTTAAAAGTCTGTAAAATGGCCAACTTTCTAAGAACAGAGAAATACATATCCAGTTGATTCATTATGGTCAAGTAAGGGTGGAGCAGGGGAGCAGGGGAGAGATGAGGGAGAAGGTGAAAAGAGAAGCGGGTCAGCAGGTGTGAAGAGGAGAGGGAAGGGGCGGGGCAGGGAGGGCGAGGGCTGGGAGGACCCGCTGGATGTTGGGGGGCGGCGCACGCGCGGGACCAGTGCTCCCCGCGGTGGAAGAGCTGTGCTCACTGGGCCGCTGGCCGCTGGCCTCTTCTCTGGAGCGGGTGGTCAGCTGGGGTTCGTGTGTCAGCCGTGACCACCACTCAGAGTTCTATCGGTGACTGACGTTTCTGGATCAATTGGCCATGGAAGCTTCTTGGGAAGAAATGTCCTCAACTGCTGTGGGGTGGACACATTAATCTCCTAAGCGGCTGGCTTCCAGCAGATTTTCCCTGCTCCAGTCCTGAGGTTACTAGAATACGAAAGGCAGGGAGGGAGGTATTTCTAATGTATCAGGTCGTTTTTACCAGTGATGGCCACTCCTCAACCTAAGTAATTCTCAAAAAATGAGTTGGTAAAAAAAAATCTTCAAAGTTCTCAGAGGTCTATGTTTGTGTGTTGAAAAAGAAGTGAAATCTATAGTCTTGTAGATAGTTTAAATATCTCATTAGTATTTAAAGCCTGCCCGTCATACTGAATCCAGAGCCAGAGAGGCAGACTCTTTCCAAAAATGTATAGGACCTGGCTCTTTACCTGTGCGGACTTTAAGAAGCATTGGGAATGTAGGCCACCTTCGAATGCAGACCTGAATAGGAAACTTTGCAGAAGATAATCTTGCTATTTCTCTCCAGAGTAGCTGAATTTTCCACTGTGGTTTGGCCTCTGTGGTTTTAGAAATTATTTATACTCTTAAGCGTGTGTTCAGTTATGTAATAGCAATCACAGTGTAGGTGTCCTTGGCCATCGACCTTTATTCAGCCAAACTTGTTTGAGGTAAAAACCCGCTTAGTAAGATGATTCAGAGGTGGAGTGCTCTTGTTAATTAAGTTTACCTTTATAAAAAAGATATGGAAACTTTAACATCGAAAACGTCTGAAGTGTAGATCCGCTAGTTAGTAATCTGAATGTTCGGACTAAGACGTGAAAGTGGCCGCTCTAATAATGCTTCTTGAGTGAAAAGTTGGAAATTATCAGCAAAGAAGAAGCACCAAGGAAAAGTAACTGAAAGTCAGAACTGAAAACTTCAGAGAAGGAAACAGCATGCTCGCTGAATGGGTTCATGGGTTCAGTAGCGGAACAAGGATAACAGAGGGAGCCGCTGGACTTGCGAACAGTTCTACAAAATTATCTGGTTTGAACGACAGAGTAAAAGACACTGAGAAAGAAGAACAAGGTCGGGAGCTTCGGGATGTCACCACAGTCCGTATCACAGGCATGCCAGAGAGATGAGAAAGTGCACAGAAAAACACGTGAAGAACGAACGGCCAAAGCTGACCAAACCTGGCGAAACACGGAAGCCTACAGGTTCAAGAACCTCGGGAAACTTCAGACAGGACACCCTGCACCTCACACCAAATTCATATTCTAGACACTTGATGATCAAGCTACTGACGAAAGAAGCCTCAAGAGCAGCCACAGGATGCGGTCCTTGTCGTGGGTCAGAGGTTCAGATGCGCGCAGATCGCTCATTAGAAGTGATGCTACACAGCGACAGCATCTTTCAGGAAGAAAGGCGAAAGGAAGGTCACCTCAAATGAAGGAAAAACAGAGGATGCGTTGGTGGGGGGCCTGCTCAGAAAGACTCACTAAAGGAAGTTTTTCAGACAAAAAAGATACAGGATACCAGAGGAGAACATGGAAAACCAGGAGTAAAAGAAACGTCAGAAAAGCCAATTGTGTAAGTAATATAATATATGACTGGTCTTTTTGAGGTTTTAAAATGTTTATGATAAAAAACAAAAAGTTTGTTGGGGTTTTAGTGTATGTGATATATGAAAGTGAAGTCACTCAGTCATGTCCAACTCTTTGCGACCCCGTGGACTGTAGCCCACCAGGCTCCTCTGTCCATGGGATTCTCCAGGCAAGAATACTGGAGTGGGTTGCCATTTCCTTCTCCAGGGGATCTTCCCGACCCAGGGATTGAACCCAGGTCTCCCGCATTGCAGGCAGACGCTTTAACCTCTGAGCCACATAATAACATAAAGGCCGGGGTAAAGGGACCTCTGTGGCCACTAGCTTTCTCCGTGCAACTTGAAGTGCTTAAAAAAAAAAAAAAAATCAACCAAATTGACAAATTTAGCTAGGTTGACCAAGGAAAAGAGAATATTCAAATTATTGGATTGGAAATGCAAGAAAGGACATTACTTCTGATTTATAGGGAAAAAAGGATTGTAAGCAAATATTATGAACAAGTGTATGCCAACAAATTAGGTACCCTCAATTAAGTGGGAGGTTTCCTAGAAAAACATTCGCAAGACTGACTCAAGAATACGAAGTCTGAATAGACCTGCGGAAAATGAAGGGAATGAATTATTAATTTACAAGGGTACCCAAGAGAAAAATCCAGCCAGGTGGCTTCACCACTGAATTCTACCGCATCGTTTTAAAATTAATAACAATTCTTCACAAACTTCCAAAAAAAGAAAAGAGGCAAGAACACTTTCCAACTCACCTCATGAGGCCAGTTTGCTGACACCAAAGCCAGACGAAGCTCTCACAATGTATTGATACGAAAACGACTGACGGACATCTCTTGTGACTATGGATGCTAAAACTCTGAGCAAGGGTTTGGTTTTTGTCCAAACTAATGATTTCTTAATTCTCAGTTAAAAGTAACCACGGTAAAAATCCATTTGAGCCCCCATTTTTGGAGGTTTATTCTCCAGCTGAGTGACCTTGTGTCCAGAAAGACAGGGAGAACAGAATTGGTGGGGAAACTAGTTGTTGTTTAGTTGCTAAGTCATGTGTGACTCTGTGACCCCATGGACTAAGCCCGCCAGGCTCCTCTGTCCATGGACTTCCCCAGGCAAGACTGCTGGAGGCAGTTGCCATCTCCCCCTCCAGGGGATCTCCCCGACCCAGGGATGGAACCTGCATCTCCTACATTGGCAGGCAGCTTCTTTACCACTGAGCCACCTGGGTAAATAAAACTTCACCAGTTTATCCAGAAAAGCAGTTAAATTTCTAATTTCTCCTTAAAAATACCTGAACACTCTGACTTCGGTCAGATCTGAGAAGGAGACAAAGCAGCTTTGCTCCAGGCTAGGCCTGGCCTTGGACAGCATGGGAAAGCAGGCAGCTTCCTTCCAGCTCTCGCTCGCGTGGCTCTCCTCCTCAGTGCCCCACTGCCTTATTCCTCATGGACAGCTGGCCAGGCTCCGGATCTTTCCAGCAACCCCAGAAAGGCTTGCACTGCCTGCAGCCCCATTCTGAGACCTCTTGGTACGGTCGCATAGGGGAAGAGCATGGGTCACTTGAAGGGCGCGTTTGAGCTGAAATCTAATCCTTGTATGTACAGCATGTATTAGGGCCAAGTTTAATCTCCCCCGAGCCTCAGTCTGTGCATCTGTAAAGTCAGGGCAGCACCTCGCCGGCAGCAACGCTGGGAACGCTAAGCGGGAAAGCAGCGTGCAGCGTCCAGCCAGGGGCTCAATACTAACCCATCGTCTTCCTCACCGGTTTCCTGAGGCTCACTGTCCCCGAGCAGCATGTGTGGACGGTAACGAAGGTCTGGGGGTGCCGCCATAAAGCCAGCAGCTCTGGACGGTGCACCTTCCAGACACAGGGCGTGCGTCTGGAGTTAGGGCTTTATGCTGCGAGGCCTCCACTTACCAAGCACATGCAGGAGTCCTCCGTCCGATCTCGCTCCATCGCTTCCTGGCCGAGTAACCGTGGGGCTCCCGTCTGTTCTTTGTGACTTTTCCTCCTCCCAGGTGTGTGCGGGACTCAGCGGAGGACCCATGCGAAGTGCTCCCAGCACACTGCTGGTGCAGAGGTCGCCACCCAGACATGAGGCCCGGAAGCGAGAGGGCAGCCTCTCGCATGCTCTGAGAAGTGGGGCCCGCTCTCTTCAAAAGGCGAGAGAGGGCTGAACGGCCCTGTTTTTAGCGCCATCGAAACACGCCTCTTGAAGAATGGTTCTAAGTTAAAAGTTTATGCCACTTCCCTTTAGGGAAATCTTTGCTTGCCTTTTGATTTTCCGAAACCTGTCACTGTGGTCAACCAGCCGGATCATGCAGGGCAGGCAAGATTCTGCTGTGTCTCATGTTTCTCCCAGACCTGTGTCTGTCCCAGGCCAGCCCTACAGCACCCCCGCTCAGGGAGGGAGCCGACAGCCTCCCCCAAGTTTGAAGAACCTGCACCAGACCTTACAAGGTCTCGCCTGGAAGTACAGTGGATCTCCAGCCTCCACGCGTTAACTGAAGCAAGCCTTGCGGGGACACCAGCTTGGTGGAGACTTGGCATCTGTTCTGACCACGTGAGCCGCCGTGAGCCTGAGCAGAGCGAGCAGCCAGTCCCGTCTGACCCGTGAAGGACGCTGCCCACCTAGCCACACTGCCCTGTGGGGGAGGGAGCGTGGTGCTTCCCCTTTCCCTATAGACTCAGAGCCTGTGGTTTTATCTAAAAGGAAACCTGAACATCATTGCTCCTGATAGAAATTATTATATTATTATATCAGTTCAGTTCAGTTGCTCAGTCGTGTCCCACTCTTTGCGACCCCATGGACTGCAGCACACCAGGCCTCGCTGTCCATCACCAACTCCCGGAGTTTACCCAAACTCATGTCCATCGAGTCAGTGATGCCATCTAGCCATCTCATCCTCTGTCATCCCCTTCTCCTCCAGCCTTCAATCTTTCCCAGCATCAGGGTCTTTTCTAATGAGTCAGTTCTTCACATCAGGTGGCCAAAATATTAGAGTTTCAGCTTCAACATCAGTCCTTCCAATGAATATTCAGGACTGATTTCCTTTAGGATGGACTGGTTGGATCTCCCTGTGGTCCAAGGGACTCTCAAGAGTCTTCTCCAACACCACAGTTCAAAAGCATCAATTCTTCAGTGCTCAGCTTTCTTTATGGTACAACTGTCATATCCATACATGACCAGAGCTTTGACTAGATGGACCATTTTTGGCAAAGTAATATCTCTGCTTTTCAATATGCTGTCTAGGTTGGTCATAGCTTTTCTTCCAGGGAGCAAGCGTCTTTTGATTTCATGGCTGCAGTCACTGTCTGCAGTGATTTTGGAGCCCAGGAAAATAAAGTCTGTCACTGATTCCATTGTTTCCCCTCCGCATGCCATGAAGTTATGGGACTGGATGCCATGATCTTCTTTTTTTGAAAGTTGAGTTTTAAGCCAGCTTTTTCACTCTCCTCTTTCATCTTCATCAAGAGGCTCTTTAGTTCCTCTTCACTTTCTGCCATAAGGATGGTGTCATCTACATATCTGAGGATATTGATATTTCTCCTGGCAATCTTGATTCCAGTTTGTGCTTCATCCAGCCCAGCATTTTGTATGATGTACTCTGCATAGAAGTTAAATAAGCAGAGTGATAATGTACAGCGTGGGCGGCTGTGACCGGCGCACTAAGCGCAGCCAAGAGGAGCTACCTCATGTCTGAGGTCAGGGGCAGAAGCTAGGAGGACCCCATGCCCGAAGGGTGGCAGCCAAGAGGAGTTACCCCATGTCCGAGGTCAGGGGCAGCGGCCGAGAGTGCCAGGCTGCGATGGCGCAGGAACGGCCGAGAGGAGCTACCCTGAGTCCGAGGCCGGGGGCGGCAGCTGAGAGGAGCTACCCCGTGTCTGAGGCCAGGGGCAGCACAGGCGCAGGAGGGCCTAGAGGAGCTATCCCACATTGAAGGTCAGGAAGGGCGGCGGTGAGGATATACCCTTTGTCCAAGGTAAGGAGCAGCGGCTGCCCTTTGCTGGAGCAGCCGTGAAGAGATACCCCATGCCCAAGGTAAGAGAAACCCAAGTAAGATGGTAGGTGTTGCAAGAGGGCATCAGAGGGCAGACACACTGAAACCATACTCACAGAAAACTAGTCAATCTAAACACACTAGGACCACAGCCTTGTCTAACTCAATGAAACTAAGCCATGCCAGTGGGGCAACCCAAGACGGGTGGGTCATGGTGGAGAGGTCTGACAGAATGTGGTCCACTGGAGAAGGGAATGGCAAACCACTTCAGTATTCTTGCCTTGAGAACCCCATGAACAGTATGAAAAGGCAAAATGATAGGATACTGAAAGAGGAACTCCCCAGGTCAGTAGGTGCCCAACATGCTACTGGAGATCAGAGGAGAAATAACTCCAGAAAGAATGAAGGGATGAAGCCAAAGCAAAAACAATACCCAGCTGTGGATGTGACTGGTGATAGAAGCAAGGTCCGATGCTGTAAAGAGCAGTATTGCATAGGAACCTGGAATGTCAGGTCCATGAATCAAGGCAAATTGGAAGTGGTCAAATGAGATGGCAAGAGTGAATGCCAACATTCTAGGAATCAGCGAACTAAAATGGACTGGAATGGGTGAATTTAACTCAGGTGACCATTATATCTACTACTGTGGGCAGGAATCCCTCAGAAGAAATGGAGTAGCCATCATGGTCAACAAAAGAGTCCGAAATGCAGTACTTGGATACAGTCCAAAAACGACAGAATGATCTCTGTTCGTCTCCAAGGCAAACCATTCAATATCACAGTAATCCAAGTCTATGCCCCAACCAGTAATGCTGAAGAACTGAAGTTGAACGGTTCTATGAAGACCTACAAGACCGTTTAGAACTAACACCCAAAAGAGATGTCCTTTTCATTATAGGGGACTGGAATGCAAAAGTAGGAAGTCAGGAAACACCTGGAGTAACAGGCAAATTTGGCCTTGGAATGTGGAATGAAGCAGGGCAAAGACTAATAGAGTTTTGCCAAGAGAATGCACTGATCATAGCAAACACCCTCTTCCCACAACACGAGAAGACTCCACACATGGACATCCCCAGATGGTCGACACCGAAATCAGATTGATTATAAAGTCATAGCACCTCTCAATCCATTGAAGAGCTCTGTGTGAAGGACAGCTCTGCAGCTGAGCCGCACAGAGAGGAGAGCCCATTGGGCGGGGTGAGATGGCATGATCCACGCCACACTTGGCAGAGGAGAAGAGAGGTGGCTGCCAGACCGCGGCTAAGAGAGGCTGGCGGTAAGGAAGCTGCAGGCCCAGGATGGGCTGGGGGTCAGGCACAAACAGTGGGTCGGGGACCTAGGCAAGTTCCGTAGCCCCCTCGCCGGGGGCCCTTCTCCACAGCCCTCCCCAGGAGATGGCAGGGGTGCCTGGGGGCGGGACTCCGGGGCGAGCTCCTCTGTGGACGGTCCTCTGTGGGGCTCTCGGGCTCTGGGAGGCAGAGATAGCTCTCTCTCCTCCCCCCCGTTACCCTTTCCTGCCAGTTAGTTAAAGCCTTAGGCTATGGACAGAAGAGCAGTCCAGCCTCTCAACCAAGGACAAACAATGGCCCACTGCAGCTCGGGACAGACAGGAGACCGTCTCCTACCCGGGACAAACCCCGGCCACGAGGCAGAGCGGGGCTTCCGTGGGAGGAGCGGCAAGAGTGCTTTGAAGACCTTGCGTAAAAGCCCAGATTCATAGGCTGACGCGAGCCCTAGGGCAGCGGAGAATCCTGCATTCCACCCCCAGGAGCTGAGCCCGAGGCAGCGACAGCAGCTGCCTGTTTCTGCAGGAGAGAGAAACTGGAACGAGAAGATGGGCAGGAACATGGAGAAGAACCCAGTGGCACTTTGCCCACCTGGTGTGCTGAAAGTCACAATTGAAGACAAACACCTTGAAACCCAGCTCAAGCCCTGATTAGATAGACGACCTCCTCGCTCCTGGAAGCACATATTAAATGATTGTTTTATGAACATAAAAGCTACTTACTGTGGTCTCTGCTATTTCTGTATGCATAATTTTCAGCAGTCCATCCAAAGCTGACACTTTAAAAAGCAAAGCGAAACAAAACCAAATCATTGCCAGAAGATAAAGCGATCAGCAGGACCAGAACTAGCAACAACCCAGATGTTGGAAGGCTAAGATCGGGACTTGAAAATAACCATGGTAAGTGATAGGAAAGGGTTCTTTTAGCGGGCTTATCAGTAGCCTAGTCTCAGCTGAGGAAAGCTAATGAACTTGCAGGTAGATGGAGAAATCATAAAAAAATGATACACAAAAAAAGAATAAAAGGCTGAAAAAAAAACCATAACACAGAATCTAAGATCCTTGGGGCAGTATCATATAACCGAACACGTTCAGTTGGATTTTCCTAGAATAAAAGTGAAAGAGCAGAGGAAACACCTAAACGGATTTTCACCGTTGTTCATCGCTGTCATGTCCGATTCTCCGCAAACCTGTGGATGGCAGCACGCCAGGCCTCCCTGTCCTTCGCCATCTCCTGGAGTCTGCTCAGACTCACGTCCATCGAGTCGGTGACGCCATCCAACCATCTCATCCTCTGTCGTCCCCCTCTCCTCCTGCCTTCAATCTTTCCCAGCATCAGGGTCTTTCCCAATGAGTCAGTTCTTCCCATCAGGTGGCCCAAGTATTACAGCTTCAGCTTCAGTCCCTCCAATGAATATTCAGGGTTGATTTCCTTTAGGACTGACTGGTTTGATCTTGCTGTCCAAGGAACTCTCAAGTTTCTAAACAGATAGTGGCTAAGAATTTTCCAAAAACAGGGCAAGATAAACTCCAGGTCCGCCAAGTTCAGGGAACTCCAACAGTGTAAATACAAAAACTCCAAAACTGAAGGAAAAAAATCCACCTAGACATATCATAAATAAACTTCCAAGACAACATTTTGGAATTTTCAAAAAAAAGTTTGAAGAAGCAATTTCAGATTAGTCAGCTCAGATTAATTAGTTCAGGTTAGTTGCTAGTATCAGGGACATTGTTATACATGAAAAAGCATAAGACACACGGGTTAACCTGAGGATTACATTTTAAAGGGGGAAAGAAAGCTTGTTCTTTAGTTCAGCGGTTCTGGGCTCACCAACGCCAGCAGCACTTGGGAGCACTGAGGATGGAGCTTCCTGGGCACCGTCCCTAAGGGCTTGGTGCTGCGGGCGCTGCAGACCACCCGAGGAGCGGCTGCCCATTTCACGGGGCCCCTCCCGACCCGCGCCCCCCGCAGCCCACGGAGGCGACCCTCGGGGGCGGAGGTGTTTCTTCCTCAGTCATGGAGCCAAGGCGGGTGGGCCAGACTCAATCAGGGGTGAGTGGAGGTCCTCGCTGCTGAGACTGCAGCTGGGGTGAATTCCACAAAGCCTGCTCCTTCCCGCGAGGAGCTGTGTTCTTGCAGCGGTCAGTGAGCAGAAATCAGAATCCCTGGGGACAGTGGGGCATCCTCAGTAAATCCCTGGACCTCCCACTCCAGGAACTTGGGGGGCCACAGAAACTGTGGGCCAGCCTCTCGTTGTGGGGCTCCCTGGGGCTCAGAATAGGAGGTGCTGGATCACGTGAGACCCCTGCCTTCCCCCTGTGGGCAGAAGTCACAGGTCAGCGGGGTCTCCCTGGGGACCCAGGGTGGCCCCGGCTTGTGTGCGGCGTGTTCCCTAGGGCCAGGGTTCCTGAGTCGGCCGTGGCTTTGGTCTGGAGGAGAAGAGGAGGACGGAGCTGCCATCAGAGGTGGGTCAAATCAGCAAGAAGCAGGACTGGCCTCCCAGTCCTCAGGAGGAGGACAGCGTCTCGGCTGGGCTGCTGGCGGGGGAGCTGCTCGGACAGGACGGCAGGGCGGGCCCCCCACTTGGACCTCGGGTGGGAGTGGGGCTGGGACTGGCAGGGGAGGGTCTTCCTTCCTCTCCTGGGACGCATGCTCTGGGAGACAGTGATGGACAGGGAGGCCTGGCATGCTGCCGTCCACTGGGTCACAAGGAGTCGGACACGACTGGGCTACTGAACAACAGCAATAAAGGAATCAGAAGTGTGGAAACTCCGGCGTCTCCCTAATTAGCCTTTATTTCCTCCAGGTGACAGGAAGGGGAGCGGCCACCCCGCCTCTGCGGCTGTTTTGTTTTTCCCTTCTTTTCTGGTCCTCCAAGCCCACTTCCTCCACCTTCGGGGTTCCTGTATGTAAAGCAGGGACAGACATCTCTGCAGCCCTCACACCTGGCTGAGTCGTCTTCCTCCGAACCTTCTACCGGGGGTTCCCAGGAGGCGTGGTTGGCCGCGGCCTGGGGGGCTGAGGTTCAGGGGCTCAGTGGGAGGCCTTCACAGCCCCCTGACAGGCTGGGCCAGCATAAGACTAGACCTGCCATTCTTCCTTTATGATAGCTTGGGCCCCACCTACCTGTCCCTCCTCCCCTGAGCCCTTCCCTCGATAAAATGCACCACCTGTCAAATGCTCCCCAGCAAGGCGGCGGCCCCGCCCTCCGTCACACACTCAGGGAGATGACGTGACTTACACAGGGCTCCCAGCTGAGCCCAGCTTCAGATACCAGTCTAAATCCACGGTCTAGTAAACTCTATTACATTCTCATCCGGGCAGATGAGAGGGAGGCTCAAAAGGGAGGGGATATATGTATATCTATGGCTGATTCGTGTAGAGGTTTGACAGAAAACAGCAAAATTCTGTAAAGCGATTATCCTTCAGTAAAAAATAAAAAAAAAAAAGCCTGTGTCTCGGCGTCTCTGCCTCCAGTGGCCCCGCTCACTGCAGTCCCATCCTCCAGGGTCCCACTGGTCCTTTACTTTCTCTCACGTCCCAGGCTTGTAGTCTTTGATAGTTTGACCAAGGGAGAATTTCAGGCTTAAAAGGCAATGCAGAAGCATGGGCCGTGTAGCCCGGGCTTCCCTGGCGGTCCAGTGGGAAAGAATTCACCTGCGAAGGCAGGAAGCAAGGGTTCAGTCCCGGGTCTGGGAAGACCTAGTCTGTGAGCCACAAATACTCCAGGAGCCGCACCTGCTGAAGGCCGCGTGCCTGGAGCCCGTGCTCTGCAAGGAGAGAAAGCAGCGACGAGAAGCCCGCAGGCCACCGTTAGACGGGCACGCCTGCTCACTGCAGCAAGAGAAAGCCTGCAGGCGGCCGCGGAGGCCCAACGCCACGGAAATGAATACGAGCGCACCTTCAGCACAGCCTAGTGTGAGCTTCCAAACAGTCCCTCGAGGGGTGTTTGTCCGCTGGCCAGAGCATCCGTGTGTCCTGTCAGAGCGAGGAGCTCCACCCGGCAGGATGGTTTGGCATCCCCTCCAGCAGGGTGGTGGGCGAGGGGTCCAGCGGGAGAAGGCGTGAGGGAAGTGGCCGGGCCCCCTGTGCTTCGGGTGAGTGTCCCACATAAAGGCCGCCTGCTTTTCTCTTTCAAGTCGAAACCTCTTCCCCTTTTGAGATGACAGATCACAAGGCCGTCGTGCCCCAGATTGCGGTGAGTCCCCCTATCTGTGCCGCGGCGAGAGGCGGGTGATGCTCAGGTCTGAAGATGGATGCCTGAGAAGATAAGCTTTGGAAGCCCTCACTCCTCAGATTTTCCACACCCGTCACTACTTCCCTCGCTCGTTCACTCGGCAGGCCCATAGGCCTTTCTGGAGCACCTGGCCGCTGGGGAGGCGTCCACGGGAGCCAAACAGCAGCTCCGTCTCTGCAGGGCGAGCACGCTGGGGGCCGCAGACAGGAAATGTGGCCCCTGGGGAGAGGAAGCAGGGCTGGAGCCCCTGTGGGTGGCCAGGGGGGCAGGTGGTCTCTCCCTGGAGCGGGCACCTCAGTGGGGAGCATCCGCTGAAGTTGTCTGGGGGGGCACATCCTTGCAGAGGAGTCTGAAGGATAAAGGCTGAGGAATGTGCCGAGCAAACTCCAGGAAAAGGCAAGATGTCAGGCAGGATGGGGGGAGAAAAAGCCTGGAGTGGGAGAGAGAGGGTGGGGGCCCGGGAGAGCCCTGTAGGTCCTGGTCAGGATGCAGGCTGGGGCCGGCGCCGCCTTGGAGGGTTTCGAACAGAATCCAGACCTGACTTGAACAGTCGTGAAAGTCCCACTGGGCCTGCCGAGTGGAGACAGGAGTGGGGCAGGGCCCCCTGGGAGATGTGAGTGAGGGTCCCGGTGATCGGTAGTCCGCAGGGAAGGAGTCAGACTGTGGGATTCAGGATACAGGCTTCACGTTAATCCCGAGGACAGAGCCAAGGGGATTCACTGATGTGCTTGATGGGGAGTGAGAGAGAATTTGGGCGCCTTCAAGGTCTGTGACGTCCCCGTAGCTCAGATGGTAAAGAATCCACCTGCAATGCAGGAGACCTGGGTTCTCTTTCTGGGTCAGGAAGATCCCCTGGAGAAGGAAATGGCAACCTGCTCCAGTATTCTTGCCTGGAGGATTCCATGGGTGAGGATGAGATGGTTGGATGGCATCACCGACTCGATGGACATGAGTTTGAGCAAGTTCCGGGAGTTGGTGATGGACAGGGAGGCCTGGGGTGCTGCAGTCTGTGGGGTCGTAAGGAGTTAGGCACGACTGAGCTACTAAACTGAACCAAGGTCTGTGGCCTGAACCACAGGGGTTGAAGGGGTTCGGTCGCCTGGTGCTGAAATGGGCTTGTGGATGAGCCAGTCCATGGAAGGCAAACAGTTTGATTTTGGAGAGGAACTACGTGAGCTCTTGTGAATGTTCTGAGTCGGGGTCCGATGTCGGGTTCCAGAGAAGGGTCTGGGCTGCAGATAGTTTCACGGTGTAGTTAGGTGAATACAGTCTCACCCAAACTCAAGTCTGCCCAGAGCCTTAGCATGTGACCTCATCTGGACATGGTCTCTGCAACGTGCATGCTAAGTTGCTTCAGTCGTGCCTGACTCTGCGGCCCTATGGAGTGCGGCCCACCAGGGCCCTCTGTCCACAGGATTCTCTGAGGTGGGTTGCCATGCCCTCTCCAGGGGATGTTTCTGGCCGAGGGTTGAACCCTCGTCTCGTGTCTCCTGCGTTGGCGGGCGGGCTCTTTACCACTAGCGCCGCCTGGGAAGCTCCTGTCTCTACAGGTCAATAACCAAGCTAAGGGCTCAGATCATCTTGACGTGAGGGTGAGATAGGGGCCCGCCCCACCCCGCATCAACACCCCATAAGAGGAGAGGATTCAGGTGCAGAGAGGTGACTCGAAGTTCAGACAGAGAGCGGAGTGGTGGGTCTGTAGGGCAAGGCCCCCCCGGGGCTGCAGGCACCGCCCACAGCTGGGAAGGGCCCTGAGCTGGTTTGTATTCACACCTACGGAGGACCCAGCCCCGACCCCATCCTGCACTTCTGATCTCCCCAACCGTGAGAGGTTAGGTACCTGTAGATTAAGTCCTTGGGTTTGTGAAACTTTGGAAACATCCCCAGGACGCTAACGCAGGGCTTTGGGGCAGAGACAGAGCTGAGGTGAGGTCCTGGTGAGTCACGGAGGCCTAATGTCCAGGGAGGGCAGGTGAGGGGCCTAGTACAGGAGCCTGACGCATCTATCCTTTCATCATTCCAGCAGACCTTCAGTTCAGTTCAGTTCAGTCACTCCATCGGGTCCAATTCTTTCACCCCACAGACTGCAGCACGCCTGGCTTCCCTGTCCATCACCGAACCCGGAGCTTGCTCAAACTCAAGTCCATCGAGTCGGTGATGCCATCCAACCATCTCAGCCTCTGTCGTCCCCTTCTCCTCCTGCCCTCCATCTTTCCCAGCATCAGGGTCTTTTCTAATGAGTCAGTTCTTCACATCAGGTGGCCAAAGTATTGGAGTTTCAGCTGCAGCATCAGTCCTTCCAATGAATATTCAGGACTGATTTCCTTTAGGATGGACTGGTTGGATCTCGTGGCAGTCCAAGGGACTCTCAAGAGTCTTCTCCAACACCACAGTTCAAAAGCATCAATTCTTTGGCGCTCAGCTTTCTCTATGGTCCAACTCTCACATCCATACATGACCACTGGAAAAACCATAGCTTTGACTAGACGGACCTTTGTTGGCAAAGTAATGTCCCTGCTTTTTAATATGCTGTCTAGGTTGGTCATAGCTTTCCTTCCAAGGAGCAAGCGTCTTTTAATTTCATGGCTGCAGTCACCGTCTGCAGTGATTTTGGAGATCAGAAAGATGAAGTCTTTTACCAGTAGATCTTAGAAGTAGTAATACTGGAAACCGGCAGGGAGAGCCTGGGACAAGTTTGCTAAGTCGCTCTGACAGACGTTCGGGCCTTGGAATGACGGGCATTAGACTCAACCCCACCCCTGACCCCGACCTACGAATCAGCCTGCACACACCTCTCCTGCTGGGGAGGGGCATCATGTTTTACAAAGCCAACTTTATTGAGATATAATTTACACACCTTTGGAGGGCGGCAGAGGATGAGATGGTTGGATGGCATCATGGATTCAACGGACACGAGCTTGGAGAAACTCCGGGAGATGGCGAGGGACTGGGGGCCTGGCATGTCGCCGTCCATGGGGTCACACAGAGTCCAACATGTCCTGGCAACTGAACAACAACAACAGAAAGCACTCACGGTCGGGACTGTTTCAGTGAGTTTTGGCAAATTTACACCAGAGTGTCCACAACCACGGTGAGAACAGAAAATGTTCCCACCCCTCCAAAGGCTCCCGGAGTCCTTTCCTGTCCGTCTCTGCCCCGTGCCCCTCTGCTTGACTGCTGACCCACCAGCTGTCGCCGAGTCCCGGCTGATCGTTTTGCCCTGAGCTCCATGTCCATGAAGTCAGCCAGGGCGTCCTCTTCCTGCCTGCTGCTCGCTGAGTCCCCGTGGGCAGTGGCCTTGCAGCCAGCTGACCTGAGTCCCCGTGGGCAGTGGCCTTGCAGCCGGCTGAACTGAGTCCCCGTGGGCAGTGGCCTTGCAGCCGGCTGACCTGAGTCCCCGTGGGCAGTGGCCTTGCAGCCGGCTGACCTGAGTCCCTGTGGGCAGTGGCCTTGCAGCCGGCTGAACTGGAGGCGCTGCAGCGCTCTTCCCAGGCCCGCATTCAGTGACATCAGCTTGGCTGCTAGACGCTGGCCAGAGTGGGATCATTCACTCCACAGGAGTCGGCAGACCTACTCATCAGGGCTCCTTTAATCCTGGGGGGGCCGCTGACAAACGCTTACGACTCTGCCATCTGCATGCTGGTTAATAGAGCTACGTCCGGGTCAGTCTCCCGGATGCTGGCAGGAAGCTCAGCATCTGCTGCCGCCCCTGGCCCTCCCTGCTCACCCTGCGAGAATCCTGGGAGCTCATCCGTGATGGCCTGTCCTGCTCCCAGGGGCGCTGCTGAGGAGAAAGGGGGCTCGGATGCGTCTCCTCCCCGGGAAGGGCAGGCGCGTTTTCTGTTGTCCCTGCTTCTGTGCCTTGGAGAGCGGGCCTCGAGGTGGGGCAGAGCCGGTGCCCTGCCCTGTTGGTCTAGGACTGCACACAGGCCAGAGGGCTTGTCAAAGGATGCAATGCCCTCGCCGAGTGTGGGGCACTCCCTGAGCTCCTGCAGGCTTGACTTTGTCCCCAGGGCACTGAGCGGGTGGGGAGCCTTGGACTCGTCTGGTGGGGGGCTGTGAGGCTGCGGCCACTCCTCGGCGTGGGGCACCCCAGCCTGAGACCGATTTCTGCCCCTTCTCCCCAGAGCCTCAGAGTTCTGGAAACCCAGAGTCCAAGAGAAGCCTTGGTGAGCCACCCTGGCAAGGTCTCCCTAGCTTGCCAGCGTGGCCTGCATTTGCGTGGCTTCCGAGAACCAAGGAGGTCTGCTTCAGGGCTCCTTACTCTTTCTGCTGAGACGGAAGGAGACGGTCCACCTTGAACTGACCGCGTCTCCAGCTCTGTCCTTCCCCTGGCATCCGCTGTGGTCGCCTTGGATCCACAGCAGGTCCCGTGAATTCCTCCCAGGTTCCCGGTGCTTGTATCTGCAGGAAACAGGAGCAGGTTGGCACGATGCCCTTGCCGCTCCCACCAAGCCCTCCGTGGCCTCAGGAGCACGGCGACTGCGCCGGGAGCCCAGCACGTGGGACGGTGTCTCGGGGCTGCGGTCTGGGGGCTGGGCGAACTGCAGGGGTCAGCACCCGCAGCCACCTCACCTCCAGTTTGTCTGGTTGTCCTGTGTGGCCTCCGGTGCCTTCTCACCCTTTCCCACTGCAGAACAAAGGACGAGACATCAGGTAACGTGGGGCTGTCTCTAACCCTGGTTGCCCGTGTCTGGTTGGAGCACTCTGCATGTGTCTGTGGGCACGAAGCATGTTCTGCGGGATCCCTGCGAATCAAACAGCCAAAACGCGTGGCTGACCTCGAGAGCTGAGAGCCGAGGGCCCCTCCGACGACCGCCGCATGGCCCGCACTGGGGACGGGACTCCCCTGACGCAGCCTCCAGCTTCAGCGCTCACCTGTGGCAGGCGAGTTATCCGACTATACCGATTCTTTCCATTCATTAGAAAGTTCTCCTGGGTGAGCCGGTATCTACAGAAACTTCCCTTCTTCTACTTCTGTCTCTGCATCCGGCCCAGTTACTGGCATAGAATTAACCCTCAGAAACTCTTTGGGGAACTGAGAACAAGACTCTGCCTTCCCCAGGTTTGTGCTTTACAGTTTGAAGACAGCTCTTGGGTCGTCCGCAGTCTTCTTGCTTTGGAACTGAACACAGAGCGTTCCCATAAGTCCTGCCCAAGGGGCCCAGCCCACGTGACCTTCCCGACCGCACCGCCCGGCACTCCTAAGCCCTGGTGCCCAGGCCTGGAAGGAGTGACCCCTGTCTGCTCAGCACAGACACCCGTGACACAGCGCCCAAGGGGGCCTGATGGCACCAGCTCCCCCAGACATCAGGCTCCAGCATCCCTGGAGTGATGTGATGTGGTCTCACACACTCCCCCGCGGAAGGCAGACTTGGCTTCCCAACCGCTGAGCCTGCCTTGATGCACGAGGTGAAGGGACAGAGTGCCGTTCTGAGCCCAGTGCCTGAGACGTCCTGTTGGCGGTGCCCCTCTCCCCGGGGGTGGCTTGGGCCTCGCTGGGGAGGACAAGAGAACACGCGGGTACATACGGACAGGCTGTCCCGGCCGAGGCCATTCTGCACTGCAGCAGTGGCTGACCTCCTGGCTGGTGTGCGAGTGGCTCAGCCACCTCGGCTGTCTGGCCGGGTTGGGAGCCACTTGGCTCGCCTGCAGTCCTGGGAGCAATAGTAAGCAGCCCGTGTCATGTCCCACTGAGGCTCCAGTGCTAAGGTTTACAGTGTTGTTTTGCCAATACATAGTTAACACACCGTATAACTAGCGTCACCCAGGATTGGATTACCTGTTATAGTGGCTTACATTAAACATGGGATCGGTCACATGTTCTTCCCTTGGGCTGACCTTGGGGCTCAGCTGGTAAAGAATCTGCGGGAGACCTGGGTTCCACCCCTGGGTTGGGAAGACCCCCTGGAGAAGGGAACGGCTACCCACTGCAGTCTTCTGGCCTGGAGAGCTCCATGGACTGCAGAGTCCCTGGGGTTGCAAACAGTCGGACACGACTGAGCGCCTTTCACTTTCACATGCTTTTTAGATTTCAGATTTTCATGATTTTTTATCATTATTTTAAAAAATTTATTTATTTTTAGGGTCTGTCTAGTCAAAGCTATGGTTTTTCCAGTAGGCATGTACATATGTTAGATAGTAAAGTTGGTGAGAGTTACTATCCAACAGAGAGTTGGATAGTAGAGAAGGCTGAGGGCTGAAGAATTGACGCTTTCAAACTGGTGTTGGAGAAGACTCTTGAGAGTCCCTTGGATAGCAAGGAGGTCAAACCAGTCAATCCTAAAGGAAATCAACCCTTAATATTCATTGGAAGGACTGATGCTGAAGCTGAAGCTCCAGTACTTTGGCCATCTGATGCGAAGAGCTGACTCACTGAAAAAAAAAAAAAAGCAGATACTGGGAAAGATTGAAGGCGGGAGGAGAAGGGGTGACAGAGGATGAGATGGTTGGATGGCATCAGCGACTCACTGGACATGCGTTTGAAAAAATTCTGGGAGATAGTGAAGGACAGAGAAGCTTGGCATGCTGCAACCATAGGGTCTCAAAGAATTGGATACGACTTAGCGACTGAATAACAACTTTTAATTGGAGGATAATTGCTTTACATGAGCAGTTACATCTATTTGATAACTTTTACATACATTGGTTTCTTGACTTGCAGTGGAACATCTGAAGTGTGGTCAGTCTGAATTGAGATGTGCTATAAATATCCAATGCACATATGCTTTGAAGACTTAGTACAAAAATGACAAAATATTCCATTAATTTTTATATTGATTACATGTTGGAATAATTATATTTTGGATATATAATATAATATATATAATTATATTTTGGATATATTTTGGAGTTATAAATTAAAAAAAATTTTTTTTTGATGTGGACCATTTTTTAAGGCTTTGTTGAATTTGTTACACTATTGCTTCTCTTTTATAGTTTGGTTTTTTGGCCACAAGGCATGTGAGAGCTTCGTTTCTCAACCAGGGATTGAGCTGACACACCCCGCAGTGGAAGGCAAAGCCTTAACCACTGGACCAACAGGGAAGTCCCTCGAATTAAAAATGTTGAAGATTGCTTTTCCCAGTTTCCTTTGACCTTTTTAAGGGTGACTACTAGAAAGATTTAGACTACATATGTGACTCACCTCGTATCTCTACCAGATATCATTGAAGACTGCGGCCTGCAGCCCACATGTTCACCATTTTCCTCTGTGTCTTGTTGCTTTCAGTGCAGAATTCCAACCACATGAAATAATATAAAATCTTGAGCATTATCTACACTAGTAGTTACCCATCTCAGATCTTACAATTCAGCAAATTCGATGCGTTTCTTTCCTACTTGAATCCAAGTCACAGATTGAAACTAATGCTGAGTGAAAGATCAGGGTACCCCCATAGCATGTCACTGATCAACTGTTTCCACACTGAAAAAGACGATTCCCTCTTTCTAGTCGCACGTGGTGATTCAATCAGCCAAGAATCTGTCTAAGAGTAGCATTCATTCAGCCTACATTTTACCAGTTCAGTCAGAAGGATATTCAAACGTTTTGCTAACATCAAGGTGTATTTGAGAAAATCAGGATGTGCAGGAAGTAAGATCGAGGTCTGCAGAGTGGGAAGTGTTTCCTGACGCGCCAGCACAGGAGCGTTTCCCGGCGCCCCGGCACAGGAGCGTTTCCCAGCGCCCCGGCACAGGAGTGTTTCCCAGCGCCCCGGCACAGGAGCGGGTTGAGAAAGACCACAGGGCAGGAGACAGCACAGGCGGAGACGTTGGAGACTCCCAACTCCCGTCCTCTCGCAGGCACACCAGAGACACAGCTACTCGAGGGGCAGTTCCCTTGGAAACAGGTACAGAGACTGGCTGAGGGATGCCTATTCTTTAGGTAAATGAGAACATGCCCACTTCTAATTTGGGAGGAAAGGCAAGACGCTCTGGCCTTTGGTCCTGGGCCACATGCCCTGGAGGGAGCTCCCACCTCCCACCTCCCCCACGAGGAGCAAAAGGGTTAGATTCCACATCTGGTGCCCCAGCTTTCAACACTCCCATTGGAAGGCCAGGCCCCCAGATCAGCTCGCTCTGAAAGTCAGCAGGACCTGTGCCCTTGAGACCCAAGCAGTTCTTAACGGGTGAGCAAGGACTCACCTGGCTGTTGACCCGGGCTGAGCACAGAGATCAAGAGAGGAGTAAAGGCCCAAGGGAATAAAAAAACAACCAGGAAATAATTAATGAATGATGGCAGTAAGTCCATATTCATTGATGGTTACTTTAAATGTAAATGGATTAGATTCTTCCATTGAAAGACAGAGTGACTGAATGGATTAAGAAAAATAAGGTCCAACTGTATGCTGCTTCTAAGAGACTCATCTCAGCTTCAAGGACAGAAGTAGGGTGAAAGTGAAGGGACAGAAAAAGATATTACATGTGAATGAAAACTTAAAAACAGAGGGTTTTATATATACATATGTCAGAAAAAATAGACATCAAGCCAAAGACTTCAGTGAGATAGAAGAGCCGTTACATAATGATAAAGGAGTCCGTTTATCAAGAGGATGTGACAGCTGTAACTGCTTATGCATCTGACATGGAACAACTAAATACATAAAGCAGATATTAACAGATCTGAAAGGAGAAATAGGGACCAATGCAATAATACCAGGCAGCACTGATACTATTAACACTAGCAATGCCTCACTTTTAACAACAAATAGATCATCCGGACGGAAAATCAATCCATAAATATTGTACTTAAACTACATCTTAGACCTGGTGGACCCAAAGGACATAGGTATCTAAATATCGACAGACCATTTCATCCAGTGGCAACAGAATACACGTTCTTCTCAAGTACACATGGAGCGTGCTTCAGGACAGATAAATCCACAAGAAAAGTCAGCAAGTTAAGAAGATTGAAGTTGCCTCAAGTATCTTCTCCAACCACAGTGAAATGAAACTGTAACTCAGTGACAAGAAGAAAATGGAGGATTCACAAATATATGGAGATTAAATAGCAGGCTACTGAGCAAGAAATGGGTCAAAGGAGAATTAAAAAAAGACATTTTAGAGTGTTTAGAGGAAGATGAAAACGGAGGCACAGCATTCCGAAACGCCCGTGATTCGCAAGAGAGGCTCTAAGAGGGAAGTTTGTAGCAGTGAAGTGTGCATTGAGAAGGAAGGCATGATTTCCCCATGATAAGAGAGCAGGCTCTGTGATTTCAGCCTTTAGACCGTGAGCTTTCTGCACCTGGTTTTATGTCCCTGGATGTGTTTCAGGGTCTCCTAGTTTATAGTCTAGGAGAAGGCAATGGCACCCTACTCCAGTCCTCTTGCCTGGAAAATCCCATGGACGGAGGAGCCTGGTGGGCTGCAGTCCATGGGGTCGCTAAGAGTCAGGCACGACTGAGCGACTTCACTTTCACTTTTTACTTTCATGCATTGGAGAAGGAAATGGCAACCCACTCTGGTGTTCTTGCCTGGAGAACCCCAGGGACGGGGGAGCCTGGTGGGCTGCCGCCTATGGGGTCGCACAGAGTCGGACACGACTGAAGTGACTCAGCAGCAGCAGTTTATAGTCTGTGGAAACTCGAACAGAATTTGTATCCCACTGCTGCATGAAAACTGTGCAAACCTTAACTATGTTGAATTGGGTCATAGTGCTTCTCGGGTTGGCTACGTCCTTCTACTTCTCTGTACAGTTATCCTATTGATTTTTGAGTCCTGGATATTGAAACTCCAACTAAAAATCTTAATTTATCTACTTTAAAAATAATTGCACCCAGATGGCCATCAACAGACAAACGGAGAAGAAAGCTGCGGTACATATACACAATGGAATGGGACTCAAGCATAAAACGGACTATTTGACTCAGTTCTAATGAGGCGGATGGACTTACGGCCTAGTACACGAGTGAAGTGAATCAGAAAGAGAGACAAATAGTATATATTAATACACACGCGTGCATGGAATCTAGGAAGATGGTGCTGATGCGCCTGTGTGCAGGGCAGCGATGGAGGCGGAGACACAGACGACAGGTCCGCGGACACGCAGGGCGGAAGGAGAGGGCGGGGCCATCTGAGGAAGCCGCGGGAGGGAGCCGTGCATCACCGCACCTAAGTCAGCTGGCGGGAATTTGCTGCCTGATGCAGGGAATTCAAATCCCGGGCTCTGTGACAACCTAGAGGGGTGCTATGGGGTGGGAGGTGGGAGGGAGGTTCCAGAGGGAGGGGACAGAATGTATCAGTTCAGTTCAGTCGCTCAGTCGTGTCCCACTCTTTGCAACCCCATGAACCGCAGCATGCCAGGCCTCCCTGTCCGTCACCAACTCCCAGAGTCCACCCAACCCATGTCCATTGAGTAGGTGATGCCATCCAACCATCTCATCCTCCGTCATCCCCTTCTCCTCCTGCCCTCAATCCCTCCCAGCATCAGTGGCTTTTCAAATGAGTCAGCTCTTTGCATCAGGTGGCCAAAGTATTGGAGTTTCAGCTTCAGCATCAGTCCCTCCAATAAACATTCAGGCTGTTCTCCTTTAGAATGGACTGGTTGGATCTCCTTGCAGTCCAAGGGACTCTCAAGAGTCTTCTCCAACACCACAGTTCAAAAGCATCAATTTTTCGGCGCTCGGCTTTCTTCACAGTCCAACTCTCACATCCATACATGACCACTGGAAAAAATATGTATACCTATGGCAAATTCATGTTGATAAATGGCAGAAACTAACACAACATTATAAGGCAATTATCCTCCAATTAAAAATAAATAAAATTTTAAAAATCATAATATGTAGTGAATTATATGTAACTTTATTCTGTTTTCCAAGTCTCCTGTAAATGTGTTACCATACTTCATAACTTAAAATATTTTAAAAAAGAAATATTTAAAGTAAACAACTAAATTTACACCTCAAAGAACTTTACACCTCAAGGAACTTTACATCTCAAGCAGAATAAACTAAGCCCAAATTTAGTAGAAGGAAGGAAATAAAGATCGGACCAGACACAAATTAAATAGAGACTACAAAGATCAGATAGCTTCACTGATGAATTCTACCAGACATTCAGAGAAGAATTAACACCAATCCTCCTCAGACTCTTCCAAAAAATAGAAACAGGAAGAAATGCTTCCAAATTGATTTTATGAGACCAACATTACCCTGATACCAAAACCAGAAAAAGGTATTACAAGAAAAGAAATCACAGGCCAATATCCTAGCTTAATACAGATGCAAAAATCCTCAGTAAAATACAAGCAAAGTCATTTAAAGAATACTTTGAATAGATTACACACCATGATCAAGTGGGATTTTTTTCAGTAATGCAACAATGGCTAATCATTGACAGGTTAATTATTGTGATTCATCACATTAGCAAAAATGAATGATAAAGACAATATTGTCACCTCAATTGATGCAGAGCAAACATTTGACAAAATTCAACATACTTTTACAACAAAAATTCTCATCCAACTAGGTACAGAGGTAATGTATCTCAACATAATAAAGGCCAGGTATGAAAAGCCTACAGCTAACATCATACTCATCGGTGAATCGCTGAAAGCTTTATCTCAAAGATCAGGAGCAAGAAAGGATGTCCATTCTCACCACTTTTATTCAGCATAGTACTGGAAGTCCTAGTCAGAGCAATTAGGCAAGAAAAAGAAATAAAAGACCTCCGATCAGAAAAGAGGAAGGAAAATGGTTTCCACCTGCAGATAACATGATATTAGACAGAGAAAACCTACAAGAGTCTGCCAAAATAAAAGAAAGAAAAATGGTTAGAACTAAAAATGCCGTGACCGCACCCTCCCCCTTGGGTAAGCGTGCTGTCTCCATCCCTCCTGCAGAGGCTGCAGGTGCAGCCAGTTCAGAAACAGAGAATGAACCTGTGAGCAGGTCAGGTTGTGGTGGGGGGTGGGGGGGAAACAGTTACCATCCTAGACGTGTCCTGCAAACCGGGCTGCGATGCAGAGACTCGGGCAGCTGGGATGGGCTCTGCGTCTGCCACCAAGAGCAGTGCAGGCAGAGGAAGCCAGCCTGGGAGCAGGACGGCCCAGAAAGGGCCTGTGGCGTAGGGCCCTGCTGTCAATGGTGGCAACCAGCACGCTGGGGTTTGCTTGGTTAAAACCACGACCCCCAGGAAGTGAGTGGGGTGACTTGGGGAGTAAATAAGAGAAAAAAGCTTCTGTGAAAAAAAAAAGAACAGACTTTGTTTACTGGCTGCTTAGAGAAAGTATGTAAATAATGACTTTTACTGGTAACAACCAGAGTGACAAGTTGTGGACAAAAGCCATTTCTCTCACTTTTGTACATTCAGGGAAATACCCCAGAAACTGAAGGTCTTGACCCTGGAAGACGTTTTGATTCCAGGGAATGAATGAAGCATGGAAGTCTGGACTTGGAAAAATCCTAATAAATCTTAATTTAAAAATCCATATTTTAGTGCAAAGCAGCTTTCTGATAAGTATTGGCCAAGTAAGTGAAAGAAAAAGATTTGAGGACAATTTTATTAATTTAAAAAATTTATCAGATGGTTGAGAATAAACACAGCCCATGAGTTCACTGTTTTAGATATCTCTTCATACGTGCTGTTATGTTAGTAAATATCTGCAGAAAGTCGAGAAGCCTGGAAAGGAAACTATGGTCCAAGGTGGCAGGTTGAAAGCAGAGACTGATCCCTGGCGTTGTGCAGTGCACAGCCTGTGCGACTGTGCACAGCCGTCTTGCAGAGCCACTTGTGTCTGAGTTAGTCTTCAAGAGCCCTAGGGAGCTGTGCCTGGGGACACCTGGTACAGAACCCATATGGGTTAAGCAGGCTGTCTATGTGGGGTGTGGATGGCAACGCAGAGTGGAGTATCAGAACCAAAGCACGGAGAGAGGGGAGCCGCTCAGGAGGGCAGCGGTAGAGACGGGACACTCGTCACTGAGAGAGGACAGATCGAATTGGCAAATAACCTGACACTATTGGAATCCCCGCTTCACAGGTCGAAGAAGGGATTCATGAATGTGGAAAGAGAGAAGACTAGAATGAACCATTCGGTGCTGATTAAAATGGAAGATACTGGTGGCAGTCATGGTTTCAACACACGCAGACAGACGTCACACGCAGACAGACGTCACACGCAGACAGACGTCACAGGCAGACAGACGTCACAGGCAGACAGACGTAACACGCAGACAGACGTAACACGCAGACAGACGTAACAGGCAGACAGACGTCACACGCAGACAGACGTCGAGGCGGGTATTGCGCACGGGTGTGTGCTAAGTCATGTCCGACTCTCTGCGATAGCCTGACAGGCTCCTCTGCGCGTGAGATTTCCCAGGCGAGAATCCTGGAGTGGCTTGACATTACCTTCTCTGCGGGATCTTTCCAGGCATCGAACCCAGGTCTCCTGCACTGCGGGCAGACTCTTTATCATCTGAGCCACCAGGAAATGCAGTGGTGCCGTGAGCCCATGTGTTAGTTTCCAGGTAGCATTCTCCACCACAAGGAGCCAGACTTGGGGAAATGGCAGATCCCAGGGCTGGAGTTGGGAAGTTGCAGAATGGGCTGAACACAGGAAATGCTCAGCCAATGATATAATGTCAAAAGGATGTAGGCTCAGCTGGCAACGGCTCAAGCTGGTCAAGCCTGAAGAGACTTTTACATGAAAACAAGTATGTTACTACTTTTATTCTTTAACTGGAGGAAGATTGCTTTACAACGTGATGATGTTACTATTAATGAAAATAATAATGGGTTACTCAGTAACCCACTGAATAAAATAGGAATCCATGAGCCTGTTCTGACATAAATGAGCAGGGAGATGAGAATGCTCCTGGAGGAAGAACAGCAGGCAGGTGGATGGCAGCATGGCTGCCGGGCGCCCTCCCAGTAATAAGTAACCCAGGAAATACCCGTGTGTGTGTGGGAACCGGCTCAAGGTCTGATGAGGGCAGACTCTTTACAGCCTCAGAGTGTCCCCTCATAACATTCTCACTCATTACAAAAGGGCAAAGAGTGGCCTGGCAGTGGGGAGTCTGGCTGATATCACATGATCACAGTGAGTACAAGCCAAGGGGTTGGGCCCCTGTTCGGGGAACGCCAAGCATCATCTCTGTGACGCTTCAGCCAGAAACGCACATCCTGTGTTTGGACACGAGGGGACCCAGAGAAACTCAAGCCGAAAATGGTTCTCAACCTGAACTGAGAACTAAGTCATCTGAGCGTCTCGGTGTGGACACGGGAACACCAGAGAAACCCAGACCCAGAACAGTCACCAACCTGCAGTCATCTGAGCGTCTGTGTGTGGACACGAGGGAACCCCGGAGAAACCCAGGAACAGCCCAATATCTGCAGTCATCTGAGCGTCTGTGTGTGGACACGGGGGAACACCAGAGAAACCCAGACCCAGGAACAGTCCTCACCTGCAGTCATCTGAGCGTCTCAGTGTGGACCCTGGGGAACACCAGAGAAACCCAGACCCAGGAACAGTCACCAACCTGCAGTCATCTGAGCGTCTGTGTGTGGACACGAGGGAACCCCGGAGAAACCCAGACCCAGGAACAGTCCTCAGCTGCAGTCATCTGAGCGTCTGTGTGTGGACACGAGGGAACCCCGGAGAAACCCAGACCCAGGAACAGTCCTCAGCTGCAGTCATCTGAGCGTCTGTGTGTGGACACGAGGGAACCCCGGAGAAACCCAGTAACAGCCCAATATCTGCAGTCATCTGAGCGTCTGTGTGTGGACACGGGGGAACACCAGAGAAACCCAGACCCAGGAACAGTCCTCACCTGCAGTCATGAGTGTCAAGGGGAAGACTCAGATGCTAAGTGAAGGTGAAGGAGACGAGGGATGTGAGCGCAGCCTGTGACTCTAGGGCTGAGCCGGTTTGCTCTCAGTGACCTTACAGGCAAGTGGTAACACTCAGGATCAGAAGGTGGGCGTGGCCTGGGTGAAGTGCACGGGCTCTGACTCTCCCTGCCTTGGCTTTCCATCCACCCCTGCCACTGCTTCCTAAGAGAGCCAATTGGCCACAGAAAGTTCCTTCACATTTTCTGCCCACTTAGGTAAGACATGATGATGATAAGGAAAGTGGTAAAATAGTGTGTTCGCGAAGGAGAGGAACATAAAAGAGGATTTAGAAGAAATTATTTAATGAGAATAAGAGATGAGAGACATATGTTTGCTGGCTGAATGGTACAGCCAATGGAATCAACATTTTATTTTTATCATCACTGTCCGTTTAACGTCAGACATTACCTGGATTAACCTTTTATTTTTATTTATTAAAATGTTAATATTTGACCATATATTGGTTATGGATCTGTAACATACAGAAACAGGCAAGGCCACTGAAACTTGTTCTTGACAGCTCCTCTCTGAATGCCCTAATGTGACCGACGCTGAGAAATTTAATTACAAGAAATAATAAGGTTAAGGGTGGGAGTGGTCAGCTTACTCAGAGTCAAGATCCCAAACTGGCACCTTTTCTTAGGAAGGTGGGAGAAAAAGCAAGCAGATGAAAGATTAAGCCTTTCTTTCTAACAATCGAAACTTTGCTTTTAATTAATAATTCTGGCAGTCCATACATGATATTAGATGCCAGCAGGCAATATTTCTAAATAATTAGATGGCGATATGTATTAACAGAAGTAATTGGCATGAATAGACGTTTGTTAGCATATTCACACTGAATCTCCAAACTCCTGGCATCTGGCTACACATGCTCACCTTCCCAATTCAAATGTACATTTTTTTTTCTGTAATAGTTGATGGTTCTTATTAAAATATCACCAATTCTACAATATTGTTCTGTTTTGCTCTAGCAGGGGGAAAGCAGATCTACTTTATTCTTTCAGAATAAATGAATTTGTGATTAGCACTGATTTTCCACAATCATGCAAAAAGCCTTATTTCCAAGTGGCTTTTCTGTGTACTATGCTAGGATCCCACCGGCATCCTTGAAATTGTATAGTTCAACAAAAAAGAAGAAAACATTTAATTGTAACGTGTGTTTGAATGTATTAAAAAATATTTATTAAGGCAGAAGGATACATTTATCCCCAAATGAAGTTGTGACAATGTTTGTGTAGCTCATAAGTCCTGTCTTGGTTTGGGCTTTGTTAGAAGCACTCTCTGATTCTAGCGGAGGTATTCTACAACCTGGTGGGTAGAAACAGTGACGTAAAGTAAGTCGTCTGGATACAGGAATGTGGGGAAGATCGCGTCACTTGCTACAGCATCTTTTCATCCCCTGGCTGAATGAATGTTTTATTGGTGATGAAATGTGATTCTTAAACTTAACAATCCTGCTGTTTTCTTTCAAGCTGAATGTCTTTTTTGGCTCTTACTAATTTTTTTTTCAGCAATGGCAGATATTGTCAAAAGATAACTTACAAGTTTATGACAGTGAAAGATGACCTCGAGACCTCCTTGGGAAGGGATATTCCTACGCTGCACACTTCCCAGTCTTCTTGGAGGGGGTGGAAGGGGAATCAGAGCAAAAAGTCTGTTTTTTTCTGAATCAGTGTGTGCTTGTCAGTGAAGGACCAAAGTGATGGGGACCTCTCAGGAGACTGTGAGCACTAGAGATGAAGTGTAAACTGCGCATACAGCAAGTGCCTAATAGTTACCACCTCTGCAGGCTGTCCCAGTTCTAACATGCATCGTTTTACCCTGATGAAAAATGTCAAAGTTTGAGTGAGTTTCGGTTTTAAAGAGAAAGAGACTCGAGCATCCACTGACAGTCTCCCCGCCAGCGGGTTCATCGGTGAGCCCACGCCGCTGCTTCTGGAAGGACATGAGGAATGTGAATGCAGGACCTTCTGAGCGTCACGAGTGTCGGGCGTCATGCAGACAGGTGTGTGTCACGGCGTGTCTCTGCAGGATCGGACGCTTCCTGGGAGGAATGCGCGAGTTTGCGGTCTGTCGTAGTAGGACTCCCTGCTTCCTGCTTGGTGGGAGGGTTATCGGTTCTCTGGGGAGTTTTTAGGAGATCTGGCTGAAAGACAGACGTGCCGTGTGACCTTCACCTGGAGCTGGAGGAGTTTGTGCCGGACCCTGGATGGGGCAGCTGGCCGGGGCTGGATGGGCAAGGTCGTCCAGGAAGTGTATCATTTGAGAATGACGTGTCACCCTGTGAGCTGGGCTTGATGCTGAGAGGTGGCCGTTCCCGCGAAGGGCTGGGGCAGGTTCCCGGGGGTCCTGGATGAGGTGGTGATACTCAGGGCTCCTGAGTGCAGTGGAAGTTGTCGCCCATAACTGTCCTGAGAAAGAGAGCTCAGAATGAGAGCTCAGGGCCACAGGGGCACGGGGAAGCACCTCCCTCCCCTTGGGTCCTGACATGGGCTCCGAGGCTGACTGACTCCCTTCCAATGGGCGGGCCCGGGGACCTGCCCGGTAGGGAGGCAGCCAGGTGAGCGCCCAGGAGCCAGGCAGAGGGTCTCTGAGGGTCCCCTGAGGACGGCTCTGGAGTTAGGAAGTCACTTCTCGTAGCAGCTTGAGTTCCTGCAGCCCTTCAGGGAGCACCTGGGTCCTCTCCATCGATGCTTCCGTGGCCAAGAGCACTCAGAGCGCAGGCGGTTGCATGGCTTTGAAAAGACACGCAGGAGGCAGAGGGTGGGAGGCACGCCTCCTGCCACCAGAAGGGCTGTGTTCTCGGGGATGTTCCTGGGCACCCAGGCATCTGGGCTGAAGTTCCTTACCCCGGGGAGGAAGGCCCCACTCTGTCTGGGCTCTCTGGGGTTTGAAGTGACGCACGGCGTCCTGAAAGTGAAAGTCGCTCTCTTGCGTCTGATTCTTTGTGACCCCATGGACTGTACAGTCCACAGAACTCTCCAGGCCAGAATTCTGGACTGGGTAGCCTCTCCCTTCTCCAGTGGATCTCCCCAACCCAGGGATCGAACCCAGGTCCCCCACACTGCAGGAGGATTCGTTACCACCTGAGCTATCAGGGAAGCTGTTAGAACGCAGGAGCCCTTTGAATGTAAGCGACACGTGAGAAGGTAAGTCATGGTAGAAAAGATAGTGTTGCTTTTCTCGATGGTGGCCAAAGTCAATAATTTATTGCCCTGAGATTTTCAGGGGCAAAATTCATCTATACAGAAAAATACGATTTAAATAGGTTTTAGATGTTAAAAACCACCATCAATTTTTAAAGGATACAAGGGTTTTAATTCACCACGTTGTTAAATTTGCACTTGACGTCAAAGAGGGCAATTAACTTCCCACCAGAATGTCTCCTTCGCACCAATGTTAGAGACACTGAGCACAGAGACCAATGTCAACCGTGTGTTCAGTAAACCTGTGTCTGAAACTCGATGGTGACCACTACGCTCCATTTCAAGGAATCTGTCTAGGGCCACCCCTGGACCGTCTCAGGCTGGAGTGATCTTGGATGGTTAGAAGGCGATGGGACGCTTCTACTGCACAGCCCACTGGCCCTCTGTCTCAGTCAGCTGGCTGAACCACACTCCGGCTGAGTTCAGCTCTCTGCAGCTCTTGTGCCTACACAGTGACTGTGTCTAGAAAAGGACGTGTCATTACTGGTCACGCTTGACATTCACGGCTGCTCACATGTGCTGTCTGGCGGTCATGCCATTTTCTACCCCGTCTGCTCCCCCTTGCTCCTGGATGTCTCTTCACTCGTCTTCCTCTCTTGTCAAAGCTCTGATGCCTCTTTTTCCATCTTAGTCTCAGCCGATGACCTGGTTTCCTTTTTTACTGCGAACAAAGGAACGATCAGGAAAGAACCAGCATGAGCGCCCACGACCACACTCTCCTGTGTACCCTGCCCGTGGGCGCTGCCTCCCGCTGAGGAAGTCCCTCGCCGGTCCCCAGCCTCCTCCGTCCACACGAAGTGGAGGGGCAGTGCTCCTCGCTTCTCCTCCTTGCCACAGCGACATTTCCCTCCTCAGTGGATCGTGCCCACCACTATGTAAAGACCGCTCATTGCTCCCATCTTAACAACAGATGTTTGGATTCCAGCGTCATCTCCAGCTCCTGCCCATTTCTCTCATTCCCCTTGGGCAAGCTCCCTGAAGCGAGGGTTTGCTTTCTCTCCTGTCTCCCGCTCTCTCCCAGTTAGACTCCCCTCAGTTCAGTTCAGTCCAGTCGCTCAGTCGTGTCCGACTCTTTGCGACCCCGTGAATCGCAGCACGCCGGGCCTCCCTGTCCATCACCAACTCCCGGAGTTCCCTCAGGCTCCGCTCCCGCTCAGCAAACACTGTCAAGTTTGCGGCGATTGCGTGCTGCTGGAAACAGAGGTCACTCCTTTCAGTTTGGCGCTGCTTGACCTGCTAGCAGGGCTGACACAGTTGACTTGTTTCCCCTTCTTGAAATACGTGTGTGCTTGGCCTCCAGATCTCAGGCCCCGGACCTCTTCTCTTATCCATCTGCGCCCTCTCCGTTGGTGATCTCATCCACCAGAGAGCTCATGGCTCCTAAACTTACCCCTCCAGCCAGCGCTGTCCTCGGAAATTTGTATTCAGGTCAGCAATTATTTGTTGTATTGATGTTTCCACTGGAATAGTCTAATAGGTATCTTATTTCTCAAGTTCCTAATGAGTTTCCTGATATTCTCCTCCACCCTCAACCTGCTTCTTCTGCAATTTTATTGAATCAAATTCATCCACTGATGCTTTTGAACTGTGGTATTGGAGAAGACTCTTGAGAGTTCCTTGGACAGCAAGGGGATGAAGCCAGTCAACCCTAAAGGAAATCAACCCCGAATATTCATTGAAAGGATTGATGCTGAAGTGGAAGCTCCAATAATTTGGCCACCTGATGCAAAGAGCCAACTCATTGGAAAAGACCGTGATGCTGGAGAAGTTTGAGGGCAGAAAGAGAAGAGGGTGATAGAGGATGAGATAGTTGGACGGTATCATCCACTCAATGGATATGAGTTTGAGCAAACTCTGGGAGATGGTGAAGGACAGGGAGGCCTGGTGGGCTGCAGTCCATGAGGTCGCAAAGAGTTGGACTTGACTGAGTGAACAGCAACAAATCCATAAAGAAGGTTGAGTGCCGAACAATTGATGCTTTCAAATTGTGGTGCTGGGGAAGACTCTTGAGAGTCCCTTGGACAGTGATGAAATCAAACCAGTCCATCCTAAAGGAAATCAACCCTGAATATTCATTGGAAGGACTGATGCTGAAGCAGAAACCCCAATACTTTGGCCACCTGATGCGAAGAACTGACTCATTGGAAAAGACCCTGATGATGGGAAAGGTTGAAGGCAGGAGGAGAAGGGGACGACAGAGGATGAGATGGGTGGATGGCATCACCGACTTGATGGACGTGAGTCTGAGCGAACTCCAGGAGTTGGTGATGGACAGGGAGGCCTGGTGTGCTGCAGTCCTTGGGGTGGATATGACTTTGTGATAGAAGAGCAACAATCCTCCTACTGTTCAGGCCAAACACCCTGGAGTCACCTTTTGTGCTTCTGCTTCTTTCAAATCCTACATCCAGTCTGTCAGCAAATCCTGTTGACTTGATCTCTGATATAGGCGCATCATATCCTGCTGGGATGTTCTTCCTAATTCCACCTAGGTTCCCTTTTATCTACATTTCGCATTGCCCCCAGAGTCATCTTCTTAAAATGTAAGTCAGACAGCCCTTAACAAGTAGTGTCACTCAAAACCTTCTGGAAGTTTCCCATCTCCCCCTGAGAAGACGGTGAAGTCATCGCAGCAGACTGGAAGGCTCCAGAACCTGGCCCCCTCGGCCGCTTGGACCCCAACACTCCCCCCACTTCCCAGGCTCACTCCCGTCACACCGCCTCCCAGTTTTCCCCTGAACGTGTCGGGCGGACGTCTGTCTGCATCGGGGATACCGTGTCCCGAAACGCCCCTGTCCTAGGGACACCTTTCCTGGTGGGTGATCGCTAGCTGACCTGTCTGCCTGCCTTCCGCCAAGGCACTCATCGCCGTCTACTGTATTGTATACCGCTTTATTTATTTATTTTGCTCATGCCCAGGTCTCGTGACTGGAATGTAAACCCCATAAAGTGAAGGATTTTATCTGTTTCAGTCACAGCTACAACACTTTGGCCTAGAAAGCGTCTCCGCACACGATGGAGCTCAGTAAGTATTTGCTGAAAGCATTAATGGATTGCGGTTTAATTTTCCAGTCCACTGCTCCTGATTTATAGGCTTGGGAGAAAACTACGAAAACATCCTTGTATGCTTGTTTCTTTCCCTCAGGAAAATGCTTTGTCAAAATCACTTGTCAGGATTAAGTGAAATGATAAATATGAAAAGTTGCTTCTAATTTTATTAGTCTTAATTGACATTAACAATACTACGTATAGTCATGTGGAAAAGAAAGCAGACGGTTGCACAAACCAAGGAGGAAGGTTCTCATTTCTTGCCCATCAGGGTCACCGGTGTTTCTCTCAAGGGCCAGTTTAGGACTTTCCACAAGGGGGGTTTGTGGCTCGACTCTTTCTATTCTAGGTTTCAGAGAAGGTACCCCAGATTCCCCTCAAATTACAGGCCTGTCCCCAGACTGAATATTTGCTCTGGGGGTACAGACGCTCACACGTCAAGTTACAACATCACGGCTGCAAAGTGTAGAAAATGGTGGTGTTCCTCCTTTTCAGCTGGGTTATGCCTTCTTTTGGAGCTGATCACTGGCCTACATTATTTGCGATGTACTGATTCTCTATCATTTTTACCTTTAAAGCGGAGTCATGTGGGTTTTTTTAAAGGCTTTTTGTTCTTTACAGTCCAGAATGTGAGTAGTTGTCTATAAAGTTCATTAGGTATTATGTGGAACTTTTCAGAGAACTTTATAATTATTCTGATTAATTTGTAATTTCCAAGAAGAATAAAAAAATATTCCACAGACCAATAATTCTGAAACAAGAAAGAAAATTTTTTTCTCTAAAATTGAAATTATTAAGTGACCTAGTTGCATAAGCTTGCCTTCCTCCCCCCATCTTCTTTTCTGCCTTTCTATGACCTGGGTATGTACTGGAGGAATCAAGTTTGTGGTGAGGCGTTCACCACACCACCCAGCACGTGGGCACAGAATGAGCACCAGGACACCCGAGGAGCAGGCACTCCAAGCTGCTTCCGTCAGTACAAAGGCCGGGAGTTTACCCTGGCGAAGAGAAGTCTGAAGGTTTAAGAGACCTGAGCTTCACGAGGGACAGCTCTGTGGCCCTTCATTTGTGGACTAAGAAGCTACTCCTCTGTCGGTAAGTGTTTATTCCATCTTGGCATTTAGAAAACATTGTATCCCTGTTGTCTCAACTGGTTAATGTGTTGAAGGGAAAACAGTGTTGAGAAACTTTGCATCATCCCGTCAGACACTGGTGCTCACTTCGCCCTTTCTGTCACGGCCTGGGGAGAGGAGAGACCCTGACGGTTGTTGAGCCCACGCCGTGCTGGCTGCCGCTCTAGCGATGCCGCCTCTACTGCTAATGTGATCTTACGTTGTGTTCTGACTGCAGTCCTGGGAGCAGGTGTGATTGAAGAGTTAGAAAAAGCCACTCTGTCCATGGGTAGCGTGGAGGGAGCGGAGTCCCTTCAAGCCTCCGGGCCCTGCTGATGCTGACTAGCCCTTGTGAAAAGGCTGTGGAAACACCGGCAAAGAACCTAATAAGCCACTGCCACCTTTGAACGAGCGATCTCCCAGTTGAGCCTTGACTGTGAAGGAGAAACACAGGCTCTACAGACCCAAACCAGATGTGGTCTCCTTAACCTACTGTTTGCACCTGTGCTGGGCTGCACCATGCACAGAACGGGGTGGTGGGGGATCGAAGTGAGGATGGGGCGCGGGCCTGGGGGTGGGGGAGGGTGCTGGACTGGGTGACCCGAGGCAGGAACTGCCCTGGAGCGCAGGGTGGTGTCTAGGTGAGGGGACGGGGCAGAGCGGCTCCCACGCAGACGGGGCGCTGCGGGACGGGGCGGGAGATGGGCGGCAGGCCGGGCGGCCTGGAGCCAGCTCCGCAGGAGGGCAGGGCCCGCGGTGGGTGTGCACCCATGGGTGGACGTGCTCGTGGGTCTGCTTCAAGGGGCTGGACGGTGCTGCCCTCCATGGGAAGACGTTCTCGTGACACAAACATCCTTCAAGTGAAAGTGACAAATAGGTGGTGATGAGTGTCACTCTGCTGTGGGTTCATGCATTCATGTCATTAAAAGATACTGTCCTTCTACTCATATGATAGCACTGAGGCATGTGCCTTAATCTTTGGTTCGGTCTTCTCTTATTGAACACATCAAACCTCCTGAGCCCTCACTTACCTAGAGGTCTCTTATCCAATAGCATCAACCCTCTAAGACAAACTGAGAAAGAGGAAATTAACAAAAAAGAGCCTCTGCAGCTAAAATAGATACCACAGAGCCCATCCCCCACAGCTTTTCTCCCAGGGGAGACCCTCAGGGGCGCATCGAGATACACTGACTCTTATTTTGGGTGCTGTTCTGATAAGTAACGCGTTTGGTTTTCCAGGGCAGAGCTCAGAGAAGAAAAACGTTTCCAAGTGGGAAGGTCACTGCTGAGTCAGACCCCGGGAGGAATGAGGCAGGGGAGAGGACGAGGTGGGGTGGGAAGACCCTAGAACAGACAGGGGACAACAGTGTGCTGAACTTTGGGGCCATATAGTGCAGAGCAGACAGCCCCAGGCATCTGCGTGACCCCTGCAGAGGAGAAAACTCACACTCACAGGGTTGACCGCAAAGGACTACAGAGGCAGGGCTGGACGACGGAGATTTTACTAGAAGGAGCGTTTGAGCAAGAATCTTATAAATCAGATCTGAAATTTTAGAACACTTAGTCCTGGAACTGATCGACCTCAGTTGAAAGAGAATTCAGAATTACCTTCCCCCAAGAGCAAGGTGAGTCAGACACCATCGTGTCCCTCCATCAGGTCCACTCAGCCTGCAGGGCTCACGGCGGCGGGCGAGGTTCCAGGATCCAAAGAGGCCTTTTACCGGAAAAGCCCGAGGCCTAGGATGCTCAGTGCTTTGTTCTTTTGACAGTTAGCTTTGAGAGTCCAAAGAGGAGCTGGAGGCCTGAGAAAGAGACCAGGTAACAAAGAAAAGACGGGGGTGTCGAGGAGGGAGCGGTCTGGGCGGAAGGTGAGGAGGGACATAGCAGAGCAGAGCCGAGACAGGGAGCAGAGGCTGTGGGCCCGGGGGCGCAGGCACTCGGGACCAGGGTGGGTGCTGGGCGGGCAGGCGCGGGGCAGGGTCGCCTGCCACCATCGGGGGTCCCCTGGGTAGAGCCAGGCCTCTGCACGACCCTCCGCAGCGTCCTCCTCCTGGACGGAATCACAGGCACTTCCTCCCCGTGCTCCATCTCCCCTTCATCACACCGAGCGCCGGAAATCCTCGGGGTGAAGGGATGACCGGCTGCAGACTGCGTGCGCGCTCTGGTTTTTCCTGCCCAGCTGCCCGGGGTTTGCCCGGTCAGGGTCTGGAGAGGTCATCCAGACTCTCAGCCCCTGTGCTTGGAACCCCTCTCACCGGCACAGGAGTCCTGGGCCCGAAGGCTGGTCATGGCAGAGGAGGCCACCGCGGCCGCAGGCCGTCTCAGTGGCTGCTACTGTGACAGCCGGGGAGCAGCCGGCTTGCTGTCGCATGTCACACCCTGGGCCTTTCTCATTTCTGTAGCAGCTTTATAAGTCAGCCTGGCGGTTCCCGTTAGACAGACTGAGAAAGGAGGCTTGAATCTGGGTCACCGAGGAGCATGATGAATCAGTGGCGGCCCCAGACTCTTTGCTTGGGCCCCCGCTGCGCCCCAGCAGGCCACCGTCGGGAACTAAGGCTGTGAGCTCTTTACAGGCTTGAGGAAGGAGGCTGTCGATTTTACTTGTGGGTTTATCTGACACCAGAATTATTCGCGTGGAGCTCCCCCGCACGAAAGGATGTGTGGCTTTCAGGTTTGTTTCTGGCAGATAAACAGAGGTTTAGGAAACGGAAAGTCATGGTCTTGTGTGTGCAATTAAATGAAATGCCATGAAGTGGCTTGGCCTCCTTTGGCCTTTCTGTCGCTTTCCGGACTCTGTAACACAGGCTGCACCGTTCGCACCCCTCCTCCCCTGGTCTGGCCGGCGGTGGCCTCTGCTCCCCAGCCGTGAGGTGGGGGGCTCCCTGGCCTCGGATGGGGGTCTGGGGGGGCCAGCACCGAGGCCAGCGCAGAGGCTTCCCGCTCTGTTTTTCTTTTTTCTTTAAGAATGGTGTGCGAATGTCAGCCATCTTTTATTTTATTTTATTTTATTTCCTTGGCCATCTTCACTGCCGCTCAGCCTGTCTAGCTGTGCTTGAGCATCTCCTTGCAATGCCTTCTCTCGCCGTGGGGCTCGGGCTCAGGGGCACTCAGGCTTCATCGCGCAGCGCCCAGCCTTGGGCGCTGTGGCTCTTGGACTTAGTTGCTCTGAGTCACGTGGGATCTTCCTGGATCAGGGGTGGAACCCGTGTCCCCTGCACTGGATTCTTTACCACTGGACCGCCAGGGAAGCCCCCTTCGCCCTCTTGATGTGAAACGGGGGTCTTTCTGTCTTCCCCACTCTGTGACCTAATTCTATCCATTCTGATAAAATTAGTCATGCCCTCAATGAAGAGTTTCAAAGTAAATCTGAGAAAAGCCAGTCCCACTGGAAGGTAGCTTTAATGCTACTTGGAGCTCTTTCCTTGGTCGTAATAATCTTGCCCGGGTTTCCCTGTTCTGAACCGGGGGTCGTGGGCAACAACTCCTTTCACCATTTCCTGGATCTGATCTGAAGGAAAACAGCATGTTGACTGCTCAGGAAACCGACGTGAAAAGCTGTGACTACAGGGGCACTCAGAGCGAGGAGGTTATCAGGAGCTATCTAGCAGGTGTAATTTTTCCAGCGGTTCACCTGAATGATATCTGCAACAGTTACTACAACTAGCCCTTTTCCTGTTCTCAGAGACTGTTTCGTTGTACAACCACGTATCTCATTACTAAGCACATGGAAAGCAAAGAGGCAGAAACGAAATTACTCTTCTTATGTTTCTACCTCCTGAGCCACCGCTGTTATCATTTCGGAGTGTTTCTGCCCTGGCCGCTGTGTGCGGGAGCATTGTAACGTTGTAGCTTTATAGATTCGTCAGGTTCTATTTTTGCTTAGAAGCTTTGGAAAGAATAAGGCTGCGTCTAAAATACTGTGCTCGGGTTAGAACTTAAAAGTTAGGGCCGCATATGAAATTTTTGCAAAGAAGTCTCTCTTCTCTCGGGGTCAACCCACAACCTCGAAAACCTCCCTCTCCTCCCCCACTTTAGAGACACCAGGCATTAGAAAGAGAGTGAATATTGGTTCTAGGGAAGTCGTTTTTAAAACAGTGGCTGTGACCGGTGTCTGGGACCCTTACAGGGGACCAGTGTGTGTGTCTGGGTGATGGGGTCTCTTTCTTCTTGAGGACCTCCGAAGTCAGCGACCAGGAGGAGAGGATTCCAGACGCTCCGGGGTCCCTGAGGAGCCTGCCTCACCTCCCTGCTCGCCTCAGACCCGCCGGCTTCCCTGGAGCCTCATAGAGCCTGCCCCCGCCACCCTAACCCGAACCCCACGCCCGCTCCCTGTCCCCCTCTGCACACCCCTCTGCCACCCCATCACTCTTTCTTCCCAGCTCCCCTCTCCCTCCATCACCTCCCAGTACTCTGCTTTTTAGACCGGGTAGCTCCTTTTCCCTGGGCCCGCGAGGGAGCAGAGGCTTCCTGTCCGCAGCGCTTGCCGGGAGGTCAGAGGGAGGGAAGCCCGTACCCCATGGCCAGGTGGCTGGGTCATCTGAGCCCCGCCCTCGCCTGCGAAGACTGCTTCCTCCCACCCTCGGGTCCTTTGGCCCATGGCCTCCTTTTTGGCGCGACTGAGAATAGGCTGTTCCTTTTCCACTCCAGCATCTTCCCCGTGGTCCCCTCTCCCGCCCTGGGGTAGCCAGCCGCCCCCTCCTTCCCGGTGCGTCCTGGTTCCAGGCCCCTTCTGCTCCCTGACCGCGCTCTGCGCTAAGCAGGCCCACGTGCGGAGGCTCCTGCACCCTGCCTGGGGGTCGTCCAGACCCAGAGCGTTTCAGAAGGGAGCGAGCTTACTACAAACAAAGAGCAGAGGTGATGAGGGCGCTGGGAGCGGCCCGGCTGACCTCTTGACGGGCAGGGGGGTCGCCAGGACCCCGGGTCAGGCCAGCTCAAGGGCGAGCTGATGCTCCTTGGGTCAGTAGTCAACTTGTAGAGCCTCAAGACAAGGAAAATTCCTGCCGGAAGGGTGGCCTTCGGTGACTGGTGAGGGTGAGCCAGGCTGAGTACCAGAGTGGGTGTTTCTGCCTAATTTGGGATCAGAGAGCTGCCTGGGAAGATCAGGGGAGCCTTTGGCAACCGTTACAGAGGGCCTCGGTCAGTTCCGGAGGGGACCTTGGTTCCGGGCTCCATGTCCGTGGCCTTGGGACAGGACTCTAGGATTACTTCCGATAGATCCTGGCCCGCTCGGGACTGCCCTGCCGTTTCCAGGTTCTGGGAAGCCAGGCTGGTTGGCCACCCAGATCCTGGCAGCCCACCACGAGAAGACAGGAGGATGATGCTGGCAGGAACCCTGGACCCTATCTCTGAGGGCTGAGGGCTGGCTCCCGTCCCCCTTGGTCCACCAGGGCCCTAACCCTCTGCCCGCCTGGGCGGTACCCGAGGGCTGAGCAGAAAAGCCTGGAGTCAGGAAACCAGGGCTCTGGGTGTTGAGATGGGGACCGTCTGGGCGGGCAGCCTCTGGCCCCACAGCTGCAGCTGGAATCAGATGTGGGCCGGGGCGGGTGGGGGCCTGCGGGGGGGCGGGGGGTCCTCCTGGGGTTCAACCCAGTCTCACTCGTGCCTGTTGCCTCTGCAGCGCCATCTGTCTCTTTGGGTCTTAGTGCCAATTCTTTAGTTTTATTTTCTATTTATTCATTTTTGAATTGAAGTATAGTTGACTTCTAATGTATTCATTTCTGCTGTACAGCAAAGTGGCTCGTTTGTACATACATACACTCTTCTCTATTTTCTCTTCCGCTTTATCGCAGAGTACTGGACGTGGCTCCCTGTGCCATGCAGCAGGACCTTGTTGCTTCTCACGGCCAATTTAAAAAAACTTTTTTCCTACATCTGTGGTCTCTGTTCCCTGAGACCGCACTCTCTTCTTAGACCCTTGTAATAACGCCTTCACTCAGACATTCATACTCAAAGCTTATCTTCCAAGAGCACTGTAAACGCCAGTGATTACAGCAAAGGCCAGTTTTCAGCCCTCAGACGCGGCTCTGCAGGGCTTTCTCCAAGCACAGTGGCACTGAGCTGATTTCCGAGTGGCCGCTGCTTCCAGCCACTGCTTTCCTCCTCACTTCGATTTGTCCTTCTGCTTCCTGGCTTCCCTGGCGGCCCAGAAGGCAAAGAGTCTGCCTGCAATGCGGCAGACCTGGGTTCCATCCCTAGGTTGGGCTGGAGAATCCCATGGGCGGAGGAGCCTGGCGGGCTACAGTCCATGGGGTCCCAAAGAGCCAGACACGACTGGGTGACTAACACTTTCCCGGGCTTCAGTGCAAGCCCCCGAGCTTTCATCAGCACCTCTGAGTTCAGCTGTGGCCTCCTGCCCAGAACGGCCCCTGCTTTGCGCGCTGGAGCTCCTCTTTGGGACGGCAGGGAAGAAGTGGGGGGAAGAGGAGCAGGAGGAAGGGGCGGGGGGCCGGCTGTGGAGCCGAATGCACAGGAAGACCTGCAAGGCGTGTGTCTAGTCCGCACCTTCATCCTCCACGAACCTCCTCTTCCCTTTATCAAGGAGGAGACAGACCCCCAGAGACTGCTTTGAGGAATGCCCGTCACGTGGCTGACCCAGATCTAAAGTCAAGACTCCCCGTGACACGAGGCCTCAGTCTCCGCACCTTCGATGAGTCTCATTTCCTTCCTCTTCGAGCAGTTTCTGTCCTTCTGTGTAGAAATGTGTTAGAAACCCAGAAGTAAGCGTCCAGGTCTGATCCCCCCACGACTGTTGAGATGGAAAAGCAGCTATCATTTTCATTCCTTGTTCCTCTGGCTTCTTCCTGGTGTTTCAGGGCGTCCTTTCTCTCCACATTTATCCCAGAGACGTGCAGCCTGCGGGCGTGGCTAAAGTTCTGAGGTGCGCGCTCTTGAGGAAGCTGCCGCGTCTCTGAGTTTCAGTCTGACGGCATCGGTGCCCTCTGGCTTCCCGTTAGGATGAAGAGAGCAGGATGAGGGGAACACCAGGCCGGCTGGCTCTGCCCTCAAGCCTGCCAGCGGCTCTGGGCTCTGGGCCACCTCCCTCCTGCACGGCTCCCTGCCAGGGTCAGTTCTGGGAACTTAGCCCCTGTCATTCCACAGAGAGGAAGTGGGGAGATTTCGGGTTGACTTCAGTGCGTGGCAATGGGATATGCTGTGCTCCTATCATTATTAGTTCAGGGGCACCTCAGGTCAGCAGCCTTTGGGGGCCAGAGACTGGGGAGCCCCGCAGGAGAGCACAGGGGGTTTTCTGAGCTAGTGACTGACAGCGGGTGAAGAAGATGGGCGAGCCCCTCGCTGCCCCAGAGGACGATGCTCAGGGCGGAGAGAGACAGGACATCGACTCTGCAGCACGTGCCCTGAACAGGGAGGCTGGGCAACCTGGAGTCTTGGCCAATTCCAAGACACACGGTGTCAGCACGGCTGGCAATTAATCCCCTCAAAGAGATGCTCAATGAGATGCCTGGAATGCGGGAGCCCCGGGTTCGATCCCCAGGTCAGGAAGATCCCCTGGAGGAGGGCGTGGCAACCCACTCCAGCATTCTTGCCTGGAGAATCCCATGGATGGAGGAGCCTGGAGGGCTACAGTCCATGGGGTTGCCAAGAGTCGGACACGACTGAGCGACTTCACTTCTTCACTTCGTCACGAGATGCTCTTTGTCCCTAGTGGGAGATTTGCTGGCAGGATTCGGTGAGGAGGGTTTCCTTATTTCTCTGCGGGGGGAATGACACACCCCAGGGCCCAGCCCGAGCCGCCCCAGTGAGACCCTCTGCTGTCAACCTTACCCGCTTCACCTCCCCAACAACATTGCTGTTCAGACGTCTTATTTCCCCCCACCTCTAGCATCCTGCCAGCAAATTTCCCCGTAGGGACAAAGAGCATCTCAGTCAGCTGGAACTGACTGAGAGTCCAGGTTGCCCAGCCTTCCCGTTGGCAATCTTGGGAAGGATGCTTTTTGAACAAAGTCCGCTTTTGCTGTGATTTCTGGACCATGGGGTCGCCATTGGGCATGACTTAGCGACTGAACCGAACTGAATTACTTTACAATGTTGCGGTGGTTTTTGCCATACATTTACATGAATCAGCCATGGTTGTAATGTGTTCCCCATCCTGAGCCCCCCTCCCACCTCCTCCCCATCCCACCCCTCAGGGTCATCCCAGTGCACCAGCCCTGAGCGCCCTGTCTCATGCATTAAACCTGGACTGGCGATTCATTTCACATATGATATTATACATGTTTCAATGCTATTCTCTCAAATCATCCCACCCTCGCCTTCTCCCAAAGAGTCCAAAAGACTGTTCTATACACATGTGTCTCTTTTCTGTCTCGCATACAGGGTCATCGTTACCATCTTTCTAAATCCCATATATATGCTTTAGTATACTGTATTGGTGTTTTTCTTTCTGATTTACTTCTCTCTGTATAATAGGCTCCAGTTTCATCCACCTCATTAGAACTGATTCAAATGCATTCTTTTTATTAGCTGAGTAATATGACCCTGCAGACCACCCCCTGCTGGGCCCACACGGCTGCCAGTGAGCGCCAGATTCAGGACTGATCATTCATCAGGGAGGCCCAGGGTCCCCGGAGCACCGACGCCATCCGCCTGATGGGCCACCTGCCCGTCAGCAGACACCGGTCACCCATGTGTCACACACCTTTGGAAATCAGCCACAAAGTTGAAAATCTATGAAACACTTGTCATCCCCTAGAGGGACACACAGTTATCCGTGGTGAGGAAGCCTACATGACTGAAGGACTTTCTTTACAAAACTGTTGCCCAGAATTATTTTAACTTTTATAATGAAAAATGTGTTTGTTCATAGTCCATGCAAACTTCCCCAAGTTCCTATTATTTTCTACTGGAGAACAGTTGCTCTGGTTGAGGGGGTGGTAAAGCTTCTGTCCCCGGTGTGGGTGACTTGGGTTCAATCCCTTAGTCAGGAAGATCCCCTGGAAAAGGGAATGGCAGCCAACACCAGGATCCTTGCCTGGAGAGTCCCATGGACAGAGGAGCCTGGCGGACCACAGTCCACAGACCCACAGAGAGCTGGACACGACTGATGGACCGGCTCTTTCACACACACAGTTGCCTGACAATGTTCTGCTAGTTTCAGATGTAGAGAGTATTCCCTGGTGCTCAGACAGGGAAGAGTCTGCCTGCGATGCGGGAAGATCCCCTGGAGGGGGGCATGGCAACCCATTCCAGAATTCTTGCCTGGAGAGTCCCATGGACAGAGGAGCCTGGCAGGATACAGTCCCCGGGGTCCCAGAGTCGGACACGACTGAGCACCTGAGCGCCGCTTCCAGCACAGCAGAGACGCTCAGTTTATGTAGGTACCTGTGGCTTATTTTTCAAATTTGTTTCCCATTTAGGTAGTTACATAATACTGAGCAGAGTTCCCTGTTCTGTACAGTGGGTCTTTGTTGGTTATCTGTGTTAAATATAGCCCTGTGCACGTGGGTTTGTTCATAACCTATGCGCATTTCCCAGGTTCCTCTTTTCCCTTTTAAATTCTTCTTCCTCCTGGGGGGATAAGCTTGTCTTCTCTGCGGGGCTGGGACTCCCTTCTTTCTGGTTCCACAGACCCTGCCCTGGAGGAGCTGCCTCTCCACGGCCCAGGGGTGAGCCCGCCAGTTAGTAGGAGGGTCCCTGGGACTCACCACAGTCTCACCTCAAAGGGTAAAGCACTCCCCGCTTGGCTGTGATGTTAATTTACCAAAGGGCCCCTGGACTTTGTCCTGGATGAACTGTTCACATTTCCTGGCAGGCTTTCAGACTGGAAACCATTTATATAAATCTCACGATCTAGGGTGGACCTCTTGCTCTTATGTCCATCACCATGTCATGCAAATGAGCAGCAGCATCTTATTGAAGCAGTGTTGAGAGCTCACAGATTTTTGACGTGGGACGTTTTTGCTTTTCTAAAGAAAGTATTGATTTCTTTGGCTGCGCCGTGGCTTTGTTGCCCGTGTGGGGCCTTGCATTGCGGCTCACAGACTCTAGCTGTGGGGCGGCCCTTAGCACGTGCTCCCGGATCAGGGATGGAAGCAGCGTCCCCTGCACCGCAAGGCGGATTCTTAACCACTGGACCACCAGGACAGTCCCAACGTGGGGACGCTTCTAGAGAGAGAAAACAGATGGGTCTGAGCTTCTCAAGGATGGCGTATAGTTTGGAATTTACTTTGAAGCAGAAGGAATTTGGGGGCAGAGGACACTGGAGGACCACACAGGCCCCCTGAGTCCCACCCAGGAGCAGCCTCGGGGGTGGGTGGGAAGGCCACCGTTCAGGCTGGAGCCCATCAGAGACCAGGGCCAGACCCGCTGCAGACTGGCTCCCCTCTGGCACAGAGGAGGTGCACAAGGGGCAGCGGTCCATTGGGGGGTGCCCCCTCCAGCCCTAGGCTCCCCCGACGGGTGGCCCAGCACCCGTGTCCAGGAAGGGAAGGCGCTCCAGGCCCCTTGCCTCCGGGTGCTGCCTCCCGGCATTGCTCCTGTTGGCATGCTGAACCCCACTCACTGCCCTTCAGGGTCCTCAGCAAAGTCAAGTCTATTTTTCCTGTTTTAGGCATGCTGGGCCCGGGGCGATACTGAGCCACAAAAGGACATACCTTCCCACCCTCTTGCCAAATAAGACTGTCGAAGGGGACATCAGGGGGAACTGGTGGGTTAGAGGGTATGCGACACCCGTGTCCCGCGATCTGGCGGTGACCTGACTCTTGACCTCAGCCAGGAGCTGGCATGGCGGGCAGCCCTTCCAGCAGCTTCCGCCCGCAGGAACAGGGTCTCAGAGGAGGCGGTGGCGGTGGTGGGGTGAGGAGCAGGGGTGCGACGGAGGGGCGGGAAGGACACGGTCCCCTCCTCTCCCTTGGGCATTGGTCGTCCGGGTCAGGGACCGCGGGATGTCACGGGGAGGGTTCTTTTCAGGGGAGTGGGCAGGACACCCACATCAGTGGAGAACCTTAAGACCCAGCAGAGCAAGACGAGTCAGGACCCGGAGAGACTGTCCTTCCAAAGGATTGCTGTGGCAGAGGAAGAGTGTTTTTGGGACGGTGGGGTCCTGGAGCCGGGAGGTCGTCCAGCCTCTCAGTCAGATGCAGAAAGGCTCTTCTTCTGCAGGTCGGGGGTGGGGGGCAGGGATGAGTAGAAACTGGGCAGGGAAGTAGCCGGCGAGGTCCAGGGAGAGGGTCCCACTCTGCTCCGATAATTCCCGGGAAGAGCGGAAAGGGGGCCGGGGCCACACTGCAGGGCGGCCGAGGCCTGGGGCAAGCCGGGCTCTGGGGTCCACAGCACGGAGAGACCCTGACCGATGCTTGGTCAGCACCCAACCGAGGGACGGGGGCCATGCATGGGCAGCGTGGTCAGCTCAGCATGAGGTGGGAGGGCCCAGGCTCGGAAGGAGGGAACACGTCACTCCACCTGGCCTTGCTCTCTGTCGGTCTTTGCTGTAAACCCTTGCAAAGACCAGGGAAGCCGGGCACGCTGCGGTCCCCGGGGTCGCCAAGGGTTGGGCTGCTATCAGTCTTTTTATGAAACAATTTCCTGAAATTTGGATCATAACACACTACGTGATGGTGAACACTTCTATGATTCTAGGATATCTTTTCTTTAACTTTTTCGCTGATTTCTTAAAGCCACTTATACCTAATAATGAGCTCGCCTAGGGGCTCATCGAAATGCTCTTCCTCACATCCACCCCTGCACGCAGCGACAGGGTGCTCGGGGGGCTTGTCACCCGCCGCCTCCTAATGATCACGGGTCCTGCGGTCTAGGGCCTTGTGTTTCTTTCAGTTGAGAGATGATTGACGTCTTCCATCATATTAGTCTCAGGTACACGACACCGCGATCTGATATTTACGAATATTGTGAAATGAACGCTAAGTCTAGCCAGCATCCATCACCACACAGGATGTTTTGATCCCAGAGGATACAATACCGTGTGTGTATGTGTGAGCTGCTCAGTCGGGTCCGATTCTTCGCAGCCCCATGGACTGTGGCCCACCAGGCTCCTCTGTCCGTGGGATTCTCCAGGCAAGAGTCCTGGAGTGGGCTGCCATCTCCTTCTCTGGGGGATCGTCTCTACCCAGGGACTGAACCCCCATCTCTTGCATTGTAGGTGGCTTCTTTACCACTGAGCCACCGGGGTGTTTATCCTCCCAAAACTCAAGTTTATTGAGCACTTTCTCCAGTCCTGGGCCTCCCTGGTGGCTCAGAGGGTAAAGCGTCTGCCTGCAATGTGGGAGGCCTGGGTGTGATCCCTGGGTTGGGAAAATCCCCTGAGGAAATGGCAACCCACTCTAATACTCTTGCCTGGAGAATCCCATGGACAGAGGAGCCTGGTGGGCTGCAGTCCGTGGGGTCCCAAAGAGTCGAAGACACCTGAGCAGCCCACTCACTGAATGCCCCGCTCCAGGCTCTGTCCTCCCTGCCAGTCTCGCGAGCTGGGCCTGCTGCCCCATGGCCCTCTGGGGCTGCGCGCCGCGGCCTTCACTGCACAGAGCAGGGCCTGGGGCTGCGGAGGGCCAGAACCTGGTTGTGGCGCTCAGCTTTCAGGCGAACCCAGGGAGGGGGCTCCAGAGGCTCCATCCACCGTGCTCAATGGCCCTTCTGAACCCGTGTGCGTCTTTCCAGGCAGCGCACGATGCTGCCCTGCTCCCAGGCGTCGCTGACCCGGAGAAGCCGTATTTGAGCACGATGTCATTGCCACACCTTGAAAGGCAGCTCAGAGCCGTTCTTGTGGGAATAACCCCACCCAGGCCCCTCCCTTCTCATCAGCTCTACTGCCGCTCCAGGGAGTCATATGATCATTTTATAACCTACAGGATATAGATGGTTAACCATCTGTATTTGGGCAAATAGGCGTTCCTTTTGCATAGGAAGTGGTAACTCAGCAATTTGCTTCTGGTTAATCCTGGCCCCTCACTGTTTTTTTCTTAATGACCATTAGAAAGTGCGTCTGGCAAGAGGTCACAGTGGGGATGCCCGCGCCTGTGTGAGGGCCGTGTAGCAGGGCCGTGTAGCAGAACCGTGCTGTCTGGACCACAGCCTTTTGGAGGTGAGCCTGCTGAGCCCCTTTCAAAAACGTCTTTTCTTCTCTGATCCTGCATCTGAAGAATATTAGACATGGACCTGCTTGCCTCCTGAGGATTCCAGGATGCTGGCGTGCTGTCTGTGTTTACACTTCGTAAAGCATGCTCACTTTCGCACGCACAGTGTCCTTGCACTTTGAGGAATGGTGCTGCATTTTCAGGAAGCTTGCTTTCCTCCTAAACATACAGTAAGTGATTGCATTCTAACTGTCTCGCTCTAGAGCTTGGGCAGTGTGATCATTGCCTCATAACGTGATATCCGTGGGGCATCAGTCTGGGGAGAAATGCAGTTCTTTGCTTAAATAAGGCCACAAAGAGTTTGGAAAGCCAAACCTGAGCTAAAAATGTTTTGGAGGTGATGAGAAAGGTGATTTATGACAAAGTTCGAGTGAGGGTCTTGAATAGTTGGAGGTTGATTGGGAAGGAGCTTGTCAGGCAGTCATTTAAGAGAAATTGATGGGGTGGAAATTTTTATGAGACTCAGCACAACACAGGAAAAGCTCTGATAATGGCTGCAAATGCCACAGTGACTAGGGAGTTAGCGTCTCATGACTATAAAAGGATGCATGGGGGTCTTTAAGACAGTTTCCACAGATTCCCCCAAAGCCCAAGTAGTTGCAGAAAGCTGATATTGTAGTGATCAGCACTGGAAAGAAACCGGTGTGAAGTCTGAATTAGTCACTAGCTCTTGGAATGATTAGAGGTATAACATTAATTACTGTAAATGAAAAAGAAAAGGTAAAAAATCTTTTGAAGAAGCAAAAGGAACCAGAAGGAAAAAAAAAAAAAACCTATATTCAACTCACTGGAAAAAACCTTCTGGCTTCTTTCTTAACCACGTTTATGCAAAAGCAGAAGGAAGCCAGCCTAGAGTTTCAGCTCCACTGACATTCATCTAAAAAAGGATAAAACGCTGTGTGCCTGTGAGTCAAATGCATTAAGACAGCAGTTGGCATGGTATTGAATACCTACCTCTGTGGTATGTAAGACTCTGATATCTATAATGTTTTAAAATAAAGACGTTATTTAAGATCTTGTGGGAATTGCATAGTCCTTCAGTGAGACCTGCTGGAGACCAGGTGAATTAGAATGAACTGCAGTCTTCCCATCTGTAAAGTGGGTGTGCTGTTTAGGCGCTAAGTCACATCCGACTCTTTGTGACCCCACGAACTATAGCCTCCCAGGCTCCTCCGTCTGTGGAACTCTCCAGGCAAGCACACTGGAGTACGTTACCATTCCCTTCTCCAGGGGATATTCCCTGTCCAGAGAGTGAACCTGTGGCTTGCACACTGGCAGGTGGATTCTTTACCACTGAGCCACGAGGAAAGCCTGTAAAGTGGGTGTAAGTCATCTGAAATGGATGTTGACAGACTTAGCAAGGTAATAGACATGAAGCTGTGATCCCAAAGCCCATTGTGTAATTAGAGCAGAAAGCACGCACACCCACCCTCCAGCCTCAACAAACATGCACACGCATCTACACAGGCCTACACACACACATGCCTCCATGTGTGCACACAGCACACACACACATCATACACACGCCACACACACATACGTGTAACACATAACACACATGCCTATACACACAGGGTAACATCCACACACGCGCACACGTGCATGTGCGTACTCACTGTGCACACACACGTACACACACATATACCTTTTGTTCTTGTTCCTTGCCTTGGGGGCCATCACTATTTGTGAGAATAAGCACAGACTGAAAACCTTCTGCTTTAATTTTAGCAAAACCGTTAAACTTGTTTAATTTGTTTAAATGAAAACTTTAAGTTTTCCTTGCTGATAATACTTTGATAAATGTTAATGTTTCTGCATATTTAATTTTCATGGGTAGAGTCTGCCCTTGGTCAAAGGGACCAAAGGCTGAGGGTGGCCTATTGCCCACCCCCCCTGCTTTTCCAGCCGCCTCCTCCCCTCCTCCCCCCTCCCCTCTACTACACTCTACTCCTCTCCTCCCCTCCTCCCCCTCCTCCTCTCCTCCTCCCCACCCCTCCCCTCCCCTCCTCTCTCCTCCCTCCTCCCCTCTACTATACTCTACTCCTCCCCTCCCCTCCTCCGCTCTCCCCTCCCCCTCTCCCCCTCCCCTGCCCTCCCCCTCTTCCCCTCCCCCCTCCCCTCCTACTTTCCCCCCTCCCCTCCTCCCCTCTACTCCTCCCCTCCTCCCCTCCTCCCCTCCCCTCTCCCCTCCTCCCCCCTCCCCTCTTCTCCTCTCCTCCCCTTCCCTCCTCCCTTCCCTGGCGGGCTACAGTTCACAGGGTCACAAAGAGTCAGACATGACTGAAGCCTCTTAGCATGCACGCACTGTAAACACTGCACGTGAGGAGGAAGGCAGAGGAGAGCACAGACACGATGAGGAGCGCCATGGGAGATATAAAAAGGCCAAAGAAAGATCCTGAAGATGAAATACACAATGTGTAGAATGAGGTTACACAGGCTGGGTGACTTCCCTGCTGGTCCAGGGGTTCTGACTCTGATTCCTACATTTAGAAATTGATACTGAAAAACAAATTATAATAGCATCAAAAAACATGAAATCACATATTTATGGACACATTTCCCCCCCTCCCCTCCTCCCCTCTACTCCTCTCCTCCCCTCCACCCCCTCCCCCCTCCCCTCCCCCTCTTCCCCTGCCCTCCCCCTCTTCCCCTCCCCTCCCCTTCTCCCCTCCTCCCCCCTTCCCTCCTACTCTTCCCCCTCCCCTCCTCCCCTCTACTCCTCTCCTCCCCTCCGCCTCTCCCCTCCTCCCCTCCCCCTCTCCCCTCCTCCCCTCTCCTCTCCAGTATCCTGCTCCCCTTTGCCCCACCCGCTTCTGGCCCCAGCGGAGAGCAGACCAGTAATCCGTCTCCCTGCGAGCCTGTCCTCCGCTGCCCAGCCGCAGTGAAGACGCTGTCTGCTGAGGACCTGAGCCTTGTCCTCTGCCTGTGAGCAGACTTCCGAAGCCCTCAGAGTCCCGAGAAGAGGCCTCTGTGCAGTGGAGGCCCCGGGGGGGTGGCGGGGTGGCCTCTGGTGGGCTTGAGAGCAGCTGCACGGCCGTTCTGATCTGAGGACACGTGCCGTGAGCTGTTCTTTGCATTCTTGAGCGAGGCAGTCAGTGAGCTGATAGTTCCGGAGGTGCCTTCTTTAGTCCACGGTACCTAATGACAGTGGTCCAAGGCAGCCACGTTGCTTAATTGTGACGAAATGTAAATTAGCATTGTGAACACCGTGTTAAAGATGTTGGTCTAATTAAGTAGTGCTAAGGTTTCCTCGAGTCTTCGGGTGTGAGAGCTGAGGGCAGAGGCTCGCTCCCCGAGGCTCCATTCAATCTTGGGTTCTGGCACGCCTACTTGTCATTTATGGCCTCAAACCTTCAGTGCAAAGTCGTGCAAAGGTTCAGCTTGTCACTGTGTGCCTCTGCCAAAGGAAGAGAAGCCATTTGATGGCCTGACTTTTAGAAACATGAGTTCTGTGTGTCCACGATGAGACGCGACTCCGCCGGGGTTGGTGCAGGCCCTGCTCGCCGGCCCCTCCCTGCAGTCTCTGAGGGTGCGTCTACTCCTGGCCGCAGCCTGGCGCGGAGACCAGCTGGCACCGAAGGGGAGGCCTCCCTTGCCTTGGGGACGTCCTCCCAGGCCTGGTCAGAGCTCCGAGCCGCTGGCTGGGCGGCTCACAGGCCTGATGTTTATGCTTGTCTCGGAAGGAAGGGAGGGAGGGCGGAAGCAGGGAAGGAAGCACTCCTCTCCGTCAGCTTTTTCCAAGGGTGACACAGGTTCTGAGGAGCCCTTGGGGGTAAACAATGATGTGGACGCTCCAGAAGGAGGAGGCAGGGGGCGGCAGCTCCCAAAGCTAACCCCGGAGCATCTCTCCCCGGCCTGTCCTCGCGCCTGCTTCTTCGAAGCGAGAGCATCTCCCGGGGACTCACTGATCTGAGCTCACTGACTTACACGCTGATCTAAACTCCAGCGCTATAGCTGTTAGAGGCTGGACTCCCCAACGGAGCCACGGCGCTCACACAAACGTGCGTTAGAGTCACTGGAGGTGCTGTGAAGGGCGGTGAGTGGCCGCCGCCGCCCTGCGCGGGCTCTCGAGCTCATCTGACGCCCAACTGCACTGATGGCTCAAAAGACAGGTGAGCAGAGCAGGGCTCCTGCCGTGAGCAGGACACGTGACAGCCCCGCCCTAACAGCATCTTTCCCGCTCACTGCCTGGCTGGAAGCTGCCTTTCCCCCGCACTACACCCTATCGTGGACGGGGCCCCGCAGCCCCACACCCTCCCGTGGACAGGGCCCTGCAGCCACAGCTCTAGGCTCATTGGTGGTGAAACGTCCGGGGCACGCGGGGCTGTCTGCCTCAGAGCTCCTCAGCCAGACCCTCCGCTCGCAAAGGCACCTCGCGAGGTTCCAGCCCGTCCTGCCCCCACGGCCCCCAGCTGGAGAGGAGAGGGGCACCCGCTCTAATCCTTTCCTCTCCAAAGAGCACTCCACCAGAGACTCCGATTTGGCAGGTCTGACCCGGCTCACGCGCGCCTCATGCTCTGTAAGCAGTGACCACTGTGCCTGACCTGGGCTTTGCTGGCCCCCAAGGCAGCCCGTGCCCAGCTTGCCAAACCGTTCAAATAATCTTCCTGATGTTCGGTCAGTTCTTGGATGCCATCTCTACTCATTAGCTGCCTTCTTACCCTTTGCAGGGTGGTGTAAGCCTAGACCCTCTCAAGTGGCCTCCTTGCAGGTGGTCAGTGACCTCGCCCCTCCCTGGCCCCCGTCTTTGCAGAGGAACACCCCGCTCTGATGCACGGGGTCTCTCTGCACCATCACGGCCGCTTGGCTTCCCTTGCTTCTGGCCAGCTGCGTTTCCCACAGCGCAACTCTAAACTCCTCTGCAAGTCTGACTGCTGTAGACTCGATGACACTATCCCGCACCTCGTTTTAAACCTTACAACGATTTGGCCTAAGAATGGAGCGTCAGTTACTTTTAACATTTATTGAGCATTATTTAACTTTCCTATTGTGGTCATGACAAATTTCCTCATGTCTATTTTATTCTCTGTTCATTAAAGAAGGTACAGATATGTCTCCGTTTAAAAGTCTTTATGTTTTTACCAATTTTCATAAAAACAACAGAGAGTCCTTCTGTTAGAACAGAGTCCTCCAAAAAGCTGACTGTTGCTGCTCAAGATCTGAGGTCACTTACCTGCGGGGAAGAAAGGCGCTTTGCCCGCTGTGGTGATGCTGATGCCACGAATCTGTCACCAGCACGATTCCTGCACAGAGCTGACGTGATATTGTGATGAGGGTGGTGGTCTGGGGCAAGCTGAACCATTTCCAGGTACTGCTCATGCCTGGCGCACATGAGGACTCGAAAGCCGTGTTTCCAAGAACACTGAGCTTCCCCACAAGAGCGATGCATCCATCATCATCCGCATTGAATAATGCTTATTCCCAACAGCTGTATAACACAATCCCTGACAAGTAGTTCCCCTGAGTGGGGTTCTGGCTGGGCCCAGTGCCCTGGGTCCTCCCCGGCCGCGTTTCAGCTGGGCTGACCCCCTCATCTCCACACGGGACGAGGAGCTGACCCCGCCCCACCCAGGCGCCCCACCCAGGGCCCACGTTGACGCCCCGGGTCTGGCCTCCCCCTGGGCCCCCAGGCCCCGCACGGCCCCCCGCAGCACGGGGTCTCCACTGCAGCTCTGCCCCAGCCCCCTCCCCAAGCACCTGTACCCCTACCCCTCAGCCTGTCCCTCTTGCTCCTTCTGGGGTCATCGCTAGTCCTTCTGCCACATTTTTGTGATGAGGATGGTGGTCTGAGGCAGGCTGAACCATTTCCAAGTACTGCTCATGCCTGGCACACACAAGGACTCCAAAGCCGTGTTTTCAAGAACACTGAGCTTCACCACAAGACCGATGCATCCATCATCACCCACACTTGAATAATGTTTATTCCCAACAGGTGTATAACACTGTCCCTGAAAAGTAGTTCCCCTGAACGGGGGTCTGGCTGGGCCCAGTGCCCATCCTCAGACCTGAGACCCACTCGGTCCTCAGAGGGGACCTGTCACCGGCGTCAGTGCGTTTATGTGGAGCCCCGTGCAGTTGTTTTATTAGCCGCTTTTTTTCCTGATAGCCTGATTAGCTGCTTGATAGCAGTGAATGCCCCCAGACTGAAAGCCAGCCTTCAGTGGGCTTTGCCAGCGGCCATCATCCTGACAGGGCGCGTCTCGGGCACCTCAGAAAGGCACCCGCCCACCCCCGCTCCGGGCCATTCGGCCGGCCCCTTCTCCCCGTTCCCCACCTGCAACCGTCACCAACTCGGCTTCCACCACCGTTGTTCAGCCTTTTCTAGAATTCTGTATAATTGGAACAACGCAGAACCCGGGCATACATGTTTAAGTTCTTCCCAGAACAATGCCCTGGCGTCCGGGTGCTCAGCAGCCCCTGGCTGCCCATGGACTGGGGCCCAGTGTGTGTCTGGGGTGCCATTCACATGTCTGCTTGCCAGCCGATGGGCACTGGGTTCCTTTCCAGCCTGGGCTGCTGGGAACAAACCTGTGACTGCGCGTCTTTCATTTCTATTCTCTCAGGTGAGCGCAGGGGCCAGTTGCGGTTCGGGTGGTGAGTGCGTGTGTGACCCGAGAGGCCTGGCCCTCTTTTCTCAGAGCCGGTCTCTGCGTCACGGCCCCACTGCTTGGGTGGGATGCCCTTGGCTGTCTCTTCCACATTGTTGCTTGCCCTTTTGAGTTCAGCCAGTCTGGTGAGCGTGGCGTGGCATCTCACTGCGGTTTAACTTGCGTTTTCCTGATAACTAAGGACACGATGTGCCCTTTCTTATGCTTGTTGCCATCCATGTGTTTTCTTCGGTGAATCGACTTAAAATCTTTCGCCTGGTTCTTCTTGGGTTGTCTTTGAGTTGTAAGTGTTTGAAGATGTTGGCTACAGTGATGAGATATCAGTTTACATCCCCCCCCGCCCCATTCAACGGTCCTGTTCATTTTCTGAAGTCTTTCAAGGCACAGAAGTCTTAGATTCTGATGAGTTACAATTGATCAGTTCTCTAACAGCTCATGCCTTGAGCAATCTATATAAGAGATCTCCTTCATTCCCAGGGGCCTGACAGTTTTCTGCTATGTTTCCTTCTGGGTGTTTTGTGCATTTAGCTCTCGCATATAGAGCTATAACCTATGCTGATTTTTTTTTTTTTTTTTTTTTGCCTGTGTTGTGAGATAAGGGTACAGATCAGCTTTCATGCTCCATCTACTGAACAGACTGTTGTTCCTGCCGAATTACCTGTGGTCCTTTAGTAAGAACTCAGCCTTTTTTCTGTTCTGCTGCTCGTGGGTCTATGCTCACAGCACCCCACTGCCCTGGCTGCTGCAGCTTTGTAGCAAAGCTTGGAGATCAGGTATTGTGAGTCCTACATGTCTGTCTCTGTTTCAAAGTTGCTTCAGCTCAGCTCAGTCGCTCAGTCGTGTCCGACTCTTTGCGACCCCATGAATTGTAGCACGCCAGGCCTCCCTGTCCATCATCAACTCCCGGAGTTCACTCAGACTCACATCCTATCCAGCCATCTCATCCTCGGTCGTTGCTTAGGCTATTTTAAATCCCTTGAGTTTCTTTATCATTTTAAATTTACCTTGTCGCTTTCTAAAAACCCCCCTGCCACCGTTTTCACTTGGGTTTGTTTGTCTCTGTAGATCAATTTGGAGTGAACTGACCTTTTAACAATATTGAATTGTTTGATCATAAATATATATATATTTCTATTAATTTAGATTATTTAATTTCTCTTCGTGTTGTTTTATAGTTTTCAGGGTATAGATAAGGGGGGATGTGGCCATAAATATTTGATTTGATGTTTTCTGACGCTATTATAATTTGGTTTTTCAATTTCGGTTTCCAAATGTTGCTGCAATATAGAATCGCAGTTGTCTTGTGCGTGTCAACGGAGTTCAGTCTGATGTTAATCCCCATCGGTGTATTTCTTTTTTCTGCTGCACCTGAGAGGTATTATGGATCTTAGTTCCCTGACCAGGGATGGAGCCTGGGCCCCCTGCAGTGGGGGCATGGAGTTGGAACCCCTGGACCAGCAGGGAAGTCACCCAGTCTGTGTAACCTCATTCTACACGTTGCGTATTTCATCTGTAGGATCTTTCTTCGGCCTTTTTATATCTCTCATGGCGCTCCTCATCATGTCTGTGCTCTCCTCTGCCTTCCTGATCACGTGCAGTGTTTACAGTGCATGCGTGCTAAGAGGCTTCAGTCGTGTCCGACTCTTTGTGACCCTGTGAACCGTAGCCTGCCAGGCTCCTCCGTCCATGGGATTCTCCAGGCAAGAACACGGGAGCGGGCTGCCATGCCCGCCTCCAGGGGGTCTTCCCGACCCAGGGATCGAACTTGTGTCTCTGATGTCTCCTGCTTCAGCAGGCGGGTTCTTTGAAATTCCTGCCGCTTCCGGAACCTCACTGTATTTATACCAGCATCAGAGCAGGGGCCGCAAAGAGCCAGACACGACTGAGTGACTGGCAGACCCACGTATCGTGCGTTCATAGCAGCTGCTGGAGCTTCTGTTTTGCTAATTCCATCATCCCTGCCATTCTTCCGTCTCCTTGGGTAGCTCACGGGTCACTTCCCTGTCATTCTGGATGTCTGTGCCTTAGATCAGTTTCAGCTGCAATAACAAATTACTGCAGACCGACTGGCTTCAACTACAAACGTCTTACTTCTCACAGTTCTGGGGGTTGGGAAGTCCAAGGTCAGGGCCCCAGCGGATCCAGGTCTGATGAAAGCCCGCTTCCTGGTTTGCATCTTCTCACGGCGTCCGCACAGAAGGGTGAGCAGAGAGGAAGTGGGCTCTCATACACGTCTCTTCTTGTGAGGCTGCTGATCCCCCGGGGGTGCAGGCAGGGGCGTTGCACGTCCACACGCCGTTGCCCTGGGGATTCGGCTTCAGTGTGTGAACCTTGGGGAGTTGCAAGCATTCAGTCTGCAGAAGTCTAGACATCTTGTTGGGTACCTGACATTATGAATTTTACATGTTGAAGGCTCCACTTGGTCGTATATCTTTAATTTGGGGATTCATTCATTCTGAAGGTAGCTGTATGATTGGAATCAGATGGCTCATCTGAGACTTTCAGGCTGTGTCCTGGCAGGTCCGGAGAGGCATTTATCGTAACCCGGCTGATCGTAACCCTGTTACTCCTGAGACCGTTCCCTTCTGAGGACGCTCCCAGGGTCCTGGGACTTGGAAGGTTGTGGTCGCTGCTAAGGCCGAAACCCAGCCTCCGTTCGCTGGAGCCGAATGAAAGTGCAGAGACAGGGCTTTGGGTGAAGCAGAAAAGAGCAGCTTTGATTGTTTTGCCAGGCAAAGGGGGCCACAGGGGCTTGGCACCTCAAGCCGGTGCCCTCCCTTGAGAGAGGAGAAAAGGGTCTCACAGTCCAGGGAAATCGGGCTGCAGATTAGGGTGCTGGTGTGTAATCTTCTTCATCTCAGCAAAGTTTCAGAATCATCCCAGCTGGTGTCCAGCCGTCAGCTGTCAGAGGTTCCGGTGGTCCTAGAGGCCGTCGCTCTCTGCCCTTCTTTCTGGAACGAAGGATGCTCTGAAGGAAAGGGCCGTGAGGGAGTGTTTTCTTGAAGAAGTAAGCAGCAGGGGCAGAGTATAGTTCTAACCAGAAAATAATCACTTTCGAAGTGCAGTTCAACAAGGACAGGAAAAAAAATATGTGTGAGAGAGTGTTGGGCTGGGCTAAACGCTGACAGTTTAATGCTGTGGGGGCCGTCAGCCGGCTCTGTCACAGCCCCGCCCTGCCCTCAGGAGGCTGGTCTCCGCCTGCGAGGCGTCTGCGGGCGGCCCTGCGCCCATGCTGGGGGCTCTTCCTTGGCTGTGCTCCCCTTCCTCTCAGGACAGCTCTGCAGGCCCCTGTCTCTCTGTGTGTGGGGCCCTCTCTCCTCTGCCCGTCTTCCTGGATTCTGGCCCCTGTCGCCTCAGCACCGTGAGGAGGCCGTTCTCTGGGCCCTGCTCTGCACACGGGAACGGCCCCCAGTGAGAACCTGGGGACTTCACAGAGCTCAGACCACAGTCCCCGTCCGTCCCCAGTGTCTGAAAACTGTGATTTGATGCAGTTTGGGGGCGAGTTTGGTTGCCTGATGCAGTACAGTGCGCTTGGTCTCTGCTAATCCCTCGTGGCCGGAAGCACAAATCTTGAGGTCATATTTCGACTGATACATTTAATCTGGTGATCTGATGGATGCTTATCTCCTCATATGCTTCTGCAACACAGAAGCTCTGATTGCGTGTCTTCCGCAGGCGGTTGTAAAAGTGCAGAGGTGAGCCAAGCGTCCCTGCAGTTTTGTGTCCAGAGCAGGGACCAGGCAGAGCGGAGACTCGGGCCCCAGGCAGGAGAGAGGGAGTGGGTTTAGGCCATCTGGTGTGTGGTCAGGAAGCCGCAGTGGGAGAGTCATGTGACCCAAGAAGCGTGTGCAGGAAGTCCTCCAGGGTGACCTCTGCATACCCGGGATCCCTCCCCCAGCATCAGCGTGGCCTCCATAGCTGAGGACGGGCCTGGCACGGCCGATAGGCTCAGGGCAGGGGCCGCCTTGTCCGTCTGAGCACCCAAGGCTGGCATTTCTGTTCTTCCTGGCCTCCTGGGCTGAGGGCGCGGGGGAGCTGCTGGAGCTGCAGGAGAAGAGGGAATGCGCGTTTCACGTGGGTCTCAGATGTCCAGGCCAGGGTTTTTATCCGTGGCTGGATGACAAAGCAGAGCGCTGAGCTACACCAGGTAAAGAGGGACGAGGGAGTGTGGGAAGAGCGCCGGGCCGCCTTTCCCCTCTGCCTGTTCGTTTCAAAGTGGTGGACTTCACAGGCCTTCCGGCAAGGCCCAGCTCCAGCCTGCACCCACCTCCTTGAGCCTGGAGCCCTGCAGCTCCCCTGTTGGCATTCCCAGCACATCCTCGGCACCATCGGGGTTGTTTAGCACCAGTCAAGCCGACCCGGCCAGGCTGGGGTCTCACAGACACCTGGTGGTCAGCATTCCTCTTCAGCCAGAGTGGCCACCTGCCAGGGGTTGGTTCTCCAGGGACCCAGAGCTGTGCTGCCCACAGAGCGTTCCCTAACCACGCCAGCCTAAGCCTCCCTCCCTGAAGCCTGGTTTCTGAAGATGAGGGTGTGTTTGCCCCAGCAGGTCAGTGGTTGCTAGCGAGAGTGTATTTTGGACACATCTGTGGCTCCTTCAGTCGCGTCTGACTCTTTGTGACCCTAGGGACCGTAGCCTGTCCATAGGACTGTCCAGGCAAGACCACTGCAGTGGGTTGCCATGCCCTCCTCCGGGGGTCTTCCTGACCCAGGGATCCAACCCAGGTCTCTTGCGTCTCCGGCTCTGGCAGGCGGGTTCTTCACCACTAGCACCGCCTGGAAAGCCATGCAGTCTTTAATAGCATATATAATATGTTCAAGCGAGGACTCTAAACCGTAAGTATCCTAGCAACATCTACACTTCTACAGGTTTTGTTCAGGGGCATCGTGTTGAATGTGATTAAACCGAATCTTCAAGAATGTTTTTCTGTGGAGTGAGCCTGTGGTTTTGCTGGTATCACTCGTTTTAACACTCCAGGTGGGGGCCCGCGGCTGGCGTGCCCTTTCGTCCACGCAGCCGTCTGAAGCTGCTTTCAGGCTCTGCCAGCAGACCTGAGTAGTGGTGTCAGAGACGACACGGCCCATGGATTCTAGAATACTCACCGTCTGGCCTTCCGTGGAAAGAGGTCACTGACCCCAGTTCTAAATGAGATTTCTGGATAAAACAGCACGCTGTGCGCTCTTGTGTTGAAGCGGGAAGAATTCCGTTTCCTGGACTCTCTGGCTCTCCGAGAATACCCAGCCGCAGTGTGCTCTGCCTTCCTTCCTGCTTAGGTCCACGTCTCTCCCGTTCTCTGCACTGTGAGCCAGAGGAGGTGAAAAGGCCACTCCCTCCCAGTCCAGGCCCGGCCTTCCCGCCCAGATCAAGCACCAGGATGAGAGTGGTGAGCATCCTTTTTACTTTGCCTGGGAGGATAATATCAGTCAATTTGACTCCTAGAAACTTACACTGCAGCTGACTATCCTTTTTCACTTCCCAGGAACCAGTGAATTCCACCAACATCTACGATTCAAATGAGGACTACTTTGGATTGGCTAATAGTTCGGATTACTCGCTGGATGATGACAGCCTCCTGTGTTCCTTGCAGGAGGTCAGAAGTTTCTCTGGGCTCTTTGTGCCAGTCGCTTACTCCTTGATAAGCATCTGCGGCCTCCTGGGCAATGTTCTGGTGGTGGTCACCTTTGCCTTCTATAAGAAAGCCAAGTCCATGACGGACGTTTATCTCTTGAACATGGCCGTGGCGGACATCCTGTTTGTCCTCACCCTCCCATTCTGGGCGGTCAGCCACGCCACCGGTGAGTGGATTTTCAGCAACATCATGTGCAAACTGACCCGGGGCATCTACGCCGTCAACTTCAACTGCGGCATGCTGCTGCTGACCTGCATCAGCCTGGACCGCTACATTGCCATCGTGCAGGCCACCAAGTCCTTCCGGCTCCGCTCCAGAACCCTGGCTCACCACAAGCTGATCTGCCTGGCGGTGTGGGTGGTGTCCATCCTCATCTCCAGCTCGACCTTCACGTTCAACCAGAAGTACAAGCTGCAGGGTGGCGACGTCTGCGAGCCCCGGTACCAGACCGTGTCCGAGCCCATCCGCTGGAAGCTGCTGATGCTGGGGCTGCAGCTGCTCTTCGGCTTCTTCATCCCGCTGGTGTTCATGATCTTCTGCTACGCGTTCATCGTCAAGACCTTAGTCCAGGCGCAGAACTCGAAACGGCACAGGGCCATCCGCGTCATCATCGCGGTGGTCCTCGTGTTCCTGGCCTGCCAGATCCCACACAACATGGTGCTCCTCGTGACCGCCGTCAACCTGGGCAGGACGGGCCGCTCGTGCAGCAGCGAGAGGCTGCTGGGCTACGCCAAGAACGTCACCGAGGTGCTGGCCTTCCTGCATTGCTGCCTCAACCCCGCGCTCTACGCCTTCATTGGCCAGAAGTTCCGGAGCTACTTTCTGAAGATCATGAAGGACCTGTGGTGCGTGAGGAGGAAGCAGAAGGCTCCGGGCTTCTCCTGCTCCCGGCTGCACTCGGACACCTTCACCTCCCGACAGAACAGCGAGACCGTGGACAACGACAACCCGTCCTCCTTCACCATGTGACGCCCCCCAGGCTCGCGCAGACAGGACGGAAATGCATGGGGGGAGGGCGTGGAAATGAAGCAAAAGCGAGTGGGGTCATTCCTGCAGGATCAGGGCCGCGGGGGGCTCCGGGTGCTGGGGGGCTCCCACAGGCAGCACCCCCAGCTCATTTGACCGGGGATGCCCTGTGCCCCTGTCCCCGATGGCTGGCATTCCACAAAGCAGGCTTTGGGAAGCGCTGGATGAAAATGAACTGCTTACAAGCGCGAACACTTTCAGGAATATTCGCAAAGCAGCCTTTAACCACAGTTTCTCCTGGTCATTGCGAAACACCCCATGGCTTAAAAACAAAATGGAACAGGAACAACAATCAAAAGCCCTCACATAGCTCATTTAGGCAAAAGGTTAAACATTTTTCCATTGCCATGGTTACTGATGGTCATCACAGCAGCAAAATGGGCTAGCTTGGGCTTTGTCTCATTTCCTTGTGATGCGCTCAGCTTGCATGAGATTGTGAAAGGGCAGAAGGAAAATCAAGCTCAGAGACCGAGCAGGTGGCCGCATAAGTGCTGTCGATGCTGGTCCCCAGGGGTCAGGCAGCTGCGGTCGTCACAGGACGTCAGGAAGCACAGCGTGCTGCGTTTCCCTCCACGATGGCAATCCTCTAAAGATCAGCTAGACGAAGGTGCTTAATAAATACTTGTTTAACAAAACATAATAAAACTGGGGCTTCTAGTACAGGTTAAGAATGAAAGTTGCTCAGTTGCGTCTGACTCTCTGTGACCCCATGGACTATACAGTCCATGGAATTCTCCAGGTCAGAATACTGGAATGGGTAGCCTTTCCCTTCCTCAGGGCATCTTCCCAACCCAGGAATCAAACTGGGGTTTCCTGCATTGCAGGTGGATTCTTTACCAACTGAGCTACCAGGGAAACACCAGTTTGACTTGGTAGTTTAAATTTTTTAAATTAGTTTTTTAAAATTTAATTGTTTAGAATACTTTTAAAGAAAGAACCAGGAAACTACTGAGACAGTAATGAAAGGGCTTTTGTTCCTTTCCATTGTGGTGTTAAAGAAAGACGTGTGGAGTCTGGTCGGGACGAGCTTCAAATTTTCCGGCAGAGAGCAAGGGTCATGTTGGTGTCTGCGGCTGTAAAGTGGTTTTACCCGAAGTCTGAGGTTAACTACAGAATAACAACTCTCTTTGACTTCACAGAAAGTTCATAGAACTCAAATTTTGAAAGTGTTTTAATATTTTGGCCACCTGATGCAAAAAGCTGACTCATTGGAAAAGACCCTGATGCTGGGAAAGACTGAAGGCAGGAGGAGAAGGGGACGACAGAGGATGAGATGGTTGGATGGCATCACCGACTCGATGGGCATACATTTGAGCAAGCCCTGGGAGTTGGTGATGGACAGGGAGGCCTGACGTGCTGCGGTCCATGGGGTCGCGAAGAGTCGGACAAGACAGTGACTGAACACCACCACCGCCAACAAAGTGGAAAAGTGTCAGCACATCTTGTGGAAGCACAGATGCGGGAATTCTGCGGCGGTCCAGCGCTTAGGACTCTGTTTTCACTGCTGAGGACCTTGGTTTGATCCCTGATAGGGGAACCAAGATTCCCCAAGCTGCATGGCCAAACAATAAACAACCTCCCTGCCCCCCTCCCCTGAAAAATGTGTATTAGAAAGGTCCTGACATGAACTGCAAAGATGCTGACATGGTTAATGCTGACCAGCATGTTATTTGAAAGTTTCTCCTATTCTTACAAGCCTCAGCTGTGTTTCTATATGCATTTCAATGGGATTTCTTAAGATCCAAAGTCTGTATTTTTAAAACACGGTTTTGGCTTTGCAAAATAAAACTGCTCTGTGGGTGAAGTAGGAATTGTCTTCCAGTCTCAGGGTTCTGACTGGAGACCCAGGTGTTTAGCTGTCCCATATGGGTCTTGCAAACCTGTTAGCGTGTGACTCCAGAAATCAAAGCAGAGGAGACATCACTCAGATGCTTCTTTCGGTTTGACCAGAGCCCTGATGCGATCTGGGGAGGTGTGTTTCTAAACCCACACAGAAGCTTGCACAGCTGTGCACCTGGCCCCAGAGGGGTAAAGCTTGCCTGTTTATGCAGTAAGCCTTCTTAGATTTCAGCCATAGTGAATAAAGATGTTTTGCAAACATGCTATGTGCTTTGTTTCATTAAATGGGATCTTTTTTCTTGCTGCCTTGGGCGTCAGAACAGGTGTATCAACAGCCACTTGGCACTCAGAGGCGGACACCCCTGGTCGACTCCGGACTACCACATCTCTGGTCCACATTAAATGACCCCAGACTGGTCTTTAATGGCTCCCGGGTCTTTTCTCCGCTTTCTTGCATCTTCTCTCACGGTCAGCTCTGGCTGGACCTTGAGTGTGTGGTTTCTGCCCCTCCTCTGAATCTTTGCAAACAGTGTTCCACCGTGTTTGGGGATCAGCTGCCTGTACTTGCAGGGAGAGCGGGTTCGTGCCTGCCAAGCTGTTATGCACATGCAGAATTTCTTGCAAATGCGTATGTATGTGTTTTTAATATATACTGACCATGACCAGAAGATAATTTTTCTTGGTTTCTGTTACAAAGTAAATGAGATGGTCTTGATCAATTGCTTCTGGATAATTGAGATTTGCACATATATATATGTATATGTATATATGATATATTAGCACAGGTGAAAATTCAGGGCTAAAGTGTTATCTTCCAAACTGTACACGGATTTTCTTCTGATGACGAGAGGCTGGCTCTTAAAGGAGGCCAGGAAAGTACAGTATTTTAGAGTCTTTGTAAGATTTCCGCCAGTGTGCCAGTCCTGGGCATTCCGGGAGGCATCAGGACAGTTTGATCTAAATGAATACAGTGTGTGTGTATGCAGTCTTCTGGTGTGTCTCGTGGGGAGGCCCACTGAAGCAAAGGATCACAGACCAGGCCGCTTGACCAGCCGAAGCTGGCTTCTCAGTGTCTGAGGCCCTGGTGCGGCAGAGCTGGTTCTCCGAGGCCTCTCGCTAGCTTGCGGACGGCCATCTCACTCCTGGGTCCTCATGGCTGTGCTTCTGGGGGGTAGTGTGTGTGTTCTAATCTCTTATAGGGACACCAGTCACATAAGCCTGCATAAGTCACATTAGGGCCACCCTGACGGTATTGTTTTTAACTTAATCAGCTCATAAAGATCCTCTCTCCAAATCTGGGCTTCCCAGGTGGCGTTAGTGGTAAAGAACCTGCCTGCCGATGAAGGAGACATTAGAGACCCAGGTTCGATCCCTGGGTCAGGGAGATCCCCTGGAGACTGGCATGGCAACCCACTCCAGTATTCTTGCCTGGAGAATCCCATTGACAGTGGAGCCTGGCAGGCTCCATAGGGTCACGAAGAGTCAGATCCGACCGAAGCGGCTTGGCATACAGGCACTCCAGCACAGTTGCGTTCTGAGGAAGAGGGGTCGGGACCCCGGTGTGTTAATCTAGGCGTCACAAGTCCAGCTAGCCCATAACGGCTAGGTTCCTGGAGGCAGAGCGGCTCTTCATATCCGAGTTGATTTCAAGCCTGAGGACTCATTTCCGGGTGGTGCCCTCCTCCCTGGTAAGGGGCGCCAGGGCAGTCGTTCCCACTGCGGGCTTCAGTCTCCACGTGTGCTCCTGCTGGATGCGGACAATGACGATGCCGTGGTCCTGGGTGGACACCCCTGCCGTGCTCCCGCTGCAGACGGGCCTCCCCTGGAAGCCTCTGCTGGCCACCTGCCCCCTCCATCCCACCCCAGGGGAGGAGGTGGTCCTGCTTCCCCAGCCCGGCCCTCAGCTCCGTAGGGGGCATTCCCCCAAACCCGGGCCACTTCTGTGCTCGACGCAAGAGGGCACCCTCTTCTCTCGGGGACCTCCGGATGGTGGGCTGCGGCTGTGGCTGCAGAAGCAGCTCTGATGGTGCTGGTGGAGGGGGGGCCCTGTGTGCCCACCTGTTTGCACAGACAGGGGATCCCTGGCTCGAGGCTGCAGAGGCCCCTGCTGTCTGATCAGCAGCCCGTGGCCTCCCTCACAACCGCGGGGAGAGTCAGGGCTTCACACATGCTTCACACATATGGCCGATTAGTGGGATCGCAGCACCTCCTCCCACGCGGTGCTTGCTGCCCCGAGGGAGCCGGAGGGACACGCTCGCTGTCCTCGAACTCAGGGACTGTACACGCGGGGAGGCTGCAGAACCAGCGGTCAGAGTGAGCAGCTGGGGCTTATATTCTCCTGCTGTGATTCCGCAACTCATTGAAAACTGCCAGATTGCTTTCTCACATTCTTCCTAGAGTCAGTCATTCAGTTCAGTCACTCAGTCACGTCCAACTCTTTGTGACCCCATGAACCGCAGCACGCCAGGCCTCCCTGTCCATCACCATCTCCCGAGTCCACCCAAACCCATGTCCATCGAGTTGGTGATGCCATCCAACCATCTCATCCTCTGTTGTCCCCTTCTCCTCCTGCCCCCAATCTTTCCCAGCATCAGGGTCTCTCCCGGTGAGTCAGCTCTTCGCATCAGGGGCCACAGTGCAGAGGTTAAGCTGAGTTGCTTTGTTGTGTAATCATCAGCTCTGGGCATAAAGAAAAAAATGTTTTTATGTGATGAAGACTAATGAATGCAGAAAAAAAAATTTGTCCTTTCCTTCTCCTTGAGAATTCCAGACCCCTCCCTGTCTTCTTGAGAGCCCCAGACCCCTGTCTCCTCCTTGGGGACCCCGGGCTGCTTATCAAGCTGCCTAGGAACTGAGTCTCTCAGTTGGACACTGACTAAGAGCACACACTCCTGACTTCGCAGGAGACCTCGGGGGCGGACCTCCCGGACGGGACGCTGCCGCCACCTGCTGGGCACAGTCTGTGCTTACAGAATGTCCAGGCGACCGAGGCCCCAGCATCTCGGAGGGCAAACCTGGCCAGGGTGTCCTCCTGCGTCTCAGTGTGTTCTGTCTTCACGCAAGGTCAGTGGGGGTACAGGCTGCCTCCCTGGAGATGCTGTCAGAGGCGGCCAGCAGCCCGGCCTTCCCAAGGAGCTGTCCTTAGCCATCTTTCCAGGTCTGCACCCCCGACCCAGAAAGCCTGGTGTGTGCTCAGCACTCGGGTCTCATACTTCTCTCCGTGAGCACTTTGGTTCCACCTTTGCCAACAAAGGTCCTTCTCGTCAAGGCTGTGGTTTTTCCAGTGGTCATGTATGGATGTGAGAGTTGGACCATAAAGAAAGCTGAGCGCCGAAGAATTGATGCTTTTGAACTGTGGTGTTGGAGAAGACTCTTGAGAGTCCCTTGGACTGCAAGGAGTCCAACCAGTCCATCCTAAAGGAGATCAGCCCTGGGATTTCTTTGGAAGGACTGATGCTGAAGCTGAAGCTCCAGTACTTTGGCCACCTGATATGAAGAGCTGACTCATTGGAAAAGACCCTGATGCTGGGAGGGATTGGGGGCAGGAGGAGAAGCGGACGACAGAGGATGAGACGACTGGATGGCATCACTGACTCGATGGACATAGGTCTGGGTGAACTCTGGGAGCTGGTGATGGACAGGGAGACCTGGCGTGCTGCGGTTCATGGGGTCGCAAAGAGTCGGATATGACTGAACGACTGAACTGAACTGAAAATTCCAGTGTTGCTGTTCCCGTTTGTCTTGGTGGGGAAGAGCGACTCGCAGGCCCTGAGGGACCGAAGCTGAGTGTGGCAGGGGTCTCAGGGGCCCAGGGGAGCAGACGCAGAGCCCTCTGTGTGGGAATTATGATGAGTCTCCTGTTAAGTCGGAGCTGGGCTTCCCGCGCTCTCCCCTGGTGGCGTTCATACCCTGCACCCCCAACTTGGGGCGGGGAAGGAATCTGTTGATGGTTTACGGCTGAAGGAGGGACGCTGCCAGATGCTTGCCGGGAACTTGGGTACCAGGGTTTCCACAGGCCAGTCGCAGTTACCACGGTTACTAGACAGGTGGGCAGGAGCAGGAGGGGAGCAGCCCCCATTGCCAGTGCCCAGGAAAGCCCTTCCCTCTTGCGGTCTGGTGTGAGTGGGCAAGGAAGCTGGGAGACCCCACCTGCCATCAGAATCTGCTGGACGCCCCCTCCCGTCTCTCAGCCACGGAGGACAGCAGGGTCCCTTCGTCTGCATCTCTGTTGATGAACCGGCTCTCTTTATCAGCTCTCCACACACACACCTTAAATGTCAGGTTGGGAATTTAATTTTCAAGTAATGCAATTGCTGAGTTACCATAGTTTCCAGGGAATTTTGCTACCTCGTTTTTGCTGTTTTCTTCCTTTATCTTAACAGTGTTTGCCTTTGTGTTGGCAAAAGGCATAGCCAGTGCATTTTTCTAGGCAGACAGCCCTTCAGATTTTATGATGCTGGTGTTTGGAATCACAGTGAATGTTTTAGAGTAAATTAAAGCTCTAACTACTTGCAGGCTTGTTATGGTGCAGCAGGATTGGGGGAGGGGGGCGGTTCTCAGTAAATAAAATCATGATAGCATCAGAGTTCTAGTAAAAATGAGAAAACTGAGTCATGAGACGGTCCTAGAGTTTCTCCCACTCGACACAGAAATTCAAGTTAGAAATCAAAAGGGTGTGCCTGCAACTCCCCCTGAGCTGAGCTCACAGCAGCTTGGAGGAATTATTTCCATAAAATACATTTATTTTCTTTAGTATGGTGAGTGTGTTCACACGCAATATTCCTGATCAGCCTTAAAAAGTTTCTTTTGCCTGTATTTTAAATTTGGAAATAATTGCTATAATTAAATATATTTTTTAAAAATATATTTCTTGAGTTTTAATAACTTGGACCGAAAGGAGATCAACTCACTCAGTCCTAAAGGAAATCAACCCTGAATATTCATTGGGAGGACTGATGCTGAAGCTGAAGCTCTAATACATTGGCCCATTTGAAAGAGCTGGCTCATTTGAAAAGACCCTGATACTGGGAAAGACTGAAGGCAAGAGGAGAAGGGGGCAGCAAAGGATGAGGCGGTTAGATGGCATCATTGACTCAATGGACAAGAATCTGAGCAAACTCTGGGGGGTAGTGGAGGACAGAGGAGCCTGGCGTGCTGCAGTCCATGGGGTCAGAAAGAGTCTCACTCAACTTAGTGACTCAAAAACAACAACAACGAAACGAAGCAAGGCCTGTGGCTTAGACCTGGGGACTGTGTTTCATGCAGGTGTTGGACCAGGTAGGGTTGTGGTGAGAACTGGCTACTTTTTTCTAAGTGAAAAATCGTGTCATATGAGTATACAGCTACTAGAGTGGTTTGTGCTTTTGTCCAGAGGTGGGACAGTCCCTTGGGTTTGAGCCCCTTGGACAGCAAGGAACTCAGTCCTGAATATTCATTGGAAGGACTGATGTTGAAGCTGAAACTCCAATACTTCGGCCACCTGACGCAAAGAACTGACTCATCTGAAAAGACCCTCAAAGCTGGGAAAGATTGAAGGTGGGAGGAGAAGGGGACGACCGAGGATGAGATGGCTGGATGGCATCACGACTCGATGGACATGAGTTTGAGTGGGCTCCGAGAGTTGGGGATGGACAGGGCGTGCTGCGGTCCATGGGGTCGCAGAGAGTTGGACATGCCTGAACGACTGAACTGAGCTGAACTGAGAAACAAGCCTGTCCTCTGCGCTGAACTCCCGTGTGTCTAACAGGGCTGTGCGAACACACAGCCTGATCTGATAGGGGCTGAATCTAACCGAGAACTGTTCAGTTTCACGTCGAACGGAAACCAAATGCGCGCGCTCTGGGGACTCCAGACTGTCCCTAATGCGGGCACAGGAAGACGGCAGAGCAAAGCCAGGGGTGGGGGTGGCGCGAGTCGGGGGTCCGAGGACAGGAGGGCACCGCGGATGGGAGGGAAGGCAGGCCCAGGTGAAGCGGCCGCGGGGCGCGGGGGCGGCGGAAACGGAAATGAAGCGCGAAGAGCAGCCCTCCGGAGACCTGCCCCGGCGGCCGGCGAGCTGGTCACTGCTGCGGCACCGCGAAGCGGAGAGCCGGAGTGGAGGAGAGCGCGCCTCCCCGAGGGGCAGGCAGGTGTGCGCACAGGTGCAGGGCTTCATTTAAAGGGCCTCCTGCACCCGCGGGCTGCAGGCTGCGGAGGGTTTCTGCCTTCGGGTCTGAGCGCAGAGTGCCTCCTTTCGGGGAAACCCGGGGTTCTGCCTCTAAGGCCCCCTCCTGATGGGACGAGGCCCACCCCGTCAGGAGGGGTGAGCTCCTCTCCTCACAGGCAGATGCTGACCCGTCCACAGACACCTCCACACATCGCCTGGATTAGGGTCTGGTGAGTCCCTGGGCACCCAGGTCGGGCCGTGTGGACACGCACAGGTAACCATCGCGCTGACCGGAGAAGGGAAGCTGAAAAATCATCTGAAACTCGGGGGGAGGGGGGGGTCGGGCTTCCCAGGTGGCCGGTGCTTTAGGGTGAGGGTCCGTCAGTGAGCCTGCTGCTCAGAGCCCAGTCGGCAAAGAGTCTGCCTGCAGTGCAGCAGACCTGGTTTCAGTCCCTGGGTCGGGAAGATCCCCTGGGGAAGGAAGTGGCAACTCACTCCAGTACTCTTGCCTGGAGAATCCCAGGGACAGAGGAGCCTGGCAGGCTACAGTCCATGGGGTCGCAAGAGTCAGACACGACTTAGAGACTGAATCACCGCCACCATAGGTCAGTGAAGCCACTTCAGTGCTCATTTACTGGGATGACGTGGACTTTCCTGGTAGCGATGTGCCTTGATCATACGGGCTTCCCAGGTGGCTCAGTGGTAAAAAATATCTGCCTGCCGATGCGGGTGACGTGGAGATGCAGGTTCAGTCCCTGGGTCAGGAAGATCCCCTGGAGGAGGGCACAGCAACCCACTCCAGTGTTCTTGCCTGGAGAATCCCAGGGACAGAGGAGCTTGGCGGGCTGCCGTCCACGGGGTCGGACATGACTGAGAACAGGCAGCGGCAGGGACGTGCGGACCGGAGCTCACGGAGGCGTGGCTGCTCGCAGGGGCCAGGAGGGCCACCCAGCGGCCAGGACGGACTGGCAGGGAGGCCACTCCAGGGCGCGGCTCCACCCCACCAAGGCCTGGGATGGGGCGGTCTGTGCCCAGGGCTGGCAGGTCTGCCAGTTTTCAGAGAAGAGGTGAAAATCTAGGCTTTTAAAAATGTAGTCTTGGGTCTTGTTAACTAGGTCTAGTATAAGGCAAATTAAAAATTACTCGTGAGCCAACCAGAAGCCTTCTGTGGGGCGGAACACAGTCTTCGGGCAGCTGTTAGAATTCTGAGATGGACAAGGACTTAACAATCCAGGCACAGTGGCAGCCTGGGGAGGCCCCTCCTGCACCCCTGGGTGGTCAGGTGGGTGCTGTGATGGTGCAGTGCACAGCCAGGTGGCCGCTACACGCCAGGTGGCGGGGTGCATGCCCGGGAGCTGCTACAGGCAGGTGGCTGAGTGCTTGCCAGGGGACCAGTACACACCAGGTGGCGGGGTGCACCCCCGGGGCCGGTACACGCCAGGTGGCCGTGCAGGGCTGTGCAGGGCCTCAGAGGTCAGGCCGGGACCCTCTCTCCCGCTCCGTCTCCCACGCCCTGTGCGGCACACTCACATCTCTGTCCTCCATCCTCTGAGCCTCATGTGGGACCAGGAACGCCCTGGGGCACGTTCTCCACTCTGCTCTCCCCTACTCGGAGGTAAAGTGAAGTCACAGGACAAAGACCAGCGCGTTAAGCAAACTGTCCCGTTGAATGTGAACGTGGAAACCATCTGTGCCACTTGTCCAGAGGCTGGACTGATGGAGAGAAGCTCCCATCAGGTTCCCGCCGGCCCAGCCTGGGGCGGGGAGTGCCCGGGGAGGCGGTGGGCCTGGTGAACTTGAGGTGTCAGCCTGGGTACCAGGGGGTGGCGGGGGAGGGTGTGAAAAGGGCCTGCGCCTCACAGCTCCCGGTCTCCCATTGTCTGACCGCAGTCGGCAGACACAGCTGCTCTGCAGGGTGCCGTGCACTGAAGACCCCAGGCGTCTGGTGTGCACGGGTCAGGACGTGGTCCCGGGTGCTGGCCGTCCTCCCAGCTGTCCTTCCAGTGAACGGTCATCTCCCTTTCCGGATGGAGATGTGGGCCCCACCTGGTGATGGGTTCGAGTTTCCCTGGCCGAAGGGCAGTGGGGCTGAACCTCCAGCTGAGGCCGGAGCACTCCCGGGGACGGCAGCCCATCCCGCCCTGACTCCAGGCTCCCGGGGGTCCCATGCCTGAGGCTGGGCACGGGGCGCTCTCAGCACTGCGTCTAGGGAGTGGCTTCTCCGACCACCCTCAGGATACGTGTCCCCCGACCTATGGTTCCAGTGAAAAAGAGGCTTAGACACGGAAGCTGCCTGAAATCCCGGTGGATTACAGAGCAGGGTGGCCGCAGAACGAACCCGCTGAGGGCCTGGTTCTCGCCTTCTTCTCCGTCTCTGAAGTCATCAAGTGTTTCCTGATTTTCAGAGAAACGTTTCTCCCCTTCACATCCCTTGGGAGGGCTACTACAAAAGCGAACAAGCAAAACCGGATATGATAAGGGCTGGCAAGGAGGTGGAGAAATTGGAACCCTCGTGCACAGCTGGCAGGAGTGTAAACCGGTGGCAGCACTGTGCGTACAGGGTGGGGAATCCTCACACCGCTGGACCCAGAGCCACAGGCCCAGCGCCCCTCTGCGGGCACGGCTCCTCCCATTTTAAAAAGATCCCTATTAAACGGTGAATAAAGTGAATTTTTAAACTTTAAATCAGGTTGATTTGAGTATGTATTTATTCTGCAGATTTATTAAGCATCTACTATGTGCCAGGCCTGGTGCAAGGAACCTCTAGGGTGGGGAGCACAGATGGGAGGCCCACGGAGGCCTGCGGGCCGGGGTGAGGCAGGCTGCGGGCAGGGGCAGCGGGGAGGGGGCCAAGGACCAGGGTGAGGCAGGCTGAGGGCAGGGGGCCATGGGCCAGGGTGAGGCAGGCTGTGGGCAGGGGCGGTGGCGAGACGGCGGTGGGGAGGGGGCCGAGGGCCAGGGTGAGGCAGACCGCCGGCGGGGGCGGCGGCGAGAGGGCGGTGGGCAGGGGGCCACGGGCCAGGATGAGGCAGACTGCGGGCAGGGGCGGTGGGCAGGGGGCGGCGGGGAGGGACTTCTGGGACAGAGTCGGGAGCGTCCCAGGCCGGAATCTGCACCTGCAGGCTGTGTGACCCAGGCAGGCACAGCGGCTGCTAGAGTCTGGAAAGGGGAAGGAGAAGGTGGCCGGGATTTTCAAAGCACAACGGCTTTGAAATATATCTCTCGTAGGGAAATCCGGGTCAGAGCTGAGGCAGGGCTGAGATTTGCAAGACGCACAGCAAGGCTGGGGACCCGCCGCGTTACAAGCAGTGAGTCACGGGAGAAGAGAAACCAAAACCTCCGCTGGCAGCAGGATGGCTGTGGTTCCGACACCACCGCGTACTCTCTACTCACACTTTCATTCTGAATCATTTCCTTACTCACAGAAGATAATCTGGAGAAGATAGCCTCCGTGCTCCGTGTCTTTAAAGAAAAGGCCCATCCGAGTGCAGAGCTGGCGTCCGACGGGAGAGGCAGGACCAGGCGGCCAAAACATCCTCAGAGATGCCTGGAGGATCCTGAACCTTCCACACACAGAAGTTTGTCCTGTTTCACAGGATCCTTAGGAAATATGCAGAAAGGAATTACTGGAAGGAAAAAATAGCAATAAAGCTTTGATTTAGCAGAGCTGCTGGACACCCGGCTCAGGAGGCTGTGTTGAGGGTGAACAGCTGAGTCCCCAGAGGGACCACAGGCTGGGGGACATAAACAGAGCTTGCTGACTGAGCAGGCCACGTGGAGATGGCCGGGCAGCCCCTGCGGCCCGCTGTGTCCTGGGCCGGGCTCGGTGCCCACAGTTTCACGTCGTTTCAGCCACGTGACCGCCCTGTGTGGTCCTCTCTACTGTCCCCATTTGACAGGAGAGGAAAGTTCAGAGCAGTTGGATGAGCTGTCCCAGGTCACAAGGCAAGGATGTCACGGAGAAGCGGGCTGACCCGGGGCCCCGGGCATGAGCGCTGACCCCGGGAGCACGGCGGCAGACGCTGCTGCTCAGTCGCGTCTGATTCTGTGAGCCCGTGGGCTGCAGCCCACCAGGTTCCTCTGTCCATGGGCTTCTCCAGAAAGCAGGCTGGAGCGGGCCACCGTTGCCTTCTCCAGGGGATCTTCCTGACCCAGGGATCAAACCCGGGCCTCTTGCATCTTCTGCACTGGCAGGTGGATTCTTTACCCTGCAGCCACCTGGGAAACCCAACGAAATTCAAGAGGGGGCTTCATACCTTCCCATGCCTCCCAGACCAACTGAGTCAGAACCCCCAGGGTGAGCTGAGGCATCCAGGTTTCAAAAGTTCCCAGACTGATACCACAGCGAGTCCAGGAGACGGTCATCAGGACCCTGAGAGGCAGAAGTTCTGTGACGAGACCTCCCCATTTGGCCCCCCTGGGTGCAGGCAGAGCCACTGGCCCCAGCGTTGTGGAGGGAGCCCGGAAGGACGGGTGTCGGAAGCAGGCAGTGCCCAGTGTGCGCCAGCAAGCCTGTCTAGACGGTCACGTGGGCTGGCTCTCCCCACGCCCGCCCAAGGGTACCTGATGTCTAGACGGCTACATGTTTTCAGGGTGTGGATTTACCTGCATAGGGACGTAAATGTCATCAGCGCGAGGATGGTTAGTTTCTTAACCATAACCCTAACTGGGTTATCAATAAGGCTTATGGGGAACTAATCATAATATGGGAAATGCTTACATTGAACGTTAGTTTCTCTAAGTTCAGTTCTGTTGGTCATTTGTCTGACTCTGCGACCCCATGGCCTACAGCACGCCAGGCTTCCCTGTTTCTTTAAAGCAGCGTTTCAAATTGTATATGCAGTAAGATCAAAGGAAGAAAAATGGAGACAATTCTTTTCTCTGAGACAGAAGAAACACAGCTTAGAATCCACATCAGAGAGTCTACTCAGCGGCATCACACCTCATCTGGTCCTTTTTCCCTTCTAAGGCCTTTGAAACTCTGTTCGCTCGGGAGGAGCTGAACTCCGAGGAGAGAGCGCAGTGTCGCTGGGTGACCCGCGTTCCCTGGAGCCCTGGGCACACTGTGCCTAGCACTGTGGCCTGCATCCTTCAGGGGCACAGTAGAAAGGCCATGCCCACATTTCACGCCTGGTTCTGGCAAGGAGCCTACATGGGAGGCACACGGGTCCTGGAGAGGAGGTAGCTTTGCCATTTTCTGTTGCCTAATTCCAGCAGTTCTAACCTTAAATACTGCAACAATCATGGAGCCACCTTCTGGGAAAAGCAGAAGTCTCTCCCTGGGGGTGGTACAGGTAAAGGTCATGTGAGGCCCCAGTGTGGGCTGCATGGGGCCCAGCGCTCCAGGCAGATCCTGAGACGCAGCACTGCAGGCAGAGCCCGGGGCCCAGCGCTCCAGGCAGAGCCCGGGGCCCAGCGCTCCAGGCAGATCCTGAGACGCAGCACTCCAGGCAGAGCCCGGGGCCCAGCGCTCCAGGCAGATCCTGAGACGCAGCACTCCAGGCAGAGCCCAGGGCCCAGCGCTCCAGGCAGATCCTGAGACCCAGCGCTCCAGGCAGAGCCCGGGGCCCAGCGCTCCAGGCAGATCCTGAGACGCAGCGCTCCAGGCAGATCCTGAGACCCAGCGCTCCAGGCAGAGCCCGGGGCCCAGCGCTCCAGGCAGATCCTGAGACGCAGCGCTCCAGGCAGAGCCCTGGACCCAGTGCTCCAGGCAGAGCCCGGGGCCCAGCGCTCCAGGCAGAGCCCGGGCCTCATCTAAGCATCTTAGAGTCTCTCTGGGGTGGCATCACCGCCTTGAACAGAGAACGGGCGATGAGGCAGATGTGAAGGTGAGGTTCTAAGTCCTCTGTCAGCAGCGTGGGCTGCAAATCTGGGACATCATTTAAGAGAGAGGAGGAGGCCGCTGTTGCTGGTTTCCAGGGGCTCTGCCCACCTTCCCTGCAGTGGCCTTGCTCCTGGCTGGGCCCCAGCCACCTTGCTTAGGACTTCCTCGTCGCGGGCATTGGGGTGGAAAGCACGCTCTCACACACAAAGCGGTGTCTCACTCCGAGTGCTCCTTCTAGGAGGCTCAAACAGAGCAGGGGAAGCAGACGGATCCTCAGACGCACGTAGCCATTCAAACCTTAGAGAGTTCTCCAAGCACTTTTGAGAGGTTTAGTAAGAAAGCACTCCTAGTAACAAAGGCAGGCACTGACCGTGCTGTCTTGGGTGTGACCTGTAATTTATGCAAGTGAAGCTCGAGTTTATCAAACCACGGTGAGCTAAGCAGAGCTGAGCACGGGACGCTTACACCCGGCGGAACCTGGTTTCAGCCCCGAAGCCCCACTTCCCCACGTCAGTTACCACAGTCTGCACAGTAGGTGCCAAAGAGCAGTTTGCATTTACAAATCAGCATAGGAAGTTAAGTGATTTGCCAACGCCGAACCGTCAGAACCACACCAGCCATGCCGCCTTCCTCCTCCTCCCCCCCCTTCACCGGACACCAGAGCATCTTTCCTCAGCTCTGAGCGTGGGGCCATAACTGAGCAGTTCAGCCTGCCTCAGACTTGAGTCACGGAGGCTCTGCCGGCTCAGTTTTGCGTAGCGGCTCCGTGAGGCTCCATCGCTGGAGGAAATCCCAGTGACCAGGGTGGGGAGTGTGTAGAGCCTAACCCTGACTTCCCATCCTGCTTCCTCGCCCCTGGGGGAGTCGTCCTGGAGACGGGAAGGGCGGGCGGTCCTCAGGAGTCCGAGTCTCTGAGGTCCCAGCCCGGGGCCTCTGCGTGCGGCCGGCGGGCGCGCAGGGTGAGGCTGTAGAAGAGCTTGCGGTAGGAGTGCCGGAAGGCGGGGCTGGAGAAGCAGTACACCACGGGGTTCAGCACGCCCTGCAGGTAGGTGAGGCTGCCGGTCACGTCGGCCGCGTGGACCGCGGCGCTCCGGAGCCCGCAGGCGCGCGCCCCCCGGGAGGCGGCCAGCAGGACGCGGGCCACGAAGCAGGGCAGAAAGCACAGCGCGAACAGCGCGCCCACCGCGCCCACCAGCGCCTGCACCCGCCGCAGCTTGGGCTGCCTGTCCGGCTCCCGCAGCCGCTTCCGCAGGGTCCTGAGGATGCCCGCGCTGCAGAACAGGATGAGGCCGAAGGGCAGGATGAACTGGACGAAGAAGAGCGCCTCCTGCCAGAGGCGACGGAAGGAGGACTCTTCCTGGGGCTCGGAGCTGGGGCAGTCTGCCTCCGAGAGGAGCGCGCTCTGGTGGGTGAGCGCGGCCATGAGCAGCCAGACCAGGGCCGAGATGCCCCAGGCTGCCCGCAGGGACAGCGCGTTGACCCTGAGCCTGGAGTGGACCACCCGCAGGTAGCGGTCCAGGGTGACGGCTGTGAGGAAGGCCACGCCCGTCCCGCGGCACAGAGCGCGCAGGAAGAGCAGCGCCTGGCAGGACGCGCGCCCCAGGCCCCAGCTCTTGCGTCCAAGGTAGAAGGCGGCGTGGAAGGGCAGGCAGGAGGCCAGCAGGAGGTCCGCCAGGACCAGGTTGAGCAGGTAGACGGCGTAGGGCTTCCACACCTTCAGGCGGAAGAAGAAGGTCCAGGGCGCCACGGCGTTGCCCAGCGTGCCCAGCCCGCACTCCAGCAGCAGCAGCGAGGCCGCGGCCACCTCCGCCGCACGGCTGTGCTCCGAGCAGTTGGGCTGCAGCATGTCGCGAGTCCTCGCCGTCCGTCTGTCCGTCCGTCCGTCTGTCTGGGGGGCTGAGGCTTCCGGAGTGGAAGGCAGGGACGGAGCCCAAGGCTGTGCTGGTTCCCACCGGGACAGACGGCACACTGACAGCATCCGGATAAAATAAAATTTGTTTGGGGAAAGAGGATCAGGAGCAGAGGGAAAAAACCCTTGCAGTTTTGTTCTGCCCTGAAAAAGGGGAAATTGTGTTTCACTTCCTGTCGTCCTGTGTTAAATCCAGCACTTTATCCTGAGGGTCTGCGTGTGGCCCCTGCGGGGCTTGGGAAGTTCAGGAAGACTTTAGTTAAGACAACGGTGGGAACAGATTGTTCTCGAGTTGGCACTGTCTTCCGACAGTCAGACCCGGTGCTGCGGTCCCGGAGAAGAGGAGGTGGACGACCCGGTCATTTGATGGTTGCCCACTTTCACTTGTCCTTTCATTTCATCAGAGCTGATCTTCTGTTGAGGAGAAGATCCTCCCCTCCCCTCCGATGCCCGTCGCGTGGGGACCCGCACCCCCGGGTCTCCACGGGCTCGGAAAGCAGAGTAAAATCAGTGATGGGTCTGGATGCACGGACTCCACCAGCATGTCCGGCCCACGAGCCCAGGGACGCACTCCGTATGCTGGTGACGCTCAGTGTGCCTGACGCGCGAGCAGAGTCGAAGCTAAACGCTGGCGAACCCGCCCTTCTGACCTGATCCCAATTCACTCGGGTCTTGGCCCGCTGTTCACCCTGATTCTCCCTGTTTCTGTTCAGCCTGAATTTTTTTTCTTTCTTTTTTGACTTCATGACATGCAGGATCTTAGTTCCCTGACCAGGGATTGAACCTGTGTGCCCTGCAATGGCAGTGTGAAGTTCTTACCGCTCTATCACTAGGGATTTCCCTGTCCAGCCTGGTTTGAGCTTTGGAGTCAAATAGAGTTTAGTTCCATCCGGCTTCCCCACCTGGCCGCTCTGCGGGGTGCATGTGAGGACATCTGCGAGCAGGGTCCCCATGTCTGAGACTCTCACACGCGTGGTGCTTGCTGGGCACCGTTATCTGGGAGATCACGGGTGCCAGACACGGGCGCTGCAGTCGTCGTTAACCTCTATCCAGTGCTCACACTTTGAACAAAACTTTTTTCTCCCAGCGCAGTGATACAATTCCACAGCTGACTTCGGTTCCACGTGCTACGACACCTTCGTTGCTGAGGCCTAAGCTGGAAGCTGCAGGGGGTTTTCCAACAGTGAGGACTGCTAGCTGCAGTGTGTCCTCCATGTTCCAGGCGCCGTCGTGCGCGCACCTGTGCTACTGCTTCGAGCTGCGTGGCGCGAGGTGCGGAAGGTACAGGTGTAAGCGCTGCAGCGTGGATGGAGGCGCGGCGGCTCAGAGAGGCGAGGCCACTGGCTCCAGGTCACAGGGCGGCTAGCGGCGGGGGCCGGGGCTCCCAGCCCAGCCTGCCCCAGAACCCGTGTCTCAGCCACGCTGCCCACGGCTTCCACGCCTGCGGCAGCCTCACTCCTGTGTGCGTGGGAAGTCCAGGCCGCAGCAAGCCCGCCGCGGCCTTTGGTCTGCGTGACTTTTCCGGCACTTGGACTTGTATTCCTTCTTGCTTTACCTCTATCGGGCTTTCCTTTCCAGCTGGACCGCCAGCCCTCACATCCTTCCGTCTCTGCATCATGCAGGCCCGCCTGCCCCCTGTTTCCCTGAAAGGTGCATTTGGAGAGTCGTCTAAGCTTTTGCAATCGCAGAAGCGTCCCACCTGGTGCCTCCGGCGACGCCTCCAGGGACACGAGAGGATGTGTCCATTCCAGCTGGAACGAGGGCTGGCTGGAGACCACCAGCTCGTCTCCAGGGGTGCTGTGGTTCACGGTGACGCCCAGGAAAGCTGGCACTTACTCAGCTGCTCAGGGACAGAAGTTACACAAACTCAGGAAAGAAACGGATTAAATCATTTCAATGCATTGAAAACTTGGAGAGACCTTAAAAGCTACTACCCCTGAACTGCAGATTCACAGTATACCAAAAACTTTCTAAATTATTAATATTCTCAATACTAAATTATTAATATTCTCAATATACTCAGTTACTCAATAAGTAACCTAAACATTAATGATTATGTTTTTTTAATATAAAAGGAAAATAATTATATATTTTAAAGTTAAAAAATTAAAAAATTCTGCTGCTTTTTCTCAGTATACTGGTCTGTTCTCCTTACTTCTGGAAGATGGTATTGTCCTTTAAGAAGTTTGCTGTGATCCGCACAGTCAAAGGCTTTGGTGTACGCAATAAAGCAGAAATAGATGTTTTTCTGGAACTCTCTTGTTTTATCTATGATCCAACAGATGTTGGCAATTTGATCCCTGCTTCCTCTCCCTTTTCTAAATCCATCTTGAACGTCTGGAAGTTCATGGTTTACATACTGTTGAAGCCTGGCTTGGAGAATTTTGAACATTACTTTGCTAGCCTGTGAGATGAGTGCAATTGTGCAGTAGTTTGAACATTCTTTGGCATTGCCCTTCTTTGGGATTGAAATAAAAACTGACCTTTTCCAGTCCTGTGGCCACTGCTGAGTTTTCCAGATTTGCTGGCATATTGAGTGCAGCACTTTCACAGCATCATCTTCCAGGATTTGAAACAGCTCAGCTGGAATTCCATCACCTCCACTAGCTTTGTTTGTAGTCATGCTTCTTAAGGACCAGCTGACCTCATATTTCAAGATGTCTGGCTCTAGATGAGTGATCACACTGTCGTGATTATCTGGGTCATGAAGATCTTTTTTGTACAGTTCTTCTGTGTATTCTTGCCACCTCTTCTTAATATCTTCTGCTTCTGCTAGGTCCATACCATTTCTGTCCTTTATTGAGCCCATCTTTACATGAAATGTTCCTTTGGTATCTCTAATTTTCTTAAAGAGATCTCTAGTCTTTCCCATTTTATTGTTTTCCTCTATTTCTTTGCATTGATTGCTGAGGAAGGCTTTCTTATCTCTCCTTGCTATTCTTGGGAACTCTGCATTCAGGTGGGTATATCTTTCCTTTTCTCCTTTGCCTTTAGTAAAGAAACAGTCTAATATACAGAACGTGATAAATTTGCTTTACAGGACTTTGTGCTTTTCTTGAGACATTTCCTTCTGTCCCAGCACGTGAAATCCCAGAAACCCTTCTGTGGTGCCCGTGCCAGCGAGCAGATTTGGTCCACGGGGGACAGGCTCCCAGAGGGCGGCTCCGGCAAGGGTCCCTGCAGGACCCAGGTTTTGGCAGGGACGCCGTGCCGCTGTCGAAATTTCCATGCTGTGAGTGAACGAAGGTCCCTGGAAGCTGTGCCACATGGAGGAAAGGCAGGGAGGAGGGGCGTCGCCTCTGGGGGCCTGCGCTTGCTGGAGGAGCCCTCATACTTGGGGAAACTCACCAGAAGGGGCTTCACCGAGGGGCTGGGCGTGAGCAACATTCAGCCAGGGCGCCCTTTCTCCTTCCAGACCGAGGATCCGCACGGGAGCTCGGCGTCTGGACGGTGTGCGAGCAGGGCGGCAGCTGCCGACGTTTGGTGAGGTGGCAAGTCTTCTGCCTGAACCACGCGTGGGCCGCAGCGTAATCTTCAGGTCAGTCACCCGGTCGTGTCCAAGTCTTTCGACCCCATGGGCTGCACCATGCAGCTGCATTGATGGACCCAGAGATGACCGCCCAGAGTGGAAGCAGTCAGACAGAGACGAGCACCACGTGCTGTCACGCATGCGTGGGATCCAAAGGATGGCACAGATGAACCGGACAGAGCAGGTTTGTGGTTGCCAAGGGGCTGGGGGGGCTGGGGGACGGATGGCCTGGGAGTTTGGGGTTAGCAGACACCAGCTATTACATACAGGGCGGATAAACAACCAGGTCATACTGCACAGCGCAGGGAACTGTCTCCAACATTCTATAATAAACCATAACGGAAAGACTATGAGAAAGCATGCATGTCTGTATAACTGGGTCACTTTGCTGTACGGGAGATTTTAGCACAGCATTGTAAATCAACTGTATTTCAATAAAAGGTTTTTTTTAAAGCCCTCATGTGATGATGAGCTAGCAGATATGGGCAGTATGTGCACACGTGCGTCTGTGTGGGCATCACAGTCTCTACACTGAGCTGAGAGGAGCTCAGCTAGTTTCCAGGGAAGACGACTGTTACATCAGATCTTTCAAATTTGCCTCGAAGGCAACTTGGATAACTGTTGTTAGGACGCCGTGGCCCCTGGCTTGCGCTCCTCCCCACGCCTGGAAGAGGCAGTGATGCTGTGGTGCTGAGTTTGCGTCCCTCTCCTCGCCCTCCCAGCAGAGCCTGGGGGCCGGGGGCCGGGGGGCGGTCAGTGCAGCTGCCTCATCCCCACCACCCCCGCCTTCTGCCGCCACTCTGAGAACGCACAGCTCGAAGGATTAGGAGAAATCACACTCGTCTTCCCAGGCCCTTTCCCAGGTTTGCTTTTTCACAGAGGAGTCTCAGGTTTCGTTTCATTGCAGTCTGCTGTCATCTCAGTGCATATCAAACGGGAAACGCAGGAAAGCACAGTAAAAAGGGAAGTCGCTGTTACATAACCGCCCGTCACACGTGGGCCTTCACATACAGACCGGGTCGCCCAGTAACTGCCGTGTGTAGCTTGTCTTCCCACCGGGCCCCTCTCTCGGATCAGCCGCGTGACTGCGTGTGGGGTGAGCTTCCTGCCAGACGGTGTGACTGCTCCCCCTCCATGCCCTCCGGCCAGTACCTTCTGCGTTCTCTCGCCTCCTCCCTGCTCTTCTTCCCCCAGACGTGAAAATGGCCAACGTAATTTCTACGCTTATGAGATCGATTGGAAAGTGGTCTAGTGGGCTTTAAAGTCTCGTCCTCAAGAGATCAATCATGACTCTCTAATCACACATGTTCTCGCCCTTCCTGACGTCTTTGCCTCTGTGTGTCTCTCAAGAGGGTGTGATGCCCGTGTCCACATAACTAACTGCGCTGCGAGGCTGCTCGTCACACGAGCAAACACTGCGGTCCTGTCTCAGACTGATTCTTCCAAAGAAAACGTGTTCCTCAACATATCCCTCTAAAGGGTAAAAACGTCAGAATTCACTGCTACTTCCTTATTAGCAGAGCGATCTATTCTGTCACAGAACATATGGGAAGCTGTAAAGTAAAATAAAACCCCTTTTCCTTTTTTTTCTAATCCCACTGCTTAGAGACAGTTTGCTAAAAGTTCGGTGAATTTCCGTCCAGTGCTTTCCGTCAGGTGCTGCTTCACTCAGCTTGCTGCTGGTGTTGGCTCAGTCGCCCAGTCGTGTCAGACTCTCTGTGACCCCGTGGGCTGCAGCACACCAGGCCTCCCTGTCCCTCCCTGTCTCCCGGAGCTTGCTCAAACCCATGTCCATTCAGTCGGTGAGGCCATCCAACCAGCTCATCTTCCGTCGTCCCCTTCTTCTCCTGCCTTCAATCTTTCCCAGCATCAGGGTCTTTTCCAAGGAGTCGACTCTTCGCATTAGGTGGCCAGAAATTGGAGTTTCAGCTTCATCATCAGTCTTTCCAATGAATATTCAGGACTGATTTCTTTTACAATAGACTGGTTTGATCTCCTTGGAGCCCAAGGGACTCTCAAGAGTCTTCTCCAACACCACAGTTCAAAAGCATCATTTCTTCGGCGCTCAGCCTTCTTTAGAGTCCAACTCTCACATCCACACATGACCACTGGAAAAACCATAGCCTTGACTAGACGGACCTTTGTTGGCAAAGTAATGTCTCTGCTTTTTAATATGCTAAGTTTGTCATAGCTTTTCTTCCAAGGAGCAAGCATCTTTAATTTCATGTCTGCAGTGATTTTGGAGCCCCCCAAATAGTCTGTCACTGTTTCTATTGTTTCCCCATCTATTTGCCAGGAAGTGATGGGACTGGATGCCATGAATTTAGTTTTCTGAATGTTGAGCTTTAGGTCAGCTTTTTCGCTCTCCTCTTTCACCTTCGTCAAGAGGCTTTTTATTTTCCTCTTTGCTTTCTGTCGTAAGGGTGGTGTCATCTGTATATCTGAGGTTACTGATATTTCTCCCTGCAATCTTGCCAGCTTGAGCTTCATGCAGCCCAGCATTTTGCACGATGTACTGTGCGTATAAGTTAAATAAGCCAGGTGACAGTATACGGCCTTGACGGACTCCTTTCCCTACTTGGAACCAGTCTGTTGTTCCACGTCTGGTTCTAACTGTTGCTTCTTGACCTGCATACACGTTGCTTAGGAGGCAGGCAAGGTGGTCTGGTATTCCCATCTCTTTAAGAATTTCCCACAGTTTGTTGTGATCCACACAGTCAAAGGACTTAGTGCAGTCAGTGAAGCAGAAGCAGATGTTTACAAAGTGGATTTTTTTCCTCCATTTAATCTGTAATCGTAAATAGCTTCTCATGTCATTATGCTTTGAAATGTTTGGAAATCAGCGTCACAGACAAGGTGGGGGATATCCTATAGCTGAGCCTTTATCTATGCCACTAGCTATGACTTTACAAAAGGTTCTGAGTCAGAACTTGTGTCCAGGGTACAGGAGGGCTTTGCATGGGTTTGATCTCAATCTTCGTTGTTCTTAGTAAATAGCTGTAGAGTCGACACAGAAGAGTGTGCATTTCTTTGCTTTTCTTTATGGATCTTCTAGGCCAGGAGTTGGGGGAGGGAACACACTCTGGGGAGCTCGCCGAGGAGGCATGGGGAGTGGAATCTCCTACTGTGGGACCCTGCAGGGCCCCCGGCCCTACACGCAGCCCCGGGACCGAGCCGCGACCCGGCGGAAGTGCCGCCCCACCGCTCCATCAGTGACCCGGGACGAACCTCGCAGGCTGGCTCAACGCAGCTCCGGGAACCTGCGCTCGGGCCACCACAGCATGAGTTTCAGGGACAGGCCCGCCCCTTCCTGTTTCTCAGGCTTGTGGTTGCGACGAGCTGGCTGCTCCTCCAGCTGTGACCCTGCTCGGGCAGCCCCCGTGGGTGGCAGCTTCCCACAGGGCTCCTGGGTGCGGGAAGTGTTGAAAGAATCACAGTTTACCAAGCAGTCTTCTTCATTTATCGACACTGAACAAAACCTGAAACCACATTCACGTCTGAATTTTGCAGGCTGGGGGGCCTTGGGGAAAAGGGACCCTCTGACCTGACGCTCAGAAGGCAGACAGGGGCATAGAGAGGCGGAGTCTGCCCCGTGTGCCGAAATCTTGTGACGAGAGAAGAGGAGCTGGTGTTCACAGAGGACCCCACTCAGCACCAACTGGGCTCTTCAACCTGGCACGTTCAGTGAGATCCCAGAGCCAGGAGCACATTTAAAGTCATACTCCAAACACCGTGGCCGCAGTTAACTAGACATTCTCCCCGGTGTATTTGAAGAATATTACGATCTGGTCAAACTGTTCTTGTTAAGAGGATCCTCTAACTAGACACCGTTAGGAATGTGCTTTCAAACGGTTTTCTCAGCGGGCAGCATCACAAATAGTCTTTCTAATGAATCGCAGGATCATGCCTTCATAGAGCTAAGAGACTAGAAATGCCTTTTTCTTCCAGCGCTTTCCTAGAACTCCCAGCAACAGCCAGCACGGTCGAGAGCACACTTTTACTGCCACGTGGTGCCCCAGAGCCTGTGTCTGGGTCCTCTGATCCTGTGGCTTCACCAGGAAGCCCTGCTCTCCTCCTGTCCAGGGTCTGCAGGCCTGGGGTTGGGGGTTGGGCCCTCCCCCACCTCCAGGGACGCCATCTGATTTACTTCCCCAGCTGCGGACTCACACAGCCACGCTCCCTCTGTGTCTGCAGGGACCCTGCTGTCCTTCTGGCAAATAACGGGTCAAAGGGCAGGTTTGCGCCCTTGAGGACACGGGTTGAGAGAAGTGAAGCCTTGCTCTGTGCTACACGCAGAAAGCCCGATATTAAACACATCGTGGGCGGTCAGTTGGGAGGTGGAGTCCCACCACCTTCAGTTCCCTGTGTGGGTAATATATTGCGCTGACTTTGAACTGACTATACCCAAACCACATGTTTGTAAACATTTAATTGTCTTTTAACTTTATGAAGTCATAAAGCTAGCCAGAGTGTTGGGAAGTGTGGTATGCGTGTGCCCCTTTAAGGTGGGGAGGCAGTTTAGAATCGATCACTGTTCTCTGAGAAGGAGCGGAGGGGTCGGGGGGCTCCAGGACCCTGCCCGATGACTGCCCTGGACTAGGTGAGGCGGCAGTTCTTGTTGGGTTGGCTGATGCTGGGGGTGACCCCAAGACTGCCTTTGGAGCTGATATTCATCCTGTTAGAGAAATAGGAAAGAAGTACCTTTTCAGAGGCACAAAAATGACACACTCAAGCCAACTTCTGAGCGAAACTTTAGTAAAACCCGACTGGGGATGGGACGATGGAATTATCAGTCTGTTCATAGTCTTTGCTGTTGGTACTTTTGATTGTCTTTCTTCACAAAACAGATGCTTTTAACTTCTTACTTATCTGTCACTGTGGTTAAATTGTTCATTCCATGTTTAGTATAGCTTGACGTTTATGAATAAACGCGTTTCTGTTTGCACACAGCTGTAGGTGTCATAGTTTCAGTTTCCTTGTAAGCCTGCCCCTCCCCCATGTCCTTCGCCCTGGGACAATCACTGATCTCCTCTGTTGCTGTAGGAATTGCCAAGTCATGTACACTCTTTGTGACCTCATGGATTGCAGCACACTAGGCTTCCCTGTCCTTCAATATCTCTTGGAGCTTGCTCAAACTGATGTCCATTGAGTCAGTGATGCCATCCAACCATCTCATCCTCTGTTGCCCCCCTTTCCTCCTGCCCTCAACCTTTCCCAGCATCAGGGTCTTTTCCTATAAGTTGGCTCTTCGAATCAGGTGGCCAAAATATTGGAGTTTCAGCTTCATCATCAGTCCTTCCAATTAATATTCAGGGTTGATTTCCTTTAGGGTAGTCTGATTTGATCTCCTTGCAGTCCAAGAGTCTTCTCAAGAGTCTTCTCCAATACCACAGTTCAAAAGCATCATTTCTTCGGTGCTCAGCTTTCTTTATGGTCTAATTCTCACATCCATACATGACTACAGGAAAAACCATAGCTTTGTTGGCAAAGTAATGTCTCTGCTTTTTAATATACTGTCTAGGTTGGTCATAGCTTTTCTTTCAAGGAGCAAGCATCGTTTAATTTCATGGCTTCAGTCACCATCTGCAGTGATTTTGGAGCCCAAGAAAATAAAGTCTGTCACTGTTTCCATTGTTTCACCTTCTATTTGCCATGACGTGATGGGACCGGATGCCATGATCTTAGTTTTTTGAATGTTGAGTTTTAAGTCAGGTTTTCATTCTCCTCTTTCATCCTCATCAAGAGGCTCTTTAGTTCCTCTTCACTTTCTGCCTTAAGTGTGGTGTCATCTACATATCTGAGGTTATTGATATTTCTCCTGGCAGTCTTGATTCCAGCTTTGTGCTTCATCCAGCTTGGCGTTTCACATGATGTACTCTGCATAGAAGTTAAATGAGCAGGGTGACAATATACAGCCTTGATGTACTCCTTTCCCAATTTCGAATCATGTAAGTTGTTCCATGTCTGGTTCTGTTGCTTCTTCACCTGCACACAGATTTCTCAGGGGATAGGTAACGTAGTCTGATATTTTTGTCCCTTTAAGAATTTTCCAGTTTGTTGATATCCACACAGTCAAAGGCTCTAGAATGGTTAATGAAGCAGAAGTAGATGTTTTTCTGGAACTCTCTTGCTTTCTCCATGACCCAACGGATGTTGGCAATTTGATCTCTGGTTCCTCTGCCTTTTCTAAAGCCAGCTTGAACGACTGGAAGTTCTCAGTTCATGTATTGTTGAAGCCTGGCTTGAAGGATTTTGAACATTTCCTTGCTGGCATGTTAAATGAGCACAACTGTGCAGTAGTTGGAGCACTCTTTGGCATTGCTCTTCTTTAGGATTGGAATGAAAACTGACCTTTGCCCGTCCTGTGGCCACTGCTGAGTTTTCCAAGTTTGCTGGCACTTTGAGTAGCACTTGCCCAGCACCGTATTTTAGGTTTGGAAATAGCTCAGCTGGAGTTCTATCACCTCCACTAGCTTTGTTTGTAGTGATGCTTCCTGAGGCCACTTGGCTTCACTTTCTAGGAGGTTTAACTTTAGGCGAGTGACCACACCATCGTGGTCATCATGATTATCCAGGTCATTCTGACCTTTTATGTTAAGTTCTTCTGTGTATTCTTGCCGTCTCTTCTTAATATCTTCTGCTTCTGTTAGGTCCTTGTGGTTTCTGTCCTTTATTGTGCCCATCTTTGCCTGAAATGTTCCCTTGAAATCTCCAGTTTTCTTGAAGAGATCGCTCATCTTTCCCATTCTGTTGTTTTCCTGTATTTCTTCACATTATGCCTTTGAGAAGGCTTTCTTATCTCTCCTTGTTGTTCTCTGGAGAGCTGGGTTTATTGTTCCCTTCCTCATTTGCCTTTCACTTTTTTTTCTCAGCTATTTGTAAGGCCTCCTCAGACAACCACTTTGCCTTCTTGCATTTCTTTTTCTTTGGGATGGTTTTGGTCACCTCCTCCTGTACAGTGTTACAAATCTCTTTCCATAGTTCTCCAGACACTCTATCAGATCTAATCCCTTGAATCTATTTGTCACCTCCAGTGTATAATCAAAAGGGATTTGATTTAGGTCAGACCTGAGTGGTTTTCCCTACTGTCTTCAGCTTGAGTCTGAATTTTGTAATAAGGAGCTCATGATCTGAGTCACAGTCAGCCCCTGGTCTTGTTTTCTCTGACTGTATAGAGCTTCTCCATCTTCAGCTGCAAGAATATAATCAGTCTGATTTGGGTTTTGACTGCCCGGTAATGTGAATAGTCGTCTCTCGCGTTGTTGGAAGAACATGTTTGCTATGACCGGCGTGCTCGCTTGACGAAACTCTGTTAGCCTCTGCCCTGCTTCATTCTGTACTCAAGGCCACACTCGCCCGTCACTCTGAGTCAGCCTTAATCCTCATTTTGATCAAGGCCCGGGTTTCCTTAGAGCAGAAAGGAAGGGCCGTCGGCTGAGAGCGGTTTCAGAGGATGCCCGGTGTTTGCGGGAACTTGCTTTCTCGGGTCTGGCTCTGTTTTCCGCGGCTGTGAGGCGCGGCGGTGGACGCGCCTCCCCTCCAGCCCGGTTCCTCCTCGTGTCTGCACGTAGCCTGGCCGGGAGCCGCAGGAGTCTCCACGGCCGGAAGCCCGCAGCCTGAAGGCTGGAAACCTGCCCATCCGTCCCCCGCCTGAGGCGCCCGGGGGCAGGGCCAGCATCCCCGCTCCTGGGTGGCGTCCCCGGTCCCCGGTGGCCCAGACTCAGCCCACTGGTGCTAGAGAAGCTGCCCCTTCAGCTTGGTGGGCAGAGGGTCCACTCCAGCAGTCTGGGCAGTGCTGCGCGCAGAGCGGGGGCCTCAGCCTCCCACGGAGACCCCCCTGAGCACAGCCGCGGTCGCGGGGCCAGCCGGGGTCCCGTCTGCACGGCCCGATGGTCTGTGAGTCACAGCGTCTGCGCTCCACCACCAAGGAGCACCGGCGTGTGGCCGCTCGGTCCTCCGTGGGAGCTTGGCAGACAGCGCCATGGCCGGTCCGTGAGTCAGCTTTGTAGGCACCACGCTGGCCGAGCTGGGCTATCGTGGGGGGGGGTCCCATGCGGCAGTCGGGGGCGGCCTGCACTCCCTCCCCGCCCACTGACCTTCTGCTCCCTCCTCAGAATGCTGAGGGCTCATCTGGGGGCCGAGGAGCCGGCGGAGACGGAGCCTGGCTGCCCAGACGATGGCGGGGCCGGGCCCAAGCCCGAGACAGCAGCTGGGTGCTCCCCAGTGGAAGGCGGGGCTGAGGCCATGTTGGTGAGCGGGGTGCAGGCCTGGAGGATGCAGGCCTGGGGGTGCAGGCCTGGGGGGTGCAGGCCTGGGGGTTAAGGTCCAGGGGGTTCAGGCCTGGGGGATGCAGTCCTGAGTGGCGCAGGCCTGGGTTTCTCAGTTCCTGGTGTTGACCCACTCTTGCCAGTCCTTGCCCGACTGTGTCCTGGGCACCCAGCTCTGGAATGCCCCTGCTCCCCGCCCTCTCTTCATGACCCGCAGGTTCTATGCGGGAAAGTAACCGGGGTCTGGAGGACAGGGAACCACGCCCAAGCTTCTGGGGCCTCGTCAGCCCACCCCTCTGCCCAGAAGCTCTGCGGCATCAGCCTTCACGAACTTGTTTGTTTTTAGAATAATTCCTACAGATGAGGAGAAGAAGAATATGAATTTACTTCACTATGGAAATGCAATGACTTTCCCACTGTTTCTAGAAGAAAATGAGAGAATACCGTAATTACTAATTTTCTCTCAAATTGTGTTTTTTTCCTTTTAATAGTTAATTTGCAAATGTGATTTTAATTACTTTTTGGAGGTAATCTCTATAAAAGGAAAATATCTTCCTCAAGTTCTAGAGTTTTTTAAACTTATTTTTCCCTCCCCTAAGTCTCTCTACTAAACTGTTTCTAAGGTAGGCAAATTAATACCTTTTTTTCTGAAAACAGCTTTTATTCTGATATACAAAGAACATTTCCTTTGTTATGCCCAACAGCTTATATTTCTTTCATAAAAAGATGATTTCCACCCACTTTTTAAAAAGCACATTTATTTCTTTACTTATCTATTCTTAGTTCTGGCTGTGCTGGATCTTCCTTGCTGTGCATCAGCTTTCTCTAGCTGTGAGGAGCAGGGTCTACTGCTAGCTGTGGTCCTCACCGCGGCGGCTTCCCTTGCTGCAGAGCGCAGGTCCTAGGGTGCTCAGCCTTCAGTGCCTGTGGCTCACGGGCTCCAGGGCCCTGGGTCAGTAGGTGTGGTGCGCGGCCTTAGTTGCCCTCTGGCATGTAGGACCAGGGATCGATCCTGGACCAGGGATTGATCCAGCATCCGCTGCACTGCAAGGTGGATTCATAACCACCAGACCGCCAGGGAAGCCCCTTGTATTTCTAATTTTGAAGTCTGTTTTGTACTTTAACGTGGAGAGCTGGACATAATTGAGTGAAGAAGTGCAAAGCAACAAGCAACATCTATTCCCCATTTTTCATTCTCTGCACTAAGTGTTCTACGCCTAGGTTTCCCCTCTCAAAGCAATGGCCTGAGGTCGCTTTGTATCATCATTTTAGAGGAGCAGAAGCTGAGGCCCAGAGAGGTTGAGTGGCTTACCTGAGGTCACACAGCAAGGAAGGGGGGCAGCCAAGGTCACAGTCTGGGTCTGAATCCCTTCAGCGCTCACGCTCTTCAGTCCAGGCTGTCCTGACCCTTTAGGATAAGATGAGGGGGGAAGAAGGGAGAGCCCTCTCAGCCTCCTTCTGCCCAGTAGTGTTTAGCAGGAAGGATAAGCCTCCTGAGCTGGTTGTGTCACCTGTATGTGACTTGGTGGAGATGGACGGAGGTCTCCTGGCTGCGTCCGGCCCAGTGGCCGTGGGCTCCTGACAGCGGTCCTTGTTCTCTCCTGTTGCAGCAGCTGCAGCAGGAGCTCTCAGGGCTCCGAGAGGAGTTCAGGAGGCAGGAGGCCCGCTGGGCAGCCACCCACCGTGAGCTCCGGGCCCAGATGGACGCGCTGGTGAAGCAGAACCTGGAGCTGCGGGCCGGGCTAAGGGCCTCGGAGCGGCGCCGCCTGGAGGCCAAGCGGAGCTCGGCGGGCTCGGTGCACATGAGAAGACGCTCAGACGCTCGGGTACCAGGGCCTCTGTTTGCTAGCCCAGAGCATCACCCACAGAGCCTCATGCTTGGCGTTGGGTGACCGTGGCACTTCCCGTGAAGGAGACAGAAGGGCTTGCCTCCTCTGGTCAACTCCACGCCCCATGAGCAACCAGTTACAGTCGGGAGTGGGCCAGGGTATTCATGGGGGCCCTGTGCGTCTGTCTGCAAAGACATCTACTAACACCAAGCAAAAGCACTTGGATGCTGCCCGGATTTACAGGGGGCGATCTGTGCTTTCTGCCCCTATTGACTAGTGTCACGACCCCTGAGGTGGGTCCGTCTAACCCCAGGGTTAGTCATGTGGCTGGGGAGCCAGAGTCCAGACTCGGACCAGCTCGCTGACCCCAGAAGCAGCCTATGGGCCCCAGGGCTCTGTCCACACACTGGGGTCACTTAATGGAGAGATGGGAAAGAGCTCGCCCTGCTTCCTTATACACAGCACCCACTTCCGCACGCGGGTGGCCATCCTGAGCGATGGGAAAGAGCTCATCCTGCTTCCCTGCACACAGCTCCTGCTTCCACGTGTGGGTGGCTGTCCTGAGCAATGGGAAAGAGCTCACCCTGCTTCCCTGCACACAGCGCCCGCTTCCGCGAGTGGGTGGCCATCCTGAGCGTAGGCCGCAGAGATGGTGGGGTGGCTGGGACTGTGTTGCTGGGTTGGCGTGTTTCCTGATATGCATCTAAAGAACTGGGCCATTCGAGCTGTGTGTGCAGGAGTCAGCGAGAAATCACGTAAACACCCTCGAAATGTAACTGGGGGTTTCCTCCAGCAGATTAAGGGAAGCGCTATCACTTCTTGTCTACACTCACTGTGTGGGCTTCTGAGTCTGTAGTTCAAGGACTTGAAACTGAAAAATGAAAGCCACTCAGTCATGTCCGACTCTGCGTGACCCCAGGGACTGTACAGTCCATTGGATTCTCCAGGCCAGAACACTGGAGTGGGTAGCCTTTCCCTTCTCCAGGGGATCTTACCAACCCAGGAATCGAACCCAGGTCTCCCTCATTGCAGGCGGATTCTTTACCAGCTGAGCCCCCAGGGAAGCCCAAGGACTTGGGGTGTCTGTGATACGACGGATGGGCCTCCCTCTTCCTCTCTCTCTCTCGCTCATTTTGAGCTCCTGTGCTTGGCGGGCTTCCAAACATCCCTTAGCTCTGTGCACAGTCCCCGTCACAGGGTAACGGGGCTGCTTAGAGGGACCGGGCCTGCCCTGCAGAGCACACACCTGACCTGAAGGGAACAGACACACATGTGAATTGCACACTGAGGTGCACACAGGCGTATCTGTGTGCAGACACGACTCAGGGGCAGAAGATCAGAAGGCCAACGACCTCAAGGTCAGTGACCACCCATGAGCACGCTGGACCAGCTTCCCCCCAGCCCCCCACCCCCCCGCCCCTTCCCCACCCTCTGGGCTGAGTGGTGAGTAACTAGAATACTTCCTCCCACCTGAGGGATCCGGCCACTTGCTTCAGAGCTGGGAGGCTGCGGGTCTCCAAATTCAGATCTTAGATAAACTGTGAGTGATGCGAGAAACGGGGCGCGTTTTCTTCCTTCTTGAATCCTTTCTCAGCTGAAGACACACAGCGCAAGAAGACAGATCAGGCGTTGGTTTCGTTGCCTTGGGGATCTCGGGATATTTTCAAACAGTGAGCCATGACACACAGCACCACAAAGCACACAGGGCGCCTTGTCTGGGACGCGGCGTGTGTTCCTGGAGAGCCGGCAACACCCTGAGGGAGGATCCCACCCCGGTCCCCCACCTGGCATCCCTGTTTTTCCCCTGTAGTTACTGTTGAATGGATTAAATGTGCATTTCTCTCAGTTACTGTACCTCAGGAGATGTGACCTCGCTTCCTGAATTTTCTGTGTGATAAATTGTCTTAGGTGTCGGAGTCTACTTTTGGGAAAACGTCCCCTCTGCCAGCTGATACAGGGAAAATGCCGAAGCACGCTGGCCGAAGTCACAGGGCAGCGCTCCTGGGACTGCCATCAGGAAAGGTAACTTCCACCAGCTGACTCTTGGGTGTGTCGTCTGTGAAAGAATGTGAAGGCTGGGGACCCAGGCCCACGTGTCCCCGCCACGTCCCAGGGGCACCCTGCTTCCCTGGAGGAAATCCCTCTTGGTAAAGGCAGGGCTTCCCCTCCCTTGCTGCAGGCTCCCTGGGGCCCCGAGGGCAGAGGGCCTGGCAGGGAGCTGGGCACGTGCTGGAGAGCCGCACACCTGGGTCTGTGCTTCCCTTCTGTTAGCCCAGCCTCGGGCCGGGGCCCAGGTAACCACAGCCGCGACGCTGTCTGGCTCGTCCTCGTGTCGGGAGAGCCGCACACCTAGGTCTGTGCTTCCCTTCCGTTAGCCCAGCCTCGGGCCGGGGCCCAGGTGACCACAGCTGCGACGCTGTCTGGCTCGTCCTCGTGCGTACCTGCAGCCATTGCATCTCCTCGCGGGCTCGTGCCCCGGCCTCTCTCCACGCACAGTCCACGCTGCTTTCTGGGGGCCTCCTGCGGGGTGTTATTTGATCCCGGCGGCATTTTCCTGGCTAAGGGCAGCCCCTCTTTAGTCCGTCTTACTAGCAGCATATTTGCTACTTCAGCTCTGAGGTGTCTTCATACCTGGAGGCCAGCGTCTGGTAATGGGTGACTTGGGCTGAAAAGCCCCCGGACTGCTGGGGATGACCTCGTGTCCTGCCCTCCTGCCCCCATACCTCTACTGAGCAGAAAATATTTTATTCCTTGAAGGAGGGTCTGGGATCTCCTAATCCAGGTGTTTATTAAAAGTAGGAAAGCTATCTTTTTCGGGTTGTTGGGGTGGGTAGTGTCCGAAGTTCCAGCGCTGCGTGGAGTCACTGGTTAGCTTTGGGATGAAGCTTTCTCTTATGTTCTGTGTTGAACTGAATTAATTAGGAGTGTGCAACATAATTCCTTAATCAATGCACATGCAAGTGAATTGGTGTGCTCACACCTGAAAGTTATCAATTTTTGAATAATGCAAAGGGTAGAAAAAATTTATGTTGTATGTTTTAAAATTCAGTTTTGAGAAATTTGTTTTGCCGTGATAGCAAACCTCTTTTAGACAATCAATGCTAACTTTCCTCGACTCCATGTGAACATGGGCTATCGCATGGGAGATGAGATACACCAAGAATTCTGCTTTGCAGCACGTGAAAACAGGGCTATAACAACCTAGCTTCTGTGATGGCCAAGATGAGGTATTTGCTGATATTTTTGGATAATGATTGTCATTAATGCAAAAGTACTCCCACGTTTGTTTTCAGCCAATAAGCAGAGAGACAGAGAAAACTGACTCGGGGAAACTGATACCATGTGAAGACGGAGATAAAGCTCTTTCCAGAAGTCTTCAAGACAGACATGCAAAGCCTCCTGGGAGGGAACAAGCCTCTGAAGAAAAGCCAGCCCTGTCTGAGGATGGAAAGGTAACAATGGAGAGCAGCGCTAATTTGTACACTGAAAACCTAGATTTAGATGAAATTCCACTGTGTCTAAAAAGGAGACTCAATTTATCATTCTAAATAGTTTAAATTTATTAAGAATAATTATATTTTCATGTATTGATGAATATTATTGACTTTAATGTGAAAAAAGTGAATGAATGGAGTTGATTATCATTTTCTCTGTTGTGCTCTGTATATTCCTGCACCTAAAAACAGCCCGTTGAATAACTGACTCAAGGGACATGAGTCTGAGTAAACTCCGGGAGTTGGTGATGGACAGAGAGGCCTGGCGTGCGGCAGTCCTTGGGGTCGCAAAGAGTCGGACACGACTGAGCTGAACTGACTGCATGGCAGACCTTGAGAAACATTGCGAATCAACTACACCTTGATAGAATACATTTTAAAAAAACAGCCCCTAGAAACAGAGCCATCACGTGACTCAGCACTCCCACTCCTGGGCACAGCCACAGAAAGTCATGATTTGAAAGGGTACTCGCACCTCAGCGTTCATAACAGCACTGTTTACAACAGCCAGGCCCCGGTCGCTCGCTAAGGGTCCGTCAACAGAGGAAGGATAAAGCTGTGGTACGGATATACAACGGAGCGCTGCTCAGCCAGGGAACAAGTGAAGTGAGGCCATGTGCAGCAGCGTGGATGTAACCCGAGATTATCGTACTAAGCAAAACCAGACGCAGAAAGACAAGCACATGTGACATCACTCACATGCAGAATCTAAAGTATGATATAAATGAGCTTACCCTCAAAATAGAAATAGACGCACAGACCCAGAAAACAAACCTATGTTTACTGAAGAGGAAACGGGGCACAGAGGGATAAACTAGGATTAACAGGTACACACTGCTGCAGATAAAACAGATACAAGGACCTGCTGTGCAGCCTAGGGAACTCTGCTCAATATTTTGTAATAACCTATAAGCGAAAAGAGGCTGGAAAAGAATATACATATTTAACTGCATCACTTTGCTGTGCGCCTGAAATTAACACAACACTGCAAATCAACTCTGCTTCAAGAACAACAGCAGCAACAACAAAAATATGACCAAAACCAAAAATAAAGGTCTTTGCAGCGCTGGGCTCAGGGCTGCTGGCGGAGTCCTCGGTCCTTGCAGCGCTGGGCTCAGGGCTGCTGGCGGAGTCCTCGGGCGGTTTGAAAACACTGACGGCGGAAGAGGTTTTCTGTGGTGTCGTTTCTGGCCCTGAGGTGCGCAGCTGAGCGGACCTGTGAGCTCTGTGCCCGTCCTTGCCCCTAGGTGCTCCAACAATCGCCCCGATGTCTGCAGAAATGGAGTGGCAGGAGGTCCCTAGCGCCAGCTGCTCTTGCGGTCGCGCCCCAGGACCACCAAGCCCAGGACAACCTGGGTGAGCCTCCTCGAGCCGGCTTTTCTTCCGTGTTTGCTGTTTACTCCCAGACATTGGCTTTTACTATCCTGTTAGTGTTTATTATCCTGAAGGTCTTCCCTTGGCGAGCGCCTGTGGTTCTCAGCAGGTCGTCCACCCTGCTCTGACCCTCTTTCTCCAGTTCCTTTGGGTCTCCTTCTGCCAGTCTGCCCCACACATCCCCCCTCTCCCCGCACACCCAGCTCTTCATCCCCTCGAGGGTCAATGCCGGTGGCCCCTGGCCCCCCAGAGGACCCTGTGGGCCAGGCCCGACCCTGCTCCCCCAACCTCAGTTTACCTGCTGGAGCTTCCTGCTCCTATGCCGAGTGGGACAGCCCCCGCCCAGCCAAGCCTCAACCTCCAGCCCTGTCTCCCCTGACGAGCGGTGCCTCCTTGGAGACACGCTCCCTGACTCCTGGGACTGAGGTGGCGCTCACCCCCAGACCCCTTCTGCCCAGCAGACCTGCCACCGTGGGGTCAGGTTTTCCTCTCCTCACACCCATCTGCCTGCTGGCTCATTCGCAGCTCCAAGGCAGAGAACAGGCCTTTGAATTCCATCCCCCGAACCATCTTAGTACGAGAAAAAGGGTGAATATATTCTTTAAATGGGCTTCCCGGGTGGCGCTAGTGATAAAGAATCTGCCTGCCAGTGCAGGAGAGGTAAGAGACACGGGTTCCATTGGGTCGAGAAGATCCCCTGGAGGAGGAGGAGATAGCCCACTCCAGTATTCTTGCCTGGAGGAGCCCATGGACAGAGCAGCCTGGTGGGCAGCAGTCCATGGGCTCGCAGAGCCGGCCGCGACTGAAGCGACTTAGCAGGCGTGTTCTGTAAATAGCTCACGTTTCCCGCGTGATCAGTTGACCCTGTGTCTGTATGACTGACCCTCTGTTTCATATTGATCTTGTGAAGGAAACAGAGTGTGTTCATGTCAGTTCACGTGGGACTTGGAAACCAGATAACGTGGTTTCGAGACGTGTGTGCACTGTTCTCTCAGCCTCACGTGCTTGCTCCGCAGACACATGTTCCTCGCCCTGCGGGAGCGATGCAGGCAGGCTCCCCGCCTGGGTACCAATGGACGAGCCCACGTGTTCCTCCCCGAGCATCTCCGAGGAGCCGCAGGTGGGTGTGTCGAGGGGGTGCAGCCCCCAGCACTGAGAGGGATGCCCCCTCTGTCTTCATGGGGAGAACAGAAAACCATGGTGATTCCAAATACCGCCCCCCTTACCTGCTGAGGGGCTGCAGCCTTGCCTATATGTCGAAACATTTTTCCTTGCTTTCGCTTGGAGGCATTTAGCACGTTGTCAAAATAAGAGCGATACTTTTCCATCACTTGAGTTCTCAAATTGAAGTTTTATAACAGTTTTACTTATAATTTTTAACCAAAACTATTAATAGTAAAATCAAAGGCAAATATAGCATAATTACCTCCAACTGCTAGCTAGCAATCTGCTTATTATACACTGTATTTAAAACAAGAATCAGTAGTATTATTCAGTTCAGTTCAGTCGCTCAGTAGTGTTCAACTCTTTGTGACCCCATGGACTACAGCACGCCAGGCTTCCCTGTCTATCACCATCTCCCAGAGTTTACTCAAACTCATGTCCATTGAGTCGGTGATGCCATCCAACCATCTCATCCTCTGTCCCCTTCTCCTCCCGCCTTCAATCTTTCCCAGATCAGGGTCTTTTCCAGTGAGTCAGCTCTTCACATCAGGTGGCCAAAGTATTGGAGTTTCAGCTTCAGCATCAGTCCTTCCAATGAATATTCAGGATTGATTTTCTTTAGGATGGATTGGTTGGATCTCCTTGCAGTCCAAGGGACTCTCAAGAGTCTTCTCCAACACCACGGTTCAAAACCATCAATTATTTGGCACTCAGCTTTCTTTATAGCCCAATTCTACATCCATACATGACTACTGGAAAAAACCATATCTTTGACTAGATGGACTTTTGTTGGCAAAGTAATATATCTGCTTTTTAATATGCTGTCTAGGTCATAACTTTTGGTCATAACTTTTCTTCCAAGGATCAGGCGTCTTTTAATTTAATGGCTGCAGTCACCATCTGTAGTGATTTTGGAGCCCCCCCAAAATAAAGTCAGCCACTGTTTCCCCACCTATTTCCCATGAAGTGATGGACCAAATGCCATGATCTTAGTTTTCTGAATGTTGAGTTTTAAGCCAACTTTTTCACTCTCCTCTTTCACTTTCATCAAGAGGCTTTTTAGCTCCTCTTCACTTTCTGCCATAAGGGTGGTGTCATCTCCATATCTGAGGTTATTGATATTTCTCCCGCCAATCTTGATTCCAGCTTGTGCTTCATCCAGCCAGGCATTTCTCATGATGTACTCTACATATGAGTTAAATAAGCAGGGTGACAATATACAGCCTTGACGTGCTCCTTTCCTGATTTGGAACCAGTCTGTCGTTCCATGTCCAGTTCTAACTGTTGCTTCTTGACCTGCATACAGATTTCTCAGGAGGCAGGTCAGGTGGTCTGGTAATCCCATCTCTTTAAGAATTTATAATTTTCCTCATGGAAGGAAATCTGGGCTTGAACGTATTTATGGTGTAAAAGTTGTTGTTGTTTAGTCTCTGTGTCGTGTCTGACGCTTTGTGACCCTCTGGACTCTAGCCCCCCAGGTTCCTCTCCATGGAATTCTCCAGGCAAGAATACTGGAGTGGGTTGCCATTTCCTCCTCCAGGGGAATCTTCCCGATCCAGGGATCGAACCCACGCCTCCTGTATTGCAGGCAGATTCTTCACCATCTGAGCCACCTGGGGAGCGCGGCAACAGCAATATGGTGTAGAAGTAGGGAGCTGTGAGAGATAGCTTCCCTTCCCTTCTCCCAAGAACAGCCCACATTCTGTTCTGCCCTTTCTGACGTCATAAGTAAGGCGCTAAGAGTTGACATTTTCCTCTGGCTTTTACTTGACTTTGGACCCTCACTCACAGGCTCACCTCAATGCCTCAGAAGGAACCCCGCCAGCTCTGCATGGGGCAATGATGGGGGGTGATGATGGGGGGGCGACGATGGGGGGGCAACGATGGGGGCAACGATGGGGGGCGATGATGGGGGCGACGTCTTGATCAGGAAGTTTCCATTACCTGCTGTGCTGCCACTCAGCCATCCTGGCCCAGATCAGATGAACAGGGACGCTGGGGACGTGCGCCTTCACAGAAGCCCAGAACATGGCCCTGGGTGGGCCACGGGGCTGGCCCAGTGAGGTGCGGTGGCAGGCGTCCTTACCACGGTCTCCTCAGACAATGTGATGCTCTTTCCACAGGATCTTCCTGTAGAACCAGAGTTGCTCCCAAATGTGTCCCAGCATGAGGACACCAAGATAAGACAGGAGGAGGAGGGGGAGGTCCAGCACCCCAAGGACGAGGTACGTTGTGGTGGTGCCATCCATCTGCCCAGACCCAGCTCCAGTGCTGACAGTCTGCTTCCAGTAAACAAAGCCACGCACCTCCCAGAGCAAAACAGGTTTACACGTAATTTGTCTCATATTGCCTGGAGTGTCTCCTTGCTCCACATTTCAACCCTTGCAAAGAGTCTCAGTTCCTGAAGGTCACGTCCATGGAAAGGGCGGGGGTGGGTGTTGCTGGGGGGCAGTGCTCTCAGGAAGCGGGTGGAACAGTATGGCCACAGCTGCAGCTCCAGACACCACGCCACGATGTTCTAACTGGGACGTGACGGAGAGCCCACCAGACACCAGACTGGTGTGTACAGCTACACGTTGGTCTTAAAAAATATCAAACCCCACCCAGTTATTAGGAAAGTTTCTGTTCATTGTCACCCTCTTCCTCGGGGGCTCAAGGATGAAGCTAGAAAGTGGGCAGGTGCCTGGCTTTCATTGGGGGGACTCTTCTGCCTACTGGGTGCTCTTGGGCCAGTGAGATGCTCAAGTCAATGGGAAACTCGGGATTCCACACCAGAGAGGGAGTAGCCGCCAGCCCTGTCCCGGCCGTGAGTTCTCACTCAGTCATTCAGGGACTGGTCAGCCCTCTAAGCCTCATCCATGAGCTTCACTGGATGGATGGTGATGAGAGCGAGTGACACAGGGCATGGCCTGTGCTCCTACTCAGTAGTAAACACCTAACAGAAGTGCCTTAATTATAGAATCAGCATCAGTACTGCAGCAGACTTAGGCAGAGAGCCAGGGACTCAGTCCTAGTATAAGCCGGAGGTCAAAGGGAAGGAGATGGTTTCTCTTTTCTTCAGTTGAATGGCTTTTGCACTGTCTGGTAGGAGAAGGAGCCGGTCTCCCCATAGCTGGGTGCTAGGTGCTGGGCACTGGGTGCTGGTCTCTAGGTGCTAGGCACTGGGTGTTGAGTGCCAGGTGCTTGGTGCTGGACTTTGGGTGCTGGGCACTGGATGCTGGGTCCTAGGTGCTCAGTGCTGGTCTTTGGGTGCTGGGTGCTGGGTGAAGCGGGAAGTCCGGGCCTTGGAGCCACAGGGGCCTGGGACAGAATCACTCTCGGTGACCATGATCGTGAACATGGGAAATGAACTGATCTCCTGAGCCCTCAGTTTCCACAACTGAAAATCAGGACACACGTGTTTAACAGATCAGCAGTTCTCAACTGGCCCCCAGGAGCATTTACAATGCTGGGGGTCACTCTTGGCTATCATGACTGGAGCGGTGGGGGGCTGTTGGCATCCAGAGGGTGGAGGCCATGGGCACGGTCAGCGTCCTACAGCATATATAGGGTGCCCCCTCCATTCCTACACACACGACAAAGGACGATCTGGCCCAAGTTGTCAGCTGTGCCCAGGCGGGGAGAATCCGCTGCAGGTTATTACGCAGACTAAGGTCACAGCAGGCCGGTGCCGCATGGTGCACGTCGAGCACTCAGGCACCGACAGCTGAGAACTCTGGGTATGACCGGTAGAGGCACGGGACGTGTTTGGAGGGAGCAGGGGTCACGTTGACCAAGGCTCATGGGACGAACTGATGTCTGGTTTGTGTTAAGTTGTCGTATTTGGGGGAAGAGATTCAGCAGAATCTGGAGTTTTTACAGGAACTTCTCCAGAAAGGCGATTGTCCAGATAATCTGGGATTTAACTTGGCTCTGAGAGTGGTAGCCTAATCACTGTTTTCTAGCACCGAAACATCACCGAACTGTGTTTGACACATTTCTTAAGCCTTCTTTAAATATGCAACTTGACTTTTTTTTTTTTAAACCAGGCTTAGGGATTAAGAGTTAGCACTAGGGCCCTGGGAGTCCTGAAGGGCTGCAGAGCTCACCTCTGCTGTTTCCCCCTTGTTTTACTGGTTTTAATTAGAGAGGCCAGCTGAAGGCTCTGTGTTTTTCACTCCAGCGAAAGCCTCTGACCCTTTCTGAGGGTGAATGTTGGAGTCTGAACTATTTCACTGCCATACAAGCTCTCAGTGACCTGAGCTAACCCACACGCACTTTTTTTTTTTTGCAAACTAATGCAAACAGGAGAGTCTGGAAGAACCTGTTTGGAAGGTGGCCTCCCATTATGTCACAACTATGTGGTGTTGATCTTGTAACCTACCCAGCCCTTCACACTTTGAACCCGGAGTTTCCCTGATGTTGGGGCAACAGAGAGTTGCTTCTTAGCCAGACTCAGGATGGTGCGGAAACGCAGAGACCAAGGATGGGTGCAGATGCTCAGTGTAGATGGTGAAGACAAGCTGCTGGTCAGGACAGGACCCGGGCGTCCTGGGAGGGAGATGCTGGACAAATTAGCCTTCTCTCTGCTTCCACTCACTTTGGGACAGACGATCCATGTGAGAAGACTCACTTCAAAACAAGAAAGTACTGCAGTCCCTTGAACCTCGGGAGCACAGTTTTCCAAATAATTCAACTTTACTTAAACAGTTCTCTTCATGTGTTCATTCTCTCAGCCTCTATTCATGACGAGCAAAGACGCTCAGGATGGCCGGCACCAACTGACTGGGCCAGACCCTCAGAGCTCGGAGTAGACTGAGATTTCTTCCTCGCAAGTCCTCACTTTGAAAACAAATCCACCCATTAAGCAGATTTTGTGTCTGTAGCCTTCCTTTCTTTAACCCACCCTCCCTGCTGCATGGTCCAGGCTCACCCAGCTTAGCCCAGGGACCCCCCAACAGCAAGCATCTCCCCCTCCTCTCTTGCACGTTCCCACCTGGTCCTTCTCCACTTGATCGTAAATCAAAGGAGTCATCATAACTCAGAAACTCACAATCACGGGACCTGTAAAAAGGCAGATGTGTGGACAGATGACCATAGACGAGCTCGTGTGTTATCCGGAACTGGGCGGTGAGGCTCTCGGTGGCAGGGATCACAGCTCACACTCACTGCGCTTGTCATGAAATACGGGGGTCTAGATAGCTACAGACCCCCCCAAGGGTGCTTAGCTTGGCAGGTTCCAGGTTCCAGAGCCCATCCGGGTGAAAGGCTGAGGGCTACCTCTCGGCCAGTGATCACCTGGACTAACCAGGCATCCTAGTTGCCTCCATTTTGGGGGCTTTGATGTCCTGCTCTTCTTCCAAAGCCCTACTTTCCTTCCCACACACAGCTCAGGCCGTGCCCTGCAGGAAGCGCTCTACTAGGTTCACAGATTAAGCCCAGGCTCAGAGTGACCCCCCGGAGAAAGCGATGGCACCCCACTCCAGTACTCTTGCCTGGAAAATCCCATGGACGGAGGAGCCTGGTAGGCTGCAGTCCATGGGGTTGCTAAGAGTCGGATACGACTGAGCGACTTCCCTTTCACTTTTCACTTTCATGCATTGGAGAAGGAAATGGAAACCCACTCCAGTGTTCTTGCTTGAAGAATCCCAGGGACGGGGGAGCCTGGTGGGCTGCCGTCTATGGGGTCGCACAGAGTCGGACACGACTGAAGTGACTTAGCAGCAGCAGCAGCAGAGTGACCCCCGGACAGCATCCCAACACAGGTGTGTTTCTGGTGCTTGCAGACACACTCTGCCGGGGCTGGGAGAGCACGCACAGCACATCGCCGCCCTCTGGAAGTCGGGCGTGTTCCCAACAAGCAGTCAGGTGAGTGATGCCATGAGCACCTCTGGGGAGAGGTGCTGGCCATGGGCAGGAGATGCGCAGGGCGCTGCCTGGGGAAAGGTTAACTCTACCAGCTGTGGGCACTTTTAGAGCAAATTCTCCATGGCAGACGTCGGCCAGAGGACTCAGCAATTAATTCACTTAATAAAAGCCCTTTTCATACTGTTCTGGGGTTCTCAAGGCAAGAATGCTGAAGTGGTTTGCCATTCCCTTCTCCAGTGGGCCACGCTTTGTCAGAACTCTCCTCCATGACCTGTCCATCTTGGGTGGCCCTACATGGCATGGCTCATAGTTTTATTGTGTTAGACAAGGCTGTGGTCCGTGTGATCAGTTTGATTAGTTTTCTGTGATTGTGGTTTTCATTATGTCTCCCCTCTGATGGATAAGCATCAGAGCTTGTGGAAGCTTCCCAATGGAAGGGACTGGCTGTGGGGTGAACTGGGTCTTGCTCTGGTGGGTAAGGCTATGCTCAATAAATCTTTAATCCAATTTTCTGCTGATGGGTGGGGCTGTGTTCCCTCCCTGTTGATTGGCCTGAGGTCAAACTATGGTGGGGTAGTGGCATTATGGACTCAGTGGACATGAGTTTTAGGAAGCTCCAGGAGGGAGATGGTAAAGGACAGGGAAGCCTGGTGTGCTGCAGTCCATGGGGTCACAAAGAGTGGGACATGACTGAGCAATTGAACAACCAACATCAGCATTACAGCCAGAAGTTTAAGACTTTTGCCTCTGGAGTGGATTTTTGAGAGAGTGCACAGATTATACCCCCAAGGTCTTTCTTGCCGCCTGTAGCTACTGAGGCTCTGTGTGAAATGGTCATTTCCACCTTCTTGAGTTGCTACTCTTGCTGTTGAAACTAACAAAGTCCTGATCCTGCACTGAGCTTTGCAGGTTTCCAAAAGATTGTCCCTGGGATGGCTTTACTGCAGCCGTTTAGCCTCCACCCCATTATGGGGCCGCCTGTCTCCAGAGCCGTCATAGAAGGAGGGTCGGACTTGTGGTCACCATCTCGACTTCTTTGTGCAAAGTGTCGCTTCCTGATCTGGGACCCATCTGAAAATAGATCCCCCTCTGGGCTGGACACTTGCCATGTGCCATCATTTAATATCCTTCCTGACCACTGTACCTGGTTTCACAGCTGTCCTGAGAGAGGGTGGAATTATAACACCGTAGGTCCAGTTTGTGAATACCCACCAGTGTCTGCCTTGAAGGACCAGGGTCCCTGATGAATGGGCCAGTGACAGTTTACCTGTTTAATTCAAGAGGTTCATTGATTTGCCTTTATACTTTCCAACCAAAAAGTTGTTTCCTATTTGTCAAGTGTTTCAAATCCTGTTGTTCCTTACGCATAATCGGAGGTGGGTTAGTACTGCCCTCGGCTTTTCAAAACAAAGATGTTGAAATGATACCAAACCAAGGCGTCCTTCCCTCACTAAGACAGGGAGTCCATCTCTCTGAGTTTGTAGCCCGCAGAACCAAAGCCACCCTCAGTATAGGCTCTCTGGCTATCACGCAAACCACCCCATGCGCTCCCTTCTCTAGTTCTCTCACTTTTAGGTGGTCACTGTCTTTCTCTCTGGGAAATATGGCTAATCAGCCCAGAAGGGGGTGTCAAGGACAGCTGGTTATGGGTATTGACTGGGGGCAGAGAACCTCGTGTTCTGTCGAGGGTAGTAAAACAGAGGATCCTGGTGGGACAAAATATTTCTATTGGGTGTGTGTGATCCTGAACATGAATCTCAGTCTGAGACTTTTCCCTCTATTTTAACTTTGCTGATTTAATTTTCTTTATAGGAGGGCCTCCCTGGTAGCTCAGTGGTAAAGAATCTGCCTGCAATGCAGGAGACCTGGGTTCGATTCCTGGGTCAGAAAGATCCCCTGGAGAAGGAAATGGCAATCCACTCCAGTATTCTTGCCTGGAGAATCCCATGGACCGAGGAGCCTGGCCGGCTACAGTCCATGGGATCACAAGAGTCGGACACAACTTAGCAACTAAACCACCACCACCATAGGAGTATGACTCCTTTCTTCTGTTTGACTCCTATTTAAATGTCCTGATTCTATGTGAGCTTGAGAGGAACGTGAACTCTGTTGGGCACTGCATTCTGTATTTATCCATTAGAGCAAACTCTTTAACTTGTTACTCAGCCCCCCTTTTTTTTGTTTGCCCTAAATTAAAAAATGCATATTTATTTTGATGTAAGTGTCCTATATGCTCCTTACTCAGATTCACCAAGTTTTAAGCTATTGCCACATCTGCTGTATCATTCTCTGTGTGCATATATGTATACATGCAAACACACACATCCATTGTTCATATTTTCTGTTCCTCTTGGGGATAAGCTGCATATATTAAGATCAATGCCCCTCTGACCATGAAGACTTCTGTTCCTATGACCAGTCCTGTGGGGTCAGGGCTCACCCTGCTCCAGCATGACGTCATCTTGACTAATTGCAGGTCCTAGGAAGGCCATGTTCTGAGGTGCTGGGGCCAAGACATCAATACAGGAACTCTGGGGTGGGGGACAGGTCAAGCCGTAACATGCCCCTTGGATTTCTTTTCATTTATTCTGCTTGGAATAAGCCGGACCTCCTAGATCTGTGGAGCCACATTTTTGCATCCAGTCTGGGAAATTCAGTCACTATCTTTGATCATATCTGCATTCCTCCTCGTTCTTTCCTTCTTCTTCTGGAATTCCAGTCTGAGGCTTTCCCATATCTTCTCTCTCCCCTCGAACATTCACCATCTGGCATGACCCCTCAAGTCCACAGGAAACAGTGACAGTGAACTCTACCATACCGAGGGTCCAAGGCCTTCAAAGGTCCACTTGCTGTGGGGTGAGTGATGATGGTCTTGAAAGGCAGGATTTAGGGAGCCAGAGAGCATATGGTATGGAAGGAAAGAAAAATTTAAATTAGGACATAATTTGAGTGAAGTTGGGAGAATATAAATTATGTATTTTAATGAGACCAGGGAGATGGGCCTGCGTGGAGCAAGATATTCAAATATAAATAAAATATGAGAGAGTAGGATACAAGAACATCTTGAATACTAGTCCTCTTGGAGTGGATCACTGTAAAATATGTTTGTACAGCTAAATAATGCAACAAATATTCTAGTTATGAAGATCTGTTGAATTAACCTGTATTCTTCAGAAAAAGTCTGCCCTGGCGGCTCAAAGGAAATCGTGTTTCCAGACGGGACGGTGCAGCGTCTGAATGATGGACGCGAGGAGACTGTATTCCCAGATGGGACCATTGTGAGTGTGGAAAGGTTGGTACCAGGACAGGTGGTGTTAGTCTGAAGTCTCCAGAATTTGTGGTTTGTGCAGTTGTCAATTCTCTGGATTAATTTAAGTTTTGTAAAAGTTGCAGTATTTGTATAAGTATAGCAGAAAACTTCGTTGACCCTAGAGGTTTGGTCTTATAACCTTGATCTGATTGATTTCATAGCAACATGGATCTAAACACTCATTTTTAAAATATTTTTTAATTGGAGGATAGTTGCTTTACGACAGTGTAGGTTTCTGCCATGCTTCAAGGTGAATCAGCCATAGCTGTACCTATGCCCCCGCTCTTGAAGCTCCCTCCCACCTCCCACTCCATAGACACTCATTTTTAAGTGTTTCCTCCACTGACATTGGTCATGACTGGATTGCAGCCATGAAAACAATCCCCGGCATTCGGTGTGTGCCCACCGAGGCCGTGTGTGCAGCAGCCCGAGCTGGCAGCAGCACTCACGGGGCAGCTGTCCAGCACGCACGGGGAGGTGCCATCCTGACGGGGGGGGAGCAGGGAGACCGGCCCCCCCGCCCCGGGCCGCCCTCAGACCCTCGAGCGCCCCCTCCCCACAGCGCAGGGGCCCCGGCCGCGGCGGGCTGCTGCCTCCGCGGCTTCCCTCTCCTGTCATGGAAGCCACACGTGTCGGCACCACCGCCGGAATCACTGTGCCCAAGTGACTCTACACCAGGTCCCTGCCGCTCCCGGGTGACTCTGCCTCAGGCCCCCGCTCCCCGCTCCCCGGGTGATCCCGCCTCAGGCCCTCCCCTCCCGGGTGATCCCGCCTCAGGTCCTCCCTTCCCGGGTGATCCCACCTCAGGTCCTCCCTTCCGGGGTGATCCCGCCTCAGGTCCTCCCTTCCCGGGTGACTCTGCCTCAGGCCCCGGCTCCCCGGGTGATCCCGCCTCAGGCCCCCGCTCCCCGCTCCCCGGGTGATCCCGCCTCAGGTCCTCCCTTCCCGGGTGATCCCGCCTCAGGTCCTCCCTTCCCAGGTGATCCCGCCTCAGGTCCTCCCTTCCCGGGTGATCCCGCCTCAGGTCCTCCCTTCCCAGGTGATCCCGCCTCAGGTCCTCCCTTCCCGGGTGATTCCGCCTCAGGCCCCCTCTCCCCGGGTGGAGCCCTGTGGCCTCTCCTTCCTCCCGCAGAGCTACCTTCGGGTGCACCGCAAGCAACTCCGCCCGAACAGGCCCGAGACCCCGGCCTCTCTCCTGAGCTCTCCCCAGGCCGCCATTAGCCCTGCTCACCTCCTGTCTATAACCTGACTCTGCAGGTGCCTGCGCTGCTCCCACCCTGGCAGGATCTGTACCCCTGTCTACCAAGATCTGGGGGTGAGGTGTGCAGACTTGGGTGGTCACATCCCTTGGCCCCACTGGTCCCCACGGGAAGTGCTGGCCACTGACAAGGTTGTTCTCCCCACCAGGAATGGTGACAAGACCATCGTGCTCAGCAACGGTCAGCGGGAGATCCACACGGCCCAGTTCAAGAGGAGGGAGTACCTCGATGGCTCCACCAAGACTGTGTACCATGATGGCCACCAGGAGACCAAGGACGCCTCCGGGAGGGTCAAGGTTAGGGATGAGGCTGGAAACATCATCCTGGAAAGGAAGTAGCTTCTCCTTCAAAACTAGCCTTACCTGTGACCTTCCAATATCACCTTGACCTTCCAACATCACCTTGACCTTCCAACCTTACCTGTGAACTTCCAACATTACTGTGACCTTCCAACCTTACCGGTGAACTTCCAACATTGCTTGTGACCTTCCAACTTATGTGTAACCTTCCAAGTACATTATTTACTAAAAAAAGAAACAACTAATATTTGTGGCCCTAAATGATGAAAACTCATGTAAAACTTGAGGACTACCCAAGTCATCCAGAAATTATAAAGGAAGAGACAGCCTGATCCCGGGCTCCTGGTTCGGAAAGGTGGCTGCATCAACACTAGTCCAGCCAGAGAACAGGAAGCTCGCAGACAATGACTCCAGGACCCCGGCCAGACCCCTTCCTCTCTGCCCACCACAAGAACCAGCTCTACATGTGATGGGCAGCCCTCCCTGGGCCCTGGGCGCCTCTGCCTCTGCCTGCAGCTGGCCCCTGGTCCTCTCCTCCTGAATTACACCAGCTTAGCCTGACCATCCCGAACATTTTCCTCAGGGCACCAGTTCACGCCACTACAGGAGCACCCACAGGGAGCCCAACCCACGGTCTGAGTGACCTGGCCTCATGCCCGCCGCTGCGTGGGTGGTAAGCCACCTCCTGAAACTCTGCATTTTAAAATCTCACAGTCAAGGCAATGAGAGTTGCCCCTTTTATTGTTTTGTAGGTGGCCTAGAAAATAAGACACAAACTGGCATTTAACTGATTTTTATACTAAAATAGAGAGTCCCAAAATACAAGAAAGGAATAATTTCCTGAAAAATCTTATGATGAGATGTTTGTATGTGCCCATGTCTTCATGCGACAGAAGTGAAGTATCATGTTAGTGCCTGGGATCATTTCAGTCCTAAAGTCTATGGTGCACACACCACAGTAGCCTCAGTGGTTGGGTGAGGCTTTTTGAAGTAACTCAAGAGTAATGTGTGGTCTTGGCTTTGATTTGAAAATCAAAGCATTCTATTGCAATCACACTGGATGGGGCCTTTTTCACCCAGGAGGCAGATACCACGAGGTGAGGTCATTTATCAGATGTAACAGACAAAACCAACCCACTGCTAAAAAGCCAAAAATAGAAAAAGTGAAAGTGTTAGCTGTTCAGCCCTATCCTACTCTTTGTGGCCCCACGGACTGGCCCACCAGGCTCCTCTGTCCATGGGATTCTCCAGGCAAGAGTACTGAAGTGAGTTGCTTTTCCAAGGGGATCTTCCCAACCCAGGGATTGAACCCAGGTCTCCTGCACTGCAGGCAGGTTCTTTACCTTCTGACCACCATCAGGGAAAAGCCAGGATTCACTCATTCCTTGGACTATTTTGAGTTGGCTTATCCTGGAAATTTTCATTAAAGCAAACAAAACAAAACACCGCTCTACCAAGTTAAAGGACTTCTAGCTGTTTGTGGAGATCAGGGGAAGAAAGTAACATACAATTTTGTGGATAAACTGTGTTCCAACACCAGATAATCTGCCGAATGGGCAGAATGCTTCCCAACAGCCACGCACATGAGATCATGGGTCAGAATAAGACAGGTCACCCAGAAGGCCTGTGTGTGCTGTGCGTTCTGGTATGCTGCATATCAGAACAAGCTTATAAAACCATTTCCTTCTGATTCCCAAAATCTAGAACGTACTTTTAAATCTGGGCTTCCCTAGTGGCTCAGTCTCTGCCTGTCGAGGCAGGAGACTCGGGTTCCATTCCTGGGGCAGGAAGATCCCCTGGAGAAGGGAATGGCTACCCACTCCAGTATTCTTGCCTGGAGAATTCCATGCACAGAGGAGTCCGGTGGGTCACAGAGTTGCAGAGTCGGACATGACTGAAGCGACTTAGCATGCATGCATGCATAGATCCATATACCTGCAGCAGTCTGCAGCAAGCTGAGACGGGACATCAGCTTCTCGGCATCTCAGGAGCAGGGGGGCGGGGCGGGGCGGCTCAGCTAACACCTCTGGGCTGGTCCTCCCAGTGGAGAGCTGAGAAGCCCAGCCCAGCATCCTCCCCTGCCTCCACGGCCGCTGTGTCAGCAGCCAGCCTGCAGGTGGACGGTGGCTGGGAACAGGAAGAGGGCGAGGCGTGAGGAGACGCACGGGCAGAGGACCCTGCGTGGCCGCGAGGGCAGCAGTGGTCAACTAACTGTCCGCGCACCGGCCCAGGGCTCTGACCCCCGATCCCCCGCGGCCTCCCCACCTGTGGTCCAGAGGTGGCGGGAGCGTGCCCGCAGAGGCTCTGCTCGGGGGAGTCTGGCAGGTGGGCGTCCCACGCAGCCCAGAGTGACCTCGGTGTCACGGGAAGAAGCCCCTTCGTTCCTCATTCCTTCTAGAAGATCCTGATCCTGATTTCCTGTTCCCTCTCTGCTGGTTCCCTCTAAGCCCAAGCCAATCCAGTTTCGAAATGAAAGAAGAACCTTGCCTTTCAGCTGTAAGACTCTCCCAGGCCTCGGAAGACTCTCAGAACCAAAGATCCCAGTCTGTTTCCCTGACTGTGTGACTGACCATTTTTGTAGTTGCTCGGTCACCGGTCCCTGGGTTGGAGAGCAGGCCTGGGCCTCCTCAGTCTGCGTCCACTTCCCTCTCTGGGTTGCCCGCTCCTTTGGTGTGTTGTTTTGGGGGTATGAGGCCAAAAAGAACCCCCGACATCCCCGGCCCAGGTTTCCTGGGTCCTTGGTGGGCTGCCTCCTTCCCACCTTTCAGGGGCTCCCCTGCCTGACACGCACGCTCTGCTCAAGGTTTGCAGATGTCTGTCATGAAGGAACAGGGAAATGCATGCCTCCTCCCTTCTCGGGGAGTGGAGGCCCACGTATTTCTAGTGAACTCCTCGGTTTCCCAACTTGGGGCTTTGCTGTTCCACTTCAGCAAGATGCTGTCTGTGTTCTCTCCTCCACATACCCCACCCCCCACCCCACCCCACATCAGTGACCCTGATGCTAATTCTAGGAAATGAGCAAAAACATTTCCTATCTCTTTTGAAATTCTTAGTCTGTTATTATTTCAGTTTAATTGGCCTACCCTTTGCTATAAGACACGTACAGCCCAGGTTTTGGATTTTTGAATGGCCCAAGGCTATTCTAGCCCGAAAAACTCCGAATGCACAAACAAGAGCATCTTTCCTTAATAACATGCTCTGCTCACCTGTGTAAGATTCGTGTTCACGTCTAAAGAATCGTTAAAACCTGGCTTATAATGAAGAAGCCAGCATTTCAAACACTGAGGGAGACTGAGAGCTCATCTCTGGTTCTGGAGTGATGGATGTTGCATGCTTTGGTCTCATCAGATGACCTGGACATTTGCGGAAAAGGCTCCTGTCTTTATTTGCCGGGTGAAATATAGGAACCTGGCTGAGGAATGCTAAGTCTCTTCAGTCGTGTCTGACTCTGTGACCCTGTGGACTGCAGCCCACCAGGCTCCTCTGTCCATGGGGTTCTCTAGGCAAGACTACTGGAGTGGGTAGCCATTCCCTTCTCCAGGGGATCTTCTTGACTCAGGGACTGAGCCCGTGTCTCTTATATCTCCTGCACTGGTGGGGGTGGGGTGGGGGGTGTTCTTTACCACTAGCGCCACCTGGGAAGCCTGGCTGACAGGTAAGCTCAAAACCACCTTGATGCACGTTTCTTGACTCCTTCCAATCTTTCCCGGAACAAGGTGTGGAGCAATAAAGGTACAGATGCCTGAAATCAGGCAATGCATAAGAGATGCATCGCAGTGTCGGGACTAACCCTGCTGTAACTTTTTCCCTTCCTTTAGCCTTTTCCTCTGAACTGTCCAGGTCAAATAATAAAATTGGTCATTTCAGAAGGCCCTCCACGTGCACCCAAGACAGGAAGTCATCATTATCTTGAAATGAATGCTACTCACTTCCTTTTTGCTTAAGCCCAGCTGCGAGGCCTGTGGAATCTTAGTTCCCTGACCAGATAGCGAAATCTGTGTCCCCTGCACTGCAAGTGTGGAGTCTTCACCGCTGGACCGCCAGGAAAGTCCCAAGTCCTTACTTCCTTGCATTTGGCTCTTGATACTTGCATCACGCGCTATGCATCCCAACTCTCAATAATTCAATCTTGACTTTTCTTTCCCTGCGTTGACTTTTTTTTGTGGTAAAACAAGCGCAAGATGCATCTTACCATGAGCGGCACTTGGCACGTGTATCTGGCCCTAGACATTTATCCATGTTGTGCACCCATCACCACTCTATTTCCAGACGTTTTTGTCCCAAAAGGAAACCCTGTCCTTTGGCTGTCGTTCCCCACCCCCACCAACTCCTGGAAACTACCAAACTACTTTCTATTTCTGCGGATTTGCCAACTCTGGGCATTTCGTGTAAATAGAATCATACAGCTCAAGATCTTCGTGTCTGGCTGCTCAGCAAGGCGTTTACAGTAAATACTGGAGCTCTGTGTCTCTCCTATCTGGCAGGAATGGTAACTTGCCTAATCTGGAACGTTCAGACTTTGCAGGGCTGGAGGGTTATCTAACAGTGACAAAGCCAGCAGAGAGGGGACACTTTCCACGCATGGCTGATGGGTGTCCCCAGTGGGAAGATACTTGGTACAGTGTCTGATTTAGGGCCTAGGATCCATTAAGAACAGAGTCATTTGACTGTTTGCGGGGAAGCTTTCAATAACGCACTCTAGATGAATGTTTGATCATTAACAAGATTAATTGTGAACAAAATCTGGTCTGTTAAGGAAGAAAGAGCTAACCTTTGGCCTTTCTTGTACTGGTTTCACCTAAGAACCTTTTTAAATACAACCTTTTTTCATGTTAAAAATGCACAGTATAACTGTAATAAGGCATTTCCAAGTACAGGTAAGGGTTGTGTGTTTCTTCTGAGAGATTTGAGCAAAGAGACCTGTGATGTGATGGAACGGAACCACACCCGAGCATGCTCTACTGTGAGTTTTTATAGTTATGTACAAATCGACAGCTCTAATCTCAGGGAAGTAACTGAGGTGGGGACGGAACCACTTGCCTTCCCCAGCAGAGGAATTCTTGGTTTTCAAGAAGTCATGTTATTTTCTTTTTATTTTCTCTTCTGCCACTTGAGAACACTGCTTATGCGTTAGTTTCTGGAGCTCTTGAATTATCCTCCTGACATTGAGTCCATTCCTAGATGCTCCAAAAGTAGCTTCATTGAAAGGAAAAATGAGAACAAAGTTGCCTGCCTGGGGACCGGGCACCCAGCTACTGTCCGGCTGCACACACAGGGAGAGGGCCTTCTCCCGGCCGCGGGACTGGATGAGCGACACGCGGGGGATGAGCGTCTTGAGGGCCGGGTGCCTGGCCCTGGCCTTCGGCTTGGCTTTGGGAGGCTCCCTCGTCGGCGGGCATACCTCCTCCTGCCTGCTCAGCGCTTCTCGGGGCTGGCAGGCGTGCTGGTTTTCAGGGCACTCTGTGACCGCTTTCTTCCCAGGAGCTCCGTCCTTACTGAAAGCTCTTGTGCTCCCGAGTTGTGAGGAGGATCCGTAAGGAAGGTTGCCGCCCTGACCTCTGGCTTTCCGAGCAAGGGAGACGTCGGGGCTTCCGTTTGCAGCCCTGCAGCTCTCCTTCCTCTCGTTTCTGAGGCTGTGTAAGTGAATCAGCTCGATGGTGTCATGGATGAGTCTCCTCTTCACGGACACATCCACCGAACAGTCAAGGGACAGGCCCGGGCTGTAGTTGACCTCCATCAGCCACGGCTTCAAGTTGTCGTCGATGAGGATGTCGAATCCGAAGAGCTCGAAGCAGTTGGCCGCGAAGGGGACGGAAGGCGCGATGGCCAGCACGGTGAGGATCACCACGTTGTTGATTTTCTGCCAGAGCAGCAGGTCGTCCACGTCCCAGCTCCGCAGGTACGAGAAGAAGCGGCTGAGGGTCCACTTGCAGCCGCTGCCCACCACCTCTTTGATCTTCTCATACGAGGCCCCCGACCTGTTGATGCTGCTGTTGGTCAAGTGGGCATAGCTGTTCTGGAGATTGCCGAGGTCAAACTTTTCTGTGGCAAAACGCACCAGCCCTTCCTGATAAATGTAGATGGTCAACGGCTTGAAGCCAGTGACGCACACGTAGACGCGGAGGTCACACTTGTATCTCCCGACAAGTAGAGGGTTGCAGATGTATTTCTGTATGATGCATGTGTTGGCAAAGATCAGGTTTTTAATGTCACTGAAAATAATGATTCCTCGTCCTCGAGAGAGCTCTGCGGGCTTGCAAATCCAGTAGCTGAGCTTGGCGTCCAGCGCCTGCTTCTCCTTGAAGTACTCGGCCACGAACTTGCTGTAGTCGCTGGGCATGATGAACGTCGGGGGGAGGAACTGGTACAGTGGGGTGCCATACAGCCGCTCCATGTGCCTCAGGCATTTGGCCAGGAGGTCCTTCCTGGTGAGCCTGGTGGTGCCCGGGTGGTGGTTCAGGCACTGCCAGGGCTTGACGTTGACGTGCTCGGCCATCCGGAAAGAGGAGGTCCTCCAGTAGAGGTTCCAGTCCTCCATGTTCCGCTCTTGCTGGTCAAACTTGCTCCAGCCGCGCTCCAGGAGGACACTCTGCACCACCTCAGGGGTGGTCTCGTCCACCCGGAACACCAGGGGCTTCAGACTGGCCCCTGGAGGCTCATCTTCGGCCATCAGTAAGGTTTTCTTTTCTAGAAATGGATGACCAGAAACTGTTAGAGGAAGGGAATAATGGAAGGGATGGAGAGGGAGTTTGGGATTAACAAGCATACATAAATGGCAACCCACTCCCGTATTCTTGCCTGGAGAATCCCATGGACAGAGGAGCTGCAGTCCATGGACTTGCAAAGAGTCAGACACGACTGGAGCGACTCACATACACACACATGTAACTGAGTCACTTTGCTGTGCAGCAGAAACTAACTCAACATTGTAAAGCAATTATGAAGTGAAGTGAAAGTTACTTAGTTGTGTCCGACTCTTTGTGACCCCAGAAATTGAACTGGGGTCTCCTGCATGGCAGACAGATTCTTTACCAACTGAGCTAAGAGGGAAGCCCCAACTTCAGGGAAGGAAGTAAAGAAACTATATTCAATAAAAAAAAATAAAATGTGCTGTTAGAAAAGAGGTTGGGCGGACCAATGGCGACCTGGTGGAGATTTCACCTAGGAGGCCAGGTCCTGAGGTCGCCTGTGGTCTGTACCCTCCTGGACGTTATCGGTCTTGCCAACGCTTGCCTCTATCTCTGCTGCCTACAGACCCAGCCCCACCTGTCCCCACGCTCTTCTTCTCGGAGCTCACCGGCACACCTCCTTCTATGAGAACGAGTTAAATGTGCCTTCAGGGACACCGCCACACTTCCACAGAGCCACAGTGGACCCTGTTGGCTACAAAGTGAGCACTCTTCAGAGCAAAAATGGCCAAGTTTCTACAGTTAAATGAATCTGAGCACGTGTAAAAAGCTGGAAACAGTGGTGTTACGAGATTAACCAGGGTCTTGTTGGCCTGAGAAGTTTCAGGAACTCGGGCTGGGCCCCTGTGACCATCTCCTAGGGCCCACCTCATAGTCGCAGGGCCTGGCAGTGTTTCAGAGACCCCCAGTTTGTTCAAATATCAGCTCATTTACAAGAAAGAGTTGAGAAAGAAAATTGGAGTTTTTAAAAACTCATTCTGTGATAGCAATTGTTGTCTGAGGATGGCACCTCACATTTTACAAGAGAAACAGAAAGTGAAGATTCAACATTTTTCTAAACTTTCAAAGAAAAAAAAAAAAAAGGATCATTTGTGAGAAAAACCAAAACTGATGATGAAGCTTGAGGCTTTGGTACAACCTAGAAAAAAGGTGAAAATAGTCACAGCCTCTGGGAGAAAACGTCAGTATTCCAAAGTCCTATGTTCTCATCAAAAATTCCAAGTTCAGGCCACTGTGACCGTTTCTTTGACCATATTTGTATCATTCATGCATAATTATTCATGTAAAATGACAAAAATTTATTTGCTGGAAATTCTGTGGTGTTTAGGAGATTCCAGTTGATGGAACAGGCGTAAATGTGATGTGCACTGTATTTTCAGGGAAGCCAGTCTGGGCAAGAAAGGAAAGAAGGGAAGAAGGAAAGGAGACAAAAGTGAAAAAATAAGATTTAGCATTTTAAGGCAGGACAAGAGAACAATTAAACATATAATTCCATGTGTGTGTGTGTTTGGGCCGTGTGCGTCTCATTACATGTTAACCAGAGCTCCTCAAACATGGGAGGGCCTGAGCAACCATTAAGGTCAACTTTTTTCTTTCTTCTGACATTAGCAATAAAACTTCATAAAAGTAGAATGTTCTTTCCCAGCTCTGCCAAGGGTCTCGGAGACTTGCTGTTTGCTCTGTATCTGTTTACTTGGACTGTGGATCCTTGGTGAACTTTATGTAAAGTAGCAGTGTGTTATCTTGATGTACAATTCTTGTCTCAAATATACACGACTGTGCCTTGGTTCTTCGAGCATTCTGACTGAGCCTCTACTTCTTGGATTATAATCCTCAATTCGGCGCCAATAAAATTCCCTTTTTTCTTCTTCCTAACTTGATGGTTAATTGAATTTTCATCAGCAAAAAAGGAAAGAAAGAAGGATGGAAGAAAGGGAAGGAGGGAAGGAAGGAAGGATGAAAGGGAAGGGGTGGGGAGACTAGACTTGCTCACCCACATTCTTCTCCGTATTTGAAGCTGCGAGAAGTTGTCGAGGAGGAAAGGAGATACTTGTTGCCAAGTGACCTTGTTTCTGAACTGAAGCCACCTGCAGGGAATGGGTTGCCTCTGCTATCAAGGCTGCCGACAGGCTAGGAAGGGGCTTCCAAACGAGGGTCAAAAGAGCTGTGAGCAGGGCAGAATCAACAGAGTGAGTGTGCGTGCCTTCAGCATCGTTGCTGCTCTGACCTGGAATGTATAGAATTCGGGGATCTGTGGCGGCTGGTACAGAATTCAGTCTTTGGAATTTATTGTGATGTTCAAACTGTGTTCAGTGTTTTAATATGTATTTCAAGCCATGCGCGTGTGCATGCGTGTGTGTGTGTGTGTACATTTGTGTTTGTGCATGGCAGGGGTGAGGGTGGGGATAGGGGTGGGTGAGGCTGGCTCAAATAATGATGGAAGCTAGATTAAACAAAGTTAAAAATGCTTCTTTTCTATCTCCGAGAAAGTTGCCATTATTGAACAGGACACCCCCTTCAGCTGTGTGTGACGTGCTAATGGTAGCATTTCACAAAACCAGTGTAGGAAATGCCGAGTCAGACAAACCAGCTGGACTGGTGTCCAGGTTCTGGCCACCTCCGCCTTCTCCCACCTTGGGAGTAAACCTCTCAGAGGCTCGAGAGAAGAAGGTGTGTTCTGACCAGAGCCCGCTTCACCTGGAATCAGGGCTCAGAGGCCGAAGCCGGCCTTCCCCAGCCTGTGCAGGGGGCGGTCAGAGAAGCCGGAGGAGAACAGAAGCAGGGAACGCTGCTCCCAGGCAGCTCCATCAGCCTGGGTCTGCTCCCACCGCGGAGCCCAGGAGACCACGGCTCATCCTGGGGTGGGGTGGTTGGGGGAACATCATCGAAGGAGGCCTGGTCCTGGCAGGCTGACCGGGGGGTCCACACGCTGTCCTCGGACCCCGTTTCAATTACGCATCCACTTTCCCGTTAAAATTTCACTGAGAAACCAAATGCATATTTGAGCTTTTTCTCCTGAATAAAAGTCCTCCTGGAGCCACTTGAAACGTGTTTATCCTGCCTTGTTCTCACAGCTGCTGATGGCAGCAAATAGTTCAATTTAAAAACGTGTGTATGGGGTATGCGTGCAGGGATTAAAAATAGGTTGGACCATCATCAAAGAATCTACAAATAATAAATACTGGAGAGGGTGTGTTTGGAGAAAAGTACACTGTTGGTGGGAACGCAAACTGGTGCAACCGTTGTGGAGAACAGTATTGAGGTTCCTTAAAAAAACGAAATATAGAGTGACCGTATGATCTCGCAGTCCTGCTCTTGGGCAGAGTTCCAGAGAAAACCCTAACTTGAAAAGGTGCGTGCACCCCCATCATTCACTGCAGCGCTGCCTATAATAGCCGAGACATGGGAGCAATGGCCGTCAACAGATAAAGGCATGACACACACACATGCAGTGGGGCGTTACTCATCCACGCGGAGAAGGTGACTAGCGCTGTTTGCAGTAATGGGTAGGGTTAGAGACTGTCATACGCAGTGAAATAAGCCAGAAAAAGAAAGACAGATACCACAGAATGTCACTTACATGTGGAATCTAAACAAGATAGTGCGAAGGAACTTATTTACAAAACAGAAGCAGCCTCAGATGTAGAAAACAGACTTAGGGTTATGGTTGGGGGGGGGGCGGTAAACTGGGGGTTGAAATTGACAGGCACACACTACTGCATATAAAATGGACGACGGATAAGAACGTACTGTTCAGCTCAGGGAACGCTACGCAATATTCTGCAACAGCCTACATGGGAAAGAATCTGAAAATGAATGGGTATGTATGTATGTGTATATGTAACTAAATCACTTCACTGTACCCCTGAAACTAACACAACACTATAAGTCAACTAGACTCTATTTTTAAAAAGAAAACCAGATTGGAGATAAACTCTGAAGCCCTTCCGTGGGTCATAGAGAGTCCCTAGGAGACTGGTACATCCTGGAATGCTCCCAAGCCAGCAACCCCAAGGAGAGGGGTCCCGGCCCTGAGGATGGAAGCCAGGGGCGGGTCTTGGTCCCTGGAGGAGGAGGCGGGCAGCAGCCCCCTCAGCTCTGGGGATCTGTGAGCTCTGCAGACCCTGCAGCAGCCGAGGCCAGCAGGACGCTGTATGTGTGCCCCACGCCACTGCCGTGAACGAACCCAGTGCCCGGTTCCTGAGATGAAAGCCCTCATCTGGACTGAGGATCCAGTACACAGGGCCAGAACAGGCCGCGAACTCAGCTGTGTGAACTACAGTGCGCCAAAGCCTAGGGAACCTTGGAGCGGGCTACCCTAGACTGACCTTTCAGACACGCTGAGTCCCATGTCTTCCGTGGGAGGTAACACGCTGACTTCGTCAGAGCACGAGCTGGTCCAGGAGCAAGACAATTCCAGACAGAGAGGAGGTCATGAGCATAATTACAGTCTCATGATGTCAGAGCTCAGCTGATACAGAATCTGCCTGCAACGCAGGAGATCCCGGTCCGATTCCTGGGTGGGGAAGATCCCCTGGAGAAGGGAAAGGCTACCCACTCCAGTCCTGCGGCCTGGAGGAGTGGGCTGTATAGTCCCTGGGGTCGCAGAGAGTCTGACAGGACTGAGCGACTTTCACTTTCAGCCCTGGTCACGCACAGTCCTGGCCATAAAGGAAGCTTCTCCTTGCCAAACCTTGATGATATCCCAGAGCACACGGGTTCTGGGGCTGGGAATCAGCCAGACAGCACTCAGTCATTGCCAGAATCATGGCTCCTGGGATGCCCCTGTGTGCCCACTGCTTCTCCTGAAAGACCGGTCTCTGCACAAGCGTTCCTAGGAGGGGCTGGCCCCCAGGGCCCATCAGACTGCCAGTTCTCACGCTTCCTTCCTTCCAGAGTAGACCCTTAGAGAAGAACTGGGAGTTAGTTTCCCAGCACCGCCCCCCCCTCCCCCCCACAGTTTTTTCAGCACTTTCACTGCTTAAAGGACAAACGTCCCCGGGGCAGCTTCCATGGGAGCAGGATACCACTAAAGTATTAAACCGTCTAATTAACACCACGCCCTTCATTCGCCAATGAACAGACAGCGAAGGTGTGGGGGCGGGGAGAGAGACCTTCTCAGGTGACCCTGATTCAGACGCAGTGCACAGATTCCACCCAAGTGGAAAGTCCAGTTCTATAAGAAACACAGGTCAGTGGACCTGACCGACGGGCCTGCTTATAGCATGTATGTATACAAGATACCGGTCATAAAGCTACATTTCTACAGAAAGGCCTTGAAACTTCAATTTGAAAAGTTAAATCCAAAAATATTTTCCCCGCCTTTCTTGGGAATTACTGGAGATTTCCTTTACAAAGCCTTTATTTTCATGGGTCTCTTATGAAAATGTGGTTTCCTTTTCTTTCTTATTAGTAATAGCATTACCTTCAGTCACACTGTCCGGATATTTTAAAATGCCATCTTGGTGTGAATATAGAAGATGGTATCATCACCCACAGAAGATATTTCACACGGCTTAGCACAGCGATTTTCAACTTGAGAAGTTAGTTGTTTGTTTAAACTTTAAAAAAAGTTTCCATTTTTATCAAATGGGAACAAGCAGTAGCTGGAGGTTCCAGCATAATTTTTCTAGATGGTGAAGCCAGTTTATGCGGACAAGTCAACCTCAACCGTTTGTCTTAGAGATGTCACCACCCCATTTATCCCCCTTTCCTGATGCTTAGTCTATAGATTTCAGTCATGGTTTATAGCTTATAGAAACACAGAGTGCCTCTCACATTAAACAAATCACCTATATATGACTTGCCCCACTGTTTAAGTCTATTGAGTTTGTTACAATATTGCTTCTCGTTTATGTGTTGGTTTACTGGCCACGAGGCATGTAATTTTAACTCCCCAACCAGGAACTGAACCCCAACCTCTGTGTTGAAGGTGAAGGCTTAACCACTGCACCACCATGGAAGCCCCTGATTTATCCTATTTTTTAAGTCTGCCAACTTAAGAGTTCCTTGTTACACTGGAAACTAATATTGTAAATCAACTCCACTTCAATAATAACTTTTTAAAGAGTTCCTATGTACTGCATACATACATGCTTTTGTCAGGAAAAGTTGGCATTGTTTAGACCCAGAACAATTTTTCATTATTCTTAAACAGAACCCATGCACTATTTTTGGTGTTAATTGTAAGGAAGTCTATTTTATCATTAAATCCTTCAGTTTCCTGAAGGCAAAGGCCACTTCCAAACACCTCTTGGGCCCAGCCTCCCTAGAATGTGTTCATGGTTCATAAACGCTGGTGGAAGGGGACAGACTGGAAATGAAAATTCTACCATGCCCCGGGCTCCCCTGGCGGGTCAGACAGTAAAGAATCCGCCTGCTATGCAGGCAGGACAGGACGTCCGCTCACCGATCCTAGTGGCTCTGGACCCAGCGCCTCGCGGAGGACGGGTCCTGGGTGCTGGCGCGCTCAGGGGCCACCCTCCAGGCGTGGGTGCGATGTCCAGGCGTGGGTGCGATGTCCTCCAGGCGTGGCTGCGATGGCCCCTGAGCCGGCTGGGTGTAAGCACTGGGCACCAAGTGGGAACAGAATGCTGCGTCGTCAGGCCCTGATCCGGGGGTGGGTTTGGGGTCTTCCCTCGGCAGCTGCAGAGCCCACCTGAGAGGGGCAGGAACAGATGCTGGTGTGTGGGTCGCTGGTGATGCGGCCTGCTCTCCTCACAAACCCTGGGGGCCCGGTCAGGGTGTGGGTCCCAGGCTTCCCTCCCTCCAGACCACGCAGGCCCAGGGCTCAGGGCCTGGTCAGGGTGTGGGCCCCCGGCTTCCTTCACCTGCGCTCTGGAGGGCTTCTTTCCCTGCAGGAGACCATGAAGGCCGAGGCCAAGTGGTCCCGTCGACGAAACTCCTGAGGACTCGGAGAAGAGGTGGTGGGCTCCTCTGGTGGGCCCCTGGGGATCTCCTGGGTATTACTCTAGTGGGACCACAACAAGTATTATTTCTTCATAAAACATCTGCATTTCCCAAGTGAACCTTTTTTATCCACTGAAGTCGTAGCAAACGCTGGGTGGACGCACCCTCCAGGAAGGCTGAACGCTGCCCCAGAGTCTCGCCCCGTCTTCTGGGGCTTGTGGGCCAGCAGGACTGTGGACTCTAGCCCTCAAGCCAAGAGAGCCGTCTCGAAGCCGGGGCCTTGCACAGAAACTTTGTACTCAGCCCCTTCAGGTTCAGGCCTGTTATCACCTCACTGATTAATGCGGAATGTTTCCCCATCACCTACCTCATTACGGGCCTGGTTATAACCACTCAGGACCAATAAACTGCTTCGCATAACTATATAAAAGCTGCACAACCCAGCAGCTGAGGATGCCGGCTGAGTGGTGTCAGGCAAAAGGGAGTCACCGCAGATTTTCTAGTTAGCAAATCAAGAATAAAATCATTCATTGTATGGAGCCTAGAAGGCATTTTTCTTTTGCGGTTTGTTGTGTTCACTTGTTAATTATTCATTGCTATCCTCCAGCCACCCACCTGGTAAATTTTCTAAAAACCAAGAGTAATTAAGTCCTTCGGCTGACTGCCTTGAGGCACAACAGACGAAGGGCAGGTCTGGGAGGATGTCAGGGATGTGCCCGCCGGGGGAGGCCGCCAGGCTGGAGTGAAGGCGTCTGGACCTGAATCGTCTGAGTCGGATCAACAGGTGCAGATGTCCCGTTCAGTTCGAGATGGTCGTTTGAGCTTCTAGAGTTCCAAGCTGGGTGTCAGGGCTGGGAAAGGAAGTGATGGTTCCAATGAGAGGCGGTTGCTAAGGGCCCGTGAACAGCAAGGAAAATGCAGGGGGCACCTATCTGATGACAATGATTGTCCTTTTCCAAATGAGAAAATGCGTTTCTCCAAACTCTGTCTTTTCCACGTTCAGCTTCCTTTTGATCATTTCTCATTGGGCTCAGTTTTCTCCATGATTTGAGTTCTCCAGGGGACCCTGGGCCTCCTCAGACATGGCAAGGCTTCGGGATGGCTCAGTGAGTGCCTCCTGGTCACTGCCCACATGCAAAGTGACTCAAACGGGTGTCCGGTGCCAGGGCAGGGCTGATCCAGGACTGCCTTCTGCCCAGCTCCACGCCAAACCCTCTGAGGCTTTCTCCCATCAGGTACGTGGATCTCACAAGTTGCCCACTGTTTACAGCATCTGCTAAACTCACCCTCAAGCTCACAAATCTGTTCTCTGCGACCGGACAGTCTTACCCTACATTCTCCCCTCTGAGAGGATCAGGAGGAAGCTGGATGCATTATGATGCTTAAAATCTAGAATTTTCATGGAGTCCAAGGAAACTCTGAATCCATAACAATTCCATAACAAATCCATAACATTCACTATTTTGTTACACCCCAGTTCCATCCCCAACACCCTTGCCCCAGGTGGTCAATAGAAAAGCAAGCCCATCTACCAAGCCTGAGGGAGGCAGGTAGGGAAAGCAGTATGATTATGGGAATGTGGAAGTCTTTCCTGGACCCCAAAGAACGTCCCAACCAGTAACCACACCACTGACACTTGCCAGTTAAAATACGTGGGAAATAGAAACTTGGATACTGCCTGGTTCATTGGAAGGATGGTAAGCATTTATTGAGAATGGACTGTTATTAATTACCATCATCACTTAAGTACTGTTGAAGAACTTACATGAACAAGATACTTTTGTAAGAAAAACTTCAGAGAATCACATGTAAGTAAGCACATAAAATCCCCCTATGGTTTTGGGAGCTGTCGCGCTTGGAGGAAGTGATGGCAATGTGATGGCAATGTGTCCCCTGGGGGTCCACGCTGGTGGTGGTTTGTTTCTTGGTCTGGGTGCTGGTTACATCGGTGTGTTCAGTTTGTGAAAATTCACCAAACTATATACATATAATTGTACCTTTTTTGTCTTTATGTTGCAGTTCAATAAAAAGTTCTAAAAACTTAGCATCTATCTCAGTTGAAGAGCATTGGGAATTATTTATCCCTCTCTCACCTTTTAGCAGAAAAACATCCTCAACCATAAGTTATGAAACCAGGTTATAGTACCGTTTCTTCAATTAACCAGCTGTGTGATCCAGGACTAATCACTAACCTTGCTGTCTAGTCTTGCTTTTCTCGTCAATTTTATAGGAGGAATTTTATCTAGACTCATCTAAAGTCCTGTCCTTCCCAACCCCCAAATATTTCAACCTTATGGTCCTCCCACCCCCAAGCCCTCCACTGTCTTTTGCCTGTGGAAAAACTTTAGCCAAGAATAAGACTAATCAGAGAAGTGAGAAAATGCAGAAGCAAAGAAGAGCAGTCTCACGAGGCTAGACAGGAGTTCAGTCGTTGTTGTTTAGCCGATAACTTGGGGCTGACTCTGCCTGCCAGGCTCCTCTGTCCACGGAATTCCCCAGGCAAGAATACTGGAGTGGGCTGTTATGTCCTTCTCCAGGGGATCTTCCCATCCCATGGATCGAACCCACGTCTTATGCTTGGCAGGGAGATTCTTTACCACTGAGCCGTTAGGGAAGCCCTGAACTGAAGATTAATTGTTCTTAAAACAGTCAAGATGCTGCTGCTCAGACCACCAGTGACTGCCGGAGCTGACTGTGCTGTTCTGCTCGCAGCCCCTCCTTCCATCTATACACCCTGAAGCTCCGCCTTAGAAGCTCTTGCCCACTGACCGTCAGTGGCAAGACGGTCAGGGGGGTTAGGGGTGGGAGCTGGCTTTTGGCCAAGAGTCACACTCCTCCCTGGTTTCCAGCATCCAGAATAAAGCAAACTTTCCTTTTCACCAAGCTTGCCTGTTTTCTGACTTTTGACCTGCGAGCAGCTGGACCCCAGTTTTGGTGACAAGGCCATGCTGGAGCTGTGGCCTCTTCTCAGGAGAAAACTTCTGGGCGGGGCTGGAGACCCCACCGTCTACACTTCTCTTCTCTTTGAGCCACTGGGCTCCCATCTTCATCTCCAAAGTCGCCCCCCAGTCTCTGCGATCACGGACACCAGCAGCCTCATCACCGCCAAGTCAGCGGCCGCCTCGACCTCGTCCCACCAGTGCCTGGCCTCCCTCTGGACCCTGCAGCCCCGCTCAGCCAGCCTCCCCAGTCACTCCCCCAGCTCCTCGTCCTCACCCTGACGTTTAAACCTCGGAAAATGCCGGTGTTGAGACCTCAGATCTTTGCTTTCCTCCAGCTGCTCACTCGAAAGCCAGATAGAGCCTGGGTCTCCCGCACTGCAGGGAGATTCTTCACTGTCTGAGCCACAGGGGAAGCCTGCTTGCGGCTTTTTTGTTTTATTTTTTGTAAGGAAATGAGGGAGCAGAGGTGACGGAGCGCTGCATGAGAGTCGGAGGGATGTTCTGACAGAAATAACACGCGGATCCTGGAGCCAGAGAGGTGGGCGTCACCAGCATCAGGAGCATCCCTCGGGGAGCTCAGGTACCGGTCGGCGCCCGCCCCGCCGGCCAGGGGGCGCCGCGCAGCCGCTCGGCCTCCGCGGTCCAGGTGATGGGGGCGCGCTGGTCCCCGGGCCGGACTGACAAACGCGACAGACAGGCGCCTCCCTCCTGCCCGCCTCCCCGGGCCCAGGGCGTTGAGCCCCGGCGGGGAAGACGGAGGACGGGCGCTGACTGCTGCTGCAGACCCAGGCTCCTCCCTCTGCGGGATCTGCCCCGTCCCTGTCCTGCCGGAGAGGGGACAGACAGACTGGGGAAACGGGAGGCGGTTCTCGTGCCTGCGTGGGAGGAAGCGCTGGACCCTGTGGGGAAGGGTCTCTGCCTGGGGGGAGCAAGGCAGTTTTGAAAGAGCGCCCCTGAGACGAGGCATCTGAGGTGAATTTTGAGCACAGGGGGAGGAAAGGAATTTTGATAAAGCCAGCGATCACTGCTGAGGCGCAGAGATTATGATATTTCTATGCAATATGTTTCTACATTTATGTGGTACTGGGGGAACTTTATATTGTATTTTGGGGAGAGAAGGGGTGAGGGCGAGGATGAGTCGGGACTGCCTCACTGGGGGTTCAGCATGCCCGGCTAAGGTGTTGAAAACACAGTGGCCAGAGCTGGCTGGTTGTGAGTAGAGGAAGCAGCGTGTGAGTCTGACTCTCTGAAGGACGGTCGTCACGTCAGGAGTCACAGGAGGCCACAGAGAGCGTGGGGCTGGAAGACGTCCCGGGAGCAAGGCCAGCGGGGCCGGTGCCTGTTGGAAGCGGCGGCCGGGAGCGGGTTAGGCTGGGGCAGCCGGCGGGTGTGTGGAGGCAAGGGTTGCTCCCCATGGGAGGTGATGCTGGAGACAGAGGCCTGTCCAGGGGCGGGTGAGTGACAGCCGAGAACTGGGCCGGAGTCCTGGGCGGCCACAGGCGCTGTCTGCGGGCGTCGGAGGGCAGAGGCCTGCCGGGGAGGCCAGGCCCCTGGAGGGGGTGCTGGAGGCTGAGGGGTGGTGGTGGAGGGGGGCGGTATGGGACAGGGAAAGGGTCCGTGGACCCGCGGAGGGCTTGGCTGAGCCGCCCCCAGGAAATGAGGACAGTGGAGGCCGAGGCGTCTCCCCCGGGAGCTCTGGGCCGAGTGGTGCAGACAGGGGCTGGCGCTTCGCTCGGCTGTTTGGCCAAGTGTCAGTGGAGCTGGTACTACTTCCCTGTCGCTTCATGGCGTCCGGGGGCAGTGGGACTCCATGACGTCACTTGTCGTGAGCTGCAGGGACAACGGTAACGAATGATGCGTACTCCCAGAAGTTCTTTTCAAAAATGCACTTCGTATGCGGTTAGCCAGCTAAGCGAGCGAGCTGCTGCAAGAGCAGCGACGTGGCGTGACTTTAAAACCGGTGCGCGACTCCCGCCAGCTACATTCCATCGCTGGGGAGCTTTCCAAAAAGCGGATGACCAGCCTCCACCTCAGGCCAAGCCCCTGGGTCAGAGGTCAGGAAAGATAAACCCAGAGGCCCCCAGCCATGAGGATGGGATGAGGAAGCCTTGTAGCTGGTCACGGACCCAGCGCGGCAGTGCTGACGGCCCTGTGGAGGGCCCACCGTGTCCCCGGGACTAGGGGCTACCCTGCGGCCCACAAGGCTCTCCGCCAATAGCTGGGTCACCCCCACACTTGGCCAGAAGTCTGGAGGCGGTGGACGCAGCACCACCCGAGAACGTGTCCTGCCTGTTCCGTCTGCAAACCTCACCTCCCTGCAGACGGACGGACGGAGACCTGCCTGTGAGCTGAGAGGAAGCCACGAGGCAGACCCTGCAGGTAGATGAATGCGTCAGACTGTTAGTCCCGGTATTTGAAAGAGAAAACCAGGAAGCCTGGGCGCCAGGAGCTGGAAGGGAGACGATTAAAGGGGCAGGGAGATGGGAAATGAGCACAGATTATGGGGCGGCGGGAGGCCGGGAGGGGTTGTGCAGCTGGGGGTGGAGGTTCTGAGAGCCTGTTTGGCGGAGGCTGGAGGGGGAGCTCAGAGATGTGGAGAAGCATGACCTGGGCCTCAGAGGGTCTCAGGAGGAAAAAAAATCTCCGTTTCTGATTTGGGCGTGAAACTAGAAACGGCTGCCAAACCGCTGTGTGCTGCTTAGCCCTCTCATTCCGTGTGCCTTCTTTTTTCACCCTGTGTGACTAGGAAAGTAGTCAGCGTGCCTCACTCACCGACTGCATAAACCCGGTTGGAGCCAGGGTGAGGGAGAGGGTCTCCCAAGGCCCGACGCTTTGACTCGAGTAGAAGTTTCCAGGCTCCTGGAGGGTGTGGTGTGAAGTGACGGGCCTTTCTCACTGAAGGCCGCCCTCCTGGCTTCCCGGGGCCCCCGGCCCGTCCACAGAACGACCGCCCGGTGGGACCCCTGAGCCGTCACTGTCAGAAAACACCCGGCCGTCAGTCAGGGTGGAGTCCATGGGCTCGTCTGTGCTCCTCACCTGTGACCCGCGAGGGTGCTCGTTTAGATCTCAGGACCTAGAGAGTTGTTCTCTTTTAAAGCACTGGCGAGCTCCCTTCCATCACATAGTGACCGTTAGGCTGTCTGTGTTCTTTCTTCTTAGCTGGGCCGCCAGTAAACTTAGGACTTGCTTCAGACAATGCTAGTGACTCCGGCAGCCATGAGCCTAGATTACTGCCACGCACACTTTCTCTTTATTATTATGTGCTTTTAACTTCATTTCTGCACTTAGCATTTTACTTTAGACACACATTTAACTTTTGGGAAATGTTTACCAGTACATTGTGACGTGCATTCATGCACTATTTTTGAAAATCTTTCCCTAGTGAGTAACTCTGAGCAAGTAGGCAAGTAGTGCCTTTGTTCCTGAGCCCTGGGAGGTGGACAAGAGACGTACAATTGTAGGATGCAGGCTCATCAAGGCTCATAATAGCCCTGCTGGGAGTTAGAGATGGACAAAACCACTGCATTTAACCTTGTCTGAGGTGCTCATTCTTACCTCGCTGTGTACAGTGCTTTGCGTGCGCTCAGTCACGCAAATTGTGCCCACTCTTTGCGACCCAGGGCCTGCAGCCCCCCAGGCTCCTCTGTCCGTGGGATTCTCCAGGCTAGAATGCTGGACTGGGACTGACCAGTGTCTCCTGCATCTCCTGCATCGGCAGGCGGGTTCTCTGCCGCTGAGCCACTTGGGAAGTCCGTACAGTGCTTATAGTGTTTTATAAAAAAATTCGAAGCATTATATGTATGTATATGTATTTTTCTTTTTCAGATTCTTTCCTTATAGGTTATTATGAAACAGCGAGTAAATTTCCCTGTGCTATACAGTAGGGCCTTGCTGCCCATCGCCTCTCTATGTAACCGTGTGTACGTGTTGTTCTCAACCTCCTAATTTATCTCTCCTCTGCTTTTCCCCTTTGAATAATGTCTTGTCTCAATGATTCCTTATGGAGGAGGAACTTTCCCATTTTGCAAATGGAGTACTACACTCAAGATTAAGTCCCTTACTTTCTGCTACAATTCAGCCTTCCCAGAGCAACACTGATGAGACCCAGGGACCCCCCAGCTCACCCCCCACCCCAGCCCGGGGCCCAGGAGGAAGCGAGAGCCCTGATAGTTCTGTCTCCGTGCCCCCATCAAGGTACCCGAACACACACCGCGGTTAAAGGGCGCAGGCCAAGTTCAGAGGATGAGCAGGAAAGAAAAGGCCTGAGTGCCATGGGCCACCTTCCGGGAGCAGCCGGCTGGCAGGCGGGAGCTTGCTGTCCAGTGGGAGCCTTCGGTGGCCCCAGCGGCCACTCTCCAGACCACTGCCTGACCCAAAGCCCTCCTGTCGCCAGAGGGGCTGGGGCTCCTGTACATTTTCCATCGAGCAGCAACAGCTGCAAACAGCAAGGAGCTCAGCCTTCCGCCAGAGCCTGTGGTGCCTTGGCCTCCTACCGAGGACCTCACGGAGATGCAGGGCCCTCCTGTGGCATCTCAGCCTGGAGTCTGGAGAAGGGGCAGCTGTGGGCCTGATGTTCCCGGCCAGGCCCCTCTGCCCCCAATTCGTGCATTTCTGCAAGTCTGCTGGGTCTCTGCGGGCAGAGTGTCCCCAGTTCCAGCACCCAGGCTCAGGAGGACCAAGCACTGCCAGCCACAGTACTGAGCAGGGGCCGCACACAGAAGCCAGTATCAGGAAGTGTGCGTCACGCGGCACAAGCACAGCCTGGACAAGCCCGAGGGGTCTGTGTTGAGGGCAGGAGGGCGCTCAAGGTCGAGGAGGCCCGTGAGCAAAGCCCTAGAGGCCACAGTGCCCTTGAGAGGGGCCGGGAGGCCCCCTGGAAGGTGGAAGGCCCTGGGCTGGGCTGCAGGACACACCTCGGAAACTTGGCCTTGGGAGGGTCACAGGGTCTGGCAGACAAGTTGGCTTCAGGGCTGGAGGAGGGTAGGCGGGTGTGCTGCTACGGGACACGGGAAAGAAGCCTAGAGAAGAGCAGGGACTGAGGTGGGGAGGAGGAGGCGAGGTGGGGTGAAAGAAGAAAAGAGGAGACACGGGGAGCCCTGTCCATGAGGTTCCGGGGTGGGGTGTCTCAGAAAGACAGCTGGGCTCAGAGAAGGGCCGTGCCTGCATTACTGGGCATCAGACAAGGAAGAAGGAGCAGGCTGATGGACGTACCTGCCAGAGAGGTGGGCAGAGGGCAGGAGACCGTGGGCCCGCGTGTGGGTTCATGTGTTATCAGCCCCACGTGTCAAGTCCCATTGGAAGTAACTAGCGTCTCTTGTCGTTAATGGCCTCCAACAAGCTAATGTGATGACGTGTGTGTGTGATCCAGGTGAGTGGAGTGAAGTATTTGGACAAGAGTTAGGTGCGTAATATAACTGGATTTATTCAGAAACTCATACCCCAAGGCTTCAAGACACAGAGAGCCTAGTCTGGCTTTGTCCCTCGCTGACTCTAGGAGGCAGTCACTGACTTGCCGGGACGTCAGTTTGCCCATCTGCGAAGTGCTGGCGTGGGGCTGCGTCTTTTCAGCAACTTTCTAGTTCTTAACAGCCACCCCCAAACAAGCCTAGGCTATTGGCCCATGACTCTAGGCAAGTCCCTAGTGGCTGGTGGTACCCTGAGTTTATTTCTTTTGTATCTGAAATGAACTGATTCCGCCACGTACACTCTGCACCTCCGTGATGAGATGGCGGACTGAAGAACCTGATAAAACAGAGACCACGCCACGTAACAGTGAAGCCGCCGGGAAGTCAGCGGCAGCCTCCGCGGGCCTTGGGGTCCGGGCCCACTCAGGGCCCGCGCCGGGCTCAGCCACCGCGGGTCCCCGCGTCACGGTTTCGTCTGCGTCACCCGCTCCTCGGCGGGTTTTGTCCGCTCCGCGGCCTGCGCGGACTCCAGGCGCTCGACGGCCCCGTAGGCGGCCGTGGCGGCGCTCAAGACGCCCAGGAGGGCGTAGAGCTTGACGCGGACGCACAGGAACGTGCTGTATCCGAAGGCGATGACGAAGCCCAGGGCCTCCCAGAGGCGGTAGCTGGCGAAGGCGGCCTCCTTGTTCTTCTCAAACAGAACCCCGAAGAGAGCTGCAGCGAGAGGCGGAGACGTGGCTGTGAGAGCGCACACAGCCCTCCCGGCTCCTGCAGACAGCGCTGCCGCCTCCCCGAGGCCCACGTAACCACCCCAGGGCCTCCTTGCCTGGAAACCAGAAGGGTTTCACGTTGTGGACGATAACCAGTCCGGTGAGCGGGCCTCTTGCAGCGAAGGAAGCACCATCGCGTAGACGAGAAACAGAGCGGATGAGAGTGACCGCCGGAGGGGCCGTGATCCGACCCCGTACCTCGCGGGTCAGGAAAGCAAGGCTGGGAGACGGGGCCTGAACAGATGAGGGCGAGGGGCCCCCCTGCCGGGTCCACAGCGGGGCCGGCCGTGTGCTGTCCCCCTGGTCAACATGACGAGAAAGCCCCTGCACTCTGGCGTCTTCCTCCCCGAAACCATAGCTCCAGCCCAGTTATGAGAAGACATCAGATGAACCTGAATTACAGGGATTGTGTACACAACCCCTGACCAGTATTCTCCAAGAGGGCCACGGTCACCAAAGCAGAGCAGAAAGAGAAGCTGGCACAGACCAGCAAAGCAGCCGCTTGCCTGGGGAGCACACAGAGAAAGGGGGGAAAGCTGGAAAAATGGAATAAAATCTGAAGTTCCGTTATTTCCCAATGTTAATTCCTCGGTTTTGACAAATGTACCACAGGCTTGCAAGATGTTTGAATTGAGGAGACAGAGTGGACAGTATGTGGGAATTCTGCACTCTATTGGCAACTCTGCCGTCGATCTAAGATCATTATAAAACAAAAAGAAGAAAAGCCTGCTTGCAGTCCGACCTGGCCACGGCACCAGGTGAAAGAGACAGGATGCAGACTCCCGACCTCCGATGCCAGGATGAGGTCAAGTCTTGTTTGGTTGGAAACGACAGGATGCATGAGCTGGGCACATAGGAAAGGACAGATCTGAATTTATCAGCCTGGAAGCAGCCCCTTTGGTGGTTGATGAGGCAAAAGGGCATTTCAAGACCAGACACTCCGAGTTGTCTCAGATTCAGGCATTGGTGTGTGAGTGTTGCCATGGCCACAGTACATTAAGGTGGCTAAGCAGAGAGCAGCCAAAATGAATGGCTCCAGAGGCAGGAGGGCTCTCTGGAGCCCAGTGGGAACCCGGAGCCCAGTGGGAACCTGGAGCAGGGGGAGGCAGGATTCTGCCCCAAGAAGGAAGGGCTGGGATGGTCCCACCCAGATGTAGCAATCACCTTTTCCATTGAGAAGTGGTGACTGCAAAGGAGGGTTACACTGTACTCAATTGTATTCCGTCTCATTAACTAGGAATGCACCTAACTAGGGATGTACGTGACTCACGTGTTCTCTTAACAGAGAGAAACATCCAGGGAGAATAGCATTAGAAATCCATCTTGCTATTGAGACAGCAGAAGTGAGAGAGCTGGTCTTGGTAGGTGGCAAAAGCTACACAAAATGTGCAGTTTTTGAAAACACAGAGACGGTACGGATGGACCACACTGCAGGGAGGGGTGCCCGCAGGGAGCTCTGTTATTAAAACAGCCCTCCTGGTCGAGATGGTTGAGAAAGTCACAAACCATAGATGGGAAGAACAGTTTCCCCCCAAGAACTGATTTTTACTAAAAAAAAACAAATTAAGTTCAAATTAAGAACAAAAAGACAGAAATAATTCATTTTAAATTGGTATTCTTATTCAAGAAGGACTTAACCCAAGTCATTCACTGGACTTCATGTAGCTGCTCACCTTGACAAAGGCTCAGCCTGATAGTCTCTCATGTCCATGGAAAGGAAGGAAGAGTTGGAGCAATTATTCCCGTGTCTCAGGGATAGAGAAGAACCAAACAGGTTTACTGTGAGCCTTCCGAACACCTGGGAATTGTATGCACACGGCTGTGCATCCCAGGTCCTGACCTGACTTCTGAGTGTTCAGTTCAGTTCAGTTCCGTTGAGTCACTCAGTCATGTCCGATTCTTTGCGACCCCATGGACTGCAGCACGCCAGGCCTCCCTGTCCATCACCAACTCCCGGAGTCCACCCAAACTTATGCCCATCGAGTTGGTGATGCCATCCAACCATCTCATCCTCTGTCATCCCCTTCTCCTCCTGCCCTCAATCTTTCCCAGCATCGGGGTCTTTTGCAATGAGTCAGCTCTTTGCATCAGGTGGCCAAAGTACTGGAGTTTCAGCTTCAACATCAGTCCTTCCAATGAACATCCAGGACTGATCTCCTTTAGGATGGACTGGTTGGATCTCCTTGCAGTCCAAGGGACTCTCAAGAGTCTTCTCCAACACCACAGTTCAATAGCATCAATTCTTTGTGTAAACACTTCAGAAAGCTCAGCTGAGCTCAGGGAAGTCAGTTAATCAGAGCAAGTTGGCAGAAGCACTGGGGCATAAATAGTGGGGGTCCCTCGCCCCTCCACAGGGACGTGGAGGCGCTCTCTCCTGATGATCACTAAGAGTCCTCTGGGGCTGTGGGGACCCCTCACTGGCTTACAGTCTGGGTGGCCGAGAAAAGCAAGTGTGGTTTCTGTTTGTCTCCTCTACCGACTCAGGGATTTCCTCTGTTGAGCAACAGACACACCTGCGGCTAATCTGTCGCCGCTTCCACCAGCTGCCCTTTGTCCAAACACAGCAGTCTCTGCTGAACTGAGCACACCTCTGTCACCTGGCTGAGAACTCCAGGAACGTCTCCTGCATCGTGGAGGTGGGAGAAAGGCTGTGAAAGCCAAACCCCTTGATGCCAGCGACCTTGGGTTTGCTCGGGGATGTTTCCTCAGCTGTTTCACAGGCCGGCACCGACTCAGATGCTAAGGAGGGGCTGTCGTGGACTGCTGAGGCCACGTGTGTGACATCCCTGGGTGCAGGGACAGCAGCCAGGCCCCCGTCCCTGGAAATGGCAGCTGCTGGCTTGTGTCTGGGCCTGACCTACTTTCCAGTCCCAGGTGCTTCCCTGGTGAGGGCGGGACTGTGGGTGGCATTTCCAAGGGAGTAAGCTCCCTTCTGAGCCGGATCCACCCCTGCGGCCCCAGCTCACCCCTCAGTGGCTTCTTGGCTGCAGAGACGGCTCACCTCCGGGGCCTCGACACTCCCACCCCCCAGCCAGGGCCATCGATGGGTCCTGGGAGACCCTGCCCTCCCGAGTCCATCGCTATTCCAGCCCAGACCTCTGCAGGTGCCGCCCTTCTTCTGGGTGAGGTGCCATGGGGGTGACGCCACCCGCCGGGCTGCATCGTGAGTGAATCCTCACGGGATTAACCCGCCGGCCCGCAGCCAATGCCCTCTGTCACGTTAGGGCGTCCTGGCTGTGGCTCCTCCAGGAAGCCAGGACTGTCAGGCCTGAACTCAGCTCCTCTCCCCAGAGTGATAGTCTTCCTGTCCTTTATGCTGGCTGCCTTCCCAGACTTTCCAAAGAAAGGGGACCCCTCCCCTCCCGGCCTGGAGGCCCCTCAGCCCCCTGTCCCTACATGCCCCTACTGGATGCTCTCCCCGCCTCTCAGCTGTCCTCTGCTCCCCAGGTCCCTTCTCCTCTGCTCACAGCTCTTCACGCTGCATCGAAAATTAATAGTCAGATTCTCTCTTGCTCCAAAATCTCTGTGGATGGTGACTGGAGCCATGAAATTAGAAGATGCTTGCTTCCTGGGAGAAAGGCTATGACCAACCTAGACAGCACATTAAAAAGCAGAGACATCACTTTGCCCACAAAGGTCCGTCTAGTCAAGGCTATGGTTTGTCCAGTGGTCATGTATGGATGTGAGAGTTGGACCACAAAGAAAGCTGAGCGCCGGAGAATTGATGCTTTTGAACTGTGGTGTTGGAGAAGACTCTTGAGAGTCCCTTGGACTGCAAAGAGATCCAACCAGTCCATCCTAAAGGAGATCAGTCCTGGGTGTTCATTGGAAGGACTGATGCTAAAGCTGAAGCTCCAATAGTTTGGCCACCTGATGGGAAGAGCTGACTCATTGGAAGAGCCCCTGATGCTCGGAAAGGTTGAAAGCGGGAGAAGGGGACGACAGAGGATGAGATGTTTGGATGGCATCACTGATTCAGTGGACATGAACTTGGGCAAACTTTGGGAGATGGTGAGGGACAGGGAGGCCTTGTGTGGTGTGGTTCACGGGGTCGCAAAGAGTCGAACATGATTGAGCAATTGAACAATAACAGCAACAACAATACCGCTACACACGCCCAAGACAACCCCTTTCAGGGCTGGGTCCCCCTGATTGGGGTCCCCTGTCTTGTTCAAGCCCAAGCCAAGCCCTTCAGTGGATGCCTCCAACCCTGCTGTCTGGGGGCTTGCTGGCTGCCTGCAGCCCAGGAGTCCCAATGTCCAGCCCAGCCTTGGGACCATCAGGTCTAGCCTGTCCTGGCTTCCTTTCCTCCCTGCTTCCAGCAGCTCCACTGCTCAGCCCCTTCTGACCATGGCCCTCTGCGTGGCATACCCCTGCATGTCCCCAGGTTCCCCTGCGTTGCGGCAGCAGCTCGCCCTACCCCCGTCCCCAGCTGTAAACCCCTGCTGCTGCTTCCGTGGGTGCTGAGTGAACCCGGCCCCTTCACCAGGCAGTTCAGCCCCAGATCGGGCCAACCGCCACCCTCGCCTTCAGCACTGCAGCCAGCCTGTCCTCACAGGTCCCTCTAAACACAGAGGCTGAAACCCCCAGGTGATGGTGTTGGGAGGTGGTACGGGGAGCCCTCAGGGTTACAGTGCCCTCGTGAAGGGGACCCCCGATTGTCCCCTCGCCCCTATGTCCACTGAGGACTCAGTGAGATGTTTATGAGCCAGGAGGTGGGTCCTCCAGTCCCCGAACCCGTGGTGCCTTCGTCCTGGACACCCAGCCCCAGAGCAGTCAGTACATGTCTCCTGTTCACAAGCCCCACTCCCATCTAGGGGGTGCTGTTAGAGACGGCTCCCTTCCAGCCTCCCCCAGGCTTTCCGCTGCCCAGAGGACCATCAGACAGGACGGGACTCAGGCGTGACCCCCAGGATGAATGTGCCACTGACCCCTCCCACCCCCAACTCAGTTCTCCCCGTCCACCGAGGGACGTTGGCATGGTAACCTGTAAGCTGTGGCTCCTCCCCACACCTCCACTGAAAGCAGACAGAAGCGCTTCTGCCCAGACACACGGGCAGGACATCGCTCTGCCCAGAGGAGGTCGCCCGGGGGGAGCCTCGACGGGACGGTCACGCTAGCAAGGACAGCTGCAGGCTCTGCTGCCTTTCCTCCCAGGCATCGCGGATCCAAGCCCGCGAGAGGAAGTGGGGCCTGCCCTCCAGCCCCTGCTCCTTGACACGCGTCTCCCCGTCTCCCTCAGGGGCCCTGAGCCCTCCGCAGCCGGCCAAGCTGGGGCCCCCTGAGCGGGCTGGCCTTGCGCCAGGCACTCACCGTTGTTCTGTGTCTGCCAGACCGCGTCGGCCATGCCCCAGAGGCCGGGGAACACGAAGAACACGGGCAGCTGGCTGGGGTGCGGCTTCCACAGCAGGAGGGCAATGATGCAGGCCAGCTGGGTCACGGCCCCTGGGGGCGGAGGCGGGGGCGGGGGGCTCCTCTGAGTCCCTCGGAGCCGCGGGCCGAGCCTCCAGCCCCCTGCTCCCTAGACTGTTGCTGTCCGCTTTCTCTGGTGCCTCTGACCTGACCCGTGCAGGCTGCCAGGGGCACCCCTGGCAGGTGTGCGACTCTGCCCGCCTCTGGTCTCCACAGCAGCAATGGTGGGGGAGCCTTGGGGTGACGTACCTCTGTGTCTTAGAGCAAAGTGTCATCTTGCTGGGCAGAGGAGGCCCCAGATTGTGGGGGCTCAGGGTGGGAGACACTGGGCTTCTTCATTAGTGGGGACCCCTGCTTCTCACTGAGTGGGGGGCGTGGGAGGGGAGGGGAAGAGGGCCCCCAAGTCTGGGAGCGGGGCCTTCCAAGTAGGACGGGGAGCAAGGCCTCCTTGCTCCTCCTGGCTTTGTCCTCACAGCCTGAGGTCTCGGCTTCGTGAGTCTGCAGGCCCTGTGATGCCCCCCGACCGGGGAGACAGAGCAGCCTGTGACCCTCCGGGGCGGCAGAGGAGCACGTGGAGCAGGTGCCTCCAGGGTGTCCCTGGGCTGCGTGACCCTGGGCGAGTTACTAGGTGTCTGCGTTCCTCAGTAAGAATCGAATGACTCAGGCCTCGGCCGGCACTATGGTTTGGCTTCCCCTCCCTCTCGCTGCGTCACCACAGACCCGCGGGACTGTCACTGTTGGCTAGCTCTTTCCTTGAGCACCCTCATCCTCACCTTGTCTCTGCTGCTTCCTGATCCCCCAGGGGAGGCAGAAGGGGATGCATGTTTAGACAACCAGCTTCATCCAGCGCGTGAACCAAGATCTCCTCCTTCTGGGAGGCCCCCTGCCTCCCGCCTGACCTCCGTCCCCCCTACTTCGTGTGCCTCCAGCGACCCCCTTCCTCACCCCAACCCCGGCCCCCTTCACACAGGCTGCAACTGCCCACAGTGCAGCTGGACCCGCCCCGGGCCGCGCCCAGCACCCGCCTACCCAGCGCGAAGAGCACGGTCCTGCCGGTGTACCGGGCCAGCCTCCCGAAGAGCACGGAGCACAGGGCATTGACGGCCCCGAAGCAGATCATCACGTAGCCCACGAACTGGATCCCCAGGGCGCAGGTGGTGTAGGACTGCGGGAGAGGGCAGACCGTCACCCGCGCCAGCCTCGCCCCGGTCGGGGCCGGGCGCGGGAGCCGCAGCTCTCTGGGGCTCATCCAAGTCAGGGAGTCCAGGCTGTGCTAAAACGCCATCTGCAGTGTGACCACTGGCCTGCTGAGTTGGCCTGAAAGCTCGTCCGGGCCTTCCGTTCCCAGGGCGAGGACAGTGTTGGCGCCCCTTTTGAGTGAGAGCTAACGGGACCCTCTGGACAGGCCTCCTCCCTGTGTCCCTGCAACGCAGGTGTGGCTCACTGCCGTTCTGAGTCTGAAGTCTTCTCCTGGGGCGGGCTGTGCCCCTCCTGCCTGTGGGCGGCTGGCTGAGGACAGACCTGGGGGTGAGCAGGGTGCTGGGGGTGCTTTAGGGCCTTGAAGCTGCCCTGAACAATATGGTCATGATGCATTCATGTCATCATGCCTGTGTCCAAACCCCCAGAACACCCACACCAAGAGCAAGCCCCCAGGGAGATGCTGGATGCAAGGTGATGAGAACGTGTCCCTGTGGGTGCGCCAGCTGTGACAAACAGACAGATGGACTGTAGACAGTAGGGGAGGCCGTAGCCAGGTGGGGTCGGCGGGGGGCGGGTACAGGAAATCTCTGTAATTTCTGCTCAGTTTTGCCATGAACATAAAACTGCTCTAAAAAATAAGGTCTTAATGAAAAAGAAGATGGAAGGAGCAGGGAGGGAATCTCAGTAGAGATGAGAAGAACAGGAAAACCTCCTGCCCCAGGCCCGGGAGGTGGGGGGTGGGGGGTGGAGGGGCCCCGGGGCACCAGGGCTCACGGCTGCGGCTCTCATGATGCGCCTGTCTCTGCAGAATCAGGACAGACACATCAGGAGGCCCCTGGCTCCTGGATGGTGCCGGCTGTGCCTGAGCTCACAGGCGGTGGTCTGTGACAAGTCCGAGGGGAGTGGCCTCGTCCAGACCCAGGGACTCTGTGTCATCCCCCTTGTTCTTGGAAACTCCAGGAACAGGATAGTCCTCAGAGCAGAGGCCACAGGCAGCCCTGGGCGCCTGAACATGCGGGGCTGGAGTTTGCGGTTTATCTGGAACTCAAATCTGTACCCTGCCCTTTCTCCTGCAAGTTTGGCAGCCTCTCCTGGGAAGGAGCCGTCGGGCGGGGGGCTGGAGTGGAAGTTCCCTGGAGGATGAGTGGTGGTCCTGGGGGGTGGGCCTCTCGACACAGGCCGGAGGGTCCAGCCTTGGCCCTGGCTGTCTCCCTCCAACGCCCAGCTCCTCTCCCACACTTTCTGGGCAAAAACCTCGCTACCATCCCTGTCTGTGACATCCCTTCTACAGCATCCCACCGGGGTCTCCAGGACAGAACCCCACCTGGGCAGGGGCTCCAGAGACAGGGGCTCAGGGAGAGACCCTCGATAAAGGTGGCCAGCCAGACCTGGGGCTCCGCTCCAGCCACACCTAAAGAAGGACCCCCTCTCGGAACAAAGTGGGCAGACAGTGCAGGGGCCAGGTGGGCGTCCAGGGAAAGGGCATCTGAGTAGCCAGGGCAGCCATGCTGAGCCACCTTCGTTTCTAGATTGTAACTCAATATTCAAAAACTAGCTAAGGGTCCAAATAGACTTTTCTCCAGACAGGACATACAGAGGAGCAAAAGGCACGTGGAAAGATGCTCAACATCGCTAATCACTCAGTTCAGTTCAGTCGCTCAGTGCGACTCTTTGCGACCCCATGAATCGCAGCACACCAGGCCTCCCTGTCCATCACCAACTCCCGGAGTTCACTCAAACTCAGGTCCATCGAGTCGGTGATGCCATCCAACCATCTCATCCTCTGTTGTCCCCTTCTCCTCCAGCCCCCAATCCCTCCCAGCATCAGGGCCTTTTCCAATGAGTCAACTCTTCACATGAGGTGGCCAAAGTACTGGAGTTTCAGCTTCAGCATCAGTCCTTCCAGTGAACACCCAGGACTGATCTCCTTTAGGATGGACTGGTTGGATCTCCTTGCAGTCCAAGGGACTCTCAAGAGTCTTCTCCAACACCACAGTTCAAAAGCATCAATTCTTCAGCGCTCAGCTTTCTTCACAGTCCAACTCTCACATCCATACATGACCACTGCAAACACCATAACCTTGACTAGACGGACCTTTGTTGGCAAGGTAATATCTCTGCTTTTCAATATGCTGTCTAGGTTGGTCATAACTTTCCTTCCAAGGAGTAAGCGTCTCTTAATTTCATGACTGCAGTCACCATCTGCAGTGATTTTGGAGTCCAAAAATATAAAGTCTGACACTTTCCACTGTTTCCCCATCTATTTCCCATGAAGTGATGGGACCGGATGCCATGATCTTAGTTTTCTGAATGTTGAGCTATAAGCCAACTTTTTCATTCTCCTCTTTCACTTTCATCAAGAGGCTTTTTAGTTCCTCTTCACTCTCTGCCATAAGGGTGGGGTCATCTGCATATCTGAGGTTATTGATATTTCTCCCAGCAATCTTGATTCCAGCTTGTGTTTCTTCCAGCCCAGTGTTTCTCATGATGTACTCTGCATAGAAGTTAAATTAGCAGGGTGACAACATACAGCCTTGACGTACTCCTCTTCCTATTTGGAACCAGTCTGTTGTTCCATGTCCAGTTCTAACTGTTGCTTCCTGACCTGCATATAGGTTTCTCAAGAGGCAGGTCAGGTGGTCTGGTATTCCCATCTCTTTCAGAATTTTCCACAGTTTATTGTGATCCACACAGTCAAAGGCTTTGGCATAGTCAATAAAGCCGAAATAGATGGAATATCACTCAACCATGAAAAGGATGAAATAACGTCATCGGGAGCGACATGGATGCGACTAGAAAGTACCATCATACTATGTGAAGTCGGCCAGAGAAAGACGAGCATCACGTGACGAATGATACACGTGAGCTCATTCACCAAACAGAAACAGACTCAGAGGCTTAGAGAACGCGCTCTTGGTAACCAGCAGGGGAAGAAGGGAGAGAAGGGACAGTCAGGGAGGCGGGGGTGGACGCGTGCACACTGCCGTATTTGAAGTGCGTAACCAGCAAGGACCTACTGCACGGCACAGAGGCCTCTGCTCAACATTCTGCAATAACCTAAATGGGAAAAGACTTTGAGAAAGACGTGTGCATACAGATGTGTATCTGAGCCGCTCTGCTCTACACCCGGGAGCAACACAACACTGTCAATCAACTAGACTTTAGAATAAACATGTTTTAAAAGCTGGGTAATGAGGAATTTCAGTGGTTTCTCTATTTTCCACTCTAAGACAAGGACACGGGGTGAGATGCAGGCAAATAAGGGTCACTGCAACAACTCCCGAGCGGCTTTGGCCCTTTACCTGGAGACGCATCTCAAGCGAGAGGCGACCCTGGTTCCAGGCCAGGTGAGCTCACATCCAGCCCCATGGGCAGCTCCCCCGAGGCTAGAAGGGCTGCGTGCAGCCCGGGGAGCCGCAAGCCGCCCGCCAGCCAGCCCCTCTCTTACCCGCGTGTAGTCGCCCGACAGGAAGGCTTGCTCGAACCCGCTGAGCATCGGCAGCAGGATCAGGAGACGCAGGCGCTTGTCTCTGAGCAGCTTAAACGTCGACAGCAAAGTGGACCAGAAAGGGGGCGCCTGCTTCTCGCCCTCACCTTCCGGCTGAGCATCTCTTACAGGTTCTAGAAACACGGCCGTGAGCAGGACGGCCAGGAAACCGCACCCTGAAAGGACAGGGAGGGGACAGGCTGCTGTGCGGGGCTCCAGGGGCGCACGCGCACGCGCACGCGCGCACGCACACGCACACGCACACGCACACGCACACAGGCTCCCTGCCTTGCCGTCTGGCCTCCAGCCCCGCGGGCTCTCTCTGGGGCTTCTCTGCCTTCAGCACCCACTCATCTCTCCTTCTCTGCCTGGTAAACTCCTACTCATCCTTCAATACCTGGCTTGGGTACCACCTTCCCATCAGAGCTGCCCTCAGTTCAGTTCAGTTCAGTCGCTCAGTCGTGTCTGACTCTTTCCGACCCCATGAATTGCAGCACACCGGGCCTCCTTGTCCATCACCATCTCCTGGAGTTCACTCAGACTCACGTCCATCAAGTCCGTGATGCCATTCAGCTATCTCATCCTCTGTCGTCCCCTTCTTCTCCTGCCCCCAATCCTGCCCCGCATCAGAGTCTTTTCCAATGAGTCAACTCTTCTCATGAGGCGGCCAAAGTACTGGAGCTTCAGCTTTAGCATCATTCCTTCCAAAGAAATCCCAGGGCTGATCTCCTTCAGAATGGACTGGTTGGATCTCCTTGCAGTCCAAGGGACTCTCAAGAGTCTTCTCCAACACCTCAGTTCAAAAGCATCAATTCTTCGGTGCTCAGCTTTCTTCACAGTCCAACTTTCACATCCATACATGACCACAGGAAAAACCATAGCCTTGACTAGATGGACCTTAGTCGGCAAAGTAATGTCTCTGCTTTTGAATATGCTATCTAGGTTGGCCATAACTTTTCTTCCAAGGAGTAAGCGTCTTTTAATTTCATGGCTGCAGTCACCATCCCTAGAACCCAATTTCTCAAGAAGATGTAACTGCTCGTCATCTGAGAGCTTTGTTCAAAACACTCATCCTGTTCAACTGGTTTCAGTTAGCTGAGTGCACATCTGGCCTCCAAGGTCACCGACAGCCAGGACCTCGTCTCCTGCTTTCTGGGCCCCATCTCTAGCGCTCACTCTGGTTTATCAGCGTTAAGGTCCCCCTTGTCTCGTCTGATATGGAAGTGACTTTGAAATAGACCGGAGTGTTGGTGCGTCTGCTCTCACCATGGAGACGAGCCGCCCATGCACACGGCCTCATGGCCTTTGATTCCCAGTGGCATCTGCACTCAGTCCCATCAAATCTGACTCTTATCAGACTCATGGTCATTAAGAAGGATACAATCCAAGACCTTCACAGACTCCAGAATTCAAGAATGATAAAGAATATCCTTAAATTTTCTTCAAATGGACACCAAAAAAAAAATAATAATAACAACCCAACCACCTAATTTAAAGATATGCCCAAAGTAGTGGGGTCATTTAGAAATTTTTCATTCAAATAAGCATCTAAGGATAAGAGATCAAACCAGTCAATCCTAAAGGAAATCAACCCTGAATATTCATTGGAAGGATTGATGCTGAAGCTGAAGCTACAATACTTTGGTCACCTGATGCAAAGAGCTGACTCATTGGAAAACACCCTGATGCTGGGAAAGATTGAAGGCAGGAGGAGAAGGGGGCGACAGAGGATGAGATGGTTGGATGGCATCACCGACTCAATGGACCTGAGTTTGAGCAAGGTCCAGAAGATGAAGAAGGACAGGGAGGCCTGGCGCGCGGCAGTCTGTGGGGTTGCAAAGAGTCGGACACGACTGAGCAACTGAACAACAACGATAAGCGCCGTCATAGGAACTCACTCCCCTTGGGCAGCCATCTCTTCACAAGTTTCCAGTGTCCGACACCTTCTGCTGCCCCGTGACCACCAGTGGGCGCCACAAGGCTTCACAGATACCCAGGGGTAGGCAGTGGGAGACGCCCGCCCAGCCCCAGCCTCTCAGAAGTCATTTAAGTATACGCTTCAGGAAAAGGTGATAAGCCCAAGACTTGGGACTTCCAAATCCAACCAGATGTAGTTGAAGTGTGAAGTGTGACATTCACTCAGCCATGTCTGACTGTGTGACCCGTGGACCGTAGCCCACAGGCTCCTCTGTCCATGGGATTCTCCAGGCAAGAACACTGGTGAGGGTTGCCATGCCTTCCTCCAGGGGATCTTCCTGGCCCAGGGATTGAACCTGGGTCTCCCGCATTACAGGCAGATTCATTGCCATCTGAGCCTCCAGGGAGGCCATGCAAGTAGCCGATTCACCAAGGCCGTGGGCCACCTCGGTGCCACCCAACAGCGCGGCCACAGCCCCTAGTGGCCACTGAGCGCTTGGAACGTGGCTGCTGTGTGACCTCGGAAGAGTCATCTTACTTTCGTTAATTAGAATTTCAGTAAGCACACGTGATGACCGCGGGCCTGGATGGTGCAGACGTGGGGCTGGTTCCATCATCAAGCGAGACCTCTGACAGCAGAGGCTGCTGCGCTGGGTTTCATGCGGGAAGGCCCCGGGCACCACCCAGCTGAACGCATTCTGAGGGGCGTGTGCAGATAAGCTCAGATCATCTGAGCCCTGGGAAGGTGGTCTTTTTACCCGGGAAGGTCTTGCTTTGCCCGGGTTCCTGGGGCCGGCACGTACCCGTGTAGATGCCCATGAGCGTGTAGATGAGGTCCTGGGAGGGCCGCTTCGTGCTGTTGGTGGACGCCACAGCCATCAGGCAGTCGCTGGCCCCGCAGGCCTGCAGCTGCTCCTCTGGGACGGTCCCTGTGGAAGCAGAGAGGCCGACTAAGGACATGGGGAACTCGCAACAGGAGACGGCACACGTGGAAGGATGTGCCAGGGAGAGTGTGGCCACATGGAGCGTGAGACCCACCACAGGTCAGAGCCAACCATGGGGGTTGTTCCGTCCAGTGTCTCAGACATGTCTCTCCTCGGAAACATCTATATGCTTGATTTTAAGACACTCCGGACCCATGTGGAATAAATGCTAGCTACTAGTTATATTGCGTTGCTAACTTCATTAAAAGTTTTCCACTTTTCAGAATTATAAATAAGATATGTTAGACTGGGTGTCAGGCCCACTGGGTTCTGAGACTCATCTGTGAAGAGACCCATCACCGTGGGCAGGTTCACTCATACTTTCTCTGAATGTTCCTTAGCCGTAAAAAGAATGACATGTGAGCAATCAGTGACTCTCAGTAGACCCACATCGAATCTCTGAAGAAAGGGGACACGTGTCACAGGCAAGCATCCTCGGTGTCTCATCGTTCCCATAGTACTGATCTCAGCGCACGAGATGCTGTGGCCTTCCTGTGGGTCGGGAGGTGCGCAGCCGGGGACAAGGCGGCAGCGTGGAGGCTGGAGGCACAGGAAGGTGGAGAAGCCTCTCAAGGCTCCCAACGTGCCTTCCAGCCCTCAGATTCTGTGTCTGGTGACCAGGGAGAGATTAAGCTTACTTGTCTGCATGTCTTTAAAAGTGAACTTGTTCGCGCCTCCACACCAGTCATGTCAGAGCCTGAACTTTCACCCTAGCTTCTGTTGGTCAATTGTTGACAGTTCTGGCAATATTGAGTAATGATTGGTGTCTATCAACCCTGCAATTTCCCTCTGCGGAGGTACTCAGCAAGGATGACATCATGTGAGCAAAGAGGGAGGAAAGGTTCTTATTTCCGAAAGCTGGGACTTGAGTGGATGAGCAGTACAGAGGATCAAGGCAGAGAGAGAGCTTCCTGATAACAGGACAGTTAGCTCCTCTTCCCCATTAATAAAGCTTCCTGTGAGGACTGCAGACATGCATTTCCTCTGCCCTCGGTTGAAGTCTTCAGACAGCAAAGTGTGCAGGCGTAAAAGAGACGCGCAGTCTGTAACCCTGTCTGGGTGAGGCCGGGCAGAGAGGACAGTTAAGACCCTGGTCATGCAGGGTTCACATCTGTCGGGGATGGTGGCCTTCTGTGTAATATTGAAAATGCTGGTGAATGAATCGATTCTGAGGGAAAATAAATCACGGAAACCATTCTTAGTCTAGAGGATTTACTACCCCATGGATGTGTGGATGTGAGGGTCGGACCCTAAAGAAGGCTGAGCACCAAGGAACTGACGCTTTTGAACTGTGCTGTTGGAGAAGACTCTTGAGAGCCCCTTGGACTGCAAGGAGATCCAACCAGTCCATCCTAAAGGAGATCAGCCCTGGGTGTTCATTGGAAGGACTGATATTGAAGCTGAAACTCTAATACTTTGGCCACCTGATGGGAAGAGCTGACTCACTTGAAAAGATCCTGATGCTGGGAAAGATTGAGGGCGGGAGGAGAAAGGGATGACAGAGGATGAGATGGTTGGATGCCATCACTGACTCGATGGACATGAGTTTGAGTGAACTGGGAGTTGGTGATGGACAGCGAGGCCTGGCGTGCTGCGGTTCATGGGGTCGCAAAGAGTCGGACACGACTGAGCGGCTGAACTGAACTGAACTGGAGGACACGTGAACTCGCATTCCACAGGTAGTGACCCTCAGTTTCCCCAGGGCACCCCTCCCTAAGGAGTGGCGGCCAAGGCACCCGGGGACCAGACGGCCCTCAGACCCGCCCAGACTGTCCAGGGAGGAGCCGGGTCCAGGCAGTCTGAGAACCAGGTCTCGGGGCCCCACGTGACCACTGTGCATGTCCTGAATGAGGACGTGAGGGACGGGACCAGAGGCCCTGGGTGGCCCCCACTTCCCCTTACCTTGAGTGGGCGTCTGGCCGAACACGAGAGACGAGATCAGGTTGCCCCACACGCCAGACGACTGGAATATGAGGAAGAAGATGCCGAAGTACTGGCTGACCACGTCTCTGCCGGCTTGTCCCGTCTTCTGCGCCTGCATGTTCCCCACGATGGTGAGGTAGGTGCCCTGTGCAGACCACAGGGCGGCGGCTCCCAGCCCCACCAGGACGGAGGTGGGGATCAGAGTGTACCTGAGAGACGAACGTGGACAGGCCTGCCTTGGCCCCTTCCTCCCTCCCTCTGTCTGAGGAGGAGGAAGCTCCCGGCCCGGCCCAGGGAAGTGTCACCGTGTTGGGTTGGTCAGCTTGACTGAGTCGCCCTCAGACTCAGATGACTGAGAAAATCAGACGCTTTTCTGGTTCAGGATCGTTTGCAAGAGTGAAATTCGGTGTCAGTGTTTTTGTGCTTGGGTGCAGCTACCTTGAGCTGGGAGAGCAGATAAGACTGGGCCGGTTCTAGATATTTCTAATGGCGGAAGATTTAACCTGATTTATTGTCTGTCTATCCACTCAGCTCCCTGTCTGTCACTCTGCCGTAAGGATCCCGTCTGAGACTCTGGTAACCAGAGAAGGAATAATGTGAAGCCATCTTCCCCGCGTGCTTCCCTGACAGCTCAGCGGTGAAGACTCCACCTGCAGTGCAGGAGAAGTGGGTTTGATCCCCGGGTCGGGAAGACCCCCTGGAGTAGGCAACGATAACCCACTCCAGTGTTCTTGCCTGGAGAATCCCGTGGACAGAGGAGCCTGGTGGGGTACAAGCCACAGGGTCTCAAAGAGTGGGACGGACCTAGCAGCACATCAGTGCATCCTGGGTGACAAGGGGCGTCCCCCTAGGAGACGCTTGAGCAGCGTGCCCCTGGGAACAAGGCCCCTGAGGGCCCCTGTCTATCCCGGAGCAGGCGGAGCTCAGGTGCAGCCCGGGACACCGGCTCCAGCCCTGCTGCCGTCTCTGTGACGGGCTGAGCGTGTGAGGTCTGGCCCAGGCCACACTCTGCCCACTTCCCCTGAAATTCACCCTCCACATCTTAGGCAGCTTCTCCCCCCTCGTTGCTGGGGCTGTGAAAGTGCCCTCCCTGGCCCAGGAGGGAAGCTGGGGGCCCGAGGAGAGGTCAGGCGGGGTGGGGGGTCGGGGGAGCATGGTCTAGCAGAGGGGACAGGGGCGTCTTGGCGGGAAGGCGGGGGGCGCGGTCACGGCCTGCCCCGGGCGTGGGGCAGGGTGCGGGCAGCAGCTGGGAGCGGGCGTACCAGCTGGCGTAGAAGTTGCCCAGGGAGAAGGCCACGTAGCAGCACATGGCGAGCACAAGGGTCCACTTGCAGCCGAGCTTCCCGATGAGGACGGGCGGCAGGAACATGGAGGACAGCAGCATGCCGCCGTAGAGCGTGCTGAGCGCCGCCACGCCCAGGCCCTCCTCGCTGTACAGGCTGCTCTGCGGGAGCACGACCGGCCGTCAGCGTCCGAGGCCCGGGCCGGGCGCTCGGGGCCGCCCCCTGCCCCCGAGGCCCAGCGGCAGGCTTCCTCTCCTCCAGCTGAGGGACGGGGCAGAGGGGATGGCAGTGGGTCAGGGACCGGCAGCCCAGAGACAGCGGGGCGGCCGGGGTGGGGGGCTCAGGCTTTCCAGCACCCGCCCCCCGCCCCCTGGTGAGAGGGGAGAGGGCGTCCAGGCGGCCGGGAGCCCTGGTGGCCCCAGGCTACTCGGGAGACAAGCGTTGCGGCTGAGCAAGGAGCTCCGGTCTGAAGCCTTGTGAACACAGAGGCTCGCTCCTCAGTGCTGTCGCTTCCCACTTGAGCGCTTAGCGAGCTTAGTGTGAAGCGGCCACAAGGTCAGGCAGGCACCAGACCCGCTTGGCAAGGGCCATGGCAGGGGTGATGTTTGGTTTTTGCTGTGAAAGAACCAGCCTGATTGCTTCTTCTATTTATTTCACTTCTAAAAGGAAAGGAGGGGAGGAGGGGAGGGGGAGGATGGGGAATGGGAGGAGGGGAGAGAGGAGGGGGAGGACGGAGAATGGGAGGAGGGGGAGGGTGGGGAGGAGGGGGAGTGGGTGGGGAGGAGGGGGCGGGGGAGGAGGAGGGAGGAAAAGGAGGGGGAGGGGAGAGAGGAGGGGAGGAGGGGGGAAGAAGACATCTGCTCCCCCCAGCAGCCAGATCCTCCCTCTCGAGGGTCCTCCCGGCCCTGTTTCCTCCTCCTCCATGTCCTGCTCAGGCCAACCCTGCGGTCATTCGTGGAGGGACGCCTGCTGGGCTCCAGGCCACTGACCACACAGCAGAGAAGAAACGTGAGCCCGAGAGGGTCCCTTCCCCGCAGAAGCCAGAGCCCCAGACTCAGGAAACCACCACGGCTCAAGTGTCGGCAGCAGGCAGACACTGAACTGAGAGCTCCCGCGTTCCTTCTCCTTCCGGCTAGGACGGTAGCCCTGGCCCCTTGGGAAAGACATGCACCGTGTGAGTTGCACACCTGGCTAACTAGTCCAGACGACCCCAAACCTGGAAGTAAACAGTGGCACCGTTCACCTTCCTTCCTACCAAGCCCCCCGTGAGACAGAGCAGAGTACCCCACCCAGCCACCGGGCGCCCTGAAGCCCCCTGCAGACTGCAGGCCCGCAGGCCGAGCTCTCACTCCAGGATGGGCTCTTTTCCTCGGGGTAGCTGCCCCGCCCTCTGACCATCCTCCCCTGTCCAGATGGTGCCCTTTCTTCAAGCGCAGTTCAAGCGTCTCCGAGGGTCTTGAGCTCAGGGGGGTGAGCTTTTTCTGAATCTCCCCAGGTGCCTTGCCCCCAGTAGGTACTTAATCGTGTTGCCCAGTTAACTGACACTGAAAATAAGACCTGGACCCACGAAAATTCTAAAATCTGGTTGGAATCAGAAGTCGAATAGTCTACTGTGAAGTGAGGGTTACCTGGAAATTTCTGCTCATAACTAGTCTCCTGGAGCATGGAGCGAGAGAACAGGCTTGGCCAGGGCCCCTTACTTGCTTAATACTCGAGCCTGACGCCTCCTGACTGGTGAACTTTCCCCTTCATGTGCTAATGAGAAGCTGGCATTGGGGCTCTGCATTAGAATGTCCTCCCCACTCACGGCCCCACGGCCATTCAGCAAATATGTCTGTTACTGACCATAGCGCTCCACTGTCCACCTCTGGGAAGGAAGCTGGGTCTCAACCTTCAACACGGGAAACAACTTTCAAAAGCAAATGCCTCTTTCTTACATGAGCGACCGTATTCAAAGGCCTGTCTTTGCAAATGTGAGCCAACTTGCAAAATACATGCCCAAGAAAAAGCCCATGGAAGTGACCTGTACTCAACAACGAGGATGGTCACTCAACTCAATCTGCAAGTCGATCGGTTGTTTGATCGGTCACAAGCGTGGACCAGCAGCGGCTGATGTGAGGCTCCAGGGCTGCTCAAAGAAAAGACAACACCTGCACGGATATCAGATGTCAGTGATGCGGCCCAAAGGCCACCGCAGGGGACAGTGAGCCCTGCCGGGGTAACTCGGGGGCCAAGCTCCTAGGAGGACACGAAGGCCAGGCCTTCTCGTGCCAGAAGACTTTCTGGAAGGTGTGAGACCTGCAGGACATGGGGGTAACCAGGGAAACGTCAGGGGGTGTAGGTGGGGCCGGGATGTTTAGGGGGTGGGTTACAGAGGCCCCATCCTGAGAGGGGAGAGCCCAGAAGAGTCAGATGCTTCAGCCAGAGCCGCTAAGCTCTCTTCCAGGGCGCTGCGGCAGGGACGGGCTCTGGGTCTCCCGCAGAGCACCCCAGAGGAGGCTTAAGCAGATGAGCACATATCAACGACCTCACTCACCAAATGGCCACCAAGCATGCTGAGCGCTGAGGCAGGGACACAGTGGCACAGTGGTGGGGGTGGGCCCGGCCTCGTGGAATTCACACACAGTGCAGGGTGAACCACAGGACCCCAGGTGCACACACAGGGCCGCTTCTCCCAGACGTGGTGCCCCAGGCACAGGGAAGGAGGAGGAGAGACGTGACATTCGCACTGTGACCTGAACCATAAACAGGAGGCTGACTGCTCGTGCGGGAGGCAGCGTAGACCTGTGTCGGGGTCCCCGGCAAGTGCACGACCACGTCCAGACCAGGGCTGGGACGCCGGCCTGCTCGTGGCCGCCTCTGGTACCTCTCTGGGCCCGAGAACGACGCCAAGCAGATGAAAGCAGAAGGAAGTGATGGAGGCAGGCAGACCCCTCCGAGGTGGGAGTCAGCCCCCTGAAGGCCACATCCGTGCTATCCTCACATGCTGTTTCTTAAGCCAGGCCCGGCTGCAAGCATCCAGACACGACGTGCTCTGGATCAGTGGGCGAGGAGATACGGCCCAATTAGCAGGGACAGAGCAGGGTGAGCAGGTAGGTGGGCTCCTCCCATGACAGGGCGGAGGTCTGGTTCTCCAATGTCTCTAGTCTTCTGAGGAGGAGCTGCTGGTGACGGCGGGCCCCCAGCAGGCGCCCTGGGGAAGACGGGGAGGCCAGCGCGGCCTCCCCTCAACTGCGCACTCTCCCCACACAGAGGCTGCTCCGACAGGCTCTTGGGGAGGCCCTCAGATCGCGTGTATCCTCGAGTCCCACGCTCTCAGCCCGAGAGCTGGGAATCCTGGCACATCCTAAGGCATGCCCCCCCGCCCTCTGCCCCTGCTGCTAAGTCCAGGGGCCAATCGGCTGTCATTGAGATCGCAACTGGTCCCTGAGAATTCTGACCCCATCGGCCCATGCCAGGGCCCAGGGAGTGTGGCCTGGCCGACTTCCTCCTGTGCGGACGGTGGCACCGACAGGTCCACGCTCTCGCTAAGCTCTCCTTCCAGACACCACTCACCACATTCAACACGGGCTCAGTGCAGCACGAAAACGCGGGTGCTTCACACATGCTAGCACTTTGCAACATCCCAGAGCTCTGAGCAATGTCTACAAAGTCACGGATGATCCTTCAGCTTGACTCTGGGCATCACCCTGGGCTGAAATTTCATTCTCTGCGAGCGTAATCAGAATAGAGACTGCCCGGGGCAGATCAGGCAGGAATGCACGCAGACCTCTGACGGATTCGCGTGACTGCCCGACCGCAGATTCACAGTGATCAGTCTTGTGTCTCCTCTCACCCACAAAAGGCAAGGCAGACCTTATCAGACCCTAACCCAAGTCCAGCTCTGCTCGTCCAAGGGTCAGACACCAGCAGTTGTGCAATCCCGTTGAACTAGGAGCGGAGGCTGCATGAAGAGCCACCGTCTGTGTAGAGGACTGGGGAGGGTGACCTGGACAGATACCCACGTTCCTCGCTGTCTGTGGCACGGATAATCTTGGTGTCCAGGAGGCATCCCGAGGGGGAGGTCAGATGGCCTTCGCACACCTACCTGCAGGCTCTGCAGCCCTCCATAGGCAGTGAAGAGCAGCAGAAACCCGAAGGAGACCACGAGGACGTTCTTCAGGTTCCTCTCCATGGCGCCGGCTGAAAGCTACACGCCCGGGCGGCTCCGCAGTTCCCTGAAAGACACCAGCCCGACTCAGAAGTCACGTTCTGTCCTGGAGTTCGAGTGAGACGTGCATTAGTCACCGAGGCTGCTGAGAGTTAATAAACTTGATAACCACTGACTCCACGAGGCACCCCAACACTGTTATTCGCCTTTTCTGCAACCCACAGTCATCGCTTCCTAACCAGGCAACACTTAGGACTCTCATCAGCTTGTGTGGACTGGAACTTTTTACTGTTAATTTCCAATAGATATGGTCCATGTGGGAAAGTGATGATTTTCATATCACATGGTATAATTGCCTACATTACATAATTAGATATATGTGAATATCTTAAAGGACAAAGTATACATGTCAGCTTCAAGATCCATAATTCAACTTCTGAAAAAGAGCTGACATGACTGTAAGACCCAAGGGCCAAAGTATTAGTGTGTCAAAGACTAAATGATTTCACAGCACTGCAATAAGGTAACAGGATTTATGTAACACTTTATGGCTTGCAAAGCCTTTTACACGCTGTCTTACTTACGGTGCGGTGATTATCATTAGATCTGAGACCCATTACCAGACAGGAAACAGCATCAGAAGACTTCGAGGGGTTTGAATTCCAGATTTAGACCAGTGTTGTCTAAGAGAACTTTCTGCACCATCCAACACAGCAGCCATTTAAATTTCTTTTTTAATCAATTAAGAATAATGCAACTGTGAACGCCCCTCCTCAGTGGCACTGGCCATGCTTTACGGGCTTGAAAGCCTCGTGGTTATTGCAGCGGAGGAAGTGAATCCATAGTTGCATTTCATTGTAATTGATTAAAATAGAAATGTAAATGGCTACATGTAGCCAGTGTGATCATCCGGGACAGGGTCCGTCTCGAGTTTAAAGAGCTTATCTCATATCTCACAGCCAATAAGCAAGAAGCAAAATCGCTTGCCTTTCTGATTGCGAGTCATTCTATTCAATTATTAGTAAAACTTGGAGTTTGAAGACTGTTTCAAAAGCTCTGTACAGCCAGTTGTTTTTATCTAGCTTGGATTAATAAGGCAAACCTCACAGTGTAGGTAGGTGTTACCCAGGGTGGTGACCCGGTTCAGGGAAGCAAGCCATACCATATGAATAGCGTGATGAAACTCTTCTCCTTGCAGCTTAACTTATTCCTATGGAAATAACATTTTGTGGAAAACGACAGTTCTGGGCATCGACTGAACATAAATCATCACACTTACCAAGCTATGAGAGCAGCATGGTCTATGAAAAGCGATGGGAACCACAGAAATGAACGAGACCTGAGGATCCAACTCTGATCCCGTAACTTTTTAGCCGGACCATCTCAAATGGATTACTGACTCTTCATACCTCAGTTGCCTCTTGAAAAAGGAGGGTTGCAGAAGTTCAAGAGGCTAATGACTGGGAAAGCCCTTGGAATAGCCTTGACACAGATCACCAGTGAGTGTTAACTGGCTAAGATGAAGATATCAGTGGGGACAATATTCCAAGAAATGTCACACGTATACGCTAGTGATGCTATGTATGAAATAGATAACTGATGAGAACCTACCGTATGGCTCAGGGAACCCTACACAGTCCTCTGCTGCTAAGTCGCTTCAGTCGTGTCTGACTCTGTGCGACCCCATAGACAGCAGCCCACCAGGCTCCCCCATCCCTGGGATCTCCCAGGCAAGAACCCTGGAGTGGGGGCCATGGCCTTCTCCAATGCATGAAAGTGAAAAGTGAAAGTGAAGTCGCTCAGCTGTGTCCGACTCCCAGCGACCCCATGGACTGCAGCCCACCAGGCTCCCCCGCCCACGGGATTCTCCAGGCGAGAGCACTGGAGTGGGGGCCATGGCCATCTCCTGCACTGTGCCCTGCGGTAACCTTAATCAGAAGGAAATTCCCCAAAGAGGGGCTCCATGTAACAGCTGACTTTCCAGTAGTCATGCACAGATGTGAGATTTGGACCATAAAAACGCCTGAGCACCAAAGAATTGATGCTTTTGAACTGTGGTGCTGGCAAGGACTCTTGAGAGTCCCTTGGTCTGCAAGGAGATCAAACCAGCCAGTCGTAAAGGAGACCAGTCCTGAATATTCATTGGAAAGACTGACGCTAAAGCTGAAGCTCCAGTACTTTGGCCACCTGAGGTGAGGAAACGACTCATTTGAAAAGACCCTGGGATGCTGGGAAGGGCTGTAGACAAGAGGAGAAGCAGACGGCAGAGGATGAGATGGTTGGACGGCATCACCGACTCAGTTAACGGGAGTTTAACCAAACTTCGGAACATAGTGAAGGACAGGGAAGCCTGGCGCGCTGCAGTCCTTGAGGCTGCAAAGAGTCGGACACGACTTGGCAACTAAACAACAGCATAGCTGCTTCACTTCACAGTATGGTGGAAACTAACGTAACACCGTAAGCAACTATACTCCAATAAAAATCCTTTAAAATGTCGTTCCTAGCATAACACAGACTTTTCACACCAATCTTATTCTCAGTTATCTGACATCCTTTTTATTCCTCAGCAACACTCTAGCTTACCTCCATTCCAATCTGTCTTTACCCATGGAAGACTTATATTTTGATATCAGAAGACCTTCCTAGGGTTTTCTTCTGCTACTCGCTGTTCAAAGACACCAGAATGACCTTCTGGACTTTCTAGCTGGCTCCATGCGCACCTTCCAGTAGCTGCCGATCCAGCCGTTTCACCGGCAGCCAGGGTCTCCCAAGGAGCTGTGAGTCTGTGCAGAGGCACGCCGGGGGCCTGCTTCTGGTCTCTCCCACCCTGCCCCTCTAACTGTCCTCTTCTAATCAGGAATCAATCGCTGACATCATTGCTTTACAGGCTTGCTTCTTCAGTCTCCCTCCTGGTGTTTCCCCTTTGTCTTAAGAGGGATTTTAAAAATGAAACAGATGGTTTGCAATAAACCTTGCTCTCTAGCAAGACAAAAATGTTTCTTTTTTCCCCTCCAGTTTTATCGATAAATAATTGACATACATCACTGTGTAAGCTTATGGTGGACAGTTTGATTTACATCTATTGAGAAATTATGGTCGCAATAGGTTCATCTAACACCCATCTTCTCATACGGATCCAATAAGAAGAAAAGAGAAAGGAAAAAAATAAAAGGTTTCCTCACGATGAGATTGCAAAGATTCACTCTTTTAGTAACACTCCTTTGTATCACATGGGACTTCCCTGGTGGCTCAGACGGTAAATCGTCTGCCTGCAATGCGGGAGACCCGGGTTCGATCCCTGGTTCGGGAAGATCCCTGGAGAAGGAAATGGCAACCCACTCCAGTATCCTTGCCTGGAGAATCCCATGGACAGAGGAGCCTGGTAGGCTACAGTCCACAGGGTCGAAAAGAGTCGGACACGACTGAGTGACTTCACTTAGGTTTGTATCAAATCAGTGCAAACAAGAGTCACCACGCATACTTATCTTGTAAATGGAAGCTTGAACTTTTAGACCACCTTTCTCCAATCCTTCCCCCCTCCACCTTCTGCCTCTGGTAATCATAAGTCTGATCTCTTTTTCATGAGTTTGTTTTTAAATTTTTTTAAAAAGATTCCCAATATAAGTGAGTTCGTACAGTATTTCCTCTCTCTGTGGGACTTCACTTAGTATAACTGAGGGCAAGGTCCATCCACGATGTCACAAACCATAGGATCTCCTTGCTTTTGCTGTTGTGTATGGTATTATATTAATTGTATATATATTATATAAATGTATATTATATATATAGTGTGTGTGTTAGTCACTTAGTCGTGTCCGACTCTTTGTGACCCCATGGACTGTACGTAGCCCACCAGGCTCCTCTGTCCATGGAATTCTCCCGGCAAGAATACTGGAGTGGGTTGCCATTTCCCTCTCCATGTATATATGTACATGTATATTACATATACCACAACTTCATTCGTTTGTCTGTTGATAAAAAAACTTATCTTGGCTATTGTAAATAATGCTGCTATGAACCTGAGGGTGCAGATATCTTTCGAAGTTAGTGTTTCCATTTTCTTTGTATAAATACCCAGAAGTGGAATCTCTGGACCAAATGGCAGCTCTGTTCATGATTTTCTGAGAAACCTGCTCTGTTTTCCATGGTGGCTGCACTAGTTTACAACCGACAGTGCCTGAAGCTTCCCTTTTCCTCGTGTTCTTGCCAGTGTTTGCCTTATGGTGACGGTGGTTCTAACAGGTGTGAGCTGATATTGCTTTGTGGTGAGAGAGTCAATTTCTAGGCAGGTTGATAAGAAGTCCAGGGGTCCCCAAGGAGAGAGGAGTCTGGAATTCTCAAGGAGGAAGAAAGGAAAAACATTTTTTTCCCCCTCTACAGTCCTTAGGATTATATAACAATAATGTATCCTGCTTGAAGACAGTTTCTGGAAAAAACCTTCTGGCTAAACCTGTTATCTTAAAATGTAAATTATGGGAGTAGGTCCAGTAAGATCTTTACAACCTCCAGACATTCTTTTGATTCATTGTAATAACTAATTAAAAGGTATGTAACTCACTCTTCATCCCCCCGATGTCTGTGTCAGAAGCTTTCTCTGTCGCTTTTATACTTTAATAAAACTCTATTACACAAAAGCTCTGAGCGACCAGGCCTCGTCTCTGGCCCCGGATTGAATTCTCCTCCGGAGGGCAAGAATCCCAGCGTCTTTTGTGGTTCAGCAACAACCTTTCAGCGGTTTTAATTTGAATTTCCTTAACAGCTAGTGATGATGAACACTTTATAGGTATCTTCTCTGGAGGAATGCTCAGGTCCTTTGCCCATTTTTTAATTGAGTTATTTTATTTTCTACTGTTGAATTTATATGGGTTCTTTATGTATTTTGAATATTAGCCTTTTATCAGATATATGGTTTGCAATACAGTTTTCCTATCATGTAGGTTGTCGTTTCCCTTTGTTGATTTCTTTTGCTGTGCAGAACCTGATCAGATTGACGTCCTCCCACCTGCTTAATTTTTATTTTGCTGTTTGTGCCTTCCTTGGTGTATCAAAAAAATCATCGCCCAGATCCACATCTGGGAGAATTTTCCCATGTTTTCTTCTAGGAGTTCTGTAGTTTCAGAACTTCCATTAGTTTTTAATCTATCTTGAGTTAATTTTGGAAAATGGTGTAAAACATAGATCCTATTTCATTCTTTTTCCTGTGAATAGCTAATGATTCCAGCATCATCTATTGAGTATTCTTGGTTCCCTTGTCAAACATTGGCCGTATACGACTTGGTTCATTTCTGGGCTGTCTGTTCTGTTGGTCTAATTGTCTGTCATTGTGTTGGCTCCACACTATTTTGAGGACTATAGCTTTATAGTGTAGCTTGAGATCAGGACGTGTGATTCCCCTGGCTTTGTTCTTCTTTGTCAGAATTTCCTAGGCTATTCAGGGCCTTTTGTGTCCCCACATGAATTTTAGAGGTGTTTTTTTTTCTACTTCTATAAAAAAATGTCATTGGAATCTTGATAGGGATTGCATTGAATCTATAGGTAGATTTTGATAATATTGCTATTTTAACAAAGTTAATTCTTCTAATCCATGAACACAGAACATCTTTCCATTTATTTGTGTCTTTAATTTCTTTCGTTGATGTCTTGTAGATTTCAGAGTAGAGATCCTTCACTTTCTGAGTAAAATTTGTTTCCAATGATTTTGTTTTTGATGCTATTCTGATATCAATTTCTTTATTTCTCTTTCAGAAAGTTTGTTGCCAGTGTATCGGAAACACTGCTGATTTTTATGTTATTTGTATCCTGCAATTTTACTGAAATCTTAGATTTTTTTGGTTGAGTCCTTAGAATTTTCTTTACATAAAATCAAATATAAATAAGGACAGTTTTACTTTCCCCTTTGCTTCTTTTTCTTGCCTGATTGATCTTCTAGGACTCCCAACACTATGTTGAATAGGAGTAGGAAGAACAGGCTTGCCTTGTTCCTAATCTTAGAGAAGTTCTCAGCCTTTCACTGTTGAGTATGATGCTTGCTGTGAGCCTGGGGACCAAGTCAGGTCTGAGTGTGCACTGACCTTTCTGGTCAGCCGACAGGGGAAGCCACAGGTTGTGCTCTGCGTCCAAGACCCCTGCACGTGGGGCTGTTGATGGGCTTTGTGGCTCCCGGGTGCTCTGGGTGGGTCTCTGGTTGCTCAGGCTGAAGCCTGTATTCAGTGATGAGCAGGCCTCTGAGTCCCTGCCCTGGCTCAGCTGGAAAATCAGCTGGAAAATCTGGGCTTTCTTAACTGAAGCCGACACGCACCCTGAGCTTTCTGATCAGACAGTCACTGGCAAACCATCAGCCCCACTCAACTCTCAGCTCGAGCCCTGCTGGGCCACACAACTTCCAGGAGCCCTTGCTGGTCCTCCGGTCAGATGGCGCTTCGAGGCACCCTGCACGTGGGTGGGGGTGTGCCCGGCTCCCTTGCCCGGGCGGGAGGGGAGGGGCTGCTCCAGGCCACCCTGTTTCCTAGTCGGCTCTCCAGCCTGGAGATGCAAGGAGCTGCCATCAGCCTTGGCCCTGAGTTTGTCCGCTGCCCATGGGCAGCAGAGAGTGGGCCACGCTGGTCCCCAGCTTCGCTCTGGGGGCCACCTGCTCTGCTGCTGCCCCCCAGCTTGAGCGCAGCCGGGCGCACAGCTTGCAGGAGTCCTTGCCAGCCTCCTGGCCAGACAGGGCTGGCCGGCTGCCTGTCAGCAGGCGGGGCTGTGACTCAGCTCCTGCCTGGACCTGGGCAAACAGCTCTTACAAAACTCCAGTCAGCAAAACTCCAGTCTGAGGATCTAAATCAGGCGAATCCGCACCCAGCAAAGCGGCGCACAGTGCTGGGGGCGGGGCGGGGGAGGCTGCCCCCACCCCAGGTCTTGTCCCACTCGGGGGTCTGGAGGCTCGAGGGGGCCCCTCTATGTGGTGTGGTGCCAGCGGGGGGAGGGGCAGCGTGCTGAGCCTGTGGCCACTTTCTTACCCGGCGCGTGGTCTCCCGGTCCCTGGGGTCAGGGCGCTGTGGCCTCTGCCCAGACCTCCAGGGCGTCCTCAGTGCTGTCCCGCTCCCCAAGGCGGTCAGTTGCCCTGCTTGTGAGGCAAGCGAAGTCAGGAAGGGCCTGTGTCACCGTCGTGGTGACATCACTCTCCCAAAATACTTCTTAGAAGAGATGTCCTCCAGGAGGGCTTCCAAACTGTTACTGTGAGGAGGACAGTCATGTGACGCTTTCCCCACGATCAGAGGGGCCCGGGCTCAGAGGTGTGTCCTGACCAACTCACGCCTACCTGCAGACGTGTGGTGGGGACAGGCAGGGCAGGGGAATTTCCAGGAACCGAAAGGAAAGCTGTCTTGACCTTTCAGCAGCAACAGTGACGTGTTGGCAGAACGGTGGACCTGAACCCCAGGACAGGGCAAACCTCAAGTGGCTGAAGAGATGCCGTGTGAGTGACTCAGGAGATATCAGCAATCGTTTCACTCCTCAATGTTAACATCAATACCAGACCCTTTGATTAGCTTCCCCGTGGCTCAGGGGTGAAGCATCACGCAATGCAGGAGAAGCAGGTTCGATCCCTGGGTTGGGAAGATCTCCTGGAGGAGGGCATGGCAACCGACTCCAGAATTCTAGCTTGGAAAATCCCACAGGCAGAGAAGCCTGGTGGGCTACAGTCCATGGGGTTGCACAGAGTCAGACACAGCTGAGCATTGCCACTATGCAGAAAAAGGATGATTTTTGCAGACCTGCTTAAGTGTTCACGATCACTTGCTAGGTATAAAAGTGATGGAATGTTCTAGAGAACTGCTAATGGCCGACACTGGTGTGACTCTACCACTCACGAGGTGTCACTGTTTGGCTGCCAGTGTGGGCGTGCTCTGTCACGTCCAACTCTGTGTGACCCCAGGGACTGCAGCCCACCAGGGCCCTCTGCCCATGGGATTCTCCAGGCAAGAATACTGGAGTGGGTTGCCATTGTCTGCTCCAGGGGATCGAACCCCAGTCTCCCGAATCTCTTGCCTGGCAGGCAGGTTCTTTACCACTGAGCCACCTGGGAACCTTCTGCTGCCCAAGTTCACCAAAGCAGCTAGGGGTTGAGAGCTGAAGAGCCACACTGCAAATTCTGTGGATTTGTTTTTGGCTGTGCTCAGCCTCTGCTGCTGCCTGCTCCAATTGCGGGGAGTGGGGGCTGTTATCCAGCTGTGTCTGAGCGTCTCGCCGCGGTGGCTTCTCTTGTGGGGAACTCAGGCTCCAGAGCTCTCGGGCTTCATAGCTGCCGCACCCAGCCTCAGGAGTTGCGGTTCTTGGGCTTAGTTGCTCCGAGGCACGAGGAATACTCCTGGATCGGGGAGGGAACCTGTGTCCCCTGCACTGGCAGGCAGATTCTTATCCATTGCGTCACCCAGGAAGTCCAAGAATCACATTTTAAATGAGCAGACTTCCTGCTAAGAAGCTAAACATGGCTCTGAATTCAAGGGAAGTCTAATCAATGATTTACTCTTTTAAAGGCATTGCTTATGTAAGGAAATTTATATCAACTTTTTTGACATTTAAATGTGACATCTTTGTTAACAAAAACAGCACCAAATAAATTTGCATTTGTCCTATTCATTAATTATACTTTTATCCACATAAAGAATTTAAAAGGTATATGTAGGGCCTGAAACAAAATATTGCCTAAGTTAAATTCTTACACTTTGGAAATAAATGTACTTAGTGCTTTGTTTTTAAGAAAAAAGAAAAGCAATTTATGTTAGCATAACTCTAGCTTGGGAAAGTGTTTTTGAAACAGGAGGGAAGGGGGTGGGGTGAAACCTCTGAAATAATGACAGGGCCCAGGGATACAACATGGACTGATTAGACTCAAGTGGGTCCAAGGCGGCAGAGTCAGCAATATCACGCTCACTGTACTCCCAGACCGCACTAGCCTGTTACTCCAGGAATCTCTTGACATACTTCTTTCGCATTCCAGTCCCCTGCAATGAAAAGGACTTTTTTTTTTTTGGTGTGAGTTCTAGGAGGTCTTGCAGGTCTCACCATAGAACCATTCAACTTCAGCTTCTCTGGCATTACTGGCTGGGCCTAGACTTGGGTTACTGTGATGCTGAGTGGTTTGCCTTGGAAAGGAACCAAGATTGTTCTGTCATTTTGAGGTTGCACCCAAGTACTGCATTTCGGACTCTTCTGTTGACTATGAGGCCTATTCCATTTCTTCCAAGGGATTCTTGCCCACAGTGGTAGATTATAAAGGTCATCTGAGTTAAATTCACCCATTCCCGTCCATTTCAGTTCACTGATTCCTAAGATGTCAATGTTCAGTCTTGCCATCTCCTGCTTGACCACGTCTGGTTTACCTCAATTCATGTACCTAATGTTCCAGGTTCCCATGCAATATTGTTCTTTACACCATCGGGCTTTACTTTCACCACCAGGCACATCCACAAGGGAGCGGTTTTTCCCCGTTGGCCCAGCCGCTTCACTCTTTCTGGAGCTATTAGTAATTGCCCTCAGCTCCTCCCCAGCAGCATACTGGATGCCTGCTGACCTGGGGGGCTAAACTTCCGGTGTCATATCTTTTTGACTTTTCTTACTGTTCATGGGGTTCTCTCAGCACCTCAGCAAGCGAGTGGATTCTCAGAAGTGCTGTAAAAGTTGCAAGGTGGGCCATCGAAACCAAAACATGAGCAGTGGCCCAAAGCCTAGAAATTTCCACCTCTTCCCCCAAATAATTGGAATAATCCTCCCGCCCATCAGCCTACGAAATTACGCAGCCTGTACAAGCTACCACACCTCGTGTCGGCGCTGCGCCCCGCTCTGTGGCAGCCCACACTCTGGGCTCTGGGGAATGCTTCTCTCTGAAGAAATCCACTTCTTGCCTCTCACTGTCTCCCACGGAATTCTAAGATGAGACATCAGGAACCTGAGCTTCATCAGGTCCTGAAACCAGGCGTGTGCTCTCGGTGGGAAGACCGTGGGTTTTGGCCGGGTTCAAGCCCCAGTCTGAGGGGAACGGTTTCATCTTCTCAAAGCACGTCTTCCAAAGCAGCTAAACCTTTAGAGCAACAGAGTCACCTGCTGACCCCGTGTTGAGATGATCCAGGCCCTGGGGACGATGACATTGGAGCTGGCAGGGGCCTCTCCTGGGTCCAGCCCCTCCTCTGCCAAGCCGTCACTTAGAGAGCAGAGACCCTCCTCAGGGCCTCTGCTGACACGGGGCAGAAAGAGACGAGAAACAGTCCAAATGCTTTCACCCTCAAAGTACTCGCGATTGGAGCAGCGCCCAGCCCTCGCGAGACTCCGGGTCTCCTGTGCCCTTTGGGCTCTTAGCATCCCTTTCCACCAGGCCCACCTGGGCCGCCTGACTGCACAGCCAGAACCTTCCAGGGGAACTGCGAGGCCCTGGCCTGCAGCACTGGAGAGGCCACACACCCTCACGCTGAACGGAGGCAGCAGAGAGAGGGGCAGGGCACAGCCTCAGAGGACCTACACGGCCATCACGGACCCCATGCAAACAGGTTGGAACTGACCGGGCCCAAGATGGTGGAAGATTCAACTTCCCGTGGTCCTTGAGCCTCACTACACGCTCCCTCTGACACGTCAGCTAAATGACACACCCACGGGCAGCATCCCAGTTCCCAGGCTCATCATGAAAGGTCAGAAAGGGGGCAGTGGGGCCCCTTCCCCAAAACAGAGGGGAGAGCCCCCCACTCATTAGCCTATGAAGTTGCCCAGCTCATAGAATCGAGCCACCCTGCACCTTGGGTGCGCCCACCTTGTCAGAGGGACCACACTCTATGGCCTGAGCATCTGCCTCGGGGACCTCCTTGCCCGTTACTGTGGCCCGCTCTCGAATTGTTCCCTGCTGGGAGCCAAGGGCCCTCGTGGCAGCCCGTCCCGGGGCTCAGCCAAGGCCTGCGATGGGAGCCTCCTCTCAGGCCCCGCCGTCCTGCAACATCTTCACAAAGAGAGAGGGAGAAGGCGGCCTTTCCCTTCTCTCTCGCTTTCCCTTTCATTACAAAAGCAGAGCCCACTCATTTCTCCAGACAGAGCCCCCTCACCTGCCCTTACCCCTCCCAGTGTCCTATATTAACACACCTGCTTCTCACGTATCACTTTGCCTCTCGCTGAATTCCTTCTGGGCTGAGACATAAAAAACCTGAGTGTCAAGTCCTGAAACAAGGCGTATGACTTCAGTTAGAAGATTGTGGGTTCGAGTCCCAGCTGAGGAGTTGCGTTCAAGTCCTCCCTGAAGCCAGACACTGTGGGTTGGAGGTCATCCAGAGGAGAGTGGTTTCGGAACCAGAGTGGAGGAGGCTGGCAGGGCACGGCCACCACTTCTAATATGCCTCACATTTGCCGTGACAGGCGTGCAACAGAATGGGTCAGGGGGGCACTGTGATGGGGGCTGCTGGAGCAGGACACACATGCACACACAGACGTACGCACGCGCACGCACACACACACACGCCGTGCACGCGCACACGCATACCTTCCTCTCCCAAAGGCATAACCTCGCTTCCTGCCCAAGGCGCCCTCTGCTGCCTTAGGCAGAGAGCTGCTTTCACAATCTCCCACGTGCCTGCTGGGTGCCCACCCCACGCCAGGTACCCTTCCAGGATCCGGGGCCCTGCACTGCCGGGGCGGTGAGAAGCCTCCCCCCACCCGCCCCCGTCCTAGAGGAGGAACGGGCAATAGACAACTAGGCAAAAAGAGAAATCAGACAAAGGCAGGGGAGACGTGCGTGTCATCCCCCACACAGAGCAGGGAACGTGGCCGAAAGCCTGGGGATGTGTCCCACCGGGATCCCACCCCCACGTCTCCACGAAGCTGGCTAAGTGACCACAGCACCCTGATACAGCCGCTCAGCTCCCCGGATGCAAACCCAGGCAGATTTCTCTGGGTGGAAACCCACAGCCCCGGGTCTGCCGTTCACAGACCGGCTTGGCAAGCCCCACGGAGGAGAGCAGGTGGCCCTGGCAGGGCAGGCAGAGCGCCAAGGAGCCAGACGCCACAGCTGGACAGCGAGGGCCCAGCGCCCATGGGCTCCCGAAGCCCAGATGTGGGCAAGGGTGGCGATGCTGACGGTATGTTTTCTCTGCAGGCCAGGCCGCAGCAGATTCCGGCACGTGGGTAAATCCCCAAAGATAGTGTTGATTCTGCTCCACAGTGCACAAACATCCACGGTGTGAATGTTGTCCCCACACTAAACAACGCCCCCCTCGGCCGATTTTACCTAGTTCCACGGCCTCCTCAGTCCCATCACAGCACACGGCTTCCTACCCTTGGAGAGTGTCTGAACCCTGAGATGCTTCCCTGGTTGGCTTCTGGTTGCAAAGGAAATGGCTCTTTTCAATGGTACCGTGGGCAAGTGTGTCGTAATACTTGTTTTCGCTCCAGCAAGTGGCAGGACCTGTTTGTAAACTGCAGAGCCCCTGGCAGCTGCTGACCTGGGAACTTCTGAACTCTTTGGGGAAAAAAAAAAAAATTGCTGGCAAGATGTAGAGAGACGACAGAGAGACGGGGGGTGATTAAATGAGAACATTGTGTAAAGATCGCTACTGGAAGTGATTGTGTGGGTTCTAAATAAAAATGGTAGGAAACCATTGGCTGCTCACACCCTCCTGCACTCCCCGACGAGCCCCACCTTCCCTGAGCCCCACCAACGCACCGGCCAGCCTTCGGGGGTAAAGTGGCCCCACAGCCCCACCCTGGTCATCCATCCTCCCATGCTGCCTGCCCACCAGACCAACAGCTCCCTGAGGCCTCGCCTGTCTACAGGCGGCTGGAGAGAAGCAAGTGATGTGGTGGGGCCCTGGAGAGGCTGGTAGACGGTGGTGCAGACAGCCTCTCTGTGTCCCGATGCCGCCCCTGGGGCGGGACTCTGCATGGGCTTCAGGGGCCTGGACGCAGAGGAGAAGCAGGGCTGCCTCCCAGCCAGGAATCATGCGGCGGAGGGCCCGGCCAGCAGGACCGTCAGCCCTCTCTCTGCCCCAGAGAGAGCTGGACTGGACATCCCTCCCTCTGCCCCAGACAGAGCTGCCTGTCTCTTGGGCATCACCACGTACCTGCTCATCTCAAGCAGTCTAGTCACTTCCTGTCCTCCGTGCCAGGGACCCAGGAGTGGCAGCAGGCCGGGGAAGGGCACTCCCGCTCGGGCCAGGCCAGGGCAGGCTGATGACGAGCTCTGAGAACCGGACGGGATTGTGAGTCACAAGGAGGGAGAATTCTGTGCAGACAGTGAGCCTCTCACAGCCCTGGCCTCTGTGGTCGGGGTGAGCCGAGTGTCCAGCGCCCCCGAAGAGGGACAGCCAGCTGGGGGGCATGCAGCGCCTCCATGACTGGCATCTCTCCTGAACCGTCTTCCACGGCTGAGAGGCAGCGACACGCCCGCCGCGTCAATGGCCGTCCAAGCCGGGATGGAACTCTACACCAGGACCTGGGCTCTTCCTGTGGGCACCACAGGCAAACGCAGGATTCTCCAAAGAATCCCAAACATCCTGCTTCTTAAACCCTGGGTGCAGCTGAGTAACAGTGTGATGTTTCACGGTGTCTGACCCGTGGCTCGGGAAGCGCCGCTCACCTGGACTGCTCGAGTGAGGACGGGGTGGGGCGACAGGCACCTCTCGTCTCCACCTCCCCCGCCCCCCAGCATGGATGCATCAGGCCTGTTCTCAACAGCTTTCCTTCGTGGTGCTCAGACTGCAGTTCCTTTCTTTCCTAGGAGCTGAGAACCCTGTGTCTTAACAGCTGGTTATGAACTCTGCCGAGCATCTCACCGTGCCTGTGAGGCTGGGGGAGGGAGGGGGCGCGGTCCAGGGGCCTCAGCAGAAAACTACACTGATGGGGGCTCCCTGGCCTGCAGGAAAAGGGGTGCACGGGTTTGCAGAGGTCAGGGCACGGCCCCCGAGTCTCACCCCCACCTCGGGGTTTGGAGAGCCTGAGGTGTGCTGCTGGGGGGCCTCCCAGGCCCGGGGCCACAGCTGTCCATCTGTCCGTTTGTAGCCCCGTCCCTAGGACTGAGGGGCATTGCTCTACGTGCCTTGCACTCGGCCTCACTACCTATTTTTTGGATTTAGTAAAACAGACAGACTCTACCAAACAAGATGAAGCCTGACTTGTGGGTGTCACACTCCCAGGCCACTCTGGGAGAGTCTGACTACAGAACCATTTCCTGGAGTGCCCTGGGGTCCAGAAGAGACCGCGATGGTTGGAAGGTTTGCAAATGACTATCTTCGACCTTCTGAGTGACGCTGACATTGCTCGTTGGAAGTTCCTTCCTGCGACCACCACACTCTCGAAACTTAAGCGGTTGTAACGTCTCTCACCCTGAGAGGGGTCTCTGGTCCTGCAGACCCACTACTGAGGAACGAGGACTCGAGCCTCGTGCTGCTGAGACCGGAGGTCGTTTGTGTCCCCTCTGCCCCGGGAGCCCCGGGAAGGCCTGCTGAAGGGCGCCTGTGGGACCAGCCTTGCCTGGGCAGCTCGCCTGGTTCAACCACTGCTCTAGCTCCTGCACAACAAAGACTCACTTTCAGATGTCTTCTTTCAGTCCCACTCCGAGGAAAAGACGTCCGCAGCTCCAACAGTGCCAAAGCAAAGTTCTTGGGCAAGAAGGCAGAAGGTTGGGGCCCGCTCCAGAGGGACGCCCACCACCCTTGCTGGTCCGGTTCACCCATGCACAGGGGTGGGTCAGAAGTCCAGAGGACGCTGGTGGGCACGAGGCCATCTCTGGGATGGGGCAGGGAGAAGCAGGGCAGATGTGGTCCCCGGGCCTGGTGATGCCTGAGAAACGTCGAGTCCCGGCCCCGCAGCCGCGCCCCCTGCTGTGTGAGGCTGGCAGGGACCCTCCCCCGCCCTCTGGCATCACCATCTGGATTCACCCGTGATCTTGAGAGTTGGACCGTAAAGAAAGCTGAGCGCCGAAGAATTGATGCTTTTGAACTGTGGTGTTGGAGAAGACTCTTGAGAGTCCCTTGGACTGCAAGGAGATCCAACCAGTCCATCCTAAAGGAGATCAGTCCTGGGTGTTCATTGGAAGGACTGATATTGAAGCTGAAACTCCAATACTTTGGCCACCTGATGTGAAGAGTTGACTCACTGGAAAAGACCCTGATGCTGGGAAAGATTGAGGGCAGGAGGAGAAGGGGACGACAGAGGATGAGATGGTTGGATGGCATCACCGACTCAATGGACATGGGTTTGGGTGAACTCCGGGAGTTAGTGATGGACAGGGAGGCCTGGCGTGCTGCGGTACATGGGGTCGCAAAGAGTCGGACACGACTGAGAGACTGAACTGAACTGAACTGAATACTTCTTTTCATACTCCATTTTCTCTCTATTTTAGATGTTACGTATTCTTTTTCTACTCCTTTAATGGTGATCCTTGACTTTCAACTTACCTTAAGTTAATGAATGTCTTAAACTTTCCATTTGAATAATAAGAATTTAAGACCATCCTTCCCAATTTACATGTTGCTGTTTTGTATTAACTGTTTTCAATTTAATCTCCCAAATTAAACTCCTTTTTCTCCATGGACAATATTAGCTTGCATTTCCCTGTATGCTCAACAGTGTCTTTGCTCATCATTCTTTCTCAAGTGTCAGCCCTTCCTACAGGATAACTTCCCTTTTCTGGAAGTTTGTTCTATAGAATTTGCTTTAGTGAGTTCTTGGGTGGTAAAACCTCCCAGTTTTGTTTTGTTTTTTCATTTGTTTTAATCTTAAACTGTATTTATGGCACTGGGCATATAATTCTAGATGAACATTTATTTTCTGCCAGAACTTAGATTCTAAATGAAAGTTTGCCAGGCAGAGAGAGGTGGGCAGAAGCAGGGTCCTGTTCCTCCTCTCAGAGCGTGTCCAGTTCTTGCAGCCCGAGCAGGCCCCGTGCGTTCTATTCTCCCAGCGTTTGTTGTGATGGTGAGTCTGTTGTGCCATCACTGAGCAGTAGTGGGGTTGTCACTGAGCGTGGTGCTCTCTGCTCACTGCACGCTGAGCCCGTGCCGGTCTCTGTGATAAAAGCTCTGCGTCCGTGAACTCAGTTCACTCTCACAATCTGCTCCTCACTCTTGTTGCCGTGGCATTTTGTGGTTTGCCAGACACTTTATAGTAACCACTTTGCAAGAATGAGACTGAGGACACAGGTGGTGTTGCGCCCTCGAACTTCAGGTAGGGGGACAGGCTCTGCCCTGACACCAAAGCCCCGCCCCTCCCAGCACATCGTCCCCCCCCCCCACCCCCTCCCCGCCGACAGTCTCCGAGCTGCTCTCATCGTCCTTCAGATGCCCTTGGCGCTCCAGCTTTCAAGTCACGGAGCAGCTTCTAATAACTGCACAAGTGCAATCTGGTGCAAAATCAGAATTCAGTTTTCTCTTTGTTAAAAAGAACAAGATTTTCTGCTCTTGAGAAGAGATTGTAAAATGTTCTTCTTTACCTTTTGGGTTATCTGCCTGGAAAGCAAAGATTTTGCATCCTATCAAAATCTCCTATGCTTTGTGTTTTTCTTGGGTCTTCGATTACTTGGGAGAATTGAGTCTTCTCCATATTCAAAGAGCTAAGTTTTATTCATAATGATATACATTTTGTGCATGCTAAGTCATTTTAGTCCTGTCCGACTCTTTGTGACCCTATGGACTGCAGCCCACCAGGCTCCTCTGTTCATGGAATTCTCAAGGCAAGAATATTGGAGTGGGTTGCTATTTCCTTCTCCAGGGGATCTTCCTGACCCAGGGGTCGAACTCTTGTCTCTTGCATTGCAGGCAGATTCTTTTCCTTCTGAGTAACCAGGGAAACCCCCAAAACTTCTGTATTTGCCTTTAAAATCTCACACTATCACCTTGTTCCAACAGATAATTAAACATCATTTACGAATGATCTATGATCCCATTTGATCAAATGGTCAAAACTATTGATGTTTTGGACAACTTCCTCAAATCAAATTCTACATGGAATCTTTTGACCTCAAATTGACTTTGAAATTTCTCAGAGAGAAATACCTCAATTTGATGAATTCTTTTTTTTTTAATTTTATTGAAATATAGTTGATGCATAATGGCGTGTTAATTTCTGCTGTACAGCAAAGAGATTCAGATACGTACATACATATATACATTATTCTTTTTAAAATAGTCTTTCCCACTATGGTTTATCACAGAATATTCAATATATTCCCTGTGCTAAGCAGCTGTTGTTTAGTTGCTAAATCGTGTTCGACTCTAGGCAACGGCCAACTACAAATTGGCACTTATCAAGAGCATCTTCAAAGACTGAACAGCAAAGGCGTTTGCCATCTGCCGCTACAGAGACTGAACCCCGAGCTGCAATAGCCGCTGACCTTCAACAGCCCCTGAGGGAGTTCAGGGTGGAGGGAGGCACTCAGTGCTCCAGGGAATCTGGTGCGACAGGTCTTTAGACAGTTGGATGTTTTTAGGAACAGATTTTATGGCCTCAATCCTTAAATCTCCTCATATCTACAAAAGATCCTCATGACTAAGGATCAAAAAACCTTCTGTAAAATGAATGCTTCATGGTAGTGAACTCCCCCTTCACCGAAACCTTATATATTGGCCTTCCCCCACTGCCGCTTTGGAGCAGACTCTCAGACACGACCCCATGGACTGAAGCCCACTCGGTTCCTCTGTCCACAAGTCATCTTGACAAGAACACTGGAGTGGGTTGCTATTTCCTTCTCCTTCCTTTTTCTTTGAATATTTATTTTTTTTTATTTGTTTGGCTGTGCTGGGTCTTAGTTGCAGCATGCAGGGTCTTTGGTTGAGGCATGCAAGACTTTTTTTACCGGTTGCAGCATACAGGATCTAGTTTCTAAGTGAGGCTGAGCACAGCCAGCCAGCAAGGCCCTCAGCTGCAGCCCCACACGGCAGTCCTTCCCCTGCCCCTTCCTTTCCTCCGTCCCGTCCCTCTCAGGTCTGGTCAGGGAGCACTCTCCCCTCCTCTGCTCTGTGCTCCCCTAAGCTCTCAAGACTCAGAACAAGACACGAGGAAGACCAACCAGGCCAGAGTTCTTTTTCCTTATGAAAATGGATAAAAGACAAACAACTGCCACCTCTGGGAAGAAAGAATCTGCAAACCAAGAGTAATTTACCAAAATGTGCCCCGAGTCATTGAGCCAAGAAATTAGCACCGTGCTTTCTCCTGCTAATATAAATTTAGAAAAGAGATAAAGGGCTCTTACCACTCAGTTTCCACCAGACCCTGCAGGCAGAGCTCCAAGATGCTCAGTTCAGTTCAGTCGCTGAGTCACGTCCGACTCTTTGCGACCCCATGAATCGCAGCACACCAGGCCTCCCTGTCCATCACCAACTCCCGGAGTTCACTCAGACTCAGGTCCATTGAGTCGGTGATGCCATCCAGCCATCTCATCCTTTGTCGTCTCCTTCTCCTCCTGCCCCCAATCCCTCCCAGCATCAGAGTCTTTTTCAATGAGTCGACTCTTCGCATGAGGTGGCCAAAGTACTGGAGCTTCAGCTTTAGCATCATTCCTTCCAAAGAAATCCCAGGGCTGATCTCCTTTAGGATGGACAGATTGGATCTCCTTGCAGTCCAAGGGACTCTCAACAGTCTTCTCCAACACCACAGTTCAAAAGCATCAATTCTTCGGCGCTCAGCCTTCTTCACAGTCCAACTCTCACTTCCATACATGACCACAGGAAAAACCATAGCCTTGACTAGACGGACCTTAGTCGGCAAAGTAATGTCTCTGCTTTTGAATATGATATCTAGGCTGGTCATAACTTTTCTTCCAAGGAGTAAGCGTCTTTTAATTTAATGGCTGCAGTCACCAACTGCAGTGATTTTGAAGCCCCCCAAAATAAAGTCTGACACTGTTTCCACATCTATTTCCCATGAAGTGATGGGACCGGATGCCATGATCTTCGTTTTCTGAATGTTGAGTTTTAAGCCAACTTTTTCACTCTCCTCTTTCACTTTCATCAAGAGGCTTTTTAGTTCCTCTTCACTTTCTGCCATAAGGGTGGTGTCATCTGCATATCTGAGGTTATTGATATTTCTCCCGGCAATCTTGATTCCAGCTTGTGCTTCTTCCAGCCCAGCATTTCTCATGATGTACTCTGCATAGAAGTTAAATGAGCAGGGTGACAATATACAGCCTTGACGTAGTCCTTTTCCTGTTTGGAACCACTCTGTTGTTCCATGTCCAGTTCTAACTGTTGCTTCCTGACCTGCATATAGGTTTCTCAAGAGACAGGTCAGGTGGTCTGGTATTCCCATCTCTTGAAGAATTTTCCACAGTTTACTGTGATTCACACAGTCAAAGGCTTTGGCATAGTCAATAAAGCAGAAATAGATGTTTTTCTGGAACTCTCATGATTTTTTGATGATCCAGCGGATGTTGGCAATTTATCTCTGGTTCCTCTGCTTTTTCGAAAACCAGCTTGAACATCCTGAAGTTCATGGTTCAAGTATTGCTGAAATCTGGCTTGGAGAATTTTGAGCATTGCTTTACTAGCGTGTGAGATGAGTGCAATTGTGCGGTAGTTTGAGCATTCTTTGGCATTGCCTTTCTTTGGGATTGGAATGGAAACTGACCTTTTCCAGTCCTGTGGCCACTGCTGAGTTTTCCAAACTTGCTGGCATGTTGAGTGCAGCACTTTCACAGCATCATCTTTCAGGATTTGAAACAGCTTAACTGGAATTCCATCAGCTCCACTAGCTTTGTTCATAGTGGTGCTTTCTAAGGCCCACTTGACTTCACATTCCAGGATGTCTGGCTCTAGGTGAGTGATCACACTATCGTGATTATCTTGACTGTGAAGATGCTAACTGACCTCGTGCTTACCTCGTGCCTTCTTTTATCAGGAGTTTCAGGCTCTCTGAGCCTCAGCAGCCGTGGGGCAAGGAGTATTCCATCAGTAAGTTGAATTCAGCCACCTACACAGCCAACTGCTGTGAAAGAAGAAGTTGTCCTCTACCCTTTTAGGTTCATTTGGCTAATCTAAGAATTAACATGAGACAGATCAATCAGAGAAAATCACACAAAATTTAAATAATGTGTATACATCAGTCAGTTCAGTTCAGTCACTCAGTTGTGTCCGACTCTTTGTAACCCCATGGAATGCAGCACGCCAGGCTTCCCTGTCCATCACCAACTCCCAGAGCTTGCTCAAACTCATGTCCATTGAGTCAGTGATGCCATTAAACCATCTCGTCCTCTGTCATCCCCTTCTCCTCCCGCCTTCAATCTTTCCCAGCATCAGGGTCTTTTCCAGTGAGTCAGTTCTTCACATCAGGTGGCCAGAGTATTGGAGATTCAGCTTCAGCATCAGTCCTTCCAATGAACAACCAGGACTGATCTCCTTTAGGATGGACTGGTTGGATCTCCTTGCAGTCCAAGGGACTCTCAAGAGTCTTTTCCAACACCACAGTTCAAAAACATCAATTCTTCGGTGCTTAGCTTTCTTTATGGTCCAACTCTCACATCCATACATGACTACTGGAAAAACCATAGCTTTGACTCACTGACCTTTGTAGGCAAAGTAATGTCTCTGCTTTTTAATATGTTTTCTAGGTTGGTCATAGATTTTCTTCCAAGGAGCAAGTGTCTTTTAATTTCAAGGCTGCAATCACCATCTGCAGTGATTTTGGAGCCAAGAAAACAAAGTCAGCCACTCTTTCCACTGTTTCCCCGTCTATTTGCCATGAAGTGATGGGATCATGGACGCCAAGATCTTAGTTTTTTGAATGTTTAGTTTTAAGTCGGCTTTTTCACTCTTTCACTTTCACGCCTAATTTGTTGCTCAGTCATGGCGACTCTTTGTGACCCCACAGACTGTAACCTACCAGGCTCCTCTGCCCGTGGAATTATCCAGGCAAGAATACTGGAGTGGGTTGCCATTTCCTCTCCAGGGGGTCTTCCCAACCCAGAGATCAAACCGACGTCTCCTGTGGCTCTGCATTGACAGGCAAATTCTTTACCATTGAGCCAGCTGGGAGAAACACAAGAAAACGGAGTAATTCACCAAAATTGCCAGAGCCCTCACCTCAAATACCATTTTCAGCTAAATGCAAAAGAAGATGTTGGGGGTTTGAGACTTATAGAGGGAGCAAGGCAGTTCACACGGAGATAGTGTCAGCTAGAAACTGGCGCTTGCCCAGAGCATCTGCCAGCAACTGAACAATGACCTGGGCGTTTGCCATCTGGCCCCGCAGAGACCAAACCTCGCGTTGCTTCAGCTGCCAGCCTACAGCAGCCCCCAGAGGGAATTCAGGTAGAGAAGGAGGCACTCCATGCTCCAAGGAGACGGCGGAGCAGGCCTTTAGAAAGAGACTTTCAAGAACTGACTTCATGATCCTGGTCCTTGCATCTAATCATGTCTACAAGAGCACCGAATCCCCCAGCTCCTGGTGACTAACAGAACTCACGTCTTGTAAAGTAAGCGCTTGACTGCACTGAACTCCCCTTCACTAAAATCTTATGTATTGACCTCCCCACACTGCCTCTTTAGAGCAGACTCAGAGCTGTCTGAGGTGCTGTCTCCCGGGCTGCAGTCCTCATTTGCTGCAAGTAAAACTTGATTCGAAACTCTCACATTGTGCATTTTTTAGTTGACAATAGAAAAACAAATATTGGGTAAATTTGTGTTCATTTGGCCAGCAGAAACAATGGGGCATAGAGGGGAATTTTAGCAAAGCCATCCTGAGGATGACCATGGATATAACCGAGTATAGCTCCCTGTGAACGTCTGCAGGAAGGAGAAAGATACCTCCCCTCTGGAGGCTGCCCACAGCGAGGGAATGTCTGACTTTATTTCCTCTTGTGTTAGTATAAAAGAAGCCTGAACTCTGACTCAGGCAAGATGCTTCTTTGGGACATGAGTCCACTGTCCTCTTGGTTTGCTGGCTTTCTGGATAAAGTGGCTATTCTTTGCCCAAATAATAATAGCAACAACACAAAATGTTGTACACAGATTTCCCCTGTTTACACACCTGTCAACTTAAACACACACAGTGTGAGAGTTTCAAGTTCAGTTTCACTGGGGCCAAATGAGGACAGCAGCCAAAGGTCTGAGAAGCTTCTCCAGAGAGGCGGGAGCAAGGCCAGCACGAGCGCCTCTGTTGAGCAGGGAGTTCGTACTGTGAAGCGCATCTCTTTGCAGAAGGTTTTCTGCTAGTCACGAGGAGCTGATGTGATTTAGTGCTTGTCTGGATATGAGGAGATGCCGGGACTGGACTCATAAAATCAGTTCCTGAACATCTGTAATTATCTAAAGGCCTGTTCCACCAGTTTTCTGAAGCACAAGATAGCTCATTCCTGTTTGCCACCTAGAACTCCCTTCAGGGCAGGTCGAAGGTCGAACACTGCAGCAGTTAAGGACTCCGTCCACACAGAAGCAGACGGCGAATGCCCCTCTTGCTCAGGCGCTAAGTCGTGTCCTTCTCTTTGTGACGCCATGGATGGCAGCATCCCAGGCTCCTCTGTCCGCCACCGTCTCTCAGAGTTTGTTCAAATTCATGTCCATTGAGTCAGTGATGTCACCTAAGCATCTCATCCTCTGCCACCCCCTTCTTCATCGCCCTCAATCTTTCTCAGCATCATGGTTTTGGCTTTTCATATCAGGAGGTCAAAGTATTGGAGCTTCAGCTTTAGCAACAGTCCTTCCAATGATTTTTCAGGATTAATTTCCTTTAGGATTGACATGCTTGATATCTGTCAGTCCAAGGGACTCTGAAGAGTCTTCTCCAGCACCACAGTTCAAAACCATCAGTTTTTAACACTCAGCCTTCTTTATTGTCCAACTCTCACATCCGTGCATAACTACTGTAAACACCACGAGTGAAGTGAGTGAAGTCTCCCAGTCGTGTCCGACTCTTTGCGACCCCATGGCTCCCACGTCCATGGGATTCTCCAGGCAAGAATACTGGAGTGGGTTGCCATTTCCTTCTCCAGGGGATCATCCTGAGTCAGGGATCGAACCCAGGCAGATGCTTTAACCTCTGAGCCACCAAAGAAGCATAGCTTTGACTAAACAGACCTTTGCCAGGAAAGCGACGTCTCTGCTTTTTAACATGCTGTCTGGGTTTGTCATAGCTTTCCTTCCAAGGAGCAAGCATCTTTTAATTTCATGGTTGCAGCCTCCATCCCCAGTGATACTGGAGCCCAAGAAAATCTGTCACTGTTTCCCCGTCTATTTGCTGTTGTAGTGGCCGATGGCTCGAGAGCCTCAGCATCCTTTGTTTCTGACACGGCAACAACGGTTTGCTCTTCTTTCTTTCTTTTTCCTTGGCCATAGTGCTCTGCTTGTGGGATCTTTGTTCCCTGACTGGAGATTGAATCTGGGCCCTCGGCAGTGAGAGTCTAGAGTCCTAACCGTTCTTCATCCCCAGCACGGTCTGTGCAAGTGTCTGCGTGTTCTGTCTGAGAGGCTGTTTGCAGAGGAAGGGAGACCGTGATGAGTCAGGGAGAAAGAAAGTCCTCACCGTCCTTTCAGAGGAAGCTAAAGGAGAGGCCCTCAGGAGCTCACTTTCTTCAGAAGTCCCCACCAGAGCCAGAGCCAGTAGGAACTGCTTAGGAGTTGGAGTTTTAAAAATCACACAAACCAGTGTGTATATATATATATATATATATATATATATATATATATATATAACTACATTGCTTCCCAGGGCTGTCTGTATTGATAAACCCAACTTTTTTTCAGAGTTCAATATCCACCTGAGAGGGGAATAAAAGTTGGCTCACAAAACCCCAAGCATCTCACCTCAAAGCTAATTGGCAGAGAACAGCTGGCGAAAGTCCTGAAGTTTTTATCTTCGCTACAACTGATACTATTCTTACATTCTAATCCCAACACCAGAGCCCATACCGGTTGCTTTCGCTAATTCTGGAGAATTCAGCTCAGATCCGAATCCAAGGAATGACTCACTCTGAGGACCCCAGAGCGCATCCTCCAGGAGGGGCAGAGTGTCGCTCAGAGGGATTGACCTGTGCGGGACGTTCTAGCTGGGCCCAGGCTCTGCTGGGGAAGGAGCTGGGGAGGAAACTGCTGGCCTGGCGGGCTTGTCCCTCCGGAGGGGCCTGAGACTGACCACACACGCACAGATGCACCTGAAAGCCACCTCTCTAGACGGTGAACAGCCAGGCCCCAGAAGCCCTGGGCTGCAGGCCCCTAGGTCTGGTTTCTAGAGGGGCTGGAAGATGCCACCCCAAATACACCGCTCTGCACAGAGAGGCTTCTGAGCTGAAACAGTGAGAAAAAGGAAATACAAGATAAACTCTGCCCCACCTCCCCCACCCCTCCAGTGAGGGCTGGACGATTCTTAATTATTTGGCAATTCTAGACTGTTCTCAGCCCACAGTCGGCACCTAGGACTCTGTGTAGCAAACCCTCCTGAAACGCTTTTGCCCCCATCAGCCCGTGCCAGCCCGTCTTCGCTATCTCTGGGGGCTCGCGTCCCAGTCCCCTGTCCTGGCGCTTCTCTCCCAGCCCCTTGTCCTGCTGGGACGCTGTGGAAGCTGTGGTGCCCAGCACCCGGGGCCGCGTCCCTGAGGCCTCCTGTAAACGCGCCGTGCACGCCCCGTAGCTCCTGTTGTTCCTCTCCCGTCCATCTGTCTCGAGTTTGCCCCATTTGCGGCCCCCATCTGTGCCCCTGAGACAGGAGAGAACTGAGACACCCTGGAGACAACAAGCGGCCGCCAGGTGTCAGGAGAGCCCAATTTTGCAGCTCGTCCTTGAGGCTGGCCTGCGCTCTCTGGGCGACCGTGAGAATCGCCTGGAAAATGGAGGATGTGAGGAGGCCACACTCCATCAGACAGACAGACCCACGGACAGACAGAAAGCCAGCTGGCTGAAACGAGCCAGACACAGAAAGACAGACGCTGCATGACCTCAAAACCAGCCAGACTCCCAGCACCAGAGCAGAGTGGTGGTCTCCAGGGGCGGGGGTGAAGTGGAGTGGGGGCGGGGAGATGTTGGTCAGAGGATACAGACCTCCAGTTAGAAGGCGAAGATGCTCTGGGTCGATGCCCAGCCTGGCGCCTGCAGTAGTAACACTCGCGCGTCTGCGTGAGGCGCGCCTGCAGTTAGTAACACTCACGCGTCTGCGTGAAACGTGCTCAGAGGGATGTAAGCGTTCTCATATTGAGGAATAAAAGGTGTCTGTGGGGGTGCTGGACGCGTCAATGGGCCTGGTGTGGGAAACACACCACACACATGCAGAACACCGCACCACACACCTTCAGGAACGTTTCCGTTTGTCACTTTTACCTCGAACAAGCCGGGCAGAATAAATCAGCTTCTAAAAAGGAGGGCCACCCCCCAGGACCAGGACGTGGGGAGAGGCTGGCGTCTGGCCCCAGACCCAGGCTGAGGGCTGAGCTGAGGACCAGGACCCCTGGCGGGCCCTCGCTTCCTTCCCGGGGAGCGCCAGTGCGTGCAGCTGGCGGATGTATAATTACGAGCTATCAGGGAGCCATTCCGCTTGGTTCCAACCAGGAGGGCCTCCACCGTCCCAAGTGAGGGACCCGAGCCCTCCTGGGGTCCCGCTTGTCCTGGTCTCTGATTTTGTCCCGGTCTCTGCAGCCAAGGAAACGGGTGGGGTGGCGTTGTTACTCAGCAGGAATGCCAACCCCCGTGGCTGAAGACTGCCGAGTGAGGGTGCCCCCCTCACCGACTGTTGCTGGCAGTTTGAGGACTCGTGTGTCACAGGTGGATGAAGGGATGGAGCTTCAGAGACGGGCAGCGGGGAGACCCAGGGCAGAGAGAGCTGGTCTGAAAAGCAGGAAGGCAGGTATTGATCGAGGACCTGCTGAGAGCAGGCCCTGGTCGAGTCGCCCCCAGATTTCCTGTCCTGCGATCCTGGCTTGAACGCAGCGAGGCGAGGAGTATCATTCCTCACTGGGTGGATGAGAAATCCAGGGCTGGGTGTGAGTGGGGGCCACTGGCCCATGTTTCTCAGGGCAGTACTGACTCACCAGACACCCCAGTTCTATAGCTTAATTTCAGAAAGCTAATTTTTGCTTAGAAAACATTCATCGCCGAGTTCCTGGTGGGTGAGTGACCTTCTCTGTGGTCATGCGGGCCTCTCGTCCCGGCACCGTTTTGCCCCTGGAGGCCATGAAGTCTTCCCATTCAGCCAGAGAAAGAGGAGGGAGGAGGCTTCCAGAGCCAGGCTGCCAGGGGCCCCGGGCTCCTCCGTGCCCTCTCCGGGCAGAATCAGCCACATGGCCACGCCCACCAGGGGTGGTTGGGGGCAGGGCTGGTGGGCGGCAGAGTCCTGGGCTCAGCAAACCTGGCCAGGCCTTCAGGGCCCCCACCAACCTCTGTCAGCCAGACTCCAAGCAGTGGTTCCTCTCGGACTTAAGGTTTCTGAAAACCAGGGGCCTCCCCCACAGAGTGGGGACTATTCCAGAATGAAAGAGAAGACCACTGTGGAAGGGGCGTGACGAGAAAGGGCTGTGGCTGCTCCGTCCTTCGCCCTGGGGACCAGGATCCTCATCAGACAAGAGCCGCCTCCCTCCTGCTGCCCCACCCTGCCCCCCGCAGGAGCAGGCGTCTGACCTCACGCCAGCCAGGCCGTTCGGTGAGGTGTCCTCTGAAATCCAGGGCAGAACCGGAGGTGGCAGCAAATGAAAAGCGAGTTTTACTAACTGAGCAGAAAACCTGGAGCAGAGAAAAGAATATAAAGTTCCCTTCTGCAAGTGAGCAGCCAGCAACCATAACACAGCTTCAAGGCTGCAGCTTTCAGAAACCAAACCCCTCAGTGGCCGGTGGCCGGGAATGCCTTCCTTTATTGTCGGAGTCTCAGAAATGCCGGGGTTCCCTTCATACCCACGTGCAAGGGCTCCGGATCGGCCAGCTCTCCAAGAGGATCCTGGAAGTAGCTGTTGTAGGTTTGCATATTTCTGTTTCTCTGCCTTTCTTCAATTTACCCCAAAAAGAAAAGCAAAGAGTGGGAGTGGCTTGACTGACGGAAGCAGGGTAAGTTGCTGCTCTGGGTTATTACTCATATCCCAGTGAACTTGGAGAGAACAGGTCGTTTCCCGGAGCCCCAGGGATGGTCTTTGTTCCCCAGCTTTGTGGACTGCAGGGGAAGCCACGCTCCCCTCCCTCCTGGCTGGGCCCCGGGAAGCTGCGGAGGACGAGGCGGGTGCGGGTGAGCAGCTTCAAGACCCCCAGGTCAGACTTCAGTGTCTCCACGAGGCTCAAATCCAGCCTGAGGCTCTTGAGTGCAGAGTCATTGCTGAGGCATCGGCGGTGGGAAATAAAGGAAGGGCCCGCAGGCCACGGGCCATGCTCTGGCCTTGAGTTCGCCCGCTTGGCATTGAGAACCCAGAGAAAAGAGACTCTGAAGGCAGAGCTTGTATGGCTGGAGGCCAGCCAGGAACAGCCAGGAAGCCTCTGGCCTGGGGTCAGGGACACACAGTTCCCTGCCCAGCAAAGGGCCTGAGCCTGGGGCAGTTCCCTCAGGCCCAGTGATCACGGCTCTAATCCCGTGCTTGGCTCAAAGTCATCATTATTTCAGACTCAGCAAGCCTGGACTCAGCTTATTAACATGGCATTTTGGTTGCGAGAGGCAGAATCCAGAAGCCATCTGTAAGCTATGATTTCAGGGCCAGCAGAAAATTCCGCACTTGTCCCTGACTCTTTCTCTGTTACAGTTTATGAAATCTCCCCACTAGACACAGATTATCTTAAGGGCTTTAACTAGCTTCCTAGATGGCGTAGTTGGTAGAGAATCCGCCTGCCAGTGCAGGAGACTCAACAGACTTGGGTTCGATCCCTGGGTCAGGAAGATCTGCCGGAGAAGGAACTGGCAACCCACTCCTGTACTCTTGCTGGAGAATCCCATGGACAGAGGAGCCTGGCAGGCTACAGTCCCCGGGACTGCTAAGAGTTGGACGTGACTGAACAACTTAGCACTCACGCTCCCCGTTAGACAGGACTCTGAGTGTGTGTGAGTGTTTCCGGATGAGATTAGCATTTGAATAGGTGGACTCAGTAAAGCCCTGGGCCCCGCCCGTTGTGAGTGGGCAGCGTCCAGTCAGCTGGGACCCCAATAGGACAAAAGGTGCGAGGAGGAGGATCCCCCATTTCTCCTGCTCACTGACACACTGGCCTGGCTTGTTCAGCCTCTCCTGCCCCCGGCTGGGGTTTACACCTTCCACTCTGCTGGTTCTCAGACTTTCAGACCAAACTGCCTTGCACCACCTTCTGGGCTCAGCTGGCAGACGGCACGTGGTGGGGCTTCTCAGCCTCTGTAACCATGTGGACCATTTCCTTTCATTGTGTATGTATATGCAAATATGTATGTATGTCTATGTATGTATGTGTATACATGTGTGTATACGTGTGTATGTATATATGTATATGCATATGGATACACACACACACACACATATAAATATATCTCAGTATGTATCTCTGAGTCAGTGGGTGAGGAATCGGGAAGCTGTCTGAAGGCTGGCCTTCCGCGGCGGCATCTCCCGCGGCATCCACACTTCGCGCACGGCCTCCTGCAGGGATGCTGGCTGCCTTCATGACACAGTGCTGGCTCGTCCCTAGTGAGGCTTCCCAGGGAGCCTGAGGAGCCACCTGCCTTGGTGATCCGCAGGGGAGTGATATGAGTCACGTCCACCATACTCCACCCGTGGAAAGCGAATCACAATGTCCAGCTCACACCAAGAGGAGCGAACATGCTTTAAAATAGCGCCTTTCTTGAAAACCCTGCTATAGAGATTTTTTTCATTCTTAGTGTAATTACCTTTCAGGAAACAGTTGAGCGAGACCTGGCTATCGCGTGTGAGTTCAAGCCTTAGGCCCCTTGCTAGCTCATCGATAAACCAGGTTAGGGGATTAGGAACTAGCCCTTGAGACCGTAAGTCCTTCGTTTAAGCTGCAAAGTAAGATTTTCCTAGCCCTTGAAACATGCAGGAAGCGGATATCCCCAGAGTCCTTACTGATCAGCTTTGGGCATTTGGGAGTCTTTGTTTCATTGCATTCTGAATCCTTAAATAAAGATTTGTTTGTTTATTTCAGAATAGAGGCCGGTTCATTTTCCAAGTGTCTCCAATTCCTAATTGTATCTGAGTATCAAAGTTTCTGCAGCCCACACCTGTAAATTGTGGTTTATTTTAGGAAATGGGCCTGAGAAATAATATAGCTTGGTTTCTAATGTTAAAACAATTCTCATAACTATCAAAATGACATGGTTGATTCTAGAAAGAGAAAAAACTACACTGGAGCCTCTGCCATTTTTGAGGGGGGAGGGTAGGGTGTCATTCTTGGAGTCAAAACTGATCTGGGTTTTTAATCATGCTCTATAACTCAATCAAGCATTTGATGAGGCATGCAATTGTGCACATGTTCTGAGTGGCTTTGCAAAGAATGTGCTCTCAGGAATGCCCTATCTACTCTATTTACATTTCCCACAGTCCTATTCAAACAGATAAGTGCATGTCTTCCAGCAAAAAATAAAATTATAACTCAGCTCACTTGCTACCCTACCAAGGACAACATTGTCGTTTAGGCACTCAGTCTTGTCCCACTTATTGTGACCCCACGGACTGTCACCCACCAGGCTCCTCTGTCCATGGGATTCTCCAGGCAAGAACACTGGAGTGGGGTGCCATTTCCTTCTCCAGGGGATCTTCCCGACCCCGGGGTCAAACCTGCATCCCCTGCAAGTGTCCTGCATTGCAGGATGACTCTTTGCTGCTGAGGCATCAGGGAAGCCCAAAGACAACGCGCGAGTCCTTAACGTGATCAGACCGGGGCAAGGCCGCACTCGGAAGGCAAGCGTGAAAGTCTGCCGAGCTGGAATTTGAATAATTAAAGCTTTCTGGTTCATGTAGACAGCATAAAATTATAAGAAGCTAATTATGTCAAGTAATTAGCACACCTTCGGAAATCAAGTGCAGGGGCAGTCTGCTAGGAGACCGAAAGGAACTATACAACCAGAGAATTGAGAAAATGCCGTCGTGTTCCGCGACGGGCCTTGAACTCCACACGGGAAGGGGCGGCGCACCGGCTCGCTGCCTTTAAAGGAGCCTGGACCTGCGTGCTGGAAGGGCTGGTTTCAGTGTTTAAAGCTGCATTCTTGGCTTCCTGGCTGAAGCTGAAAATTGGTCTGGAGAATGGATGGGTCAGATCTTACTCATGAATGGATTTCTATTTAATGGCACTTTAAAGGTGGTTTATAATTAGCAGTACAGCAGAAAACATCCTTGACACCTAGGAGGAACGCAGCCTGAGAGGTCTGGGACGGAAAGGAGGGGGAGGGCGAGACAGACCTGCAGGGAGCTGGATAATCACGCAGGCGAGGAGTGGGCGCGCCGAGTCCAGGGACCCCGAGACCAGAGACCAGAGCCATGCGACCCAGCCTCTCCGTCAAGAGCAAAAAGAGAGGTGGAGTTCAGGGCCGAAGCAGAGCATCAGCAGCAGCAGGACCACCTCCTCCCCGCGGGCCTGGGCAGCCAGGGTACCAACGAGCCTGCTGAGAGAGAGGCATTTTAACGACTTCCTTGAGGCTGCTGTGTTTTAAGGTTAATGTCTCTTGAGAGATGCCCTGGTCTTTTCTAAAAGATTACAGCATAAAGGAGAGTATTTTGGGTTTTTAGCACCTCTGCCAACAAAGGTCCGTCTAGTCAAAGCTATGTTATTTCCAGTGGTCATGTATAGATGTGAGAGTTGGACTATAAAGAAAGCTGAGTGCCAAAGAAGTGATGCTTTTGAACTGTGGTGTTGGAGAAGACTCTTGAGAGTCCCTTGGACTGCAAGGAGATCCAACCAGTCCATCCTAAAGGAGATCAGTCCTGGGTGTTCATTGGAAGGACTGATGTTGAAGCTGAAAGTCCAATACTTCGGCCACCTGATGTGAAGAACTGACTCACTGGAAAAGCCCCTGATGCTGGGAAAGATTGAGGGCAGGAGGAGAAGGCGACCGCCGAGGATGAGATGGTTGGATGGCATCACTGACTCAATGGACATGAGTCTGAGCAGACTCCGGGAGTTGGTGATGGACAGGGAGGCCTGGCATGCTGCAGTCCATGGGATTGCAAAGAGCCAGACATGCCTGAGTGACTGAACCGACAAGACCAGGGAGAAACAAGCAGTCAAGAGCAGCCTTGGGGCAACCTTCTATTTCCCCACCACTGACTACACACAACAGTATCTTTCAGCTATTTTGCAGATACTGAAACCCCCTCCAGGTGGGAGAAGTTATCGAGTCACAAGGTATGCTGCCCATAGGCAGGTGGGCACCAGACCAGTTGACCTGAAGGTTGGTGATGCTGACTCCGACTCACCTCGCCACCACCAACCCATCAGAAGAGTGTCCACCAAGTGATCACCCCCTCTTTGAACAACTGCCATAAAACTTCTCACTGTCCTCCCCAAGTGTAGACGCTTGGTTTTGAGGGCATTGGCCTGCTGTCGCTCCCTTTGCCTGGCAAAGCAATAAAGCATCCTTTTCTACTTCTCCCAAAGCTCTGTGTCTTAGATTTTATTTAGCACCAGTACAGAGAAGCTGAGCTTTCGGCATCACAGGTCGGCTAGACTAATCGGTGTGTAAGAAGACGCAGAGGTTATGCAGCTGAAGCAGTGTAACAACCGAAGGGCCTAGACCCGGGGGCCGAGAGGCCTGGCTGTCTCGTGAGGGGTGCTGTGAGCTTGAACAAGCCCCTCACCCCTGGAAGACCCAGTGCCCTCCTCTATGGAATGGAGACTTCACTACTTTCACAGCTGTGGCAGGTTGGATAACTGGTCCCCACTCTTCCATTACCTATGAAAGAGTGTTTACCTGCCCTTTACTGTGTGACTTTGCAAGCCCTCCCAGAAGGATCTGACCATGTGACTTGGCCCACTGGCATCAGGCGTGGCCGCAGAGCTTGCCTGGCAGGGATGTGGGCAGAGACATCAGTGTGGAGGCTCTGGAGGGAGGATCTAGAGGTCCTCGCTAATTCTCATACTCCACCACGAAAGGAACAGCTGGTCAGCTGCTGTCCTTCGGCTATGGCCCCAGAACAGCATTCGGGTCAGACAGAAATTCAACCCATAGCTTGGAGCCAAGCCACCCACACAGCCAGCCCAGCCCTGTGTGGGCCGACGGAACCACCGGTGACCTAGACACTCACGAGGATGAAATACGTTTGTTCTTGGAAAGCCCTGAGCTTTGGGGTGGCTTATTACTCAGCGTTACCCTGATAGCTGTGGACAAATACACTCACAAGGTCCTGTGAGCTTCTCCTAAGCCAATGAGTCTGAGAATGCGTCGTAATCTGCTTTAAAAGAGACACTCATCTGGAACGAATCCTCTATAAAGGCAGAAACTTTCTTTACTCTACCTAGAAGAGCTCCTGGTGCAAATGGATGGGTGGATTGTTTGACAGAAAATGCTTGTGTATGGGTTCAATCCCTGGGTCGGGAAGATCCCCTGGAGGAGGGCACGACAACGCACTCTAGTATCCTTGCCTAGAAAATTCCATGGACAGAGGAGCCTGGTGGGCTACAGTCCAAGGGATCTCAAAGAGTCAGCCACGGCTGAAACGACTTAGCACACGCACGTATATGTGTATGAACCCTGGAATTTCTACTATAGGCACTGTTTTTCTTGAATTTAAGTAATTCATTTCAGTTAATATAAATATCCCTGAGAACGGTGATTTTTTTTTTTTTTTGGTAACACTATGATTTGAGGACTTTTGAAGCCAGATACTTGGAATAATTATAGGATCTGTAGAAAATCAGAGGTAAGAGCAGGGGTCTAAGAAATGAATTTCCCACTTTGACCCATGGATAATTTATACCCTTCAACAAAACTTTAGGAGTTTTACTGAAACTAGCGTTCTGTCCCCCCCAAAATTTCTTTCATGAGATAAAGGCACACAGATACACACCCGAACATGTGCACTGATGTAGTCTCGAGCGCATTTGCAGAGGCTGCATTTGTGCGGCTGTGTCTGTCTACCCACCCATCTATCTTCTGTTCATGCAGAGACAGAGCTGTTGCAACCACAGGGGAACTCACATGCTCTGGGAGACTAGAAAGAGAGCTGTGAGAGAATTATTCCATTTGTGCTGAATCTGTACACAAAATGTATGCTTCATGGAGCTGGGACTCAAGAATATGGGCTGGAAGCCTTGCTCCTATCGTTGGTGATGGGACTTTGGACAAAGCATAAAGCAAGAGAGCCTGGGTTAGATAAGCTCCAGCTGCTTTGAAATGTATTCTCTGTATCTTTTGAAGGGATGAGATACTGAGTTTACCTGAATCATTTTGTGACCGCGCTGGGTTAGAGCACCACTCCTTGAAGGCCGTGTCTGTGACTCCAGGGGTCATAGTGGGAAGCCTATTCCTGGAACCCCTGCTCTGAAAGTTAATTCCCGGTCTGCTGGAGTGCTGGCTGGGATGTCCTCATCACTCCCTCGTCCCACAGCCCTGGCGCCCCGGGCAGTGTTAACACGGTGTGTTCGAGCATCTTTGTTGGGACACCTGTGGTTCTCAAAGGACGAGGTGTGCACAGCTTCTAACTGATAAGGGAGACTTTGCATCCTGGCCTGAGGATTCGAGCAACCCACACACCGACCCAGCACACAGCTGCTGGGTGTTTGCCTCGTTTCTCCTATTTTTTGTGACCTTTGAAAGCTTTCCTAAACCTGGACTGGACCTTCCTGGAGCCACATGCTGCCCTCTGCTTGCTTTTCGCTGCATGACCAGTGGCATCTGTGCTGGTCCAGTCTCGAGCCAAAAGGGAAGGGCCAAGGCCCTCGGGGTCCAGGGGCTGTGTGTTACCTCGCTGGGCCGATAACGACCAGTTTGGAGACCACGCAGCGTCCAGTGTGGGTTTCCACCTTGCCTCAGCCCCAGCCGCCTGCAGACCCATGTTGTGTTCAGCGTGGAGACACGGGCCATGCACTCTGACAGTTCTCCACAGAGCATCCCCGGTCCCTGTCGCTGGGTGAAGAGGACGGCATGGCCCCAGCACAGGCCCTGGGTGCCCGAGGCAGGCGGGCTGCGGGGCGCCCTCTCGGTGCCCGAGCTTGTCCCCGCGGCACGCAGAGCCCGCCGTGGCCCGGCTGCCCTGCTCCATCCACTTGCTGCCCTTTGTGAATTCCGGGGGTGCCTGTTGTCGGCATCACTGGTCAGAGACAGGGTTCCACACCCAGACCCTGTGTTTCGGAGGCACAGGGGCTCGGAGCTCGGATTCAAACGCTCCGCTGACTCTGGGGCACGGGAGCGATGGCTGCTGTCCGGGTCTTGTTCTGGGGATCTTCACACACTCACAGTCCCCAAGGTGTTGCCTCGCTCTGCAGGTGGGGAAATAGAGGCTGCAAGCTCAGGGGACCGCCAGGAGGCACAGGGGACGTCACCACCGACCCGGGAGGGACCGAGCACTCTTCCTGGGCCTGGCGCTGTGTGCTGATTTCTCTGTGAAGAGCTCCTCTCTTCAAGTACCGCCCGGAAGGGCCTCCCCGGAGCTCCTCTTGGCCGGGTTAGTCTTCCGGGTTTGGTGGAAGGACTGCAGTGAGCGTACGCACGGGGTGAGAGATGGCATTTTCTTCCAGGAAAGATGGTCAGCACTCCACCCCATCCCAGATTCTACCCTACAGCTGCAGCTGCGAGGGAGGGAACTTGCTGCCTTGCCACGAACACGAGAGGCAGCCCATCTCCACGTTGCAGCCCGAGGACTGTTCCCAGAGACGTCATCAACCTTAGGGGACGGCTCTGGCCTGAGCCTGTGCCCCGTGACACTCAGCACAGCGCGCATCGCCCCTCTCCCCAAGAGACGCCATGCCCCGCGGGGAGACCAGCTCCAGTTGCCTGGCCCGCAGGCATGGGGATGCCCTGGGCAGAGGCGGCCCGGTGCCCACAGTCCAGGAGAGGAGCGTGCTCCGTCCAGCAATGTCGCTCAGCACACAGAGCTTCAGTGACGGCCAAGCCCGCCCTCCTTGATTTTCTGGGCAGCTTCCTGGAATGGCGGCAGGGGTGGAGGGGGTCCTGATCCCTCCTCTAGCCTGGACTCTCCCCCTCTCCGAGCTGCCGGGGCTCAGGGAGCTGGGAGCCGGGGAATGGAGACTGCAGCAGGCTGGAAAGGGGGCCCTTGGGAAGACCGAGCGGGCGGAGTGAGCGTGGGGTGGGGTTTAGCTCGTTTCATCCCCTCTGACTCCCCATCCTTGCTCCCCTGAGTCCATACACAGCAGGCCCCGCAGTGATGCCCCTGATACACGGGGCCCTTTCACATTTTTTCTCACTTAAAATGTCAGGCTAGTCATTATCCAGCGGGATCCCACACCCTCCCCGACTGACTGCCTATCATCGAGCGAAGTGAGTTATTCTGATTCGAACGTGTGTCACAGAACCAGCAAGTCAGCTCATTGCCTCCCAGGGGGGATGCACGTGGGGAACATGGCCACCTGGGAACGGGGCCTTAAAATGAGGGGCCGCCAGCCCAGGGCTTCACACCCAGGTGGAATCTGATGAACGTTTACAGAATCAATTGGGATGGGGATATGGTTTCCCTGGTGGCTCAGACGGTAAAGAATTCTCCCACAGTGTGGGAGAGCCAGGTTCAATCCCTGAGTGGGGAAGATCCCCTGGAGAAGGGAATGGCAACCCACTCCAGAGTTCTGGCCTGGGGCAGTCTGTGGACAGAGGAGCCTGGACGGCTACAGTCTGTGGGGTCATAAAGAGTCAGACACGACTGAAGCGATTCAGCACACGAGGCCCTGCCCAGGGCATCCTTTCTGGTCCACGGAGCTAAGGCCAGGCCCCTGCCTCCCGGCCCTGACGGCTGTCCCAGCTCTGGGTTCTCTCCTGTGGCTGCGGTGGGGTGCTGAGGGCGCCGGCCGGACACAGGCCTGGGGCTCGGGTCCAGCTCAGCGAGCCGCTCAGCAGGAAGCTCCCGGTGGTGCCTCAGCTCCCGGCACTTCGAGCGGGCGTTGGCTGCGACGTCTGCTCGGTGTTCGGGGGATGAAGCGCGTTAAACCACGTGAGGCTGTCAGAGCCACGCTTGGGCGGTGGGTCAGGCTCCGAGGTTTGGGCGTCCACCTCTGCGGCCCCGCACGGTCCTCTGAGACGCGGACTTGGTCGCTCTCTGGCCCCGCTGGCCCCTCTGGTCCTGGAAGAGGCCTCGTGAACGCCACGCCTGCCCCGGCCTGGCAGCTGGCCCACTGCACCTGCGCCTGTGAGCAGCCCTGGGTCATGGTGCAGCGTGGCCCAGCCGGGCGGCAGTCCCGTGGATGCCAACACCGTCCTCTGCCCGGAGGCTGTGTACCTCCCAGGGGCACCGTGGTGCCGCCTCTCCCTGTACAGAAGGAACTCAGCACCCAGAGGGCCACACGGCAGAGGGACTTGATGCCCCACAGCCCGTGTGGGCCCTGGGCACCGTGACCAGGGCCCCAGCAGGGGCGAGGTCCCGAGGGCTCCTGGGGGTGAGACTCCATCCGCCAGGCTGATGCTCCTTGTGATTCTAAACCCTTCCCTTCCCTGCAGGTCCCTGCTGGCCCTCCCTGGGCTCAGGGTCTCAGGAGTGAATGTGGACAGGGGCTGGCCTGGCCGGTGGGGGCCGCTGAGGGCACCCAGATGTGCGGAGAAGTAAATATCTCCGTTTTTCTTCCCACCGGCCCATCAGAGTTTTTAGACTCAGATTTTCTCCTCACGAGCTTCCCAGTAGCTCAAACAGTAAAGAATCTGCCTGCAGTGCAGGAGACCCAAGTTCGATCCCTGGATTGGGAAGATCCCATGGAGGAGGGCCTGGCAACCCACTCCAGTATTCTTGCCTGGAGAATCCCATGGACGGAGGAGCCTGGCGGGCTGCCGCCCATGGGGTCGCCAAAAGGGAGACACGACTGAGCGACCTTTTCTCCTCTGTGGAAGAGTCCCCCAAATCTGTACCGTGAAGGCTCTTACGGACAATGATGGCCTCCTAGCCCGGCCCCCGTGTCTGCAGGGGGACGTCCCGCGGGACAGAGCTGTGCAAGGAGGAAACCAGGTTTAGGTGGATGGCACTCGGCTCGTGGCAGAGGGCGGTGTGAGCCCACACCTGACGGGCGCGACAAGCCGGGGCCGCCGCTCCCCGCTTGGACCGCCGAGGCCCCTGGTGTTTAGTGCTGACCACCTCCTCCGCCCCACAGAGAGGCCAGGGCACTCTGCACCCGCCCCATCCCTCCTGCGGCCTCGGTGAGCTTGCGGCTGCCCCCGGCCGCTCTCTCAGACTCGGGAGGAGCTGCCCAGGAGGCTCGCGAGGAGCCCGCAAGCAGCGGCTCCCGCGTGGCACAGCGGCTCCCGCGTGGCGCAGCGGCTCCCGCGTGGCACAGCGGGCGGCTTGCTCTGGACCCTGAGCTTGTTCACGTTCAGACCTGCCCGCTGAGGGGGGCTTGCGGTGATGGCGGTGATGGGACTGTGTCCTTGTGGCAACCCCACCAGACGCTCCCCTTCTGCTTTTGCCCCGTTAGATGGAGCCCCATGTGCAGATGGGACCTGGAGGCCAGCAGTGACCCCTGGCCCAGCTGCCTGGCCCTCGGCCGGACTGGACTCCCCGGCAGGACTCGCTCAGCAATGCGTTTGGAGCCTCTGACTGCAGAGTCCCCAGCTCCCCTGGGGATGTGATCACTGTCCTTCCTGCCCGCGGCTCAGACATCCACACTGGCCACCAGCACATCCCAACGAACCTCTGCAGCTGCGTCTTCCAGACCCGGAGGGACCCACTCTGCGGCCGCAGACTGGCCTCTGCCCTGGGCGGCGTCTCAGCCCCACACCGGGCGCCTTCCAGGAAGGGGAGCCCAGGGCCCAAGCGGTTCTCAGGTGGTCTCCTGGTCAGTATGATCTGAGATAACTCGAACAGCGCTCCTCTTTTAAAAATCCGCCCTGATAATCCCTTCCCCCTCTGTTCAAATGTGAGTGTTAACTCTCCTGGGGACAGTTCGAGCTGTCAGCAGGGACCTCCCCCACCACACACATTTATCAGATTACTGAGCGTCACACACGGAGGACCCAGGGCAGATGGATATGGGCCCGACGGCGAGGAGTCTGGGACCCCTCAGTGGCGTGTGTTTAAAGGGGAAGCCCAAGAATACTGGAGTGGGTAGCCTATCCCTTCTCCAGCGGATCTTCCAGACCCAGGAATCCAACTGGAGTCTCCTGCATTGCAGGTGGATTCTTTACCAACTAGGGAAGCCCCAAAGGGGAAGTCAGGGAGAAAACAGAATTTGCCTACTTAATATTTTTCCCATAGTGTGCAAAGGTCTGGATGGACTATTTCATGCCCTCAGTTCACAGGACATTGTAGGCTGTAGCTCCGCTCCTCTGCAAAGGAGCAGACAGATTTCACTAAAGTCGTGGACGTGTGGTGTGTGTGTGACGTGTGCTGTGCGCATGTGAGTGGTATGTGTGTGCGTGAACGTGCCTGTGTCTGCTGTGAGTGGTGCATGTGAAGAACAAGCATGTCGGGGGAAGCGGGGAGAGGAACGTGCTGGGCCTCAGGGCCCAGGGTAATGCCGCGTGCACACCTGGAGGGTGAGTGGGGCCAGCTGGAGACCAGCTGGGGAGACGCTACGTGTCGGAGTAGGGGCAGCCTTCCGAGCAGTGAGCAGGGCTGTGTGCCTACCCACCCATCTAGGATCTCTGTCAACCCCCTTCCACTCATTGTGACAACTTTCCGACGTGTGATCGGAAACGACCTGCAACCTGAGGCCCAAACCTGTCTTCAGAAACGGGTGGCATTTGGATTTGCTTCTCACAAAGATGACTGATCACAAACCTAAACCGTTTCTGGCCCGGTTCCCTGCAGCCCTAAAATCCGCTAGACTGGAAACGCCGCAGGGACGGTCTTCCTGCGGAGCGTGCAGGTCGACAGCTGGCTGGCCCGAGAGTGCTGTGGTCCTTTGTCAGCAAAGACAGACCCGCTTCTCAGGGAAAAAATCATTCCAAACCTTTCCCTCGTTGGATGTAGACAGAACCCTTTGCCTTAAAGATGTTGTGTTTTGTCACAGATATTACTTTTTTTCTGTGTCTCCACGCCTACCACCCCCTCTCCATACAGCCCATTTGAAAATAATAGTAATAGCAAGAGCGGTCACGGTTGCTAAAATTTCAGGGTTTGGGCAAGCCTGTTGTTTGAAAGTGAAAGTGAAGTTGCTCAGTCGTGTCCGACTCTTTGCAACCCGATGGACTGTAGCCTATCAGGCTCCTCTGTCCATGGGATTTTCCAGGCAAGAATGCTGGAGTGGATTGCCATTTCCTTCTCCAGGGGATCTTCCAACCCAGGAATCGAACCCAGGTCTCCCGCCTTAAAAATGAAATTATATAAACTTTCAATTATACAAATTGCATTTTAAAAAAGCAACTAATACCCGGAGATCATCACTTCCTACAGGTTTTTCTACACTTCACGATTTCTCTGCTTTTGAGTTGCTCGCTGCCTTGAGTCCCGCTCGGGTGGGAGGATGTGGAGAGTCACAGGGTCCCCTCCTGAGATGGACAGCAGGGGCGACCCCGCACTGGCCACACGCTGCTCAGCTGCTCTGAGCTCCATCTGCTGAGACCCGTGACCAGCACTGCCAGCCCTTCTGGGCTTCCCTGGTGACTCAGGAGTAAAGAGTCCACCTGCAATGCAGCAGACACAGGGCCGATCCTTGGGTTGGGAAGATCCCCTGGAGGAGAAATGGCAGCCCGCTCCAGCCTTCTTGCCTGGAGAGTCCCAGCGCATGGGGTCACACAGAGTCAGACACGACTGGGTGACTCAACAAGAGCAGCAACCGCCGCCTCTTACCGAAGCTCTGCTCTCCTGCAAGAGTGATGAGGTTTCGCACTTCATGACTGCCTATGACCGGACTGAACACACGCCTGTTCTGAACGGCATCTGTCAGCTGACCTGGCAGTAGGCGACGGTCCCAGGTGACGCCCTCGGACGTCCCACCCCACACCCAGCACCTCTGCCAACTTTCAGAGCACCTTCCGAGGGCTGAGTACCTCTCCCAGATCCGTAGGTGAAACCCTAACCACTCCGCACCCCCACCGCGATGGTGTCAGAAGGCGGGTCTTCGGGAGGTGATGAGGTCAGTAGGGTGGAGCCCTCCTGATGGGATTAGTGCTGTAAGGAGAGACCCAGAGAGCCTCCCGCCCCCCACCCACGCGAAGACACTGTGAGAACCCGAAAGTGGGCCCAGCAGACAGTGAAAGGCCCCGGGCCCTCACTCGCGGCCTGAACCTGTGCATTTTCATTATCGCTGCCCAAGCGGACCGGAACAGCGCCTTCACTGGAGAGCAAGAGGCCACGCTCAGGCTCAGGGGCGTCCGACTTGCCTCGACTCCTCCGTCGTGTCTGACTCTGTGACTCCATCGACTGCAGCCTGCCAGGCTCCTCTGTTGATGGGATTTCCCAGGCAAATGAGTGAGTTTCCTCCTTCAGGGGATCTTCCTGGAGAATGAAAAGCTCTTTCCAAAACCCCTACATAGTTTTGAAAGATGTGTCTGCCCCTTACTTTTGCCTATATTATTAATATCAATACCTTGAAACAAATTACCAACGCACGTAACTGATTTAGCATATTAGCAATTGTTTTATTTTACAAGGGAATTATTGTTATATCATTCTATGATTAATTACATCATTTAAATAGTAGCTCTTGTTTAATTGATCTCAGAATAGAACCAGCATACTCGTTCCGAGCTTCTTAAAATTAATTGTAAACGTGGAGGCTTATGTATTAATTATTTAAACTTACATTTAAAATAACTGACCAGATTACTTACAGTCATATAGACTCACCACATTCTTTAGCTTTTGTTTTATCTTCATAAAGAATGAACAAATTACTTGAAACTGCAAGGAAATCCAACCAGTCCATTCTGAAGGAGATCAGCCCTGGGTGTTCTTTGGAAGGGATGATGCTAAAGCTGAAACTCCAGTACTTTGGCCGCCTCATGCGAAGAGCTGACTCATTGGAAAAGACTCTGATGCTGGGAGGGATTGGGGGCAGGAGAAGGGGACGACAGAGGATGAGATTGCTGGATGGCATCACCGACTCGATGAACGTGAGTTTGAGTGAACTGCGGGAGTTGGTGATGGACAGGGAGGCCTGGCGTGCTGCAATTCATGGGGTCGCAAAGAGTTGGACACGACTGAGCGACTGAAATGAACTGAATAGAACATATATAAACTGTCATCATTTCCTTTAGGCTTTATTTCCTGACATATGATTTTAAAGTAGAAAACATTTCCTTACAATGACTCATAGTTATACAGAATCCATAACTTGGCTTCAGCTCTGAATTATTAATTTTAAGCCTCATTAAAATGCCCCATTTGCAAAGAGCAAGGAAGTTTACACATTTATTGTATTAACAGTCAACTATCAGCCAGCTAGCACCTTGGTCAAAGGAAAGGCACAAGGTGATGGAAGACAGTCAGTAATGAAAGGCAGAAACGCTTTCTCCGAAAGCCTGAAGCGTGACGTTCTGTCTTCCCTGATGGTCGTTAGCGCTCAGGCTCTAGGATATTTCCGTGGGCTGGAGATTTTGCTCTGTTCTCTGTGTCTTCCGGCTGTTTTCAGGGCGGCTCCTCCGGCTGCTGGAGAGAGTTGAATTAAGACAGGCAGATCTTCCCTCCCACACTCCTCCGCTGGCGCCTCTGCTCTCGCTTTTCCTAAAGAAGAGCCAGAAGTCTCTTGTTTTAAAGGCCATCATATTCCTTTTCCTTTCAAGCCCTTTGACGGCTCCTTTCCCGGTGCGTTTTGGGATGAAACGCACCCTGGACTAAAGAGGGAGCTCTTGGGATGGGGAGCGGGTGGGGATGGGGGCGGGGAGCTGGGGGGCCCTGGGGAGCCGCGGGCCTGGGGGCGCGGCGGGCGGGGACCCCGCCCTCCTGCCGGGTGAGAGCCGTCTGGGGGCCGAGCCCTGAGGGCAGCCGGCGCTTCCGCACAGGACGGCGCCCCCGCTGCGCTCTGCAGCCGGCGGGGCGCGGGCTCTGGGCCGGGAGGGGCCCGCAGGGGCCGCGACAGCTCGGCTGGCGGGGGCGCGGGGTCCCGCAGGCGGCCTGCAAGGGGCGAGGCCTCTCGCTCCAGGGCAGCAGAGTCACGGCCCCTCCGCGGGGGTCAGAGCCCGGGGTCCCCCCATCACGGCAGCCTCATGGTGCCCCCGTCTCCAGACCGCGGGCCGGCACCAAGCCCCAGGACCGGAGTGTGGCGTCGAAGGGTCGGGGGGCGGCGGAGGCAGTCTGGCCTCCTGCTTTCCAGGGGACCCCCGCCCTTGGTGTCCTCACCGGGGCCCCTGCAGACGCCCCCCACCCCCTGGCTAGCCAGCCTGCCCCCGCCCGGGAGTTGGCTCCAGCACCCCCAGGCCCTCGGAGGGGCTCTTCCCAGGACCTGAGTCCCATCAGCCAAGGCAGACGGCTCCCAGCGAGGAACGGGTTCCAGTGGAGAAAGTCGTTCGCTCCCTCCTTAACTTTTACTCAGGAGTGGACATTTTCTCAGAGCAGATAGGTCAGGCTCCTAGCAGGCCTTCGGGGAGGACACCAGCGGCTGCCTCCATTCACACCTTTATTGTCCCAGCTCCTTGCTGTTGTGCTAATTTTACAGTAACAAAACAAAACAGTGAAAGGCACTCAGTCGTCTCTGACTCTTTGCGACCCCAGGGACTGTTCAGTGTTAGGTAAAAGACGACCAGGACACCAAAAAAAAAAAAAGTCTAACAAGCCTTTTACTGACGAAGCGCTACCGGGCGGGATTCCTGGACCCAAACGAGGCAGGTCGAGGAGCCATGCCCGGGCCATGTTAGAAGCAGCTTATATAAGTTTGTTGCGAGGGATGGTCAAGTTAATGGATGGGGATTTGTATAGGTCGTCGGGCTGAGGTGTCGCAGGCTGATAGGTCCTTCTACGTGGCTGGGGTGGGGCGGCTTTGGCTGGCGAACTGTGCACTGGTCCCCGGGATCTGGGAGGCTCCTTCCTTAGGGACTTCCCCCGCCAGCGGGGAGGGAAGGGGCGGCCCATCATGGCCCCGGGGTCCGACCTTACATACAGTGCATGGATTCTCCAGGCCAGAATACTGGAGTGGGTAGCCTTTCCCTTCTTCAGGGGCTCTTCCTGGCCCAGGGATCAAACCAGGCTCTCCGGCACTGCAGGCGGATTCTTTACCAACTGAGGTATGAGACAAGCCCAAACAAAGCAAAACAAAAGCAAAAACAACAACAACAAAAAAACAGGTGAAGAGAGGCTTTCCTTCTGCCGATTAAGGGGTCCACGAGACCACTTGACCCTGCCCCTAAGACCCTGAACTGTCTCCATCTTAGTGTTGCCAATCCACTGGGTCCCAGCGGCCTCTTGTCTCGTGGGAGCAGGGAAGAGTTGGCTGTGGCTCCTAGGGCCCCACGGCCCAGGTGGCTGCACTCCCACCAGACTTTCTCAGTCAAAGGAGAACATCCGAAAACGTCTTCAAACCCGCCGTGACCTACATGTTACTCAAGCTCACCAAGCATGAGCGAATTTTTTATGTCCTCCTCTGAGAAGGTTTCGAGTGTCCTCCTCTGACGAACCTAAGATTTTTATTTAAATAAGTTCTTCGAACAATTTCCTATAGGAAAACACATTTTCTCACTGAGCTCTGTATCTGTTCCCATTTCCATAATTCCTGCCAAGTAAAAGCTATAGGAATTCAACGTAATACCCACAAAACACTCAGGATCATCCTGGCATGGTATGAACAGTGTTGTTCATTCTTTTCCTCCACACTCTGCCCTTGCTCTCACCCCTTTCCCTGTCTTGGGCCCCAGCTACTCAGCTTTATACCTTCAGACACGTGCGGGCCCCTGAAAGTGTAATACACTCTATCTTGTCTTCAGGTCTTTTAATTTACGTAAATTATATTGTACTTTAAGTATCAATCAGCGTCTTGCTTTTTCCTGCTCACGCTGTGCTTTGAAATCTCTCGAGGGGAGGATTGGGAGTCTGGGGTTGGCAGATATGAGCTATTATATGCAGGATGGGTAGACAGCAGGGTCCTCCGGCAGCACAGGAAACTACATTCAGGGTCCCGGGATGCCTGCAATGGAAAAGACTATGAAGAATGTGTATGTGCTTAACTGAATCACTGTGTTGTACAGAAGAAATTAACACGTCATAAATCAACTTCAGTAAAATGCATTTTAAAAGCTCTCTCCGTGCTGCTGCCTGTTAATGTAACCCATTCCTGGGGCCCTGTAACATGCCCGTCATTCACAGATGCTGTGACTCCCCCTCTGCCCCCCGAGCTACCCTGTAACGTGCCCGTCACTCACAGATGCTGTGACTTTCCCTCTGCCCCCCGAGCGCCCTGTAACGTGCCCGTCATTCACAGACGCTGTGACTCCCCTCTGCCCCCTGAGCTCCCTGCTAATGAGGGCGTCCTTGCAGAGGTGGACAAGGCTCCCCCAGAGTCTGTGCCAGGAGGGGTTGCCGGTCTCGGGGACAGTGTCTTGACCCACCGCTGTGACTCCACCAACAAGCTGCGTTTGTGCATTTGTGCCAATCCTGGTGCCCATGGGTCACCCGCGTGCTTTCCTCTGAAAGTGGGAGGGATGGAACAGCTCACCTGCTGGTGGCTGCTGAGGTTGCTTCCTCTGTTAACATTGTGCAGAACTTGCCTATTTTTCTCTCAAGCTGGTGGCCTATTGCTGATTGGTGACTGTTCCCAGTCTCCGGGACATGTTAGTTCTCAGCTGTCTCCGTTCCTCTGCCATCCACGTGCTAACTCTGTCCCCGCCTCCTATGTGACTCTGATGCCATCAAGCCTCAGTGTTACCGCCTGTGGTTTGGAACTTGGGGATTGTATGTAAAATCTTTTCTCTCCAAGATCCCTGGGTCAGGAAGATCTTCTGGAGAAGGGAATGGCAACCCACTCCAGTACTCTTGCCTGGAAAATCCCATGGATGGAGGAGCAGGGTAGGCTACAGTCCACGGGGTCTCAAAGAGTTGGACATGACTGAGTGACTTCACTTTCACTTTTCTTTCCAGCAAGAACACTTGCTGCTCTTCCCTCTGCGGGACTCTGAGCATTTCACGTTGGTATCTGGGGTTGTCTGACCTTTCCTTCTGTGTATGCGCCAAGGAACGGTGAGGCCAGTTCCTTCTCCACCTCTGTGCCAATTTCCCTGACCCCACCTGCGAATGACCGCGCCTTCCGTGCTGACCTGTGCTGGGGCCATGTCAGTCAGCACGAGGGCCCCTCGTGTGCTCACGCCTGACTGCTCTTGTCTCCTCAGCATGCTGCTGTCCTTCCTGTCCCCTAGTGGTAGGCAGGCCACTGTCCCTGGGGTGAACGCCCCCCCCTTTTCTCCGAAGACCGCCTCCCCATGCAGTTTCCTTCCTGTCTAGGACTGGGGAATGTGCGCTCTTGTAGATCAAAAGGAAGCGTATGGACTCTGCATCCTTAGTGTACGTTTAACAGGGGACCCAGTTGCACCGTGGTTGTTCCGCAGGCTTTGTGTGTTCAGGGCTTGGAGACGGGCTGTGAATGAGTGGAAACCTTGCCAGTTCCTGGGCCCCGCGTCCCCCCACCCCAGAGCCCCCTGGCCTTTCCTCAAGCTCCTGGTGACAAGACCACCATCCTGCCCAATGTACAGGCAATGGCAGACCACAGACCCTCCACCAGAGGTGCTTTTGCAGCCAAGCGGAGACTGGGATGATGCCAGGGGCTTAGACTGCCCAAGGAGGGATTCGTGGTCCCAAAGGAGGTGTGTCTGAATATTTCTGGGCTCAGAGACAGGGAAGCTGAAGTCCGCTTTGCTCCCAGTGACCCTGTGCCCTCCAGAGTACCTGACTTGTACCAGATGCATGCCCTCCCAGGCTGCCGAGAAGGAGCCCAGGGCAGCGGGTCCCTTCCCGCCCTGCATGGCTCCCCTCCCGTCCTGGAGCCAGAGGCTGGGTGGGGGCCCAGCCTACACCGGGAGGTCGGCCAGGGGTCTGAGAACGGAGTCACTGCCTACCACCCACGGTGGTCAGTGAGCCAGGAGGGGGCCTCTGGGGAGGTGGGGTGGGAGGATGCTAGCGGCGGCAGTGGGCCTGGAGAAGCAGGCTCCCTGCTCTGACCTGGCGCGGCCTCGGCCCACCCCCAGGGGTCCCTGCCATCGAGGGCAGTGGTGTGACCCCAGGAGCTCCTGCATGGAGGCACAGCTGAGCAGTCAGGACACAGCCCAAGTTTCCCAGGAGTCACAGGAGTCAGGGTCCCCATTAGGGCCTTCGAAGTCCTCCTGTGAGACGGCCAGACAGCTTGCTGGGGTGCTGAGACCCTGAGGCTGAACATGGGGGTCGTCCTCACGGGAGGAGACGCAGCCCCTCTGCACCGGAAAGTCCTTGGTGGAAACTGGAGGAATTTTTAAAAAGTACTAGCGACCCTTTCTGAACACCAACAGTCTCTCTCTGAGGTGTAATTTCCTCTTTTCCATTTAAAATAAACCAGAGATAAAAATAAATACATCACTGTAAAAAAGACTAAGAATTATGAGATAAAATACAACAGTCAAGTAAAGGACAATAAAAGGCCAAAGAGATAAGCATAATACAATTATTTTTGTTTTTTAAGAACAATAAAATTTAGGGCGTGAAAGTGAAAGTGAAGCCACCCAGTCGTGTCCAACTTTTTGTGACCCCATGGACTGTAGCCTACAAGGCTCCTCTGTTCATGGGATTTTTCGGGCAATAGTACTGGAGTGGGTTGCCATTTCCTTCTCCAGGGGATCTTTCCAACCCAGGGTCTCCAGCATTGTAGACAGACGCTTTACTGTCTGAGCCACCAGGGAAGCCACCAGTAGCATAATACAATTATTTTTGTTTTTTAAGAACAATAAAACTTAGGGCGTAGCCTTTGTCTAAACCTAAATGACTTTAAGGCAGTAACGTCCAGTAGAGTATTGATACGGTGTCCAGTAGCCTTCAATGTCAAATATAATACAGACAGCTGTAGAAATATAAGGTCCAGTAGAAATTTAATGCAAGCCACATACATAATAGTAGACTTCCTAGGAGTCACATTAAAAAAATAAAAACAAATAGCTGCAATTACTCTTAATGGCATATTTTATGTAACTCAAATATCCAAAGCTCATCATTTCAATATGCAACCACTGTGACTCTAATGACAAGACACTTTTTGCTGTTGCATCTTCCTAACCTGGTGCGTGTCTCACTCTCACGATTTGTCACAGTTTGGATGAGCTGCTTTCAGCTCCCTGAGCAGCGCCCGGCCCGCTGGACAGCTCAGCCTCAGCATAAAAGGCGAAAGCTCGGTGCACACAGCACACTGGACGTTCAGCAGCACCGACCTGGGGGCTTGGATGGGGTCGGGGTGGGGCCTCCGGCATTGGGAGCCGTCAGGGACGCGGGTCCCTTCTTCCTGATTCAGTCTCTGCCTGAGGGCCCGACACCTCCACCGGTGGCAAGGCAGGCAGCTCAGGCACCCCCGGCGCCTCAGATCCAGTGGACAGTCCGGGTCTGTGGGTTATTATTTGCATGTCTTTGATCATCAGTGACATTGACTGATTCTCCTTGGTTTATAGGTTATTTTTACTACTGCTTTTATGCTTAAAACCAGATTACTGAATTAGAAGACTCTGATATATAACTTGCCTAGCATTAAGACGAGAGAGGCGGGAGAGAGAGATTAGGAAGAAAGGGATTTTATGAAATCCAGAGTGAGGGGCACAGTGACTTTAACCAGGCAGGTGTTCCAGTTACCGCCCGGTGCCTGCCCTGCCCGCCCCACAGCCCCAGCGCGGACTCGGGACCTACCCGACTAGAGGGAGAACGTGTGTCCCCGTCCTGTTAGTCAGTTTTGCTCAGAAGACTCACTTTGCTCCGAACATCTTCCGTAGCCAGGAGGAGAGGCACACGGCCCAGCAGCAGGTCACAGGAGAGGATGTGGGCAGAGGCCCCTCTGACCTCAGCCCTGCCGCTGGACTCTGTGATGACCGGTGAGTGGGGAACACGTGGGCCTGGCTGCAGCCGTGGAGGTCGGGGCAGCTTGTCACAAAGCGTTAGCATGAAAATAACTGACTCACAAAGGTGTGCCAGGCCTGGGGAGCCGTAACCAAATGTGTAACAGGAAAATTCCTGAACCCCTCCACTAGGGTGGGCAGAAAACACATATAAAGGCAAACTGGTCAGTTCTCTTGACTTTGTGTAGAAGGAAATGCTGCAATTCCTGTGTGGCGGAAAGTGATTTATGAAGAAGAATCACACTGAGGAAGAATCTGGTCTCTCCAGACCAAGGCCCTTACTGTGACCCTAAATTTAAAAAGTGTTTAGTAGAGGAAACTTGTCTCTTGAGAGCCCCTTGAACACCAAGGAAATCAAACCAGTCAATCGTAAAAGGAAATCAACCCTGAATATTCTTTGGAAGGACTGATGCTGACGCTGAAGCTCCAATACTTTGGCCACCTGATGCGAAGAGCTGACTCACTGGAAAAGACCCTGATGCTGGGAAAGATTGAAGGCAGGAGGAGAAGGGGACGGCAGAGGATGACATGGTTGGATAGCATCACGGACTCGATGGACAGGAGTTTGAGTAAACTCCAGGAGTTGGTGATGGACAGGGAGGCCTGGCGTGCTGTGGTCCATGGGGTCACAAAGAGTCAGACACAACTTAGCAACTGAACAAACACGTTTAAAAAGCAGTTAGGATAGGGAATTTGAGAGAAAGAGTATTGGCATGCCCTCCTCCAGGGGATCTTTCCAACCCAGGGATAGAACTCCTGTCTGTTACGTCTCCTGCACTGACAGGCAGACTCTTTACCACTATAGCTCCACCTGGGAAGCCTGAAGGAAAGAGTGTGGGGACCCAACAGTCAGCGAAATTGCTGTTTAACTTTGAGAGTAAAAGAAAGATATTTTACCTCCCATGCACCCTGTTCGAAAACAAATAAATTACTCAGTGAAATACACCACCCACACCAAAAATGAAAGAAAATTCCCCATAGATTTAGAGTCTAAGTCCAAAATCCATTGTTTTTCCGCTGAACAGATTTTTCAAAAATACGTTCCAAGAAACATTAGTCTCAGAAGACATTCATAAAAATAGGCTGTACGGGTCTAATGAGCTTGGGAAACACGCGTGCTCACATTGCAGGAACGGCTAACGTGTGCATGCACGCTCCTAGGCGTGTCCCCGTAGGAAGTCGCTCAGTCCTCACGACTGCTGGGGGTGCTGTCCTGGCCAGGCCACAGGTGAAGAAAGGGATCCCTCAAGGTGCCTGGCGAGTCGGCCGGCTGCACGCAGGTGAGCGGGTCTGGACCCCCAGAGCCTCCCACATAGACCTCCCCCAGACAGCCACAATGCCCAGGCGTCCCACAGCCCTGCTCAGCCACCTCCCTGGGGCTTTGTCTCCAGGAGGGAAGCTCAGGTAGAGACATAGCATGCCCCCCGTCGTCTCCAGGTCTGCCCTCAGGTCTTGGTTGCAGCCCTCGGGACCTCCCTTGCGGCCCTCGGGACCTCCCTTGCGGCCCTCAGGTCTTGGTTGCAGCCCTCGGGACCTCCCTTGAGGGCCCCCGGGACCCCCCTTGCGGCCCCCGGGACCCCCCTTGCGGCCCCCGGGACCTCCCTTGCCGCCCTGGGGTCCTCCCTTGCGGCTCTCAGGTCTTGGTTGCAGCCCCTGGGACCTCCCTTGCCGCCCCCCGGACCTCCCTTGCAGCCCTCAGGATCTCCCTTGCCGCGCGCCAGGTCTCCTGCCGCTGGGGCAGGCTCCTCGCTGTGGCAGGCAGGCTTCTTTCTCCAGCTGTGGCTCTGGGCTCAGCATCTGCAGTGCACTGGCTCCAGAGCGCACAGGCTCAGGAGTTGGGGCACTTGGGCTTAGTTGCACCTGGCCACGTGGGGCCCTAGTTCCCCGACCAGGAATCGAACCTGACTCCCCTGCGTTGCGAGGTGGATTCTTACCCACAGGACCAGCAGAGAAGTCTCACCTTCCACTGAATTCTTCAGACGGAAAGCACAAACAGCCTTGCCGTTGCATGACACTAGAATTACTACAGAACCTCGGAACCGATTTCTCTTCCTGATTCCCTCTTCCTGCACAGCTCTTTGAACCATGGAGGTTGAAGGCGATGAGCAGGAAACTGGTGAGAAGGCCAGCCGGGCCTCTGCCTTGCTCCAGTGGGCGCCCCCAGGGCCAGCTGCCAGGCCAGTGGCTTGAAGCAGGACCGAGGGGCACGCCCGCCTGGGTCCCTGGCAGGGTCCGCAGGGTTGGGAGGCCGTGAGCACAGCTCCATCAGCCTGGTCTGCTCACAGGGAGACAGGGACGAAACGGTCCTGTGAATCCCGTAAGATAATGCGACCCGACCGGGTCCTGGGAAAAAGCGCTGATGATTTCAGAAATCTTTCTAAGGGAGGCAGCCTTAGCCCATGTGGGCATCAAAGCCTGCGTTTTTACCGTACCCGCCAAAGACTGTTTCAGAGGCGAAATGCCGTGAAAACTAGAAAGCGCTTCACTTCCACTCGCCTTGCTGCTCTGAGAGGCTGAATGCTTACTTTCTCCGTTTCTCAACAACCTGAGAAATTTTTAGCTCTGCTTTATGTAAATATTAAGCCCAACTGGGTCTTCCTAATTAGACCAGCCCCTGTCCCTCGACCCCTCCTCCCCAGGGCCGCCCTTTCTTTAAGGGGAGCGCGACGCACTGAACCAGCTGCTCTGAATTATGCATGCCTCAGCCGGGAGGTCCGGCCAGGCCTGGACAAAGGGATACAGCCGGCTAGCATCTCACTTTTGTCCGTGCCTGCTGTCCTTTGTGAGGTGGCATGGGAAAACCCTAATGAGGCTGCCCGGCGGCTGCAGAAATTCTTGTTGGATAAAGAGGCGGCCCCCCTTCCACCTGGCGAGCTCCAGAGAACACACAGCCCCCCGCCCTCGCTCAGCCCCTGCCGCGGCCCTGTTTGGTATCCTAGGCAACGGAAAGCCAGAGGATCACAAGGTGCCACGGGAGGTGAATCTGATGTAAGAAAAGGCAGATTAGGTCGGGAGGCACTCCTGTCTGGAGCGGGTGGGGGAACTGCCCCCAGCCTCCCAGGAGGGCGGGGCGGCAGCTGATGGGCCGCCTTCAGGGTCAAGGATGCCTCGCCCCTCCCTGTTTCCAAATGCTCCCGGAACACGAGCTGAGTTTTAACCCCTGAGTCATTGCAGATTCACCAGCTACGGTGGATTGAAGCAATAACATCATTAAAACTGACAGGGAGGCAGAGTCCTTCAAAAACATGAAATCTGCCTGTGAGATAAATGGAAAAAAAAAACCATGACATGCAGTCATGGAGTCCCACCAGCAGCTAAGCATATGCGCTGTACAAACACAAATTGGAAATACGTGTTGAGCAAGGTAAGAAGCTGGGCATTCAGCGGGTGCCTCGTGGAGGGTTTAAGAGCTGACACTCAGACAGAAGCCACCGTGCCACTGTGTCTGCCAGCCCTGCCCCCCCAGCCCCCGGGGGACAGAAGGCCCCTAGCCTGTTTCCTGTGTCATCACCCCACCTCCTGACGCACCATCCCGCCTGCATCAGCCGCCTTCCTCCCGACAGCCTCTGCGCCCAAATGCACAGCAACTCCTGACAGGCGAGGAGTCGGTATCGAAAAACAAGTCATGTTTTGGATTACTGTGGCTTTGAGGTACCAGACAATGAGTTATTTCCTGCCTGGCCTAGAACCCTCCGCGCCTGGGGTGGGAGTGTTTTCAGGACAGGGAAACAATAGCTGACTGAGCCCCGGGGAGGAGAGGACCAGGCTGTTTGCTCCACGGAGTGAGTCAGAGAAAAGGGCTGGGGTAGTCATTCTGCACCCCTCTAACGCAGGAGCCTGGCGGAGAAGTGGCAGCCCACTGCAGGATTCCTGCCTGGGAACTCCCATGGACAGAGGGGCCTGGCGGGCTGCAGTCGTGGGGTCGCAAGGAGCTGGACACGAAGGAGCGGCTAAACAACAAAGGCAACAACTCAGGAAACACACGTTACGTGTTTGGAGGCATGTGGACATTTTTGTTACCAGGTAGATAATTGTCATAATCTGAAAGATAGCTTTTCACTGAGGGGGAAAGGGCTTGCGTTCTGTCAATAATCCCTGTACCTCATGTCGACAGAAGGACAAAGAAATCACGTCCCACATGCACCCCAGCTCGAGCCTGCAGGAGGCTCCACACCTTCCTGGTGTTTAGTCCCTTCAGTCGCGTCCGACTCTGCGGCACTGTGGACTGCAGCCTTCCAGGCTCCTCTGGCCATAGCATTTCCCAGGCAAGAATCCTGGAGTGGGTCGTCATTTCCTTCTCCAGGGGATCTTCCTGACCCAGGGATTGAACCCGTGTCTCTTGCATCACCTACATTGAAGCCAGAATCTTTACCACTGAACCGTCAGGGAACACTCAACAGACGCTGTCTATACGCTTAACTTTCACATAATGGCCCATCTCTGGGAACCTTGCTTCCAGTACCTGGGCATTGAACTAAAATACCTTTATTTAGCTCACAGGAAATTTCCCGACCAGCCCACCTGTGAATAGCTGAAGGAAGGAAGAAATTATTAATAACACACCCCCTCCAGAGGCTGCCCAGAACCAGGACTTAACTCCCTCTTCATTTCGTATAAAAGAGGCCTGAATGCTAATTGAGGCAGGATGGATCTTCAGAACACAGGTCCACCATCTTCTCGGTCTGCTCCGCTGGCTTTCCGAATGAAGTTGCTATTTCTCGCCTCAACTACCTGTGTCTTTGTTGACTGGCCTGTTGTGTGATCAGCAGGAGGATGGTCTTGGGCCTGGAAACAATTACACACCCAGCCTAGCACGGAGTAAACTCCGTTAGTATTTGTCCCGCAAAAGGTGACGGCATCGCTGGGATTCTTCTTCCAGACTCTGCTCTTTTCAGCTGCTGTCTCACCTTCGACCACTCAAAGGACGCCGGATCCTGAAACCAGCCCCACAGTCTTCCTGAGGGAGCATGATGCTTGTGGAGTGGCTGGGAGTTCTTGACCAGATGGTGAGGCAGGGGGCGGTGCTGGATCTCACCAGGCGGGAGGGGCAGCTCTGTCCCGTCCTACAGGGCTGCAGGCAGACCCAGCTCCGCAGAGAGCCAAGTCCCCGCCCCGAGGCTAAGAGCTCTGCTCTTAAGGCCCCACGGGGAGGACAAGCTTGGGGCCCGCGACACTGATCTCAGGAGCTGGGGCACCAGCCAGGCTCTTTCCAGCATCGTTGGTAAGTCCTCATAAATCTATTGCTAATGAGTTCTTAGTCCTTCCCGACCCTGTTCAAGGATTCAGCTCTTCAATTTCACGGAGTGTCTCCCAAGGGCCAGAAGCCGTGTGGCTGTCTTACCCTGTCTATTTCAGCCCTGCTCTGATAGCACACCTCTCTTGTCGTGAACGTAAATCCTCGCATTCTGTCTGTATCCAGAAAAACCAGCTTCTCTTCCACTTTGGGCTCACTCCAGAGCTCAGGAATCCTGCTCACTCCTGCCCTTCCCTCTGCCATCTCCGCATCCGCAACGACCCTCTTCTCCATGTCTCAGCAGCATGTCACCTCTTCCACGGTGTGCATTCCTCTCCAGGTGTGTTTCTGGTGAACCTTCTCCGTGGGATCCAGGACTCACAGGTGCAGAGACCGTGGCTGGCTCCGAGGATGGACTTAATGCCAGCAGCCAGCACAGAGCCTGGAACGTGAGAAGTGCTGGCACGTGTTTGAAGAAAAAAGCACTGTGAATTTTCCTCCTGCAGAACCTGAGGGTAGATTTTTGTTTGGTTTCCTTCTTTGTGGCCAATACCTAAAAAAATTTAGCTGGACCTTCACGTGTGGCTCAGAGGGTTAAGCATCTGTCTACAATGCAGGAGACCCGCGTTCGATCCCTAGGTCGGGAAGATCCCCTGAAGAAGGAAATGGCAACCCACTCCAGTACTATTGCCTGGAAAATCCCATGGACCGAGGAGCCTAGCAGCCTAGTCCATGGGGTCGCAAAGAGTCGGACACGACTGAGCAGCTTCACTTCACTTCACTTCGCTTCGCGTGGTGCTTAGGGGCATTGTGTTGCTCTCACTGGCTTTTAACAAAGTGTCTTAGATGAGCACAGGGCCCCCGGGGACTTTTGGTTTTAAATATTTCACCATGATTTCCTCAACTACTGGCTGTGAGTCCCTGCTCCGCACATGCTGTCTTATAAATTTTCCCTCAGCTTCCATTCAACATCTTTGAAGATTACAGCTCGGACCACAATTATCGGTGGTTCTCTTTTTCCTCACGCAGCTTTCATCGTTCTGTGGAATTACTAATTGCCTCTCACGGGCAAATCCTGCATTTCCCTAGGGTCTCAGCTATCCAGGAGTGCGCTCTAACCCTGCTCTGTTGATGATGGTCCCTGAGCTGGTGTAGGAGAAACCAGCCCGGTGATTGTCAGGCACGAAAAAACCAGATTGGCCTTAAGAGAAGAGTTTCCAAGTCAACACCCTCCTGTGGCATCCAGATCTTGGCAGAAGGTTCTGGTGGTTCCAGGCCAAGTACACCTGCCCTGAGACACCCACGGGGATGGCACGTGGGTCCTCGTGCGGAGCAGCACTTTGCCGAGAAGGAGGTGGGCCGGGAGTGGGGGGCGAGTGGGATGTGGAAAGAAGTAGGAGGTCTCCGGGGGAAGCTGGATGTCTGGGTCAGCGTGGTACCCAGGCGAGGTCACAGCGCATGGCGTGTCACGCCTTGGAAAGCAGGGCTGTGTGGAACCGAAGCTGGCCCTGCAAGGGCCAAGCAAAGGAATCCCTGGCTGGTCGTTTGACTGCCTGAGCTTTATCGCCTTGGGAACCTTTGCGATGTTCCCGGGCGGCCTGCAGCCCTAGCTTTTGATCAGTGGGATCATGCATAACAACAACGAATGGCTCTGACTGCGTGTGTATTAAGCACGCAGCACGTAGACGAGCTCTCACAGTGAAAGGACTCGTCATCAGCAAGCGGTTGCAACTTTTATAAGAAAAAAGCGGTAAGTGGTAAAGCTGAGGAAAGCAAATGTGTGTGTTCACACAGATACACATGTACACACATACACACGTATCTGTTAACGTATATTCACAGGAGAAAAGAGCATAGCGTAACATACGTCTGCAAGAGCTGCTAACTTCACAGCACAGATGGGAACCCAAATCGCCTCTCTCCCTGAGTTCTGTTAGAGGCGCAGTCTAATAGAGCCGGGGCTGATAACACCACACAGCCCGAGGGGCTCACGGCACTGCTGCAGGGGCAGGAAATGCTCCCCACACCGCCTGCACATGGAGGAGCCACTTCCTCTGAGGCTACATCACGTGACCACGGGACATCGTGCCTTCCCTCCTACGACTGACGGTAAAGAAATGTAACATACAAAGGTCTCATGTTACAGGAATTCACCGGTTTTTCAGAAATAAATCCACCCAGCTTCTGGGACCAACAGTACGACTTCTGTGGAAATCTAGGGAAATTTAAGCAAGTCTCTAATATCTGTGCAAAGTTGCTTCAGTCACGTCTAACTCTTTATGACCCCGTGGACCGTACCCTGCCAGGCTCCTCCGTCCATGGGCTCCTCCAGGCAAGAACACTGGAGTGGGTTGCCATTTCCTACTCCGGGGGATCTTCCCAGGGATGGAACGCTAACATCTATATACTGAAGTAAACACGCTGCAAGCTCCATCGCACTCACAGGGCAGTTGAGGGTTATTTGGGAAACTCTGCGGGAAAGCGCTTTGGGAAAAGCACAGACCCAGCCCCACAGATGGGTCACCGCCGCCCGCAGACGGCGGCGGTGGGGACAGAGCGCCCTGGCGTCTGCAGGAAAAGGAGACCACGCTCTGAGACCCGAAGCCAGCGAGACCGGGCAGACCCGCGACTCTCCCGTGACCGAGCCTGCCGGGACGCCGGCCCCCTGAGGACTGGCGTCTCGTCATCCGACCTGGAGAAGGGGGTCAGAGCAGAAGCGGGCGCTGTGAGCGCCCGGCCGGGCTGGCTGAGTGCCTTCTACCCTGGGCGTGTGTGCTCATCCTCCACGCCCCCAGCGCCCCAGCAGCTGGCAGAGATGCGGCGTGCGGAATCCAGTCGTGTCCCCCTCCGAGGACGGCCGAAGGAGAAGACGCGGATGAGCACGCGGCCGGGGCAGCGTGCCAGACGCTTCCCTGGAGAACGGCCCGCCACGCCCTGCGCGGTGGCCGCAGACGGCACACGGCCCCTGGCGGCATCTCTGCGGCACGTGCTCCTGCAGGACCGGGGTGTCCCGGGCGAGGTCCGGCCGCTGCTGAGGTTTAGAACACAAAGTACGTCTTCCCCTGAAAGCCGGGTGACTTCCTCAGGCCGGAACCCCCAGCGGAGTCCCTGCCAGGAGCAAGGAGCCGGCGCTGGGAGGAAGGGGTGGGGATGCAGACAGTCAGGAAGAACGGGGGCGTGGGGGGGCACCGCCACGGGAGGCACAGCGCCGCGCCCGGGACTCCAGCTGCGGCCCTGCATCCACGGGAGCGGCCATGTCCCAAGGGTCCCGGCTTCGGTCCTTCCCCACCTGCCGCCAGTAGGCCCCTCACCGCCAGGCCCTGGGGCCCACTGTGAGCCCACTAACGGGATTCGCTGTCAGAGCACTGAGCACTCCGCGCTGGGACACGCGGACTCTGGCCGTTCCCCACCCTGAGTCACCGGGGACCCCGTCCGCCCCTCTTGCTCAGCCCCAGGCATTCGCCGCAGGTCGGCTCATGCTCCCCGAAAGATGTGCCCAGGTCCTAACTCCCAGTACCGGTGCCTCTGACCTCACTTGGAGATGGGCCCCTCACCGAGGTCACTAAGTTAGGGATGTCAAGATGAAGTCCTCCTGGATTTGGGTGGGCTCTTAATCCAGCAGCTGGTGGCTGTTAAAAAAAAAAAAAAAGGAGAGGAGAGTTCAGGCCACAGGGACACAGGGAAGACAGTGCGTGGAGATGCAGACAGGGATGGGCGGGGTGCGCCCTGGGTGAGGGACTATGGCCGCCGCCAGGGCCTGCGGCCGCCGCCAGGGCCTGCGAGAGGCAGAGGGCTCCTCCACAGGGCCTCTGGAGGGAGCTCAGCCCTGCTCACAGCCTGGCTGCAGACTTCTGGCCTCCAGAGATGTGGGGGGTGTGACTGTGTGGCAAGACGCTAAGGTGGTCACTTCCCCGGCTGCCCTGGGGCCCCTGCAGCCGTTGTCCTGGATGAGAGCTGGGAAGACCGGCCATGTCCTGTCCACAAGCTTATCTCCCACCCCTGTGCTCTCCTCACTAACACGTGTGAGCGTGCACTCGCACGCGGGCATGTGCAACACACATGCACACACCTGGCGTCCGGGAGTCTGCACCTCAGAACCCCAGCTGGTCCCAGGAAGGCCGCTGTCCCGCAGAACCATGGCGTCCAGGCGTCTGCACTTCAGAACCCCAGCTGGTCCCAGGAAGGCCTCTGTCCCGCAGAACCATGGCGTCCAGGCGTCTGCACTTCAGAACCCCAGCTGGTCCCCGGAAGGCCGCTGTCCCGCAGAACTGTGACATCCAGGAGTCTGCACCTCAGAACCTCAGCTGGTCCCCGGAAGGCCGCTGTCCCGCAGAACTGTGACTTTACCCCTCACTCAGGTTTGCTGCCCTGCCTGGCCTCATCCTGTAAGTTCCCAGATGGGATCAGACACAAGGCCCCTGTGACCTGTCAAGGAATACATGGTCCTCCCTAGGGCTGTCCTTGGACGAAGCTGGAGGGGATGCACCCTCCCTGCACTCCTGACCCCTGGCTGCCTTTCTTGTTCATCCTTCTCTGTGCCGTGTCATCTCACTTTGGAACGCACCATCTCTTCAATGTTAGCAAAGGTCAAAAATTCCTATTTTAATGTCATGTGTCCAACTCTTTGTGACCCCATGGATCATCGCCCTCCAGGCTCCTCTGTCCATGGGTTTCTCCAGGCGAGGGGCTGGAGTGGGTGGCCGTTCCCTGCTACAGGGGACCTTCCCCATCCAGGGATCGAGCCCAGGTCTCTCGCACAGCAGGCAGACTCTTTAACACCTGACCCGCCGGGGAAGCATCATTAAATAGGGGAAGGCTGGTTTTTCACAGCAAAATGCTTGCCGTTCTAAGTAAGAGGGACTCGAGACCCAGGAACGTCCAAAGACGTGGCTCAGGCCCGGAGCCGAGGCTTTCCTAGCTCTTTGTGCTTGTAACCAGAATTGCAGTAATACCCGGAGGGCATGGCCCTACACTTCCCTGACCGGAAGCCCAGGCTCAGCCAGGAGGCCAAGCCGCAGAAGGACGTCTGGAGTTCAAAGGCAGAGGGTGAGGCCAGGGAGGAGGCGGCCCAGCAGGCAGAAAGGAATGGAGGCAGTGTGTGCTCGCCCCACGGAGCCTGCTGTGCTGGAGTGTGAAGCCAAGTCCAGGCTCCTCCTGCTGCGAAAATAGCAGTTCTTACAGGTATCAGGGAAAATCTGTTGAGAGCTATGATGCGTGTTTTAAAGCCCCAAAAGGAGGAAAAAGGCAGTTTTGGGAGGAGGGCCAGGGATGGGGAATTTAGTTAAGAGAAGAATTCCATGAGCAAACACGGCTAAGTTACAAAGTCCACAGAAAGGTGGTTGGAGCCAATTCAAAGATATTCCAGAATAAGACAAGCAAGTCACTGAAAAACGTAGATCTTTCAAGTCTAAAGTTTTATTTAGCGTCTGGGCTATATAAACAAAGCTAGTACAAATGAAAACATTTTTTCAGATATGCTTTCAACACAGGCTTGGATGACAATGAACACATCATTGTCAGCAACGCAGCGACTTCAAAACGACGAAGGAAGAACGGATTTTCAGCGCGATTCACAGGAAGGCGGGTGAGCTCCTGACTAATTGCTGGCTTTTGCGGCAGCTGAGCCGCCTGATGACCTCTGAAGCAGTGACCTAGTTGAAAAAGTTAGCCAACCAAAGAAGGAAGGTAAAAACAGAGCGTCAAGCTAAATTAACTCACCCTCCAGGAGACAGGGATTGTAGTCTGGGAACTCAAGCTTGAGAGAGAAGGTCTGGAGAGTTATAGACTTCCACTGCGGAAAACAAGGCGGGCCTCCCCGTGTGGGAGGAAGCTCCTACGGTCACAGGTCACAGGCTGTGCTCACCTGCCCGAGGGAACACTCAGAGGGCCGGCTGGCCCTGACCGTCCCTGGAAGTTTGGGTCCATCTGCACAGGGTTCCCAGGATGAGCTGTTGGGGGAGAGGGGCAGAGGCCACCAGCAGCGGACTCTGAATTGGGATGAGAGAGACCACCAGGGCCTGGAGGAGGACCTCAGCCTTGCCTCTGGGTGCCTCCCCTACTGCCCTCCCCCTGCCCCTACAGGCACCAGCACTTTCCCACGGGTCTCAGGAAACAACCCCGGACTGTCGGAGTGAAGCCAGCTGGGACCTGGAGGTGCAGACCCGGCTCAGATCCCCACGTGACACTTAGCCCCTCTGTGGCCTTGGGCCCAGGCTGCGAACCGCAGGGGTGACATCCCTGAAAAGAGGTAACTCCCACCTTCAGTCACCAGGGGGCAGTGGCGGGGAGCTCACACTACCAGCTCTAAGGCCCCGCCCGCATGGTGACGTCACGAGGTGTGACCGTGTAAGTCGGCTCAGGATGCTGCCGCTGCGTAACAAAATGCTAAGGATGGGAGGGGGCTCAAACCCTGAGATGTCTGTTCTCCCAGCCTGGAGGCCTGGAGTCCAAGAGCCCAGGGTCTCCTCAGCGTCCTCCCCCTGCGTCCAGACGTCCGCTTTCATAGAGGCATCAGCCTTATTGGATCAGGGTGGTGACTTGCCTTGGATGGACGGCAGGCCGGGCTCATACAAAACCCCTTCACCCCTGCTTCTCCCAACATCTCCCAGCAGGGTTCCTGGATGCCTCCAGCTTGGAGCTGGCTCCCAAGACCCTGCCGAGAGCCCGCAGACCTCTTCACGTGCCATCAGTTCTGGCATCAACGTGTGTTGCTTTCTCTGGTGTTTTTCTAAGTAGAATTCAAGTTCATAAAGTGGAACTAACCGTTGCCCCGAGTCAGGACATTTTCCCACCCTCCGTTCAGGCTTGTCTCTCCAGCCTTCTTGTATTTCATTTATTCATTTATTTGGTGTTAGTTGTTTGATTAACAGCCAAGACGTACACAACTGGAGCAGAGGGCGGCCGCACTGCAGCTCACGTCTGCGTTCCGCCATCCCCATCCCTCTGCCCTCCACCCCCAGCTGCCCAACAACAGGTAACGCTGCCCTGAGTCTTGTCTGTGGTTCTCCCGACATGTTCATCCTACGGCGTTAGCAGGATGTGTGTGTGTGTGTCCCTGAGGAGGAATATTTGGTTCTGACGTTGCTGCCTGTGTTCTTGATGTTTCAAGAGCTGTTCTTTAAGTCACTACTTACTAGAGTTTAGTCTCTAAACCGCAGCAGCTGGGAACCTGGAACTCGTGCAACTCACGAAAATTCTTGAGTGGTCCCTCCCCCGCCCCTCCAGCCACCTATGAATCAGTGTGATGCATGATCACTAATGAGGGCAGCAACCTCTCAGTGTCCTTGCTGAATGTTTTGTGTTTTCTCTGCTCTGAAATGCTTGGCAGAGCTTTGCCACTATTTTTTTTTCTCCTGGGTTACCATTTTACTACTGATTTCAGTTCTCGGATATGTTCTTGACACTGATTCTCGGTTCAAGTGCACAGAGAATATTTGCTTCCTTTGTGGTCTGTGTGTTCTTTCTTGACGTTGCTTTAAGATGAACAGACCTTCTACTTTTCATATAGTCAAATATATTTTGTTGTTGTTGTTTTTGAGTCTTATATAAGAATTCCTTCCTTACGCCCAGGATAGGAAGAAAGAAACCGGTGTGTAGCACTTAAGCTTTAAAGGATTTGCTCTAGACGTGTCCTAAAGCCACCTGGAGTTGCTTTATAGGCCCTGTAAACTAGGGATCCAAGGGCATTAGTCTTTCCACATGAATCATCTCTGCTTGGGACTCTCTTCTTTCTCTGAACCACGAGGACCCCAAGCTCCTATAGGTGTGGATTTCCAGTTTCCACACTGTCTTCCCCTCAATGTCGGTCAGCCTCTAAGCCGTGTCCTTTCAACAGCTTCTCAATAAATATTGGTGTCTGGTAGTCGGGGCCCCTCTCCCTGCATGTGTTGACTATTCCTGGACCTTTAATATTTCATAATTCTTTTTTCTTAGAAACAGCTTGTACAGACCCACAAAATACCCCGGTGGGAGTTTGCTTGGGTTTTCATTAAAATGATAGATGAATTTTAGGAGAATTGCCATTTCCAGTACTACACTGCAAACTTCCTCCAGAAACCTGACTTTTCAGGTCAGTGCCCCCCACCCTTGCTCTCAGCCTCTGCCCTGGCTATGTCTCTCCTCTCTTGTATTTCTCAGCCCTCTGCCTTCCTCGTCTCGCCGCTTGCAGCCCAGCTCAGCCTCCCTGAACCTTCTCTCGTCTACTAAGACGGAGCAGCGCTGGCGGAAGTCTCTTAGGTGTTAGCTGCTTTGGTGGTTTGTAAATTGATTCCTGATTCCCTGTAAGGTTCTTTCTTTACAAGGGCAATTTATTTCCCTTTACCTTAAACATTTCCTCCAAATTACTGTAATTCTCAAAATAGGCTCTTATTTTCTGTAACCATAGCAAAGAGGAGGCTTAGCAGTGACTTCTGAGCTTTCTCAGCGTCCACGCCCCCCAGGGGTCCAGCTGCCTCCTACTGAATTTTTGTCCCAACTCCAGCCTGGGAAATGTGTCCAGATCATCGCTGTCAGAGATTCTGAATCTGAGATGAGGCCCTCGTTCATAAACAGTCTCCCTTCATTCTGTGCTATGCTGCGCTCAGTCACATCAGTCACATCCAGCTCTGACCCCGTGGACTGCAGCCCACCAGGCTCCTGTGTCCATGGGATTCTCCAGGCAATAATACTGGAGTGATTTGCCGTGCCCTCCTCCAGAGAATGTTTCCGACCCAGGGATCGAACCCGTGTTTTTTTACGTCTCCTGCATTGGCAGGTGAGTCCTTTACCACGAGCACCACCTGGGAAGCCCCTTCTCCAGTACACATAAAGTAATTCGAACAAACAATTTCATGGGTCAGTTTCGGTGCAATAAAAATACCCTAAAGGTGACCCATAATTTTTGTTTCTGTTTAAGACAGTCAAAATTAGTAAATGTTCTATCTGGAGTCACTGATTTTGTTTCCAAAATAAACGCAGCTACTTTCTGGGTATCATTATAACTGATCTACCTAGGATCATCCCAAGTCATAAACGTGAAAGCATGCAGCCACACTTAAGGCATCAGAGGGTCAGCGGGCGTCGTGTTCTTGAGATGCAGTTAGTGGACCAGGATTGAAGTGTAAAAATGTCACTCAGCTTTCTCCAATTCAGAAATAAATTATTTTCATGGGGGAGAGCTGTGGATTAAAGACAACTCCTGAGAGTCTTAAGACTTGAATATTCATGTAATTCCTGCAGTGAAAAAAAATCTCATTTGAATCCTTGTTAAATTTTGCATCAACAAGGATGGTGTTGAGAAAACAGTCATCCTAAATGTTTCATGGGTCACTAACTATTAAGCTGTAAAATGAAATTGAAAGTGAAGTCGCCCAGTCGTGTCCGACTCTTTGTGACCCCATGAACTGCAGCCCACCAGGCTCCTCTGTCCATGGGATTTTCCAGGCAATAGTACTGGAATGGATTGCCCTTTCCTTCTCCAGGGGATCTTCCCGACCCAGGGATCAAACCTGGGTCTCTCGCATTGTAATTAAGCTGTAAGGATTTGTTAAATACTCTAATGACACTAAAAACTGTTCAATCTCATAGAATTTGATGATTCAGAAACCTCATCACCATCTCAAAAATGTACTTCAGTGTAGTGTATATGCCCAAGGCGTCTGTCTGGCCAGCTCTGTGAAGACCCACAGGTGGACGCCGCCAAGCCCTCCCTGCCAGCTTCATGGCGAGACGGCTCCGGGGCCTCCTCACGGACACCATCATCTTTGTACCGCGGTTAGCCATGCCCCGTCTCTTTCTGATGGTCTGGATTCTGCATCAACAAGAGTATTGATCAGCAACGAGCCTTGATTTATGGAGCAGGTTGCTTAGCTATCGTGCCCCGGTTATTTATCTTCGCAAACACAAGGAGAGTCGGTCTGACCTTGGCAGATTGGGTAAGAACACCAGGTGCTTTTCCAACGTCTTAAAGTCCATGCGGCCCCCGTGCTTGTGTAGGGATGGACTGTCAGTCCTGCAGCTTCGTGGAGCAGTCAGCAAGCACACCCTCGCTTCCCCAGAAACGATGGCTGAAGCAGGACAAGGAACCCAGATGGACATCGAAGAGACTCGGCAGGAAAGTTGCTGTTGGACCAGAGGACAAAAAAGACGGACTGCAGAAATGTCTGTCCCAAAACCACACTCGCCTGCTGTTTGACAATAAGAACCCTCTAGGTTGTTCCAGAAATCACGGAATATGGGCAGAAGTTTGGTGGGACACTCAGGGGACACAGTCTCAGGGGTAAAATTCCCACTGCATTGAAACTGCAACCGCTTTACCTTACGCTTGATGCTTTACCCCAAGGTAGCAACAACTGTGGCTGTATTTGTAGAAATTCACATCCCAGCTCCTCTGGATTTTAAATATTTGGTTTATTTTCAGACCAATCCTCGAACACAAGTCTGGAGTTTGAGGTTTGGACACTATACTCTTTGAAGAGCCTCTGTAAAAGACCCAATTGCCTGGTAGAAGCGTTTGATGATGGAAACGGAGGAAGACAAGCCGAGCACGGGTGCCTCCTTTCCCAGAGAGACGTCACAGAAGGGCATGCACAGGCGAATGAAGAGGTGGCTTTACTGGGTCACAAAGAAAGCTGAGCAACCGAGAACTGATGCTTCTGAACTGTGGTGCTGGAGAAGACTCTTGAGAGTCCCTTGGACTGCAAGGAGATCCAACCAGTCCATCCTAAAGGAAACCAACCCTGAATATTCATTGGAAGGACTAATGCTGAAACTGAAGCTCCAAAATTTTGGCCACCTGATGTGAAGAATTGACTTATTGGGAAAGACCCCGATGCTGGGAAAGACTGAGGGCAGGAGGAGAAGAAGGCGACAGAGGATGAGATGGTTGGATGGCGTCACTGACTCAAAGGACATGAATTTGAGCAAACTCTGGGAGATAGTGAAGGGCAGAGGACCTGGCATGCTGCAGACCAAGGGGTCACAAAGAGTTGGACATGACTTAGCAGCTGAACAACAGCAACAACCTCAAATCCACATTAAAAAAAAAGAGAGTATTTGCCCTTCCAAAGAATCCTTTATACGTTTTTACCACAAGGTACCTCTTTACATGCAAAATATCATTTGATTTGCAAAGAAAAGACGGAAATTTGGGGAGCTTATAAGTATAGAACCAGACCCTCCTGCAACGAGGTCGATCTGCGTGCATGGAGGGCTTCTATTCTCTGCCGATTTCCTGGAATTCTGGGTCTATTTTTCAGAATGGCAAAAACATAGCAACAACTGTTGGAACATGTGAACTAAAGGTCACTACTAACAGTGGAAATGTTTGAACAAGAAATTTGTTCTCTATGAAAGGAAGTGAAGAAATACAAGTAAAATAACCAAAGGACGTGCACTACTAAATAAATTTGAAGGAGGGGCAAGTGAGTCTGTTTAAATTCGTTTTATTAAAAAGGACAAGTAATTTTAAAAAGTGTTCTAGGGATGATGATTATTACCTTTTAGTTGACTTATTAAATACCAGTCCCAGAGGAAACAGGGATTTAATTATGTAGCCTGTATCAGTGATCATCGCTAAGGTTTTTTACAACTTTGCCACTCAAAGTCTACATGTGATCTGATCTCCTGTGTGAGAAGTTGCATCACCCGTTTCATTATTGTTTTATAAATGTCTTCAAGAAATAGCAGATAGGGGAAATGGTGATGTAACTACTGTTTCGAATAAAGGGCCATAAAAATTCCAGTTGCTTTTTAAAAAATTGTAACCGCAATGCCTTCTTTAAAAAGTGGGCCATGTGACCCATAGCGTATTAGGTTGTTGTTTGTTTAAGATTTCACTGCTGAGTTTGGCTGGTGATCATGAAGCCACCACTTGTTTGGTAAGACTGATCTACCTCCAAAGGAAATGAAATACATTTCCTGAGCTTTGAGAACCAGAAACCACTGTTGCTCACCACCTTTGATTAAATTAAGGTGCTGTGAATAGACAGAGCTGAGAAGAAAGATGCTAAAACAAGGGACTTCAAACAACCAAACCCCATGGGCCCCTTCCCTCGAGGGAATCAGTCGTAACAAGGAACCTGAACACTTGTCCACCAAACGAGCCGTTTTTATTAAATTCTCTCCGAGTCGAAAAATAAAAGCACGGACGTGTAATAGTTGGTTGGACACAAGGAACTGAGCGTTTCTGAGCGCACGCGGACGAGCAACATCAGAGGGACATTAGATCTTCTGACGTGGCGTCTCTCCCCAGCTTGTTCAAGGATTTCCTTAAATGTATGAAAGTATTAAATACACAGCGGTGCGGAGAAGGAGAAAGCCAGGGGCAGAGGCAGTTCTGGCCCCAAGGGGGAAGTCAGACAGAAGCAGAGCCTGAGCCCCGGCCCCTGGGGCGGGAGGTTAGGGCATAACCGCTCTCCCAGGGCCACATGGTTGCAGTGCGGCTGAAAATGCCAGCAAACGCTCCAGGGACACGGGCGTCTGCAGGCGTTCCTGTGACAAACAGCTTCGATTGCAAGATGCAGTTTCCCTGAGCGCCCAGAGAATCGCCACCCTCCTTGCTTCTATTCATCCTCGTGGTGGATTCAGGAGCTTCTTAGAGGCAGGTGTTTTCGTGCCTCCGTTTTCCATTTATTGAAAAATCCAAGCTCACAGAAATTAAATACAGTCCCACACGATATGGTGGATCATCTCCAAGAAAAATCCCCCCGCCTGATTTCTGTTCTTCTGGTGCCTGCATTTCTCACTTGTAGAATAAACGTGAGACCAAGGGCAGGGTTGCCAGATTTAGTGAATGAAGAAGACGGGACGCTCAGGTAAATGTGAATTTCAGATAAGCAACAAATACATGTTTGGTATAAACACGTCCTTGGCACTGTTTGGAGCGTATTACATCTTGTCCATCTGAAATCCACACTTGGCTGGTTGTCTTATATTTTCTCTGGAAACGCTGACCAGAGGAAGAATCTCGGAACCTGAGAGAAAGCACAGATGTTCTGTGTCCTTGAGACAAAGAACTGACCCTTCAAGCCCCGTTCCTTCCTCAAACTTCTTCCACCCCAGCCCTGCCTCGGAGCCCCCAGCACGTTCTGGGACCGCGGCTTTTCTCCTCGGATGTCACCTGGGTGGTGGGTGCTGGCTCTTGGCGGCCCCCGTCTCCCGGGCAGAGATAGACATTGGCGTGGCGCTGGCAGTGACCCCTCCCTCCCCTCCCCAGGGGACCTGTCCGTCCCTCTGTCCCCCGAGCCACGCACAGGGCGGCCGACGCTTCCAGAAGGACTCCGGTCACCTAGGGTTGCTGTAATAAGCTTGCCAACCAGGTACCCCCACCAAACACTGACGAGCTTGGCACACAGAGCCTTTCTCTTCTGCTCAGGAGCTGCTATCAGCTATTTTTAAACTAACATGTTTCTATTAGCTTTGGCATTTTAAGCAAATAAAATCCCAGTGTTGTGCACTTAGTAAACGTGTGTGGAATGAATGAACAAAGAATGAATGAATGAAAGAAAAAGTCAAAGTAAGGACGCGCACGGCTCCCACCGGACCCGGAAGTGACCCTTCCGCAGGGGGCCAGGAGCCCTTTCTGCAAACACTGCCCCCCGGGATTAGACTGCAGCTCCAGCAGAAGAATAAGAAGGGACTCCTTCGGGGGCATCCTTTCCTTCTACCTGGCTTCCAATGCTCTCTCCTGCTGTGATGCTGGGGGCGGCGGGCTGCACCCTGTGTCAGGGTCAATCAGAGTGAAAGTCAGCTCGGCTGAGAGTGACAAAGCCCGAAATGGGCACCTGCCCGTCCTTCAGTAGGTGCTTGATGTCTGCTGAGTGAGTCAGTGGATGGACGGTGCATGGACGGGTGAATGAATGAATGGGTGGATGGGTGAATGGGTGGATGGGTGAATGGATGGACGCCTTAGAAGGGCAGTGACCATCAGTGTCTCCATTGAGGAAACATCTGTTCACACTTCTCAGCTCCACCCGCATCACAAATCCTCCAAGTAGCACGAGAAAAGCATATCATGGTTATTTCACGAAGTGTCTCTCATTCCTGCCGCCCATTTGAGTTCTAAAACGAAGTGTATCCATTTCTCAGGGTCTTTGGACAAAGCACCCCAGCACAACACTTCTGGGCCTCCCTTTATTGGCACTGAACTCCCCAGTATCTCTCCAGAGAGTAGGGATTATCCCAGGTCTGATAATCTGTTGATAATCTGGTAATAAATTGGTGCGCTTTTATTTTCAAACGTTTAACATTTCATGTAAACATCTTTTGGTGACAAAATCAAATGAATCTTTTCTTTCCCCCTTGGCTCTGATTAATCCTCATTAAAGGAAAACTTCCAAAAGCCCAGGTCGTGGTACCTGCGCTGCCCGGGACCAGGAAGTGAGTGAATTGTGGATTCTCCTCCAGCGTGTTTCTTCTCCACGGACTCGTCTCCACCCCAGTTTCTAATACTTCCCACGTGCGCTCGTCCTAGCAGCCAGCCCATGGGCAGTGTGTCCTTGCTTACTGTAGAGGAATTCATTACTCTGTTTCACTCAGGTTTTAGGCAGCTAATATTTCTTTCTCAGTGATATTCAACAATCACAGTCTAAATGTAAGATTCCATTTAGGGAAAATGTCGAATCCATCAGAAATTCAAAATTACTTTGTTTTGCATTTTTAACACCTGGTGTAAAAACAGGCATCTAATGACCACTACCACTAGCTGCGGGGGTTTCCCAGGGGGCACCAGCGCTAAAGAACCCGCCTGCCAGCCCAGGAGACAAAGAGACGCGGGTTAGGTCACTGAGTCGGGAAGGTCCCCTGGAGGAGGGCATGGCAACCCACTCCAGGATTCTCGCCTGGAGAATCCCTTGGACAGAGGATCCTGGAGGGCTACAGTCCCTGGGGTCGCAGAGTCAGACACACCATTAGCTGTGATGTGGTGGATGGCCATGAGCCAGAACACGTCCTTCTCCATCAAGCTGTCAGACCCTGCGTCATACACGTTCCCAGGCCTCTCCCCCTGGTGCGATGAGTATCGTGTCTTCTCTACGGTAGGTCTGACTCCTCCGGTCTTAGAGTCGGAAGCTACCCTGTCACTGCCTTGTTAAAGCCACGCCCTCGCGCTCTGGGCCCCGCCTTCTGCTTGCTGACATTTCTGGCCTGGTCCTCTCTGGAGCGGCTCATTCATTCATTCATTCCTGAAGCTATTGAGCGTCAACTGCTCAGGTACTGGGAGCAGAACAATGGTGAGCAAGAAGTGACCCCAAGGCAAACTCAGAGGGCTTTCCAATCTACCTTCCCTCTGAATGCCCCCTCCTGGTTGCAAAGGAAAGAAAGCAGATCCCGCCGCTCGAGCCCTTTCCATGCTTCCTTGCTATAATCGCACAGATTACAAACTTCCCTTTAATGCTACTTTGGATTTTAAAATAAGGTAAATATTATTATTTAAAAGCGAGGGAGGGTAAAGTAGGAGTTTGGGATTAACAGGTGCTCGCTGCTATATATGAAGTAGATAATCAACAGGGACCTACCGTACAGCGCAGGGAACTCCGCTAAATGTTCTGTCGTAACCTCCATGGGGAAAGAATCTGAAGAAGAATGGATATGCGGATGTGTGGCTGAATCACTTTGCTGTACACCTGAAGTAACACGCGTTGGAAACCAACTACACTCTGAAATAAAAATTAATGAAAGTGAAGCCATTTCCAGAATTTTCTGTGGAAAGCTGTGTATGACTCAGTTCCAACGTGAATTAACGTGAGGACGGATCTCTCTCGCTTGGCACCGATTTCCCGCCGCTCCACCGAAGAGGAAACGGAGGTGAGGAGTAGTCAGAATGCCCGCTGATGATAAATTACTGAGCGTGGGAGAAAGGATTTGTAACTCAAAGGAAGAACATGATCAGCTTGGAAATACTCCATTCATAAATGTCAGTCGACAACTTTACAAAGCTCTGCTGCTGTGATTTTGAAGCTGTCAGTTCTGAAAATTGGATGTAAGAGGATCGGACCCTTTAGGAAAGAATTCACTCTTTTAACGAATCAGAACCAGATTTATTTTTAACTTTGGGGAATCTATCTATTACACAAAACAGAGCATCCTGTAGCCAGATTTGAGAGGACCACCGAAAGCAATGCTTTGGGGTGCACAGAAATTGCCTCTGTAAGTTTTAGTACAAAGAGCGTTTCTCTCCTCGGCAGGAAGCTTCGGCTGCTCTGGGCCCCTGATCCTCGGCAGGTGCCTTTGAAGATGCAGCTGTGTTCAAAGGTTCAAAGGTGCTTTAATACATGCCTCTACCCCTACCTCCCCACCCCAGAAAGCCCTCAGACGTGTCCCCCAGAGCCTCCCGCTGTTGGCACAGAAAATAAGGAAGTTGCTTTTCTCCAGGAGATCAGAACAGAGGTGTGATGGGGAAGTTGCCTGCCCAGGGGAGTGACTAGACGCTTCTCCACTGTTGGCCCCTCCTGGTAGGCGAAGAGCTTCAGTTAACAGCTGAGAGAATTAAAATCACCTTTTCTGGACTCAGAGCCATTCCACAGGGGCTGGTCCCAGCCGGCTCGCTGGGCTGCAGACCCCAACTGTCACCCGATGACCGTGCGGGCTGGTGCCCCCCAGGCGTGATACACTGCACCCTGAGATGCTGAGATTCGGGACACTGAGGCCAGGACATCAGGCATGATACCCCACACTCCGAGATGCGGAGACTTAGGAACCTGGGGCCAGGACACCAAGTGTGATACCGCACACCCTGAGATGCTGAGATTCGGGAAACTGAGGCCAGGACACCAGGCGTGATACCCCACACCCTGAAATACTGAGATTCAGAAAACTGGGGCCAGGACCTCAGAGTCTTCAGAACAAGCTTCTTCACCCCCGTGCTGTTGAACGCTTTGTGTCGAGAGTCCCGCCGGAGGGGCTCTGTTTAGCAGAACGTCCTGGATGGCCCGGCTCCACAGTCTGCCCCGACACCACTGCCTTCCCACCTGTGCCCTGACGCCCATCACTTCATCCTGCCACAGCATCTGTTACATCCAGCCCCTCCCACCTCCTTTCCTGCTAAGCCGTTATCCCCTTGCAGGCAGAGACAGTGGCAATATTTTCATTGGAATCCAAGGGCCTAGTATAATGCCTGGCACGTTGAAAAATGCTCTGAAAATGTAGGTGCTATATTTCAAAAACTTTGAGAAGATTCCAAGAAGACATTTTTCAGAGACTTTAGACAGCCTATTGAATAAAAGGGAAGTAAAAAATAGGATTTCCATTATTTATTAAATTAATGTTTCATTGCTGCTTAAATCACTGTGACTAAGATAAGGTATATATAATCCCTGATATCTTGCTTCCAAAAATAAAACAAAACCGTCTCTCCTGTTCTGGAGGGCAGTTAGTCCTACCATCGATCATTGGCTTAAGGGCACACTAGAAATATTATTTCTGTGGCGGTGGAATTTTCTAGGCTGTCAAACAGTTAAGACTTCCAGAGCTACGATATGAGACATGCTTACTTGTGGGTTTGTGAATTTTTTAACCTCTGACATTTTTACCTTAAGTGGCTGGAACTATGCTTGGCTACAAAATAGCAGGTGTCCCTTAGGCAACGAATGAGACTATCCCGCAAAAGTACCGAAGACCGAAGGGCTCAGCAGGAGCCTCTGGGGGCGGCGAGCCCTGCTGGTTAGGTGTGGTCCGGCTCCTGTCCCACGGCACTTCTCTAGAGGCGTGGGCACCTCTGGATTTGACCTCAGAGGCTTGCATCAGAGCAGTGGGGGACAAGGAGGCTGCCCTCCTCTGCACCCCCCTACTGCTGAGGGACCCCTCAGACAAAGGCAAGGGAGCCCCCCTTCGCTGCTTGAACCAACCAGGACTGCCGGCTGTTGAGAGCCGGCTTAGCTGACGTCAGCAAAGGGAGCGGGAGGCCTCAGCTCCATAGCTGAGAGTCTGGATGTATCTGGGTCCAGGAGCTCAAATGACGTCTTTATGACCCAGTAGTCTGTCCTTCTTGAGTAACTTACCTCCTCAGGATGCCCTCGCGGACTCCAGGCTCCTCCCTCATCTCCGTCCTGGCGGCTTCAGACAAAGGCCCGGGGCGAAAGCGGATTGCACTGCTCAGTCACGTGACCGTTTGCCACCCGAGCACGTGGCTGGGGGTGGAGGGCACACAGAGCAGGCCTGGGCGGTGTGTCCACTCCCAGAGCTGGGGGGACACGGCCCTGCCCTCCCAGACGATGGTTCCCCAGACGGGCTCGGGCGGTTGGAGAGGCTGGGGGTTGCAGCAGAGACTCCACCCAGCACACGAGCTGGGGCCTTGTGAGCACACACACAGAGCGGCTCCCTCTGCAGGCGGTTTCACAGGCCCGCATTGGTGCTCGCTGCTTCTCACTCCCCATGGTCACCTGCTGTGTCACCTCAGGGAAGCTGTGGCTGCAACACTCCCTGCTGACTCAGTGCAGGGAGTCCGCCTGCCAGTGCAGGAGACGTGGGTCCGATCCCTGGGTCAGGAAGATCCCCTGGAGAAGGAAATGGCAACCCACTCCAGTATTCCTGCCTGGGAAATCCCACAGACAGAGGAGCCTGGGGTCAGAGTCCGTGGGGTCGCAGTGTCGGACCTGACTTAGCGATTAAACAAGAAAACAAGCTTAGACCTATTTCACAAATATGAAGAGCTGTCTTTTGGACCATCTGATCTTTGCTCGTCGGTTTTTACTGCTATGCTCTGCATCATAATAAAATTTCTAATAAAATAACCAGAGCAAATTCACTTATCTTTTCTTTCTTTCTTCTTCCATTCTTCTTTCTCCTTCCCTGCTTTGTCGTCTTCTTTCTCTGCCTCCCTGCAAGTTTCTGAATGGTTCTAGCAATACCGGCAGGCTGGCTTGAGTTTTTATTGGAAAAATGGAGAGGATGGATGGACGGATGGAGGTATGGACAGACCGAAGGATGGAGGGAGGGGTGATGGAAGAACGGGGCAGGGTGGGGAGGGGGAGAAAGATGGAGAGAAGGAGGAAGGGACGGACGGGAAAACGGGTGAAGCGCTGGTTGGATGGACGGAGGGAGGAGGGGACGGACAGTCAGCCAGCCACGAGGAATGATGCATAGTCTAACGGCTCAGTCAGGGATGCACAGTTCGCTCAGTGAGGGAACAAGCCTAACAAGTCTGAGGGGCTGGGAGGCCCGGCTTGCCTTTGCTGGACGAGAGGGTCACAGCAGAGTCCACTCGCTGTTGGCAATGGGCCTCAGAGATGGAAGGCTCCCCTCTCGGGCCACAGCTGAACTCTTGAAGCCTGTTTTCCGGAACCATCTTGAGTACTCTCTATGGCAAGAGAGAAGGTTTCTTTCAAGAGCAAAAGCCTTAGAAGCACCTGTCTGTCTGTGCCCTTTGTCCCAACGTTGTGTTTGGCAGCTGAGGGTGGCTTTAGGGCAAGCAGTCCCCTGCCTGCTGTGGGTGGGGGCTGAGGGTGAGGGTGTTTCAGGAGGCCTGCTCTGCTGTGGGTCTGGGCTGAGGGTGAGGGGGTTTCAGGAGGCCTGCTGTGCTGTGGGTCTGGGCTGAGGGTGAGCGGCTCCAGGAGGCCTGCCCTACTGTGGACCCGGGCTGAGGGTGAGCGGGTTCCGGACGCCTGCCCCGCTGTGGGTGGGGGCTGAGGGTGAGGGGGTTTCAGGAGGCCTGCTCTGCTGTGGGTCTGGGCTGAGGGTGAGCGGCTCCAGGAGGCCTGCTTCGCTGTGGATCCGAGCTGAGAGTGGGTGGGCTCGGGGAGGAAGGCGCTGGGAGGTGGGATGTTGTCGGACAGTCTCATGACTGATTCTTTGCTGCTGCATTTTGTTAAAAGAATAAAGCCTGTTTTCTGCAGAGCCTCCGTCTCCCCTGGGTGCTGAAGGAGTAGATCTTACCAACTCGCCTGGGGCAGCTGAGTGACCCTACTCAAGCATCTATCTAGGGGCAGACAAGGATGTGTGGGGGAGGTGGGGGTGTGGACTAGGGAAGAGAAAGGGTGTGGTTCTTTCCGCTACAGCCCGCCTGCCAGACAGCAGGAAAACAGTGATTTGGCAGGAGGGGCTCTCTGGCCTGGTTTCCACCAGGCAGACTTCAGGATTCCCAAACCTGTTAATGAAATCCTCGTTATGAAGCAGAGCACACAGACGAGCATGCTTTCCCACCGGGATCCAATTATAATTGGGGTTGGCTCTGCTCTCTATGCCTCCACTATTAAAACGTGTGACCAGGACAAATAATAGAACAGACAGGCAAAGAGGTAAAAGCTGTGAGGTCTTTGCCACCATTTAAAACCCCAGAGCTCTAAATCCTGTAAAAAGAAAAAAAAAAAAAAGCCATTTATGAACTGTACACATTCTTTACAAATTGGGCACCAAGATCTGAATCTACCAAATACATATTTAACCTAAACTAATGAGCTGGCAAGAATAAATTTCAACCATCCACTGACTCAACTGCCGGTTTCCATTTTTTGCTAGCCTTTGGGTGGATAACTTTGCTGCAGAACATTAAAGTTAATCTTTTCTCTCAATAATTCTCTTATGGGGCAGATCCACTTGAAATAATTTCTTTGTTTTTGAGTTCCAAGGTAGAATTCTCAAAACCCATCATGGCAGTGCAGAGATATCGAAAACCTTGTATAAGGACCCAGTTCTGGTCCGTCTTTTCTTGGTCTCACTACGGGAGCCTCTGAGAGTCACAAGCTCCATATGGAATGAGCTGAGCTTAGCTGCCCTGTAGACTCAGAGAGCCACAAAGCCTTGAAAGTTAGCCTCAGATCGAGGACTCAGCTTCCTCTAAATTCCACTGGAGTTTCATCCTCTCAGTAAGCCTGTGCTTGTGCTGAGTCGTTCGGTCAGTCGTGTCGGACTCTTTGTGACCTCATGACTGTAGCCCGCCAGGCTCCTCTGTCCACGGGGTTCTCCAGGCATGAAGACTGCGGTGGATCCCCATGCCCTTCTCCAGGGGGTCTTCCCGACCCCGGGATCAAACTCGGTCTCCTGCGTTGCAGGCAGATTCTTTACCAGCTGAGCTACCAGGGAAGCCCCTCAGTAATCCTACGAAGCATGGAATAAAATTAGGTCTGTTTTCCAAGTGAGGAAACAGAGGCTCAGAGATGTTCAGCACTTTGCTCGTGGTCACACAGCTCGAAGCCCAGGTGGACGGAAGCCAGGACCCCACGTTACTGTGCGGAACAGGGAGGGAGCTGTCCACCGCTGGGCAGAGACTCAGGGAGATGCCGCCCCGTGGCAGCTGTGTGCCCGGCCTGGCCAGAAAGGCCCCGTGGGCTGGGTGGGAGGCAGGAGGATACTCAGGGGGACTGGGGGGGCGAAGATGGCCCCTCATCTCCTCCAGGCCCCTCCTCTGTGTCTCCTCCTCCCTAGCAGGCTTCCAAGCTGGCTGTTGGCTACTTTTGCAAAAGACGTGTTTCCTTCGGAGTTCGCCTCCAGGACACTCATCTGTAGAGTTCTAGAAGTTTCTTAATTAAAGAAAGGAAATACATGAATTTCACTGGACTCTAGGCAAGGAGCCGAGGCTGAAAAGTCCTGATTGCTGCTACGGTGTATTAACTCTGGAAATGACATCTCCCTAGTATTTTCAATTCCTCAGAAGTGGATTCCTAAGAGCAGTGAGGCTTATGCAGAGGTGGGGGAGGGGGTGCAGGGCAGGGCAGGGCTGGGGGGGTAGGATCTCAAGCAATTTGGAGGCTCGGGAGTTGAGCCAAGAAGGGGCCCTGTGTCGCCTTCAGGGGCTTCCACCACCTGGGACTTCCAACCGGAGAGGCCAGAAGCGTGGGTCTCAAGGGATTTCGGGTGGTTCTGGTGGCTTAGCCTCATGGCTGAAGTTTCTCCTGCTTCAGTGTCTCATCAACACATGGAGCAGGCTGCCGTGATGGGCTGGTTACTCTCAGGTCACAGACCAGCCGCCTCAGCCTCGAGATGCTGTTGGAGACAGGATCTCCAGACCAGCGGGATTCTACCTAGATCTCGGGTGACCCATGGGCACATGAGCCTCTGAAAGGCGTTGTCCTAGGCTCCTGGGTGCTCTCAAGTCAGCAGACACCAGCCTCGATTGTTTATGGAAGCCGGAGGAACAGAGCATCCTTTCCTAGGAGCCCAGGACTGCCCCCGTGGGCTCCCCCCGAACTGCCCTCCGGCCGGGTCCTCCGGCCCTTCCCACCCAGCGTCACCTCTGCTGCCTCCCTTGCGCCCCAGTCGGGCTCCCTTCATCTGCACGGCTCACACCATCCTCCTCCTCCCGCATCTGCCTCTCCCCCAGCTCTGCACCCCAGGGCTGCTCTAGACGCTTGGCTGAGTCCTCACCCCACCCCGCTCTGCTTCTCAGCTGGCCGATCAGACACCGAGGGTGGGACATGCTTCCTCCTTTTACAGACCTGCATCTCTGTACAGAGCTGGGCTCACAGGCTGCACTCCATGGAGACAAAGGATGAGATGTCCTTGCAAACCCCGGAGTGAGGGCATCTGGGCCAGAGCCTGTTAAGCGCTGATCCGTGGATGTGATTGGATTATTCACTAGCTTCCTCTGGTTACTGTTTCCAAATGAGAAAGTGAAAGCGTATCTGGGAGATGGCACAACAGCAGCAACGCCTGGCAGGGTGGGGCGGGGGCTAGGGGTGTGGGTGTCGTTGTGGGAACTGAGATCCTGATGTTTATGGACTCTCCTGCGTTCATCTCCGGGGCAGCGTTTGCAACGCTGACCACCCCTGTCAGGAATGAGCCTCCCGCATGGAGTCGCACTTGTCGTCAGCAGGCCTTGCTTTTCCAGCTTCTGAACGTCACCTGTACTCCTTGGCTCACAGACCCTGATGTCCTTTCGCCTTCTCGTGTCCATCATTGCACCTTTTCCTTTCTCTCCAGCCCTCCCCACCCCTTATAAGGACCCTTTTGATTGCAATGGGCCCTTCTAGATAATCCAGGACGATGTCTCCACCTTAGGGGCCTTGGCCTAATTATATCTGCAAACCCCACTTTGCCGGGTAAGGTCCCAGAGCCACGGGTTCAGGGTTGGAATGTTGGTCTCCTCGGGGCCATCATTCTGCCCACAACTCACGGCCCACACACGTTCCACGGAGCAAACCCTCGGCCGTCCAGGACCCAGCCCTGACTGACGGGCCGGAGGGAACTGTGCTTGGGCACTGCCTCTCTGTGAGGGCACCTTCGCGCAGCGCCCGCTTGGTGCTGCCACAGGTCAGCAGCCCACCATCTGCTTTCTAAACTGAAGTGCAGCTGATCCATAATGCTGTGTTAGTTTCAGCCGTGCAGCAAAATCACTCAAGTATACATGCATACGTGTATCTGTTTCCAGATTCTTTCCTCTACAGACTATTACACGGTACTGCCTATGTTTCCTGTGTTACACAGTAGGTCCTTGTTGATTATTTAATATCCAGTAGTGTACACGTGTTAACCCCAAGCTTCTAGTTCATCCCTCCCTCCCTTCCCTTTTGCAGTCCTAAGTTTCTTTTCCGCATCTGCGGATCTATTTCTGTTTTGTAGATGAGTTCATTGCGTCGTTTTTTAGAGTCCGCATATAAGTGGCCTCGAGCGATAGTTCTCCCCCGTCTGATTTCCTTCGCTTCGTGCGATGGTCTCGGGGTCTGCCCATGTCGCTGCAAACAGCAAACAGCACCGTTTCGTTCCTTCTTACGCCTGGTTCCCTCGTCTTCTCTACAGACTGCTCGTCTCCGCCTCGTCTCTCTGCGCTTCCTCCCGTCCCTCTGAGCACCTGCAGAGCAGGCTCCTTGGGACCATCCACTTTCTCACGGGAGGAGCTTGGTTTCGGGGCCTGCACCACCCGTCACCGTTCCCAACTCGGCTGCAGCCTTGGTGAGCGGAGCGGGTAGAAGTGGCGTCTCCTTGGCTCTTCTAGGACAGCTCACGCCCAGCTGTGTTCCTGCGGCTGTCACCGGTAGCTGCGGGCGAGCTTTCGCGTCCGCGCTTTCGCGTCCGCACCGTGGCGCTGTCACCAGGCTTCCACCAGAAGGGGCGGAGAAGGGGAAATCAAACTCCAGGGCTCATCAGGGAGGATAGTGGCCTTGCCCACTGCGAGAGCTTCCTTGTGCTGAGAAAACAAGAGGACGGTTTCTTTCTTCTTTGGTTTCGTTGTTGCTGTTGTGGTTCTGCCTCACTCCTTCTTTCAGTGAAATGCTGGTGTTTTTCATCAGGAGCTCCGTGGGCGTTTGGCAGGCCCACCCCTCCCACTGCAGCAGGTCCAGGGTCCCCAGGGCTACCTCACCCACATTATTGTGAAAATGCCCCCAGATGTCTCCAGATGTCTGAAAACCTGACCATGGGTTCTTTGAGAGTCTGCCTGCTCTGGGCTATCAGTAAAACTTAATATTTCCTAAAACGTTCTTTTCCCTAACAAGGGAGCAGGAGGGAAGATTTTAGTTCAACTGCTGGCTGACCAGCATGAACCGTATCCCTCCTGGAGTGGTGGCCTTTTGCAGAAGGCAGTTCTGGGTGTTTCCTGCACTTTGGGCCGCCCGGGTAGAAGAACCTGCCTGCCACTGCAGGAGATGGAAGAGACACAGGTTCAATCCCTGGGTCAGGGCATGCAAACCACTCCAGTATTCTTGCCTGGAGACTCCGTGGGCAGAGGAGCCTGGTGAGCTAAAATCCATGGGATTGCGAAGAGTTGGACGCTGAGCAACTGAGCATGCATGCCTGCCCTTTGAGGCCAAGTTCACAGACACTCGGCTCTGAGCTGGAGCCGCGTTCAGGAATCAGGGGCTGGACGTGATCACAGGCTGGTCCAGTGCTTACTTCTGGGGAAAAATATCACTCAATTTATGTGTTCTTAATAAGAAACACACACACACACACACTTTTAAAAACATACCCAGTTCCTTAGAAGTCCTCTGAAATGGCGACAGGAAGGTCGAGATGAGCCAGGCGCTTGAATCAGTGCCATCCTGAGCAAAGCTAGACGACGGACAAAGCGCACCACTCACTCCCCAGTCCCCAGGGCGTGTGCTTTGCCAGCTGCTCTGCTTCCAGGCAGGCAGGGGTGTGCAGAAACTCTCTCTCTCTCTCTCACACACACACACACACACACACACACACAGACACACACACACAGACACACGCACACACACAGACACACACAGACACACACAGACACACAGACACACACACACAGAGACACACATACAGACACACACAGACAGAGACACACATACAGACACACACAGACAGACACACACACAGACACACACACACAGACACACACACACACAGAGACACACACAGACACACACAGACACACACACAGACACACACACAGACAGACACACACAGACACACACACACAGACACACGCACACACACAGACACACACACACAGACAGACACACACAGACACACACACACACAGAGACACACAGACACACACAGACACACACACAGACACACACACACACAGAGACACACACAGACACACACAGACACACACACACAGACACACACACACTTCTTTTCATTTTGGAAAGCAGCTGCAATCCCACATGGGGCCCCTTGAGCCCATTCTCTGCAGTTCAGCTCAGAGGCTCAAGGTCCACACCGACGGCCTGGCCTGCTGCCGCGCCCACTCCCACCCGGCACAGACCCCCAGCCAGGGTGTGTGTCCCTTCTTTGGGCTGATGGGACCAGCACGTCTTTGTTTCTGTAGCGGGGGAGGCATCAGCGGGAAACGCAGGGTGGATGAGTCCCCCTCCTCCCACTTCCAGGCGGGGTGCTCGCTCAGTGCTCTCTGGAGACTTGGGGCAGCTGCAGACCCAGCGGGCACAGAATCTTCCGGAAGGCTGCAGGAGCCTGTGCAGCTCCTCACGTCACACCTGCCAGCAAGGCCGGACAGCCTGGCTGCTTCCCTCGAATGCTCTCTCCTGCCGTGGCCCAGACTCCGGGGAGCCCATGGAGCTCGCCCCGCGGGCTCAGCTGTGCTGCCTGGCTCTGGGCGTCTGTTTGCAGGAGGTCTTACCTCTCGGGCCTGCATCCGATGGGCTGTCTCCGCAGAGAGCGCTGCGTCAGGGAGGAGGGGTGTCTGCCGTGCACCCAGAAGTGGGGCGTGTGATCCACACCCTAGCACGTGTCTGAAGTGACCCTGTGATGTCACGCTTAGGAGAGTTCATCGTGCATGACCAGTTTTCCCAGCCTTGAGCCAAAAATAGTTATTTGCACTTAACGGGGTTTCTAGAGCTTGACACATCTTTACACACCAGGGTGATGGGCTCAGCAGACTAGAAGTCAGGTACCCACGTTCTAACCTGTGCAACTGTATACCCGCCTTCCAGGTGAGGATGGGCCGGGATGGGCTGAGGGAGCGGGAGACAGCTGGCACAGGGGGGCCCCCGTGGGAGAGAGAGGTGCCCTGCCTCTGGCACAGGTGGGTCCCTGTGGGAGGCAGCGGTGCCCTGCGCCTGGCACGGCTTGACCCCCGCACATACGCCTGCATGAGCACACTGGGGGCGGGGGCGGGGGCGGGGCCCAGGAGCCCCTGCTGATACCCGTGTTTACTGGTCTGGGTGGGCGTTGTAACTGTGGGGGATTTCCCACAAGTCTTCCCCTCTAATCTTTGCGTCCTTCCAGCTCTCTGCACGTGTCCCACAGGTAAGGGGTGGGGGGAAGTCCCTGGGTGGAGCTCCCAGGAGCTAGCCCGTCACCCCTGTTCCCCTCCACCCCGGCCCTACCTAGCTCTCATGGGGTTTAGTCCTGCCTGAAATCCCTGCAAATCCACGAGAATGTTCCCGGCAGCCAGTTAAGTGTGTGCAGACGCCCTGGGCGAGCCTGGGAGACCCGCCGGGTGTCCAGGCCCTCGTCACTCAGCGCCCTGCGGTCTCCTTGGGGAGCTATTTCTGGAGATTACCAGATCTCTGCGCCATCTGGGAAGCCTCAGAGCTGGTGGATCTGAAAGGTGGATTTATACTTCGCGATGTGCAGGGTGGGACTCAGCCTCCAGCCCTCCCTTGCCGGGATTCAGCCCAGGCTATTAAAGCCGGAGCTTGAAGACCTGGGCTGAGCGATCTCGTCATCTAGGACGCAGGCATTCTGAAACCCACAGAAATGGCACAGGCTAGAGTCAGAAGTGACGGGTCCGCATCCTGGACACCCGCTCGTTCCATCTGTCTCCTTTCGCACCTAAAAATGCAGGTGGTCTTTCTGGGAAGGCTTGGTGTGTTAGTGCTTCTTGGACTTTTGTCCCAGTGCAGCTCTACGAACGAGGACTGTCAACCCAGCTGCGACCTGTTGCGTCCATTTAATTAAGCGTCAGCTCAAGCGAGTGGCAGCTTCCACCTGAGCGGCACTTTGCCTGGCTCTGCTCCCTGTCCTTGTTCTGGTGGGGCTTCCCCTTTCTTTTTATAACCCACAGATTTTCCCAAATCGGTTATTTCTGAAGGACAACGTGCTGGTCATTAGATCCGTCACTGAGAAAAGATCACGTTGTTGCTGGAAGCTCTGTCTCCAGGGGTGCTGCCCACATTTGCAAACTGGCCCCTAAGAAGGTTCCGCAGGCTCTGGGTTTGGGACTCAGTAAAGGAAAAGGAGAACGTGTCCTACACTTCTCTTTGAGGTCAAGAATTTCAACTTAGGCCAAATGGTTTAGTGGCAAAGTGGGTATAATGCTGGCCAGGGGTCCCTCGGGGGCCCCTGGGGGCTTGGTTTCAAGAAGGGGCTGGGGTCCCTCGGGAAGCCCCAGAGCCCAGGGTTGCCTGCCTGTGACCCTGGGGGCCCTCCCTCCCCCTGTACAGGCCGTGGATGCTCTTCCTGAGAAAGGCTGCTTCTTGGGTCTGGGCTGCCTGCTACATGCAGGCTGGATCCGGGTGGAGCCGGGTGGATCCAGGTGCGGCTGCCGGGCCCAGGACAGCTGATGGGGTGGGAAGAGCCGGGGGAGCGCAGCGTGGCTGTCAGGGGCCCAGAGCCCAGAAGGTGCTTCAGAAACTCGGGTCAGGCAGGCGCGGCTGCCGGAGCCAGGCCTGGGAGGACATGAGCTGTGGGCTCTGGTGCCGAAGGGTCAGACGGGCCTCCAGGGCAGGCGGGGCGCTGAAGGCAGGAGGCCACCTCCCTGGAATGGCCAGGTGGGCAGGAGGCTGGCCTGCGGTTCCTCACGACAGTGGGCTCTCCTGGTTTAGGACTGGTTTTCACTCTGCCAGGGAGCCCTCTGCCCGGTGCCCACATTACATGGACGGCTCTCTCAGGGCCCCGCTGCCCCCACAGCAGGAAAAGCGTCCGGGCCTGAGGGGGGCTTCTGGCCTGAGAGGGGCTTCGGGCCTTGGCGAGTCCCGGCTCTGCCCTCAGAGGGCCGTGGGAGAGGGCTCCGGCCACGGGAAGCCGGCGGGAACCACCCTGGCCCCACAGAACTGCAGGGGCCTGGTGTTTCATTGGTCCGTGTGTCACCGAGTTCCCCACCCCACATCAGCGGCAATTTCCCCAGGATTTATAACAGAGGACGCCTCTGCCCCGGAGACAAGGCTCTCGACCTCAGCCTGAACCGAGCAGAGGTTTCGCCAGCCTGGGAGAAGACGGCGTGTAACAGCTGTCGGGATGCTACAGGCCCCTGTCCTCAGCCTCGCTGGCCCGGCTGTGATGTGGGCTTGAAGGACTCTGAGCTCAGGGTCACCGATATCCCCAGCCCGCGGGTGGGTGGGTCCTGGCAGGAGGGCGAGCCGGGAGGAGCCCCCTCACAGGCACGGACTTGAATAGACAGCCTGGACCCCAAGACAAAGGCCAGGGGTCTGCACCCCAGACTCTCCTTGCAGCAGAGCCTGAGGCACAGGGCGGTGGGGGCCCGGGGCACAGGGCAGGACCTCCACACCCTGCCTGGTGCAGAAACCCCGTGCTTTTCCAGTCTGATGATGGACAAAGACAAACCACGGCCCAGAGCCTTGAGACCTGAGTTTTAACAAACGTGGCCGGGGAAGCCCGAACCCCACATTCCTCCTCACTCCCCCAGGAGGCGGGCAAGGCCTGCTCTAACTGCGCAGGCCAGCCTGCTGCTGCTCCAACACCACGCTTCTGCTCAGGTCCCCGTGATGAGACAGAGCCGCCGAGGCCTGACCGGGGAGGGGCAGGGCGCCCAGCCCAGCGGGCTCTCCACCGCCCGCCCGGGGACAGCCCTCCCTCTGGAAGGCCCTCGTCCTACCCCGACCCTTCAGGCTCCAGAGTTCCCAGCAGAGGGGTCCGCGGGGAAGGCGGGTCTGGGGAGCCTGCACCACGTTCTTTGGGAGCAGCCGGCCCCAAGCTCCCCTCCGGCAGCTGGAGGCCCCGCCCGACCTGCAGCCAAAGACAGCAGAGGCCCTTACCTGGCAGGGAAGGCCACTACTTTTTCTTTTTTTTTTTTTTTCCTGTTTTTACTTTTAATGATGACTAACATGTCACATGATGTCCTCACAAATGAGGAGGAAATGATCAGATCCTAGGTTGCACTTCTTTTAGTAGGAAGCATAATCCCTGGGACCATAGTCTTTTTAAAACAGGTTTTTCCATTTTATTTATTTGTTCACTGGCCGCACTGACCCTTCGTCGCGGCTCGCAAGCTTTCTCTAGCTGCCGTGCGAGGGCTTCTCAGTGCCTGTGGCGTCTCCTGCTGCAGCCCGCAGGCTCCAGAGTGGGTGGGACTCGGTACTTGCTGGGTGGAGACTCGGTACTTGCTGGGCGCAGGCTTAGTTGCCCTGCAGCGTGTGGGATCTTAGTTCCCGGACCAGGGATAGAACCTGTGACCCCGCAGACAGATTCTTAACCACTGGGTCACTGAGGACATCCCTGAGACAGATTTTTACAATGACTTTATTAAGGCATGCTCTACATATTATAAAATCCACTCATTTCCAATGTATGAGTCAGTAATTTTTGAGTCACTTTGGTGAGTTATGCAGCTGTTGCCATAAATTAGTTTTAGAACCTGTCTATTACCCAACGAGATCCCTCACGTATGTTTATAGTTAACCCCCGTCCACCTCCCTTGCCTTTTCAGGACAGTTCCTCTAAATGGAGCTGCGGTATGTGGGATCTTGGGTCTGGCTTCTTTCACTTGGCCTCGTGTTTGAGGTTTGTTTGTGTGATAACATGTATCAGATACTCAATCCTTTTCATTGCTGAGCAATAGTTCACTGTATGGCTATACCACATCCGTTTATCCATCACTCCTGATGGCTACCGTCAGTGTTTTCCTTTCTCTTGGGTCCATACCTGAGAGTGGAGACACTCAGTCACGTAGTAAATTCACGTTTAACTGTTAAGCTGCCAAACCATTTTCCAGAGTGGCCGCATCACTCACACTCTTGCCTCCAGGGAGGGAGGTTTCCTGTTTCTCCACATCTTCAGCCACATTTGGTTTTGGTTTTGCTTTTTTAAGCCATTGTGGTGGTTCGTGAAAGACCATCTCACTAAAGTTTTGATTTGCATTTCTCTAGGGACAAATGAGAAGACTCTTGAGAGTCCCCTGGACAGCAAGGAGATCCAACCAGTCCATCCTAAAGGAGATTGGTCCTGAATATTCATTGGAAGGACTGATGTTGAAGCTGAACCTCCAATACTTTGGCCAGCTGATGCAAAGAACCGACTCATTTGAAAAGACCCTGATGCTGGGAAAGATTGAAGGTGGGAGAAGGGGACACCAGAGGATGAGGTGGTTGGATGGCATCACCGACTCAATGGACATGAGTTTGAGCAAACTCTGGGAGTTGGTCATGGACAGGGAGGCCTGGCGTGCTGCAGTCCATGGGACCGCAAAGAGTTGGACAGAACTGAGAGACTGAACTGAACTGAAGCGAACACCATCTCTAGTTTCTGTGAGTCAGAAGTCCAGCAGCAGCAGCTTGGCCCTGTTCTGGGGGCTCTCATCTCAGGCTTGCGAAGCCATAGTCATCTGCTGGGTTATCTGGGGCTGGGAGCCCCTCTCCCAGGTTGGGTTCTGTGACCAGTTCTTGTGTGTGTGTGTGCGCACGCGAGTGCGTGTGTGTGCGTGCGTGTGTGGGTACGCGTGTGTATGCACATTCGTGTGCGCGTATATGTGTGTGCATGTGCGTGTGCGTGTATGTGTGCGCTTGTGTGTGTGTGTGCATGCACGTGCGTGTATGCGTGTGCGTGCATGTGCGTGTGTGTGCGAGCGTATATGTGTGCGTGCGTGTGCATGTGCGTGTATGCATGTGTGTATGTGTGCATGTGCAGGGTTTTCCCCCCATGACAACAAGGAGCCAGTCTCCAGCACCAGCTGGGTGTCCCGGGTCCAACTCGATTCTGACACCGCCCAGAGCGCAGCAGACCCCGAAGGGAGGGTCCTCGTCCTGCAGACTGCCCCCCTGCCACATGCCCCATCCCCCCTTCAGATGCCAGTTGCCTGCGACTTTGACTCCCCTGCTCTAGACAGGAGGGTCCAATGCCCCCCGCCTTGGGTCTGATTGATTTCTAAAGCAGCTCACAGAACCCAGAAAGATTTGCTTACTCTCCTAGTTTGTTATAGAAAGGCGTGATAAGGACACAGAGAAACATCTGGATGGAAGAGATGTGCAGGGCAGGTGTGGGAGGGCCCAGAGCCCCACACCATCGCTGGGGGCCGCTCCCCACGTCTCCGTGTGCTCACCCGCCTGGGGGCTCTCTGACCCCTCTGCTTCTGGGATTTGGGGAGGCTTCATCATGCAGGCATGATGGATCATGAGCTCTGTTTTCAGCCCTTCTCTAGGGAAGGAGTTGGGGGAGCTGAAAATTCCCAGCTTCTCATCTGGGCTGGGTCTTCCTGGTGACCAGCTCCCACCCACACGCCCACCTGGAGCCACCTCCCTAGACCAAAGGACACGCCTGTCGCCCAGGAAATTCCAAGAGGCTTAGAAGGTCTGTGTAGGGGCTGGGGTCAAAGATCAAGTATGAGAACAGAAGAGGTCCCCTCTGTTCTTATTACTTGGGAAGTCCGGAGAGTTTCCGGAGCCTCGTGTCAGGGTCGGGGAGGGAGCCTGGCACACGTTTCCTCTCCTCTCGCCGCCGGCGAGCGGGGCTGTTTGTCCGCCTCAGCAGCTCTCTGGGTGCTGTCCTCAGTACTGTCTGCCTGTCCACGGCATCTGCTTTCCCTGGACATGTGATCCATGAGGCGAAGGTGGGGGCTCCTCCGTGTTCAGGCACGCCTGTCCCCCTGCTGCCCTCGACCACGCAGAACAGCCCCAGTACAGTGGCAGGAGGGCTTGGATTTCCAGAAAGCAGAGCCCTTAGGCCCCCCTTGGAACTGCTTTCCACACGGGCTTGTTGCCCGCAGATGTAACTCGTGGATAAAAGACAGTCTGTAAACAGCCATCACTGCCCGCTGTCCACACGCACAGTCAGATCTTGCTTTTTGCTGTCCCACCTGCGGAGGGTAAGAACAAAACGCAGCTTCTCTTCCCAGTTAAACTAAACCATCATCTGGGAGTTGAAGCTCTCAGAACGGGACCTGGACCTGAAATTAACACCAAACCACACCGTGTCATGGATTTATCGTAACCCACAGAGTCCACTGCGATCAGGAAAATGCCCACCCCTACCCCCGGCAGCCATAGGTGATTGTAGGGGTGGGGGAGGAGGTCAAGGGGGAGACAGAGATGACCCAATAACCAGCGAGGAATTTGAGGATTTCAGGGATGGGCTCAGCACAGTGTTGGTCCCGGTTTGAGAGGCAGCAAGAACCACAGTTCAGGCTGGGTGGTGACGATCGTGGCCATGCAGACGTTGTTGGACCAGGACCAGTCAAGGACGGTGGGTGTATTTACCACTGAATTCTCACCGCGACATTGAGGAAGACACCACGGTCACTCCCACTATACAGGCCCAGAGACCTAGGCACAGAGAGAGAGGCCCAACATCCCCTCGGAAGCGTGTGGGAACAGACGGCAGATTTGGGGTGTGGATCTGGGCTGCCTGAGTCCAGGTAGCCACCAGGAGGCCCTGGGTCTCCCGGCTGGTCCCCCCGGCTGGTCCCCCCGGAGCCTGCAAACACGGTCACCAAGGGCACCGTGACATCCGCGGCAGCTACATCACATGGGGTGAGGCTCCCCGAGGCCCCCGAGGCCCCTGAGACCTCACACTTCCTGCACACAGGACCCTGAACCTTCCTCCTGCAAGCTGGACAAGCCCGGCTTCCAGGGCAGCTCCCTGCCAGCTCCACAGGGCTTCTGTCTCACCTTAGGAAGAGCCCAAGGCACGCCATACCATCTCAACATCTGACTTGGATCTCACAAAGTTTTCTGAGCACAAGCACACAAGCCAGCTACACGCTTGCGGAATATCTCGCTGCATCCGAGTCGCCCCTGCATTCTTTTCTCACTGCACTATCGAGCCTGGGCAACATTGCAATGTGATGGGTGAGGCCATGGGTGCAGCAAAGTCCGGGGAAAACCCTGGTGAAGTGGCTTTGATTAAAACCACTGCTTATGGTCTGGCACCTGATGGCTTAGGTTCAAATCTCAGCCCTGACATGTCCCAGCTTGGGGTCCTGTGAAGACAGGAAGTTCCTTCTTCCCTCCCTGCCTGGGACTGTCTACAGGGCCGGCACAGTAACCGAATGTGGGATGCAGGCTTGCCGGGAGGAGTCCAGTGGTTAGAACACGCAGACCCGTGGCCGATGCGTGATAGACACTCAGCAAGCGTGAGTAACAGTGTTTCCGGATCTTGGGCAGCTGTCAGCTCCGTGACTCACCATTATTTGGGCACCGCTAAGAAAGGAAAAAATAAGGGGCAGTTAAATAAAGCCTCTCCATAGACTATAAGACACATCCAATTCTGGAGACAGTAGAGTTGGGGGAGATGCATGTCTTCAGTGGGTGAGACGTGGTGTTACCACTGTGCCCAGCCATCTGCCAGGAAAACGGGAGCAGTGGGCTGTGACCCACGGCCGTGGTGGCAGAACAAGAATGAGACATTCCGGGGCACACCTCTGAACACAAGAGGAAGGGGACCTGGACGTGGGATGATGGGGTGAAACCTGGGAAACGGAGCCTGGGTCTGACTCACGCCCGCCTTCGTGTCGTCACACCTGTTCACCCCGTGTGGGGAGCCCAGTGAGGAGAGCAGGAGCAGAGCTGCTCTCAGGCGCTGGAGGGCGGTTTTATTCCGTCTGCTCCCGTAGACACTGCTGATCAGGGCTTACACGTCAGGCTCTCTGGGTGACAGTAAGGCACGACTTCTGCCCTCAAGGAACCTCCTCTCCAGCAAAGAGACGAACGGCGATGACTCACCCGCCCGCCGAGACCAGGAGACCCACACTCACCGCAGGTCGGTGTGTCAGAGCGATTCCATCGGCAGTGGGAATTCCCACAGAACCCGCAGAGGAGGCGGGTTTGCCGCGATGGAAACAGCCTTCAGCCTTGGCTTGTCTCTCTGCTCTCATGCACGCTTTTCCCTCGATCGCTCACCTTTGCCCCATGGTGACCTGCTTGTACGCGGCTTTCCCAGTGGCTCAGCAGTTAAGAGTCTGCCTGCGGTACAGGAGACGCAGGAGATGTGTGTTCGGTCCCTGGGTCAGGACAACCCCCTGGAGGAGGGCATGGCAGCCCCTCCAGTGTTCTTGCCTGGAGAGTCCCATGGACAGAGGAGCCTGGTGGGCTACGGTCCACAGGTTCCAAGAGTCAGACACGACTGAAGCAGCTAAGCACACACACACAGTCTGTTTAAGCCTCTTTAACTCTTCCCTGGGACCATGAGCAGGAACGATGCCTAAGCAAAACAAAATGGCATGCGCCACGATACACTCTCCCCTAGGCTAGACGCAGTCTTCCTGTACCCCCAGCACGTCTACCTGGAGATGGTGGCAAAGCGGGGGGAAAGCATGGCGGCAGTGAAGCAGAGAAACAGCAGGAAGGAAGCGTCCCGACGTCCGTGGTGCCGCCCAAGCCGTGGCTAGGGGGGCCCTCCGCTCCTCTCAGCGGCTTTCCTACCCCGAGTTCAGGGTTGGCGGGGGTGGGGGGGGGGGTTCTGCAGGGCTGAGAAGGCTGCTCCTCCCCACCCAGGCTTCTTCCCAGTGTGGTTGCAGAGAGACCCGTGGGTGGGGGACAGCTGGGTGCTACGATCACTCTTCTCTATCATGGGAGACAGGGTGTAGGCTGAGAGTGGAAACAGGCTGTTTAACAGCGATTGTCTCCTCTTCATGTTCCCTTTAATATTATTGATAAATCATTTTCTTTAAAAAGGAAAAAGAACGTGTTTTTCCCCAGGTTGTGGTCAATCAAGCACCATGATCCCAGCAGCCTCTGAACAGCGGCGGCTCAGGCTTCTGGCAAAGGACAGGACATGGTGAGCAGACAGCAGGGCTTGGGTCGGGGGGGTGCGGCAAGGACACGGGGAGATTGAGGAGGGGCCCCCGTCGCCGGGGCCCCGGCTGCTCTGTGGGATCAAGGTGTGCTTGGCCCCAACACAGTGCAAAACCAAAGTGACCTCCACAGTGGACAGTTCAAACCTCACTGCAGTGATGCAGCTGACTTCAGAGGGTCTCCGTCAACCCGCCGACCATGAGACGAACCCACTCAGATGGGGCTTCACAGACACCGAAGGGGTCAAAGCTCTCTCACCATTAGACAAGAGAGGTCAACTTCAGAAAATGGTGGGTCAAACACCGGCCTAGCAGACTCCTCGAAAGGAACCCTCCTCTTCCACCTCCTACTGGGGGTCCCTCAATATGTATTAAATGCCCCCAAAGGGCCCATGCTTGGGGCTATCTTTAGAGACTCTGGCATGGTAGGATTCGGGAAAATGAGGAAAATCAAGGGGCCTAGTGAAATAGGACAGCAGCGTGAGTGCTGCAGTCTTCCACAAATGACAAAGGCCAGGCAGCGTGGGTGCCGTCTGTGATGGGAAGAGTAAAAGGGCTGCAAAAGGCCACTGTCCTTAAGACGCTGGGTGGGAAGAACCTCGTTATACTGATAACACAGAAGTAACATGGCAGCAGAGGGCTTAATTCAAGGTCTTGTATAGATGCTAAATCTGTCAAAATCATCACCTCACCAACATTACTAAGATCATCACCATCACCACCACCACCATCACCATCATCACAACCATCACCATCACCAACATCACCATCACCATCACCATTACCACCATCACCATTACCACCATCACCATCACAATCATCACAACCATCACCATCACCATCACCATCACCACCATCACCATCACAATCATCACAACCATCACCATCACCATCACCATCACCACCATCACCATCACAATCATCACCACCACCATCACCACCACCACCACCATCGCCATCACCACCATCATCACCACCATCACCCTCACCAACATCACCATCACCATCACCATTACCACCATCACAATCATCACAACCATCACCATCACCATCACCATCACCACCATCACCACTACCACTATCACCATCACCACCACCATCACCATCACCACCATCACCATCATCACCACTGCCATCATCACCAACATCACCACTATCACCAACATCACCACTATCACCATCACCATCACCACCATCACCACCATCACCACCATCACCATCACCATCATCACCACCACCATCACCACCACCACCATCACCATCATCACAACCATCACCATCACCACCATCACCACCATTGCCATCACCACAATCATCACCACCATCACCATCACCAACATCACCACCACCACCATCGCTATCACCACCATCACCATCATCACAACCATCACCACCATCACCACCACCACCATCGCCATCACCACAATCATCACCACCATCACCCTCACCAACATCACCATCACCATCACCACCATCACCCTCACAACCATCACCATCACCATTACCACCATCACAATCATCACCACCACCACCATCACCATCACCACCATCACCACCATCACCACGATCATCACCACCATCACCATCACCACCACCATCACCATCACCATCATCGCCATCATCACAACCATCACCACCATCACCACCACCACCATCGCCATCACCACAATCATCACCACCATCACCCTCACCAACATCACCATCACCATCACCACCATCACCCTCACAACCATCACCATCACCATTACCACCATCACAATCATCACCACCACCACCATCACCATCACCACCACCGCCACCATCACCACCACCACCATCGCCATCACCATCATAACAACCATCACCATCACCATCACCACCACCATCACCACCACCACCATCACCACCACCACCATCACCACCACCACCATCACCATCACCACCATCACCACCATCACCACGATCATCACCACCATCACCATCACCACCACCATCACCATCACCATCATCACCATCACCATCACCACCATCACCACCATCACCACCACCACCATCGCCATCACCATCATCACAACCATCACCATCACCACCATCACCACCATCACCCTCACAACCATCACCATCACCATCACCACCATCACAATCATCGCCACCATCACCATCGCCGTCACCACCACCGCCACCATCACCACCACCACCATCGCCATCACCATCATAACAACCATCACCATCACCATCACCACCACCATCACCACCACCACCATCACCACCACCACCATCACCACCACCACCATCGCCGTCACCACCATTGCCATCACCACCATCACCATCATAACAACCATCACCGTCACCACCACCACCACCATCACCACCACCACCATCACCACCACCACCATCACCACCACCACCATCGCCACCACCACCATCGCCACCACCACCATCACCACCACCACCATCGCCATCACCACCATCACCATCACCACCACCACCATCACCGTCACCACCATTGCCATCACCACCATCACCGTCACCACCACCACCACCATCACCACCACCACCATCACCACCACCACCATCGCTGTCACCACCATTGCCATCACCACCATCACCGTCACCACCACCACCACCATCACCACCACCACCATCGCCATCACCACCACCACCACCATCACCACCACCACCATCACCGTCACCACCATCGCCGTCACCAGGCCCCGCTATGGCCTGGGCTCCCCCTGTTGCCAGGACTGATGCTCTGTGCTCTACATGCACCGTGTTACCTGTTTTCCACAAAGACCCCCTATGTTGGCCTGGCCTTTTAAACGTAAGGTAATAAAGACTTAGGAAATTCATGACCGGACCACAGTCATCATTTGGTCAATGTTAGTTCCAGGCCTTGAGCCAGGGCTGGACTGATTTCAAAGACTGTATCCCTAACCGTTCTGCTTCCCTAAACCCCAGTCCACCCAGCAGAGCCCACTGTTCAGGTCAGCACAAAGAAAGTAATGGCAGAAAGAGCATCTCCAAATACATAAACAGTGTATGTCGGCAGTGCTTTTTATTCCCTTCCAATTATTTAATTTTTGGAAAAACTCCATTTGCATCTAAGCAATTTACTTTTAAAAATCCTTCTGATTTCTTAAGTGGCACGCACAAAAATGAAGCTAAACTCTTTGTGAAACGCCTCATTGAACACTCGAGAAAGACAAAAACAATCCGTTCTGACAAGGCTGGAATTCAAGGCGCACTTGCCTGGGTTGTCTTTGTAATTCCACCCCATACAAATCACCCTTGTTTTCCGCCATCGTGGGTTTATCAGAGACATTCTTGCCCTGTAATTCGTCCTGAACACACCAGGCTTTACCTTTGGAAAAGTAATGAAGCACTGCCTGGCTGAGAGTGATAAAGATTTATCACGCCTTATACATGGAGATTAGAATGTAAACACAGAAATCTCAATTAACCTTCTAACCTGTAGGTCAGAAGGAGGGGGCTCCCAGTTATAAGCAGAAGGCAATGCCATTTCCTACAGACCCGTCCAGCTGGTGACAGAGTTCAGGGCACAGTGATTAGTTACTGGGACAGGAAAAGCCGAGGTGGGGAGGTTCGTTCCTGAAGAAACCTGTGTCCCCCACTAACCCAGAGGCTAAGCCTGGGGCGGGGTCAGAGACAGCCCTCCAGCCAGCTGCAAAGCAATCTCCAGTCTCCAAGAAATCCCTGCTGGTGCCCAGGAGGAGCAAGGGGGTGAGGGAGCTGAGCAGGCATCCCCAGCCTGGACGCTCCCGGGGCTGTCCGCATTCAGACCAGCTTCCAGGAGCACCGCCTGGCCTCAGAAGAGCAGTGCTGGGACGACGCTGGGGAGCCAGGAGGGAGAGCGGGTGCTGGACCAGCCTCAGCCTGTCTGCCCTGGGCCCTGAGATCCCAGGAGGGCCGCCCCACCCCACACTCTGGTCCTCAGGGCTCTCGACACCCCGTCTCCACCACCCACAACGGCCTGGGGCTGCCTCCTTCTCACAACGCCTCCCCTCTCCCCCCATCCGTGCCAATCTTCTGGGTAAAATGTAGAAATTATAGGGGGCTTCCCTGGTGGTCCCGTGGTGAAGACCTTGCCTTCCGGTGCAGGGGGAGTGGGTTGAATCCACGGTCGGGGGCAAAGATCCCACGTGCCTTGTGGCCAAAAATCCAAAACAAAACAGAAGCAATATTACAACAAATTCAACAAAGATGTTAAAAATCAAACAGAGAGGGAAGCCCGGTGTGCTGCAGTCCGTGCGGTTGCAAAGGGTTGGACCCAACTGAGCGACTGAACAATGACATCAAAAAAAAACCTGTTTTTAAAAAAGCAAAACTCGTAGTCAAGCTTCTGGGTGGGTTGGAAAACCTAGACTCAAAAAGCTTCCATCTCCAGGTGTTTTTAATGAAACCACAGCCCCTGCTTGCTCCTGGAGGTGAGTCCCTGTGGGCCGCTGAGTGGACGGCAGCCTGTGTCTCCCCCAGGCTCTCAGTCCAGCGGGCAGCAGGGCGGGGTGGGGGGGGGTGGTTCCTGCTCTGGGACCAAGTCCCTGAGTTTCTGCCCCTCCCCCACGTAGTCATTTTTAGCACAAGGAGCAGAAACAAATCTCCTGGCATCTCCATAAGCCTCAGTGGAGCTGCTGATACAGGTGCCAGCCAAAGTGTCCCCAGAACCCAACTCCCACCCGGGACCTCAGCCGCAGACTCACTTGGAACTAGGGTCATTCCAGGTGTCACTGGTTAGGTCACAGCGAGCTGAACCCCCTAAGAGGGGCCCCTGGCCTGTGTGACTGGTGTTCTCCAAAGAAGAGGAGACACACAGGTAGGGAGGAGCCCCATGAAACGGGGCAGAGACAGGAGCAGCGTGTCTACAGGCGGGGAGCACCGAGGAGGGACGAAGGACGCCCCGCCAGGGGCAGGAGGCAGAGCAGAGGGGGTTCGGGCTGCCCACACCTTGACACGGGACGTCTGGCCTCTGAAACCGGGGACGAATCCACGTCTGCTGTTTGAAGCTGCCCAGTGAATAACACTGGGCAGTGGCTGTCCTGGGGGTCCACCACGACCCCTGGCAGCAGTTTCAGAGCTCACCCCACGGGAGCTGTCATCATCGTTGTTTAATCGCTCAGTCGTGTCCAGCCCTTGGGACCCCACGGACTGCAGCCCGCCAGGCTCCTCTGTCCGTGGGGTTTCCCAGGCAAGAACACTGGAGTGGGTTGTCATTTCCTTCTCCAGGAGATCTTCCCGACCCAGGGTTCAAACCCGCACCTCCTGCGTTGCAGGCAGATCCTTTAGCACTGGTGATCTTTGAGTCACCTGAAGCCCCCACAGGAGTCGACCCCCGTGTAACCCGTGAGACCCAGTCCCACCCACTCGGGCCACCGGGCTGGACTCGGGGGCCCTTCTGGGCCGTCGCGCTCAGAGTGGCTCCTTGCTCAGCACGGAGGTGTGCTGCAGGCCCGGGCCGAGTCACGCGGCGTCTCCCTGCTCCACGGCTCTGCGGCTCCTTCCTGACCCCTGCTGCTCATCGGGAAGAGTCTGTCGCTGCACCCGCCCTGTAACCTTTAGACTCCCTGCCCCCACCCGGGAACGCCTGGCCAATTAGCCTTTAGTTGATTTTTAAAACATCCTTTCAGGAGCCCTCGCTTCCTGCTAATATTTGGGTCCTGGTGCCTGGGCGGTGGCAGACGTCATATTTGTTGAAAAAAATGAATGAATGAACAGACAAGCCCCCGAGTAAATCAAAGGACATCCTTCTTTCTTGGAAACGACAAACTTCCCCCCTCGCGTTGTCAGAACAGCGTCCCCCGGCCTTATCCCCTTCCCCTGCCCATCCCGCGCTCTGCACAGTGACGGGCCCAGGCCAGCCGGTGGCCGGAGCTCCAGGAGGAGGCCGAGCAAGGCCGTCAAATGAGGGGAGATGGGGGCAGGGACTGGGTGTCCAGAGGCGGGGCGCCCCTTCACAGCTTCACCCTCTCACTGCTCTTCCAGAAGGACGGGCCCAGCAACACTGCTGTGAGCAGACGGCCCTGATGTCCTCGGCTCAAGCCCGTGCTCAGAAGGGCTTCCCGCAGAGGGGCGGCTCGGAGCCTTCTGCGCACGTGTCTCCCCGGCCTGCTCTCACCTCCTTGGAGACCCTTGAATGGTTAAGATTATGTATCCACTCGGGTAGACTGTGTGCCAGAGTCTGGCCAGCAGTCAGCACATCTGTGAGTGTATCTGCAAAGTGTGACTAACGGTCAAACCTGCAGAGGAGAGCTACTGATTGTCCAGTCACGGTGGGCCTCGCCCAAACAGTCAAAGAGCTTAAGAGGAAAAGACTGGAGTCCCGGGAGACAGTGGGCTTCTCCTCCAGACGCCTTCAGACTGGACCCAGGATGCCTGCTCTTCCTGGGCCTGCAGCCCAGCAGCCCGCTCCACACATTTCAGCCCGCCAGTCCCACAGCCCCCGCCCCTTCGTGTGCACACACACACACACACACACACACACACACACACACACACACAGCCCACTGGCTCTCTTTCCCTGGGGACCCCTAACTCAGGCCGTCTCCCTGGAGCACGGGCTCCACTGCAGGATTTGGGGTAAGGCCACTTACTCTGATTCTCGATTTGCTCATCTAGAAAACGGGAATGATAATATCTACATCGCAGGTTAGATGAGACGGAAGGTGTAAAAATACTTTGTAATAAACTGTCTCTGCAAAGTTATCATTTCCAACTCTCAACCATCCAGAACACGTGAAAGGCTGTGCTGTGCCACCTTCCTCCCAAGCAGGGCTCTCCGCCCCCCCGCCCTGCCCCCCACCCCTGGGGCCTCTGGAATCTCTGACCGTCCAGCGTTGGCCTGCAATGGCCCCCTGCCTCCCCAGGCCTGACACTCTCCAATCCCCCACCACAAGTTCCCAGCACATGACTCAGTGAATCAGGATGTGCTGACCTGGGGGGAGGATCAGCAGTGGTCTTGGCCTATTCAAATGCGCCTGTAACTTGAACATCAGAAAGAATGTTTCTCAAGCTGCTGCTACCTGCCTGCAAGATGGTGCCCAGTCGAGCGGCACCCCCAGGGCTGCCGGACGCCCGCGGGCCGGGTGCTGGGGGTGAGCAGAGACTGAGCTGTGTGCCCTGCCCCTCTGCCCGGGCGCACAGGCTGCAGGTGAGTGCTGCCCGCCAGTGTGGCCAGGGCCGCAGCGGGGCTGCGGCGGGGGCGACTCAGCCCGCTGTGCTCCTGCACCTGGTCCTGTCTAGGGGCAGCAGACGCCGCCATCACTGGGCCGAAGTGACAGGAAAGCTTCCGTGGGCACGCGGAATCCTGCTTCCCAGCTGGGCTCCCGTGTGCCCGGGCGCGGGCTCCCTGAGTCCAGGGAGATGGACACACACAGCACAGCACATATGTCTCTGGGCCTCGCCTTCCACCAGCCCTCAGGGGCCGCAGTGCTAGAATCACCGAATGTCACACTGGCAGGTGTCCCCGGAAACATCTGGAAAGTTCACCTAAGATTTAGAGAGAGATGCTCGCAGAGTCCTGTGTTCAAATGCAACCTTTCCCCAGATATAGCAATAAAACTCACAAAAGTGCTCTGCAAGTGGTGGTTGGAAGGGTGGGTTGAAGCAGGGGAGAAGGAGAGCAGGAAGCTGGCCCTCCCCATTCCCACGGCAACCCAGAGGGTTCCAGGGAGCCAGCTTTGAGGAGCACGTCGGAGGACCAGGAGGAGGAGGAGTCTGCAGCCCTGGGGCCGGCATGAGGTCACCCCGCCCTGGTTAGGGGACCAAGGGCCTGGCCCCAGCTTGGGAGCAAACGTCAGATGCAGAAAACAGGCCTGCTCCCAGCGTCCCCCCAGAGACCAGCCCCCCTCACCCCAAGCACGACACCCACTCCACCTCCACTTCTGAGATGCTGCTCAGCCCGCGCCGATGCCCGGAGGACTTTCGCCTGCACTTTAAAGCCTTCGCGATCAGAACTTAGTCAAGGTTTCCTTCACTCTCTTGGTGTTTGCTCCACCACCTTGGAGACCGGTCCACGGATTAGGCCCGGGGGATGCGTGGGGAGAAGTGAAGAGCCCAGCATCTGTGCACGCCCAGCCCTCGGTGGCCGGCAGCTCCCCAGCTCGTTGGGTCTTCAGGCCCCCTCAGCCACGTGGCATGCGTGCTTCGCATCCATAGGGGATGACCAGATCCTCAGCACACTCCTGACCGTGCCGAACGTGCCTCGTGGGAGCTCAGCGCTTGGTTTCCTTCCTGTTGTCTCTCTGGCCCTTCCACGTGGCCCCTGGGTTTCCCAATCCTCCCCCCTGTTCTCTGCTCACTGCCTGGCCTGCTCTACCAGCTGCCTCATCCATGAAGGTTCCTGCCACCCCTCCTGGGCCGAGGCTATGGCTCTGTAACCATGGCCTTGACCCCAGGCCCCTCACTCCCATCAGCTCCCCTCACCATGCCACCCTTCCAGGTGGCTCCTCAGCACCTGCGCAGTCTGACTTGACCTTATAGAGCAACCTGACTGCCCTGTCCCCCACTCAGCTCTGCCCCAGCCGGGCCAGCCGCACCCCCACCCCCAGCTCCCTTGGAGCTTCCTGTCCACCTCCAAGCCTCTGCTCCCACCCCTCCTCCAGCGACGCCCCCTCTTCTGACTCTGCCGACTTTGTGTCCTCACTGCCTCCCAGGCTTATTCCAGGTCTGCAAGGCATCGCCCCCAAAGGCCCCCCATCCTAACTAAGACAGGGTTCTTACCTTTATTGGCAGCTCCCAGAGAACGTGACAGGAATCCCGGCTCACGGCCGGCCCTCCTGAGAAGGCCCCTCTGCCACCCTGGCTGGTCCCCTCTTGTCCTGAGCGAAGCCTCCGATCTCCTGCTCCCTGGATTCGCTCTCCGTCCTCCCTGAGGCCCCACGTACCGCCCAGGCAGGCGCCGCTCTCTCCACCCTGGCCCCCGCCCCGAGACTTCCCAGCCTGGAGAGACTGCGCATGCCCTCCCCAGACCCCCGAGAGGACCTGCACCGTCCCCCGGTGGTCTCCTGCCTCCTCGGGGAGCAGGGAGCTCTCTACATGCGTATCACCAAGAGAGAAATCCTCACGGGCTGGATGAAAGAGAAAGTGAAAGTCGCTCAGTCGTGTCTGACTTTTTGTGAGCCCATGCACTACACAGTCCATGGAATTCTCCAGGCCGGAATACTGGAGTGGGTAGCTGTTCCCTTCTCCAGGGGATCTTCCCCACCCAGGGATTGAACCCAGGTCTCCTGCATTGCAGGTGGATTCTTTACCAGCTGAGCCTCAAGGGAAGCCCAAGAATACTGGAGTAGCTAGCCTATCCCTGCTCCAGGGGACCTTCTCAACCCAGGAATGGAACCGGGGTCTCCTGCTTTGCAGGTGGATTCTTTACCAACTGAGCTAATGTCTAATAAGTACCTTTCTCCACCTCATCATAAAGGCCTGGCCTGTAGTGCTCCACGTGGACCGTCCCAAGGTCTCATAACTGGTCCTCGGTTACGCCTCACCTTCCCAAGCAGATGAGGAGCTCCTGAGATGAGCAGGGTCTCGTTTCCTTGGACACCCCCTTCCAGCCTTGTCCAGCACGTCATAGAGGCTCCACAGACACTTTTCAGATGGAAGAAGGGGAAGGTGTGCACCGCGGTGGAACACGCCACACGCCTCCTCCTCCCCGCACACCTCTCAGGAGCTCTCTCCTTAAACCACACCGTGGCAAGGCACGGGTTCCTTCCAGATCACAGGTTCCAGCCTGCGTCAGCAGGGCCCAGAGCTTGCCTTGTGAGACCTCCCACCCTGGGTTCTCAGACCATCACTAAACACACAAACCACAGTGCTGTTCCGTGTGGACTTGGACTTCTGCAGAGACTCGCTCTCAGGGTGTGAGCTCCGGGGAGCGTGGCCGTGCAGAGCGCTGCACGTGCACAGCGTCGGAGCCCGGGGTCCTCACGTGGCGCCATGAACATCTGGTGTGGGTATGCGCCTCCTCCCTGGACGGGTAGGTTTTAAATACCAAGCTCTGTTAGGTGCCTCGTGGGAGACAGGGAGGCTTGCAAATTAGAATTTTTCCAAGGTTACAACCACGAGATGTATCACAGGCCCACACAGATATTTATTGACTTATGTTGCAGGAATATTTGTAAGTGTTAAACATCCCAAATCTGTCGTTTTCCCACACTTATTATTTTAAAGTATAATCTTCCCAACATTCCTCTAAGGGAGGCTGACACGCTGTAATTAAATACAGCGTGGCATGGTGTGATGCTGGTGCTTTCTGGGAAGAGCTGTTAGCATGCTATAAAAAGAAAGCATTCCGATCTGGAGACGGACGATGCCCATCCCACAACCCTGAGGCAAGTCGACGCATTTGCTCTGAGTTTCTTGAGGTCAGCAAGAGAGGTTGTCAGAATAATTCTGTGAAAAGTGAATCTGCCCAGGAGGCAGCAGAGGCCCCCTTGATGTGCGTCAGGAGGAGATCGGGCGACTTGTTCATCTGCTGAGATCACTGGGGCCTTGGGGTTAAGGCGGAGACATTACAAAGAAGAGAGCAGGTATTCTGGAAGACACAAGGAAAATGCGCTTCCTTCCTGGCGTGCCAACAGTGAGTGAGTCCCGACAGAGCTAACCCATCAGGTACTTGATACCAAACTCCCCCGTGGCTGGGAGAAGGAGTTGGTGAGAAGCGTTGATGAGAAGGAGCGGGAGCGGAGAGTGGACTCCAGCCACCTGTCCTGGGGCCAAAGAGGCAGGGCTCGACAGCCGGTCTGCGGGCAGAACTGGCCACCCTCTGCCTCCAAGCGCCTTCATCGCGCTCTCTGTTGTACTGAAACATGTGTTAGCACGTGCTTTAGACTGTGTGATGGATTTGATCCCTCGTCTTCCCGAGAGCAGGGCCCCCTCCTGCCTGGCTCTCGGAGTGAGTGGCACAGCAACGCGAAGTCTGCCGTCTGTTTAGGCCCATGCTGGCTTGGAAACCCATGGTGGCTTCTCTTGACTGATGTTCACCTGTTGACCTACAGACTGGTTAGACAGGTCCCAGGTTCTACTCGTGCAAATATTTTGTTTGAGACGTAAAGTGAGGCTTCTGTTCAACTGTATCTGTGTCAATAAAAGCTTAGTAAACCAGCATGAGTATTTTCAACAAAAAGGCCGGCTTACAACTTAGCATTCAAAAAAACTAAGATCATGTTATCCAGTCCCGTCACTTCATGGCAAATAGATGGGGAACCAGTGGCAGATTTCACTGCAGACGGAGACTGAAGCCTTGAAACTAGCAGATCCTCATTCCTTGGAAGCAAAGCTATGACACGACCAGAGAGCAAATTAAAAAGCAGAGACATCGCTTTGCCAACAAAGGTCCATTGAGTCAAAGCTGTGATTTTTCCAGTGGTCATGTACGGATGTGAAATTTGGACCATGTAGAAGGCTGAGTGCTGAAGAACTGATGCCTTCAAATTGTGGTGCTGGAGAAGACTCTCGAGTCCCTTGGACTGCAAGGAGATCAAACCTGTCAATCCTAAGGGAAATCTGTTCTGAATGCTCATTGGAAGGACTGATGCTGAAGCTGAAGCTCCAATCCTTTGGCCACCTGATGAAGAACTGACTCATTGGAAAAGACCCTGATGCTGGGAAAGATCGAAGGCAGGAGGAGAAGGGGATGACAGAGGATGAGATGGTTGGATGGCATCACCGACTCAATGGACAGGAGTTCGAGCAACTCGAGGAGATAGTGAGGGACAGGGAAGCCTGGCACACTGCAGTCTATGGTGTTGAAAAGAGTCGGTCACGACTTGGCGACTGAACACCAGCAAGAGCATTTAAGAAAACATTTAAGGAAACTGAAGAATTAAAATGTCGGCTGAACATAGTGGTCAGTGGCTTGATGGAGCTGTGACATTTCGAACAGCCAGTCTCCTGGTGCATGTGCTCACCTGAAGCACTTGACCATGAGTCAGAAGGAGCCGGGGGAGAAGGAGACATCGGCCTCGTGTTGCAGGCGCTCGCAGACGGGCTCAAGGGACCCCGTGACCGTCCCCCACCCTGGGAGGAGCACGGGACGCCCTGAGGAGGCCTCTGCAGCTCTCCGCTCATGCTAGCACGGAGGTTCGACTCAGGACATTTTCTATCATCTCAGTTTCACACATGGGAAGGTTCTGTATTTCATCAAGTCCAGATTTTATGTCATAGTTGAATTTTCCATTTTTCTCTGCTCTGACACCACCCTCACCCCATTGCACTTCTCCAGGCCCCATGGAGCTTGGGGGAAAGCGAGGGTCCGACTGCCAACAGCATTGGGCAGACCCCCCTGATAGGGCTTTCCTCACCAGCCCCAGCCGGAACGTGTGCAAAAGAAAAACTGTGCAACACCCCACACTGCTGTCCTCACTTATCTGTGTAGATATTTAGCCTCATGATTATTATTCTAGGCACAGGGCTCTTAACATGCACAGTGGTCGGGGCAGCGTTACTCAGACGATCGACAGTTCTGAGCAGAACAGATACAGGGGTGGAGCCCCAGGGCAGAGCACAGTTCTTCTCAGCTGGCATTGGAACTCCCTCAGGCCAGCTGCAAATTCACCCAGGGGGGCATTTCTGACCCTTTTCTCTCCCCTGGTCCTTAGCGGAGATCAATGCCTGACTCAAGTTGGTACAGACGGCTTCCCCACCTGGTAAGACACACTCAGGATGAAGCCTTTTCTTTTACGCTTGTTCCTATCTTTCTTCTCCTTCTTTCTTTACTTACTTAGGCTGTGCTGGGCCCTTGGTGCTGCTCAGGCTGTTCTCGAGTGGCAGAGAGCAGGGAGGGGCTGCTGTCCAGTCGGGGGCACGGGCCTGTCGTCGCGGAGTTTCTCCTGTTGCAGAGCTCAGGCTCTGGCGCACACGGGCCTCAGGAGTATGGTCCCCGGGCGCTAGAGCGCAGGCTCAGTAGCTGTGGCTCACGGGCTCAGTGGCTCCAAGGCACGTGGGGTCTTCCCGCACCACGGATGGAACCCAGGTCTCCTGCGTTGGCAGGCGGCTTCTTTAACACTGAGCCACAGGGAAGCTCTGCTCCTTCCTTTCCCAGGCAGTCTCTGAACACCTTTTTACATCTAGACTGAAACTCTCCACCAACAGGCGGTGAGCTCCCTCATCTAGTCTCCAAGACGGCCCCCATCTCGGCCCTGAGAGCCGGGACATCGGTCCATCTTTTCCTCCTGGCGTCTCTCTCTTGTTCTTCAAGGTTCCACAAAGATTCCCTCCAAGAACCTCACAGTCTCATTTCCAAGATCCGCTCGCTCATCTGAGTGAGACAGCTTACGCTCTCTTTCGGGAAGCAGGCGCTGCAATCTTTTGACTATTTGGGGTCTCACTCCCCACAGGTCTGCGGTGTCCTTTCTGTGTGGACACCGTTTTTCTATAGAGGAAGCGAGGAATAGCCTAAGTCATTCTGGCTGCTTTTCCGTATGTTAACACAGGGCCAGCTGCTCCTTGCTTTTTGCACTAAACAAAATGAAGCAAACCCGGCTTCAGGAGGTTCTGGACGAAGGCGCCACGGCCCAGACCTCAGGTGAAAGCAGCGTGGCCAGGGGTTGTGTGGACTCCAGAAGGGCAGTGTGCTGGGCACTGGGCGTGAGCAGGGAGCGCTTTCTCTGCGCTCTCCCCAGGCCTGTGCCAGCCACCAGGCGCTCACAGACAGGACAGGATGCCCTCGATGGCAGAAACCCAGCCAGCCTTGCCTCTCTCCCACACAGAGCGGAGGCTGCAGAAAGCTCTGCGGGGTCCCAGGTCTCAGGAAAGCTTTATCGCATCTGAGTGAGGGGCGGAAGTGAGAGCCTCTGCACTGCACGACCACTGAAACCTCCCCCAAAGGGTAGCTGGTCAGCTGATGGGTGAAATAAGATGAAATTATGAAAAAATATTCCAATAAAAAGAAAAAAAAAGAGGAAAAAGAAACAAAGGACAAACAGGGCAAATAAAAAGCCTCAAGAAGGTAGGTTTCAGTTCAGTTCAGTCAGTTCAGTCGCTCAGTCATGTCCGACTCTTTGTGACCCCATGAATCACAGCACGCCAGGCCTCCCTGTCCATCACCATCTCCCGAAATTCACTCAGACTCACGTCCATCAAGTCCGTGATGCCATCCAGCCATCTCATCCTCTGTCGTCCCCTTCTCCTCCTGCCCCCAATCCCTCCCAGCATCAGAGTCTTTTCCAATGAGTCAATTCTTTGCATGAGGTGGCCAAAGTACTGGAGTTTCAGCTTTAGTATCATTCCTTCCAAAGAAATCCCAGGGTTGATCTCCTTCAGAATGGACTGGTTGGATCTCCTTGCAGTCCAAGGGACTCTCAAGAGTCTTCTCCAACACCATAGTTCAAAAGCATCAATTCTTCGGTGCTCAGCCTTCTTCACAGTCCAACTCTCACATCCATACATGACCACAGGAAAAACCATAGCCTTGACTAGACGGATCTTAGTCGGCAAAGTAATGTCTCTGCTTTTGAATATGCTATCTAGGTTGGTCATAACTTTTCTTCCAAGGAGTAAGCGTCTTTTAATTCCATGGTCTAAACAGTCTCAAATTCTTGGTTAAATAGCAGAGACTATCAGATGAGACTCAGAAGTGCAAAGCCACCAGCACACTGCTTATCAGAAGCCCAGCCTAGAGGGCAGCCTGGCAGGTCTCACACCACCAGACGCCCAGTCCTGCTGAGCAGGGCTCCACGCGCCTCGCGTGCCCGCAGGAAGGGAGAGCGTGTGTCCCCGCACGAGCCGTGTGTTCTGAGTAAGGCACTCTACTCACAGCAGCAAAGCCTGGAAATGGCTGAAGTGCCCACCAGCTGCTGAGTGGGAAAACAGGCTGTAGTGTCCTTTCCAACACTGCACTGACAGACTTAGCTAGTGCAATTAGATGAGAAATTATATAAAAGGTATGTAGATTGGAAAGGAAGAAATATTTGCAGATGGGATGGACACGTATGCAGAAAAAAAAAAAAAAAACACCTCTTGGGATTGAGAATTGCCCTGGCAGTTCAGTGGTTTGGACTCAGAACGTTCACTGCCAAGAGCCTGAGTCTGATACCTGCTCAGGGTACTAAGATCATCCCACAGGCTGCAGCCCAGTCAAAAGACAAAACAAAGCAAAACAAACGAACAACAAAACAAAAACAAAAAACCCTCTTGGAATTCATGAACGATTATGGCAAGAGTGTAGGAAATAAGCTTAAAAAGTCAGCCACTTCCCTACACACCAGCAAAGAGTGAGCGGACTTTGAAATTCAGAAGGCAATATCGTTTACATTAGGATCCCCTTCCGTAAAAAAAAAATTTTTTTTTTAATTTTGCTCTGCGAAAGATAGTGACAAGAGAGTGGAAAGGCAAGCCACAGGCTGGGGGAAAATACTGTGGACGCATTTGATGAAGGACTGACAGGTCTGCAAAGAGCTCTTAAAACTCAGAATAAGGAGACAGCTGGGCTCGAAGATGGGCCGATATCTTAACATACACCTTGCCAAAGAAGATACACAGATGACAAACAGGCAAACAAAGAGATGCTCTCCATCACACGTCATCAGAGAAACGCAAATGAAAGCAACGGTGAGGGGTCGCTCCACGCCCTGGCAGGATGGCCAAAATATGGAACAAGGACAGCATCAGATTCTGGGGACGCTGTGAAACAGTTGGAAATCTCACTCACTGTGGTGAGAGTGCAGAACGGTGCAGCCAGTTTGGGAGACAGTTTGGCTGTTTCTTATGAAACTAAGCATACTCTTATCATGTGACCCAGCAACCATACTTCCTGGTACGTACCCAAAAGATTTTCAGACTTAGGTCTACACAAAAACTTGCACGTGGATGTTTGTAGTAGCTTTATACATCTTTGCCAAAACTCAGACGGTATCAAAACACCCTTTAGTAGGTGAATGGATAAATAAACTGATACATCCAGAAAACAGAATGTTATTCAGCACTAATAAGAAATAAGCTATCAAGCTTTGAAAAGACATAGAGGAACCTTAAATACATATTACCAAGGGAAAGAAGCCAGTCTGAAAAGGCTGCGTACCGCACGCTTCCAACTCTGTGGCGTTCTGGGAAAGGCAACCCGGGGAGGTCATTGTTTGCCAGGGGTTAGGCGGGAGGAGTGAGTGCAGCAGAGAGGATTTTTACGGCTGTGAAAACACCCTGCGTGATAGTGTAAGGATGGATAAATATCACTGCGTACTTGTCCAAACACAGAACGGACAGCATCAAGGGTGGGTCCTGATGTAAGCTGCGGGTGCTGGCTGTTTACGACGGTCAATGCAGGCTCACTGAATGTAGTAAACGTGCCTTCCGTTGGGGATGTTGAGGATGGGGGAAGCCGTGCCTGTGTGGAGGCAGGAGAAAATGGGAACGCACTGTAATGTCCTCTCAATTTTGCTCTGAGCCTAAAATGCTCTAAAAGGATCATATTTTTTCTTTTTTTGAATGATTTATCTTTTACCACCTTGTTGATGTTCAGCAAACATTTCGTATTGACTAACTCTGTGACGGTCATTGGATGTCACTGATCTCTCAGCTGGGTGCACTGTGGTGCTTCTTACTTTAACTTCTGATGTAAAATAATTTCTCTGCAGAGCTAGCTCCGGAACTTTGGCCCATGACTCCTTTGATCCATCAATAGGGAAATGGCCCTCGTTCTGTGAGGTCGACTCCACTTAGGATGGAAGCTGGGAACCAGAAGCAGTCTTTAACCACTTGGACTGGGTTTCTAGAAATGTTATTGCTGAATACACTCACTTGCCATTGGCATCAGTGTGAAGTCAAGCGGCATCTTGAGTTTTCAAGATGAAAGTCCTTTTTTTCCTGCTGTTCCACCTGGAAGCATGGGTGCTGGAGGAGACTCATACCTGGTACCTGGTGCTGCAGAGACAGTCAGTCATCTCAGCTGACCCCAGATAGCATGCCAGGCACCTTGACTTTCACCTGGGGTACATCCTTATGCCTCCTGCCATCCTTCCTGCAAATGCCTTGTCTACAGAAAAACCCCACTGATTCAGAGAGATAAGCAAATAGAAGGACATTTCAGGAATCAAGAAGAAGCATCTGGTTTATACACACCAGCTAGTCTAAAATCAAACCTCACGGTCAGGCTCCAGGAGAGAGAGACAATTTTTAAATGTCAGCAGAGTTTCTGGTCTCATGGACAAGTAGACGTCTTATGAATTCCCTGAAGAAAGGTCAGGCCTGCCACTTCCAGATAAAAGGAGGGCCCTGTCAGAACACTCTGTGTGGTTTGGAAAGGAAATTGCTGGGGTAAGGAGGACTTTCAAGAGCACAGAGTATTCCTTTTTCAAACCAACATGTTTTTGTGTAATTAATTCCTCCTGACCAGAGCAGTAGTAATTCTCTGCATGGAGTGTCTGTCAACTGCATCTGGTTGACCTCATTCGCCAATGTTCTTTTCTAGGATGAAAAAGAAGTCTCTAGACAGACCCACTCCAATATTCTTGCCTGGAGAATCCCAGGGGCGGAGAAGCCTGGTGGGCTGCCGTCTATGGGATCGCACAGAGTCGGGCACGACTGAGGCGACTTAGCAGCAGCAGACAGACCAGAGAAGAACCAGGTTCAATCTTTACCTGCACTAAAAAATCCATGGTTCCAAAGCCAGCCCAATACTGGAGCCAAGTGCTTATCCCTGATTCTAACTAACCTCCTACCCACATCAAGGAAAGACCAACAGTCTAAAATTGAGCTGACAAAGATACAGGTTAACAGGAGGAAACCAAGAGCATATTATTGAATGTCTACATGTCTACAGTACCTTTCACAGGAGCGTGAAGACCCTAAGGCATGACTGCAGCAGGGAGCTTTTCCACCTTCTTGCCAAAGCAACAGCCCACTTGTGAAGAATCCACACGACGGGGGGGTTGGGACTTGGAGCAGCAACCGGTGAAGAAGTGACCGGAAGCCAGGGTGATTTTCACAAGGTCCCCGCCCTCCTGGAGCAGGGAGGTGCCTCTCACAGGTCCCCTGCTTTCAGGGAAGAAGGGTTGGGAGGGCAGAAGGTTTCTGCTTCTGCCCTTTCCCCAAACTCTTCCATTTAAGATACTCAGTGTCTGGGTGCCTCATCTGGGTGGCGTGTCCTAGACCCCTTCAGGGCAGAACTCAGTGAAATAGAAAACAAAAACACAGTAATCACTGAAACTAAAAGCTGGGTCTTTGAGGCGATCAATAAAGGTGATAAACTTTTAAGCAGATTGATGAGAGGGAAAAGGAGAGAAGAGAGAACATAGCAATACCAGTTGAGCTCTGGCGTCCCTACACAGGCCACAGGTATTGCAAGGATATGGGAACATTTCAACACCTCCCCCCGAAATGTAACAACAATATATCAACAAGGTGCAGCAATAAATGCTGGAATGAAGACGAAATGGGCAACAAATTCCTTGAAAGACACAAACTACCAAACCTCATTCAAGAAATGCAAGCATCTTAAGTACCTCTCTCCTTCCCAGCATTTATAGTGTAGCACAGAGAATTCTGCTCAATATCACGCAAAAACCTAAATGGGAAAAGAACTTGAAAGAGAGTAGATGCGTGTGTGAGTGCAGCTGAGTCACAGCTGCACACCCGAGGGGAACACAGCGCTGGTTATCAACTGTGCTCCAACATGAACCAAGAAGTTCAAAGAAAGAGAAGTCAACCTGTAGTTGAAGATCTTCCCACAAAGGACATTACAGTGTCCTCATTGGTCAGTCCTACCAATATTTAGGGGCTTCCCTTGTGGTTCAGACAGTAAAGAATCTGTGTGCAATGCAGGAGACCCTGGTTCAATCCCTGGGTTGGGAAGATCCCCTGGAGAAGGAAATGGTAACCCACTCCAGTATTCTTGCCTGGAAAATCCTGTGGACAGAAGAACCTGTTGGGCTACAGTCCATGGGGTCACAAAGAGTTGGACATGACTGAGAAATAGCAATAACCTCAGATATGCAGATGACACCATCCTTATGCAGAAAGTGAAGAAGAAATAAAGAGCCTTTCGATGAAAGTGAAAGAGGGGAGTGAAAACGTTGGCTTAAAACTCAACATTCAGAAAACTAAGATCATGGCATCCAGTCCCATCACTTCATGGCAAATAGATGGGGAAACAGTGGACACAGTGGCTGACTTTATTTTGGCGGCTCCAAGATCACTGCAGATGGTGACTGCAGCCATGAAATTAAAAGATGCTTACTCCTTGGAAGGAAAGTTATGACCAACCTAGATAGCGTATTCAAAAGCAGAGACATTACTTTGCCAACAAAGGTCCATCTAGTCAAGGCTATGGTTTTTCCAGTAGTCATGTATGGATGTGAGAGTTGGACTATAAGGAAAGCTGAGCGATGGAGAATAAATGCTTTTGAACTGGGGTGTTGGAGAAGACTCTTGAGGGCCCCTTGGACTGCAAGGAGATCCAACCAGTCCATCCTAAAGAAGATCAGTCCTGGGTTTTCATTGGAAGGACTGATGCTGAAGCTGAAAGTCCAATACTTTGGCCACCTGATGCGAAGAGCTGACTCATTTGAAAAGACCCTGATTCTGGGAAAGATTGAGGGCAGGAGGAGAAGGGGACGACAGAGGATGAGATGGTTAGATGGCATCACCGACTCAATGGACATGAGTTTGGGTAGACTCTGGGAGTTGGCGATGGACAGGGAGGCCTGGCGTGCTGCGGTTCATGGGGCCGCAAAGAGTCGGACACGACTGAGCAACTGAACTGAACTGAGCAATTGAGCAAGCACGCACACCAAAATTTAAGGAAGGAATAACACTAGTCATACACAAGCTCTTCAGTAATGTTGAAGAAGAAGGAACTCTTGCCAGTACTTTCTGTGAGGCCATCATTACCTTGATAGCAAAACCAAACAGAAACTCGACAAGGCATGACAAACCTTTAGCCCCTCTTTGTGAGCGGGAGACTGGAAACACTTAAATCGCTTCAGGAGGGAAAAATGAATGACTATATGCTGGTATATTCTGCAGATGGACACTGCTGATGTGTAGTATTACAATGCGTGTCTGACTCTTAGCTATCCTATGGACTGTAGCCTGCCAGGCTCCTCTGTCCATGGACTTCTCCAGGCAAGAAGGCTGGAGTGGGTTGCCATTCCTTCCTCCATGGGGTCTTCCTGACCTTGGGATTGAACCTGCTTCTCTTACACCTCCTGCACTGGCAGGCGAGGCTTTTTCCACTGGCGCCACCTGGGAAGCCCAGGTATTACCCTGAACCCAAATGGTGTGAAGCTTAAAAAAAACTGAGTTAAATAATACTGAGTTAAAAAAAGCAACTTTCTATAAAACCGGAATTTGTAAAAAAATGCACATATACATATGACGTCATTTATGTCAAGTTTTAAAAGCACGCAATATAATGGCAGATGGCTTATGCAGACGTACACCTGTAAGAAAAGCATAAAACATACTCGTGCACGGTAAACACCAAATTGCCCTTAGGGAAGCAGAAAGAGGAACGGTCTCGGGGGACTCTCATGCTTGGACTAAATATGTGATGTCTTATTTAATTTTTAAACTATGTGAAGCAAATATGGCTAAGTGATGAAAAACTATCAAAATTGGTAAATTTAGCTGATCGGATTGCTGCATGTATAGGTGTTCTTTATATTGTTTCCTGGCACGTTTCTCTCAGGCTTGAAATAAATGACAGTACCTGTGCTTTCTCAGTCATGTTTGACTCTTTGCGACCCCATGGACCGGGCGCCTCTGTCCATGGGATTTCCCAGGCAAATACATGGGAGTGGGTTGCCATTTCCTTCTCCAGGGGTAAATAATCCGCCTGCAGTGCAGGAGACCCTGGTTCGATTCCTGGATCGGGAAGGTCCCCTGGAGGAGGATAAGCTACCCACTCCAGTATTCTTGGGCTTCCCTGGGGGCTCAGCTGGTAAAGAATCCGCCTGCAATGCAGGAGGCCTTGGTTCGATCCCTGGGTTGGGAAGATCCGCTGGAGGAGGGAAAGCCTACCCACTCCACTATCCTGGCCTGGAGAATTCCATGGACAATTAGTCCATGGGGTCGCAAACAGTTGGACATGACTGAGCAACGTTCACTTTCAGGCCTTCCGAGCACTTCCCAGATTGCACCTTCATCTGTGACCCTCCTGAGGGAAAAAGACTCAGAGCCACAAAACCAAGCTCATCTGATGCTCGAGAATTTCTACTGGAAAAATAGACAAGTTTAGATTCACCAAAGCGGACCCTTAAACGGTTTCAGAAAGGAAGTCTGCCTTTGTGAGAGGTAGGCGCGGGGTGGGGGTGCGGGGGAGTGTCTGGGGAGAGAGCTGCACGTCTGATGTTTCTGGGGGAAGACCAAGCTCCATATCTGCAGTCCTTGCTCATCATCTTAACACTCTCCCTCCCTAATTTGGAGGCTGCCTGCTTTTCTGTCAGCACTTCTGGCGAAACCACACTGAAACACAAGCAGAAGCCTTTGATAATAAATCTCACTGTCCGCTCCATCAGTGTGTATGAATTACCTCCCCCTCAGGGGGAGCGAGAGAGACGCGGATAAATCTCCCAGAAAATAAAAAAGATGATGAAATGATTTCCTCTGCTCCGGATAAGATAAAAAATAACAAACAAAAACCACACCTTCCCCTCACTTGCCCAGCAGAAAGTGGGGACTCCAAGCCGGCCTAGTTTCAAATGCTCGAGTCTTTACACCCACGTCAAACTGCTTCAGCCTTTGCTCCCTACAGCCAGGGTTTAGAATAAATGACTTTCAGACGCTCTCTTCCTTACTGCCTGGTTATTTATTAAGCAGAGTGACTGGAGGCGAGTCGCGGGCTCTGGGCTGTCCTGGGAGGAAAGGGCCGCCCTCTGAGTCACGCCAGCACCTGGCCGCCCCAGGAGCGTGGTTTTCTGAGGGGTAGGCTCACCCAGATGTTGTTTGTAATAACCACAGATACCAGATGTGACTTCTCATAAACCCTTCTAACAACTGCTCAGATTTCCTGTCTAGAACACGTCGGGGTTCTTCTGAAAAAATGATATAATTTATAAAGTAATGTTCATTTAAAAAATATGTTACTTGTGGATAACGTAGACGATTACGGAAATCACTTGCAATAACATGAGATTGTCACCAAAGATACACTGAGTTTTGCTCTCCAAACCTCTCCCAGCGTGCTTGTCTCTGGGCAGGTTTGGGGGGCATCCTCCGGGGCTCTCTGCCCACATGGTTTCTCACCCTTCCAGTCTCATGAGGGGTAGTCCCTGCCCTTGGTGGGTCTGGACGAGTCCCTGCTTTGGTCCGTGAAGGTGAGCAAAAGTGATGGCGGCTCCAGATGAAACCGTAGCAGAGCGCAGCTCGCTGTATGCCTTCCTTCTGCAGCGCTGACTGTGCCGGACCAGACGCTTGCTGTTTAAAGTTGCGGGGGGTGGGGGGGTGGAGGCAGGAGAAAGGTTATTACCTCAGTCCCAAGCTCACCCTAAACTCCAGCAGGACTTGGTGGAGTTTGCTTCCCTGAGCAAGATGTGGAGAGGGAGCCTCCATGGGCCCTTCTGACCTCACTGGACACAGAACAGGGCCACAGAGTGCTCCTGGTGCCGTCGACTAGGACATGGGGGGTGCTCGTTACTGCAGGGTAGTCTACCCTAGCCTGACTGAAACAACTGGAAATACATCCTGTTTCTAAGTCAGCACAGTTGCACTCATCTCACACGCTAGTAAAGTAATGCTCAAAATTCTCCAAGCCAGGTTTCAGCAATACGTGAACCATGAACTTCCAGGTGTTCAAGCTGGTTTTAGAATAGGCAGAGGAACCAGAGATCAAATTGCCAACATCTGCTGGATCATCGAAAAAGCAACAGAGTTCCAGAAAAACATCTACTTCTGCTTTATTGACTATGCCAGAGCCTCTGACTGTGTGGATCACAATAAACTGTGGAAAATTCTGAGAGAGATGGGAATACCAGACCACCTAACCTACCTCTTGAGCAACCTATATGCAGGTCAGGAAGCAACAGTTAGAACTGAACATGGAACAACAGACTGGTTCCAAATAGGCAAAGGAGTACTTCAAGGCTGTATATTGTCACCCTGCTTATTTAACTTCTATGCAGAGTACATCATGAGAAACGTTGGGCTGGAAGAAACACAAGCTGGAATCAAGATTTCCAGGAGAAATATCAATAACCTCAGATATGTAGATGACACCACCCTTATGGCAGAAAGTGAAGAACTAAAAAGCCTCTTGATGAAAGTGAAAGTGGAGAGTGAAAAAGTTGGCTTAAAGCTCAACATTCAGAAAACGAAGATCATGGCATCTGGTCCCATCACTTCATGGGAAATACATGGGGAAACAGTGGAAACAGTGGCTGACTTTATTTTTGGGGACTCCAAGATCACTGCAGATGGTGATTGCAGCCATGAAATTAAAAGACGCCTACTCCTTGGAAGGAAAGTTATGACCAACCTAGATAGCATATTGAAAAGCAGAGATATTACTTTGCCTACAAAGGTCTGTATAGTTAAAGCTATGGTTTTTCCAGTAGTCATGTATGGATGTGAGAGTTGGACCATAAAGAAAGCTGAGCACTGAAGAATTGATTCCTTCAAACTGTGGTGTTGGAGAAGACTCTTGAGAATCCCTTGGACTGCCAGGAGATCCAACCAGTCCATCCTAAAGGAGATCAGTCCTGGGTGTTCATTGGAAGGACTGATGCTGAAGCTGAAACTCCAATACTTTGGCCACCTGATGTTAAGAGCTGAGTCATTGGAAAAGATCCAGATGCTGGGAGGGATTGGGGGCAGGGGGAGAAGGGGACGACAGAGGATGAGATGGTTGGATGGCATCACCAACTCAATGGACATGGGTTTGGGTGAACTCCGGGAGTTGGTGATGGACAGGGAGGCCTGGCGTGCACAGAGTCGGACACGACTGAGCGACTGAACTGAACTGAACTCTAGGTCAGCAGGCTTCCCTGCTGGCTTGGTGGTAAAGGACCCGCCTGTAATGCGGGAGATGTGGGTCTGATCCCTGGGTTGGGAAGATACCCTGGAGGAGGGAATGACAGCTCCCTCCGGTGCTCTTGCCTGGAGAATCCCACGACGGAGGGGCCTGGTGGGCTACAGTCCATGGGGTCACAAAGAGTCAGACACAACTCAGTAAATAACATCTTCATTTTCTGGGTATTCAAATATACTTTTGAAAAATACACTTTCTACTCGAGTGGAGAATGGTAAAACCATTGCCCTTTCCCCTCCGTTCTCCAGCAGGGACTCAGGAGCAGCACCCGTGAGCTGCTTCCTCTGTGAGCAGTGGCACCCCTCCTGACCGTTCCTTTAAGCCCGCTCACCCCTCCGTCATCCCCACTGCTGCTGCCCACAGTCCTTCTGATCTGCCGCTCTCCTTCTTGTGGTGGCCGGGCCGGGAGCCAGGCGGAGGCCAAACGAAAGCTGGGTCTAGGGGTGGAAATCAAGACTGAGCGTCCCACCTGAGATCCGCCGACAGCCAAGGAAACCCAGCCCACGGCTGTCAGGCCTAGCGGAGGTCTGCCTCCTCCATCCGTGTGGGAACCCCCGCCCACGAGTCATCGGAGCAGGAGGAAGTCAGAGCTGCTGTGCTGGGACACACAGCCCAGGAAAGCGTGAGCAATTTCCCTGCCACCTGCCTGCACGCTCTTCGGGGGAAGCGTCCACACCCCAGGGCTGACTCCAGGGAGGGGTCCTCCGAGAACCGTTCACAACCAGGAGCGGAGACCCTCCCTTTGATCATCCAGTTGCCTCATGTTGTTCCAGTAGCTCGTTCATGTCTGACTCTTGCGACCCTGTGGACTGCAGCACCCCAGTCTTCCCTGTCCTTCCCCATCTTCTGGCATTTGCTCAAACTCATGTTCATTGGATCAGTGATGCCTTCCAACTGTCTCATCCTCGGTCAGGTGTAGGCCCAGGTTTAAGGTTAAGGCTTCGAATTCAGTCTTAGAATGGGAGAGTGCAGAGCTGGTGGTGGGTTCTGCAGGGGAACACCCGTCAGGTCGGATACACAGCCGGCTTCAACCAGCTGAGCTGAGAGAAAGGACTGGGTGCCCATGGTCGCTGGGGCCTTTGGTGACCGGCCCCCGCCCTGATGGAGGGACAGGAGCGCCCAGCACCGAACGGCAGGGAGCAAGCCACCTCCCAACCGAACGGCAGGGAGCAAGCCACCCCCCAACCGAACAGCAGGGAGCAAGGCACCTCGCCATCAGGAGGGGAGCTGAGGCCGCTGGCAACAACTCTCTCCAGTTTCTGCTTTTGCTCAGCAGGTCGAGAAAGAGAAAAACACCTTGGCCAACCCTAGAGGCAGCAGCAGCCCGTGTGGTGCTCCCGCCTCTGCCGTGCCAAGTCAGCGCTGCTTTGGGGCCGGGGCAGGTGGTGATTTGGTGGCTAGCTCTCTGGGCCTGCCCACCTCCTCCTTGAGCCCCCCACTCACCCTCCCCTGCACCCTGAGTCACCGTGTGACTGCGCTGTCCTCCAGCATCCAGGCCTGGGAGGGCCCTGTGGACCACTGAGGAAGAAGAGACGGCCCTTTAGAAGGAAACACGCCACTCCGTTCTCAGCCGAGTTAATGTTCAGCTGCCCTCACATGAAATCAAATGAAAATAACAACTGCCAGGCATCACGGTTTTATTGCCAGCCGGGCCCCAGATAAGGGCTTCCTACCCTGCACTACCAGCCTCATGCCAGGCGGGCAGACTGGCCACTGCCCCGCCTGGGCCCGGAGCGGCAGAGGCAGAACTGGAGCCCGACTGTGGGACTCTGCCCTCTGTGCCCCGACTTCTGCGTTGGCTACTGGGCAGGAAACAGCCCTGGTTTCCTGGTGAGTCCTGAGTTAGGACCGAGGGTGGCCACCGGGCAGTGGGGCTGGGCGGCCCGGGGCCAGTCCACCCAGCTGCTTCCCCCTCCCTGCTGCATGCCACACCACCCACCTTCCTTCCCCAGGGCCAGCCCACCCAGCTCCCCGCCCCCACCTCTCCAGGGCCAGTCTACCCAGCTGCCCCCTCCCCTCCTCAAGCCACACCACCCAGCTCCCTTCCCGAGGAGGTCCACCCAGCTCCCCACCCCCACCTCTCCAGGGCCAGTCTACCCAGCTGCCCCCTCTCCCCACCCCATGCCACACCACCCAGCTCCCTCGACCCCGACCCCGCCCTGGGGCCAGTCCACCCAGCTCCACCCAGCCAGCTCCTCCCTGGTTCCTGGGGAGCCCTGCCTCCAGCCCCTCCAGCCCCACCCGCTCCTGTCTCCCAGCGCACTGCTGTTTTCTTTCGGATTTGCAGGTTTTGTTCTATTTTTCAAGACAGAGACAGTTATATTCTTAACAGATTTCATCAAAAATTGATTCCCAGCAGAGAGAAAATGCGAATCAACGCAGAAATTCTTCAAGGCTGCAGGCGACTTTACATCTTGGAGCCAATGGTCATAGTTTTTCCTTTAGGATGTGGCCGGCATCCTGAGAAAGCAGGTCGCCATGGCGATGCCAGCATCACTGCTGCACCCAGAATGGAGATGACACAGACCGCCTCTGAGCTAAGCAGCTGCTTCAGAGGACGATTCCTTCCTTACAAGGACCTGATGGCGTGGTGTTGTGAACACCCAGTGCTCTTCTCACATTTAATGATGTTTTAATTTTAATAGGTTTGATAGAGGCCTACCAATGGCTACAGAAAATTGCATCATATTGACACTTGTGCACAACACCTGGTCTGAACAGAAAAGAACAGACTTTTTGCCTCTCCTTGCTGAAATAGAATCGAATCTGAATGAAGTCAGGTCAGGGTCCATTTAGAGACAAGAGTTGGCTTCACTGTGTCTCCAGTTGCTGGGTTTCTGGACGACGCGACAGGCAGGCAGGGTCCCAGCCCCTGTGTGTTCTGGGTGCCTGGTCCATGCAGCAGCTTGGGGCTCCCTCACCCCACCCAACGTCTGCCCTCTGCCCACACATGCAGCTGTGGCAAGGACCCTCCTCTCAGTTCCCACCCAATGCCCGACTTTGAAAGCACATCACCATCTCAGTGGATGGAAGTAGGGTGACTATTATTCAGAAACCGTGAGAGCCTGTAGGAAGACAACGTCATTCACTCCGGAAAACTGACCTGGGCTGAGCACAGCCTGCTCCTAGCTGATTTGGAAGGAAATTCAGGGCTGTGGGCAGGGGCAGGGGGGTGGCAACCGGAGGGGAGAGGGAAGCCATGGGCCTGAACCGCTGGCACACTGCAGCCGGAGCACCAGGCCTGCTCCTCCAGGGCCACAGCCTGTCCTCTGGGGTCTTGGGGACAAGCCCGGCCACGCTCGCACCTATTTCCTGGAACTCAGAGTTGGACTGGGGGCCCCGGTCAGCCCCCGCAGCTGCAGGCCCGATGTGGTCCAAGGCTCTTCACCCAGGGGCACGGTTAGGGCCAGCATACACGATGCCTCTTAAGCTTCCATTTCTGCACAACAGGGAGGGACGGAGGGAGGCACAGGGGCCCTGGTGCCAGGACTCACGTCTCTCCCCACCCTGCCTTTCTCCATCCGGCTCAGCGCTTGCTCTTCTTGAAACCTGGCCTCGGGGATCCCGCGTCCAAAAGGGCAGGGTCTCTCTAACACCAGATATGCTGATTCCATTTGATTTGGTCCTGTGAGTGGCCTGGAGTCTTTTTACGCTTTTGAAAGTTTGAAAAAGAAAATCCAAAGAAGAATATTTCATGACACAAACCAATTATACAAAATTCAAATTTCAGTGTCCAGAAATAAAGCTTTATTGGAGCGTGGCCACAGTGACATATGGGTGTTTTTGAGCTATAAACAGCAGGGCTGGACAGATGGTGCAAGGGGCCTGTGGCCCTTGTCACTGAAAATATTTGTCCTCCAGCTCATTTCAGAGCAAATCTGCTGAACCCTGGCCTGGGACACACAGGGACTCCTCTGTAGATGGAAATACCCTACCAGGCGTGTCTGGAGTGTTTTCCTGACTTGTCACTGTTGCTGACTTTTGCTAAATTGTTTGACTTGTTTTCCCTTAGTCATATTAAGAGTAATATACATTTGTTATAACAGACTGAAAAAAAGGAGCTGTGTATGTTGGAAGCCATTCCTAGCAGCCCCTCCTAGGGGGCCCCCGCCCCGTTCCTCTGTGGTGATCACCGTTCACGTGTCTTTGCTTCTCTGCTCAGATACAGATTCTTATTGTTTCTGTTTTTCAGGAAATGTGACTGTGCACACGTGCCTCTCTGACTTGTTTTGTTTCACTGAACACCGGATATTCCTTCAGATCCATTCAGACATCACTGATCCAGTATTGTTAATAAATGCGTAAAATTCCAGGGTAGACGTGGAATCGTTTACTCAGCTCCGCCCCATCAGAGGGCAGCAGGGCCATCGCCTTTCTCACATGAGATGGAGTTCTGGGGACACGCTCTTGTGCTCCGGTGCGTCTCGATCAGTGATTTTATTCCATAGGATAGATTCCTAGAGGGATGGGTGGGTCAGAGAGTCGGGTATGTCTCAGCTGAATACACAGTTTATTGTGACCAAACATGGTCACACTGGCTGGTGAGGACACCGGAGACGGCTGGTGAGGACGCGGTGACGGCCGGGGAGGGCGCAGAGACGGCCGGGGAGGGCAAAGTGTAATGGACAGTCTCCTCTGTGTGGCCTGAGTACTTTTCTGTTTTTTTTTAAATTCTCTCAAAAAATGCCTCTCTCCCTCTCTTTTTGTTTTAAATACAGGTTCACATTTTGAGGCTTAATGCCCCAAGAAGAGCAGTCTGGCTTGTGGGGCCTCAGGAGGCGGGTCTCCTCGGGAGGACAGACCCCAGGTGGGCCAGTCTGTCCCCGCCACGGGGGCCTCGTTGGGGCTGAGAGGGTGGTGAGTGGACGTGCGCAGCTGCGCCCGACGGGGCTGGCGAGAGAGGACAGAGCGCAGACGGGCCTGCTGCTGGGCCGCCCCGGGCCCCTGCCCCAAGGCTCCGAACCCCCTCTTCCCCGCCGCTGCCGGCAGCCGGCAGACTCCTGTTGATGCCTTGGACTTGGCCCTCAACAGACCGTCATTGATTCTATCGGATGTAGAAAAAGCACATGCATTGCTTCTAAAACACAGCAGCTCTTTAAAAAAAAAAAGGTAATTCTCCATTTTAACGGCTTGCTCTGCTCAAATCAACTTCTAATGTTTAACTAGCCTGGCCTCACATTCCTGGGTGGGGTCAGAATAATAGTCATTGTGTTTGTTTGTTTTTTTTTTTCCTGTTAAAAAAAAAAGGGGGGAAGCTACAGAAACCTTATGTGATCTTGTTTTCTTTGAACAGCAGACCAGCGTGGCAGGCGCTCCCTGTAGCTCTCGGGGAGGAGGTCGGGACAGGGTGTGACCAGAGCTCGTCTGCTCTCCTGCGCCTCGCTCTGTTCCAGCCCCGCACCCGCCGCCAGCCCTGCTCCAGCCCCTTCTCCGTTGCCACCCCCTGCTGCACCCCCGCCACCCAGAGCTCCCCAGACGAACTCAGGCTCCAAGCCCTGTGTCCTCCCACCAGCTGGGCGCCCACCGGCTATGCTCCTGCCCGACCCCTGACCTTGGGAGGGCTCCTTGCCCCTCTACTCAAGGACCACAGAAGTGCTTCCTGCAGCAGACTCTAAGCCTCTGACTGTGTGACAGTGGCACTCAGGGCGTGCCTACCGAGGGGCCACCGCTAAAGCGTCAGGACTTCATGTTGTACGTCGCTTCATGGCAAACAGACGGGGAAACGGTGGACACAGTGGCTGACTTTATTCTTCTGGGCTCCAAAATCACTGCAGATGGTGACTGCAGCCATGAAATTAAAAGACGCTTACTCCTTGGAAGGAAAGTTATGACCAACTTCGACAGCATATTAAAAAGCAGAGACATTACTTTGCCTACAAAGGTCCATCTAGTCAAGGCTATGGTTTTTCCTGTGGTCATGTATGGATATGAGAGTTAACTGTGAAGAAAGCTGAGTGCCAAAGAATTGATGCTTTTGAACTGTGGTGTTGGAGAAGACTCTTGAGAGTCCCTTGGACTGCAAGGAGATCCAACCAGTCCATCTTAAAGGAGACCAGTCCTGGGTGTTCATTGGAAGGACTGATGCTGAAGCTGAAACTCCAGTACTTTGGCCACCTCATGTGAAGAGTTGACTCATTGGAAAAGGCCCTGATGCTGGGAGGGATTGGGGGCAGGAGGAGAAGGGGACGACAGAGGATGAGATGGCTGGATGGCATCACCAAATCGATGAACATGGGTTTGGGTGGGAGTTGGTGATGGACAGGGAGGCCTGGCATGCTGTGATTCATCGGGTCGCACAGAGTCGGACCCGACTGAGCAACTGGACTGAGCTGAGCTGAGCTGAGCTGAGCTCACGCTAAGGGGCAGCTCACACCCACAGCACGTCTCCTGCTTCAAACGTCCCTCGGGCAGGTGGGCCCCGGGTCCCCGCGCCCCCCGGGGGTGGAGGCAGCACTGACTCAGGCCCACACTAGGGGCCCCTGAAGCCCCAGAGGCCTCGTCCAGAGAAGCAGGCTCGACCCCTCCAATGGGCCTTGCTCTCCAGGAGGCCCATCAACCCCGGGGTCTGCACCCTGAACGCTCGGCTTGGCAGACAGTCCAGGAGGGGGACCAGCAGGCCAGGAGGGGGGCCAGCAGGCCAGGAGGGGGGTCGACAGGCCAGGAGGGGGGCCAGCAGGCCAGGAGGGGGGCCAGCAGGCCAGGAGGGGGGTCGACAGGCCAGGAGCGGGCCTAGCAGGCCAGGATGGGGGTCGACAGGCCAGGAGGGGGCCAGCAGGCCAGGATGGGGGTCGACAGGCCAAAAGCGGGGCTAGCAGGCCAGGAGGGGGGCCAGCAGGCCAGGAGGGGGGTCGACAGGCCAAAAGCGGGGCTAGCAGGCCAGGAGGGGTGCTGACAGGCCAGGAGGGGGCTGACATCACCCACTCACGCCCCAGCCAGCCTGGACAGCCACTCAGCTCCCTCTTCTCAGGCAGTGTGATGTTCTCTCCTGTGCCAGCTTCCAGGAGACGGAAGAGACGGCGCACCGGCAGCTTCCAGGACTGTCCATTCCCCAGTCCTTCCCGGCAGAGTGTGTGTGCACATGCGTGTGCATCTGTGTACATGACTTGTCTGTACACCTATGTGCATGCATGTGTGCCTTGCACGGACAGGTGTGCACTTGGGTGCCCACACGTGTGAGCGTGCGTGCACACTTCTGCATGCGTGTCTGCACACGTGTGTCCAGTCAGATTCCCTAAGGGGGGACAGAAGGGCCTGGAGTCCCTGCTCCTGGGCCTCTGGTTGACAGCCACTCTCCCCATCCTCTGTGGGCCCGGCGGCAGAGCCCCAAGGGTCCAGACCTGCAGCTCAGAGGGCTGTAGGCGTGGCGGGCAACCCTCAGTTTCTTTCCAGTGCGGTATCCTGGATGCTGAACAGAAGCCTAGCACAGAGGATGTTTAGTGGGAAGCAGGCAGGTGGGAGCCATCCTCGGCCATGGGAGCGGGTGGAAGAGAATTAAGGAAAACGTTGTATTTCATGGCAGACGGGCTTGACCCGGCCCCCAGGGTCAGGTTTCCTGTGAAGCCAGGGAGTTGTGAACAAGGGCCTGTGAATATCTGCAGACTAGCCTCCCTCTATCCCGAGTGCTGTGGCCAGGCCTGCAGTGCCCTCCGCTCGGGGCGGGGGGTGGGGGGCAGGGGGCCATCGCCTCCCACCCTTTCCTCGCCTGGGACGCCAGGAAGCACTGCCTCTGGGGAAGTGCGGTCACTGGTTCACGGCAAGATCCTCCCACCACAAGCCGATCACAGCCTCTTCACCACTTTGTTTCGAATCCCTTGCCAAGTGCAGGTGGCGGGAGACCTCCCAAGGTCACGAGCCAGCCGGGAACAACAGTGAGTGAGGAGGGGTTTTTCAGCTGGCCTTTCCCTCCCTTTGAAATGTAGGTAAATCCTGAGACGTGAAAAGCAGTAAGTTCCACAGATAAAGAGAACGGTAGCTCTATGCTGTCCAAGTGCCGAACACGGCGCGCTGTTCACCGACGTAACTTTATAACACGTGCTCGGGTCTCCTGGAGAATCCACCTGCCCCCGACGCTGGGGGTCTGGGAGCTTACCTCCCCCAGCTGATAGAAGAACACGTCACGGCTCATTTTATTTCCTGACACACTCGCCAGTGGCCTCGTCATCGGGGAGCAGCCCATCAGGTCTGACCTGTGTATCCCTCTGCGCCGCGTGGACGCCAGGAGTGAGGGGTGACAGCCTCACCGTCTCTCCTCCGCTCTCACGGGCGTCAAGTGTAGGAGACTCCCCAGAGCCCCACCTGAAATGCCAGGGCTCTTTCTCTCCAAAGACCTCTGTGTTTTATCTCATTTAATAACTTTGAAAATTCAGAAAAGCACAGCTACTGTTTTTAAATTGACCTCAGGCATCTGTATGAAAGAGCACGTTTGTACAACCAACAAAAAGAAGCCAAGAGTAGGTCCTGTTGTTTCCCCAGTGGTTTTCGCAGCAGGACAAAGTCCCTGTTGGACATTTCTTTGCGGGGGCAGGGGGTTAACTTTCTTAGGGCTTCCCAGGTGCCCTAGGGGTAGCGAACTCATCTGCAAGAGACATGGAAGATGCAGCTTCGATCCCTGGGTCGGGAAGATTCCCTGGAGGAGGAAATGGCAACCCACTGCAGTACTCTTGCCTAGAGAAGCCCACAGACAGAGGGGCCTGGTGTAATTCCACGCATAAAAGACACCCATTTTAAGTGTCGAATTTGACAGATTTTGGCAATATTGCCTCCATTTGTGACCTCCACAACCTCCAAGATCACCCCAAAAGTGTTCCTCTGGTCTTTGGAGTCTGATCCTCGTCCCAGACCTCCCTGGCCCTGGGCAGACGCTGGGCTGACTCCCGTCACCATCAGTCAGTTCCACCTGCTCTAGAACCATATCATCATGTCACTGGACTCACACAGTAAACGCTCTTTTTCGTCTGACTTTTTGTTTCTGAGATCAGTTCATCTTGTACGTGTCAGTGGGTGCACTTCTTTCTACTGTGCAATAATTGTCTTCTGTGTGAATATACATTGATACGTTATATATTCTGCTTTTTGACATTTGGGTTGTTTCTAGTTTGGAACTATTATAAATGAAGTTGCCATTAATATTTGTGTATGAATTTTGTAAGGACCTGTGTTTTCATATCTCTTGAGGAAGCAGCAAGGAACAGAATCACTGTGTATTTAACTTTATAAGAAACTGCCAAACTCTTCACCAAACACTTGCCATTTTACATCCTCAGTAACAGGGTGTGAGCTGTGATTATTTGACTTCTTTGCCAACATCTTAATCACTCTAGGGGGCATGAGGTAGTGTTCCAGTGTGGGTCCCTGACAACCCGTGCTGGCAGGTATCATTTCACGTGCTTTGGGATTATTCATATACCTTCTTCTGTGCAGTTTCTGTTCAAATTGTTAGTCCATTTATTACAGGGTGACCCATCTTAATATTTTGGATTGTTGGATTAGATTATATATTGTCCTTGGTCAGATAAAAGGATTGCCAAATTTCCCTCCCAATCTGCGACTTGCCTTTTCATCTTAACCGTGTCTTTGAAGAGTAAGTTTGGAATTTGGATGAAATCAAATTTACCAGGTCTTTTCTTTTAGGTTTAGAGAGTTTGGTGTCCTCGAATGCTGCAAAGATTTTTAGACATTGCACATTCTAGCTTTTCTATTTAGGTCTGTGATTCATTTCTAGTTAATTTTGTGTGTGTGGTGTGACGTAAGGAGCTGGGAATCATCTGGAGACTGGTTTGTTCCAGTAAGAACTGTTGAAAAGAGACCATTTTATCCCCATTAGAGTAACTAATGGAAACCAGCTTAACCATTGACACGTGGGTGTGCTTCTGGAAAACGTATTATCCTCCATTCATTTATGAGTGTCTCTGTATGGTAATATTACTCTTTTTATATGCTGCTAAATTTTATTTTCTAACAACTTGTACACATTTTTCAAAAATATGTCCATGAAGGATACTCTTCTTGTCGTTTCTAGTCTGGATATCAGTGTTATGTTGACCTTATGAATCAAATTAGAAAATGTCACTCCTCCTGAGCTTTCTTAAAGTGACCGTGAAATTGGTCTTACTTTTTATAGGAACTGCAAAAGGGAGAAATAAATAGAATACAGAGAAGGCACCTGAGTCTGGAGTGCTCTCTGTGAGGCGGCTTAGCATTGTGGAGTCTAGTTTAGTAGACATTGGGCTATTTAGGTGTTTTGTCTTTTCTTGAGTCAGCTTTGGAAAGCTACATCTTTCAAAGAATTCATCCATTTATTTTTTTTATTATTACGGTAAAAATACATAACATTAAATACATCATCTTAACCCTTTTAAGTGAAGAGTTCACCAGCGTTTTAAGGCTCTCTGCAACTTCTTGGTCTGGTAACACTGAAACTCTGCTTCAGTGTTAGTCACTCAGTCGTGTCCGACTCTGCGACCCCATGGACTGCAGTTCACCGACTCCTCTGTGCATGGGGTTCTCCAGGCAAGAGTCCTGGAGATTTCCTTCTCCAGGGGATCTTCCCGACCCGGAGATCAAACCTGGGTCTCCCGCACTGCGGGCGGGTTCTTCACCATCTGAGCCGCCTGGGCCGTCCTCTGCGTCAGTTAGACACTAACTCCTCTCCCCCTCCCCTCAGTCCTTGACTCCATCTTTCCTCCGTCTCTTTCTCTGGTTTTGAGTATTTCACACATTTCACGTGGATGGAACTGTCCAGTATTTGTCTTTTTGTAACTGGCTTATTTCACATAGTGTAATACCCTCAAGGTTCTTCCAAGTTATATCACGTGACACGATCTCCTTATGTCCATGGCTGGACAGTATTCCATTCCATACACACCGTACCTGACACGTCACGTCTTCCTCATCCACGTATCAGTGAAGAGCATGCACTTGGGTTGCTTCCGCCTTTCGTGAGTACCGCTGGGATAGACACGGTGCGCAAAGACGTCTTTGAGACCCTGCTTTGAATTGGGGTGTATACCCAGCAGTGAGAGTACTGGGCTGATGGCCGTACTGTTGGTGACTTTTTGAGGCATCTCCATGCAGTCTCCCTAGTGCCTGTACCATTTTACGTTTTCATTCACAGTATACGAAGGTTCCAGCTTTTCCACATCTTTGACAATAGTGATCATTTTCTGTTTGTTTCTTGTTTTTTTCTGACAGTGCCCGTCCTTATGGGTGGTGCCTTCCCTGGTGGCTCAGACGGTAAAGCGTCTGTCTACAATGCGGGAGACCTGGGTTCAATCCCTGGGTTGGGAAGATCCCCTGGAGAAGGAAATGGCAATCCACTCCAGGACTATTGCCTGGAAAATCCCACGGACAGAGGGGCCTCTACAGTCCATGGGGTCGCAAAAGGTCGGACACGACTGGGTGACTCCACTTTCACTTTCTATCCTTATGGGTGTGAGAAAGTGTCTCACTGTGGTTTTGATTTGCATTTACTGATGATTAGTGATTTTGAGCATCTTTTCATGTGTTTACTGCGTACATCTCCTTTGGAAAAATGTCTATTCCAATGGCCCGTTTTTAACTGGGCTGTTTTTGTTGTGGCTGCTGTTAAATTGCAGCAGTTTCTGGCCCCACGGCACACTGATTCAGCACAGAGGTGTGATTCCTAGCAGCGAGATCAGGATCTTGGAAGAGTCGAGGTGCTGACGCCAGGATGGCTGTGCCGGTGGTGGCAAGCTCTTCTGTCCTCCTGTGCTTCAGTCTTCCCATCCACCCAATGGGCTCACAACACCTCCCTCAGCCTGCTGTAGGGTTACGCAGGGAGATACATGTTTGGTACAGCCCAGGGTTAGCGTCCGGGGTGTCAGCTCTGATTCTTACCATCTGTTTGCAGTTTACTGGGTCTACTGGCCTTACATTTACTGGGTCCGAGTATTGATATCAGAGTCAGATCAAGGAATTTACTGCGATGACCAAAGCCACTGTTGGGGGGAGCAGACAGGGTCATCCTGCCGTTTCCCCAGAGGCGGGACGGCCTGAGGCAGGCTGAGCAGAGGTCAGCGTGGCCGGCGGGCGGGCCGTGCTCGAGCCTCACGCCAGACTGACCCCGACTGGTCACTTCGGCTCGTCACAGAAGTGAAGAGTCCGACTGAGGCGGAAAGTTGGAACTGGTTCGTTTAATTTTAGCTTCATCCATACACAGCATGAATAATGAATTAAGGCTCCAGACAGGTTGAAAACATGATCCAGCTGCAGCAGAAATGCACTTCAGCCCAGAAAACCACCAGCTAATAACCCGACGGGGAAAACAGACCGCACGGGAGAGTCGGTGGAGGGGCGTTTACGGAAGAGCAGCGTCTGGGGAGAAGGAAGAAAGCGCCGGGGGGTGAGGGCCCCTCGACCCGGCCCATCCGTGGGGAGGGGTCTCCTCGAGCCTCCTCACACTGACCAAGCGCTGCCGCCTGCCCTGTGACACGGTCGTGCCCCCAGCGAGCGGGTCCCCTGCCCGCAGGGCACGGTGCTGTGGTCCAGGACGTTCAGTCCACACGGGCTCAGGTGAAGGACCACAGCACATCGAGGCTTGTCCTCTCCGGGGGCAGGGAGGGGTGGTCAGACCACGTCCGACTGTGGCCGCCAGGAGCTCGAGCCTCTCGAGCAGAGGCGGGGGCCGCACAAGATGAGCAGAAGGGCAGTGGGGTCCAGGGTACAAGGGGGCAGGACAGATGAGGGCAGCCTGGACTCCCTCCAGGGTCAGCAGCCAGGCCAGCTGGAGGGAGGGGGCTCCCAGAGCGAGGTTGGGGGAGAAGCCTGGGGACCGCTGGGGTGGAGGAGGGAGCGGGGCAGGGAAGAGGAGCCCATAGCGGGTCAGCCAGCCGGGCACCAGGGCGTCCACAGACGGGGGCAGTCCTGAGTGTCCATCCAGACCGAAACACCCAGGTTCCACGGGGCCCATTTTTGACTGAAAGCAACATCCAAGGTTGAATGGTTGATGTTGAAGCTGAAACTCCAATACTTTGGCCGCTTGATGCAAAGAGCCAACTCATTGGAAAAGACTCTGATTCTGGGAAAGATTGAGGGCAAGAGAAGGGGATGACAAAGATTGAGATAGTTGGATGGCATCACTGACTCAATGGACATGAGTTTGAGTAAACTCTGGGAGTTGGTGATGGACAGGGAGGCCTGGTATGCTGCAGTCCATGAGGTTGCAAAGAGTTGGACACGACTGAGCGACTGAACTGAACTGAACTGAACACCCAAGGAACACAGCTTGGCTGTCAGAAAAATGAAAGCTTTAAAAATGCTTAAGTTCAGGGCTTCGCTGGAGGCTCAGGGGTAAAGAATCCTCCTGCCAATGCAGGAATCACGGGTTCAGTCCCTGGGCAGAAGAGCCCACATGCCGCAGAGCGAGCAAGCCCAAGCACCACAGCTGCTGAGCCGGGGCTCCAGAGCCCGGAGCCGCAGCTGCTGAGCCAGGGGCCACTCCTGAAGCCCAGGGCCCGAGAGCCTGCGCTCCACAGCAAGAGAAGCTGCCGCACACACCCTCCACTCACCACAACCAGAGGAGAGCCCGCACAGCAGCAAAGGCCCAGCACAGCCAGAAAGAAATTTAAAAAACATTTTTTAGAAAAACTTAAATTTTGTGTTTCTTTCTCTGCCTCCCACCAGCCTCCTCCTCCCACCAAAACACACACACCCAGGCAGAAGTACAAGCAAACCTCCCAGCAGCATTCCTTACAATTCTTCTTTGACATCTCTGCCACTCCCCAAAATTCCAGACCCAGGGCAGCTCCTAAAAATCTTTCCTTTCTGCTCTCGGGATTCTTAGGGTTTAGGGTGGCCACTCTGCTTCACCCAGACCCCCTGCAGCCCTGGGCCCACCTGGTCCTGTGGTTTCCACGTGGAGGGGGCAGGATTGCAAGGCCTGGACCTGGCACAAGTGAGGGGCTCTTCTTTAAAAAAAAAAAAGCAAAATGTGGGTGCTGAATGAAGCGTAGAAGAGAAGAGCTATTTGGAAGAAAATAGAAAATGAATCGCAACAGATTTTAATTATTCAAAAGCTGACAGAAGCATAACAAAGAAGAGAAAAATAGCAACTGTTTTGCTAATTAAGTCAGTGATGGTGCCCAGCATTTTGAAATGCTTCCTGCAGAGAGAGCGAGGAGGAGGTCAGAGCTTTTCTTCTGTGTCCTGTTCTCCACTGCCTGAGGGCCTGAAAATCCAGGTTGTGGTTGGAGGTGGGTGGGCTCCCCCTCTGCAAGGCTGGCCCAGGTAAGCTGGCGCTGCGAGGCCCTCCCCTCAGCGGGGCCTGAGACCCTCAGTGTGCCCTGGCCTCAGGGAGTGAGAGAGGCCTGGGCAGCTTTTCCTCGTGAGACCGCCAAGCCCTGCCTCCACCCGGAGACGCGGGATCTCTAGGACTCTCAGCTACAACCGCGACCACCAATCAGGGCCGAGGACCCGCGGTGCCGAGGAGGTGTCCCCCAGGGTTGAATGTGAACTCGGGAGACGAGCCGCTGCCACCCTTCACAGTCGCCAGGGCCGGGGGCTGGCCGTGCCCCCTCCATTGGCTGTTGTTCAGTTGCTAAGTGTGTCCGACTCTTGGCGACCCCGTGGACAGAAGCACGCCAGGCCTCCCTGTCCATCACCAACTCCCGGAGCTTGCTCAGACTTATGCCCATCAAGTCAGTGATGCCATCCACCCATCTCATCCTCTGTCATCCCCTTCTCCTCCTGCCCTCAATCTTTCCCAGCATCAGAGTCTTTCCCAATGAGTCAGTTCTTCGCATCAGTCAAAGTATTGGAGCTTCAGTTTCAGCATCAGTCCTTCCAATGAATATCCAGGGTTGATTTCCTTTAGGATTGATGGGTTAGATCTCCTTGCAGTCCAAGGGACTCTCAAGAGTCGTCTCCAACACCACAGTTCAAAAGCACCAGTTCTTTGGCGCTCAGCCTGCTTTATGCTCCCTGTTACACCTTCCTTAGATGCCTAATAGTTTCCTCGGGGACCTTGGAGGGTCGCAGGCCCTCTGACCAGCTCAGAGGCTGAGGGACAATCCTAAAAACGAGTTTGGGCAGCAGGTGCGCTTTATCTGAAACAGGCCATAAGCTGACGCCATGACCTGAGTGATACCTCTAAATACACTTTTCTTCCCCTTTACCTAGTGTCTTCGTTTCCCGGGGCGGTTGTAACAAATTCCCAAGGGCCGGGGCTTCAGGCAACAGAGACGTGTGCTCCCGTGTCTGGAGGCTAAGCCCGAAGAGTCGGCCGGGACGCACGCTGGGCCCTCCGTAGGCATCCCAGAGAAACGGGGAGAAGATGGGGCCTGCTTATTTCCTCTCGTGTTGAAAACTCAAGTCAGACACACGCATACACCCCACCACACCTCCATGGAGGGCAGGAAGGAGGGCAGGACACCGGGGACTTGTCAAGCCTGAGGACAGCGGGCAGGACGGGGCAGCCTTTCCTGGGGACGGAACCAGGGGCTGAATAGAGACAGGCAGCTCGGGACCTGCCAGCGATGGGGCCTGAGCTCCCCCCGGGGGCAGGTAGCTCCCTGGGCATCTGAGCTCCTACTTTGGGCCAAACAAAACCCCAGGGCCACGCCAAAGGCACGGTTTCCGTCCCACAAAGGAAGTAGAGTCACGGCCTTAGTCCTTGACAGACCCCAGATCCTGGCTGGGGGGGTCCATGAGCTGGGGGAGGAAGCACCCCCCACTCCGCCCACCAGCCGGGCCCCCAGCCAGTGAGAGAGATGGACCGCAGCCAGGACGGCTCGCCTGTGCTGGGTGAGGGGACGTCACCTAGCTCTGCAGGCTCAAGTCTGAGAGGTCCTTGCAAAAGTTTTCCCACGAACTTGGGGCAGGGTCCTCAGCTCGGGCCCGGAGTGTCCCGTCTAGGTGTGAGCAGGGCGGTCACGCTGGGACCTTCACAGGAGCTCAGAAGGGCTGCTTTCTCCTGAGGCCTGACAAGGAGCCACGTCAGCAGGACTGTGAGTCCCAGGGGAGGAGATGGTCCAGGGGGCCCTGGATGGGGCAGGTGCCCAAAGAACTCGCACCCGGGGCTCCCAGGTCCCAGGAGCAGAGTGTGGAGTGAGGAGGCCGACCAGGCTGTGAGTGCCCGGGGCTCCCAGATCCCAGGAGCAGAGTGTGGAGGTGAGGGGGCCGGCCAGGCTGTGCATGCCCGGGGCTCCCAGGTCCCAGGAGCAGAGTGTGGAGGTGAGGGGGCCGGCCAGGCTGTGAGTGCCCGGGGCTCCCAGATCCCAGGAGCAGAGTGTGGAGGTGAGGGGGCCGGCCAGGCTGTGAGTGCCCGGGGCTCCCAGATCCCAGGAGCAGAGTGTGGAGGTGAGGGGGCCGGCCAGGCTGTGCATGCCCGGGGCTCCCCGCATCCCAGGGGCAGAGTGTGGAGTGAGGAGGCCGACCAGGCTGTGAGTGCCCGGGGCTCCCAGATCCCAGGAGCAGAGTGTGGAGGTGAGGGGGCTGGCCAGGCTGTGCTGTGCCCAGTGTGTAGGAATGGCTCAGGACCCCCAGAAACATGGGCCAGTGGGTGGAGAGAGCAAGTCACTGCCTGGGGAGGTGTCCGGGGATCATCGGGGAGTTTCCTCCCACCCTCAGCATCACCCTCCCACCGCCTCCCCCGAGTCCCCGAGTCACAGGCTGGCATCTGGCCCCACCCAGCAGGCCTGCGGAGGCTGGGACCTGGCACCAGAGGTGGGGCAGCACGTGCCCACAGGTGTGGGCTCCCGCATCCCTAGGGGCTGAGAGCTCTCTAGAGGGAGCAGGCAGAGCAGGTCTCACCCCCAGGCAGGGATCGGGGAGGCCCCCCGGCCGGGCCCACAGACAGCAGGACAGGCCATCAGCAGCACTCCCGCAGAGGCCCTGGGGCCTAGCTACCCCCCACCACGAAAACCCTGCCCGGGAGGGAGAAACCCCTCCACGGACAGGACGGTGGGATGCGGACGGGACTCGAGACGTGGAGAGACCATGCTGTCCCGCAGCCCCGTGCCACGGCCTGTGGAGCTCACAGCCTCCTCCCTGCAGCCCTCCCCACTCCCCGTCAGCCCCCAGCCCTGCAATGACCTGCACCTTTTGGAATCTGTCCTTCCACCCGATAAACGACAGCAGAGAAAACCCGACGGAACCTCTATGAAAGTAAATCAGAAAATGCAAGATAAATGCTCCGTCCAGGGCAGCCGGGTGGTAAGCTCAGAAAAATGTCTCCTGTTTTAGAAGAGACGAAACTACCGCGGTCAGATCGGGAGGAGTTTCCCAGGGTGGGAGTGCTGCTTACAATCAAATAGTTTTCTTCTTTTCAAGTTCCAGCTTCGAGAGTGGCTCCCAGTGCGTTTTAGGTGAAAAATAAGCAGAAAGGCTGACCTTCTCTGCTTTGGTGTTTATTTACAGAACAGGGTGGGTAAAGGCCAAGAGAAACCCAGTCTCAGAAGAGGGACCATTCTGCACCGGCCTTCAGCAGCTGACACCCCTGACGAAGCAAAGGGATCAGATTCCCACCTGCGGTGCCCAGCGTGGGGGGCATGCAGCCCACGTTGACCCCAGACAGCCTGGCCCCCAGCGCAGTGCGGCTGACACCGGTGTCGGCCTGGACCCTCAGGGGGCACGCCTGCCTGGGGGTGTCGTGTGGCAGACCTGGTCTCCAGGCCCCCCCTGCAGGTGGGGCAGGACGGCTGGAATCAGAACTGATGGCTGGCATTGGAACCTGCAGGTTGGCGTTGACGGCGGGTGGAGGGGGCGGGGGTGCCATGCTCTCAGAGCTGTGACTCCGGAGCTCAGGGCTGGGGTGCTGAGCGTGGAGACCCCTGCCTCTCCCTGAAAAGGCACCAGGCTTGAAGGAAGCTGGCAGGGGGACCACTAGAGGGGCCACGTTTGCATCACGGCCGAGGCGGCCTGAGCCAGCAGGAAGGAGTGAGACCACCCTGCATGGCTCTGCTGAAAACTCACAGGGTGGAGAGCCAGCCTCCGAGTCCTCAGGCTTCCCTCGGCCCAGGGGAGCTCGGGGCAGCCTTCCAGGAAGGCGTGGGGACCTCGGGGCAGCCTTCCGGTAAGGTGTGGGGAGCTCAGCCTCTTGGAACATTCCCTGGGGAGTGGCCCAGTGCCCATGTGGCCAGGGTGTCAAGAGGACTCTGTTGAGAACAAGTGTGCTCACCCTTGTGATTCACACACTCAGGACTGGCCAAATGCGGTGATCCCTCCACCGACAGGACGGTGGGGACGTGGAGGGGACGTGCCGTGAGGCACACGTGGGGCCAGGCTGGACTCTCCTTGTCCCTGTAATTGCTGTCACGGCTGACGGTGGACACCGCGGAGCGCAGACGCCCGCCACTCTAGGCCCGTCTCTGCAGGCTCTCCAGGAGGGCGGTTCTTGGGATCGTTGTGCTGGGCAGCTGAAAGCAGGACCAGTCAATTCTCTCACAGCCCGGTGGCCAGACGTCTGAGGTCAACTGTCAGCAGGCCTGTGCTCTCTGGGAGGGTCTGTCCCCAGCCTCTCTGTCCCCTCCTGGCGTTGCGGGGGGCAGCCTTGGCATTGCCCTCAAGCGGCCACGCCTTTGCTGCACCCCCAGGCATTTTCCTAGGACGAGTCCCCACATGACATCACCCCTCCTTGTAAGAACACCCACCCTAGCGGATCAAACCCACCCTAATGACCTCAATGTAATTTGATCACATCTACCTCAATCTGACCTTATTTCCACATGAGGTCACTTCACAGGCACAGGCTTAGAACTCAGGTCTGGCTTTGGGGAGTGGGGCGTGGAGGACACAGTTCAACCCCCGGCAGTTCCGCGGTGTCTCTAAGAACAAACAGGCCTGGGACCCTGGGGGCACGGTCTCTGTCCTTCGCTCCTGTGCCTACTTGAACTCAGGGTCACGGGATCTGTGTATATCTCACACTCGCCGAACCCGAGTCCCCTGACGGTGTAGACCGTGTCTGTGCCCCCCAGGAAAGTGCTCCCAGATGCTGCCACGGCCCTCCAGCCCCTGGGCCTGTGTCCAGAGAGCTCACTACCCTCTGCTGTGACCGTCAGCTTGTCACTTTGCCGCCTGCCGGATGGGCCGTCCCACTGCCCTGAGGCCCCAGCTCGGGGCCTTTCTCCCGCTTCTTTGCTGAAGGACAGAGTCTGAAGCTCTCAGCGCCATCGGCGGGAGGCTCCGGGCCCCAGAGGATGGTGGGCAGGAAGAGGGACCGGTACGGGGAGGGAGGGCAGGGGCCGGGCGGGGCTGGGTGCAGACAGACCGCAGCGGTTCGGGCTGCGACCTGCAGAAGCAGGAAGTGACGAGCCCACGTCCCCGCTGCGCGCTAGGGAGACCCTCCCCATGGCGCACCCACCCCGGGGCCGCCCTCCCCCAACGGCCTCGGAATTAACGGGCCAGATGAAGCCTGTTAGATGCTCGGCTCCGATGCCAGGCGTGTAATGAGACATCAATAAATATTCACGCTTTCCATTATTGGCAGTTTTCATCTGCATGTGGCCCTTTAGATGTGCTGGTAAAAATGCTCACAGTGGAGAAAAAATAGAAGATTGCTTTGGTTGACAATGAAGGGGTCTGTCTCTTGGTGGGAGATGAAACAGTCACATAATTTCGAGGATTTTCCTGGGTGTGTGTTGGGTCTTGGCCTGCTAGATGCCACACTGGATGCGTTGCCCACCCTTAAAATCCAGTCGCTGTCAAAAACGACACTGGCATTTTCTTCTTTAAAGCAAGAGACACAGGAGACAGTAATTCAGTGAAACTGAAAAATTGAAATTCAAAGACATTGAAAGCCAATAATAGTAGTAATACCAGCTGTCGATAAAAAGCGTAGAGAATTGAAGACACATCTTCCCAGGTTCCTGTTCAGACAAGCAAGGGGCACCCTCGCATCGCTCATCCCTGTTCTGGAGCAGTAGTATGCAGCGGTCAGGGTGGAAACCAGAGGAAAATTAGGTGAACTCACGGAAGAATGATGAAGAGATGCCCCAGAGGAACTGCAGGATGTACTCGATTCACAGCAGTGACCAAGAGAAAGATGAACCATCAGAGAAAGCTGAGTAAATGCCCGCTTTTTCCCAAAGTGGACATGCTCAGAAGGCCGCACACACCCACACGGCCCTCCCTGTCGCTCTGTCTCTGCGGACGTCCGGCTCGGCTGTGTCCACTCTGAAGGTGGGCAAGAAGACCCTCCGGGCAATGAAAAGAAGGCAGTTACATTCCCAAACATGCTTGTTTATGGTTTCTCTCTGGGGGCATCTGTTAATACAACAACCTTGCTCCATAATTCATAGATAAATTGGGAGCGGCCTGCTCAAAGGCTTCTACCGATGGGGCGTGTGCTTGGACACCACCCAGAAGACTGGACATTGACGGGACACACAGACGAGGAGGCAGAGGGGAGGTCGTTACAGGCCCAGAGCGGATGACACAGGATGTCCCTCCTAAGGCGAGTAAGGGCCCTGCCCACCTGCTGGTGGGCATCTGGATGCACCCTGAGAAACAGGCTTCACTCTTCAGGAATTCTCACGCTGTAGAAATGAACTTTTTTAGAAAAAACTCCCGTAATATTTTTTTAACTAAAGTGTGTATGCTTAGAGTATGAAAATTTCAAGGCTAGTTTTTAGTAAATGAAATAAGTTTTAGAGGTTATCTGCAGATTTAAGACTTCATCTGCTTTTTATCTACGTCCAAGCTGAATAAGAAAGAGCCTGAGAGTCTAACACCAGAAGCCCTTCCTGCGTGGGGCAGGCATGCCACGTGCAGCTGAAGACCACGCTGCACCAGCCGCCCGATGGTGCCCGCCAAGGGCTGGAGGGTGCATACGTTCCCTCTGGCCCCCTATCTGAGCATGTGGGTACACCCGAGCTGGGATGTCTGCCAGAAAAAGAATGACAGGGAGGGTCGCCTGGGGGTGTGCTGCCCTCAAAATGCACACTTTGGAAAAATGGGTATTCACTCAGGTTTCTCTGATGATTTTTTTACCCTTTCTCTTGATCACTATTTTTAATAGAAGGATACACGGGCAGCTCTGGAACCCTGGCTTTCTGCTTTGATCTACAGTCAGAAATGCTGCATTGGGTCACATTGCCCTTAAAGAGAGAAGGAGAAGGACCCCCAGCCTCAAACGACATTGATTTTTTTATCAATAAAAGCTTTCTGTAGATACATGCATATATCTGTTTAAGAACAGAGAAAGACTTCTGGTCCTAACATTGACAGAGTGCTTATTAAACCCTCAGTTCAGTTCAGTCGCTCAGTCGTGTCCGAGTCTTTGCGACCCCATGAATCCAAACCCTAGAGACCATTTAAATAAGTAAGTGTAAGTGTTAGCTGCTCAGTCGTGTCCAACTCTCTGTGATCCCATGGACTGTAGCCTGCCAGGCTCCTCTGTCCATGCGATCCTCCAGCAAGAACACTGGAGCGGGTTGCCAGGCCCTCCTCCAGGGGGGCTTCCCAACCCAGGGTTCGAACCGCCTCTCCTGTGTCTCCTGCTTTGCAGGCGGGTTCTTTACCGCTGACCCACTAGGGAACCCCATGATAGTGCCGACCCTTGAACAACTCAGGATGATAAGTTGAAAATCTGAGTACAACTTTATAATCAGCTCTCATATCTGAGGTTCTATACTGTAGTACTTACTGGAAAAAACTTGCATCTGAGTGGACCTTTGAAGCTCCAACCTGTGCTGTTCACGGGTCAAATGTATATGTTTATATTAAAATATCACTTGTATGTATTATTTTAAATATATAATGACTATATAATTTATTCTCTATACATAAACATTCATGTTATACATACATAGTAAACACATTCCAAAATCCTCTTGGGAATACTGAAGGCCTTGGAGCTATCTGCTGTCTGCATCTCCGGGGCCAGGAGACCGTGGCTGTGGACCCCTCTCGGGCTGGCTGGCCGGGTCGGTTCAGGAGAATCTCATTACTGCTCTAGATTTCTGCTCCAGAAGGCAAAGCACCTCCCAGAAACCGTGGGGTGGGGTCGTCCCTGTAACAAAGGGGACTTCTCTGCTGTAGCTGAGACCCCAGTCGTGGACAGCAGGCAGGAACTGGGACACAGGACCTGTCCTCTGCTCCCCCGAGTTGTAGGTGAACAGTGAAGAGGCCCCGGCCTCCGGCTGGAAGAGAGCGGAGGCGGCCGAGCAGGTGAAGCGGGTCTGCTGGCCCCACTGTCTGACGAGCAGAGCCGCACCTGCAGGGCCCGGGCCTCCACCCAGAGGGGTCCGGCCGGCACTGCGCCCACCCTCTGCCAGCTGCCTCCCCTCTGCTGCTCACTCAGACCCAGAAACGCGTCTCCCGCTTCAGCAGCAGGCTGCGGCTGGGCTTCAAGTCCGATCTGCTTCAGCTTCACACTTCAAGCTATTCATAGGCTTTAATCACAGCCTTAAATTGCAGAGGAAACCGTCGCACGTCACAGTTATCTGAAGCCACGCTCAGCAGTGCCTGATTCACAGCTCGGCCTGGAGGCCTTTGAAAGCGGGTGGAGGTGTCGCTCCGGGCAGGGAGGGGTCCTGGCTGTTAACAGCACTTGACCACATGCACACAGCCCTGATCTAAGGTTTCTCTGCTTTTCCATCAAAGACTCTGAAATTCCAAATCAAGTCACTAGGGAGTGGATCTGTCATGAGCAGATCCAACTCAATTTTTCTGCCTTTCTGTTGACTTTACTCAAAGAGGAGAGCTCATTAACTTTCATCTATTATCTTGCTTTTCGTTTCCTTTTGGGGGCTGTGCCATGCGGTGTGTGGGATGCAGCCCCCACCAGGGTCAAACCTGTACCACCTGCCTTGGGAGCAAGGAGTCTTAACCGCTGGATTGCCGGGAAGTCCGTTTATCTACTGCTTTCTTGTGTTGAAGGAAAGCACAGCATTTATTCGAAGGTGTCAAAGAAGGAAAGCAGGTTGTTAATGCTCAAAAGACCTCAACTCCCTAGTGGCTTCCTGGAAGGGTTTTTCCTCAGTTAATTTATTATTTTTTATATTTTTTTATTTTATTTATTTATTTTTATTTTATTTTATTTATTTTATTCTTCATTTAATTTTTATGTTTTAATTGAAGTATGCTTGATTTACAGTGCTGTGTCAGCCTCAGTTACGTAGCAAAGTGGCTCATATATACACATATTGCTCCCCAGATTCCCCTCCTGTATAGGTCACCGCAAAATGCTGAATAGAGAGAGCTCATTATTTTTTATTTTTTCACTTGCTTTGAAGTGTCACTTTCCCTATCATCCCACTAATGGTATTTTCAAACTACAGCACCATCTCCAAATGTGGTTGAAATCTGCATGCTTCCTTTCCTCACTATTTCCTCCTTCAACTCGAATGGCCTGGGGTTGGTTCCAAAGTGAATAAGTTCATACAACCCCCCAAAATTGGTATCACTTTCAGGTGACTAGAAATAAGAGGGAGTTCTAAACTTTAACCAAGAGAACTTTAAGGACACACACTCAATGGGAAAGAAATGCATACATGCACGTATTAAGGAAAATGAGGCATTCACATCCCCTAGCAGTTCAACGACTCAGAAGCATAGAACCGAATCAAAGAAGCACAAAGAAAGTCACCAAAATGCACACAGTGGGTCTCTTTCAGAGACTTGGGGCAGCATCCACTGGGGGCACGCGGCAAATGCATGAACAGAAATATTAAAGAGCTTATCCCAAAAGTGAAGCCAGTGGCTTCCTCCTAGGAGAGGGGGTGTAGGAAAGGGACCCCCAGGGCCAGTATGTACAGAACAGAGAATGTGGTTTTGCTTAAATTGAATAAAGCTGATTAATCATTGATCTCTCTTTTATTGGACCTACATAGACCCAGGTCTGGCGGTTAATGCTGCATCGCCTGACCCGGATTACATCACCCCAGTCGATTTGCACACATGACTGGTTTCAGGGTCACTGCCTTATTGGCGTCACGGAGAGTTTTTCATTTTCCTTATTTTTCATTTTGCAGCTGACTGTGTTCGAGAGAAACGCCACCAGCAGCGGCCTGTGCCGGCCTCCATGAAGGTCACTTGTCTTTCTGGGACAGGACAGCATGCCTCTGCGCTCCTCTCCCTGCCCGGGGCCATGGGTCAGCCTCCCCTGGGAGCCCAGCCCTCTGAGCTGTTTTCCATCTGAACCCAGCCCCCTCCCCTTCCCAGCTCCATCTCTCCCAGCCACAGCAGAGCTCGGCTTTCCTTGGGGAACGGGTGAAGGGAGGAGGGGTAGGTCGCAGGAACCCAGCTGCTTTGGAGAAATTTTGGCAAGTCTGAATAACATATAGGGACTAGGAGTCTGCACTCCTTCCCTTGCGGTCATAAATGCTGAGAGTTCAAAGCTGTGGTGCATCCCAGCCCCGGGGACACCACCTGGGTGGGGGGCCTCTTCAGGACCCGGAGAAGCCTCACTTCATCAGGAACAGGAGTGCCTGGTCTCCTCTCCCAGCGGAAGACATGCCAGACAGAGGTGCCTTGTAACAAGCCCAGTTCACACCGTGACTCCACGCCACCTGAGAGGTAAACCATTGCCCTCAGTGAGATAGATCGCCAGAGATCCATTTCCACAAGACCCTGCAGAACCCAGCGCCCGCAGCTGTAAAGTCGTAAGGGCAGCAAAAATGGTTGTAAGATGCAGACACCGATGAAGAGACGACACGGACACTCAGCCGGTCCTCGCCACGGGAAGCGCTCCCAGCTCCACCCAGGCTGTCGGCATCTCTGTTGGCCAACACGTTACCAACCCTGGCTGCCTCCTGCTGTGTGACGGTGGCCCCAAAGCTGAGGGGCCCACAGCATAGGGTCCTGCTCCTGCCCCAGCAACGCTGGGGGCCTGGGGCTCAGCTGGTCCAGCTGGCTTGGCTGCGAGGCCCTGTCTGGTCTTAGGGACAGACCACAGGTTGGGTTTGAGTTACTCCAAGTATCTCATCCTCCCAACACAAGCGTGCTTTTCACAGGCAACAGCAGGAACACGAGAGCCAAGCCAAGCACAGGTCAGCTCAGTGCAGTTGATCAGTCGTGTCCGACTCTCTGTGACCCCATGGACTGCAGCATGCCAGGCTTCCCTGTCTATCACCAACTCTCAGAGCTTGCTCAAACTCATGTCCATTGAATTGGTGATGCCATCCAACCATCTCATCCTCTGTCATCCCCTTCTCCTCCTGCCCCCAATCCCTCCCAGCATCAGGGTCTTTTCCAATGAATCAGTTCTTTGCATCAGGTGGCCAAAGGATTGGAGTTTCAGCTTCAGCATCAGTCCTTCCAATGAATATTCAGGACTGATTTCCTTTAGGATGGACTGGTTGGATCTCCTTGCTGTTCAAGGGACTCTCAAGAGTCTTCTCCACCACCACAATTCAAAAGCGTCAATTCTTTGGCGCTCAGCTGTCTTCACAGTCCAACTCTCACATCCATACGTGACCACTGGAAAAACCATAGCTTTGACTAGATGGACCTTTGTTGGCAAAATAATGTCTCTGCTTTTTAATATGCTGTCTAGGTACAGTCACCGTCTGCAGTGATTTTGGAGCCCAAAAACATAAAGTCTGTCACTGTTTCCACTGTTTCCCCTTCTATTTCCCATGAAGTGATGGACCAGATGCCATGATCTTAGTTTTCTGAATGCTGAGCTTTAAGCCAACTTTTTCACTCTCCTCTTTCACTTTCATCGAGAGGTTCTTTAGTTTTTCTTCACTTTCTGCCATAAGGGTGGTGTCATCTGCATATCTGAGGTGATTGATATTTCTCCCGGCAATCTTGATTCCAGCTTGTGCTTCATCCAGTCCAGCATTTCTCATGATGTACTCTGCATATAAGTTAAATAAGCAGGGTGACAATATACAGCCTCGACATACTCCTTTTCCTATTTGGAACCAGTCTGTTGTTCCATGTCCAGTTCTAACTGTTGCTTCCTGACCTGCATACAGGTTTCTCAAGAGGTAGGTCAGGTGGTCTGGTATTCCCATCTCTTTCAGAATTCGTCACAATTGTTGTTAGACTCAAACTCCACACCCTCCAGAGATGCTCCGAGGGTTCAAACAAACCTTGTGTGCACCAGGACCCAGGACCCCACAGAGACTGGGACAGAACCGTGTCTGAGTGTCTCCTGCAGAGGTGCAGGTCAGCAGTGGGCTGCTGCAGGGGTGGGGGCTCTGGGTGCAGCAGACCTGGGTATGGCATATGCCCTTTCGGAGGAGGTTGCCATTAACCCCACCATAGAGCCGCCAGAGCATACACAGGACTGGGGAAACAGACCCTCAGAGGGCACAAACAAAACCTTGTACACACCAGGAACCAGGAGAAGGGAGCCGTGACCCCACAAGAGACTGACCCAGATCTGCCCCTGAGTGTCCAGGAGTCTCTGGTGGAGGCATGGGTCGGCGGGGGCCTGCTGCAGGGTCGGGGACACTGGAGTGCCGCAGTGCATCATGGGACCTTTTCAAGGAGGTCCCCATTATCTTCATTACCTCCACCATAGTTTGACCTCAGGTAAATAACAGAGGCGACACAGCCCTGACCATCAACAGAAAACCGGATTAAAGATTTCCTGAGCTCGGCCCACCCATCATGGGCCCCACCATGGCCTCACCTCCGTCAGTCTCTCCCATCAGGAGACTTCCACAGCCCTGACCATCAACAGAAAACCGGATTAAAGATTTCCTGAGCTCGGCCCACCCATCATGGGCCCCACCATGGCCTCACCTCCATCAGTCTCTCCCATCAGGAAACTTCCATAAGCCTCTTATCCTTCTCCATCAGAGGACAGACAGACTGAAAACCACAGTCATAGAAAACTAATCAATCTGATCACATGGACCACAGCCTTGTCTAACTCAGTGAAACTATGAGCCATGCCGTGTAGGGCCGCCCAAGATGAACGGGTCACGGTGGAGAGTTCTGACCAAACGTGGTCCACTGGAGAAGGGAACGCAAACCACTTCAGAATTCTCGCCTTGAGAACCCCATCCCACGAGCAGTATGAAAAGGCAAAAAGATAGGACACTGAAAGAGGAACTCCCCAGGTCAGTAGGTGCCCAAGATGCTACTGGAGGTCAGTGGAGAAACAACTCCAGAAAGATTGAAGAGATGGAACCAAAGCGAAATAACACCCAGCCAAGGATGCGGCTAGTGATGGGAGTAAAGTCCAAGGCTGTAAAGAACACTGTTGTACAGGAACCTGGAACGTCAGGTCCATGAATCAAGGTGAGCCGGCAGTGGCCAAACAGGAGACGGCAAGAGCGGACACTGACAGGTTAGGAGTCAGCGAACTAAAATGGACTGGAATGGGTGAATTTAACTCATACGACCATTATATCTACTACTGTAGGCAGGAACCCCTTAGAAGCCAAGCAAGCAGCGCGTGTAAAGATCCTGATGACATCATGTCCCCAGGTACTCCACTGGCTGTAGCAAGTCACCTGACCAAACTCCAGTCCTATAGGGAGGGCCTCACCTCCTGCCCCAAGGGAAGGGGAGCCCTTCCTCCCAGGGGCTGTCCCTGTGGTTCTTCCCTGGTTATTGAAGGTTGAACATTTAATACGTGTGTGTGTGCCCAGTTGTGTCTGACTCTTGTGACCCCAGGGACTGTAGCCCGCCAGGCTCCTCTGTCCATGGGATTTCCCAGTCAAGAATACTAGGGTGGGTAGCCATTTCCTCGGAGAAGGCGATGGCACCCCACTCCAGTACTCTTGCCTGGAAAATTCCATGGATGGAGGAGCCTGGTAGGCTGCAGTCCATGGGGTCGCAAAGAGTCGGACATGACTGAGCAACTTCACTTTCACTTTTCACTTTCATGCATTGGAGAAGGAAATGGCAACCCACTCCAGTGTTCTTGCCCGGAGAATCCCAGGGACGGGGGAGCCTGGTGGGCTGCCATCCATGGGGTCGCACAGAGTCGGACACGACTGAAGCGACTTAGTAGCAGCAGCAGCAGCTGCCATTTCCTGCTCCGGGGGATCTTCCCGACCCATGAATTGAACCGAAGTCTCCTGTGTCTCCTGCACTGGAGGCAGGTTCTTTACCACTAGTGCCACCTGGGAAGCCCGGAATACAATGGGCGGTGGTAACAAATCCCGAGAATTCAGTGAAAGCACAAGCTTGCAGGATGCATTATCCTGTGAATTCAATGAAAGGACCAACGTGAAAGAACTATTTGACTTCCCAGACAGACACAAGCATGTGAAGCTCAACCTCAGTGGCAAAAAGAGAAAAACAACTTAAAGGGTGGCAAACCACAAATTCACAAGAGAACTATTTCAGGTCAAGAACAGCCTTTGGGAAAACTGACCCAGACATTTGCAAAAATTGCCTTCTTTCTGCCTCCAAATAGGACAGGCAGAATCCTGCCACATAAAATTCCATCGATAAAAGTATACCAGGCAACACTCCCACAGCGCTGGATTCATTACTATTTTTAATAAAAGTCAGAAATACTTGCAATGAAAACCTAAATTCTGCTAAACAAGTGGAAAAAGAATTTTATTTGCATATCCTCAAGCTTTATTTTTCAATATAATGCCCCAAACAAAAACTGTTTATGTTATTTATTTTGAATTTCTGATGCCCATGTTAAGCAAATTCCTGGAAAGTGGATAGTGAGGCTCTTCTGAATGGAGACTCGGGGTTTACCCTCAAAGACTGGAGGCTGGCTCCAGTCTCAGTGTCTGTGAGAGGCTGATGACCTTGGACATGTTGCTGAACCTTCTGAGTTTCCTCATCCATCCCTCACTGAAAAGGTCAGGGTGAGAGTGTACCCAGCGCAAATAATACCTGGTACACAGGAGAACACAATAAATATTGTTACTAAGATTATTAGATCATCCCATTTCTGCTCCCAAAACTGTATTTATTCTCTTTATTGTTTTACATATAATTCCAGGTTAACTAATTGCAGTAAAGTTCCCATAACTTAACTGACCAAATGCACCAAACTCAGTCCACACATTTTGGGAGATGTTCTCACCTGTTCTTCTGAAATCTCTTATCTGTTACATAAGCAAAAGAGGATAAAAACTCAGAAGTATGTTTGTGCAAAAATGAACATGTCCTGAAGGGATATAATTAACTATACTTAAACAGTTCCTGTGCATCTGGGTGTAAAAATTCACATGTTCAGTGATAATTTAAGTATAAAGTTGCATAAAAGGCAGGGTGAGGTGGTGGAGCGCGCGTCTATATGGACCCACGGGAAATGCCTCGCCCACCCTTTCTGCTCTTCATTCATCTCGCCTGCTCCCTGGTCTGTGTCACCAGAGGTGTTGTGGGCGACCAGAGGGGGAGGGCAGAGGGAGAGAAAGGAGGGAGGGAAGGGAGGCGGGAGAGCCCTGCTTCTTCAAGCTTGCTATTGCAAAGGCGACGTGAAATAGTCCGCATTTTTCAGCACCTGAAATCAAATAAATTTGTCAAAGGTGAAAGCTAGTTATCAGAACAGGTGGTCGTCAACCCTGCTCTGGGAGAGGAAAGTGTTTGCAAGTCGCGGCAGCCAGGGAGGCGCTGAGGCCTCGGGAGGGGTCGGCACAGGCAGTGAGGACACAGTGAGACCCGTGTCACCAGAGGGAGCCTGTCCTGGGGGAGGAAGCCGCCTGAGCAGAGCCACGGAGCCGCAGGGGGACGCGCTGCACCTGTGCGTGTGTGCACACCTGCGCGGGCACGTGTGTGTTCAGCTGCACGTTGTCGTATGTGTCGCCAACACACATGGCATCAGAAGGGCAGGGACTGCGGACGCAGCGGCGTCGCGAGCGTGTCAGGCCGCGGGGCTCCACACACCGTTCTGACGGGTGGAGACGCATCATCAAGGTCAGCGATGAAAGACTGAAAGGCGGGTGGGGCCTGGCCTCTGAAGTGGGTGAGAACTGAGCTTCCCTCGCCCGAGACAGGCAGGGCTTCCAGCACACGCAACACAGGCGCTGACGCACCCACGAGTGAGCCAGCAAGGAAGGGCAAGCTCCCCCGGGAGAGGGGCGCCGGGGAGACAGCCCGCAACCCCTGCCGCCCAGGCCACGCAGCAGCTGAGCCGGGAAACCCGGGCGACCTCCGGGTGGCAGGAGTGCCCACGGCCCCGGCGCAGCCAGCACCAAGCCAAGGCAGGGCACCCTCACCCCCCACCGCCATCCTCTCTGGGAAAACAGGAAACGCCTGTGCTCAGGAAACAGGAACCACCTTGATAGAACAGAAGGGAGAGACGAGCGGGCTCCTCCACCTTCCAGGACAGCCCAGGGGCTGGACAGGGCTGAGATGAGACAGCAGGCACCTGGGCCCAGCGGGCCCCAGAAAGGGGCAGAATGAAGGCAGCTCAGGGAGCTCCAGCGAGACCCAGGCTGGAAGGACAAAGCGCGAGGGAGAGAGGAGCCCCCAGCAGCGCCTCCCAGCTTCAGAGGGCTGATTGCAATAGGCCAGAAGGGAGGGCCGGGCAGACAGACAGACAGCCGGAGCCCTGAAGGTGCTGCGGGAGGAGGGGATGGCAATAGGCTGTGTCAGGGAAAGTCATCAGGCCTGGCCCTCGGGGAAACTGTCTATCCGAGTGCAGATTGCACAGTGGTGCTGCCCGGCGCTGCCTCTGATCAGACGTGCGCTTGTAAAATGTTCTGGCAGTGCTCCGGGTGTGCCTGGGACAGACCTCTTGTCCCTCCCCGCTCTCTCCTCTGACTTCAGAGACTTCCCTGGCCGCTTGTTCTCTGCTTCCTTCCTGACCCGTCTCCTCTCCCGGACTGTTAAACGCCAGCATTCCCAAGGCTTGTTCCTGCTCATCCTGCTCGTCCAAACTCTCTCCTTGGGGAATCTCACCTATGACCCCCGACTCCAGTCAGTCTTCCATGGAAGACAGCTTTCATGGTCTTGTCTCCCACCAGATGCCTCTGATGAGCTCAGGATCAATCCTGTCTCTAACGGTGCTTCCATGTGGATATCATAGCTCAGAGTCAGGATGACAGAAGCAAACCCCACCTGCCCTCACGGCCCATCTTCCAGGGCTCTTGAGTGGCCCCCAGCACCCTCATCCACACAGTTCTACAGCAGCCTCGTGTCCAGCCCATCTTCAGAGCTCTGGCGTTCCCTCACTCCTCTCCATCTTGTCTGACACCACTCTTGTTCATCAAGGCCTCCTCAAGGTCACTGCATCCTGCTCCCTGCCCACTCCACACCACTGTGTCCCCATCCATACCACCCAGACCCTTCCAAGCAGCCCTCCAGAGGCCCAGCCACGCTCGGGGTGGAACGGACCCCACAGACCAGTGTGCACTCCACACAAGGGAGCTCTCAAGTTAGCTGCTGCTGCTGCTGCTGCTCAGGCTTGTCTGACTCTTTGCACCCCATGGACTGTAGCCCACCATGCGCCTCTGTCCATGGGATTCTCCAGGCAAGAATGCTGGGACGGGTTGTCATTGCCTTCTCCAGGGGATCTTCCTAATCCAGGGATTGAACCCAGGTCTCCTGCGTTGCCGGCAGAGTCTTAACCTCTGAGCCACCAGGGAAGCCTGCTCTCAAGTTATGCACACACCCAAAGACAAGCCAATTAAGATGACTTCATCTCAATTCCAGGACTTCTTGAAAATTCTCAAGGAAGCAGAATTTGTCTTCCTCCCTGCTCAAGAAAACAGCGCTGGTACTCAGATGGCCACCTCTGGACAAGGCATCTCCCTTCGTCCCTCCATCAGGATCCTGGGAAGGACCCCCAGGAAGCCCAGCCTGGAGTGGAACACAAATGGGGCCACGTGGTCTGCAGCCAGGACAGAGCGTGCCTGGGGTTACAGGAGCAGAAAAGCTCATCCACTCAGAGTCCATCTACCTGTTGATCAAGGTTTTCTGTAAAGTAGAGCTCTAGTTAACTGAAGGCAGAGGCTCTGGATAACTGTGGGGCTCAGCACATGTTCTGACGTCGTGAACAGCCTGCGAGTCAGGGAATTCGGGTTGTTGCAAAGTGAAAGTGTTAGTTGCTCAGTCGTGTCTGGCTCTTTGCACCCCATGGACTATAGCCCACCAGGCTCCTCTTTCCATAAAGTGAAAGTGTTAGTCACCAGGTCATGTCTGACTCCTTACGCCCCACGAACTGTAGCTCACCAGGCTCCTCTGTCCATGGAATTCTCCAGTCAAGAATACTGGAGCGGGTTACCATTCCCTTCTCCAGGGAATCTTCCCAACCCAGGGATTGAACCGGATCTCATGCACTGCAGGTGGGTTCTTTATCATCTGGGCCATCAAGGAAGCCCAAAGAAAAAATACGTAAATTCCTTTCTTACTCTCTGAGTTGTGGAATTTTCTTTAATATAGAAAGATGAAGGCAAATGGAAGATGGGTTGGTTCTATTAAGAATATATTTATTAAATGAGCTGAACACCTCACCCTGGTTCTCAGGGGTCCCAGATAGATCCACTGTCTCCGTAAGTTTCAAGAATTCCCTTATTTTGTTTAGTAACTGGGAGTTAAACTAAGAAGGGGACGATCAGGTAAATCTCTTTCTGATTGTCCCAAACCCACCCCAACAAACTTGTGAACCAGCAGAACATTCCCAGGACACCAAACCTCACATTCATCCCTCCTCTTCCTAAACTGGGGGCAGAGATGAGCTGAACACCCCAAGATACTGGCAAGTTCACACAGGTCTAGAAAATCCTGAGAGTTCTTTCTCCTGAGACAAGCCTAAACGTCCCAGGGAATCGCAGAACCCCCACTGACCCAGCCTGGCCACCACCCCCCCCACCCCCTCACCCTGTTCCCAGACACACCACAGCTCCACCGGCACCAGCTCACAGAGTCAACTGTGAATCTGGGGCAACTTTTCAAACCAACTGTTAGTCACAGCCACGATGAAACAATGCACCACTCAACATTGTTCTCACCCCTGCAGCAGCGTGAAAAGCTTAAAAAATAAAGAAAGAAAAGACAGCACTGTTCCCATCAGGAGTGCTGGAGCTGAGAGAAGCTTCATTTTAATCAGCTGAATTTGGACAAACGCAGAGTGAGAAGCCATCTGGGCAGATCGCATATCAGGTGGAAGGATGACAAGTCAGGAGAAACCAAGCGGACCGAGGAGCAGCTCCGTGCGTCGGGTCCTGGGGGACGGCACCCAGAGCCCACCTGCAGATGCCCAGAGCCCCGAAAGGGTTACCCGCACCGTCCCGTGGGGACGAGCTGACTCACACAGGAGCGCTGTGGACTCCTCGTTATTTCTAAGTTGTGTATTTCACAGGCTTCCCATCAGAAATGCTGACTTGCACACACACACCTGAATGTGCACAGACACACACACACGTTTTTCTGAGATCCAGCTGTTGAACAGTTGCCAGCACCTCGTGCCCCCGCCCCCACCCCCACCACCTCCCACATACTCTTTCCTGATCTAAAAATGCGCTTCCTGGTATCAGAGCCTGGAGAAACCCCATCCAAGTTTCGAGGATCTCGGGTGAAGGAGGCATTGTCTTGCCTTGGAAATCTTCCAGAGACAGAAACATCCTTATTTAACTTTTTTTCTTAAACCTGCCTGGGGCCGAGAGGGTCCCTGGCTGCTCACTGCAACGCTTTATTAAAATTTCAGAGAAGAGCGTTATTTCTGCAGTTTGTTGATGTGTGGATTTACAGGATGTGCCTTGAAAGCAGTGATGGCTGTATTTCTCGAAGCAGATGCCCTGGCTTTTGAATCAGTTACCCCAGAAGCCCTTCACTCACACCAATCCCGTTCACAGATGGAATCCAGTGCCCCCCGCCCCACTTTGGACCTGACTTCAGGATGGCGTGTGAACCGCCTAAGTAACCCACCAAAAAGGATACTAATCCAGCATTATCATTCACTGTATTTATCCCCAAAGTTCCACAGACAACGTCTGCTTGATTGTAAGAGGGAAGATCTAATTTCAGAATTAAAAATTTGACACCATGGAGTGGGATGGCAGGCAATAGGAAGAGAGACATTTTCTATTTAAGACATATTGTCTTAGCCAAAAATACAGCAAATCCTGGAGGAAATTCCAAAAGAAGTCCCAGAAATTCTTGAGCTGCCGATGATCATCTGAAAAGCATGTGACCTCCCAAGAGGATGGGTGGTTTGGGAGGCACTGTGGTGGGGGAAGGTGGGGGCCTGGGGGCTTAGGGGGTTGCGGGGAGCTCATGCTGGCATAAATCATAGCTGTCACCCCCCGGAACAGAGGGGGCCCGAGCTGCCACAGGAGCAGGTTGGGCGGCATTTTCACAAGCCCCTACCCCACTGTTTCCCTCTCTGAGGTTCGATAACCATCTTATTACCGCACTGCCAGCCTGCCTGCAGGGCTCCAGACACCAGCTCGGGTTTCAGACAAAAGGGCCGCTTCCCCCCAGGTCCCTCTGCTCTTGGCTCCGTGGGGCTGAGGCCCTGGGAATGTGACGGTGGGCCGGTCCAGATGGGACCACGGACAGGGCCGGTCCACACGCTCCCAGGACCCTCACGCTCCCCCCACTAGGAGCCCCGGGCCGTCACCTGACAGGTGTCAGCCATGACCGTGACCCAGGCCTGCATCGACTCTCACCCGGCCCTCTGACCCGGGAGTGACCTGGAGTCTTCGGCTTGGACCCGGGCAGCGCCCTGGCTGAGAAAACCCAGCAAGCAGATGGGGAGTGCCAGCCACGAGCCTCCCTGCTCAGCCTGGAACCAGTAGGCGCTGAGATCACATGAGCTCACAGCTCAGGGTCCAGCTCTCAAAGCCCCCAGCAGGCGTGGGCCAGCTCTGGCCCACCTGCCCAGACGGGCGAGGCCGGGAGGACACGCCTGGACGTCCTTGTCAGGGTGCGGACGGAGTGGGAACTTCAGCAACACAAACAGCAGTGCTGAGCCACAGGTGGGCACAGCGGTCCTACCTGGCGTGTCCCCCCCGGCCCAGCTCAGGGCAGCTGGCCGGCCAGGCTCCGAGACGCCTCGGCTCGGCCTTGGAGTCCTGACTCGGAGGCGCGGGGGAGAAGGCGTTGCCCCTGCGAAGGCTCGGCCTCGGAGGCAGCTTTCCTTCAAGCCCTCTCATGCGCTCCCCCCGGGGCCCCTGGGGGCGTTGGGGGCTGCAGAGGTGACCCGGCAGACGCTCAGGGAGCAGAGAGGGGTCTGCAGCGTGTAAACCACTTCAGACACACGAAGGCCGAGAAACCGCGCCCCTGTGTGGGGCGAATGGACACGGCACACCCTCGCCCAGAGCAGAGACTTCAACGCGCCACACCAGGAATGCGCCCCGATGAAATGCAGAGGTGGACACCGTCGCCCGAGCTGGAGACTCACAGAACGAATGCCGCGTTTTCAAATCGAAAGGGAATGAATAGCAACCTTTGAGGCTGAGGCGACAGAAAATCACGTGAGAAGCAGTTAAGGAAGTTGGAAGTCACAGGACTGACGTGGTCCTGAGTGGGTGTCTGGAATTTTGAAGACCCCGGGTGTCGAAGATGAACTCGGTGCCACATCAGGGCCCCAGGAGACGGCGGCTAACATCAGAGGACGTCCCCTAAGCCGTTTCATGGGGGTCTTGTCAGCGTGATGCCAAGAGGGAGATAGATCCACTGCCGCCGCTGCTGCTAAGTCGCTTCAGTCGTGTCCAACTCTGTGCGACCCCACAGATGGCAGCCCACCAGGCTCCTCTGTGCATGGGATTCTCCAGGCAAGAACACTGGAGTGGGTTGCCGTTTCCTTCTCCCAGATAGCACCACGTCAGCCCCCAGTTCAACACCCAGGCCCTTGGAGTGTGTGGAGAGGGCGCCGAGGGCCGGGTGGCCACACAGAGCGTCCAGGGCTATTGTCGCTGAGGTCACGAGCAGCTTGTGTGCGGTCCTGAGTCATGTGCTTCATCTAAACCTGTAGTTCACACTGCAGCAGCCTTCTCCTTCTGCGACGTATTTAAAACACGCCCATTACCTCCCTCAGCTCACGCTGCCATGGCAGGAAGAGCAGGCTGCATAAACAGCAGCCATTTACCCTCGCAGCTGGGGCTGGGCGCCCAGGGTCGAGGCGCTGGCCGGTTTGCTTCCAGCCGAGGGCTCCTTCCTGGCCTGCAGATGGCCGTCTTCTCCTGTGTTCTCGCTTGACTTCTTTGCATGGAGACAGTCAGACAGACAGACTCTGGGGTCTCCTTCTGTGAGGACACTAAGCCTCCTGGATCAGAATCCCACTTGGAAACCCCACCTCCAAATCCAGCCCCAGTGGGTTAGGCTCTGATACATGACTGAATTTTAAAGCACACAAACCTTAGCCCCTAACACTTGCAAAGGACACATTGCCTTTTGCAGAATGAGTCTTTCTTTCAAAGATCTGAGTTAGAGAAGCCCTCTAAGGTGCTCAGCCAGGGGCCCCTCTCAACCGCAGACAGAGTCCACAGTGCACCCTCTGCTCTCAAAGCGGCAGCTTGCTTCTCCGTTTTCTGAGATGGGATGTGTGTCTCCCAGGAGGCTGGGCTCTTCAGCCCCAGGCCAGGCGCCTGGGTCCTGGGTCTGAGCCCCTGGCTGCTCTGCCCCGTGGTTCAGCGTGTGCGTCAGGAATAGTCACACGTTGGCGGAGATGAAGGCCAGGATTCCACGTGATGGCTCTCGCTCCACGTACGTGTTCAGCTGAGATTCTGCGTGATGACATGTTTACTCCCGCTCCACACACGTGTTCAGTCTCAGGGCAAGAAGGATCTCCGGCTCTGGGAGACGTCCGTGCAGCTCTGACCTGGTAGGACGGGGCGGGGCAGGCAGCCGGGGGCCCTTCTGGTGGCCTGCAGTCCCAGGCACTGGCTGATCGTCAGGTGGTTTCCGGATAAACAAAGAGCCCTTTCAAAAACGGCTGCCTGGAGACTCCAAAGGTCTACCACACCCCGAAGGGTGAGACCGCAGAGCTCTGATGACGGAGCTGAAGGGCTGAGAACGGGGACTGTTTGTCCACTTTCAGAGCCCATGGGGTTCCTCATAGCCGTGGACACCCAGACACCTTGGACAGCCCTGGCTGCTCGGGGGCCCCCTGCTGCTGCTCCCGAGTGGGGTCCTCCTGGTGGCCCTGCAAGAACCATCCAGGTAACGCTCACGGGAGGGCTTTGGAGACCATACGTCAGCATGTAGACAGCAGGCTCTTGTCAGGGAACCCACTATCTAAGGAGCTTGCTGGTCCATCCCTTCTCCAGTGGCCCCGCCTCCCCAGCACCCGGGTCTCCTCCTCCCAACCTGGAGGGCCGGTCCAGAGGGGCACAGAGCTCAGTCTCAGCTCCACCAGACCCCACACGCCTCCCGTGAGGCTTTGGTGGGGGCGATGAGGCCAGGGGCTTTGCAGCTGGAGGGCACAAACCACCGAGCCTGACGGAGATGTCCCCGCTCCGTGACTCTGCAGCCGGCATGCTGAGTAGAATAAGAGCAAACGGAGCATGCGTGCGCCACAGGACAAAGCAGAAATTGCGTGAGCACCTCACATTCTGGAACATTCTCTGTCCTAGACACACTCCCACAAGTCATGCAGGCTGAGCGCCAGTTCACAGTGGGACCCTGCCCAGTTCAGCTCACGGCAGGGCCCCACTGTCCACGCCGAGGACCGGCTCACACCTTGGCAGGAACTCCCCTCCGTGAGGCAGCACTTCCCACCTTTATCCGTGCCAAGTCAGAGCCTGCAGGGACCAGGGGGCAGGTGTTCACACTCCCAACTCCCGCACCGCCTCTGTGACGTTGCCGTGAAGACCAGGCTCAAAGACGCAGGAGACCCAGGGGCCGCCAGTCCCCCCGCTATTCTTGCCTCCCCTTTCACAAGCCTCCTTCCTCTCACAGGGAGGCCGGGGGCTTGAGTTTAACCTCAAAGACCCCATTAGCATGCCGACACCTGTCCAGCGGCGGTGGAGGCTGCCCTGGCCGTGTTCTGGTAGAAGGGGGCTTCACTGGCTTCTGCTTGTTTATTTTGAAAACAATTGTCTGTCTCCTGTGGCGGGGGAAATGGTTATATTGCCCTCAGCAGACTTGGTCAAAGGCCAGCACACTCTTGCGCTCACTTCCAAGCACGGCCCCAGGTTGTCTGAGGCGACATTTTCTTTCACTGCTCCATGGACCAGCTGTGTACACGAACGGGCCGGCAGCCGTGACCCAGGCTTCTGGGGACAGAATGAGCCTTCTGTCTGTGAATGAGCCTCCTGTGTCATTTCCGTGTGTACGCGACTTTTCTTGCCATTCAGAGACACAGCTTTCCCCAGAAGATTGTGTTTCTATTTACGGCGTCTCACACGGCCTCTTTGCCACCTCCTCATCCCCTGCCTGACTCCACAAAGCTGGAAACAGAGAGAAAACCTGCGTGTGTGGGTTCTGCACTTGGCCAGCTTGCTGGCTTTGTGTCAGCATGTGAGGCCTGCACAGCCCTGGCCTTGGGGAGCCCCCTGGGTGCGGAAGAGTCCAGGGGGCACGTGAGCAGCGGCAGGTCAAGTGCACGGAGCCCAGGGAGGGTGCCCGGGGTTGCGGACGCTCGTCCCGAGTGTGTCCTCCAGCACGGATGGACGACTGCCCAGCTGGCCCCGCACCCTCAGTGGCCACCCAGACAGGCGTCCCCCGCTGTCCCACGGCTCTCCTTCCGTGTCCCTGGCTGGCGGAGGTGGAAGGGACAGGAGCTCGGTCAGACAGGAAGTAGTTGATCTCCTGAGCACATTTGTCAAGAGTGGCATGTTTTCCAGAAGCCTGCTTCAGAGGCAATGCGTTGCCATGGCAACTGTGAAGGTTAGGACGACAAGGTGTTAGGGGAGGCGGGGTGAGCATGAAGCTGGCAAGTGGGGGGATTGGGGTGGGGGCTGGGGGTTGAGGGGAGTGGGGGTGAGAACCTCCGCCCTCTGGGCCATGGGACAGCGGGGGACGCCTGTCTGGCCAGCCAGTGAGGGCACGGGGCCAGCCGGGCAGTCGTCCGTCCATGCTGGAGGTTCAGTGTGACGCACTCGGCTGCCGTGGGAGGGGCTGAGCGTGCGCAGCCCTGGGCACCCTCCCTGGGCTCCGTGCCCTTGACCTGCCGCTGCTCACGTGCCCCCTGGACTCTCCCGCAGCCCCCCACCCAGGGGGCTCCTGGCGGGTGGGCTGGGCTTGGACTCCTGCGTTTACAGGAAAGAAGGGGTGGAGACCCGCAGGGGTGCTGGTCGTGAGACTGGGGGCTCACCTCGCCAGCCTCAGGCCCAATGGGGCCTCCGTGCCTGGAAGGAGCCCTGACCAGGCCGCCCTGACTGCCTTGGAGGCGCACGAGCCTTCTCCAGCCGGGGGGCCACTACCTTCTGGATCGCGGGGCCCGGGGTGCGTCTGGCCCCTTCCACCTGGGACTCATCACAGCAGGGACTGGCCCGAGAGGGCCGCCTGTGTGGGGGCCCGGGGCTTGCTCCTCTCCACCCGGCCCTCCACAACCCCCAGGAACGTGGCCCCGTTCACGGACAGTGACACGCAGGACCTGCAGCGACCAGGGGCCCAAGTAGGAGGAGGCTGACCTCACCCCCTCCGCAAGTCCTGGGGTCCCGCAGGTTCCTGGGCTGGCCGAATGCCCCCAGGGGTTCTGGACACACAGATGTGCTCCGCGGGCTGTGACCACACATCTCTCAACCTGCAGGCCCGGAGGAGCAGGGGGCCCACCACGCCCGACATGAACGGGCTCTTTTGAAGCACAGTTAAAGGTAGAGATGAGGAGCCTTCCTCAAGGAGCCGGCGGGAATCCTGGGAGAAGCCAGCTTTCCCTTGACCACGCCAGGGTGCGGCTGGGACGAGGCCAGAGCCGTCACCCCGCTAAAACCCAGCTTCCTCCGAAGGCTTGCCTCCGCGGCTCCAGGACCCCCGTCCTTGAGGACACCGCCTCGCTCAGCACCCTCATGCAGACATGCTGCTCCCATCAGAGCAGCGGGTCTGGAGCCGTGGCTTTCCTCATCCCCCTGGACTCCCTGCAGCAGGAACCAGGACCGAGGCTTGAGGGTCTCCAGGAGGAATCTGGGTGAACCATTCTCAACCGAAAGGAGATACAGAGGCCCTGCAGGACCGAGGGGCATTCCACAAGAAACGGGGGGTCTGTGGGCTCAACGCCAGGCCCCCCAGACCCTCGGCATCCTCCTGCCTCCTCCTCTTCACGGCACGAGTTCAGCCTGAGCACTGCCTGGGGGAGTCCAGGGTCTCACCCCGGGGAGCAGAGGCAGCTTTGTCCCAAGAGAGGATCGTGGTGGAAGACTCCTCCTTCCCCAGTCCTGGAGGCACTCCTGCTCATGACTTCAGGCCGGGAGCTCTGCCTAGTGGAAGAGCCCAGACTAGTGGAATCTTAAAGACTTCCTTCTCATCAGGGCATTTTCTAAGAGCACACGAATCTTCTAAGCTTCCCAGGAAGGTTTGAAACGACTGAAGTTTAATACAATGAGAGCATGAAGTGGAGCTCCTGTTAAACATCTAAGGAGCCCAAGAAAGCACAGGCATCCTTCACAGAAACTGCATATGACAAGCAGGTCTGTGACCTAGGTCCTGGTGACATCTACATGCTGAACACCCATGAAGGCCCAGGGCCATGTGGAGAGAGTCACAGACAGGCAGTTTCTCTATATATAGGCTGGTTAGAATGTAGGACACCAATTTTATCAGCTCAAGTTAAGTGCTGTTCTTTGTAATCAAATAAATGACAAAATTCAAGTTGCTGTTTAAAGGGACCTTTAAAAAACCCAGATGTTGAGGCTCAAGGCAATTGTGAGTTTGCTCAGCAGTCCCAGGTCATGTCAAAATAACCTCATATATGCAAGCAAGATGACCAGATGGCTATTAAGCTTTCCACCTTAATTCAACCGTGCAGTCTAATACAGAGCTCATCTTGTTCTCTATTTAGTGTGGAAATACACACACGAGCCTGTTCAAGTTCATTGCAGCGCAGTCTCCTACTGGCATAGTCACTGGCACCAACCCCACCAGCATCATCACCGTCAGCATCACCACCATCGTCATATCATTGCTTGAGAAGGGACTATACGACCTCATCCCGCGCTTCCTTCTTTGCCATGCCGTCATCTTGCATGAGTAAGACTCCCACGCTGCATGTCTACTTCAAACAACAGAAGAAAAGCAAGCCTTACCAGACTCTCCCTCCTAAGAGGCTCAAAGTCCTCGGTATCTAAACAAAAGACGGTCCAACAGGAGGCAGCCAACTCTGAGCATTTCCCTGACTCTACCCTGCCTCAGAGGTCGGCGTTCAGCGCAACAGAGAGAAGCTAACTGAAAACGAGTCCGAAGGTGAGGAACCCTTTTTTGGAACCCTTACACTCCAGCCGGGGTCTGCTTGTGCGGTTCCCTGGGGGTTCCTGGTGTTTCGGTGCGTACCTAGCGCCCTGGGGGAGAGTCACCTTACAGGAGAGTCCTTCTATAACTTGTCAGGCTACAACACAGGTGAAGAGATTAGAATAAACAATAAAACCAGGTGGATCGGCACTGGCTCAGATTTTCAGGGAGAAGACAGTGAAAGAATCCGATATGCTGAGATTCCAACTGAGGCAGAGAAGATCCTGGAGACCAGTGAGCTGCCCGCTTTTCCCTTCTTCCATCCCTCCTTCCCTTATTCGTGTACGTACTCGACAAACCCTTATTACGCAGTGTAAGAGCATCAGGCCCATGGAGACGGGAGGTGAGGCAGGGCCCTGCGCCCTCCAAGGGTCTGAAGGCTGAGAGATGGGCAGAGGGGTTCACCATATGGAACAAAAGCAGCGCCGGATGCCCAGGGAGAGTCAAGCTTTGCTCCCGGTTCTGTCCTAAGGACATCGCCTAGAATATCTCATTTGGTCCCAGTGAGATGCACACTATTATTAGCACCATCCTTTATACAGTAAGGAGCAAGGCATAGCGAGGTGCAGAACTGAGCCCAGCTTGCATTTCTAGGCTCTGACCCTACCTGTCTGTCTAGGTGACGGGAGCCTTCCATTCATTTGCTCATTTAAGCATAATTGCTGAGCTCTTGTGTACAGGGAAGCAGGAAGTAGCCATGGTCCCTTCCTGGTTTTACCCACAGTTATGATCTAAAGAGATCTCTTGAGAGTCCCTTGGACTGCAAGGAGATCCAACCAGTCCATTCTGAAGGAGATCAGCCCTGGGGTTTCTTTGGAAGGAATGATGCTAAAGCTGAAACTCCAGTACTTTGGCCGCCTCATGTGAAGAGTTGACTCATTGGAAAAGACTCTGATGCTGGGAGGGATTGGGGGCAGGAGGAGAAGGGGACGACAGAGGATGAGATGGCTGGATGGCATCACAGACTCGATGGACGTGAGTCTGAGTGAACTCTGGGAATTGGTGATGGACAGGGAGGCCTGGCGTGCTAGAATTCATGGGGTCACAGAGTCGGACACGACTGAGCGACTGAACTAACTGACTAATGATCTAAACAAGCCCCCAGAGACCAGGCCATCACAGAAGAAGGCTTAGCCTGGCTCCCTTCACCAGAAACCTCTGTAAAACCCTCCAAGGCTCCCCTCCAAGCCTCTGCTCCTCTTTATTCAGATTTAGGTGGTTTCGTGTTTAGCAGAGATTCCCATCACTCATAATTAGAGTTATTCATCTGGAGGCAGCTGTAACTGGGGACAAGTCGCCCTCTCAGGTAGGTGAAGTTTCCCTGCAGGACCTCCTTCCTGGCGCTGCTGACTCCGCCCTCGGGTCCCACAGACTCTGTCTGCCACTTCTTTATGTGATAACTTGGAAATTTTTTTGCAAACAGTTCTGAGATTTCTTAAATATCCTTATGCTTTCTTCTCCAAAATAAACATCAAAATAAATGCCCTTTCCCTTACTTCTAAGAAGTGGTGTCTGAATGTTTATCAGCCTGGCCAGGCCCTGAGGATAGCCTGGGAGCAGTGATATTCCAGTAAGAGGGGGTTATGAACTTGGTCCAGGGCTGACTTCCGGGAGGCAGTGAACCGTGGGTCACATACTGTGAGCATTTGCTTCTGGATGTCTTCCGAGGAGCCTTACTTAGCAGGGTCCATGGCCTCTGAGGTTCAGGACTCAGGAAAGAAATGGCGGAGACCCCAGATGGTGTCTGCTCACTGTAGGTTTGACCTTAAACTCACCGTAAAGAAACCACAGGTTGGCATTAGTACGAGCAGTTTGCTCAGGATTCCAGGGCAGGCTGTGGAGGGAGGTTGTCTGCATCCAAACCCACCGTGTGGTCTCCGGTTTATGACGCAGCCTCTCCAAGCCTGTCTCTTCTTCAGGAGAGTTCGGTGCATCCTGGGCTGTGTGTGTGTGCGTGTGTGACACATAGACACACACATGTTTAATGCTTGTGTAAGTCGCTGGTTGACACATTAGCTTTTATATTTCAGCACAAAATCGTTCAGAGTCCCAGTCGCTGAGACTCCGAGATCTTGCCGAGATCTTGCATTGTGCTCTCTGCGTGTTCCCTTCCAAACGTCTCTGCTGGTTTCCCACTCCACTTCCGCTGGTTGGCTGAGCTCATGGTCCCTGGCCTTCAGATTGTGGGGAACCTTGCTTTGTCAGTAAAGCATTAACTTCACCTTGAAGATAAGCCTAAATTTGGAAAGCTTAATTCTTTTTTTTTTTTTTTTTTGGAAAGCTTAATTCTTATTAAGCTTATTCAATAAGCTTATTCTTATTCAAATAAGAATTCTTTGAATCCTTATTCAAACAGCATATTTCCTTGACTGTGAGAGGTACTTTCCTTATTGCGGTTTTGCTAGGGTCAGGGTGGGGGTCACATCCAGCACGAGTCATCATTTTTCCCTGAAAACGACTGTTAGGTCAGGGCTGTGTTTTCTACCTCATGGCGCCCCACAGATGAGAAACGCAGCGAGTTATTTATGAACAGGACTCTGGGGGGTTCTATCCCAGGACTTCCTTCCAGAACAAAGTCTCCCAAACTGGGCTACATGCTGGAACCACGTTGATGACATTGAAGATCATCAATAATGCATACGGGTGCTCAGGCCCCCCACCAGGAGACCCTGATGAACTGGGAACAGGGGTGTTCCCAGAGTGCCCTCATTTCCACCATGTCATCTCACTAGGAACGGGCAGAGGGGGCAGCTGAGGGCTGGGATGGAGCTCAGAGCCTGGGCTCTAACCCTGGGGCCACTGCCTGGTGAGGACCCGTGTGCCCGGGGGAGGGCTTGTGTGAGCGAGGTGCTGTTTAAGGACCACTCTCTGGAGTCCTCTGTCTGCCCACACGGGAGCTCACACCTGGTGACAGCGTTACCTTGAACGCGGCTTCTGACTGCTCCCAGCAACGTCCCCAGAAAGGATCCTCCCCGACATGTGGCAGCGAGGCCCTTGGCCAACCAGCTCGGACTCCCCAAGCCCAGGCCAGGCTAGGAAGCCACAGTCAGGTTACCCTGCAGCAGGCGCCAGGCTCTCCTGGGCCGGGACCAGCCAAGGGCCCCCTCAGCAACTGAGATGCACGCACAATGTGAGAGCTGCGAGTTGACTTTTATTTGGGGCAAAATGAGGACTACAGCCCGGGAAACAGCATCATAGACAGTCCTGGGGAGCTGCTCCAAAGAGGCGGAAGCAAGGTCACGATACATGTGATTTTGCTGAAGGGAAGTGCATTCAATCAAGCACATGTTTTCGCAGAAGGCTTCTGCTGGTCACAAGGAGTGGACGTGACTGCTGATTTTAGTGCTTTATAAGACATAAGGAGATGCGAGAAATTGGACTCACAAGAGCCTCTCCTGAAAACACCTACCTGAAGGCTTGTTCTGATGGTTGCCTACCCACCCCGCACCTTGGTCATCCTGATTGCCTCCCTGAGCTCCTTCAGGGCTCTTGGAGGTCAGCAGCCACAGCTGCTGTGGTTTCAGCCCCATAGAGCAGAAGGCAGGTGCCAATGTTTAGTCTCACCACTGACTTGTGTTCCCCTGCACATGCGCAGCTCACTCACACATGGACCGTCCTCCTTCAGGCAGCATAGAGCCACCCACTCACCAAGGGAAACAGAGCTACACCTGATCAGGGGCTGCAGACTCAGAGACTGCAGCTCTGCCAGAGATGGATGCTGACAAGCCTGGTGCTCCTGCAGCCGGAGGCCTGCTGACCGCCCCCTACCAAGACCGCAGCTGGGGGGGCAGCCGTGTGCCTGCCTGCCTGCCTGCCACAGACACAAACAGCCAGGCTTGTTTGCTGGGCTTCCCTGCTGACTCTGCACCAGCCTGTTTCACTTCAGCCCCAATTTTTGACATGTAAACAAACATCCTGGGTGCAAGACGCTGTGACCGGGGCTCTAAGACGGACCACAGGGCTGCCGTGGTGACGTCCACCTGGCTGAAGTCACACACCCTCCTCTATTGGAAATGGGTGCTATCACGTTGCATTTAGATGCCATTTGTCACCTTGAATATTCATTGGAAGGACTGATGCTGAAGCTGAAACTTCAGTACTTTGGCTACCTGATGCGAAGAGCTGACTTATTTGAAAAGACCCTGATGCTGGCAAAGACTGAAGGCAGGAGAAGGGGATGACAGAGGATGAGATGGTTGGATGGCATCACTGACTTGATGGACATGAGTTTGAGCAAGCTCCGGGAGCTGGTGATGGACAGGGAGGCCTGGCGTGCTGCAGTCCATGGGGTCGCAGAGTCAGACACGACTGAGTGACTGAACTGAACTGTTACCTTGATAGGAATGAGGCTTAATAAACTAAGAATTTTTCTAAGAACTTAAGCTGTGAAAATACTACAGCAGACGCACACAGCAGGAAAGTGAAAGTGTTGGTCATTTAGTCACGTCCAACTCTTTTGCAACCCCATGGACTGTAGCCCTGCCAGGCTCCTCTGTCCATGGACTTCTCCGGGGAAGAACACTGGAGTGGGTTGCCATTCCCTTCTCCAGGGGAATCTTCCCAGCCCAGGGGCAGAACCTGGATCTCCCTCACTGCAGGTGGATTCTTTGCCAGCCGAGCCACCAGGAAAGCCCCTGAGGCATGCCCCACAGCTGTCCCAGCACCACAGCGGTCGAAGCGCATGCCACCAGCACAGGCCCTCAGCCCCGCCTGCGCTCCGGCCTCAGGGTGGGCAGGGAGCCTTGGGAGGAGAAAGCCACGGCTCTGCAGCTCCCAGCTGGCCCGCACGGCTCTCCTGCCTCTTCTCCCAGGAGGCCCTCAGTGCTGAGCTGACAGGTACCACATGCCAAGCCTATGCCAGGGCCTGGACACACGCACTCCCTCCCACCTGTTCAACAGCCGTGCTTTATTCCCATTAGCCCAAGAGAACGCGGAGTCTCAGGGCTGGACAGGTTCAGGAACTGACCCACTGGGGCCCGCCCCCGCTGCTGTCCACCTGTGACCCCCCCAGCCCCACCCACAGCTCTCTTCCAGCCAGGCGCCCCTCCCCAGCTCACCCCAGCTCAGCCCACCCCAGGATGCGGTCTCCCTGCAGATGACTCCAAACAGCGGTCCAGGCCGGCACCGCTTTCTCTCACGCTGATTAAGATGCTGCTTAGCCTGTGGATCAGGGTGCCCCAGAGTCAGCATGGCTTGTACAGCCCTCCTGGGCTCCCACATGGACGAAACTGCAGCTGCCTGGCCTGAGGGCTCCAGGGGGTGAGCAGGTATCAGCTTTCCTTTTGGGGGTGGTGGTGCCCAGACAGTGTTGAATCCCAAAGTGGCCTGGAATCTGCACCAACTGGGAGGCAGAGGCCTCTGCTGAAATACCCGTCCCTGGCTCCCTGAGATTCAGAACCAAAGAGGAGGCTGAGGATTCATCTGGGTCACACGACTTGAGGAATTTCCCTCTAGAACAGGCGCCCCTTGGGTTTCCTACAAAAGTCCCGTGGCCCAGGCTTCTCTGTATCATCATTTGGGAGATGAAGGTGAACTCATGTTCTGTGGTGGCTGGTCCTGCCTACACTGTGTGTCACGTTGAATAAAGCAACTGTGTTTTGAGAGGAAGCAGTGAGGTGCCCAGGAACAGTGATGCCGTCACACCTGCAATAATGCCAGTCAAGGGGCCTGGACCTAGCTGATGGCCAGTCCATGTAAATGGGTTTGTATTAACATCAGCTATTGGAAAAGTGTAGGTTGTTACTACACGATGATTTTCCTAGAAACTAGCCCTCCACACCGGTCTTTCATTATCTCCACTTTAAGAATCATGGGAGCAAACTGTTCAAGAGGTCTGAGGGTCTCGTGGTCTGGGGTCTGCACACGAGAAGAGGGCATTCAGGTACGAACCACCGTGGCACCCGGCACACGCTCAGCCCTTCCCGCCAGGGCCCAGTGCAGCCAGCCTCAGCTTCTGCCGGAAGCCGTCCTTCCCGTCAGCGGGGTCTGGAAAGCCCTCGGGAGGATGCCAGGTCCCCAGTGTCTCGGTGGCCAGCTCATCCACCTCACACGGTTTGCTTAGTGGGGAACCAGGCGTTAAAGCTTTGCCGTCAGCAGCCCCCCAGTTACAGCAGCTCCAGGGACGCCGACTGAGTGACCCCGCGGTCGTTCTTGGTGACCTGAACACTGTCCGTCTGTCCAGGAGGGATGCTTCTGCTACGGCCAGCGCCTCCTGTAAGAGGAGGGTTGAGGCTGCCGACGTTGCTTGTAGGTTGGGGCCCCTCTCCCCTCTCTCTGAGGGTCACAAGTAGGGGACACTCACGCCCGGCCAGTGGAGCACAAGCTCCCAGCCCCCGTCCCCAGCCAACACGGCCTCAGCATGTGCAGACCCCAGAGCATATTTCCAGAGGTGTGGCCAGGGTCCTGCAGGGGCCCAGGGAGACCGCGAGGCCTCGGCGTGAGCCCTGCAGGCGTCTGTCCGGAGACGGTGCCCATCACAGAGACAGGCGGTCGACAGGCAGGGCAGGAATCAGTCTCCAGGAATCAGAATTCATGGGTTGGGACTGCATCTGAGTGATCTGGGCAAGGCTGGAGGAATGAGAGGCTCCATCAGGACAGCCTGGGATCTGGGGGCCCCGTGTTTCCCGGGGAGGGCGAAGCCGGTCAACATTGGTTCCTGGGAGCCCCGAGGACACATGGCTGCCTTAGTCTCATCCAGGCCCAGTGAGTCAGCGTGGATGGTAAGATCCAGCGGTGAGATCCAAGGGAAAGCGTCAGCAGAGTTTGCAGGGGAAGGACGCCTGCCTCCCACATGCTGTGCGGTCAGTTCAGTTCAGTCACTCAGTCGTGTCCGACTCTTTGCGACCCCATGAATCGCAGCACGCCAGGCCTCCCTGTCCATCACCCACTCCCGGAGTTCACTCAGACTCACGTCCATCGAGTCCGTGATGCCATCCAGCCATCTCATCCTATATCGTCCCCTTCTCCTCCTGCCCCCAATCCCTCCCAGCATCAGAGTCTTTTCCAGTGAGTCAACTCTTTGCATGAGGTGGCCAAAGTACTGGAGTTTCAGCTTTAGCATCTTTCCTTCCAAAGAAATCCCAGGGTTGATCTCCTTCAGAATGGATTGGTTGGATCTCCTTGCAGTCCAAGGGACTCTCAAGAGTCTTCTCCAACACCACAGTTCAAAAGCATCAGTTCTTCGGCGCTCAGCCTTCTTCACAGTCCAACTCTCACATCTATACATGACCACTGGGAAAACCATAGCCTTGACTAGACGGACCTTAGTCGGCAAAGTAATGTCGCAACTGGTTCCCCAGCCTCTTGGGTTCCCAGATGACCAGGCGATGCCAGATGTAAGACAAACAATGACCATTCTCATCAAGACAGATTCAGTCAAAACCTGCCAAGAGGTTGTTTGGGACAAAGAAAGTTGTTATATGTTTTCATTGTTCTAGATGGAGGGGAATATGGGTTTGATTTAAAAACCACTGATCAATCCCAAAGTACTTTGATGGATGACAGGATCTGTGTCCCCAGGGCATTTGTCAAGGGAGCTGCCCGGGTCGGGATGGACTTGGGGGTACGGTTTCAGCAGCGACGACCAAACCCTCGGGGCCCTGTCTTTTCCGCTCCGATAAAACCATCAAGCATTTGTCTTCCTCCAAACTCACAATTGTGTTGTGTTCTCCCAGCCTCTTCTCAGGGCTTGAGGACAAGACAGTCTTGTTTCTTGTTTGGCCGGGAGGTCAAGGTCCACTGCGGTGGGCGTGTGGGTTTTCCTGTCCCAAACGGCTCTCCCGAGAGTGTTTCCTCAGTGCCCGGTGCCTCCCAGTGCCCTCCAGGCAGGGCGTGCCCCCCCTCCTCCCCCCTCCCCCCCCCCCCCGCCCCCCCCCCCCCCCCCCCCCCCGTTGCGGGCTGACATCCAGCCCTGCAGTGACCAGGCCCTCTGGCCCTCAGCTCTCACTCCGTCTCCATCTCCCGGGTGCAGCTTCCTGTGGCGGCCCCTGCTCCCCGAGGCAACACCCCCCAACAGTTCTGCCCCAAATGAAACCCACCGGAGTCCACACTTGTTGTTTCCCCTTGACGGCGTCAGCCCTTGCTGCCTGACTCAGTGGGAAGCACCAAGGTGGTCCCCAGTCTCTAAGACGGTTTCGGTATTCATGGTTGACGACAGAGGCCACGGTGACACCTCCTGAAGGGAGAAAGGGGACTCTGACCCTGTGCCCGACGTGAGGGAAAGCAGGACGCGGAGCGGCCAGGAGCCGAGGCCACAGTGCAGGGCCCAAAGAGCCGGCCACTCTGGCCTCCTGCACTGCTTGCTTTTCCCACCAGCCCGAGCCCCGGCACCAGCCGGCACACTCCTTCCTGCAAAAAGACCCGTTTGCAGGGCAGATGACGACCATCCTACACTCGAGACATGTGCACTGAAGCTCACCCCTGGCTGCAGACCCAAGCCGACTGTCTGCCGCCCTGTGGGGACCACCCAGGCTGATGCTGTAACACAGCGTCAGCAAGAGGCTCACCTGTGTCTGTGAGTCAGTGTCTTGCTCTGAGTCCTCAGGATGCGTCTTGGAAGTTCAGGGGCTTCTGCTGGAAATTAACCCCACCCACCCACCCCTGAAAGAGTGGAAACCCCTGACAACCTTGAGAACCTTGCAAAGAAGAAACGAGCCCTCGGCCCCGGCTCCATGGGGTCGGCAGTGGCCCTGCTGCAGCCTCTGAACCGGGTCTGCTATCAGAGAGGAGGGAAGTGGAGTGAACGTCCAGGGCTGCTGGTGTCCTCCGTCACCGCAAGCAGACTACACGGGCTCCACGGTTCGGCCCCATCCGTCCAGACACGTCCAGGCCCCTCGCCTCCTCAGCCTTCCGCGTCTGCCCCTGAAGCCCGGCCCCAGGGCTGCCTGCGGTGGGTGGGTGCTTACTGTGTGGACTTTGCAGGCCCGGCGCCCACGGTCTTTACCAGGGACTCCCCTGGGGGCTCAGACAATGAGGAGTCTGCCTGCGATGCGGGAGACCCGCGTTTGATCCATGGGTTGGGAAGATCCCCTGGAGGAGGGCATGGCGACCCACTCCAGTATCCTTGCCTGGAGAATCCCATGGACAGAGGAGCCTGGTGGGCTACCGTCCACGAGGTCACAAAGAGTCGGACCAACTGAGCGACTAACACGTGGGCACATTGGCCGTTGGTCACTCCCAGACGGCCCACATGGCCCACGCTCTGACAGTGATTCTGAGAGGTTGATCTCTACTCTGCTTTTTCCATGCTTTACATCTCGCCTCCTAAACTGGAGGTCAACTTCCCAAGGAGACTGTTCCCTGCTGTCTTCCCTGGCCCCAGGCTGTGCCTGCACATGTCCGCCCTGCTCTGGGGCTTTCTCAATGACTGCAGTCTAGTCCTACGGGCCTCGCTTCCCTGGCCAGGTTCCCTCCTCACTTCCCCATGGGGAGAAGGGGAGGGAAGGAGTGGCTGGCCAGGACTCCTAGAAGCAAGGGGACCCTGTCCCCTTCATCTGAAGTGCTACCATGTCAGAGGTGGAGCCTCCTCCCAGTTGGGGGGCGGGGAGGGGGCAGCCCTCAGAGTCGCCACACGTTCCTACAGATCTCTTCTCCCAGGAAGCCTCTGCCTTCTGATGGCAGTAGCCATGTCCTACGGGCAGTGGCCAGGGCTGGTTAATATGTAAACATGTGTGATTGACCGGCCTCACCTCCCGCCCCCTGCCCCTGGGTCGGTCCGAATTTGAGCAGGAAGGGAGAAGGCAGAGGGAGGTGGGCACGCCCCTACCAGCCTCTGCCCCCAGCCAGGGACCACCTCTCCCTGCCTCCCTGCACCACATGGCCTGGGCAGTGCCGCAACAAAGGACGACCCCTCCATTCAGCTTCATGCCGTTCATGGCCAAGAATAGGAAACACTGCATTTATTGGTCCAGGAAATGACAAATGTGGTTGTGCATAAGTGTGCGCATGTGTGTACTCAGTGCGGGTGCATGTGTGTGCGCGTGTGCATGTGTGCGCACACTCAAGTGTGTGTGCTCCAGTGTGCGTACATATGTGTGCATGTGTGCATACTCAAGTGTGCACATGTGTGTGCATGTGTATGCGTGTGTGTACTCGTCTGCGTACGTGCTTGCATGTGTGTATTCAAGCATGTGTACATGTGAGTGTGTGCTTCTGTGTATGCATGTGGGTATATGTGTGAAAGCACGTATGTGCATGTGTATATTTGTGAACACATGTGAAATTTGAGTGTGTATACTCAAGTGTGCAAGTAGGAATGTGGGTGGGTGTGTATGTATAATGTGTGTATGTGTGGGTATGTGAGTGCGTGTATTCAAGTATGCATGTGTACATGGCTGTGTGTAGCGGTGGGGATGTGTGCATATGTGAGTGTGAGTGAACACGTGAGCTCTGGAGGAGCAGCCACATGTCCCCCCAGAAGGAAGGCAGAGCACAGTGAAAGCCTTCATTCTGAGCCAAGCAGTGGATGCCTGCCTTGTTGCTGGCCTGTGGCTCTGGGTTGCTGGACTCTCACTGAAATCGCCTCCTTTCCAGTGGTGTGAGCTTGGGTTTCATGATTACATGGGAAGCAGGCTTCTGTCTCGGTGAGTGGACAGATGCCAGGGCACGGCAGAATCAATGGGGACTGAGGGGCATCAGGGGCTCAGGGAGGGTCGCACTACTCATCCAGCATGGGGTCTGTGAAGCCCACCGCCGCTGGGAGTTTGACTTGGAAGGACAGGACACTGCCTTCTGAGCTGCACAGCAGTGAGAAGATAGAAGTCCGGGCTCACCTGGCCACGTGGCCCGTCAGGGACCCTCAAGACCCAGCACTGTCCACCAAGGCCCCAACGGGGAGGCAGAGCCCTCCCCTGCGAGCCCCCAGGCTGCGCACTGGCTGCTGACCACAGGGGTCAGAAATCAGGAAAAGTCAGCGCTGGGCACTGGGAGCTCCAGGTCCCAGATGGAGACACATTTGCAGAGCTGACTTTCAGTAAGCGCTAACCACCCACCCGATTTCCTGGGTCAACAGCAAACATGAGGCTTTAAATACAAAATCACTCCCTGTGATTTTGAAGGTGATACTTTTGTTCAGTTTGAATGGACTCTGAACCTGGCGCTTGGCAGAGAGAAAGCGTGTCAAGACCCTTCTGAGCTCTCCTCGTCGCCCCCCACCTCTCCATTCGCCTGTTAACCGGCCTGCCCCCTCGGGGGCCAGACTCACTTCCCGCTGTCTTGATGCCATCTCCACCTTCCAGCTCGCGCTGCGGGACCTCCATCTGCAGCGGAGCAGATGCTGTGCACCAGGAACAGACCTGAAGACCTGAAAGAGACTTCCTCGGGTTTGCAGCGTCGCGAGGTGCTGGGGAAACAGCCGTGTGTACCAAGCCGGGTTCTTGTCCAAGTAAACCGTCAGGTCGGAGTGTCTTCATTTTCTTACATCAAGTTTACTGTCAACATGACCAAAGCGATAGGTCAAGTATAAAATGTCACACTGTGCACTTCCCAGGTGGCACAGTGGTAAAGAACCTGCCTGCCAACGCAGGAGATGCAAGAGACGTGGGTTCGATCCCTGGGTCGGGAAGATCCCCTGGAGGAGGAAAGCCAACCCACTCCAGTATTCTTGTCTGGAGAATTCCCTGGACAGAGGAGCCCGGTGGGTTACAGTCCACAGAGTTGCAAAAAGTCGGACATGACTGAGTATGCCTGCATGACACTGATCTGAAATCATCTTGATAAGATTAATTCACATTCTTATCATTCTTATCCTTATAAAGGGACGAAAGCTGAACGATTCCAAATACGAGAACTTGACGCAAGACAGGGACTTATCCGGGTCCGTGTACTGACTCACCCGTGGCTGAGTTTGCTTTTGTGTCTCCCAGCTGCATTGGAGTGATCTGCCTCCCAACATCAGGTCACCAAGCGGCGATACTACTGCCCAGAGCCTCGAGAGACGCTGAAGCAGTGATCTGCTCGTCCACTCACAGGAGCTCAAGGCGAACTCAGCAGAAATGCCCAATATGACAAACGCACCAAAGAGCTGTGAGCCGTGGGGCCTCAGAGAACCCAGACCTTCTCCAGCAAGGGACAGTCAACCCCACAGAGAGCTCTCAGTTACTCCCCCGAATATACACCCTCCCAAGCACACACTCCGTGACAGAGGACCCAGAAGCCCATTGATTACCAGAACTCAGCTCCCCACAGCAAATCTCCCAGAAGAGCTGACTTCAGACACAGCTTACGAATTCTTAATACACAGTCCTTGGGACACGATTACAGGAATCATTCAAATTTGGTCCAGGTAGACAGAAGCTAATGATGGAGAATCAGCGACAACATTCCTGGGAGGCGAACAGGCTAGAATAGAACTTCCCCATTCAGAGATGAATGATCATGGGGAAAATCCAGCAAGGAGCTGTGAAATGTCCCATCGGAACAAGAGAGGGAGGGGAGGAGGGAAGAGAGAGGCCGGGAGAACGCACTGGATGTTCACGAGACAGGTGGGAGGAGACCCGAGGACAGGGAAGGTGGTCTTAAACCAGACAGCTGAGCGTCAGAGGCAGAGTACCTACAGAGACAACCATCAGCCAGCCTCAGACTTATCCTCGATAACGGCAGTCGTGCGCAGACAGAGGGACCCTGTGCACACAGAGGCAAGGACGCCCGGGTGTCGTCTGCACGTATGACGACAGAGCGGCTCCATCTCACGCACGGCCTCGGGAAAGAAAGTCCCTGGGAAGCCTTCCTTACATGTCTGCTTAACTGCAGAGCATGATCCAGCAAACCCTGGGCGAGAATAAAGAACGCACACTTTTCTCTCTTGCTTTCCTTCCCCTTCCTTTCCTTCTTATTTTCTTGAAAGATACGTATTAGCCCTCTTCTTTCCTTCCCCTTGATCTTTCTTGAGCCATCAGGACCAGTAGGGTCTGCAGAACCAGAGCCAAGAAGGTGAGCTGGGCTGACAAGAGGCTCCAGACCCACCAGAATTTTCTGCAAGATGGAGAACCTGGAAGAGTTCCACTGCAGGGGAACCAGCAGAGGCTGCTACGAGGTTGTGTAAATATAACTGTCATAGGCCCTGGGGAACCAGAACACTAGTGTGGCTCACGGTTCCCTGTGTTCACTCTAGTCTGGTGGTCCGGAGCAGAACCCACTAGCATCTTCAAGGTGTGCCTATTTAGTTGTTGTTCAGACTCAGTCGTGTCCAACTTTTTGCAACCCCATGGACTGTAGCAAGTCTGGCTTCCCTGTCCCTCAGTATCTCCTGGCGCTTACTCAAACTCATGTCCATTGAGTCGGTGATGCCATCCAACCAGCTCATCCTCTGTCCTCCCCTTCTCCTCCCACCTTCAATCTTTCCCAGCATCAGGGTCTTTTCAAATGAGTCAGCTCTTCACATGAGGTGGCCAAAGTATTGGAGCTTCAGCTTCAGCATCAGTCCTTCCAGTGAACACTCAGGACTGATCTCCTTTAGGATGGACTGGTTGGATCTCCTCGCAGTCCCAGGGGCTCTCAGGAGTCTCCTCCAGCCCCCAGTTCCTGTGTATTCATTCTTTCACAACATATAAAGGAAAAACTGAACAACATCGAAGAGGAAAACTTTAAAACAACCAGGGAAAAAAGACATAGTAATACTACCACCAAAAAACAGTAATTCAACTGCAACTAGGCTGACACCAGATTTCTTATGAAACTACACTGAATTAAATTGTTATTCAGCAGAGGGAGAGAAGACGTTTTCAGACAAAGACCAAAAGAAATCCACCTGCAGGCCCCCACTAAATGACTGTGAAAGGACTTCAGTAAGAAGAGAATTAGAACTGGAGGAAAAATGAGATTTGGTAGGAAAGGGGAGCCATGAAGTGTATACAAAATAATGGAAAATTTAAATAAACACAGTAAAAATCCATCTTCATCATAACAGGAACAAGGATATTAGTGACTACTAGGCAGCTAATAACAATAAAAGGAAAACGAGACCAACATCAGGGAGGCCAGGCCAGGGAGATGGAAGCCCAGAGGTCCCCGCGTCCTTGAGCTCTTCAGACCAGGACACGGGCACCAGTCACCCCAGGTCTTGTTAAGTGGAGTGGCCCGCTGAGGTGCTCAGACCGGCACCAGAAGGGTAGATGGAGCGTGTGTAAGCTCTAGCGTTCAGAGAAGAAGGGGGGACACGGGAGACTCAATCATTTCAATAAAAAGGCAAAAAATTAAATCTAAAGAAAGCCAAGGAAGATCACAGCAAAGAGAAATAGCCACACAAGGGGCTTCCTTAGCAGCCCAGCAATTAGGGCTTCACCTTCCGACACAGGGGGATGGGTTCGATCCCTGGTTGCGGCGTTAAGATCTCATATGCCTCGGGGCCAAAGAGCCCAAAACACAGAAAAAGCAGAAGCAATATTGTAACAAATTCAATAAAGACTTAAAAATGATCCCCGTCAAAGAAATCTTTAAAATAAAAAAATATAAGGAAATACCAACATGAGCTGACCGCAGAAGCCCGCCTCTAGCAGGAGCTCAGTCAACCCACGATGAAAACTCAGCTGATGCACAGAAAGCAGAGCCCTGATCCGTGTTCTCAGGGGACCGTCTGGATCCGAGGGTGGCAGAGCTGACTTGCCACCAGCGGAATCCTGTCCGCCAGTTTCTAATTCAGACGGTCGGGCAGCAGGCTTTGAGAAACGGCTAACGCCAGGAGAAAAGACAGAGCGTCTGGCTCTGAGTTGGCGGAGTCTTGCTGAGTGATCCGAGTGCTTGCGGGTGTGTGTTCAGTCACAGTCACGGCCCACTCTCTGTGACCCCAGGGACTGCAGCCCACCAGGCTCCTCTGTCCGTGGGATTCTCCAGGCAAGAACACTGGACTGGGTTGCCATTTCCTCCTCCAGGGGACTTTCCTGACCCAGGGATCGAACCTGCATCTCCTGCGTCTCCTGTGTCTCCTGCATCGGCAGGTGGGTTTTTCACCTCTGCGCCACCAGGGAAGCCAGGGTTGATCCTCCCTCTCCTCTTTGGCACCGAGCCTCCTGCAGCCTCGTGGGCCCCCGGGGCACACAGCTCCTCAGGCTGCTCCCCTGACTGAGTGCTTTGCTGCCTACGAAGCCCCACAGGGCCCTACCCGCCCCTCCCATCCTCCAAGGGGGCTTGGAAAAGACACACAGACTCCTGGGAATAAGTACCCCAAAACACTCAGCTAAATTCCCAACGACTTATGTACACAGATAGAATAACAAAAGGCAAGGTTATGGCTTAGATGGTGAAGACTCTGCCTACAGTACAGGAGACCCAAGTTCTATTCCTGGGTCAGGAAGATCCCCTGGAGAAGGGAATGCCAACCCACTCCAGTATTTTTGCCTAGAGAATCCCATGGGCTGAGGAGCCTGGTGGGCTCCAGTCTGTGGGGTTGCAAAGAGTCGGACACCGCTGAGCAGCTAGTACGTATTATAATAGCGAAAGTCAGGGAAACAGATGTGAACCAGCCAGTGCCTGGTTCACAAATGCGCACAGGGCAGCTGTTAGTAAGAGTGAAGGAGATCCACCGTCTCTCGAGGTGGAGAGACGTCCCAGACGAGCTGGTTAGTGAAAGGCAGTGAGACTCGTCCGTATAACAGGATCCGGTTTCGTGAGAATGCATTTAGGCCAGGTCTTTGCTTCGGTTCAGACCCAGGAAAACAGAACAGGAAGGGTGTCTGCAGCCTCCGATCGCGGTTTTTCGAATGGAATGTGGGCAGGAACGGTGGTTATGGAAATTTTTATTTTCCAATCTTTTCCCGCTTCTCTATTGTTTTTTTCACTAGATTGCATTTGTACAGATTATGGGGGGGGAGCAATAAAAAGAGGGTTTTTTATTGTTGTTGTGTTTAAATGTAACGTTAACTTAATATGAGTTTCTAAATTGCTCTTGTCCTTGGTAATATGAAAGGATTTGCCCTGACACCCCAGGCTTTATCCGCTCTGTTTATCTACCCGGAATTTTCAGGATTATGACTCTTAAGCAACTAGGCAGTGCCAAGGGCTTTTGTTTGGCTTTGTTTTTAATGGCCTTTTCAGGGGGAGGAGGGATGTGGGCTGTGAAAAACACACTTGGCAAAGGATTCCTTTTGGGGAGGAGTCCTTTGGGGAGGAGTTAGTTTGGAATATACACCACAGGATATTTTTATTCGTATGACAGCACTCAGAAATTCCAAACTGATTTCAGCTATTGGAGTATTTATGGACAAAGCAACTTTTACTTTGATAAACAAAACTAATGAGACAGTTTAAATAACATCTTCAAGCCTTCACCACCCTTACACCACACGTCAAGTCCCGTAAAATGTCTGTGCCCTGAATGGACGGCAGGAGCATGCTCACTTGGTCAGACCCGGTTGGCACCTGCCGCCAGGCCACCTCAGGTTGGCCGCTCGCTGCCTCTGCAGCCACGCTGCCCGCCGGGGAGCCCCGTCCTGAGCTGCGGTCCTGCTCCTGCGTCAGGCTTTCCCTGTCCTCCTTGGCCTTCTTTCTTCTTCCCCTTCCTTTCTCGTTTGTTCTCTTTCTCTTTGCCTTCTTCTTTCTCTTTCTTCTTCTTTCTCTTCTTTCTCTCTCTTCTTTCTCTTTCTTCTTTCTCTTTCTCTCTCTTCTTTCTCTTTCTTCTTTCTCTTTCTCTCTCTTCTTTCTCTTTCTCTCTCTTCTTTCTCTTTCTTCTTTCTCTTTCTCTCTCTTCTTTCTCTTTCTTTCTCTCCTTTTTCTTTCTCTTTCTCTTTCATTTCATCCTTTCTCTTTCTCTGTTTCTTCCCCCCTTTCTTTCTCTTTCTTTTTCTTTCCTTTTGTTTCACTCTTTCTTTCTCTTTCTGTGTCTCTCTTTTGCTTTCTCTTTCTTCTCCTTCTTTTCTTTCCGTTTTTCTTTTTCTTTCTTTCTTCTGTTTTTGTAGGATTTTAGAGACAGCATTAATTTCCCACCTGGCAGGGCGCTGGGCACCCAGGAGCTGGAATGCTCATGATTTGCTCTCGGATTCCTGATGTGGGTCCCAGTAACTCCGCCCCCCTGCAGAGATCTGAACTCAGGCCATCCTTTTCCAGAGACGGCTGCTTAACTGGAGGCTCCTGTGTGTCCGGGGAGGGTCACAGGCAGTGAGCAGTCTGGAGGGGCCTGGCCACACACCCCTGCCCTGCTGGACAAGGACGTGCTCGGGGACAGTCACCACCTGCCCCACCGGCGCTGTTCCAGGGTTTGATGTCTGACGTTCGGGGTTCACGGAAAGGGCAGGAGCCTGAGTGGGAGGGCGGGGTGGGCACAGAGGGGCAGGGGAGTCGGGAAAAGCGGGGGTCCAGGGGAAGGGCGGCGGGTCGCCTCGGGAGGCGGCTGCTCCCCAGGGAGGAGCCGCACCCTGGACAGAGTCCAGCCGGGGGCAGGGCTGGGGTGGGACTGCACCCAGCCCCGCCCCTACCCGCTGAGATGCTTGCTAACCAGAGCACCGTCTGTCTGGGTGACGGACAGGAGCCAGTGGAGGGAGGCCCGGTCTGCGGGGCTGCGGGTAACTGCACTGGGGCAGAGTCTGCACAGACCCCACCTTCTGCCCGAGGCCACCCTGTCCCCTCCTCAGGCCGAGTGTCCCGATGTCAGTGGTCCGGGCGCAGGGTGGGGGGCCAGGCGGGTCCCCCTGGATGCAGCTCTCCAGAACTCACGCTTATACTAGCAGCCCCCCCACCCCCGCCGGCCCAGAGGCAGGGAGAGCTGGGGGGCCCCGAGCCCACCAAAGCGCCCCATCCTCTGGGGCTCCAAGGCACCGGTTTTGTTCGTGGAGCCGAGTCTTCAGCCTCCGCTGGGCCTTTCCTCATCTCCACCAGTTAGAACATGGAGGGTCCCAACTCCATCCCCTGGGGCCCTGTTTCCCTGCTAGCAAAGCCACACACAGTGTTTTAAAGCTTTATTGAACTATAGTTACTTTTTTTTTTTTTTTGGTTTGCAACGTTGTGTTAATTTCTGCTGTACCACAGAGAGACTCACACACACACACACACACACACACGTCTATGTACATATGTATACGTTATTTTGCGTACTGTTCCATCCTGGTTTATCACAGGATATTATGAATACAGTTCCCTGTACTCTACAGTAGGATCTCGTTACTTACCCATCCTATACGTGCCAGTTTGCATACGCTAATCCCATCTCCGAGCCACCCTCCCCACCTCGTCCCCCGTAGCAACCACGAGCCTGCTCTGTCTGTGCGTCTGTCTGTGTTTGTAGACGCAGAATCGAGACCTTGTTTCCACTTCGGTCCCCTCCCAACGTGAGCTCGCCCTCCTGCAGCAGGGGCTGCGCCAGGCCAGCCTGAGCGGGAATCGGCAGCCTTGGTGTGTCGGGGCCCCAGCCCAGAATCTGAGGCTCAGGACCGCCAGGAGACCCCAGGCACATGGCCGCGCCCCTCTGGGAGCAGTTTAGGTCCTGTGGGGAAGACAGCGCCTCAGAGCCGGGAGAAGGCTCCCAGTCCCGGGGTGGGCGGGGCCCGCTACCTGGGGCGGGCGTGGAGAACGCAGCCCAGCCGAGCGGCTTGCCCATCTCACAGCAGGGAAAACCAGCCTTGGGATGGAGAGCCGTGATGACCGATGACCGAGATGAGCCACTGATTCACAGCACCCACACCCCTCCATCCACCCGGTACTTCCCGTTTCCTGATGTGTGAGGTCATGCATTTCCTTTTTTCTTTTAAAGCCAGTTTGAGTCAGAGTTTCTGTCCTTATATCTGAAGGCACCACCTATTTCCTTTCATGGGTAAAACCATGAACCCACAGCCTAGAGCCTAGAAGCTAGAGTGCTACAGCCTGAAGGGCTCAGGGATCCACCTCCCCCATCCCTCCCGGGGTGGGGACTCAGACAGCCAGACCCCTTCTCCAGGCTCTGTGCCTCCTGCCGCTCCCCGTGGATGGAAAATCCACAGACAGCTGCCTCAGCCCAGTGTTTTTCTTACTTAGAGTGTCTTTCTTAAGAACTCAGTGCATTGAAATGTTATTTCTTAGGCCTATTGAAATATTAAGTGTCTGATTTTGTCTCCATGGATTTTGACTTTAGGAGCTATAAACAAGGATTTGTGAATAGCAACACAGTACATCTTACTTATCCTTAGAAATATTCCCAAACTGCAGTGATAGTCAAAACATTGCAAACACTCAGAAGGAAGGAGTAAAAAAATCACATGTAAAGAAACAGATTAAAATCACCTCAGGGCTTCCCTGGTGGTCCAGTGGCTAAGAATCTGCTTTGCAACGCGAGGGACCCCTGGTCTGGGAAGATCCCATGTGCCGAAGAACAACTAAGTCCATGCGTCCCAACTACTGAGCGCGCTGCCGCAGGAAGAGCCCCAGAGTGGGGAGCCCAGCGGCCCCCTCACGCCCCGCAGCTGGAGAAAGACCGCGGGCAGCGAGGAGGCCGGGCACAGCCAGATAAATAACCTCTTAAAAAAAGATTACCTTAGATTTCTACAGTGCAGCCCTCTGTGCCAGCATATAAGGAAGCCACGTATTTTAAAAAACCCTTAGAAGGAAGACAAAACATGGCCCTCACACCACGACGTCAGTCAAGCTTGGATTCCTGTGTAAAGGCGGGGTTGCATGCTTAAATCACATTCTTGTCCTTTGTTCAAAAAAGATAATTTAATTAAAAGCAACAGGAGCCATGTCAAATTCACAAGAACTTACAAAGCATACACCTTCCTGGAAAATTTTACTTGAAAATATGTTTCAGCCGCTGAAATAAGAAGGAAAACTTAGCTCAAGGAAGGGAAGGTCATCCATGGAAACTCTGACCAAGGCCCTTGAGACCAGTTTAGAAAAGAACGAAACTTCTACATCTATCAAGTTCCCCCCAAAGTCTACAAAATATAAAAGGGACATCAAAAGCTACTGGGGACAGAACACCCAGATTAAATGAACAAAAGCCAAGAAGTTGGGGGCAGGAAGGAAAATAAAGGTCCCCCATGGGGTTGCAAACAGTAGGACACGGCTGAGCGATTTCACTTTCATGCACTGGAGAAGGAAATGGCAACCCCCTCCAGTGTTCTTGCTTGGAGAATCCCAGGGACGAGAGCCTGGTGGGCTGCCGTCTATGGGGTTACACAGAGTTAGACACGACTGAAGTGACTTAGCAGTAGCAGCAGCAGCAACAAAGCCTTTCTCCATCACCCTCCACACACACTCATGCACACACGTGTGCACACAAAACCCACCTTGCATGCCATTTCAAATATATAAATTATTCTGAAATCATAAATATAACTCACTAGTATATTACAAAAAATGTGACTTTTTCAGACACCAAAAACAGTGACAGCAAAGAAGCTAAGTCGATTTATATGGGTTGAATTGAGGTTATAAGATAAATGAATAAAACACAGAAATTTAAAAAAAAAAAAAAAAAGTAACCTCAGCCATGCAATTAAAAGACGCTCCTTGAAAGGAAAGCTATGGGAAACCTAGAGAGCAGAGACATCACTTGGCTGACAGAAGTCTGTGTACTCAAAGCTGTGGTTTTCCCTGCAGTCACGTACGTATGTGAGAGCTGGACCATAAAGAAGGCTGCGCACCAAAGAACTGATGCTTTCGAGCTGTGTTGGAGAAGACTCTTGAGAGTCCCTTGAACTGCAAGGTGATTAAACCAGTGAATCCTAAAGGAAATCAGGCCTGAAAATTCACTGAAAAGACTGATGCGGAAGCTCCAATACTTTGGTCACCTGATGCAAAGAGCAGATTCATTGGAAAAGCCCCTGATGCTGGGAAAGACTGAGGGCAGGAGGAGAAGGGGACGGCAGAGGAGGAGATGGCTGGATGGCATCACCGACTCAATGGACATGAGTTTGAATAAGCTCCGGGAGACGGTGAAGGACAGGGAGGCCTGGCGTACTTCCTTTGGGGTCACAAAGCGTCAGACACCTTAGTGGCTGAACCGCAACAGCTATGGGAACCAGAGAACATATTATATTCGTACTTTACAATCCTCAGACTTTCACACGTCCCATAATTTCAGCCGTATTTTCTTACCACATGTAGCATCGCTATCCTTTATTTTTCCTTCAGTTGACTCGCTGTTTAATTTAGAAACATGGTATAGCTGGCCGGCAGGCGGCCTGGAGCACAGGCTCTGGCCCCGGCAGGCGCCCTTGGGAGCACCTGCTGAACTTCAGGCAGATGTTTCTGTCCTTCCCAGCCAAGCCCATCTGCACCTTTTTCTGGACGCGTTTCATGGCCCAGCTCCACGAGGAGATTAAACCAGAGTGTCCAGCAGCTGCCCTGCAGCTCGGGAAGAGCCCACACTTCCCTTCCATCCCCTGGGTGCAGGACAGCAGGCTGGGTCCCGGATGTGGTTAGGGGGCTTCTCCAAAGTGTCCCAGGTGAGTCCTGACTTTGGAGTGAACACTCAGGAAGGGGGAGAGGGATGGCGAAACGCAGGCTTCAGAGAGGTCGTTGACTTGACGCCACAGCTCACCAGGGTCAGAGCTGGGAGTTAGACCCAGGCCCGTGTGACCCCAAAGCCAGCGCTCTTTACATCAGTGAGCGAAAACCATGTGAGAGAGGGGAGCCCTGGGCATCAGTAAATCTGATCCCTGAACTCTGACCCAGAGGAAGGTCTGCCAATGCCTGGGCTCTGGACACTCCCTCCTCACCCGTTCATTCATTCCCTTGTGATGGGCATGGGGGGATAAAGCGAGGTGCGTGGTGTCACATGCCCCGCTTTAAGAGGTCAGGATGAGCTGAGAATATAAGACAGGTGTCTGTCAAACTCCAGAGGCTGATGGGGAAGCAAGAGAGCAAGTGCCAGCCTCCTGGAGGGGACAGGGCACCAAGGCTGGCTCATTAAAGCCTGGGCCCGGGGCCTCGCCAAGAACTTCTGTTTCCGGTGTGAGAACTGGCGACAAAGGAAGTCCTCAAGGGCAGAACGCTGATGCACCGTCTGTGAATCCTCGAAAGACTTCTCATGTTAATAAACTCCCCCATCAGAAAAACATATAAACAGGCTGACTGCCCTGGTAGGGCGGGTGCTGGGAGGGTGCAGGAACCCCGGGAGCAGAGCTGAAGGCCCTGGGGGCTGGCAGGAGGGTCTGATGGGTTTCGGGGGGAGGACGGGGACCTAAAGGCAGGACCAGGCCCCTTTCCTCCTCATGTTCCCAGTGGCCAGCAAGGTGCTGGGCCCCGGGAGGCTGCCGGATTGTCCTTCAGGTAAAGGCGCTGCCCGTGTGCAGGTGGAAACACGCCCGGCACGCCCTGCAGGGATGAAGCAGCCACATCCACAGAACATCGGGTGTGAATACAGACCCTTTTGACACCTGTGCTCCAAATAAGGAGGCTTCTTGGGACGAGTCCTTGACATCTGCTGATAAGACGGCTGCACTTGTACGAGAAACCAAGACAGTGTCTTCTGGATTAAAGGGGAGGGAAACTCTGGACCTCTGCTAGGTTACCCGAAACATGGCTGGGTGGGAGTTGGACGGCCAGTGATTCCCAGCGTTTCTGGAAGGTTCCCGGAGGACAAAGGTCAGCGGGGCCTGGGAGGGTGTGTGCTCCTGACAGGGTTTGTCCCAGGGCCGCAGGCCTGGCCGGAGGAGGAGGAGGAATACCTGCTGGAAAGACAAGGAAGAAGGTGACCAGGAGCGTGGAGGCCACATCACGATGAGCGGAGTCCTCAGCCTGCAGCAAACCAGCCCTGCCTCTCGGCCGGGTGTCATCATGGGTGACTTAAAGCTCTGAAGCATCCTCGCCGGTCGACTCACTCGCAACAACTCATCAGAGGCAGAGTGAGGACGCGGTGACCTCACTCCAGTTTCAGTCCTGCTTCCGTGTGTCCGTCCTGCTGGAATAGTGCTCACGAGCCCTGAGAGCCTCCCTCTGGTTTTTAACCTCTGTTTTCAATTTCAAAGAAGGATGGCTACTTCACAACAGTGTGACGGCTTTTGCCGTACGTCGGCGTGAGTCAGCCGTGGGCAGACACGTGCCCCCTGCCTCCCCACCCCGCCTCCCTGGCTCACAGCTGGTGCTCTGCGTCTTGGTCCCTCTCAGCCATCCCACCCTCTCCTCCCACTGAGCCCCACAGTCTGATCTGTACATCTCTGTCTCCACTGCCCTGCCTGTAGGATTGTCAGAACCATCTCTCTGGAGTCCATATATAAGTTTAACTTTAAAAAAATTTTTTTAAACTTCTTATTCATTTTTTTCTCCCCCAACTTTCCCCCCTTTTTTCTTTTTACCCTCATTCTGTCCTAATATGGTTCTTTATTACTCTTTTGATTTTTATTTTTTATAGCCCTGAGATTCTTAACAGTGCCAGGGCTTCACAAATACTAGGTTGGAATCGCGGCGGGGCGGGGGTCTGTGCTCCCAGACGACACACAGAACACACCCCTGCCTCCTTCCCCAGGGGCCGGGATGCCCCTGGGTCCCTCACGTCTAAAGTGCGGCTCAAGCTCTGGCCCTGGTCACTCAGGTCAGGGGCCCTCCAGGTGGGATTCAGTGATGCCAGAGGCAGATTAAGAGCCTCTTTCTCTGTCCTTCAAAGAAAAGCTGTTAAAGAATCACTCACAGAAATAAATTCTGACCATCTAGGATCCACATAAAACTAAGGAAGGAAAGTGGAGCTCTAGACGGTTGGCTGTGAATGTGCGTCACGTCAGATTTGAGGCCTGGAGCGTTGTTCTGACCTTCCATAATGGTCACTACGACGGCGATATTATGTACTAGGAGGAAAAACAGCCTGGCCCCACCAAAACTAAGCTGAACGGTTGCGTTTCCACGTGCCAGCTGAATAGCAGTCACCGGGTCTAGATCACTGAAATTTCTCAGTGAGGGATGGAATACTCGATCTAATAAACACTTCACAAAATTAAATGTTAGAGTTGTCACAAGTGGTGTGCCCCTCTGGATTCCCCAAAAGTAGTCATTAATCGAAGCTCGGGGCAACGAGAGGGGGTGCCGGCTGCTTGGCAGAGAATCCGTTCCGGGGGCAGGGCACGGAGCAGGAGGACTGATACGGACGCCCCTTCCAGCCACGTGGACAGAGAATGACGGTGGCGGGAAAGATGGGAGGACTGTGAGTCCCCGGATCTGGATGCTGAAGGTGGGGTCACTTCCCAAGGACTGGGTGTTGCGGGGGGGTGGGGGGACGAGGCAAGGCGGCGTGGGGGCCGCTCACCACATCGCACCTGTGAAGGAAAGAGGGAAGCAGCGGAGAGGGGGAGCTCACACGCAAAGCACGGCGGCTGCACCTCTGCTCAAAACCCACTTCCTACTCTGAGCAATAGGAGAAGTGTTTCAATAATAAATTCTGTGAAATTCGGCTAACAATAAAGAGAATCAGGAATGACAGAAACGAATTCCCGGATGAAATGAGTCAACAGAATGAGGCACAGAGACAAATCGAGGCCAGCGATTCACGGTTGGGGGGGGGCTGGGCCGAAACTGCGAAGCAGCAGTTGGCACGGCCCACGGCTAGCTGGTTCCATGGACAGAAAGCTGGTCCCCTTCACGGAGACGCTCGCACAGTGAGAACCAAGGTCCACCAAGCCAGGAAAGAATGCCACGCTTGTGGGTTTACAGATCGCCAGAGAGGGCAGTTCCTTATGGTTAGACCTGATTAGATGTAGTGAAATCACTCAGCCGTGTCCTACTCTTTGGGACCCCACAGACTGTAGATTTCCAGGCTCCTCTGTCCAGGGGATTCTCCAGGCAAGAACACTGGAGTGGGTGGCCGTTTCCTTCTCCAGGGGATCTTCCTCACCCAGGGACTGGACCCGGGTCTCCTGCTTGGAAGTTGGATTCTTTACCACTGAGCTCCCGGGGAAGCCCTTTAGCATCCTCATAAATGCAATCGTTCTCTCTAAAAGGCGAGAATAGAAGGTCTATCACTTCCACGGTCCCAGCCAGACTGCCCACATGCTCACCCAGGGCTTCTTCAGGGTCAGGGTGCCCATCGTCTGTGGACCTGTGAGGCCCCTGCTCCTTCTTGTTTCAGACATAGAACCTTGTCATCCCCATCCAATTAAAATCATCTGAGAAGGGACCACAGGGTCAAAACTGTCCTCTGTTAAGGAGAAGGTGGTCATTATTCCAGTGGGCTAGTGATCCGTGAAAAGGAAGCCAGACTAGATTACAGTGTTTAGAACAAAACAAAACCGAAAAAGGCCTTGGGTCAAGTAATGATTCGCCCACAGCCCCTGAGGCTCGGGAGCCCTTGAGCCCTCCTCTCCCCTTTGCCTTCACTGAGCTGCTCCGAGCAGGAAACGCCCGCAGACCCCTGACTCACGCAGGCTCCGGGGACACCAGGGAGAAGGGGGCAGCTCACTGGGCAGACAGCCAGGCAGTCCAGGTGGCAGGTCAGCAAGTGCCAGCCTGTCACGCACACTGGGCAGAGCCCAGAAGCACAGGGGAGGGGGCGGGGGGGAAGAAAGGGGACACAGCAGAGCAAACAAGGAGGGCACCGGCTCTGTGTCTCACACGGTCGGGAGCTCACACCAGGCACCCACAACCCTGAATCCAATAGCAACTCTACTCCTTCTCCTTTGGGCCTCAGAACTCCTACTACTTGGAAGCAGAAATGTGTATGCTTCCCAACTCTGGCTCTAAGGATGGCCATCCTTGCTTCAGGGATGAGAAGTTGTTGGGTGGGGCTTCCAGAAAAGCTATGTAAAGGTGACTGAGTCAGCTAGATGGAACGTAGATATGATGGCTACAGCCACAGCAGCCATTTTGCAACCATGAGGAAACTTGGAGCAGAAAGACAGCAGAGGCCCAGATCCCCAGTATGGGAGAAGGTAGGTGAAAGAAACCAGCCCTGGACAGCCTACCTCCAGATTTACAGGAAAGAAAAGTAAATCATTACTAGTTGAATTCTCTCTTATATTAAATATATGTTTTCTGCTACATGCGACAGAACCTAATCCTTAACGATACAACTAAAAAATCTTTATTAAAAAGTCAGCTATTTTTTTCCCTAAATCCTGCAACATTTACGCTTTGCGCTAAATAATTTATCCCTGAGTTATACATGTGTGTATTATTGATTAACCGACTGCATGATAGAGGACCCCCATCTTACCGCAGGACCATAAGCTCTGTGCCTGGAGAGGAATGGTTTCCACGGCCCACTGGGGGCTTGGAGCCCCCTGGGCCAGCTGGAGGGGTCACTGCGGCCTCCTCTCTCTTCTTCTCATTCACGGGGAGCATGCAGAGGGCTGGGAAAGGGAGTTTTGCTTCTACTCTTCAACCAGTGATGCTGGTGATGATTCCACGGGGGATGAGGAGACCAAGGTTCAGAAGGATGAAGTCGCTGTCTGGTGGTGAAGCAGGCAGATGGCAGAGTCGGCGCAGCCTGCTGGGCAGCCCAGCCCCCGGAACTCTGGCCCCTGCCCCCCTTGACCGGACAGCTTTGCTCTGAGAACTGCGATGGATGGGCTTTGCATGAGAGGACAGGAGAGTTCAAATCACTTCCATTTCACCCTTCGTGTTTGATCTTTGGTGGACATGTTGCCATGGGGACCCCAAGGGCAGCGCTAGATCCAGGATGAGCAGGAAGCTGGTGCGTGCCCCTCATGGCTCAGAAAACAGCCCCAGGAGGGATAGGGGTGTGTCTGCTGTCCCCTGCCCGTCCCCCCACCCCCCCGGCACAGAATAGTGGGCTTATCCAACCTCCCCACCCACACAGGTGAGCTGAGGCCCCAAGTCTGGGGGGTTCTGGGGTTTCCCCTCCCTGTCTCCCCAGTAGGTCATGACGAGAGCTGAACCCTTCTCCACCACCTCCCCGCAGCCCGCTTTTCCGAACCCCCCGAGGCTCTCGGTCCACCTCCACCTGGTTCCTGCCTCCGCCTGCCGCCCCGGCTGTGCTGCGGACTCGGGACGAGCCCCCACCCAGGCCCCCTGGAGACCTCCCCACAGAGCAGCAAGGCCCGAGTCCTCGTGGAGAGCTGCCTGCATCCCGGGAGGGCACCACCGGGCACTCGCCGCTCGGGACTCTGTGGTTCCCGCGTGGTTTGGCTCTGACCACAGAACATGCTTCTTTTACAATTATTATAATAATTGTAATAATAATTACTATTATCATTGGCTATATGAATTTCCAGGGTGGCTAATTTTCTGCCAAGTTTGAGTTTAACCACAGCTCTCGGAGCAGCAGCCGACCCGTCCTCTCCGGCGTCCTCTGTGATCACCGGCATCGACTTTCCGACTTCGAGGGCTCTGTCCCCCAGGACCATGTGCCTCAGGCCTGCCTGCGCCAGTTTACAAAACAGAAAGGCAGGGTCCTTACAAAACAGAACCACAGAGTCCCGAGCGGCGAGTGCCCGGCGGTGCCCTCCTGGGGTGCATGCAGCTCTCCACGAGGACTCGGGCCTTGCTGCTCTCTGGGGAAGTCCCTGGGGGAGCCTGGTGGGGGCTATTGCTGACCCAGAAGGGTTCTTTTAGGACACAAAGGAAAAGGACTAAAATGAGAGAAACCCTTTAAAAGCAAGAGCAATGCCTGTAATGATTTCGGTGGGTTGGATTTTGCCTGTTTCTAGGAAGGCCGTGTCCCCACAGTGGGTCAAGAGTCCAGCTGGCATCATGCCCCCCCTCAGTGTTTTCTGGAACCAGAACCCCCCTCTCCCACGGGAAAGGGTTGAAGTTTGAATGAGGCTGAACCCGCTCCCCGCACAACCACCTCCAGGGGCTCAGTGCTCCGGCCACCTGGTGGGTTCAGGGCCCGGTGTGGCTGCCTCCTGCAGCCCTAGGAAAGCAAAGGCCTCTCCTCTCCAGGAGGGTGAGAAGCAGATGTTTACAGAATAAAGCAACAACCAGAGAAGCCATGCCTGCCTCAGCCCCTGGGGTGAAGTTGCCTGGTAAATACGATCGCCCGATAAAGCTGAATTTCTGGGTGAAGGAGGGAGAGCGCGCCCATGCTGCAAAGTTATACTTTCTGTATCTGGAGTTCAGCTGGAACCGGGTGTCCTGGGGCAGCTTGGTTTTGCTTTTTGCTGAGTCTGCACTCGTGCCCCGGATCCACCTGTGCCTGAAGCCCAGCTTGCCCTCGCCTTCCCAGCACGCAGCTGGGTGTCTCTGCTCACAAAGGGGTGCTCCTGGGCCTGCCTCTGTGGAGCTCACTCTCCTACGTGAAACAGACACAGGGAAAGAGGAAGTTATCCCGGGGTCCACAAGCGTCAGCCCGAAAGGAGGAGGAAGCGATGCGCTCAGTATTGCTGTCCCTGAACATGGAGATGCCCCGGGGCTCTCCCGGAAGCCGGTGGTGTTGAGTGGAGCACAGCAACGTGCTCCCGTGGGGTAGAATCGAGTCCTGAGGGACCCACGGGACGGGGTCTGCACGGCTGTGGGAAGGAGTGCTTCTGAGGTCTGCTGATGAGTGATGGGCGCCCCAGCATGTAGCGGCTGAAAGCCATCCAGGGTTAGTCTTGCTTTCTGGGCTGCAGTCCTGAGCTCGGCCTGCTGGACGGCGCCTCCCTCACTCGCAGGCAGCGGATGCGGGCTGTCTGCCGCTCGGTCCTCGCTTCTCCGACCTGGGACCTGGGTGTCTCAGGTCTGCGTCTACGAGGGAATCTTCCAGCTGAGGCAGCAGAATCCACAGACCCCTCAAGGCGCAGCCTCTAGGTCGTGTGGTATCTGCTGATCACAGCAAGTCACAGACTGGTGCGTGTTGCTCCAAGTATGTGATTCGAAAATAAAAGCCTATTGGAAAATTAAACAACAAATTATCTGTGGTCAGACTCATCAGCCTTTCCTTTCATTGTCTCCTTTGGGTCTTGCTTACTTGGGAGGGCCTTATCTATTCCTGAAAACTGAAATACACTCAGTCATTTTCATTCATTAGTTTCAAGATTTTTATAACATTCAAGTTTTTATCTGAACATTATTTTTGTAAATATTGTGAATTGAAATGTAACTTTTCCCCCCCAATAGACGAATGATTGTCCCAATACCACCTATTAAATAATCTGCAATTTTTCATACTAGATCAAAGTGAATCTCGACTCTCCATTCTGGGCCATTAAAACGCTTCCTTCACTCCTGCCTCACCGCACTGATTCACATAACCTCATCCTGGGTTGTAACACCTGAGAGGGCAAGTCTTCCCTCTCGGTTCTTTTTTATTTGGTTATTCTTGCTGCACAGATGCACGTTGTGAAGTCTTCGGTTTTGCTGTTCTTAAACGTCTATCCAACAACAACACAACCCAGTCCTCTTACCCCAGTGATTTACCTTCAACTTGCATATTCTGTACAATGAGCAGTTTCTGTGAAGTGTTTTCAAATCCATGATCACGTTTGATTTTCCGTTTTCACAAACGGGATGACACGCAGAGAGGCTGCTGGCCAGACGACGCGATGGCAGGGGGACCAGGCGCTCAGGCCTGGGGTCTGGCCTGCGGGTCAGCTCGGCTGGGCTCTGCCTCCTCGGCCTGTTCAGCGAGCTGCTCCCCAGCCTCCCGCCGCCTCCGTTTGGTAAGCCGCACGTCACCGCGGGCTCGGCGTTCTCTAGGCAGGAGTCCCTGGCTCAGGACGGAGGCCCTGCACCCGTGTTCTGCATCATCGGGGCTCCTCCATGGCGCATGGTTGAGCTCTGGGCACAGGACGCGAGCAGAGCCCAGTCGGAGCCCGTGAGGCCGGGGCGTGGGCAGGCACACCCTCCCTGCCCGCTTGGCTCAGGGTCGCGTTGCTGGCTACTCAGCGCATGCTGAAAGCTGCTCAAGTGTCTAAAATCTGTCTGTCTCAATAGGAAGTGCACAGGGGAGCCCGGGGTGACTGGCAGAGCAAATTGGAGCCTGCGCGCCAGTTCTCTCCCCATTTGCAAATAAATCAGTAAGACGCCAGAGCAGCCGGCGGCCTCACTAATCCAGCCTCACAAAGAGAGACCCTCATCTTAGAACAGAAGTGGGACATTCCAGATTTCACAGCTGTTTGTTTGGCTAGAATTCACCCTGAATTCAAAAGAAGAAAAGGAAATCCTGGCTGAAGAATGAGGATTTTACAGGACAATACCTTTCCAATTGTGGCAAGACAGGCACTATTATTAAGCTGATGATATCAAAAGCCCAGATATTATTTAAGGCTGGCACGAGTGTTTGGCCTAGGGCAGTTCCTTGTTAGGGAGACTGAGAGGAAAACAGGCTTTGTCCTTTTATAATTTCAGTGTTTCGATCATTTCTCTATGAAAATGTCCAGAACACGATTATTAAATGGAGGTTGACAACAAGCCAACCTTGCACTGGGGCTGTGATGAGGCTCAGAAATGCCCGCGTCCGTGGCGGCTCTGGGGCTGGTGACCAGGCTGTGGGGCTGGGAGGGGCCAAGCAGCACAGAAACCAGTCCTTTGTTTCCTTCTCTGTGTCTTCCTTGAGGTCTTCTTTCAAGGAAGAAACGAAACAGAAAACATTCAGGACGTGTCTCACACGTTAGGTCATGAAAAGCTCACCCATTTGGTGGATGGTTCCCCAGCACCCGTGTCATGGAAGCAGCCATGGGCTCTGGAGACACAGCGCTTCCTGGGAGATGATGGATGGTTGGGAGGACCGGCCGGACGGGCACACTGTCCCCGGACCCCGTGGTCCCTGCCCGCTCTGGGTCCTCCTTCCACTGGGCCCTGCTCTCCCATCAGAACTAAAGATGCAGCTCTTCAGAGAAGGCCTGCACCGCCAGGCCCTTGGGTCCGTCCGCCCTAGACCCCGAGCAGCTCTGGGGCTAATCATGCCTCCTCCAGGTCTTCATCTGGAGCTGGAGTTCACCTAGCGGGCAGTCCTGGACGGTGCTCCAGGATGTGCGCTGCACAAATGCCAGTACCCCTTAGCACTCAGTGCCACGAGCTCTCAAGGCTTTTCATCCCACTGTAACACTGCCACCGGCCAACTTGGACCCAGAGTTTCAGCTGCACGAGCTCACTCCGCACTCAGTCAGCATGCAGGTGCCTTCCGCAGATGGGGAAGCTGAGGTTGGGGTGTGAAATGCCGTATGTCTTTGGAAAATAGTCACTGGAAGGACTGTAGTTGAAGCTGAAGCTCCAGTACTTTGGCCACCTGATGTGAAGAACTGACTCATTGGGAAAGACCCTGATGCTGGGGAAGATTGAGGGCAGGAGGAAAAATGGATGACAGAGGATGAGATGGTTGGATGGCATCATTGACTCGATGGACATGAGTTTGAGTAAGCTCCGGGAGTTGCTGATGGACAGGGAGGCCTGGCGTGCTGCAGTCCATGGGGTCACAAGAGTCGGACACAACTGAGCGACTGAACTGAACTGCTAGGAAAACGTGCCTGCGTGTGTGCACGCGTGTGTCCACCTGTAGCTTTTGGGCTGTCCAGTGTCACCCTTTCTGGAAGCCCCCCTGTCTCCAGGTTGCCCTGTTGTCCATGTGGCTCTGTGCATCCACTCCCCACCTGGAGAGGGGCACGCAAGGCCTCGTAGCGCCCACAGGGAGACGGTTCTCCCCGCTGGCACCCCTGCCCTGGGTGGCCCTGTCCTCCCACCTTCCCCGAGGAGTTAGCCTGCCTGGAAGCACAACCGACGCAGAAGCCAGGGATGTGAGTGGACAGAGCCCCCACCCCTGCCTGAGCTGGCGGGAGCTGACCGCTGTGACTGGCAGCTGAAGCCTGGTGAGCAGGGCAGCGCTGGGCACCACTGCGCTGGTGAGGAACGGGATGGGATCTGAGCTCCTTTATTGCACCCGGTTATCCCAGGCCCCCTGTGCTGGGGACGCTGGTCATCACCCCTCCTCGCCCTGGACCCCATCACCCAACAAACTACACGTGATCAGCTGAGTTCTTCTCCATCAGACTCTCTAAAGTCACCCGCCTCGCCCCAGATGGGACACTTAGCGACACTGAGTGAGCCCCTCCAGCCAGGGCAGCCCAGGGCGGGCAGGGCCGGGGAGGGCGCAGGTTCCAGCTTGAGTAGCATGGCCTGAGTGCAGGGCTGAGGGTCTCCCTGCGGGTCCTGCTCAGCCCCGCTGGGCCCTCACCTGCAGCCCTCTCGTAGCGGTCCCGGGAAGCCCGCTCCACCCCCTGCCCCGTCCCTGGCCACCTGGCCTCCTCTTTCCAGAGAGTGAAGTTCTACTCGTTCAGTCGTGTCCAACTCCTGCGAGCCTGTGGACTGCCGCCCTCCAGGCTCCTCTGTCCCTGGGATTTTCCAGGCAAGAGTCCTGGAGTGGGTCGCCATGCCCTTCTCCAGGGGACCTTCCTGACGCCAGGATCGAACCAGGGTCTCCTGTATTGCAAACACATCCTTAACCTTCTGAGCCACAGGGAAGCCACCTCTTCCCAGAGCCATCATTCATTCAGGTGCTGATAAATCTTCAATCAGGGTCTCCAGCCTGATCTCTTCACTGAGCTTCGAACCACATACAGGGTCCCCAGCTGCCCCTCCCGTCACTTGGTCCAAGTGGTTTCAAGTCCAACATGGTCAGAACTGTGCCTGTCACCTTCCCAGATGCCAGCCTGCCCCCGCCCCCACCCCGGTTGGCTCTGCCGAGTCGAGCGTCCAGTTGTTGGAGCTGGAAGACATCGGGACTCACCCCTTCCCCCCTACACCCAAGCCCAGCAGTGCCACACCTGGACACAAGCCAGCTTCACGTCGCCACTATGGCCTGGAGAACGGTACCCACCGTCCCTCAAGGGCTGCCCTGCCGCCATCATAAGAGCCCCCAAGGGTCCTGTGAGTGGGGAACCCTGGGGGAGAATTCTGCATGGGGGTGCCCAGGACGGTTTCCTGGGAGTGACTGCAGCCGCCCGCAGGACAGAGCCAGAGCCGGAAAGGAACCCTGTTCCTCGGGGGCCTCCCAGGCCTTTGACCCCAAGCCCAGCGGCGTTTGATCCTCTGCCTCGGGGGCAGGACGCCTCCCTCCTGAGGGCGACGTGAGGCTGCTGGCCCGTCCCAGGCAGAGCTGCCCTTGCTGACTCACTGGGGCCCCTGCCCTCCTCTAGTGTTTGGACAAGCGTGGGCTTTCTGACCAAATGTTTCATTTTAAACAATGGCCTAAATTCATCCCTCGGAGACTGACATTCGACCTACTGTTCCCCGCCTTTGAACTCTGCGTGTGCTTGGACCCGGGTAGGACATTGCGCAACTTCCTGCAGGGCCGTGCCCCCGGCGGGGAGGGGCCGGACCCCCACCGCCGCACACCCCACCTCCTCCAGCCCATCCCCTGAACTCCCAGTGCCCCTCGGCGGTTCAGGTTTAATTACAGTGTTTTCAAAGACGGCTTGCCCAGTCAGCCTCCAACGGCGGGGTCTGAGTGTCAGTTCCACGGTGCCGAGGGCGTGGCGGCCGCGGCTGCAGCCTGGGGGTGGGGGGCTCCCGGATGCCCTGGCTGTTGGGCAGGAGACCCCCGATGCCCCAGCTCTCGGGGGGTGGGGACAGACGGGCAGCACACTCTCCCACCCTACAGAGAGGCTTCTGGTCTGCTGCACAAGGCTCTCTCGAGCCAGCACCCGCCCTGCGTCCCGGGAGGGGCTGGACCAAGACAGCCCCCACCCTGGGCTGAGCTGCAGGCGGGGGTGACCCTGGGCCTCCCGGCGCTGGGCTGGCTTCATGGGCTGTAATCAGAGATGCGCAGCTCCGTCTGCTCTCTCAGTCCTGCCCTTGCTTTAATCAGTGCCCGCTGGGTATCTGACACCGTGTAGAGTGACCCACCTGCAAGGCCCAGAAAGCTCCCGCGGGGAGGTGGCTCAGCTAGGTAGGACTGAGCTTCAGGCCAGTGCTGGGGACGGGCCCTCCCCCAGTGCTGAGGCAGCCTGGTCCCGGGGTCTCCAGGGCTGCAGAATCCTCGTGGCAGCTCCACTGCTGCAGCAGGCCATTCTACAGATGGACAAACCGAGGCTTTAAAAAGTTGTCACTTGGTCTGGGTTACAGAGAGAAGAGGGGACAACAAGGACTCTGGAGCCTCGCTCCTGACTCGGTGCCTGGTTGGCTGACAAGCTGGGAGCTGCTGGGGTCACTGGGGGTGGCCAGCCGGCCCGTGGGCTCCTGTGGAGGAAAAGCTGCCCTGCACCCGCTGCTCATGGAGATGTCTGTGCCCCCCACCCCACCCCCGCCTCCGCCAGCGGCTGCCCAACCCGAGCCTGGCCCGCTGCTGCTTGGTGTGCTGGCCCCCACCCGCGGCCCCTGCCCGCCCAGCCAGGGGACATGTGTCCTCAGGCCTTTTGTGGAAAGCGCTGTCTCAGGAGTCCTGGTCACAAAGCACCAAAGGCAGAAGCAGCCTGCTTCCCACAGGGGGAGGGGGTGGGCCGTGGTCCTCACACAATGGGGAGGGGTTGGAGCTCCACAGGGCCTTGGGGGTGGGGTGGGGGATGGGGTGGGGTGGGATGGGATGGGGGATGGGGTGGGGGGAGGACACAGCTCTGCAGGGACTGTGGGAGCAGCCCAGCCTGCAGACATAAGCCAGCGTGGACGGGCAGTGACCAGTCCAGGCCTTCTCACGTGGGAGGCAGCGCCAGACCCCTGCACGCAGCTTCAGAGCAGGCCTGTGGCCGGCCAGGAAGCTGCCCTCTGTATCGCCCCCTCTGGGCCCACTCAATGGGGCTCGGGGTTGGCCCCGCGGCCTTGATGCGGGCAGTCACCTGGGCCCTGGTTGTCCCCACCGACCTGTGTCTCCTGCAGCCCTGCCCACCCCCGGGAGCCGCACGCCCCCCTCCTGGGAGGGGAGGGGTCCCCGGAGGCCCTTGGAGTCTGTTTCCCTGAGCGTGTCACCCCAGTCACTTTGGGACCCGGCCCCAAAACAAACCCGGCGGCTCAGTCTCAAGCCCAAGCCGGCCCTGCCTCCCCCTCAGCTGCTCAGGTGCGTGGCCCTCACACTCACCACTGCCCTCTGTCCTCCCGGGGCGCATCCTTTCACTCTTCACCCATCTGTAGACACCGCCCGAAATGCCCCTCTTTGAGCTCTAGGACATTCTGCGCCCCCGGGTTACAGCAGCGCCCCCCGCAGGGCAGGTCTGTGTCTCCCTTCCTGGGCCAGGCAGTGCCCACTGGCACCCACCCAGCACCTGGATGCACGCTGAGAACCTACCTGCCCCCAGCAAGGGTCGCGTGATGACCCGTGAGATGCCCCCTCCTGAGGGCAGCGTGAACCCGTCTCCTTCTCTAGCCAAGTGAGGAGCCCGGAAGCCGCCCCGGGCAGTGATGTCCTGTCAGCCAAGCTCCCCTCCCACGGGGACACCCCTTCTGGTTGGAGGGGTCGGGGTACAGGGTCCACCCCGCTTTTGGCTAAGAACCTTCCTCTTCACTATGCTAATCAGCACAGTTGATTTAGTTGGGATTTACATGTATCGTTGGAGTTAATAAAGCAATAGTGATTCTTGTTTTCATGTAGACAAATGGAACACTGAATACATTTTTCAGGGTAAGTTGCTCTCGAGATCTCTGGCCTGGGGGCGGGTTGCTGAGGCCCTGAGCTCTGCTGGCTCCCCAGGCCGGCTGCCATGCTGAGTAGCCACCAGGCCTGGTGGGGCTCCCCGACCCAGGGGATCTGTGCCCAAGCCTCCGGAGTCACCGGGCCTGGGCCCCCAGACACCCTGCCGGCATCCGCTGCTCAGTGCGGGCGAGCCCTGCGGGGAGGCAGACCCTGGAGGAGAGTGGGACTGGAGAGCCGGCTGGGAGCTGAGAACCAGCACGAAGAGGGCGCCACGATCCGCTTCACCACTGAGAAACGTCCCGGGGAGCCACGAGCGGAAAGGCAGTGAGGTTCCCTACAGCAGAGCGACTCCAGCCTAATGGTGAACATTCCTGTTATATTGATGAGGATGGTGGGCAGCTGCTTTGGAGTCCAAAGGCCCTGAACTTGAACCCTGGGCTCTGAGGACAAAGGACACTCCATGGCTAGCAGCTGTCAAGGTTTCGCGTGTCACTGCTCTGCGTATGTGTCCCACATGTGGGGGCCCCCAGACCAGGACCCATGAACCTCTGGGAGGCCACAGACAGTGGCAGGGACTCACCCTCGGTGCCCTGAATCACCCACAACGAACCCCGCATCTCCAGGTGAGGGTGCTGAGCGTCAGCCCCTCCTGGGTCCGCGGCAGCTGTCAGTGACCAGCTGTCTCTGGGGACATCCCAAAGACGCCAAGGTCCAGGGACAGGTTTCCTTGCGTCCACGAAGCCTCCGGGTGCGAATCAGGGTGTGCGTGCGCACGCGCCTGTTTTTGTGGACAGGCTCCGCCGCTTTCCGCAAACCCTGACCTCATCCTACCCTGGAGGGAGCCAGCAGGGAGGCCGCCAGCTGTTCTCAGTGGGACTCCCTGCCCCCAGACTACAGCGCGGCGCTCCTGGCAGGTGTGGGGTGTCGTGCTCATTGCCCCACATTCTACGCATCTGGACAGCGGCGTTACATCATCGACTCTTGCTCCACAATCATCTGGGGCGAGCACTGTGCAAAGGCAGATGCTTGTGTCGTGGGGTCGGATGCAGGAGGCAGGCACGGCCGGATCCTTTCAGTGAATCCAGACGATGACTCTCACAGATAAATCAAAGCGCAGAGAAAGCCTGCTGCCTGCTGGGGTCACATGGCAGGCCCAGGTCGGGTATCTGAAATCTCTCAGACCCCAGAGATTACCAGCTTTGGGACAGAGAGATAGCAGCCCACCCTTCTAATTTCAGAGATGAGGGCCAGAAATGCCCCACCCACAGAACGATGAGGTCGGGGCTGAGACGGAAGCCCCCAGGCCGGTCTCCCCTTCCTGGGCCCGGCTGCCTGCCTGCAGGTTAGGATGTGGCCTCAGAGGGAATTCCCCGCATTCCACCCGCCTCCTTATCAGAGGGCTTGTCAGGCTCCAGCTATCTCTTTTTTCAGTATCAGTGATGGAAGTCTTCCGTGACCCCTGTCTTTCATTCGTCGGCAAAGAATCCCAAAGGGGTGTGGGAAGACTGAAGACAAGAGAACCGGGGCTGGAACCTGAGGCATTTATCTCCCTTCAAACCCGTAACCTGAGCAGACATATTTGAATCATATATGATAGCAATAGAATATAGTAAAACCTTCTATTCTGTTTGTTTTTTTAGAATACAGTAAAATCTTAGGGGCTTTCCCAGTGGCTCAAATGATGAACAATCGGCCTGCAATGCAGGAGACGCAGAGACGTGAGTTCGATCCCTGAGTTGGGAAGATCCCCTGGTGAAGGGAATGGTAACCCACTCCAGGATTCTTGCCTGGAGAATCCCGTGGACAGAGGAGCCTGGGGGGCTTCGGTCCATGGAGTCACAAAGAGTTGGACGTGACTGAGTGGCTAACGCGAACTAGTAAAATCTCACATAATACGTGAGTATATTAACTAACATACGTACATATTTTTAAAATATTTTCATATATTTAAATCTTAAAGACCACGAGCACTCAGGGTAGTGGCCTACCAGAGTCGTTGACTGTGTAAGTCAGCTTGCCCCCTCCAGGGAAGAGATGACTGATTCAAAATATAGTAATCAGCCAGCCCTGCAGAGAGAACTTGGCATTTGCCCCAGAGATCAGAGCTCCACCTGGCCCCGGCCTCACCCGCCTGCGGACCCGGGACAGGCCGCCCCCTGCTTGTCGCCTCGGGGTCCCGTCTGCGGGAGGAAGGCTGGACTCGGGCCCCAGGCAGAGCATCTCCCCCGTAGGCCTGCTGGTTCGCCAGTGCTTTTAGGTGATGAAATTCCATTTAAAAACTTAAATATTTGTCTTCTCTTTTTTGTTTGACTCTGCGACCCCCATGGACTGTAGCCTGTCAGGGACCTCTGTCCATGGGATTCTCCAAGCAAGAATATGGGAGTGGGTAGCCATTCCCTTCTCCAGGGGATCAACCCAACCTGGGGGCTGAACCCACGTCTCCTGTATCACAAGCAGCTCTTTTGCTGTCTGAGCCCCAGGGAAGCCCACGGTAAAGAAAGGGGGCGCTCAGTACACAGGCCCGTCCGTCTCGCTCTATCTAGCCAGCCCCCCAAGCCCCGGCCGGGCCCCCATCACCCTCTGCGGGGCTCCGCAGGCCGCACTGGCCGGGACCCCTGGGGCCGGGGGCGACCACAATCCCAGCCAGCATTGCCCCCCACGGCTCCCTGGTCCCCAGCCAGACGGCTGCCGGCACGCAGGGTCAGTGGGTCAGTGGGAAGCAGGGCCGCCAATGCCCAGCTCAGAGGAGACCCTCGGCTTTCACAGAAAACGTGTGCCCTGCCTCCGTCTCGAGGCCTCCAGCCATAAACGTGTCCGCATCTGCTGCAGGCCTGCTGCGGGGCACGGACACACAGCCAGGGACCTCTTCAGCGACATAAGCCAGGAGGGCCGGCGCTTGGCCCGGCGTTCCTCCAGGCCTTTTCTCTGCCGAGTCCCAACAGTGACACCCACCCGGGGCCGGACGGGGGCGGGCATGTCAGAGTGGTCCCCGGAGCACCGCTCTCCGCTGACAGGGGCAGCCCTGACCCCCACGTCTGTCTCGGCCCGGCCACGCCCCTCCCGCTTCCGGGGCCATGCCTCGTTCTGGGTGGTGTGGTTTTCGGGGATTGTTCTGAGTGGGGTGGTTTTGGGGGCTGGTCACAGTCTGGTGGTTTGGGGACAGCGAGTGTGCCCAAGGCCGGCTCCTCTTTCACAATCAGCCCAGACACGTGGGCTTGGGAAGATGCCTGAGCTGCTGTAAGCAGATAGTTTATCAGATGACTCCTCGCTGTTGGAATATTTTAATGATTGGATTTTACATGACCTGTGCTCTGGGGTTTTTTTTAGTAAAGAGCAATTTTAAGATGATCCTTACGAAATTCTATATGGGAAAAAACCAATAGCTATCTGTGTACGTTTCTTTCCCTGGACAGTCCTCCCCCAGAAAAGGTCTTAACTCCTTTGGACATGACTGTGCAGACTTCAGCTCTTCGGGAGCTCAGCCTTCAGTGTTCGTGTTTACTAACCGCCAAGCACACGGAGAGCTTGGGGGGCCTGAGGCTTCTCCAGTGGGCGGAGCGGGCAGGGGAGGCACGTCTGCTCTGTCCTGGGGTTGCTCTGCCCGCCTTTGTCTGGATGGCTTCACGAGCATATTGACTGCAGAGGGTGGAGTGGTGAGAAATCTGAGTCTAATTCAGCGTTTTGGTGCTTGGCCTGAAGCAAATGAATGTTCTCCAGTCGGATGCATTATTGATGGGCTGCTTGTAAATTTTTAAACAAAATAAATAATGTATTTAGAACAGTGTCAGTTTATGTCTGTTTACCAGCGGGGTGGTTTAAATGTTGAACTCAGCGTAAAAATATTCTTTTTGAATTAACAGTGTTTTGGTAAAGAGACGACAACCAAGTCTTACTTTTAAACCTTCTTTTTGTGCATGTGTTACTGGGTTGACTAGTGTCTGTGCTGTGGAAGAAAGAAGGGGGAGGAGGGCAGGAAAGAAGAAAGGAAGGGGAAGGTGGAAGAAAGGAAAAGAAAGAAGAGGGAGCTGGAGGAGGAGGGGGTCGAAGAGCAGAGAGAGGAGGGACAGGAGATCGTGGTGGTTATTCTGTTCCTGTACTCAGACTTGGTGGCGGGGTTCACGTGTGTGTGTGTGTATGTGAGTGTGCGTGTACGTGTGTGCATGAGTGTGCATGCATGTGTGCATGTGTGTGCGAGCATGCGTGTGTGCACATGCACGCACATGTGCGCGTGTGTGTGTGTGTTCACACATGGGTGTGCTTTTGTGCGTGCAAGTGCATGTGTGTATGAGTGTGCGTGCGCACACGTGTGTGCACACATGTGTTCTTGTGTGTGCATGTGAGTGCATGTGCATGCATGTGGGAGTGTGTGTGCCCGTGTGTGCATGCGTGTGTGCACGTGTGTGCATTTGAGTGTGCACATGTGTGTGCATTTGAGTGTGCACGCATGTGTGAATGAGACTGGGAGGGAAAAGGAGTGAGTGTGAAAGAGGGGCGTGACTCTGTCCAGGGAAAAGCCCCCTGTCGTCGGGCAGAGGATGCCCTGCACCTGTGCGGCCCACGACCCCAACCCCAGGAAAGCCCACGTCTCCACATGGCTTCCGCTCTTCGGAGCCCCCGAATCTTGGGAACCTGCCGCACATGGGCGGCAAGCCCTCAGCAGTTATTCTCTGTGCTTGCTGACGTTGCTTAATTCTATTCACTGCCCACTGGCCCAGACGGAAGTGAAGCAGGAGGCTCTGTGGCTCACCTGCTCCTGGCGCCTTCCGGGAATGTCTTCCCCAAAGCGCCACAGCCCTGGGGCCCCAGGCCTGAGAGTCCCCAGCCTGGGACTGAGACTGGGGCTTCCACAGGAGGGGGCCCCAGGGATTCCAGAGTCCAAACACCCTGGGCAGCGAGGAGCCCTCAGACTGGCCAGGCCTCCTCCAATGCCGGGGCTCACGCAGCCAGGCTGCGTCAGGCCCTGAGCATCGCGTTGCCCTTTGTCCGCGTCCCTCGGAGGCGATACCGAGCCTCCTGGAGCAGAAGCTGCTCATCTGTCCGCACTGTGGAGGGCCGGCCCCACAAGGAACGGGGCAGAACAGCACCGCGGGGGGACGAGAGGGGTGCGGAGTCAGCCCTGGGGCCCCTGAGGGCCTCGGGACCAGCCCTCGGCCGCCGCCCCCTTGGAGACTCGATCAGGCTCAGAGCGGGGAGGAGACTGCGCCGCAGCATCTCTGAGGACCTGAGACCCGGGGGCAGCCCTGCTGGGTGTCAAGTGTGCGGGGCCCGGGGGACTGTGTGGGCGGCAGCCTCGGTGGATCAGAAAGGCACTTCCTCAGGACGGCTGCTGAAACGAGACACAGGCCGCGTGGGGACAGGCTCAGCAGCATCTTCTAAGGCCTTCTTAAAAAGTCATTTTTATTTATTTTTAATTGACTGATGACTGCTTTACTACACCAGTTTGATTTGTCGTACATGAACATGAATTAGCCATAGGTGTACACATGTCCCCTATTTCTTGACTCTCCCTCCCTTCTGAGGTCTTTAAAGGAAAAGAAAGAAAAATCTCACAATTTACTTTCATTTGTTTTTAAAGAATTGATGGCATAAATGTCAGGTGGCATCATTTATTCTCACCTTGGAATTCCACGTTGATTAAGACCTTCTGTTTACCAGCTTGCTCCTCCCCAAGTTACCTGTCCCATGGAGGCCTCCACATACCCTCGTGAACCCACAGTTTGTATGTTTCACTGCCTGTAATGAACTGCCATTCTGATGAGCTGTAAACTCTGTCTCGGTAGCTTTTTTATTAGGAACGTAAAGTGCCGCTGTGTCCTCAGCCTCGAGGGGGTGCCTCCTGCTCTGTAGGGGTGGGCACGTGAGGCTGCGAGCCCAGCACGTGGGCCGGGCAGAGGGCACGCGGTGGGTGGGGATCATCAGAACGTGAGGTCAGCCTGGGTCCCTTCACGATCCGAAAGGCTCCGGCTCACCCTCCCCACTCCAGGGGGTCTGAACAGCCATGACCTCCTGGGTTTCCATCCTGGGTGAGGTTGGGGTTGCAAACCCCCTATGTTCTGGGGGCCCCGTGGACTCCCTCCCTGGGTTTCTACAGAGACTCTGGGCGAGGAGCCCGCTGGCGGCCCTAGGACTGAGGGCGGGACAGCCTGACTGGCTTTTCTGGAAGTGCCAGACGTGGTGTCCACGCCTCCACCCGGCGCGGACTCTGACTCCCACGGGAGAGGCAAGGCCGGTTGGAGACGGGAGGCAGACATTTGTTATTTCAGGAGTAAGTTGCGCAAGTGACCAGGTCCCGCCCAGCTGGATCCATTCAGGGATCTATGCCCACGTCCAGGGGAGGAACAGTGAGTCCGGAGGCCACACTGGAGATGCTGGGCACAGAGGGGCAGAGGGGCACAGGGGCAGAGGCGCAGAGGGGCAGAAGGGCAGGGTGTGGGGCCGGGGTCGCCCTCTCTGCCCCCGCGCCCTCCCCACCCCCTTCTCCTGCACCCTAACTTCCAGGGGCCCCTGCTCCCCCTCCCTGTTCTTCACAAAGAATCGCAGCACCAGCTGTGAGGCTCCGTGATCTGGATAGATGCACCCTTGAAGGGCGTGTGTACAGACCTACTATCTGTCACACACCCCCAGCCCTGGCCAGCCCTGGACCCACCCCCGCTGTGAGGAGACCAGCTCCTTCCCCAGGTGGGAAGCTCAGAAACTTACACCCACGACCTGGAGACCGCTGTTTCAGTGTCCTCCCGTGGTTTCTGGCTTCCCAGAGTCCTCTCCAGCTCTGGCCAACTCCCGGCCCCCAGGCGCTGGCCCGCCTCCCTGAGGGCCCCGGGGTGCTGCTGAGCAGGCAGAGGCTGGGGCGGGGGGCGGGGTGGGTCAGCAGCTCCCGGAGCAGGGTGGGCTGAGCAGGGCCAGGCTTTCCTGGGGCAGCCCTCCGCCTGCCTGAGAACGCAGGCCTGGCCCTTCCTTCAGGGCTGGCGGCACCATGAGCAAGGCACGGTCTGAAGGCTCGTCTGCTCCGGGCTGTGGAGAAGGCCCGGAGGTCCTGCTCACGCCTGGGGGAGCGGGCGCAGCGTTGGGGCCTCTCAGCGGATTTCTGCCCCTGCCTAGCCTGCTGGGGGCTCTCCATGGGGCAGAGGGGTCCTCCCGACCCGCAGGGGCCCTAGTCTCTACCGGCTTCAGCCAGATTTCCCTCTGCGCACAGAGAAAATGGGTTTCTGTGCTCCAGGGTTATTACGAAACTTTTCAGGTGAAATGCAGACCGAAGTGGATAAACTCAATGAACAGAGTCCTCAAAAAGCGAGGCTGAAGGTGTCGATTATTTCTGCAGTGAAAGGCAGAAAAGGTAGCGCCAATGGAAGCAGCTGGCAGCCCTTCCTGGATCCCGCATCAGCGCACACACGTGGCACTGGGCCTCCCAGCCGCTGTGCCCGTCCAACAAAGAGCCTGGAAAACCCCGAGACGGAGGTGGCGTTCCACCTCCTCCTCCAGAAAGACGGAGCGCCGGGGGCCGGGTCCTCACCTCTCCCCCGGGACCAGTCTCCCCCGTGACAGCCCCTCACTTCCCCTGCGAGCAGTCAGCACCTCTTATCTGCTCCGGGCAGGCACGGCGGCGCCAAGGCCAACTCGGAGGCCTCCTCCCTGGGCTGCGGTCAACTCTCGGGCCCCAGGAGCTGATGACAGGCGGCCCCCCGCCTGCCTACCTCCCCCTCCACCCTCTCTCAGGCGTCTTCAGATGCCCAGGGCCCGCCAGGTGCGGCTCAGCGGGCAGAGGCCCCGCCTCTCCTTGCAGCCGGGTGCCTGCCCTCTGACTCTGCACATGAATTCATTTGGGTTCATCTCCTGAGATGCTCCCAGGCGGGCCGTCCCACCGCTCCATCCTCTGAGCAGAGGCTATTGCTGTTGGGTCAGCCCCATAGGAGTTGGATTATGGATAAGACAGTGCCTGTGGGTTCCTCTGCTGTTCCCAGAGACCAGCCTGTCGTTAAAGTGTCTCTGAGCAGAGCTTCCTACAGGGCTGGGCCAGCTGGTCCAGAGCGGTTGGGGAGGCAGGGACCGGGCAGAAGTGGACAGGGGCATCGGGACCCAGGCCTCTCCGCTGACTCAGGACGCAGCCCGTGACCTCCGTCTGTCTGTCCATCATGTAGCTCGGCTCTGGGGGCCCTGGGCGCTCCTATTACGCCAGGACGCTGGGCAGGAAGCCTGGAGGTGGACCCAAGGCCCTGTTCCCTTCATCTCAGCCTCACTGCTCAGGACGTGGGCCTTCTCTGGGGCCCTGGTCCTCTGTCTGCACCCGGAGCCCTCAGGGCACGAGGGTCTGAAGGCCTGTTGAGCCACAAAGCAGGGCAGTACCCGGATGGCGTCCTGTCCCCCCCACGCCCCACCCTGCACCCCCATCACCTGCACCCCGGGGTCAGGAACCAGAGGCACTGGGGTCACACCCCACCCCGTCCTCCTCGCCCATCCCTTCCTGGAGCCGGCTGACTGTACAGAGAGGGCACCCAGCGTGCCCACTCACCCTCCTCTGTCTGCACTGACCAGCCCGACCCTGCCTTCTCCCCCAAACCATCGGTGACAGACAGCCGGCCCCCCGGACCCTTATGCTGACCCCACAGCCCTAAAGCAGGCCGCGTGTCCGATCTGGACATGGAGCAGTCTGGCCTAGCGCAGAGGCCCAGCCCCCACCCCCACCCCGTCTCACCCACCTTAATCTTGGCCCATCCGGGCACTTCCGGACAAGCCCTTGGCATTAGCTCTGCTGCCCCACAAGTTTTATTGGCGAACAAACAATTGAGCCTCCACTTAAATAGCGACTGAGGAAAACTACAAAAAAGATCCAAGTCGTCTCAAGCCTTAAACCACAGAGGAGAGAGCAGAGTAGTTGTGGCTCCTGCTCTGGGTGGGCTGTGGAGCGCAGCCGGGCTGGAGAGGGACAGGGGAGTGGGGACCACCTGCTGCCAAGGAGGCCGCCCACGAGACCCCCAGCCTCGCTTCTGCGCCCCAGACCCCAGAGAGAGCCGGACCCACGAGGCTGCAAGGCTTCGGGTTGTTGATCAGTCGCTCAGTTGTGTCTGACTCTTTGCGACCCCATGAACCACAGCACGCCAGGCCTCCCTCTCCATCACCAGTTCCCGGAGTTCACTCAGACTCATGTCCATCGAGTCGGTGATGCCATCCAGCCATCTCATCCTCTGTTGTCCCCTTCTCCTCCCACCTTCAATCTTTCCCAGCATCAAGGTCTTTTCCAGTGAGTCAGTTCTTCTCATCAGGTAGCTAAAGTATTGGAGTTTCAGCTTTAGCATCAGTCCTTGCAATGAACACCCAGGACTGATCTCCTTTAGGGTGGACTGGTTGGATCTCCTTGCAGTCCAAGGGACTCTCAAGAGTCTTCTCCAACACCACAGTTCAAAAGCAGCAATTCTTCATCACTCAGCTTTCTTTATATTCCAACTCTCACAACCATACATGACCACTGGAAAAACCATAGCCTTGACTAGACAGACCTTTATCAGCAAAGTAATGTCTTTGCTTTTTAATATGCTGTCTAGGTTGGTCATAGCTTTTCTTCCAAGGAGCAAGCGTCTTTTAATTTCATGGCTGCAGTCACCATCTGCAGTGATTTTGGAGCCCAAGAAAACAAAGTCAGCCACTGTTTCCACTGTTTCCACTGTTTCCCCATCTATTTGCCATGAAGTGATGGGACTGGATGCCATGATCTTCATTTCTTGAATGTTGAATTTTAAGTCAGGATTTTCCCTCTCCTCTTTCACTTTCATCAAGAGTTTCTTTAGTTCCTCTTCACTTTCTGCCACAAGGGTGGTGTCATCTGCGTATCTGACATTACTAATATCTCTCCCCGAAATCTTGATTCTACCTTGTGCTTCATCCAGCTCAGCATTTCCCATGATGTACTCTGCATAGAAGTTAAATAAGCAGGGTGACAACATACAGCCTTGGTGTACTCCTTTCCCAATTTGGAACCAGTCCGTTGTTCCATGTCTTGTTCTAACTGTTGCTTCTTGACCTGCATACAGATTTCTCAGGAGGCAGGTCAGGTGGTCTCGTATTCCCATCTCTTTAAGAACTTAGCACGGTTTGTTGTGATCCACACAGTCAAAGGCTTTGGCGGAGTCAATGAAGCAGACATAGATGTCTTTCTGGAGCTCTCTTGCTTCTTCTATGATCCAATTGATGTTGGCAATTTGATCTCTGGTTCCTCTGCCCTTTCTAAATCCAACTTGAACATCTGGAAGTTCTCAGTTCACATACTGTTGAAGCCTCGCTCAGAGAATTTTGAGCATTATTTTACTAGCATGTGAGATGAGTGCAATTGTGCAGTAGTTTGAACATTCTTTGGCATTACCCTTCTCTGGGATTGAAATGAAAACTGACCTTTTCAAGTCCTGAAGCCACTGCTGAGTTTTCCAGATTTGCTGGCATATTAAGTGCAGCACTTTCATAACATCATCTTTTAGGATTTGAAATAGCTCAGCGGGAATTCTATCCCCTCCACTAGCTTTGTTCATAGTGATGCTTCCTAAGGCCCACTTGAGTTCGCATTCCAAGATGTCTGGCTCTAGGTGAGAGGTCACATCATCGTGGTTATCTGGGTCATTAAGATCTTTTCTATATATTCTTCTGTGTATACTTGCCATCTCTTCTTAATCTCTTCTGCTTCTGATAGGTCCAGACCGTTTCTGTCCTTTATTGTGCCCATCTTTGTTTGAACTGTTCCCGGTATCTCAAATTTTTCTGAAGACATCTCTTCAAGGCTTAGAGGGACCTCAGAAATCCGCACAGTGCTCAGAGCACCGCCCTTCAGGGGTCCACGTGCCTAGGACCCCACCAGCCTGTGGGCAGGTTTTAAGCAGTGTGTCAGGGTGCCTGAGACTGCATTCCTAAGGGACTGTGGACAGCTGGGGCCCAGGCGGCAGGCCCTCACTGTGAGTGGGCTCAGGACTCCCGGCCTGACCCCAGTGACCTAAAGTGCAGCTCACTGCCCTGTGTGTCCTGACACACGTGCCCCAAGGAGGACCAGGACCAGCCAACCTGGCCCCAGACAAGCTCCCTGCACCTGCAGCTCCACCCCCCAGCCGCAGCCTGGGACTCGGCAAACTTGCAGGTTCATGATCAAAATGCTGAGCTTTTAAAACTGACTTCCAGGTTTTCCTTTGTTAATTCCTTTTACAACTTTAAACCAACTGTCAGTCTAGTGCTCAGAAGGTCTTTCCTCCCTTTGAAGAGTGTTGGAAAAATGCTTCAGGTTAATGAAGTTTGTCACTGGGGTCGGCGCGGGAAGGTGGGTGTGGAAGGGGTGACGTACGGTATGTGCCCCTTAGGGGCTTGGTGGCCCGGGGCCAAGCGGCAGCATTTCTGGGCTTCAGCAATTTCACCTGTGAGATGTGGATGGCTGTGGGCACCTCGGGTATGGTGGGGAGAACCCAGGGGTGACACAGGCCGGGCCGGTATGCGACGAGCAGAAAGCCCTCATCAGGCGTGAACGCAAGCTGCCCGGTTGTGCTTGCTGCTCCCCTCGCCTCCGCTGGTGCCCGGGGTGTGGGGGGCTTACACAGACGTGCGGGGATTCCATAGCCTGGATCGCAGACTCGAGGGTGGGAACTGGTCTGTACTGACATCAGTAACGGTGGTGAGTTCCAGACACGAAGCCAACGGGAGATGTGGTTTAGATGACACGGTGGTTTATATGGAAGATGCTGACCCAGCGGAGCCGGCCTGCAGAACTGGGGTCCACTGCAGAGCCAGGGACAACCACAGGTCCCCTGGGACCCGGGGCTCCTGTGCTGAGTTAGAAAGGCCCCGCCTGCCTGGAAGGTCAGACACCCCTGAATCGCGAAGCAGGGGCTGGCGGCTTCCCCCAGAGCTGGCCATAGTTGGGGGGCAAACGCGGCCTTCTTTAGGGGCCGAGAAGACAGGCAGATGAAAGGCCGACCAGGAAGGCAGTCAGCCCGTGCCCTGCCACTTGGGGTCTCAGGATGGGAAGCGCTGTCAGAAGATATGTGGTCATTCGGGAAGGTTCCATGTCTTCTAGAAACAGCACTCAGCACCAGTACCCCCTCAGGTGAACCCTCCCGGGTTCAGGCCTTCCCATCTCAGGCCCAGGGCCGTGCCGCGGGGTGACCGGCCACCCTGCCCACTGCACCTCTCACAGAAGAAGGCCTCAGAGTTTCTGAGCACAAGAATTCAGTCAAGCCAATCAAGAATTGATCCTTAATTAATGTCTCATTTTGAGTGTGTACGTGCTAAGTTGTGTCCGACTCCTTGTGACCCTATGGACTGTAGCCCACCAAGCTCCTCTGTCCGTGGAACTTCCCAGGCAAGAATACTGGAGTGGGTACCATTTCCTTCTCCAGGGGATCTTCCCGACCCAAGGATCAAACCGGCGTTTCCTGTGTCTCCGGCACTGGCAGGGGGATCCTTCACCACCATGCCTCCACCTCGCTGACAATTATCTCCATCGCTATCCTCATTCACTGAACGTTACACTTTTTCTAACTGATGACATTCTCAAGTTATTCGGCATGTGTAGACACGTCCGTGTAAACTGGGAAAGTGCAATACAGGAATATGAGGGCTCCACCTTCATGACGGAAATCAGACGGCCATTCCCTGGGACAGGACTCAGTAGATCAAAGGGAGCCTGCCAGCCCATAGCCCCAAGGTTGGACAGAGTATGTCCCGGGACCCAGTGTCCACGGCACCCCACAGCCAAGCCAGAGGCGGGCACTGATAGGACACGGGCGTCCCAGTCCATCCTAGAGAGCACCCAGCCACGGACTCAGCTTCAGAACCAGGCACCCAGGTGTGAGCCCTCCTGGGGATCCCCTGAATTATTCATCCCCCAGCAAATATTTGCTCAGTCAGCCACTCCATGCGAGGCGCTTCGATGAATAACACACGACTCTCTCCCTCGGGAAATCTATCATTTAGGGGAGACAGGCAGGCTAATTACTGACTCTCAGGCAAGGCTGGGTGAAATAAACGCTTTAATAAACGTCTAGGAGGTGCATCACTGAGGAGCTGAGAGCCAGTGATTGGACCTGATTGGAGGCGTCGGGGTGAGCTGGCGTTTAGGCTGGGCCTCAGAGAATGCCACGGGCAAGAAGAAGCGAGAGACGCAAGACCCAGGTCCTGAGCTGTGACCTCACTCGTAGCTGTGTTTGCTGCTGAGCTATTCAAACAGCATCCAAACATGTGTCTGTCCAGTGCCCTCGCCTCCCCGTGAAACTAAGCACCTGCCTTAGGCCTGCACCTGTCTGTGTTTCTGTAAGCAAATGAGAGCCGTGCAGCCTCTTCTGCACCCCTCCCAGATACAGTCTGTAACCCGCTCCTCACTTAGCACCATGTTCCGAAGACCTTCCCCACAGGGCGCAGAGACCCCACCCCTCTCACCCCTGCAGGTCGCCCGGTGCGGGGGCCTTTCCCTCTCTCGCTGCGACGGTGAACGGCCATCTCAGGCGGTTCTCACTGGTTCTTCATCTGTCGTCCTCCTAAAGGGCCTCCGTCAGCTTCAGGAAGTCAGCAGCTACACGTCCTGAGCGCTGGCACTCAGCCACAATGTCTCTGACACAAGCGAAGCGTCAGGGTCTGGGAAGAAGCAGTCTGCGAGCACCGGACCATCCGCTGCCCGGGGGTGGTCCCCGCAGCTCAGGGCCACGTGGAGGCCTTGCGGGTGCTCAGTGCCCACTGCCAGGCTGCCGGGAAAGAGCACCGGCCACGTGTCCTGAGTCTGCACGGGTGCCTCTCCCATCACAGGGGGACCCCTCTGCTCCGCGGCCGAGGCCCCCAGGCTGGGAGAGGACCGCTGGAGAGGGCACAGCAGAGATGGGCTGACACGCCCCATGCCCCCGGGGACGGGAGCCGTGCGCCTCCTGGTCTCCCTCCTCATCTGAAACACTAAGGACAGGCCCAGAGGACTCTATGGAGGTCAGTGCAATCGCCCATGCGGAGAGACTGCAAGTGATCCAGTTCGGGTGTCTTCTGAAGTTGGAAGGAACACACTTGCTGACGGGTGGGCATGTGGGATAGGAGGTCGCGATGGGAGGGTGACGCCCCCCCAGGAGGTCTGTATGGTGGAAACACAGGTTCACCCCCGCCGAGATGGCAGGCGCCGGGTGCAGGCTTGGGTGGGAAGGGACATGCGTCCTGAGATGTCCACTGGGCACCTGAGCAGAGGGACCCGGGACCCCGCCAGCTGCCCAGGTGGGTCTGCAGTTCGGGAGAAGGGCTGTCCTTGAGCTCGGACTGAGAGTCACCACCACAGAGATGACGCTCGTCTCAGGGAGAGGAGACCCACCCACCCCCAGGCAGAGAGGAGGGACATCAGTAGGGCTGGGCTGAACACCAGGGCCGGCGGGGAGGCCGAGAGGGAGGAGCCTGATGGTGGGGGCTGGGGGGTGCCCAGAGCAGGGCTGGCCTGCTGGCCGGACGCTCATAGGGTTCAAGGTCAAGAAGACGGAGATCACACCTGGGATCAGGCAGCACGGAGGAGACGGCGACAGAGCAGAGGGGTGGCCCGGGTCTGCAGGACCACACGGGGGCTTCTGACCTCGGACAGAGGCAAGCCATTAGGGAGTCTGCTGACAGGAGAGGCAGGCAACCAGGGCCAAGAGGAACAGGGGGTTTTTGCTTTTCCCTGAGAGAAGAGAAATAGCTGCACATTTGTGTGTGAGTTGGAAAGACCAGGAAAGAAAGAAGTGGGGACGATGCAGGCAAGGAGGCTGGAATTGCTGCTTCCTGCCCTGCGGAGCCGGAGCGGGGTTGGGGGTCGGGGGCGGCGGCCTGGTGCTCAGGGAAGCATCTGGCCTCGGAGGAGCTGGGCCGCTCACCCGATCTGGAAAGTGTGATCCACTGTGACGCTCAGATGAAAGCAGAGGCGGGGCCCCCACGGGGTCAGCGGGGTGATTTGTTCACAATAGAGGCGTTTGAGATACGGGTAGGTGCAAGCACTTGTCAAAGCTCCCAACAGATGTTTAATGCCACCCCCCACCCCAGCCCAGCCACACCGCACGCAGGACGCCGTGATACAGCCAGGGGACGGCTGCGCCTCTGTGGTCCCTGGGACGACGGTGGAGAGGGCGACAGATGTGGGTCCGGGCATAGGGACAGAGGAGCAGGATGCGGGCGGCGGGGCCTGCAGCCGGTGAGAAGTCGTGTCCCCGTCCGTCACACAGATGGCTCTGTGCGGATCCGCTCATTGCAGGCTTACAGGTTATTTTCATCTTAATGTGCAATCTATCTTTCCTCTTTCCAAGCCTGCAGGCATATTTCACTCCTGCCCCTGAGGGTCCCTGTCCACGTTCAGCTGCCTTGAGCAGAAGTCACACCAGGGCTCACCCCAGGGAGGGAACTTCAAGGCTGAAGGCCTTCCATGTGGGGGCTGCCGGCCTCTGCTTGCGATCCAGACGGGGCGCCCTCCTCCTGAGAGTCCAGCCAGAACCTGTGTGGTCCGCACACTGCCAGCGGGGAGTCCTACCCCCTGCGCCCCTTCCCCAAGCACACCCTCTGACCTGGGTGTCAGGGAGCACAAGTCTCTTCCTAGGCCTTAATGTCCTGTCTCACCCCTTGCGCCCCTGGGAGAGTTATCCCAGCTCCACAGACAAGGGCCCCACATGAAGGAGGGAAACTGAGATGAGGTTGGTGGAGGAGACACAGAAGGAAGGGACTGAGCCCCGTCTGGCCACCCGCTGGCTCCTCCTCGCGGTTCTGGGAGAAGAGGGTCCTGGACTCGGGCCACCCACACCCCAGCCGGAATGCCTGGTGAGCATGAGGACCACACGGAGTGGAGCAGGGGAGACGGTGTTACGGAAACGGCCAGACGCAGGCCGTGCGGCCGCGGCTCCTAGAGCCACACCTGGCATACGGCAGGCACTTAGCAAGGATCTGTGGGGGCAAACGGATGGACAGGGGAGCGAAGCAGGAGTCGGTGGGCAGAAGCTGCTCAGTGCCCACCTGGAGCCTTGGCACGTGGAGAGGGGGCCGGTGACCCGCGGCTGGAGGGTTTCCTAAAGACCCATTCCCGCTCCACCAGACCACAGGCTCGAGGGTTCCCGCAGCCTCCGAGTGCCAAGGTCAAAGGAGGGAGCACTCTGAAACTAGGGAAATAGCCCCTCTGCCCAGAGGCCATGCGGTCTGCTCCCTGGGTGGGGTTTGCGTGGTTATCCTCCAGCCCAGCTGACGCAAAGAAGGCAAATAGCTGGGAGGCTCTGAACGGTTAACCTTCGTGAAGAGACAGAGGACTGTCCACGCACGTTCACGTGTTAGCTCACATAATCCTCACAGCAGCCCTGCTTTTATTCACATCATACATTGAGAAGACCAGGCCCTTATAGCCCCACAAGACCGTGGTCAGTGTATTGATTGCTGGGAATTAGACCCAGGCTGTGTGGCTCCGTGGGGCTCACTCTTAATCTCCACGCTAGAGTCTCCCTTCTCCCAGAACCCTGGGTTATAGCTATCCACTCAGTGGCCACCTGTCCACCCATCCATCCATTTGTCCATCTGTCTATCCATCCTTCCAACCACCCACCCATTAATCCATCCAAACGTTAACCCATCTGTCCATCTGTTTGCCTGTTGTCCATCCACCATTCTTCCATCCAGTTATCCATTCTTCCCACCGTCCATTCAGCATTCAGCAGTCCACTCACCTGTTCCTTTATCCTTTATCCGTCGGTTAATCCATCTGTTTGCCAGTCCATCCATCCACCCATGCAACCATCCATCCACCCATCTATCCATCCATCCATCCATCCATTCAACATCCACCCACCTGTTCATTTATCCATCCATCCATCCATCCATTCAACATCCACCCACCTGTTCATTTATCCATCCATCCATCCATCCATTCAACATCCACCCACCTGTTCATTTATCCATCCCTTAATCCATCTGTCCATCTACTTGCCTGTCCATCTCTCGGTCCCTCCATTCATCTGTTTATCTACTACCAGCAGGTCTTATGGGTTACCGGTGAGCTGGCAGTCCAAACAAGTTGACAAAGGGAAGGGCAGGAGATGACATGCTCTGCTGCCTGCCTTATCACACGTGTTAGTCTGTACACACGGAGAAAACACGAAACGGAAGTCTGCTGAGATGAAGCCCAGTAAGCATCCTTCTGCAGCCCCGGAGGAAGCCTCCCCAGGTGTCTTCCCCATCGACCCCACTCGGAGCCCATCCAAACCTCATTCTCCTGTTAGTTCCACACTTAACACCATCCTTACACTCCCCATGAAAGCCTTTCTCCTTTCCCCACAAACTCCACCTTAGTTCTAGACAACACTGCATTTTTGCTAAGGCTGAAACTCCAGTACTTTGGCCACCTCATGTGAAGAGTTAACTCATTGGAAAAGACTCTGATGCTGGGAGGGATTGGGGGCAGGAGGAGAAGGACGACAGAGGATGAGGTGGTTGGATGGCATCACTGACTCGATGGACGTGAGTCTGAGTGAACTCCGGGAGTTGGTGATGGACAGGGAGGCCTGGTGTGCTGCGATTCATGGGGTCTCAAAGAGTCGGACACGACTGAGCGACTGAACTGAACTGAACTGAAACTTCATTGATGGAAGGATACTAACTGGGTTTTTGTGATCAATTACCAGGGCCAGATGACCAAAGGGCTTGATTGCCTCGATGGCTGAAATCACAGCCAAGCACATCTCCTCTCCCACAGCCCTGGCTCTGAGACAATGAGCCTCGCATTCCCGGGCTGGTCTCTATTGTAAACACAACAATGAACTATGAGCTCTTTCTCAGTCTTGTTACCAGCAGCGTAAATTCACATGTCGGCACGTGACTGTTGCCAGGAGACAGCATGAGCGCCAGCCCACCATGGAGGCTCTGTGTTTCACTCTGGTGCAAAGGGGAGGAAGCAGCTTTGGTCGGTAGATGACGTGCCTGGTTGCCAGGGGTTTCAATACCACCAATAAGCGCAGTCTCGGAGTCCTGCAGAGCTATGCTTGCCTTTCATTTCTTTGTACCGGACTTGAGATTCTTCCGTAAGGCTGCTGCCTAGAGGACAACCCGAAAGCCCGCAATGAGAATGAGAGAGATAAAAAGTAATCTCGCTTTTCCTCCTGATTTCGTGTTTATATTTAGTCATTGATTTGGCTGCACCGGATCTTAGCTGTGGAACATGGGGTCTTTAGCTGGGGCCTGCGAGATCTAGTTTCCTGGCGAGGGACTGAACCAGGCCCCCTGTATCGAGAGCCTGGAGTCTTCACCGCTGAACCACCGGGGAAGTCCCTTCCTCCTGATTTTAAAACAAGGTCACTACCTATGTCATCCATGTTTCATATTACCTATCTCAAGATCCTCATCTCTTGTTGAGTGAATGCTTGGCCAGCTAAGCTCTTCTGGACATCACATCAAGGGCTAATGCTGCTCAGGTGCGGAGGGGGCAGCTGGCGCTGCTTGTTGACGTGAACAGGGTCTTCCTCTCTCCAGCGCATGGGGGGCTGGCCTTCCTGACCCCCTGCAGGGGGTGTGGCCATGTGGCGAGGTGTGGAGGTTCCACATGCCACGTGGCATGGCCCCCAAAAAGAGAGAAGATTAGGGCAATCGTGCCTACCTGGCAAGGTTGTGGAGTGGCTCCAGCGCCTGTGGACCGTAAGGCTGGTGGATGCCAGGGTGTCCACAGGCCTGGCAGGGCGGGCTTCCTGGAAGAGGCAGTGCAGGGCTCTGTGTGAGAGGTGGAGAGGTGGCTGGCCTGGCCTCCACCGGAGGAGGGGGAAGGCCAGGGCGCCGCAGCTTCCGTGCTGCTCCCAGCCATGGCGGGCTTGGTCCTCGGCCTTTCCTCGCTCAGCTGTGGGGAGCAGAGCAGAGTGCGTGGCTGGCAAAGGCGGTTCTAAGATGACAGCTCTGGATCCTGGCAGAACTCCTGGGAGGCTTCGTGCGGCATCCAGCAGATCCCTAATTCTATGCGAGTTACTCCAAATGCAGTCATCTTCAAAGGCCATCTGCGCTGGCCCACGACATTTGAATTAATCAGAAAATCGGTCTCCTGGAGAAGAATCTCACCCTCCAGGCTCCAAATCATGAAGCAGCACCCGGGGCAGAAACAAGACCGTGAACTCGCTTGGCCTCAGTCAAGAGGAAGAGCGTGTGCGTAAGAGCACAGCCAGACTGGATGAAGCTCCCACGGGCGTCCTCGCCGCAGCAAGGCTGGTCCCTGCGGGTGAGTCTGGCTCCAGGGGAGGCAGCACTCAGCGGGCGGGGTCTCCTGATCTCTGGCGCTTGGCCGGCTCTGCTCCCGAGTCCAGGCATGGGGAACAGGGTGGGTGGCGGGGGTACCATTGTCCTCCAGTCAGAGACTGAGATACTGGGGTGCTCTAAGCCCCCACCTGACCTGGCCAGTGAAAGACAGGACACAGCCCTCAGTGGGGGAGAGGCGCTGGTCAAGCCTCCTGGTCGACCTCCCCAAATCCGGCTCCGACGTGGACTCTGGGTTTGTTCATTGACCACGCACCCGCCCCCTGCCACTGCGCCCTTCAGGGATGCCCAGGAGTCACCTGCTCTGCGGGGAATACCTCATGCACTTAGCCCAACTGTTTTTGCTGACCTGGCTTCGTCAGTCTGACGTCCACAACCTCAGATTTCAGCTCATTTTGAGCACGCTTTCCCTAGTGACCAGGCTGTGAGCTGACTGCCACCGTCACCCGTGTGCAGACCCTGGGAACGCATGCTTGCTTTCCCACATGGGCGGACACCCTGCGGTTCCCGCCAGGCCTGGGAGAGGCGGGTGGGGTGGCCCTTCTAGTCTGCTGGGCTCACGCTTTTTGGTTGGGCTAACCTGCCCGAACAGCTGCTTTATGCCCGGGAGCACAGGCGCGTAAACTGAAAGGACGCAATATCCCCGCCGTGTTGCGGGGTTTATGTGTGAAGTGCCCTGAGGCATCCAGCAGGCATCTGGATTGTGCTGATTACTGATACCTGCTGGCTGGGTGACCGCCGTGCTCCCCACGGGCACTCACGATGACCGTGCTCATCGGCTCTCAATCTGCAGGGCTGCGACCGCCCCAGACGCCCTAGAAGCTGGCAGTTTATGTATTGAAAGGGTGGCTGGGAGCTAAAGATGGCTCAGGCCATCCCGCAGCTGGGGTCTCCCGTCTGGAATGGGGGTGCGCTTGGCCCTGTGGGAAGGTGTGCACAGCAGGGCCAGCCTGGAGGGCGGTGCCCGCCCCCTAGAGCAGGTCTGACGGGGATGCTTAGTCATAGCCCGGGGCTCGCAGTCACCCGGGGCTCGGGGTCTCCGTGCTGACAGACCCCCCGGCACGAGTCCTTGGTCCAGTCACCACGGGGCACCATCACTGAAGCTAGAAGGTCCCTGAGAGCCTGGCCAGCACGTGTCAGCCGTGCTGGGCTCCGGGGCTTTCCCCGGGGTGGTCTCTGGTGGCCGCTTGAAAGGCCTGCCCAGCATTCCTCGAGCCGCACGGAGCTGCGCTGAGGGTTAGAGGGTGCAGTCCCAGGAGCACTCCCGTGGCCCCCGCTGCCCCCAGCACGACGTGCACGCTGGCATCGTCACTTGGCACCTCCATCCCCGACTCCAGCCTCGGAAGGTCTCCTGGGTGGCCGCTTACTTCCTCCCCAGTTCATTAAAATGATCGAAAAAAGCACACGCTATTTTTCCAGAGTCTTTCTTTTCTTCTTCAGGTTATGAGTCTGTAGCTAGTACTTGGACGGATCTGAAAGTCCTCAGGAGATGGTGCTGGTTTCGTCTCCCATGAACGTCGTCGTTTCAGGAGATGGCCTCTCTTCCTCCCCAGTCCTCCTCTACGATCGTCAGAATAATTTGCTGAGAGTCTGTTCAGTACTGTGCGGGGACCAAGTTTCAGCTGAATAAACAGGCCGCGTGACCAAATGGAGACTCGAGAAATACCCAGTTAGGCTCCCTTCTAACACACGGCTGTATCATAAGAAGTGTGTTTGACGTGGCTCTCCCGCATGGCACGTCCCTAAACATGCACGCCTCCATTTCAGTGAAAATTTTGCCTTAATACAGCTAGTCCCCACTGTTCAACCTGCGAACCACACACGGCTCGGTGTCCCCTGTCCCCGGGAGGCAGCCAGGACCCCAGAAGCAGGCCTCTGACCCAAGTCCCATGTGGGCAGGGCTCCAAGGATGAGCTCGCCTGATGGGAAGGACGCGGCATCCTCCCAGGAAGGACAGGCCGGCAACCCCGCCCGCGCCTGAGCGGGTTTCCGCCCTTCCCTGCCTGCCCAGCCCGGCGATGCACCCCGCCCCTGCAGGCCAGGCCCCCGGCCCTGGAGGGCGGTCGGCACATGCTCTGGGCCGAAGCTCCAGCGACCCCAGCCCCCAGCCCCCTCACAGGACGAGCCAGTGCCCCTCGCCAGGCCCTCAGATCCCGCCACTGTGGGAGCTCAGATGGCACCCTCACCTCCAGGCCAGAGCAGCCCGACCAAGTGACTTCTGCCCCGAATCGCCCCGGGTGCCTCTGTGGGCGCTTTCATCCGGCCCCCCTCACAGGCACGGAGGTGGCCCCAGAGCATGGCAGTGCCATCAGAAAAGATGGAGACCCGCCGGGTGAGTCGTCACAAACCATCGCTCCTGGTCCCGACCACAGAGACGCTCAGGGCGGTGAGGAAGCCTCGAAACAGATGACTGAGCAGTCCAATGCGGAAACCAGATATGCTTTAAAGGGACCAGACAGCTCCCTCTCCATCCTCTAAACTGTATCATTATCTCGTGAACACACTTCTGCACAACCATCTACCAAGGTGCATGAATTGCGGCCTGAATCGTTTATCCAACCTGAAAGTGAAGTCACTCAGTCGTGCCTGACTCTGCGACCCCGTGGACTGTAGCCCACCAGGGTCCTCCGTCCATGGGATTCTCCAGGCAAGAATACTGGAGTGGGGTGCCATTATCCAACCTAGTAATTTCCAAATCGCCAACAGAGAGCTGAGAACGTCGGTGTGATGCTTACTTGACGAAGCTGTTCCCATAAGATGCTCCTGACTGAGCCATCAGTTCAGTTCAGTTCAGTCGCTCAGTCGTGTCCGACTCTTTGCGACCCCATGAATCGCAGCACGCCAGGCCTCCCTGTCCATCACCATCTCCCGGAGTTCACTCAGACTGAGCCATGGGGCCCCCAAATCCTTCCAACTTCCCCACTAAGTACACCGTTGTTAGGCAATGCTGGTTCTTTAACACCCGCGACACGGCTCACGGGGCAGAAGTCACATGATCACCCGCGACATTAACACCCAGCACACGCAAATGTTCCTTCTGTCCCCAAGACTGCTGTCGGACATTTTTGCAAATTCAACATCTCAGCTATTAAACTGAGTCTTGATACTTGGTTCTTGGGCTGTCATATTTAATAGCCAGCCAAATCTTTCTCCATGGAACTTCACACGTGTCATTTGACCTAGTTTCAGAATGCCGAATTTAAAAGCCTCAACATTTCATTTTATCATTAAACCACAAGTGCCTTTTCCCATAATTTTTAGGCAAGCTGCTAGCTCTTCCATGTGGACCAGACACTGTACGTTTTCATTTGAAATTCCATGTCTCATTTCTTCTCTCGAGCATAATCTTCTCCTTTTCCTTCATGACTTCATTTATTTCTTTCACGTGCCCATTCACTCAGGAAATATTTATGGAGCACCCACCAGGGTGACGCAAACTTTAAGCACGTGGGATACATCAGTGATCAAAACCAACAATAACATTAACAGAAATCTCTGCCCTGAAGGGCTTACGATACAGAGGAGTGCGTGCTTGCTCAGTGGCTTCCGTCTTGTTCCCCCTTTTGCGACCCCAGGGACTGTAGCCCGCCAGGCTCCTCTGTCCATGGGATTCTCCAGGCAAGAACATTGGAGTGGGCGGCCGTGCCCTCCTCCAGGGGATCTTCCCGACCCAGGGATCGAACCCACATCTCCTGTATTCCAGGTGGATTCTTTACTGCTGAGCCACCAGGGACACCCACAGTGTAAAGAAAAGAAGCAAAAACCAAGCAAAACAGGAAGGAAAACATGTGTTTAAAGGCGATAAGAGCTGTGAGGCGGGAAATCAGAGCTCGGAAGGGAGTTCAGGAGTTCTGGGGACAGTGGGGCTGCTTTGAAGTTTTAAACTGAATCTTCAGGGCAGGTCCCACCTACAAGAGTACATGTCTGAAATCCTTCTTCATCCCTGCATAACTGAAACGTCTTTCTCGCAATACTAGAGAAAGTACTGACAGCTTCTCAGGGTGGACAGTGTTTATCAAAGCCCATATTAAAATGTTTATCCTCTTTCAGATGACAAATTTTGTTAGAGAGGCTGAACTTACCTTGATACGTTTTTTAAATGCTACAATACCTCTAGCCACACAGGAGACAGGCTAAGATCCAGATCTTCTTCTGATTTCCTTTATTTTTCAGACAGAGTATTTCATCACTCTGCTCTTTCCTTGGTGGATGAAACAAATAAAAAGCTTTTTGAGAAAAGCTGTAACGTGATCAATTTACATATTTTATTATATCGTTCGGATATAATCGAATGTGGTCATTTCAGATGATCTAAATTAAAACTCCTGGAGATTTTTATAAAAATTAGCAGAAGCGACACATTGTTCTCTCTCCAATTAATTGCAATTAAACTACAGTTGCAGCGTAATCGTGATCCATGCACACCGATCAGACGTTTCCAATTTATTCTCTGTGGGAAGGGTTTCCTCTGAAATTATTTTTTCAAGCGCTAAGAATAATGATTGATGGGTAGCTACATCTACCCCTTCCAGAACCACAAAATCAACCAAACCATTAAACCATTTCCAGAGCCCTGCGTTTTGCACTTCAAATATAGTGCCGCAATATTCTTAAGTGAAAGAGATGAAGTATGGCCAAGGGACAGAAATTTTGCTGGCTTGGTTTCCGAATTTTTCTAGAAGTAGCTTTCATATCCCAGCAGATGCACATTTCAGTCAGGAGGGTCGAAAATCTAGGTGACGGTTCAGCCTCACCCACGCTATTCTTTCAAAGTGTCAGTAAATACATCATGTCAGAAACGCCTGACTGATTCCAGCCACAGAGTAGGAAGTGTGAGAGATTATGATGGCACTTTCTCCACATTTTTTATTTGGTTATTAACACCCTTTAATAAAAATGTTTATGCTTTTATTATTTAAAATATTTATGATATGAAACTGAATGATGTCCTTTACCATTTTTCATCATTAATTATCACAAATATTCTTTCTATAAACTATGCCTTTAGCAGAACAAGATTATCCTCTTGCTAAAATAGCTGGGTGATTAGCATTTTCATTTGTAACAAATGTTGGCACCGTTTGCGCCCATACTTAGGTCAATGCCGATGGTTTTGTTGAAATAATCAACCTGCTTTTAATTCCAGGAATAGAGCTTTCCTAATTCATTCTTGCATATGTCAAATCCTGCTCCAAGCCAGCCTGGTATGACGTGGCATCTGAAGATGCTCCAGGTGGCAGATCTCAAAACAGCATCTCTTCCTCGTGCTTTGAAAGACTCAGAGGAGCATGCTCATGAGGTTGGAAGGGAGCATTGACACCCTTACCCAGAGCAGTGCTGACAATGTTTTATTCTGAATCTGCGGTTACTCTTTACATAAGAAATTCAGTGCACCCCTGCAGGGAAGCCTAAAGGTTTTCAGAAAACAGTGGAACAGGAAGCGAGTTTATCCATAGAGGTCGAAACGTCTGTAACGAGTTTCTGCGGCGGCGATGAGTCTCCGTCAGAATTCACACCACGGTGGTGTCACGCGACACTCCCTGGGTCACAGCCGCTGGCGTACTGGTGACCACGCCCCGGGGAGGCCGCCTGGCGTCCTCGCCCTCAGCTCCTTCCCAAAGGCCTGTTGCTGCAGGGCCGAGTCCGGGTGCTCAGCTGGCGCTCGGGTGGCAGATTGCTAAGTTATGCAGGGTGGGCCTCTAGAGCGTGCGGGTGGCTTTCTCATCCAACCAGCAGAGTGAGGAGCTGGCCGGTCCTCTGTCCTCACCCGCCCCCGAGCTCTAGCCCAGGGGCTGGCGTGGCCTGCGAGCTCTCTCGTCACCGGGGTGTTAGCGTGGGATGGACCTGGTATCCATCACGCCTCTTTGGGCACTCGGCCAGACGGCACGTCTTGTCCTGGGGAAGGGCCTGAGGTCATTTTCGTCACCCCAGGAGCACTAGGTCAACATTGTCAGGAAATGGACCGTGAAAATCCTCTAGCCACTTGCCCAGCTGCCTTCCTTGAATGCTTTGAGGATGCGGTGAGAAGATGAATCCAGAGGGCCTGCTTCACCTTCAGCCCCAAGGAACCACCAGCACCAGTTGCTCCGGCGACGCTGTGCCTGCCCGGCGCTCCGAACGCTCGTCCTCCGCAGCGCTCCCTTGACGTTTGGATCTACCCATCCAGATGCGAGCCTTCTTCCAGCCGCATTTTGCCCTCCGGGCACCTCCTATCTGCATACTGGAGGCTTGACTGCAAATTCAGTGGCTCATTCCTTTGATTTGCCCGCTAAAGGCCTGACTTCAGTCAACTCTCTGCTAACTGGGGTCTGACAATTCAACTCCATATTTGCTTTTAATAAAGATTCTGTTTCTCCTGCGCCTTCCACGTGGACACGTTCCCAACATCCTAAGAGGAGAAGGCAGGCGGGAGAGGGACAGTGAAGCTGTGACAGTTACGGACGTGAGCTGCAGACCAACCTTGCCGTGGGCTGATGGCACCATGATTACTCAGGGTTGGAATTTCTTGCTGTCTCTCTCGACTGTCTAAATATTTAGATGCATAGGACCCACACTATACATATTTCTTTCCCCAATTACTTAGTTCTCAGCCTGGCCCATGAATAGAGAATGAGATCGTTTTGTTTACAGTGGAATGAGAAAGTCTTTTTTGAGAAACCCAGAGAATAGATTTTCTAAACTGGGCAGGATTCTTTAGAGAAGTGGGAGACTTGCTATAACTATTCTTTGAAGGCGAGTGGGGAGCAAGGGTTTTATCAGCCTTAGAGAAGTTCTCAGGCGTTGATACTGGGTCTGGCATCAGATCTGCAGTCACCGTGACCTCCAGGGTGGCATCATCCACCCACAGCATCTGCTGAGCCTGGGGACCACAGCTTGGGAGCCCCGATGCTCCTGCAGTTCACCGCCTTCCACGCGTGCACCCCCTGCGCACCCCTCAGGCTCTAGCGGCTCCACCGGCTCCAGGGGTCCCCAGGTCTGGAGCTGAGGACCCCGGCCGAGGAGGATGAACAGGAGGCTGAGGGGCTGACTGGACATCGCGTCTCCCTGAGGACGTAGATCAAAGGGCAGTCAGGGGCCAGTCCTGGGGGCCCAGGGAAGGGAGGGCATCTCCGGAGAGATGCAAACGAGAAAATTCAGATAGAGAACGCGAAAGTGTCAGCTCAAACACATGCAGGCGAACAGGTCACCAGCCGCGGTCCTAGCGAAGAAGTACCGGCTTGTGCGGCCTGTCCATCTAAACGCGGCTTCCCCTCAGTCACACAGCCCACAAAGTACAGCTGCCTGGTGGGTTGACACACGCCCTAACCGGGGCGAAGCGTGCGCAGGTCAGTTTGGCCATGTAGGAGCAGGAACTGTCCCCCATCCTATTCAGAACAGCATCTCTCAGCTCCCTGGCCCAACGGCCCCTGCTTCTGAATAGGCGGCAGGGCCGGTCACCCTCGTGGGGCCGCGTTCACATCCCAGTGGCCTCTCTCCCCCGGCCCCTGAGCCCCAGACGAGGAGGGACCACGCTCACGGTCCGCTCCCGGCCCCGTCGCTCCCAGGCGGCAGGCGGGCAGGTCCTCACGGCATCAGCACCCACCCGGCCCCCAGGTTGGTGCTCAGCCGCTGGGAAGCCCCGTCTTCCCTGGGAAAACACCACCGCCGCCTCTTCTGGGATTGCGGGGCCTCTAACCACTGCGGGGCCCCTGCTCTGCTTCCAGCTCCCCTCCCCCACAACCCAAGCAGGCAGCTCACAGCCTGACCCCCGCTCCTGCCACCCTTCCTTGAGCTCCTGCCTGCAAAGTCCCTGCCAGCCTTGCCTCCTGACGCCCCTCAGCCAGGCCTCTCCCACGCTCAGGAAGGTTCCCGCCTCGTAACTGCTGACCTCTCGGGGCCCCAGCTCGCCTGGCCTGTTCCCCAGCCTGCAGGTGCTGCCTCCACCCAGCACGCCAGCCACGCCCGCCTCCCATCGCCTCCTGGCCCTGGGCCCATGGGCTCTGGCTGCCATCACGTCCCCGGCCTCTCCCCACTTCCCAGCAGGGACCACCGGGCTCCGTGACGAGCGTGGCCCACCACCTCCCCATGCGGCACCCCAGGGGTGTGCCTGGGTCCCCACTGCACAGACTGGGGACCGGTCTCAGGGCGGCCACATGGCCTTCTGGGATCACACCCCAGAGGAAGGGCACGGCAGGGCCCCCCTCCGGCCTGGCCCCTGGGAAGCCCACGGGCCCCCTCCCCTAGCCGCCCAGCCTCTCTCCTTCAACTCCTGGACCAGGTGTGAGAGGCCCCCGCGTGCAGGAAACACTAGATACTGCCGCAAGTGCTTGGCCTGAACAAGCCTGCCGTGAGCAACAGTGGGAAGGTGTGAGTGACAGAGGGGCTGTTAGTGCTCAGCACCGCATGAGAGGACGCGATCGTGCAGCGACAGGAGGGGGAAAAGGTGCACTTGAGGCTAACACGGCCCGGACAGGGCGTCGTGGAGCGGGCGCAGCTGAGCTGGGCCTGAAGTGACGGGTGTGTCCCTGTGGTCTGGACCAGCCGGCTTCCGGAAGGGCGCATCCTCACTGGCGCCTGGCCCTCCCAGGCCCCCTCACTCTGCGCACATCTGCTTCTCTGCTGGGTTGCTGTTTGTTGCTGCAGTTCGTCCCCTAAGATTTAGTCGTGTCTCCCCAGTGAGGCGTGAGGGATCGTCCTACGGACACAAACACACCCAAGTGTGGAAACATGCACGTCCTCCTCATCCAGGTGGCAGAGTCCGCGAGCGGGCCTTCCAGGTGCTGCTCATCGCTTGCAGAGCCACGTGACCCCGGGGGGCTGCCAGTCACCTGTGTCGCCGCTCACAGGCCTGCTCCTGCGGTCCACCCATCTTGGCATCCTGAGAGGCAAAGAGAAGGGCCCGAGTGAGTGGCCCCGAGTCGTCACGGAGGAGAGTGTTAACAGAGGTGCTGGGTCTCAGTCTGCGCAGCTGCGGTACCAACAATTACTCTGCTTCAAGAGACTGGCTCCCACTTTTGCCCACAGTTGAAAGTCAGGTGGTCACGTGCAGATTCTGAATCTCTGTCTGAGCGTTGCTGTCTGCTCGGTACCTGCACTGAAGATGTCAAGCTTCACCATTCAGAGCAAACGGGGAGGGTCCAGCGTCAGGAGACTGGAATTCCTTCCGGCACTCTGTCCTTGCACACACGCCACGGAGCCCGTCAAGCGGAGTATGTGGCCCCTGCTGTTGGGCCACGTGTATGTAGGAGGCCAGTGCCGCCTTCCAGCCCAGAACTCTGCGCTGTCGCGAATCAGGCCCTCATGGAACGCTTGGTGGCTGAATAAACGGACGACGGGCTGAGTCACCGAGCGACGTGGTCAAGGGGCCAGGTCTGGCAAAGGCCGGCAGGGGAGTGAAACCGAGCAGGCCCCCATGGTTCTAGAGCCCCTTCTGCCTGCCTTTTGTCAGCCAAGAATAAGTTTAATCAGCGAAGTGAGAAAATGCAGAAGCAAAGAAGAGCAGTCTAACAAGGCAAAGCAATAATAGTCTAGTCGGTGAGCAAAGCCAAGGGCCTCAGCTTCTCCTCAGAGGCGTGTCCCGCGAGCTGTCTGCAGACACAGACACCCGTCCCCCAGATGGAGAGGTTAACTACAGGATGACCAGACACAGCCATAACATAAGCTGCAGCAGTTCCCGGAGCTGGGCTCAAAGAAACGGGAACACACCGACCCTGGAACTGAATACTAGCCGTACTTAATTAAGGTGACGCTGCTCAGACCTCCGGTGACCCATTTCAAGATGACCGTCTGAGCTGACTGCACTGTTTCTGCAGGGAGCCCCCTCTCTTCGCCTAGAATAGCTCTTGCCTGCTGACTGTCGGGGTGCGGAGTCAGCCTTTGGACAGGAGTCCGCCCTCCCCACTCCCATCCCCAGCTGCCAGCCTCTGAAATAAAGCAAAGTGCTTTTTCCACTGAGTTTCTCTCTTTAATAGCCAGACCCGCACTTTCCCCAGAGGAAATGCTTCACGGAGTCGGGGCTCTGTTACGCCCCACCCCCACCCCATGGCAGAAGCCACCTAACGTCACTCAATCTTCCCGGAAGACGCGCCGTGTGTCCTCTCCTGGGCTCTGTAAGTGATGACACCAAGCGTCACCCTGCTCAGGAACTCAGCGGAGGGTGGGCAAACACTGAAGGCCCGAGCTTCTGGGTCTGACCCCGAATTCCAGTCTCTGAATGAAGATGCTGTGGTCATGCCTCTCAGATCAAACTCCGACCAGAAGGGCCGGGGCTGGGCTCAACCATCTGCGTGTTGAACAACCGGCCGAGCTGGTGGCCGCCAGACCTCAGTTCACAATCCAGGTCAGTGCCGTGGGGATCTCTCCACTAAGGCATCGCCCGCAGCTTGCCTGATCATAGGAATGACTGCAGAGCTTTGCTGTTGTGATTCAGTTCCGTGTTAGTCAAGATTCCCCAGAGAAGCAAAACCAGTAGGCAATGCCAACACGCATATAGAAAGGGATTTTAGGTCCCGTGACCCGAGGGCAGTGGGTCTGCAGCACACAGGCCAGGTCAGCAGGCTGGAGATCCCGGCCAGTCCTGAGCCGGAAGGCAGTCTTGAGGCAGAATTCCTGAGGAGGAAATCACAGTCTTCACTCCTAAGACTGATTGGACAAGGCCCAACACATTCCAAGGTCACCTGCTTTGCTCACAGCCGGCCTATTTAAATGTTAATCACATATAAACAGCAGTCCGAGAATCTGAAGGCATTTGAAGGAACAGCAGGTCCTGTCTCACCAAGCTGACACAGTCACCCTCCCAAGTGACTTCCTGAGGCGCGCCGCCCCTTCTCTTCATTGGGCGTCTTCTCTGCAAGCTGTCCCGTCTCTGCCTCCGGGGCAGTCTCACCTACAGCCCTTGCTCTCCATTGCCCTTTCCCGTCTCTAATTTTCACTCAGAGCCTCACATTTATGCTTGCCGAGATATATTGTCAGTGATTTCCCTTGAGGAGACACTCACTTCATTTATTCTCTGGCGAATGTCTGCCAAGCACCCAAAGATCCTATCATTCGTCCTTTCAAGTAAAAAAAGATGTTCTGTGGGACTTCCCTGGCGGCTCACAGAACAAACTTCCAGAAGCGCTTATCACCCTCCCCCCAGGCAACTCGGCCTGCGCAGCTCAGCTGCTGGGCTCTGCTTTAGGGCCTGAGAGCCGCAACTGCTGAAGCGTGCGGGCTGCTGGAGGCCCGTGTGCCCGGGGCCGGTGCCCCCCAGCCCGCGTGCCCGGGGCCTGTGCCCCCCAGACTGCGTGCCCGGGGCCTGTGCCCCCAGCCCGCGTGCCCGGGGCCTGTGCTTCCTAGACTGTGTGCCCAGGGCCTGTGTCCCCCAGACTGTGTGCCCGGGGCCTGTGCCCCCCAGCCCATGTGCCCGGGGCCTGTGCCCCCCAGACTGCGTGCCCGGGGCCTGTGCCCCCCAGCCTGTGTGCCCGGGGCCTGTGCCCCCCAGACTGTGCTCCCAACAGGAGGGCCCCCCCCTGACCCCGGTGAGAAGGCAGTGCCCTCCAGTGAGAGAGCAGCCCCCAGCTGCTGCAAGTGGGGAAGCCCAAAGGCAGCAAGGCAGACCCAGTGTGGCCGGAAATAAGGTGACTAACCAACAGAGGAGGAAAGAGCGTCCATGGAAAAGCGAGGCGTGCAGCTTGCAGCCCAAACAGCCCTCGAGACCACTGTCCACGGCGCCTCGCTTCTGGGCACGGCTGTGCACGGCCGCCCCGATCCTCTGTGCACATGTGTAAAGACGGTGGTTGAGGCCTGGTAAGGCTCGCCGCGGCGCGTTCCAGCTGAAATGGGCAGAGTTCTCTGCGGAGTGCTTAGTGTGAGGGCGCGGTGACCCCAGGGCCTCTGCCAGCACTGGGACAAAGGCAAGCAGTGCGTGTACTCTTCCTACGAACATGATTTTATTTTCAGCTTTGTGCTCACATGGAGTACTATGATGAAATGGTTTCTATCTCTCAGACATGCGAGGACGTTGGCGTTCCCCAGTGCCCCACAGACCCTACTTTGAGAACCAGCGGCCTGGACCGTTACCTCCGCACCTCACTCCCGGTGCCCTTCAAAACCTGGCCCCTCCCCCGATTACCTGTTAATTCCACTTCTCATATCACCTTCAAAAAAAACGAAGACATTTATGTCAGTCAGACCTACATTATAACCCTAGCTCTGTTACCAGCTGTGTAACCTGATGAAAAGTAGCAAAGCCGTGTGAACTTCAATTTTTCTCATAGGGGTAAAAATACTTTACCCCTCAGACAAGTGTGAAAATTAAAGGAGTGAATGTTTGTAAAGCGGGTGTCATTAATAAACATCACGTCCCTTCCTTTGTCCCCCACTGCGCCTAAAAAGGCAGCAATTCTCTAAAAGCTCTGTCATGCTGTAACTCAGCTTTGATCAGATTCCCTCATGTCTGCAGGGAATTCCCAGGGCCCCAAACTCACACCTGAAGCCTCCTCCTCCTCCAAGCCTGCCTCACTTCCCTCTACCGCCTTTTAGTGCGACGGGCAAGTGTTTTCTGAATTCTTCCATTTATGTCAGTCACATGCTTGTTCATTAGCTAGTTTACAAGTACGTCTTCTCCCTCCAGTGAAACCTAAGCTCTCGGAAGATGAGCTGTTTTAAAAACTCCATAGCTCTTTTGTATCAGGGATCTATCACCAGGTGACGGCTGACCCCAAATGCAGTGGTTCAAAGTCAACAGTGGCCAAGACGCACCTCCTGTTCCCTGGGTCAGGTTGCTGTGAGGTGCCTGGTCCCTGCTCCATCACGGCTGGGGCTGGGGTCATCTGGAGGCTCCCACCCATCAGTCAGGGGATGATGGTGTCAGCTGGGGGCCTGGGGGCCGGACTGCCAGCATGTGGCCTGTCTGCATAGCCTGGGCCCCCTCACGGCATGGCAGTCAGGTTCCCAGGGCAGGGTCCTGATGGACAGACAGCCGGGCAGAAGCTTGCTGCCCCCATGCCCCAGCCTCCAAGGTCACACAGCCTCACCTCCACCAACATCACTAGTTGGGACAGGAGCCAGGCCCTACAGGGACTCAGAGTGGGGAGACCTTGGCCCTCACCTCCCCAGGAGGAAGGTCGCCTCCATGACGAGTTCCAGGCACAGGGCTGGGGTGAGCTACACAGGCAGGGTGCCCCCCACACCCTCTAGAAATGCCCTTGGGGAATGCAAGCGGGCACCATGGACGGAGGAACAGAGGCAGAGATGAATGTCATTGGAACAGGTAGTTTTTCTCAACTGTGGTGCATCAGGGTGTAGCCCAGACTGTCACCTGAATCCTGTTCCCTGCTTACACCTCTGGTTTTCCTCCTCCAAGTGGTGAGCTCCTTGAAGGCAGAAACTGTGCCTGGGGTCCCAAGGTGAACCAGAGGCAGATGGGCAAACGGTGCTCAGTTAAGTACTGGCCAGAAAGAAGGGAGGGAGGGAGGGAGACAGAGAGGAAGGGAGGAGGAGTAGGGGGGGGCAATGGGCCCCTCAGTCTGCCGTGAGCTCTAAGACTCAGCGGTGTGGGGCTCTGGTCTCAAGAACCCACAGTTCTCACCTCTGCAGGAACCACAGCACAATCAGGATGGAAATGAAAAACTAATTCACTGCATTAATTCTCCCTCCAAGACCAGGAGCCATCTTTGCCTGAAGGGAAAAAAAGAGCCAGTTTTTCTTTTTTTTAAAAAAAAACCTCATCTTTGGGCACATTTTACAAATTTAAAAGGATGCACCAGAATATTGTTTCAAGTCTAACAAAAGCTACCGTAACAAATAGTGGTTTCACCTATTTTTTTTCCTTCTACACTCCAAGGCATGTTTCAGAAGAAATGACTCGTTTGCACCTCTACTGTGCATTTCCTTTGAAAGCGTAGTGAAGAGAACACTTCAGAGATTAACGTATTTGCTAGTGTTAACAGTGAATCAGAAAGGAGAGCTTTCTGTTTTTGAATTAAACTTACCTTTTTAAAATAGCTGATGGAAAAACAAGCGTTAAATCCGATCAGAAGCCTGGAGATTTACATAAAATCTGATAACAAAGATCAGCTTCTTTAACGACTCCAACATCATGAAAAGGGAGGATATTTTCAAATCAGTCCTGAGTTGGGAATTCTACCAAGTTGCTCTCCTGATATTTCTGGGTAACATCGCAGTCATCTGAAGACGAAGAAGACTTTCTCCCCGTATGTTTTCCTGGCCTCCTGTTTTCTCTCCCCATTATTTTCCTAGCCTTCCGTTTTCTCTCCCTGTGTGTTTTCCCCGCCTCCCGTTTTCATCCATTTTCAAGCTGAAGTTCACGGCGCCTGGTGTCTGGCTGATTAACGTGGGCTTCCTCCCTTCTGGCTCAGCCCAGGACCAAGACATGGGTGTGGACGCCCATCTCTCAAGCTGGACCTTCCATTAGCCGCTGACCTGAGAGAGCTCAAAATCATTCTAATCAATATTTGTAGTGTTTTACCTGCGAACGTTTAAAAATATCTGTCTTCATTTCATTTCTGAGTGAGTCCTGTATTCCTACACTCAGACGCCTCCAGCGAAATCCCCAGCCCCCAACGTGTGTGCGTGGCTCATGGTAAGCAGAGGTGACTCCCCGAAGTGTCCCCAGAAAGCCCACTAACTTACTCTGGAGCTTGAAGGGCAAGCAACCCAAATAATTTAGGCTTTTTAAAAAAGGAAAGAAAAACCCTGCTTCCTTATTAACAAAGGACAACTCGGGGTGAGCTTTGCAGACGCCACCTCGCCTGGGTTAAGTGTGAGGCTGCCCACAGGGTCGCCTCCAGAAGGAGCCTCAGCCAGGAGTCTGGCCCGCACTGGTCCCCGTGGCGGGAGCGTCCCCAGCGGGTTCTCATCCTCTGCGGCCCGTCAGTTTATAACTGCAGAGACTGACCACGATCACTTCTTACCCAGAGGAGTCCCTGCCAGTCCCTCTGAAATCATCCACATGGTTGAGTCTAAAGCTCAAAAGTTACATCCCACCCCAATTTTTCCCACTCTTCCAACCTCATAAGGCTTGCTCAGAACTGAAATGTTCAAAATAGTGTATCTGCAAAATTTGCATGCATTTAACTTTCAGCCTACGGGCGTTCCTGGTGGCTCAGTTGGTAAAGAATCTGCCTGCAATGCAGGAGACCCCAGCTCGATTCCTGGTCGGGAAGATCCCCTGGAGAAGAGATAGGCTACCCACTCCATATTCTGGCCTGGAGAACAGGCCAGACTGTACAAGGCCATGGGGTCACAAGCAGTCGGACACGACAGAGCAGCCTTCTCTTTCACCTCTCAGCCTGGCTGTAGCAAGCCTGTGACCGTTAGTGAACAACCACATTCCTCCCAAGGCCAATTTCATTCAGTGTTCAGAGCACTTCAGTTACTCAAAAAAAATCTCAGAAAGAGTATCATTTTATTAATAACCATGAAGGGATTCTATAACTATACATTATAAATAACATTTGTATATCCTGACTGCGAGAAGTCAGATGTAAGAAAGACAATGCCATTAGGTGTCTGTCTGATCTTTTGATGGAAAAGGTTTTTGTTTGCTTTGTTTTCGGCCACCCTGCATAGCTTGCGGGATCTTAGCTCCCAACCAGGGACTGAATCCAGGCCCAAGGTGGTGAAAGCATCAACTCCTAACCCCTGGACACCGGGAATTCCCAGAAAGGCTATTTTTCTTAACACACAAAAGTGAAGAAAGAACCCATAAACAAAACAGTAGCAGATTTCTTTTAACCTAAAAATACAAAATCTTTAGCAGTCAAAATCTCAATTAACAAAATTAAAAGCCAATGAAAATTAGAAGAAAATATTTGAATTATACACAATAAACAAAGCACTGATATTTCTAATATGTTTGGTTATTTTAAATATCAATAAGAAAAAGATAATTCCCATGACACAGGTGGGCTCAGAGTATTAACTGGCAATTCATTAAAAATAGGTAACAAAGGCATCAAATAGTATCCAACTTCTCTAAAATTCTAAGAGTCTATCAAAACAATGAGAGATCCACTCGTCACTGAAAATACTGTATTTATTTGGTTTTTATTGTTTTGATAAAGGTCTTTTTTGGTAAAGATCTGATACACCAGACATTCTCAAACACAGGTAGGAGTGTGAATTTACCAAGAGACTCAACAATTTCAGACGCTATAACCCGTTTACTCCAGTTCTGTGAATCCAAGGAAGACTCAGAAATGTGCAAAGTCTGGGCACTTCCCTGGCGGCCCAGTGGTTAAGACTTTGTGCTCCCAGCGCAGGGCCAGGGCTCAATCCCTTGGCAGGAAGCTAGATCCCACAAGCCACGCGTCAAGAGCCTGTAGGCTGCAGCTAAGACCTGGCATGGCAGATTTTAAAAAGTGTTTTAGAAATGTCCAAAGCTTTGGATATAACGATATTTGTGCAGCATTACTAACAATAATGGGTCCTAAATGTTCGAGAACAGGAGAAGGGAGAAATTAAGTGGTTTTTTTTTCTCCATTTGGTAGAAAACTATAGTCATTTAAAGAAATATGACTTTGAAAAGTATCTATTGACCCTGGAAAATGTCTGTCAAAGTGAAGAGGAAAAAAGCAGGCTCAGATCTCTGTAACAAAGATTTCCCTAGGAATGCGTGTCAAAGTTTCCCGTGCCTCTGTATTTATCAAAATTCACCTATTGATTCTGATGTGCAGCCCTCCTCTGAGAATCACCAACACGCTGTGTTATCCCAGCTCCATTGCACAGAAAAAGACTGAAACAAAATCCACGAAGTATTGTGCACCCTCCTAGAAAGTGGAATTAACGGGCAATTTCATCCCAGTATAAAACACTATTTTTCCAAGTTATTAATAATGTGTATTCATTACATTTATCATTTTAAAAGAGGGTCATTTTTTTTAATGTAGAAAAATGTCCTTGATTTTGGGTGAACTAGGCCTTGAAAATGTTGAGAGAGCTTGATTCCCAGAGGAGCGAAAATACCAGACATCCTTGGTAACAGTATAAAGAGCATGTTTATTGAGTGGCTAACAGCTTATAATCAATCCAGCTCTAACTGTTTAACAGCTATGTTCTCTTTCTATCCAAATCCAACCCATTGTTTAAAACCTGAGGACCGAAGCTCCCGTTTGCGGTCTGCTATAGATTCTCAGTCCCCTGCATTCTGGCTCAGGTCCTCTATTTTTTAAATTTATTTTTAACTTTGAACAAAATTGATTCATTTGTTTACCTTTGGATGTGTTGGGTCTTCACCGCTGGCTTCGCTCCGGCTGTGGCGACCGTGGGCTCCCCTCCAGGTGCGGCCCGTGAACTCAGCCGTCACAGCTCTGGGCCCCGAGCACAGGCTCAGCGCTTCGCTGCTCCGAGCTATGTGGGATCTTTCTGGACCAGGGATTGAACCCACGTCTCCTGCACCGGCCATCGGATCCTTTACCACTGGACCCCCAGGGAAACCTCGGGTCCTCTTTTCTGCCTTGATTCCCAGCACACCTGTCATCCTCCGGCGCCCGGTTAAGCTCAGAATCTCGGGTGCAAAGTCACGGATCCTCACAGACGCATCACGCAGCTCAGGAAACATGCGGCTCAAGCTCCTGATGACAAAGTGGACCAGGGTCTTCCAAACCGAGGTGCTGACGCCCTCACCTCCCAGCAGGTGTCTGCAGGGGCCATGCTGAGTGGGACCCTCCAGCAGGCCGAGGGCCGGCCTGGGCTGCACGTGCTCCAGTTCCACGGGCCCCAGCAGGTCACTTGAACTCGGATAAGCGTGTGTTCTCATTGCCCAGTGGGGGCTGTGCCCGTGAGCTCTCCCAGCCACCTGCACAAGCCCCACCTGCTTCTCCCACATCCCTTCCCACGTCGCCCACAGGCCACCTCGGCCCCAAACATCCCCCGACCCAATGTCTCGCCCTGTTCTCTGCTGGGTTCTAGTGGTTGCAGAGTCTTCCTGAGGTGAGAATAAATTCAACACAAATCAGAAATCAAGGCAGAATCTGTAACTTGGTACATAGCTGACCTATATACGCTACGGATGCTCAGGATAAGTGTGCATCTCTGTCTACACATACGCTTCTCCGCCCGCTATTACAGGTCATGGATGAGACTGCCTCTTTCCAGACTGAAGCCTCGGATGGCACACCCGTCCCACCTCCGGGCAGCTCCCCCCAGAGCAGCTGGTGACTTGCGGCCATACTGGGGGGGGGGGGGGTTTCTCAGTGTTTCATGAAGGGTGGGCACATGATTGTGTGGCATTTAACATAATCCTGGCAGTGATTTTTTTTCTATTTACATGGAATTTAATTTTCCTCTTTAATGTTTCGATTTTAAACCTCCTAAAATAATGGGTTTTGAAGGAGAAAATTGAGGTAACTAAGGACACAGGCTGGAACCTTCAGCACGTGGTATGTCAGTAAACGTCCCTCCTGCGGAGATGGGCTCAAAGCAGGTGCCCCGCTGCTCAGTCAGAGGCCACGGCCGGCCGAGCTCCAGGCTCCACGCTCTCTGCCACTCACCCACGTCAGAGGGGTCGCCCCTTAAATGCATTTTGTCCCGTGTTTTTTATCCTGTCTGATTTCTCTTAAATTATAACTGTGAAGGGTGCATGTGCTTTGCACTGGTGGGCTGTGGATGGAAGCATGGAGGCCAGCGTCCCAGGGCCCTTTTTTCTCCGGCAGGAAGTCGAACCCCTGACAGTGATGAAGGCCCAGGGGGGAGGATCAGGGAGCCTTCTGGTCCTCATCCCGGGGACCCAGTGTGCTGGCCGCTCCCAGGAGGCACAGCAGGTCTCCCTGAACGTTTCCGGGAGGTCCTGCCGATGGCCAAAATCAACAACGAGACCACCGGTGGCCAGGGCAGGCCCTCCCCTGTCTGGAGTTCAGGGCCGGCCAGGCCGTGGTGGGTTAGGGCGGTATGAGGAGAGCAGGAGCCCAGCCCTGGGCTCGGGGTCTGAAGCACAGCCAGGCCCCTCATCCTGCGCCCGGGATGCCCGGGAGACACTGGAGAAGCATCGGGCAGGACGGAAGGGGCTCAGCACTCAGCCAGACCCCCTCACCCTCTTGCACACCCACAAATGAGAAGCCTCAACTAGACAATTTTCATGATTGTGAAATGGCTTGATTTAATGAATACCTGCTTCACCCGTGATTATCTACTTTCACACCCGCTTAAAGCAAATTGTAATCAAACCTCATCAATTTACAATTATAAAAGCAATGCCCCTATAGTTCATTAAGCATCTGAATTACAACATAATTGAAGAAAAATGCAACTTTCTTACTGGTAAACTCAATGAATTGTATAAAGATGTAAATGAATAGAAATAAAATGTTTTATAAAAGGACTTGTGTGCTTAGATTCTAGACTGCTAAATGCGAATTAAAAAAACACCCTAACAATAAAGTATGGGCTTCCCTGGTGGCTCAGCAGTAAAGAACTCACCTGCCAATGTAGGAAACGCAGGTTCGATCCGTGGGTCGGGAAGATGCCCTGGAGGAGGGCATGGCAACCCACTCCAGTATTCTTGCCTGGAGAACCCCATGGACAGAGGAGCCTGGCGGGCTACAGTCCATGGGGTCACAAAGAGCTGGACAGGACTGAAGTGACTCAGCACACACGCCATGATGGCGATGTGGACATAGAGAAGGCTTCTGGACCCAGTGGACGAAGGAGGGGTGGGACGCGTGCAGAGAACAGCGTGGAAACATATACATCACCATACAGCCAGTGGGCATTTGCTGTAGGAGTCAGGGAACACAAATCTGGTCTCTGTGACACCCTAGATGAGCAGCAAGGGGGGGGTGGTTCACGAGGGGGGGACTTGTGTCTACCTATGGGCAGCAAGGGGAGGGGGGGTTCACGAGGGGGGGGATTTGTGTCTACCTATGGGCAGCAAGGGGTGAGGGGGTTCACGAGGGGGGACTTGTGTCTGCCTATGGCCGGTTCATGTTGATGTGTGGCAGAAATCAATACAGTATGTAATAAAGCAATTATCCTTCAATTAGAAATAAGTGAATTCTAAAAAAAAAAAAAGAAAATTTTAAAAATAAAATTAACTAAGACCTAAAAAAAACTAATGAAAAATACAGAAAAATAACAAGACAAAAAAAGCTTTCAGAAGTCAACACCGTGGTTGGGATTGTGGGGGATGGGGGCAGGCAGGGAAGGGGGAGGGGAGGGCAGGCAGGGAAGGGGGGAGGGGAGGCAGGGAAGGGGGAGGGGAGGGCTGACAGGGGAGGGGGAGGGGGAGGGCTGGCTGGGGTGACAGAGCCTGGAAATGGCTGAGGAGGCGCTGTGGTCCAAGGGTGTTGCTGAGTCTTCCCTGACCAGGGAGGTGTGCCGGGCCTGTGAACCCCACCACGCTGTGGATTTAAGGACGCTTTTCTGTGCGTCATTACTTCCGTAAGGAGTGAGAACTGTCACACAGGTCAGAAGGCCCCGCAGGCATGCCGGCCCGAATCCAGGGCTCTCCGCAGGGCCACCCTCCACAGGGCAGTCAGATGGCTGAAGCCACATCCTTAAAATGCAAAACCCCAGGAAAACAAAACGTCCTGCGTCCGTCCCTTCCTGCCAGCCCCGTTTAACTGGGGCTGCTGACCGCGTCCTGGCCGGGCCTGCAGCCCGCTGGCAAAGGTGCATGTCTGATGTATCCCCCTCAGCCCTTTGAAAAGAAACGCGCGTGAGCGCTGTAAAAACATCTGTGCTTCATGGCCCCGTCTGAGGCCACAGCCTCCTTTCCTCTCAGAGCAATTTTTGATAAGAACATGACCAAAGCCCTCCTCACCTCCAACGTCTCAGAATCTCCAAGCAGCCCTCTTGTTGGGGTTTTGGCTCAAGTTCCCAAGGTTAGATGCTGAGTATCATCCCTTGGACGGCAAGGAGATCCAACCAGCCCATCCTAAAGGAAATCAGGCCTGAATGTTCACTGGAGCGTGCAGCTCCAGCTGGCGGTCTCTGCCCGCCAGGGCTCAGGACGGCCACTCTGCTCCTGCCCGCAGCCCGAAGGCCCTGCCCCTCACAGGCTGTGACGGCCCGGTCCCCGAGCACCGACAGCCCTGCTGTCCCGGAGGATGGAACGAACACCAACGAGGGGTAAACAGTGGGCGCTTAATGTGCGTCTGCCCCCGTCTCTCAGCGCAGGGCTCTCCCGCTCTGTTTTCCATCTTCCCCGCCCCCCTCGACCTGGTGGCAACAACTCCGTTGAAACTTCGTTTTCTTAACTAAAGAAGGGCCTGTGACTTAGTATTAATATTTAAATCCCTGAGAACAGTGGGCAGTGGTGAGATGGGCCAGAGTGGAGCTGGGGAGGAGTTGCACCCCTGGCCGCCCCTCCCAGGGACTCAGGGGCAGCAGACGGAGGCTCAGGGGGGATGGCGACCAGGGGGCAGCGGTGGGGTCCCCAGGGACCAGGGGACAGAGGCTCAGGGGACGAGAATCAGGGGGTAGCGGTGGGGACCCCGGGGACCAGGGGACAGAGGCTCAGGGGACGAGAATCAGGGGGCAGCGGTGGGGACCCCGGGGGGCAGTAGATGGAAGCTCAGGGCGGATGGGGGCCAGGGGGTGTCGGGAAGAATGGGGCCTTCACCGCATGCCTGACAAGGGCCACTGACCCGCGAGCTCTGCCCGCTGCTGAAAGCCAGCCCTCTGACCACCTCCTGGAGGGCTGACGGTCGTCCTGGCCGGGGCCGTCTCTACGCCAGGCCCGCTGAGGGGACGCGGTCCCGGGGGGAGCACAGGTCTGACCGCGACTCCGGCCTGCGCGCCCGAGCCTCCGACTGTGAGGTGGAAACACGAGCGGCGTCCCGCGGCCGCACCACGGGTCCTGACCTGAGCGGGCACAGGCGCCCGTGCTCCGGAACACGCGTGCGGGGCCGAACGCGGGGCTTAGCCCTCGGGGGAGAGCTCCAGAAAAGCGTAGGACCCACGAATAAATAAACCGTCCCCCTTATGGATGAAGACGGAAAGCCTTCTTAGGTCAAAGGGAACCTCCAGACGTTAAGTGGTTTTCAGCAGCCAAGCGAAACAGAACTCAAATCTTGCCTGTGGCCCTGAAGGTCTCCAAAATTGGAGACAGGTTCTTCAGCCAGGTTCTGAGCACTGGGTACGATTCTTTCACCTTCATTTGTCCGAACCGCTCAACGTGTGAATTTGTTTTTGAGGAGAATGAGTCAGGCCAATAACTGGACTCTCCCCATATCTGGAATGAGCGACACTGATTCTCGGTGATTCACATTCTGCCTGCAGCTTTCACTCTTCCACATTTCCCTTCGTGACGGAGATGAGGCTGTCTCGGCTGTGCACAGCAGACAAGCGCAGACGGTGGGAGAAGGGGGCCAGCCCTCTCTGACGCCGTCTGGCAGCCTAGGGAGCTGGGGTACGGTTCCTGTGCCCCTCAGCAACCCCAGGGGCGTCCAGGGAGGCAGGGCAACCGCAGGGAGGCTCTCGGAGCCCTGCTGAGTGCTGCGCTGGCCACGCAGCCGCCTCCATCACGCCTCCGCATCCCATCAGCAGGCTCATCTCCTGATTCAGTGCAGACGTCTCCATCAGCTACTGGTGAGACGGAGCAAAGCAGTGTGCCAACTGTCGGAAACGGACGCTGCCGCTCTAGGCAGGCCGGCTTTCTTGGTTTCAGCCGGGCTCTGCAGGTCAATCGATCGCGTCTCTGACTATTAACTAGACACCCAGAGCACATGGAGGGTCACGAAGGCACCAGTGACAGAGGAAAGGGGGCATGCAGATGGAGACATTTATGCTCTGGGAACATTTATATTCTAGCCCAGAAGACACACCTGAGAAGCCACAGTGAGAAAAGCCGAGAAGAGGAAGACAGTTCCGGGTGGGGTCAGAGAGGATCCCTCGAAGGAGGTGTAGCTGCGCTGGAGGCTCCTTGTCAGGGCAGGGATCCGAGCTGCCAATCTTGCTCTTCATACTTACTGGTCTACAGAGGAAAGCTTAAAGGCAGAGCTCCTAAGGTTGGATACATTTGCCTGAAACACCTAAATTTAATCTGGTAACAAACTGAACCAAGTTTCAAGTTACTCAAGTTGGCAAGTAGTCATCCATTAAAAACTTTTCTTTTTGCTTGAAAAGAGGGCCTCGGACAGCTCAGGGGACCCCTGAGGGTCCAGCCCGGGAAGCTGGTGGCCTGTGGGACTGGGTGTGTGGCTCCAGGGCCCCGAGGCCACAGGCTCCAGTCCCACTGCCCAGACCCGCTGCTCCCCTCCGCACCGTCTGTGAGCACTGGTCCATCCTGTGAGCACCGGGGTGCGGACGCGGGACTTGGTGGGCGTTACTAGAGACTGAACGCTTTCACACGATTTATTTTTCTAAACAGTGGAAACTTATTCCCTTAAAGGCTAATACTTTTTAAAGATTTTTTCAGTGCAGTTCAATTGCTCAGTTACTTCCGACTCTTTGCAGCCCCATGAACCATAGCACGCTAGACCTCCCTGTCCATCACCAACTCCCAGAGCTCGCTCAAACTCATGTCCATCGAGTCGGTGATGCCATCCAACCGTCTCATCCTCTGTCGTCCCCTTCTCCTCCTGCCCCAATCTTTCCCAGCATCAGGGTCTTTTCAAATGATCCAGCTCTTCGCATCAAATTTTTTTCCTGGGGGATAACTGCTTTACAATACCGTGTTGGTCTCTGCCAGGCAACGGCATGAATCTGGAAAGATGGTATAGATGAACCTGCTCACAGGGGAGCAGTGGCAATGCAGACACAGAGGGCAGACTTGTGGACACGAGGTGGGAGGGGGCTGCGGGGAGGGTGGGACGAGCCGTGGGCAGCACGGAGATGCACCCATCACACGCGCCGGCCGGCCGGCCAGCGGGGAGCTGCTGGGTGGTGGAGCGAGTGCAACCCGGGCTCGTGACAGCCTAGATGGGGTCGGGCGGGACAAGGGCTAACACTTCTACTTCAGACAGTTTGCAATGTGTGAAACCTTTTTTCTGCATTCTGAAACACATAACAGTTCAACCTTTCTGTAAGTTTGAGAGTCCCTTGGACTGCAAGGAGATCCAACCTGTCCATCCTAAAGGAGATCAGTCCTGGGTGTTCATTGGAAGGATTGATGCTGAAGCTGAAACTCCAATACTTTGGCCACCTCATGCGAAGAGTTGACTCATCTGAAAAGACCCTGATGCTGGGAGGGATTGGGGGCAGGAGGAGAAGGGGATGACAGAGGATGAGATGGCTGGATGGCATCACCAACTCAATGGACATGAGTTTGAGCAAGCTCCGGGAGCTGGTGATGGACAGGGAGGCCTGGCGTGCTGCGGTTCATGGGGTCGCAAAGGGTCGGACACCAATGAGGGACTGAACTGAACTGAAGTGTGTGATTCCGTGCCTTTGTTAAGACAGTAATTTTTGGACAATTACGTCTTTTATGGCCATTGAATTGCAGAGGGTGCTCCATACCCACAGTCAATGGTTCCAGACTTCAATGACCTTAAAATCCTGTATTTGCTCTTTCTACGGTTTTTCTTCTTCTTCCTCATACTTCTTGCGTATGTTTAATAGATTTCATATCTCAGCTTGTCGGCTAAGAAATGTGATGGCTAAGGAATTAGAGAGAGTGCAGGGAAGTTCAGGACAGAGCGGGCTCAGGATAAAGAGAAAACCCTGAAGCTGAGGGGCGCTGCTGCTGTTAGAGAGACCCCCAGCCCCTCCGCGGGACGCAGCACACGGAGGCGGGGCCAGAATGGAGGCGGTGGGGCAGGCGCCCCCTCCCGGGTCCTCTGCGCCCGCACTCGGCTCTCCGCTCCTCCGGGGCCGCCCCGTTGCCATCGGGGTGCATTTCACGGCGCCTCCTTGGAAATCGCCAGACTCTGCCCTTCCATTCTGCTGCCTTTGCCACCAAACTTCTTAAAGCCTTGCCCTTCCTGATTCGGCCTCCACTGTTTCCGTCACACTCCACAGAGCTGAAGTCTCATTCCCAACCTCCCAACTGCTAGGGAAACAAAGCTCACCAGGCCTGACTCCCTAGAGAAGCTGTCCTTGCTGGTTGCCCATGAGTTCCGAAACTGATAAACCCGAGAGCAGGGTCCCCCTGGGGACCCCGACGGCCCTTCCCTGACTCTCCCCGAACGCTTCCCGCGTCTTCCCGACCACTGTCCTCGGTGGACTTCCCTTCTTCCTTCTGCCCGTCAGCGCTGGACCCCCAGGACTCATCTAGACTTCTGCTCACTCCAGGATCAGTGGAGAAGCTCGGGCCCATGGAGGCCCCAGCCTGTCAGGGGGCACTGGCTTCACCCACCGGTTCACTCCCCTTCACCCCCCTTTCTGCAAACTTGGTCCCATTTGTTGCGGGACCGGAGCCAGCCTTCTGCGGTGCAGCAGGCCGTGGGGTGGAGGACGGGCAGGCCGGGGACATGGGGACCAGAAAAGGGGGTCGGAAGACGCAGCTAAAGGCGTCCGAAGGGTGATGGGGACAGGAGGGTGGGGCTGGGGGTCTTCACACCTTGCAAGGAGCAAAGAGAGCCTGGGCTGCTCCCGGGGATCCTCTGGTCCTGAGCTGGGCCTCTGCGGTGGGGGTAGGGGCTGGGGGCGAAGGGTGGGGGTTCAGGACGGAGCCGCGGGGCTACGCTACGCTCCTGAGCACCAGGGTGGCCCCCACTGGGCAGGCACCTCGTGGCTGATCAGGCGACTCCAACCGGACACCTTCTGCTTCCACGTCTTTATTGAGGGCACCGCCCACCTGATGCCCAGAGCTGGGAAGTCAGTTTCTTTCTTCTTTTTGTACCGGATTGGTGTGCGAGTCCAAGCCAGTGCGCTCCCAGCCAGAAGGGTGGCACACCGCTGAGGGCTCAGCCGAGGAGAGTTCTGTGGAGGCACAGACGTGGGCACGGCCACGGAACATGGAGGGAGGGGGGGTGGGGGAGGAGCCCCTCGGTGGAAACGCCCAGAACGAGAGGGGCGCAGCGCTTCCCTCGGGGGGCCAGAGGCGCGGGGCGGGGGTGGCGTGGGATTTCTCCCGGGCTGCGGACAGCGATCTAAAATTGCTGGTGGTCACAGCTGCACAAGTCTGCGAACCGAGCCCTGACCGCCGCGTGGTGTTTACACGGGTGAGCCGCAGGTTTGCTAACTGTAGCTCAAGACGCATCTCAATATACAGGGCGGGGTGGGGGATGGAGCTTCCGGACCGCTCGGAACTAAGCAACAAGGGAGGCGGTACCGCCTGTTGGCCCCAGACTGGAGGGCACGGACCAGTGATGCTGGACCCCGAGAGGGCGGCTGTCCCGAGGGCCCCTCGGCGAGAGCCGAGTCCGGAGGATAAAGCCACTGCGAGGCGGCAGGAAGTTGGGGAGCAGCAGGGAGAGAGACCCCACCCTCTCTCTGCCCCCCACCCTCCAGCCTGTGCCCTCTGCAGTTCACAGCGGGGCAGGTCACCCCCCCGGGGCACAGAGCGGGGCAGGGAAGGCTGGCTGAGAGCAGGCAGTCACAGGAATTAGGGACCGCGAAGTCCCTTCCCCCATTGTCCATACGCCACGAGGACCCTCATGAGGCCAGGCCTTGAGCTTCCTAACATCCTGCCTCTAGTCTCTCTACAAGCCAGCCAGGGTGGGGGGCAGTGAGACCCCGAGGACGCGGAGGGGGGCACACGCGTAGAGAACTGAGCCTTGGGCAGACAGGCGCTGCCTGCCCAGCACCTGCATGCGGGGCGGGGTCCGGCTGACCCCGGCTGCCCCGATCTCGGGCGCTTCTGGTCTGTTCTCGCCCAGATGGTGGGTCACGCCGCCATTCTCAGACAACAAAGGCGGCAATCCCCACACTTCGTGTTGGTGTCGCTCGTGGCCCGGTTGCAGCCAGACCCGCCAGAGATGCGAACAAGGCACTCACAGGCAGAAACGTGTCCCAGAGTAAGAGGGAAACTCAAATCTTCTCTGACAAACAAGCTGCAAATCAGGCTCACGGGTGTATGATCTGGGGGAGGGGCTCGGAAGGAAACTGCCCAGAAGCACGTTACAAAGACGTCGTCCACTGGGACCAAACTCAGCACAATTGGGTGGTTTTTGGATGCTTTCCTTAAACAGAAGTTAGGATGAGATGTGTTGACAAAGAAGTGCTATATCACGTGGTGTAATATTTCATGATTTCTCTGTGAAATTTTTTTACGAGAAGCTCTGGCAAGAATTCTCAAACATTGTGAACTCTTGTAGGGCAGTGATCTCACATACAATCAATACCCAATATTGGCAGAGGTCCAGCAGGCAAGGGTGCAGTCACAGAAGTTAGGGGGACTCCGCCCTGTCTTCAAATGGAAACTAGAAACAGAGGAAGCCGCCACAGCGCTTGTGAGGCTTTCGGGAGAATCCACCCCGAGAACACGGCACGGCTCGCCTCGCGTCACGCTGCGGTGCCTGGCGAGCCCTGGGAGTCAGCTTGTACCTTCATGAGATCGAGCTCTTGTTCTTCTTTTCATGATCTATTTATAGCCTCCTCTTCTGTTTCCTGTCAACAAGAAACACAGGACAAAATTAATGCGTGATGGACATTCTTTGCTTGCATATTTCTTTTTAAAACAAACGTGCTGTACTGTACAAGGTGCACATTTGATGGAAAACGTTTAAAATAGGTCCGGACGCCAGATACTCGGGTACCACCAGACAGGGAAAAAGGTTGTCTACCCTCGGAGGTACTTGAACAGCCGACTTGAGCTGCGAGAAAAACGCTGGAAAATGCACTTCCTTTTCATCTGCCTGTGTGTCCCGGAGGTGTAATTAGGATATGGAACTTGAATCTAATTACGGGTATCAACTGAAACCTAAAAGAAGTAATGATGAGTTGACAGGTATTTATAGTGAAAAAAAAAGCTCTTGGTGTCAGAGAGGAAGGGAGCATGACTTTGAGAGACTAGCATTTGCCAGGGTGATCGAGTGCTTCCGCCCATCCTCCCAAAAACCTGAAGGTGAGCATCAGCAATGAGGAATGGGCGAGGCTTCACCCTCCATGGAAGCTGGAGGGTTAGCCTGGCACGGTGCCAGGGAAGCTGGCAGAACACAGGAGCCTCCAAGCTTAGAGTCAAAGGGCCCACTACTCCCAGCTCAACAGGCAGCCTGAGTTCCACGCCTACCTCTGTCCCCTACCCGCAAGTCCCATGGGGGTTTGAGTTCCAGGGGACCAACTCCAAGCCCAGGGTCCCCCAATCTTTTATGATGGGCTGCAAACAACCTGCCCCCGACTCCAGAGGGAGACACTGTTTACTACAAAGGAAAGTCGCTCAGTCATGTCTGACTCTTTGCGACCCCACGGACTGTAGCCTACCAGGCTCCTCTGTCCATGGGACTTTCCAGGCAAGGGTACTGGAGTGGGTTGCCATTTCCTTCTCCAGGGGATCTTCCTGATCCAGGGATCGAACCCAGGTCTCCCATATTGCAGGCTGATGGTTTACCTCTGAGCCATCAGGGAAGCGAAAACCCGCCCCTTGAGATTCGATGGAGGGAGCTGCTCCGTCCCCCTAGGCTGTTTGCTCCGCCTTCATCCTGGGAAAGACGGCTGTGACAAAGATCAGTGCTCCATCAGTGTGAGAACCATGTCACGACGGTGGGCAATCTGCTTCCAGTTATTACAGATACATAAATCAAACACCGCAAGGAGATCCAATCAGCCCATCCTAAAGGAAATCAACCCTGAATATTCATCGGAAGGACTGACGCTGAAGCTGAAACTCCAGTACTTTGGCCACCTGATGTGAAGAACTAACTCATTGGAAAAGACACTGATGCTGGGAGAGATTGAGGGCAGGAGGAGAAGGGGACGACAGAGGATGAGAGGGCTGGATGGCACCACTCAATAGACATGAGTCTGAGCAAACTCCAGGAGATGGTGATGGAGAGGGAGGCCTGGCGTGCTGCAGTCCGTGGGGTCACAAAGTGTAGGACATGACTTAGTGAGTGAACAACAAGAAAAAATTAAACACCGAGGAAGGCGTCCGAGCTGCTCGAGCTCACAAAGCTGAAGCTGAAGCATCAGGATCCCAGTGCAAGTGGGTCTGACTCCTGCACTCATCTCTACCAGACAGCTGCACAGCACCCTTCCACGTGAGCGAGAAAAAAAGGCAGTATACCACAGACGCCAGGACTTCCCTCCTAGCTTCCTGAGTATCTAGATTTTTCAGTGACAGGTCTATTACCGTCAATGCTTTTAAACAGGCTTCACAGCCTGGCACTACCATCCTGCGTTTTTCATATGCAGAACATGAAACACAGAGGGAATACCAGCAGGGGAATCAGAGTTGTAGCAGAAACAGGGCAGATCCTGACAGAGATTGCTTTCAGCTCTGGACTCTTCAGACCAGGCCACTTTCCCTGCTACTGGATGTGGCACCTGAATGTGGGCACATTATGCAATTTTGTTCTTGCAAAGTCAATAATATTACATTAATATTTCTCAATAGCTTGATTGTTCTTGTCTCTAAACAAAATTTCTAAGTCATTATTATGTGTGCATTTCTGCAGGGATTTCTTACCAGACAACACTTTTAAAATATATATTTAAACTTAGAGAGTATAATTCATTTCTAGACACAGAGAAAGATTTTACACAGTTGAAATGTATGTTCTATTTCCAATATTGATTGCTGATTTACTTCTAACATGTTTGTGCTGTATTTTCCCATGAAAAAAAAAGCAGCGAAATTGCAAAATGAAATCTTCTTAAAAAGGATCAGGAAAAAAAAGGAGCTAGATTCTTGCCTAAGCCTAACTACTTCAAGAAGTGAAAACCACACAGGAAACCACTTTGACCAAGGGCGCAACATTTAGTAGACATATGACACGACCGGGGTTTCCGATAGGGGAGAATCTTTTTTACCAACTTTACTGAGGCATAATTGACATACAATAAACTGCACATATTTAAAGAGTATGCTTTTTTTTAGTTTCCACATACATACACACCCAAAGAAATATCGCCACAGTCAAGCTATTGCCTCGTGATCCATTGCGATCTTCATTTCCTCCCCTCCCCAGACGTGTGTGCTGTGAATATTTGAGACTTGAGTAGAATCTTGGCATCTCATAAAACCTCAGGCCTGAATGTTTCCAAATTAAAGCTTCTCAGGTTAGCTGTGAAGTTTCACATTTTTAATTTGTATAGAAAAGCAAGATAAGTTACCCTCTATTTTTAATGAAAGCTTTCAATTTAATAATTACATCATTCAAAATACATTATCCAATTTTAGTTATATTTAATAATTTAGGAAGATTTCTTCATTGACTAAGAATATATTTTAGAAATATTAATTGTACATCATTACCCTGCAACTTTCTTTTCCCCTTTCAACAAAATGAACTAAGGCAAGAATGTTTTAATCTATAAAATTATTATAAATGTTAGCACCTTATGTACAAAACACATTGGGCAGGAATAACTAAGTCTATTATAGTAATGGTTGTATTTTGATCATCGTATAGAATTTGTATGGTAACCGTTTTCATTTTAAAACAAAACTGTTCTGCAACACGGACAAACCTTGAAAACATACTAAGTGAAAGAAGCCAGTCACAAAAGACCACATACGGCATGACGCCTTTTAAATGAAACATCGAGAATAGGCATCAACGTGGAGACAGATCGGTGGAGACAGGTCAGTGTTTACTACGGTTGTGGGGGTTGGGCAAGATGAGGACTGACTGCTAACCGGTTTGTGGGAGAAAAGATGCTCTGACATTACTAGTGATGTTTGCACGACTCTATGAGTGTACGAAAACTCACTGAGATGTACACTCGTAAAGGTGAATTTTATAGCATGTGAGTTATGTTTCAATAAAGTGATTTAAAAATTTGCTGAACTTCCTGAAAAATGCCAATAAAACTCACCTTCCACTCTAATAATGTGAGTCTCTTTGATCTCTCAACCTGATACTCAACATTTCCCATCATTCGTTGTCAATTTGCTATATATTTTGGAATTCAAACTGCAATCTTGTCTTCTTCAATTAATAATGGTGTGCAGAAATTTATAATTTAAAATTGCTTCTTGAAAAAAATTTTGTTATTAAACAAAAAGAATCCATTTCCAGAATCCCAGTGGAAACAGAAGGACTCAACCATAGAAAATTCTCTAATAAACTTCTGACATTTATGCTTTAAAAGACACTAATGATACTTAAGCTTCTCATGAGAAATACTGAAACTACACAGTACCTGGTACTGTTGAGTTAGAAATGTATGTATTCCTGACCTCTCTGCTAGCCTAGTGAAAAAGTCATGGTCTCAGGATGTATTAACACATAAGGAGAATTTACTATCCAAACAACAAACTCCTTCCATCTAATCTAAAACTTCCTTCCACCTTTCCTGGTGGCTCAGATGGTAAAGCTTCTGCCTGCATGTGGGAGACCCAGGTTCAATCTCTGGGTCAGGAAGATCTCTTGGAGAAGTAAATGGCAACCCACCCCAATATTCTTGCCTAGAGAATCCCACGGATGGAGGAGCCTGGCAGAAGGAGCCTGGCATGGGGTCGCAAAGAGTTGGACACGACTGAGCGACTTCACTGATGAAGATGAAAGAGGAGAGTGAAAAAGCTGGCTTAAAGCTCAACATTCAGAAAACGAAGATCATGGCATCCGATCCCATCACTTCACGGCAAATAGATGGGGAAACAATGGAAACAGTGACAGACTTCATTTTCTTGGGATTCAAAATCACTGCAGATGGTGATTGTAGCCATGAAATTAAAAGATACTTGCTCCTTGGAAGAAAAGCTATGACAAAGCTAGACAGCATATTAAAAAGCAGAGACATTACTTTGCCAACAAAGGTCTGTATAGTCAAAGCTATGGTTTTTCCAGTAGTCATGTATGGATGTGAGAGTTGGACTATAAAGAAAGCTGAGCACCGAAGAATTGATGCTTTTGAACTGTGGTGTTGGAGAAGACTCTTGAGAGTCCCTTGGACTGCAAGAAGATCCAACCAGTCCACTCTGAAGGAGATCAACCCTGGGTGTTCATTGGAAGGACTGACGCTGAAGCTGAAACTCCAATAATTTGGCCACCTGATGCAAGGAATTAACTCACTGGAAAAGACCCTGATGCTGGGAAAGATTGAAGGCAGGAGGAGAAGGGGACGACAGAGGATGAGATGGTTGGATGGCATCACCGACTCAATAGACATGAGTTTGAGTAAACTCCAAGAGTCGGTGATGGACAGGGAGGCCTGGTGTGCTACAGTCCATGGGGTTGCAAAGAGTCGGACACGACTGAGGAACTGAACAACAACTATCTAAAATGTGAGTTACTCTATATTTGTTCATTCTATCCTTGATATTTAAGTATGCATTAAACAAACCAGAAAAAAAGGAAAACCCTTGAAACCAAAAATTGTCCCACATTTCAAAGCAGTTAGATACTCACTCAGGTCAAAGGTAATTGTAGACATTATATTAACAACTAAACTTTTTCAGTCTATGATTTTCAACTTTTCTGATACATAATTGGCTTTTTAAAATTGATTTTTTATAGATTTATATAAAAATCAATCTAAAAATTTTTTAGAAATATAAGTATTATTGTATAATAATGTTATCAAATTATTTATAGCTATCGTTTGCCTTGTTAACTACCTTAAAAAATAAATATCTGTGCCTTATTTAGAAGAAATCAAACTGGTAAAATTACTCGTAGAAAAATTTATCTGTTCAGTCTTGTAATTATTCTATAAATTGCAGAAAAATAAAAATAAAATCTTACCCTCTGGGATTAGTTTAGGGTTGTGCATTTCCTATACCAAGAAGAGAAAACAATGTCGGTGGAAAGGTTTTCCGTCTGGGGAGCCCTGCGTCGGTATTACTGCAGAAGTGCAGTTCACTCATCCGTCACGCTTCAGAGGCATCATGTCAAATATTCAGACTAGAAAACTGGCTTTCAGAAAACAGACCGGGGGACTTCCCTGGCGGTCAGGTGATTAGAACTTCACCTTCCAGCGCAAGGGGTGCAGGTTCCATCCCTGGTTGGGAAGCTGAGACACCCACATGACTCAAGGTCCAAAAAACAGAAACCATGTATTGATGCAGAACTAGCGAGAGAATACACTGTTACATGAAAACCACACGGGGCAGAACAGGGGATATGGAGTCACACAGAGTCACGACTGAAGTGACTTAGTAGCAGTAGAGAAAGCAATTTAATCATATGCACACAAACACCCTTGAAGTACAAAGGAAACGAAAAAAAAATAGTTTACTTACATGAAATGGGGGTCAGATGTGGAAAAGAGAAATAAGACAACTTACAATACCTTTGTAAATAGTCTTGATTTTTGGTCCACATCAATGTATAAGCAAGTAACAGTCTTTTTAAATGAATAAAACTATTGTCCCTTTTGACTATTAAAAAAACAAAACATAAAACAGAGGTAATAGTGTAACAAACTCAATAAAGACTTTAAAAAGGTCCATGGGTCAAAAAGAAACTTTGAAAAGAAAGAGGCTTCGGCGGCATTAGTAGCCAAGGGCAGTTTGACATTCAGAGAGGGTCACCCCAGGTTATGTCCACAAACCGAGCAAGGGAGCTCAGGAGAAGGGGCCCCAAAGCCTGGTGGGTGGGGGATCGCTTCCGGTGGGAGGGGCACGTCCACCTGTGACTCGAAGTCGACGACTGTTCTGCAGACAGGCCAGGCTGTGCCCTGGTAATAAGGGCCCTAAACTGCCGTGTTCAAACCCACCGTGGGGCTCAGGAACCCTGCAGGGTCAGCTGGGGCTGAGATGGCCGCTTGGCTTTATGGAGCCTTCATTCCCACGTGGACTAAGTCACTGCAGGGCAAACAGGGCTGGACGGTCAGTCACGGGCCCCTCCTCCCAGAAGAGACACACTTTATACCGTTTCACTGTGAGCTGCCTGACTTCACACATGTAAGGTGACATTCTGCATGTTTGAGAGAGGAAAACAGAAGCCAGTCCTCGGTGCTAAGGTCTAAGGGGGTCGGTGAGGGTCCCCATCGGTGGGTCTGAAGGGGGCCTTTCCCTGGAGGGATGAGTGAAGCTGGCAGGTACGGGGCAGAGGGCGTTTGTAAGATGGAGTCGGGGACAACCTGCTTGGAACTCACACGTGAGACAGTAGGAACTGAGCTAAAAAAAGGAACTGGGCTGGGTCAACTTGGATGACTTGGTTTTACTGGTGCGGACAGAGATACGATCAGAGCAGCGTGTTGGGAAGATGGAGACGGTCTGGCCTGGGGAGAGGGTGTGTGAAGGACCTGTCAGGTGGGGAGAGTTATAACCAGAGCTGTAAGGCTGGGAGCCCGGTAGGGAAGAGCAGGAGAAGGCATGCAGGGCCCTGAGGCCAGAGGGACACGCCCCTGAGCCAGGCTTTCCCAGGAGGCCTGTGCCGGGCGGTGGGGGGTGGGCAGCAAGGCACCCCGAGTCCCGCACGTGGAGCCCAGCTGGAAAGGTGGCTGAGGGACTCAGGGGGAGAGGGTGAGCACGCGCTTGCTCTCCCCCACGTCTAGGATGCAGAGGGCAAGCATGTACGGCATATACCGACTGCAGTGTTGCAGTGCAAACAATCACGGGACCACAGCCCAGACAAGGACAGTACAGTCAGCTCTCACACAAGCTGTGCTTGAAACCCTCCCAAGGCTTGCTTCAATACTCTGCGTAAACGGAACTGCTAATGTAGTGTCTTTTAATAATTCAAATTTGCATACAAAGTTAAAATTTAATGATTTTTTTTTCTCCACACACATAAGCATGAGTACTTCTGTACTGTTTCACTTCCATCCAAGTCTGTTTAAAAAAACATTTAGTTTTTCCCTAGACTTTCCTTCTCTTCGTGTACCTTTTTAACACCCTGCAGGACCAACATTCATTCAGTGGCCTTCCCAGGTGGCTCAGTGGGTAAAGAGTCTGCAGTGCAGGAGATGCGAATTCCATCCCCAGGTGGGGAAGATCCCCTGGAGAAGGAAACGGCAGCCCCCTCCAGTATTCTTGCCTAGAGAGTCCCATGGGCAGGGGAGCCTGGTGGGCTACAGTCCATGGGGTCCCAAAGAGTGGACGGGACTGAACACTCACATGCCAGCGTTCAAAAGTAAAACGAAGATGTTCCTACAGCCATAGGCACTTGGAGAACGCATTCTCATGCTTACCTTTAACTTAAAGCTTGTGATCAGCTCTGTCAGACAGGTTGTTGGGGTCACTGCCATCATGAAGTTTACTGTTCACTGAAGAAACTGCGCCTCAGGAGAGCTACCAGGACCCCGTCCGCTATCTGATGATTTGGAGATGGACCTCACGCTTGAGGGCTTGACTTTCCCCAACAACCTTCTCATTCTAGCACCTCTGATCACACGCATAAAACCGTTTCCAGGCCAGTTCAGTGATACAAGGGAGCCAGCTTCATCCAGGAGAAGGCAGAGGCGTCACTGCAGCTGTGTGACATTGGGAAAGTCACAGTCTCAAGGTCAGAAAGGACCTCAGTGGTCACCTGAGCCAGTGATGGTCTGACCTGACTCAGAAGCGTGTACTAGCCCTGCATTTTGATTCTGCGTCTGGGATCAGGCAGAGGAAACAGCGGTTTCAGAAGTCCTCTGAGATGTGAACACTGAGTTGATAGTTGATGACTTTAAGGAATGACTGTTCAGTTTCACAGTATGACACTAATATTACGGGAATATGTATTTTAATTACTTTGCCAACAAAGGTCAGTCTAGCCAAAGCTATGGTTTTTCTAGTAGTCATGTTTGGAGGTGAGAGTTGGACCATAAAAAAAGCTGAGCACAGAAGAATTGATGCTTTTGAACTGTGGTGTTAGAGAAGACTCTTGAGAGTCCCTTGGACTGCGAGGAGATCCAACCAGTCCATCCTAAAGGAGATCAGTCCTGAATATTCATTGGAAGGACTGATGCTGAAGCTGAAACTGCAGTACTTTGGCCACCTGATGCGAAGAAGTGACTCACTGGAAAAGACCCTGATGCTGGGAAAGATTGAAGGTGGGAGGAGAAGGGGATGACAGAGGATGAGATGGTTGGACGGCATCACCGACTCAATGGACATGAGTTTGAGCAAGCTCTGGGAGATGGTGATGGACAGGGAGGCCGGGCGTGCTGCAGTCCATGAGGTTGCAAAGAGTCGGACATGACTGAGTGACTGAACTGATGTATTTTAATATTTAATAGTCCTTGTCTTCTGAGATATTAATACATCTAAGATAGTAATGAATCAGTACGTCTAGTTTTCTGGTTTATTTTTTGGTTCTTGTTTTGAAATCATCTGGGGATGAGGGAAGAGGGCAGAGGGTCCATGAAGCAGGCTTGTGGTAATCGCTGGAGCTGGGTCATGGGGACGGGAGAAGAAGAGCCTTCTTACGACTCCGGTGTGTCTCACTGAAGCTTCTGTGAGAAGCAGCTGAAAAACAAAGCTTCCCAGCAAACGCTCTGGTGATGATGCAGCTCCAATGACAGCTCTCTCTGTGACTTGGACGGTGTGCGACAGCTGCGTCTTAGCGGGGCCGCTGCAGACACGCGCCCACGCGCCTGAGTGAGGAACCGGAAACGGCGCGACCGCAGCCGGCGTGCAGAACGCAGAGGAGGGGCCGGTGGCCAGCAGCGCGAGTCCTCAGGGACGGTTTGCTCCCCCAAACCCGGGACCTGTCGTCTGGCTCGTCTTTGATCCTGCCCTTTTCCCTCTGCTTCTAGGCCGTTTCCACCTTGACCTTTGCCCTGTAGCTCCACTGCTTTGCACCTGCTCCCTGTCTGAAACTCTTTTAACCTGGAGGCTCATTTTCCCCATTGTGGAAACTCCCCAGTGTTTCTGGCTGCTCTGCCTTTCCTCTGTCCCCTGGAGTGCTGGTGAGACTGAACTCCACCAGCCAACCTGAGGCTCACAGACGCTTACATTTAGAAGCCTCTTTCTTCCCATTCTGCTTTCCAGACGTGCTTCCCAGCACTTTTCTTCCTTCTTTGGTGGTTTTTGATGGCAACGCCCACATGGACCGTTTCTAGAATCTCTGTTTGGTTCTTTATAAGTATGTTGCTTTCTTTCTTTGCGTTCTTTGTGGATGTTACTTCATCATATATTCCCTTAAGTTTCCCAGATATTGGGACTTCCCTGGTGGCCCAGCGGCTGAGACTCCGAGCTCCCGGGGCAGGGGCCGTGGGTTCAATCCCAGGTCAGGGCGCTAGATCCCCCAGGACAAAACTAAGACCCGGTTCAGCCAAGTAAATAAACAATTTTTTTTAAAAAAGGTTCGCAAACACTTAAAACTTTTTTTAGAATGTTCTACTTTTCCTAGAGTGAGCTCGTCTTTAGATTGCTGCTTCTGATGGTCCTTTAGCAGCTGGTCTACACGTGGGCCTTGGCATGTTGGGTCGGTCGGCTCACCCCAGGTCGGGGGCCATCTCCCTTGGTCTCTTGGCGCCTCTCCGCTCACCCCTCTCTCTGGCCTCGCCTTGGCCCACACAGGGCGCTCCTCCTCCTGCCATGCGTTCCGGACGGGAGGTCTCCCAGAGGCAGCCACTGCAGGGCTCAGCTCGGTTCTAGGCCGGAGGGTGTATCAAGGCTCCTCTCCTCCCGGGGCGTGCTCTGGAGTCCCCGACTTGACTGGAGCCCAGCTCCTGGCAGATCCACTTCCTCAGGCCCCCAGGTCCAGCAGGTAGGCTCCTCAGGCCCCTCTCACAGCTGTGCACCTCTGTCCAGACGCCGATCTGCAGTGATGCCCACGTGGTCTCAAGTGAGCTCTAAGCTTTCCTCTTCATTTTCCACCCGTCACTCGTGCATAATCAGAGTTGGAGTCTCTGCGCGTAGGCCTGTAACTCCATCGCGACAGAAGCTGACCCAAGCCTTCCACTTCTCGGAATCACTGCCAACGTCCGCAGCGCCTTGCTTAAGTTGTGCTGCACAAGCAAATGCCTGTGATTCGGGGTTTCTGGTTTCCACAGACGCTGGTGGGTGAGGAAGAGCTTCCAGGCGCCCGTGGACAGAGGAACCTGGCAGGCTACAGGCTACTTTCTGCTTCGGTTTATCTTATTTTTGCTGCTGTGTTTGTACTGTGCTTAGCTGCTAAGTAGTGTCTGACTCCCTGCAACCCCATGGAGTGCAGCCCGTCAGGCCCCTCTGTCTGTGGGGATTTTCCAGGTGAGCACCCTGCAGTGGGTTGCCATGCCCTCCTCTAGGGGACTCTTCCCAACCCAGGGATTGAACTCAGGTCTCCTGCATAGCAGGCAGATTCTTGACCTTCTGAGCCACCAGGGAAGCTGCGAAAGCCTTAATAATATGCATTCCCTTCATTTGGTATGCTTCTATTTGTTGAAGTACAATTTAATGGGAGTTTGCATTTTAAAATGTTTTCCAACAATAAAAAAAGAAAGCCAAAGAGACCGATGGAATAAGAGAAAATATTTGCAAATGATATGACAGGCAAGGGCTGACTCTTCAAAATATACAAACAGCTCATCCCACTCAACCGAAAAACCAAACTCAATTGAAAAATGGGCAGACGACCTTAATGGGCATTTCTCCAAAGAAGACATGTAGATGGCCAGCAGGCACATGAAAACATGCTCAACATCACTAATTATTAGAGAAATGCAAATTAAAACTACAATGAGGTACCATCTCACACCAGCCTGAATGGCCATCACTAAAAAGTCTACAAATAACAAGTGCTGGAGAGGGTGTGGAGGAAAGGGCACCGTCCTACACTGCTGAGGGGGATGAAAGCTGGTGCAGCCACTGGGGAAAACAGTATGGAGGGTCCTCAGGAAACGCGAGTTACCATCCGATCCAGCAACCCCACCCCTGGGGATATGCCCAGAGAAAACTATGATTCAAAGAGATGCACGCACTCGTATGTTCACAGCAGCACGGCTCTCAACAGCCAAGACACGGAGACGATCTAAATGCCCATCGACAGACGAATGGATAAAAACGAGGCAGTGCCTACACACACGGACTGCTACTCAGACCCGGAAAGAACGAAGTGACGCCATTCGCAGCGACATGGGCGCAGCGAGAGATGTCAGACTGAGAGAAGAAAGAGGACAGACCCCACGTGGCACCACTTACAGGCGACAGCGTATCTGCAGCTTAGTCGCTCAGTCGTGTCAGACTCTTCGGCGACCCCACGGACTGGAGCCCGCCAGGCTCCTCTGTCCATGCGGATTCTCCAGGCAAGTACACTGCAGTGGGTTGCCATGCCCTCCTCCAGGGGAATCTTCCCCACTCAAGGATCGAACCTGCATCTCCTGTGTCTCCTGCACTGCAGGCGGATTCCTTACTGCTAAGCCACGGGGGGAAGTCCAGGGAAGTATATCCAGGGAAACTTCAATAAAAAATAACAAACAAAAGTATGTTTTCCAGAAAAATCATACATATTCCATATCTCAGCATATATCATACAATTATATATAACATATAAAAGTTTATATATTTATATCCATAAGTATTATATATGTGTGTGTATATATGCAATATATAAATACCCGCTTTCTAGCAGAACACGGCATGAGACTCAGAGAGTAACTGTTAACGTTTCTGCACCATTTGCCTTCTTAGGTCTAAGTCACCAGTCTTTCTCCTGACACTTCGGATCTTCTGGAGCCTGAGGTCTCTCACTTTCAGCTCATCACAGAGCCTGGCTTCCACAAGGTCTCCTACATTTTCTTTTGCTTTGTTGTATCAGTGACAGTCGGGTGACAGACGCCTACAGAAGCTGCTCAGGCGCTCAAGACCTCAATTTTAGGAATGAGGCACTCTCCTCATCCAGCTCCACTGTTTGGGACTGTGGTCATGAGAACAGGGAAAAGCTGATGGAAAGCTTCCCAGACCTCCAGGCTCAGGACCCTGCCTCGTGAAGGCCCCTTGCTCAAGTGCTGGCCCGGGGGAGCTGGCCGGCAGCTGTGGATGCTGTGTTTGCGGCCCACAGCATGCCACACTCAGCAGTCGGGCTGAGGGTCCGACACCCTCCGTGCGCAGAGCTCTGTGCTGCACTCAGCGCTGGGAGAGGGCGCAGAGTCAGCAACTGCAAGACAGGCCTGGTCACGGGGGCAACCGCACGGCATCACTCCACAGCACATCAGGAGGGGGAGCGAGCAGTGTCCAGGTGGTAAATTCTCCGTCTACCACAACACACCCCGAACAGATACACACAGACACACACACACACAGACATAATCTAACATACACTCAGACACAGACAGACACACACACACAGGCCATTTTCTTTACACTCAGTGTAAGTATCTTATTTATCTGTTTTAGATAAATAGATTTTTTTTTCCAGCATTATCTTTAGTTTATAAAATGCTAGAGCATACACACTACGGAAGTCTTTCTAAGTTAGTAATATATATATGTATGTATACATATTTTTAAATAAGTAAGATTAAATTCTCTTTTTAAGGGCTTTTTATGGCTCTGCTTTCTTTGCAATCTACGTAATCTAAAATTTAACTAAATATCAGGAACATTGGCATATAATGAAGAGAGTATAAAGAATATTTCTTTCAAGTATATGTTTCTCCATTTACCCAGTAAAGTTAACACATAGGCTACTTTTATTTCTTGAGACCTAATCCTCTGGAATTGTTTTTCTTTTTTAAACTGAATTAACCACACTGACCTTCCTAGCCATGAGTTAGGCAAAGGAAGTTTGGTTACTTAACTTTTAGATTAGCCAACTAAATTAACTTTCACTTGCTTTAGCCTACTGAGGAAGGTGGTCTACCTTAGAAATTCTCCTATTTGAACCTTTATTATACCCCTTTACTTTTCGTTTAAAGATGATCCTCTGAATTGATATATACAAGAAAAAGCTTATAAGATGCTTAGGACAATTACAGGATGAAACACTTTAAATTTGGTTAATTTACTGAAATACGAAATCTATTGGTGGCTAGAAAATGACCCATAGGTCACTAAATATAGTTGATATAGTTATACGTAGTTAATATATTTGTATCATTTTTTTTCTTCTGAGGTGGATTAAGCTTCTGATCTTCTCCCTGGCATTTTCTATTTTCCAGAGCCTGTGAAAACTGGGGCAGGAATAAATTCATTTCGTTTGGTTGGTCTCAGAACATGGTTTTCATAATACTTCAAAAAATATTTCTAAATGTTCAAAGCTTAACCAGAATTTTAAAATTATCATTATTTATTTGTCCTTATATAAGATATGACATTGCAAGGTTTTATGTAATTTGTTTTACAGATATTTAGAATTATTGGTAGGTCAGTGTTGACTTAAACCGGAGCTCTTAATTTTCTTAAAATGTAGCTAAAAATAATACTTAAAAAGGAAACCAAAAGGTAAATATATAAATTGGAAAATTAATTTTAAAAAATAGACTCAGATTAAAAAATCTTTTCACCCTCATCCAGTGCAGAGATGTTTACCTTCAGTCTGGGCTCTCATTCCATACCTCAGTTCTTATCTACATGGCAGGATTAATCATAAACCCCACACGACTTAATTTTCATATAGCATCTCTTGAATAGCACTCATATGATTTCCAAAATGTATCAGAATTCAGCAGTGCAATGAGAACAGAGGATGGATGGCATGCCTACTTATTATTCTTACAATGTGGCATCAAAATTAACATATGGCTCAGCACATTTTCTTGGGCCTTGAATAATAACAGCTAGTAGAAGAATTTGTTACCTTTAAATTTTCATGGCCTAAATAGATAGGGATCTTCATGATTTAAGAACTTCCCTGTAGCTCAAACGGTAAAGAATCTGCCTGCAATGCAGGAGACCAGGGTTCAGTCCCTGGTTCAGGAAGATCCCCTGGAGAAGGAAAAGACAACCCACTCTAGTATTCTTGCCTGGAAAAGCTCACGGATGGAGGAGACCAACAGGCTATCGTCCATGGGGTTGCAAAGAGTTGGACATGACTGAGCGACTCACACACACACACACAATTTAAGAATCATAGGTATTCTATGGGTTTCACCTCGCTTTTAAACCTTTGTCAAGAAGCTCACATTGGCTGGGCCCACACACGCCCACACGCACACACACACACACACTATTTAAGAATCATAGGTATTCTATGGGTTTCACCTCGCTTTTAAACCTTTGTCAAGAAACTCACATTGGTTGGGCACACACACACACACACACACACACTATTTAAGAATCATAGGTATTCTATGAGTTTCACCTCGCTTTTAAACCTTTGTCAAGAAGCTCACATTGCTTGGGCCCACCTATGAACTGTACGGGCTTACGCGGTGGCTCAGACAGTAAAGAAGTCTCCTGCCAAAGCAGAAAACGCGGGTTTGATCCCTGGGTCAGGAAGATCCCCTGGAGAAGGAAATGGCAACCCACTTCAGTATTCTTGCCTGGGGAATTACATGGACAGAGGAGCTATATGCTCATACACTCATAACACCAATGGGGATTTTTAATGAGTCAAAAAATGGTAATAATGAGCTTTGATTCAGAGTCTTCTCTGCATCAAACTGTATGCATTTCACGTATGCTTTATATTTTTATTACAAAAACAACACTGCAGGGAGCCCATTTTTATTTTCCAGCAATACTAAATTTTCCACGTGTACTTATTTCAGACACCAGCAACCTAACTGCCAGCTTTGCAAACTCATTTATTTTTTTCTCTAACAGCCAAGTGATCCTTCCTAACAGCATCATCAGGAATAAAGCTCTCACTGTTAGAATTCAGCTGACAATATAGCTGATGACCCACATGGCATGCGTGCAACCTAGCTGGACAGCTCTGAACTGGATGGATACTGTGATGTTCACCACAACAAACAAACAAAAAAACAAAATCTCAAAACAGAAAACGACTTGAGTCTATCAAGAAGCACAGGAACTAAAAAGCATAAAGGAACAGAATGTCGGAACAGGGATGTGCTGTTTATACACATATGCTTTTCTGCAAGTCACCACATTTTAATTTTGAGAAAGGAGGCCAGAGATGTATTGAAGAATTCATCCCCCCGTGGCACTGGTTCAACACCGCAGGCTTCTCTGCTGAAAAGCCTCCTTATGAAGCTGAACTGTACCAGTGCTGCAGAAAAGAGGGCTGAAGACAAAACCCAGCAGGGATGATAGGATTCTCATCTTTCGCAGAAAAGAAGAAATCCAATTGGTGGAGAGGAGAACCGTCTCCACGCTGCAAAAGACAAAGTAATGGCACAAATAAAGAGGCTGTGTCAAACGCGGCTCGCTGTTTTCATCACTTGGCGCGGTATTTCAGAGAGGAGGGCTTTTTGTTCCCACACATCACAGATAAGGCAGGAGGCTGGTTTTACCTGGCAGAGCGCAGCACGGAGATCTGTCTGCTGACAGGTGTTCTGCAGCCAGTTTTTTTTTTTTTAAGGGGGGGGCACGAGGGAGAGGCAATTAAAAAACCCCTAATGAAATAAACATTCCTAAAATGGACAAAACTTGCTACTGAAATGAATGTGGGGTCTGCGCGGACACCGGGAGCCTGAGAGGCGCCCGCGCAGTGGACAGGCAGCATCTCCCCGCGGGGGCACCTCGGGGGACCCCCCCGCCCCGTGACTGGGAGCCCGTGCTAGGCGAGGACGGGTTTTCCGGTGCACACGTGACCCGGACACCGCGGGACAAACACGGACGAGGGGGCCCAGCCCCGGGCGGGGCGGACAGGGTCACCCCGGAGCTGGCCTGGTCGGGCGCTGCGGGGCCCGTGTGGTCAGCGCGCACAGGGGCTCCGCGCGTCCTGCCCACGGGGCCCCGACAGCCCCGCGCGTCTGGCCGAACCCGGCCCGCCCGGAGGACCCGGTACCGTCCATCCGAACTCCACCCACGAGCCCGACCCGAGGCCGGCCGACCCAGCACATCAGCATATGGACCCAGCCAGCCCGTCTGAACCCAGCACCGTCCGAACCCGGCCCCCACCCCCGATCGGACCTGGTACTGTCCCTCCGAACCCCGCCCACCCACACCCCGGTCGGACCTGCTACCGCCGGTCCAAACCCGGTACCGTCTGACCCGGCCCGCCCATCTGACACGGGACCGTCGGTCCGAAGCCGGTAGCACCTAAACCCGGCCCGCCCGTCTGAATCCGGGACCCGCCTCCGCGCCCGGCACGGGCCGCCCGCCGGGACCAGCCCCGCCCGGCGCGCGCGCAGCAGCAGCACCTCGCGGGGGCCGGCGGCGCGGGCGGGCGCGCGCACGGCGGGCGGGGCGGCGCGGGGCGCTCTCACACCGGCCGGCGGCGGGCGCGGGGCCGGCGGACGCGGCCGAGCAGCCCGCGGAGCCGAGAGCCGAGGCGGCCGGGCCGGGGCGCGGGGCGCGCGGAGGCGGGCGCGCGGGGCGCCGGCCGGCGGGACCGAGGCGGACAGGCGGCGAGCCGGGCCCGCCGACCCCGGCGCGGCGGCCCCTCGGCCGAGCCGACCCCGCGGCCGGAGGATGTCGGCGGGCGGCCGCGACGAGGAGCGGCGGAAGCTGGCCGACATCATCCAGCACTGGAACGCCAACCGACTGGACCTGTTCGAGATCAGCCAGCCCACCGAGGTGCGGGCCGCGGGCGCGGGCGGGGCGCGCTCACCTGCGCGGGGCGGGGGCGCCCGGACCGGGGGGCGCGGGGCGGGGGCGCGGGGCGCGCGGCGGGGGCGCGGGGCGCGGGGCCCCCGCCCGGAGGACCTTTGTCCCCGGGGCGCGCGGGCGTGTGGCCGGCCGCGGGGCTCGGCGGCCGGGCGCGCACAGCCAGTGTCGGGGAAGTTGTTCCGACCGTGCGGCCCCGCTGATAACGCGGCCCGGAATTGAACTCCGCGGAGAGGCGGTCCCTCGCATTCGCTGCCGGCGCTCAGGTGGACGGGCGGGCGCCCCTCCCCGCGCCGGCCGTGCGCGCGGCCGCGGGCCCGGGGGGGAGGGGCGGGGGCGGGAGGGGGAGGGGGCTGGGAGGGGGAGGGGCGGGGGTCGGGAGGGGGAGGGGGCTGGGAGGGGGAGGGGCGGGGGCTGGGAGGGGGAGGGGGTCGGGAGGGGGAGGGGGTCGGGAGGGGGAGGGGGCTGGGAGGGGGAGGGGCGGGGGCTGGGAGGGGGAGGGGGTCGGGAGGGGGAGGGGGTCGGGAGGGGGAGGGGGCTGGGAGGGGGAGGGGCGGGGGTCGGGGCGATCGGGTCGGGGGGGGGCCTTTGGGGAGGGGCGGGGGGCTCAGGGCGGGGCGCGCACGGTGGCTCCGGGCCTGGCTGGGGGTAGCCCGCCCTGGGTGTGCTCCTGGAAAAGGAGGAAATCTCGCTTGCCTTCGGCCTGGGACAATGGTAGTTGTTTGTGGCAGAGAGGCTGAAAGAATTCCCAGCAGTTTTCTGTTTTTTAAATAGGTCTCCTCCCCGTGCGTTGGTCTGGGAGAGGTGTGGGAAGGCCTTGGACGGGAGGGCTCGGGGAGGGACCCTGAGAGCCCATCCTCCAGCCCGGAGAGAGACACCTTACCCGGGATTCGTGTTCTCTTAGGGAATGATTTTACTAGCATCTATTTCTGATTTGTCCCAGTAGGTAATTACAAGTTAATACTGTTTACTGAAATGCCGTCTTTAGGGCCCCAATCCTGTTGGACGAATTTGAACATTGTCATGAAATTGAATCCCTTATCATTAAACCCCAGTTTATAGTTTTGAGCCAACTTGACTTTTAGCGTCCCAGCGTCTTCATTTTGCCCACGATGGGGGGGAAGATCCATTTCTTCCGTCTGCACTGGCAGAGCCATTCGTCTTAATACGTAGTTGAATGCCAATATGAATTATTAGGTTCAGGGTGCCAATTTGAACACTTACGATAAGTTACTCCTGGTTCATAACTCATCTTCTCTAATGATTTTACGAGTTAGGTGCTAGTAAACATTAATAATGCGTAGCTGTGTTCCTTCATAGGTTTATTAGCAGGTCTTTGAAAAGTGACGTGCAGTCATTCAGCTCAGGATTATGTTGTCTTTCAGAATAATGAGTTCATTTTTCTTTTTTCTGGTTTAAAAAATTCAGATGTAAAATATTTTGGTACATAGTTGTTTTGTTTTTCTGTTTGAATGGACCTATTTATAATCTGGTTTTTTTTTTCAGAAATTTCCCAAGTCTGGTTGAGAAAAGAAATCTTTTTTTCAGTTTAGTGATAGATAATTCAGTTTACTCTTTGGGATTCTGAATGCATTGGCATTTTTAAAAATCCTGAATCAGAAACACAGTTGATTTTATTAAATTCTGTTTTTAAGCACTCGGTTGAGACTTCTGTCCTTTCTGAGATACACTCTCTGAGTAGTTTTTAAGTAAAACTGGCCTGTCATTCAGAGAAATATGTTTTTTCTGGTTATTCTATGGGTGAAAAGTTGCTATGCAGATGTTGAAGCAAAGCAAAAGTTGAAGGACATTTCAGGCAAATGATTATATATTTCATTTAGAAATGGCAGCCCACTCCAGTGTTCTTGCCTGGAGAATCAATCCCATGGAAAGAGGAGCCTGGTGGGCTACAGTCCACGGGGTTGGGAAAGTGTCAGGCATGACTTAGCAACTAAACAACAACCTGCCCACTGACACCTGAACATTTCTAGAAAAGATCCTCCAGGATTATATTAGAAAGTGTTTCTTGATGAAATCAATTTTCTTTTTAAAATATCCGTGTTGTTTTCTTAGCTCTTACACTATATCTGGTGCCCAGTTTACACTTTCATTTTTTGTTTTCTGGAGAACCTTTGCCTGCTGTTATGTCTATGTTTATTCTGGTCTTTGGAAGTTTAAGCTTCACGTTTAGCATGTATTTTGCATTATCATGAAGGTAAACTAAAGTTAATAATTCCCTAAATCAATATTTTAAAGCCAGTGGATTCGAGTTGCTTTATCTAAACTTTTGTCTGAACTTTTTTTAATATCTGGGAAATGATGAATTTTCACTCTATTTGTCCATCACCAATAATTTTCTTTGTAAGAATGTAACATAATACTGGCCTTTATTATGGTCAATAAAGCAACTTTACTTCAGAATTTGATTTGTAAAAATAAGATGTAAGGCATATATTTATATATTTGGAGAATCTTTTTTCTGTACATACGAGAGTGTAGTTGTTGGTTTGTTTTCTTCTGACAGCTTTTTTGGAGGGGTTACAGTGATCAGTGAGTGAAGTGAAGTCGCTCAGTCGTGTCTGACTCTGTGAACCCATGGACTGTAGCCTACCAGGCTCCTCCCGCCATGGGATTTTCCAGGCAAGAGTACTGGAGTGGGCTGCCATTGCCTTCTCCAGAGGATCTTCCCAACCCAGGGATCAAACCCCGGTCTCCCGCATTGCAGGCAGACGCTTTAACCTCTGAGCCACCAGGGAAGCCTCTGTTACCAAATTACATAACTGTTGACCATCTGTGATTGGTGGTTTCAGGCAGCATTGCTAACTGCTGATCTGGGGTGTTTGTGTTTAGGGAGACGATAAGCTTGGCTTTTTGGATTACTCTCACTTTTAAAGAAAATTAGAATATGTTTTAACTTCTGCTTCGTTAAGTTTGCTTCATATTCACCTATGTATGCAGAAGGGCTTCCAAAGAAGAAACAGATTATATTTTATCGTTGTGTTTTTCATCCCCGATTATACTTAAAATGAAAGTTGGTGATCTAAACTTAGAGTCAGTGCTTTATCACCAGGGAGTTGATATTAAGCTGTGTTAATATCTTGATTACCATGGAGAGCTATAGTGCAGGATAACGCTATAAGAGCTTCTTAGTCCCCCTGTCCTTGTCTTACTTTTAGTGTTAAGCCTTCTCTTTTAGGGGTTTCTGGTTATTTATCACAGCAGAGTTCTTGTTGCTCATCCCTGTTCTTCCTCGGAAGAGGCTCCTCTGGTTACCCAAAAGTCTGCATGTTGTTTTGGGTGTTTAACTGATTTTGTCATTACAGCCACTGGTTTTGTCTGAATCATTCTCTGATTGCATGAAGGCAAGAGCTTAGCATTTTATTGTTTGAAATGTCAATTTTATGTCTGTCACATGGTGTGTGCTCAGTAAATACTTTGTGAAAAGAATGCTGAATATGGCTTCCTCTTTGTGTACCTTTATTCTTGACTCCACAAGGATATGAGCTTTTAAAAAACTTAGTGAAATTGTCTGTTAGACTGTTAAATATTTGTCGTTTCATGTCTTATTCTTTTGCATAAACTTTACACCTAAATGCAAAACCTGTGCTACGTAGTTAGTTGACCACTTCACTTTTGTGAGATATTTGTTTTGTTTTGGCATCGATGGGAAAGAGGTTAACCTAGAATTTTTGTGGACACCCCTCTATTCTTTACTGAAGGTGAATATGTTATACTTTCATACTCTGATTAGTCTTGAGAAGTAATGTGGTGCTTCATATTACCCAGACTACCCAGAGGTGCGTGTAAAAAATAACTCGTAGTTTGTCAGCAGAGGTGGAGTAGGAAGTCTTCAGATGAGGTCGTAGTAATTGCATAATTTGGAGCTTAAACTGGGCTTCCCTGATGGCTCAGATGGTAAAGAATCCACCTGCAATGTGGGAGAGCTGGGTTTGATCCCTGGGTCAGGAAGATCCTCTGGAGGAGGGCATGGCAACCCACTTCAGTATTCTTTCCTGGAGAATCCCATGGACAGAGGAACCTGGCGGGCTATAGTCCATGGGGTTGCTAAGAGACGGACATGACTGAGCAAATAAGCACAGAGTTTAGAGTTTAATCTATACTTTGGACTAATGCTTAGGTTGTAACTATGCTTTATCATACAACGTAACTATATTTGAGACTGTTTTGGAAACAGCAGTTGTATTACTAAACCATGGTACTTCAGAAGATCTGGTGACTAGTGTGTAATGAGATAGGCAGTTGCCAGTAATGTGTCTTTAGTATCTATAGGCATCTCTATTCCTTTAAATCTTTTTTCTTCTGTAGTAATTGGTTGTGGTTTGTGCTTGTGGGTGTGAGGTCAGGGCACCATTGTCTCCTCACCTTGACTTGAAGCTGCACCTCAACCAGCTTCGCTTTGCTGTGTTCCTGCCTACGAAGCAGTGATCTCGCTGTATGCGGTTTATGGGCTGAATGGAATGCAAATGTTGTAAACACAGGCCTTTCTAGAATTGTCAGATTTTGATTGTGGTTAATAGTAGAATACAGAGGTCCAATACCTTGGCCACCTCGTGCGACGAGCCGATTCACTGGAAAAGACCCTGATGCTGGGAAACATTGAGGGCAGGAGAAGGAGGGGGTGACAGAGGATGAGATGGTTGGATGGCTTCACCAGCTCAGTGGCCATGAGTTTAAGCAAATTCTGGGAGATGGTGAAGCACAGGGAAGCCTGGCGTGCTGCAGTCCATGGAGTTGCAAGGAGACACCATCTAACAGCCGAACGACAGCAGTAGTTGAATAACAGAAGTGGTTCTTTCATATTCGTGAAAAAATTTGATTCACTGAAAACCAGGATATGATACCAAGTTGGCTGGATGTTTAAGAGAAAAAGGTTTAGGGTTATGTCAATAGGGATTTAATTGAGTAATTGTAGTATATAAAGCATTATTATTAGTGGTTGGTTATTACTCTGGTGGCATAATTTGTTTATAAACAGTTTTGCCAGACTTGAACTTGAGTGTAATATCAGGAAACACTAATGGGTAATATAGCAGTTATTTTGGTAGAAGCTTGCTTTCCTCTATTATACATAAATTAGACGTGAACAGTATTTATGTAATGTAAAACTGAACTGACCTCTTCAGTGAAAATGATTTTCAGGTTAGGTAGAGTGTGTTGGTTTTCGTTCAGTTTTTCTGTCGCTCTTAGTTTCCTGGCTGGTTTTGTTTGAGGTGCACTCAATTGCTGTGCTGATGCCTAGGACAGTGGTGGGAATGCGCGTGACCTGTGGTTGTAAGTTAGAGGCAAAGTGTGCCTGCAGCCCCACACGCTGGGGGAGGACGCGTCACCGTTGAGCCTGTCTGCACCCCGACGGTGGTGCAGACAGCGAGACCCGGGCTTCCATAGGGGCTCGGGTCTCCCCTGGCTCCCTGCAGCCCCCCAGCCCAGCCCAGCCCAGCCCACCCCGAGAGCTGCGTGGAGGGGCTGGCCCACGACACCCTGCTCATGCTCACTGTTGCCTGGTGGGTTTGCTGTATTCTCAGTCACGGCTTAATAGTTCTCTGTTGCTCCATTTCACACATGTTCTGTTAAAGGAAAGTCAGGCTCCCGCCCTCCACTAGTTTAAGCCATTTGTTCCTTTAAAGAACATACTTTCTCTGTTCCCTTGTCGGCTAATAGTGGTACTTTCCACGGTGACTTACGATTATTTTTATTTCCTGAGTCTTGCAGGAGGGCCGGCACAAAGTCTAACTCGTAATTTCTTTCTGTGCTGCTATTATCGGCTTTTGGTGTGGAGGCTGCAGGTTGCCAGTTTCCCCCTTTTGCTTTGAGTCTGGCCCAGTTCTACATGGTTGGTAGAGAAAATGGTCCGGGAGCAACAGTACAATCAAATATTTAAAAACCACTGTGTTCTTAAAAGCACGTGCCTCTCTCCGTATACATACTTAGTTCTGGACCTTGGGAAGGTGTCTTGCAGAGACATTATCTTTAGGTAGGTGTTGATATTATTTTCTGAATATATTTCTGAGTGCTCCAGATTTACAGAAAAAAGCTTGTAAAATCTACCCTGGTTTTATATCGTGTCCGACTCTTTGCGACCCTATCGACTGTAGCCTACCAGGCTCCTCTGTCCATGGGATTTTCCAGGCAAGAGTACTGGAGTGGGTTGCCATTTCCTTCTCCAAGGGATCTTCCCAACCCAGGGATGGAACCTGCGTCTCCCACATTGTGGACAGACGCTTTACCGTCTGCGCCACCAGGGAAGTCATGTAAGTTTATAGTGTCCCATTATTATACATGAGCTTCTTAATGAGTTCTTAGATACGTTTTCCACTGTAATGTATTTTTGTGTTGGCAAGTACTTGGGGTCATCATTGGGGTGATTATTCCTAAGAGACGTGGATAATAGAAGTAAGAGTCAGTTTTATGAAGATTTCCGGTTTGAGCCTAAGTGTTTCCGTTTCTGCTACTAACTCTCCTCTGGAAGATTGTTTAAGCCTTTCTCCTGTTGTTCGGTTAACATCCATTCGTCTCTTTCGCGCTTCGAATGGGTCTTGTACCCACGTGTGGTTTTGGGCCGACGAAAGCCGCACCACCGAGCGCGGCGGTGGAGGCCCGCTGTCGGGCCGCGGAGTCCCTGTCGGAGCTCAGGGGTGCCGGTCGCCGGCGGCCCTTGCAGGACGGGGCTCGCTGCCCTGCCCGCGGTGCGCCCGCAGCTCTCCGAGGTGGACGTGCTTCTCCGTGAGAAGCGTGGCTCGTTGCGTCCGCTGCCCGCGGGCTGTCCGCGACGTTCGCTGGGCTCCGACGAGCCGCCCGAGGCCTGCTTGCGCGCTTCGTATCTCAGCGGTAGGTGCCGCGCCGAGGTGCTTGCGTCCGCGGCTGCTGAGACTGGCCGTCCCTCCCGTTCCATCGGAGACAGCCTTGAGCGGGACGGGCCCTCTTCAGGCGCGACTGCCGCGGGGACGCGCGCCCCACTGTGGCCGGTGCGCGCGGGCCGCCCGCCGCCCCCGCCAGGCTCCAGCGCCTGCGGCCCGGGGAGCGGCGGACCGCGGACCTGAGAGGGGCCAGGCCGCCTGCCTCAGTGTGAGCTGCTGCCTGGAACGCTTGGGGATCGCTCTTAAGAGTTTCGGGTTCAGCTCATTTTTGAAACATTCTGAGGCAGATATTAGAGTCTTTATTAATGGTTTTTTCCAACTAGGGCTATACAGATACATATCATTTAAAGTCGAACATAATTCTCCTTATGATAGAAAGATAGGTTTTAACATATATTCATTTATCTTGCATATATTTACTCATTTTTATTTGTAAATGCCTATTTTCATTTGTTGTTGTTCAGTCGTGTCTGACTCTGTGCGACCCCATGGACCGCAGCACACCAGGCTTCCCTGCCCTTCACCATCTCCCAAAGCCTACTCAAACTCACGTCCATCGAGTCGGTGATGCCATCCAACCATCTCATCCTCTGACGTCCCCTTCTCCTGCCTTCAATCTTTCCTAGCATCAGGGTCTTTTCCAGTGAGTTAATTCCTTGCATCAGGTGGCCAAATTATTGGAGTTTCAGCTTCAGCGTCAGTCCTTCCAATGAATATTCAGGACTGATCTCCTTCAGAATGGACCGGTTGGATCTCCTTGCAGTCCAAGGGACTCTCAAGAGTCTTCTCCAGCACCACAGTTCAAAAGCATCAGTTCTTCGCGGTCAGCCTTCTTCATGGTCCAACTCTCACGTCCATACATGACTACTGCAAAAATACAAAATTTGAATTTGTAAGATGCAGGCATGTACATTTTTGCTGTTCAGAGATACTGGCTACAGCCTAGCTGAAGGGTGACTGAAGTTTCCTGGCTCTGATTCGCCCGGGCTGTGGTGTGGCCCCCTTCCTCCTGGTCAGTGTCTAGTTCTGAGCGTTGGAGTCTGACATTCCGGGCAGCCTGGTTGGTAGCTGCGTTGCTGATGTGGGCTCCGTCTCTGGCACTTGTCTGTGCTCCCAGGCCTTCCCTTCCGAGCTTGAGCTCTGCACAGTGGCAGTGGCCGGCTCGAGAGGGCTCCCTTCTGCTGTGTTGGCTGCGCTTCCCCTTAACGTCACTCTCTCTCTGGAGAGAGACAGGCTGCACAGATTAGTGTTTATGGTCTAAGGTCCGCCATGCACAGCATGGGGTTTCAATGCTTATAAGTAGTACGTGAGCATACTACTTTTAAAAATGCATATGGCAAAAACAAGCTATGAGAATATTGAATTTATGTTAAAGATCACCGACACTTAAGATTGATTTATCTACTCAGTGGCACCGTTTAGCAGCGGATACGCTGTGCTGTTCTTCCATGGGTGAGGCGTAAGTTCATTTGAAGCTTTGGTGGCCACTTGCTTTTTATAGGTAGTACTACTAAATCGTTTTCATGGAGCACTGTTTTTAACCACATAATGAGACATATTTATTAATAGACATGTTGTTTTAATTTGCCGGGGTAATACAATACAGATCCGAAACCTGAGCTGCTGAATCAGTGAATCTGTGAACGGCTCCTTTGTGGATGAGCTGGGCTTGTCTTACTCAGGAGGGTCCTTCCCAGAGCACCGAGGACAGTGTCTTCACCATGGTTCATGTTGAGGACCTCAAGTACTTTGAAATATGTTTTTAATTCTGTTTTGGCAAAGGTGGCCTTGTATACTTCATAGAATAATTCGTGTGTTTTTATGCCAAACTTGTTGATTTCAGTTTTTAAAAATAATTTTTTATAACCTTCATTGAATTGTTATTTTGCAAATGTCAAGAACAGTAAAATTAAGGCCAGTAAATCTGGAAAAGCACTGAGAAAACTGGTGATGTTGTTTTATGGTTTATTTCTGAAGTATATTCTTGAAAATGTAGTTAGACGTGAAGGAGTTAAGGCATTTGCTTTCTTTGTATTATGAGAATTGTATGTTTCTTTTGAATGTTTGGAGAATGTTTGAAGTATACATACTTAGTTATTAATCACTTGCATTTTTAACCCAGTACTAGGTCATTTGTTATTGATCATGTTATTAAGCTTACAGTTTTTGTCAGGAATCCAGTTTTTAAAAGCTTTGTAGGTTATTCTGATGATAGCTGTGATAGTTAACATTCTGTGGGCGTGTAGTGTCTGTGCACTTGACATTAGTGTGAGTGTGTTTTCTGTATTATCTCCCTTAGTTTTCAGAGCAGTCCTGTTGGTGGGCGGACAGCTGGTAAGCTGGGGGCAGTGATCTGCCCAGGTCGCATGGTTCTAGAACAGAGCGTTCTTGTAACTCAGCACTGTGGACTCTGAAGGTGTAGGATCACTGCAACAAAAACAGTGCCTGCAGGTTTTATAGAAAAATACTTTATAAGTAGAACAACTTAGAGCATAATTTTAAGGAATAACTAGAGGCATGATACAATGAAACGTTACGTGTATGTGTGTATATATTTTCTATTAGGTACAAAAGTAATTGCGATTTTGGACTGAATTTTAAATGACTATAACTAGGCTCAAATGCATCTTTATTAACCAAAATAGGAACCATTACAATCAACACATTTTTGCCAGTGAGAAATAAATTTGTTTATTCCTGTAGCATAAAAATCCATGCTGTGGGATTTGAGGAACTCTTGGAAAGGATTTTCTGCCTCCTCCTGGTTGTGGAAGCATTTTCCCTGCAAAAGTTTGTTGAGATGCTTGAAGAAGTGACAGTCGGTTGGTGAGACGTCAGATGAATATGGCAGATGGGGCAAAACCTGGTAGCCCAATTTGTTCACCTTTTGAAGTGTTGGTTGTGCGACGTGGTTGAGCATTGCCATGTGCAGAGGAGAGCTGGGCCCTCTGTCGGCCAGTGCTGCCTGCAGGCATCAGCAGGTTCTGCTGCACCTCATTGATTGGCTGAGCCTACCCTGCAGATGTAGTGGTTTTGCCGGCGTTCAGAAAGCTGTCGTGGATCAGATCGGCAGCAGACCCCCAGACAGTGACCACGACTCTTTCGGTACAAGTTTGGCTTTGGGAAGTGCTTTGGAGCTTCTTCTCAGTCCAGCTGCTGTAGCTGGTCATTGCCAGTTTTATAAAATCCACTGTTGGTCACATGTCACAGTGCAATCGAGAACCAGTTCATTGTTGTTGCACAGAATAAGAGAAGACAGCACTTTAAAATGACAGGTTTTCAGAATTGAAAGAGACATGTGTACCCCAATGTTCATTGCAGCACTGTTTACAATAGCCAGGACATGAAAGTATCCTAGATGTCCATCAGCAGACGAATGGATAAGAAAGCTGTGGTACATATACACAATGGAGTATTACTCAGCCATTAAAAAGAATACATTTAAATCAGTTCTAATGAGATGGATGAAACTGGAGCCTATTATACAGAGTGAAGTAAGCCAGAAAGAAAAACATCAATACAGTATACTAACACATATATATGGAATTTAGAATAATGGTAACGATAACCCTGTATGCGAGACAGCAAAAGAGACACAGATGTGTAGAACAGTCTTTTGGACTCTGTGGGAGAAGGTGAAGGTGCGATGATTTTGACAGAATAGCATCAAAACATGTATATTACCATATGTGAAACTGATCTCCAGTCCAGGTTCAATGCATGAGACAGGGTGCTCAGGGCTGGTGTGCTGGGATAACCCAGAGGGGATGGGGTGGGGAGGGAGGTGGGAGGGGGGTCAGGATGGGAACACATGTACACCCATGGCTGATTCATGTGAATGTATGGCCAAAACCACCACAATATTGTAAAGTAATTAGCCTCCAATTAAAATAAATAAAAAATAGATAAATGACAGGTTTTTCTGGTCGGCTCCCGAGCACACACTTGTCAAGCTTTTTCACTTTTCCAGTTTGCCTGAAATGCTGAATGACGGTAGAGTGGTCAACACTGAGTCCTTCAGCGACTTCCCACGTAGCTGTAAGAGGGTCAGCCTCGCTGACTGTTGTCAGTTACCCGTTGTCAGCTCCCGGCGGCCAGCCGCTCTGCCCCTCGTCTTCAAGGTGCTTGTCGCCTTTGCGGAGCTTTTGAACCCCCACTGCGCTGCATGTTCGTTAGCAGTTCCTGCCCAAAAGTGCTGATGCTGCGAGTCGTCTCTGTTGCTTTACGACCCATTTTGAACTCGAATAAAAAAATCGCTTGAATTTGATTTCTATCTAACATCATTTCTGTAGTCTAAAATAAACATAAAGGAAACAGCAGGTAATAAGTCGTTGGCAAAAAGAACATGAAGCGAGAGATGTGCGCTGAGATGACGTGTGGCGACCACATCTAAGAATGTCTTCCAGCCAGCGCCACTCCACAGCTAGCTTTTGCACCAACCTGGATGTAAACATGCGTGTGTAGGTTGGAAGGCCTTGCTGTGCCTTATCTTTAGACGGGTGAGTGTGCTGTGTGGTCAGCGTGGAGTGGCCGCCGTCTTTTCTCGCTCTCTGCAGACGTGGACAGCTCGTGTCTTGCACGGTCACCAGCAGCTGGAGTGTGAAGCGTGTCTGAGATGGAGCAGGCTCCTGTCCCCCAGGTGGCCTGCACTCCCCGAGGCTGGGGTCCTGCCGAGTGGAGACCCTATGGCCGGGATCCAGTGTCTGCTCACCTGGCCCCTTGCCTCCTGAAGGGCCTCCCGCCTCTGGGGCCGGGTGTGGCCCCGGCCCTTCCCTGGTCTGAGCCTGAAATGGAGTGACAGGTGAAACCTGTTTGCCCGCTGACTTTGCCTTCCTGGGGTGCTGGTCACATATTAACTAGCAGTTTCCCCCAGGTGACACTGCGGTTTCAGCAGAGTCCTCTGGAGCTGTTCCCTGGCTGTTGCTGACGATTCTAACTAACATCTCCCGAGTAAATAGTTGCCCTTCCCAACCTGGAATGGAGGATTTCAGACCAAATGGCCGTTTCAGGGGGCCTCCCGAATCACTCTCTTCCTCCTCTGCTCGGGAGCCTGTTTCCTCCTCTTGAAGGAGATGGTAGAGCGTGGAGGAGCCTCCTCGCTGGGAGCTGAGTGTGCTTTTCTTGTATGAGTCAGGGACTGAACACTTGACCTGGGCATCTGCACGCCCGCCGCCCAGGTCTGCGAGGCCAGCGGCCTCGGCGTGCTCCCTGGGCTGGTCTCGCGGGACGGCTGGACGCAGGGAACTTCAGGTTGGCACCCACCCTGCTGTCTGTGTTTCTACCACTTTGAGGCTGCGTTTGCCTCTAAAGTCTTGTGGTTCATATTCCAGTGCAAAATGTAATTTAACGTTACGGTTAGTAGTGTTTTTCGAATACTACATGTTTGTGGTTTGCACAGCTTCTAAGCAAGTTTCTGATGCTCAGGAATGTTCCATGTATTAGTCTAATAACGTTTTTAGACATTTTATATTTAGTGTGTGTAGTTACAAAAGCACGTGATTGGTACCAACAGCTTGATTCTTGAGAAACCATGCAGATTTTACATTAAATAGAGCGATACTTGCTGTTTGCTTCTATGAACGTCTGAGCAAAAAATTCAGAAACGGTTATGCACTCACCTCAGGGCCTGAGTGTTGTGAGAGATTGCTTCTGTGGCATATCTGTGTTTATTTCCCTTTCTAGTGGCTCAGTGCTTTTAAAATGATGGCATTTAGGCCCTCTCTTGGGCCTGTCATTGGGCTGGGGCAGTGTTCATTCATTCAGAGTGGTTTTCCAAGCACCTGCTGTGCTGTCGGGTGGAGGTGAGGGGGCTGCCCGGTGTCAGGGGCCCTCAGCCTCCAGCTGCAGCGCCCTTGGCACTCACCTCCACGGGCTGGTCCCTGCGAGTGCGGGGCGCTCAGAGCTCGGTGGAGCCCTGTGCTTTCCGCAGCGGCTCCCGTCTGAGTGTGCAAGAGCACTGGGAACTGTGTCTGGAGCGCGGTGCGCGCGCCCCGTCTGGGTCCTGAGGAGCAGGCGCCCTTTGCAGCCGTTGATGTGAATCTTCGGATGACAGGGAACCTTCTCTGTGGTTCTGCGGAGGGCGTTCCTGGCCGAGAGCACGACTCACTCAGCAAGTATGTGCTCAGCTGATGCCTGTGGGGCTGGGGTGAGCCGGGAGATGCCTCCAGGGGCGCAGCCTGTGGGGGGTTTGCCCCGTGCCGTGCGGGGCCGGGAAGCTCCTGAGCCGAGCCTTCCCTGGGGCGTAGGCACAGCTTCCCACAGTGCATTTCAGGAAATGTTCGCTCTGAATCCTGAGGAATTTGTAGAAAAGGTGGAAAGCTGACTTAGGAAGAACCTGTTCAGTCTGTCTGTGGGCCTGTGCGCACATAGGCACGCCATTCCTCAGCTCTCTCTGCGCCTCCCTGAACCCGGGTCCTGGGAGCTTGCCTTCTTGCACCAGGCCTGACCGCGTGCCTTGCTCTGGCCGGTGAGCGGCCCCCCTGAGCAGCAGCTCTAAGCCCCAAATTCACCTGCTGCTGTTTCTGCTCGTCCCTCTCCCATGAAGCCGTGTCCCAGGCGGGGCTGATGCGGAAGCCTGGAGTAGAGAGGTGTGGCGTCTGAGAGCAGCGGGACTTAGGAGTGGGGCGCCTGAGCATTTGGGTTTTTCTGTCTTTGCAGCATGGCCTAGTGACTGAAAATCATGTGTGTCTCTGTTTAGATGTGTAAGTGTGCGGCTGACTCATTTGAAAAGACTCCGATGCTGGGAAAGATTGGGGGTGGGAGGAGAAGGGGACGATAGAGGATGAGATGGTTGGATGGCATCACCGACTCGGTGGATGTGAGTTTGGGTAAACTGCGGGAGTTGGTGACGGACAGGGAGGCTGGCGTGCTGCAGTCCATGGGGTCACAGAGAGTCGGACCCGACTGAGCGACTGAACTGAACTGAACAACCGTGCCTGCTGGCCCGTCCGGGCCAAGGTGCTGGCCGCTGGCTGAGGAGCTGCACGTGTTAACAGGTGGGTTTCTTATGGGCCTTGTAAGCCAAGGTAAGAACACTGTAGATGGAAGAAGGTGGTGACGTTTGCAGTTGAGCTCTCCAGGCCTCCCAGGCAGCAGAGGCCACAGGGCGAAGGGGATGCGGCCTGGCGGCAGGAGGCTGATTGGGTGCAGGGCTTGTGGAACGAAGGCCGAAGCTCACAGGCAAGCAGAGGACGAGAGAGCCGTTCGGGGTCATCCCAGGTGTGCACTTGGCTACTAGGTAGGTGGTGGTACCCTTGAGTACATGCGTGCATGCTAAGTCACTTCAGTCGTGTCAGACTCTTTGCGACCCCGTGGACTGTAGCCCGCCAGGTTCCTCTGTCCATGGGATTCTCCAGGCAGAATACTGGAGTGGGTTGCCTTGCCCTCCTCCAAGGGATCTTCCCCACCCAGGGATGAAGCCCGAGTCTCTCCTGTCCACCTGCACTGGTAGGGGGGCTCTTTACCACCGGCACCCTGGGAAGCCCTGGCGGCGCCCTTCAGTTCAGTCCAGTGGCTCCGTCGCGTCCCGACTCTGTGCGACCCCGTGGCCTGCAGCACGCCAGGCCTCCCTGTCCATCACCAACTCCCGAAGCTTGCTCCAACTCACGTCCTTCGAGTTAGTGATGCCATCCAACCATCTCACCCTCTGTTGCCCCTTCTCCTCTTGCCTTCAATCATTCCCAGCATCAGGGTCTTTTCAAATGAGTCACCTCTTTGCATCAGGTGGCTACAGTATTGGAGCTTCAACTTCAGCATCAGCCCTTCCAATAAATATTTAGGACTGATTTTTCCTTTAGGGTGGACTGGTTGGATCTCCTTGCAGTCCAAGGGACTCTCAAGAGTCTTCTCCAGCACCACAGTTCAAAAGCAGCAATTCCTCATCGCTCAGCTTTCTTTATAGTCCAACTCTCACATCCATACATGACTACTGGAAAAACCATAGCTTTGACTAGACAGAACTTTGTCAGGAAAGTAATGTTTATGCTTTTTAATATGCTGTCTAGGTTTGTCATAGCTTTTCTTCCAAGGAGCAAGCTTCTTTTGATTTCATGGCTGCAGACACCATCTGCAGTGATTTTGGAACCCAAGAAACTAAAGTCTGTCACTGTTTCCATTGTTTCCCCATCTATTTGCCATGAAGTGATGGGACTGGATGTCATGATCTTCGTTTTCTGAATGTTGAGTTTTAAGCCAGGTTTTTCACTCTCCTCTTTCAGTTTTCATCAAAAGGCTCTTTAGTTCCTCTTCGCTTTCTGCCATAAGGGTGGTGTTATCTGCATATCTGAGGTTATTGATATTTTTCTTGGCAATCTTGATTCCAGCTTGTGCTTCATCCATCCTGGTGTTTCTCATGATGTACTCTGCATATAAGTTAAATAACCAGGGTGACAATATACAGCCTTGACATACTCCTTTCCCAATTTGGAACCAGTCTGTTGTTCCATGTCCAGTTCTAACTGTTGCTTCTTGAACTGCATACAGATTTCTCAGGAGGCAGGTTAGGTGGTCTGGTATTCCCATCTCTTAAAGAATTTTCCAGTTATCCTTTAGCCAGAGTTGAGAAAAACAAAAAACCCTGACCCCCTGCTGTCTTTGTCCAGCCCTCCCCTGCTGGTCTGCCCTTCTGCAGCGGCCTTGATGTGAAAGTGTTAGTTGGTCAGTGGTGTCCGACTCTTTGTGACCCCATGGACCGTAGCCCACCAGGCTCCCCTGTCCATGGAATGTTCCAGGCACGAGTACTGGAGGGTAGCCGTTCCCTCCTTCAGAGGATCCGCCCGACCCAGGGATCGAGCCCGCATCTCCTGCGCTGCAGGCTGGTTCTTCCCCGTCTGAGACCCCAGGGAAGCCCTGCTGTGCTCCTCGCCGAGCCAGGCGGCCTCGCTGGCCTCCCGCCTCCTGTAGCGGTGTCTGTGTGCTCCTGCGCTCCCCTGGTGTCACGGGTGACTCCATCTGGCCCCTCTTTCTTGGCGCTGTATTTTCACACTGGACTCTGTCCTCTGTTTATTTTTTCAAAAAAGGAAGGCCTCTGATTAAGCCTGGAACCATTATCCTGAGATCAGGGAGACACACGGGTAAGGGCTGTGCCTGACGGAGTGTGCACACTCAGAGCTCAGTGACCGTAAGGCCTGCCTGCGCCCCTCTTGGTCCCGGAGCTCCGTCTCTAGTTGAAACCTCAGTGGCTGCTTCTGTGTTAATGTCTGTGTCTGACTTTAGGAGCAGAACCCCCTGGGGGCAGTGGCTCTTGAAGAATTAACAGTAAGCTTTTTTAGGTGAGTTGTACCTGGGTTATGTTTACTCAGAAGGAAGCTACGGACACTTTTATAACACTTACATAAAATGCTCTTGTTTTTTAGTGGCGATGTAATATTTCTTGTACGAGTCATCTTATTCACACTTTGTCTCTGCAATACAGTGTTTTAGTACTGTTCCTGTGAACATTTTGCGTAATCATCTCTCTGTGGTTGTATTTCTATAAAATAGAAGTGGATTTCCAAAAGTAGTTTGCATTGGAGGGGTGGACACACCAAACATTTTGATAGACTTTGCCAGGTTCTTGTCTTAGCAGGCTCTTCCAGGTTACACCCCGCTGCAGTGGGTGTGACCCTCCACCTGACACAGTTGCTGGGAATTCATCTTTTTTCAGCCTGACAGAGAGCCCTTGGTTTCAAACTTCACATTTCCTAGTTCACTGTTGAGGAGGAGCGTCTTTCACAAATTCATCAACCATTATACTTTCTATGTGACATGTCCTTTTTTTTGTTGGGATGTTTGTTTTAATCTCTTCAACTTGTGCAAATGCTGTTTATAAAACATTGATGTATTAAAAAACATTGATGTATTAAAAAATTTTTTTTCCTATTTAGTCATTTTGGCCTTTTAATTTTATATCCATCAGTGGATGTATTTTACTAGTCATTTGTTTCTTCATTGTTATGGACTTGAAAAGTAACTGAAAAATCAAGGGAGCACCTATTTTAAAATCGTTACTGTCTTAGCTTCAGTACGGCTGACAGCATATATTGTTTTGCGTTTAGTAATCGCCCTATGTTTTAAGAGTGTGGGCTGTCTTTTTTTCTTAAATCAGGCACAATTCTATTAGACTCTCCACCACCAGAATTTATAGTATCAGGAGGAGACTTACACAGATAGGTTTGTGTCTTAAGGATTTTCATTGTGGAACTACTTATATATGAGGGGTATATTTTTCTATTTTAGCAGTAATTCAACATTCAGGAAACTAAGATCATGGCATCTGGTTCCATCGCTTCATGGGAAATAGATGGGGAAACTGTGGAAACAGTGCCAGACTTTATTTTGGGGGGCTCCAAAATCACTGTAGATGGTGATTGCAGCCATGAAATTAAAAGACCTTACTCCTTGGAAGGAAAGTTATGAACAACCTAGATAGCATATTCAAAAGCAGAGATATTACTTTCCAACAGAGGTCCGTCTAGTCAAGGCTATGGTTTTTCCAGTGGCCCTGTATGGATGTGAGAGTTGGACTGTGAAGAAAGCTGAGCGCCGAAGAATTGATGCTTTTGACCTGTGGTGTTGGAGAAGACTCTTGAGAGTCCCTTGGACTGCAAGGAGATCCAACCAGTCCATCCTAAAGGAGATCAGTCCTGGGTGTTCATTGGAAGGAATGATGCTGAGGCTGAAACTCCAATACTTTGGGCACCTCATGCGAAGAGTTGACTCATTGGAAAAAATCCTGATGCTGGGAGGGATTGAGGGCAGGAGGAGAAGGGGACAACAGAGGATGAGATGGTTGGATGGCATCACTGACTCGATGCACATGAGTTTGGGTGAACTCCAGGAGTTGGTGATGGACGGGGAGGCCTGGCGTGCTGCAATTCATGGAGTCGCCAAGAGTCGGACACGACTGAGCGACTGAACTGAACTGAACCGAATGAGCTTTCCTGGGGGCTCAGACAGTAAAGAATCTGCCTGCAATGTGGGAGACCTGGGTTCACTCCCTGGGTTGTGAAGATCCCCTGGAGAAGGGAAAGGCTACCCACTCCAGTATTCTCCAGGATTCTGGAGAATCCAATGGACAGAGGAGCCTGGTGGGCTACAGTCCACGGGGTCACAAAGAGTCGGACACGACTGCATGACCTAAGCACATATAGCACGTGAATGAACTTAAACAAAACCTTTCCAGAAACCGGAGAACGAGCTTTAGAAGTTCGAAATTAAGCCACGCGCTTTGGACAAATCAGCCTTATTGGTAGTTGCAAATAGCTAAGGTTATCTGACTGTTTAAAACTTCCTTCTAATTTGTTTGATTTGTTTTAGTGATACAATGTGTTTTTTTTTTCAGCTTATATCTGCAGATATCCCAGTAGAGAAAATAATGGGTTAAAAAATGATTCAGTTCAGTTCAGTTCAGTCGCTCAGTCGTGTCCGACTCTTTGCGACCCCATGGACTGCAGCACGCCAGGCCTCCCTGTCCATCACCAACTCCCGGAGTTCACTCAAACTCATGTCCATTGAATCGGTGATGCCATCCAACCATCTCGTCGTCTGTCTTCCCCAGCATCAGGGTCTTTTCTAATGAGATTAACATTAGAAAAACAGGCTGTTTTGTTTCCTGGAGTTACCTTTTAGCCCCCTCCGTGGTGTGTGGGAGAGTGGTATAGCGGTCACAGGGTAAGTGGCGGCTTCAGGGGAGTCCTCGTTGTAAAAGGCATTAGTGCTCAAGGTTGCCTGTGTATGTGTTGGAGTTGCTTGCCTCTGCTAACCCGTTCGGCGCTGTGAAGACAGTCAGTGACTGTGGCTGTTTTGCCAGTTTGGGTGTTTGTGGACGTGACCAGTGGAGTGCAACGATCAACGTAATTTGTCTACTTTTAAAGATGAAATGAAATTTTAGAGCTTTTTCTCTGCTCGTTACCCTGAGGGCCCAACCCTCGACTTCACCCCGACGGCTCTTGTCTGGGTCACTAGTGCCCTTCGGGCCCTCTGATGCCATCCCCTGGCCTCGTCTCCACTTGGCCCCGGGGTCCGGTCGGTTCTCCTCTGCCGAGTGGAGGAGCCCCGGTTTGCCGCCTCCTCTCTGCTCCCCGAGAGCTCCTTCCTCCTCGGGGCATCCAGTGCGCACACCACCCCGAGCGGACCGTGCCCGCAGCCTCGCGCTGGCTCGGCTCAGCGGCTCGCGCAGCCTCCCAGCCGGGGGACCGCCCGGTCGCCCCTTGTCTCGGTTGCTGGCGCCCCTTTGCCCCATTCTTGACTCCCCGTTCTCCCGGGCCTCAGCCCTCCCCCGTCTGGCGGCTCGGCCTCCAAGGCGTCGTCGGCGTCGTTCGCGTCTCAGCAGTCGCGCTGCGGGCACGCTCTGCGATTCTCAGCCTTCAGTTCGGCGCTGCAGGCTCCCGCTCAGACCCTCCGGCGGCTGAGCTGTCGCCCGGAGCGCCCCCTGGCTGTCGGAGCCCGGCGTGGCGCTCCGTCCCGAGAAGCCCCGGCGCCGCCCGCCCCGTCTCCCTCCCCTCGGGCCGTCGCGGTCCTGCGGCTTTCAGACGCACTGCCGGGCGCCCCTCCCTCCGGATCCCGGGACTCTGGGTGCCTCCGCCTCGCTTGCCGGCGTCCGCCTGTCCGCGAGGTTCTCCTGTTGGATCACAAGTCCCTGAGAACAGAGGCTGTTGCTCTTCTTCCCCATCGCCTGGAGTTGGAGGGGGTGAAGATGATTTAGCTGAAGAGAGAAGCACCTTATCCCCTGGGCTTAGTGTCTGTTCTATTTTTTTCGTTTGTGAATTGCAGTTTTCATTTCTTTTAAAAACATTTATTGTAGATTGCTACTCTGTGTTTACTGAATGTTTGCGTCTAATGCAGCGTAAACATGTTACTCTGCAGTGGGCTTTGCCTTTGAGCTGAGTTGCGTCCCAGCTTCGGAAACCTGACCCTGGTTGTTGGTTTTTATCGTTTCCTTCCTTCCAGACGATTCTTCCCCTCCTTCCCCACTTCTTCCTTTCCACCCCGTGAGAATTATTACTGGACAACGCAGGGAGCCTTTGTCCTGCGGCGCCCCGGCCAGCCCCCGATGGACTTGTGGCCCCAGCAGGGTCTGCGTCCTGGGGCCTCTGCTGTTGAGGGGGGCTGCGGTTGAGGGGCCAGGCCCTCCTGGCCACCTCCTCCGTGAGTCACTGCCAAGCTCATACCTCTGGCGCGTTGCCTGCCAAGCAGTGGTTTCGACGCACAGCTGGCCTGTTGCTCTGTTTCATTCCCAAATCAACAAGGGAGGTGTGGTTGTTAACCTCGAGGTATCTTTCAGCTGAAGGAGGCCCGGGAAGCCCCAGGATGTCGAGTTGATAGGTACAGCCGTCCCTCCTGCCTGTCTTCCCGCTTTCTGCCTCCAGTGAGCACAGCCGCCCCTCCTGCCCGTCTTCCCGCTCTCTTCCCGCTTTCTGCCTCCAGCGAGCACGGCCGCCCCTCCCTCATCTCTGCTCCTGCCTCGGGATGGCCAGGCTGTCCAGCGCCTTCCCTGTTACAGAGCAGGCTTTCCAGGGCGCCCTTGTGCCTGTCATCTTCTGGGCCCGGGCAGTGTCCCAGAGGACACCTAGACGTGTGATTTCTCCGCCAGAGGCCAGACGCATATCCTGCCGCACTGACCTTGAGATGGGTTTGCCCGTTTACATTCCAGACCTCAGAAGTCCCTGCGTCCTCAGTATATTCAGATTTCTTTTGATAAGCTAGACTATAGGAAATAATCCTGGCTGGTACTAACCTGTTTTCAGTGAGTGAGCGTGTTCTCTTGTGTGTATGGCCCGTCATTACCCGTTTATACATTTTGTCCGTGTTTTTTCCCTTGAGCTGTTTGTCCTTTTCCGCTTGATTTGTAGGGAATCTCGGTAGCTCTGAATCCTGACCTCTTATGTGTATGTTGCAAGCATGTCGTGTGTGTTGCAAGTATGTTTCGGTTCATCTTTCTTTTTCTTGTCTCTTACAGTGCTTTGTCACACCGATTTGAAGCCTTAGAATGTAGCTGGGTTCCTCGGTCTTTTCCTTAGACTTCCGTTTTTATAGCTCTTCTCTATTGCTTCGGGGGTGTGCTCAGCGCTCCATTCTCAAGGGCTTGCCGTTTAGCTTTTTACCCGTAGGTGTTTCCTGGACCTGGCGTGCCTTCGCCTGTGGGACTCCCCCGCCCCCTTACAGCCTCAGCGCAGGTTTTCCGGGCCTTCCTTTCTGTAAACTCAGTGTGTGTCAGAGCGCTGGCTGTGTTACCTGTCCACTAGTGGGGTGCTGACTGGCTGTGCAGTCTGCGTGTGACTGGGTGTGGGAAGGGTACAGCCTTTCTTCACAACAGGGTAACAGGCGAGAGGCAGCTTCGCTTCGCGGGGAGAATGAAGTGCAGCTTCTTGTCTCACCGCCTTCTGACCCGAGGGCGCTACTGTGTGGCCCTGGCCAGGCAGCTTACCGGTCCTGGGCTCAGCTGAGGGTCTGTAGACAGTGGTGCCCGCCCTGTAGGGCCGTGCCTGGAAGTGCCGTGTCCTGGGCTCAGCTGAGGGCCTGTAGACAGAGGTGCCTGCCCTGTAGGGCCGTGCCTGGAAGTGCCGTGTCTTGGGCTTAGCTGAGGGCCTGTAGACAGAGGTGCCCGCCCTGTAGGGCCGTGGCTGAAAGTGCCATGGTTCTGGGCTCAGCTGAGGGCCTGTAGACAGTGGTGCCCGCCCTGTAGGGCCGTGGCTGGAAGTGCCGTGTCCTGGGCTCAGCTGAGGGTCTATAGACAGTCGTGCCCGCCCTGTAGGGCCGTGCCTGGAAGTGCCGTGTCCTGGGCTCAGCTGAGGGCCTGTAGACAGAGGTGCCCGCCCTGTAGGGCCATGGCTGGAAGTGCTGTGTCCTGGGCTCAGCTGAGGGTCTGTAGACAAGTGCCCGCCCTGTAGGGCCGTAGCTGGAAGTGCCGTGTCCTGGGCTCAGCTGAGGGTCTGTAGACAGTGGTGCCCACCCTGTAGGGCCGTGGCTGGAAGTGCCATGTCCTGGGCTCAGCTGAGGGTCTGTAGACAGAAGTGACCGCCCTGTAGGGCCGTGCCTGGAAGTGCCGTGTCCTGGGCTCAGCTGAGGGCCTGTAGACAGGGCAGTGTCTAGAAGTGCAGCAGATGCGTGAAGAAAGCGCCTGGCTCCGGGTGGCGCTTCCTTCTGCTCTGGTGATGCTCCTTGAGGCTGGATACCTGTTGCTGTTCCTGTTGTCATTATTAGCTGTGCCTTTTCTCCTTTCCCGCGTTTTGCTTTGTCTGCTCCAGCAGAAGATCTCCCTGTTCGTCGCAGGACAGAAGTTGACATCTGTTGGCTCAGCCTTGTGGCAGTTGAGGTCCTTTGTGGGGGAGGGGAGGTCCCCAGCACCACGTTCTGGGTTAGTACTGCTCATTGCGTATCTCTTGAGCTGAAAAAACCTTACTTGTTACTGTTTCTGATTTTGTCTAGAAATGGTAATATCTTGTTTAAAAAATATAGTGTAACTTTACGTATAAAAACAAGTCAGTGATTTTTGAGGTTTTCATTCTATGGAACCTGACACTTCCTTTCATCATCATATTCCTGTGTCTTTGAGTTCATGCCTGTGACATATTCCATTAGTTATCTAAAGAATGTATTACAGAATGTACTTTTTTTTTTTAGCCTATACACGAATGCATTATAGTTAAATACCCCACATATTTGTAATACTTGCTTCAGTATGGAGAATTCCGGAATAGAAGTGTTATTTTGGTGACAGAATGACAGTCCACTGTGGTGGCTGCTGCTCATCGTGAACGTTCTCTTGCGAAGTTTTGCCAAGGAACCCAGCGGAACAGGGAGTTGTTTTCGCCTGTGTCGCCCTGCCCTCCGGCTGCCTTTCTGCATCAGTGCTGCCAAACATCCCCCTAAACCGCGCGGTCCTTTCCGAAGTCTGCGCTGCTGTGAGCGGCTCACCTTGGCTCGCTCTTGCCTGCTACCAGGCGGCATTCCGATCTGCTGTGCTCACCTGATAAGGCAGAGTGAGGCAGGAAGTGCGGTCTGCAGGTCCCGCCTGGCACCAAGAAGGCGGCTCGGGAACCCCCAATCAAACCAGTCAGAGAGGTCAGCCTCGGTGCCGACTTCTCTGTGAAAGCCCAGCCGGAAGGCGGTCGTGTTCACGCCGCTGCTCTTGCACCCTCACCAGATGAATTAGCAACAGGTGATTGTGCTGTGCCAAGTCGCGTCTCTGTGACCCCAAGGACCATAGCCCGCCAGGCCCTCTGTCCACAGGATTTCCCAGGCAAGAATACTGAGTGGGTAGCCATGCCCTCCTCCAGGGCCTCTTCCCGACCCAGGGATCGAACCTGTGTTTCCTGCTTTACAGGCAGATTCGTTGCCCCTGATTGGTGGGGAGAGCCTGGGAGCAGGTGGCTAGTTGTAGTCAAGGCTGTGGTTTGACAGGCTGGTGCTGAGCTGGAGCAAGGCTGCAGGTGCACTGAGGCGGCAGCGACCCAAGACTCGTCCCTTTACTGACGCCTCCAGTGAATCGAGAGTCTTGGGTGGGCCGTCAAGCTGTGTCCCTTTAAATCGCATTAGTCACAGGTGTGATGTTAGGTTAGCAGTTCACGTGCAGCTGGTTAGATGCACCTGGCGTTCACCAACCACGTCTGGACACTGCGGCTCGGAGGCTGGAGCAGGAATCTGTTCAGGAGAGAGGTGGGATCATGCCGCAGGAAGGCAGGTGCTTGGAGGGACAAGAACAGAAGCACCGTGCTGCCGAGGGCCCCGGCTCGTCACCAGGGGCCCAGGCCGGTGTCTGGAGGCACCCTGATCTCCCAGCTGGCAGGTGCTGCTGGCGTCTGGTAGGTGGAGGCCAGGGGTGGTCCAGGCACCGCATGGCCGTTCCCGAGGAGCCCAGGGGTGCCCACAGCTGCAGTCCTGGGCCTGTCCTGCCCGCTGTCCCCACCCACACCCCGGAGTGCACAGTGCCTGGGACATCTGCACTGCCCCTGTGCAGAATGTCATGCTCAAACCGATTGAGCATCGGGCTCAGGGATGCCAGTGGGTGAAGTTCAGCCCAGTTGGCAAAGCGACATGAGATGAGTCTCGCTTCTGTAGACGGCAATATTTTGTAGCTGTCAAGCGTGTTTGTCATCTCTGGAGCTGCTCCAGGGACGCCTTCTTACTTGAGGGCTATAGATACATTCCATGGATGAGAAAATAATGACATCTTAATTTCAGTAAATACATTTTTATTAGCTTAAAACTGAAATTTAGCATTTTCTTCACTTACAAGTTTATACTCATATCTCCTTCAAAACTGAAGTTGTAAAATTTTAAATGCACAAAAGTCAGGTCTGCTGCTGCTGCTAAGTCACTTCAGTCATGTCGACTCTGTGCAACCCCATAGACGGCAGCCCACCAGGCTCCCCCGTCCCTGGGATTCTCCAGGCAAGAACACTGGAGTGGGTTGCCATTTCCTTCTCCAGTGCATGAAAGTGAAAAGTGAAAGTGAAGTCGCTCAGTCGTGTCCGACTCTTAGCAACCCCGTGGACTGCAGCCCACCAGGCTCCTCCATCCATGGGATTTTCCAGGCGAGAGTACTGGAGTGGGGTGCCATTGCCTTCTCCAAAGTCAGGTCGAGACCGTACTTAGTATGTTAATAAAGGCCACTCACCTTCTGTCACAGGTTTGAAGTATTTCAGCCGTTGTGCTTTGTAAAGAGTCTTTCTTTACCGGCTGCACTGGGCCTGGCACTGCTGCCCGGGCTTCTCTCCGGCTGTGGCGAGTGGGGCCGCTCCGGCTGCGGCTTGCAGGCCTCTCGTCGCGGAGGCTTCTCTTAACGGCAGGCTCCGGGGGTGGGGGCTCAGGAGTGCGGCTCCCGGGCTCCGGGGTTGCTCCGCAGGATCTTCCTGGACCAGTGATCTGTCCGGTGTCCCCTGCATTGCAAGACGGGTTCCTCACCACTGCACCACCAGGGAAGCCCTGATAAGTGCGTTTTACTGTGATTGTTCGGTTTGCAACCCTCTGTGCTTTATGCATTTAACACTTTTATTCTGAGAGCAGTGGCATAGGTCTCACCAGTCTGCTGGAGGACCCCGGACAAAGTTGGGGAGAACCCCCGGCCTAGACAGGTGGCCGTCTTTCACATCCCCAGTGCATATGGTGTGGTAGCTACTCAAATACAGAGATTAAAGATTTTCAGAGGACTGTGGGGAGAACTTCACTGTTCATCCTCTTGTGATGCTGACTAAGGGGTTGGGTAGGTTTCCGCTTTCACCGGCGTCTCCCAGCGGAACACATGGGGAACCTGCCTCGGAAGCTGACGGTTGTGAGTAGACGGCGCACGGGAGCCTGCCTCAGAATCTGACGGTTGTGAGTAGACAGTGCTGGCGGCCATAACTGAGGCCTTTAAAAGCCATGTTTGCTGATCGGTGTTCACAGCAGGCTGTTTTCTGCCCGAGAATTGTCTTACTTACAATGCTTACGTGGTTGGATACAGGGTGGTTTGTTAGAGTTCATAAAGCGGTGATCTGCGTGCGTTCTCTGTGGGGTGTGTGTGTTGGGGTCAGTTTTTTAGACCAGAAAACTCTGAAATCTTCCCCTGAAAGGTGACTTGTCCCACGTTCAGTGAGCTTGCTCCACCTCGGCTCTAGTGATGTTAGCAGAACAGTGGTTGGCTCACCTCGAGAAGGCGTGCACTGGGATGTGTGAGAGAGCGTGCCTTTGTTTTCAGACAAGGAGCCGTACCAGAATCACTGGATCACGCAGACCTGTGAGGCGTGTGCAGTGGATCGCACTCCCGGGTGAGGACGGCCCCGGCTCGCCCCAGATGAGTGGATTCGGTCCAGAGCGTGTAGCCAGGCTCACCCCTTCGTCTGGTTTCCGGTTGCAAGTGACAGTCACGTTCACACAGTCCTGCAGTCTGTAAGTGTGCAGGAGCACCACGTCTGGAAAAAGAGCGCACCTGCCTCCGTTGCAGAACACTTTAGTGCTGAGCAGTGCTGGCTGCCCGTCACGCGACACCCGGCGAGCCTCAGCCCCTCGGTTTCTAGAAACCCAGCGCCCGCGCGGCGCGGCGCAGTGAGCCCCGGGGGCAGGCTGTGTGCAGCGGGGGCGTGTTCCCCGGGAGGGCTGGGCGAAGGTCCACTCTAGATGGTGCTGAGCCTTCGGGAGTGTCTGTCCTAAAGAAGTTATAGGTGATGCAATGCGTGTAGTTGTAAAAAGTGCTCTTCAGCACCGGTTTAAAAACAGTTTAAGAAGTAGTTTATACAGGTTTAAAAAATAGTATTTATACGACTTTAAAAAACCCGTAATCAGGTATTTTGTCCATTCTCTACCTAAACTGTTGGCATTCAAATGTTACTGCTGTTTCAACAGTGTGAGTAAACGGCCATCATCTGGTTGACGGCTTTATGCACAGTAATGTTTGTGTTTTGAAAGCACACAGCTGTCTTGGAGGAAGCAGCCTTGGGAATAAGGTGTGTGTATGAGATGAAGTAGTGGTCCTGTAAACGAGGGAATTGGAAAGGTGAATACCTGTTGCAGGTAGCGTTGTTGGGCTACAGGCTGGGACCTGGTTTTCCTAGAAATGCTGGAAGCGGTGAGAAGAATGCGAACAGAGCCTGGTTATTAGCCTGTTTAAGCTCTGAAGCAGGTGGTTCTTGGTAGCTTGAACAGAAGGAAATTTGGGGCTGTCCTGGTTTGGATAAGAAGACCGATTGATTATCAGTTTCATTCACTAATGAGGTATTGGTAAAATATTGAAAAGCAAACCTCTGTCTGTGCGTCTTTGCTCCTCGTTTTGACTGTGTGTGTAATTTCTTAACGAGCCTTCTCTCTCTCTTTTTTGGTCTTCTTGTATTCCTTCTGATAAACACAAGAACACTTCTGTTTAAAGAATGGTAACGCAACCCCGAGCAGGATTCATTACCGTTGTGGTGACCGTGGGTGATCGTGTTTCTCGGGGAAGAATGTATCTGAAGGTGAGGATATGCCTTTAGGAAGCAGGCGGTTTTCCTGTTGGGAAAAGTGACCGCTGAGGAAAGGAGCCGAGTGGACGGTCTGTCAGGTCGCCCCGCCTTTCTGTGCATCGAGCTGCAGTGCTGGCTGCGGAGCACCGGCGGCGGGGTCACGCCGCTGGCCCTGGAGGGACTGGTGGCCAGGAGGCAGCGCTGGGGGCGAGGAGTGGGGGGGGGGGCTGGGGTGCTGGCTGCCGGGCGGCTGTGTGCCGGCGGCTCGCGCTTGGCCTCCCTGGACCTTCTTTGTCCCCCCTGCGCAGTGGGCATGATGGCAGCACCTGCCCCTTAGTTTGGGGAAGTAAATGCTGAAGACCGTCCGCATCTGGCACATGATGGCCTGTAACATTCATTAGTTACTATTATTATTGGTTGGTAGCTTGGTCACTGCCTGCCCAGTTTAACGTTCAGGAGCTTGATTTTATGTCTTCTCAGCTTTGATAAAATTCTGTAGACTATGCACACTGGCCGAAACTGGCTGAATAATTGAGCATTAAGCTAACGTGTTCCTTTATTAAGGGACTCGCCCAGTAACGACTCTGCTTAGCTGATCCAGTGTGATGTTACGGAGACCTGGCAAACTGAACTGCTAGTTATTTATTAATGCTTATTTAGTGCAAATCGAATCAAAGGTAGTTTTTGATAGTCCTCTTTATTTAGGCTTGATTGAGCCTGGAGAATCGTTTCCTTAACAGCATCGTAGAGAGGTTTCTTTTAAAATGACTGTCAGCCTGATTTTTGGCTGCTGGGCCTGGGCCACACACAGGCAACTCCTGACTTGCTTTCTCAGCTGCCACCCTGTGCCCATGCCCGGCTTCACCCCAGCGTCTGTGGTTCGGGTTGTCCTTCCCACACAGCCCTGATCCTTGCGTTCCTAGCCCAGGGTGGGGGAACACAGGGGTGGGCGGCCCGCAGCAGAGTCGGGTGGACACAGGAGGAACCCAGGGGCTGGAAATGTGTCTGAAGGTGTCTTTGTCCAGTTTAATTTTCAAATAGGCCGTTAAGCCCACGCTAATACTCCCTGTCCCTTCAGGTGAAGACTCGTTAGATGGTGCCTTTCCGGGAAGGGCAGGCTGGCAGGTTGGGATGTGGATAGTAGTGGTTGTGAGGGTCTCTGAAGCCACAGGGACCTCTGTGAGGAGGAGGGTGAGGGGGCTCCCCTGCCTGCTCTTAGGGTGGAGGTGGCTCTGGATGCTCGAGGATGTGGGAAGACGTGTGGGGGGAGGGGGGAGGGGAGCTTTGAGGACTCCCGCCGAGGCGCTCTTGGTGCCCAGGGCCGTGCAGGTAGCCTCGGGGTTGGGAGTGTCCGGGGAGGTCTGCAGGGAGCTGCGCTTTGTTCAGGAAGTCCCGGGGTGCATAGTATCGTCTGGTAAGGTGTGGCCCACCAGATAGACACGGGTGCTCTGTGCCGCAGCAGGCCCCTGCCCCTGGGTGTGAACTCCTGAGTCTTGGTATTGCGGTGGCAGCAGGAGTGTTGCCTAAATAAAACCTGTGACTGATTGAAAAAGCAGAGGGGCCCTGGGAAGGAGCCACCCAAGGTCCCGTGTGTGGGCTTCGGCCTCCCGCGGCATGGTCTTTGGTTGGCATCTGTTGTACTTTTCTCTGGAAGTAAGATTATTAAAAAACAAAGAATTTTAAGAAAAATCCACATTGTGCCTGTTGATCTGGGGCGAGTAGTTCATACTGAAAATACTTGCGTTCAGCCAAAGTGAGTTTCCATTCATTCACATTCATGCTGGGGTTGGCTTTAGCCTGCGTTCGTTGGCCTTTGAAATCTCGGGACAGATGGGCCCTCAGGGTCAGACGGGTGTGGACCTCTGAGTTCACTGCATCCAGGCTTAATTCTGGACTTGCTTTGATCCTGCTTGAACGGGATACTCAGGCTTTGTGAGTTTTAGTGGCCAGATCTTGAGGCTGGGGTTTGATCGTAGCATCTGCTTCACTGGTGGTTATAAAGACTTGACCAAGCGGTGCCCGGCTCTAGCTGAGGGCCCTGGTCCGAGTGGCAGCTGCTGCTGACACGGGTGCTCTGCCGCCAGACCTGACGCTTGAGCCACGCGGGGGGAGGCAGACTGTAAATCGCTCATCCCAAGTCACTTGACTAAGTTTGAAGACATCTCTTTTTTATAGGCTATCGTTTTTTCAAAGATGTATCATTTCATTCTCCTTTCAGGATTTGGAGTTCCACGGAGTGATGAGGTTTTATTTTCAAGATAAAGCCGCCGGGAACTTCGCCACGAAATGCATCCGGGTGTCCAGCACCGCCACCACACAGGACGTGCTGGAGACGCTGGCCGAGAAGTTCCGCCCCGACATGCGCATGCTGTCGTCCCCCAAGTACTCTCTCTACGAGGTGCACGTCAGCGGAGGTCAGTGTGCAGGGCGGCCGCGGGCGCCGTCCTCGCTGCGGGGCGCTCGCTTTTCTGGGGCCCAGCTCCACTGCTGCCCCGGCCTGTTCCGAGGGAGCCGTGAAACAGATGGCAGAGCTCGAGTGTGTCTGTGAGGTGTCCCAGCAGGTTCCTCGCAGGTGCAGTTTGGGGAGTTGCTTTCTTCTCCAGAGATGAGGAGTGCAGTGTTTCATACTTGAATTCTCCAGGTCTGGAACATACTTTGGTGATACACGGGGCTGCTTGACTTTGCAGAAATGCTTCGTGTAACTCTGTTTGTAGATTATAGTGCTACAGCCAGAAATAGCCCATTGTTGTGTGAGTGTGGACCATCAGTCTTGCTGTAGCGTCTTTGTTCTGTGGAACAGGAACCGTGTTCTTGGGAAGAACAGGCGTCGTGAGGAAACTCTTTCGGCTCCTTGTTTTAAGGTTTGATATGTATGCTGTGTATCATGTGGCAGTTTAGGCTGAACTGATGAGGAATGTAGAAATGTTTAAATTTTTATGAGTGCTTTGGAAATACTGAGTCACCTGCAAAAAAAAAAAAAGGTAGCAAAATCCAGTTAATGTTGTAAACAAAGAGATACAGATAGCACGAACATTATTTTAATCCTGTTTAAGTTCTAGCCGCAAAACCTGCTTGAACATTATTTATTTAGTTAGGTTTCTTCCTGAAGTGTAGCTTTCTTTGCCTGAAATTGGGCTTGGATTTTTGTAGTGTGTGGAATTCGGTTATCACCACATACTGCCAGCATTCTGTTAGGTGGGCCATGTCTGTTTATCACTCTTTCAAGTTCACTGGGGTATCACCTGCATACATCGTACCTAGACTAAATTTGACAGGAGAGGATCTTCCCGATTTTGGATGTTTTCTCTGAGGCTGAGTTTTCCTTTCACCTCAGAATCTTTGTGCGTAGCATACAGAGAGGAGGATAGTATTTCTCATCTTTCCCACGCTTCTTTCTGCACCATTGGTCATTTGAACACCACCACGTGAGGTCTTTGGAATGATATCTACGGTTGGGATTTGAGATCTAAAAATGGAATGGGCTTTATTATTTTTTTCCTAAGAATATTTTTTCCTTCAACTTCCTTTGCTAGATTTGTTTTTAATTGAAAAGTAAGCTGTGTTACTTGTATGGGATGAAGACACCAGGAAGGTGTGTAAAGAAGCACGTGTCTGTTTCCCAGCCCCAGCCCTGTCCCCTTGGTGATGCTCAGCCAGGCTGGCCCACCTGTGTCCTGCACCTTCGTGTGGCTCCAGCAGGGCCTCAGAGAGGAGGAGGCTGCGGGTGCGAATCCTCAAGAGGAGCGGGCCTGGCCCAGGGCCTCAGAGAGGAGGACACCGTGGGTGTGAGCCCTCAGAGGAGTGGGCCCGGTGTGGGGCCTCAGTCTTTTTCGGGTCACAGAGCCTGTAGTGTGTCAGGAATTTTTTGTGGCATACCCAGGCCAAAGGAAATATTTAACACTTTATTTTACTGCGTAGATCCAGACAAGTTCATAAGGATCTATGTTCTTAACAGCTTGCTGGTTATTTGGGAAAATAGTACACATAAAAGGAAAACTGGTGATTTCATTCCGTTCCCAGTCACAGTTGCTCCCTGATGGGGGGGGGGTGCCTCCTGGGCGCCCCCTGCCCCACTCCTGGGTGGAGGCAGCATCCCCATCTCCTGGTTTCCACAGTGCTGTGGCGAACGCACCTGACACGGGTGGGACGCCCACAGGAGAGACAGTGCTCAGCCTCGCAGGGACCAGTGGTTCCTGCCGTGTCTGGCAGGTTCAGCGCGTGCTCCCTGGACAGGTGACATGTGCCTAGTGAGCCCCTGGCACCTCAGCCCGTGTGGGGACAGAGCTCTGCTGGCCCAGTGCTGTGGAAATGCCTCTCGCAGCCCTTTTCCACGTTAGAATTTCTTGTGTGAGGTCAGTTGGAAAACTGAAGGCTTTTGCTGTTCTAACTTGAGCAGAAGACACTGCAGATTGTACCAGGGCCCTGACTGTATCTGCATGGAGTCGTCAGGCACACGTTCTGTAGACTGTAGACACTAGCATGGGCCTGGCTGTATCTGCATGGAGTCGTCAGGCACACGTTCTGTAGACTGTAGACACTAGCAGGGCCCTGACTGTATCTGCATGGAGTCGTCAGGCACACGTTCTGTAGACTGTAGACACTAGCAGGGCCCTGACTGTATCTGCATGGAGTCGTCAGGCACACGTTCTGTAGACTGTAGATGGTAGCAGGGCCCTGACTGTGTCTGCATGGAGTCGTCAGGCACACGTTCTGTAGACTGTAGACACTAGCAGGGCCCTGACTGTATCTGCATGGAGTCATCAGGCACAGGTGATGTAGACACTAGCAGGGCCCTGACTTGTTTATCTTCATGCAGTTGTCTGGCACATGTGTTTCAGGGCAGCTCCCTCTTTGCAGTTTTACAATTTAGACTGAATATTCGTTCTCTAAAAACGTGCTATGAGGGATTTCAACCCAGTGCACATTTTGCCACCTGATCAACTTGGTAATTTTGGTTTGAAGCAGGAATTTCCAACTTCTTGGCCCAGTCTCCGATTTATTACTCTTTTCTCATATCTTCTGTTGATACAATAATACTTCAGAGTTTGTCTGTCTTGTATTCTGGTAGTTAACATTGCTGTTGATCTGTAACGTTTACTGAGAGCCTCTGTAAATCTTTTCGATTCATCCGGTTGATCCTGCCTCGTTTTCCACAGTGATTGCCCATCTTTGCTGCCCTCTGCCTGGATAATCTTTGCCAGCTCTCACCTCCTAGTATGTGGTCAGGTGTGGGGGCCTTCAGGGGGCTGCAAGGAGCTTTTTAGATATCAAATAAGGAAGGAAGAAGACTCTTAGCCCTTTATCTAGAGAAGGGTGGGGTGGTGCTTGCTGGGGGGAGGGGTGTGAGTGTGGAGCCCTGAGCGTTTTGGAGCAGGAGTCAGGAAGGGGGAGGAGGAGCGCAGGGGTCACGCCAGGACGGATGCTGGTGGGGCAGGGCCACGTCTCGTCGGCATGTAACGCTGAGGTGAGAAGAGCCTCATCCATCAATGGGACGTCTCGTTTTCCAGTTGTATCTGAGGGAACTTGATTTACAGAAATAAACATATAGCAAGGCCCTACGTGTATTTTTTTCCTAGCCCGTGTGTATTTCTTGTATTTTCCCGGTTAGATTCTAAATGTGGTCAGAAGTTGTGCCTGGCCATCTCCAGCACTGGACACATGGTAGGTCTACATACAGTGGTACCAAAATCCTGAATTAGTCATTGAAACGGTCACTTCCACATGAGAGGAATTGAACTGCATTCGGTCTATCAGTAAGGAATGAAGGTTGCAAGACGTTTTTCGTCTGTAAAGTTTACTGTGTATCAGAATGTTGTAATGTTGTATTGACTAGTGCCATTAAGTAACCACGGCGTTTTGTTTGTTTGTTTTCTTTCATGCTGTGAAGAAGAAAGAAGATTGGATATAGATGAGAAACCCCTGGTTGTGCAGCTGAACTGGAATAAAGATGACCGAGAGGGCAGGTTTGTCCTTAAGAATGAGAACGATGCCATTCCTGCAAAGGTGAGAGCCAGGGGACTCGCTGAAGCTGTTCCAGGGCCGCCTCTGACTGGGCGTCCCAGGGCTCATTCTCCTCTTCGCTTCTCTCCCTAAACTGCCCTTTCACCTTCCTCCTGGAAAGTACTGTAAGAGTAGCCCAGCTTCTCCCTGCTTCATCTTCTATTTCATGAAATAACCCCAAATATTATTATTCTCTCCTTTTCAAAGGATTATGTAAAATGTTGTCACTCAGAGACTTCACGATCAAGGAATCAGCTTCAGGTTTTTTTCCCCAAAATTACCAAGTCGTATGTTTTAATAAGAATCAAAAGGGAAAATAAAACTTGAATAACCTATTTATGTGTGAACTTTCAGATACAGCTTAATAGTAAGGCATGTTTAAGACCTTTCTCGTATTATTATATGGAAAGTTACTACTTTGTAAACTTGCTTGAGTTTCTCTGGGTGCTGTAATAGAGTGAGTCTAAAACTTTCTCAGCTAATAAGACTGGAATTCCTGTGCCGCTGTTCTTTCCATGTGGAATACTATGAAATATAGCTTTAAAATGATTATACTTCTGTTTCGAGTCAGCTGGCCTCTTACAGACTAGAGTTCAGTGTTGACAAGTGATAGCAAAGGCAGAGGTTAAGGGTATTTTGAGAAAAATCTTGCATTGAATTTCCCAGTAGATCTGGGCAAAGGGCCGCTGTTTGCTTCTGGTGGCAGTTTGCAGTGTCTGTGTGACGTCAGCATCCCATGTGGAAGATCCAGACACACAGCTGTGCTCCCGGGACTTGTCACCTTTGCTGTAAACACATACGAAGTCAGAATGGATAACTTTTTTCTGCCACAGGAGCCTGGCTGGCTACAGTCCATGGATTCGAAAAGAGTCAGACACCACTGAGTGACTAACCACGTGATTTCAGCTGGTGTGCCTTTTGGTGGGGCCCCGGGTCCCGCTCAGTGTACAGTAGAGCCCTTCTTAGGGTCGGGACGACTGGACGGGGCCCAGGCAGCTTGCATGGAGATGGAGGTGCTTGCCGGCACAGCTGAAGGCAGTTTTCTTTCCCCATAAAATAATCTTGTATTTTTTTTGATTCTTTACCACCCAGCCTATTAAGTCATACAAAAAATAATTTGTTTCTGTGTCTTCTGCATGCAGGTCATGTTGTAAATTAAGCAAAAAAAAAAAAAAAAGATCTGGAAAAGAAACTAGAAGTTTTTGTGTAAACACAATACTTAACAACTTTGCTTCATAAAAGCCAATTTTTTAGGGCTATTCTTGACATTTCTTCTGACATTAAAGGAAACATCTATGAAGTAGATAATGTTTCAAATGGTTATTTCTGTATTTCCACTAGGTTCCATTCATTTAAGTTACTAATTATTTGGATCTTTATTCATCAAAAATGATAAGCTGGTGTGATTCCCACCCCAGTTTTCTTAGTGGGTTTGGGTTTTCTTGTGTGCTTGCTTCTCTGGTTATCGGTTTGAATGCAGGCGAAATCCTCTCTTGGTAAAATGAGATCTTGAGTGCGTAAGTGTGGGCCAGTACACTCGCGAACCCGCTGGCACAGTTGAGACAAAGCCCGTCTCTCATCCCAGGCCTTCCCTGCCCAGGGGCTGTTTCCGGCCGTAGCGCGTGAGATGCAGTTAGATCCCCATAGATGGTTCTCTGTGATTCTGTGTCGGAGCAGTGGAGTGATAATGTTGCTTTTATCAGAAGGCTCAAAGTAACGGACCTGAAAAGCAGGAAAAAGAAGGTGTTATCCAGAACTTCAAGAGAACTCTCTCAAAGAAGGAAAAGAAGGAAAAAAAGAAGAGAGAAAAAGAGGCAGTGAGACAGGCGTCTGATAAAGATGATAGACCTTTTCCTGGGGATGACATGTAAGTCAATTGTGGAAATATTCCTGTTTCTTTGTGTTCTAAGCTAAATGTTTTTAACGCAGCAGGCCTCCTTAAACTCCGAGATAAATGGGGGAGGGGTGACTTCAGCTCAGTGACCAGCGTGCCCTGGCTCTGCATGCCGAGGGGAGCCGGGCGTCTGCTGAGCAACACGTGTTGCTAATGTTGCCAGTCTGCGGTGCTTGCTCATCTTAGCATGGGGAACCCACGAACGGGGCTGCTTTTCCCAGTGAACCATGGGGTCAGATTCTCATCATCCCTGCCTCCCTTCCCTTCCCTGTCTGCTGTTCCGGTCCTTAAGGCAGCAGTGGTTTCTCAGACACCTCGGATACGCTTAACGCCTGATCGGAGGTTGGCAAGACTGGTGAAAAGCTGGTGTCCCCGTCTCAGCTCAGAGGCGCCATCAGGCCCACCCAGCCCCTCCCCTTCCTTCCTGTGCACCGTCCCCAGCACAGGTGTGCTCACCTGTCTGAAGGGACTTGTGCCTCTGATCTCGGAGCTGAGGGGGTAACAGAAGGGAGGCGTGAGGAGAACCTGGCCTCTGCTCTTCACTGAGTCTCCTGGCCTCTGTGTAGCCTCATGGGTTTTCAGCTCAGTCAGTTCATTCCATCATCAGATGCTTTTTCCAAGGCCGCCTCCTCGTCTTGGTGTTGACTGCATCCACTCCAGCGAACGTCCTTGTTTCTACAGTTTTGAGGACTTGTTTGACTATTTCCTTAGGAAATATTCCGGAAGAATGCCTCAGAGACACTGTGGCATGCTTGTGCTGCCAGACAAGGGTCTCCAGCCCTCGGGCCCCTCGTGCCTCCCTTAGGACTGGCGAGTGTAACAGAGCAGTGTCTGATCCCTGCGGTGTGTGTGAGCGCGTCCGCGCAGCTGGCTTCACCATTAGCACGGCCGTTGCCTCTGCACGCTTGTTAACTGCTTCTGCGCTTCTGCTGCAGTGACGTCATCTTTTCTCATATTTTGGTTGATTCTAAGTGTCCCATGTGTCTTGAGGATGTTAACCATTTGTCAGTGAAGGATGTTTACTTTAGAGTGGAGTTGGAGGCCATTGTGGATTGCATCAGAGTGGATTTAGATCTTAACCTGTTAGGCAGAGATGCCTGTGTGATGAGCATGAACTCCTGAGTGTAGTATATTTCATAGTGAGGCTCTACTCAGTGCATTCGTGCAAGACGAAGAACTTGCACACGTAGGTTGCTCACATATGAAAAATATCAAGGAAGAGGAGAATTTAAAACTTAGGCCATAGTCATTCTGCTAATTTAGTGTACAGGATGATCAGTATTTGTGTTAAGAAAGTAGGCTATTTAAAATGAGTTAAGTTCAACGATAGATTCAGAGCTTAACTGATTTGATGGAATTATTTTATGATTTTTATGACATCTTTCAAGTATATATATCAAAATTTAGTCAAGTATATTGAAAGTGAAGGTGAAGTCGCTCAGTCGTGTCCAACTCTTTGTGACCCCATAGACTGTAGCCTACCAGGCTCCTCTGTCCATGGGAGTTTCCAGGCAAGAGTACTGGAGCGGGTTGCCATTTCCTTCTCCAGAGGATCTTCCCTACCCAGGGATCGAACCCGGGTCTCCCGAATTGTAGGCAGATGCTGTACCGTCTGAGCCACCAGGGAAGCCCTGTATTAGTCTTACCTAAATATTTAGTTTTCAACTCATCATTCTATACACTTGACTCATTGTAGGAACTTTGGGAGCTATTTCCTTTTTCAGTCTTTCAGTTGTTAAAGAATCATGCCATTTGATTCTTCAAGACTTACTGGGTCGCAGAGAGTTGGACATGATTGAGTGAGCATGCATACGTAATTTTAAGACAGATTTTTGCTAATGTATATTCAGTTCTTTGTTTCTTGTGGTTGCAATGCTGTAACACTTATTTAATCTCTTTGAGATAGAGAACCCTTGTAGAAATAACTGAAATTATTTTTTTAGTTTTATTAATGAATACTCAATTAAGTTCTGTAAACAACTATAAAATTTTAATTAGGAGTTTCTGCCTAGTTCAGCAGTTTAGTTTGTACCGAGAGAAACTTTATCTGTCGTAATTAGACCAGGGCAGGGCAGAACTGCTCAGGGTTCTGGAGCGGCTGGAAGACCCGCGCCCTGTGAGTCCAGTGCGAGCGGTGAGCCTGTCTCTAATGTAACCTCGTGTGTCTTGCTCCTCCCTCTCTCCCCACAGTGAGAATTCTCGCCTGGCCGCTGAGGTCTACAAAGACATGCCTGAGACCAGCTTTACGCGAACCATCTCCAACCCTGAGGTGGTCATGAAGCGGCGACGGCAGCAGAAGCTGGAGAGGCGGATGCAGGAGTTCCGGAGCTCGGACGGGCGGCCAGACTCGGGTACAGGCCCCGCGCCGCGCCCGCTTATCCCTGACGCGAGTGCTGCCGGCTAGGGACGTGCCTGACGCGCGCCGACGTCTAGGGACGCGCCTGACGCGCGCTGTCGTCTAGTGACGCACCTGACGTGCCCTGAAGTCTAGGGACCCGCCTGACGTGCCCCGACGTCTAGGGACGCGCCTGACGTGCCCTGACGTCTAGGGACACGCCTGATGTGCGCTGTCGTCTAGGGACGCACCTGACGTGCCCCGAAGTCTAGGGACCCGCCTGACGTGCCCCGACGTCTAGGGACGCGCCTGATGTGCGCTGTCGTCTAGTGACGCGCCTGACGTGCCCCGACGTCTAGGGACCCGCCTGACGCGCCGCGACGTCTAGGGATGCGCCTGACGCGCCGCGACGTCTAGGGACGCGCCTGACGTGCCCCGACGTCTAGGGACACGCCTGATGTGCGCTGTCGTCTAGGGACGCGCCTGACGCGCCCCGACGTCTAGGGACCCGCCTGACGCGCCCCGACGTCTAGGGACGCGCCTGACGTGCCCCGACGTCTAGGGACGCGCCTGACGTGCGCTGTCGTCTAGTGACGCACCTGACGCGCCCCGACGTCTAGGGACCCGCCTGACGCGCCCCGACGTCTAGGGACGCGCCTGACGCGCGCCGACGTCTAGGGACGCGCCTGACGCGCGCCGACGTCTAGGGACGCGCCTGATGTGCGCTGTCGTCTAGTGACGCACCTGACGTGCCCTGAAGTCTAGGGGCGCGCCTGATGCGCGTGCGCCCGCTTATCCCTGACGCGAGTGCTGCCGTCTAGGGATGTGCCTGACGCACGCCACGCCTGCTTATCCGTCTAGTGACTCCCCTGACGTGCCCTGTTGTCTAGTGATGCGCACTGCGCCCGCTGCTGCGCGTGACGCGAGTGCTGCCGGCTAGGGACGCGGCTGACGCGCGCCGACGTCTAGGGACTCCCCTGACGTGCGCTGTTGTCTAGTGATGCGCACCGCGCCCGCTGCTGCGCGTGACGCGAGTGCTGCTGTCTAGTGACACGCCTGACGTGCGCTGTCGTCTAGGGACGCGCCTGACGCGCCCCGAAGTCTAGGGACCCGCCTGACGCGCCCCGACGTCTAGGGACGCGCCTGACGTGCCCCGACGTCTAGGGACACGCCTGATTGTGCGCTGTCGTCTAGTGACGCGCCTGACGCGCCCCTAAGTCTAGGGACCCGCCTGACGCGCCGCGACGTCTAGGGACGCGCCTGACGCGCCCCGACGTCTAGGGACGCGCCTGACGTGCCCCGACGTCTAGGGACGCGCCTGACGTGCGCTGTCGTCTAGTGACGCACCTGACGCGCCCCGACGTCTAGGGACCCGCCTGACGCGCCCCGACGTCTAGGGACGCGCCTGACGCGCGCCGACGTCTAGGGACGCGCCTGATGTGCGCTGTCGTCTAGGGACGCACCTGACGTGCCCTGAAGTCTAGGGGCGCGCCTGATGCGCGTGCGCCCGCTTATCCCTGACGCGAGTGCTGCCGTCTAGGGATGTGCCTGACGCACGCCACGCCTGCTTATCCGTCTAGTGACTCCCCTGACGTGCCCTGTTGTCTAGTGATGCGCACTGCGCCCGCTGCTGCGCGTGACGCGAGTGCTGCCGGCTAGGGACGCGCCTGACGCGCGCCGACGTCTAGGGACTCCCCTGACGTGCGCTGTTGTCTAGTGATGCGCACCGCGCCCGCTGCTGCGCGTGACGCGAGTGCTGCTGTCTAGTGACACGCCTGACGTGCGCTGTCGTCTAGGGACGCGCCTGACGCGCCCCGAAGTCTAGGGACGCGCCTGACGCGCCCCGAAGTCTAGGGACCCGCCTGACGCGCCCCGACGTCTAGGGACGCGCCTGACGTGCCCCGACGTCTAGGGACACGCCTGATTGTGCGCTGTCGTCTAGTGACGCGCCTGACGCGCCCCTAAGTCTAGGGACCCGCCTGACGCGCCGCGACGTCTAGGGACGCGCCTGACGCGCCCCAGCGTCTAGTGACTCCCCTGACGTGCGCTGTTGTCTAGTGATGTGCACCGTGCCCGCTGCTGCGCGTGACGCGAGTGCTGCTGTCTAGTGACACGCCTGACGTGCGCTGTCGTCTAGGGACGCGCCTGACGTGCCCTGAAGTCTAGGGACGCGCCTGACGCGCCCCAGCGTCTAGTGACTCCCCTGACGTGCGCTGTCGTCCAGTGACGCACCTGACGTGCCCCGACGTCTAGGGACCCGCCTGACGCGCCGCGACGTCTAGGGACGCGCCTGACGCGCCCCAGCGTCTAGTGACTCCCCTGATGTGCGCTGTCGTCTAGTGACGCACCTGACGTGCCCCGACGTCTAGGGACCCGCCTGACGTGCCCCGACGTCTAGGGACGCGCCTGACGTGCCCCGACGTCTAGGGACACGCCTGATGTGCGCTGTCGTCTAGTGACGCACCTGACGTGCCCCGACGTCTAGGGACCCGCCTGACGCGCCGCGACGTCTAGGGACACGCCTGACGCGCCCCAGCGTCTAGTGACTCCCCTGACGTGCGCTGTCGTCCAGTGACGCGCACGGCGCCCGCTGCTGCGCGTGACGCGAGTGCTGCTGTCTAGTGACACGCCTGACGTGCGCTGTCGTCTAGGGACGCGCCTGACGTGCCCTGAAGTCTAGGGACACGCCTGACGCGCCCCAGCGTCTAGTGACTCCCCTGACGTGCGCTGTCGTCCAGTGACGCGCACGGCGCCCGCTGCTGCGCGTGACGCGAGTGCTGCTGTCTAGTGACACGCCTGACGTGCGCTGTCGTCTAGGGACGCGCCTGACGCGCCCCAGCGTCTAGGGACTCCCCTGACGTGCGCTGTCGTCTAGGGACGCGCCTGACGCACGCCACGCCTGCTTATCCGTCTAGGGACGCGCCTGACACGCCCCGACGTCTAGGGACACGCCTGATGTGCGCTGTCGTCTAGTGACGCACCTGACGTGCCCCGACGTCTAGGGACGCGCCTGACGCGCCCCAGCGTCTAGTGACTCCCCTGATGTGCGCTGTCGTCTAGTGACGCACCTGACGTGCCCCGACGTCTAGGGACCCGCCTGACGCGCCGCGACGTCTAGGGACGCGCCTGACGTGCCCCGACGTCTAGGGACACGCCTGATGTGCGCTGTCGTCTAGTGACGCACCTGACGTGCCCCGACGTCTAGGGACCCGCCTGACGCGCCGCGACGTCTAGGGACGCGCCTGACGCGCCCCAGCGTCTAGTGACTCCCCTGACGTGCGCTGTTGTCCAGTGACGCGCACGGCGCCCGCTGCTGCGCGTGACGCGAGTGCTGCTGTCTAGTGACACGCCTGACGTGCGCTGTCGTCTAGGGACGCGCCTGACGTGCCCTGAAGTCTAGGGACGCGCCTGACGCGCCCCAGCGTCTAGTGACTCCCCTGACGTGCGCTGTCGTCTAGGGACGCGCCTGACGTGCCCCGACGTCTAGGGACCCGCCTGACGCGCCGCGACGTCTAGGGACGCGCCTGACGCGCCCCAGCGTCTAGTGACTCCCCTGACGTGCGCTGTCGTCCAGTGACGCGCACGGCGCCCGCTGCTGCGCGTGACGCGAGTGCTGCTGTCTAGTGACACGCCTGACGTGCGCTGTCGTCTAGGGACGCGCCTGACGTGCCCTGAAGTCTAGGGACGCGCCTGACGCGCCCCAGCGTCTAGTGACTCCCCTGACGTGCGCTGTCGTCTAGGGACGCGCCTGACGTGCCCCGACGTCTAGGGACCCGCCTGACGCGCCGCGACGTCTAGGGACGCGCCTGACGCGCCCCAGCGTCTAGTGACTCCCCTGACGTGCGCTGTTGTCCAGTGACGCGCACGGCGCCCGCTGCTGCGCGTGACGCGAGTGCCGCCGGCCAGGGACGCGCCTGGCGTGTGTGAGTAACTGTGGTAAAGTCACGAGTTAGTTATTCAGTAGTCTGGCTTGCCAGGAAAGAATCGTCTGTTCGGAAAGTCTCCGTATCAGAAGGCTGCGTCGCTGGTGCGGCGTTCCCTGAAAAAGTCCCACCGGGTAGGTCGTCGGCTCTGGCTCTCCTACGGGGCCGCGTTGAGGCGCTTCGGAGGCGGGCGTTGTCAGCCTTTCCCGGGGCGATTAGGGCCCTTACGAGCTGAGTCTTCATGATGTGATTCGTGGGAGTTGCAGTGTCGGTGACTCAAAAACTAGGGTGCTGAGAGACTTCTTCTGTAAATGATTTAATAGATGGCTTTCGAGACCTGTCCTGTCCTGTTCCAGCAGGGATTTGAGATGACTTAAAAATGTCTGCATTGAAAAAGGAGGAGGAAGAAGAGAGGGACTACAAAGATGAGGAAGGAAACATGTAAACGTTTTAGGGAAAATGTGGGAAAAGCGCAAGCTCGGGGCTTATCAGCAGAAAGCTTCCAGTCTAGCCCAGGCCTCAAACCCGGCGGTCGCTCTGGGAGCGGAGTAGAGGGTCCGCGTGAGGGGCTGCGGTTGGAAGCAGGCGCCCGTGTCGGACGCCCGCGCGGCCCTGGAAGGGCGGACTCCGAGCGGTCACGGCCGGCGGCCGTAAGGAGGGAGAGGAGGGGTGAGCGCCAGCAGCGGGGAGGAAGGGAGCCAGCGCCTGGCGGGGTTTTCTGAGGAGGGGAGCCCTTCAGGATGACACCCTGTTTTCAGCTGGATGGCTGCAGGTCTGCGGGGTGAAGGGACGTCTGGAGGGGAAGCCCAGACTCACTCGCGTGCCTTGGGAGGAGCTGCCAGCTGGGTGACTGAGGGCCAGTCAGCGGTGTCGCTGGGCATGGAAGAGACGGTGCAGGTGATACAGAGCTGGAATGAAGGCCGCTGTCGAGGTGCAGGCGGAGGGAGCAGGACAGGCCTCTGGAGGGCGAGGAGGAGGAACGGACACCCAGGAGAGGAGGGCTGTCTGCTCGACGGATGGCTGCGGTCCAGCCGCCTGTGCAGGCTTCCAGGAAGCCCGAGAAGCCAGAGCGTGCTGGTAGAGCAGCTGTCTGTGTTACCTCTGAGACGGTCAGGTAGGGTCCGTTGAGGTGTCATGTCGGGTAGAGCAGCTGTTTGTGTTAACACTACGACGGTCAGGTAGGGTTCGCTGAAGCGTTCTGTCCGTTTGTGTCTGATAAGTAACCTAGAGAAGTGTATCCCTGTAATCTCTGTGTCCGCTGGGTGGGTGTGATGTCATGGTGGGAAGAGAGTAACGCAGAGTGCGTCGCTCTGCCGTCCTCTTAGCCTCAGGGTGGTCCCTAGGTTCTCGTGAGGCGCTCACACACACTGACTCCCTTCACGGTCAGAAGTCGTCACTTGCAGCAGGCTCTGGCTCTGCACCTTGGAGAGTATTTTTAGCACTCTGGTGTATTTGCTCTCTGATGCCTCCCAAGTGTGAGTGACTTCAGAATGCCTGTGGGGTCAGCCCTTCCACTTAAGCTTCCTGTGAACAGCCTTGGGAGCCGCGTGTGCTGCCCTGGATCCTTCTGCTCTGCGGGCCACGCGTTGTACATCTTCCCAACAGGGGAGCGATCCTCCCTTAGCTTTAGAACTGAAACGTGTGTTTATATAGACGGGTTATAGTTGCCAGCAGGAGTTTTAAAATGTTAGCTTCTCTCCTGTCTCTCTCTCCCCAGAGATTAGGGAGATGGCTGTTTCGGTTGTGCTGATTCTGTGGTATTGTGCTTTTACCGTGAAGAGCTCTTAAATCAGACTGCATCCATTCGTCTCTCTGTTGACCTGTCCCTGGATGAGTTGGGCGGTAGGCTCCCTGGTGCTGTGGTGTTACCGTCAGGCCCTCTCCCCATGCCTGCTCAGCTCAGCTGCCTAGAGTCAGGGCTCGGTGCAGGCACACGCGTGTGAATTCGTGCATCAGCATCCTGTATTTGTGTTCCTTCATCATTGCTGCCCCTCTTTCTTGTCGTCTGTTTCGTGAATTGTCTCTTTCTGTTCCCTCACTTTCAGTCGGTTTGTGTCTTTAGCTCTGAGGGAAGTTTCTTATAAGCAGCAACCTTGTTTTTATCTAGTCAGCTGTCCTGTGGTTTTGACTGCATCGTTCAGTCTGTTGACGTTTGAAGTAATTGCTAATAGGTATGTGCTTACCGCCACGTTACTTGTTTTCTGCTAGTGTACGTAGTTTTTCTCTGTTTCTTTGTTCCTTCCCTTGTATTTTGTTGATTTTCTTTAGTGGCATTCTTGTGTTTCCTTCTTTGGAGTTTTTGTGTTTATTGTAGGTTTTTGTGGATACTATGGGTCCATATACATTGGTCTGTATCTACTTGTGTTAAACTAGCAGTCGTCCAAGTTCAGACACATTCTAAAAGATCTACCTTTTTTTTACTTCCCCTTCTTGTTAGTTTTCTCCCCTTAATTTCTACCCTTTACAAGCTGTTGAGAGCTTGTGACAGTGACCAGTCCGGGCTATGTCCTTATTGTTGAGCTGGGGGGTCTTCGTCCCTGTGAGTCTGTAGATAGCTTGCCTCCTGGCCTATGTCAGCAGGTTTGCATTCTAATGCTAGCCTGGACTTGCTGATTATCTTAGGAGACCAGCATTATTTTATTGGTGTCAGGTTGTCATGAGGCAGTGTGTGCTAGACTTGTGCGCAAAGGGTGTAAGAAGCATTCAGTAGCCAGAATAACTGCATTAGAATTCAGCAGATCGGGAGTCACAGAAGTTTAGAGTTTGCGTGAATGTGCACAGATCTTTATTCTCACTCTTTAACTTAAAGGTGGAACAAAGAAGTCAAAGGAAATGTGCCCCCCACCTCCAGGTCCCACGTGGCATGGGAACATGGTGCCTTGCCTGACTTGCACACCTGCCCCAGGAGTCTTTCATCTAGGCTTAAAATTGTAGGGCTTAAAAATCTTGTAAGTAGAAAGCAAATTATGACACCAAAAATGCGATGATACAACATGTAAAGAATCCATTAAAGAGAAACGTACAAGGAAGAAAACCTCGGGGTGTCCGGATGGCTCTGCCCTAGTTCACAGGGAGAAGGGACGAGTTTCCGGTTGTTGGTCAGGAAGTTGAGGAACTGGGGAAGGTCGGTGTCTAGCTTGGTGCAGGTGAGGACATGGGGAAGCAGGTGGAGAAGGGGCAGTGCTCAGGACGCGCCTTTCCATCCTTCACCAAGAGCAGACGTGAAAGCAGCGTGGGCTTGAGGAGAGGACACACGCAGCCTTACCACACAGAACTGGTTCTCGTTCACTCTGGCTAAGGGTCACTGGGCCAGCATGGCCCTGCCATGGGTGTTGTTTAACAGGAAGTGGGGCTGGAATGTGTGTACAGCTCTCTGTTGTTGGAGTAAAATAAAAGTTGTGCTTAAAGATGTCAAACTTTTTTCTTCAGGTGGAACATTGAGAATTTACGCAGATAGCCTGAAACCAAACATTCCCTACAAGACGATCCTGCTGTCCACTACAGACCCCGCGGACTTCGCTGTGGCCGAAGCCTTGGAGAAGTACGGCCTGGAGAAGGAGAACCCCAGGGACTACTGCATTGCCCGTGTGAGTGCTCCCAGGCCACGCGGGCGTGGATGTGGGAGTTGAACGTGGGCTGACTTTCTCCCTGCTGTATTGTTAGAATCTGGTAAACTGAGATGTGGGCATATGTATAAAAGACAACCTCCTCCCTCCATTACAAAAGTAGTTTGTGTTTCTGTTTGTTTTAAACTAAGTATAAAAAGACAAATCGAAGAAGATAAAAATTCTCTGTAGTTCTAATACCAAAGGATAAGCGATATTTACGTCTTCATACATACCCTTCCAATTTTTATTTAGCATATATACTAATATATAGGTAACAATTTTATTTTCGTAAAATCTGCTTTAGTGACTGTTTTCTTAACGTAACAACTCAGCATTTAAATGAATCTTGGTTTGCTGTTTGTCACTAACCAACATTTGGTTGATAGACTTAGTTGCCATCCATAATTTCTTGGAGATGAAGGTTGTGTCTTTGACCTGAGTTCTCAAGAAATAACAGTGAAATTTTATACCTCAGAATTGATTTGGTCACACTGAGTAAAATCAAGCAGATTTTTTCTCTTGTAAGACAAACTTTCTGGTAAATCCTTCACCTTTAAGTCAGTCCCAAGTAGGTATTAGCTTCTTTGTAACCATTATTTCTGTCAGAATCTCATTGAAAGTAGGTTTTAAAAGGTGTCCTCCTCTCTTTCATCTCAGCAGTTGATTGTTAAATAATCACAGCGCGGTAGTCCTAGTTCCTCCTCCCACAAGATTATTTAGGGACAATTTACAGTACGATATGTTACATGTGCTAAAGTTTACCGCACTGTCAGTTTTGGCCAGTCAGCACAGGGACACCCCCAGAAGCTCCCTGTGCCTCTTTCTGCTGTGTGTGTCATTATGTGGGTGTGGCGTAGCTTGTTCGTCCATCACCTGTTGATGGAATTTGCGTTGTTTCCAGTTTTCGTTTTTTAACTCCTACAGTAAAACTGCTGTGAGCATACGTTGTAGGTCTCCTCATGGAAGTACTTCTCTTCTTGAGTAAAGACTTAGGAGAGGGCTCAGTCCCACAGGAGGCACATGTGTGAGTGTCCAGCGTGGCTGTACCACTTACAGCTCCCCACACGTAGACGAGAGACCCTGTTGATGTGTCCAGCGTGGCTGTACCACTTACAGCTCCCCACACGTAGACGAGAGACCCTGTTGACGTGTCCCGTGTGGCTGTACCACTTACAGCTCCCCACACGTAGACGAGAGACCCTGTTGACGTGTCCCGTGTGGCTGTACCACTTACAGCTCCCCACACGTAGACGAGAGACCCTGTTGACGTGTCCCGTGTGGCTGTACCACTTACAGCTCCCCACACGTAGACGAGAGACCCTGTTGACGTGTCCCGTGTGGCTGTACCACTTACAGCTCCCCACACGTAGACGAGAGACCCTGTTGACGTGTCCCGTGTGGCTGTACCACTTACAGCTCCCCACACGTAGACGAGAGATCCCGTTGCGCTCTCTGCACTCATCTCTCGTTTGGTCGATTGTCTTCCCTGTTCGTCATTCTGATGTGTGTTGTTGTATCTCACTGTGGAAACTCTTACGTTTCCGTGATGATCTGTATATATATTAAGTCCCACGTGTGATACGTAGGCTGTGGATGTTTTTTTCCCAGTCTGTGGCTTGGCTTGCCTTTTCATTTTTTAAAGTGGTATCTTTCAATGATTAAAATTGTTAAAGTCTAACTTGGTAATTCTGTTTTAGCATTCTATACTTTTAAAATTCTATATGAGATTTGTTACCTCCAAAGTTGTGAACACTTTTACCGGTATTTTATTTTAGGAGTGTCATAGCTTTAGGTCTTACACTGGGGCTGTATGTTCCGTTTCAAGGTAATGTCTGTGTATGGTATGACGTTAGAGTCACTTCTGTGCCCACACCCAGGTGACCCAGTGCCATTTGTTACAAAGGCTTTCTTTGTTCCCTCTGTGCTTTGGTACCTTTGTGGAAAATCAGTTTGCCATATATATTTTTGGTTCTAATTCTGGAATCTGGTGTTTCATTTACATATCTTTTTGCCAATATCAAGCTATATTGATTACTGTAGGTTATTATAAGTCTTTTAAAATCATATTAAGTCCCTATTGCACTTTTTCCTTTTGCTTTAATAAATTGCTCTGGTTATTCCAGCTTATTTGCATTTACACGTAAGTTTTAGAATCAGCTGGTCAGTTTCTACATAAAACCTGCTGGAATTGTGGGTGGGTTTGCACTGACTGTAGACGACTCAGAACCCTAGCAGTGCTCAGTCTTTCACGCTGTGAGCCGAGTGCTGTCTGCTCTGAGCTCTCAGCGGGGCTGGTAGTGTTGTTACGGAGGGAGCTAAATACGAGGCCTTACCTGAGTTTTATGGCTTTTTCTTTTTGTTGTAAAGCTGAGAATTTATATTCTGTTGGAAAAACCATTTGCTAGATCTATAATTTTATGAGTAAAGCCCAATTTTCAGCTGAAAATAGATGAGAAGACAGATGTTTTTATCCCATTGAGATGACAATAAAGGAATGAAAATCCCTGTGTAAATGCACAAGAACAAAGGGCACGAGAGAAGAGATGGCAGTAGTTGTGAACGCAGTCCTCCCATCCAAGTACTAACCAGGTCCGCCCCTGCTTAGCTTCCGAGACCAGGCGCTTTCAGGCTGGTGTGGCCGTAGATATGAATGCAAGACCTGAAGGAGGCGTGTCTGACTTGCTGGGCCGGAAGCCACCTGCAGAGGGGCCTGCGTCCTAGCCCAGAGGACCCAGGAGTACGGGGCTCCAGCGCTCGCCGGCAGCATTGAAAACCGTCTCAGGACAGGCTGTCCCGAGAGTTGTTTCCGGGAGTAGCCTCCACCAGCCTGCCTGCCCCGTTCTGGCTGCCCTGTCCCTCCCCTCCTGAAGGCCCTGGTCATACTGCGGGGTTGGGGTCCTGGCATAGCAAGGGCTTCACCACAAGCAGGAGGATGGAGGGAGGCTGTGCCCCGAGTCCCGACAGCCAGAAGATGAGCGATTCCTTCCAGACGGCGCCGTCTCTCAGGGAGGAGCAGCCTGTATGAACTCTGACCTGCGGACGTCCTGGCTCACTAGCAGGCACCCTCACCAGAACCACCTGTTCTCCCTGGGCTCGCCATCAGTGTGAGAGGACGACCCGGACTCAACAGATGCTGGAAAATGCCTTTAAAGTGAAAGACAGACCAACCCAAGCAGATGAGAGAACCTGAGATAAAAGAGACAAAGCAGATGGAAGCGTTCAACAGCCGAGACTTGAGACAGAAGGGCTGGGCCGGTGCTTGGGGGAATGGACCAGGGTGCTGTGGGAGGATCGTGCAGAGAAGGGCCGGGGGCCAAGTGTTAGCGGGAGGGCTGAGAGGGGGTGCGAAGGACATCTGCAGAGGGCAGAGAGACGGGAGATGGGGAGAGTCAAGGTCTCCTGACGGAGGGCCAGGCACAGAAAGCGGTAGGAAGTGGAGAGAGAGGTTGTCCAAGAAATAACACTAGTGTGTCTCCCAGACCTGAAGGATTTGGGTTTTTTGGGTCCGTTTTCCTCATACTTCCAGTTAATAACCACTGTGGAAAGTGTCTGAGGATGAAAACAGCAAAGCAGTGGTGTGAATAGAGGCTGCGCTGCCGAACAGGGGCCTGACCCTTTCCCACCTGGGCCTCTGAGGCTGTGCCCCGAGGCTGCAGCTCGGCCACCGCCGCCTGACTCTTGGCGCTGAGGCCCAGGGGTCTGCCAGGGGGGCGTGTCCTGTGTGTAAGTCTGTTCAGTGATTCTCAGTTGCTTGAAGCTGCGTTTGAGAGACTGTGTGGTAGGAGACTTCATGCTGTGTATTTTCCTTTCCTTAATTTCCACCTGATTTTATTGATGAAAATGAGAAAATGAAAGCGCACTTTAGTCAGAGTCATGAAGTTATGAAATACTTTCTTTGGGCTTTTTCTGATAGTCTCTTTGAAATCATTTGATGATGCTTTTGAGGGTCACGTAGTTTTGGGGGTTTTGTTCTAAATACTGTGTTCTTGAGCATTTTTTTCTTTTTTTCCCTGCTAGTTTAGGCAGAATGAGTTAGGGGTTGATGATTGTTTTTATCCTTGAGATGGAAATCCTTTGCTTTCTTGCCCTCTCACTGATCATGTGGTACGAAGCTCTTCGATACTCACTCACTCATCTCTTCTGTCTCTTCAGCGAGTTACTCAGTGCATAGGCGGGTTCCGGCTCTTTGTTAGGCGCTGTGCTGACTGTGTTGGATGCTGTGTTAGGTCAAAGCTGAGACCTGCCTTCAGAAGAGCTCACAGCAGAGGGAGACAGGCCGAGAATGAGAGATGCAGGCATCGGGCAGCGCCGAGCGCCGAGGTCGGGGAAGGCTCCCTGGGGGAGCAGTCCCTGCGCTGAGGGGTGAGGGAGCCGCTCGCTGGACCCCGAAGTTGGGAGGGGCGTGCAGGCGCAGTGCCGCGTGGGGTCTTGTGGCCTGGCAGAGAATCCGGAGACGTTCCGGGGGACTTGCTCTCTGAGGCTGCATGGCAGGGTGTGAGACCGAGGAGACGAGTGCAGGTCAGACCCTGGAGCAGCGTGCGTTCCAAGCCCAGGATGCAACGTTTAGTACAAGACACTGTGAGGAAACACCAGTTACTTCAGCATAAGGGTGTGTCGTATTAATAATAAACGTCTTTTTAGGGTAATTTGTAGCAGTGTAGAGAGAAGTTATACGGTTCTGTAGACGTCCAAGCCACTTGGTATATGCGCATATGATGTAATTGGGCATAATGTCTGTTATAACATTATTGAATATAACTCAAGTTTGAAAATAATCTCCAGGTGCCAGTAAAGCTTTGTTTTCTGTAGTCGTGTGTTGGTTGGTGTTGAGAGATGGGCTAGAACTCAGCAGGGCATTGGAGACTGGGCCCTGGTCACTGGCTCTTTTCTCTCTGTCGTGGAGTTTTTTTTTCCAATGATTAAGAAAATTGCTTGCCGTTAAAATGGAATAAAAAGGAAGACAGCGCTACAGATGTGTGAGTATCGTGCATGCAGTATCTTAAAAGCCCTCGTTCAGTGAATGGCCGTGTACTGCATCTAAACTATCTGATTATAACTTAATCAGAAAATGAATTTTGTACGAGGAAAGGAAAGCTGATCTCTTCTGCTGCTGCTCTGTGGTTTTCCTGCAGAGGACGTGTTAGATGGAACTGCCTTCTTAACACCCGTGTGACAGTGGGAGGTAGGCTGTGGGCCGGCGGGTCTGCGGTGACGCAGTCCTCTTTAAGAACCTCCTCACAGGTCGAGCACCGCAGGCAGCCTGCCGACAGAGTGTGTCGGGGAGCAGACCCGACTAGCGTTCGGGGCGGACAGAGGGCCAGGCCAGTAACGGCGGTCTGGTCAGCTGGCCGAGGTTTCTACTGGAAGCTGTTCCCTCACTTTTGCCCCCGTTTTTCAGGACTGTTTATAGTGTTTGAACAATTCAGGTCTACAGTGACTTTTTTTTTTATTTCCTCAAAAACAAAACATTATTTTAAACACCCGCTGATTGACTTTTTGGGTGTAGTCACAGGTAATTCTTACTTCCTCTTAGGTCATGCTTCCTCCCGGAGCCCAGCATTCGGATGAAAAAGGTGCTAAAGAAGTTATCCTCGACGATGACGAGTGTCCTTTACAGACCTTCAGGGAATGGCCGAGTGACAGAGGTAAAGCGAGGTTGCGCCTGCCAAGGGATTAGCTCTGGGGCACTCTGGGGCACGGGATAGGTTAGGGTCTAACCTGCCGGAAGAGGCAGGTGTGCGTGGCAGTGTCTCTTGAGGACTGTGTGCTGGGCCATCTTCTGCCTCCTGCTGGACTTGCTGGGGGCTCCTAGCTGGTCCCCTCTTCCTGAGGCTGCTCTGTGCCAGGGGCCCTGGCAGGAGGCCTGGCACAGACTGTCACGTGGCAGCAGGGCCGCTGTGTCCTGCAGAAGCCAGACCAGAGCGCCTTGTCAGGTCGTGAGGGGCTGTCACCTGTTGGCACCTGGTTCTTTCCCTGCTGACCAGACGGACTGGTGACGTTTGGACAGGCTTGTCGTAATAGGGGAGCTAACCTTCAACCCTGAATACTGTCTAACCCTTTAGTCATTTTGTATAAGGAATCCAGACTTTCCACTGCTCAGGCAGTTTCTCCTGATTATTTCAGAGTGGTGAGGGCATACAGGTGGCATTTTTGATGAGAGGACAGTTTTCTTGCTTTCAGAAATGCTACTTAAGCTCACTGTTGCTCAGTGGAGGGCCTTGGCATTGACGAAGACGTGAAAACTTACTGCCAGTTAACCCTGACATATTTGAATGTAGATTGGTACTTTCGAATGTACACTTGCTTCGTACATTTTCTGGACAGTATGAAGTTAAACTTAATTAAAGTCAAATTGCTCTTAATTGTGACCTAATTCAGTTGAATTAAGAGTGTATGTGCCTATGTATTCATGTGAGCTGTGTTCCCACATGTGTGTATGGCCATATCGATCATAGGGTCATTTGCCAATAGAAGCGTTTATTCTGAAATAGGTTGTTTTTAAAGCATATAGCGTGTTTGCATAATTGTTAATTTAAAATGCTTTGGGGAAATTGCTTACAAGAGTTTTCAAGAACACAAAGTTAAATTGCGTGAGCTTCTGTTAATTATGCCTTGGGCAATGGTATGCGATGCTAAGTTGCTTCAGTTGTGTCCACCTCTTTGCACCCCTATGGACTGTAGTCCCCCAGGCTCCGCTGTCCAAGGGATTCTCCAGGCAAGGGTACTGGAGTGGGTTGCTGTTTCCTCCTCCAGGGGACCTTCCCAGCCCAGGGCTCAAACCAGGTTTCCTGTGTCTCCCGTATTGGCAGGTGGATTCTTGACCACTGGAGCCACCTTGGGAGATGTTAAATTGCATTTTCCTGAGGAACCTTGGGCAGTTGATGGTCGATCAGCTGTTCATCAACATTCACTTGAGTCAGTTGATAATTTAGTGTTTCTGTTCTAGGGATTTTAGTCTTTCAGTTGAAGAGGAGGCCGCCAGACCACATCCCAAAGAAAAGTAAGAAGCAGACGGACGGGAAGCCCCTGCAGGGGAAGGAGAGAGCCGACGGGCCGGCCTACGGCTCCGCCCTGCCCCCCGAGAAGCTGCCCTACCTCGTGGAGCTGAGCCCGGGTGAGCAGGGCCACGCTGGGCGTGCTGCGCTTTGTGGTGACCCTTACTCGGACGGCCTGTCTTTTGGTTGACATCCTTTTCTTTTTTTAGTAGCCATCATAAGATGGTAGTTATTAAAAAACAAACCCTTAAGATCCTAGGATATGTATGCTTATGCATAAGAATAAACCTACTGTGCACAAAAATGGATATTGAAAAACAAAATCTTAAGTAGTGAGTACAGAGAGGTTTGAGACGTTTAAATGATCGACTCCCTTTAAAAAATTTTTTTCCCAAAATAAACTTGTAAAATCCTTAAGCTACTAAAAATCAGGACACCGAGACGTGCTTTTCTCAGGACAGACTTTCTAGAGGCAGGTGTGTGTGTGTGTCACACCGTCGCTCAGTGTGTGAGCGCCCTAGAGAATATCTGGAAACATAGCTGTCTATCCAGGAAGCCCATGCGTCAGAGGAGGCTGTGTGCATAGTTTTAAGTGCTAATAGACTGAGTGTACATTGGGTCAGCCTTCTAGACTGTGTGTGTGTTTCACTCTCTTAAGCTAAAGCTGTTGTTACAAGTTAGCCATCAGGTAGAGAAATACACTGACTTTCTTAAAATGTCTTATACACACACATTGTTATATAATGTACTTAATCTGCTTACATACTTGATAAGTGTGTGACACGTGTGTCATTCAGCTGAACTGAGTCATTTCTGTTTATTTGGTTAAAATGGTGCTGTGTGACCTGTACCGTAAAATGCTATCAAGAGCAGAGTCGACCTTCCCACCCAGAGTTTCTTTTAAATGAAGCTTAGCAAGTACTCCTAGAAAAGGTTAGCTGAAAGCAAACTGTTACGGAGATAGCCTATGGATCCTTGGGCAGGAAGTATGTTTTGCTCTTTGATTCCTGAGTATTTATTTTTGCTCACAAAATTATGGCTCACTAATGATGGGCCGTGGTCCCTGTGGTCCAGGGCGTCCGCTGGGTGGTGTGCTGTTGATGCAGGTGAATGGCTGCTGTCTCGGCTGAGGGTGTAGTTTATAGTCCGTGGCCCTGTGCTGCAGGCAGTAGCTTCTATGTCTGAAGGTTTTTGAAAATCGATCAGCTGTTTGTGGGGAAATGTGAGTATTGCTCTGTCTCTGAGTTCTCTGGCTGAAAAGGTCATGCACACTTCGGTTTGGAAGCCTGGCGTGTCTGCGTCCGGGTGTGGGGGTTGGTGCTCAGCCGTGGGAGCGGTGCGCGGCGGCTGGGAGACGGCCGTTGGTTTTGAAACTTGGTCTTTGGGCATTGGGTCTGTCCTTTAAAAGTTTGCATTACGTGCTGGAAATTAATGATTATTTTCTCCCAAACCAAAGTGTTTGAAGATAGTAGTATTAGCCCATAGAGACTTCATACACAGCAGCTAACATAGAATAGTTTGAAATGAAAAACAGCAAGTTGACTTGGGTGGTAGCAGAGATAGGATGACAAGTGCTCCCCGAGTGCTTCCTAGGTGGCAGACGCTGTTCTGGGCCTTGGAGGTGGAGCGGCAGCAAGTCAGATTAAACCCCCGACCTTGGGACTCACGTTTCGGCGAGAAGTGCTGTTTTGACTGCTTACCTCACACTTAGCGTCTCCCAGGTTGTAAACTGCATAGAACTGTTTCACAGGTGTAGAGGGATGGATGGGGGGATCCTGCGCAGATGCCAGCTGTGTCCTGCTTGCCACTGGACACTGGCAGCGTGCATCACGCACGGCCCCCGCCACTTCCAGTCAAGGTCGCGGAGCTGCCGCCCATGCCTGGGCAGCGGGTGCAGAGGGGCCAGAGGTCTCACTGCCCTCGTGCGATTCGTGGTCTCAGTCTGAGCAGGCGGGCGTCGTGCGCCCGGGGTTCTGCCGCCCTGCCAGGTGCGGGGCCGCGGGGGAGCCTGTCTGCTCATGGAGGCCACACTTGGGGGTCACGGAGGCAGGCCCAGTGCCTGCCACGGGCTTCTCACCCCAGAGCCCCCAGGCCTGCCGGTGTGGCCGCTGCGCGCTAAGCACGGTCTGCACGTGGAGTGAGGGGGTGTTTGCCGCCCGCCGCTGCGTGCTGGCGGGTCGGGGGTGAGGACCGCATCGCTGCGTGTCCGCCAGCACGTGTCCCCTGTGGGAGTGGGGGGAGCTGAGGCCCGCAGGGGTTGTCCAGGCTCCTGAGATGTGGGTGGACGCTTCCACTGTCTTTTGGGGGGGACGGGGGCAGCGAGTCACGTTCCTTCTCTGGGCAGAAGCAGTCGGCTGCCCAGGCGGGGGGGGCCTCCTTGTGCTGGACTGGCAGCTGCCCGCCCTTGGCACTCACCTGTCGTCTCAGTGTCTCCCCAACAGCGGGCCGCGGCCTCTCGTGCGCGCCGCGTGGAGCACGGCTGTCGTGTCCGCGCCCCAGGCTCGGGTGATGCGCTTTTCCCACGGACAGTCGCCCCTGCAGCTCACCCTCTCTGTCTCTCCCCCACGCCTTCTGCATGGCCTCTGTCCTGCTGCGGCCTTCACCTGGGTGCCGTGCATGTCTCCGACCCCAGGGAGAAGGAGCCACTTTGCCTGCTACGGCTATCGCACTTCTGAAGGTAACGCTATGCTTCCTACTACTCTCCTACCTAGAGCACTAACCGCCTCACGGGCAGAATGATGCGAACTGACCACATGCGTGATGTGTTCGTTTTTCAATTAATATAAATAACGTTTCTTAAGAGTTTAATGTCCTATCATTTTATACGTATCTAGTATTGTTCCATATCCAGAATTCATTTACGAGAAGCTTGTTTTGCAGAAATTTGCAGTTCTTTTGTTCAGGATAAGTTTTAAGTGAGAATTTGAAGTGAAGAAGGGAGAGAGTGGTTTTCTCGACCGTCGACTCCGCTCTCCCGCAAGACAATCAAGAAGAGGGGGCGAGGCAGGGGAGGAGGAGACGGACGGGGAACAGACAGCCTGAGACCCAGGCCCAGAGAGAGAGGGCCTGGGCTGAGAGGTGGGGCACAGCGCGTGGGGAGGGCCACGTGTGTGATGCCCCAGGAGGCTGCAGAGGAGGAGCCCACTGGCCAGAGGGTGCCACTCACCCCTGGCCCCTAGTGGGGCCCTCACTGGCGTCCGCACCGGATGCAGGGTGTCTTAGTGCTTTCCTCGTTCTCCTGGTTGAAACTCAGCTCTTGTCAGCAGAGTTGTGTTTCTTACTTGGGGTTTGTTTCTCAATTTTTGTGCAGTAGAGTCTATCTTAGATAGTACATGGAATTATTTCTTTGGCCTGTTTTACTTTCTTTTTTTTTTCCACTTTTATTTATTTATTCATTTTATTTTTTTACTTTACAATACTGTATTGGTTTTGCCATACACTGACATGAATCCACCACAGGTGTACATGAGTTCCCAGCCCTGAACCCCCTCCCACCACCCTCCCCATATCATCTCTCTGGGTCATCCCAGTGCACCAGCCCCAAGCATCCTGCATCCTGTATCGAACCTAGACTAGCGATTCGTTTTATATTTTAAATGTCACTTTCTGCATGTTGAATGTAATAGTCAAATACGTTCTCATGTATAAAGCTTATTCACCTTTTAGCATCTTATATTGGTTTGTTGAACTTTGTCCAAACTGATCATACAGATCTTCATCAGATATTAGCCAAACTTGGAGTCGGGGGGGGGTTTGCTCATTTTCTAAAGAAAAACAGAAACGAGTGGCGCTTATCACCTGCGCCGTGTGCTGCGTTTAGTCGCTCGGCCGTGTCTGGCTCTGTGGTCCCCACGGACTGCAGCCCACCAGGCCCCTCTGTCCATGGGACTCTCCAGGCAACAACACTGGAGTGGCTTGCCATGCCCTCCTCCAGGGGATCTTCCCAACCCAGAGATCAAGCAGTATTTATCACCTATTTTGATATAATATATAAATAGAGTCTTAGACATGTTTCAGTTATTATTTTATTCCTGAAAAGGACTCTAATGTCTTCCTGTGTTTTTTAATTTCATACTCTAAAATAATGGAACAATAGAGAGAGAAATACATTTCTTTTTTCACCTGGTGTATACCAGAAATACGCATGATACAGGCATCAGCTTCCCTAAAGTGCCCTTAGTTTTTATGCCAGTTCTATTTGAGGAGACTTAGTATTTTGGAATTTTTTTTTTTTCTAATAGAGTTAGTGAAAATATTCTCTTGATAGTCATGTTTAAGTAAGATTCACATTTCTTATTTGGTGGTTTCATAACTGTTCTCTTGGTTTGCTGAGTGTGAGCTCTCTGGGCACGTGACCATCATCCGCTTCCTCACTGTGCATCTCTGGCGTCCAGCACGGCGCCAGGGCGTGCTCCTGGTCAGCCCTCCGTAGGTGCGCGAGTCCCCCCGCTCAATCCGCGGGGGGTGGCCGGCAGGACCCCGGCCCCTTCGTCCAGCCGGCCGCCCCGAGGCGGTGGTCGGGGTAGAGGCCGAGCTGACTGTGTGGACGTGCTGCCGACCGAGAATGCAGGCGCCCTTGGACTCGCTCTCAGGCTGTGTTCAGAGTGGTCTCTGGGAGTGCTGGAGAAAGCCGCAGCAGACCAGCGTGCGGGGCAGAGTGCACAGTGGTGGAGGCGTGCTGGCAGAGTTGGGAAATGAAATTCAGGGTGAATTTCAGAGGAAACACCAGTGAGTCAGGTGTTGGATGTCGGACCGGGTTTTCTGCAGCTTGTTCGGTAGCCCTGAGTGGGTCTCTGACAGGTGTGTGAGCACCGGAGAAGGAAGAAGCTGGTCATCAGGTTGTTCCATCCGCTAAAGGTGGATGCTGCAGGTTTGCTTCTGGGTGGAGGTGGGGTGTCTTACCTGGACTTTTTGTGCCTTTTGAATTTTAGACCATGTGATTGTGTTGCACACCTATTTGACTCGATGGACATGAGTTTGAGCAAACTCCAGGAGATGGTGAAGGGCAGGGAAGCCTGGCATGCCGCAGTCCGTGGGGTCGCAGAGTCGGACACGACTGGACAACAACACGTATTTTTAAGGCCAAAGCACAAAAGTTAAAAAAACTTTGAAAACCTCTGGGGAGAAGCTCTGGTGTGTGTGGTTGGGTTCCTCAAGAGGACTTACCTCCGCCTTTGGGCCACGCCAGAGCTTGAAGGGAGAAGGGTGTTCCCGCCCTGCAGGCAGAAGCAGTGCTTACAGAACTCCTGTTCACAGAAGGGAAACACGGAAGGGTTTGTGTTACACAGCGTTTGTGTTACACAGTGTCCGGCCCCTGAGATGACTGCTCTTGCTGAGGAGGGGCGCGCGGACCCGCGAGGACAAGTCGGCTGCTTGCACATCCCTTGCCTCCATTTCCGTTTCTCCGCACGGCCCCTGGGCTCCCCTCTGTCTCTGGCACCTGTGTCCCCCGTTTCGGGTACTCAGGACACACCTGTGAAGGTGTCTCTCGTGTTATTCCTGGGGAGCAGTGAGAGAGGAGGGACTTGGAAAGGTGGCTTCTGCTCGCCTGTCGGCAGGCTTCTGCCTCAGGGAAGTGGTGAGAAAGGAGAGGATGGGGACGTCTGTAGCGCTCCCTTTCTTGCTGCTGCTGCTGAGTCCCTTCAGTCGTGTCCGACTGCGACCCCATAGACGGCAGCCCCCCAGGCTCCCCCTTCCCTGGGACTCTCCAGGCAAGAACACTGGAGGGGTTGCCATTTCCTTCTCCAGTTCCTGAAAGTGAAGTCGCTCAGTCGTGTCCGACTGACAGCGACCCTGTGGACTGTAGCCCGCCAGGCTCCTCCGCCCGTGGGATTCTCCAGGCGAGAGCACTGGAATGGGGTGCCATTGCCTTCTCCTTTCTTGTTATGCTTCTAAATTCGTGGCTGTAAATGTCCATGTAAAAAAGTTTGTATTATCAGGTTATTAGCTCACCAGATGCCCTTCAGAAGCATTCAGAATTTCAGAAGAAAGCATCTGTTCATTTTTCTGTCACCGCTAAACACGTTTTTCATATTCTTCTTTTTTTTTTTTAACATTGTAATTGAGAGAATTGTTCTTGATCACTAATTTGCTTCTTTTGCTTTCTTTGTGATTCATTAGTGTAATTTTGTGTGGCCATATTGCATTATTCTGTTCTCTTCGTTTTTAGTTAGTAGCTACTCACTGTTAACCGGTCCCGGCTTTACCAGATGCGCGCTGTGGACCACGGTCCGTGCTGAGTGCCAGGTGTAAAGAGACCATTTAAGACGCCCTTCCGCGCCGGAGCTTGGGGGTGGGGGATGAGGAAGCGGCCGCCGCGGGGGCGCAGCAGGGCTGACGATGCCTCTCAGCCGGGACTGACCCCAGGGCTGCCCGAGGTGTTGAAAGGCAGCAGAGTAACACGCCCCTGGCAGTTCTGACGGAACTGGTCCATCCAGGAAGGCCCCACACGATGGATGCCCCATTCTGAGTCAGCACTTGGAGGTGACACAGAATGGCTCAGAGGAGGCTTCAGCTGTGGCCACCTCCGGCCGGGGTGCCCCGTGTGGGGTCTCTTTGGGGCGGAGCCCATGGAGCCCGGCTCGGTCTCCTCCTCGCCCGATCTCAGGTTGCTGCGGTGGCCTGCAGAGAGGAAGCCTGTCACCAGGCTGCTGCTTTGTGCGCTCACAAGTCAGCGGCCGTCCTGACGGCTTGCCTGCCCGTGTTCCCGGGGTTGTGGTCTGTGAGAGTTGGGGCCATCCTGTGTGTGCTCTGGTGTGCTCATCCCCGACCCCTCGGTGAGTGGGTCTGAAGTCAGCGAGCCTCCGGTGCGGCGGGGACCCGCGAGGCTGCTCTCCGGCCCGGGACCGCGTCCTGATACAACCATGTCAGGGCTGAGGCCCGTCCCCACCTCTGCGCCGGGGCTGGGGTCAGAGTGGCCTGCGCTAGCGGGGATCTGGGGTTGAGTGTCCGGGCCTCAGTGGGCAGGGGTCTCAGCGCATGTGGTCCCCCTCCCCCTCCTCCTCGACCCCCTGGCCACCCCATCAGGTCAGAGAAGTTCATGCGCAGCCAGGGGGAACATCTCCGCGGTTCCGGGAAGTTTAAAATGACACAGAAAGCTCCAGTCTCCATTTATGCTTCTCCCCAGTTGCGCTCTGGGGAGGTGGGCGCCTCACCACAGTTCCGACTGGTACTCAGTGCGGTGGCGGCTGGGGAGTGGCGTGGGGCCGCCTCCCCGGGTCTGCCCCTGGGTCCAGGAGAGAGCTCGCATTTCCCCGGGTCTGCCCCTGGGTCCGGGATGGGGTTCTCGTTTCCCCGGGTCTGCCCCTGGGTCCGGGATGGGGCTTGCGTTTCCCTGGGTCTGCCCCTGGGTCCAGGAGAGGGCTTGCGTTTCCCTGGGTCTGCCCCTGGGTCTGGGATGGGGCTCGTGTTTCCCCGGGTCTGCCCCTGGGTCCGGGATGGGGCCGCCTCCCCGGGTCTGCCCCTGGGTCCAGGATGGGCCTGTGGGCTGTGTGCTGGGCTTGCGGGGCAACGGCCAGTCTGGAGGCACCCCGTCTCCTCCCTGGTCTTCATTCAGGACCCAATGGGTCCAGGACCATGTGGCTGGGAAGCGCTTTTTATGCGGTAAGCAGCTTGGCAGGAGCGCTGGTACTGGTGCCTTGCAGTGTAGTAAGCAGAAGCTGATACGCTCGTGTCTTCATCTGCGTTTTGTGCATCCAGCTAGTTAAACTGTAGGATGTGAACCTGGGGAGTTCTTTGAGAAGAAACCCTGGGAACTGCGTGGTTGTCTTTTCAAGGATTGCCCGTTTGCTTGTTTCAAATCATGTGGCGAGAGCCTTGTGATTTGACTCGAAGTGAAGCCTGTTCTCCTCCCGCAGACGGTTCTGACTCCAGAGACAAGCCAAAGCTCTACCGCCTTCAGCTCAGCGTCACCGAGGTCGGGACCGAGAAGTTCGACGACAGCTCCATCCAGGTGCGTGGGCGGTGGGTGGGGCCGTAGAGACAGGCGGCGTGCGAGCTCCTGGCTGCGCGAGCTCCTGGCTGCGCGAGCTCCTGGCTGCGGCGTGAGCGTCGGTCCTCCAGCACCCCCAGGGCCCTGGCCTGCTCGCTTTTCTCCGGGACACGGGGCTGCTTTTATAGGGTGCTTCAAGAGACAATACGGGCAGGCGCGTCCCCGGGCCCACATGCAGTGGGAGGCTCGGGCTGGACTGGGCCAGGTCCTGGGTGTCTGTGCGTGAGGACGTTCGGCCCTTGCCTCTTGGGGCCGAGCTCGGCAGGCCACTCTCTCTGCTCTCATTTCTCAGCTGTGGAGCCACGGGGCCGAGGACCCGTGTCCTCCTCCATCCTGCCCACGGCAGAGCGCTCCAGCGATCCGCCTGGATAGATCCGTCATCATCTCATAGCATGCGAGAAGACCGTATGCTTTTTAGTGTGCCTTGCATCAAGCTTCTGGAAGCTAAAAGTGAAATAGCTATTTGACAGTATTTATTACTTTTTTACCATTGAGGGAAGTTCCCTGAAACCACCCAAAATCCAGAGTTTATTAGGTTATATTTATCATGAAAGGGGGACTCCAGAGTCTTAAAATTCAGTTTTAAATGCTCTGTGCTTGATGGAAGTTCCTTGGATTTTCCTTCCTTCCCAGTTGTTTGGTTCAGGCATTCAGCCCCATCACTGTGACCTCACGAACATGGACGGGGTGGTCACGGTCACGCCGAGGAGCATGGACGCGGAGACCTACGTGGGTGGGCAGCGCATCTCGGAGACCACGATGCTGCAGAGCGGGGTGAAGGTGCAGTTCGGGGCGTCCCACGTGTTCAAGTTCGTGGACCCCAGCCAGGACCACACGCTCCCCAAGAGACCCGTGGACGGGGGCCTGACCGCGAAGGGCCCCAGGCATAAGTCTGGGTAAGAGCACTGGTGCCTCTGAGGATTCCGGAGAGCGCAATCATGCCGGAGCAGATGCGAGTTAGCCGGGGACTGTGTTTTGCTGTCTTTCAATTTCTAAAAATTCAGAATTCACCGTCTGTGGTTCAGGCTGGGTTTGGGTTCGTTTCAGAGAAGAAGAAAGGAAGGTCTTGACTTCGTCTTGAAATTGGAGCTTGTGGCTGTTTTTTAAATTCTCTTTAAATTTTGTGTTTTAGCTGATACTTTAAAGCCGTACTTTGAGTTAGAGTGTTCTGAATCTAGACGACTAGGCTGCTGTTGGGTTTTGTTGCGACGCAGCTGCCGCTTGTGTTCTGGTGATAGAACGGGGTCTTCTTTAAGGAACTTGTGGTGCTGTGGCTCCCCCTGGCGCCTCTCTGAGGACCTGCGACGCGAGCCTGTGGCTGGAAAGGGAGCGCTCACTGCCTGCGGGCCGGGAGGAGGGTGCCCTCTCTGGCAGTGACTGTTGTCAGCGAGTGTGCTGGCCCAGGGCTTCCCTGCTTCTGGTGTTCAGGCTGCTGGGCGGGGGTCCCGGGTCAGCAGACGCGTGGCCTGCCCCGCGGTGTCGCATGCCCGCCCTGGCCTCCCAGGCCGCTTCCAGCTGTGCCTGGGCCTTCCGTCTCCCACGTTGTCTCCTGGCGGCTCCTCAGCGGGGGATCCAGCCTCGCCACGCCTCTTGTCTGCAGCTGGGCTGGCTTCTAGGCGTTGTGCTGTCTCCCTTCCGATGGTGTTCACTGTAGCATCCCTGTCGCAAACAGTCCTGTGAGCTTCTGTGCCCCCGTCAGTCTCTCGGTCTTGCTCGGATGTGCGTCTGTGAGAGCTCGGCCTCCTGCTGCTGTTTTGCCGCAGAGGGTCCTGCTTTGTGGGGCTGCAGTGTCTTATCTAGTCACGTCTCCGGGTGAGCCGAGATCATGTCAGGGTGGTGCCGCTGTGGAACTTGATCACTAGTATCTTTCTCCTGCGAAACTAGTGGAAACGGCTTAGTAGTTGACTATACTGGTACTTATATGTACATCCATAACTAGCTGTGGCGCCCCACAGCTCTGTTCATCTGTCCATGGACAGCCAGGAGGTTTCCCTGTCCCAGCGATGAACGTCGGGGCACCTGTGTCTTCAGTTTTGATCTTCTCAGGGTATATGCTCAGTAGTGGATCATGTGCTAGTTTTATTCCTAGGTTTTTTTTTTTTTTTTAAGGAATCTCCATCAGTTTACATTCCCACCAACAGTGCTAAAGGGTTCTCTTTCCTCCACCCCCTCTCCAGCGTTTGTTGTTTGCAGAGTTTTTGAAGACGGCCATTCCAACCCTGTGAGGTGACGCCTTTGTGGTTTGGGCTTGTGTTTCTCTAATAATGAGTGAGGCTGAGCATCTTTTCGCGTGTTTAATAGCCATCTGTATGTCTCCGTTGGAGTTTTTTTTTTTTTTTCCCTGGTATAGAGCTGCATGAGCTGCTGGTATATTTTGGAGATTAATCCTTGGTCAGCTGTTTCATTTGCTATTATTGTCTCCCATTCTGAGGGTTATCTTTTCACTTTGTTTATAGTTTCCTTTGCTGTGCAAAAGCTTTTAAGTTTAATTAGGTCCCACTTGTTTATTTTTGTTTTTATTTCCATTCCTCTAGGACATGGGTCACAGAGGATCTTGCTGTGATTTATGTCAGAGAGTGTCCTGCCTATGTTTTCCTCTCAGTTTTATAGTTTCTGGTCTTACATTGGGTTCAGTTCAGTTCAGTTCAGTTCAGTCGCTCAGTTGTGTCCGACTCTTTGCAACCCCGTGAATCGCAGTATGTCAGGCCTCCCTGTCCATCACCATCTCCTGGAGTTCACTCAGACTCACGTCCATCGAGTCCGTGATGCTATCCAGCCATCTCATCCTCGGTCGTCCCCTTCTTCTGCCCCCAATCCCTCCCAGTGTCAGAGTCTTTTCCAATGAGTCAACTCTTCGCATGAGGTGGCCAAAGTACTGGAGCTTCAGCTTTAGCATCATTCCTTCCAAAGAAATCCCAGGGTTGATCTCCTTCAGAATGGACTGGTTGGATCTCCTTGCAGTCCAAGGGACTCTCAAGAGTCTTCTCCAACACCACAGTTCAAACGCATCAATTCTTCGGCGCTCAGCTTTCTTCACAGTCCAACTCTCACATCCATACACGACCACAGGAAAAACCATAGCCTTGACTAGACGGACCTTGGTCGGCAAAGTAATGTCTCTGCTTTTTAATATGCTATCTAGGTTGGTCCTAACTTTTCTTCCAAGGAGTAAGCGTCTTTTAATTTCATGGCTGCAGTCACCATCTGCATTGATTTTGCAGCCCCAAAAAATAAAGTCTGACACTGTTTCCACCATTTCCCCATCTATTTCCCATGAAGTGATGGGACCAGATGCCATGATCTTCGTTTTCTGAATGTTGAGCTTTAAGACAACTTTTTTTACTCTCCTCTTTCACTTTCATCAAGAGGCTTTTTAGCTTCTCTTCATTTTCTGCCATAAGGGTGGTGTCATCTGCATATTTGAGGTTCTTGATATTTCTCCCAGCAATCTTGATTCCAGCTTGTGCTTCTTCCAGTCCAGCGTTTCTCATGATGTACTCTGCATAGAAGTTAAATAAGCAGGGTGACAATATACAGCCTTGACGTACTCCTTTGCCTATTTGGAACCAGTCTGTTGTTCCATGTCCAGTTCTAACTGTTGATTCCTGACCTGCATACAGATTTCTCAAGAGGCAGGTCAGGTGGTCTGGTATTCCCATCTCTTGAATAATTTTCCACAGTTTATTGTGATCCACACAGTCAAAGGCTTTGGCATAGTCAATAAAGCAGAAGTAGATGTTTTTCTGGAACTCTCTTGCTTTTTCCATGATCCGACGGATGTTGGCAATTTGATCTCTGGTTCCTCTGCCTTTTCTAAAACCAGCTTGAACATCAGGGAGTTCGCGGTTCACGTATTGCTGAAGCCTGGCTTGGAGAATTTTGAGCATTACTTTACTAGCATGTGAGATGAGTGCAATTGTGCGATAGTTTGAGCATTCTTTGGCATTGCCTTTCTTTGGGATTGGAATGAAAACTGACCTTTTCCAGTCCTGTGGCCACTGCTGAGTTTTCCAAATTTACATTGGGTAGAATGGACATTTTAGCTATATTAATTCTTCCAGTCCGTGAACACGAAATATCTCGTATCTTCCATTTATTTGTGTCTTCTTCCATTTCTGTGATGAATGTCTTAAAGTTTTCAGTGTATTTGGTTTTTACTTCCGTGGTTAAATTTAGGTGTTCTCTACTTTTTGATGCAATAGTGAATTGGAATTGTTTTCCTAATCCCTCTGACACTGTTACTAGTGTGTAGAAACACGTGGTTTTTGGCTCTGCAGGTCTTCGTTGCAGCACACTGGGGCTTCTCTAGTAGTGGGACACGGCTTAGTTGCCCCGCAGCATGTGGGGTCAATCTTACTTCCCCAACCAGGAATTAAACCCACACCACGTGCATTGGAAGGCAGCCTGTTCACCACTGGGCCACCAGGGGGGTCCCATACATGAATGTTGAGTTTTGTCAAATCTTGTTCTGTGTGTGTTGAGACAATCATGTGATTTTTACCCTTTTTTTGTTAACGTGGTGTACCACGTGGATTGACTTGTGAGTGTTGAACCATCTGGCATTGCTGGGATCAGTCACTGTTATCTTGGTGAATGAGCATCTTACTGTATTGTTGAATTGGGTTTGCTGATGTTTTGTTGGAATGTTTGCGTCTGTGCTCAGTGGGAATGTTGATTTGAAAGTCTCTTTTCTTGTGGTGTCCGTCTTGTTTTTGGCATCAGGGCGATGATGGCTCGTAAAACGAGTCTGAAAGTGTTCCCCCACCCTCTTCTATGTTTTGGAATAGTTTGAGCATTTGTGTTAACTCTTCTTCAAATGTTTGGTGGAACTCACCAGTGAAGCCATCTGGTCCTGGACTTCAGTTTGTTGGGAGGCCATTGGTTACTGATTCACTCTCCTTTCCAGTGATTAATCTGTTCAGATTTTCTGTTTCTTCGTGCTTTAGTCTCGCGAGATTTTGTTTCTAGAAGTTTATCCATTTCTTCCGGGTTGTCCAGTTGGGGCATTGTTGTTCATGGTGGTGTGTTCTGACGTGTCTCTGTGTGTTGACTATAGTGTCTTCTCTTTCATTTCCAGTTGACTTGAGTCCTCTCTCTCTCTCTGGGTCAGTCCAGCGGGAGGTCTGTCTGCTCGTCTTCTAAAGAGCCGTCTCTTGGGGTCTTTGCTGCTGTCCCTCCAGTTGACTTGAGTCCGTTCTCTCTCTCTCTCTCTCTCTCTCTCTCTCTCTCTCTCTCTCTCTCTCTCTCCCCCCCTCTCTCCCTCCCTCCCTCTCTCCCCCTCTCTCTCCCTCCCTCCCTCTCTCCCTCTGGGTCAGTCCAGCAGGAGGCCTGTCTGCTCGTCTTCTAAAGGAGCCGTCTCTTGGGGTCTTTGCTGCTCTCTTTCAGTCCCTGTCTCGGCTATCTGCGCTCGGGCTTCGTTTGCTCCTCTTACCCCGGTTCCTCAAAGGGCGCCTGACGTGTGTGTGCTTTTAGCTGCTGACCTGGGCTCTCTGTCTTCAAAGCCTTGGTGGTGGGCTGCCCCCCGGACATCTCAGCTGGCATCGACGATCTGTGCAGGGTGATGGGCCTGGTGCTGCCGATGGACCCGTGTGTCTGTCTCGTCTGCGTCCCTGAGCACCATGCCATCGTGAGCTCTGCAATCACGTCATGGTCGGGTCACATCGTTCACAGACCCAGAATGCAGTGCAGATGGGTCCATGTTACACTGGAAAATTAAGAAACTCACACAGTAGAAGAGCTCCTTTTTTTCTTTATGATTCTTTTCAATTTTGTGTTCCTTGGTTTAAAAACTCGATCTTGAGAGCATTCAGTATGTCTTGGAAAAAACAGTTCATAAAGTTAGTATAGTTTGCTTTTAGTCATTAGATTCATAGTCTGATAGTAAAGTGATTTCTTGAAGATCTTTGCACAGATATTTAGCAATTTGTACTGTTAAGAAGAGACTGTCTCTGATTATTTGAGAGCTATTAATTCTGTGGCTTTCTTGTTTTATCTCAACAGAATTGTTCAGGAGACAACTTTTGATTTAGGAGGAGACGTTCACAGTGGAACGGCCTTACCAGCAAGCAAGGTGGGTGCTTGTCCGTCACCAATAGGACCGTGTTAACGTGGCAGGGCGGCAGTGGTGAACCTCTGATGACACCCGCAGGGAAGCATGGTGCAGGCTCTGCGGGGCCTGTGTGCGGGCAGCCTGTGTCTCGTGGTCCGCGGGAATGGCCGCAGAGGCCAGGAGCTTGTGCTTTTTCTCCAAGCGGTGTGTCCCAGGCTTGTCCTCTAGGACCGGACTCCTTGCTCAGATCAGGTCACCCCAGAGGTCACGGCTGCTGCGCTTGTGACCTCAGCTTGGTCCCAGCTCCCGGCCACCTCCTCCTCTCTGCAGGCACCACTCTTGCCCGGGACCCTTCTCTCCTGCACCGTGCTTGCTCTGGGTGGCAGCCTGCTGCCGGGGAGAGGCTCTCCCACCCCGCCTCGACCTGGGCCTGAGACGGCAGCTGCTTCTTTCTCTGTAGTTGCGGTCTTGCCCCTGGTTCCTAGGGTGGGTTGGTTGGTGGCTGGGACACGGGGAAGCTGGGTCTCTCCACTTCCCTGTCACTGTTCTATAACATAAAAGTCGTACTACACGCTGTTTACAACATGCAGAAAAGTGTCTTTTCAGAGCAGGCTGTGCAGCCTCATTTGGGGGCGATGCAAGGAGTGGGAGGTGCGTTCCGCGCAGGGTATGTCACTCCCTGCTTGGCGGGCTCCGTGCCTGCGCTCAGTGCCTACAGGGAGGGCACTGAGAAGTCTGGCAGAGATTTTTGCTGCAGTGAACTTTGCACCTGAATGTGTTGGTCTGTTCTGATGGTTCTCTGAGCGTTGGCCGCCATCCCCACTGGCCTCAGGCTGCTGACAGTGGGCACTGCTTGGAGGGGCTTCTATGCCCCACGTGGGTTGCTGTGTGGGTGTCCTTTCCTTGTGTCGATTAAGGGCAGGACGTGAGCTAGTTTCTGCACTGAGTTCTCTGTTGGGGTTTGCGCTGTCATGAGTGAGCTTGCACATCCTTTCTTAAAACAAGTAAAATAGAGACCTGCCTCTTCACACCGCGCGTGTGCTCTCTCCTGCGTCCTGACCCGAGAAGCGCGTGGGGTTCAGATGCCTCGGGGGCCCTCTCTGCCCAGGACGTGGGCTCTGAGTGCTCGGGTGCACGACTGTGGCCCCTCTCCCCGGCCCCTGCCCGCATCCCCTGCGACACCAGGTGTCACACACGGTTGGCCACATACTCTGTTTAAGCGCCTATGTCTCCCCGGCTCAGAGCGCCGCCAGGCTGGACAGCGACAGGACGCCGTCCGCCTCCAGCACTGCCGAGCGAGGGATGGTGAAGCCGATGGTCCGCGTGGAGCAGCAGCTGGACTACCGCCGGCAGGACAGCAGGTGGGGCAGGGCCCTGGGTGCCCGGGGCTGGGGCGGGCACAGAGGGGCTGGGTCAGGGGTCCGCTCTCAAGGTCCAGCTGACACCTCTGGGATGTGGGCAGAACCTTACGGGTATTTCCTTTTCATGTCACCGAATTAAAAAAGAAAATGCTTCATTGACAGTCGTATCCCTCACTTTATACCTCGACCATGTCTGGGTGAAATAGGAGACTGAATTAAAATGTTGCTATGTTAAATATGGTAGCTACTCTGTAAAAACAGGAGAAAGGGAATTTTTAGAGGATTTTAATCGTTTGGTAATTTTTATTTTTAAGTAAGCCTAGTCATTTTACCCATATCTAGAAGAAGTGGCGTTGAAGCTCCGTGTTCAGGAGTCAGAGTGCCCACCTGCCCTTTCCCTGCTCCAGTGACTCTGACAGACGAGATGTCGTTTCTGCTGCGGGTGGTGTTCTTGCTTAGATCCTTTGAACAGAGAGCTTGGAGCTTTTCTTCCTTCCTTTTCTCAGGGTTTCTCAGTGTGCGTCACCTTAATAAGTCGGGGTCCTGTTTCCCTGTGACTGGTAGCATGCTTCGGTGTGGGAGGGCAGATGGTTCGGTTCGGTGCTGAGATGGAAGCAGGGAGCATGGTTTGACTCTCACCATCACCGTCAGCAGTGGACCTCAGGTTGTTGATGGAGCCCTTCGGACCGTGCAGCTCCAGTAACCAGGGCATTGGCCAGAGCTGCTCGGGGACCAGTTGAGCGACAGGTTGCAGGTGCAGTTCTTACATCTTGCAGCAGAGGGCACTGTGCCTCCTAAGATTTTAGTGACATTCATCCCAGTCATTAAATCTGTAGACTCATACGGGATCCTCATGTTTTTACCTCGTTTTTATTGTCTGCTTTTGGTTATTATTCAGTATTTTTTTGTGAATTTTTTTATAATTACAGTATGAATTATATTTCAGGTTTTTTTTAGCTATAATAATGAGTAGTCTGCTTTCTGTGTCCATGCTTGTTTTTGGCAGCGTGTTATAGAGTACGATGTTCAGGATGCTGAGTTAGTACTATGCGGAGTACCTCCGTCTGCTTATAAGGTGATCAAGGTGTATGTATAGTGGTTCTTAGCCCACAGATATTTGAAGAAGCAAATAACTGATATGGGGCAGGGGAAGACTGATGGGCATAATGTCTTCAGGATATGAAAAATTAATAAGTATACACAGTTAATAAGTAAATGTAGTATAATGTGGCATCAGAATAACCATGTGATGATGAATTGTATGTTAGAAATTATTTTTTCTATGAGCATATATCTTAATTAAATTTTTTGCAAGGTCCTTTGTTTTGGCAAGACTTATTAAACTTCTCCTTGAAATGTAAATCTATGTCACTTTGTGGATATGAAGACGGTAATGGAAGCGTGGTTCTTCCCATTTCCAGTCTCGTTTTTCACATCTGCAGTTCTCTTCGCTGGTTTAGTCATAAAATCTGAGAGGCTTAATCAGTGAATGATTTAATACTAATTTTAGTCAAGGAAAAAATCTTTTTGAACGATGGGAATAACTTTTAAAGTATCACTGACACATTTTTTAAATTTTTCAAGAGAATTTAAGTTCCTTATTTTTATTAGATTTGTTGAAGTGATAAAGCGTTAAAAAAATTGGTGAACTTTACCCAGGTTCATGTTGTGGGTATTAAATTGAAAAATAAGCGCTTTGTCTACAGTTCTAGATGTTTACAAATACGGCAGTGTAAGAAAGACATATTAAAAATAATTGAGAGTGGCGGCCTGAGGAGAGCGGCTGCCGCCATGATAGAACAGCAGAAGCGTAAGGGCCCAGAGTTGCCACTGGTCCCAGTCAAGCGGCAGCGGCATGAATTACTGTTGGGAGCGGCAGGGTCGGGCCCTGGAGCCGGGCAGCAGCAGGCGGCGCCGGGAGCTTTGCTGCAAGCGGGTCCTCCAAGATGTTCCTCCCTTCAAGCCCCAATCATGCTTCTCTCAGGACATGAAGGGGAAGTTTATTGCTGCAAGTTTCACCCCAATGGATCCACCTTAGCATCTGCAGGATTTGACCGATTGATATTGTTGTGGAATGTCTATGGTGACTGTGATAATTATGCTACATTGAAGGGACACAGTGGAGCAGTGATGGAACTTCATTATAACACAGACGGCAGTATGCTCTTCTCAGCATCCACAGATAAAACTGTGGCGGTGTGGGATAGTGAAACAGGCGAGAGGGTTAAAAGACTGAAGGGGCATACTTCCTTTGTGAATTCCTGTTACCCAGCCAGGAGGGGCCCCCAGCTTGTTTGCACTGGCAGTGACGACGGTACAGTTAAGCTTTGGGATATCCGCAAGAAAGCGGCCATCCAGACATTTCAGAACACCTACCAAGTTTTAGCTGTGACTTTCAATGATACAAGTGATCAGATTATTTCTGGTGGAATAGACAATGATATCAAGGTCTGGGACCTGCGCCAAAATAAGCTGACCTACACGATGAGAGGTCATGCAGATTCAGTGACTGGCCTGAGTTTAAGTTCTGAAGGCTCTTACCTCTTGTCCAATGCAATGGACAATACAGTGCGGGTCTGGGATGTCCGGCCATTTGCTCCCAAAGAGCGGTGTGTGAAGATATTTCAAGGAAATGTGCACAACTTTGAAAAGAATCTTCTGAGATGTTCTTGGTCACCTGATGGAAGCAAGATAGCAGCTGGCTCAGCTGACAGGTTTGTCTACGTCTGGGATACCACAAGCAGGAGGATTTTGTATCAGCTACCGGGCCATGCTGGCTCCATCAATGAAGTGGCTTTCCATCCCGATGAACCCATCATTCTCTCAGCGTCCAGTGACAAGAGACTGTATATGGGGGAGATTCAGTGAAGATATGGAATGGAAGACTCCAGAAGACTGCTTGACCCTGAGACCTCAAACAGCATAAGTGGCACCAAATGATGTCCAAGCCAGCATCCTCCCTTCAGATGAAGATTGTTAGTAGCAAGAAGTGAGGAGGAGGTAGCCATGTTCCAAACCACCAGTGTCCCAGTTCGCCAGGATGACTAAGGCAAGCTTCCAGTGGCCTCTTAAAACCACCTGCCCGATTTTAGGGGTTGTTCTATTTTTTCCTCTTTTTTTTTTTTTAAATAAGGCTTCTTCAAAAGGACAGACATTGGTTGGTTCATCATTTCCTGTTTCCTAATCTAGGCTGAAGACAGGGAATGTGACTGAAATGTATTTGTCGGGGGTTTTTGTTTGTTTGTTTTTTTAGTTCAATAACTTGTATATTTTCTTTCTGACTCATTTTGTATTAAAAGCCAACTAGATGCCTTTTTAAAAAAAAAAAAAAAAAAAAAAAAAAAATAAAATAAAAATAATTGAGCTTTTGAATTATATTTTAAGAGCATTTTTATACCTAAAGCATGGAGTTAAATCCAAATTAATAAATTATAGACTGGGTAATAAATTCGGAAGCACATAATTTGGTGAAAAGAAGGTTTTTGTTTTTACTTTTGACGTCTATAGTAGCTTGAATGGATTCCTGTTGTATCTTCCCCTTACTCGTCTTTGGTGCGCGAAGAAGGCGAACTTGGCAGGACGAGACTGTTGCTGGGGCTGCTGCGGTTCTCCGAGCCGGCCCATAGCCCTGTGGTCAGCTGCCTCAGTCACCCTGAGGTGCCGTCACTGTGCGCCTGAGCAGATGCTGACACAGCGCAGCTGCGGGCCGCACTGGCAGGGACCGCCCGTCTGACTTGACCAGGAGAGGCAGGCAGTGTCCGGCTGTTAGGGCGTTTTTCCCTCTCTTGTGTGAGAGCTCAGTTTCAAGCTCAGAGCTTTAGACTTTCTCTTTCTCCCAGTGGTGTCTGTCACTGTTACTCGAGCCATCGTGGTAGCGGGTGCCCGGCAGCCCCATCTCTACAGTGCAGGGCGTCTTCATCAAGAACAGACTCGTGGTCGGCTGTGTTCTCCTGACAGAAGCAGATACTCAGGATCTGACCCGTGAGCAGCCGGGCTAGGATGACCCCCAGTTCCCTCACCCACATATTGGAATAGGCTCCACGTGAAAATGAGCCAAGACTCTGTATGCAGTATTGACTTTTAAAAAATAGCTGCAGAATCCACAGTCTGTTGGGGTGATGTCAGCGAATGTGACCTGGTTTTAAGAGACGGCCACTTTGCTCTTTCAGAACTCAGGATGCTCCTGGGCCTGACCTGATTCTGCCTGCAAGCATTGAATTCAGGGAAAGTTGTGAGTAATTTCAGAGTCTACTGGTAGTGAATTATTTCTTATTCCGTTTTTCTTCATCTGAGTTTTCATGTTTCTTTTTTTCTGTTTTGAAATCTTTTCACAGCTGAAGATTCATTTTTATCCGCCATTATAAATTACACGAATAGCTCTACAGTCCATTTTAAGCTGTCACCCACATACGTGCTATACATGGCGTGTCGGTACGTATTGTCCAGCCAGTACAGACCCGACGCCAGCCCCGCGGAGCGCACGCACAAAGTCATGGCCCTCGTCAACAGGATGGTGAGCATGATGGAAGGGGTGATCCAGGTAAGCGCTGACGCAGGGCCGCACCAGCCCGTGACTGGCGGTAGCTTTCAAATCAACTGAGTCAGTTGCTTTTTTTTTTAATGTTTCAGATTTGCTTACATGCTTGACTTTATCCGAATAATTTTTTTTCTAAAGCAAAAGTTGTACAAGCAGGATTCAAAACTGTATAGCCTTAAAAGTTGAAATGCAAACCTTTCTTTTGTTTTCTTTCCTACAAAATTTAAGGGAAGGGAAAGTTTGTGTCACACAATGATCGCGAAAAAGACCCTTAAAATTATACTAGGTGCGAGAGGGCATTGAGAATTAAAAAATGATTCACGTATCGTAAAATGGACCATTATAAAGTGAGTAGCCGGGTCGCATTCAGGGCCCTCAGAGCTGTGCGGGTGCCTTTTCTTGGCTCCATGGGGTCCCTGTCCCTCCTGACAAGACCCCTCGCCCACCAAGCAGTTCCCTGCATCACCTGCCCCACGGGTCCCTGACCACCACCTGCAGAATCTTTCAGTTGCTGTAAGAAAGGACTCGCTCTTTGACTGTGGCCCCACCAGGCTGCTGGTAGTTGGCCTCTGGGTTTCTCATCATGGGCATAGGTATCGTGGACGTGATGACATTTCTCACTCACGATGAAAATCAGGTTCAACTTCTTTCGTAAACCAGTTTTCAAATTTCAGAAAATTAGCATGTTCTTTTGGTAGAATGGTTTGTTTCCTTTATTACTGTTTGCCTACAGTTGATAAAATTGGCATAACAGTTTTCACACTTAGAGGTAACTTGAAGATTTAATCTTTAAAGTCCTTAAATTTACAGACTTCTAAAAAAGTTTTCCTAAACCACTTGTCAGCATTATTCAGCTGTGACACTCTAGGTACGTGATCTTAAGCGACACAGTTAGATGATTTGGTTGCTTTTTTCCTGTCAGGATAGTTGGAGGCAAGCTAATCTTTTCATCCCCTTAGAACTTTCATAGAAGGCTTTTTTAACATTTTCAAGAAAAGGTTTCTCCTGTGTGAGTGGTTAGCCTGTGACTCTGAGGAGTTTAAGAGTCCTTCCCCTGAGGGAGGAAGTAGATGAAAAGGAAGCTCTTCTGTTTGGGCACTATCGTGTTACTCCTGTTACTTTATACACAAATGTGGATTTCCCTTTCAGCTGTTGTTCAGAGCTGCCGTCTGTCTCCCTCGTGCTTGGATTTCAGATTATGAAACTCCCATCAGCAGACACTTGGGATGGGCTTATCTTACTGGAACTGGCAGTGAAATCACATTATTAAGGCTTTCATACTTAAGATCTAGGTTTAGTGTGTGATTGAAAGAATCTTGAATTTTAGGGAGGAATTTTAGAATAATTAAAAATCTTTAATTTATAAGAAACCTACTTGGAAAAAGCAATTTGCTCCTTTGTAGTATAGAAATAATACAAGTTTTTGATACATTTTAGTGTTCAACGCTTGGTGTTTTTGTTGGTCTTTCCTGTGCCTTCATCCTCACTAGCTGGTCCAGGGGAACAGACTCTGAGGTCATGGACCTCTAGGTCATCTCACACACACAGGGCTGCTCAGAGACGTTAGGAAGCCCGTTCTTTGTAAATCTTTCAAAGAAATCGGTGTATTCACTTGTTCATTGCAACATCTATACAGAGAAAGTCTAGGAACTCCCTTAGTTTTTGTGCCAGTGTTAAAAGGAGGAAGCCCCTCCTTTATGCCCTAGATTTCCCGAGCTCCTCACAGCCACAAGGAGTGTGTAACATGGAATAGCGTAACTAAATGTCGTGCCCTCATGTCGTGCCTTCATGTTAGTGTTTTGATTTTTTTTTAATGATCATGACTGTTTACGAGTTTCTTTCTCTCGTTCTGCTTGGTTTCCCCTCGTCTGTTTTTCTCCAGGAAGTAGACCAGGTTGATCAGGTAGGACATACTGCTGGGAGCCGATCCTAGCTGTGTTGGCTTAGCTGAGTTTCTCATGCTGCTTCCATGTCAAAGTACAAAACAACTGGACTGAGGCTCATAACACTCATTCAGCAGCTGGAACATGCAGTACTAAAATCCTTTTTTGACTGTGCAACCTTTATCAGCATTTCATAACTTTTGCTTAATGCACTTCAGTGTGGATATGAAATGACAACAGTTCTGTTTCTCCTCTTTGTTGTTTATCCTTGGTTCCTATTCTTTGGATCTCATCTGAGGTTGCCTGGCCTGCTCATGTGGTCGGGAGATGACGCGATAGATCAGTACTTGATACCAAGTTGCTTGGTGTCCTTGCCAGTGACTTCGAGTATCAGGGTGGCGGTGGGTAACCATGGATACGTGTGTGTGTGCGTCACAGATTACCAGATACAGTGCAGCCTCCAATTCGGTGTTGGTATTGATGGCTCCTTTCCGCACTGGTGCCATAAATTGTTGCTCACTAGAGCCATGTTTCTGTACCTGAATCCTGAGAAGTTGCAGTGGGGCTGACTGCCCATTGCTGCATCTGCACCCAAATTCTTCTGCAAGTGTCTGGTATCTGTGCTCAGTGCCCTGGCGAGAATGGGGAGGTACTGGTCTATCTTCGGCAGCTTTTCAGGAGCACTCCTGTCGTCTGTGCTGTTTGTTTGTCGTGTGGCTGCTTACGGAGCTGCCTTCTGTCTGCAGAAACAGAAGAACATTGCAGGGGCCCTTGCCTTCTGGATGGCCAACGCATCCGAGCTGCTCAACTTTATCAAGCAGGACCGAGACCTCAGTCGGATCACGCTGGATGCACAGGACGTCCTGGCGCACTTGGTGCAGATGGCCTTCAAGTGAGAACCCATGTCTGTGAAGCCTTCAGTCACGCTTTCTCTTTAAATCTTCAGAGCTCATTCTAAAGATTTTTATCCACCCTAACCGAAGATAGATATCAAGCAGTGTCAGTGTTGTTCAGTTGCTAAGTCATGTCCGACTCTGCCACCCCATAGACTGCAGCATGCCAGGACTCCCTGCCCTTCACTGTCTGCTGGAGCTTGCTCAAACACCTCATGTCCATTGAGTCGGTGATGCCGTCCAACCACCTGGTCCTCTGCCACCCCTTCTCCTCCTGCCCTCAGTCTTTCCCAGCATCAGAGCCTTTTCCAGTGAATTGGCTGTTCGCATCAGGTGGCCATTTGAGTTTCAGCTTCAGCATCAGTCCTTCCACTGAATGCTGCTGCTGCTAAGTTGCTTCAGTCGTTTCCGACTGTGTGCAACCCCATAGACAGCAGCCCACCAGGCTCCCCCATCCCTGGGATTCTCCAGGCAAGAACACTGGAATGGGTTGCCATTTGCAACCAGTGGCATGAAAGTGAAAAGTGAAAGTGAAGTCGTTCAGTCGTGTCCGACTCTTCGAGTCCCTGTGGACTGCAGCCCACCAGGCTCCTCTGTCCATGGGATTTTCCAGGCAAGAGTATTGGAGTGGGGTGCCATCGCCTTCTCCACTCCCGCTGAATATTCAGGACTAATTTCCTTTAGGATTGACTGGTTGGATCTCCTTGCAGTCCAAGGGACTCCCAAGAGTCTTGTCCAACACCACAGTTCAAAAGCATTAATTCTTCAGTGCTCAGCCTTCTTTATGGTCCGACTCTCACATGCATACATGACAGCTGGTAAACCTTAGCTTTGCCTGTACGGACCTTTGTCAGCAGAGTAATGTCTCTGCTTTTTAATATGCTGTCTAGGTTTGTCATAGGTTTGCCTCCAAGGGAAAGTGTCTTAAAATTTCATGGCTGTAGTCACCTTTCACAGTGATTTTGAAGCCCGAGACCGGATGTCATGATATTACTTGCTTTTTGCCTTTTTTTTTTTTTTACTTTATTTCTAATTGAAGGATAATTGCTTTATAAATAATGATTTGATTTCTGCCATACATCAGCATGAATTAGGCATGGATGTACATGTGTCCCCTCCCTCTTGAGATATCTTAGGTTTTGAATGTTGATTTTCAAGCCAGCTTTTTCACTTTTCTCTTTCACTCTTACCAAGAGGCTCTTTAGTTCCTCTTCACTTTCTGCCATAAGGGTGATGTCATCTGCATATCTGAGGTTATTGATATTCCTCCTGGCAATCTTGATTCCAGCTTGTGCTTCATCCAGTCCAGCATTTCACATGATATCCTCTGCGTAGAAGTTAAATAAGCAGGGTGACAGTATACAGCCTCGATGTACTCCTTTCCCAATCAGTTTGTTTTTCCATGTCCGGTTCTAACTATTGCTTCTTGACCCACATACAAGTAAAGTAGTCTGGTGTTCCCATCTTTTTAAGAATTTCCCACCGTTCACTGTGTTTCACACAGTCAAATAGTCAATAAAGCAGAAGTAGATGTTTTTCTGGGATTCCCTTGCTTTCTCTATGATTGAATGGATGTTCGCAATCTGATCTTTGGTTCCTCTGCCTTTTTCTAAACCCAGCTTGTACATCTGGAAATTCTCAGTTCAGGTACCATTGAACCCTAGCTGGAAGGATTTTGAGCATTACTTTAGTAGTATGTGAGCACAGCTGAAGCATAAATAGCTACACACAGAATGTGTTGGTTTAATAAATTGAGCTCAATTAAGTATGAAACCTGAGAGGAAAACCATTACATAGATGTTGTACATGGAAAATATTTCTAAACAGTACATATTGTTTTACCTGTGTGATAGTAGCAGGGCGTCATGCTGAGGTTATTAAAACTGTCAATGTTTTTCAGGTACCTGGTTCACTGTCTTCAGTCAGAGCTGAATAATTACATGCCCGCTTTTCTGGACGACCCTGAAGAGGACAGTCTGCAGAGACCAAAAATAGGTTAGGCCTTTATCTTTCTGCTTCAGCCCCTCCTTCCCGCCTCTGCGTTTACCTTCATTTTAATATTTGCTGTCTGAGGGGCGCTCGCCTCAGCGTCCGCGGTCTGAGGTGCCGTCACTTCAGCGTCCGCGGTCTGAGGGGCAGGTGTGATCAGAGTCCGCGGGACGTCCTCCTGGTGTGGCGAACCCCCTTGTGTTCCATACAGGAACAGCTCTCATCTTGGGGGCCCTGTTGGGGCTCTCGGTTGGTGCGGTGGACACCGGCGTGTGGCTGGATGGGCAGGTGTCGAGCAGAGGGGGCGGCTGCTGACCACGAGCCCTCTCCCCTCACAGACGACGTGCTGCACACGCTCACGGGCGCCATGTCCCTGCTGCGTCGCTGCCGGGTCAACGCCGCGCTGACCATCCAGCTCTTCTCCCAGCTCTTCCACTTCATCAACATGTGGCTGTTCAACCGGCTGGTGACCGAGCCCGAGTCGGGGCTCTGCTCCCACTACTGGGGCGCCATCCTCCGCCAGCAGCTCGGGCACGTGGAGGCCTGGGCTGAGAAGCAGGGCCTGGAGCTGGCGGCTGACTGCCACCTGAGCCGGATCGTGCAGGTGGGTGGGGCCGGCCTCGTGGCCGTGTGGTCCCCCGTGTCTCTGACTCCCCTGGGGCGTCTCAGCCCCTCCCCGGGGTCTTCACGTGCGCTTAGGTTGAGACAGTGGTGTATCCCTCTGCCTGGGCCGCTCTCACAAGGAACAGCAATCTGGTAGCTTAAACAAAAGAAGCACTTTGTCCTGGAGGCTGGAGGTCTGAGACTGAGGTCGGGGCACAGTGGTTCCCAGAGGGAGAGCCTGTTGGTAGCTCCCGAGCCTTCCACTGCGGCTGCTGGTCTCCAGCATCCCGCCTGCACCTCCGTCTTCAGGAGGCCTCTCCCAGGCCACATCTCTGCCCCAGCCTCCGCCTTTCATAGGGACCCCAGACCTACTGACTTCAGTTAACTTGATTCCTTCTCTCAAGATCCTTTCTCAAGATGAGGTCACAATCCGAAGTTTACCCAGGTTTACCCCCTGAGTGTTAGGGTTTCACAGTGTGAATTTCAGAGGACACAGTACAGCCCGTAACAGGTGGTGATCAGCAGAATAAACACCTGAAACAGTGAGGCATGTGTCATAAAGCGACATACACAGAGAGAAACTCTGATTTTAAAATGGATGATAGCTGGCACTTTAAAAATACGGAGAATGAAGTGGGTAACCAACAAGGCCCTCCTGCGGAGCACAGGGAGCGCTGCTCAGCATCCTGTGCTAGCCTAAATGAGGAAGGGATTTGAAAGAGAGTGGATTCATGTGTGTGCATAACCAAATCCCTTTACCGTGCACCTGAGACTCACACAGCACTGTTAACCAGCTGCACTCCAGTGTGTGTGACACAGACAGTCAGGGCTGCAAGCTGGGCAACCCCAGAGCAGAAGCCTGTAGTAGAAACACAGATGAGAGAGAGGACTGTGCACACCCCCCTCAGAAACTCGTCGCATCACAGGAAGAGGGTAGGGGCAGCAGAAGGGACACGGGACGCACGAGAGCCTGGTCCTCGCGGCTTCGCCCGCTCCGGCGCTTTCCTGGTGCTTGGAGGCTAGACTCTGGTGCTGTGCAGTTAAGGGAAAGAGTCCCTGTAGCCTGTTTTGTTATTTTTAGTGTGTAATTCTGTATTTTTCTCTCAGTCTCTTAAAGAGATACAGTGTAGAGCTTTCTGCCCTTTAACTTTGATTGACTCAGCTAGTTATTAGAAAGGTCATTACAGTGTGATTTTATTCAGACCTTAGTAATGGTAATCTGGTTATATAAGTGTTCAAAGTTTCTAGTGAAGTCCCTCAGTCGTGTCCGACTCTTTGTGACCCCATGGACTGTAGCCTACCGGGCTCCTCCGTCCATGGGATTTTCCAGGCAAGAGTACTGGAGTGGGTTGCCATTTCCTTCTCCAGAGGATCTTCCCTACCCAGGGCTCGAACCCTGGTCTCCCGCAGTGTAGGCAGATGCTTTACCGTATGAGCCACAGGGCTTTTAAAATGCTTTTTGCACAGAAATTATTGGGTCTTACTATACATACAATTTTAATAAAAGAAGATCCCCTGGAGAAGGGAATGGCAACCCACTCCAGTACTCCTGCCTGGAGAATCCCATGGACGGAGGAGCCTGGCAGGCTACAGTCCGTTGAGTCACAGAGTCAGATACGACTGAATCTGTGGAGCACACACACGAGGTTATCTAACACCTTTAACTAGACGGTGCTTTGAGTTCAACTTGACACATATAGGTAATGTGAATGGAAATGTGTTTTCTTAAAAACACCCTGCATTTTAAAGTCAAATTAGCAAGTTACTTCAGTTTCACAGATATTACCTAACAGGGAATATCTATGAAACACTTTTAAATCATGGTTTTCCTGCCGCTTGTTCACAGGCCACCACTTTGCTTACGATGGACAAGTACGCACCTGATGACGTTCCAAACATAAGCAGCGCCTGCTTCAAGTTGAACTCCCTGCAGCTGCAAGCCTTGCTGCAGAATTACCACTGTGCGCCCGACGAGCCTTTCGTCCCTGCGGTAAGTGGGGTGCCAGTCGCCACGCATCACGTCTGTGCAGGAAAAGCAGAAGGGAACGAGAAAGTTTACGCAGTCGTCTTCCAAGGTCACTTTTGCTGTTGACGTCTGTAGGAGTTAGGGTTCCGTGCAAGAAATAGAAACCACGTAAGCGTTTTAAGTAGACGGGGATTTGATGCAGGGAACGAGGTTCTTGGAAAGCCAGGCCAGGGAGTGAGGAAGTTGCTCTCACCCTGAGTTCGAGGGCTCAGCGCTGTGACCCGAGACCCCAGGGCCCCTCACGTCAGCAGCCAGCAGCAGGGCAGGGCCTCCCCCGGGGCTGCCTCTCAGAGCCGTGCTGAGGTGCCTGCCTGGGGAAATCAGATCCTCACGCACAGCCGAGTCTGCTGTCCAGAGACCTCTGCAGAGGAGCAGAGAGCACAGAGGAGCGTGCGCGATGCAGCCCGAGCCTCATGAAACGCTGCCCGAGCACAGCCCCACGGGAGCAGCAGCTGGACGCAGGCATCCTGGGAGTCGAGTGTGCAGGGGACCCGATCCCACGGATGGCTTCACCTCCAGTGCTGAGTGTTTGCCGACAGAAGGCGGGGGCCAAAACCCAGAACCCACTGTCCCCAGACAGGCTGGGTCACAATCCTGAAAGGGGGCCTGATGTGGCTGCATGTTGGGAGGGGGCCGTGACCGCACAGCCCCGCCGGAGGGTAGAGCCGCGGTCCACACTCTGGGCTCAGGGACACAGGAGGCCCCAGGGAGAAGCCTGGTGGTCATGCCTCTGAGACAGAGGACAGGGCAGGGAGGGCAGCTTCTCTGGGTGTCGTTCTATCCCCTCCCTGGGGTGAGGAGGGAGTGTTCACTCTGTGAACTGTCCTGTAAGTAAGTACATAATCTAGTAACTGGAAGTTCTTAAGCAGAAATCACCTGTAAACCCATCATAAGGCAACAACCTCTACATAACCTGGGAATATGTATTTTTTAAATAAAATTATTAGCAACTCGATGTTTAAACAATGTGTAAGGAAAAATTATTTTTGAAAAGGAAAAAGACCTTCTTGCAGTCAAACAATTTCTGTTTAGAACTACACCTGTCCATTCACAAATTAATAGTGTCTTTAGCGCAGACAGCGGGAGTGTGTGCTGCGCTAGTGCTCGGTTGCTCCCCAGGCCGGTCTGAGCTGCAGATGAACTGGCTTCCCCTCTGGGAGGCACCCTGTGTGTGTGTGGCCACACCCCACATGACCAAACGCGTCTGGTCGTCACTGGCCAGCCACACCGCGTGCCGAGCATCTCCCAAGCCCGCGTCTGTTTCTGAGCAGGACCTGATCGCGAACGTGGTGGCCGTGGCTGAGAATACGGCGGACGAACTTGCACGCAGCGACGGGCGGGAGGTGCGGCTGGAGGAGGACCCCGACCTGCAGCTGCCCTTCCTCCTGCCCGAGGACGGCTACTCCTGCGACGTCGTCAGGAACGTCCCCAGCGGCCTGCAGGAGTTCCTGGACCCTCTCTGCCAGAGAGGTGGGTCGCCTTCCCAGCCCGGGCGTCTGCATTCCCTGCGTGACAGCGGGCCTCGTGCTCGCTGTGTTGAGACGTGTGTCAGGCCACCCCGTGTGCGCACGCCCGGCGCGCTTCTGGGAAGGTCGGGGCCCGGGGAATGGAGGGATGCGGTCGGTGGTGATGTGGGGTCAGAGCCAGGCATAGTACGGCCACCCGGGGCCTCTGCTCGCCGGCCCTGGCGCTGTCCCCTCTCCGGTTCCGTGTGCGCATGGGGCTCCGTCCGCCCCGTGTGTCGGTGCCGCCCAAGCAGAGCAGGCAGCAGCAGGGCCAGACGAGCCCCGAGCCCCCGTCACTCTGACCTCCACCCGGGCGGTGGGCGCAGCCAAGCCAAGTGCCCCCCCACGGTTGCCTTGAGGCCGGAGTGGAGCCCCGTGGTGCTGCAGCGCAGGGTGAGCCCGTGCGTGTGGTGAGGGCGCGCGCACTCGATGCAGCAGCTCGTTTCCCTGGGTCTGTCTGCCTTCATGTGGTGTGTGTGGAGGACACGTTTCAGAGGTTTTGCAGCTTTAGTTCCAGACCACGGCAGTGAGTGTTGTAAAAAATCAAGTCACATCGAGGTTTTGGTTTCCCATTGTGTGTGGAATTAAAGTTTACACCAAGCTGCAGTCTGTTGAGTGTGCAAAAGCTGTGTGTCTGAAAAACAGTAGACAAATTCCTTTATTGCTAGGCTTCCCTGGTGGTCCAGCGGTTTAGAATATGGCTTGCAATGCAAGGGACAACCCCTGGTTCGATCCCTGGCCTGGGAATATGCCACATGCCACAGGGCCCGCAAGCCAGCAGGTTGCAACCACTTTAAGCCCTCAAGTCTAGAGTCCGTGCTCTGCCGCAGGAGAAGGCACTGCAGTGGGAAGCTTGCATACCGCAGCAAAGAGTAGCCCCTGCTTGTTGCAAGTAGAGAAAGCCTGTGCAGCACCGAAGACCCAGTGCAGCCAAAATTAAAATTAAATATTTTAAAATACTTTATTGCTAAAAAATGTTAATCACCACCCAAGCCTTCAGCAAGTCTTTTTTTTTTTTTTTTCTTCAGCAAGTCTTAAGTCATCGACATTTCAGAACCGTGATAGTTATGATTCCCTAAAACAGCGGGGAGAGAAACAAAGTGTAGCTGATATTTCAGCAAAACTGGATTGAGACAGTGACTTTTAAAAAAATGAAAGGCTAAAACGAGATAAAATTCATTTATGTCGTTACTATAATTGAGTGTGTTTGTGACATCTTTTTCTCATCTACCACAGACAGCCTCATAACTGTCCGAGTTAGCCAGGTGATCCTTGCTGGGGGCGGGGTGCAGCGAGGACCCCCGTGGGACAGCCAGGACCCCCGGTGCCCGGGGCACCCAGCATGCAGTGTGCTCTTCCTAATGGTCAGCTGGTGCTAATAAGACTGCTTGAGAGAAAAGGATTGTGTTTGTTTGTGATACAACTTTGTCACAAAATCTCTGAAAGACCCTGTAAGATCTGACAAGTGAGGGATGACGCAGGCTCAGTCTTGTAAACATGTCAGTAGTCCCTGTTGAAAACATTAAAGATGTTCTTTAAAATGTTGTCACATTTTTCGAAAAAATGTAAATGTGACCTCTAAGGAAATGACAGAGAGGAGTGAGGAGGCCCCCTTCCCCAGGATCATTGTTCCCCTGGAGTAAATCACTGATTCTGGGGGCGAGCCTGCCAACAGGCTTCTACCAAAACTGCCTTCTGGTCCCTCTGTCCTTCCCTTCTGTCCGTCGGGTTCTCAGCCTGGCTGAGGAGCTCCTAGTCGAGCGGAGGAGACAGATCTGCAAGGAAGCATCTCGGTGAGATTCTGTAATTTCTCATAGACGTGAGGAAGAAAGCTGTCTGGGGTAAAGAAGAGGGGGAAACCAGTTTCGCTTTTCTGCTTGGTGTTGAAATTACATTGGACCAAAACAAATAGATTTTAATCACGAATAAAGCTGATGCAAATGTTTGTGTACAGGTTCTGTGTTCAGATGAACAGGTGATGTTAGATGTCTGCTAACTCACTTTTCGCAGAGAGTGAGGTCGTAGCCTGGAGACAGCCAACCGGGGCTCTAGGGGAGCGCCGTGCAGTCGGCGCCTTGTGTTGCCTGACGTGGCAGCTTTTCACGCTCACAGCCTGCCTGTTTTTCTCCCCAGGGTTTTGCAGGTTAATTCCTCACCCACGCTCCCCGGGCACCTGGACGATATACTTTGAAGGCGCAGATTACGAGAGTCACCTTTTGCGGGAGAACACAGAACTGGTGAGTACCGTGAGGTGGCAGGCGGGCCAGGGAAGGAAACTTGACTCCTTTCGGTTTGAAGATGCTTGGCTGTGTCTGTGCAGTTTCATCTGTAAACAAACGTTGCTTTTAAGAAGACGCCTGTAGGACTTCCCTGGTCACCCAGTAGCTGAGACTCCCAAAGTGGGGCACAGGTTCAGTCCTGGTCAAAGAGTTCAGATCCCAGAGCCCACACAGAGAGGCCAGAGGGGAGCAATGATGCCTGTTGATACCCACAGTTAAACCTCACACGTATTTTTAAAATACATTACTATGGCAATCTTAATGGGTTTTATTAGAAAAATTTTTCTGTGATAGAAATATTTTCTATTTTCTAGTCAATTCTACCTCGTCTTAGTGAAAGTGTTAGCTAAGCTCAGTCATGTCCGACTCTCTATGACCCCGTGGACTCCAGCCCTCCAGGCTCCTGTTCACAGAACTCTCCAGGCAAGAATACTGGAGTGGGTAGCCATTCTGTTCTCCAGGACGTCTTCCCAGCCCAGGGATTGAGCCCACGTACCCTGCTTTGCAGGCTGATTCTTTACCATCTGAGCCACCAAAGACAGCCCTGCCCTATCTTAGCTATGTGAAGGTGAAGGTGAAGTCGCCCAGTCGTGTCCGACTCTTTGCGACCCCGTGGACTATAGCCTACCAGGCTCCTCCATCCATGGGATTCTCTAGGCAAGAGTACTGGAGTGGGCGCCAGGTACCAAATCATTCACTAATGTTTTATCTCTTGGTGAAAGACTGGCCAGTCCCGTTAGTGTTTTCTGGCTCATAGATTTTAGGGGAAACCTTGCCTTGCTTCCTGCAGAGAGTTTTAGACTAGAAAAGGAGCTTCGCCATGTCTTAGAAAGGGATGCCAGACCAGAGTTGTCTTTTCCTCCGTACACTGCACGTCAGCCCAGAGGACACAGGCGAGTCAAGCCTTTCCTTTGGGAGCGTCATTATTCCGTCTCATTCCCCTTAAGTGTAACTGACTCCTAAGCCACTCGAGGCTTCAGAGGAGCCCAGCAGGTGTGGCCGCCTGTCTGGCTGGTAACGGTGGACGGGGGCCAGTGTGTTCCCTGTAGGGGCCATGGTTAGGGGCTCTTGGCTATTAAGAACGACCACGAGTCTTCTGGAGCTTTAGACGCTTCCTGTGGTGACCTCCTGAATTATCCATCGATCACTCAGAACCACACACCTGGTTCTCACCTAGTTTCAAAGAAGACAGATCACGTGAGGAGGCAGTACTTAACCGTAAGGCAGCGGTGGGCGTGTGTTCTGTTTATTAAATCCAAAGTAGTTGTTTTTGCTCAGTAGGAAAAACAAGCACCTTGGATGGAATCACTGATTTTTTTTTTCTATCTTTCTAGTTTGTTTATGGATCCCTCAGTCGATTTCAGGTCCTGATGCTTTGTAGAAGCTTTGTCGCCTGATCTTATTCATTTCCCTTAGAATATTATCCTACAGACTTTGGTTCCAAATAAACAAGCTGTGTGTCTAATCGCTGTTTGGCAGCATGCCTTTATACTTACATATATAATTAACTGAATTCCCAGTGTGTGGGCCTGGTGATACTCTTGTTTACTTTGTTAACCTGTTCACGTGAGGCAGGACATATGTAGACTGTGTGACTTCTGTGGATGGCTTCCCTTTCTCATTGTGGATCTGTTGGGAACTGGCCTTACTGGGCACATACTTCGTCCCTTCCGCTTGATTCCCCCACCACAGGCCTCACATAGGCACGCTGAGCTTGGGGCCCGCTGCCTGAAGGCTGAGGCAGTGTATTTTTGCTGTTGAATTTTCACAAGACAGGTTTGTGGTGGCTCAGACGGTAAAGAGTCTGCCTGCAGTGTGGGAAACCCGGGTTTGATCCCAGGTTTGGGAAAATCCCCACAGAAGGAAATGGCAACCCATTCCAGTACTCTTGCCCGGAAAATCCATGGACAGAGAGGAGCCTGGCAGGCTACAGTCTGTGGGGTCGCAAAGAACTGGACACGACTGAGCAACTTTACTTTTCACAAGATAGAGAGACACGAGAGCATCTTTGTTATGTTATAACTGTCCTCCCCCTGGGTAGTATAGAGTAAGTTTAAGTTTCTTCAAAAAATGTCCAGTAATTTTGTTTTAAAAGATAATAAAGTAAAATTGTAATGTTGTCTTTAAGACCAAGTTTTTCTTACATGGTAGTGATGCCAGGGTTGTTTTGTTTTGTAAATTAAGGTGTTTAAACAGCATGTAAATGTTTAGCATTTGTGGTGATTTTCTTGACGGCTCTGGAGTCGAGAAAGAATATGGGGTTTCCTTTACCAGATTACCCCATCGAGGCGTGGTCTTTACTGCTTCTGTTTCTTCTTTGGTTTCAGCCCTCACTAAACTTCTCTCTTCACCCCTAGGCACAGCCTCTGCGTAAAGAACCTGAAATCATCACTGTGACCCTCAAAAAGCAGAACGGAATGGGCCTTAGCATTGTCGCTGCAAAGGTAGCACGGGGTTGGGGCGCGGGCTGCCACCCTCTGTCCCTTAAGCCTGAGTCAGCGGCGTCCCGTTCCGCGTCTGGGGGCCGGGCCTGGGAATGAAGTGCTGTGCGCGTGGCGTTCTTGGGGTACCTGCTCCAGAGCCCGTGCATGGAGGGGCTGCTGGGCCCCTGTCCCCCAGCAGGCTCGGGCTGCAGGGGGCCACTGGGCGCCCGTCCAGACGCGTGGCGTGCTGGGAGCTACAGCGAGGGGGCTGTTTCCCTTTTAAAGACACTCAGTTCGCAGGTGGAGCCCGCTCCGCAAAGGGTCAAGGGTTTGAAACAGCAAGGGGACGGGGCGGGAGCTGCGATCTCAGGGCAGGGGCGTGTGGGAGGACTAATGTGCCAGGCCTGGAGCCAGGGGCCGGGGCGCGGCAGCAGGCGTGCTCCGGGGCACGGCAGCCCGTCCAGGGCCGCCTGGCCCAGCCCACCGGCCGGGACTCAAGCTGACCCCTTCCGAACAGGTCCTGAGCGTGGTGCTCAGGACGCCGGAGTGGGTGGGGCGGGCGGGAGCAGGCAGCTGCAGGCCTGGTGGTGTTTTCCTGTTTGCTTGTGTTGGATACGAGCGTGTAGAACCCAGAGGGCAGGAGGCAGAGATACAGACTTGTGTCGGCTTATAGGTGCTGTAAAGGAAGTAACTCAAAGGCTGTGCCCTGGTAACTGGGCAGTGTGCCGTTCTCAGGCATGACGGCATATGTTGGAGTCTGTTCACCTGTGGGCTTGACTGCTTGATCGAATCCGCTTTTCTCCAGCCCAGCTGTGGTTTCTCCGGGACTTGCAGGGAAAACAAGTTGTGTGCTGTACACACGTTGCGAAGCGGCGCCCTGCTGTTGCCCCGCATGGATTTGTGCCAATGGCCACATCCTCCACAGGGGCGCGGGGCCTCAGGCCCACCCTGCCCCCCGCTGGGCAGCCATGGAGCCCTGGGCGTGGCTGCAGCTCAAGCCCCGGGAGAAGGCTGGGGGCCTTAGAGCTGGTCCCCGCGGTCACACGGTCCCCTGTCAGTCCATCTTGGATTCACCCCGTAGCCCCGACTGGAGTCTAGGTGCTGTGTTTTCCCTGTGAACTGTCTGGGCCTTTGTGTCATTATTTGGCTCCGTCCTCTGCCTTCCCAGTCAGCCTGTGGCTTCGGGACCATGCGCCTGGAGGGCTCTGATCCCAGCCCACCGGCGCCCCTCCCGGCTGCGGCCGCTTTATGGAACCCAGATGCCGTGGCTCACCCGTGCCGTCCACGCTGGAAGCCTGCCGGGGGCTGGGGGGCTCGGAGTGCTGCTCTCATTCAGCTGAGGGCCGGCGTGGCGCTTCCTGTTTAGTTTGGATTTTTAAAATAGAAACTGTTTCCTCCTTTTTATTTTTCTAACTCTTTTTAAAGTTTAATAAAGTACAAAGTAAGCGAGAATCTGAGCTGCTTGGTTACGTAAGAGCCTGAGGTTGCCTGGGCGCTGGTTGGAGTTGCTCAATGCCCGCGGTGGCCAGTCTTCAGAGACCAGCTGTGTGTTGGCCGTCGCCACCGCGGGGACCGGGCAGTGGTGGTCCGCCTGAGAGTCCATGGGCCCGAGAGAGATGTGGTTCTCCGTTGTCGGGAGAGCAGAGCCTGCGGTGAGTCTCCTCGGGGCCCCGGTGGCCAGTGGCCGCCGTCCGCCCCGCGAGCTGCTGCAGCCTGTTGGCGACGGCCGGCTCGGGAGCTCACGCTCACACCCCGGGGTGCTCGCTGCTCTGCGGCTCCGTGCCACGGCTTCTCAGGGCTCGGGAAGAAGAGGCTGCTCGTACTTCATACGGGAAAAGGACAGCTGTGGTATGGTGGGTGCTGTTGGAAACAGTGGTCGCAACTGCTGTACAGTTGCTAAGCACAGACACGATAATGTCCACAAGGCAGGACGCTGGCCGTTCAGGCGGCATTTGCTGCAGGCTTGGTCCACGGCGGGTCTCTTCTGCTAGCGTGACAGTGACAGTTCGAAGGGTGCTCGTTAGGAGGTTTTACTGTTTTACTAGAAATGAATGGCTGATTGAATCTTGCTTGTGGTCTAACTGTATCTAGTATTAAGTTTTTAAAATTTTTAGTTAGCTTAGAAAAATTGCTGTGCCTTAGAGAGGAGAGGGTGAAAGCAGTGTTCACGGACGCGTCGCTTCCTCCCCACTGGACCAGTGTGTGTGAGCCGCGCTCAGTGCTTGAGGCTCCCGGGCCTTCGCGCGTCCTTGCCGGGAGCCGGCGGGAGCAACCACGTCAGGACCCAGGAGGTGCTCAGCTCCTTCCCTGGAAGTGCAGGGGGTCGTGTGACGTCCCCACACGGCTGCTGCTTCAGATCTGGTCGGTTTGTTTCTGTTCTCACAGTAAAGTGTGTAAACAAGGCTTTTCCCTCTGTTTGCATTCATGGCCTAGGTGCACGTTTCTTGGGTTGTCTGACACACTGACTCAGTTGCAGGACTGAAAGACAGGAATGCTAGTTTTCTGAAGCAGAACCTCCTTTCCCCTGGCGGTTCCCTAGAAAAAGACGGTATGGGGCGTCCGGGTGCAGGGCCGTGGTGGGGGGCCCCTAGGGACAGTCCTGAGAGCCCCGCCCGGTGCCCTCAGCCCCGCCCGGGGCCAGGGCTCCCCGCATTGGCACACCTGCCTGGGCGTCCGCGTCCTCACCTCCCTCTCGGAGCCCCAGACACTCTGAGACCCTCGGGAGGCTGCACCTTCACTCTGGAGACCCCGCCTTGCACCCTTCAGGACCCCATGGTCCCCTGCAGCCCGTCTGGGGCCCCAGCATCGGAGGCTGTGTGGTTTGCCTCCTTCATCGCATGGAGAATGGGAAGATAGATAACACGCTGTTCTCGTTTGTGCTGAACATAAACAGGAAGCAAGCACGCAGCCCTGACCTTGCAGGCAAAGGGGCGCTCCCCTCTCGGGGCTGTTCAGGTGGCCAGGGTGGGAAGTGTCCTGGGCCTGGGTTTTGACACCAGTTGTCTCAGAACTGAGGTCACTCCTAGCAGAGAGCACAAGCGAGGCGGTGTTGTTGAACCTCTAGTCTGAACCTTAGTTGTTCATGAACTAGAACTCTCGTCTGACTAGCAGCAGCGGCTCCAGACCCCGAGGAGGAGGCGGCGGAGCATTGCCCTGACAGCCTGATGAGTTTTCAACACGCCCGGCTCTTGGGCCATCCTGGCCCCTGCCTGTTTCCACGCCTGGGAACAATAGGCTGGATTCATGCCCTTTGGCTGGCAGCTCCGCCTTCCTTCTGCTGCTGCCTTTTTCCATTTTGGATTGTGTTGTAATGACGTTCTCATGCTGTTAGTCATATCGCACTCCCACGCTCAGTCGGAAGTTGCAGCTGGGGTGTCGGGAGCGTGGGCCCCTCTGACAGAGTGTCTGAGTGGGAGGTGAGCGCCCCTGCACTTCAGTCCTTCCCAAGGTGCCCGTGAAGGTAGAGGGGCGGCCTCCTCCAGACTCACGGCCGTTCCCTCGGAGCGCAGGGCAGCTGCCCGAGAGGTGCGCACGTCAACCGTGCTGGGAAGTACGCGTGGCCCTGCCGGTGTCCAGGCGCCCCCGTCAGCCCCGCTGTCCCCGCGTGCCTGCCCCGGGTAAACTCAGGTGAGGTGCCGCCCTCCCCCTCCTCCTCCTCGCGGACTCCTTCTCGGGCCTCCTCTCCCTCCTAAGGGAAAGGAAAGCAGCTCCAAGATGCATTTTCAGATGAAATCCTGGGCTCACACGGGCGTGCCCCTCGTGGTTCCAGGTCCGAAGTCTGGCCCCCAACCTCCTCCTGTGCCCTGGCTGGCTCATGCGGCCTCTGGCGGTCCGTCCAAAACCAGGTTGCGCGGCCAGAGGCTGGCAGCAGCTGCTGGGCTGCCTGTCACCCTCAGCAGCCTCTGGGAGGGAGACTTGGTATTTAAGTGGATTAAATTACAAAATAGTATCCAGTAGAAGTTGTCATTCCTGATACACGTGGAATACATCACCGCTTTCCAGAAGGTAGTTTTTAAAAAGGAATTTGATTTGTATTCACATGGGGAGTGGGTAATTCTGAACAGTGTTTCATTTTGATTTCATAAATAACAAACAGACCCAATAGGTAAAAATACAAATAGACCAAAAACACAGTGATATTTTTTCAGTAGTAAATGCAGTTTAGATCTCTTTAGGCAAGTAGCTACTGAAATTTTTTACACCGTGCCTTTAGTTATTATACCGTGGTTACTCTTCTCATGGTTGGAAATTAAGGTGTATAATGTTAGAATATATGTTGTGTTATGGGAGGATTTTGTTTTTACACAATTATCTGCATAATTACGGATTTATTGTTAGTATCTGTGGTTACTGATGACATAGGTTTACTATGAAAAGCTTAGTTTTGGGGTAACATCGTCCTGTAACTCAGGCCATGTAGGTAAATCAAAGTTTTCTATTAACTGCATCAAAGCAACGAGGGAACCTGAAACCGACAGTGTCTCCTCCAGCGCAGTCGTGATTTCAGTGTCATCGCTGTTGCTGGAGAGACACTGTAGGCTCTTCCCACTCAGTCTTCGGAGTTGGGGGGACTTTGCTCTGGACTCCGAGTTTCAGTCGGGACGCACCCATCCCCGCACCCGCACCCTGACCTCGGTGGCGGCCGACACCAGTGCTGACGCGGCGTTGCCAGCGTCTGGAGGCTCTCTGTGGTCCTCTGTTGGCTGTTGGTCGGCGCTTAGGTCCTCATCTTTGTGTTCTTTTGATGACAGGTGGGGTGCCTTGATTTAGCAGCAAGAAGGTGTAATTCCTGGGCCCTATTTTTATGTCAATTTAAAAAGTAGAGTTACCAGCAAATGAATTTTAATTGTGTGTATATGTAAATAGAAGAGGAACTGAGTGGGATTTGTTGAATACTTTTTTTGTAAGTCCAGTCTTACTGGGCTAGTGTGTGCAGTATTGTATAGAACTAGGACACGAGTGGTTTAATGTTTCTGAGAGTAACTTGGTGTTGCTGAATCTTCTACCACACTCTGTAGCAGTTTTATTCAGATGAAATGCGGCTGGTGGCGAGAGCACTCTGCAGTGTTAAGGAGCGCCTCTGTCCTGGTTCCTTCCAGGAGCTGACCTGCTCCCAGTTCAGATGGCGGTGGGCAGGGGCCAGGCAGAGCTCACCAACTCCCTGTCCCCCGAGTCCCGGGGTCGGTCCAGCCAAGCCTGCCCTGGCCAGACTGAGGCGCTGGGTCACCTTAGCCAGGCGCTGGATCAAAGGTTGTGGTCTTTGGGGTTGAAAGGGTTTAATATATGTACTGTTGATTTAATGTATGTATTGGGGTTGGCTAAAAAGGTCGTAGCAGCTTACAGAAAACCTGTGATTCATCTGTACACTAGTTGCAGTTACACATTGTTATGGTCACTTTATAACTGTGAGCTACACGTGAAATACGGGTAAGACTCAAGTCGGTAGAGACAGGCGGGAGCCTGGCCAGAGAGCAGGGCGCCCCCCGGGGCGGTCACTACAGAATCGAGCAGGTGTGCGGGCGTGGCGACACGCTGACAGACGTGAGACACACAGAGTGTGTGTGCCAGGTCAACAGTGTAAGGTTGAGGCCACATTTGGAAGCTCAGATGCCAGCCAGAGGTTGGACACCTCTTAGAATATCGCCCTACCCCCAGGAGTCTTTAAGCAAACATATTTCACTGTGCTTTCTCAGTGACTTTTTATTAAAGTCAATTCTTATGACTAACCTGAAATAGACCTTTTAGATGCTAGTGGTCTTTTGAATTGAGGTCCTTTTTTTCCTCAGATGTAAACCTTTTGTCACAATGACGTACTTATAAATTGAATTTATTTGGAATTAAAAGGAATGACTGTCACTTCGAGTTTAGATAAATTCCCATCATGTAAGAAAGCAGTGTTTCTCATTGCTGGGGTGCTGTCCCTCCGAGGATGGCAAACGGTGTCAGAAATGCTTAGGGTTCTCACTTCTGCACCAGGAGTTTGCGGGGTCATCAGTATTGTGTCGTCAGCTCACCGATAGTGGATTAGCAACTGCTCCGTAATCTACTGGTGTGTTCATTCAGGCAGCGTCTAGATCAACCACGTTGCCCTGGCCTGACTACAGGGGTTTGGGAGCTCCCCTGGAAGGGAGCGGGGGAGGGCCCTCTGTACCGACCTCAGGAACAAGGGAGGTGCCGTGGGAACACGAGTGAGCTGGGGCGGCGGCGTGCCTGGGCAGGTGGGGAGAGTGGGTGGGCTGGTGAGCCCAGGAGGCAGATGATCAGAGGATTCGGGCTGACCTGTTGCATCAGAAGGCCGTTGTGTGTGGCAGGAACATGGCTGAGGGGCGGAAGGGGGCACGTGGCGGTGTGGTGGGCCTGCACTTGACGTGGGTGCCCCATGCAGGCGGCTTCTGCTTGTTTACAGCCAGCTGGCCACCTGTGGGGGCAGGGGGCTGCCTGCAGGAAGAATTTCTTAAGGCAGGTTGGATAGAGGAGCCAGTGGATCAGCCTTAGGAGAGTGTCTGTGTCTTGCCAGGACTGTTCTGAAATTCACAGTGTAAACTAATGCTTGTTTACAGTTGTGACTTCAGTCAGATTTTTCATAAGGCTGTCAGATATCTATATTACAGGAGCGGTTGCTTGCATATTTAAACTTAGATTTATTAAATTTTATATTACATGTGACGTGTGGTAAACTATCTATTTAAAGACACGGTCGGGTTCAGGCGGTGTTGCTGCTGGCCGTGGTCCACGTGGAGTCCGCGGAGTGGAAGCTTGTGTGCTGTTCTAGGGTGGCGTGTGATGGCCGGTCTGAGTGGAGTGGCGGGAGCAGGACGCAGGCGTGGAGCGCGGCCATGGGAGCGGGGCGCTGCGGCACGCAGACGCCTCACGGACGGATGTGCAGCAGAAGCGTGCTCGCCAGGCCTTGGTTTGTTGGGACAGGACTGGACTCCTGCTGTTTCCTGTGCCTTTCCATTTTGTGACCTTAGAAAGATTAAAGTTTTTCTTATTACAGCTGGCCTAAATAAATGAAATTTTTCCTTTGTTAATAATCCTCTTATAAAGTATACCAGAAATGGGGGAGGAAGTCTTGATGTGATTGTTATAAAATATTCATTCATATTAAAATATCCATACATACTGAAAGTATGTATTTGATATTTATTTTACAGCAGCCTTACTAGAAATACTATGTTGCTGGTATTACTGCTAGAGATTTCTTTAGTCATGGATGGTGGTAATTGATTATCTCATTAAAAGTGCAGTTCTTACCATTTAAATTACAAGGACAGTATTGCACTCCCCAAGAGCAGTGCTTGTGACAATGTAGTCTCTTCATTCGCACTGAGAACTGGGTGTCTGAAGTTTAGAAATGTTGCTTTTCTATGAGTCGGATGGAGAACAGAAGAAAAAAGTAATTATGCATTAAAAGCCTTAAAAAAAATCTGGTATAGTTAAAAGAGCATAATGGCAGGAAAAGAGGGATTTTCGGTGCCCCACCCATCAGAAACAGGGTCTGACAGGCGCAGAGAAAGCCGCCTGAGCGGGAGCTGCATTGGAGCCGGGGTGCTGTCTGTCTGCGTGTCTAAGGAGGTGGGGCGATGCAGGCATTCTGTGACTGTTTGTGGGATGAGCGAAACTGTTTTTCAGACAGCTGGATCAGGTATCGAATCATGTATTACACAGAAGCACAGAACAGTGTTGAAGAAGCTGTATGATCAGGTTGTGTGGGAGGCGGGCCCTAGGGGCTGCCCTGGAGGTGGTTCCCCTCAGCCATCTGACACTGAGCCCAGCCCAGGTTCAGAGAAGACCGTGCTGGTGTCATTGAAGGTGGTTGGAAGCTGTGTTTGTTGACTCTTGGCTAAGAGATGGGCTAAATTTGAGAAAGTTGCCAGTATTGAGCGATTCATTCATCGTGTGCTCAGTCGTGTCCGACTCTTCATGGCCCCGTAGACTGTAGCCCGCCAGGCTCCTCTGTCCATGGGATTCTCCAGGCAAGAACACGAGCGGGTTGCCATGCCCTCCTACAGGGGGCCAACCCGACCCAGGGGTCGAGCTCGGGTCTTCCGCATTGGCAGGTAGATTCTTTCCCACTGCGCCACCTGGGAAACCCATCGAGTGACGATACAGACGCGCGTCTAAACGTGTGTGTGTGTGCGCGCGTGTGTGTGTGTGTGTGTGAAGCCTCAAATGTACCCCCAAAGTGCAAGTTTTCCCAAGTGCCCCGGTAATTGTGCGTGTGGCAGAGGGGCCTGGCACAGGCGGGGGCACTGCGCCATGTGGAAGGACCGCTGCGTCCTCTAGGGGCCGCTCGTGTGTCTGGACCAGACTGGAGACCAGTGACGAGGTCAGGGCAGATGGGCAGACGGGTCTTGAGGGGAAGAGTCAGGAAAGCAGGCGGGACCCGGGGGCTGCGTGGAGCGTCTATGGAGTCCGTCCGTGGGTGTGTAGGCACGGGGGTCTGGGGTGGGCTCCCGGGGGCGGGGGGTGCTGTCGGCCTCACAGCAGGGTCTCTGCTCAGTCCTCCCTAACCAGGAGCCTCCAGACGGTCCTGGGCCCATTCTGTTGACCAGAGGGGAAAGGGAGTGTTCACGTGGAGATTATGGAGTTCCAGGGCGCTGTAGGAAAATGTGTCCATTAAGTCGTTTATCAAACCATCTTTACAACTTTCTGTGATACCTTATATTGATGCTTTTGGGACACCATAGGTTCACAAGCCAAGAAATACGCTCAGCTGTAGGATATTGACAGAAACATCCAGTGGCGTCCATACCTCTGCACGTCTCCTCTGGGCGGGGCCTCGTAGCTTCAGGACTTCCTTAGCATTATGGCACACGACCCTTAAATGGAGGCAACGTGGAGTATTTTCTCCAGTTGTTTCTGCCGAAGTCCTTCTCGTCATTTGCAACAGCAAGATTTTTCTTGTTTTAAATTTTAAACTGTGTGTACAAAAGAATAGGGCCTATCAAATGGCTCAGTGGTCAAGAATCCGCCTGCTGTGCAGAGACTTGGGTTCAATCCCTGGGTCAGGAAGATCCCCTGGAGGAAGGCATGGCAACCCACTCCAGTATTCTTGCCTGGGGAATCCCATGGACAGAGGAGCCTGGCGGGCTGCCATCCATGGGGTCACAAAGCGCTGACCAACAGCAACCGTGAAAGAGTAAGGGTGGGAGGGAGGCGGGCGGGCACTGGAGCGCAGACCCTGGGTGAGCTGTGTGTGTGCTGAAGTGGTTATTGTGCGTGTCTCAGCACAGCTCACCCGCTGGAAGAGAGCGCGTCCCTGCCATCAGGCTGGCAGGTCTTTCGCAGTCCACCAGCTGACTGGTAATCGACTGTGTTCAGGAGTGAAAGAAAAGTGAAAGTGAAGTAGCTCAGTCATGTCCGACTCTTTGCGACTCCATGGACTGTAGCCTACCAGGGTCCTCTGTCCATGAGATTTCAGGAGTAATTTTTCTTAATCTGAAAACAAAGTAGGTACATTTCCTGTGAGTTTCCTTGTATTTACCCAAGTGTTCATTCTGCTAACACACTTTCTGCATTTCTGATTTTCACGTGAAAACAAGAGCTGAGAGCTTCACTCCGGCCACCTGTGCGCGCATTTCTCTCTTCTCTCTGTGTGTTGTGTTTCTCACTGTGTTTCCAGCGTGGCATTTTTCCTCGTCTTTGTTTAGGGCGCTGGTCAAGACAAACTTGGGATTTACGTCAAGTCCGTTGTGAAAGGAGGCGCCGCAGACGTGGTGGGTATATGGTGGTTAAGGTGAAAGCCCCCAGCATGTTGCGTGTTTGTCGAAAGCCCAAGTCTGAGTGTGCTCACCGCTGGCCTCCTCCCCCCCTTCTCCCCCGCTGTCGCCCCCTCCTCACCTGCCCATGCCTTGGGGTGCTCAGGACGGGCGGCTCGCCGCAGGTGACCAGCTGCTCAGCGTGGACGGACGGAGTCTGGTGGGACTCTCTCAAGAAAGGTACCATTTGTTTGTTTAAAGATGACAGTATGCACTTCTGGTGGGTAGTTCGCATTAAATTTTGGAATTAGAAGACAAAAAACCACGCTGAAAGCTGTGCCCTTCCTCCTTCAGAGGAAAAGACCTAGCAGAGTGTGTGCTTTACTCTGAAAGGCGTCCTTGCCTCCAGCGCGTGCTGCAGTCTCTGCCAGGTCGCCTCGCTGTTCTCAAGACAGCGAGAAGAGCTGTGTGCAGAGTTGCCCTCAGAGGCAGGGCCCCTGAGACCCCGACTCAGACTAGCAGGGGCCCGTGGGGTGCAGCCCGCTCTGACCCTGGCCTGCCCTGGGGACGGGGGACCTGCCCACACTCTCACCCTGTGACCTCTCTTCCCAGGGCGGCAGAGCTGATGACAAGGACAAGCTCCGTCGTGACGCTCGAAGTAGCGAAGCAAGGAGCCATTTACCACGGCCTCGCCACCCTGCTCAACCAGCCTTCCCCTATGATGCAGAGAAGTAAGGGGGGGCGGAGGGGCCGTCTCGTCACGGGCCGCGCCTGCCTGCTGCGGGCCGGGCAGCCGGCATGACCTCTGCCAATACTCACAGACCCTTCGAAGCAGGCCCTATTGCGTTCATTGTCCTGATTCTAGAGAAGAGCGTGAGGATGAGCGCCCTTGAGCACGGAGCCCAGGATGGCAAGCGCGTGGGTTCCCAGGGCCCAGGCTAGGTGTGGCCAGCTGGCCTTCAGACACGGTGCTAATTTATTTGGTCTTCCAAGAGCCCCTCACCTCACCTGCACAGGCCTGGTGACTGTGGGGGACCCCAGTGTCCCCCATGCCAGCACTCAGGGAACTCGGTCTATCGTGAGTGGAAGAATGATTTTTCAGCTCTGACAGGCAGACGCAGGATGTGAGGTCTCCAGAGAACAAGCAGAGTTCTCTCCTGAAGGACTGTTTATAAACAGTTAGGTCCGGCTCACATGCTCTGAGACAGGACATGATTGTTACAGGGAGAGTCTACTTAAGAGGTCAGTTTTTGAATAATAATTTGCTGATAAGAATCATGGTTTTGTAGGTACATCAAAAACCTCAGAAAAAAGTCAATATAAATGTCAGGCTTTTTAAAGAATTAGTTCAGAAACCAGGGGAAAACCGTTCTGACTCCCATTATCTTAGAAATTGCTGTCTACTTTGCATTTCCTTGGCTCACCGTAGGTGATCAGGTCGGTACCCTGGGCAAGCCCAGGGCCTGGCCTTGCACGGGCCTCATCTGGCTCACTCGAGAGCCTAGGCTGCTGTGCGTGGAGACAGGCAAAAGGCACGGCCTTCATATACAGCACTATTTTCTTTTTTTTTTTCTTTTTTCATAGCATAATACTTAACGTATTGGTGTTCTGATTCCCAAGTTTATAGTCATTTAAAAGAAGCAAGCTTGATGATGAGTTAGGAATCACTGAGAGAAAGCGTTGGAGCCAAACGTCAGGGCTGTCGGGCGGCAGGATGGCAGAGCAAAGTGTAGGGAGTGAGTGACCCCAGCAGATGCGAGCAGCTCAGGAGGAGGGCACCCTGAGTGAGCGAAGAGCTGGTGCAGCTTCTGTAAGTGCAGGAGGGGTGTTTGCGCTTCAGCGAGGATGTCCCAGTGACGGTGGTCTTGTCCCCGAAGAGCTCCGAGAGCACTCTGCTCACCCGTGCTGCTTTCTCTGAAGCCCCTTCTAGAGAGTCATTAGACAGACTCTGCTCTCCTGTAAAAATACCTCATTTCTGCTGCTGAGAAACCAACTTACCTGTGGAATTTTAGATGTTGGTAAATCGCATTGCCTTTAAAACTAAACAGTATTTAAGATACAATCGAGAACAAACAATGACGTCTTGAATGTGTTTTGACTTCAGTTTCAGAGCGCCGTGGGTCAGGTAAACCCCGACCAAAGAGCGAAGGCTTTGAGCTGTACAACAACTCAACTCAGAACGGGTCCCCGGAGAGCCCGCAGACGCCCTGGGCCGAGTACAGCGAGCCCAAGAAGCTGCCGGGCGACGACCGGCTGATGAAGCACAGGGTGGACCACCGCTCCAGCCCCAATGTCGCAAGTGAGGGAGCCCTGCAGCCCTTCCCGAGGCCTGCCCCACACACGTCTGCTCACCACCAGGGGTGGGGGGGCCACTCCAGGGGCTGTCGGTCAATAAAGAATGTTCTCGCCTGCGTAGATCAGCCAACTGGGGTGTGTTTCTCCTGAGGGACGTTACAACTAACGTTCTAACAGGCGCTAAAAGATGGTTTGGGGACCTTGATTCAGGGGGTGCCTAGGCAGGTGCACTGATGCGGTCAGAGGGGGGCCGGCTCCCCGCGGGCACGGACAGTCTCTGTGCTGTGAAGGACTGGTGGCAGGAAGCAGCCGGCATAGGAGGCTGTGGTCTAGGTACCAGGTTCACAAAGCCTGACATGATGTCCCGTCTGGCCCTTTGTCAGACAGTTGGAGATGTCTGCCCGGCCCTGGTCCGCACAGGAAACTCGGGGCTCCGGTCCGGTTACTGAAGAGCCCCCACCTCCGCGCGCCCCGGGCTTTAGGTCTGTGCTCCGCTCCTCATGGCAGTGACGCCACCGACACGGGCGCTGCCCATGAACGGCTCCCGTGCCGTGATGTTGGGGGTGCTTATTTAATGCTGAACTTTCTTTCCTGTCTCCCACCAACAGATCAGCCTCCCAGTCCTGGCGGAAAGAGCGCGTATCCCCCGGGAACCGCAGCCAAGATCACGTCTGTCTCCACAGGGAACCTCTGCGCTGAGGTCTGGGCGATGAGCAGGCAGACTCGGGCTTCCCTGAGTGCCTGCGTCCTCCGGGAGAATGTCCCAGTGGTTGTGGCTCCTGAGTGTTTGGGTTTTAAGGTTTTAATATAATGGGTCAATAAGCTTTAAGTTAGTAACTCAGCACAAAAGAAAATGTTTTTATTATTCTCAGTATAGGACTGAACACTTCACATTTTTAACATTTTTAAAAACACACAGATTATATTTTAACACAGATCCCTGAAGTTAAGTCAGCCTATGGTACACACTGCTAAACGCTGCTCCCCCCCCTCCGCAGGAGCAGACGCCTCCGCCCCGCCCCGAAGCCTACCCCATCCCCACGCAGACGTCCACCAGGGAGTATTTCACCTTTCCGGCCTCCAAGTCCCAGGACCGCGTGGCGCCCCCGCAGAGCCAGTGGCTGGGTTTCGAGGAGAAGCCCCAGGTGCTGGCAGACGGAAACCACTCCAGTGCTGCCGTCCAGGTGAGAGGCAGGCCCGGGTGTCCGCTGCCTCTCTGTCCTGGGCTCTGAGGTCACCAGGGAAGGGCCCTGTCCTGACGTGTGCTGGCTTTAACACATGCTCAGTGTCGCTTAATGAACGACTGCAGTCTGTGGGGCAAGGTTCCTAGACTGTGGGAGGCAGCCTGAGAGCCGGGATGGTGTCCAGGCACGTGGCTGTTCCGCACCTAGGAAAGCAGAGAAGATCCAGGTCCTGCTGGTGGGGCTGAAGCAGCCCGCGGCTGGAGGAGGAGCAGGCAGGGCGCTGGGTGCCCGCGCCACCGGGTCAGAGGCTCTCTGCCCACCAGGGCCGGGCCTTGTGCTGTGTGCTGGGCACGTGGCAGTTTCCGGCGGACAGGCAGGGTGACCACAGGGAAGGGCTTTCCGGGCCAAACCCACGGCCTGGGGTTTTACGAAGTTAGCAGATAACTTGGATAACTGCCCATGCTTACTGGGAGTGGCCCCTGCTGCCTCCCCCCCACCCCCCCAACACACACCCAGCCCCCAAACACACCCACCCCCACTCCTGGTTTCTGCCCCAGGGAGGTGGCTGTGGCCTCCTCTGGTGGAAGTTGAGCAGGATGAGGCTGTCGGGGGTGTTTCCGTGTGTGAAAGGTGACCGTCCACCCGGAGAGATTGGGGAAAGAAGTTAAATGTTCTCTTAAAAGTAGGCACAGCCTAGGCTTGGTGACAATCACGTGCCCCACTAATTCGGAGAGACTGCCCTCCTGGGATCGCAGCAGTGGGGAGACTGTCCTGCTGGGCCTGGAAGGGGCGGGGGTGTCTGCAGTCCACTCGCTCACTTCAGGTGCTGGGGGGTGTGGGGCGGAAGTAATCGCCCCACTTGTCCTGGGATCGCAGCGGTGGGGAGACTGCAGTTGAGCTGGGTCCGGCCAGGCCTGGAAGGCAGGAACGGGGGTCTGCCGCCTCGGACTCACGGTGTCAGTCCAGCCGCTCAGTTCAGGCGCTGGCTCCTGCTGCACCCCGTCTGCCCCCGGGGGTGTGGGGCAGAGGCAGTCGCCGCCTGTCCCGGCGTGGGAGTGGCGGGATGGCCCCTGCACGGGCCTCACTGCAGTTTAGCAAACGCCCGCTTCTCCTGGGAGGAACCTTGGGGAGTCTCGGGCTGCCCGTGGCTGAGGCGTGCGCGCCCCTCTCTCCCTCCAGCGTGTGACCCGCTCCCAGGAGGAGCTTCGCGAGGACGCCTATCACCCTGAGCGGCAGTGGGCGGAGGCGGCCGCGGAGCGCAGGTCGGACGGTGGCGACGCCTGGCCTACCACCCAGGGCTCGTCACTGGGTTCCGGCGCGTCCAGCCAGGAGCACCTAGGGCCCCCCTCCAAAGCGGGCACCCCTGCCTCCACGCTCA